>NC_089417.1:2703750-5407500 GCF_020647865.1 Trichoderma asperellum
GTGGAAGAAGGACACCGAGAGCACCGATGGTGTTGCTAGCTACCAGTGGAAGAAGGACACTCAAACCACTGATGGCGTTGCCAGCTACCAATGGAAAAAGGATACTCAGACTACTGATGGCGTTGCTAGCTACCAGTGGAAAAAAGACACCGAGAGCACCGATGGTGTTGCCAGCTACGAGTGGAAGAAGGAATGAATCTAGCACCAACAGCCGGAATTTGTAGAGCTGAAGCCACTACTGAAATACGAAGGGGTGAATCTCGTCAGAACTAAACTGATTATCTCATCACATAGCATATTAAATTGCTTCGTGGAATCTGAAAGTTGCTTATATCCGGGGTGTGGCCACAGAGCGGAGCAATATCTTAACGGCGACCCCTCCGTTGTATACGTGACGTCTTCGAACGACAACATTAGTTGCTATGCATAGCTTTTGCCATACTATCCCTCCAATTACGCAATAAAAGCATTGAGAAGCACTTGGGTGCGGCGGGTCCGACCTACCGCCCACTAACATACATGTAGCCTATCGAGCGAGTATCAGAAGTAGGGAATTCGAGACTTTTTGAACACATAGTAACTATACGCTCATGAATACTACCGTGATTCCATACTAATGCTGCTCTTATCATTCATTGCGTTATATATTTCGTGGTCCCTGCTTTATATCTACATCTGCTTGCCCCTGTTTTTTTTTTTTTTTTTTTGAGTGGGCGAATTTTCCAAAAAGGCTTTGAACGCTGTCTGGGAGCGTATTATAGAGCCTCATTTACCTTGGCCATCGAATGGGTGTGCCCATTCAGAGTACCTATCGAATGGCAAGGGTCGTGCGGTGGCACATCAGTTAGCCTATTCGTATGTAGAGATACGTTATTGCCTATTATCAAGCCTATTCGACACGCGACCTAGGTCGTATACTTTTACTGTGGGCTAATTCATGTGTGACGAAAAATTTCCTCTAAAAGAAGTATGCATTTGTAGGGCTATAAGCGAACCTGCGAGTCTAATGAAGGTGAGGGGAATCCTGGACACGAACTTTAGAGCTAGCACAGAACAAGAACTAAACAAGGTAGATATCTGGAATGGACTGTAAAGCAAGCGGCTAAAATGAGATGTCACTTTTTGAGTTATATATTGGCTGGCAAAGTGTGTGAACAGGGTTAGGCCAGAATAAGAACAAGTTCCTATTTGGTGCAGCGTGGCCATACTATCTGGAAACAACACTGCAGCTGGTCATCAATGCGTGTAATATTTGACATACACAAGTCATTTAATGCCCGCCGATTTGTCAACGAGGCCCATCCGTAAATGCTAACCATCAAACTATCAAGTTCATTGCTCCACGCCGGTGGTATCCGAGATTCGAACCACGAGCTTCCTTGCATTGACCGATCCGCTCTTGAGTCGCTGGAGCGTGCTTTCTAATCCGTATAGTCCGCCGGGCACAACTTCGTGTGGATGCGCGCTGAGCCAGCCTTCGTTCAACCCTCTTCTGGTAGATTTCAACATAACAGCTATAAAATGAAGTATTCCTAGCCATGTACTCTTAGAATCAGACTTGAGAAGTGCTTCTTTACCAAGCTCACATTGGGTCATCTCGACGGCTGTAATGATTCGTGGAATGTCCTCTGAAATCTCATCGGCTGGAACCTCCAACACAACAGCCATATTTCTCATCACTGTCTATTACTTTGCAAATGTTTCCAATGGTGTCTTTTTTCGCTCACGGCATCAAAAGGAAATTCGAATTTCTGGCCTCCCAGAGCTGCCTTTATCGCTTCGACCACTGTGTCATTTCCTTGGCGATAGTCAATAAGGATATCGCCACGAGACTAGTCGATCAATGTCTCTACAAAGTCTGGTCCCCGGCCAGCAACTGTAATAACGGGAAGAATATTTGACACCACTGCCAGTTTCAATGCGTAGGCGCCCACTGCAGATGCGGCACCGTAAATAAGAAATGGCAGCGGTTTATCTCTAGGGGACCAGGGATATGGTAGTGTGAGGCGTACATTCCCAAGCATGACGCTATAACCGCCAGTGGTATTGTTGCGAGCTCTGTCCAGAAAAATTTGTGAATCTAAAAGTTGTAATTAACGGTGAATCAAGGCAAACCTTCGAATGAAATATGGTCCGCTAAGTAGAATGCCATGCTCTCGTATGCGATGGCATATTCGGCCCAGCCTCCCCGTAAGCCCAGTGTTTGTTTATACACGGACTCGATCGCCAACTTTAATTTCGGCTTCATGTTTCCGACATGATGAACAACTCCTGAAAAGTCGTCTTTTTTTTTTTTCGGGTGCCTCACTCCAGGTACCAAGCCTTCAGCGACTTCCCAATCTTTTGGGTTCAATCCTAACAAACCACCTTGATAATCATCTGATAGACCCTCGGAGTTGGTATTGATGAATCAACAACGTCGACCTTTGGCCCAGGGTAGGTGAATGCTTCCTTCATTATCTTTGCTAAGATAAGAACTTAGAACAGATAATTTTATATGGTATTAATTGCCCACCTTCCACACAAGGAAGGAAGCTGCAGAGAATCATTAAGCCGAGCGAAGCTTGTAGTATAAGAGGATAAAGCTCTTTTGTTTTAAATAGAAGACCAACACACGTTCATTACATCAAAATGACCCCTAACCGTAATAACAGGCTCGTTCCAACAGGAACGAAGCCGCGTTAGCTTGATCAAATGGTTCCGTGACGTATTCTTGCCCTGTAGTCTTAATAGCGGTACAACAAGCTGGGTTTCCATGGTTGTGTTTATATGTGTGTAAGCCAGTTCAGAAGTATATTCCCGACTTGTCAACAAACTATCTATATATATTTATCCTAACTATCCTTTTCCGTCCAGCCGAAACCCAGTTTAGCCCTAAACTTATTACAAGTAGCTACTTAAGCATAGGAGCAAGAAACGTAGCACCCCCAACGAAACGAAACATACACAAATATATGACCGTATTTTTTTTTTTTTTTTTTTTTTTTTTTGTATAAATATGATGTTGCAGTTTTCACTCGACTATCTCTCCATCGAATGGCTTTCTTCCAAATACCACGAAAATGGGCATATAAGCGTGTACATGCGGGTTGAGAAGTTCTTCCCGGACTCTGACGAGTGATAGCTAATAATAAAGTAAGTGAAGTGAAGACGATGAAACGGGAATATTCGAGCCTGCTGCTAACCTCAATTTCGTGCTGACTTCGGCCGTATGCTCTGTTCAAGAGCTGGATGGAGAAACCGTTCAACCCCTGCGAGAAGTTTTGTCCCCACATCCAACCCAAGTCCTTGAGCCGCTCGTCCCTAGGCCACGCGTTGAGTGGCATTCTGAAGACAAGCTGCTCCACGTCAACGAAGCCGACCCTTTCGAATATTTCCTTCAGGTTGGAGCCTAAAATCGCAGGGCGATTCAGTTTCTCAGAAGCCATTCTCATTTCGTGAAACCATGTACACATGGGTCCGTTAGGGTCCAAAGTGCCATCGTCGCAGCCGAAAACTGCTTCTGTTTCCTGTGCCTCGAACCAACCACCCGGCTCAAGCGCGTCGAAGGCCTGCTGGGCAATTTCTGTCTCAAAGGAGCCCCAGCAGCCGGCAGTGAGCCGGGTGTGTATATAGCCGAATTTATCTGTGTAGTTCCACGGCTCCGATCTGCAAAAGAAGTGCAGTTGGTTAGTTGGGGGGCGATGCTTAAGGTGTGTCTATTGGTTAGGTAGGTACTTACGAGTCTTCAACGTAGAATTCAACATTTGGAGGCACCATTGAGGGTTGGATCGGGGACAGGTCCGTGCCGACAATGCGCGATGAAGGAAATAAGTCGCCCATCTCGACGGCCCAGTCCCCCACACCCGTGGCTATATCGAGAATGAATTGCGGAGGATTCGATCTGGAGAGCGGGGCAAAATAGAGCCGGTCGTCGAATAGTTTCTTGATGATGGGCCCTTGAAGCGCCAGTCGCTCTTGTTCCGTGAGGTCATTAGGATAAACGTATGCTGGGCATCACAAGCAGCCATTGTCAGTTTCATCCGGAGGTGAGTTGGCTGATGAGGGCGGACGCCTTACATCCCGCATGGTAAGCATGATAGGTGCGGCCGAATTCCTCGGGATAGTCGAGCACACTGTCTGATAGAGATTCATCGTCGTCTCTGCGCACGGACACGCAAGTAAGCCAGAGTCCAGCAGCGCAACTGAATGTCTCACTGTATGCTTACACTACTCTCATAGATATCTGCGCATCGTCGAGTCAGTCAGTATGCTTGAGCAGCAGCGGGAATCTGGCGGCGCGGCAACCTACATCAGGCTCAATGGCATTCTGGAACTCGAACGTGAACTGGAAATCCCTGAGATCCGGCAGAGCATTAAGCTCTCCGTGTCTACGTAGAGAGTTGGGCGCCACTCCCATCTTTGGACAGTCGACGAGCGTGGTTGATTCAGACGTTGCGATGAGGGTCAACGGAAGCCGCCGCAAGACGGTCCATTTTAAACCGTCGAGCTGAAAGCCAGCTAGCGAAGCAGCCAGGCCAGGATTGAAAAGTTAACTCCACTAGGGAGAGAGGCTAGTCGAAAGAGGCGCCCGCTACTCGTCTGGAGGCCTAAGGCTCAAAGACGACGCATCGGCTCTAGTCATGGGCCTCGCAAAGCCGCCTGGAGGGAGTCCTCAGCTGTGTATTGCACCGTCGCACTGCCGTGGCGAATTGGGCTGTTCACATCGCCAACCGAGACGGCCAACGTCGTGGCGGCTGGAGGAGATGCTCACCCGCAATTGGGTGCCCGAATAGCGCGTTTGCTTGCAGGGGTCGATCGGCTTTACACCAGACTCCCGCCCCCGAGATACTCCACTTTTGCAATGGCACCAACAATTTTACACCGCTGGAGTCCTGTTAAAGGGGCTAATCCTTCAGATTGGTAACCAATGAGAGAACCGTCAGCATCTGTTGGCACATGTCACAGCTGCAGAGGTGTGGACTGCAACCCGAGAAATTGGGATTGTTTACCTAATAACGGCCGCTATCTTGTGCTTGTGGCTTGCCATGACTTTTACCAGATTGAATTTTACTTTCTGACAGGTGCTTGGTACATGGCTAGCATACATTGAGTTAGGGGCACGTTCTGCGTATTGCTCTGTGCTGTCGTCTCTCTACTCATCAACAAGCGATAGCTTCCCATTGACCTTCACGTTGCCATTCTTCGTAAAACCCACCAAGAACTCTCGAACAACACGAACATCATCCGGCGTTGTATCAACCAGCTCTAAATTAAACCGGCGTACAAAAGCAGCAACCGTGAGAAACAATTCCATGTAAGCGAGACTAGAGCTTTGGGTCAGCAAAGGGCAATGCAGGCTATGATTCAGGACCACATGGGTGAAGTTATAATCACTTTATTCCAATGCAGTTTCTGCTTCCTTTGGTGAAAGACACCAGATGCTTCTTGAGATTTTGACCTTTTTCGGCCGCTTCAATCCATCTCTCGGGGCGGAAGGCGTCTGGGTCAGGGAAGATTGTAGCGTCCTTGTGTATAAAATAGGAGGCACTACTCATTGGAGTCTTCGGCATAATATTAGACAAACCCGAGATTAGAGGCAAGGTAATTAGGCATTCATCGCTTACTCCTGGAGGAATAACGTAATTCTTGTATGTTAGAGTCTCTGTCGGGGCAACGCGGGTGTATCGCCCCAGTATCGGGGAACCTATACGCAGGGATTCACTGATGAAAGCATCCTAGTGGCAAGTCATAAGCAACATATCGCTGCGTCTAGGGGTGAAGATGATCTTTTTACATACTAGATAAGGTAGGCGCTCGAGCTCAATCCAGGTCGGTGTGCTGTCTGGCGTAGGCATCAGCTGTTTCAGCTCTGTCTGCAGCTTGTCTCTCACCGTTTTATCCCGGGCAAGGTGATAGAAGGCCACGGTTAGCACAGTCGCTGTTGTTTCGGTTCCGGCACCTATGATTCCAAAAGCTTCATCCCTCTGCCGATGGAAAGATCGTTCTTGTGGCGGGATGCTCGGATCCGCCAGGGTGGCAAGCATCGATTTTCTTTTGCCTGTCGAAGCACCCTTCTGCGCATATTCTAAGAATGATTCAAGGAACCCAAACAGTCCCGCTTTTCCTGGCATCAGTATAGACAGTGTTCGTGGTGAAAGGAAAGTCGATAGGGTTACCAGCCAGGGGAAAAACCGGGAAATGTGAGTAAAACTCGCGGCATCCGCAGTGGCTTTGCGGACATCGTTGCGGAAGTCAGGATCCTCTATAAACCCCCAGTGCTTGCCGCAGCAGTAAGACGTGATAACATCTGATGAAAGCGCCGAGAATGCATCGTCAATGGAAACTGTAGATTGGGCAATCCGAAATCCTTCCAGGCGTTTCATAAGTGCTTGAACTCGTTCATTTATCATCTCTGAGAGCTCCAGGACAGAACGCCTTGAGAAGAAATCTTTCAGGATACCTCGGCGAAGGTGATGAAGCTCATGGCTCACAGCCGCCACCATAGAGCCAGGTAAGGCGTATGTAGGCACGAACTTGGGATCTTTCTCTCTCTTTCGGCTACTTGAAGCGTAGATTTCATCATAGAAAGTAGGGTCGTTAATGTGAACCTCACGAGGGTTGATGCGGATTATGGGTCCTAAGTCGTCCATTTCTCAGCATTGTCACCTGAAGACGGCCGCAAAACACGTCTAACCGTATTGCTGGTGCATCTTCTCCATTTCAAATAAATATTTCCCTGACAAAATGACATTGTAGTAAAATTCATAGAGATGTGAGCATGCCGCCAGCTTTGGGCCGGGAATATGGGACAGCGGGTGGAAATATAGGCGGTATATAGTCCTAATGCTGATATAAGCGCCCAGGGCCGTGATGACGACCCAGAGACGGAGCAGATCCCCCAGCATGATAATGGTACAAGTATTTAATTCATATACCTCTCGGAACTTGCGTGTGTCAATGATCAACGATCGCAGCCTGCCGAGCACTCGAAGTCAAGACACCGAAAAGAATGGCGTGATTATTGCTGTTTGCAGAGTGTGCAAAGTGCCCGTGACTTGGTTGCGCAGATTCTCTCCGCCCAACCGAGGTGAATTAACTGTATATATCTAGTTCTTGGCACACGTGCTATGTAACAAAAACAGAGTGGCCGCATCGTAGAAATCATGCCTCAGCCGGGGGGTTTGTCTTGAAAGCGGGATTTTTATTTATGACAGCTTTGGCTTGGCCAACGCTAATGCGGCCCTCAGCTCTTGAACCGCGATAATAGCTAATCTATGGAAATCTTTCATATAAACGTTTTTTTCCCTATGTAAATGCAACCTGTACATGCATGAAACTTACCCTGCCTAGGCATGGTTAGATGCATGCATGACCAAAAGGAAAAATCGTGCAGGTAGTGCGCCAATATTTACTCACAAGTAGATAGCTCGAAGCCAATCAGCAGAACCAAGCCCTGCACAATGGCTCCGAAAATAATGACAGAATACTATAGCGGTACAGCCCCCTTCGCTGATGACGCTCTTTGGGGATTTCGGGACACATAGATATGTAGCTAGAGGCCAATCATATCGTTCCGTATGGGCCAGATAGATGTGCCGTCTAATCAACTGACCACGAGCTCGCCCATGCCATTGCAAATGTTACTTGTAGGATACGCTATTATGCCTTGGCTCTCACCTGATCCAGCTCAGGTCTGCTACGGGATACTTCCGTCGATATCGGCTTCACAAGTAGGTATTTCCACGTTGTAAGTATTCGGCGAGTTGAGTGTCTACGAGCACTTCAGGCGTATTCGACCCCGCAGATATCGTCCAACCTCCGGTATGGAGTCCTACCAGGTAGTAGCAGTAATCATGGATGGAGAACAATATACGAGGGTCAACCAACACACCTTTACCTCGCTGATAACGCGATACTAGCTAGCCAATGAAGGCTGTGAAACTACAGATCCATCTTACTAAACACAATGCTATAACCCATCTACCGTGGGCGCATCAAGAAGCCGGCGGAGACGAAATCCCCGCCGTCATGCCACTATAAAGGTGTATATAAGTAGCTGCAGCTGCCTACATGAATGCGCAGAGTGGGTAGAAATATCACCTTCTTACTATATCTTGCTCTATCAATCAAGCCAAATTATATAAAAATGTCTAAGCTAAAAAAACGTGTTCCTCTTTGGCCGCCAGAAGGCCAATCTTGGCACGGCGTTACACTGAGCGATGCCAACATTACTCTATGCCAGTCATGCAAGATGAGTATATGTTGGCAGGGCGTGGGGGTCTGTGTTGGATGTGCCTCGGGACTTGAAAGGCCCCTCCCCAGCAAATTCCTGAGACAGCTGCGTGAAGAGCTTGCATGTCGTGACGCCACTGTAGCAGTGCGATCCATCGATGGAAGTGGACGAGTCGTGCATCGCGGAGGGGTGGAGCGGCCGGCAAGGTGTGAAGACAGGTCCCGCAGAGCTGATCTGTGTGACACCATCTCACTATACGGATTCAAAAACGGTTGGGCAGCGTGGGCGCTTGGCAATGCCGCAAGACAGCTGCGCGAGCCCGAGGGGTCAGATGCTGCTGCGATTGGTGTGTATAAGCGCCAGCAGCCAATCGAGGACGACGTTGGGCCCATGAAGCACTGGTGTTCCTGCGGCAATCGGAAGCACGAATCGAGCGGACAGTCGCAGGCGGTGCTGATCGAAGTGACGATTGGAAAACTAACAAGCCAACCCGAGGCATCTGCAGGCCAGCTCAGAGCATTGGCGAAGAAGCGCAGATCGTTGAAGAACCAGCCTGTTGAAACGACGAGACAGCTCCGGTCGGCCACCAGACGGCTCAAGGCATTCAAGAGCCAGCCCGGCGCTGCAAATGGCGCTCCAAACGGCGCTCCAAACGGCGCTCCAAAGCCAGAGAAGGCGTCGGCTCGAGTGCTCACGAGAGAAAAAATCGACTTGGCATATCAGCACAGCCTGTGGTCGGGAGCGACGCCGGAAATCTTCGCGGATATAATGTGGCTGATCGGGCCGGGCCGCAGTCACATCGCTAAAGAAGGCGGCAAGGTCAGCGAGGAAATCGCCAAGGGCGCGCGCGGCTCTGCTGAGACCGTGCTGCTGCATTATTTCTTCCTGAACAACCACGTCAACACGCTGGAGCAGGGGCTGGAGCTGTTGCTGATGGGCGTTTATCTCACGGCCCTGGACCATGGCCGGGTCCGGGATAGCGACTTCACGGCCTTCGTCGGCGAGCTTGCGCGCCATGCAAGCCTGGGACGCTTCACTGTTTCGTTTATCGAGCTCATGGTGCAGTTTGGGCCGTCCGTCCTGGACTGGCACGCCGGGTGCATATCGACTCTAGGCTTGATGCGCGGCCTGGAGCTGCGCTCTTGGGCGTATGGAGTCCAGTGGGACGTGCTCATGCATTATGAGCTCGGCAGCGAGGAGGATTGGGAAGAGAAGCTCCCGTCGTGGATGTGTGTCGCAGCAGCGCTCGGCCATGATGTGGGAGATCTCTGCGCTGACACCCGGCTGGGCTCTACGGACAACTGCTACTTTGCCGTCGGTGCCGTGGCTGGATACGAAGGCGTGGCGGCCTGCATGGACATCTTGTGCGATGCGCTCGAAGCTGTCGTGCTCCGCGATACCCGTGGGATGATTGATATTGGGTGCATCGCCGGCAGTGCCTGTGCAACCTTTGAGCGGTCTGGTGGAGGTTTGTGTGCTTGCTCCAGCGATACGAGCTTGGAGAACTCGTGCGAGGCCATGGGCTTGCTATCCAACCTGTGCCGCGACCGCCGGATTCGTCCAGACGATGCGGCTGACCTGCTGGATCTCAGGGATTCGGTGAGACAGCGATGCCAACAACTGCCTCGGCCTCGACAAGCCAGAACGGTCCATCTCGACCATGAAGACCGTGAACAGGCGTATGCTGAAGCTTTGAGAGTCATGGGAACAGGCGAGAGCGGCAAGTCCGCCCACGCAAGGCTGCAGCTAGCATACTCGAGCGCGGCCAAAGATATGTGCGGCTTCCTGCGGAGAAGAGCAGCTTACCTTCGCCAGTGTATTGGATCAAGCAAGGATGTGCTAGACCTAAGCCGCGATTGCATGTGTGGTGGAGAGTGCAGTTTATGGTAAGGCTTGGGCTAAGATGGTTTTCATTACTGGTGAAGCTTACGACAAATTGAAACGGAGATAGAAAAGCACATGTATATTCTAATCCAATAAAAGTTCCTTTAGATCAAAAAAGTAAAGTTGCTGAGGGAAATGTTGCCTTTGTTCAAATCGAATGTCTATCGAGGTTGTTTATTACTTGCATGTTCTCGCTGCCTTACTTGATGGAGTGATATAGGTCAAATAGAAGAGAAGGCGGCAGACGGTTGAAGTTTTGTGAAATATAAAAAACCATTAGTAAATATTATTACTTTCATTACGTTACCTAGAGCAGCCAAAAGATATAGGTATTTCTGTTCCGCGACATCCTAGACTGACATCTTTGAGTGGGTGAGCTAGCCCATGGGCATGCTAGACGTATTGTATCAGATGACAATATCTGAAACAATTACCTAATGAAATTGATCAGCGACATCGCACATTCTGGCTATTTGCTAAATATTCAGCCTTCCAGCAGAAAAAAAAAAAATTATTTACATCTCCAGATGAACCGTAGAGGGAAGTCTCTGTGATATTTTATCTGTGTAACTTACAACCATAAAATACTATCCTACGTCCACATTCAAAGTAGGATAATCCTCTTCTTTTTTATGCTGGAATGTTGCCGATAACTCGGCCTTCGCCTGCTGCTGCGCGCTCCGATATGGATTCTTACCCCTGTAGAACTTTTCTATCAGTTTATGAAAAGTGAAATTTCCATGGCTAGCGGCCTTTGCGCTACCTGAACTGGCATACTTACGTAGTTACTCTTACTTACTAATCTCTTTATGGAGTACATTAGTCTCTACGGAGTATACGATCTGGGAAATAGCTACGCTATCCCCGGCCCTGGCGGCAGATAGTGTCGGTAATCTCATATGGCCCTACGCACATTAATTCTCGCTTGATTCTAGCATAACGTTGAACAATCTCGCTAAAAGCCGAAATAGCCATCCCGTTTCGATCTTACCAAACGCTTTTTGGTCTTCGAAAGAATGTCTTTGACTCTTGTACTGTATGCGTAAAAGGGCGAATCAGAAGAGAAAGAAGATATTATTAAAGCTATATACCTAATATGTTTGGCTATGGAACTATATTCCAATGTTAATAATTACGCATATTTTACTATTCTCCGTTAATTTAGCCTTGTACGGGGTGTGCCTGCAGGAATTGTTCAGCTGCTCTCATCTCTTCAGCTGACGGCAAGTTAGTGATCATTAGATATAAGACATCCTTTGAGAACTGTTAGCAAAACGCTTTCAAACATATAAAGTAAGACCAAAAAATAAATGAAAGAAAGAAATAAGAGAAAGTAATATAAACCCAGTGTAGAAAAGCAGCATAGAATATAATTAAACGCACCTCATGTATAAATTTCTTAACACCGCGAAGTAGAGCCCTGGGTCCAACTGTTCCTATGATCGTTGGTCCTCTTTCCTCTCTTTTTGCCTCTCTCTTATCTGATCTCCGATCACGTCGAGCATCCCTTCTAGCATGTTTAGCTTGCCTCCGTTGGCTTATACCGCCGCCGGCGGCACCGCCTGTCAGCAAGGCCAAGATACTGCCGCTACTAGCTGGATGGTTGGGATCCGCGTAGCGTGAGTGAAACTCAGGCTTGACGCCTAATTGAGAAAGCTGGCTCTCTGGATGATCGTTGGCCCATTGAGCCTGAGCTCTTTTATCCATATAGTCCATCGCGAACAACATGCTGCGCTTCATGCTGTTAGGTTGCTTCTTTTCAGCATCTTCCACCGCCTGTCGACCTTCGGCAGTGCTAGAGAGCTTGTCCAAGGTTGGAAATATTAATGGCGCCGACTCAGGCCACTCGAAATTCGTTGTTCCATGAGAAGCTTGCATTTTATTGCGGACTCCACTGCTTCCTCCTGTCCCTGAACCTGAAGCATTCTGTGCGGCTTGATCTATGGCCGCGTCAAACGTGACCTGTGTGACAACCTCGCCAGGCGTGCTCGGCTTCCAAGTCATGATGATGGCTATCAACCCAAGCGGGAGGAAAAATTCCGCATTTACTTTGTTCAAAAAAGCGTTCGTCTTGGAGCGGCTGTGTGCTTGGAGGCTCACTTGGGTAGCTCTCTGTGCGGCAATGGAGACGGCAATTGTGATAGGCTCGGGAACGTTCTGCACAGCAACAGCCGCGAGGTTGATGGCGTGGATCCATGGCGATGGTGCAGTTGCCAGGTTCAGCTCTTTGATGAAATCCATAAATGTCGCCTGATCAATGCCCGCGTTCTGTAGTAGCGGTGCATAAGCATTTATGAATCCACGGGCTCGCTCTCCTGGTCGCCGTTGTGGAAGGATCACAGGCATTGGTAATTTATGAGATTGAGCCTGATGGATTGGTGGAATCGTATGATTTCGTACAAAGCCTTCAGCCATTGCATTGGCGTCAATGTCTTGTTCCATGACGGTAGCATAGTCGGGTGGTGGCTCCAGCTGTGATTGAGCGGCATCAAGGCTCCACGCTGCCTCTTCCAAATCTCTAGATGTCTCTGGGTCAGCTTTTACAGGCCGATCATGTTCATCGCTATCTGAAGAGCCGTATTCATCACTTTGATGTGAGCCGTGAGGCTGCGGTTGCACTCCATCGTTCTCAATCGCTCTTGAGCTTTCTCCGGCTGTGGTAGCTGCCTGTGCTTTCTTCTTCTCTTGATGGTTGTGGTAGCTCTCAGAGGCCAGACCTATACCAGCGGCCACGCTTTTGACAAGACCGCTCACCAGCCCTTTGCGTCTACCACTGTGAGAGTGAGAGCTCGCTGGCGGCAATTCATTTCTATTATCGCCATACTGGCTGTGATAGGCTCTTCCCCCTGCATTTTCAGGTTGCAGATACCTAAGCTAAGCATTAGAATTATTTCGTGATATAGTTATCATTGCTCTCCAGGGTCTAGTTATACACACCTATTGTAATCATCATTGCCTGACATGCCTGTTAATTATTCGTCGCTATTGTAAAAAAAAAAAAAAAAATTTAATTTATGAACATTAATATTCACTGGAATGCCTTCCGTTTATTCCAAGAGAGTAGTGAATGACTGAATGAGAGAAAGAATTTGGTCCCATAGGAGTGGCTATGTTCAAATCCTCTCTGTCTAAACGCGTATGAAGCAGTCCGCAGCAAGCCTCTACTAAATGGGTACGCGGATCGGGCGGCACACACTGCGGGGTAGCTGATCGAAACAGTTACTCATTCTGGAATGCACCAGTGACGTGATGTTAGTTACATGTAATTGGCATCCATCCTATTAACCTTCGAACGAAGGTTGAAAAGAATTTCGGTCGTGAGTTTATTGCATGTGTAAGTGGATGGCTAATTTTCTTTCTTTCTTTTTTTTTTCTTTTTTTTTTTTTTTTACCTTTCTTCATAATAATGGCTGTTTATTATTGTTTTCTCTTTTTAAGATACTCGCAATGCTAAATTCGGTGTTACTGTATGATAATGCTGTTATAGTATTTTCGGCGTACTAGGAAAACATGGCTTACACTAACGAAGCCGCAGCTAAGGAGCTCGCCAAGTACACGTATGTAGCAGAACGCACTAGGGTCAAATACCAAATATATCAGTGTGAAAGACCTAGTTCTAATGCTTTAATATTCTGTAGCTATCTGTTCGATATCCGGACAACTACAGAAATAGAACTCCCCGTGATCTAATGAGCACTAAAAAGGTCTCCGCTACCTACATAATATGCGAATAGGCATGTATTATGATAACGAGCAAGATATTAGGATTGACATACCTAATATAAGCTGTGACGGCAGCCTTTTTGTAAATTTCAAGACTAAAATAGCAAATCCTCTAACATTTTTGGCTGGGAAGGTGAACAAGTGATGATATTAGTGTGAAATTGACTTATGAAGCAGTGGCTTAGAGATAGTTAAGTATCATCGGCTACCAGATGGTTTAGAGGACACAATATATGGTGGCGCATTTGTGCAACATACCAGGAATAGTATTCTTCGGAAACGGTGGGGGAAAAGAGACAACTTTGTTAAGATATAGTGATAAATAGCTCAGTAAACTATCTTACTCTATAGTCAGGTATTTTGGGATCCACTTGGAAACAGATTTTGGTTACCTTTTTCTAGACTGGTTACCGTAGATTCCTTGTCCGCGAGTCCATATTCCGTAGAATGGCTCTTACGAAGCTCAACGTGTTTTTCAATGAAGGTACAAAGAAACCCCAAACCAGAAACAGATGTGACAATCCACCAGACTACTCTGAGAGCTTTTACATAAATGTCAATCACCTGGCCTTGGATAGGTTCTGGTAATTCAGATATGCCACCATGCTGTACAGAAGCATATGCATATGCACCTCCGTCTATAAGTAAATTGCGTATTGTTTGATCGCTGATAGAAGTGATGTGAGAATTCATTTGGCCATTGAAAGCGATGGAAGCCATAGTAGCACCCCAGACAAGCCCGAATGACCGCACAAAGGAATAGGTACCGGTCGCAACGGCCACATCTGACTCAGGAAGTGCCGCTAGTGTAGAAGGCAATGTGGCTGTGAAGATGATACCAGTACCTCCTGAAGCAATTACTTGGTAACCAATACACGCTGCCCGAGAGGAATTTTCGTCCAATGTCGAGAATAAGCCAATACCGATGGCGCTAAGAGCAAATCCCAGGCAATGCAGAGGTATGTATAGACCAGTCTTGGACATAAAGAGTCCAGCCATTGCACCAAACGGCATAATAGCAAGAGCAAAAGCCAAGAAATAAACACCTGACATCAAGGGCGTTACTCCTTTAACTCCCTGAAAATAGACAGGCAAGAAATAGTTGATAGCTTGAAGTATAACTGCTCCGAGAAAAATGATGATGAATCCCCCAGATGACGTTCTGTGCTTGAATAGCCGAGGGGGCATGCTTGGTTCTCTACAAATGGGCGAGGCTTGGTGTATATGAAAACCAACCCAGCCAATGACCCCAAGAACAAGAGGCAATATAATCCTCCAAGATTTCCACGGATACCCACGCGTACCGCCCATGATCAGTCCAAAAAATATACTAACCATGGACGGGACAAAGATGGCGTTCCCGAGGAAATCAACCCGAGCAAGAGCATGGCGCCAGGTTGGGCTGCGCTTGTATTTAACATTGAGAATGAGGACAATGGCGAGAAACCCGAGCACCGCTGCTGGAAGATTAAGCCAAAATATCCACCTCCAATTCTTCAGCGCCAAGGCGCCGCCAATAATGGGCCCAATCGTGGTCCCAATGGCGGCGGTCGAAAGGATAGCACTTAGATAAGGGCCACGATGCCTGGGAGGCACCATATCGCAGACAATAATATCAGAGAGCACATACAGTCCTCCTGATCCAAGACCTTGGATGGTTCGAGCAGCAATGAGCATCCCAGGACTCTGGGCACCGCCAGCGAGCCCGCTTCCTATGGCGAAGAGAGCTATGGCGAGGATCATGGGGTTTCTCCGACCAAATATGTCAGAGATCTGCCCAAATAAGGGCTGTGGTACCGTTGAAGTAAAGAGAAATGAGTTGACGACCCATACGTACTCCTTGCTACCGCCAATGTCGCGCGTGATGGTTGGTAGAGAAGTGGTGACGATAGTGGCATCGACGGCAGAAATGAAGGACAGCAGACAAAGAACAAGGAAGACACACCACACTCGCCATGAGTGTTTGAATGTCTCTGGTTGAGTTACTTGAACTTCCTCCTCATGTTTTTCTGTTGCCGATAGCTGAACTTGGCCAACAGGCGCATCTGAGCCCACGAAGACTCCACCAGGCTCGCCCATCTTGACAGCTTGCGGAAGATGATTGCGATACGCACATAAGGATGATTTTTCAATCTTGTCGTCTTCTGGCTAAAAGCAAGTGTGTAGCTTTTCAGTAAATAAGGGGTAGGTGATCTAATGCCAAGATGTCTTACGCGGATTGCAATACTGCCCGTGGCGTGGGTAGGTAGGCGTTTCTTTGGCCAGTTCGTGTATGCAATCACGAATCCCCCATAAGCTGTTAACCCACCCAAACGTACACTTGGGAAGTGTCCTATTTGTGATACATTTGACGCAATATTACGCTCTGTGTGTGAGTTCACGGCTTAGTGAGTTGTCCGACTACCTGCATTGTCCCAACATGATTTGCCATACGACGCGGGCAGTGCACTCATTCCTTTGCATATCCGCATGGCAACCACTTGTTTTAAGCTTTTTATTACGACTCTGTACTCTTCACGTGTATGTTGATCCCGAAATTATGTCTCACATCTTGGGCCAATCTTCTAAACCTTTCGGCGAGACACAGGAGCCCATGCATTCGAACTAACCCGGCCACCTGTCTCATCCAACAGTTTCTCGAATTGTGATCCAATTCTGGGGTTCGGGTCCTTCAAGGATCCCCTATTCTCCCTTCAAAATCCTTCTGTCAATCCAATCAACCCGCAGCCAGCGATCACCATGCCCGAGACACAACGAAACACAGCCTTGTCAGGCATTCCCTCCTTCCAGCACACATAGCCGTCTACAACACCCAGATAGGCGCCCATAACCGACATGATGGTATCCACCTCGGTGAATCTTCCTTGCTGGTAGAATATGAACATCAAAAGTCCTAGAGCTGTGGTACGAGCCGAGGAGAGCACCATGACGGGCTGCGCAGTAGGCGAGTCTGCGATGCGCGCTGGCAGCCCAAATTCAAGCATGGCATCTCGCGGTGCCCAAAAAGGCCAGAGGCCGCCAAATGTTGTGGCTGATGCAACGAATAGCGGCACAATATGTCGTAAAGCAAACTGTTCAAACATGGTGGCGAGAAAATTCTTCGTAAATCTTTCAACGCCCTACCGTAATATGAAGTAGAGAGATCGCCTACTTGGGGAGGAAAATGTTGGTTAGACGAGAGCTTGATGGATTTGTTGTCGGAAATGAGGAGCTCGCTCCCTTAAATTCGCTTGGAGCTCACACTGTCTCCAACAAACAGGCAGCTGCATGCACACACTCGTCCTGTTGGTTTTGTATCTGCATGCACATGTCTTAGTTAAAAAAGCCAGGGGTTGTGTCACTCACTCCGCCTTCTGGTATGTCGCTTACAAGGAGCCATGTGATTGTGTCAGAAAAAGAAAAAGAAGGCAATACTACTTCATTTAAACATTCTATTCTATAGCTATACGAAAACCAAAGAAAAACGCTCTAGCTACTACTGTCAGGCTAGTATATTCATCTCATCCTTTATTTTTCTTGAAAAAAATAACGGAAGAAGATTATAGAGCAGCACGAGGACGGAGAATCATTTTGGTACTTGCATACGGGTATATGAAAGTGCGCCAGGCAAAGTATCGGGTAGCGGCCTTCTCTTCAAGCTGCATATCATACTTGGTAATAAACAATGCAAGGAGTGTTTTCATGACTGCAGTCGCATAGAATCGGCCAGGGCTGTGTACATTAGTTCCTAGTGTCAGCCTAACTGTCTCAGTTTCGGGATGAGGGTGGTGTATACAAATGTACTCACCATGCAGAACGCCCTGTGCCCCATAGTTGCCAGTCACCAATGTCTGTGAAGTTGGATGGCGTCCCTTGCAGCTGTGAAGCTACAACACCTGGATGAGAAGGAAACTTTTTCTCAAGGACGCTAGGATCAACGAATCGAAAACCTTGAAACTCTTGTGGAGCGGTGTAATAACGCGCGTCCAACATCATACCTCGAGCAGCAGTGCAGATCCATTCACCTGCCTCGACTCTGGAGCCGTCGGACAGCTCAAAAGGTTTCAGAGCCATGCGACGAGAGCTCACTAAAATATTTGTCACTCGTTATTCAACGGTGTTGGAATATGCCCAGGGCGTGATCTTGAGGCTTACCTGACTCTACAGGATTGATCCGGGCCGATTCTTTCATGAAGCTGTCAAGCAGTGGGAAGGTCTTACCTCCCGATTGTTCGAATTGGGCCCAACCAGTACTTTCAATTTCGTCCCTCAAAGGTTCAATGTACTCTGGGTGAAGGCAGAGGTGATGAAGAGCAAAGCAAGCGGTCTAACATGATACTATTTTAGTTTTAAAGATGGTGAGTAGGGTGAAGATACTTATTACCGTTGACGTTATATGCACTGAGCCGAACCAAAGGGCCATAAGCTCATGGACTATCCTCTCCGCAGACCATGGCTTTGACCGCGGCGAGCATTCCATGACCCATTGTATGCAGTCATGCTGTCATACTTGTCAGCCTGAAACATTATTACAGTTCTGTATCAAGGAGGTAGGCACATACGTGTTCAGGAACGACGTGTCCGAGTTTCTTTCGCGCTCTTTCCTCCAGTCGTTCCTCGGCAATAGGGATCAATGCATCGTATATGGTCTTACCCGAGCCAAGGTTCCTTGTTATCATACCACCAATAAAGCTGTTTTTACCAATGTTAGAAATGATTTGTGAATACGCAGAATATTTCTTACGGTGCGATGGCTTTGGGAAGCACGCGTATGGCTTCTGCAGCTAAAAGAGTTTGTTCGATGAAACCGATCGCTCCCGCCATAAATTTTTTATCGTGGCCTGACAATCATGAAGTATTAGTCACTGAAAGAATTATGCTCAAAATTATCATTGAACAACTTACTAAGCTCGCTTCCGAAGAAAGCGGCTGCATTCGTCAGAGATATTGCTTCAATTATTATTGGAAATACCGGTGAAATGTAAGATCCTTTTCAACTGTTAATAGGGCATTTCGATACAATATCTGTGTGATGCCTTACCGTTAACAACCGGTTGTGGACTTTGCGCGCGATCAAGTAGAACAGACATAGACCGGCGGAGATCTGGCAAGATATCGGGGAGGTGGTTCGTGAGAAGAGTTCTTAGTGTTCTGACAAGTGGCATGCCATCCGCCCCTTTCCTATCAAACCAATTGAAGTTTTGCATCGTATACCGCGGCTGTAAGATCTCTTTGGCGGCGGCCTGGAGAGAGAGCACATCCTCTGAGGCGGCGTCAATCTCCTTGATATGATCCCATGACGAGACTACGAGGTACCGATTCTCGGGAGCTTCAATCCAAAATGGATTTCCGTCGGCCTATAATTTAGGTCAGAATATTGACCAAGATAGGAGAGATTGGGACCAAAAGAAAACAATTACTTTTTCATATGCCTCTTGGATCATACTTGGACCTCTGAAAAGAAACATCCAGGCATTGAAACGCTGTTTTACTCCCGAAAATATGTTTGGCATATATGCCAAAATGCCTGAGTTGGCTGAACTCCATGAATGACTATATTTTTTAGACGATATAGGCATAAAGAATAAGGAAATAAAGATGCTGCCAAAGACAAAAGAGAGTAATTGATCCATGATTCGGAAGAGGTATATAACAGAGATAGATGAATGCGTATTCGCAGAGAAGTACTATGATACTAAGTTAAGCTAAATGCAGTATTGAGCGCCGCTGCACGACATTTGTGTCTTGAAAGTGCATTCTGGAAGCTTCATTGCTTTTATATGAACAAAGCAGCGTACTAATCAAATCGCCCGTAGGATACCAAAGGTGAGCAAGGCTGAATTCTGTCGTCCTATGAGAAGTAAGAACACATATGTTCCCATTCCCATGGATGAGTCCTCGTATAGCCAGCAGCACGTGTTCGTCTCAAAGCCCCTGCCAAGGCACAAAGAATTGACATTTGGGACTTGAACCACAATCACTTGGTTACCAAGTTCCTTCGCATCTCAGTCTGATGTTCATCTTCTACGTCATGTACTCAGAAACATGTCGAAGGCTGTAACTCCGAATCCCCCTGATGGTCCATTTGCAGGTTGGAAGATCACTTCCTTCCTTGGAGAAAGATGCTCCAGCCAAGAATAATTATATCAGGCATTCAGCCATATGTACATCTAGATCTCCCTTGCATAGCTAGTCGCATGAGGATCTGGATCAAGCTTACCTCGTATTACCTCGCATTGAGTTCAGGTAACACAACATCCAGATAGATATGTGTCATCCATACGCAGAATCCTTGTGGCTCCATACTAGACATGGCATAGCTGTAGCCATCTCACTTCTTTTCCCTACGCCAAGATTCCTTCATATGTCACGGGGGCCAAATCGGGATGTGGTGGTTTATTTCGGGTAAGACAAAAAGGAATGTTTTGGCCTATCCACGCACCTCTCATCTAATAATTTTTTATTTGGATATAACAGCTCTACCGAAGAATTCCTATGCCTCACGTCGCTCCGTGCTAATAGCAAAGAGAAGTTTTCGTTTGCTTGCTAGCTTTCTGGTAACGCAATTCATTTTTATCGCAACATGGATCCGTCAATGGTACCACTTGCTCCAAAACCAGATGGTAGCCCGCCAAACTTTATGAGCGGTCCCTCATTGGCCCCCGTCAACGTATCTATCGGATCTATTATCATTGCCTTGAGCGTGATCATTGTCACCTTGCGTCTCTATGCCTCCTACAAAAACATCGGACGTCTATCCCTAGACGATTGTGAGTAGAGAAGCAGAAGTTTCTTCTGTTTTTGAGTATAATATTTCCATCTAATACTTTTAGGCTTTTGCCTCGGATCAGAGATAACAGTGCTGGTGTACTGGGGACTGCTGACTGCCAGTAAGCCAACTTTACTCTATATCATGAACATTTTCACCATTCACTTATTATGACTATGATGCTTATCTTCATATGATTCATCAAAAGATCTGGAAAGAGGTATAGGAAGGCACGCTTGGGATCTACCTGTAAGCGTAGTCTCGCCTTGGGTGCTAAAGGTATGTATGTCTAAAAGAAGTATAATAATAAAAACTGATCCTGTAAATTTTTTTCTATCTGCACAGAGGCATGTGGTATCTCAGTTTTTCGGTGCCACAGGCAACTGGCTCTCTAAAGCTTCTATCTTGGCCTTTTTCATCCGAGTATTTGGCAGCGTTCGGTGGGTTAGAATTGCCTGCTATGCTCTCTTCGTCTTGCTTTCCATGGGAGCAATCACACACGCAGGCCTATTCGCAGTGCTATGCGTTCCGCATGGCCACGAGGTTTGGAATTTCAAGCTCATGATCAGATGCGGTACAGGTGCGCCTGTGACTGTCGCCGTGGGCGTTTGCACACTGTTGATCGACATTGCCATTTTTATCCTACCTTTCCCTATTATTGCGAATCTTAATATGGACAAGAATAAGAAGCGCGGTCTGTTCATCGTGTTTCTAATAGGCTTTGCGTATGTTTCGTTCTCCCACGTTTCATTATCTACATCCTGGAAAATCTGAATCAACCTGCTAACAACGGTATATCCTGGGTAGTATCATTGTTACAAGTACTGTTGGACTCGCTTATAGAATTATTGTGTTGAACAGCACTGGCGACCCAACCTGGAATGGAGCGAATGTATCTATCACCGCGTAAGTTCACACGTCTGATGCTAAGCGCTCACAACGCAAGGGTTAATGCTAAGATCGTTACAGATATGTAGACACTTTTGGAACAATTATTGTCAGCTGCGCACCAGGCGTGTATAGTTGGTGGCTTAAAATATTCTCGCAGAGCAGGCTCTATTCTTCTCTTCGATCCATGTCACTTCTCCGCCCCCGAAACTTTTCAGTAACATCAAGAGATTATGTTTTAAAAGAAAGAGAAAATAGCCCAGAATGGAACCACCAAGAACAGTGCCAGTACAAATTACCAGAAATTGTCACATCATCTCCACAAGAGAAAGCACATGAAGGAACCCAGGGATATGAAAGAAATATTATTCCAGTGTCTACCGTTATAACACAAACAATTTCTGATAGGGTTGAAAGCTATAAAGATATCCATCAGATGCAAGAATATCCATGGCAATCAACTGATACAAGAAACAACAGCACAAAGTAGCAGATGCGTATAGAGATGCACTTCTAGAAGGGTCGCGGCGCAAATCATAGAAGGATTATCGATGAGTTTAATAAATATTTATATGCTTTAACGTGAGTCTCTGGGAGGAAAAGTAACTTTGTTCAACAATATTAGATATATTTATTTATCTTATGTGACGGAACCATTTACTAGAACTGTTCCGTTATACGCACTGCCCACCTGGAGTCCCCGTGCGAAGTCCACAACCAACCAGTCCATCCCTATAATAGCAGTGTATTTCCGCCTTCTCTCACAAATGATGATTATAGTGAGAGTTAATGCAAAGATTTACCATCAAGGACCCTATTACACATCATCACTCCTTTTAGGCAGGAGCTGTATAATACCGGGGCGAAGCTTCGACATTATATCGTCCGGGTCATATTTGGCTCTAATCTCCAAAAGGCGCTTCCGGTTTTCTTCGCCATATCCACCATAAATGTCTTGATAGGCGGCCGAATAGTTAAGCACTCTGTACCTGTGGAATGTGCCACGAGCTCTGGCTGCCTTTTCAGCCTTTTCCATGAATACATTTACTGCCTTGTAGATTGATTCATCGTGCTTAATGTTAGTCCACCTCCAAACGGGAGTGAATACTATTAAATTACACGTCAATAGACAGTTACGTATTGTCAGAGATTTTATTCCCAACTTACGAATCAATGGCCCATCCTCGGCCTTAATCCCCATTGCATTGCCGATGTCGTCCTTTGGCAGCATATTAGGGAGTAAGGGCTGGCATACGAATGCTGGTGCAAAATCATCCTGGTCTTTTAAAAGTTCTACTCCTTTGGCATAGAGATTAATGATTTCCTTCAATGTTCCTCGATCATACTTAATGGTCAGTGCGGGAGCATGGTACCTGAGAAAGCTCATTAGCACTTTGCTCATTAAATAACTGTGCTTGTCGATGCTTAGATACCTAACTCCTGGTTCCATGTGAGTATCAAGCTCGTCGCACAGACTCTTCAAGGTACGAGTTTGAGTCGTGGAATCAAGGGGCGTAAGCTGCTTAAAGTCATCAAAAGCTGGGGGTTCTTTGGGGCTTCCGTGCGACATGGTCACACTATAAACGCAGTTACCGTCTTTTGCAGCGTCGATTCCAACGATATAAGAGTGTGCCAAAGGATCGTCCACGGCTTCTATTTGAACAAACCTGCTAAAGTTGTCAAGGACTGCCATCTCATGCTCGTGAGCATATGTTCGGGAACCTCCCCAAATCTTTCCCATTTCGAAAGTTTTAAGCTCGAAACGAGTAACAATTCCAAAACACAAGCCAGCGCCTCTCATAGCCCAGAATAAGTCAGGATATGATTCACGAGTGACTTTTAGCACTTGGCCGTTGACAAGAACGAGCTTTACCTATTTTTAGCCTGTGCCAATTACGACTCAAAGAAGCGAATTCTTACCTCGTAGCTTATGACATTATCGCACGCAAGGCCTCTTTCGGAAGAAAAGAAAGAGAGACCACCTATAGTTCATGGACCAATTAGTGTGATATTCAGAAGCGGGTTGAGGGCTTGGAATGATACATCATACCTCCCAAAACAAGTCCTCCGACCCCAACGCTCGAAACCCTTCCTCCAACACAGCCAAGATTGAGATTCTCCAGCTCGCTATAAATCTCGCCAAATCTGCAGCCGCTTCCCACAGTAACAAATTTCCGATCTTCAGAAATATTAATATCTTTTAGCCGACTTAGATTGATATTGATGCCAGTCTCGGCGTTAGAACCAGAGCTATAGGTGCTATGGCCACCAGACTTGACGGCAAATGTAGCCCCAGCCTCCCGTACAATATCAATAATTGAGACTACGTCTTCGGTATCCGCTGGGAAAACACTGCAAACAGGAGTGATCTCTTCCGCCTGAGCTAACATGTAGAAAAAAGGACCACGTTTGCCCAAGCCCCGATGAGCATCATGATCATCGCCAGAAAAGATCACCTTATCAGGACCTAGCTTTTTGTGAAGGATCAAGGCCTACAATTATCAAATTTAGTCACCGTTTCGTTCTCATATAAACAGAAGATAAACATACAGCTTCTCTGCCAGCGTCCATAACATGTGTAGAAGCCATATATATTCACCTTGCGACATATATGCCCGAAGGTTGAGGCAAAAATTAGAAAGGTTAAAGGAATTCAGTTTCAGGTAGAACACGTCTAAGATATTCTTCAATTATAATCTTTTTAACAGACATATTTTTTCAGTAGGAATTTAGGGACCACTTCATATTATAAGATGTTTTTTATGAATGCCCTGTTTCACAGCATCTGACCTCAGCAGCCACCGCACCGTTACAAAACCATAAGCGTGTAAAGTGATCTGATGTCTGTTCACTAATACAAATTTTAAGTAAGCAAACATTTCATTTAGATCTATTCTCAAAGAATTCAGGGTGCTAATTAGCCATGGTCTTGTTTTCGACAGGATAATTACATATTTGCTGCCTCTGCAGCATTTCTTTGAGGTGGCCTAGAGTTACATTCAATTCCCGCTAGCTGCGACCAAGTGCCAAGGTCCCCTGCTCTGCGAAGAGTCCTCCGACAGCCATTGTGAAACTTTACTGGCAACCCTAAACACGAACCTGAGCAATACTGCAAAGTGAAAAGTAGCTCGCAACATATTATATATATACAAAAGAGTGTGCTGAGCAAAAAGGTGATGCCGTATAAGGCCATACTCTCTCGTTAGTGGGGCCTCTTTATAAAATCTCCGAGTTTAATTGTAGCGTTACACTGCTAATTATGAAAGCGCCATAGATCTTCTTGATTAAGAAGAAATACTGTTTAAATGACCATGTCAAAAATGCGAGCCAACAACTCCTTCCTTTTGTAGATGAATGTCGGAAAAAATGCTCGGTTCATATTCGAGTGATGGCGATTTTGGAGAACACTTTCGACATAATCTTTGCATCAGACTCTAAGACTTCACTTCACAAAACGGCAAAATTCTGAAGTTATTACCAAGCGTAATTTCCAAATCTCTATTAGTACATCTAAGCTTCCGGACGAGTGAACGCCATGAAAAAATCCTGTATGATAGCACTGGCCGATATATGTGTTGGCAAGTCTCCCGCTGCTATTTGAGAAAAGTTGATCTCTGTCGAAGCCCAGTCGTGCTCTAAATACAATTGTGTCAGTTCAATTGGGCTTATGAATAAGAAAGTAGAAATCAATAGAGGTCATACTCTGATCATCAGTCTTGTAATGTTGTACCACACCAGTCTGGCCATTGCACGTCCAGCTAAGGTGGTGAACGTCGTCATCAAATAGGTCCTCTTGATCGTATTTCTCTTCGCACTGGTTTCGTTGCGCCCACCAGCTCAGCCTATAGATATAAACATTAGCATAAAATCACAAAGCCGCACGAACGCTATCGTACTGAGGGCATATGTAGCGACTCACCAATCTGGAATGGCGGGCTCAATGCCTCCTTCGCCTTCGCCACCATCATATTTGACATCTGTATCGGCGCCCCCATGGAACTCGAGAATTGGCACAGGCACACGAGCAGGCTCACAGTTTTCATGATTGGCATCGTTGTTGGTATAGAAAGACCCGGATGCAGGGGCGAAAGCCGCAAACTCGCCGCCAACAGTGGCATTGCAAGCAATGGTATCAACAAAACCGCCGCCAATAGACAGGCCAGTAGCGTAGATCCGGGCACTGTCAATGCAGTAATTTCGCCTCAAGTCCACCAACATATCCCAAACGAACTGAAGATCTTCTTGGACTGAGGCTTTGGAATAATTTGCACCAGCCCATGCTCCCCCGAGCCCGTTCGGATATACCATGATCTTGTCTCCTATATACTTGGAGCTATCGAGGCCAGTATCAGCCTCGAAGAAGAGACCAATACTGCTTGAGCCATGGAAACCTAGAATAGTTGGATACTGGTTATTCTTAGAGTAATTTGACGGTAGATGTATTCCGTAACTGCGATCTACGCCACTTGATTTGATTATGCGGTACTGCGTGATGCCGTTGAACCAGTGACTCTTGCCGCAACCAGATGTATCGCCCCCGGTGTACTGTGCGGCTGCCGACGCGTAGGTCGCGGACAGAGCGAGTAAGCTGAGGCCTATAACTTTCATGTTGACTGCAGGTAGGTGATTGCAGATCTATGCCGCTAGCGGGGGAGATCTCACTCTTATAAAAAGCTTATAACCTCTCCAGTACAGTTACATGGATCTTGGGGCAATTTAAAGCTTTATAAACCGAGGCGTTTGTGCATATTCATGTGTTCGTCAAGGGTTATAGTTTATTAACGAGCTGCTGTTGCACAGGTATGCTTCAAAATACGAAGCACTAATTAGGAAGGTCTCCAGTTCCACGCGACTGTGAAAGTTTCTGGCGCGCTAATCATGCTCCTATTACAAGTCACGGATCCCCCGACATGCTGTTTGAGGCATATGAGCCGGTCATCCGTCGCCTTTTTTTGTCCTGCTGCCTAAGCGAATAGTGGTACCGTTACCATAAGTCTAGATTGAGACATCTTTACCTTGGCGGGAGCTGGGGAAAAAAGTTTGCGTGTTTGCGATATTGGCTTGCAAATTACTGGAATGTCCATCTATTTCCTCCACTCGGCCACCTCTCGGTAAAATATTCACTCAGTGACAACGATCAACATCTTCCTCCGCATCAGTCCATAAACGCTCCACACATCTACCAGCTCTCATCTCATTTCAAGCGAGCAGTTGAGTCGCTCCACTTGAACTTACACTGAGTCCTACAAGAATACCCTATCTGAAGCGGGCACGAGTCCTATCGCATCTCATGTCTACAATATCGCATTGCCAGAACAAGATAAAAATGACACCGATAGAGCAGCCCAGATATCGTGATGTCTATTACAGAGAGATGACTGGAGAAAGTGTACTAATAAATAACTTAATGGAGTGAAGTAGCCAGCCACGCCTTCTTTACCTCCACTTGTTGTTCCAGCCAGCCTGCTCAATGACGAATGCAATGGCAAGCTCAGAAAAGCGTGCCATGTGCTAGGGCGACATTAGTAAATTTCTCTGCGAAAGCATTCGGGGTTTACTTACCTCAATGGAGAAGGTTCCAGTCTCATCATCAACGTTCATTGTGTCCTTATCAGTATGAATATACGAGTCGTATTCACCAGCGGCGGGATTGCCTTCCGACGCAAAGGCAGCGGGGTAGCCAAGCTGAGTATAAGACATGTAGTCCGAACCAGCACCACTGGTCTCGTTAGTTACAATGGCACACCACGAGAATCTGAAAATGGGAATCAGTCTTACGCAGGTAGCGTGAATATTTCGGCAGGAATGGAAATATATTCGTTGGCCAGCGCCGCTGCCCAGCTCGTCAACGGCGCATCCGCCTCAGTCTTGATGAATCCAATAGACTCGGTGGCATTTTTGGCAATAAACGCCGTCATATCCTAAGCGAAGAATTAATACTCCGAATTCTTGGTCGAATGGATCCTGGTATACTTACAAACTCCATCATGGCGCCGATTTTAGCTCCTGACTCTTTCTTATATCGCGCAACGGCCTGGCTGCCCAGCAAACCGCCTTCCTCGGCAGCATACCAATGGAACTCAACTGGTCCATTAGTAGGAACGAACCCGCTCTCTGCGAGAACACGGAAAGCCTCGAGAATGCTCACTGTACCAGAGCAATCATCATCTGCACCGGGAGCAGGAAGTAGCGGGAATAGGTAGTTCATCGAGTCCTGGTGTGCGCCGATAATGGTCAATGGCTGCGAGAAATCTCTCACTTTGGGCTCAAATCGAGCAATAATGGAAGATTGAGGGAATGTATGGGTAAAAAACTCGAGAGATATGTGAGTATGGAACGGGGCATTCTTGATGATCTAGTAAGGTCATTAGCAAGCCGGTGTGGTTGAGCAATAATAACATTAAGAATGCAGGCGACTCATACCTCGGCAATATGATCGTGAAGCCACTGCGAGCTTCGCTCGCCAGTGACACTGTTAAAGTATCGTGTATAATAGCTTGTCATGTGCTCGAGTACATCGTGCATCTTATCAATAGAGACAAGAGGCAACAAAGATCTCACAAGTCCATGATGGCTGAGCTTGGGCAAGTCTGCGTGATATTATTAGCAATTGCCAAGCCAACTCTAGGCGCGTTTATCTTTAAGCATTCAAACTTACGAGCTTTACCAGCCAATGCGTTAACTTGCTCTTTGTAGAAGTCCTCGTGACCAGTAATATCGGTGAATTGCTTTCCCTGGCGTTTGAGGCGCATCTTGTCTCCTTCTGTCATCCACCGAGCACTTGATTCGCCAAAGACGCGCAGCAAGCGCGGCTCAGCCAGCTGTTCAGCGGCCTCGGGATGCAGCGCAACAAAGGCATCAACAGGGTCAGGATATTTCTCCAGAGCAGCAAGAATGGCCGGGTCAACTTGATGCTGCTTGGCTCCAGCGGTGAGATGGACTTGCGCTTCCTGGAACGCGGAGCTGGTGGAGATAAAGCCCGTGCTCAGCAGGAGCAGCGAGCTGGTACAGATGGACTTCAGCATGGTGACAGGTAGTCGCGCTACGGCTCTCGCTACAGTATTAAACCCAATGAAAGATGGTAATGGCGAGGAGATGGCGATGGAAGAGCTCCTCACAGCTGATGGTTGCGATGCCAAGTTGGAGTCGTGCGTTTGTTTGATGAGGCCCTGAAGCTAAGACGGCCTCAGACCCCACTTCTCAGGGCGGAGTTGTCAGGTCAATGAGCCGGGTCCTGTACCCCAGAGATAAGGAGGAGTAAACAGTGGGATGTCGATTGTGCTTCGCACGCGTTGAAGCCTAAAATCACGAATCCTAGTCTAGTTCGTTGGAAGGCTGTTGTGAATCTCGCAATTGTTTGGAGAGCTGTCAAGTGGCATATTCTTATGCGTGTAATTAAAACGGTCTATATTAATTGATATATCTGCACTTGCAATTTAACTTGGGTTGTCAAGCTTTCTGGGAATGCTTACCAACGTTACTTCAGGCGAACGACTGACCGCGCTGCAGCACAAGTCGCCCCTTTCCCCGCCATGTACCCGCTTTCTATATGCTAGTAGCAATGTATAGGCCTAATACCTGCTATACTTGCGCCGCACGCAAGAGCCCAAAACGTCCATGGATCTATTTTGTAGATAGGCTGGTGCCACCTATTTGTCAACACTAACAGCCGCTTGATCCGGCACAAAACTTTTGGATGGCAGAGAATTTTAGGTATCTATGTCCATGTAATGCCGGCTTTCCAAATTATTATTCAATCCGCAGTTTACGGACATTGAAATAGCCATTAACTGGATCTAGCACATACAAGATTCAGCATGTATCTTGTATCAGGTTGTATACGGAAGAGAGTCGTCAATCTTGGACGTCATTTAATAATTTAAAAGCAGAATTTAGGCTCGGTATATAATATACCATGAGTGCTCTATAAGCCAACACCAGAAGATCTCCATGCCTAAAGTTGCAGCACTACGACGAGTGGTATTCCGAAGATAAGGTAGGCTATAGAGAAAATTCTGGGAGGTGCCGCTTACAAGCGTAACATGCATAACAGGCTCGGGCATTCACACATGTGTGGCCTGCTGCATTGCCAGCTCAACAAAATAAGCTCATGTGCTCTTATATACCCAACCAGTCCCAGTAGCCTGCTCCAGCTTCTTGGAAGATTAAATGATGTCATGGTTTAGAATATTTAATGAATTATTTACGGCTTACCAAACAGTACTTAAGATCAATAAAAAAATTTTTCATTAAAGAGATAATGAAGTCGGGTATTGTATGAGGATAAGAAGGCTGAACTATTTACAGGAGTCAAGTTTTAGCCTCTGGATATACAATATAGCTGAGATAAACAACAGCTTATGTATACTAAGCGTAGTTGGACGTCATTACTAAAAAGCGGTAGTAAGTAAAGAACATTGAAAGGCATGATTTCAGATTAGCGTGGTTGGGCTTTGCAAAATGCACATGAGGAAAAGGACAGAAAGTATGCCATACCGCAGTTGCTAGATGGTTCCATTGTACCGTAAAAGTTCGGTTCGTCGCAAAGCATCTATAGCCATACCGTAACGGGTTCCTATGCATTTAATAAAAGGGCATCACTCTTTGAGTGGGGGTTAGACTATTGGGTGAACGCAAGTACACCCACTATGGGGCGTCACCGCATAAACACTACATGTCCTCAGTTTGGTGTATTATAGAGCCTGACGTCGTGTAAATGTTTCCAACGCATCACCGACATGGTGCATTTGATCTTTTTGGATGCAAACATTGGCTGGATAGGCAGAAGAGCATGCAACATGCTCTAACCTTCACTTTATACCTCAACCTAATATGAGTAGCGCGAATCCGACCGATGACTTGTAAAGTTCTCCTTGGTCCACGTATTCATTTCAAATTTCTTCTCACAACGAGACCTGATGCCATGTGACAAATTTGGATAGCCGGGTACCGCACTCGCTTCCAATGCATCCGCCGTAAGGATTACACCGCAAATCTCAAGGGAAATGTGACTTCTGCCTGCATTCAATCGCCCACAATTCTAGAGGTATTGAATGTATTCTAGATTTTATGGAAGCTGTGTCCAATATTAGTGAGCTTAGGCTTTATCAAATGTATAGTATACAGTTGCTTATGGTACGGCTATTCTACTCATAGTATATATAGAGCAATCACAACACTAAACTCAAGTTTCAGCCGCAAGACCATAATCTCTTTTCAAGTCAGTATCATTCTAAAAGGATAAAGCGACTATGGGTGAGCGACCGCGTCTAACACACGGAGAGTACACCATTGGGTGGGTTTGTGCTCTATCAATTGAGCGAACAGCGGCGATATACATGCTCGACGACAGGCATAAAGATCTCCCCAACTCAGCAAATGATCACAATGCATACAATCTTGGAAGAATCGGTAAACATAATGTCGTTATCGCAGGCTTGCCCAAAGGCAGGGCTGATAACAATAACGCAGCAACAGTTGCAGCTCAAATGTTATCTACTTTTCCCAAGATTAGGCTGACGTTGATGGTCGGAGTTGGGGGTGGCATTCCGGACAAGACTCGACTCGGAGATGTGGTTATCTGTTCTCCAACTGATACAAATGGGGGCGTTATCCAGTGGGATAAGGGCAAGGAAGAATACAATGGCTTTAAAAGACAAGGGTGTCTAACTGGCCCACCGACAGCTGGGCTTACAGCTTTATCAAGCTTCGAAGCTGACCCAGACACTTCGCCAACAATGCGCAGTCATCTAAATGGCATTGACAAAGGATTTTTGAAGCTAGAAGCTCTCGAAGATATTCTATTTGAATCGGATTACAACCATGTGAGCGATGCAAAAGATTGCAGTGGCTGCGACAAGGAAAGGATGATTAAAAGAGAGCCCAGGAGTATCTATCCAACGGTCCACTATGGTTTAATCGCATCAGGAAACAAAAAAGTCAAAGATTCCAGGCGTCGAGACCAACTCTATAAGGAATATAACAAAAACCTCTTTTGCATAGAGATGGAGGCTGCAGGGCTAATGAATGATTTTCCCTGCGTTGTCATCCGAGGGATCTGTGACTACGCAGACTCACATGCGAACGATAAGTGGCAAAACTATGCTGCAGCTGTTGCAGCAGCATGCGCAAAGACATATTTGGGAGTTGTCCCCGAGTATGAAATTCACAGACTTCAGCCAGCGCCAGGTAAGATGATTCTCAAAGACGCATAACTCTGCTGAGATGATAAGCTAATCGCTTCAATCAGCTTCAATTACTTCCGGTATTATTCAAAATTCGAGAGAATATGCGGCCAGTTCCTCTCCACCTGGTACGTGCTTATATGCGTGCAAAGTTTTGCGGTCTTTGCTTATTTTTTCATCCCTGTAGTATTAGCGCCTAAAATCTTCGGGAACGCAGAGGTAGTCGAGCCAGAAGCTATCAAATCAAGAGATGCAGACTATTATTCAGATCTTCCAAGCGAGTTTTATTCTAGTTCTCCTCCGATTAGTACGTCATTATACACGCTTAAAGGTTTGAAATATCGGCTGACTTTATCATCGCTCTATTATTAGCACCCGATAAGCCCAAATTGAAGCATTCAGACTGGACTTATCTGGAATCTGGAGAAGAAATTCGCAATAAAGATCAGCTGTTTCAACAGTTCATGGAAATGTTGCTTCAACATGGAGGGTCTTCTCTTGAAATATTGGCTCAAAAGCAGGGCATTGAAGCTGCATTAAAAACTCAACCATTTACTCCCCAAGATGGAATAGAATGCAAGGGGTATGCAAATGATGACCGTGGCACTCGATTCAACACTACCGACTTTGCTCCAACACAGCCGCTCTCAAATGACGACGACTCTGGTCCATCCCCCGGTATCAAAAGGGGTCAGACTTTCCCTATGGACGAGTATTCCAGTACCAACCGTACGGTTTTGTTCGATGCAATTGTCGAAGGGAACATCACCACTATCAAAAGACTACTTCAGAAGGGCCTTGATCTAGAGATGATTGACGAGTTTGGCCTTACACCTCTTTGGCGAGCAGTAATAAGTGGCCAACAGCATGTTATTCAACTACTCATTGAAAAGGGAGCAAGTATTGAGGCGAAAAATCATCATGGACAGAATATCTTGGGCTGGGCGGTGGCCAAAGACAGAATCGATCTTATTGAATTGCTGGGATATAATTAAACTAGATTCGGGGCATGGTAATAATAGTTGTGAGAGACGTCAATTGAACAAACATATTCTATGCAGGCGCTGTTGAAAGCGACATAATGGAAAATATCCTCCCATATCAAACTCAGTCAGCTATACTCGGTAGTCGAGGCTGCTGCATTCAAGAAGATACATGTATGCGGCTCTTCAAGCCAGTGTGAGAGAAAGATTGATGTATGCAGCCCCAACGCAGCTATTTCCACTCACATGGCGGAGCAATGAGGGATTTGTGGGTACATGTATGGCTCTACCAATGAATTATATTAGGCCATTATGCACGTTTAATTGGTAGGATAAAGAGGGGGGTTGTAAATGCTCGACTAAAACACTACATACAAGGGCGGGCACTCTGCCAGCCTGATGACACCCGCCAAGCGCTTCCAATACGTGGTGACCCGTTTCTTTAAAGGGCAATGAACATGCGGTGTAGTATAAATAGTGATGAGAAAAGTGGCTGGTTCGTAACCCTAGATCTAATAAAAGAAAGAGAGGAGGAAAGGAATACTAAGTAAATTCCACGGACACAATTTTGCGTTGGTAGTGGCAAAGAGATGGGAATGTAACCCTCCAATGCTAAGTCGCGAATAAGGTATGTAAGAATGGTGCAAGGGCAGCATCGCATGGTGTTTTGTACCGGTATGGCATCGAATGACCTTTCGCAGCACCAAAGTATAAGAGCCGCATAGCTTGGTTGCGACACTGCCTGCGCTGATGACGTGTGCTTTGCAGGAGCATTGGATCGAGAATATCCACTACTTAACTACTAATGGCAATGAATGTGCGGTGGCCGTAGCATTTCGGTCATTGAATGGGGCGGCGCTTTCGAATGGTCGAAAGTGAGGGCAAGTGGCTTGCAGTGCATTGTCACACGAAGAGCTGGCAGCGTTTTAATGGTCCGATACTGGCATGTCGCGGGGCTGCATGACTCGAATTCCGTACACATCATTGAAAAGAAGTTGTAACTTAGGAAAAGGGACCAACAGAGCTGATATCTGTGTCACCGATTATGAGCATCATGAGTTAGTCTTTAGGCCCAACTACTATTCATACCCAAGAGTTCTTGGTCCAGCTCCGGATCCACGACTCAGTTGCAGGTGCACATAAATATATATTTAATATATAACGAATAGAATAACTACGGCAGAGTGACATATTATTGGATAGAATTTCACGCTGCGTCATGAATTGTCGACTCAGATCAATCTCCAGGAGTATTTTGTGTCGTAGTTTTTCCGCACGCAAACACTCATCGCTCAATAAATGTTGTTTCACTTGATCTTTTGATCATTTGTTATATTTCAGTGAATGTTTAATGCCTGGCGCTACACGAGCTTGACTTATTTTATTGTTTTCAATACACTCCCTTCGTGAACAAATCTCCAGAATCCGGCTCTGCGATTGAACTCTTCCCAGAATTCGGTACGACCACGTGTGTAACGCCGCCTGCGCCTTTTTATCTAAACCCCGCGTCTCGACGGACGAGTCCTGATGATACAATACTGAATTGATCAATTAAAGTAAAACAAGAGCCAAGAAATAATGGGATCTGTGAATCGAAGAAAACGCGAAACGCCCAAGAATAAGGTCCTCGCAGAGCTGAACAAGTTGGTTGGATTGAAAGAAGTCAAAGAGCAGTTTGAGAATATAGAAGGTTGTGTTCGTATCTGCTCTCTCCAAGGAACGAACCCCCGAACAGAACGGTGGCATGCTGTTTTCCAAGGAAACCCTGGAACAGGTAAGCTTGTTCTTCCGTCCTTTGTAAGAACGCGTTATTCACGGGGCCATCATAGGAAAAACTACAGTGGCTAGACTATACGCTAGATTTTTGCGGTGTATGGGCATTGTAAAATCCAAATCATATAAAGAAACATCTGGTGCACAACTAGTATGCATGGGGCCAAGAGAAGTCAAGGAGTTGTTCGAGGTACCTGGAGTTAGCCCACTTCAGGGTCTGTTAAGTACAAGAGCTCAACAACCGTCTCGAGGTAGCCATTCTGACGACGACGATGATGATGATGGAAATGACCCTACATCATTTGTCCGCACCACTTCTTCCCTCGAACCTGGCTGTTTAAAAGATGGCGGTTTTCTATTTGTTGACGAGGCCTATCAGCTAACTGCTCCTCATGTGCCCAACGCCGGTCGCCAAGTTCTCGATATTATTCTTACAGAGATTGAAAACAATGTCGGCAATTTAGTTGTCATCTTTGCGGGATATAAAGAAGAGCTCGAATCATTTTTTGCACACAATCCTGGGTTAAAAAGCCGAATTCCTCATACTCTTCAATTTGCGGATTTTACTGATCAAGAGCTGCTACAAACTCTCGTTGGTCGAATTGAAAGAAAATACAAAGGCAGGATGAGAGTCGAGGACGGAATGCATGGAAAATACATGCGCGTGGCTATTCGTCGACTTGCGCGCAGCCGAGGAAAGAAGGGATTCGGTAACGCCCGCGCTGTGGAAAATGTATTACTCAAAATTTGGGAGCGTCAAGCAAAACGCCTTTCTAAACGCAAAAACCTGACAGACAAAGAAGTTTTTACTTTTACCAAGGAGGATATTCTTGGACCCAATCCTACCGATGTTAGATTGACAAGCTCGGCTTGGGCAAAGCTTCAACAGCTTACCGGACTGGAAGAGGTGAAGAAATCAATTAATAACATGTTTGAAGCGCTTGAGATGAACTATCGACGAGAAATGGCCGAGCAGGTACCTTTGAGCTTCTCTTTGAATCGGATATTTGTTGGGTCACCTGGTACTGGTAAAACCACTGTGGCGAAGTTGTACGGCCAGATACTAGTCGACTTGGGCTTCCTCAGCAATGGCGAGGGTACGTATATATATCTATTCGTTCTATGACATCTTCTTCCTGCTGTCGAATGATATGACTAATATACAAGAAGTGGTTACAAAAAATCCTGCAGACTTTATAGGCGAGGCTGTCGGAAAATCAGAAGCACAGACGAAATCCATACTTTCGGCAACAGTCGGTAAGGTCTTGATCATTGATGAAGCTTATATGCTGGATCCTGGTGAAGCGTCTAAGCGCAATGATACATACAGAGGCGCTGTGCTCGATACACTTGTTGCCGAAGTACAAAGCGTGCCTGGTGAAGACCGTTGCGTGATTTTGCTTGGCTATGAAGATAGACTGATGGAAATGTTTCGTAATGCCAACCCCGGGCTTTCGGGAAGATTTGCCGCCGACAAGCCATTTCGTTTTGAAGACTTTAGCCAAGCTCAACTCTGGGACATCCTGCACCGAAAATTGGGGGCTCGAAACTTGCAATCGACAGCAGAGGGCTCGAAAGCTGCCATGGAGGTCTTAAACCGAGCTCGAATGCGCCAGGATTTCAGCAATGGAAGAGAGGTTGACAGTCTTGTCTCATCTGCCACGGAAAATAACCTACAAAGACAGTCAAAAGCAGGTGCATCTAACTATGGCTATGATATGATCTTAAGCCAAGAGGATTTTGACCCGAATCATGGTCGTGCACAGCAAGCCTCTGCCAATTGTAGAGCTTTTCTGCAAAACAAAGTATCGAACGATGTCATATTCCAACTGGAACAGTATAAAAGTCTAGTTCAAGCTACTAGATCACGGAAACTTGGTACTACCTCGATCATCCCAAAGTCGTTTATTTTTAAAGGGCCTTCAGGTTCGTACCATTGCCATGTCTGAACAGATGTGCTCTTCTTGCTACTTTTAAACACATCTAGAGGAACTAGATGCTAATCGTATTAGGTACCGGAAAGACTACGGTTGCCCGGTATATGAGTACTTTATTGCACGATCTAGGAGTCTTGTCCACCAACAAGATATTCATTGAATGTTCAGCAGCAGATTTTATTGGTGAACACGTGGGCCACACTGCTCCTAAAACAAGATCACAGTTTATGAAAGGTCTCGGAGGAGTTTTATATATCGACGACGCCCACCAGCTTATGGAAGGCGGGTATGCTACTGAGGCCATCAATGAGCTTGTTCGACTTTTACAAAAGCATAGTGAGAAGATTGTTATAATCTTGGCTGGGCCATATCACGAGATTGAAGCACTCATGTCGAAAGCGCATGGCATCAGCGGCTCTGTTTTTAAAGAAATCATCTTCGAAAACCTTTCCGCTTCGGAATGTTTGACTCTACTCAAACGATTGCTGGGGGAAAACGGAATCGGTAGCAGTATCTTTAGTGATCAAATCGTGAAGTGCTTCGTAAACCAATTCGAGATACTTTGCAGCATGAATCATTGGAGAAACGCCAACGACGTACGATCGTTATCAGATTGGATGGTAACAGATGTTCTCACTAATAATATACCCGGTGGCCAGGCTGGCAATGGATTGAATCTCTCGGTAGAGCGGGCTAATTTCTTTTTCCAAAAGATGTTCCAGATGAAGTCTGCTATGCAAATGAACGATCCCCACAACATAATGGAAGCATTTCGCCAAACAGAGTCAGCTCGACTGTCAATCAGTTACCATATGTCAGAAAACAAGCCGCAAACCTGTTTCACTGAGCAAGCTACATGCATGCAGACTAACAAAGCTGAAGAGCCTACCACAATCAAGGAGGAGTCATACTGCGCATATGACGAGCAGGTGAACAAAATCAAGTCTGTGCAACAAGTTTTGCAGTCTATCGGACAATGTGAGGCTGGATTTGATTGGGTCAGAGAAGGCAGTGGCTATAGGTGCAAGGGAGGAAGCCACTACGTGTCTGACAGCCAAGTCCAGGCATATACTTCGTAGTTATCTCATGGTAATTGAGGTGAAGGAACTCTTTTCGCTATATATCAGCTAGTGACTATCAGGGATCGTGATTATTGTAGCTGCTTGTCAGTAACCAAGCAATCAATTCGACGGAATATCTAATAGATTACTTTCGATTGATCTCGGGGTGATTGCGTGTTCTCTCAATTATGAGGATGCCTATCTAGCATCTCGTCTAGGAATAAAAACAAGCCAATCAGACCCAGCATTCCTAGGTGACTAAGAGTAGAATTCGCACGGAAAAGCCTTCAACTCAACCGACATTACTTCTTCTAATAGTAAGATTATTCATATATTTTGTTATTAACATCCACTGAGTATGCTAGATGTATACAACTACAGCTGGGTAATAAGACGGTAAGAGCCTCTGGGTTAGATCCCGCGTTTGCTATGTTTCAAGTGACAAAGGAAAGGGTCTGATTTATCAATTTCCATCTTGGGGGGGTGGACCGTAGGGATTAGTGTCCTCCACTAGTTTCTGGAAGACTTCATAGCCCTTAGGTCCTAGTATATAGTTGAGGGAGGAGTATCATTCTGCAAGCCCTTTTCTTAGACTTCGGGAAGGAAGGGTTCTATCATGCAATAGCTTATGAAGTAACCTTATGTCCCGGGCTCTCCGCACTTTCAGAGTGGCCTCGTGTCGTGTCTAAATTTTTCGTGATACTCCACAAAGTCTCCGTATCCTAATCTCTCCGCCAGTAGCCTATGGAGGATGGGTCTTGTTAGTTGTAGCTTGGGGAGTTGGGGGTACTTCTAATAATAAGATAAAAATAATTTTAAAATTATAAAGATGATTAAATAAGCCTCAAGTCAAAAAGAGTTATTTTCAATTCTATAATAGTAAAGAGGATACCTCTTTTATTGTCCACGATCTAAGCCCCTACTATGAGGGGAGACTGCAAAAAAGGCGTTCAAATATGAGTGAGTTATCAATAGCTCTAGAATGCTAATGCCACACTAATATATATGATCATAACAAGGACAGCCTCAGACCACCCAGTGTAGGTCGGGGTCCAAGAAAGATACTGCTCTCATGAATATAGAATACGCGGGATTTGGTGAGCAAGACGCTCTATCGACGTTGTAACCATAGCCGGGCTTAGAATAATCTACATTGTTCTTGAAGACATTGGCGGATTACAAAAAAAGCCAAGTAATCATGTCCCGAACATTTCAAACAATATACATACAGGCAATAAATACAGCTAGTAACATTGTGTCACAAAATCTAGTTTTGGGGAACAATATAACCGAAGTTGACTAATTGTATATATTATTCAGCCATTTAATTCTGTTATATACATCAAGCGTCCAGCTTTTAACCTTCGCTTCCGATATTCGCCCGTAAACTTTTACTGTGCGGCGCAGAGAGCCTGAACGGCAGGGAGAACTTGGTCTATAAGTAGAAGAAGTCAGCATTAGCAAGGAAAACTAGCTTTCACGCCTCTTGAACCAAGAAGATATATGCGTACTGATAGCAACATCGGCGCCGCAAGCGGCGACAACGCATGCAGTGGCGTCCGTCTCAATGGCATTGAAAGATTTGCAGGCGCATGCATAATCAGTAGTTGCGCAGTTTGTATCTTTTGTAATCGCAGCGTCGAGACAAGGAATAGCGCATGAAGGAATGTCGCCAACGGTTTGGCCGTAGACGGCGGCAACAAAGGTGGCAAGAGCAAGAGTGAACTTCATTTTAGAGAATGGATAGATAGGTTTCTTATGAATAGGCGTTACTTATTTGATGATATAAGTTGTCAAAGAGAACTTTGTTGTTAATGACTTATGAAATGAATTCAACTCAAAGGCAGGCAGCGCTATACTTTATAGTTTATAGATACATAGGCAAGGCAGGATGCCGAGGACATTTCTCTTCTGCAAGCATGTGCTTTCTCATCTTGTGCCAGAGTAAACCTCACATCGTAATTGACATTTACTCCCCCGCATCTAAATTGAGATGCATCTATCCCCGCATTGTGAAGTCGTATCATGAATTCATATGCACCCCAGACGGACATGACAACTGAAGGGGTAAGACTGACGGAGACTCAATCTCTTTTGATCCTTAGGGCCATGGATTACTTCCCAAAACATCACTCTCCGCATTCCTATTTGCAATATCTTTATGTAATTTGGGTACCATCAATGGCCACCGTAAGCCACGTCATGCTAGCAAGGGCAGTTGTACGTCGGCCCGTCGCTGTTGAAGATCTCGTCTCCGAGAGCAAGAGAAATCTGATGTCTATCATTTCTTTTGAGGCGATTGGTGCCTCTCAGAGATAGAAAATGCATAAGTAACTAATTTAATACTCTTCTCGCAAACTGAAACAGTTGTGGCTATGCAAGACTAAGTGTATGATGGATATTTCATTATCCGGCATTTAGGGGGCTGTTTAAGGCAATATTTTACCTGTTGACTCGAGATCCGAACGGAGCATGGCATTGGTGCCAAGCAAGATGAACGTCGGCAGTTACGTGAAGATCCCTGACACGTGAACATGACAGAATTCTCTTTAAAAACTACATTGACATAAAGTCTTAAAACAGCCTAAGTCCAAACCCCGCTCGCTTCATAACTGTGACCTTCCCGATCAATACGAATAATGAGGCAACGAGGCGATGTTGTAGGGTCACACTCGCCGCCTGTATTCCGGCTTAGCCGCTTCAATAGTTTATTTTTTTTAATATGTTGGTCAGCAAGAGCGGAATACTGAAAATGAAGCAATCTAAGCAGCCGCTTGTATTGTTTTGGATCTACCAACTGGTATTGAAAGACATATCGTGAATCATATCCATGTACATGTACATATTTTGTCATTCCTTCTTTTCGCCAGCACCCATTGTTAGGCGCAACGACTAGTGGAAATATAGACAGGTTCCACAAGGATCGGTCGGTCGCCCGAATGAGTACGAAAAGCTAGCTAGTACATGCCGCTGCGCATGATGCTATACATTTTTGGGCCATTATGACACGTCGCGTTTTTTTTTTCCAGAATCGGTGCATGGTTGTTTCTCTATTCAGTTCCTCGTGTATGTATTCTGTTGATCTACACCATTTTTGTATAGAAGCATAAATCCGGCTTAAAATAACACTGAGAGACTCACCATTCTTTGTCTCGATGCTAAACGTATCATTGACATGCAGGGACTAGTATTTGTGACAAGATTTATCCATCTATCAGTAGCTCAGAGCATATATACTAATATTTGTTTGTTTTCCGTCCACATACAGCTTTACATATATGCTTTCTTCAAGTAGGCGTCTCTGTAATTTTTGTTCAAGAGGAAGACCAAAACGAGCGGACAAATGCAATTATTGACATCGGGGCGATAACTTTTGGCATGGTACACGTCGTTACAAATGCAAATTTCGGGTGTATTTCAGCTCTTTTGTGGCCTTTTAGACACGACAAGTGTGTCTATGATCAGCTGGCAAATTCACATTTCACATAACACAGCAGACATTTAGCAAAAGCTCGAATCGGGATACTGGTGACAAAATATTACAAAACAAAAATGTTCATGAGCCTGGTCCTCAACATTTCGACTTTATTCTATTGAGGAACAAAATGACCTATGAGAGGCCAACGACCTCGTAATTCCAGTTACAGGTAGCGTTAGAACTCTGGGCCGCCACCTGCTTCGTACCCGTGGCCGATGCAACCACAGAACCAGCGCTATTCACAATTTGGATATACTGCCCGCCACCAACGCTCAGCCCAGGCACAGCGCGGTAATTGAGCCCAACAGTGCCAGCAAAGCTGCCAATTAGCCCGTTATTACTATACACTTTGATCGTGTACCCACTTGAGGGCAACAGGACAGCGAAGTTAACCGTGTCTTGGCCCTGTTGGTAATTCTGAATCGTGGATGAACAGCTGGCGCTGGTCAGCAGTGTGCGATACCATAATGAGCCCACAGGACCCGATCCTGGAGGCAGGATCTGACTGCCACTTGTAGCTGTGCCGCCTTTGTATGCCCTGATGAATGGTGACACCAGCTGTTGCCAACCTGTATGATCGAATCCATTGGCGTAGTTGCCAATTGTTGAGCCATCGATTTGTCCCTGGAAAAAGTTTCCGATATAATGCCCTTCTCCTGCGTCATTCCAGGTAATTAGCTCTACCAAATCTGGTTGCAAATCCAGCACTTGTTCGAATCGCTGTGGCAAGTTGACTTCTCCAATGCGGTACCAGTCTTGGCCAGGGCCAAGATATTTGAACTGGAAACTGGACACAGCTACATAGCAGGTGCCTCATTAGCACTTACACTGGAAATATAAAGAAAGAGGCGTGTAATTGGGGACTCTTACGCATCAAAAATACTTTACCAGCGGCCCGTGCTTGCTGGAGAAGATTCTGATCAACGCTATCAGATACATTGGATATGGTGGTACCTGGAGCAGGCCACGCAGACTCCCAGCTGAAGACACCATCGGCAACAGTATAAGTTGAAAAAAAGTTACTCGGCCAGCCACTCCAGTCGCCAAAGTTGGGAATAAAGTATGGGTTGATGCCTTGGGCCGTTAGTGGCTGCTTAAAGCCCAAGAGCCAGTCGGAGTTTGCAATGAAGCCACCATCGTAAGTACTCACGAGAGGCCTGCCGGAAATGGTGTAATAAGAAGCGCGAGAAGTGTAGTTGAGCAAGAACGATGGGATCTGCGATGGAGAGATAGTATGCCAGCTCATGTCAAACGACATAAATAGCTTGAAGCCATATTGGTCAGCGGCATCAAACAGGTACCCTATCGCTTCCAGAGCCCAGGGATCTGTGATATCATGAGTGTTCAGAGCAAAAGCGTCGAAGCCTACTGCTTTTGCATCTGTAACATCCTGCACAGCTTCTGCTGCCGTCATCGATCCGACCATATAGTGAGCGAATCTATTATTCAATTAGCTCAGTTATACACTCACAATGACTTTTATAACCACTCTCAAGAAGAAAAACGAAAAAGGTTTCTTACACCGCTCTCGGCACTGTAGTTGATGTTGGTCCAGAAGTAGTCGACTTTGTAGAACTTGCTTTAGTCGTCGTCTGGGCAGATGATGAAGTTGACGACGTTGGAGGGGTAGAAGTAACCGGAGTTCCCGTTCCTTTGCTAACCTGAAAATTACGCTCATGAGTCGATTTTTTCTCACAGTCAAGATTCTGCTTCTTACCAGCGAAGCCATAGAGTATCCGGAAGGAACAGAGGTCACGCAAATACCGGCAACCGATCCTCCGTTAACAAAGGCTCCAGTCAAACCGACTTCGCAGCAAAATCCATTCCCAAAGCTTCCCGTCCATAACGACCAAGCAGCGCTCGCGCAACTTGGTGCACCCTCAACACTGCCTCGGCAATTACTTGCTAAATGTTGTAGAGCATGATCAGTATGTGTAGAAGTACTAGCAACCCAGAATACTCTCTTACTAGTAGGGCAGCAGGCTTCCACTTCACCATTCCCGGTAGCTTGGCAGTTTGACGTCGAAGGGCAGCAAGACTCGTTACCGCAGGATTTTGTATCGGCAGGACATGTTCCCGACTGCAGTGACCAACCTTGACCTGCAACCGCTCGGGGTCGTGTAAGCGGAACTGCGGTGGAAAGAGCTGGAGACACAAGAGTTCCGAGAATAACAAAGGAGCGTAACGCCCCCATAATACCAAGAACGATAGGTAGCGAATCAAACTATGGACAGACAAGTGTTACTAGTAGACGATGTAGTCTGCAAGTTATGTATGCAAGAAAGCGAAGGTGTGTAGTATTATATATATACTCAACTCGGCGTCATCTCGCGAGACCGAGCAAAAACATCTCGGTCAAATAGAAGAGATCCGCTTCGTAGTTTAACTTCATTCTACCACAGCGGTTTCGTATCATCGTAAGATGACGGCGAAATTCTCGCATTCTTCATATTTAACCCTAGGCGATAGAGTCTTAGCATCAGCTTCGCTAAGGGGCTCCCTAATCAACACAAAGAAGACCCCTGGCTGCTTCACCCCGCATTTTTCAACTCTAACATGCGGGAATTCGGCCCGCTCGCGATGATAATAACCCGTGATTTTAGTGCCGGTAATAACGGCCTTTCGCGTCTTATATTTCGTTCTCGCCAAGCCGTATTTAGTTTCCGTTATGCCCATCTTACAAGGCTCTTGAATCTCATCCTTCTGCATATAGGTAGGTATACAGCTACAAGAGTTTGCTCGAGTCCATCTCACGAGTATCCCATAGGTTTAGGCCGCTAGTATTGGCGCGTATACAGTGGTTCAGGCGGAACTTTTGTTCCGACATCTTACGCCAAGGACTATAAGCCAAAGGGCGTAGCTACGTTCACAAAGTAACTAAGTTCAAGGGCCTATTTAGAATCAATGTGTAGATAAATTCGTAATTTTCAGACCGTTACTATAAGCTCAATACAAAGTTCCTCAAAAACATAATCCCACATAGGCGCCATTCATAGTTTCATCATCACTTAATCATCAAACGTTCCCCTCATCGGAATCTCATCGTCGTACTTGCCCTCTTCCTTCTTCATATGCTTATCGAAGCTCTGTGTCGACATCTGTACTTTGTCAAACAGCGTTCTATCCAAAACTGGAGCTGCAGGTGGCAGCTGGCCCTTTGCACGAGCCATATCCGCATTCTTGGTGTAGTTGTGCAGTGCCAGGCTGGACGCAATCTGGAAAGCGTTCCTGATCTGTCGACCGTTCCAGCAACCCGTAGATCGCGCGAGATCCTCGTAATGCTTCGCGGCAAATTCAAGGATCTCATCATCCTTGATGACCATTGATGGCTCGCCAGTCATCTTGTGTCGCTCAGACTCCATCACTCTGAGCTTAGCGACGTTAAGACGGAAGATCTCAGTTGTCTGAGTCTTATCGAGGGGAGGGTAGTACAGAGATAGGTGGATACGTGATTTGAACGCCTCATCAATAGTGCCCACACGGTTAGTTGTCAAGAACAAGAGACCATTGTAGTACTCAAGCACGCGGAGGAACACGGACACAAGAGCATTTCGCTTCATGTCCAACTTCGATCGCTGCGAGAGGAAAACATCTGCCTCATCAAGCAGGAGCACGCAGTCCCACAAGTGCGCAAGGCGGAAGACATTCTTCAGTGAAGACTCGACCTCATGAGGCGAGAGACCAAGATCACCGCAGGTAATGACAAACAGCGGCTTCTTATTCTCCATAGCCACAGCTTCAGCAGTCGCAGTCTTGCCCACGCCAGGTACACCGTGCAGGAGAACGACAAGTCCACGGCCCTTGCCCTGGATTAGATCTTGTCCTGGACCTTCTGTGGCAGCGTCAACATATCGCCGCTCTAGCTGCTTCTTGCGGAAGTGGGACATGACTAGACTGCGGACAACATCTTTGTAGTCGCCATGAATTCGGAGGTTCTCAAATACTCCAACCTCGCGTCTGATAGGCTTGAGGAGGTTCAAGTCGATAGGCATGAAACGACGCTCTCGGAGGGCATATGCGAACATACGCTTGGGGAGCAAGACAAGATCCTCATCACGTAGCTTCTGAGCTGCCGCGTTTGCTTCAAAGTTTCGAGATCCCCTAAGGCGGTTGCGCAAAAAGGTATCAACGGCGAGATTGTCTCGGCGCTGGCGGCTCTCGATGCCATCTGCCTTTTGGATAATCTCTTTCTGCACATATGACCTGTTCTGGCGCACGCCATCAAACCATTTCTGGATTGGTATCTCATCATCTGCAATCTCGCAACGGACAGCCTTGTTGACGGCCAACTGGTGGAAATCGGGCCGCCAGTTGGGCATCTTCTGGTACGCCTCAGTCATGTCAACAATCACATCACTTTCAACGAATTCCGGGTGGCGCATCTTCTCATAGTACTCGTTGTCTAAGATCTCCTGGTCGGGTTCATTGCGGTGCGAGGGCGGGTTCCTCGTCAAGGTCCACGCGTTGTGTTGCTGGTGGCGATCCTCCAAGTAATGCAGAAATTGGCGGCCCTGGCCCTTCAAACCACTGATAAGCTCTTCGTGACCGGGTTGGTAGCGCATTGGATAACAGGGCAGCGAGTCGATGGAACGTTCGCCCGCGAAGCCTTCAATCTCAAACTTGGTCTTCACGGCGCCGAAAGCAGTACCATCGTAATCCACGTAGTAAGCTGAGATCTTGAATTTGTTTTGGTCATCAATGTCGTCAAATTCGTCGAAAAATCCCCAGCCGTTTTTGGGGTAAGACGTCTCAGGCTGCGGCGCCTGGATTTTGTAGATGCGCCAAACCTCGTGATATCGGCCACCAGCTTCAACAGCGGCTGGCATGTAGACCAGGTCTCCGACTCGGAAAAGAGACCACAAGTCGTCGAATTTGACTTTCTCGGCGGTGCTACCCTCAAATCGTTGGTAGAGAGGCATGATTTCTTCGTCAATGAATTTGACGTAGCATCGCATGTCCCTCAGAGCCTCGGGGCTGTCCATGAGGCTGTCAAAGTCTTCGTCAACGTTCGAGTCAACCGATGCAAGCGACTCGACATCATCCTTGTCGTCTTCATCACCTTCTGCGTCAGATTTTGTCTCTGAATCAGTGTCATTTTTGCTGTCAATTTCAACGATGACCTCGGCGTCTTCACTAGCCGCTGTATCTGCAGCATCAGAGTGCTCATCAAGCTCTTCATAGTCTGCCCATTTCTCCTCCAGCGTAGCAAGAATGTCCTTCATCTTAGGCTGGAAGTATACAAGGGCCTTAAACGGCCGCATGAATGTGCGAGGGGTAGATCTTGACTCTGTATCGTTCAACAGGGAGGTCAGATGTCCCAAGACGGGCTGTGACTGCACGCGAACGCGCTGGATCTCTGTATCGGTTGAGAGGAGTTCATTCCTCTTTTCCCGTTTGACTTTATCTAGGGGGTCAATCTTCTTGCGGCGGTCGGTTCCAGCATCATAGAGGCTATAGAAGCTCTTGCGCACACGGGCTGTCTCCTCGCTCCGGCGAATCGCACGCTCGCGACGGATCTGACCTTGAAGTCCAGGGCCAGCCATGAGGACATCGATAGCATAATCAGGTTCATTTTCGCCCTGAAAACGGTTCTTGAAGTTTTCAAAATTGACTTTGCGAACTTCAGGGATCTTAGGACGCCACTTGGCCGCAACTCGACGCTGATCGGCAAGGATGCGCTCGCGGCGCTCTGCCTCCTCTTGCAGAGCTATGAAGTCGAGATCATGAGGGCCATATGAGCGTGCTGAGCGGCCATTGCCATTGCCATTGCCATTGCCGTTGTTACCACCACCAAATCGGCCACCCCGTCTGGGGATAGGCTTTCTGGTAGTCTGCTTTGTGCGAGCCATTGTTGAGTCTGGTCGTCAAATATTGTAAGACGGCGGTGGAGAAGGGGAAATGGAAGGCTTATGAGAGAGGTTGAGTGAGTATGGAGTAAAATGATTATTTGATGAGAAGAAAGTCGACATATTATACCACTCGAACTGCTCGTATAAACCAGGAGCCTCCCTCTTGGCGAAGTCGTGACTCACGCCGCAGCAGCTAGGCAGCTGCAAGGCAGCCACCGTGAGATCGAGAGGCCTCAACCAATTAAGCCGCACGAGTCTCGCAAGAACCCAGGCAGCCACCTGGTAATATTTTAGGACTACTTTTCTTCTCAGATCGCTACTGGTTCTCTTGTAACAGCTTGATGAGCTGGCTCTTGCTAATTCGTTTTCCGTAAAGCGTAGGACTATGTGCATGGATGATTACCTAGTACATAGTGGTATCAACGACATGCAGCCATGAGATATGAGATGATGTTTGGTAGCGTGAAGTGACATTCTTGATAGGCACTAGGTAGTTCTACAGTTATCTAATAGCCATAAACCATGTTGGAAGAGTTGCAGAGGCCGGCATTTCTCCTGTCATGTCAATCTTTCTACGTTTTCTAAAGTTACCTTGCCCCCCAGGAAACGAATCCCAGCAATGGACGACCGAAGCCCAGTCCAGTGAAAACTAATAGAGGCTCGCAACTTGATTGCAAACCTTGGGTGAAATTACATTCAGAGACTTGCTACATACTCTTAGATGTGCTGTGAAGTGCCGATGGGATCGTTGAGAAAGTGCCGTGAACTAACATTGGCTAAAGTTTGGGGGTGTCCAGCGCCGTGCACACCGACAGGATGAAGCACAACCTGGGTGGCCTCAGAATACGCAACAAGACTTAGGCTCCTCGGCTCGATCGCGTGTGAGACCCAGGATCGTGTTTTTGGGGGGGTTCTGTTCTCCCCTTTCTGTGCACCGCCAATTGAAAGATTGAGGCTCTGCGAGGCGGATTCGATGGATGCCTGCGAGATTGGTGGGCTTAGAGGCGGATACATGCACACAGCCACGCCAACCCCACTAGTATGATACGGAGATGCATCGCCATAGATACAATCCTAGCCGCGCTATTATGCATAGCCGTGGCTATCACAATTTCTGTCAAATCTCAAAAAAGGCCCCGCTCTTGGGAACAGCTTAGGCTCCTATATAAAGCTTATTTTCTCTCTATTCAACCTCCTCCCTGTGGCAAACATGTCAGAAGTGCATGTTCGTACTCCGAGAATACATACCTTCATATACACGTCGATACATGCCCGAAGCCTCTTAAATAGCGTGCTTCTTATTGACTCTTTCCTCTCAACGGGCCTACACAAGACAAGAAGCGCTTGCAATGGTTCTCCATGGGTCCTGATAGCCCCTCCCGCAAGTGACTCGGTGAACGGAATATCAACACAATGCTTTACAATGCTCTTCTTAGAACAAGGGCACATATACTTATTCCAGGCTACATAACCATTTAACAGTTGAATTTCAACATTGCAAACATGAATCATTCGTAGTTGACATGGGGTATCAAAATTTCTCATTATTATATTTGCACCTAATGCATAAGTCTATCTATAAATTCCCATTCGCCAGCCATCGTCTAAATCATCCTTTCTTGAGCTCTAATATAAAAAATGAAAAAAAAAAAAAAGAGTGGGGGGAATAAAACCGTCATTCTCTTCTCTATGTCTCCTCCACTTCGTTGATTCAAAAAATTAATAATATCCAGTTGTTTGTTATAGGTATCTCGCAGCTTAGTCGTATACCGAGGCCTTTGACCACTTGGAGCCAGCTCGAATCCTCTTTCCATATTTGTAAAAGAAAAACGGGACTGGGATCAGCAATGCCGCAAACCCACCCGTGATGCTGGAGCCTGGCCCAACGCCGATGTTATGAAACAAGGGACCAACGACCAAGGGAAAGGCAGCAGCAAAGCAAGATCGGAGGAATGTATTTGCTGCAATAGCTGATGCAGCGTAGGCTTGGAAGGTATCCACCAGGTAATTGAGTGCAGCCTGAAAGATGGTGAAGAAGCCAGTTCCTAGCAACACGAGGCCGATGCAAGGAACGATCCAATGAATATCAAGTCGGGCACCGGTCCAGCCTATCATAAACTGTCCGCCACTGAATAGGATGGAGCCGATCATCATGGGCGGAAGTCGTTTTTCTGGGACAGCACGGTTGCCGGCAGCGTGATATGCCTTGTTGTAGATGAGTTGGTTATAAATATTGGCAACACATCCAAAAATTGCTCCCAGAAAGACGCACGAAAAAGGCAGCGTTGAAACCAAAGGATTCCAGCCACGAATTTCTCCAAATATAATAGGGATTGCTCCCAGCTGCATGTACAATATACCGTAGCAGAAACTAGCATACAAGGCGACAAGGAAGCAAATAGGCGTAAGTAGCAGCTGTATAGGCCGTATCAAAAACTTCTTACAGAGCTCCTTCACGCTAACATCCCATTCTTCGAATTTGGCATGAAGAGCCCAGTTTCCGCTCTCATGGCGCAGTCGGCGGGCTTTGTAGACAAGAAGTTTCGGGGGGTAGCTTTCATCAATGAATATGACTGCAAAAATGAGAACGAGGGCCTGCAGGATTCCTGTGAGGTATTCGGTCCAGCGCCACCCTAAAGATGGCTGCTCGGCCACAGCAGCAGAGACGATAGGACCTGGAATATTCGTTAGCAAGGTCGCTTCTTCAAGATGAGGCTATGATTTTGAGGCAGATGATTCACGTACCTAATGCCGGCCCACCGACAACGGCCATGGCGTACCCAGCCAGAGCAATACCGCGATGAGCTGGGGTGTAAAGGTCACCCAAGACGCCACCAGTATTCGTGACGGGCGCGGAAGCAAAGAAAGCTCCAAAGAATCGAGTCAGCATTACCGTCTGGAGGTCCTTGGCTGTAGCAGTGCCGAAACTAAAGGCGATGGAGATGAACATCGGAATCATCACTGCAGCACGTCGGCCGTATACTTCGCTCAGCGGTGCCCACAGTAACGGTCCCGTTCCGAAGCCACAGAGAAATAAAGTCGTGCCAAGCACAGCGACCTGAGATCCTACATGAAACTCTTCGGCGACCAGCTTCGTACCAGCGGAATATGATGAGGAGGCCCATGTGGCCGACATGGTAACAAGTCCATAAAGAGCCGTTGTAAGCACCTTTTTGTGCGTAGGCCAGTTGAGAGGGTGGTAGGGATCATCGGGTCCATCGAAAGTGACAATCTCATCCTCTGTCGTCTTAATATGCGCAAGAGGATGTGTAAACTGAACATCTGCTCGAGAGCGAATTCTTGACAGAACCGTCTCTCGTCTTGATATAGATCTTGATAGAGGCCGGTTCAAGCCTGAGCTGCTTGCCGACTGGGCGCGAGGTCGATTCTTGCTACTCTGAGACACATTGGACTGAGTCTCATGGAGAGCTGGACGGTGGCCATCTGGCTCGTCATCTTTTTCTCTGTCGTTTATGCTGTTGCTACTTGATATACTCTCTCTTGATATGCTCTCTTCGTCCGGCATTTTGAAGATTATAGCACGTGGGGTGCATTAAAAAGCCACAACAATATCCTTAGCGCGTCTCCAAATCCCGAACAATGACCCATCGTGGGAGTGGCAACATCTATATATATATAACTATTGTACGAACAACACAGCCGAAAGCCGGAACAAAACTTTCCACACTGGTCGACCGCTAAATCGAACTCGACAGAAATATCAAGCCAGCAATTGGTTGTGAAAATTAACCAAGCTACTTTCAATATCTGCCGTTGATTGTTTCCGATCCACAATCCGGCTCAACTGTGCCGATTGCTAGGGGCTTCAGCTGACGTCAACAGCCGATTTCGACCACGCAAGGCCCGGCGAAAGATGTAAACGCGAGCCGAGGACGGCGCCGATGCCACTCGGCTATATGCTACTAACTTCCATTCGTTGCTATTAGTCATTAAGTGGGCTTTGCAAGGTAAGTCAATAGGCGTTAAAGCGGACATAGAAGCCGTTCTAACTCAATACTGGCCAGGCACGATTTATAAGGTGGGCCCGTATTCCGGTGCTAGCTTCGGCACAGAAGACGGAGGTGGACCATCAAGGTTGCGTTTTGAAGTCTCCGTGATACTACTAGTAAAAGCGTGCCAATGTCTCCGTGATTATAGTTTTTAAGAAAAAAAAAAATTCTATGTAGAAGCACGGTCGAATGTGAATGATAACAAGCATTGTCCTGATTCTCTCGGATATTTTCATCACAGCCCTGAATAATGCCGTTGGGATTACCAACGGCTTACAATCGACGACAAATGGTGCCTAGTACTATTAGAGCATCTTATATCAAGAAGCTTATTAGGCCTTGTCCGATGGGCAGCGGGGAGTTAGTTCCCTTCCTACGGGGCACTCCGTACATCCCCTTCAATAGCCTGGGTCTCAGCTCTCCATTAAAGTTGCACGCAAACTTGTGATTTTATTATCCTGTGCCGATGGCCACAGGGCCACCGCAATCTTTTGGTCTACATATGAGGCATCATGACAATATACAGGCTAGAAAAACCGCTGCCTGATTTAAGTCCCTATAATTAATAATAATGAGCTGTTTCAGAAAGATTTTTTTTTTTTTTTTAATAATAAGACCTCGAGGTAGCGCCCACAAAATCTTGCTCTAGTTGGCAACTACTAGTCTACCCTATAAAAGTGGCGAGCAAACAGCAATATGGAAAGAATTCGCAGCGGGTAAGCGTAACATTCTTTTTATCACAAATCATAAATCATAAATGTATTATTATTTATTAGAGCGCCCAAAGTGTGATATCCTCCCAGAATGAGACAACTGAAAGCCGAGACAATCTCGGCTTGCATCAAGAGATACTCGGCTGCGAGGTCGGTCTCCGAGTTGTTCGTCATCTACTTCCCGCAAAGATAGCAACAAAGGGTCTTCAACACCAAAAAGGCTATAGCCTCGTAGGGCATGGAGAAATCCTATAGATGATGGTATATAAGGCAGAGGGATGCATCAAAAATAAATACGTAATATATGTGAGTCATATTGCCTAAGGATTTTAGTGCAATAGCTTGAGTATACATGTGTTCTATATGCATAAGTACATGGGTAGCCAGTACTAATCATCAATGTTCAAGTTCATGGAATATTATTTCCATATCAATAACATGATATAGATGTCAATGTCCTGCATCGTATAATAGATAAGCTGGCTAGAATGATAAACGACTCTGCAAAATACACGGAACCGAGATTATAGAGAGTTGTTGATCAATATGGACGCCGATACTATACCTATACATAATGAAGACACAATATCCATGGCCAGAAATCTCCCTCAAATAAGGAAAAAAATCATGGAAATGAAGAGCCCAATAAGACCTTCCAGTTGTGCAATTGGCAAAAGCAAAAATAGAAGCTGACGAGAGTGGGACTCGAACCCACGCGGATTGCTCCACCAGGAATTGCTGTTAAGGTAGCCTTAACCTGACGCCATAACCAACTCGGCCATCTCGCCGTTTCATGCGGGAACGTAGCTTAATTTTATATATATAGTGTAATCATAACACAATGCGACCACTTGCAGTAAAGGCATTTCCCAATTTCTTCGAACTGCTGGATCTTTCTTGCCCATGGATTCAGAATCTCATGAAATCGAATAGATCAACCAGCCATGTGGCTGAAATCCGGCACAAGTGCAAGCTGACATATCTGAAAATGTTACCTAGTATACTACACTTAAAAACTCGCCCAAAAAGCAACGAAACTACATGTACCCATGTGGTTGCATGGAATGTAATTTTTAATAGATAACAATGTATAGACTCATCACGCTGCGTTCATAAAGTATTTAGAAAAGTCACTCACTCAGCTCGAAAATCTGTTTATAATGACTAATATATCTGCTGCATTTTATACAATTATGCTGAATCTTTGAACGCTCCTAGCTTGAAAAGCTTCTTTGCGTTATCCTTGCCAATCTTCCTCACGTCTTCGGGATTCTTCAATGATACACCATCATACCAGTCACAAGCATCGCTGAAAGACTCAAATGGATAGTCAATGGAAAAAAGAATACGGTCTGCACCCATCTCCGTAATGCAGTACTCCAACGTGGGCGTTGAGAAGTGACCACTTGTGGTGATCCAGATGTTCTGTGCAAAGTATTCTCGAATCGTCTTCTTACATGAAAGACCTAGTGGCTTCTTCACGTCTTCGAACCAGTGATTAATTCTCCAGAGATCAAACGGAATGTGCTCTCCCAAATGGCCAATAATGATTTGGAGCTTGGGATGTCTGTCGAAGACGCCGTTTGTGACCATTCCTAGGAGATGCAGGCTGACGCCCTGAGCGAAGCTAAGCGGAGGTCCAATGAGCCACTTTCGTTTGGCCCATAGCTTTTCGTAGATAGTGCCAGTGGGATTTCTAGGGTGAAGATAGAATGGAACGTCTAGCTCAGTGACAGTGGACCAGAAAACATCCCATTCAGGCCCATCATAGAAAACCATGTCATCCCCATCGGCACCGGCGCGCTGCGTGTCATTGACAAGCGCACCCTTGAAGCCCAGCTGCGTTACGCATCGTTTTAACTCGGTGGCTGCCTCTGTGGGATCATGCATAGAAAGTGTACTGGGATTGGAATTTAGCTTTATTCGCGAAGAGACGGAATAAGAGAAGAGGTATGGCATGTACTTACGCTAGAGCACCAAATCGATCGGGATGATCTTTGATTGCGCCCGCAATGTAGTCGTTGATCTCAACGGCAAAGGCTTGTGCCTCTTTCGCATCCCAGATGTCCTGTACGCCTGGTGCTGTATACGAAAGCAATGTATAGCCGACGCCATGCTTATCCATATAGGCGATGCGCGTAGTGGTAATATCTGTGATTTCTTGCGCGTGCTTCTCAGGGTCGACGGCAAAAAGTGAGGCCCACCATTTCGTCTTCTCCTGCATGCGAGGTAAGGCAAACGCCTCTTCCAGAGCTACTTTGCCGAGCATTATTCTTCTCGTGTTATTTTCTTTTTGTTGATGATGTGGGTATCTCAAGATATGCAGCCAAAAGAAAGGAAGGAACTTGCGACAAGGATGGAACTTCTATTACTCGAGACAAACAAGCGATATGGATGCTACGTATAAGTAAGAATTCAAATGCCAGTCCTTGGGGGAGGGGGATATTATCTTTTACATCTGCATTCGAGCGAAGCTCATAACCGCGCGCCCCAATGCTGTCCCTCTTCCGCATCATGTCGGCTGAGGACCAATAATTGCTTTCTGATGCAAAAGCAGGGCTCCATGTAGATCGAGGCTAACAGATAGCAGAAGGGGCTATGGAGGACTTCCGCCCTAGCGGGGGTTTTCCCTACGGTCTATTGGAGAGGATGGAGTATAGAAGCGGTGGGTATTAACGGCAGATGCAAACTAACGGCCTGGAGCCGGTCGAAGATGCGGGGAAGATGGCCAAGGAATATTGCCGCACAGTAGATGGCAAGATAATACTGTAGGCGGATACGGCCATAACTCAACCATTGCTGGTCACCAGACAAGGCGTTGGTTACAACTCAGCTCCATCTACTCACCGGACCTGAGACCAACCGCGTCATCGCTGTCCAGGGGGGGCATCCAGCAGGGACAAAATTGATCAAGAAGCCGTACAGCCCGATATCTGGGGATGGCCCCTGTCCCGCCATGCTCACAAGGAGAGACATCCCAAGCCGCGCTTGGTGCATCCGGAACCCGTTACCCATTCTTAAAAGCCAATTCCTTTGCGATCAGGCTAGAGCGGATATCCCCTAGCCGTTGTCTTGGGCTTTGACTCCTGAAGTATGCCACGGCCAAAGGTTCACCCAAGCCAGCGTCAGCGCGCCGCAGAGGCGTGCAACTTTTGCCGCGCTTCTAAGAAGCGATGCAGTGCTACGGTGCCTTGCACCGCTTGCCAGAGACGCGGCATTGGGGCATCGTGTTTCCTCACTCATCAGCCTCGAGGGTCGAGGAAGAAGCCTCCGCCTCGGTCAAGAGCCTCTGTGCCGGAGCAGACCCGGTCGTCGCCGGATGGTGGAGACAATACTCTAGATGATGAATCTGCGTGGGGCCGAGATGGCTTCGCCAATATTGTTCCGCCAGACTGGTGTCCAGAGGCAGATCCGATTTCGATGAACAATGATGCTGATGTAGATTATCAGCCTCCCACTCCATCTGATTCTCGAATAAGCATTCCAGAAGAGACTATCTCCGGATCCACACAACAGCCACCGCAGCTTACGGTAAATTCTGGATCTCCAACTCTAGGACCGGAGTCTCATGCTCGCATGCTTCTGAACCTGCGGGGAGAGCAAGGTAGGCTACTCACAAGCTGCTCTGCTAGGCCTGCGTCCATCTAACGAAATAATTGTAGTTTATATCGGCAAAGCGGCCTCTTTGTCATTTCTTCAGCTCATCAGAGATACTGTGACAGCTCAAATCGGGCCCTCCCAATTCTCTCATAATGATAAGCGTCATAGTATGCTGGAGACAGAGCCGTCTGCTGCGGCGGATGCGAATGACTTGCAGTCAACTACTTATAATCTAGATGTAGAAAGCAGTTTGCTCTATGCTCGCATCTTTGAAGCTGCTGTAAGCATGGTACCCGACCTTTTTTTTTTATCATTACAATGCTGATTATCTATGAAGACTGGCGGACTGCTGGATATCTTTGGACCGCTGGAGGTTGAAGATATCCTTGTGAAAATCCGAACCGATGCATCCCAATCTGTAGGTTTGTATAAACATGCCTCAATTGATCTCGTGGTAGCTATTGGAGCGCAATGCAAATCTCCAATGGACGCGCAGCAAATCGGATCAGTATATTTTCGGCAAGCACAGAAACGCGCGTTTTCAGGTATGCTGGAGGATCCAACTGTCGACATGGTGCGCGCCTTTCTTCTAATGGCCTTTTATATGCTTGGACATTGCCGAAGAAACACAGCATTCATGTACTTGGGAATTGCGTCAAGAGCTGCAGTTGCTCTCGGGATGCATAGCCGTCATTCATATGCAGACCTAAAAAACCCATTATGCCAGCTGAGGTATGTTGAATGGGGTCTTTGTTCAGAAACGTCCCTTAACTTAAGCTTACGAACTCAATAGACTGCGAACATGGATGAGCCTCTGCGTACTTGACATGCTTGTATGTTCAATCCTTGGAAGACCAACTGCAACAGCTGGTTTAAGGGCAGAACTCGACACCACCATCATTGGATCATCTGCGCCTCTAGACACGAGAAACTGTCAAAGCTTATTTGCGTCGTATAATATACTCACTATTATTAATGAGAGCGTTGAAGCACTGTATGGGAAGAAAGTCGCATCCACCGCTATTGTGGAACAGTTTCTGACCAAAATTGAAAATTGGAGTCAAAACCTTCCCAATTTTCTACGAAATCCTCTCACTTCCAAAAAAGGCTCCCCATCACGCAAAGTGGCGACGGATAGTATACATATCGCTTGTCTCTACTACTTTGCCATAACTTTGGTTACTCGACCGATATTAATATCCAACCTTACGTCTCGACAGGGTGTTGCGACACCTTCTTCTTCACCTATGGCGTCCGCATGCATTGATGCGGCAGTATATCTTGTACAAACGTGCTCGGACGCACACAAAACAGGACTACTTCTTGGTAATATGTGCATAATGAAGTGAGATATTTGCATGAAATGTAAAAATCATGGCTGATAACAAATCTAGGGCACTTATTTTTGCCGCTGGCCTTATCCTTGGCTTCGACATGTTTGCCAAACGGGAGCTCGATTACGAAGTTGAAACAGCCTTTCGCAGCGCGAAAGATGTTCTTGACTTCTTGGGCATTCAAAGCCCTCAGGCCGCTCATTATTCAGGAATTTTAACCCTACTATCTGATGCAGTCGTGAAGCAGCGAACGAAGTTGCCTACACGCCCTCGAAGCAGATATGTCGGAAAATTAATCTCCTTCAGCAAAGAGGGGGACACTAGTCAAGACAATAGCAACAGCAATGGTAGCGACGATATGATTCTACCTATAAATAATACAGAGCCAGCAAATGGAGAAATTGGAGGCGTTTGGATCACAGATATTTCGGGCCAACCCACCGAGATGGACGGAGATATGTTGCGAGGGTGGGACAGCCTTGACTTGTCTCAGTGGGATAGCTTTCCTTTTTATAGCCCAAGAGTTTTTGGATCAGATTAATCTTGCATCGGCGGCGCTATGCGTTTTTGATGAAAAATTGGTCTCTACATATGGCCAATGCTACGTATGCCTACGGAGCTGCGGAGCTAAATCTATTCAGGAGTGACAACTGTCGATTCGACTTTAGGATACGTATATAGAAGCCGATTTAGGATATTTTGTAAATGTCACATTTGCGATGTATCGTATACCTTGTATTAAAGGACCTTGGGCGGCAAGCGGAAAGTACATCTAAGTGCATGGTGTAGCTGCATAAGACATTGACTACGGCATGTTGGGCATATCTGTACATGCATGTTCGTACGCGTTAGCCATTTTGATTAATGACGAGTAACACGTCAAACGGATAAGACTGAAACGGGTACCTAACATGTTAAACGGATAAGACTGAAATTCTAAGCTGCGGCATGTGCCAACCCTGTGGCGGCTATTGCACCTATTATCTACGCGTCCAGGGGGCATAGCCGCCAGCATCCGTGATAAGCCTGCCAACTTTTCCCAGTTCGGCGTCTTCTAATAAGGAGGTGACGTGAATGGCGGCGCAAGGAGAGAGATAACGACGGAGGATTTGCTGACGGGCATACACGAACAAAGTCCAGCGTAGAGTTATTTGCCGCTCTACGGATAGGTGTATACGAGGAGACACGGAATAGATAAACTTCAGCTTCGCCCAGCACCAAGTTCCCTCTTGATATTTGAATCTATTAAACGTAGCTTGCACAAGCAAACGTAATCATCTTAAAATTACCCCTAACTTTTCTTTCTCTCTCATAATGGGTTCAAGTATACCTTCTGGATGGAGACGCCTCAATGTGGGAGTCGTCGGAGGTGGCATCGGCGGCATGTCTGTTGCTATTGCTCTCCGTCGCGCCGGCCATGAAGTCACTATTTATGAGAAGCACGATTTCGCCGGCGAAGTAGGCGCTTCAGTTTCATGCGCTGCAAATGGCACACGTTGGCTTCACGAATGGGGTGTTGATATTGCAAAGGGGGATCCGGTTGTTCTAAAGAAGTTGATCAATCGCGATTGGAAGACGGGCGAGCCGGTTAGTGTCTATGATTTGGAAGATTATGAAGAGAGGTGGGGGTATGTCTACAATATGTTTCACCGACAGTACATGCATGCCATGTTGAAGGATTCTGCGCTGGGAGAAGAGGGGAAAGGGATACCAGCGAAGCTAGAAGTGAATCACCAAGTAAGTGAATGAAGCAAGTATGCGCCAAAGATTGACAGGACTGATTTTATACTGCATAGTGTCAAGAGATTGATGTTAGTGCTGGCAAAGTAACATTTACTAACGGTGTTGTTGCCCGGCACGACCTCATCATTGGCGCAGACGGCATCGGGTCAGTTGTCCGCGGCGAGATTGGCATTCATCCAGCAAAACGTCCATCCGAGCAAAGTTGCCTTCACGCAAACGTTACCACAGAAGAAGCTGTCAAGCTAGGTCTCGTTGACTACTCGCAGGACAGTGCGCTTGAATATTGGGGAGGCCAGGAGGGCAAATGGGACAAGATTGTTCTGTCGCCATGTAACGGAGGCAAGCTGTTGTCGTACTATTGCTTCTTCCCTCGATCAGTTGGTGATTACTCTACACATACCTGGGGCCATGAAGATAGACCAGTGGAAGAGTTGCTTGCGCCGTATCCAAACCTTGACTCACAGGTGCTGTCACACCTGAAGATTGGAAAAGAGATCCAGCCGTGGCGGCTGTGGGTACAGTGAGTATAGAATACGGTGATGCGACCTATATACCGCCTCGCTGACCCTAATACTACAGTGACCCTTATCCTTATATTCACAAAAACACGGTCTGCTTGTTAGGTGATGCAGGACACCCGGTATGGTTATGCAATTCAATTGGCCATTGAAGAGTAGCTGAACTGACATAATCCAAGATGATGCCCCATCAAAGCCAAGGCGCATGTATGGCGATAGAAGATGCTGCTGCGCTTGGCATCCTCTTTAGCGAAAAATATTTCAGCGGAGACGTCCAGGAGGCCTTGGCTGTCTACGATACTGTTCGACTTCCTAGGGTGACAAGGGTGCAATCTGCAGCGGCAAAGGCTGCCTACAATATCAATGAGAGAATTGGTGAGTTGAACTGAGTAATAATCGTTGACAACTTAGCACTAAATGTGACGTGTGTACAGGATTTTCACAGAACAAAAACATCTCTACATACAAAGTAGAGGATGAGAAGAAGAAGCTCACCATTGAAGAAATGAATGCGTAAGTCAAACCTCTAAATACTCTGGTATCTGATAATGGGCTAATCAGTAGGTCAGGTATGACATGTACAAAGATATCGAGCAGGCTCTGGCAGAGAAGCGAGGGGCTGTTTTCCGTGAAAAGTTCATTCACGGACTGCCGGTTGGATTAGAACTTCCGAGCGGAATAATTATTGGACAGGAGGCATAAAAAGAGTAAAATCTGGAAAGGAAATATACCAATTTGGAGTTTAATAGTTAGACGCTGCTATTCAAGCCTATAAAACCAGATATTACCATAACGTTTCAGAAGTTGACTACGTGTAAAGCATTATGATCACATATCACTAATTCTTGGGGATAAACATATGTATTTATTCTGCCAAATACACTTACAATTGTGAAAAGTGCACTATCACTTCAAGCAATCTTCGTTGTGTTACTCTGCAACAAGTAGTCATAAGCATCTTTATGACAGGATAAAATACCAGATGGACATGCGCGTTTGATTCGTTTATAACAGTTATTTTATAATTACAAAAACCACCATGAGATGAGAGCCAAAAAAATTATCATTTTCAAGATGTTTCACATCAATATCTTCATTACTGCTTCTTTCCCAGCTTCACATCGTACTCCAAATCCCATTCCGCTTGCGAGTCCCCATTGCGAGGCTTAAACTCAACAGTCAACCCATCTTTTACCGCAAACACACTATCGTCTTCAAGGTATTTTGAGTCTTTGTCGAAAATTTGTGTAGTCAAAGAACTGTACCCCTCTGCTTCGACCTGCAGTTGCGCGTCAGCATTAGAGTGTTATTTTAAGAAAGGATGGGGCTGCCTACAATGAGATGAATATGTGCGGGTCGGTACTGGTGGCGATCCATAAGCTTCAGTAGCTTCCCTGCAGGACCATCAAATGGAATCTAGTGATTTTAATTTAGCATGCAATAACTTAATTGAAGAAAAAAAAAAAACGAGGACAAAAACAAGGAACAATCAGAATCTTCTTACAGGATATGGAGTTGGGCGGAGACAGTAGAATGAATACCGACCCTCCGCGTCGGTGACGAATTTTCCACGTAGATTGCAGTCAATTTGATCCGAGTCCTGCTGCTCATACAAGCCTATATATTCAACATCAGCGGCTATTCATGTTCAGAAAGCTTTGAGCATCTTACCGTTTGTAGAGGCTTGCCAGACGTCTACTGTAGCATTTGCAAGAGGCTTGCCTGTCTCGGCGCATGTAACTTGGCCGTGCATATAAGCTATTACTGCATTTTTTGGGGTGTTGAATGAGATGGTAGTGCCATTCTCTCGAATTGGTGCATCAGCTCGCCAAAACGGTCCAAGAATGGCGGATGATGTAGGAGGTTTATCTGCCTTGCTGGCTTCTCTGTATGTGATATCATCCACGAGTCTGTAATTAACGTCATATTAGCTACTCCCGTATATATGTGTGTGTGTTTTTCTTTTTTTCAGATGTGATAGAGAGCAACATACGATTCTAGACCGATAACGTCGCATAGTAGCTGCCCCTCATTGCGCTTGTTGTTGCTCATCTGTCCTGCCCAGTTGAGCATGGACACGCCTGCTAACCATTCATCTGTCGTCAAGTTGACCTCTCGTGCAAAGTCGTGAACGTGTTGAATAAGAGCAGTCATAACTGTCCGCATTCTGGGTGTGGTGTCTGGGCCCATGGCTTGGATAACATGGTTGGTGAAGTCCTGACCGAGAGCGTCGTCATTTGATTGAGAGCCCATGTTCAATGATTTTATTGAGGCGGGATGGTCCTTCTGATGGATTTAAGTTGTAATCTCAAGACAAACGAGAGAGTAGGTATACAAGAGGGCTGGCTGTTTATAGAACGCGTTGAAGATTTGAAGATTGTTTTGGTGAATGTCGAGACTTCTCCCGAAAAGAGCCCAATACGCTCCAGATGTAGTCTTATAACTAAGAGCACGACGGAAATCTTAATACTCATCCAATTAGTTCATAGATGATTATTCAACATTGTATAAGCCAAAAGTGGCTGGCTGTATCGTTCGTTTTCTTTCTCACTCGCTCGTTCCGTCTATGCCGTGGTGGTGCGGTACCCGCCCCGCGGGGTTACCCAGATCCGAAAGTGGCTGCATTGTCGGATAACATCCTGGACACCTGATAATGGGTGGCCTGCAATTTCCCGACAAAGATATTGGCACTGAAGGTTTACTATTTGTAGCAGGCTTGGCAGTCTCAGTCCATCAAAAGCTATACTAACTACATGTAGTCGGGCTGTCGATTTACAAAGTACAGCGGAAGATCAAAATATAGCAGCCTCCTGCGAGACTTGGTGGCCTTTCTCGTCAGATCTTAGCCCAGTGAGAAGCCTGTAGGTGCGACTCTTAATCGTTAGAATTTTAATAATTGTTCAGTAATTTTGAGTAATATAAAAATATAAAAATATTCTATAAAGTTGATTGAAAAAGTTTACCCAGCCTCAGTCAGTGTTTAGTCCAGCCGATAATCCTTTTCCTCATCCAATTCCCACTTTGCCTCATCCGAACCATTCGGTCGACTTGCCCTCCGAAATCCTACTTCCAAGCCTTCAATCTCCGCCACTGGCTTTACTGCGCATACTTCCCCTTTATACTTATCAGAATACCACTTATCCACGTATTTTGGATTGTCCACAAATTCAGGATATACTTCTCGCATGCGACGCAGCACGGTTCCCGAAATCTGATCCACGCTGTTATGGTATCGTAGGGCGAGAACTTCGGGACCCATCATGTCCCGGAGACTCTGCTGAACATGCTCAGGCAGTAAGCCGACCTTGAATAGTAGAAGATCGTAGTGCAAGAGGCAGGCTTTACCATGCCAAGAGCCACCACGAGTTGCCCGATGATAAAGCCCAACAAGAGCTGTGATTGCACCGATGCAGCCGGTGCCGTAGTCTGAGATGGGGAACGGCGGTACCACAGGTTCGTTGAGGCCCATAAACTTGCCTTGTTCCCACGCAACACCCGTCACCTGAAAATTTACCCGTTAGTAAATGGCGATTTAGGGATTGTTCATTTCGGTCCACGGGATTCTTACACAGTCTGCAATTTGCTGCCATCCAGCCCGATTTGCCCACTCGCCTTCATATCCAAAACAATTCTCATTGACGTAGACGAATCCTTTACCCCTCTTAGAGGCTAGTTCAGCGAGCTGCTGGGGGCCATATCCTAGTTTTGCAATAGCCCCGGGGCGATAACCATCAACCACGACATCAGCTTCGGCCAAGAGCTTCTCAAACGTTTCTCTCCCTTTGGCTGTCTTGAGGTCTAAATCCGTCGCCCGTTTGCCCATGTTACCATCCACTTGAAAGAACGGTACATCGCTAAGATTTGGACTTGTCACTTTGATGACTTCAGCACCATATTCGCCCAGAATCCTTGTAATTGTAGGGCCAGCAATGATGCGACATAGCTCGAGTACCTTGATACCGGAGAGTAGCCGACTACCAGTATGGCTTGGAAGAGGAACCAGTGGCGTTTTATCTTCTATATTCTCAACTGACCAAGGCGAAAGTCCAATGTTTGCTCTTCCCTGTCAATTTCGTCAGCCAATGACATTCTTGTTTTGGTACGGTCAGTTTTCCAGGCTTTGACTTACATGGGGGGTGTTCAGAAACTCGGTATGCGGGAAGGCTTTAACGCCTGCTTGCCTATGCTGCGCATTCAGTTTCTCCAACTCTTCTACTGTAAATTTCTTCACAGCAGATTCAATAGTTTCTACAATCTGTTCATGTGATGTCAGGTCGGGTCGATATGGCTCCAGTCCAATCATATTCAGCGTTGTTGATGCTTCTAATGAGCCATGGATGTGGTAGTACTCATTAGGCGTTTTTGTGGCATATAAGTTTGCAGACATGCGACGATAAGGATTGGATTGCGCTTGAAGCAAATCTGTATCTATACATGCGCCATATTAGTATGCGAATAAACAAACTACATCTGTGTCAATGGTGGTATGTACAAACCCTTCAACAGGCTTTTAACTTGTTTATCAAGCTTTCCATATCCACCTACTCGAGCCAGGTATGCTTGAAACAGAAAGGCTGTTGTCTTTTCAAGACTAATCACAATTTCCCTCTGCGAAGGCGAAGGTGCCTCTCCCTGCCGTGTATCCGCGAGGAGAGATGCAACCGATGCCTCGATAGCCTTTAGCGCTGCTGTTGTTTCAGTCTCCTTGAATGGAATAGGGAAATATGGTTGGTCACGTTCGGCGACGAATTGAACATGATCGGCTCGGCTTGCTACTCCGCACGGCAGCGATATGGAGTCGAACTCATTGCAGAGATATTGCAAAATACCATGAGCCTCCTTCTTCGAGGAATATGTGGTACCTGGTCTGCCGTTCATAGTAGGCGGCAGAATTTTATAAATCTAGAATTGTTAAATGACTAAATTCTGATCTTTTCTCACGACTTTTATACAATCGTTTAGGTCGGCTTTATATCGTTTGTTAATACAAAACTTGAGTAAACGAGGAATGCAAAATGGCCCCACAGCCGACTTACAAATCGTTATCCGAATCCCAACTCTAACGAAGGGCGCAGTTTAAAACAACAAGAACAATTGATTAAAAAACCCTCACCTGGTATACACTCGGTACGGATGTGAATTTTGCCACTCAATAACAACTCAATATCAGGGCCCTGACTAGGATCCATCCCGTCCGCATCCGACTCCTAAGGCCGGACAATCCAGCATTATCACAGTGGGGCTGCGCGCCCTTAACCGACACTCTCTTTGTCTGACATCACTTGCGTCTCCCCTCATTTACAGCTTGCTGCAAATTAATAAGATAGAAGAAACCACATTAATACCGCATCTATCCGGTTAGATCCGTCTCTTATATGTCTTACCTAGAACAAAGTTATCCTGATCCTGGCCGTGAACTCAGGCGCTAACTAGTTCAGTTAATACAGAGGTTTAAGTATTTAACAGAAAGAGAACGAATTCGATATAGTGCAAGTTCCGATAGGCCACTCAGCTATGCCGTTCCTAAAGCTAGAAGACCGAGACCGGCAGCTTTACTACACGTTGAATTCACCAACAGCAGCAGCATCGTCTTCTAAGATAACAACTATTATTCTTATCCATGGCCTGGGATCTTCCAGTTCTTATTATGCACCAGTTATTCCCAGGCTCGTAGATGCAGGATACTCCTGCTTGGCGCTCGATTCCCATGGTCTGTCATTATGCCCCCAATTATGTTTCTTATTTTCATGTTATGTATTGCGGCTGACGTAGGTCATAATATTAAAGGCTCCGCGTTGACCAAATTGACTGGCCAGGGCGGCGATCTTGAAACAATAATTCAGGATATAGGCGCTGCCGTATCGACACTCAAAATATCTCCTAGCCAAACAATTATAGTGGGACATTCTATGGGCGGTATTGTCGCTCCTGAAGCCACACTGCGATACCAATTCGCCGGCACTGTCCTCTTAGGCCCCGTATATCCCAATGAGGGTCTTGGAAAAGTTCTTGAGGATAGAATTCAAAAGGTTCAACAAAGTAAGCATAAAAATACGCACAAGACAATCCTGAGGGTCAATTTGATGATTGGAGATTTGCTTAACATGCTAACTGCTCTAAGATGGCATGGACGGTTTAGCAGATGCTATACCAAAGGCCGCAACAGCATCTTCAGCCACTGCACTACAACGAGCATTCATCCGTACTCTTCTTCTCGCTCAATCTCCAGAGGGCTACATTGCAAACTGTAAAGCAATTATAGCCGCTTCGGTGCCAGCTTACGAAAAAATCAAGTCTCCGCTCTTGCTGGTCGCTGGTGCTGAGGATTTTGTTTGCCCGATCGAGCTCTCGCAGAAAATCCACGATAGGTGTGTATCGTCACTTCTACTTCTCTCATAATTAGCGTGTCGCGAACCAGTCACTCATTGTCATGCATATAGCTGGGGATCAACGGATAAACATTTGCAAGTTCTCGATAAAACTGGTCACTGGTACTGTATTGAATCGCCTGATCAAGTTGGTGACGCTATTGTTCAATTTGCAAGTGGCATCAAATCTGTGTAGATCACATACGACACAGAATTTTAGCTTCAAAGGACATTAGAAAGATTCTGAATTATTTCATAAGTAAACTGGGAGGAAATTTTCTCTTGATAGGAGATAGATATTTAGAGCTTCAATCGACGACTGTGTAATGCTCTTAGCTCTCTTCTCAAGATCTTGCCTGTTGGATTCCTAGGTATAACATCAATGAAGGTAACGCCGCCTCTCAAGCGCTTATGATTTGCAACCTTGCTCTCGACATACTTGGCCAGATCGGTTTCCGATATTTTCCCTTTTGCTCCAGGCACAAGGACCACATATGCCATTGGTACTTCTGTATCCTCTCGCTGCGTTGCAATCACGCCAGCATCGAAGACGGATGGGTGAGCGATAAGAATACCCTCTAGCTCGGCTGGCGCAACTTGCAACCCCTTATATTTGATAAGCTCCTATAATGTCAAATGTCAGATTCGCGTCATTTTAACCCATATCAAGACACAGTTCAGTTGCTCGCCTTTTTCCTGTCTATTATATAGAGCAAATCCCCTTCCACTTTAAGGATATCACCAGTTCGTAGATATCCATCAGCGGTGAAAGATGACTTGGTAGCTTCGGGGTTATTATGATAGCCCTTGGTGATCATTGGGCCTTTTAACAGCGCCTCGCCTGGTTGTCCAATCTCAACGTCATTGTCGTTTTCATCTACGAGCCTAAAAACTAGGTTAGCAGCAAGGTTTCTATGAAATCCTTGATCAATTTTACTTGCCTTAGCTCAACGTTCGGCATCAATGGACTCAAAGTTCCCATTGTATCATGACGATCCGGTGGAGTATAAGTTACAGCACCAGCTGTTTCGCTCATCCCCCAAACTTGATGTATTTCGCCTTTTAGTTTATTGGTGGCCGATTGTTGTAGATCGTAGCTCATAGGAGCAGCTCCAGAAACACCATATTCAACGCTCTTGAATTGGTCTGTTACGGCTGGATTCTTTGCGATAGCCATGTATACAGGTGGCACAGTGAAGAAATAGGTCACTTTGAGTTCTGCAGTGTACCTAATAAAATCATCAATATTGAACCTTGGCATCCAGTAAACGATACCTCCATCATAAAAGCAATTTATGAAGTAGCTGATTATGCCGGCAATGTGTGCTGCAGGCAAGTGACCGATAGTGGACCTGTGGAAAGCGTGGCCTAATCTTGTCCAAGCTTCAAGGTTCAAAGTAGCAGGAATATAACACTCGGAAACCATATTTTGATGAGATATGAGAACGCCTGTACAGATTAGTATCATGGTAAAGTATTGCAAAAGTATTTCATTTGTCGGCTTGGTCTACCTTTTGGTAATCCAGTGGTCCCTGATGAGTACAGAATACACGCCTTGCTGTATTCTAGCTCTCTTGGATCAGTAATACGCCTCCAATCCAGAGAACCCTTAAAATCACACTCGACCGTTCCATCTACGCTCTTCAGCTGGATCTCTGGGTACGAACTGAGCAATAGAACATTCTTAGAAGGGATTCCAGAATTGTGGGCGGCTCTCAAAGCGACATCTTTTAGATCTTCGCTGCATATAACAACGCTACTGGGTCCATCTTGAATCTGCCTTGTCAAGTCCGACGCTGTAGAAGATGGCGATGCGGCTGAGTAGATACCATCAGCAGCAAGGACGGCGTAAAAGATGCAACCCAGCGCAGACTGTCCCGTAGATATTGTGACAACTATGTCCTTTTCAGGACCGCCCTCACCAATACCATATTGGTGGCGAAGGAAGTAAGCAATTTGACGAGTTAGATCGCGAGCTCTGGCTTTGGTAATGACTTTGGAAGGATATTTAGCTTCCGCAAAGACAGGAGAATCTTCTTTAGCTTGGCACCCTTCGTAATCTGTAAATGGCCTTATTAGTTCTATAAGCCGAGATGATGAATTGGGGCGCTGAGAGGAGACAGATATGCCGTCACGCGGAGTAGTTCAATGTCGGCATACCAAACAGAAATGTAAGGAGATCCACATTTGGAAACTCCAGCCGTCTTGGATGCGAATATATCATGACGAATTAGCGAGTTAGCCCAACAAAAATGTAGATTTCTTCAAGCTAAGCTTGCTCAATTGACTCTCTCTATCTCTTAACTTGGTTGGTTTTGCCCCCTCGGCTACCATTATATATACCGCAGTCTACGCAAACATGTGTGCGGAGTTTGTTGGTCGAACCCATAATATCACCCTAGGTCACTTCCTCGATGATTCCATGAATTGAGCGAAGCTACTCCGAATAAGTATTCCGTGTGTGCAGAGCAGCAGGGACTAAACCCACAAAGAATGCCACCCCTACATAACTCCCGCCCGCAAATCCAAAACTACTCCGTAGGGGGTAATAATATTTGAATCGCACCAATACTGCTTACTGTATTGTATTAAGAGCTAATACTAGCATCTGGGCAATTAAACCATCAACTCGTCCATTGTGCATTGCTTTTCATTGGTTCACAGAGAGCTAATGAGCAGGGCGGCTTCACAAAGCTTGTGCGAGTAACAAGCGAAGGCAGAAACAATCCATTGGCCCTAGATGCCGCTAATAAGCGGACTTTGATCAACCAACAACGAAACTTGTGCAATGCCCTATTTCGAAGAGCGGCGTTACCAGGTCCAGCTGACTGCAGATGCCGCGGTACCATGCGCGTCTCATTTTATGCAAAGGCCACGACATATGATGGCCAGTCCGAGTGTATAAATCTTATCCTAGGCCATCTATATAGCAGCACGACGCCTCTGCGCAATATCAAGTTGACTGGCGGCTACGAAGTGGGAAACCTCTCGAACTAGGCTATGATTGACCCAGTCTCATATAATACAAATTGCCCGCGTCACCGTCAGAACCTGCTACAACGGCTTCAAGCCGTTACATCTTCCGTAGTATAGTGGTCAGTATGCAAGCTTGTCACGCTTGAGACCCGGGTTCAATTCCCGGCGGGAGAGCGCCACCCTTTCAAAGGGTATTTCTTTTTTTTGCGTTTTGCACATTTTCTCTTTATTGTGTTTTTCTATCTTCTCGTGCTTTTATTATCCTTTTTTTTTTTTTTTTTTAACTTTTTTTTTGGTGGAAAATAGAACTCAATTTATTTGTCTTAATGCATACAATCTATTCTGTCTATCTGGTATCATATGCTCTGGGAAATCAACCCGCTAGCTAACATGCTACAGAACGCATAGTTCCGCTGCTTAAGACAACATCATGCCATCTCGCTCTTAATGCGTTCTCCCACTCTCTAAAATTCTTCACCATGCCATCGCCCCAGAGGATCTCTCCTGTATGCAAAAACTGGTTCAACGGCTGTATTGTAAACCAGTCGTGGTCACTACGGCAAACAACATCCGGTCTGCGATCGCGAGTCTTGTTCCCGGGCTGCTTGATGATTCCATTCAAACACTTTTCGCAATAGGCATCCACGCAAAGTCGACACAGGTACATATTCTCAGTCGTAGGGATGTTGTTCAAACATTGTGCGCACCACTTATCAAGAGACTGGATGTTGGGAAGCTTTGGTTCGATTCGCGTGAGCGTTGGAGAAGCCAGAGGAGTCGCCATTGCAACCGCGCGGTTGACCTTTCTCATGGACCGAGCCAGCGCCTGCGCATCTTCAGTATCGTTGGCTGCGATGAATGCCTGTAACAAGTTTTCAACAGCGTATTGGTCATTTCTTGGCTCATCGTCTAGTAAAAGGTCGAGGCTGTTGATGACCAAATTACCCAGGAGCTGCCTTGCTTTCGGTTCGTCCTTTAGAAGACGATAAAACAACGCCAGATAAACAGATGCTATATTGACATCTGAGCCATATTTGTCCGCAGGCACATCGAAATTTTGATTGTTGCTCTGCTTCTCTTGGATTTGCTCTAATTTCTGTATCCACTCCATGGCTTCGGGCGATTTGAGCTCGGTTTGGAGAATCTTTTGTTTGTACAGAGCAGACAGCTTCTGGAACGATGTCGCATGCCCATGACGTGTTGGAACATTACCTCTTGGCCTGTACTCAACCAAGGAAATCCGCTCAAATATCTCGATTGAACCATCTAGGTCACGGTTATAAGCCAGAGTGGTTCCATATGCCAGACGCAGATAGAGCACGCCCATTTGATTGCTGCCACGGGCAGTCTCAATGGCTATGTCAAACTGGTTCAACATGAATTCCACTTTACCTGTCTTACAAGCTGCCTTAGGGATCCAATCCATGACAAGCAGCTTGTCGCAATTGCCGAGAAGTAGGTCTATCAGGCAGCTTGGCTCTTTGCCTTTGCCATCGACTTTCTTTGCCATCTCTTGAAGCAGACTCATCATCTCAGAATGCAAATTTGCATTCGCCAGCATTTCTAAATATTCGACTTCGGCTTCAAAACGCTCAAAGGGTTTTAGATTTGCGTTTGGTGCACCGTCAATTGCTTTACGAAAATACTTGAGCGCAGGCTCCATCTTCCCCGTCAGATATGAGCACCGTGCAACGAGCAGATAGTCTTTGTAGAGACGCCAATGGCAACTTGTCAAATCATAACCCTGCAGAGCTCCATCGAGAATACTCTTTTCTTCAATCTCGGCACACTTGAGAGCCCGGTCCAAAGCTTCGCTGTAATGGCCATATTTGGATAAGCAGTAGGCAATGCGACCCGCAGTCCCGACGTTATTGGGATCTAGCTCAAGCGCTTTGTTGTAGTGCATCAAGGCGTCGCTGAATAGCTCCAGCATCAGATACGTGCTTCCTAGGCGTCGATGCGAGTGTGCTGTTGGAGGATAGTTTGCCCACTTAATGGCTCTTCGCACTCTATCCTTGACTGGCATCTCGGACCAACGAGTCTGCGCTTGAGACCAAGGATGTCCATCGCTCATAAAAGCCACATTCTGGACAATGTTGAAACAGAATAGTGTTGGGACATAGCTGATGCAATCTTTAGATAGCCACTGCTTCGCATAGAATCGACCAATTGCCTGGCAAATTCCGAGATCCTCTTTAGCTTGATTTTTGACAAAATCTTTCGCTTCGGCTGAAAGACCAACGAAAGTGTCATTATCATTGAGCCATTTATGGAGGGCTTGGATGTTAGAGTCGGTGAGTACTTCCAAACCTTCATCATTCTTCTCATACATGATGCTCCAGTCGTAGATGACATTCTCCACCGTCAGCATGTTGAATATGCGCATGCCTATCTCTTTCTTGTCTTCCGATGGAACAGTCGCCGGGTCAAGAGCCGCCAAATGTTCTTGCCAGTACCAAGCGGCATATTGTTTTATAGCTTCTTTCCCGTGATCCAACTCCAGCTTGTCAAACCATGCTTTGTCATTGAAGATTCGTAGACAAGACTTCAAAATTGCGATGCGTGCCGTCCTTAGATCAAAGCCGATCGCAACGCCTCCTTTCGTCGCATGGGTAATGTTTGCGTTACCCTCACGAAAGAACTGCCGTACTGAGGCGTGGCAGAAAGTTACATATGTCGTCGAAGGGTTTGACCGAAATTCAATCTCGTTAGAGGTATCAAAGATTCCAGGGCTCCGTGCCGGGCTAAAATGCCGTGGACTAGGCATTTCGACCGTGGGCGGACTGGTGCCCAGGATATCTCGGCCCACGGGACTGATTCCGCGCCTGGGACTGCTTGTATCAAAACCACTAAGGGCGCGAAGACGCGGACTTGGACTTGGACTATGGCTTCCTTCCGGATGCGCCTCTCGCTGCGTTCTAGCAAAATCTTTGACCAGGTCATCTGTGGTTAAGCCGTCTTCACGTTCAAGCGCAAAGAAGCACGCGTATTGGCCTCGCAGTGATTCTTCAAGCCGCAACGGAGGATCTCCAAATTTCATAATGAGTGCGGCTTCCAGTTGCTCGAGCGTGAGTGATTCTTCGGCACAAGAAACCCACCGCAGCATCTCGGTGAGGTCACGAGCATCTTCCTCTGAAATGGTGACAGAGAGGTTGGCAAGCGTTTCGTTGAGCATTCCGTTAATTTCTTTCGGAAAAGACTTCAGGCTTTTAAGAATTGAACTTGGATGCCGCTTCTGGTTGATCTCATTCAACATAAATTTGGCCAAGATAAAGAGGCCGTCAACTTGCTTCTTCATGGATTCGATAACCTCGTGCTTGAACTCTTCTGGAGACCGGCTAAGTATTCTTGAGTGTCGCACGCCGTCGGTAATGAAGGCGCTCACGTCGTCCGCAATACACTCTGGTGTCACATAAATGGTTGTGAACACTTGGCCGGCTGAATTTGGATCCAATGCAGCGGATACCATTTCAGCTAAATAACTCCTTCCAGTGAAAGCAAACTGTAGCCTGGGTCGTGATTCCGACTCGGATTCATCTCCAGGTGCAAGAAGAGACAAAAGTTGTTCAATGTCACTCTGCTCTGCTTCGTCTATACCGTCGAAGAATATGTATACAGTTGTATCCCGGCTATCTTCCAGTAATGGTTGCACAAACAGCCTCCTAAATGCACTGGGGATGGTTCTAATTTCGTCGCTGCTATGAAGCTGCCTTGTTAACTTCTCAGCATATATGGCATCGTTTTCACTAAGCTGATAAGCGACATCGCGCAGCGCCTGCAGCACAGATCGCGTCTCCGGATCGTTTCCAGAAAAGAAGAAGTAACCCAAATGTGGAAGCTTTTCAAGGCCCCAAGTGATAACTCGCGATGTTAAGAAAGACTTTCCAGTACCTAGCAAGGTTAATAAGATTACACACATCCCGCTATATACTTGGGATCCAGAGAGTTTCCTTACCGGGATTGCCAGATATCCACAGATGCTGAGATTCTCCTTGAAGCCAAGATTTCATGCCCTCGTCTTTCAATAGCCAGTCTCCTGTTCCTTGAACTCTATGCTTGGTGAATGCCGCGTAGGAATCTTCTGCAAAAGGAGTGGGCTCTAGAATTTCCCGCAGCTTTTCTCTGTAGAGAAGGCCCCCGTTTCGCTGCTGCCCCAGCCGCAAGTCCAGAATATTCTGGCTCATCTGTGCAATCATATCCTCTACTCTGTCTGATTTGATATTGAGCTCAGCAACACCCCCATGCGTCTCTGCAATAGCTTGCCGCTCCTCTCCCAGCGTTAAGCTGTTGAGCTTCTGAAGTGCCGCTTGGACAGGGCTCTCGATCCCTATTAGCTTTTTGAAATACGCCTTCAACCTTCCATGATGCGCAGCTTTAGTAGCAATAACGAGGACTTCAAACAATGTTGCCAGAATAGTGACTAGTTTCTCGCGCATCGCGGGACTCAGCGTGTGATTCAAGTACACGTCCAGCCTCGAGGTGAAATCCTATTGCACGTTAACTCTGGGATGGAAGACATAGGCCAGGCGGGTAAAATTTACTGACTTTAAGTTGCTCAAAGAGCTCCAATATCGAATCATACATTGCAGAAACATCATGCGCAGCATTTATCAGGTACATCACTGCGGCAAAGATGCCCTGTGCTGGCGGGAAAACTTCCGAAGCTCCCTCGGCCACGATATCTCCTATCAGCTCTATCGGCCGCAGAGCAGCTCCAACAGCGTCGAAAATCTTCTGACGCTTTTCTCGAAAGTGGTTAAACCGATCATTTTGAATAGTCAACTGAAGTTTTAAATCGGATACAGACTTCATCGGCGGCGTTAGAAATTCACTGAGCGTCGGACCCTTGTCAGATGAATCGTTGAACAGCTTCGTGGCATCCGCAAGAACGGCCGCAAACTGTGCCTCCATCCCCTGCGGATTCGTCGCAGACTTCTTCTCCAAATCGGTCATTTTTGCCATGATGCTTCTTCTACCAGCGATATCCATATCAAGAGAATAGCTAGGCATTTAAATACTCAAAGTCATCCTCTGCTACACCAGGGTTTTAGCTACTGCGGCTCATGTGGCGGGGAAATCGTGCCAATGACAAGGGTTCTGCAGCCTCAAGTGACAGACTAGATGCCTCCTTCGCCTCATTATTAGCGCACTAAGAACTAACCCCCAGGCTGCTAAGCCGCATGCTGATCTGTTGATTTGTTGCTTTGTAAGTAAAAATAGTTGCCTACACAGGGCTGTCTTGCTGCTAGGCGCCGTCAAATATCATTATCTGCCACGAAGATAGAAGAATCACTAGGGAATGGTTGTGGCTCCAAGCTTGTAAGGATATTATCTGGACCCGTTTTTACTGCTCTGTCCTGTCCTGTGGAAGGATTAATGTGTGTTTCGTCCAGGATAGTCCCATAGCAAGGGTGACTAGAACAATCAACGCCTATTTTGAGTCATGGACTAGGCTATGGTTGTTGGTACAGGGACAATAAGGGCCGTGTTCCTGAGCCACTGTTGTTGGTACCTGATTTAGCTACATATATAGGTACATGTATGTAGTTTCATCACTTATACCTGGACGTGTCACTGACATAGGTAATTATAACAAAATATGATACACGCCAATAATGACGGTGGTGACAAAATTGGCGCTTGGGCGTGACTCCATGTCGCTTAACTCAGAACAGCGACTTGAACCCTTTGCTGTTCTAATACGACTAAAACTGGAGCTGGGGCGCGGCGCGGCCCGTTGGTTAACCTGCCATGCTCAATATTTGATAGAAACCGTAGCTATTTACGTTAGTGGTTCCCGTTGGTTACTGAAAGTTTGACCAACGCGTAGCTATGGCAGAACTTTTGATGCCAGCGCAGCCTCCGTGTTTTTTGTGTACATGAACCAGTTCTTCCAAGCTCTTTAATTTAATTTATCCTTGAGGGATTTCTATCATTATGCTATATACCAAGCACATATGGCGTGAAGCGGTGTACAACTTGAAAAATGCCCCTCTTCATAACCAAAAGCTGCCAGATTCCCGTCTCCCAGACATGTATGGTAAGGCTATTCTCCAAGCCCACACACTTGTAATAACCCAAATATTACCTACTACCGTTGCAAGCATTTAGCCTACGGGGCAGATCAGAGGTCTATGCTCGGAGGATCGCTGCCATCGGGCTGCATCTTTCTTACATGCAACGCACGTATTACTGGGTACTACGCCGGATGCTTACGGAGCAAATTATGCCTGAATGCTACGCTCCCCACCGTCATTCTTAGCATTGCCACCCTGACCTTTGATGCCTGAGTACGGAGTACAGGTAGGTACGTAGCATACGCATACCTACCGGATACGCACAGCTTCACACCTTCTGCCAAGCAGGCCGGAAAATCTGACGCAGTGATACCCGCCGCTCGAGACATTTGAGACGTGGCTTACAAAAATGCATTCAGACGAGAGCTTCAGACTGGCTGGAAAATGTGGACTGAAACACTTCTGCGGCTACCTGCTGCTTTATTCCTCCCACCGCTATTTCATGTTTCTGCTTTGAGAGCCGGAAAAAAAGAAAATCGTCATGGTGTTGAGGTTCAATATGAAAATGCAATTGAGATGCATCAAACAAGTAAAGTGTCCCCAATCCCGTGTCAGACAGGATCGCTTGTGGGGTCCCCGAGATGCCGCCGGTCTCGGTGACTCGGATTAATCTGCCTCATAATGGAGAAAAAAACATTGAAGGCTTTCGTGCTCCGGGTTGCACGGGCCAAACGCCGAAGTTAAATGGAAAAGAGTTTGGCGAAAAGGCAAGGTTTGTGTGCTGGTTGTGCTACTTTATCAGTCCGAGACACACCGGGGCCCCCGTGATCTCACCCGCAGATTGATGAATTTAAGCTGGAGCCTGCGCAACTATTTAAATCTCAGAGCTTAGACTTTTGTTGTTTGAACTTCGTTTTCAAGCCTTATCTCTAAATCTTTAGTGTCTTGATTGTTTGCCCCTCCGCACGTGCACGCCAATCGATCTATGTTGTAGACGTGTGATACTACATGCGCCTACTACTGCCTTCTTCTGGCCACTTGATTGTCGATACTACAGAGTCCTGGTATCCTGCGCAATCCTGCTCTCTTGCTTTGATTTGTAATGTCACCCAAAATCAATCTTCTTTTGTGGCTGCAGAATCTTCAATTGTGGCTGCGAACACAGTATAAAGCGGAATAGTCGCTGATAAGCCGTTAGGATACATGCACTTATAAGCTTGGAAATATTACCCCCGCGGCTCGCATTCCAGTTCAAAAACTTATAAAGAGAGAGCGAGAAAAGACTCATATCGCCTTTTCTTCAACCACAGCTTCCAAGATGTTAAAAACCGAGCCGCCCAAAAAATTCGCCATTGCGCTTTTCCATGGATTTCAAGCGCTCGATGTATTCGGCCCCATCGATGCGCTCAACTTACTCTCGTTTTCCAAGCCATTGGAGCTCTGTATACTCGCGGAAACGATGGATCCCGTATCAACCGTCCCCGAGCGACTTCCAGACGACCACCCAATCCCAAATCTACCGGCCACTGGTGTAATCGGGGAAAGCGTTGTTCCATCACACACATACAAGAACGCTCCAGAAGATATCGAGGTCCTCTTGGTCCCAGGAGGCCGCGGAACTCGAAATCTGCCACGCACACAACACGTTGCGGACTTCATCAAAGAACGATTCCCGAAACTACGTTACCTGCTCACCATATGCACGGGAGCCAGCATCGCAGCGAGATCCGGGGTCCTTGACGGCAAGAATGCTACAACGAACAAGATGGCCTTTGACTGGGTAAGAAACCAAAGCAAGGGAGTTTAGACTCCTTACCGTAATGCTTAGCTAACGCATCCGCCCAACACAGGTGATAGCCCAAGGCCCAAATGTCAAGTGGGCTCGCCGTGCACGTTGGGTACGGGAGGGCAACGTCTGGACTTCCTCGGGATTAACGGCTGGCATCGACATGATGTATACCTTCATTGCGGATCATTATGGAGAAGAGACTGCAGATTGGATAGCCGAAGCGTCAGAGTTTACTAGGAATAAGGACCCTACAGATGACCCTTTCAGCAAAGAATAGGTACGGGTGTCAAAAAGATGCTGTAGCCGAAAGTCACTCGCGTATTTGTTCTTTTTGGCTATAATATTTAATGTTCAATTACGAATAATGAAGTCTATATATGAAGTCTATAATATGCTATGTGAGACCTAAATGAATAAATTCCTGCGAGGTGAGCTTGGTATAAGTGCCACATCCTGAGACAAAGTATCAGTCCCTGCTGAAGAGGCCCTTATATCATAAGCTATAAGGGAAACAACAAATCAGGGCATTATTGCGTATACTCGCAGCCCACCGGCTTCTTATTCTCCAACGTGCGTGCCGTGAACCCCAAGCAACCCGTGTTGCCGCCGGGCTGGTCCAATCCCTCACCAAGCCAGATGCTCCACGCGCCATCGATGCTGTCCGGGCAAGCAACGAAGCCCTCGCCCTTGAAAACCAGGTTTTGGTTTGCATCGATGGCCCAGCCCTTCAGCTCAGCGTATCGTGGGATGCCTTGATCTCCTGTAATGTATTGAATCACGCCCTGACCTGTTTACCATGGGTAACAACGTACACGAGAGTCAGCGCATCATGACCCCCAGACAAATTGAGAAAGGTAGACAAGATGGAGAGAAAACAATAAGGACTTACCCATGCCAGATCGATCAACAAAAACTTTTTGCTTCTCCCCCTCGGTAGAGTACAAAACTAGCTCCTCGTTTTCAATGTAGAAGGTCGCGTAGCCGCTGGATTTGCCTTCGCATGTGGCATTCGACTGAGGCAGGTTGAGAAACAGACCGCGGCTCGCGGCATTGACTTGTGCAAAGTGGATAGGGCTGGCAGACCGAAGAGCCATGACGTCGAACGCCGCAGGGGCATTACGCGGTGCAGCGACGGCTGAGGAGAGAAGGAGGGAGAGCGCAGAGATGGTTTGGAACAACATCATGGTGACGGAGAGATGTAAGTGATTGAGAGAAATGGATTGCAGTGTTGTACGAGCTCAGGTTGATGTGATGGTAGCGATGGTATTGATTGTCCTCCATTCTCTGTCCTTCTTATAGCATTTTGCTTCACCGCTTCAAAGACACACAACCCTTCATGAAGCGAGGTATCGGAGTCGCCCCCTTTCATGATATCATACCATTGAGGCTTAGTTAAAGCCCCATCTCGTAAAATATTCCGCTGGGGATCACAAAGAAACGCAGATCCTCGGGCTAGACCAGGCACTAGTAGGTACTTCGGATAAAGTCTTTTCAGCTGACAGGTGGTCCCTTACCCGAAAACCTCGTTTAACGGGATGTGGTGGCCAAAAATACGAGTCCTATTTGAAGAACGGTTGATGATTGGTGTAGAGTAATTGTCGGTCTAGGCCTGAGCTTGTTTTGCTTCGTATATGTATGTAAATCAATAACAACATATATATAGGTATATGCCATCAATTTCACAATAATGCACATTATTCTCCCATTGCGCCGAAATTATACGCTCATAAAAGTCAGATACTCTCGATTTGTACGTAAAAAGGAGAAAAATGCCGTTGAATTTAATCTATATGGTATCTCTTGCGTAATAATAACTCGCTTGCTAATATGTTCCTTTGGTGCCACTCCCACTCGGCTTGAACAGGTTGAAAAATAAGACCGCTCAAACAGACTTTAATAATGCATCTTTATATCATACGTCGTTTGGTCTTTCATCCTCCGCATCTTCTTGGACCTGTTGGTCCGAGAGTTTTGGATTCCTAAGAGCCAATGCAAAACCAATCATGGGCAAACAAATACACATAGCCGTAATGCAAAGCAACCGCTGAATGCTCTGATAACTGTGAATAATGGCACTTCGGATTTCAGTTCCGACGGGGTATTGTGAAACAATGGAAAATGGATTCTCGTAAATAGCTCGTGCTAGGGTAGCATTGGGTTGGAAAGCCAGACTTGCTTCAAGCGTTGGGTATAGAGTCTGGGTCCAAATCGCCCCAGATAAGCAAGTGCCAAGTGCACTGCCAACGTTGTAAAAGGAGAGATAGAGCCCCGTCAAGATAGCAACATGGTCTCGCGATGCTGAGGCTTGAATCGAGGCTTGGGTAGGATAAGCAAACAAGCCGCTGGAGAGACCCAAAAGAATTTGTCCGCCGATGAGTCCAGACTTAGAGTTCACCGTGGCACCGCCAGGAAACTTGATTAGAATGCCCAGGGCGATCATGAATATCACCGTGCCTAGGACAATGATGTGCTTGAGACGTCGGAATCTGTAAATGACAAGACCTACGGCAACGCCGCTAACAACACCAAAAAAGGAAAAGAAGGATAGGATTCGGGTCGCATTCTCGATGGGGAAGTCGAACGCAACGATGAGAACGGTATATAGATAGTTGCCCTGCACATACCAGGCAAAGTTCAGCAGGCTCCGCACAGCGAGGGCCGCCCAGACCCCGCGATCCTTCAGTAGATGGAAAGGGACAAGCGGATTTCTAGCACCGTTCTTCTCCCAGAAGATGAAAGCGGGAACGCAGATCAGCCCAAAGACCAATGGAATCACGACCTGCGGGTTCTTCCAGTGCGACACGGTACCACCAGCAACCGTGAGAGGTGTAAGAACAAGACTGAAGGCCGTTACGAGAGTTATGAGGCCTATGCCGTCTACCTGATCGAAGAGCTGAGCACTCCACTTACGGAGGCTATCGAGACCACAAGAGCCGTCAACAAGCTCATCCTTCCTGCGAGGTCCCCGCGTGGAGCGACGATCAATAGAGTATAGTGTGATGAGCAGTGGCAGTGAGGCGACAGGGTAGATGATGCACCACATGCCGATTCCCCAACGCCACGTGGTTACGCGCAGCACAGCAGATGTAATACTGCCGCTGATCCATGTGTTGACGATGAACGGCAAGGCGGGAATGTAGCTGAAGAAGACGCGAGCCCGCATAGACGAGAAGTCGGCAACAAGGATCTCCAGGAGCAGGACGATGCAAGTATAGCCAATCTGGTAGAGGATGGTGCCGGCACAAAAGGCATAGACGGAGCTGGAAGTCGACTCGATGGCCATGCCAACGGTGTAGAAGAAGGTGGATGCAGCGACGACTTCGAAGCGGCCAAAGACATCGGCAATCTTGGCTGCCGTTGGCTGGATCGCAACCGCAACGACACTCCTGAGAAGGTTGATGGTGGCCAAGTACGAGTGCAGCGAAAAGCTGGACGTTGCATACGGCATGTAAGTCGATCGAACCTGGCTCTCGAGGCCATAAGCATAGCCTATGAGAAAGATGCCCGAGAAGATCCAGAAGCGCTCGGTGTGAGAGAGCTGGGCGGAAACGGCCTCCATGCGAGCCACGCCCGCCGCTCGTCTGCCAGATCTCGCCGGCGTCGTGGATTCCGCATACTCGTCGTCGACATGGCCGTTATTGTGAATTTGCGTCGAGATGCTTGAATATTCATGGGGCTCGGTTGTTGAGCGAGGCTCGGAGCCGAGCAACGGGGCCTCTTCGCGTGAGGCAGCCATCGCCGAGCCTAAGCGCCACCGGCGACTGGACAGCGCAAAGGAGAGATGGTTTGGGTGAGGTGGCCCGGGAATAAATAAAGCACGAGCTGGTTTATTATACTATCCCTTCTACCTCATTTCGAACAAAGAAGTAATAGAAAAACAAACATAGCTCATGAAGAGAAGGCGGAGGAGGAGGGTCAAAGAGAAATCGCACGGGGGTGAGCGCTTTATGATTATGAGAGCTTCGTACGAGTCTCGGATCAGATAAGATCAAATCAGTGACAGGCAGCGGCGAACGGCCCACCCAGTTCCGCTATTGATGCCCACAAATCCCCCGTAATCGCTGCCCAGCAGCTCCCGCTGTGGCTGGCATGATCATCGTCACATGGCCAGGTTGGGCAACTAAAATTAGCGGGCTATGCGAGGAAAGGATGGGATGGATGAGACGGCAAAGGGCTACGGCTGAGAGAAACGGAGAGGGAGGCGGCACGTCGGAGTCAGTGACTGGTACTAATGTCTTGTGGGCTTACATGATATTGACGCGTTGTAGAATAAGAGTTACATGTTCCTTAGCAGTAATAGAAGGCAAGCCCTACCAACTTGGGCCTTTTTTTACTAGGAGCGAATCAGCTTTGTCTCCTATAAAAGATGCCAAAAAGAGGGTGCAGAAGCAAATAAAAAATTTAAATCAAATTGTGTGTACTCCGTAATCCAGTAATATTAGCACATATGCCTAGTGAGCGAGTGGGTAACGAGACCCATGCCGTCTCCAGGGATCGATATCAAAAAGACGGCTGAAGCAGATCCCGATACGCTCAGGCGCCGCTGCCGCCTACTGCAGCTCTCTGTCACACGCCGATCAAAGGTTTGCGCAGCAGGCAGCTAGTTACATGTAGGGACTACAGCAGGCTGCACCGCATAAGACCACTGATTTCGCCATGATCAACTGCTGGATTACGCAAAGAAAGCCTCCCTTGCAGCCTCAGCTTGGATGCAACCCCAGCGATCGAAGTTCTCTACAGGCCTCCAGAACGAACGCGGTTACAGGGGCCTGTAGGGACTAATCGGCCTACCATTGCTGGAAGTCAGGCCACTACGCTCATCGGCCATAGCGCCCTTCCCGCTGTCTGTCCCCAGTTTTACCCGCACTAACCGCCGCGCTACAGCTTGGGTGAATCAAATTGCATCCTTTGCCTGGAAAATGTCGAGACAAGGCCAAGGTGCTAGTCTTGTGTTCATGCAGTAAAATGACTCACTGTCGGGATATCTTCTTCTTTTTGTATAGTCAGAAAATTGTCAACGCTGACGTAGCTCGGCGTCAAACTGCATGTAAGTAGTATTTGCAAGGGCATCAAACTAACCAAAATGAGGGCAAGGCAATGGGCAATAACGGTGTTGCATTCGGAGAGCCATTAAAATCTCACCCTCAGCGGAATCCCGGCTCCCTTGGCCTATGATGAAAATGAAACAGGGCTGAACAAGGTCGCTCCGGAGTGCATGTAAGAAAGCTTTGATGGAATATGCACCTCATCGGCCGGGGGAGCAGCAAGATATCGCTAGCCCATACCCAGATCGCCTAGGCTACCAGTTGGTAATACTACTACATGCATGTAATTATCCAAAATCTTTTGGCTTTGGAAGTGCAGCTAGATAGCTCAATGATGGTCAAATCGTACTTTGCACTTGGTTAACCCATCCCCCAGGATTATGACTCAGAGCTGCGAACAGGATGGTGGTTATAGGTATAACCGTATAAGCTTCGTTGCCTATTGGAAATGGTAACATTAGACGCACCAGCAGCTACAAAAGGTTAGGCAAATCTAGGGTACTTTTTTTTGGGTTTCACAATCTGTTACATATACTGTTAGGTGATGGCATATTCGCTGTTCTCAGTGGCTCTCGCATATATCAACTTAAATGAATTGCACTTGGCCGTACTATAACTACGGCTTGCATGATATTTTAAGAAGCATCGGTTACCTGTGTTCTTACGGCTTGGAATAATAATCAGAAGGTTCGTAATCGAATTTTACATGATATTAGTAGTTCTCTGACTGATGTCGTTACAAGCATTGGTGGTTTTTTGGGTCTCAGACAACCATCCATCTGAATCTTTGACCGCCGTTTTCCAGCTTTAGGGTACGCTCTCAACAGTCACATCTGAAGCATGAAACACACATGTCGTAGACAGCTGCTATTAGTAATTCATATCCCGAGAATGTGGTCTCTGGTCTCCCTGCCTAACAACTGTGAAGAATGTCTTGGAGCCGTCATCGCTGAAAAAATGCGTCGTATCACCACATCCAAAGCATTGAGAGCTGCTGCAAGGGGCTCCTCCCCACAATGCGCAGCTCAATAATATCAAATGATTAGGATAGGGCATGGGTAAGAAAAGTTCTCAATGAAGGAAATATGCCAAACGCATGAGCCAATTTAAATAAGAATGAATAAGAGAGGATAAGACGTAAATACCATTTGTTCATTTCCCCTATTATGACACCCATCAATCTGGTGCTGGTGCTAACATGAAATCAGTAATTTTCCCGACCAAGCTCCAGCCCCGGAGTGCGGCCCGGTTAGGTCCATCGGCGACATCGGAACCCATCTTCCGGCTCCAGACATTCAAATCTGCCCGCTATAATTGTTTGCGCAACAGCCAAACGCCAACACCCCGCCAGACCTCAATCTTTTGCTAAAGAGCAAAGGCAAATTCACAATGGCGACAATAGCCAAGGAGCCGGCAGCCTCTGAGAAGAAGCAGCGTCCCAGCGCTCTGCGATCGGTCATTGCTGGTTCGACGGCCGGCGCGATTGAAATCGGTACGTTTGTTGCATTGCGCCGAGCGATGAGTCGCACGTGCTTGGATTTGAACTTTTCGAATTGTAACTGACAGCCTTTGGGTCGATAGCCATTACTTACCCTGCCGAGTGTACGTCTGCGCCGTTACCATCCCCCAACAAGAATTGGGCATGTTTCCACATCTACGAGCGGCGAACTGACTAGAGATATGCAGTTGCGAAGACAAGGTCGCAGCTCAACAGGCGGCTAGCCGAGGGAAAGAAGCTGCCATGGCCACCGTTCGGAGCGCAGTGGTATGCGGGATGCACCACGCTCATCATTGGCAACTCTGCCAAGGCAGGCATCCGTAAGCATAACGACGCAATTGGCGGGCTTGAATGTTTCAATAGGAGGCGCTAATACGAGGTCTAGGATTCGTTGCTTTTGACCAATTCAAGAGCCTGCTCGCCGACGAGAATGGCAAGCTTTCTGGCCCACGAACCGTCCTGGCAGGCTTCGGCGCTGGTGTTACCGAGTCGCTGCTTGCTGTAACTCCCACAGAGAGTATCAAAACTACTCTGTATGTTCCTCTCTTTCTGATGATTTCTCAATATCTTGTTTCATAGCACAAATGCTGACAGGCCTCTTCTTTCAGCATCGACGACCGCAAATCTGCCAAACCTCGCATGCGTGGCTTCCTCCATGCCGTCCCCATCATCGCCCGTGAGCGTGGTATTCGCGGTTTCTTCCAGGGCTTCGTCCCTACGACAGCTCGCCAAGCCGCGAACAGTGCAACCCGCTTCGGCGCCTACAACTTCTTCAAGCAGATCGCCGAATCTTACACTGCGCCGGGAGAGAAGCTTGGCGCCGTGGGCACCTTTGCCATGGGTGGTCTCGCAGGTCTGGTCACGGTGTATGTGACGCAGCCTCTGGACACGGTCAAGACGCGCATGCAAAGTATCGAGGCCAAGAGCATGTATGGCAATACATTCAGATGCGCGGCTATGATCTTCAAGCAAGAGGGCATCTTCACATTTTGGAGTGGAGCGCTGCCCCGGCTGGCGAGATTGGTAATGAGTGGAGGCATTGTGTTTACCTTGTATGAGAAGAGCATGGACCTAATGAACAAGCTGGATCCTGAGATGAAGTACATCTAAGGAGAGCAGGTTCTTGGGAGAAGAAGGGTGAAAAAAAGAAGCAGGCAGGCCTGGCGTTTAGGATTTAGATGGGGGTTTATGCAGCCTATGCATACAGCAACTAGTTGTACAAGTGTATATATATACTGGGTAGTATACAGCGATGTATCGTAACACATTTTTCGATTTTTTTTTTCTTCGCCATGTCCGTTATGTTGTGGAAAAGCACTTTTTCTTTGTTTCTCACTCCTCCTTTTGAATACCGATGTTGCCGTTTTGTTCGTAACTCATTGCAGTCTAATCATACCAGACAATCTCTTGCCCAGTCTCTCCAACCATGTTCTCTTGGGCGCCTCCTCAATTTCCCTGACCAGATCCTCGAAATACGTCGGCTGGCTCTTGGGTTCCAGCATTGGGCCCTTGAGCTTGTACTAGAAGAACACCCTTGTTAGCGAAATTTGCTGGGCCCTTACAAAAGGCTCGAGACAGTCTATGGTTGCGAACCCTATCTCTAAACTTATTCTGCACCAGGAACTGCAGTGCGCGCGCCTTTAGCAGCTCCTCGGGCTCGATCGAAGGCTTGTACGTCTTGAATCGCTCGTCGACAACCTTGCCCAGGACATCTTGGAACTGGTAGTCCGGCCGGAGGTCTTGCTTAGGCCATTTGGCGAAGACGTCGGAGTAGATACGGCGCTGTGTTGGTAGCAAACAAAAGTTAGCTGGCTTTCGAGGCTCCCCGTAGATGGCTGCAACGAAATAGAATGCTTCAAGGTCACTCACCGCTAGTGATCGCGACATTGTCGAAAGATTCCCGGACTCTGCTCTGCGCGTGCTGCGCAATGCAATGCCGCCACTTGTTTCGCCGGATGGCACTTTGGATACAAAATATTGAATTTCTGCTAGAGCCAAACTTTCCGCGTATACGGTGTGAATTTTACGGTGCATGCGATTTTGCATACGTTCGATGGGCAGAAGGCATGCGCAAGTATGGGGTACTTTGCGAGAGGCCATTTCCTAAGCAAAATCCAAAGTTCCGGATACTTTCGGATGCCGCGCACGGCCCCGGTGCTAAAGGTCATGCAAAACACCAGCACTCAACATTGACAGCGCTTAGAGGGGCTCTGCTGCCTGAGGCCCCTCCCCTTTGGGCCTCGCCCGTCCAGTAACTGCGTCAAATAGCGGCCTCCGACCCCAGCAAAGGTCCCCCCCCAGCAGACCCTAGATTGTTCCAGAGGGTGAGGGTATCTTACCCAGTGCCTGCGGGTACCCAGATCGTCCGCAGCGAGCAGCGGGCTGGCAGGTACCTTTTCTGCATCAGCAGGTTACCTCCCCCTCGCATTGGTCATCAGTGGACGCATCATCTGGCCTCGCCGTTAGTCCCAATCCGATCGCCCAGCTCCATCGACCTGCGGTTTTGCGTTTGGCGCAGGCTCAGCCCTTACGTCCCGTCCATCTTCATTTTCGTTCTTCGTTCTCGTCTCATCTCCGACTCCTCGACCTTGTGCCGCCGTTCGATTTTCTGTTTCTTTCTCGCGCTCTCTTCTCGCCGCCACGGTTCTCCCAATCCGCGTCTTTTCATTCTCTCCGTCGTCGCTTTTTCCACATCCTCTTGATTCCGACTGCGCTCCTTTATCCCTACGGGCGCTCGTGACCAGCCGATTACGACATTGTGCCTTTTCCCCGAGTCTACGACACTGCGTGACTTTGGCAGATTATAGCAGCAGCCATGTCCGGGCGTTACGAGAGGGTATGTCGACGTGCATCGCGATGATTTCTCGCTTTTAGTCAATTTCTTTTTTCCGATGCTGAGACTCTGCAGGTAAATGCCCATGATGCTGAGGACCACGACGAGGTTCCGCAGCGACGAGTCCAGGTCCCCAATTCGCCACCTCCATCCTTCCATTCCCGCGCCTCTTCGCCAACACGAAATGGCCGGGTCAACAACGATCTCGCCGATGCATTCGATGATGACGACGCGAGCGACGATGAGACAGACGATAGAGCAAGATTAGTCCGACAAGACTCTACACCCACCATCAGATCAACCAACGACTCTGCGCGACTCTCTGCACCGACGGCACCGGCCACGACTCCGGCCACATCGGATACGACTTCATCTGGTTCACGACCCCGAGTGATGGGAGGTGGAGTTGGTACCGATGGCGTGTTTGCGAACATGTCAGCCCGGCCGGAGCGGACGGACGGCAATGCCGAGAAAGAAGAACAACCACCTGTTTGTCTACCCCTTCGACTGAACCCCCCAGAAACATTTGTTATGAATTCTTACTAATTACGGTGGAATTGACAGACTTATGAACAAGCCGCTGCTGATGCTGCTCCACCGTACTGGGAGACAACAATTCTTGCTCCCGGCTATGGTGGCGGCGATGAAGTTTACGTCGATGGCATGCCCGTTGGCTCTGTGTTTTCGTTTATCTGGAACGGCATGATCTCTACATCATTCCAGCTCGTCGGCTTCCTGCTCACCTACCTCCTACACTCCACCCACGCCGCCAAGAACGGATCGCGAGCCGGTCTTGGTATTACCCTTATCCAATATGGTTTCTACATGAAAGGATCACCCGACGACCCCCCAAAGATGACTGGGCCCGATGGATACGCTGCACCCCCAGACCCCAACTCGCACGACTTTGAGGTTAGCGATGTAACTGACGGTCCTGGTGGCGGTATTTCTGGCAGTGACTGGATGGCGTATATCCTTATGGTTGTGGGCTGGTTCATTCTCATCAAGAGCGTGGCTCAATTCATGGGGGCCCGACGACACGAACAACTCGTCTTGCAGAGCCCCGATCGTGGACTCAACGTCCCTATTATTGCTGAGGGCGAGAGCGTGGAGCACGTGGTATAGAGCTGCTGGTTCTAACGTTGTAGATTTCAATCTTTTTGTAATTGCCACTGCCTTGGATCGATTTTATTAGAGGCATGTGGGCATCGATACCACTACGCTAGTCAGCGTTTTTCTTTTTTCTTTCTGTTTCTGTTTTTCTTATTCTTATTCTGTTTTCGCCCATGGGATGGATTTCAGGCGTTATGGACATATGCATTATTAGCTCTGAGGCATAACGCGTAGCACGCTTCTCTTATTTCCTATGTATAATGCATGGATAAACAAACATCTATATCTGACTTATTCTGGCTATAACCGTCTCCTTGGTGCACTTGGATGTCGTACTAATCTTTCTTCCATCTCATTTAAGCCAATGAGCTACTTGTCCACCAATTAGCTGGATCTAATCAAGTCCCAAAGATCCATAAGCTCATGTTCATGCTTCCCATCTTGATCCTTACCTACATGTATGCAGATCGCTGCACAGCATCTACAGTAGACTGGAGCTTGTAATTCACAGGCTACAGGCCGTAGGCCACTGTACAGGCACACTGCAGGGCCAGCAACGGCCGCTAACGCACACTATCTACTCCCCCCGCGTGCGGGGTCCTGAGCTTGCAGCGCTATCCCGCCCCCGCTAACCGCCGTGGCAGAGCCTAATACCGCTTCTAGTACGGTGGCCTGAGCAAGCTCGCCAGCAGCTCATGCGTGGTGCCTTTGACGTCTTTCATACATCATATGGGCGGCGATGCTTTTAAGAAATAACAGAAATTTATATCCTCACTTAAACTTTTTTCGAAATCTTTATCCGGCCATATTTACCGCCGAGGTGATACGCGTGATTTATGTCCAGTCGTCAGCACGAGCATGACAAGCAACTGATCCTCGCTCTACGCAGAGTTAATTCTCAAAAGGCATTGAGTCTTGCTTATCGCGTGCCTTTGCATTAACGAGGCAAGAAAACTTAATATTCTGGTGCAACTATCGGCTGGTCCGGCAGTGAGAACAAATAAAAACTGGCGCCTCGAGCTCTAACCGCTGTATTTGGGGCCAGATTGTCCAGGTCGTGTACTCTTTTCCTGAAATCCGCCGGAGTCTGCTTTCTTATCGCAGGAGGCCTTGAAGCTCGCAGAGGCATCAACATGGCGTGGCGATGTTCAGGGAGCTCCAATGCTGGGCTCATTGCAAACATGTGGACGAATGGCCTCATCAGCGACCCGCTGGTCAAGGAGGCGTTCCTAAAGGCAAGCTGAACTATCCAGACTGTTGCTGTTTGATGGGCTGTGGCGGCTAGACGGCGGCTAGACGGGGGCAGTCAGAGAGAGAGAGAGAGAGAGAGAGAGAGAGAGATTTTGTGAAAATGCTTCTCATCATCAATGTCTCTAACTCGCCGCCGTAGGTTGACCGAGGCCATTACGCTCCTGCTATGCCGTACCAAGACTCTCCACAGCCCATCGGATACGATGCTACTATTTCTGCGCCGCACATGCACGCCTCGGCCGTGGAGCATCTTCTGCCTCGTCTTCTCCCATCAGAGACGTCGCCAGCCCCACGAGTGTTGGACATTGGCTCTGGTTCTGGCTACCTCACCCACCTCTTTGCCGAGCTTGTTGGAGACCGGGGGCTTGTAGTAGGGCTGGAGCATATCCGGGAACTCCGAGACTTGGGCGAAGCGAACATGGGGAAGAGCAGAGAGGGGAAACAGCTGCTAGATTCAGGACAGGCAAAGTTTGTGGTTGGCGATGGAAGGCTGGGCTGGGTCGAAGAGGCACGACAAGGCGAAGAAGAGTACGGTACGGCATGGGATGTAATTCACGTCGGCGCCGCTGCAAAGGAAGTACACGCTCCGCTCCTGGAGCAACTCAAGGCACCTGGATGGTGAGTTTTTACGCCTCCATCTTCGTTAAAGAACCCGCTAACTGAGGCATTGCGGCTACAGCATGTTTATTCCTGTGGACGACGACTCCAGTGGGTGGAATCAAAGCGTGTGGCGCATCGAAAAGGACGAAGAGGGGAACATAACGCGGAAGAGGCTGTTTGGGGTGCGATATGTTCCGTTAACGGATGCGCCAAAGAGGTAGCTTTGTGCCGGGAGAATTGGCTTTGAGAAACTTTCCACCTCGCCTCGCAGGATGAGAGCTAATGTCTGGAAGCCATGATGAGCTCGATTTTCTCGAGCTGGTGAGCTTGGGTCCAAAATGATGAATTATTCAAGCATGTAGTTGATTGAAGCAGACACCGAGTATTTATGCGTTCTCTGGTTAGTTTAACGAATGTATTATTATTATATGGAACATCAAACATGTACCCCCACCTCGATCCAACGCCTCAAAAGCATCTATTTGATCCTTTTCTTTTTCGTGCTCCTCCCCCTTTGTACCTCTTTCACTCATTCCAAGCTTCTACTATTTAGGTACTACTCATCTATAAATACGACAAAGGTTCGCTTCACAAGCCATCATAGCCAACTTCCACTCCTACAGCCAACCAACAGCCATCGCCGCCGCCGCAAGTGCTATTAATACGCCGGATTGGTACCTGGTGCCTTCGCTAACAATCACCGTAGGATGAGGGTGAAAGCATCCTCCAGACGGACAGGCTAAAGATGTAGGGAGACCGATCTTGCAGTGCTCGCCATCGCATGCTGGAGGGTGGGGGCAACCTGGAGGACAAGCTGGGAGGCATCCACCAGGAGGACAAGCTGCGCAGCCTTCAGGAGGGCATGGAGGGCTGCACTTCTCAGGACACGCGGGTTTAGCGGGATCGGCTGATGTCGTGGGGATATGGCAACCCTCTCCTGGGCAGTGCGGAGTGGTCTTGTTAGGAGAGAGAGGACAATTGGTGACTTCGGGAGGGCAAGCTGTGATGGTCTTGACCGTGGAGGTGATGTACTTGGTCTGGATACCGGTCTCTTTACTCTTGTCCTCCTTTTCCCAGCCATCACCATCGTGATGCTCCATTTCCTTTTTGTTCTCCTTTTCACAGCCATTGCCATCATGATGTTCCATTTTTTGTCTATCCTCCTTTTCGAAGTCATTGCCATCATGATATTCCATTTCCTTTTTGTTCTCCTTTTCACAGTCTGTGCCATCATGATATTTCAATCCTTGTTTATCCTCCTTTTCGAAGCCATCACCATCGTAATGTTTCATTTCCTGTTTGTCCTCCTTTTCACAGTGATCACAATCATGATGATCCATTTCCTTTTTGTCCTCCTCTTCGCAGTCATCGCCATCGTAATGTTCCATTTCTTGTTTGTTCTCCTCTTCACAGTCATCGCCATCGTAATTTTCCATTTTTTGTTTGTTCTCCTTTTCATAGTCAGTGCCATCATGATGTTTCATTTCCTGTTTATCCTCCTTTTCATAGCCATCATCATCATCATGTTCCACTTCCTGTTTGTATAGCGAGTATCGCTTCTTTCCCGTCACTTCACACTGCGGGCCTCCGCACACACCCGCAGTTCTGTTGCCACTAATGCACGGCAGCGAGCAGACCGATTCATCGAGGATGTTGTAAGACGGCTCAGCCTTTGATGACGAGTCGTAGCAGTTGCAGCTACCATCCATGGCAGCGTATTTGCCCTTGGCGTGGCACGCATCTTGGCATTGCTGGACACTGAAAGGGGCAGGTAAATCGGCCTTGACACTGAAGACGGGTGGCTCCGCTTCGACGCAGCCAATGTACTTGAATCTGGGGGCTGCGAATTCAGCTTGAGCTGCGACGCTGACCGCCATGAAGCCGGCGAAGAGAGCGAATCGAGACATGGCTCGCTGACTTCAAGATGTGAGAATTGATAGTAATAGAGTAGGATGGCTGTGTGGTGAGAGACAAGTTCACTGACTTGGGAGGAGAAGTATTGCCAAGTTATATAGATCGATTGGGTACCATGATCGTTATGTATCATCCAACCTCGCAATTAAGTAGATGCTAGCACAAAAAAACAATGCACTACGTATGGATGGGACTGGCTCTTGACGCAATGCCATTGCCGGGGAATGGACAGAAACGCGAAGCTTCACATTCATTTACACCCATACACGTCTGTGAGCGTAAGAGATAGACTAAGGAGCTTCATTTGAGGGATTTAGAATGCTACGTGTGAGGATAAATGCCCAGATCAGTAAATGATGGCATGTGGTGCTTACATGCCGCGCTGAGGTATGGACAGAGCTTCGAAAAATTAACAAGGTTGGCGCGTCAAGTCTGCGAATATCAGCTGAATAGAAAAAAAGCGACGCCGAGACATTGGTTTGGCGTATCAAACCCGCTGAAAAGCGGTGCATGTGCAAAGGGAGGCTGGCGCTGTCGGAGTATCAAAGACAGGCGAATCAAAGACAGGCGACGATCCGATCACAAGGAATGCTCCAGGTTTTTAACTGCGACACTAGCCTAGACCTTTGGTTGAAAATTCATGGACGCGATTTTCGCGCTGCCATTGCGCACTATAGACTAGCGAAATTTTGTAGATCAGATCGAATCGAGCTGCGTCTTAGCATTGCAATTCTATATCTCGATATGAGAGACTGCTGTAATAGATCCCAGGCTGCCTTCAACCGGATATAATGGCACGGTCCGTTCTTTTTGCCGAACGTGGCTTTATCCTGATGTATAGCCCTTGAAATAATTCCTTTTGGATTAAGTTATTCGTATAAGATAGGGTTGATAATTAGGACGGCATGGCTGCTCATCCACAGCCTGGTGCATACCAATGGGAGGATAAGTTATACTCCGCCATGCACAATAAATAATGCCTCGGTATATTCACTTTGACGCTTTATACTCGTATGTCTGACTAGATTTCCGATATATTTGCTCATAATCTTGATGCTTTGATTTATCTACGAGAGTTCACTTAAACTAAGACGTAGTAAACGATGAAGCCATCGGCTACTTTGCGCGCTTCTCGCAAGTCAAAGAGTTTCAATTACAATCTAGCAATAGAATATGTGTTCTTTTCTTCTTTTTCTTTTGGCGCGAATCACTTATTTCATTCTCTCGTATGCGGCGCTATGGCGGCCTCTTAAGTCTCGCTTGTATACTGAGGAGCAGTTCTCGACTTGTGTGAGCTTGTATTAGAGCCGCCATCAAAGCTGCAGCTTCATGCACTGAAAATCACCATACTTATACGGGGAAAGCGCATTGTCAAATAAGTAGAAATCTTTTGTACCTAATGGCATGGTATTCGCACAAAAGGTACACGTACGCCAAATACTTTAACTCTTGTCGTTACCCCATAATTAGACCTAGCTTCGGCAAGCCACATAAGCTCAGGAACGATCATGCGGCCTATTATCACCGCACTGAACATTGTAAGCTCAAATGAGGCGTCATGAAATTACGTAGGTAATCCGGGCGATATCCGCACATCCGCATTGCTGTCGATAAACTCAAAAGATGAACGAAGGCTGCAGGAATTCTATAAACCAGCCATACCGACCTTGACCATCTCGCTCTCCAACTCGATACTTGTGCCAAAGCTTCAAAACTTACCATTATACCAGATCTGAAATTAGTTACTCTTGCTACTTTATGTATACCACATAATCAATTCATCACCGCTAACATGCCGTTCAAAAACCTGGCTCAAACACGAGTGCGGCTACCCCTCGCCTTCGAAGACATATTCGATACGCTTACAGGCCGATGGTTCCGCCCAGTCCATGCAGACCAGTTGATGCAGCCATGCAGGCGGAATCCTCAGGCATACTGCGTCGCCGACCTTTTGGAACCGCCTCCACGATATCAGCAGGAAAGAAGGGCACTTCCTCTCGTCGGTGAGTTGGAGATGTTACAAGCGGAGCTTTACCGCTGCCGGACGCGATCATCCAACGGCAATGAGGTAGAGAGAGAGCTTTTGGATGCGGATGCTGAGCATCTGAGCCAATGGATAGAGCATCTAGAGCATCTTGTGTACATGGAGGCGGCAACCACAATCCCTTCTAGATACCAACAAGAGTGCATGGCTGTCACGATATTTAAACGAGTCTTTAAACGCAATAAAAACCGCCAAGCTTGAACTTTGCATAAACTGTGTCTTTTGTTTTATGACATGTATGTGTATACATATATACATACATACATATATTGTAATGATTGAGCTTGATCATATATACTTGATCAATACTGTTCTGGCAAGTCTCTACCAGTCCTGAACGCCCCCGGTGCGGATAACTCTACCAGCATCCTCGTCCCTCTCTCCTTCAGTAACTGCCCGAATAAATTGCCCTCCGATGGATGGATGGCCCGCACCCATCTCCTTGAGCTTCTCCGGATCACCACCCAGGTTCGTGGCCAAGAAGCCCGGGCTGATGCAAAAAGTCTTGACGCCGTCCTCATGCAGCAGCCAGTGCCAGTTCAGCATCACCATGTTGAGCGCCGCCTTGCTGCTCTTATAGCCCAGGGTAGCACTAACGTTTTCCTTGGGCCATCCGGCCTGTGGCTTGGGCGCCCATGGCGGGTAGAAGCTCTTGGAGTGGGCCGTGAGGGTGGATAGACCGGAAGTGATGAAGATGAGGCGAGGGGAAGAGGACTTGATCAGAAGAGGGACGAACTTGGCTGTCACTACATGAGTTCCGGTGACGTTGACATCGTATGCCTTGTTGAAGATGGAGCGAATGTTTGGAATGTCGTTTGTGAAGTCTAAAGAGTCAAAAGCAGCGCCTATTTTTGTTTAGACAAAAACATCAATCTCATGTCAGTCTCTTCTTCTTCCATTACGCTTCCATCTCCCTTTGACAGCAAATGCAGGACTGAGAGGGGGTGTTGCACAAACCTGCATTGTTAACGAGCGTGTCGATTCTGTCCACCTTAGCTTTAATAGCCTCATATGCCTGATCTATAGACTCATCGCTTTCCAGCTCAAGGGCGACCGGCTCAAGAGTGCTGCTCGACGATGGCACCTCTTTGGTGATTGAGGCGATTGCCTCTTGACTCTTTTCCAGCGTGCGACAGCCGACAAAGATGCGGTATGAAGTAGATGAGCCCAGGAATGCTTTTACTGCTTCATAGCCAATGCCGGAGTTGGCACCCGTAATGAAGACGATGTGCTTGTCAGTCATAACTGCTAAAGTTGTTATATGAATATAGAACGCTGTTTATCTTGTTACTTAGTTTTATATCTGTTCTTGAATTATGACTTCATGAGATAAGGATATATATATATATACTTTTTTTTTTCTCTCCCAGCCTTATCCCCACCGGCTTTTATTCTAACCTCCTGCTCCATTCAGCTCAAACATATTCATCATTGGCTGAAAGTCCCTTGTGTTGACCCTCTCTTCTCATTTGCTACTACACAACCACGCTCTATTGCTGGCCCGAGCCGAACGGCATTCTGGATGAACCCGGAGTTAAACGAGTGGAAGAGCCGCTCGCCGCGCGAACCATGGCGCTATTTCCATCTCGGATAGCCGAGAGAGTCCGATTTGTGGGGGATGCAGCGTGGGATACCCCGACTCAAGACTGTTTGGAGCCATACGGCCAAAACCCCAGGATTCTGACCGTCGAATAATTGATATATAAGTCGTTTTAAGGTATGAGGCAAGAGACGAATGTTGCAGACATTTTTGCTTACATGATTTAGTCTCTTGTAATGCTGACATGCTGCCAGTACATGACTGCATGTTTATAATCTTCGCCTTCACTTACACGCCCTCATGGTACTACACGCACTCAGTCCGTACATGTATTCAGCACTCTATGCCATACTTAAGCTAGAATTACTTACATACATATTCGAATGAAAATGATGCTACTGTTGATCTTATAGATACAATGCGCAATAGCAATCCGCCCAAACCGCGTATCCAGGGGCCGCGATTCGCCCCACTATACATATACTCCGCATCCAGTTTCTCAATGCCGCAGCCTGCCGTCAGATTGCCCAATCTGGACAGCTTCCAGATCTCTCTTTTCTTCATCTAAATGGCTGCTTAATCATGGCGCATACTCCAATCAAAAAGGTCTGCCTCGTGGGCGCCAACGGCACCCTGGGCTCAGTCATTCTCAAGGGCCTGATCCAGGCAGACTGCTTCGACATCTCCGTCCTCCAGCGCTCCAATTCCTCCTCGTCGTCCCCCTCCTCCATCCCACGCATCCTCGTTCCGCCAGAGCTCCCAGTCGAGGATGTCGCAAAAGCCCTAACTGGCCAAGACGCCGTCATCGCGGCCTTTCCACTCGGTCAGGGCGACCAGCATCTACGCCTCGCAGAGGCCGCGTTCCAGGCCGGCGTGCAGCGCTTCATCCCCGCAGACTTTGGGAGCTGCGATGCGAGCGACCCAGAGCCGCAGAAGTATCTGCCACTCTACCGTAAGAAGACGCTCGTTCGTGAAAAGTGCGAGGCCCTCGCTGTCCAGGCTACACAGCATGGCTCGGCTTTTTCATGGACAACCGTCATCTGTGGACATTTCTTTGACCACGGACTGCGTGATGGACTCCTCCATATCGACTTTGACACCCGCACGGCCCAGATCCTGGACGGCGGCGCCACCAAGGCATCTACTTCGACGCTGCGCCGCATCGCCGAGGCAACTGTCCGAGTCCTGCAGAGAGCCGAGCAGACGCGCAACCGTGCGGTTTACGTGCAAAGCTTTAACCCGTCGCAGCTTGATGTTGTGGCTGCTCTGGAAAAGGCAATGGGAGAGCCATGGCACATGCAACACATTGACTCAAAGCCATATCTGGAAGACGCTCAAAAAAGGCTAAAGAGTGAGGAGCCTCAGGCTGTTTTGGACGCTATCGAGGACATTGTCTTTGTGCTAGGAGCTTTAGACGCGGACTGGACAAAGAGAGATGGGTTCGCGATGGACTTGTTGGGTTTGGAGGATGAGAATCTGGAGGATGTTGTTCAGGAAGTAGTGGCTGCGTACAGAGCCGAGGGGAGCAAATGAAGTCAGCGTTGAATGCGATTGAGGCCATGCATATAGAGAATTTAGACATTCCGTGTATTAGACGAAGCCATCGCGCATCCCTTCACGTATTCAGGGTAGCCGCTCGTATGAGAAATCCTACAGGCTTGCAGTGCTGTCCCCTTTACAGCTAGCCACATGTACGTACATGTGTGCATGCATCCTTCTCTAATGCTTTGATTCATATCCTTTCCCCGCCAAATAGATTGGTGCAGTGAGCATACATGCACCCAATATGCGCAGGTGAGAGGTCAATTTTAGCTTTAGCCTGCGTTGGCTCATAGAGGATGAGCTAGCTTCATGCAAGGGCATTCAATATAGTTATTATCAGTCGACGTATAAAAGATCTAGCTTGAGCTTCATGTCCAACCACAGATCAGGGTTGGAAATATTCTTTTGTAGCTTCAGGCGTTTTGCAAGGCCCGTCAAACTTTTTATCAAGCTTAAAGCTGAGATCCAATCAAATAACGTTCGTCACATTTTAATACTCCTCTCGTTAGACCCCAGTCATGTCTTGCATCTCGCCAAGGAATCCATCAGCACGGGCTGTACCACATCAACAAGCGCCACACAACACGCTTGCCTGCATCGCAGCATCAAGAGCTGAGCACTCCGTCAGTCATGGTGTGCACCATCACGCCACTTGGTGAAGGCATCCACGATGTGACAGCTACTATTAGGTAACGCCAAGATTGGGCCGAGTATTTAGAACCGGTAACAGCGCTCCAGGAGACGAGATTAACAGGCCATAGCCAAATCCTCACAATTAGTTGAAAATCTTTCTTAAGAAACGATAATATATCTCTTCATAATTTGTCGGAGGGTTACTTCAATCTCGGTATTTAGCGATTTAAGAATGCCGCTTACAGTGATCGACATCATTTTCATGCTGACGGCGTATGCTGCTACCCGAGCAAAGATCTCATAAGCTTACCATATCTTTGGTCTTCAGCTGATTGAAACGCCTCAATAATAGATATTTTATTATTAGAGTTGATTCTCTGGCTGACGATAACCCAGCGAGTCCGACTCCTGTTTATGCAACTCTGGAGAGTGACGAGAGGCCGTTCGCATCGCCATCTAGCTGTGTTCCCACCGTTACGGTGACGACGAACCTAGGCACGAATGAAGGTTGCGCATTCAACTGTTCGAGTGATTTTTGCATCATCGATTGTAAGATGGGGCCGTCTAAACGAGACTATAGCTCTATTACTTACCATTATTGTCGCAGATTTCGTGACTTTGCCATGCGGCTGCTCACAGGCAGCGGGCGTGGTTACTGAGACGATCACCGCATGTGCAACATCGAGTCCCTGCTGGAATTGCCACACCGGGTTTCCTTTTACTACAACGGCCACAGATTGCCCAGAACCAACTGGAGATGATTAGGAGTCGGGGGCTATGCGGTCAACATGCAGATGTCTTTCTTGAGATTGATTTGTTACATTAAGAGAACAGAAAGAAGAAAAGAAGAAGATAAAGAGATAAGAATACGTGGCGAATAAGGCAACGACAAATGCTCAATACATATAGGTAGTATGCAGTCGGTTTTTTTTAGAAGCTCAATGTTGCATGTATGAGATGGCACTGCATAAGGCTTTGATATCACCTGAGCGGTGACAGGTGCATCAAAAGGCGGGAGGAACGAGGCTGGATAGATATTTTAAGAAACAATTTAGGAAAGAGAAATTCGAACCGCTATCCATGGTCCACGATTCGATAAACTGACGGAGCGTACGAGCAGAGCGTATGAATTGCTGTGGCTGGCGTCGCTGAATCATGAAGCTGGGATTTTTATAATTGGAACGAGGCTAGAGCGCGGCTAAGACCCCATGACGGCAGTGAACGGGTCCACTAAGGGCCTCTAAATAATACAGTGTCGCAACGTAAAGCCCAACTGTATTAGCCTCGCAGATTGCGGCCAAAGAGACTGTGCTATTGGCACGGTGCCAGCTGCATCTTCAGGCACCCAAATGCCAGCCACGGCCCAACAGATCATGGCTCAGACCGCAACGCAGCCCCAATGGCCATCAATGCTATCTAGCACGGCGAGAACACGAACACGACAGCTTCAACTTCAAGCCCTCCCGCCGTGCACACGCGTTGCCGGCCCAAGACAAAGCGTGAGCGCAGTCCGCTCTCAGCTTCGCCCCATTCGCAGCTGACGCCTCAGCATCACCAGATTCGCCCTAGGCCTATCGGCTCGCTCACCGGCCCTTGCCTGCCCCTAAAATAAAAACCGGATGGGCCTCTGTTGACACAGCCCCGGCGCGGTGACGTTGGTTTCTTGGCCTCGCTCTCTTATCTGGAGCTCAGGCACCGATTTCAGGCTGTTGAAACCGCGTTTGCCTCCGGGAAGAGGAAAAGGGTGAAGAGAGAAAACCACCACAAAATAGGAGAAAGCCCGTTTCTTTGTTCGTCGCACCCTCTTGGTAGACCAACCACCATACCAGGATAATGCCCGCTGCCGCTTACCTTGGCAAGGGTCTGTTATGAGCCATCTTCTTTGTTCATCTGCGTCTTGTCATGACCTATTTCTTTGTTTGGATCGGCATTTCTATAAGCAGTCCTTTCGGTCTAGCCTAGTCGAGTTTTTTTTTTCTCTCCGGCCCTTGAACCTGTAGTAGCCCATGCACGAAGCATCTTGATATTTGGTAACTAAAAAAAAAAAAGAAACAAGGAAAAAGGAGAAAGCGTGATCATCAAAGCCATTCATTCTGACTGGCGCAACACAGCGAAATAATAAGTCTTAATTAGCGGCTTCTATTTTCTGCACATCTCCTCCATCAGCCCATCCAGCATATCAGAAGCCAGCTCATCAAAACCAAACACACTTCCCAAGAGGGACATATTTTGCACACAGAGGTTGCATCGCAACCTCGACCATTCATCATGATGGAGGCACATTCGCTCGCAGCCCTGAACCTGCAGGCAGCGAATCCGCCACAGTATCCTGAAAACCCATCAGAGAGAATACAGGAGCCTCTGGTGCTCTACATTTCTAGAGTTCCCGGCACTAGAGGTATTTGGAAGTCATCACGATGTTTGACGCAACCGCAGCTGACCCCAAAAATGCATAGATGTTATTCTTTCACCTTTCAAACCCCAGCTCAAAAACGTCACAGGCGGGGATGTTGCTAGCAGCCTCTACTATGTTCATCTCGAGCTCCCAATGCTGGACATTACTGGTCCTCAGCCACTGAGAGATGAGCCACAAGGTAGATCCAGTGAGGATAGCTCAGCGACAAGGACGATTGCCCGGAAACCAGTGCCCAGCTCCATCTCATCTCTACCCCCCGAGATTTCGATACAAAGCGATCAGCCACAGCTTCAGCAAACTCGAGGCAATTATGAGAACACGACACTTCGGCCGCCAGGGGATCTTGGCATGCCTCCCAGCTTGCAAGAGACTGAATATGCCCCCCCTCTACCTCCTAGGCGGCGATTCCAAGACTCTGGCTTGGGCTACTCAGACGGCTCTTTCGAGACGAATCCGTATGAAAGACCCCAGTTAAATGTGCCTGCTCCTAAGCGCAAACCCGTTGGACCGAGACAGATGAGTGATGTGCCACAGGGTCGAGTCTCTATGGACGAAACGACACGTTCCAGGGCTCAAACTAGGGATCGAGCAGATACAACAGGACGTAGTAGGCAAAGTCGTTCTTTGTCTCCAACAAAGAATATTGAGTATTCTACGCCTCCATTTACCTTGAGCCTGATAAGGCGGGATCCGGGTACTGGGGATCAATGGAATGTGGGAAAGATTTCATCATATGAAGCGAATCCGATGGCTGCCCAAACTCCCATGTATCTTTCTGCATCATCCGAGCAGCAGCCTCCTCAGCACCCACCAATCGACATACAAATCGAAACTGCTGGATATGCCAAGTTCCGTGGGGGCCCACCAATTGCCCTACCTCCTAGAACCAGCATGGATAGCCGGTCTTTCATCGACGTGGTGCCAGAGTCGCGAACCGATAACAGATCATTCTCCAGGCAGGTCTCCATGTCGTATTCGAGAAGTTTTGGTTCTGCTTTGCGATCCAAATTCCACCAGTTTGAACAGGCGGCTCGGAAGAAGGCACAGGCACATAACCGTAACGGGAGCGAAGCATCAGTCGCTTCGCATAGTTCCGGAGAGTACGTGGCTGGATCGCCAACGGCTGCACGCCCTGAAAAGATGAAGCCACGGGGATACACGTTTGCGAGCCCTTGGAACGGTAGATGCGAATTTCGCACAGGAAATGGTGGCCGGAGCCTGTTGTGTCATCATATACTGCACGAAGGTGAAGTCGGCGCTTACAACCCGCTGGTGCCTGATTCGAGCGCGGCCAAGGGGACTTCAACCGTAGTCAGCGAATTGCGATTCAACCTTCCGGGCTCTGATTTATTCCCTTCTAGCGAATTACCCAAAGGCGACAGCGATCACAAACTCGGTCATTTCGCCAAATTCGTCAAGTCAGCCGTGGATCGGGGTTATGGCGATGAGGACGAGGATGATTTTGTATCGCCGTTTGATGTAAATGTAGGCGGCGAGAGAGCAGGAGGGGGCAACCGGGGCAACCGAGCCAAGCTTGGCAAGCTCATCATATACCACGACGGGATGAAGATGCTGGATCTCCTGGTAGCAGCCAACATGGGGCTGTGGTGGGGGACATGGGAGAAGAGCTATTGAGTGTATTTGGTGTGTGGTATTTGGCGAAGCTGCTGTTAATGACGACGATGCGTTATGATTTTAATCTATGGCGGGCAATTCATAATGAGCCTTTGTTTTCTTCTCCTAATTGCCATTTTTTATCTTTTTTCATTTTCAATTTGCTTGCATCATCGAGATAATGTTAATCGTACTGTATCATGTACCTACTTAGGTAGGTAGCTACGGAGTACCAGGCTAGGCATGGAGTTGTGTCAATTTAATGGTAGTCACGTGCCTTATCACGCGCGGCCCATCACCACCAATCATTGGCCTAGCAATGTAATCCCGCAGTGCACTAGGCCGTTGACCAAAGCAGAAGAAGCCGCCAAAAGTTATACCACACGTCAAAGTCGCCTCCCGCCCAATCGTCCCCCGCCAGAGGCGCCTGAGTCTGCTCTCCTGCAACTTCGTCAATTGCGTCCTCTGCCAGCCAACCTGACGACAATGGCGCCGACCCTCCCCGCCTCGGCAGCGGCCATGCTTGCCCGACGACAGCTGACCCGAGCTCCGGCATCTGCCAGCTCCCTCATGATGGCGACGAGGATGCTGGCCACGCCCTACCACCAGCAGCAGCGCGGCTATGCGACGCCAAAGGGTGCTCTTCCCCAGAACTTCCGCACAAGCAAGCCCGTGGAGTGGGTGTGGGAGAAGGACAGCTTACTAGACCGGCTGGGCAAGTACTTCCTCATGACCGAGATGGCCAGGGGAATGTACGTCCTACTGGAGCAGTTCTTCCGACCACCGTATGTTATATCGACTATGGCCTCTGGTGAAGAGATGGAATTGCTGACGGAGGAAACACAGTTACACCATCTACTATCCTTTCGAGAAGGTATGCAAGTCGCGCGGGGATGGAACATCTGGATATCTGGATATACATCGCAACCACTGCTTGCCATTGAGCTATGACTGACGTCTAATCTAGGGACCCATTTCTCCTCGATTCCGTGGCGAGCACGCACTGAGACGGTATCCTTCTGGTGAAGAGCGATGCATTGCTTGCAAGCTTTGCGAGGCTGTAAGGACCCCGCCAACATCCAAATTGGAAACGCATTTACAGGGATCATATGTATGCTGACTGGTGTACGCGAACAGATCTGCCCTGCCCAGGCCATCACAATTGAAGCCGAAGAGCGTGCTGACGGATCTCGTCGCACTACCCGTTACGATATCGACATGACCAAGTGCATCTACTGCGGTTTCTGCCAGGAGTCTTGCCCCGTTGACGCCATCGTTGAATCTCCCAACGCCGAGTATGCTACTGAGACCAGAGAAGAGCTGTTGTACAACAAGGGTGAGTTTGCGACATGGTCTGTGGGATAGCGGTTTGGTATAGCATTCTGATATTTTGCCACAGAGAAGCTGTTGTCCAACGGAGACAAGTGGGAGCCCGAACTTGCTGCCGCCATTCGCGCAGACGCACCTTACCGATAAACTACGCACAAAACCTAATTCCAATTTGTATGATGTGGGCGGAGAAGAAATCCAATTAGAAGAAGGGCACCAAAGGAGGCTGCATGGACAACTGGATTGTACATAAGTTAGGCGCTACACCAAAAAAAAAAAAAAGAGCCTTTTGATTCGTATTAGTGTGGGTGTATTCTCAAACGTTGACCTAGTCGGTCGAAATTATCCCGGCAGTACTAAAAGCTGTTGGCCGTTGAACAATGTTAACTGCTATACGGAGTATATCTGCCATCACCGGCAGTTCTTAGCCAGCTATACCGCTGAGATTCTGTTTTTACATGTTGCTCAAGCTCATTCTGATTAGCTACTGTTATTATGGCACTACCTCCTGTTTCGCTTGCAGTAATACTCATGCAAGCTTTAGCATTCTTCATTCATCCATAGGGAGAAGCTTATTAGCCCCGCAGCAGCTTCAATTGATGAAACCCAGCAGCACAAAACCTGATCTCGCGGATGGAAGATGGTAGTTATAGTTATGAATCCCGGTTAAAAGAACCTTGGAGGCTATTGACACACTCTGCCTGTATCTCACTCATCTCATCCAATCCCATCCTCCCCATTCTCGCTGATTCAGCCCACGCTCTTTCAAAGCTCAACCAGCCTCACGTGACTCTCTCCGCACTCCAGCTTTCCCTTTCCTACCTTGGTAATGCTTGTACCTTTGTACCTGGCCCAGCTCCGGAAAACCTCCAATAGACCGAGTAATAGCCAGCGAGAGAAATTTATCATCGCCGACAACGATCCTGTCACCAAAAAAAACCCCCACCAACCACCTTTAACCCGCAACCACTTCCCTCCCGCAGCAGTCAAACTTGTCAATTGACTTCTGTCTTTTTTCTTTTTCTTCTCCTCGTTCTCCTTCTCTTTTTTTCCTCCAGCACAAAACGCCAGTCGCCAACATGTTCCGCACTGCCATCCTCCGCACATCCGCCTCGGCCGTCCGCGCCGCTGTTGCCCGACCCGCCGTCGTCCGAAGAACAGCTCTGATGGCTGCTCCTCGCGCCGTCGCTGCTCCCGTCCGCGTCCAGAGCCTTATGGGTGTGAGGATGTACAGCGCTGGTGGAAGCTTGAACAAGGAGGAGGTCGAGGGCCGCATCCTGAGCCTGCTGCAGGGTTTCGACAAGGTAGGTCGCTGCTACCCGTGATTTGGGCACCGCATGGAGGCGAAGCTTGAAGAAAAAACGAACAACGGGGGCTCTGTAAAGAGAGCCATGGAATTGCGTTTGATGGAGGAACAGCTGCGCAATGGATGAGAAAGCTCTTGTGGGAGCGGGGGAGATGAAGAGATGGAGAGCGGGGTGTGAAATAAGTCGCGATGCTGCATTTGCGCCGCTGCAGAAGTCTCCGAATCATGCCATTGCCTTTTTCTTGTGTCTTTCTGTCAAACAAACATGTGCTAACTTCATTTCCGTTTCAGGTCAACGATGCTGCCAACGTACGTCTCTGAGCCGCCATGCGCAATCTCCCTCAATGAATATAGCCCGCATCTAATGCCCCCTTCTAGATCAAGCCTACCGCCCACTTCGCCAACGACCTCGGTCTGGACAGTCTCGATACCGTTGAGGTCGTCATGGCCATCGAGGAGGAGTTCAGCATCGAGATCCCCGACAAGGACGCCGACACCATCCACTCAGGTATGATCCCGCATATATCCCTGCCGTGAATTCCCTTGGCACACCTGCTGATTTCCCACTGCAGTTGACAAGGCCGTCGAGTACATCCTCAACCAGCCCGATGCTCACTAAATCGCTTCCGACCCGATGATTCTGGAAACACTGGCCCCTTTTCTCTGCTCTTGTACCTCTCTCGTTATGCGACTTGAAATTCCCTCCTGAGATATACCCGGATATGTAGAGGCTATGATATTGGGTGGGGTACCGAGGAAAAAAAATAATGAATTGTTTGGAGGTCATTTTTAAAAAAGAAAAAAAGAGGCATAAACAGACGGCCAACAGGTTGACATCATGCTATGGTGAAATCTCATCTAATTTTCCATCTTTGAGAGACGATTAAAGGGATGTTTTTTCCGTCCAAGATCACCTACTTTACCTTGGCTTCAATGTTTCCAGATCAAACGGAAGGGATTGTGGAATGGGGGGTGTTAAAATCGAGAAGAGAGAAAAAAAAAGACGATTGTATTGATGGTGGTTGGAGACGCTGCTACATAAAGTCTGTGCAGCTATCCCTTGTATTAGTGTATAGAAGACTCAATTTACTCTCCACCAACTGCTTGCTTGTGATATGCATTTGAGAATGTAAGCGTCAGTAAACGAAACTCCTCAGAAACGTCGCCGATATACCTACGGCTAGAGGCGGCCTTGGTTGCGAAGAGATTCTAGACGTGCCAGTGTCTGACTAGGATGGATACCTGTTTTTATCATCCGGGCCTCTCTTTCTTCACAAACACGGACTAGGCTGTATAACGAATAGAAATGGGAAAATGATATCAGATAAAAACTGCTATCAAATATGACGAATAGAGGAGTCACACATGCATGCATAACAGGCTTACGCACTCACTCCCATATAACCAACTACCCTGGTGGACATCGTAACTGGCCAGTAGTAACCATCCAATCAACGAGATTCTATTCAAGACACGAGTTACACAACAACTAGACATTCATTCATAAAACGTTGACAGAAGAAGAAAAAGCTGTGTCCAATGACTGCCGCAAATGCATCCTGGTAACCCCTAGGCATTGGCTCAAAAGCCCAAAATATTTGAAGCTGACTACATGTACACTTTGCTCCTATACTGATACATACATACATACATACATACAAACTAACGCAGAGAGTAATCATTGCTTGACGGCGAATGACATTAGGGAGAAATTATTGGGTGGTTCCAAAACTCGCTTTCCCCTCCCTCCATCCTCCTTTCCCCAAGAACAAGGTCATGAGACGAAAAGTGATCGGCGATTATAGATCCTTGAAGAAAAAGAGACCTAAGCTGACCACATATGTTGTCCTTCGGTAGCAGGGTTATTATGTCCACACTTGGATAGCCCAGATATCCGATCGTGAGAAAACAAAGATCCAAGCTCGCGTAGTCGCAAATATAGCGAGAAAAAAATGGGAAAAAAATATCGATTTATGTTAAACGGTGATCCAGTGATTTGTTATTCTCGTTTTTTTTTTATGATGAAAAGCATACAATGCTTATGTTGCTAGTTCCTTCGATAGGCCGTATTCCAGAAAATGAGAGGTATGTTTTCAGGGATTCGCTGTCCTAGATGGCTCCTCAATGTGACAATAGAATAACAGGAACATAGAAAACGCAAAAAAAAAGGCAAAAAACTCCAGCCTATATAGTATATGTACCCCTTGTGTCCCTTTTGGTTTTTCCCCCCCCTTTCCCAGTTCCTTGGCGATGTTGGATGTCGGATGATGAATTTGTGATTTCCCTTTCCAAAGGCTGCCACTGATTTTGCGAGAGACAAAGAGAGAGAAAATAAAGAAGAAGAGAAATAAATAGCTTGGCAAATATCCCGAAAGGAAATTCGATGGGCCGAATTCTGATTTCCAAGTAAAATGCACGTGCATAGCGCGTTGTCGTCTGGTTCGTAGATCGTTATGTCTTCGTCAAAAATGGGGTGATTTCCTCCGTTCGTCAAACTTGATTTGAAAGGGGGTATCTTGTCTAAACAAATATGCTCCGCCGCAAGTTTTTTTTTCCATGGTTTCCAACAAATTCATTACCTCCCATTGACTGATACGGCATCTCGTCCCTCCTTCGGACCATTAGGTGTTGCTCCCTTGCTGGCAGCGGCACTGGCGTAGGAAGTAAAGCTCCCTAGAGCCAAGCCAGAAGAGCCACGCTTGCGAGCTTTTGATGACGAGGAATCCTCTTCCTCTTCCATGCTGAATACGAATGCAGAGTCCTCTTCGTCAATTGGTGTTGTGAATCTGCCAGACGAGCCGATACTAGCACTGGAAACGTGACGCTCCAGGCCGCGGTCTTTGCCGATGGGCGAGATGCCATTGCCGGCGTTACGGCTGGCCGTCGGGTGCAAGAGCGGGCTTGAGCCATTCAGCGTATCATCAAGTCGGCTCCGTTGTAGTTGCTGCGAAAGAACCGACATAGACTCGCTTCCGCCAACAGGCCGAATAACAGATGGCCGGCTTACACCATTGTTATCGGACATTTCCTTGGCAAGGATCGAATTCCGTAGGGGGCTCCCAACGTGGCCGAAAGCCGATCCGGCAGCGCTTCGGGCCGATCTTGTCATCTCTTCCTCCTCCTTCTGACGCTGGAACAGGGGTCCCCATCGACTCGGGCTGGAGCCAATCGGGCTGCCATATTTGCCAAGACTGCTGAGACTAAAGTCTGGCCGCTCATCTCGCATCGAACCTCTCCGGGCCTTCTCCGCCGGGGTCAACAGATCCTGCAGGTCACCGGGTACGAGATTTTCTGGTACATTGTCGTCGTCGCCAAACGCAAACTCGGCCTCCCAATCTCGGTCAACCATGTTCTTAGGCATGCTAGCGCTGAGCAGCCGTGGTTGCTTGGGGTATCGGGTGGAGTGCATGATTCGCTTCCCAAAGTACTCTTCGCCAGTAAGATGATGCGAGTCTGGCGGGCTGCTGGCGGTGGGGGTAATGAGATGTTCAGATGATCCAAAGGCAGAAGAGTGGAGCAACTTGAGCGTCTCGGACGTGCGCGAATCCTTGATGCTGCTGAGCGATGGGGACGGCGATTCGAGACCAAACTTTGAGGGCACGGACGAAGGCCAGGGCGCAGCAGGGAAGCGGGCGGCATTAGAAATGCCGTTGGAGTCGAAAGAGGCCGGTAATGGGGCATCAAGGACAGATAAGCCCTTTGCAGCAGGCGACAGACCAAATCCTAGGCGGGAGGATTCATCATCTGGTGGAGAGCCGTAGTTGGAGTCGGTGACAGAGTACGGCGCATCAATGGTCGGGAGGCCACTGTCATGGTGGCTGCTAGACAGGCCGAGGTGCTGCATCTCATCGCTGAGATAAGGATATGCGGGCTGGTCGGCACGATACAGAGACGTGGTCAAAGCACTGGCGGTAGAATGGTTGAATGGACCACTGACAGCGCCCGGGGTCTGTGAGACGGGACTGGCGCCGCCTGCACGATTGGCAAGATTGAGGGGATTTGCACCGATGGTAACGCCATTCTTACCGTAGTTGATTCGGCGACCGTCGGGGAGGACGTGGATGTTTGCGCATTTGGGGCCAAACTTGCAGTTACCCTAAGAGGAAAGCGAAATGTCAGCCAGCCAATCTCGACAGGAATTGTGTCTTTGTCATGCCACAGCACAGCAAGGGAGAAGCTTTGAAAATAAAGAGGAAAAAAAATTCAGGAACGACAGTCGTATGATGCCCTATCAGCTGCGGGTATTTTCGGGCAAAAGAAGAGACCATCTTTCGACGCTTCTTTCCCTCTTTTATCTCATCGTCTTTCTGATTGACACAATAGGTGTCCAAGGCAACGAGGGCAGCAGAACCACAGCCAACAGCACCATGGAAGAAGCTGCTCACCTTTGCGAAATATTTGCAGATGTTCTCTGAAGCGGTGCCAAGGTCATGGCTGAAGGGACAGGCATTGCCGGCCTGGCAGGCTCCCTGGCGGAAAAACTTGCACGGGACGTGCGATGTGTCTGCAAGCAGCAACAAACGGTCAGCGCATCTGTGGCCAATTCTGAATATCTCTCGGCGCGGTCGTGTGCTCGCTCGGTGGGGGAGGGGGACGCTAGATTCGACCACAAGCAAAGGCAAACTGGTGTAACCTACTGGGCGGGCTGCGCGGCATGCTGTGGTGATGGCTGTTTCCGTGGGCGCCGTTGGGGATACTGAGGCTGCCGCTCCGCATGTGGCGATACTCGGGCATCGTTGCGATGGGGTGCGAGAGGCGCGAGGCACGTCGCTTCTCGAGCGCAGAGGCTGGCGTGGTGGCAGAAGCAAGAAGAGGAGCGGCGTGTAGAGGAAGAGGAGAAGAAGTGCTGCGAGCGTGGCGGATTGAGAGGGGAGAGAAATTGGGGCTTGGCCGCAGCGGTGCGGGCGGTAAAATGGGGGGCCCGGGAGCGAGGCCAGCGGGGATAGAGGGGGACGGGGCCCCTGTGGGCGCTGTAAGTGCTGCTGCAGGTGCTGCCACCGGTGGCGCTGTAGGTGTAGGGGGCCCCTGTATTTGTAGCGCTCCTGTGCTCTCTAGGCCGATGGCTCCGTTACGGCCAAGGTAGTATTCGTGGCCGGCGATGGTGGGCAGTAGCACCTGTCCAGTGACTTGTCCAGCAGCCTGCCCAGTGACCTGGATCCTGTCTTGTGGATGTCGGTCTCCCGCGTAATCTCTGTGCCTCAGCACGGCTCGTAGTAGTGCTCCCGGCCGTCGTAGCCTTTGGGGCGGGAGCACAGTATATCGGTCGTGGATCGCGGCCATCCGCTTGTGTATTAGAGGCGGGGACAGTGTCGGTACCCCGAAGCGGATCTTCTGGGGGGAAAGCGAGATAAGAAGAGGAGAGACAGCCAGTCCAGATAGCCAGACGAATAACAGGAAAAAAAGAAAGAAGAGAAGAGAAGAATTCAAAAGGAAGAAGAAGAGAAAGAAGAACGGAAAATGAGGCGGCGATTTACGACTAATCACAACGTTTATGTATCGCCGAGGACTTCGTGTTCGTCCCAAGTCTAAGGAAGAGGTGCTCCAAGTATTACTCGCACTAAGCAAGGAAATGTGAGGCTGCCAATGGGCATGGGCTCAACGCGCGATAACTTGGTCACTCGCCCGTCTGTCAGCAGCACAACTACCGATATTTCGGGTCCACCAGGTAAAGGGTGTGAGGTCAACAGATGGAATCCGGCAGCCGTCGGTACTGGAACGGACGAGAGAAGGATCCTTTCAGACACACTCGAGAAGCGAGCGACTCGGTGGAGGACCTGAAGCCACGGCCGCGGCACAGCACAGCACAGGACGGTCGATCAACTAAATCGAACGATGTCCAAGGTAGTCAAGACAAGGGGGGGTGGACAGGGGGAGCATCGAGGCAAGGAGGATCGGTCGAGGCAATGGTACTCGTAATATGTCAACGGCAGATACTATGGACAGGCGTTGGTTGTTCTGGTTTTGAGATGAGTCGGCTACCTATCAACCCGACTCACCGGGACATCAAGCTTATTATATATGCCAGGCGCATCTGCGAGTCAAAAGCAAAAAAGACTGGGTCAAGCGTGTCTCTCGCCTGCTCTCTCTTCAAGCCCCTCTTGTTCATGTCAAGAACATCTCTCGTCTATCAGCTCCGAAACCTTTGTGGCAAGAGCATGCTCGATAAAGAGTACTCCAAGGCGTGCGATAGCGGCGAGGGCGTGAGCGTAGGTTTTCAGGTGTACGAGAGATACTTACATACCGAGTATTCATCCATGTTAGTGGTGTAGGTGCGGGTGCGGATGACGGCGTCTTCGGATTGGGAGTAGATGGTGTGTGGTCAACACCACGCCTCTTTGGCAATGGCATCCTGGCAGTACTCATCACACGGCACCAATCTCGGTGGCCAGCCATGTACCAGCGCTAGCTGGCCAGAATTGCCATTGTACTCAGATATTTTGACATGCCGCTAGCCGGAGCATGAGCCCGTTGCGAGTTTGGTGGTGAGGCGTTGGTTTCTAGACCAAGACACAGCGAGGCGAGAAGACCAGCTCCAGTTGAGCTACTACAACTAGTCTCAAAGATAGATTGAAGACTAATGCTCAAGCGTTGACCAGTTCAAGGGTTCAACTCAGCTCGGAAGTGACTGTCGCTCTCATTTCTGTCTCTGCCAGAGCCCAGAATAGCAGCAGTATTGGCAGAGGTTTTGACTGTTTCAAAGGCGAAGGCGCCTTGCCAGTATGCTACGAGAGGGAGCCATTTTCCAGCTCCAATCACACGGCCCACACGTCAATAGAGGGGGGGCTGAGATGGGCGAAAAGCATGCCACTCGTGGAAAGCCGACATTCCTTTGGCCATGGCCAACATCGGTCTGTTCAATGGCGAAAAATTCGATTGGCGTTACGAGCATCTATGCATACCAGGCCGATTTCCAAATTACAGTCTCCATCTGTCTTGATGCATTGGCGCTCATGTATGCATCCGAGATTGATGCCTGCATCGGCGCCCACCCTGTCACCCTGCTGCAGATCATCCATGGCAGTTATGAGCACGGGGCCGTCGATGATCTTGCCCCATAGAACTGGGAATGGCACTTTAGCCTCTCCACGGCGGCCAGTTCATGTTTAAGGGCAGCAGAAAATAGAAATAGATAAGCAATCCGGCCTCTTATCGAATTAGAGAAACCAGGCTCAAGACGCCACCATCAAAGCTGCGATATGCCCAAGCAGGTGTAGCCATGCTGATGTCGCACCGCTACCACGGAGTAATGGATAGCGTAGAGAGGCCCTGGTCTCTGCTGCGGAATGCTCGCAACACTAGTCGAATGGGAATGGGCTCGCCTCGCGTTGTGCACGAGCTTGTCAGCCAGGTCCGTCGAAATGTCTCGACTAGGCCGCTTTGTGGTCGGACTGCCCACGCAATTTGGTCTCACCTCGAGGCTTTGAAAATAGATCAAAAGGTTCAATGTCAAAGGCGGGTCCCAGCGGCTGCCGTTCCACGGCATATGATAGCATATCTCGACCAGGTAGGCTGTTGGCAGGCTGTTGGCAGCACTGCAGCAACCCTTGGCACGTCCGGCTAGACCATGATCAGACGGGCCTGCGTTAGCCAAGGGCTAATTGATTGAGTAGCTGCTGCACTGATGCGTGTTCGCTTCATCTGCAGCTGTGTCGTTGAAACGGATTCTATGCTCTCGCCCTCGCCCTCATCAGTTCAAGCAACCTCCCACCTCCGCCACGCTAACATGGACCTGGGTTTGTCAGTCCGGCCGCCCGAGTCTCAGAGAGGACAAGACCAGAATGCGCGCGCCAGGCAGCGCCAGCGAGGTTGATCCCAGCATCCCTTCGTACAGTATGTCTGCGAGGTGCCAGGCCGGGGTAGCGCAGAAGCCGAAATGCGCGAATCCGGGGAAATCCTCCCTCCAGGCTCCATCCCAGTTTCCTTGCAGGAACGCCACAAAACAAACGATTCAGTCCTCCGATGCCCTTTTTAATTCCTACTTAAGGTACTTTTGGCACCTATCTGGTATTTAGTATGTGTCTTTGTCATGTCACTGATGGGATCGATTAGGAGCACGACGTACGAAGTCATGCATGATCCCGGCCATGTCCAGAGAAGGATAACAATATAATAGGTAGGTGGACCATACGAATAAGTCTTCTCTCACTTAAGCACTTACAGTGCATGTTGCCATGGACTAGACACAGCCACTCCACTTTCATTTTGCTGCCCCCGGCATATAAAATAGCATCTTTTATCTGCTCTGCAATGTGTAATACAGAGGATGCGCACAAATTGGTAGCACAAAGTCGTAGCACCTCCCTTAATTGATGCTACGCACAACCACTCGTGCCTATCTCTTATCTGGCACAAACTTTATTCCGAGGCTCCCCGTTTAGCCTCGCCTGCATCGTCCTCCAAATGAACGTGATGCGAGCGAGAAGCTGTCCGTCTCCATAAGGACGGAACATGACAGCGCCACAAAGAGGAGATGAGAGACGCCCTCTGACACCCCCGGGCAGCTTGAAAACGACTCGTCTACTCAACAGGCCGCAGGACGGCGCAGCTTTCTACCGTTCGCCTGTTCCTTGGTTTCAGCTCACCTTGCAAAGCTCTTGATTGCAATGCTCCATGATTTGCATCCATCGCCTCGTGCTTCGTCCAGTCATCATCCGCGTCAGCCCTCCATTGTCCATCGGCATGTCTCAGGGCAAGAGAGCGCTAGTTTTGCCCTCATGCCCAGCCTGGGCGGACGGGGGTGTTCCGTGGCCCAGCCACCAGCGGCATGCAGACTCGCAGTCTGTTGATTTGTGTTTCTCAGCACCGCAGCAGATGAGCCTTTCTCTCTGGAGATGTGCCGATCACCTGTCCGCGTATGTTCCGATTCGCTCGCCCGAGATTTGTAGCTATCATACAGTAGAGCTTTCGCCTATTGCTCGTGCTTAGGGAAGCAGAGCTGAAAATGCTACGAACTAGCCACGAACAATCTTAGCCTGCTACGGCTCGAGGAACGGTTGCGCGAGAGGACCACGACACGGAGTACCCCGCCAAAAAGAAGATTCGCGATGCTCAAGGCCGTGAGCAAGTTTGTGCAACCCAGGCAGCCGCCGTGCCTGTCGACGCTTTTCCGCTTCCAGCCTCACGGGAACCATGAACAGTCTTGTTTGAGGAAAGCCTACGCCACACAAAGAGACCATGTGCAGGGCAGCCAGATACTTGGTCTCCGGCTAGCAATAGCCCAAGCCATGGCCCAACTCCTGCCCACACCGGCCGGTCAGCCTCAGTCCGCCGAGGTACTAGTCGCGGTGCTAGTGCCTCTGGGAGCTGCCATCACCACCACCACCACATTTGACTTTGCAATTCCGGCCGGCTCGACATCAGCCGCGAATGATATCTGTCGTGTAGACCGCGCTATGTTAGCAATAGCTCGATACGATATACGCAGCCGTGCTATTGGCGAACGATGCTGCAGACGCCGGGGATGCGAATGTTCTTCACGTCCATGTGGTTCTTGCAGAGACGGGCACACGCATGGATTGTCCATCCGAACCATCGGCTCCATCCCAGTTACGACCAACCACAATCGACCTTCACGTCTTGCATGCAAGTACGCCGGTATGCCGCATCTGCTCACACCCACCACTACCCGCCTTATTATGCATCCTTATGCACATCTCATGCGCTAACGCAAGCATGTGTGAAGATGTATGCATAGTGGAGACACACCTAAAGAACAGCTCTGTACGAGGGTCATGCGTCGCGCATCGTTACATGCTCCGACCTCCCCTCAACATCAACTATACGCAGTTGCACGACGCAGATTGTGCTGACATATAGGCATCATTGGTGGTTCTAGAAACAGCCTGGTTGATTCATCATTCGGCCCCGAAATTCTGGCTGCCGTCCGCTCTCTTCAGTAAGCTGGTCACTAATACGGTGATATCCGGGGTGCTCCATGCAGTAGTTGCGGACACTTTGCGGGTTGGCTTTGCGCTTTCTCTGCTTTATTTTGGCTCTCCCAGTCTTTTTTTGGCTTGAGCGTGGGCCGTCCCAGACGGGCCACTCCGCATATGCCAAAAAAAAAACCATTCCCGTAGGCCTCAACGGGCAAGACAAGCTGAAGATTGTTTGGGTCCCGCCTTCGTATCTGCCACCCGATTCAGATACTATGCAGAGATACAGCGGGGCAAGCTTCACGAAGCGGCATGGCTAGATGGTCCAGTCGAGTTTCCCGTCGTCTATCTGCACACCCTTCTCTCATTGCTTTGTCTGCCGGAGCAAGAAAGCATAAGCCTTCGGAAAGACACAAGTAAACGCCAAACTAACAGGGATATGGCAACCGTCTGAGCCACTACTTACATTTATTCCTCTAATTCTGCAAGATCTACTGGTTCCACTTTCAGAGCAAGCATTCTCTGAGTGAATCTCATGATCCCTGCCCACTCCCCCCCACCAAGACGTCGGCTGTGATGGCTAGTTTTTGTGGTCATCCGCTCAACAACACCCATCCACATGTCTTCTCTACCCCCCTATTGCGCGTTTCTTCGCCTCTTGAGATGCTCTTGGCGGCATCTTCAAGAGGTATCACCATACAGCCAGATGATGCGCCATAATGCCATCTTCCAATCAAGAGGGGTTGCAAACACTCCGATGAAGAAGGAATGACGTTTGCGAGATTCGCTTTGCGGCTCTTTCATTAGAACCGCCTATTTTGCTCCGGTCTCCTCTTTGCCTCGTTTCAAGTCCGGATCTTCTCATTCCTCATTCCTTGCCCAAAGTGAAACATTTTGTTCCGCAATTTTGGTCACTTCAGCCCCTATGTGGATGCTTCAGTATTTGATGTTTCATTTTAGCACCTCACTCAGCCCTTCAAACACCTTCATCTTGCAATGAACCGTTGTGATATCATAGTATGCTTCAGTTGTCTGAGCAGAGACAGGCATTATACGACGAAGGGGGTTGATAATGAGATCTATATAGTAGGCAGTGTCAACGTCTAAACGAGCTGATGTTGTATTATATACGACAGTCATAGCTTTGTTTGGCTTGGCACCTACATGGCTCCATGATGGGCTACGCCACGGCAGCCATGCTTCAGACCCTTGACCCTATTGGAAGATCCATCCAGCCATGGTTACCAGAAACGGCCAGCTCCTTTGCATGTGACGACAACATGTTTTGGAAGTGGACACATGCGCCCGTACAGATCTAGCAAATGTAGGCAGCACGGAAACTTTAATCCGTCTTGGCTCAGTTACGAGCCTCTGCATGTCCAAGGGGTAACACATGCGCAGCTTGATGCTGAAAAGCTTGCCCTCGACCGGGACTCCAGTCGATCTATTTGTCCGCATTTTCTTCATTCGTCATCTCATCCGTGTAAGCTCCTTGCCTTCTCAACTGCTTCTTCTTCAGCCAAGTTGGGCGCCTAGCAGAAGGTCAGGTAAACAGGCGTCTCCGATTTTCATAATGAGTATTTACAAGCTATCACGTTACCAAGGGTTTATTTCGTTCCTTTTTTTTCCCTCTCTTTTCTTTTCTTTTATTTCCGCCTCAATAAAGGCACCAGTACGGCTAAAGTGTCAAGGGGGTGGCTCTAGAACAAAACTTGCCACTCGGCGATGCAACCACTCCTCTGGGAGTGAGACTGGTGAGTAACTCGCAGTTTGTGATGTCTGATGTCTACGCTCTGGTTTGCTGGTTGAATTACTGGATAAGGGCAGTGAACGATCTAGTGCCACTACTATACGCTGCTTTGCTGATTGGCCAGCATGTTGCAGCTTCGTGCATCTCACGTATATCTGTTAGAGCAGTATAGATATGAATAAAATGGAGCGAGATAGTATACGTGACTGCAATATGAACGCTAATCCACGTAAAATTCTCGGCTGTTGCATCTCTTCTCTTTGGCTGCTGCCAGCTGAGCAAGCTAATCGCGCAGCTAGTTATACTTGCAAGAATCAGCTGAGCCGGTTAATGCTCCGACCAATGCAGACTAACACTTGACAGCGTTTTTTATTTTGTAGAATGCATGAGATGTGATGAAAATTATCTGACAGCGTACGTGATTGCATTGTGGTATCAATTACCATGTCTTCTCATTGGGTAGCTGTTGGAAATGTTTGGACAAATGCAAAGGCATTATTGTAAGCAGCGGGTTTGTTAGTGGTGAAGGGTTGCAGACTACAATGACTATGCCACAAAGACTTACTCTTCGCCAAACGCTTTGGTGCAATGAATCGAGAAGAATAATATTAGCTTTGGGAGAAAACAAAATAAAATGAATGCGGGAAAATAGCTGATTTGATCGTCTCTCGGCGCAGTGTTGTTGCCATTACATCTATGGGCAGTTGCGTGCATTTGAGCATTTCACAGGATCCCTCTGCTCGAGATGAGCAAGGATAAGAAAAGCTCCAAGAGCTATAATTCATCCATACCTCTTTTGTTCGTGGACATTTGTAGATTTTTCTCTAATAGCTCATAGATTCGTTATAAGGTGCACTGTTATGAGACTTCACCTGATTGCAGTGTATAGTGAGCAAAGTGGATTATCAGACGGAGTCCCTGAGAAATCTTTGGTGTATAATTTTGACTTGGACAATTGTATCCTCCTGCAGTCACCGTTCAGTGTCTTATTAAAGGCCCGTCATGAGACTACCATCTGTATTCATGATGGCAAATGCGCCAGCAATAGATATAGCATTACTATCAGGCTCTGAGCTCTATCGTAATGACAGTACAACATGATCAACACCAAATTGTAACTTGAGGATTATGTGTGGTCTCATTCCGAGGCTAACAGGAATGATTTGGAAAATTCTATTGTTGACTTGTTTGTTCTTCGTGTTCAAAATCTCAGTGTGGCAGTAATAATTAAATGTTATCCAACCATCGTCGTAAGGACTCCCTCCAGATGATGCAAATGTCTTTCCGCGACGCTGGTAATATCATGCACATCTGATAAGGCTTAATGCCTTGTGTATAAAGCATAACGAAGAAGAATATACTACAGTTATCCACTATTTTTCCATGCTAGGTTTGCAAAAGTGATGGTATTGCACCAGTTAATTACTCATTACCTCATAATTGTGTTGATCTTTATCTAGTCACATATCTGGTTACACAGCATGCTGACATTTGCAAGGACTACATATAGGTAGCTCATGCTGTTTGCATATTCTACATTATTTTACTTCAAAGAGACAAACAGGTAAATACCATTCCTAGTTTCTAACTCTTTTATGAAGAAATAAATAAAAGGAAGACTGTATGGTAGGGAACGGTTCTATATCGCTTGATCAATTTGCCTGTAGATGGCAAACAAAGAATTCGAAGATCTTCAACTTGGCTTAGGACCATTTAGGAATTTTATTAAAGGAGTGTATAGATTGTCATATGAAAAGGAAATCAACTCCTTGTGGGTTTCCCGTATCTTTCATTTTCCGTAAGAGGGAACTATGGTTCACATGTGCGTAAAAGATTCTACATAGAAGCTGCACTCGGAGGCAGTGATCTACTTAGGAACAATTTGATTGGTAAATATACATGCTTCCATGCCTATCCAATCATAATCGGGCCAGATTGTAGAGCCCCCATCTTATCAATTACATTTAATATATATATATTTAGACCCATGTTTAAGATGTCACCTAAGCGTGCTTGAATACGAAGTACGAGAGTTTATGACTTGGCTGCTCGGATAGGAAGTTTACATCTCAAAAATTATCCCCTAGCACAAACCATACGTCTAGATACGATCCAATAACCTATGACATCAGTTTAAATCCTATGAATAGTCACCAAAAGGGATAACAATAGGTGGCTGCTATGTCTGCGTAGCATAGTAGTAAACTAAGTTTATGCTGAAACACAGCATCCACCAAGCTCGCACATTCGGGACATATCAAGGACGATAAGAAGTTAGATTGAAGCCGACTATGCTTCATTTCGCTATATCTTTGCATTACTCGCTGGTACGTGGACGAGCAGTGTGCTAGCTCCCCATTAACCCGAGCACAGGCAAAGTTAAACAAACATGAACTCTTTATATCTGCTTCCATCAGCTATTTGGATAGAAAATTCGGCATCGATCAAAAGAGCTACTTCACCAATCGTCATCGTTCATATTGGCGATACAGTAGATCTAACTGTTATACAGCTATGACCGCACATGTAGTAAAACATCGTCTATTGCAGAATCCTACAAGCAGCATTGTTTCGATGTTAAAACTCCCCAGCATTTTTTTTTTCTTTTGAATCTTCATTTTATTTGCAATTATTCGTTCTCGGTAAATCATCTCGCCTCGTCGTCATTATCATTATCCGGTGGCACGGTGGTAGGTCGACCTGCCAATCAACGCATTACCCAAATGATTCCGCTCTCTTGCAACCTCCGTGTCCCATGGCCCATCAAACTAACTTAAAGGGAAAAAAAAAAAAAAAGAAAGAAAGAAACTTGCTCTGCTCAGTCCAATCCAATGGTTCGTACTCTTGTAAATTGGCGTATCATAGTTCCCAGGGCTAGAAGCAATCAATACCCCGCCCTCTCTAATTTGGAGAGCTCATTTTCTGTCATTACGCATAGCAGAAGCTCAGCACGGGCTTTAGATGATGCAGCAGTCAATAGGAATCGGGCAGGGTATGATGAAGCAAAACCGGCCGGGGCAGCAACCACCTCTATCGCCTCCACGCATGTTAACGTCTTCGGCGGTGTCGGGATGCGGCTGTTGAGGATCTATCCACACGGTCAGTATTCGATTCCCCGCCTGCTTCCGGGAATGGCAGGAGATAGACGAGCCGCCGCTGCAGAGATCAATACGACATACCCATTGCAGGATGCGACTTTGGCTGCGCATCATATGCGCGTTCGGGCTCAGTCACCGTCATGGACTGGAGATTGACGGATCCCTCTGGAGCAGACATGGTTGAAATGCGATGCAGCGTAAGACGCAGACTTGGCAGTTCTTGATTGGGAATATTGCGATTGAACTTTTGATTTCCGCGGCGAGAGAATCAGCTCAAATTAACTCAAAGCGCTTATGATGATGAGAGGAAGAAAATAAACAAAAGGGAGGGTGTATTTCCGTCGCACGGCTTCCGCAATCCAGGAACGCCAGCTACCGGCACATGCACATAGCTACGTCATCGACACGTTGCTTCGCCCATGCTGGTGGATCGATCGCCCGCCGAGGGAAAATTGATTGTTCCGCTAATGGTCAAACAGGCCAGTAGAGCACAACGCTGCTTGTGCACAGTGCGACAGCACACGGCGAGGGCGTGGGTGTAGTGGAACACACGATGGATGCATCTCGCGAAAGAATTGCCGTAGGGCTGTGTCGTCCGGAGTGCGCAGCGGCCTGCAGTACACGAGGATACGCCTCTTGCAGCTAGGGCCATGCAGTAAGCACCGTCTTCAGCATGATTCCAGCGCTGACAGCTAACGTAGGTGGGGGAGCGCAGCAGGTCGCCGACTACATCTCTCTATCGTTCAGAACCGGCCTTGATCGCAATCGGGCAACGGCGGCTGCCGCCTGGGGCGCAAATGGCGTCGATTGCGCCTTTGGTCTGTCGAATCCGCCTCTTGAAGCCTCATGGCCTTGTTGCTGATTCTGGTTATCGCATCTCCGTGTTGGCCGGCTAATAGAGGAATGGCAGAGCTGCTCGCTTAGCACATGTTTGTACAAGTTGCCAGGGCCAGCGCAGACGGACCTGCTGCTACCTATGATATGTACAGAGCAGTAACAGTATCGGAATAAGACTGCCAGCAGGATTCCGCATGGCATGGTCGAGTCCTAGAAGGCCAATATGGGCCATTGTGGCCCAGTGCGGCTCTGAGGGAAATGGAGAGGAGACAAGGATCCAGTCCTGGCGATACCTACAGTAGAAAGCCCTGCGCAAAGATACAGAGCTTTGCGTACATAGCAAGCGTACATGTGGCATACAAGGCCTGCCGCTTGTCTTTTGCTAGATAAAAGCAGTACCAGGAGCTCCATCCTGCTAGTGCTAGTGCGTTTCTGGACCGTATTCGCCGCGTATCGCATCGCATCGCATCGCACCGAGCCGTGCCGGGGCCCCGTATCATCATGTACATGTATGTACTACCTACTAGTAGGCAGCAGTTGGAAGCAATGGTATTGAACACTGCCAGTACTTCCATGAGTCGCCGAGCAAGGCAGCAGAGGCTCTCGTTCCTCGTAACATTGAAATCCAGGCATGGCCACGGCATAGACACGGATCATATTTCGCCGTCCACCTGTCCCAGCATGTCCGAACAGCTCATTTATCCACTCTGGTGCCTCGGCATGCCATGTAAAAACTCTTTGAGCTCCAATGGCCGACATGACCTTCCATGCTGTAGATTAGCGGCACTAAAAGAGATAAATATGGATCAAGATCTGCCAGAATTCCGGCGCCTCTCCCGCTGCTCGTTGCAGGTGGCGCTGGGCTGCCCCATCCACGCATGTAATGCTATTACATGGAAGCGTATTATGTATAGAAGGGAGGAATACCCAGTAATATAATTAGGCATGGATCTCTGTCGACCAGTTTGGGCAGGTGGAGATGTTTGCCGTTGCAGCGTGCAAAGGCATACAGAGCACGGTAGATTCAGATCGAGCAGCAATTTCTGATGCGAAACATCTTGTTGCCTGGCAAAGTCAATTGAGCTTCTGTGGTCCATCTATACGATCATTGACAGGAACATGAGCTTTCAAGGCAATGGGAATGTAAGATGCAAACAGTAGAGATGTTTAGACAGAGAGATGTTGTATGCCTTCGTTCGTCCATTTGTTCGTTGCTCTTCGTTATACGTGGAATCTTTGGAAACCTCGTCCGTCCGTTCATGTCTCGTATCTTGCATCGCGCCGCAATGATGCCGCTGTGTTCTGCATACTCTTGTAGGGCTTTCCTCTTCACACCTAGTGTACATCCCTCGCTTGAAAAGTGCGTGGCGAATAACACTCTAGTGCATGAATCCTTCTTGGTGATGTGACACGCAGGGCTGAAGAGTATAGGAGAGACTTTGCATGCGCCGGTAGCCGCCTGACTAACTGCTACCATTAATACAATGGCCATTGAAATTGAACAATATCATCATCTCAGTCCGGCTGCTTGGCATCTCTCTCTGCTCAGAAACAATCTGGCAGGCCACCTCGGTTATCATCTTCCATTTCAGCCACTCGCAGAGTTCAATCTCTCTTTCTTCTCAGATGGGTGGCCACACATCGCGTTCATTCGATTTGTTCAACTTGGCAAGAGAGTTGCCACGGCCGGTCTGTTGTCAAGCCTGTTGATGATAAGTTCGTCGTGCCCGTATGCATCCGGAACAATGGCCCTGTTCCATCGAGTCGAAAAAATGTCGAATAATACGTCGTCCGGGACGATCGACGAGGCTACGAAGGATGATAATCTGTCATTCTCTATACAGAGAAAATAAAATTCAAAATTGCAGAATTGACACTCGAGCGAGATAATCACGCAATTCCAGCCCGCTACCGCCCTATACAAAGCTCTTGCACCTCACTTCCAAAGTCTGAGACAGAGCCGAATGCAACGGGCGCTTCCTTTGTTGGTCATGATCAGGCTATATCATAAAACAGGAAATAATGATAGGCATGGCATACAGTATACCAACAACTCGATAGCTATATCAGCATCAGGTACGGTTCCTGGACTGTGGATTTCATACAATCTACTCCGTACAAAACCAATTCCGTATATTCTGATGCCACCGTGGCGTCGGACAGGTCTACTAAGGCTTGGTGCTGGCCGCACGGGAGGCATGGCATGGCGCACATCCTCTACGTCCACACGCAATAAGCGCTAGGGCCAGTGAAGTCGATAAGCGGGGGAGTTGCAACGCTGTGACTCATATAGCCGACATGTGTGCTCGGGGCATCCCATTGGCTGCCACAGCGATACCGATAGAGCTTCTGTTATTCGCCTGCGTCTAAACCGGGTCTGCGTAAATCTCCCGCTCACCTATTTTCTAGGCGAGAGAGATTATCTGTGATGCCAATAATAGCAGTAGTAGCGCTAGATATCTGCATACTTGGCTGGGTTCAATGCTATCGTATAGTCTTAAATCCTCCTCATTCTAGCAATTGATTGTGTATAGTAAGTACATATGAGGGGGCTGAGGTAGCGAAGCTTTTTTGTTCTTCCCCCTTTCTTCTCCCCCTTGCTTTTGATCTTGTCAACTTTGCACTTGGCAATTTTCGATCTTTGGCGCTTGGTGGCGAGGGGAATAAAGAAACGCGAGATCAGATCTGCTCGGTGAATCATTACCGCGAGTCAAATATCACAATCGTGTCATGGCCATTTCGCCGTGGATCACAGAAATCAAATGAAATCAAACCAAAAGCATTGACTCGGTAAAAACTCTGCGAATTTTCGTCCAACAACAAACAAGATGAAAGTCTTTGATGTCTACTCTGTAATCTCATGTTCGGTAGGGTGAGTCACTGGCCGGTCGTGACTCCCCACTATGAGCCACCGGCCGCAAGCTCTCAGTGTTTCGATTCATGTAGATGAAGACAAACTCAATCAATCGGACACATACAACAGTCCGAGGATTAGCCCAGAAAAGAAAAAAGAACGGGAGAAAAGATTCTGTATCTCGGGTTAATGATTAGTCCCAGCACCCGAAGTGATGTGTATTTTGTATACTTGGTATACTTGGTGAGTACTCACCATGGATTGCTAATTGCCATCCATCTCAGTGTCATCCTTTCTAGTGTCATTTGATTTCCAGTGTCACTTGGCTTACAGTGTCACTTGGCTCCCCAGTATCCTTTGATTCCCAGCGTCATTTGGTGTAACACAGGTAGCTTGGCTGTATGCCCCTTTACTCCACTTGATGGATGAAAATTCTGTAGCTGTGATGTCTTCAATGTTCTTTCTTGTATTTAAATAGTCCTTCTTTCCAGTCTTCAGGGTTTTAATTGGATTTTTCATCCTCAGCAGTCTGAAAGCCTCTTTACGGCTTCTATCAATCGAAAACTTCACAGAACAGAGAGTACATAGCAAAAGGGGCAGGTATTAATTGCGAGGCTGTTCTTGGTGTAAGACAGTAACCATCTTCAAGCGTACATATCAACAAGTCTTTTTTGGTTGTACTTTGCTAGAACTCAGGGCGATCGTTGCCTTCCTTCATTTCCTTCCTTTCCTTCCTTTCCTTCCTTTCCTTCCTTCCTTTCCTTCCTTTCCTTCCTTTCCTTCCTTTCCTTCCTTTCCTTCCTTTCCTTCCTTTCCTTCCTTTCCTTCCTTTCCTTCCTTTCCTTCCTTTCCTTCCTTTCCTTCTTTTCCTTCCTTTCCTTCCTTTCCTTCCTTTCCTTCCTTTCTTCTTCTTTCTTTCACATTCCCTTCTATCAATCAGAGAGACAGAGAATTGGTCAGCGTAAGCACGTTCAAAGGAGCAAATTGCCTTGGTTTGCTATACCAGACGTTTTTGATAAGTCCCAGCATCTTCTCCTTCTGTTCTTTCTATAATATTCTACCACACATCCACCCAACCCCTATACGTACACCCATGTAATGTGGACTCCTCTTACACCTAACCCCTCCTCCCCACGTGACACTGTTGGTTTACTATGATGAGGCGGAAGAAGTTGAAAACTTTCCATGATACATCTTGTTCATAATTAAGGAAGAGAATCGACATCGTCTGAGTAACCGCATGTACCCTTTCTTCTTGCCTTTGCTTTTATGAGAGAGACATAAGACACACACGCACACACACACACACACACACACACACACACACACACAGGGGAAGAGAGAGAGAGACATCTTTCGATTTTTTAATCTTTTAGATTTTTGAAGGTCTAGCTTCGTTTCTTCTTCTTCTCTTTTCTGTAGTTGATGACTACCCAAGGTCTGTAATCAGAAAGTCTATCCTTATAGGCACGAAGCCTATCGCGCTGACATTGCCCAGTCTTCTAGATATGGCGAGCCCGAGAAAAGCACAATCTTTAATTGGTATACTTGAGCTTTTTGGGACTCCATTTTGGCAAAAATCAAAAGAGTATGGTGGAGTTGACAAAGGAAATAATAAAGCGGCTTCATCACCATCTCGTTGAATTATTGATTTCAAATTCATTTTCTTTCCCCTCATAAGCAGGCATAAAACGTAAAACCCCAAAACTCCAAGAGGTCCCGTGAAACAAAGAGAACAAAATCTGTGGGCTAGCTGCTGCAGATGTCAATGTGCGAGTGTAGGAGTACATGCAGTCTCGTGACATTTGGAGGCGCCTGATCCGCGTGGTATATAGTATGGTACATATAAACATATAGAGAGAAGAGAAAGCAAGGGGACAAGAGAGGAGTAGAATGCAGGTTGCATCTCATCTCTTTTTTCCACCGAGTATCTCTCGTAGTGCCTCTACTTCGGCTTCACGTCTTGCGAGCTTCAGCTTGAGGTCATCACGCTCGCTAGTCACGTCACTCAATGCCCGCTCCAGATCGGCGATCTGGTCGAGGCGTTTCTGCCGGTATTTCCGCGCCGCCATTGTGTTGCGGTGTCGTCTAATGGCTGCTTGCGCTTCGTCACTGCCGGCATCGAAATCATCGCCGTCCGGCGATCGGGCAGCGCCGCGGTACTTTGAAACAGACCCCCCGCTGTGCGTGCTGGAGGGTGAGTCCTGGCGGTACTGATGCGGCGCTGGGGGCGGCGTCATGCCTGGCCCTGTTAAGCCGGCCATGGACTGTGTTGGCACGTGGAAAAAGGCGGCGTTGGCAGCGTCGGCTGAGAAAATGGGAATTGCCATGTTCAGCTTGTCTTGCTGGTGGTGTGGCATGACATGATGCATGCCTGCGTCAAAGTGATACTGGTGATGGAGGTCTTGCGTTGTGAAGAAGTGGTCTGGTGGCAGCGTATCATCGATTAGCACATGTTGCGGCCAGCATTGAGTGAGACCTTGGGCTTCAGCCATGATGAAAGAGAAGACGGAAATAGGAAAGGGCAAAGAACAGCAAACACTGTAAGAAGCGCAATTGTCCAGCGGAATGCACGCATAAGAGGGAGACGGCAACTCGCCACCCAAATATATACACGTATCTATCCAAGGGTGGGCTGGCAGGTACTAAGGCATGGCATAATAAAACAACACCACGCTAAGCAAGAGGGAAACGAATTGAAGGAAATAGAAGAGACTGGTCCAGAGACGTACCGCTAGGATCCATACTGACAGACAGCATTCGGTGTCGAGCAGGGGTGTGCAGAATCGGTTATTGGCGCTGGCCGCTGGCGTGAGACTGATTGAGAAAAGAGACGATAGAAGAAGACCCGAAGAGGCTGCCTTCCTTTCCTTGCGAATGCCGTCGGGGTCCGGCCTCGGCTGTGGCAATGCCGGAAAAAAATAGCAAAAGGCGGGCTTTCGTATAGGTTGAATCGCAGTGTCTTATTCCTGTGGTTTCAGCTGGTATCGTCGCTGCGAATCGTCCGAGCTTCTAGACTATCTGAGATGCGCGTGGAGTGGCGCACGGCTGAATTATACGCCACGTGCTGTAGATGGTGGTGAGATAATAGTCCAGCAGCTGCTCGTATGTCGAGTATAGGCAATAGATGGGTTTCCGCATTCAGCGCGCAGAGCGTGGTGATGCTTCGGCTTTTATGTATCTCGACGCCGCCAGGTCTCACGGGCGCCGCCTTTTCGGCATCCGCGTGGCTGTCCATGCCGCAGCCTCTGGATCGAGACTTTTTTTTCTCTTTCCCCACGGAAGGATTCCGCCTGGCGGCCGGAGTGGTGAACCGTCTCCTACAGTATGCTCTTTTGCAGCGTGCAATGCCCGAAACACACACCCCTGGCCCTGGCGCCAGTAACGGATCGCGGGCCACTTTTGCTGCTGCCGGGGGGTGCGCATACTGCACAGTACGTTGCCGCAGACAGTGTCCTTGTCCATGCACTGGATTTGGGCCCCTGCAGCTGCGTGTACTATGTACATATGGCGAGTGGCAGATGGGCAAGGATAAGTCGGCCTTCGTTGCTACTTGTAGTAGCATCCAGCGCTCCGTCACGCATTGCAGACGATCAAATCGCTGATGATCAGTAGATGGAGGTGGACGGTCGATGTGAGTACATGTACCTACATGTAGCCAGAAGAACGAACACGAGTTGCCTGCAGGCGCTGGGCGTGCAGGTTTCGGCGGGGTGACTAAGCTGGAAGTCGCTGTAATTTCAAGGCAAAGGGTCCCCGGCGCCCAGATTACAGTGCAGTAGCCCGGTACATGTAGGCATTACAGCACAGCATGGTGCGTGGTGCGCTAGCCACATGCACCTAGGCCTCAGTAGGTGCCAGTATTGGCAGCAGGAGTTACGCCGTGCCCAGATCTCTTGCGCCTCACCGGGGCCCACGACGAGCAGCTGTTTGAGAGACACGCAGTTCGCGGGATGGCCTGGACCGGGAATGGTGCCGCCTAATAATGTGCCTTGGGGAAGATTAGTGCATAAGGCGAATGCACAAGCATTGGCCGTAACGTTGCTAAGTAAACACAGGCTCAAGGCGTGCATAGTGTAAAGTGCAGTGCAAATGCCGTCCGTCCCTGTGGGGCCACCGTTATGCTGGCCCGTTCCGAATCCGGGCCGCGGCAGGGGCTAAAAATTTAAAATAAGGACTGTACTCCGTAGAAAACTGCATTTGCCTTCATGTCACTACTGAGGTATTGTAAGTACATGTAATTATTCGCACACAGACCCAAGACTGTATAAACTCAAATGTCTCGTAAATTCATAGCATATAGTATTCTACTAGGAATCACTAAACTATGTAACCAACACCCAGTACACACAGTCCACACTTCAGTGTGTGTATATATCTTCACCCTCAACAACAGCCGCCAGGCTCAACTCTCTCTGAAGCATCCGGCTTCCTCTGTCATCCACAATGGCACAGGAACGCTCCCCCGGCTAGGGCTATCTATGCCCTTCAGCGGCTGATCAGGCGGCTAGACAGGCGGTCAGCCTGAAAATTATGCAGCGTACGCCTGATCTGGTAAGGATCAACTGCTGCTAAAGCAGATCTGTCACCTATCCTACATAGTGCCAATGAACATGATATAGTGCTAGTACGAAACACTGTAGTATAAGGATCAAGTTACGAGATTCCTAAAACACCAGGACAACTCAAGTTATTCTCCGATGACCAATTTCTTGTAAAGTTCGTGTTCGTGTTTCTCATTTGTCTACAAAGTATACGTTGGCATCGTAAAGCGGGAATAACCAGCAAGTATCATAAAGAGAGTTGAGTATAGTTTTAGTTGTCAAGTGTCCAGTCCTCACGAGCCATTTGTAAATGCCTAGCACCGGTGTCTTCGGTGTCTACGCAGCACCACTTTCACGGCTGTAACAAGCTAATCTGATCCTTCTCCTCGGAGCTTAATGATCGCTGACTCCTAACTACACATATCCATTAGTGTTTCAAATTCCGGTGTGTACTACCAGAAGCATCATATCAGTGCCATCGTGTACTTCGATCGGCTTATTGTTTTAAAAAGCACAGCTCCCTAATGAAAGACGAAATGACGCGATCCTACTAAGGTACCCAGTGTCCACCAAGGTACATAACTTAACATCCACTGCCTACAGTAGGCACCCAGGCATCGATCCCAACGTGATTCAGACTCCCCACCTTCGTTTATGTCTACATCATTTAATTCCTTGATCCGGACTTGTGATGAAACCATTCCATGCCAAGCATCGGGCGCCAAGAGATGCTTAACAAGGCTTGACCAAATCAAGAGAATGTAACCAAACGGTATAAGTTAAACTTAAGTATCGCAGAGTTCCCAGAACGCAGTACGGCATAAGATCAAAATAACACAGAACCAACAGATTGCCAACATATTGCCGTTATCAGCCGTTATCGCGATCATCTACATACGTGTGCATCCTCTTGGCTGTAACACGGCAATAGCTTGTCACAGTATTAAGTGGTTGGCAGCCAATCAGAGCTCTGTATACGCATATAAATCCGGCAACCTTGCTAGCATCTTCTGTTCGGCGCTTTCCTTATTACTCCTTGCAAGACACAAGATCCGCACCCAGCGGCAAAATGCAATGCCGCAAGTCTCCTCTTTTCTTTCTACCAATGGGAATCAGAGGTAATGACTCGGGTTTGGGGGGTTTTTTTTCCTTCCTTTTTTTTCTTTTTCTTCTTTTTATTTATTTATTTATTTTTTAACTCTTAAGGTCTATACATAGTATAATGATTTTCCATCTCCCTGGTGTCCCTTCTAAGACTGGCAAGGGGTAATGATCCGCACAAAGAATATTACTAACTAAATAGAGCGTTAGCGAAATGACCACCTTTCGGTTTTCCCTCTTCGATTCTGTTCTAGTCTTGTTTAAAATCCACGCCACTCTTCTTACTGCAACAAGCTTCCATGATGCTCCTCTGCAAACGCCGGGAACATCATACCAGTCTGGTCGATACGATTTGCGAAACATAGGGCACAGTACAGATATGCTTTCTATGAAACTGAAAACTACATGGGACCACCACTCGTTGGCAAGACCGACAGGGTGGACAAGAGGGAAGAACGAGGCGACATGAACGAGATGAACGAGGTGCGAGACGGACGCCGGGAAGTGGCGGGCAGTGCTTACCAGTACTACTACCTAATATTGGTTAGAACCATGCATGGAGATTTCTACTGAGGCTTCGACGCGATGCAAGGCAGTTGTCCGCAGTTTGAGCGGCAAGACCCATGTCTAGGACAGTATCGGACCTTTCAACCTCGGCGTGGAACCGCTTCCTAGCGTCCGGTAGGGCTGGGCAGCTTGACCCGCGCTGGGGAGGGAGGCCTGCCATCCGTCGGTTCGACCTGAAAATCTGCTCGGACACTTGCGCTATTTGGGCCACTGATTGTGCTCGTACTAGTGCTTTTACGAAGCAGCACAATCTAACCCGCGGGAAGTTGATCGATTTACCAGCAGTGTCCATAGTGCAAGGATAACTCAAGGCAATCAACTGCCTGATAAAGGCAGTTGTAGTCCTGGTATACAAATATCTGTGCCAAGGCTTCTCCGGAATAAAAGCCTCAGAGCACAGAGTAGCTTTGTAAACCACTTCTAATCTAGATTCTCTATTTCTTCCATCCGAAATTCGAGCAGCTTATCTTACAGCCAAGCTCCAGCAGAAAGGCGTAGCTCACACTTGCAGGGGGCTGTAAGCCAATCAAGTATGCTTGTGCTTCCAATTCTCTTTGCACGAGTAGGAGAATGGTGGAAAAAAATTGATCTTATTTCAAAAATTAATGTGTGCTTTACAACACCCTTTCAAATCTCTGGATTATATGCGTCTTAGTTTAATCTGAGTTGTCAACTTTTAAAACTCAGAATGGGCATGTGTGCATGTACCTACCTACGTGTAGAGAGCTGATATGTGGACATGAACTCTGCTCACCCCGCTTACAAACTCGCTGACTTAAGCCAGGGATATTGACAGGCGCTAGCTGCCTAGTGCTGTAATATAGCGGAGCGCCTGAATACCTATGTCTGTTGTTCAAGATTCAAGTACATACATGGACCACCTGATAACTGTGCCCCAGATGCTAAGCCCACCAAATATCCGGGGCGGGGGGAGTAAGTGGCAAAGACAGAGCCACGACAATATAGCCTTGGAGCTTATGTGCTGAGTTATGATGCTTATATGTAAACGCCTACAATGTAAGCCACATAAGGTATCTAGTGCTTGTATTAGCGCTTGAAGCATGACTATGCCATTGTTGCTGAGGTTCAATATCCGGAGGCAACGGCCCCAACACGCAAATCACTTTATCTGAGGCGCGTTATTATGAAACATTTACATGGTTACTTACCCAGTAGAGGCATTATAGTACTCATAATAAAGTATTGTATATTTGTGCTTGGAAGGCATCTCTATCCTTGTATAATACACACATGTACCCTTGGTGCATTGTAGTACCTACTGCTAGGTACCTAACAAGCATCAGGTAAGCCTTGCAGATGCTACTATATATCGTTTCTCCAAGGTATGTACTCCATGCACTGGGTAGGTAGTATTGCGTATACATCACTGTATCCATCGAATCACAGAGAGCGCACGTGGTGTCCCGCGAACGAATGTAATTGAGCAATGCCACAAAAAGGGGATCCTACATCTAATCTGGCGGGTTCAAATGCTGAGAGGAATATGACACGAAGTCTATGTACTCCGTACTCGTTACGAGTATTGAGAGTCGAATTGTCGGTGGCATGGCTCACGTGGCTTTGCAAGCCACATGCCAACGAACTGACTTATATATTACACACTCCCATAATACACTCCTGCACATACCTCTCGATGCCACGTTTGGATCAGCCCATTGATAAGGCTCGGGAACCTTTAGCGTTACTCTTGTATACGATGTCAATCTCAAGCCCCAGCACTGCGATCTGGTGGTGGCATTAAGGCTAATAAGTGGCAGACGGGGTAGCCGAAGACGCCACCATACAGCACTAGGTATTATTCGATCTCAGTCAAGGGTGGTTCTGCATCTGGCCGTCAGCAAGATACGAGTCGTACTGTCTTGGCGCTGCATATGCATGATGCTGCTGCAGAACAATGGGTGCCCAATCCAAATGGGGCGAGAGGATGAGCGCTAGGGTGCTGCATCTTATACAGATTGGAGTTTATGTGTGTGCCTCTGTGTGTGCCTCTGTGTGTCTGTGTGCGTCTGCATGTCTGAGATGACGAAAGAAGGATTTACTCAGGCAAAGAATCCAAAAAGATGGGGGGGGAGAAAAAAAAAAGATGCAAGTATCCGTTCGCGGTAATGGTATGCCATATTGATGACATTTACCTCCACGCAACAGTGGGGGAGCACACTCTGCATCTATTTGCTCGTTACACATCCATATTTTATTTTAGCCTACTTCTTGCTCGCAAATTATTCCGACATTGGCCAATCATTTGATCTTCGGAGTCCTTGCCCGGTCCAACAAGAGCAAATCAAAGGTTGGGTTTGAGAGGGTAACCTAACCTACTCCGCCTACGCACATTATACGCTTTGCTGCTCTTCTTATCTCGAAACAATAGCCGAAGGGAGGGGGGAGAATGGTCTAAGAAATTATTCACATGCCAAAAGAGGACAAGCACGAAATATTGCGTCGATCGAAACTAACTACTGTACGCAGATAATTTACATACGGGTAAACGATGTGTCGACGCCTCAACGCCTCAATGCCGCTCTTGACCCACAAAAGGCGGGAATTCAGGCTTCAATCAATTTCCTTAAAAGCTTTTATTAAAAAAAGGTACTCACAATGACCCTGGTCGGCGATGTAACTGCTCGACTATACTACGACGAGCATAGCGCGTGAAGCTGTACTCCATACCACTGATTGATCTTTATATCATCCATGTTATTAAGCTTCCCTAATTTGGAATATATTGCGCTATGAGGAACAGAAGCTCCTGCCAACTTGCCTGTCCTGAGACGACAACAAAAGGAAGTGACCCCCATTTCTGGAAAAATTAGTCCCTTCATTGCGGAGCACTATCATTGTCGATTGCACCATACATAAGCCGCCGTCCCCAGTTTATAAGGCTTCCACCCATGTGGTTTTGGGGAGTTTAGCTACATGGGAGGTGTAAGGTGCTATTGCTATTAAAGCACACGTCGCCGAAACGGATTACATGCAGTATTGGTCCTTCTACTAGTAGTAAACTAGTAAAAGCCGCCCTAGATCTACTAAAGTAGTTTTCTTCTTCCCTCTTCGGAAGGTGGTTAACGGCGAAATTTTCTAAAGTTCTGACAGCACAAGTGCCCAAGGAAAATTTCATACTTGGAACTCATTCATACAGCTAGGTATATCCATGACCCCGGACAGTATTACAAGTAGGTATACAGATCTAAGCGGAGCTGTGATATAATCACTGCTATCTAGGCGAAGCGGTGACAAAATTTTGACGCTGCCCCTTGCCAGTTCAGTGACAGCAGCCATGGCCAAACTCTCATACACGTAAATTATGTCGGCGTACGATCACAATGGAATCTCCACCCATCGCCAAGAAAAACTGGTAGGTGACTCAACAAGTGATCCCTGTTGGCCCGATATTCAACTAGGTTATTAGTAGAAGACTAGGATTCTTTCTTCTATCTTTGGAATCAATAGCACTGGAACAGTATAAAAGACGGGAGTTGATTACAAACAACAAGATACAACCCAGCGCGTTGAAAAGTGGCTTTTACTTAAGACTCTTGTTGTTTTATAAGAGTTGCAATTAAAGTGCAGTTTATTTTATTTTTTTTTTTCTCCTTTTCTTATTTTAGTATTGTAATCCTTCATGTAATCAAGCTGCGCTATTCGCAAAGAATGAGCACTTGCGTATATGAGCTGTCCTTTTTGGAGAAATTTGGGCCTTATGGGGAGCGGGATATCCCCAGACCAATAGCCCAGTAGGCTAGGGCCAACGGGCAATCGGTATTAACACCACGATAGTACGTAGTACCCGAGACATTGATTACTCCGTAATTCCTGGACAAGGGTAGATCATCAGTAAACTCTCCCCCTTGCAGCTCTTTCGGCACCGGGGAGTCAGTCCGGAACTCCAGCTTGTCCAAGCAGAAAAAGCACCATGAGTGGCACTATTACAGCCATCTCCATCAGATCGTTGTGCAGATCCTGGTTGCTGTAAACGCCGAACATCCTGGATAACTCCGGTGCTACTGGTGCACGTATGTACAACTGCCATATGGAGGACTTTCCACTTACACGCCCCCCTGGCTGATGATCGACAGGTGCCGAGTATGTAGCAGCAAGATTCTCCTTGTTCAGCCTCCGGATATCGACCGACTTATCGAATTTTTATTTACACCTTTAATGAGTAGATGATTACGTTATTTTGGGTCCCATGGCAAGCCATCATGAGCTCACTTTGCCCGCCCCAATTCCGGAGTTTTCAAAGATGCTATATATTAGGTTCCTTCCCTTGGTATGCAATTAACGCATGACTTGACATCCTTTTTCCTTCTACGCACATGGTCCGGTCTATTCAGGTCATCTAAGCGAGAGAGAGATGACATGATCAAATATTGACCCAGTCGGAGCTAGGAAGTTTACTAGGACTCTTTGTATAGCTATCCACGGAGCAACAAGTTCTCCGTCCGAAAGCACTAATTCTGACAGAACAAGCTGCTCTAACTCCATGTTAAAATAGATCCGTGGCATCTTCCGTGAAGCTTTCTCTTACAGACCTAGCCCCCGAAGACGCCACCAATGTCCGAGGACTTGAGATACACGCAGATTCCAAAGGCACGGAGCAAGCAGTGTAGGGAGTTGAAGTGATGCGGATTAAGCGAATATCAGCCCCCGTTTATTTTCCATAGTCTAAAAATATCTAAAAGGGGGCATGTGGAATACACGCGCCCTCTCTCTTCATTACCTGCCCGTAAGCCGGATTTCGGCGTAGCGAAGCGGCACATAGAGCAGCGAAGCCACTGCAAACGCCATCTCAAAGCCAATATCTCCTGTTGTCTTTGCTATAGGTCCCTGCCACCACACCTGGTCCATACACGGGACAACCATTCCAAAGCACAAGATGCCACTCAGCAGAGCTGCAATGCCCAAGGGCAGCCTCTTAGCGTCGCTCCAGATAGCGTGGTCATACGAGCTATAGTCTTGGCGACGGAATAAGACGTGCTCCACGATGACGATTCCGACGAATGCCGCGGACCAGTAACCAATCAGAGACACGAAGTTCTCCAGGCTCTCGAAGAAGTTGTCCACGGCGGTGATGGCCACCGCTATGATAATGGCGGTGATCACCACGGCAAACAGGTATCGAGGAACCTTGAAGAGCCATGGTGCCAAGGTTTGAAAGTTGAGGGTGATAGCGTAAAACGTTCCACATGTGTTTCCCAGCAATGTCAGCGCCAGCACAACCACGATGAACTTGCCAAAGTTGCCCGCGCTAGACAGCATCGCTGCAAGGGCACCGCCGACAGAGTAGTTGTCAAATGCATCTTGCCACTCTGGGTTGTTGGGAATCGCCCCAGCAACGGCTGCTCCGAGGATCATGAGCAGTACGGTGGGTGTGAGAAGGCCCCAGTAAGAGTAGGCAAAGACTCTCCATCTGTCGATCGTTAGAATCTCGCTTATTGTATATGGTACTACCGAACTTATATGCTGAACTCAGGGGGGGAAGAAGGAGAGCTGGAAGGATTTATGGAGTAATGGAGTAATGGTCGGTCTGTGCTTCTGATCTTTATCTTCCACCCCCCTTTTTTTGGCGTTGCAATCGATTCAAATGATGTGGAGGGTGGCAATGGAATCACACAAGCGAAGGGGGTGCAGGGGATAGCGACTTACGATGGAACCTTGGGATCAAAATAAGTCGTGAAGTCACTGGCTAGAGCGGCCCAAGGAATTTGGTAGCTGGCGACGATCATGCCAAAGTTGAGGACATCTGCAGCCGTAGCAGGCTCCGCGGGGGTGGATTGCTTCTTGAGGCCTGAGCCAGCGCAGCCAGTGGCGATGACAACGCTGATAATGGCCGGGATGAACGCATATGTCTCGTATATATGCAGAATTCGAAAGCCGCAAAACGAAACCAGCAGAGATAGTACTGCAATGATGACGATGCCCACATCAATGCTGACATGCCCATTCGAGATGGCAGAAATACACTGTCCGCCTGTAATACAGATGATGACAGTGAAGCCAGTCATGCTGGCCAAGTTCAGCAGCACCGGTAATGATACGATATATCGGCTAAATGTCCGATTGGTTAGGGTTTTCTCTTTAGACGTCGTGGGTCTCAAGTATATCTTACCCAAAGCTATAGCGAGCCTGTATCATCTGTCTCATGCCCGTCTTGGGGCCCAAGATGGCGAGGAATGCCGGAGGTATAGTAGACAGCATGCAGAAGAACAGAATCACGAGAGATGAGTCTCTCAGGCTGAGATTATATGACAAGGGTCCTAGCATGCCAAAGGTGATGCTGCGAAAGGTTAGCAAGTAGTCGCCACATATAGGCATATGCTACTCAGTATAAGTAACAGGTGCATATTCACAAAGTGAGATGCACCATTCTGAGCGCCAAGACTTACCCCAGGATGTTTGCATTGATGGAGAACCAGACGGTGAAGATATTAAAGAAGCGTGTTGAAGTGCGCTCCTCCACCGGTACCGGCAGGATGCCTCGCTCCTCGATGCGGCCAGCTCGCAGGACTTTGTGGAGTAGCGACTCTTCATCGCTTTGATGGCCATCCTTCTCCCTGACCGGCACGGCCGTTGCCTCTACCGTATCCACCAGCATCTGTGCGTTGCGGGCGCTGCTGAGTTGTCCAAAGGTTATTAATACTCCGTACTTCTAGAGGACTTTTTTTTTTTATGAGGCCGTAAGTAAGCCGGCTTGTTTCTCGAACAGCTGAACGGAAAACACGAGGGTGTTTCTGAGCAAAAAGAAAACCAAAAACAGTGCAGAAAAAAAAGGGGGGACCTCAAGAGCTGTCACACCACATCACCCTTCTAGATCGCCATGCAGGTATATTAAAGGCAGATGGAGTTGCAGTGAGTCAAGATTTTTGCCGCCCTTTGACAACTACTCACTTTTTCTCTGAGCTCTTCCACCCCTCTCCGACCCGGGCCGGGGTAGGGAACAAAAACTTTTCGCTTTCACGCGCAACTAAACCACTAAATAGGGTCTAGGAGGCGTCTAGGAGGCGTCTTGGGCCAATCACACGGTGGATGGCCAGGGACCGGTTCATGAGCGACCGGCCCGCCCACCAAAACCCTGCAGCGCCCCTCCGCCACCAAGCAGGAACAGTATTAGTGTGTTTATGTTGCGGATACAGCTCAAAACTGTATCTCTTTCGCTATCTTGCAGTGGCAATGTCGGGGGTATGCGATCTGTGATGGTTGAAGTTATTCAAACGTTTACGCTATAGGAGATATCTCATCCGGACGATGAGAACAGTCATCCAAGTTGCTCAACACAATACTGATCACCGTAATAGAGCCGTAAGCCCCCATCTTTTTCGGTTACACTATGCAGAGAATGTCTCACCAGGGAGGAACTGTGCAATCATCTGACGAGATGTTTAAATTAATTCTACAAATAGGATAGCTTCAAATAAGGCGATACTTAGACGTAATACTTGGAAACCAATGAGAACTATAATATACTCAAGAAGCCCCTATAAATAACAAACAAGGTGTAAGTGAATCCCGGCAATACTATCAATTACCATTCTTAGGCGTAGTCCAAACTTTGCATTCAAGGCCATCAACCCTATTCTCTAAAATAATAAAATTAATAATGATGAAAATTATCAAATAATAAAATACAATTCACAAGTGGCGTGTGCCTCCTAGTAGTGGTGTGACGAGTGAATTGCATGTGTCCCGGGTAAGGTCTACAAGTGGTGGGGTTAATTTGACCATGAGTGTTTGAATACGGTGGTGTGGTTCATTAATGAGCAGAATTGCAAGATGTGTAGAGAATTATTTCTTATATTGAAGATTTTGAAATAATAATAGTTATCGCACGTAGAGAGACTTGTTATCGAGAGAAACTATGATCAAAGGTAACGATTTGTGGCCCAGAGATAATCAGAAGCGCATGGATAAAAAACTTTCAAGCATCGCTGTATTAGAGGCGATTCTAGGCGAAAGGAAGAATATTTAGGTTTTGAAGCACTGTAGAAGATAAAGGTGTATATAGTATTTACCAATTATATTACTAGAGTCTAAGTGAACTGCCGAGTAAGAGAAAATTTGTATCTTGACCCATAGTTCATCCAGCATTCAGCTTAACTGCTTGCCATTCCTTGCGACTTCTTGCGAAAGAAACCTCCCAGCGCTCCCATTAGCGCACTTATCCCCTTCTCATTACTATCCTTCTCAAGGCCGTCGCGAATCCATCCAGGCAGCTTGCCTCGGATACGATCCGTACCGTACCTTCGATCGACTAAGATGATCGCGGCATAATCTCCACGGTGTCGGATTGCCCGACCAATACTTTGGTTAACGGCTCGCATGCAGGCGTTTTCGTAAAAGTCTCGCGCGGCCTGCTTCGCTTGCGCCGTCGCTTCGCTCGGGTTTTGCCCTTCTGTGATGAGTCGGTCTTTGATGGTGGACTCAATGTACTCAATCTTTGCCTTCCAGTCCGGCGATGCAATATTTGGGTAGGGCAACCCAATAACCACTACGCATCGCCCCAAACGATCTGAAAAGTTGATCCCTTCTGACATCTTGCCACCTACGACACTTAGGAGCAAAGCTCCAGTGCGCCTATCTCCCGCCGGTTTGGTCCCCAGGATCGCTTGCGAATAGTCTCGCAACACATCGTCGCTGCTTTCGCCCTTTGTGTCCCTGAATACTGTTTTTCGAGCTTGCAGCCGATCCCATATCGCTTGCGAGCTGCTGTTTTGGGGCTGCTGCCATACTTTTATTATCTCGTCAAGGTAGCCATAACTTGGGAAGAAAACGACGACACCATCCGGCACAATGTTGCAAACATTCAATATTGACAGGCCCAGCTGGTTCATCATATCTCTGTTCCCCCGTTGTTTAAAGCTGAACTCAAACGGTGGTGATCCTGGATGGCTCGAGGCTAGTGTCCACACGCAAAGATTCTCTGGTGGGATGACATGTCCACAACTTAGCGATGTTACCTTTGTTGAATCAAGAGTAGGGAATAATTGATCTTTGTAGTCTTGGAATGGCGACATGGTTCCGCCGGCCAAAATTACAGCTCTAGCGCTTGAAACAATTGACGAGAAGGCGTGTGTTGGCGAGAGAAGAAGATACGTCAGCTTCACATCTGCCGCAGCCCCATGAGTTTTTTGGTAAAAGATACGGCCTTCAGAGCTCAAATTGGTCAGAGCAATAAGGAAAGAGACGAGGGCATGTAAGACTGGAGATCCAGCCTTTAGGGGCCCTGACTTTTTGCTCTCCTCATCGTTCTCTACGTGAGCGACATAGCTCTCAATCTTGTATGCAAGTTTTGAGTCTTGTATATACTGGATTAGCTCGTAAACATTGATCTGGTCGATGCCCTTGTGTCTTGTTAGATCGTTTGGATCGACAATACCATGTTCGTCCTGGAGAGATATTGGTTAGCAGATCATCAACCAACTAAATACCGCTATTCCGTAGCCATACCTTGAGTTTCAACGCTCCTTCCAACCACTCAGTAAGGCCGTCAATGACCCTTCCTACTCTTCCCACGTTTACTCGATTTATGCCCTTTAGCTTTTTTCCAAATCGTTTGACATACACCCCAAGCATCTGGCGACCTCTACGAAGGTCACTCAATTGCAGCTCTGCCGCATGCACGTTGGAGATTGCATCGAGAATATTGTGCGCCTCGTCTATTATGACGACATTACCTTCAAGCTTTATGCCTAGTGCCTCGCGAGCACTCCGTTGCAATAGAAGCGGGTATGGAAGCGTGATGATTTCGGCTCCGGGTAGGGCCACTCGGGAGGCATAATAAGGGCATACTGACAGAGACTTGCCTAGTTGATGGAGATCTTCGATATCAGGGAGAGTCGCCAAGGTGGAATCTCGAAACTGATGGGTTTGGCTAAGAAGCTCTTCTTTGGGCACAAATGAGCATTTAGTGCTGGACTTTGCTTGTTGAAGTTCCGTACAGCGATCATTGATGGCTTGGACAGACCCAAGGCGAGCAACCGAGGGGTTGATGCAGAGTTTTTGGCGTGATGATAATGGCAACAGCTTCACAGGCTCTGTTGGGGAGGCATCTGATCCCTTGGCAACTGAAGTGGGTAACGAGGATGGAAATACAGGACGGCGCAGTTCTGTGATAAATTGTGATAATTGAGAGTGCGTTCTGGATGTATAATAGATCTATAGTCTCTGGTTACTATGAGTAGGAACTGAATCAGTGTCAGTACTCGCACCTTAATTTTCTCTTCGATAATTTCTTCGTCGCTATCCGTTTGCTTAATACGGTTTCCTAGCCCGATCTTTTCAAGAATCTCTCGCGATTCTTTGCTCAATCCAGATAGAGCATCTTCCTGACGTTCATCGTGGTCATCTGTGTCCAACAACCATTCAGCGTCCTCGTCTGCTGTAGTTTTTATGGAAGCTGGAACCTCTTCCACTCGACGTCGTTTTCTGCCTCTTTCCTCTTGAACCTTTTCTTTGAGTCTAAAAGATGCAAGACGCTTTTCTCTGTCTTCCCATTGTCTCAGGAGCTCTCCTCGTTTACGAGACAGGAGTTGTTCGACAACCCAGGACGGCTCGTCTTTGTACGCGTCTCCTGCTTCTTTCAAGGCCACCTCCTGTTCAGTAGCCTTATGGTTTCGAAGCCATGTTAAAGATGCGCATATTAATGAGAGAGATTTACCCTGGTAGAGCAATTAGCTTGTGCCGCCTGAGCTCAACCCGTCACAAGCATGATGTCCTCTACTGTCTCCTCTTTTGGCTGAATAAGGAGGCTTTTCTCAACATGAATCTCACAGAGGAATAATAAACCTACAGTGCCAGTTGGGCTTTCTAAAATTCCCACCTGTCCTTCTCCAGTCTCCAGAATCTGATATACTGTTTGCATAAACTGATTCTGAACCTTATACGGCGTGAATGGATGGTGAAAGTCAAGATTGGACAACTCGTGAGCAATCCCATCAACTTCTTCTGATGAAGTCATCTCGTCAAGTCTATTAATTTGCTACGCTTCTTCATCGCATCTCCTGTTGTTCACGCTACAAAAGATACGCGGCACTCACGATCGGTTTGGTCCGTTAGTAAGCGCGTTGAAGTTTCGCGGGCGGTGTGACGGTCAATGCGCTAGATCCTTATCGGTGGAGCAGCTTTGCGATACGAGATACGGGTTATCGCGGTCGCACACCACGTGATGGAAAATAATTCATGAGCAAAAACGTCACAATTAGGCTTAGGGCTGTGCTGCCCTCTCGCCTAACAATTTTCCGGGGCCGTGCTGTGCCAAAGCCGCTGGCCGCAAAAACACCACCACCCACTTCCAGTCCTTCGACGCAACACATCGGAGAAGCGACAACACCACAACCGTCGCCATGCCTACCCGAACTTCGAAGACCCGCAAGCAGTACGTTGATGAGCCCGTCCGATCATGATTCTTGAATTGCTGGGGAACGAGTGTCACGCCGTCGTGGCGCCCGTTTGACACGCGCATATTGCAAAGATTTGCACATTGAACATGGCAGGCTAACAAATTGCTCTCGAAACACAGCCGCGGCCACGTCTCCCATGGAAAGGGTCGTGTAGGAAAGCACCGCAAGCATCCCGGTGGTCGTGGTCTGGCTGGTGGTCAGCACCACCACCGTACCAACATGGACAAGGTTCGAACGACATGATTCAACGACAAGCGCCCCGAACGTGATTGACTGACCGTTTACGATAGTACCACCCTGGTTACTTCGGTAAGGTTGGTATGCGATACTTCCACAAGCAGCAAGCCCACTTCTGGAAGCCCATCATCAACCTCGACAAGGTACATTGAATCCTTCCCCGCTAAGAATTTTTTTGGTCCCTCGGAGCAGCAAAGATGGAAACGAGAAAACACCAAAAATTATTCTGAGGCAACCTGTTCGATCAAGGGTCAATTGGCTAATGGGTGATTTTTTTTTTTTTTTTAGCTGTGGTCACTCGTCCCCACCGAGACCCGCGATGCTTACGTCTCCGGCGAGAAGAAGGACACCGTCCCCGTCCTCGACCTTCTCCCTCTCGGCTACTCCAAGCTGCTCGGCAAGGGCCGCATCCCCGAAATCCCCCTGGTTGTCCGCGCAAGATGGGTCAGCAAGCTGGCTGAGCAGAAGATCAAGGAGGCTGGTGGTGTTGTTGAGCTGGTGGCTTAAATGCATTACGCTGTGCTGGAGTAAGGCTTGTGGATTTGGAACCGGGTTTTTCACGGTGGAAAATGGATCTTCGCCCCTGTATACCGAGACAAAGGTCTCTGGGGAGGGATTGGGTTGTTCGGCTACGAGCATTGCATCAGGGACTCTATAACGGAGTTTTTTTAACGAATGAAAAATCAAAAATTCGCCCATGCTTCGACACTCGACTTCTGTGCAAAAAGAGGTAGACTGGTGCGTTGGCATCGAGTCTCTCGGGGAGGCTGATGATGCTAAAGTGATACGTGGGAGAGAACGGGAGGAATTGTTACAACTATGAATCTGGCCCCAGATTCAGCCATGGTCTAGCTCGCAGAGTTGATGTAGTAATGCTCCAAAACGCCGATACCAGCCCCCATTATAGCATACATGATCTAGTACAGTACATGTTGACCCTTGCCTATTCCCAAACTTCCATTGCTCATTTCATCATATCAATCCCATATGCTTATGCTCGTAATTATTAAGTTATGCTAGTCCTATAGATCTTTCATGCAGGGAGCATGTCGACCTCGTCTTCATCCGTGGTTTCATGAGACGCTAGTCCTATGTTTAGAAACTCATGGTCCAGAGCTTCTTGTGCCGTGATTCGTCGGCTTGGGTCCAACTCCATGCATCGTTCAAGGAATCGGATCGCAAGCTTTTCGTCAGTAGTTAGAGGTTTATCCTCTGCCCTGCATGTGCTCCACAAGATAATCTTCTCCATAGTGAAGCCCTGCTGGCCAATTGTGGGTATAGTTGTCTCGAAGACGCAACCGTGCAAAAGCCCAGCTGCCTTCATTCGCCTAGACCCGAATATTGTTGCAATCTCAATCATTGCCTCGACATCATCAGCGGAATTAAAGAAGGGGAATCGCTTCGACAAGATCGTGAGAAGTATGACGCCAGCCGACCATATGTCGATTGCCGGGGTTTGTTCCGTACACTTGAATAGCACTTCCGGGGCGCGGAACCCTCGAGTACCTGCACGATTGGCCCGCCGGGAGGGACGAGTGTCTGATTTAGGGTAGCCCGGCTGTGTAGTCATCGATGTTTGTGCCCAGGCAGAGCTTGCCTGGCGATGCTTCCGCGTTTCTCTCGCCTCGTGGCAGAGGCATGGTTTGTTATCTGTGCCCTCCCGTTCAGCCAATCCAAAATCCACGAGGACGCCATGCTGGGTTGTTGGGTCGTAGAGGAAATTCGTAGGCTTAATGTCCCGGTGTAGAATTTTATGCTCGTGCACGCTCTTGAGAGCAGTGAATAAGGAGCGAAGATATATAGCAATATCAGGAACTGTCATCTCCCTGAAATACGCTCGAAAGTCGCCATGACGGAAATATGGAAGAATGGCAACGACCTGGTCGGTATGGCGAAAGGCAGTAATGAGAGGACAGACGGATGCGCATTGTCGTAAATCATGTAATAGCTCGAGCTCGTTGAGGATTCGCGCAGGACTGGATGTGACGTAAATCTTCTTGATGGCTACATAACGCGTTCGTTTCCGCGGGGAGCGAGACCCATTCGAGCGTCCTTTGAGAGGAGGAGGGGTCCATTTGGACAAATCGTCTTCATAGTCCCAGCTGTTGTCGTATCGATCATAGTGGATGTCTTCGGCCTTGAAGACGGTAGAGAAGGTGCCTAGCAAACAGGAACACGCTCTCAGCCCACGGGGGTCTCACCACGCAGCCAATCAAGTGACATACCTTCTCCAATGCGCTTGATCAGCTTATACCGATCTCGAAATCCGGGGAAGTCTTGCTGTAGCCGGTCCATATCGGCCTGGACACTGGATTCGACATGCTCATCTTCAGAGCTCTCGTCCTCTTCCTCTTCCTCTTCCTCTTCCTCTTCTACCACCTCTTCTTCCTCTGGCTCGCCAATTGTCGTGGCATCCTGGCCGTCTACATCATCCTCATCCACCATGACCTCTGTGTCTTCTGTTCTGGCATCCTCGTGGATGTCAAAAGTATCCTCCGTTGGCCGGAGCATTGCAGCCGCCATAGCAGCCAGCTTCCCTGCGAGCAAATTGGATTATAGGAGGAAGCGAGAGCAGCGTGTATGCCAACCAAGAGAAAAGAAAAAGAAATCAGCAAGAAAAACAACAGGAAAATACAGCGCAGATGTGCAATTGGGTTTCTAAGCTGCTCACCCAAAAAAAGCACCAAAAAGCAGCGACTCAATGCAGGTCCTAAAGAAGTTCTAGGGCACTGTGGGGTGTCTTTTTAGTGGCTTGAGGCAGCTTACAGAGCGCTTCCTCAGTGGTCGAAAACGCGACCGCCGCAGTTGATGGCGGGGCGGCTTTCTTTTTTACAAAGCTGTCGCGTCTACAAAATAAACAGACGGTTGCCAGGTCCAAGATTCATCCCCCCCGCCATTTTGCCGCACAACAAACGGCAGCGCGAACAAGACGACGCAACGACCAGAGACGCAAGGCGCACCACTTTGACGCTGAGACAAGGCGCAGTGCAGCCAAACGTTGGACTCACTAAGCAGGGGAATCTCGACAGGTTCATTTTCCGCCCAGGCTCGACTCGATCTGCCTCGATACCCAAGCTCGAAACCCCGCCATCTCGGCGCACAAATCGCCCATCATGGGGACGATCAGCTTCGATATCAACGATGCGCTGAAGCGTTACATGTCCGATCCTGCCACGATACCCACGCCCGAAGCAGATGCCGCCCTTTTCGACTGTGAGAATGACCCAGAGGCGCTCACCAACCAGGTGATCAACCCGGTGCTGAATCCTATCATCGACGCGGTTGCCGACAACCCTGATGCCATCTTGCGAGCTGTCAACATGGACTCATTGCAGTTCTTGCTCAAGTACGATTCCCATGAGGCTTCCACAACCCGCATGCGCGAAAAGAAGGAACTAGGTGACGAGAGGAGAAACGATGGCTGACGAGTGGCTTTTTTGAAATAGATATACGCCCTATTTACCAGCTCATGCACTAAGCAAAGTGTTCGACTTAGTAATGAGCGGGCTGAGTGCCGAGACAGACGCAGTGCATAACGATATTGAGTCACCCGATGAGCAGGAATCAGTGCCACATCACAAGCAGCTATTAGAGATTTACGGATTTCTTATCCAGTGGACCATTGCAGCGGTCGAAACGAAGGCAGCGGAAAAGTCGTCCGCAGCGCCAGTCGCAAGGGGCCGAGGAAAGCCAAAGAAGGCTTCACAAAGGGACGATGCATGGGATTCAGCAGCACAACTTCAGGGTGCACTGGAAGTCATGTGCAAAACTCTAAAGCTGAAATTGTCCAGAATATTTCTAACGACCAGTGAGAGAGATACGTTTATCGGGCTTCTAACTAGGCCAGTCTACATGATCCTAGAAAACGAGCAACGCATCAAGACAACGACAATTCGGATGCACTGCTTCAAAGTACTGTGTATCGCAGTCAAGCATCATGGTCATGGCTACGGTATGTTCCTAAGCCATCCCGAAACATCTCTCTGCAGCCTGCTAACTTCATTACAGCCGCTCAGATCAACATTATTCAGAATCTGACATACTTTGAGCATCTATCTGAACCAATGGCGGAATTTCTCCACATTCTGGCGGAGACCTACGACTATCCTCAACTTACCGACGAAGTTTTGCGTGAAATTAGTAATAAAGAGTTCAACTCCAACGATACCCGAGGACCAAAGTCGGTCTCTGCCTTCATCACCAAATTATCGGAACTTGCGCCAAGATTGGTAATTAAGCAGATGACAATGCTAGCTAAACAGCTAGATAGTGAGGTAATTCGATCGCAAATAGAACCAGTCATCAGCGGCGGAATAAGTAACAGCTGACAACTCTCTAGTCATACACTCTTCGGTGCGCTTTGATTGAAGTGTGCGGCAACATGATTGCCTATCTGAGCCGACAAGACGAACGAAGCGAGAACCACAAATCACAGCTAAATGCCTTCTTTGATGTCCTTGAGGAGCGATTCCTTGACATTAACCCCTACTCAAGATGCCGCACATTGCAAGTATATATGAAACTTTGCGAACTCGAGCAAAAATTCCCCAAGCGACGGCAAAAGGCTGCTGAGCTGGCCTGCAGGAGTCTTGAAGACAGGAGCAGCAACGTGAGGCGTAACGCCATTAAGCTATTAGCAACGCTTATCAAGACTCATCCCTTTACTGTCATGCATGGCGCTCAACTATCTCGAAAGGAATGGCAGGCCCGCTACGACAAGGTTGAAGAAGAGCTTAATGCTCTGAAGCCTCCTCCCGGTATGCCTGGTTTAGGGGATGCGACGGTGGATAACAGTCTCCTCGATGAGGCGACCCAGTTGGGCTCTCCAGAAAAGCCCAAGGAAATGACTGACCAGGAGAGGTTTGAGGCGGTCCAGAAGGCGCGAGAAGAGGCGGCGACAAGCGAAGCAATTGAAAAACTCACCCTGACTCGGCGATATTACAATGAAGCTCTCAAGTTCATTGATGTGTTGCACAACGCCACTGGACTTATATGCCAGCTTCTTGGAGCCCGAAACAAGAGCGAGGTCATCGAAGCAATTGATTATTTCGAAGTTGGTGATGCCTACAACATTGAGCAGAACAAGGTTGGCATCCGGCGTATGCTACGCTTGATTTGGACCAAGGGCAATAGCGACGAGGGTAAGGGCGTGCAAACCCACCTCATTGAATGCTACAGGAGATTGTTTTTCGAGGCCCCCGATTCATTCAGCCCAAATGATGCCGCCAACTATATTGCACGTAATATGATCAGCTTAACTTTTGGAGCCACGCCTGCTGAATTGACTTCATTAGAGCAGTTGCTCGCCACGATGATGAAGAGTGGTGCCATTCCTGAAATTGTAGTCACCAAGCTGTGGCAGGTATACGGTGTCCAGAAACGAGAAATTTCCAAGACTCAGAGGCGAGGCGCCATCATTGTTCTTGGAATGCTTGCCACGGCCAACCCTGAAATCGTGGTTGGTGAAATCGAGACGATGCTCCGAACAGGTCTAGGATCTCTTGGGCGGAACGATTTGCAACTAGCCAAGTATACTTGCATTGCTCTAAGACGGATCAATCCCACGGGAAGGCAGGCCAAGGAATCGAGTGCCAAATTTTCACGGCTTCCAAACGACCATGCAGTCTGCTCACGACTAGCAGCCATAACCGAAGTGCCCTCAGACAGCAATGAATGGTACGGGGTCGCAGAACAGGCAATCAACGCCGTATACGCTCTCTCTAAGCATCCTGATATTCTCTGTTCAGCTATAATTCGGCGGAAGGCCAAACATGTTTTTGGTCGCCCCGGCTCAAGGCCAACTTCGCGAGACGAGAATAAGATGGATGAATTCGCCGATCCTGGCTCGCCAGGTGCTATGCAAGCATCACCGAAAAAGTCTAGCAGACGTGATAATGCCATGTCTCTGCCTCAGCTTCTCTTCATCGTCGGCCATGTCGCTATCAAGCAGATTGTACATCTCGAACTTTGTGAATTAGATTTTAAGCGAAGAAAGCAGGAAAAGGAGAAGCAGACACCGGCAAAGACAGATAAAGACAAGGAGGATGCGAACGAGTTGGATCTCATCGGCGGCACTACAGAGGATGATTTCACAGAGGCAATGGCACACATCCGAGAGCGAGAGCTTCTCTTTGGACCGACCTCGCTCTTGGCAATGTTTGGGCCTCTAGTATCTGAGATATGTGCAAACAACACCACATACGCAGATAAGGATCTGCAGGCTGCAGCTACGCTGTGTCTTGCAAAGCTCATGTGCGTGTCTTCCGAGTATTGCGAAGCTAATCTTCCTCTTCTCATCACGATTATGGAACGATCTCCTGACCCTACGGTTCGGTCGAATGCTGTCATTGCGCTGGGCGACATGGCAGTATGCTTCAACCATCTGATTGATGAAAATACGGATTTCTTGTATCGCCGCCTGGCAGATACAGACGTATCCGTAAAGCGGACCTGCTTGATGACGTTGACATTCTTGATTTTGGCGGGTCAGGTCAAGGTCAAGGGTCAGCTTGGCGAGATGGCCAAGTGCATGGAGGACGAAGACAGGCGGATTGCTGATCTTGCGAAAATGTTCTTTACGGAGCTCAGCACCAAGGACAATGCAGTATACAACCACTTTGTGGACATGTTTAGCTTGCTCAGTGCTGGCGATATGGAGGAAGAGAGCTTCAGGCGCATCATCAGATTCTTGCTCGGATTTGTTGAGAAGGTAAGGACAGTCCTGCTTCAGAGAGGAACCGAAAAATATTCATTTCCATTCTATTGGAATGCTAACAAATGGTTTGCGCAGGACAAACACGCCAAACAGCTGGCCGAAAAGCTCGCGGCAAGACTGAATCGCTGCGAGACGGAGCGGCAGTGGAACGACGTTGCGTTTGCTTTGGGTTTACTGCAGCATAAGAACGAGGAGATTACGAAATTGGTTTCTGAGGGTTTCAAGGTTGTGCAGGCCGCCGCTTGAGGAGGTATACCTGGCTGAGGGATTAGGATGCATATAGCAAAGGGGTGGCAATGATTTTTAATTTATTTATTTTATTTTAGATGGGCAGTTTATTCGCCTATGACGGATTATTTATGAATGCAACGCGGTTATGAAGTCGAAAATGATGTAGCGTAGGATTTAATTTGAGTCTTCCAGGGTAGTTACTGTGACGCATATACTTGGCTGAGGCCAAGACGTAAAATGCAAATTGCCGGGGTATTTGTGGAGAGATCTTGTTAGATTAGGTTTTAAATGCTGAATAGCTCCGTCATAAAACGTATGAATAAGCAGCCATATCATCGAAGACAGTATTGGGCCACATGTGTAAAACAGTTCATGCTTCGAGAAAAACTCAAGACGGAATCTAGCGGCAACTTGACTGCAATTCCAACCGTACCTATACAAGCTGCTTCAATTGAACCAAAGAAACAGTAAACGTTATTTGGTCATCGATTTTGGGCTATTGTATATCCCTCCTGTTTCTCCACACAGTTGCAAACTCTGATCTAGATATATCCATCTACTTATATCTGCATTAAAGCATCTGCATTTACAGACCGCGAGTTTCTGAACAGGCCCTCTCGGAACTAAACTAAGCCTCCAGCTGTACCCGCTCGGAGCTTTTGTCTCGTCCTCTCGGAACGTACCGTAAACATTTGTCTCTCGCTCCATCCCGATCCAGCCTAGCGCGGCCCATTGGCAAAATCCAAACATCCAATCGTACCACGTGATCGCTTCAGCTGGTCTAACCTTGCTCAGAGGCTTTGTGGCGGAGCTCCGTGGCTATAAAACGGAACCTTGGCAGGTGAAAGAATAAAGTCAAGCTGAGAAGCACAGCGCACTAAAGTACCAAGTACCGAGTACCAGCTCAATTGAAAGTCGGTTGCGGGCAACTGCGTCACGTCACCATCGGTTTGTTCTGATGGACTGACCAAAACAAGCGACCAATTTCAACACAACAGATCTAAGATTCAGCTCAATATCCATCAACAGGTGCTTATTATTTGAGTATCCTTTCGCCACAGACTATTACATCTTTACAGCGTCACTCTCGGATTTCGTCGCGAGCTGCTCCGCGATCGAGTTCGACCTCTTTTTTTCTTCTTTCTCCTTGGTTGCCACAAGCTTAGCACCACAATTTTATTTGGACCCGCGCCGGTGAGGCCATGGGCTCGGCTACCGTCGCTGAAGCCATTTTGATTGCGCACGGGCAAGCTTTTTAGGAGCTTCTTGGAACAAGCAGCTGGGATCCCAATTGCCGTCGCGATTGTCCGGCATCGCCGCCGTCGATCGCGCTAATCGAGAGAGCTCGAGTAGCGCTTCTTTGGGGCTTGCAGAGCTTGACGACGACGCAGAGCCCAAATCTCGACCGCGAAATCAGAATGTACGACAAGGTCGTCTCGCTGGGCTCGCGCCTGCACTACCCCATCGTCATCACGAAGCTGCTCAAGTCGTCTGGCGACTCCATCAAAAAGCAGGAGACTATTTTCGAGTACAAGTTCAGCTGGCGACGGAAAATCGGCGACGACGAATGGACAGATGAGACGACGTATACCGAATTTGATAGCCCTGCCGAAGGAACGCTGAAAGAATGGCGCATCAAGGAGGGACAGACGATTTCTACCGACGTGCCATGCATGACCGTCGAGGAGGCTTGCGGACACGAGGTGCAGATCCAGGGTCTATGCAGCTTGTGCGGTGCAGACATGACCGAGATCAATTGGGCTAGCGAAGAAAAAGACACAGATCGTGCCATGATCAACATGACGCATGACCAGACAGGCCTGATGGTGAGCCAGAACGTTGCCAAGAAGGCAGAGCACGATACACAGAAGCGCTTGCTCCGCCAGCGCAAACTCAGCTTGGTGGTCGACTTGGACCAGACCATTATCCACGCGTGCATCGAACCGACTGTTGGAGAGTGGCAGCGCGACAAGGCTAACCCCAATCACGAGGCTGTCAAGGATGTCAAGAGCTTTCAGCTGAACGACGATGGGCCCCGAGGGCTGGCTAGCGGCTGCACCTACTACATCAAGCTACGGCCGGGCCTCCACGAATTCCTGGAAACCGTCTCTACCATGTATGAATTACATGTATATACTATGGGAACCCGCGCATACGCTCTGAATATTGCACGAATTGTGGATCCAGACAAGAAGCTCTTTGGCAATCGCGTCATCAGTCGTGACGAGAATGGAAGCATCACTGCAAAGAGCTTGCAGAGATTGTTCCCTGTCAGCACAGACATGGTTGTTATTATTGACGACCGCGCGGATGTTTGGCCCATGAATCGACCAAATCTGATCAAGGTTGTGCCTTACGATTTTTTCAAAGGAATCGGTGATATCAACTCCAGCTTCTTACCCAAGCGACAGGATATTCTGCCTGCCCCGCCAAGATTAAACGGGGCCCCCAACTCCAACGCTGAAAATGCTGCTTCTGGAGAAAAAGTTTCACCACTCGATGAATTAGCACGAATGGGAGGGGACGAAGCCAGTCTAAAGGTCCAGGCGGAAGAGCAGGAGAAGACTCTGGAGAAGCAGTTGACTGATCGCCCGCTACTCCACATGCAAGAAGAGTTGGATAAGGAGGACGAGCAGTCAAGCCAAAACTCGGAAGGCGGGGAATCTTCGCCAGCCCACCACAGACAGCAACTGTTGAGTGACGATGACGAAGAGCTTATTACCCTGCAAGACCATCTTACCGACCTCCATGCTGCCTTTTACGACATGTACGATAAGCGACGAGGAGAGAGAAGAATGTCAGAACCTACCCACCCGCCCGGACATAGCAAAGCACGCAGAAAGTCTATTCACCCTGACGACGGCGTAGATCTATCTCTTGTTCCAGATGTTGGCGATATTCTGGATGAGCTCAAGTCGAATGTCCTCTCAGGGCTTGTCATATGCCTCTCTGGTCTTGTACCATTAGGAGTCAATATAGAGGAGTCTGAGATTGGAATGCAAGCGCAAAGCTTTGGAGCCCAGGTCGTGGACGGCATCTCAAATAGGGTCACACATCTTGTAGTTTCTCTAGCACGGCCGCGGACGAAGAAGGTACAACAAGCAGCAAAGATTTCGAGTATCAAGATTGTGAACCAGAGCTGGTTGGCGGATTGTCTTAGCCAATGGCGTAGACTAGACGAGAGCCCGTATTATATGACCATTCTTGATGTCGATCGCGAGAGATCCGAGGACACTGCGGATACAGGCTCAGCAGAGATGGAGGAAACCGGTATCTCCATTGACTTGGGGGATTTTGATGAAGAGCTCAAAGAGTTTTTGGGAGATGACGACGATGATGAGGACGACGACGAAGGGGATGGAGATGAGGGGGGTGAGGCGGAAGATGAAGATAATGGGAGCGAGACAACGGATAGTGACGCAGACGACACCGATGATCCAGATCAGAGAGGCACAAAGCGAAAAGCCAGAGCGGCTACTGTTGAATCAGACGGAGATGGTTCCAGTACCGTTGGAGAAAGTGCATTAGCGAAAAAGCAGCGGGTGTCACGGAGTAGAGGAGCCTCGTCATTGAGATCTGTACATACCAACGGAGACACAGGTGAACCTGACCAAAACGATGCATCAGAACCTCGTGCTGCAGATGCAGATAACGAGGCAAATTTCGATTACGACGAGCTGGAACGAGAGCTGCTCGCAGGGCTTGAGGCTGCTGGTGATTAGAAGTTGTTCAAGGCAGGCTGCGATGATTGGATTCTATGTCATTTGGCACTTCCTTCTTAAACTAATACTATATGGCCGGCGCTTTTTTGAGTTAGAGTAGTACTATTATTGGACAAAACTGGGTCAAAGTGTTGATTGTCTTTGGTGTGCCTGCTCTTTTTTTCTTATCAGTGTGATTTATTCTTCCACTTTTGTCGGTATACTGGATACCCCATTCTGTGGCCAGAGAGCGATAGGGAAGCAATAAGCATTTATCGTTCTATTTTCTCTCTCTCTAAGAACTCAGGTTTTTGGGTTGGTTATGTTGTTGATATGAAATATGTGATGTGAAGTGATGTGAAGTGACGATGGTTGATACGCGCATCTCATACACGTATCTCGTGCAGCTAGTGACATGCTAGGTAAAGAGACGAAATAATGTAACTCTAATGAGGCATTCTGAGAAATGTATTGGCATCGTCTAATGGAGTGATAGGTTATCTATGCATAATATTCCTTTGGAGAGTGAACCGCCGACTTACTCCGGGCTTTCTCGGTCATAGGAGGCTTAAGTCCATTGTCAAGCGCAACACTCTGGCCATTCTTTGCAGCGACTATATTTCCTAGCAGTGCTCCGCCGGTCGAATGTCTCTCCGGAGACCCATGCTATTGACTTTTATTTTGGTGAATTCTCGCTAAAGACTTTGAATCTTCGCTGGTCGTGTTCTTATGGTGTGTGTTTGCGGCGGAGATTTATATCTAGTTGCGGAGATTCGTAATGATGGTTGAAGGATTTCATGCCTTTTTGGATATGATTGGTAATATGGAAATGTGGCTGAAGGGCGCAAACGCATAGGCATCTATATACAAAGAGATGGATATAAGAGGAAATGAAGCTAGCGATTTTGTATACTCGATAAAGCATCATTACAATTGAACACTGATATTTCACAATGGGTCTCCAATACAATCCTGATACAGATGTGCCTGATATCTCTGGCAAAGTTATTATCATCACTGGAGGTTAGCTTCTTTGATTATCTACAGCCATCGCCCTTCTTCCATAACTGACACGGTGGGCGAATCAACAACTTTATAGGTACCAGTGGCATTGGAAAAGCTGCAATTTTTGAGCTTGCCAAACACAATCCGGCACACATCTACTTCACCGGTCGAAACGAGAAAGCAGCCAAAGAAGTTATATCTCAATGTGCCAACCCCTCAAACATGACTTTCATATCCTGCGAACTCGACAACCTTGAAAGTATCCGCGATGCAGCAACCAAGTTTCAACACCATCGTCTAGACATATTCATTGCCAACGCAGGAGTCTCGGCTATCCCACCCGCCCTCACCAAGGACGGTTACGAAGTTCAATTCGGCACCAACCACGTCGGCAACGCGGCACTGCTGCTCCTCCTCCTGCCCATCATGTTGCGAACGGCAAACGAAGTACCAGGGGCAGACGTTCGCTTCGTGGCCATCACGTCACTGGGATATGCAATGGCCAGCGGGATTGAATTTGACACCCTGCGGTCGAAGCAGGATAATATGCTGCTGATGGGCAGGTGGAGGCGCTACGGGCAGAGCAAACTCGCCAATGTGCTCTTTGCGAGGGAATTGGGAAAACGCTATCCGAAAATAACGAGCCTCGCTGTTCACCCAGGCGTGGTCGGGACGGAGGCGGTTGCCAATTTCGGGACTTTTGACAAGATGCTCACCCTCATTACGTCTCCGCGGGGAATGTTGACTCCTCGTGAAGGGGCGTATAATATGCTGTGGGCGGCGACGTCTCCGGAGGTGAAGGAGAAGGTTGATGGCAAGACGGCGCTCTTTGAACCCGTTGGGAAACCGCATGTTGGAAATGCGAGTTGCCACAGTGACGAGTTGTCGAAGAAGTTGTGGGACTGGACCGTTATGGAGGTTGGTGTAGAATTCAAGTGAAATTGACCCATGAATACCTGTGAACAAGCACTTGTAACTTTGGTTTCGTCGTTTCTTCTCCTCAGACAGGAGTGAAAGTAGTAGTTGATCTGCGTCTGTAGAGTTTAGTAGCACTGTAACAAAATTAGGCGAAAAAAACATGATTTGCCATGCCCCCCTTTATTGATGTTTCTACCCCATTTTTGTCGACGCTATCAGGCCGAACAAGTGAACACATAGATATATACAAGATTCCAATTCATTCGAGCGCATTTTCTTCGTCTTCCCTTGCTTAATTCACCCCATTTATTTCGAAGGTGCCGGGGAAACGGCAAATGTTGGTCGCACGAATCTGCTCACGGTTAGCATACCACTGACTCATTTCCCTGGGGCGGAGTTTGAGACGCACCTGTCGCTGTTGTAGACCTTTGTGTTCTCGCCCAACAACTCCTTCTCACGCTTCTGGTCGGCCCAGTATCGTCGCACCTGATCACGGTCTTCTTCGGCCTGGAGGAGGGGAGTCAGGTGGATGCGAGCCCACATCTTCTCACGAGCAAGCTCACTAAGGGAAAGAGAATGATTGTCAGTCTGCGAGGGTTTTTATAACCAAGGGCTGAAGACATACTTGGCCTCCCGAATACCGCCGATCAGCTTGTACCAGCCGTAGCCCATAACGGCGCCCATGCCGAGAAGGAGAATTCCAGGTCGGAAGCCCTTGGCGGGCAGGTTTCGCTAGACAGAGCTGTTAGTCTAGTCTATCCTTTTCCCTGTCGCAAGCCTTAAAAAAACAACGTGATATATATGAAAGGTTATATATCTCGATCGTTGCAGCCTCGAATCTGGATTGGCGACACTCGTTTCCCACGCAACACCCCCACGGCGACATCAGACGGCGCCCCAAGTTCAAACAATGGCAATTGATTCCACAGCAACAGCATTCACAAGCTCCCCATCGTGACGCACCTTGTACTGGACGGGCTCGTACCCGCCCCGGGGGGCATATCTTGAGGCATGATGGGCAGTTGTTGCGGTCGATTCGGGACGATGGCGGGGTCAATCGCGGCGCGGCAAAATTGGTCAAAGAGTCGCTTCGTCAATCGGAGTAACGGCCAGTCGGGCTGCCTCCGCTACGCGCCGGTTTGCAGTGGAAATTCGAGATTGTCTGGCGCCGAAGCTATGATGGAGGCTCTTTTGCAGCGAAACTCCTCTCAAGAGGTTGACGGTGCGGATTACATAATGCATTTCGTGGTGGGGCACAGCTTTGTCCATGGAGAGGCAGGCAGGTCTGGTTGCCACTTGCTGTTTGGGCAAATGCGTTTATCTTATCTGCAACTCGGTCTAAGATGTTTGTATGTATTCACCGCATGCATGTGTACCTACCTATACATACATCTGGTCTACTTTTGTTCATCATCCCAAATATGCCCAGCTAAAATGCTTCTCCCTCCTATATGACGCCAGCTCCTGGAAACAATCAATGAGCTGGGTGTCCAGGATCATCACCAGGCAGCAGATCGACTCTGTTCAGCGCCCGTAAGCGACACGCACAGCATGTGAGAGAGAAGCAGAGACGGGCAGATGAATGGATGGATGCAATGCAATGCCACTGACTGACTAGCAGGCATACATGTGTCCAAGTCCAAGCAATGGACAAAGGCAGAATCCTGGCCTTTGGGCATCATCGTCCTTAGCTCGTCTCTTGCAGCCGCATTTGAGGTTTGAGACAGCGCAGAGTTGCGCCGCGGCAAGCCACACCCTTGGGATGGCCTAGGATTTGGGCCACCAAGTCGCAGAGCGCAGAGGCAATCAGGTTGATTCAATTGCTCATCGCCCTGCGTAATATCGTCTCGGTATCAGAAGCCTCTTATCTGGCGCCGGCGGTCTAAACGCCTCCCTGCTGGCGCGGAAGCTATCGCGGGATTTTGGCCAGCACCAAGAAGGCGGCCTATGCTTGTCCGACACAGCAATACTGCCGCGAAGGAAAATGACTTATTACTCCGCCCGTCTGCCCGACCACGGAATGGTGTGGAGTCTTATTCAGAGATCCCCCATTGGGGCGTCCACAGGCTGGCTTCGGTGGCTTGTCGTTGCGTGCTTGACTAGAACTCGCCGCATTATCGCAGCCATGTAACGCAGCATCCGGTCAGTCCAACACGCGATGCCCAGCCTCATCTCGCCCAAGTACCCACAGCGCCTGTCCTTGGCCTCTATGCTGGGCCCCGCCCGCGCCTGTTTTTGCCACAGCTCAAAGCCATTTCCGCTGGGATCCCGATCATACCCGCCGTTCGCCGCTCTACCCTGCGGCTTTAGCTTTATTGTCGTGCGTCGCGGATCGACCTATGATGCAGACGTTTCTGGTCTCTCCCCGGATGGGCAACCCTTGTAAATGCTACCCTTCGGCTGTCCTAGTCAATTCGGCGACAGCGTTGCCTTGTTTGCCTCCTGTCGGATTCGCATCTTGTTGGACAGCTTTTGGGAGGCGATATGGGGTGATGGGCGCGATGCTCTGATACTCGTCAACAAAAAAGACGCAGGCCCCGTCTTAACTTTGCATGAATTTCCTATGTGATTTCATCCGTGCGTTTGTGCCTGACTCATTCTGTCATTCAGTGTTTTTCTTTTCTTTTCTTTTCTCTCCTTGCTTTCCTCATTCATTGTCTTGTTTTTGCCAACTTTCAACCACAAGTGCCATTTGTGCAGGGTTCACCCAATCATACTCTCCATCTATGGGACCATCATTGAATCTATCAACAGGGAACGATAGGACACAAAAAGAAAGAGGAAAAAAAGAAGGAGAGAGCTGGCATATATAATACATCATGTATGGAAATTTTCAACGAATTTCGTACCCTATCCACAAGAGTCCGATGGACTGCGACACAGCCCATCGAGAAAGTGACTGGGTTCAGGCGGCGAGCTTCGATCGCATCTATGTTCTCCAGGTGGGCGAGTTTGGTGTTACGCGTCAGCAGAAATTAGACCTGCTGCAAAAGATATTTTGGCCTGCCTTAGCCCGTTGGGTTATATCAAGGCAGCAGATTCTGCCTGGCGGCACTATCCTCGGCGGCTGGTGGCGCGCGGACATGCAGGGCATGATGGACTGGTATCGCGAATGCTTTCACATGACAGCCCGCTGGGAAGACGCCATCATCGCACACACGGACGGCATCTGGAGGATAGCTCTGGAGACTTCACCCTGGCGAGACTGGCCCGAGTTTTTCCTCCTGCTGAATGAACCCGTCGTAGACGGCAACGGTCAACCTGTGAGAGATAGCACCGGTCGCATCGTGTACCAGGACCGAGATCCAACTACAGATGGCATGGAGGATGCCTTCCTAGACCTGTGGGAGGCAATAGCTAATTCGCGACCCCTGGTGGGCTTCTCAAATAACTTCACTTCCAAGGATGGCGTCATGCCACTTGGATCACAATCGCACGCGACAAATTTGTGTGTATGATTGGCTATTTATGGATTTTTTCCCTTTCTTCACTTTTCCTACTCTAAGCGAGCACAGCAATAACAGGATTTTTGGGTATTTTTTTTGGGGGGCGTTTTGGGATATTCTTGGTCTGCGTGCGAATCAGTTACGAATACCTACAACACTGGCAGATTCTTTATGAACAAGAAGTATTATTAATTTACTGGTTTTACTCTTTTCTCTCTTTCAATCGTGCTAGAATCCATGCGTTTCCCATTCTCTGCATCGGTTTGCCTCATCTATAAGAACCACCTTGACGTAGCATCTGGAAGCATTATATCAAAAGTGCGATTCAGCTTTGCATTCTTCATTCTATAGCGTGAGATCTATTCCCAATAATAGGACCGCAGTCATAACAGTCATCCAATCTTGTCAAATACCCCGATTCTCCTTCCAACACATTATCATCTCATCTCGTTTCAATCGACTCTCCAAAGCATGAGCTAGATCCAAGTCCTCGAGGAAGAAAGAAAAAAAAATAGAAAGAAAAAGAAAAAAAAAAGAAAAAAAGAAAGAAACAGAAACCAAGCATTAAAACTCATCTCTAGGGTTTGTATGTAGAAATCCTGTAACCCGCTCATCCAAATAAAAGGAAAAAGAAAATGGGAAGAAAAAAAAAATTAACAACCCAAAAAAGACATATTCGTTAGGTTTCATCTTATTATGACTTGCCTGACGCCTTGCTATTGTTTCCCAATGCTACGCCATCCAAACCTTCGCTCAACTTGGTCGTAATCACGTCTGGATCCGGTTCATCGCCGCGGACAAATGTCCAGCTCTCTTCCGTATCTTCATCTTCTTCTGTTTCTAAATGTCCATCTGTATGCTTAATTAGGCTCTTTGCGTATTCCATATCTCGGTATATAGATTGAATAGCAGTTTGAACACCGCTCTCCTACATGACTGTTAGTTTATTCATCAGAGACAGAGTCGACAAAGATGATAATTACCCTTCGAATTTGTTCACCTAGCTGCCGAGCCTTGACAATCATCCGCTCGTTACGCGTGACTTCCCAAAGAGCTCGGCCAAACGATTTCGTTCCCCACTTCTTGACCCAAACTCCAACACCCAAATCTTCTACACGACTGGCAAAGAAGAATTGGTCCCCAAAGAAAGGCCGGATAATGGTTGGTATACCGGCTCTTAGACTAGCACCGGTGGTACCGGATCCACCGTGATGCGCTGCCGCGTCAATCTGTCGGAATAGCCAGTCATGTGGAGCAGATTTGATAACATGAATCTCTGGTGGCATCACTGGCTCTTCAACAAGCGGTCTATTGGGTTCGTCCCTTCCAGTGATGCGATCAGACCACCCCTTGGAGAGAATGCATCGGACATCAGCCTTAAGGATCGCGTCAATCACCTCCTGAGTCATCTTGACCGGGTCGTTGACGATAATCGAGCCGAAACCGACATACACAATCTTTTTGCCATCGGCCCTTGCTTTCTGGATAAAGTCTCGCAGTTCTTGAGGAGGTTCATAGTCGCCACCTTCGTCCAAGAACCAATAGCCGGTAACTCTGACCCAATCCGAGAAATCTAGAGGTGGCGCAACAACACTTGGGCTAAAATTGTATAGGAAAGGTACCTTGTTAGGCTGCATTTTCTCTAGTCCAGTATTTGGCAATCCAAGAGTCTTGTTCCTCCATCTGTTGACTTGATGAGCGGTAGCTTTCCAAAAGATGTTGTCGAACATGACATAGGTCATATAGTTATAGGCACCGCCCATCTTGTTTTCCGGCATAATAAAGGCGTGGGGATACGCTCGTGTCCTTGTCCAGGGCATCGTGAATGCTCTAAAATACGGAATCCCAAGTTTCTCTGCGATGTGAATTCCTGCCATGGCTGACGGTGACTCGATGAGAAGCTCAGAACCTTCGCAAGCCTTGTAAGCGGAATCGAGGAGGTCATCGAGCCAGCCTCGGAAAGTCGCATTGGCTTCTCGAAGGAATGAGAGCGTAAACGTTCCATTCTCAATGCACAAACGCATTAGCTCTCCCGGGTCACCTTCGACACAGGCAAATTCAATACCATGAGACTCGATCCATCCTTGGAACTCTGCATGAGTAGCAATCTTCGGTCTATGGCCGTCTGCAAGTAATCCCTTGCACAATGCGATATAAGGTTGGACATCGCCTCTGGAGCCGATTGTTAGGCATGTAATCCTCATGGAATGCGGCGCCTTGAACTGGATCACCGATGTTTCTAGATCATCTCCCAAGATATTGGCAGCATGAGTCTGCGCAGCGGTTGACTGCGGTAGCTGAGGTTCGCGATTTGCAAACATCTCTTGTCCTGCTAGTTTCAAAGCTTCCCGCTCCGCAATCGCAGCACTTGCTTCCTCTTTGGACGCATGTGATAATAAACCAGATCCTTGGAGATTGCGATCGATTTCCAGGCACTGCAGCAGTGTCACTGCGCAGTCGTCACGAATCTCAGCTTGCCGGAATTCGAAGAAGAGCTCCTCATGTCCACGAATAATCACAACCAAGCCCGAGTATCCAAAGCGAAAACCCTTCTCCTTATGCGCATTCTCAATGTCTTTTAGAGGAAGAATCAATTTTGTCCGAGTGCCAGGGAGCAAACTTCGGAAACAGAAATAGCCACCGCTAAGATAGATTTTACCATACAGCGGCAGGACGCGCATGATGTATCCAAAATACGTAGCCTGCAGCCTTTCTGTGGCAGGGAGTGCAAAATGTGCTCGAAATCGCTCATTTGATGTCTTGATCTGCCCATCATCATCCTCTTCCAGATCATCTTCGTCGGGTCGTAGACCAGCAGGTTCATCGTAATGCTTGCGTTCACCTTTCCACATGCCAGAAACTTTTTCGACATAGCCCATAGATTCCGTCGCAAGGAGGGTGCTCATTCGCTTGCTTGTCTTGTTCAGATAATCGGCAAACGCGCCAGCTCGTTGCAAGGGATATGCGCCCATTCTCGTAATGCTCTGCAACGTTGGCGTGGACACTCGTGGTAGGTCAATAGACCCGGCATAACCGGATCCCTCAGCATGGCTTGCTGCTGTAGAATCAGCTGGTTGAAGATCTGACAAGTCCTTTGACTCCTTGTCGTCACGGATGGAGCTTTGCGAGTGTCTCATCGTCGGATTTTGGAAGACGTCGCTGCCCCTGAGGATCTGACTCGCAGAAGGATCTTCAAAAGCAGATTCGTTGAGGCTAGCGAAACTTGGTTCTTCCATTGACGAGTACAAATTTGATTCGGACGATTCGAGAATCTTTGATGATATCCTTTCTTCACCCTGATGGCTACTTTCTGATCTTTTATTGTCGCTGGATCTTTCCCGAGAACTCTCGTCGTGACTGTCTCTCTCTCTTCCGATTGCGTCGAAGCTTGAATGGAGACCATCATCGCCGCTAGGATATGGGTTTGGGCTTGTGGAACTGCGTGATGTTGAATGACCAGCTGCCTGTCCAAGACCGGAAAGTTTCGTAGTGAGCGCACTATCCACGCGAGTTAGATTCCGGAATGCGCTTCCCGAGGCGCGAGGCGATGACTGATTTGAGGACTCTTCTTCTTGTTTGGCAATGGCTTTACCAGCTGTCGGGCCCTCAAGTGATGCGTCTTCTACCAAAAGCTTAATCACATTTATCGCCTCTTTACCATAGTTGAAGAAGGAGAAAAAGTACTGCACAATTTGCATATTAGGACTGCATCTTCAGAAGGTTGAAAGGGAGAACAAGGTGAAACCATACCTCGTCGATGGCAAACGTTTCGTCACTGTCCATGACTCGAATCTTGCACGTATCTGAAAACTCCATCATCTGCGAGTCCTCGACATCGATGACATCGTTAATGGGAATAGATATTTTGACGCTGTCGCCGTCATTGTGACTTCGGAAAATGACTCTCTGTAAACTCTTCACCCACTCCTTGGCGCTTGGCGCACTCTCGGCTCTGAAGTTGTAGGTACGATGGCTTGTTACCACTGAAAAATGCACACCCTCCTTGTCTCTATCTGTGATGCTAGCAGATATGCCAAAGCTGAGATCGATGTGGCCGTGTGGAAAGTATAGGTTCGTGGAGTCCTGGTAGTATGACAATACATCACCTTTGAGGCGAAACCAGTAACGACTGTATTTTGGGTTGCGTTTTCCGCTTTTTGATAGGTAACCAGACTTGGCAACGGAATGCTATGGATACGGTGAGTGATTTTGCTTGGCATAGAGTAGGTACTGGGAGTCAGCCTTACTGTCTTTTTGGGGAGATATGCATAGAAGCAAATGTGTTTCGAAGTGATGTATAGATAGCCTTGCAGCAATACGCTCTTGAGCAACCAACACGGATACTCTATACATGATTCGCTGTCAGTAGTGATTTCAAGGCAACAAGTCAGGCGCAGCACGGACGAACCTTCTATAACACGCTCTGGCTCATCGAACTCAAAAATTTCCATTAGTCTTCTTGCCAAGGCTGTGACGTGGCTCCCTTCTCCCTCCTCTTCTCGGTCTTCCTCCCCTTCATCTGTTCGATCAGGGCCAGAAGAGTCTCTTTCAATATCAATGTCAAAGCTAGACCGGCTGGCCATCTCGGCCTGGGCCTCCAGCATTCGGCTCATGACGGGTGCTACTCGGAGATCCTCCTCCTCATCTAGTTGTTGGGAGGGCTTCTTGGGAGAGGGTGGCTCGCTAGATTCGCTCTGCTCGTCCACCTCTTCTGTAGGCTCCCACATCTTGGAGCCTCTCCCGGGTTTGCTCTTCCTTCTAGGCAACGAGGCAAATGACTTCAAGAGCCTGTGACCAGAAAGCTTCTTCTTATGCCCGAGGCGTTTATCCTTGGCAGGGAATGAACCTAGTATAGCCGTCTGTGAGAGGTCGCGGTGCCGCGAGCTTAGTGGTTTTAAGCGGCTCCCTTCGCCCTCAGCTTCATCGTCGTCTTCGTCGCTGCTGCCGTCATCAAAGCGAGTGTTGAAGTCGACCCGAGATCCTGCGGCGGCAATTAAACCAAAGATGCTCTGGTTCATGTTCACGGCCATCGGGCTGGTCTGGGCGAATCCCACATTCTCGCTTGTGTCGTCGTCGCTGCCTTGGAGGGGTTCTGGGAGCTCGGCCGTCAGGGTCGAATCGTCTCGCTGCAATGCGGCAGGTGTCTCGCCGATGTGAGGCAGTCCAGCGTCGTCGTCGCCGCCAAGGCTGCCGCGGCGGGGAGTGGGAGTCGTTGCCATGGTGGCTGCAGGTCGAGATGAGTTCCAGGCAAGGCGATTAGGGTTGGGGGAGCGCCAAAAGCGTGTCCGCCTAGTTCAAGGCCGCCTGGCGATGCGGAGGCGTAACCTTTGTTGAATGGGCCGTTTGCGCCGCAGGGTCAGCAGCGAGTTGGGGATGACGGCAGAACTGCAGGCCAGGCAACCGCCTACTCCGCCAAACGCCTTGGGAATATGCGAGGCACCGGCACTCCACTGAAGAGGCGACTTGGGGATCAGCGCCCACAGGGTCTGGGAGGGTTGTGAGAGGTTGTTGGGAGGTGAATGAGGCCGCTTTCATTGATGGCGCCTCAAGGTCCGCTAGATAAGGTTCGCGACCTACCCGCCAGGTACTCGCGCAGCGTACACCGCTCGCTATATATAAGTGCAAGGATACTTGGATCAGCGCCCAGTTAGCGCATGGAGCGCGGTATCTTGGTACGACAGTGCGAGGAAGCCTGGTGTTGGATGGGTAGCCCTTGAGGTAATTCGGCTGTCCTTGGTATACTTGGTATGACTTACTGCTTGTCTCGCCCGATGGATGACACCAGCACTTATCGATAAAGACCCTAGGCAAGGGTGTCGCAGCTGTTATCTTGGATTGTCGCACTCGGCAAGCTTTGTTCAAACAAATTCAATCGCCATGAAGCTGTCGATAATCTGCCCTCAACCAAGCCAATGGAAGCTGCGTGGTTTATCTCCTCGATGATATTGCAGCGTTCGGGCGGCAACACAGCGCAAGTCACACCCATCGGCGACTTAGTCCAGCCCATTGCTCTGCCTCCACTCACGCCTCCCATGTGATATGATCATTAAGAGGCTACGATGTCAAGACCACGGGCATGACGTGCGCCGTAATTCCTAGTACTGTGATGTGCACAACAGGTGATGAGGGACTTGGTAATTATGACTCGTGGATTTTTACAGCAAACTCTTGTTCTTGAGCCCATGTCGGTGCCTGGTGCTGCTGCAAGGAGGTGGACGTGCTGCATACACCTACAGTATAAGGCACATGTTGTACCCAGTGTGTGTTGATATCAATGGAGTACTACTACTGCATCACTTACTGCGCTATTACCTACTACTATGTACAAGACAGTGCTGCCTGTTTGATCTCAAAATCGCACAGCGGTTCAGTCCGAGTACGAACCAACAAAGACATGAAGAAAGAGCTGGTGCCACAAGGTGCACCGGGTCACGTTCACTGCGCTGCCTCTTTTATACGCTGAACATGGCTAGCCCCTGTCGTAAGACAGCAGCCTCTCTACCTCAGTATTAGACATGGAGCCGTCCCCTTTCGGCCATCAACTGGATACGTCGTTTTCGTTTTCGTTTCGGCTTTTCATACATCGTCTGTTGTTTCCTGTATATGTTGATAGCTAGTATGTACTATCGGTGTATATAAAGGAAGAGAGTATCCCTCTCTACCTCGGTATTCACTACACCGACGCTCAGCTGATCCGTCTCTCTTTAGTGAGCCGGTTCTACCGCACTGCCACACGAGTAATACGTGCGCTTAAACTTTCGGGGCTGCTCGCTGAGCTGACTCACCCAAAGCCTTGAGTAACGGACAATCAATCATAGCTGCTGCTTTGCTCTGATACATGGAGAGGTTCCAGAAACGGACGAAAGAGACCATTATTTCTGACGAATGAACCCTGATATCTTCTCTGCTTCTAGCGTTCAATCGGATCCATCGGAGGGCTTCTTGGCGATCTGAGAGGCTGGTAGTCCCATTGCAAACAAGCATTTAGCTTGGTGCACTGTCTGCCAGATAATAAGCCATCGACTGCTGCTGCTAAGACAATCAAAGCGGGTGCTGCCATCTTTCAAGAGGCTATATCACTTGCAAAATTGTTTACTTGTATTTGCCTTGTATATATAGTGCGCTCTTGCACAACGAATTTACTAACTATTTTCCGATAGACACGTTACAGGTGCACTGGCTTTGTTGAACTTTGTGTAATAGCAGCCGCAAATTATCGCGATGCGGCTAATAGTGAGGAGTATCAATTAGCGTATCGTGGGGAGCTCACTATCTATACGAGCGTGGGATAGCATTCACATGTAACGTCGCAAACTAATAGACTGACCCTACTTCAATAACGTCTTCTGCTGAGAAATTTCATTAAGAGAATAAAAACAATCTCATTTCTTTACAATAATACGTTCTCTCCAGCATTGTCGTCACCGCTACCACAAGACCAGCTCTTGCAACAATGTCCACTCCAAGCCCCATATTCCCCGCATCCCTTCTGTCTAGCGATGCCGCAGCAGCTCTCCCGGATGGCTACACCATCAGGCCTTTGGAAAAAGGGGATTACGCAAAAGGCTTCTTAGAATGCCTCCGTGATTTGACATGGATGGACAACCTCACAGAGCAGGAATTCAACGAGCGGTACGATGAGATGGACACTAAAGGAAATGGCCCATATTATTACCTTGTGATTGAGCGAGAGGGCCGGATTGTAGGCACAGGTGCTGTGATTGTTGAAAAGAAGTTGTAAGTTTGTTCTTCAGAAACACAATCATAAAACTTGCCTGTAACTAATGACCAAAATAAGCATTCAAAATCGCACCACCGTCGGCCATATTGAAGAAATCTGCATCTCCAAAGACCAGCAGGGAAAGAAGCTGGGATTACACATGCTCAACGCTCTGAACTCTGTGGCGAAGAACGTAGGATGCCGGAAGACGATTCTTAACTGCAGTGAGCACAACATTAAGTTCTACGAGAAGTGCGGTTTCGAGGTTTCTAGCACCGAGATGAAGAGGGAGTTTAAGGAGTAGAAAGCACTTGATTCGAAAATATTCTTCATCTGAGCAGCTAAAAACTCATAGGCAGAGCGTGGATGTATAGTTCCTAAATAGACAAAATCATGATGTATTCAACAGGCTCCTCTCTCTTCTGTTGCCAGTTTATTTACAAGTCTAGAAATTCTCGTTGAGCGCGTTACCAACGCCTCTCGCTTTTCCTTCTCAGCAATACTTCTCCACCATTGTCGATAATATCCATAGTAGAGTAGCCAGTAGAACATGAATTCTTCTTCATCAATGCTCAATGGCAAACGGTGGGATTTGCAGCCTTCCCTCTCGTAAATATTTTTAGGCCAAAGTTCATTTACTGCCATAAACAAAGCTTGCCGCTGGCGGTGCCTCCTGCTACCCAATTTTTGCTTGGGTGAAAGTGAGCCACGGCTGGGACAGCAGAGATGCCATCGCCCCCGAGCTGAGCCAACTGGCTTCCGTCGGAAGCGTAAACATCGACAAATCGGTTCATATTACCGATAGTGAATTTCTGGATACCGTCTTCTGGGTTTTTTTGCCACTGTGGCTTCAAGATGGTTACCCATCTACCTGTCTGATTGTTATGCTTGACAGTGTGTGCGGGTTTCATGTCGATGCTTTGACCTGGCTTCCATTTCGAAGCCCCGGAACAGTCGTAGATTTTGACTGTATCATCGTACGATGAGGTGGCGATGTGCCCGCCGGCACTCCATGAAGCATGCGAGACTGACAAGCGTGATTCATGCTCTCCGAGCAAAGAAGGATGTTTCAAATCCCCCTTACCATTCATTTTCCTCAAGTCCCATACCTTCATGGTTCTATCCAAAGATGCGGTCACTAAAAGATACGAATGAAGAGGATGCATCGAGAATCCTCCAATTTTTTGATCGGAGAGCGTCCATAATTCCAGGCTACCGGGTACTCTGGTGTCGTATCGGCCAACAGAGCCATCCAGTGTTGAGAAATACAACATGTTTGGTTCAGCCGCAGGAATTTCCAGTGCCGAAATCGGTAAATCCTCGTATTGGTTTTCGGGAGCAAAGACTTGGATAGAGGTGCCTTTTTCCAGATCAAGTTTCCGTATTGAAGAATCATAAGAGGACGAGTATATGGAATTTGCGTCTGCTTGCGAAAATGCAAACGAGGTAATGGTTCTCGCGTGAACTTTGAATGCCGATATGACGGGATCTGGGATACTCTCGTCATCGTCGTCTACCTCGGGGGCCGTTTGTGAACCGTCAAAGACTCCCATCGCGCCTTCTTTGTCTCCGGCAAACACAATGGGTTTGTCTTCGGTCGGATGGAAGCCCAGTGCGTATACTCTTTGCGGTGTGATTTTGATAGCTATAGACGGCTCGTTACTAATGTTGGTTCGAGCAGAAAAGCAATGCGAAACTTACCATTGGGTATCCAATGCTCATACAGCCTCAGGCCGCTCATTTGTGATCGTAGTTCCTTCAGGCTGACATCGGTAGTCTCTTTTATATCGTAGTCTGAAAATGTTCGCACACCGGGCTGCGCTCCGCGAAAGATGCCCTTTAATCCATCCATACTGCTCGTGTACTTTCTGCCGTCGACGACAATATCGCCCAAGTTCATATCATCGCCGCTGCGAAGTCTCTTTGCCTTGCTTTCAGCAGCTTGATGCTCTGCCTCCACCTCTAGTTTCCTCTTCAACACATCATCGTCTGCAGACACCCCGGCAAGTCGGGAGCTCATGCGGGTGCCACGCCGAGGCTCTCTGAGCACTGGCTCGGCCCTCGTCCTCTTGCGCGGGGCTGATGGTTTGGACACAGGTTTGTCTGGTATAATATTTTTCGCTGTAACAGAGATTTCGGACAGCAGAGCTTTGTTTGCAGCAATGTTCTCCAAACGGCGGCGCTCGAATGCGCTGAGGCCATCGCTTTCCTTTTTTGGAGCCATGATTGGTACGACGTTGGACAATAATTCGAAAGCAAAAGAAGGAAATCTGGTGTGAAATCGAGCGTGTACAATTCGCAATCGTCTGATGCCAAAAAAAAAAAAAAGCTGGTGTTAGCACCGTGTCCAATCGCAGGAAGATGTGAATGGCTGCTGACGGGGGATTGAATCCAGAGCTGAATTAAGAGAAATCGCGTGGGACCGCGTCTCGCCGTTAATTGTCTGGCGCGAAGTCACGCGCATCAATTACCGACTAAATTTAGGCGGCACTCTTAGGAATCAAACCGCCTGCGCAAAGTCCAAGATGCAGGTCACCGAAGATTAGCCGTGTAAAACACCAGGATGAGCATTCAGTGATGGGCTCCAGATTTTAGAAAATTTCGCCGTGGAAAGAATTGCGCATCGGCATCTCTAATTCAGGGACTCTGGGTGCATTTTCATATCAGTCAGCCATGTCGTCGACCATGCTTCCGTTTTTATACCAGACTCGGACCCTTCAACGGGCTATCAAGAGTCCCCTTGTGGCGTTGACTTCTGCCCGTCTGATGCACTCTACACGACGGCCCAAAAAGCTTGTAGATAATGCCATCCCGTTTCAATGGGAATCCAAAGAAGACCAAGAGCTGGAGGGCAGCAACTCAGAACGAGTCTCCACCATCACGCCTTCTGAGGCCCAGATTTTCAAGAAAATTTTCAGTGAAATTGCCGAAGGCAAAATGCCACCCGTGAAGAGTCGGACTCTGGTTCAGCAAAGTGTCACTGATGCGCCTGCTATAGGCGGCGAGAGAGAGAGCTCTGGCTCAGCCCGCGTACTGGTAGAAAAGGCCCGCATCACTGAGTTCCGAGAGAAATTCTTGAGCCGATATCCCAAGTCGCTCCAAAACGCTGCCCAAGTTGCACTGGGCCTGTATGAGGTCAAGCCACAAGACCCGGAGTCTGGGCAAGAAGCCCAGATGATCGAGTTGGACGGCGCTGATGAGGCTACATGGGCTGAGCGCACAGAGCGCGAGCTTGCTAGAAGCCAGGAGTGTGAGAGAGTAGAATCTTTGATGAAGCAATGCAAGACTGATGCAGAGCTGTGGAGCGTCATGGAGAAAGAAGTCTTCTCTCTGCCGGAAAAGCTGCATATTGCACAGACAAAGCGAACGGCAAAGGGCAAAAAGAAGGCGTCCCGGCAATCGAGTGCACTCGTGGAAGATGCTGAGGCAAGTCTCTACCAAGAACAGTCAGCATTGGAAATGGCCTCGCAAGATGAAGAGCGAGTGATGGATATTCATGGCCCGCTTTACTCTCGGTTCCTCAGCACTGCCTTGGACCTCTTTAACTCGGCATTCGCTCGACCTTCTCCATATATATTCCAGATCCTCCCCCGCATTAAAGAACTCGGCTTACCATCTTTTGTCCTTGGCGTCTCGACGCCATTTTATTCCAAGCTGGCGGAGATCCACTGGCAACGCTTTGGAGATGCCAACTCTGCGCTTGATATGCTGGAGGAGATGAATTCTGCAGGCCTGTTTGCGAATAAAGAGGCACATGGCCTTCTTTCGCAGCTGCGCAACCATCTGCATGCCTGCACTTGGGGCGGCCAAGGCCCGTTTGTGATGGCAATGATGGAGTCTTCTGAGTTTGGCAACGCATTGATTCAGAGGATAGAATTTATAGAAAAGATGGTTGAGCAGTCGTCACATGACCGGTTCAAGGACCCTTCTTTTTAATGAACTTTGCAGCAACGGAAACAATTTCTCTCTCTCTATTATAGCCTTTGTCCTCTTAATGTTTCTAGATATGTTCTTTTAGAAGCATTCATCGTTTATTTGCCTGTACATCTCCAACAACCCTCTCAGAGAGCTGTGGCCGGAGCTGGCCGTATGCGCCATAAAGAGGAGAGCTTAGCTTATATCAATATCAACTTACGAATTCATGACCACTCAGCACCTTCATTTTTTGTACAATATTCCTTTGTGCAAGACACGCATAGATATAGACAGTATTCTCTTCTCTCTTACCATATACGGCTGAAAGGCCCCAACATGGCTTTGGAACTATTGTGCATATGCACATGCATGTTTCACTCGAATTCCTTCCCATGCCAGGTGGGATGCCGTGATTGGATCTAATGCAACCGGGGGGCAAAGAAGCTCTTGACCGACTGCTTCAGCTGGGCTGCTGTTCGCCATCTTCGCACTGTGCCTTCGTAACCTGCCGTTGCTTGCGTCCATCTCCTGCATGAGATGCATGCAATCACACCATCTCAGGTACTTCAAATGCAGCCTCAAATAGATCTGGTCAGATGTTTACTTTTATATATCCCTCAATCTCGATGAGATGTTGCTTTAAGGATAGATAAATAGAGTACCTCCACCCAATGATTGCGCTAAACCTACTATACCTCTCCCATGATTTATATGTCATTATACCATTCAGACCTATATCTCTACCAAAATATCACAGCATCGCAAGACTTGTTGTTCCAATAGCTAGAACCAACAAATACTCAACATGGCTACGCATGGGAAAGACGATCGTGTTGGTCGATCTTCTTCGCTCTACCCAAGATTACACCTGTTGCAAATGCCGTTGGAGGTTCACTTCAAAATCTTCTGTGAGCTATGGGAAGATCGGGACTTTGACCTCCTCATGGTCATTAAAGATTACGAAGACAGACACAATGACGAAAATCCCATCACTCTCGCCTCTATTGCCTTTGTCCACTTCTCCAATCGCCCAAACACACATTGGCCGAATGAAAAGATACCTTGGGACAGATATGCTCCATGCCTCATCAAAACGGAGATTCTTTGGTTCAATCGGCGGATACATGGAGGCACTCGCAGCAACAAGAATTATTTTAACGTTTTCAACTTGATGATATGTTGCAAACAGCTGTGGGAAGAAGGAAGTCTTGCATACTGGCGCTTCAAGCAGCTGCAAATTACGATTTCCAGAGAATTCGGAGAAATCCCACTGGGTGACGAAGAAGAATTTTCTATGGCTCAATGCACAAACAGCAAACTCTTGGGTGGCGTCATTGGAGAGAGCGTTAGAAACTTGACACTGCGATTCGACGATAAAGTGTTGAACTGCCGTGTAACCCGTTGCGAGACTTTACCGGGCGTGATGAACTGCAAGCGCCATGCCGACGCCACTTTTATGCCAAAACTTCAATGGGCTCGAGACACCATCATGAAAGCCCTTGGGCTCTTTACCAATGTCACAAGTCTAGTACTACTTATCGAAAACAACCGTATATTCGACTTATATAACAACCTTGGAATCTTTGGCGAAATCATGGACTACATTAAAGAGGAGAGGCCCATGATCAAAGTAGTACGAATCAAAGGAGGTCAATGCGAGGATCTTGTGAAGAAGTGGCATCTTGAGCTTGATGCTTCTGTGTCGGGGACCACCTGGTCCATGAACCCTTGCGTTCCCACATGTCAATCGAAGAAATATAGCGACCATGCAGACAAATTCGATGTGACACCGCGAGAAGTTGACCTGCGTCCAGATTTTTCTTGAAATCAGTTATGCCTTTAAGATGTGTGAGGATACTGTGGAGGTCATTTAGAGATCGCAAAGCAAGGGGTTAGATACGGCTATATGTGCTAATGTGTGCTGCTATTATTCTACTGCTTCTACTGCTGCTAGCCGGAGGTTCTTATACTGAGACCAAGCCAAATTCCAGAATGATATTATTTACAACGCTGTCTGCCTTGCATAAATTTACATAAGCTATGAACCAGATATTTATTTCGTTTCCTTTCTATTAGAACCTCCATATTCTAAGAGAAAGTCCAAGTTTTCCATCTTTCGTCTTGATACAACTGGCGGAGTACATTAGCAGTGCTTGTCACCTCAGCAAATGGATTCAAGCTTTCTATATGGACTCGATGAACTATCTCAGCATCGACTCCCCCTTTGCCAAATGCCCTTGTGGCATCGCCGATGACGACGATTCGGGCCATATCAATAGCGTAGTCAACTAGATCTTCTTGGCTAACATCTTGATTACCGTAGACGTGCTTCTTTGACCCGTATACCCCGGCCCCGTCAGTTGACAACCATTTAAAGGTATCTTCAACATATCCCGGCCCTCCCCACTTCCCATCCATAGCTAAATCATAAGCTGAGCGCACGGTGGTGCTAACAGCGTGGTCTGTGGGGATCCCAGCGATGAGGAGCGTTCTAATATTTCTCTTCTTTAACAAAGATTCCAGAGGCGTATTGTTGAAAACGTTTGGGCCCCGGGAAGTTATGACTACCTCATTTAAGGGTAAACGAGAAGGGTTGTCTAGCTCGGGTGAAGCAACAGGCTCAGACGAAGCAACAAGCTTAGAAGACATAGTAGACTCAGACAAACTAGAAGGCTCAGTAGGCCCTTCTGGCCTCTGTATCAGCGGGACCGAACATTCTAGGAAGTCTATGCCCTTCTTCTCTTCACCATTTGTGCCATAAGGACCGACTTTTTCTGAATATAATGGAGAGTTGACCCAAATGGGTTTGAGTTGGACGTGAATAATGAGAGGCAGCTTATCCTCCGGCGTAGTCTCAGAATAACTGCGGAACTTGGCAATGAGACTGGTCACGTTCTTCTCGTAGTCGGGGTTGGAAGCACCGTCGCCCCACGAAGGATCGCGATATCCGTATTGGCTATGTATGATGAGAAGCGCCGTTGACCTCCATGCCGGAATAGGTGGGCAATAGCCACCGGGCCAGGAATATTGCATAACCGAAGGTTGACGCAGCATTTTGTTTGAGATTGTCTGGTGTAAATGCACCAATTGAAACTTGAAATAGCCCCGCTCAACGAGAGACACAAATACGTGTAAAACCAGGAGCCCACTTTAGGTAGTTTGGCAAGCTGGTGTAAATACATGTACCTATTGTAAAGCAGACGGTCGCATTTTCGTGGACTTCATACCGCAAAGGATAAAATGTTTGTAATATACTCAGTAAAAAAAATGTTTCATGGGGACCTTTTTTCTCTTCTTTTTTAGGATAGCTGTAAGTCTTCGCAGACTTAGGATACAAGGAGCTACGCAATCCGACTCAAAGGCAGCAGTGTATATGTAAAATTTCACATATCTACTTTGAAATAATGACAGATGACAGAACTCAATGAGTTGGATGCTTTTATGGTTAACCACACACCTAATTGCGTCTTGTTTCTCAGGTTTCTGCAGGGTAAAGCCTGCTCGGCAGTTGGAAGTCAGAGGTGCAGGATTGCATTTAAGGGTTCTAGGCCGCAACTAATACGAGAGCAAATATTTGGTGAAAGCTGAGCTTCCAAGCTCCCTAATTGCAGGACTGGTGAAAAGCTGTGGCGTTCGCTTTAGTTCGGCAGATGCTCATGAACCCAGAGCACACAGTGCAATTTGACATGTTGAGCAAGGGTTCTATGCAATCAGCTGGGGTCCCTGCTGCTTCTTCCCAAAGCTTGATTTGTATTTAGGTTGGGGGATCGATGCCGTGCCAGCATTGCATGGTTCGGAGGGACCCGATGTACTCTTTCTCACTACTATTTCTCATCCTCAAAACGAAAATTCCAAGGGCGTTAGTTTGGGCTACACGAGTCTTATGCTTCAATCTTCTCTTATCGAGCTGGTTGCTTCAAATTTGAAAACAAGTCTAGGCAGCTCATCATGCCTCAAAACTAGGTCTAAATTCAACCTTGTTTACGAAGACTCACTGCCGGAGCCCACCGCTCCGCCTATCCCCACCTCCCCTAGCCAGAAGCAGTCTCATCATGCACCTGGAACATTCAGCCTCACCACTGCTAGTTGCAGAAAAAGAAACGAAAGCCCCATTCTAACTGAGTACAAGACCTATTATCACTGGATGGAACACACTAAGATCTCCTTGTAACGGGGCCGCGCCAATCAAAAGGTACATGGTTTTATTCATAAAACACGTAGTAAACTAACGTACCTTTTCATAATGAAACTCTGTGCTAGAACTGACAATTCAGCTGGTTATAGGGGGCATCTAAATGCTCCAATCTATACAACACGCAATCACGAAACATCAACAGCAACATCAAATTCTACCATCACAAAAATGCCGCTCCAACCTCCTCCGATTGATAAGTTGTTTATAACAGCAGAGGAAGCATTTCAAGCTCTTCAAGATCATGCGCGAGAGGAAGGGTATGCGCTTGTGAGAGCACGCGCGACTTCATATCAAAATAACTTACCGCGTCGTTATGATATCTCGTGTGTATGTGGGAATGGCGAATACAAGCCAAAGGCGGCTGGGATACGCAAATCGAAGACAAAACGAACAGGCTGCCCGTTCAAGATGAAGATTGTGCAAAGAAAGGATTCAGGCGATCGTTGGAAGGCAGGAATCCTCTGTGGAGAGCATAACCACGCCTCTGGCCTCGCGGTTAATTTTCCTGAACACCGGCGCGCTGCCCTGACCAAGGAACAAAGAAACAACATTGAGGTGCTCCTAGAGAATACAAGTCTCACAGCAAGGGCGATCAACGAGATTATGAAGAAACGACATCCTACTATTCTTCTCACCGAGAAAGATATCTGGAATATACGGCAAAAAGCCTTGAAAAAGAAAAGGTGGATAGGTGCAGCAGACCTAGATACAGAGGTAGCGGAAGCGCTCAAGAAAGCAGGAGTTTTATAGCTCGAAAGCCATAGCTACAACTCGAGTCGCAATTCATACACTGTGGAACTTGCTACTGGACATTGTGGCGCCAGCAATCATGCACCTACTTCTCTCTCCTCTTTGTATTCAGGCCAATAAGACATTGGTCCATGGTTGATGCCGCCTTGTATACACGTCCCGGCTTGGACCCTGACACCGGGGCAGCCCAGCGACCTGAGCCGTCGATCACTAAAAATAATCAGCCTTGGGCTGAAGCTACCGGTGCAGGCATTAGGATAGCTCCTCTCTAAACAAGACTTGGTGCGGGAGCCTATCCCTGATGGCTTCAGTGCAATTTCCACAATGCAGCTTTCATCCTTGATGCCCAGCGGTGGCGTCGAATGAGTCAATCTGCCGAGTTTTAAAAAGCAAACAGAACAAGCAGCCCACAGACTTCCCGGTAACAAAGTCAAATGCCGTTAGTACGAGGAGATATAGTATGATTTATGCAGAAGCTGCAGCTCGTGACATCGAGTGAGCACCTGTTTGGGTCTTCAGCTTTAGCGATAGCGGGCAGAGTTTTGATAGGTTGCCGAATGGCGGAGAGACACGACTGCAAGGAGGACGCGTTCTGGTCAGTTTCGACTTATGCAATGCAAGCTGGCTCGATAATTGATGTATCATGTCATTGGCACCACCATCTTCACGGTGCTTATCCTCTGCTGCAGTGACTATCATCCGCCCGAGCCGAGTTTTCAGACCTCTTCTGTTCTCCTATCTCGCTGCCGGATTATTATAGCGATCTTTTTGTAGATTTGAATGTATCTTTTGGGATGACTTCCTCATCTCGTAATTTGACTTTGTACAGCCTGCCTGGTTACGCAATAAATGGCGTTACACCAGGTATTATTTGGGCAAGGCGTCTCATCATTCCAACCCTTTGTGTAATACACATGAGATGCGGCTGAAATTAGCTTACAGGCCAGAACAAGCTCGTCCCAACGCTAGACAGAATATGCTCGAGCGCGTCCTCTGACAAGAGCCAATGGCCATGCTTGGGCCCTCGCGCGTGGATCTAGGCTTATACTTGTCAGTAGCAAATCTGACAGCCACTGACAGCTTTGCAGGCTGGCTTGTTGACTGCTACCCCTAGCATCATAGGTTGTCGGTCCGCCTTGGGACAGACTATTCAAGTTCTAAAATGAAAGGATTTTGCGTGGCTTTGGAGCTAGAGCATTCGTTTACATGAACCTCAAAGTATATAATGGGCGGCAGATGCTCTCAGTGCCGGCGTTGGCTTCTTGACTTCTTGTCCTGGCATCTACCACCACACGTTCTCTAATAACATACCTAAAATTCCTTCTCATTCACCTCTCGTCACTCATTTACTCTTTTACAGCCTCTTCTTGATACCCAAACCCCGCCATAAACATGTCTGCGCCTACCGAGTCTCCGGCCATTGCCCCTGATGCAGCTCCCGTTGCAGCGCCAGCACAGGCTCCTGTTCAATCTTCTGCACCTGCTCATTCCAGCCCTATCAATGATGATGATGTGAAGCACTGGAAGGATCGTTTCAACGATGTCTTGTCTCGACCTGGTGAACACATCAACTCCAAGTCTCCAGCTGGCGCCTCTCAATGGAGCACAAGTCTCTTCGATTGCTTTTCCCCCATTGACACCTGCCTCATCACATGCTATTTGCCGTGTCTGACGTTTGGAAAAACGCACCATCGAGTTCACAAGAACGGAAAGTTGGAAGGTTATGAGCCTGTCAACACCTCGGTATGTCTAATCTCCCCAAGTATTACAAGTTGAAATCATGGCTGACAAGCTCTACTCTTCAAGTGTCTCCTTTTCTGTGTGCCTGGTCTGCATTGTATCCTTGCGAGCATGCAACGAGCTTCCATCCGCGAAAAGTACAATCTTGAGGGCAGCTGCATTGAGGATATGGCAAAGTCCTACTGCTGTGCTTGCTGTAACCTCATTCAGCTTGACAAGGAGTCGGCACATCGCGAGGCTCTCCTGAACAACGTCAATTCTGAGCAGTATAAGTCTAACGAGGGCATGGCATATCCCGGAACCAACTAGAACCGGGTCTTGCGCTAAACAAAGTTTAACAGCGTGGAAGAATTATTTGTAAACTTGGTTGAGGTTAATGGTATTAGTGAATGATTGGCATGTTCACTTCGATGGAATGTGTGGATGGATACCCCCATTAGTTCTAATGTTATAATTTTACATTCAATCTTTAGAGTTCCAAGGTTTCCTCTACTGTGCATCTACTACATCCAGCCCCTATTCCTGCCACGGTGAAATCCCAAAGTGACGGTAAAATCCTACCTCGCGCATGCCAGAATTAGTAAGTCTGATTAATGAGCATATCGCCATATCTGCCTAGGTAGTCATGAGTAGCCAAAATTGTTCTCTTGAGAGGGTCGTCCAAGCGAGAGAGCTAACGGTAGTATGATTTATACGCAGGGTAATTAGTTTCTACTTCTTCTGATGCTACTGCAACCGCGCTCAATGGCAGGCAGTTCACTATCGGTGCCCCAGTGGTAGTGGTAGCAGCAAGAGAGGTGGAGGCATGTTCATTTGTTACATGATTCCTCTTGTATTAAAACCAACACTATTCCCGTTTCAGTGGTTATTCATCTAGTGATCGTCCTTCCAAGCTCATATTCGCAATCTTGACAACTCCGAGAGAGAGAGAGAGAGAGAGAGAGAGAGAGAGAGAGAGAGAGAGGCTGAAGCCTCAGATCTCAGGCTTCTTTGAACTTACGCTTCTCATTATCCGAATGATCAATTAGAGCATCATATTTCTCTTCTTTTCCTTCTTCTTCTCTCTCTTGCTACTACTGCCGCTGCTGTCGCTGTAGTGCTCGGCTGGGGCCACACCACTCATCTGCCCGTTCATAGTCTCCACATAGGGAGAAACGGAATGACAATAACGTTGGTAGAAGAGCCAGCATGGCACAGAAGGTCTCTTCGGTTTTGAGAGAGGCCTCTACCAAGGCTATCTCTGCCAGGAATAGGCCATCCATTGATGACTAAATATATCCCTATTACTGTGAGGTACGCGGCATAGATGAGCTAAAATAGATCCAGGCGTATATTAAATTATTATGTTACGATATATTCTTGTGGAATTTACAGGAATTTGGCACTGCGACTTGTAGTCTACCGGGCTTTGAGGAGACGGGACAACGTACAGCAAGACCCTGCTAAGTAAGGCAGAGCCATACAACGTCCCTCAGTGAATTGGATAGATGATAACTTTTATCTGTCTAGTGTGACTCGATCCGAAATAAGCAACTTAAAGAGTTCTAATCCTGGCTTCGGTTATAATTGCAAAGCCAGATATTATCTGTGGGACTTTGGCCTGGGATGACGAAATGCGAGATAGCTTTGAAAGGCCCTTGTAACATTTCCTGGCCACTTGGATCTGTCAATTTTTCCATTTTGGCTTTTTGAAATTGTATACAGAGATCAAGGAGAGGTGGACGATGCTGGTTGGGAGAAAAAAATGCCATATGCTTCGAAGAAAGGGTGTGGTAGAGCAGGTGAACCATGGGGTAGCGAACAGCTCGCAATAGACAATCCAGCCTTGCCGATCTACTTAACTGACACTTTACACAAGTTGTCCAGATCAAATCCTAGTTTCATCATTGCAATCTCAATAGAATCCGGTATATGATGAACGCAATACCACTCTGGGAGACATTAGCGTGTGCGGAACCATGGTCGTTAGTTAAGAATGCTAGCCGCGCAAATTAAAAGGCTGAACGTCACTTCGCTCCCCTCACTTTTGCCTAAATAAGTCGCCTCGGCTTTATCACAAGCCTTTGGCAAGGATAACACTGAGATCATGTGTTTTCAATGATACTCTTTGTGTTGCATCGCAGCAATTGAAGCAATGCGATGGACCTGCTGGAATCGCAAATTGTCGGCCCAATGGTAGCGTCTTATATGGGATATAAAAACGAGCCGACAGCAACAGCAACAATGGGTTTTCTGATGCACAACTTGCATCATTCTTTATATCCACAGTAATACCGGTATTTTTTTATATCTGGCAGCCATGAGGACGGTAGTCTTCTCATCACTGACCCTTGCTCTGCTGTCTCAGAGAGCCGGGGCTGATACGACACTCTCACTGAACCCGTCGACAACCTGGGGTACCTGGGAAGGCTGGGGCGTATCGCTTGCTTGGTGGGCGAAAGCTTTTGGCAATAGAGATGACTTGGCCCGTGTATTCTTCAGTCTGAATAGCCAATCCATCAATGGTCAAACCCTGCCCGGCCTAGGCTTCAATATCGCTCGATACAATGCAGGCGCATGCAGCAACAATACCTATGATGGCTCCAGCATGGTTGTTTCACCGAATATTAAGCCTTCTCGGCAGATGGATAGCTTCTGGCTTGATTGGGCTAGCTCCGACCCTACTTCGTCAAGTTGGAACTGGAACGTCGACGCCAACCAACGCGCGATGCTACAGAAAGCCAAAGCAAACGGCGCAAACATCTTCGAGCTGTTTTCTAATGCCCCGGCTTGGTGGATGGATTTAAACCATGACCCGTCAGGAAATGGCTTAATTGATAATCTACAATCTTGGAATTATGCCAACCATTCAGTCTATCTCGCCAACGTTGCTCAACATGCCAGCCAGAACTGGGGCATCACGTTTCAGTCAGTCGAGGCATTTAATGAACCTACTTCACCCTGGGGACCTTCTGGTACTCAAGAAGGTTGTCATTTTTCTATATCGACCATGGCTACAGTTATTCCATACCTCAAAACTGCACTCTCTCAAAGAGGGTTGTCGTCCTTTATTGCTGCCGCAGATGAGACATGGTATGACTTGGCTATTACGACCTGGATTGGCCTAGGAAGCTCTGTACAAAGTCAAGTGACGCGTATCAATGTGCATGGTTATCAGTACGGCGGCGGGCGACGTGATGTCCTCTATACCCTTGCCAACGCAGCCGGGAAGAGATTATGGAATAGCGAATATGGCGACGGAGACTCAACGGGCGTTTCTTTGTTTTCAAACCTGCTCCTCGACTTTGTTTGGCTCCACCCTACTGCCTGGGTATACTGGCAAGCCATTGATATCTCAGGCTGGGGACTCATCGTTGGCGACAACGACGCGTTGACACTCTCATCGGCAAGCACTAAATATTTTGTGCTTGCACAATTCACGCGCCATATCAGGCCTGGCATGCAGATTTTGACAACTTTAGATGGAAACACAGCCGCGGCGTACGATGCTAGTTCTCAGAAACTCGTGATTGTTGCTGGAAATTGGAATAGTTCTCAAACAATCACCTTCGATCTTAGCTCGGCTAAGACTACTCCAGCGAATGGGGCAACAGTTCCACGATGGAGCACTCAAACGAGCGGTGGAGATCAGTATAAAAGCTATACAGATATAAAGATCAATAACGGACAATTTTCTGTACCTTTTTCTGTTGGGCAAGTCCAGACATTTGAGATTAGCGGCGTTGTTTTAAAATAGGTTATGGTATAGTTGTATTTAAAAGATTGCAGAGAAGTAATGGCTTGCAGTTATCTTCTTGCTCCTCTTGCTCTTCTCGTGCCTGGAATTATCCTTCTGCTTGTCCATATTCATCTCTTCCTATTGTTTCTCTTACTAATTCTCCTCCCCCTTCCCCTGCTTCTTGATGCCTGGCTAAGCTTGTGATACCACCCATATCAACGTCTTTCACGCTCCATGATACAGGAAAGAGAGGCCCAACAGCAGAGGGAAGAATGAATTGCAGAAGAAGCATAAGTAGCAGCTTGAGAAGCAAGTTCCTGTTTATCTTAGTCTCGCTTCTTAATACGGGGAAAACTTAGCCAGACTGCAGATATTACGGCAATGAGTGCCAGGATAATGGGCTGTAAGACTGAAACGCTCCTATGTGATGCAATAGCACCAATAATAAAAGGAAACACGGTTCCTCCTGTACCACCCATGGCCATGGCGAAGCCAATGGCGCTGACATGAATGCGCTTTGGCAAGAGTTTGGCTGTCACCATGACGGCACCAGGGAACATGGGCCCTAAGAAGAAGCCTAGAAATGCAACGGCGACAGCAGAAACAACAAATTGTGGGACGAGCCAGAAAAGAAGCTGCAAGCCGAGACAGATGCCAAGGTATATGGCCAAGCAAAGCCTCTCGCCGAATCGCTCTGTCACAAATCCCAAAGCCGCGCGACCGACCGCCATGCCTGCCCAAAAACCCGAGCCAGAGATTCCAGATGCATATGCCGAAGCGTGTCGAACACGGAGCATGAATGTGACAACCCAGCCACCGAGGCCGACTGTTCTCCACGAGTATTAGTGTAAGAATGCAGAAGACAAATATTGCAACACGCATAAGGCCAACGTACCTTCTACGCCCATGTAAGCAAAGAAGAAAAGCGCACAAAGCCAGGTGACTTTGGACTTCATTGCCTCGCGGGTTCCAGCACTAGGAGCCCCAGCTTCTGCATTCTCACTTGCATGTTCCGCTCGATACGCGGCGCCGGTCTTATCCCAGAAGAAGATGACGAGCCCGACAAACTCTAGACCTGCCATGCCAATCTGCAGATGAAAAATTAGTTTATAATTGCTCTTAAGTCGTAGACGTGTTTGTCACCAAAGTCTCACCATGATATAGTAGTAGGTATACCAAGGCAGGCCAGCTTTGACGACCATGGAAGTGGCAATCAACGGCGAAAACAAAGCTCCAAGTGAGTAGCACGAATGCAAAAACCCCTGAATCGTATTCGCCTTGTCCATAGCGCCAATCCATGCGCAGAAACATGCGTCTGTCAAACCATTGCCAAAACCGCTGATGGCATTGCACACAACAAGAGCTGGATACGGCGGGTGAGAGGCGAGGACAGCAAAAGTTATGAGATGGCACATGGGTGCCATAATGGCCACGCCTCGCTGGCCGAATTGGACATGGATTCGGGCATTGGTAAACGCAGCGACTGAGTAGCCGATGAAGGGGGTGAGGAAAATAAGAGATATGACGGTGTAGCTGAGATTATAGTACTCTTCAAGCTAAAAAAAAAAAATTGGATGATTTTGCGGTGAGCAAGAATACTCGACATATTGATTGCTAGAAAGTCAAGGTTGGATGAGATGGCAACTTACATATGGGATCAATGCCTAAGCACGTTGCGCATTAGCACATAATCATCATCCTTATTTCACGATATGGCCACCCAACAGAATACATTCAACTTACACCAACAGCGGCATCGTTCATGCCCGCAATAGCAAACGACACAAACGCAAACGCGAGCCGGCCAATGTTCTTCACCGGCCGATTCCACCTCTCTGCCTCAGTAAGAGCATTCATCGGCGGGCGGCCGCCATCATCGCCCTCTGAAACGTGCGGTCCCGCCTCTTCAACATGTGGTGCTTCTTTTGTCTCTGGGCTGATCTGGCGGCCCGAGGAGGTACCCGAGCCGAGGTGCCGCAATTCTATAGCTTCCGAGGCGGGTCGCGCTTCATACTGAACAGTAGTTGTGGTTGTAGACATATTTATGGAGCTTGTTTCATTAGATTATTGTCACGATATTCAAATCTATCTCTCTGTCCCGTTACGGAGTACACGGATGTGAAGCTGGAGAGGTAGAATCCTTGAAAGCCGTTATCGGTGCCTAAGTGCGGAGTTTCTCTGGGCGCCCGTGATTTTGGTAGATCCCAACCCGATTATCTTGCCGCGGGGCATCAGCAACAACTATCCGCACACATTGTCATCAAGAATCCTTTTCCCCTTTGGGATAAAACTATCTATATGGCGTTCTGTTCCCTTCTTTTTGACAAATTGTCGATCAGTAAGGGGATAGGTTACTCTCGAAATGATGTAAAAATTCGCACCAAGAATACGCACTTCCATCTTAGCGTCCAGCTTCAAAGTGCTGGTGCTACATGGAGAGCTCAATTCAGCTAATTGCTTTTGCATCATAAAAACAACCCAATGTGCTTAAAAATGAAAATAATCTGATCCTTTCAGAGACTCGGTAGGATTTAAGCTATACTGCAGCACCAATCATTCAGCTTAATCTCATATAGTAGGGTGGCAATCTGATCGGCAGACAGCCCAAGATGAAACAGAATAGAGCTGTCCACCAATATATCGAGCCCGTTACTTTCCGGAAAGCTTCCGGAGACGTGAGGTGGCATTGTAAAACGAGTAGCGTTGTTTATGCCTTGTTTGAGGTAAGCGCTCATCGCTATTCGGTATACGAGAATCCGAAATAAAGATGAGCAGCCATAACGGAACTTGTAACTGTAAATGAACCCGAATCACGTTTCCTCGGCGTGAAGATATCGTATACGCTATAGCGGCTATGCTAGCTAGTACTTAAATACTACTCTATTTACTAGTAACAATGTTCAGGGGTAAGTTCTGCCTGCACATTTCACTGCCGAAAAGATCGTTCTATGCTACATATTCTTGTGCAATCACCGTGTAGAATATACTGTGGAATGTATCCCATGGTATTGCCTTTCAGGGGAAGATGCATGTAATGTGTGATCAATGGCACCCTGGCGGAACAGCAACCGAAGACATCATCTCATCGGTGATTCATTTTGGCTCACAGCCTGTTCCTGCAGCGATTTTTCGCAGAGCACGCCTTTCTTCTACGCCTAAACTCCGGCCTTTTTCTCTACCGTTGGTGGTAAAGTGTTTCTTTCAGCTCGGAGTTTGAATCTCCAAAGGGTAATGTAAATGCGTCCCGTGAATTCACTTGCTTTATGCCGAGGAACCTAGACTATCTCATATCACATGTCCCCTTTTTACACAATGTCGATACAAAAAGGAACACCCCTTTCCCCTCTTCAAACCTCGCACAAGCTTCATAAGTAGTTTGGCGGTGTCTGCAAGCCAAATAGGTATTGTATGCCTTGGAAATGTCATTTTACTCATTTTCACATGTTCTTTTTTAGTTATCGGCTGAGGGGACCCTCCAGCTGTGATCCGGCTGCGGTACATTGGGGGCGAAAATGCGCTTACTCCGCTGGCTTCGCAAGGGGTCATCTATTGCATTTGACATACTATGTCAAAGACAATGGATACAATTGAAGCCACATCAAAGCCGCTTAATGGATCTGTGATGAGCGATATTAATAATTCCTTACGATTTTTTCGACCTTTAATGTAACGCATCGGCTATTGCCACCCATGTAGTCGAATGGAAACGGTATTTCGCGGCAATTCCCTTTTTTAGACTGCTTACTAGCACTCGCACCAATAACGGCCTTGACTATTCCTCCATATGTGTACTTGATAGCAGGGGGAGCTTGATTGCGGAGAATAAAAAGAAAGCTGTTTCTGGGTAGCTATTCCTATAAGTTGCTTTTGCCGGCCAGGTGATGAAACGGCCTATTCTTGGCCGTACGTAATCCCCGGCAGGCCAATCGCAAATCATTTCCATTGCAGGTATACTTGTAATAAATATGCACCTTCTAAGCTCTAGGGCACGCGCTATCATGGGCCGTCAAATGAGAGAATAGGGGTATGCGAGCGCTATATTAGAGCTTGCAAGCATCCCGCTTTCGATCTAATACAGTACTAGAACGCGGGTGAATCGAGCGAATCCTGTCTTTGTTTTTGCTTTTTATTTTTCTTTTGTTCGGCCGTTTGAGCTAATTGCGCCAGGAGTAGGCAGATAGCACTTCATTTCAATTATCAATCTGGTCTAGTAATTCTTTGCATGGCTCACCCCGGCTCGCCAAAAGGTCTCTCGTCATCAACAAAAAGCAGTGTTCTATTAACATATTAACATAAATCTATCTATTCGTTCTAATGTAATTTTTTTCGCTGCGGATGTATCTTTAATCACGATAGTTTGCTAATCAGACGGAAGAGAACCCGCCAGCAGAGTCGTCATCGCTCCTCATAGCAATCGTCAGCTTATGATCTGCATCTCCGTACCCGGTAAACGGTTACAAGTACATGGTAGCCAATCGCGTCTAAAAGGTGAGATAATATAGAAAACAGCATAATTAGTGATCAGTACCATCTCATAGTGTTGATATGGGGAAATGAAAATCCGCCCCTGAAGTCTTCTCGAATGGTTATCCGCGGATGTTTGTGACTCGTGAGGTAGTCTGCTTTGGCCGATCTTCATGCACTATGTCGATCTCAACATACTTTCGTATACCCCCACCTTCATCGTGTCCCAATTGGTGTCCCTGGTCCTGGTCCCGGCTATCGCTCCAGGCTTTGAGGTTCTGCATTCCGACGGATTCAACCATGCGCTCTTCGCTCTCATTCATTGTGAAATTTGTTATTGGATTTGCTGTCGGCGGTCCGCGGCCCCGCCAACTCTTGGAGGTCCCTCCAAAAGTGACAAAGCCTTTTGGTGTTAGACCCTCAGACTTTTGCGTGGAGCGCATCGAGTCAAGGATGGATCCGAAGATGGGCCCAAATAACCCTTTGAGGAGAGGAAATATCATGGGCAAGTTAGTTGTAACGACGGCAACAAAGGTTTCTCGGACAGCCCAAGATCCGGCCAATTGTGCACCATTTTCCGTGTCCTAAAACGTTGTCATGTCAGTTTTTCGTATTTGTAATGAGTAGATGGCATAGGAAGCGTACCAGTACGATTAAAACACATCGTAAAGTGGCACACACGACGACGAAAATACCGCTACTGAAGAGAAGCATGAGTCCAGCCTTCTTCAAAGGCTTCAGACTGGACCCCCATAGCATAGGCAGTGGGACTGATATGATGTATAAATCGGTCGTTACGTTGAATGCCCAATAGACCCAAATAATCTGATTAGACACGGCGGGTTGGCAAGCATCTATTGGTAAATTAGCAAAAAAGCCAAAAATGTTTCTTAAATCGAAAGCACTAACTTCCAGGGTCTGGGAATATCTGCCAGAACTTTTGAAAGGGTCGACACGAGAGGTAAAGATTTAGAGCTACAACAAGGTAGCTAGATGCAAGAAAGGCGAAACCAATGTAAATTCTAATGCGGTAATGTCGAGCCAGGCCCTCCTATCAAGACATGTTAACAAATGCGTAATCAGGTGAGGGAAGACGGGTCAACAGACGCGAGGAGCATACCGTCAGTCTTATATAAAACACAAGCAACGACGCCTTGAGTGTCCAAAGGAGCGTCGAGTACGTCGACCACCCTGCAAGCTGTATTTTTGATCCTATTACTCTAACAAACTGATTAGTGGGAGTTTATATAGCCATCTTTTACCTAATAGCTGCATACCTCAATCGAAACTCCGGGTCATCTGGTGAAAGCGCAGCCCGCTGCGCATCCGTCATACCGTTATTCGCAAGGCCATTTGCTACATGACCAACGCTATAAGCCAGAGACGTCTCAGCTGTATAAAATATAACAGCTACCCATGCGAGATAATCGTCACCACCTAGGCCTCGAAAGCCGGCATATCGAATACGAGAAATTGTTCTGAGGATGGTGACTGCGATTCCAACTCCAAGGAGAGTCCACGCTTCGATTGTGAATTGTTGGAAAGCTGCAGCTGCCGCGGCCTGTGATGCCGGATCTGGTGGAGGACTTGGCATGATGTATCATCTGATAGTAATAGGCTTATTTGTAGAAGTCTTCCAAAGGAGTGTCTAAGCCTTCGTATATAACTCCTCGACCACTTGCCAACCGTCAACCAAATCGACTAACAGAACACAGACTAACGGAAGAGCGAGATTGTCATATTTCACTCCTTTCAATCTCCTCTATGTATAAAAGCAGTTAGTATCTCACAGGAACATCACCTCTCATCGCACAGTGTTGGTTCGCTATCGCCGTTGTGTTAGGGTACTTACATGTCATTCTAGCCCGAAACCTCTTCGGCATACTGTTTGTATTTGCCGCAAGGGTCAATGCAACCCAACCGGCGTTAGAGAGTGCCATCAACCCGTTGACCCCGGCAGTAGGCTGTTCAAAGGTGGGCAATCTGCTTGCAGCTCCCCACCGTTGTTAGCGTAGGGGGGGCCGCGGTCTGAGAACCACGACAAGGGGGAGCAAAAAAAGGAATCCGCAAGACGAAAATACACACACAGCTTGGATTAAGAACGCCAAAGGTAGAAAAGACCCATAAGTAGAAGCGATTGAATTAGTAGATATCGTAGAGGTAATATTGTAAATAGTAGAATTAATAAGATTCATATAAAGCTATCTATGTAAAAATATCTTATAATCTGCTAATGCATTGGTAACGGATGGCAACGTGCGTGATAGTGCAACTGCGTGCCGACCGTAAGAAGATGCTCTAGTTTGTTGCTCCCCACTTGCACGGACGAGCACATGTCTCCACAAAGAGAAAGTTCACGTCTGCTCCCGCTTGAACAGATTGCATGTATTTACTTAAACCAAGCTTTGGAACCAGTATGAACCCAGAGTAGAATAAAATTGCTCAATTCATCTGCTGATCTCTCTCAATTTATCCACTTCAAACTGGGTTGAAGAATTCCCGCTTTTTAGCCCCAAAGAGCAACGGCATACCCATGCGGGTCTACAATCTGCATGTTGGCTATCCAGCCGGAGTATGGTGCTGGATATAGGGTGCAACACCTTGTCATATTTACAACCGAGCTAGTAACTAGAGAATCCTCAATCATAGTCTTAGGGGAGCTATCCGGTGGAGTGTAACAGACCCCCCTCCAATATCCTAGTGATCCTACTGCTAGGGCTCAGTATTTGATCAACACAGTTCCCCGTCATGGTGGTAGTCAGAGGGAAGCCCAAACAAAAAGAAAGGTTGCGACAAATCAATTCAGCTTGCAGTAGCCAGTGAAACTAATACACGATGGAGACATTTGACTGCGTCGTGGCTGGCGCTGGTAAATAACCCTTCCCTTGCGCCCTTCGCCTTTCTCTCTCTCTTTTCTTTTTCTTTCATTTCTTTTGCTCTACTACCCGTCTCAGAATGTCGCATGGGTTGAAAATTGAACTTGGAATGCTAATTCGCCATGCATGTTAGGATGGTATGGACTGGCCGCCGCGAAGCAATATCGCGCCGTCCACCCAGATGATTCGCTTGTGGTGTTTGACCCTCAATCCTCTGTCGGCGGTACCTGGGCCAATGAGCGACTGTATCCTGACTTGAAGAGCAACAACCTCTTGGGCACGTATGAATATCCAGATTTCCCGATGGACCCAAACGTATTCGACGTCAAACCTGGCCAGCACATCCCCGGGGAGGTCACCAACGCATATCTCAAAGCATACGTAGACAAGTTCAATCTCGGAAACTCGATCCGTCTCCAAACTAAAGTCACTGTCGCCGAGCATCAAGACACGGACAAAGGAGGATGGATCCTGACAATTGTCAATCAAGAGGGCCACGAGTCCATGGTCTTTGCCAAGCGCTTGATTGTCGCAACTGGGCTAACTTCAGAGCCCTTCATGCCTCACTTTGATGGCCAAGAAAATTTCGGCGGCAAGGTATTTCATAGCAAACACTTTCAACAGAATCGAGATACTATTAAGACGTCCAAAGCGGTCACCGTGTTTGGCGCGACGAAGTTTGGCTGGGATGCCGCTTATACCTATGCCACTGCTGGTGTTCAAGTGAATTGGGTCATTCGATGTTCGTTGGTCCATATTTCTTTTAAATTTTTTTCCTTCTAAGAATTCATAAGAATGAGAGACCTTAGATTGCTAACTCGAAATCTTGCAGCGTCCGGCCATGGTCCATGCTGGATTTCCCCGTCATATGTGACCCCATTCAAGAAATGGATCGAAAAGCTCGCCAGTACGTAAGGCCCAGTATGCTTCGTTTCGATGGAGCCACATAAAAGTCTAACCTGCACCATATAGACATGCGCTTCCTTACATGGTTCAGTCCATGTGTCTTTGGCGATGCCGCTGGCTACACCCACATTCAACGCTTCCTCCACGGCACTTTTATCGGTCGCCTCATTGTCAATGCATTTTGGGCAATTCTCGGAGGCGACGTCTTATCTCTCGTAGGATATGACTCACATCCCGAGACTGCGAAGCTGAAGCCTTGGACACCAGCCATGTTTACCGCAACTAGCTTCAGCATTCTCAATTACGACGGCGATGTTCTAGAACTCGTTCGCAATGGCAAGATCAAGATCCACATTGGTGAGATCGATCACCTAAGTCAGGGCAAGGTCCATCTTTCCGATGGCACCTCCTTTGATTCGGATGCTCTCATCTCCAATACGGGCTGGAAGAACACTCCTCCAATCAAATTCTTGCCCGAGGGCATCGAAAATGAGCTCGGGTTGCCACATGACATCGAAACAGACGCACCGGCAGAGGATCTTGCAAATCAGCAGGATCTCATCAACAAAGCCGATAAGGAGATCGCCAAGCGCTACCCCAGACTGATGAACCAGCCGATCTGGAACGAGAACTATGTTCCCTTGACAAGTCAAAAGGGAATCTCAACCAAGGAGACTGTCACTCCGTACACGCCACAAACACCTTACATGCTGTACCGCTTCCTCGTCCCGCCGTCAGAACGCTTTCTCCGCTCTCGCGATGTTGCGTTCTGCGGCTTCGTCAGCAACTTCAGCAACACACTTACTGCGCATATCCAAGGCCTCTGGATCGGCGCTTACTTCGGCGGCCTCCTCACACAGGATCCTGCGCGATCTGTGGACGATCCCAAGGCCATGAACAAGCTACGATACGAGACAATGTTGCACAACCGCTTTGGCAAATGGCGTTATCCTACCGAGACAAAGGCCCCCTCCTTCATCTTCGACGCTGTTTACTACCTTGATATGCTACAGAAAGACCTCGGGTTGAATCCTCGTCGTAAGCCAAAGGGTCTGCTCACGGAAGTGACGAGCCCGTATGGCGCAGAGGATTACCGGGATCTCAATAAGGATTGGGAAGACAAGACTGGCAGCACCAGGACGGCTTGAGCGAAAATACATGTATATTTCCTAGTACGATTAGCTAATTACTCACCTATTTGATATCAGCTGAACAATAGAGACACGCACTCGTCTTCAGGCCCACTCGAAAACTGCGGCTGAAGATGGAGAAGCTCAAGCATCCACATGGTCTACGCGAGATCCACGTCTAGCTCTGGTGATCGATCATACGAGTCAGTTGAATCCTTGGTGCAAATCTTTGACAGTATTGAGAACCAAAGTGACAGCTAAGATTGTTGAAACGCTCACGGATTCATTAATATGAGCTAGGAGTTTGAGAATGTAGTAACAAGTAATAAGGTGGTAATAGCAGTAATAGTAGTAGTGGTGGTGGTGGTAAATTGTATATTGACTATCCCTCTGTTCCACCGTACAACAAAGGTTTTTTTAGCCTAAATTAACTGCTCGTATATGAGCCCATACTTGTATTTGTACATGGTGTGAACCCTCAATTCCTCTCTGTCCAGCGCTGTACAAAGACCGCCCTTGTTATTATCTCATTAAATCGTTAATTCTCGCTTCTTACTAACCCAAACTCCAGATAATCAATGCCAGGAACCAGGGTATGAATGGTGTCTGGACGAACTAGGTAGATATTCTCCAATCTTGGATCCTAGTTTTTTGTTACTATTCCTAATAAAGGCCAAGTATATATAAAAGACAAACGAAAGCAAGGAAGGAGTTCAGAAAGACTCCAAGACAAAATCATGCCTCGTCATGAAATATCCGATCTGGCGTCTGACTTGGCGCTCTGTTTATCATGTATAGATACAAGTTGAACCTCATCGGTATCTCCATATTCAACTGTATATGATCTTTGATAGGCGATCCGGTTGGGTCCGATATCGGGATGAGAGTGTGATCTATCCACCTGTGACCCGGCACTATGTCCCAAGGGAAGGCGGCTCGCTCGTTTATTTGACGATCGATTGCGTCTTGAGCTCCTTCCATACCGTTCTGTCGTTCCCTGGAGCTTAGGGAACAGGCGAACAAGCAGGACGCGGAGAGAAGGCAAGCAAACACAGACAAGACCAGTGTTAATCTCCACAACGGACCAGACGCTAACGTCAAAGAAATCCCAGGTAGGATTAAGGCTATCGGAACCGAATTTGATAAGGGACCGAAGACGTAGAATACTGACAACAGTAACGCTGGTGGTTCGATTAGCCAGCAGATTCCAAAAAAAAGGGGGGGAGGGGGGGTGGAACTTACAAAGCACCGATGCAAAACATCATTCCGACACCAACCTTGCGTCTCCAGTCCAAGTTGAGGCTTTTAAGCTGCCATAGGGGAATGGCCAGTACCCATATATCGATCGCTATGCTAATGGCGGCATTTGACCAGGCAATGGAATTGATGTTTAAACACGTGCCCTTGTGCTCCCCGTCCCATTTCTCCCAGTAAAATTTGACCGGTGTACATTGAAACACAGCAACTAGGGCGAAAGAGATACCAAAAGCTGAGCAGGCGGCGAATGTGGCCCAAAGAAGGCCTCGCACTGATTTGCCGGGGAAGATGCGGATATAGAAGAGCAAAAGAGACAGCTTAAGCATGGAGACTTCAAGAAAATAGAGTATCTCCATAATCCAGAAGTAAAGGCCAAAATTGGTAATCTGCGAGGGCGTCAGAGTCCAGATATCGCGACCCAGGCCGTGGTCAGACACTTTATAGACGCCGATAACAGTGCTTGGGATTCCAACTAAAATGGTAGAAACAGCCATCCAATCGTCACCACCCAGGCCTACATTGGACCAGAGTTTGTAAGCAATCCGTTGAAGCACAAAGATACCGGAGACGGTGCCGAAGACGTCGTTGAGGATAACATATGATCGAGATCGATCTCTGATAGGTTGATCACAGCCAACAGCTGTTAAATTCATCGTTGCTATAAGTAATTGTTAGGAGGTACTGCAAATGTGAAACCATTTTGTCTTTTCTGCAGTGCTCACATAAGGCTTGTTTGATGGTGCAGCTCTGTAAGACGCATGCCTGCATGGCCTGCTGCAACGTCGGATTTGTGCATACGCAAGTTGTGTTTGTCAAATCGCATGGTGACTTGGAAATTGACTTGACAAGACACTCTCGCTGTAACATGAAATTTAGTAGATGAAGCTAGGCATAGAAATGTCCTCCACAGGAGGCACGTACAGCACATGGAGGCATCTCAGCCACAGCTTGGAGGGCAGAGGCATCGGCCGAGCCAGCATCCTGACCCAACACTTTTGGCACGGCATCCAGAGCCGCGAAGGCTAATAGCCATAGATTCATGACTATTGGCTATTGTATTGCTATAATTGAGGAATACTAGACCGATGACCAAGTCGTTTATAGTAACGCCATATGAAGAAGAACGTCTGTAGAGCCGTTCGAAACTCGAGCGCAGAAGTTTAGAGTGTAGATTCTATGCATCCGCAGTCGATAGGAGTAGATAGTTAACACTACTAGTATGTAGGAGATAAATCGAGAGGATGTAAAAACGAAACCAAAAGATGCCAGCAAAGATATGTAAGTGATGAGAGTTGCCTGGCGAGAGAGGAGAGAGAGGGCTGAAAGGCAGTACAAAAATCTTCACTTTGGAGACTTTTGAAGATGAAAGCCACAGCTACGATGGGAAAATAGTTTATAGAAAGAGAGAGAGAGGGAAAAGTTGCCAAAGGGTGGCTGAGGTCCCAGTATTAGGGATAGCTGTGGTGAACATGGGGGGCGATCATACAGTACCTGCGAGGCTCCCCCACCAACCGATGACTTCTCAAGCAACCGTTTCTATTCGGATATACCCACGGAGATGCAACAGGCAAACAAGCTTAGGGCACTAGACGCCATTGTTGGCAGAACGAGCGTATTACATTCATTGCATGTCATGCTTTCCTGAGAGTCAAGCAGCGGGGCCGCCACTAATTTGGCGTTGAGGCGCTGACTAGAAAGAAAGCTCCTTCTTCGCTCGCGACTCAGGAACCTGATGTGGCAAAGGGTCCGTTAGATCCAATCATAGGGCATGGCCCGGCATGAAAGGCTACAGACGCAAGTCCCTGCTAGTACCTGGTGTCACATTTTCTGTGCCTCGACATATCGCTCCAAACCGCAGGCATCGTATAGATAGTAGCAACGGGGCGGCCCCACCGTGTGAACCGTAGCAGCGGACGGGCCTGATTGGCTTGAGGCGGATCGGTTCCGGTTGCGCGAGATTGGTTTTGGACGATATTATGCTAGCAACGATGCGGAGCTTGGAACATGGCCTTCGGATCAGTGCTTGGAGGAGCATTGCGGTGTTACTATTCATATCTTCGTTAGCTGTGCCAGAGCGAGAGGGAAAGGGGGGAGAGCCAAGCAAACCCAGCGCCCTGAGCCAGTCTCAGCCAAGCTGGAAACGACGGCCGAGCTAGGCTTCATGCCCGTGGAGAGTGCGGCTGAGCGCCGCTGTTCAGGCCGAGGAACGGAAAGGCAGGTAGCCAAGACGCCCTACGCGTCCAAGCAATAGCAGCGAGACTATCAGGATAGCATGTACAGTCTCAGCGTACAGTATCGGTGCTTTGCTGTGAGCGTGCCGTGCTTCCTCTTTTGCCGGGATCCCCCACATACTGTACGCATACAGCACATACAATACTATCGGCCATCAAGGGTGCTATACTCGGCCTTGTTCGCATCGCTCGTCTTGCTAGCGCAGGCCTGGCGCCGTCTTTCCAGAAGCTTGGCTCCAGCTCGAGACAAAGCGGCCAAGTCAGGGGACGGGGTTTGGGCTAAAAATGCAAATCGCATGATTGGCGTCGCGCTTTCAGCGATCGGGTTACGGCCCTTGGACCGATCGAGGCAAGGCCAGGCAGGCCTGCGACCGGCGCAAAGCCCCGTTGCAGAATTCACGGGCCAAAGGCGGGACGCAGCGGCATGGTGGTGGTAATTTCATCGCAGCCACCGTCGAGCTAAGGCTTTTCGGCGAAGTGACAGCTGCGGGCTGTGTCCGAGACCCCGACGAGGTTGTCGTGAACAAGGCGTTTGGTGTTTCTGCGGCTGCGGTTTCGGTTTTTCTCTCGGGTACCGTGTACAACCACCGGCAGTACCGCGGCTACCTAGTACGGCTAAAAGCTGAAGGCTATGCTTTTGGCGACTCCGTCTTTCTTCCGGACAGAACAACAATTCTGCGCCATTGGCCTCTCTTCGCCTCTCCGCTGCAACGGTAGCGGAGAGCCCAAGGGCGTCCGGCGGCGGGCACATCGCTCCATACCAGGTTTCAGCTTAACAGCCCTTGTCACGGCGGATGCGAAACGAGCCACAGAGTCTGTCTACTCCGTATGTTTTGCTTCATTCCTGCTCTTCCGGCATTTGTGGCGCCTTGTTGCTGACGTGGAGCAGACTGCTAACGGGGTTCATGCTATTAACAAGCGTCAAGTTTGAGTAGCAAATATCCCGAATATATTATCTAATGTCTACTGCTAGCCCCTCTCCTCACGATGCGCCAGAGGCTCAACTACGCGACATACACGGTGCAACAAGCTTTTGCTACCAGCCACCATGGCCATCTACTGTAGCGCCGAGTACACCTTATTCCCAGCATAGCAGGAATAATTACGCCTTCCTAGATGAGCGTCGCAGCTGCAGCTACAAAGGTCCATTGCTGCAGGAACAAAGAACGCAACTAGTTCCGAATTCATCGCTGCTCCGCGTACAAGACTTGGCCCGCCCACATTCCGTGGCTGGCTTGCTAGGATCTTGTTCGTCCTTGATTTGGCTGCCGTCAAGATTCAGTTCACTGCAATCTCTTTCTAATAATATGATAATCAAGGCCGAGTCTATGCAATACAGGGAGATCCAGCGCTGCGCGTATACAGTACGCGGGCCATCGTACGACGACTCCTTGCACAAATAAGATTCCCGTTCATGGCAAGTGGGCTTCCCAAGCCCTATGCGATGCAGGGAGCGAAAGGTTTTGAACGGGGGTCCTTGTCACATTCTTCGGACGCTAGCTATTCGCAGGGCTTTGCTGCTCGCTTTCGCTGAGGTGTCTCGTAGATTTACACGTGGAAGCCGCCCGCATCTTTTCTCATTCTTTACTAGCCCGCCTCTCATCCCCGGCTTTTCATCTCGGAATATGAGGCGGCATCTCATCTCTCCCAGACGACCGGAGGCTACTAGGGGGGAGTAGGTAGGCCCAGATACGAGCGAAGCGATGCTCGAGCCAGGTGTGGACTCTACTTGTACATAGCCTCGGCGCGTATCCGAGCTACTCCGAGCATATCGAGCGCTTCTCTTTGTGGGTGACATTGCGAATGGAGACGCTGATTAAAACCATGCATCGTGTAGGCATCAGGGCGACATTTTGTCAAAAGATACTGTGTCGCGAGACACTAATGACCGAGACTACTATTGTAGGCATTTCTTTTCCCTTTCCCAGCTAGCCATGGTTGCGTCTTGGTCCGCTGGTCCGTGTTCTATCTCTCTTCCTTCCCAACTTTCGATTCCCATACGGTATAAGCACTCTATTTTTAATGCTGTCAATGGAATCATGCGGCAAAGGTTGCCGCCTGAGTGGCGTTAAACGACTCGAGAGAAGAGTTCCCATGGAAAGAATCTGACTGGGTTCTAGTAGTAACTCAAGTCTGGCTAGAATTAGCCACTCAAACTATATTTTTCTTCACATGCTGATGGCGGCCAAACTTGCCCCAGTCTTCCCAGGGCGGGGCTCCACCTAGTGGGATTTTTTTGATACACTATCTACGGAATGGGAATCCTTGCCGATGTGAAGGATTGCAGTAGTGCATCATGCAAAATATGTCTAATACCAGTAAATTTCGCTTCTGAATGGCCAAGTCAGTCAGCAATCATGCCCTATTCTGTGGTTCTAAGCATATAGACGTGGTAGTATTTGCTAGTGGTAGTTGCAGTAGCAAAACTGCACGTCTCCGTATGAATCCTTATGCAGGTGGATACAGCCATTCATTTGTCAGGTGCTACTCCGAATTCCTCATTATTTTTTTTCCCACTTGTTCCAAATTACTGCATACTACTGTACTATCAGCTATGCTACCTAGATTAGTAGCTAGTAGTAGTAAGTATTAGCTCGAATCGAGAAAACACTGCCATTGGCCGGACACTTCACAGATATACAATATACATTGTATTACGAGATAGGTCTTTAAGCTGTGGCCAAAGCGCCTTGTCCCTGCAGGATACTCCAAGTCTTTCGCAACTTTGTCTTACAATTTCTACCATTGCCTGGAGCAGTGCTGGATGGAGGCTGCGCCAAGAGAATAAGCCATCATGTTGAGCCAAGACTTTCACCAACTTCTCTGTTTGCGTCCGAGATTGCCAGAAGAGGCAAACACGTGGGCCGCCGATCGCGTCAGATAACCAAGATGGTCACGTGATTCTCCTGAGACTGCGCCCCTTTAGGTTCGCAGCGCATCAAACGAAGCCTCTCTCTATCCGACCTCTCGAAGCAGCATATTCGATTCTTGTCGCTCGTTGATATCCATATTTTGCCAAAAATGGTGGCCAAGTATATCGACGGCCTGAGGGCCCTGCTGGCTCGACGCATCGTGACCATCGTGGCCATGGCCGCTGTGCTGGCCAGTGTCATTGTCATCCTCGTCCGACTCGGGCCACCGGCGCATCTCGACGACTTGAAGCTGCCGGACATGAAGCTTCCCGATCTCGACATGTCGAAACTCCCGGGCCTGGGATCGCACGAGAAAGTCCACTATGGGCATTGCGACCCCAAGAACTATACCGACACCATCAAGGAGTGGAAGACGGCGCGGGAGAAATATGACAAATTGATAGGAGACAAGTTCACGTAAGTTGCGGGGAACACCGGTGTGACCATGATGCGTCATTGCGCACCTTGGCATCCTCCATGGCCAATCGATTTTCTAACCATTGTTCGTGTTCAACAGAATTGCGATGCAGACTTACAAGCGTCCCAAGGAGCTTGACGACACGCTACGCGTCCTGTTGGCCGAGAAGATACCCTCGCTGCACGAGATTGTCATCATCTGGAACGACCTCGAGGAGAAACCTCCAGGCAACTTCAAGTCTGAAAAGGGCGTCCCTGTGCGATACAGGGTGTCGGAGCGCAATAGTCTGAACATGAAGCTGTTGCCGGATCCGGACTTCAAGACCAAGGCGGTTCTGCTTTCGGACGACGACGTGTACTATAAGCCCCAGGACCTTGAGTTTGCCTTTCAGAGCTGGCGCAAGTTTGGTCAATTTCGATTGACGGGAGCTATGCCGCGTTGCGCTACCGCGGACGCCGAAGGCAACTGGAACTATGGCTTTTGCTCCAAGGATGCTAATCAGGACGTTTACTCCATGATTATAACGAACCTGTGCTTCTCACACATGTCTTTCCTCGATTATTACTCTTCCAATAACACGGTTATGGAAAAGGTCCGTAAATATGTCGACGATCACTTCAACTGCGAAGACATTGCTCTTAATTATGTCGCTTCGTATCTCACCGGCACGGGGCCTCTTCTCGTCACCGGTCGTGATAGGTATGTCAGCTACGAGCCTGCCGTGGGCATCAGCAAGAAGCCTGGCCACTTGGAGGCCCGAACGAAATGCCTAAACGACCTGACGGCGCTCTTTGGCTGCATGCCTCTTGTCAATGAGACAGCTCACATCCAGCGTGGCGTTGTTGTCTTGTAAATTTTCTATGAAAGGGGTGGGACATTGGCGTTTTTAAGAACAAACCCTCAGCCTGCCTTTTGCTGTTCATTGGGCTGAAGGGATGAGTGGGGTTTTGTCTCGGGTGGAGTTTGCTTGCGAGGACACGCCGGTCAGTCAGATGCTTAATTAATGTCTTGGACGGGGGATGAACGGGTAAAACGGCGTCGATCTCTTGGCGCAGGAAGCCTTGTGATGAGCTGCGAAAATAGAATGGCAGACTTGCCAGTTTTGTGTACACATAGAACCAGATCCTTGGGGGATTTTTCCTGTTACTCTACATATCTACGTTGAATGGGTCTCTTGTTAGCAATAAGAGTAGAGAATTGATACAAAGCGATGCTCATTTCTCGTGCTCTTACAGTCAAAGGTGGACGTTGCTTCGCTTGGAGACTCGAATTACAATAGCTGAGACAAAGGACGCGCACTCATGCGGGGACTATTGGAATTGCGCATTTAGATTCCTTGGCAGTTATTTTTTGCGGCCAATTAGGCAGTATTCACATCATTTATAGCACTAGCACCCGATTTTCATCTCCTCATTTACCCAAACCTACGCGTAGCAATTTCAAGGCTGATTCTGTGCCCTCATGACTGAGATCTCTGTCTGTGCCGCGTCTCCCATGCCACTCAGGGGTCAAAGAGCCAGCAACAACAACGCAGATTTGCGGGGAGAAGGGCGGGCTGCCAAGATCTGACGCATCGTTGCCAAAAATCCTTGTTCCCTCGCTAACATAGACACGCAAGACGATATCGTTGCTGGATCGAGCATACGACACTGCGCATGACTAAGGCTGCTGGACAGGTATTCTAGGCTCTGGAGACAGTTCATCTCCACTGCAACGGCCGGGTTTCGCCGCAGTCTCGAAGAAAAAGGGCTTCGAGAGCTGAAGACAAGCGAACAATAGGCACGATAGGAGAGATTATATGTACGTCATGAGATTGAGCTTGAGAGCCTTTATATGAGGCGGGTAGCTGTCCTACTAAAGTGCTTACCTATACACCCGTTCTCTCTCCAGACTCTTACCTCCGCCCTACCCATTCTACGATTCAAACAATGGTTACCGGTGCTTTGAATCAGACAGTGCTATAAGATGCTCCCTTGGCTATCTCTCCTCTTTTCTGCTACTAGGAACTTGAAAGACTGCGCGTCGCACGTGCCTAATCTAAACAGCAAATGAAATTGGGCGAGACTTCCTAGTTAGGCACTTTTCTGCGAACCACTTGAAGAGATCGGCTAGTGGGACTCACGCCCGGTTTTAGGTAGCCAACCATGATGTATGCTGTCCAAAAAAGATAAATACGTCAGCCTGAGTGTGAATAAACATGGTTGTTTTTCACTTTTCCCCATCCTCTTCCTACTTGTCTTCGTCTTGTTTTCGAGAAGAAAAAAATAGCAGCAATGGGCTCCGAACAAATAACCTTGTTCGATCTAGCCAGTCAAGCACCGCATACTTCATGGTCTTTGAACCCATGGAAGAGTAAGTAACTGCATTTATAATACCATGTATACTTGCCATGTGTCTCAGGATAAATGCTTAAAGCGGTTGTTTTTTGGAGTATTGCAATTGCTAACAGCTTGATAAGCGCGCATGCTCTTCAATTACAAGGGCCTTGACTATAAGACAGAATGGGTAAGCATCTCAACCTACCTCGATGCAATTCTTTTCCAACAAGACTAATGCTCTGGAACAGGTTGACTATCCAGAGATTGCGTCGAGATTCAGTCCACAGTACGATTTACCTCATCCAATTCCTGAAGCTCATCAGAAACAAACTAATCTCTGTAATAGTATCCCGCCTAATGATGGAGAAGGCCAGAAGGCATACACAATCCCCATAATTCAGTTCCCTGATGGAACATACCTCATGGAGTCAGGGAAAATTGCAACGGCCATTGAGAACAAGTATCCATCTCCGACTGTTCACCTTGATTTACCCATCGTTCAGAGGGTAGACAGTCTCGTCGACAAGTGCATGCCCGCCATGCACCCCAATCTCCTGTACAAGTTTTCCCAAGTCGTCCTCAGCGAAAAAAGCTACGACTACTGGGTTGGCGCATACACCAAAAAGTTTGGAATGCCTCTCGACGAATACGAGCGACAGCTGGGCGGCGAGAAATCCTGGGCCGAGGCCCTGCCGGCCATTATTGAACTGACCAGTCTTCTGAAGGAGAGGCAAGCTGAGGGACCCTTTTTCTTAGGCAAGGATATCAGCTACGCTGATTTCATATGGGCAGGAGCATTGATGTTTGTAAAGCGAATAGATGAGAATGTGTTTCAAGAGCTGTTGGACAGGACGGGGGCTAGAGATGTGCATGAGAGGTTTTTTGAGGCGTGCGCGCCTTGGATGAAGAGAGACAGCTACTGATTCTGTGGCTATAGAGTATTGCTTAGACTAGCGATAGAATTATGAGAGTTATTGTAGCAGATGATGCGCCCATAGCCTAATAGCTGAAATATCCCGGGTTCTTCCCCTTGTCATAGTATATAAAACGCCAATGTGAAGATAAAACCCGTAAAAGATAGAAACCCGTAGAAGGTGGAAGACATCTTGCCAGCTAATTTCCTTCTAAATGTCCTCTCAATCCAATAAGCGCAACATCGGCCGTCTCCCGTTTCAAGAAGCCCATCTTACTTACGTCCTCCCCCATCGACAAGCTTCCCTTAGCCCACTCAACGATGAGCTTGCGAGCTTGCCAAATTGCGAGGTGTTTGTTATGCTTGTGAATCTTGGCAATCACTTTGGCCTGGAGGCTCTTGCGCAGGTCTTGCACCCAGTCCTTGTCTACCCACCTAATATCTCCTCGGGCTATTGGGCAAATTGCCTCCGGCTGGCCAGAGAGTTCATCAACAGTCGAGAATTCCAGTTTGAACATGGGCGGGTTGTTGCAGTACGTTGCAACTGCGGAAATAGGGGCTGTGCAAAGGGTTCCAGCATCGCAGTCCGTTACTCTGGCATGTTCTTGAGGTTTCACTGCGGTCCATGTTAGCAGACAAGCATTGACTATAAGTGCGACCTGCGAATTTACTTACCACACAACTTTCCCGCCAAAACCTCTGCTTCCACCAAGAATTCCAGCTCTGATCGCAGCAAATTGCCGGCCTTGCGACTCGACCACTCATTAAAAACCGCATCCAAAAAGCCATCGATGCTCTGTCTCGTCTTGGTCAGACTCGCATTAGGATCCGTCGCACTGCCACAAGCGTGCAAAATCTCATAACACTTCTTCAATTGCACTTCATTCAGATCATCCGCGCTCTTGATCGTCATAGGTTCAGCGGGGTAGTCGTCTCCAGCCTCAATAGCATCGAAGAGCTTGTCGCGTTCGCTTTTGATCTTGCGAGATGGTCGCCGGGGAGGAGTGGACGAGATGGAGATTGGAGATGCAGAAGTGCGTCGCCGCTTGACGCTGCGCTGGGGAGTTGCGGAAGTGATTTCTTGAACGCGATTCGCATCGGCAATAGAAGTAGCACGTCGCCGCAGTTCTCGCTGTGCCTGCGATATACCCGAGAGGTTATTCAGAAACTCGTTGATGTTCTGCCGGCGTAATGGTAGCTGTAGCTCCATTTTGCAAGATTTGGCTGATCAGTGAGTGGTTGTGTATGTTTGTGGGAGAGTTATCAGAAGAAGAAGAAGAAGAAGTATTTTGTTGCATCTTAAGGGAGTAGAGAAGTTTTGAAAGCGGTGAGATGCAAGTGTGCAGTATTACAGATTTGTTTTCTTCTGACTATCTGTCTGATAGCGTTTTTCTTTGTTTTCGCCGCTTTAGCTGGCATCTGGCAGCCACTGACAAGGAATAGCCCCCGATTGACGCAGCACCCATCTCCACGTCTATGACCTTTCTACCTCGAAGATAGGGATGAAGAAGGGAGCCACCAAAGAAAAAATGCGATAAAAATAGAAATATAGTAGCAGCAGAGACAGCAGAGGTATATAATAAAGGGGGTCCATACGTACGAAAAAAAAAAAAACAAGTTGAAGGGCTGGGCGTACACGAGGTGTAATGAATCGGCAGAAGAACAGTACAATAGAGACTGAGCTCAGAGGCACCATAGCTCAAGAAGACTCGCTGAAATGCCAGCGTGTCAAAGGAGATTTCTTTGGCTTAGGGAGAGGCCCCCAGCTAGGAGCCCTTGAAGAGGCGCTCGTAGGTACGACGAGGGTACAAACCATTGATTCGCCGAAGTGGGTAAAGAGTTCTTGAGATTGAACTAGGTATCGACTACTAATCACCAAATCCATCAATGTAGACAGTAGTAGCCTCCGCCCCGGCCTGGGGACTGACTTATATGGAACCTTGGGCTTAACCACCTTGCCTTCTTCTCCAGACACCTCAAGGAATTTGCTCTCCTTGAAGGCAGCAACGACGGCGCTTCAAGGCTGAAAGATGAACATACGCTTGAACAAGTGAATCTTTTTGATTGACACGAGCTTGTTCTTCGAACCAGCCACGCCGCTTCGGAAGCCGTTCTTCTGATCCTGGTGGCCTCGCTTCTTCAAGTCATCCTGGTATGCCGCTACGGCTGCCATCGTCTCGACTACTATAACCCCAAATACTGCCTTCACCACATCCACTTTATAAAACTTCTTCAATGTTTTCACATTTGGTACGCCCCTCCCTTCCCCAAGTCGTAGTACTTGGACATGATTTTGAGGTCGTGATCCTTCTAATTGGACGCCGTCGCACTCGGTACCAGCTTTCTTTGCTTCATAAGGTCACTCTTCTCCTCGGTGTTTCTAATTGCTTAGACGTGATCTTCCGGCCCTGTTACACTTATGGTAATTACTCTATATGTCAATAATAATAATAATGATTCATTAATTAATTAATAGTTGCGTAAAAAAAAAAAGAAAGAAAGAAAGAAAGAAAGAAAAGAAAAAAGCAAACAAACAAACAAACGACAACGACAAAAAAAAAGTTGAAGCCTCAGGCTTCAAATGCTTCTTCTTCTTCTTCTTCTTCTTCTTCTTCTTCTTCTCCTTCTTGCTGCTGCTGCTGCTGCTGCTGTTGTTGTTGTTGCTGCTGCTGCTGTTGGTGCTCGGCTGGGGCCGAGACACCGCCCATCTCCACGTCCATGGCCTCCCCAGAGGCAGGGCCGGGAGTGGGAGTGGGAGCAGGGGCGGGGGCGGGGGCGGGGGCGAAGGTAATAAGGCCCGCTTCAACGGCTTCCATAAGGCCGGCTTGACGCAGAAGGCTTCTTTGAGCCCTCGAGAGGGACCCGCCGGGGCCCCTCCCTCCCGGAACAGCTTGTCCCTTGGTCACTAAATATGCCAACATCAGTATCGAAGTAAACATCACTGACAAATGAACTGAATGGTATACTTACCACCACCACCACCACCACCACCACCACCGGACTTGTTATTCTTGGTCTTCTTGGACTCCTTCTTCTTCTTGTTCTTCTCTATAAGAAATATGTCAGTTTGGCCAGGAACGGTAGAGTGAAAAGCTGTGGGACATACTCTTGCCTCCTCCAGAGGCACAACCACCGACACGTTCTATTCCAATGTTAGGTTCATGATGCAAAAATCAAGTTGTCTTGTAACATACTGGGGGGGCCAGGGGGAGGGAGACCGCCGCCAGAACCACCAGACCCAATAATGGCCTGAGGGCCATACAATAATATATTTCTCTGTCTCAACATCTCCAACGCTAAACGTCCCCAATCTTGAGACATCTATTTCCATAGTAATTAGCGAGAATCCTAATGAGTATCTGTGGTGTAAAACTTACTATGAAATCGGATTTTTTTTTCTCGAAACTATAATCCTGAGTTAGCACCATATACCAAAATTCAAAGAGGGAACTCATACAAAAAAAAAAAAAAAAAAAGGCCCAGGCCAAGACGATAATTGATTTGATTCTATTTCACCGTTAATCAGAGCAGAAACAATGGAGGTGATGATTGTACGTACGAAAAAATGCCCAGAGGGCCAGCGTAGTTTGGAGATGTTTCTATTTGCGTCAGTAAGCCATCACCAAACAAGAGAGACCAAAGATATACTAACGGTATGACAAAAAAATTGTCATAAAATAAATGATTGAATCTATATAGCTAATTAGCCAACAGATCAACGAGGTGACGATGAAAATACCTGCCGGCGAAGATGATGATGATGCTGAGGAGAAAGAAAGGGTAGAAACACTTGGGGGGCAGAATATCTGGCCTAGTAATGCACGCGCACCGCGTAGGGTAACGTGATCTGATGTATTTACGTTCACTTTATTATCACATTTTGCCAACCAGCTGACGATGGTTTCATGGCGACAGCCTGACGGGTGCCCTCAGCTGGCACCATTCTTTCCTGTACACAAAAGATTGATGAGGAATATTCGTACCTAGCACCTAGCTATTATAAGCGTACTGTAGTGTTATCTCAGTATTTTCGTTAAACCTTAGTCTTCGGAAAGCAGTATCAAGACTGTATCTAATATTCTTTGTGCCTATGCTCTAAAGAGGTGGGTTATATTCCAGTGTAAGCCGGCTCAATGGTCTCTCAGTATTGGATATTTACAGCAATGTAAAAAGATATAAAGCAGATATTGTATTGTATTTTATGGTGAACACAAATACCATATATAGGCCTCATATGTTGACGATAAATTTGAAAAGAAGGACAGCATACAAGTTAGCTTGACATGAATGAATCATCTTGAAAATGGACAAATGGGCATGCTCTCTATGAATTTGACGTGTGCTATATCTTCCTTGAAGCAGGACTATTATGGCGTTAGGAGGGGAATGTGTAGATATGACATATAATAATATATAGTAATGATAGTTTAATACCTGCCATAGACCGTCGCCCCTGTCCATCCCTCATCATGCACGATGCCTTTCCTTTCATTCAGCGCGTACATTAACGGATGTAATTGAGGAAGATCGGCCAAATCAGCAGCTCAATCTTTAGCCCCGGTTTAGGTGCGCTAGCGTTTCGGTCCCTGTGCCTGCGCCTACAGCACCAATCTCCAAGTCCACACAGTACATGTATGTACTCCGTAATGACTGACGGTTCCATGTGTAAACTACTCGGCATTAAGCTAAAGCAGCTAGTAGTTAATATAAGCGGGCACCTAGGTAAGGCGCCTATAAGCGTTTAGTAGATTCGATTTAGAGACGCTGCACATGCCCTCCTGCTATTTTACATTGGAGCATGGGCCAGATAAAATGTGCCTGAGTGAAAATTATAATCCCATTTGTTTCTGGAAGGGGAAGGACCTGACCGCTCCTGCCTTGAGTGAGGTGGTGTAGCGAGACAGAATGAAGGTGAACAGGTTCTGCCTTTTTTTTTTTTTGTTGACCACTTCAAAGACAGCTTCGTTGCTTCGACCAAATCCTCGATTTATTTTCGTTGATACAAATTGTTCCGCCTTCGCTTGATTGCCACGGACAGACTCATTCTTGTGATCATCAGTTTATGATATTATTCGTTCGATATATTACTGCGCCGCTCCAAAATTGGAGCGTATATACCATTTTCTCTCCCTCTTCCTTTATCCCCCCCCCCCCCCCCCCCCCCCCTCATCCCCCTTCCTCTTTTTTTTTTTCACAAGTGTGAAAAAACGTGACAATGCCGATCCAAAAGCTAGTCACCGACTTCTTCAGTAGTCGAGTTGATGCTAACTCGTCTATAGAAGAAGGGACCGCCGCAAGTCACTCTCCTGCCTCCGGAGACGACAGGAGTACCAGCTCTCAAGAGTCGGGGCACTGGATGAAACGACGAAGGGCCTCGATGTCCCAAGAGGCTTCGGCCCGTACGGATATTGCGGTGAGCTCCTCCACAGAGGAAGGAGCTGCCAACGCGACTGTCTCTCCTGCGTCCCAAGAACCGAGGAAACGGATAAAAAGACAGGGGACCTCGAAGTTGGCAGAGGCTTTGGTCCGCGCGAATACTGCGAAAGCAGTGACTTGGTTAGTAGGGCTGACATCGAGTCTTCAGGCTGATCTGGTCAAGAAGGTCATTTCCGACTCTGACGACGAGTCGAGAGAGACTCTGCAGTCGGGGAGAATGACTGTTGGCCCTGTAAGTGAGCCAACTTTGCGCTACCCCAAATCTGTGCCAAAGACTCTATCTAAGAAGATAGACTCATCTACGAGGACGCTACGCTCGGAGGGCGTGACTGCTGACTCTGAAAATGGGCCTAGCCCGCCTCCCATATCTTCCTATCTAGAGAGCCTCAAACCGAAGGGGTAATTACTGACTCTACAGATGAGCCTGGATCTCTACCTCTCAATGTTGCGCCTTAGAAGACGGGGCCGAACAATAGAAACCTTGCGTATGAAATACCTTTTGTCGATTCAGTGAATGACTCGACAATGCGCTCTTCAAAGACTCCGTCTAAAAAGGCAGAGTCGGTAAAGGCCATGAAGGGATATGAGAGTGAGCTGGAGCTAGATGCCAGCAAAATCTCCATAGACGAGACAATGACCGGTCTCACTTCCTTTGCAGAGACTCCTGCAAAAGAGATGGATGCTAGCAAAATTGCTCCCTCTTTCTCAACTCCTGACAGTCTCGGCCCTCAACGGCCTAGACGTTCTGCTGCTGCCGCTGCTACGGCTAGCATCAAGAGGAGTTATGAAGAGTATGGAGAGCCTTTGGCAGAGGCTGCAGAAATTGTCAAGAAAGCTCGCAAAGAGCTTCCTGCGGTAACTCTGCCAGCCAAAATGGTCAGCGCTGAAGCTGATGAGGACAATCATCAGACTTCAACCTCTGGTTCTCCCGAGAATCGGCGCAGCTCTGGGGTCTTCAGTTCGTGTGACTCCGAGCAAAGAGAAAGGTCCTGTGATTCTTGAATCAGCGATACAGAAGGGGACAGCAAGCAGAGATTGCCGTCTCCAACTGTCCGTAAGCTCTTGATGTTTGGAAGGAAGCCGAAGTCACCGAGTCTTGGCGTTCCCTTGTCAGTAGGTTATGCCTCTATACTACTTCTACTACTTCTACTACTTCTACTACTTCTACTACTTCTACTACTTCTACTACTTCTACTACTTCTACTACTTCTACTACTTCTACTACTTCTACTACTTCTACTACTTCTACTACTTCTACTACTTCTACTACTTCTACTACTTCTACTACTTCTACTACTTCTACTACTTCTACTACTTCTACTACTTCTACTACTTCTACTACTTCTACTTCTACTACTTCCAATATTCTAGTTTAACAAGCAACTTGAAGGGGACCAAGGCCCCAACGGCAGTCTCTCGCGAAATCAACAAAGACAACTCAGATCTACCTTTGCTCGTCTTGACCTCCCGGCCAATGCATGTCTGAACACACTTCTTTCTGGTACTGCTCCTGCTCCCCCCACCACCACCGACGTTAGTGTAGATGGTGTCCCGTCTGAGAATGGGCACCACCCAGAAGAAGAAGAAGCCCAAGAAAGTGAGCGTGAAGAAGAAGAAGGAGAGGAGGAGGACGACGACGACGACGTTGTCATGTCGCATAATGGAGGTGATTAATGATGTAATTATAAGCAGATAATGAATTACTTATGTATGATGAATGCATCATTGACATTTTGCGAGATATTATCCGAATAAGATACCGTGAAAAATGCATCACCAATTCATTACTAAGGACTTACGCCCAATTGTACCTATTTACATCTTGTTTCTCAACTCCAAAAACAAGCATCGCCAACTCGGTCGTCTTTACGAGATACATTACAATACTTGATATATAATTGTACTTCTTCGGGTGTCAACGTCCCTCTCTCCTACTCTCCACTCCGCACTTTTCTTCCTTTTTTTCTGCACTGTACCGCGCTGATCAAATAGAAAGAAGATTGCAGGCGCCGCTTGAGCCTCTCGTTGTTCGTTAACGCAGCCGGCCTCGCGGTGCCGTTGCCCTTCAGCAATCGCAGCAGCCTCATCAACGAGACAGAGGCATAACTTACTCTCTCCGCAACCCCTCGCAATTCGAGATCTTTCCAGCATAAGAACGGGCCCAGGCAGTGGCCGCGATGCCCTCACCGCCTTCCACAGCGCCCCCGGCGGTCACGAGCTCTCGCAGACAGCAAACCGCCACAAGCTCCGGCCTGCAGCGCATAGAGCGACTTGGCGATAGCCTCATTCCAGGCCAGCCGCGGCCCCGAGCTTATCCGCGTACCGTTCAGAACTATCTGCCGACCTCAAGCCCTCTGCCTGAGAGACTGGCCGACGAATTCGCCGTCAACGAGCTCGAATTTGCAGATCACTTTGATGCTCTTGTGCAGCAAGCACTGTAACAAGCAGGCGCCGCGCCGTAAGAAGGAAAACACCAAGAATTTTACATGATATAGGGAAATAGGTGTTAATTAGACATGCATGTTGATATCTATGTTATTTACTGTATAATAAAATTATATTTTATCTATATGTCTTGGTTTACTGTACGGCACACTAATTCAGGCGACATGGGAAGAAAAGCCATATTCCAGCCACAGTAGGGGCGCTGGATAGGTAGTCTGCGGTGCTGAATAGGCTGTCCTTTGAAATAGCATCCAACAAGCTCAGTCGTTTATGCAATCAGCTTTCTCAGAGCCGACTCCTCCTGGCCCTCAACATCTCCGAGACGGGCAACTTCCTTGCCCTGGGACGATAGTCAGTTTATGACAACAAGAAGCAAATGCGTGGGATTACTGGCTTACATTTTCCACTCTCACAATTGTTGGCAAACATGTCACATTGTATGGCGGACTGCGCCACTTGTTGTTCGGGTTGCCCCTCCACTCCGCACGAGTGCCGGCTTGGATTACATAGGCTGAAGGTGCTGATTCTGCACCAAAGACGTTCTGGAGAGCCGGAAGAGCGTTTCGACAGTCAGGACACCATGATGATTGGCCATTCTCTGGTGACGCGAAGTAGACAACATAGTGAGCGTCAGTGCTCGTGGGGGGAGCCTCCACATCGATCAAAGGCATGTTGAGAGGATTGTAATTAGGATAGGGTATATGTAGAGTTGTATAGGCTGACGGATGGCTAATAAATGAAGATTGTGAGCCGAACGAGAAGTTTCTAGTCTTACTGTGGTTGAAATTTAGAGCCATGGAGATTAGAAATTGAAGATCACATGACGTCTAGCGGCTTGCCGCAAATTGCATCATTTTTCACGGGTTTGCGACTTCAGCACTGTTGTGTTATTTTGATCAATCGTAATTAAAGCTGAGGCCAAATTGCCTTTAATGGCGATTTTAAATTGTATGCTTGCATGCGGCGTTTGGCCACTTGACTTTTACCAAGCTACACGGAGTGTGCTAACATTTGAAGTAGGTGCTTCGCAGCTCCAGCGGCGATTGACACCGCCATCAACCACACGCATATATACATGTAAATTTAGAACATGCGCAATGTATACATGTAATTGTTTAATGAAAGTATTCGACTGGTAATGTAAAAATAATAACAGAAAAGGTTCCTAGTAAACATGCTGCACTGATCGTCACCAAACTACATGTAATCTAGCTCGTAGATTACATGTACCTAGGCACATGCAGCCAGTGCTTCTCCAATCCGGTGGCGGGCGATGTTGGTCGCTGTCGGCTTCACTCTAGCAGCAACAAATTACAGATCCTGCTTTCTCGTCTTACAAGTATATACGAATATGGGAGCTTTGTTAGTATATCGCAACACTTTATGAATAAGCTGGACGGAATGTAAGATTCTGAGTGCTTTCAATTGGGGTAACCTTCAGATCGATCGATGCAAGTCTGTTCCATGAAAAAAATGTGTCCACGAGTTGCCACATTCTCCTCGCGATCGGGAGACTAGAATCGCCTTAGCAACGCATTGCCATACAAACTTGGCGAGTCTAGACACATTGGCAAACCAGTGCGCATATTGGTATCTTTAGGTCGAATCAATGCTGGACGAGCCTCCAAAATATCGCAATTTATGGGTGCCTAATCAAATGCATAGCCCCTGTCCCCTGGCAAATAACAGTATCCAAAAATTCGACATACCTTCTGTTACATGGCCTTGCGAAGAGTTATATCTTCATAGTTGGCCTAGATTCTATCTATGGGGTGTTCTATTATGCAGGGGGCCTTTTGATAGCATTCTCTGATCATCAAGTTTGGATGGCTTGCAAACTGCGGTATACCCAGATCCAATGAACAAGTTCCATCAGATGTTACAAGGCTTCGAACGGCCAAACAAACCGATCGTCTTCATGTGTCCAAAATTCCTTCCGCCACCAATTGAGGAAGTTGAAACGTTGGTGGCAGCCTATCATCCCCAACCTCATCAAGTTTGAACTAAGGACGAGGTGGAGACACTGATTATTCTCTTCCAGCGGAATCAAACATTCGTTTGTCGGAAGACACAGTGTAACTATCGACCAACCACTCCGCAGACATGCCAGAGGCCATTATAGGCTCTCTCTTTGCCAAATGCATAAAATCTCGTACAGAGAGTACAACAATATTCAGCTCTGCGCAAAGGGTCTTGCATTGGTCATATGTTATGCGATGACATGGCCGTTACTATTCCATGTCAATTTGACTCCTACTTTTCTCGCTACTTGTTGCACCTTGGATGAGATTAAAAGTGGTCTATCATTGATATACGACCGCAGGGCCTTATCGGAGAAGAACATTGTGGGTGAAATAAGCAGTTCCTGTCCAGATGCAAAGGAGTTTATTGCAAGATACAAGTAAGTTATTACAAGAAGGAAAAGAAGAGGTAGCGGTAAGAGGATTAATTATTGCTAAATACAATTAGCTTCCTAAAGATTGCTTCACATACTTGCGACGGGAGCTGCCGCCGACTACAAAACATGTACATATACTCGTTTCGGGCCCCTTCTGTAAGATAAACTCACGGGCTCGAGCCACAACCTAAAGTTGACATGTGTAAATGAGCCTCCATCCTTTTATATAAAGCAATCAGTAGATTCATGATGTATTACGGGCCGATAATGCCGGGTAAGATATAGTAGTGCCATGTGATAGAGTGACGCCTCTCGGGGACGAACATGTCCCGGTTGAATAATCTATGAGCATAATTAAATAGTTGATAATGGATAATACAAGCACTTTTTAGAAAAGATATATAAACTATTATCCTTTCCATTCGATATGGTAGGCATTAAGAGCATATGACTTTGAGTTATGGAGGTAGCTAACACAATGCTAATAGAAACCGCAAGCCAAGAAGGCCCCAAGAAAATTTTGTACTTCTAAATAAAGAATCGGCCTCATATTTTGCGCATTGCATATGGTTATATGTCTAATGATACATTTATGAAAGCTCCATGGCCATAGCTTATACATTTATGTCATTGCTAGAGTCTCTTTTGGAATTATCGAAAACCTTGTCAGATAATTAACCCCCCTTGAATGTCAAAGGCTGTTGGTTGCTGTTGCACCAAGTGTCAAAGCGCTCATGCACAATTAACTATACCCAAATTATTGCTGCCTATAGTATTACATATGTCAAAGATGAAAACTGGTAGTACAAATACATGTGTATAGACACGGCCAGGCTAAAAATAGGTAGATAACATCCTTTCATTTTTCTCCGCATCTATCATCTCCTCCTCCGCCCTTAGCCTCAGAAAACACTTTTCTTTTCCTTTCTTTTCTTTCTTTTCTTCATTTTCTCTCTCTCAAAAGCCATCTTCGATACAAAGCCGTCGATGGCAAGCATGGCTAATAATATGCCGAAACTCAAGACTATTGGCATCCAACAGCCCGAAACCGCCTATATTGACCGATATGCTGTCCGTATAGTTGCTCTCAACCCTCTTGGCGACGTTGCTATTATATATGTTAAAAGGGGGAACTATTTGAAACTTCCAGGTGGTGGTATTGAAATAAACGAAGATCATCATAATGCCGCCCAGCGCGAAGTCGAAGAAGAAACTGGGGCCGTTGTTTCCTTACGCGGCACTGGCTGTATAGCTACTACCGAAGAATTTCGCAGCGACCTCCATCAGATCTCTTACTGTTATCTCGCCGATGTTCTCGATACTTCCGGTAATCCCTCTCTAACAGAAGAAGAACGAATTGACGGGCTTAGCCATCAGTGGCTGCCTATCAACAAGGCCATAGAAGCCATGACCTCAGCTGAACCAACATCGGAGCTTGGCCGTTACATACAAGAGCGCGACGTTTACCTTCTTACTGAAGTTAGGAAGGTTCTGGAAGATGGACATGAACAGGTGGATAGGAACTGAATCCTACAACGGAAGTTTGAGCTTGATGTGAGAATAATGCTTCATGGCTGAATAGCTGGTAAAGCCTTGGTATATCTCATTTATTTTATTTCCGGAGCAATTATATTAGTCGTTCAGGCTTCAAATATATCTCGCAGCCTCTTGTGTGTACGGAGAATCAACTGCTGCGTGGTGGAGCTGGAAATGATCCGATGATCGCAATGTGAAGATTATAAAGCGTTTAATAGGTATCGTGCCATAGCGTTGCTTTGATACTTTTTTGAGGCGCCCATTAAAGAGATCGTATACCAAATTTTAAACTTCAAGACCTTGAAATCAATACGCTAATATATTTAGAAGGCTCCCGGTGATTTAGCATAAATAAAACTGCAAGCTATTATTAGTGGTAGAAGCAGTAGAGGCCGTAGCGCTAGCTACGTGGAGATGCTCTCCACCACACTTCCAACAGGCTCGTAAAGGTGGGATTGTAGAACCTACCAATACTACCCAACACTGGAATAGGTTAAGCATAAAACAACATTTGTTTTTAGATCTCTTTATGATAACTCATCTTCATCTCCTATTATTATGTAGACTCAGTCTAATAACACGTGCTCATGTAAATCAATTGATAAGTCCTGCGTATGAAGCAAAGTGAGAAATCGTTATTTATCTGGAGACAACGACAGATTTAGAGAGTATTCAATGGTATAAAGCGTATTTTACGAAGCAATTATTGATTTCATTTCAAGCTAGCGATGATACATACTAACACCATCTTTATTTGCTTGATGCTGCTTTTGCTCCTTCGGGATCGTGCGCGACCACTTCAATTTCCACACGCATGGCATCCTCGCCCAGCCTGCTTACTCCAATCGTAGTCCAGAGGGGTTGATGATCAGGCATATAGGTCTTGAAATTCCTTACCATGGCCTCTAACGCCTCGTCGTTGAGAGGGAGATGGTAAGAATTAACACGATAAACCTGCGACCACCCTTTACCGCCAGCATCCTTCAAGGTTCGCTCAACATTGGCGAATGCCTGATCGATTTGCGCATTAACGTCTCTTTGGAACTCGCCGGTAGTAGGGTGCCATCCTCCTAGAAGCCAAAATAACATAAGTGCCGAACTAATCATAGCATCATATTTCCCGCTTACCTTGACCAGAGATTTCAATTCGATCGCCAACACGGACGGCCTGGCTGTAAGAATACTTCTCTACATTCCTTTTGCCGACACCATCGTAAGAATAATACTGTAAATGAGACATTCTGATTATGTGAGCTTTTTCTTTTTTTCGTCGAGCTTTCAAAAGGTGGTTAGTGCTCCAGGCAAAGCTTATATATCCACTTGCTATTTAATTGATGCGAGAGTAGTACTTGTACAGCCAGCAGCCGGTCTACATATTTAAGTCTAAATCAATGATTTGTCATTCGGCATCTAGTTTGTATGTAATTCGCCATCCGGTTTGTAAGCAAGGAGTGAATTCAGAGTGTAAGAAGCCGGAGTTGGGTTGTGCAGTGGGACGATGCAACGTTCTGCAGTGAGATGCAACACATTGTTGGCCAAAACAGAGCCTGGCGATTACTGTTGTGCCACCCTGTCTTGGCATTAGTATTGCGACGTAGAAAATTGCGGTGCAGATCCACCACAAAGTCTTGAGTGGCCATTCTTAAAATGCATTGATCAGTTCCTTCATAAAAATATTGTTGGTAGATGAAATAGATTGGTTGTTCAACAGAATGATTTCCTCTAGGCATAGGTTTCACGGGCCCAGAAACAAAATTTTGAGTATGGCTAGTTTTCATAGCCCTACTTGGGGATCTATGGTACAAATTTGTTTACAACAACCAAGCTCTAAAAAGCTAGGCCATTCAAGTTATAATAAGTTGTTGGTGATATTTTTTTTTGTTACATGTACAGTATACCATCGATGCTGCATAGCACATAATGCCCCAATAGTAATTTCAGCATGGCAACACTAAGCTCTGCTACTAGGTCGATGAGAAGTACGACTCTTAACGGAAATGATACAACAGCATAATCAGATGCGGGGTGCGATAGCGGGGAAATTTCCAGCTCAAGAAATGGCTCAACTAGAGGGGTCATGATAAGAGACGCAGGCCGAGCGGCTCAGTCAACCTTCTAAAAGCAGGCTTTTATCTCTTACGGTTCTAGGAAAATTGGCGCAACAGAAATTTGCGAAATCTAGCAAGACCAAGGCATGAAGCATAGCTAAAGACTGGAATCCAAGCTCATGATGTAACAGTAAATACAACTCCCACAATTCACGAATTTATAATAATTCTCATGTGCTGCATTGGATATGATGAGTTGAAGCTCCCAAAAAATGCTGGCTAAACAGCTTAACAAACCCCTTGATGTTGAAATAGGCGGCACTTTACACTCTGTAGCCCATGTAGAATTGTGTCTCCATCTAGTAAGCATGTATAAGTTTTTTTGCTTCGAATTGAGAAAATATTAACGCCTAAAATGGACAATTGCATAAAACTAACATAAAAGATTTGGAATCAATATTGGTCAGGTTACTTCATATCAAGGTATTTGAGGAATGCCCTGCGTTACACGATGAATAGCGCTTCCCAGTCGAGGCAAATCTTCAATCAGTACGGGGAAAATGCCCCTCTCATTGCCAAAAAGTGATTGCATTACACAAACGGCTGCTGCATCATGCTTTGGTTCGCCAATTGAGGTAAAATAACGCCCCCATTAACTAGCACATAGCTGACATAGCTGTACATAGCACGATAGTCTTCGAAACCATCCCCAGGAGGGATAGTCTCTGGATCAGGCTCCTCCACCCCAATGACTTCAAACAGACGGCCTTTTGCGTCGGTTGTCACGCTTAAGATTTCAAGAGCTTCTCTATAGACGGTAGTCCTTTCACCTTCTTTGGTCTCATTCGGCTTGTTGGTGATCAGAACGCCAGGCCTTATAAACCGAACAAGAGCATCGATATGGCCGTCGATTGAATCAATGCCCTTTCTGCCAGGGATCCAGATGATCTTATCCACATTGAGAGTGCGTTGAAGCTCAATATCGATATATTCGCGAGATCTTCCTGGGTTTATATCATCTTTAGTAATCGAACTCTCTGTAACAAGAAGGGTTCCATCGCCGTCAGTTTCGAAAACTCCACCTTCAGCTACAATCGAGGTCTCAATTCGCTCGATATGGAAATGCTGTAGATCTCTCCTTGTTAAAAATTCAATCACAGTCGTGTGATACTTGGCACCATAGCCGTTAATACTCCAATCAAGACCAACGAGGCTATGACCTCCTCTAAAGCCCTGCCTGGTAGCAAAACCGGGAGCAAAATCTTTCAGCCAGATATCCATCTCCTTTTCCTCGGTCTGATGAAGAGTAATTGGGAACGGGGTTTCAATGTTGGCAAAGTACTCTTCAGCTTCTTTATAGCGCTCGTGACCAGGTATTAAGACGGTCACAGGTTGAAAATGGGCAATGCCTTCAGCGACTACCGATATTTCTGTCGTGGCATTTGCCAGCTTCTCATAGTCATCTCCGAGAATACCTTGCAAGCTAGGCCAGCTCACAAAACTTTTACTCTGTGGTACCCATTCAGGTAAAAGCTGCAGAGAAAAATGAGCCATAATGATATATGTATTTGTTGTAAAGCGGTGAGCTTAAGAGGTAGAGAAAAGCTGAAAAACAAAGGGGAAGAAAAATTTTCATCCTCTCATCGTTTACACAAACAATAAAAAAGATTTATACAGATGGTGGGCTATATTACGCCTTACCTCATGAGTAACGGAATCTCACGTATTTTAATATATATTCCTCATGCAACTTTGGAGCTGTAGTATGACATCAAATCAGGGGGCCCTCATTCGACATCTATGGGAGAAAGATTTCGTTCTCGTTGCAAGGTAACGTCTCACAAGATAAATATTACGTTATTTCAGAAATTCTTAGTGGCAAATTGAGTCCCAGATGTCATAAACAGGTGAGAAGATAATAACGGGTTTACGCTCCAATAGAGATAGGGTAAGAATAGCATAGCGATCGAGTCGACATTAAGTTCCAAACTTTGTCACAACTATAATGCATATTTCACTCAAAAATAAAGATCCCTGGACCTCTGTGATTATCCTTTCTAAAGTTTCAATAGGCTATGCTAGGGTTTCATTGTCTTATTTTCGATACTTATCTGAAGCAATCAAAACTGTATCGCATTCGGCGGAGTATTTACGCTATTGTGATTGGTTCCATCGTTTCTCGAATTTCACACTAAAACAAGCTCTTTGGATAAGCACCCCTCATCCATGGAATAGGATAATCTTGGCTCGCCCAATCTCAGTTTTTCTGCTTTAAAATATTTGGCAAGTCTTGAATTTGTCTCAAATGACCTAGATATCAGAGCAAAATGCCACAAGAGACCACACCAAAGTCAACTGCGCCATGGATCATTTCAGTGGCTGTTGCGGCCTTTGCAATTGGTGTCGCGACATCTGATACGATAAGGAACATTGTTTTTTACATTCAGGATGCGATTATGACATACAAAGGCGGAAATATTCCTCAAGTACTGACAGGGCTCCCGCCCCAAGCTCAATCCATACCACCATCGACTTTCACAGCTCTGTCGGTAGTTCCTCCTGAGAGTATCGCTGATATTAAAACCGCAAGTGAAGCATTCCTCTTATCTAATTCATTTAATAACTATTTGGTAGATATTCGTTCCACCGGGCTCTACTATGGAAAGTTTAAAGGAGCGGCCATTCCATATTTACCACCCGGACTTCCTGAATCTTTTGGGACGAAACCCAACTCTCACGCTCATCGCTGACGCAGGCACAGATCCTCTGTTCCATGAAGCTGTAGTTTGGTATGATAGATGTCAGATTTTCTCTAGTGTCACTATTTCTTACAATACTGCCAGGTACCCCCCTACAGATGAAGTTTTCATCGCACAGAGTGCTGGGCCTCTATCGGCTGGAACTGGACTAAATAAGTCTAGCGTGATATCAAAAATATCTTTGAGTGAAGCTATGGCTGTTTCAAATGAGCGAAATGCTGTTGGTAAAGTCCAGGTTCACACTGTTCCGACCGAACCTCCAGTTATAAACCCCAATGGTACGCCTCCCTCGCGCACAAGACGTATAAATTGATATCACAGTCAAGCCTTCTCTTTCTTGAATTATCGGCTCATATCTCATATCTATTAGGAGGAACAAACTACAAGGGTGCTATACTCTTCACAGGAGAGGGAATGGGCCCAGATGTGCCGCCCACGCTCTTCATAGCAAATCCAACGGAGCCTTACAACACTTCTAGTAAGCAACCCACTGACCATTTAATATTATTATAGTTCTAATAGGATACTTCCCCACTCAAGTCCTTGTCAACAATTTTTTTGGTCGTCAGTTCAACTCCCTGAATGACGTTTCTGTTAACTACAGAAACAAGCATATCTACTTCACCGATACGGTTTATGGCTACCTCCAAGACTTTCGGCCAAAACCTGGTCTCCCAAATCAGGTATATCGATTAGATCCAGCTACCGGAGCCATTACTGTCGTAGCGGATGAGTTTGTGAGCTGTAATGGTGAGCAGTCTCCAATTAGTCTCATTGTGGACGTCTTTTAAGCCAAGAAATAGGCATCACATTTTCTCATGACGGCCGTTACGCATACATAACTGATACAGGTGCTTCCAAAGCTTTCTATGGCTACGATAACACGGGCGCTTCGACAATGTAAGTCTTACGTCATTCCGCTGCTAAATGTAGCACTGGGTCGAAATTGACAATTTTCGGACACTTTTCACAGATATCGTTACACAGTAGCAAGAGACGGAACTTTTGAACATCGGAAAGTGTTTGCATATGTTGCGGTCGGTTTTGTAGACGGTAAAACCTAATCTCCATTCAGTTAATCATTACTCAGCTAATTCCTTTATCGCCAGGGATTCACTGTGACTCTAAGGGCAATGTGTATGCCGGCGTCGGCGATGGAATACACGTATGGAATCCTTCGGGGAATTTGCTAGGCAAAATATTCCTCGGTGAGGCATCTGCCAACTTTCAGTTTACTGGTGATGGCCGAATGGTCATCGGGGCTGAAACACATCTATATTATGCAACCCTGGCTGCAAAAGGCGCCCCGATCTCATAATGGTTCATTATGTCGTATCTCAAAAACATCACTTCAAAACTCATTATTATACACATCACTTTCTTTATCTCGCATCCCAACTGTGGCTAATATCGAGAATTCAAAGCCATCTTAATATTCTACTGCTTCTACTGCTTCTACTGTCTATTTTTATAGATGGACGGACTGTTTCATAGGCCATGCCTAGGTGCTGAATAATGATTCCCAATTCAAACTACGTGTACCTGTCTGAACAAGCTTTAGTTCAAATATCTGGGCCGGTATATGTGACTTAAATAAGAGTACTAACGTTCGCATAACTAGGAAGAAACAAAGATTAACTGTCCTTGCCTACAAAGCGGTCAAGATTGAGGTTACTGGGACGAATGCGAAGTTGAAGGTGCACAGAGTAGATTGCCCCAAGATCGTGGTTACAGCAATGACAGTAACTATTAACAACAAATTCTGTTTAAATCATGTTGCCACGATGAGTGACAGATAACGCTTTAAGATCAAATTCGGCCAAGTTTACACAGGTCAAAAACTATAGTAGATTACGCTTTATATTCTATGTGAAGATAGATATAAACGCATTATACCACACTTTACCCAAATTCTCCCGTGTTGTCTAGAGCTCTAGGGGCGCCATCCTTATAGAAGCGGTAGATATTCTTCCGCACTAACCGTTGTGCCAAAACCGGATAAAACATGCACTTGTAAAACAGCTGGTAGCCTCTTCGGCAGATCTGAATAGGAAGGTGTGTTACTTGTAGATCATGGGTCGTTGCGGCAATGGTAAGTTAGCTTAGGTTAGTATAAGGCCATCTATGCACGTATACATGATAATCCACACACGTTTCTCTTGTCAATTCAGGCGTTACGATTTTAGGCAGAAGGTGTTGCCTTACTATTTAAACCCAGATTCTTTGCGCGCCAATTATGACATAGTACGAAAGTAAGGAGCTAAATCATCGATAGAACAGTGCAGCTTAATGCCTCTATTCAATTGCTAGCTAGTTCAAAGATACGACGTATCTACGTAGTGCTGTGAAGCATAGCTGCTACCTAAAATGCTTCCAATCGCCAATGGGCTGCTCAGCTTCGTAGCGAACGACGCTCTAGTACCTGATGCTCCAGCTCCCGAGTTACCGTATTCGCCAAAAGAGACATGATCAGTTCTCTCGTCTCCTGTGTTCCAAATATGCCATCCGGCGCCGTTAATCACGCTGCTTAAGGAAGAGGACTGGAAAGCGACCCTCGCATAATCTCCCCATGGCCTTCCCAAATAATATGCTCCACTTGTCACAGTCTTGCCGGGAGCGGCTGCGATTGTGGCTTTATTGAACACATAATAACTAGACGTATCCGATGAACGCCCAGACGCCGTGACATATCCGATAGACGCGGGGAGTACTCCAATAGTGCACTTCTCAAACCAGGCATTGGCTGATTGGCCAAAGATAAAATCTGTGGCGCCTTCAATGTAGCAAGCTGAATAGAGCTGGGCGCCGGTTTCTGCAAGCACGGTATCTTGAAAGCCTCTGAAAGAACATGCGTAATATCCTTGGTTCTGTTTATTCAAGTTAGAAGCTACTTTAATGTTAGCATATAAGCTATATCTTACCCCAGCGTTAGCGCTCAATGCCAGGGCCTGACTGCCGCTGCCATATGAGTTGACAACATTTACGTTATATAGCTTGAAATTTGTTGTCTCGACTCTCAGTGTACCTGTGCTGTCATCGTTTGGCTCATTTGCTAAACTGTGAGCTGAGGTAATTGTAACGACATTCGAGGAGTATGATGCCGTGTTTTGAGTATAGCCATATATGGTGAGCGGTCCGGTGAGCTTATTAATTGTAACCTGCTCGTTGTAGGTACCAGGGTTGATGAAAATGATTTGTTCTTGAGATGTCGACTTAAGCGCATTTACAGCCGCTTGAATCGTTGCATAATGTCCAGAACCAACAACAAGTGCGCCAGCCGGAGGAGTGGTTCTGCCAGCCGCGAGAGCTCTCGCTGTGAAAGTGAAGAAAGCGGAGAGAATAGCAAGGGGCTTCATCTTTTATATAGCTAATTATTTCAAGGCTATAATCTTTACCTACAACATCCTAGGGCCCATCAAGACTAGGTGTGGCCAACGAGGACAATTTATACTTCACACAAGCACCTCCCCACTTCTACTTAGCCACCCTAAGACCCTTCAAATTTAATTTACTCCATTGTATCTGGTTTCAATGCCATAATCGTAATCGAAACAAAAAGCTTGTTTGAGCATACTATAGACGTTGAACATTTTGCTTCAAGTTGAGCGGAGTGGTGGCTACTTACATTCTTGATCCGCCCCAATTAGAGTTGAGCACACGCAGCTCATGTTTACCGGAACTACTCTATTAAACCCAATATGCAGTCTCGGTATTATTGTCCGAGAAGAAAACAAGGGCTGAGAATGGACGGCATATTATGGGGCGCCGGCTTTCAAAAGCAATGGGATATCAGGCTAATTGGTATCAATGACTTCTTCAGACATATTTCTGCTCTCAATACAAAACATGCTCGAAATTTATCGAAACGCTCCTTGTGGACGCAGTCATTGAAGATCGATAGAGTTGACAGGTATAGTCGCTTTTCACGTAAGCCCGAGAGGCAACTGTTGCCTTGTCTCATTGAGCAAGTTCTCAGCACAAGAGACGTAGGCCACAGAACGAAGTTAAAAACTGTTTGTTGGTAATCAATGCAAAGGCATCATTTAAACCAGCGCAAATTGAAAATTCCTCAGCTCTTCTTACGCCATACAAATGTCCTGCGTTTCGTGGCATATTCTTGCGGACTATGTTTCGCGGCCTTCGGTGCACGGACTTTAGGGGGAGCGTTTCATATATGGTCCCGTCAAGGACTTGGTAAGATTACGGAGTACAAGGTCTACCATTGTTCAAATTAAGGCTACAAATTCGGAGCCATGCGGTTAAAGCATTTTCCGGTGCAACAGTTTAGATTCATGCCTATTATGTCAGCATCCGACTCTATTTTAAAATTTAAGTTGAAAAACGTATATCATTTAGCTATATGTTGCTCTTATGAAACCCCGATCTATACTATGAATCGTCTCAACTAAACAAGCCTAATTGTTTGGGTTAAGGAGAATACCCAGTACCGTTTACGCTAAGCTCAGTGGAGCGAACATAATAACGCATCGACAAATTACCAAAAATAGCGTGGCGCGTATAGATGGAGGACACATCGCTATAAACTGACTATTATAAAAGCGAGTATAATCCAATGGTAAAGAATATACATTTTTATATATGAAGATTGGTCACGCCGACTTGACTGCCTGTAACATCGAAGTCGATATATTTGCCTTGAAACCATGACTGCCCAACTAGCCAGCCCCCAGCTCCAATATTTCCGCCTGTAATGGTAGCAGTACAATTGTTGTTGCCGTTGTCTTCCATCTTGAAGGCCTCAGGTTCGATAAAGAATGTTTGAGAGCTATTTCCAATTTGGAATCCTATGTGCGGGGGAGAATCGCAAGGGTAATATCCAAATAGAGTGCCGTCGCAGCCTATAGCATCTCTCGTGAAACTCTGAATCCCAAGTTTGTCAAAGAGCGCTTTAACCATCGTACGATTACCAATAATCTTGAGACATTAGTAAGTATGTCTGTCGACTATTAAAACAAAAGCAAGGTAAAGGATACACTCACATTTGAAGTTCCACTGTCCAAGAACATGGACTGTTGAACACCAACATCAAGTATATCCAATGGTAATCCACCTTGAATAATCCATTGCTGACCGTATATAGGAGCTGTTGCCATGTCTCCACTTAGAAGACTACGATCAACGCCACCCAGGCTTAAACTACCTGTCCCAGAGGTCTCAAGACCTAAGCCGAATCGGCACTCATCCACCTGACCCTCATCGCACAAATGTTGAAAGAAGGGGGTGCCGCCAAATGAAGAATCGTCTGCTGATTCTCCTAGCAAGCCAATAATGCCTTGGCCGGGAAATTTGGTTATAGTATCGTTATTTGGTTGCGGAATATCCATGACAGTCCCAATTGACTGATTCGTGGCTGTATAAGGACCGACTATTAGCTTATCAGTGACCACATGGCTTTTAAGTATCATTTCGCCACATCCGTCTGGCTTTGTAGTAATGAACGACATTGAGACTGTCTGGTTGACAGTATGAGATTCAGATGACGGTTTGTAAAGATCTGGATTGACATAGATATCGCTAGATCCAGTATCAATTAACAGAGACAAGTCAATAGCGTCTCCAGCTGTGAAATTCCCAAACCAAAAGCCTTCCCCAAATACAAGGGGTATTGTGAGTAGAGGCTTGCTTGAGCCATTATCTTTGGTTCGGGTTGCCGCACAGCCTAACCCCAAGGCAAATGGGAATAACAAAAGGGCTCTCATTGAGACTGTAATTATTTCGCTCCAGAGCTTTCAATGGTTTTGAGTGTACGAATTAAAATGCACTTTGTAAAAAGAAGATCTTGAGTTTCAATCTTAATAACTTGCTTTGAATAGGGGTCTTCTACATGGATAGAGCATAGCCTCACCATGGATATGCATAGCCTCAATAAGGAGCAGATCGGCTATAACTAAAACACATAGAACACGAGTTCCAACATTGAGCCTAAATAAGTAAATGCCGAAAAGAACTATAAACAGGGGGGGCACAAATCGGCACATTAAAGACCCATGCTCAGTCTTAGGAAATTTAGGCTTCATATTAAAGATAAAGTTCTTCTATAGTGTACCAAGACCTCGGCACCCATTATATGTTACTTAACTTATGTTAATTAACTAATGGGAACGTTATCATTTCCTAGTTGCCGTTATTGGTGAGAGTAACCCCGTTAAGATAATTCGAATACAATGTAATGAATTTTCTACTACCATTATATGACTTATGTAATATAACTCCCTTGATGAAAATTGCGGAGTACATTTGCTTATCGATTACTGTCACAAGCTGACGCCCTTGAATTCATGGTTTGGAGTGTTCAATGATATGTACTGCAAAGAGTATAACATATCGACAAATATGGCGTAGTGCGTGTAGATGGAGGACACCTACAGCAATAATTGATTGTCATTACCAACGAACTTCTCGCAGATAGCTAATCAGTAGAGAGTACAAAGAGTGTTTCAAATTTGACATTCTACAAGTTGTAACAAGGTAGTCCATTCAACTAAGATGTACACAAGAAATTACAAAATACGGTTTATACTACTAAGTGAAAGATATGGCACTACCACCCAAGTTTCTAACACAAAAGATAAATGATTCTAGAATTCAGCAACATGAGTCTGAAGAGGTCACACAACTGTCCCCTCTGGACGGTGATTACGCTTGGATCATTGCTGTTTCTTGCTTTACTCGTAATGCCTTTCTATGGGTTATGACAGCCGTAAAAAGTCTCACTTCATCCCCTCAGCTAAGTTCATGGTCTGGCAACTGATAGAAATATAAGACGTTCTGCATTTACCTATCGGGGTACAGGCGCTCTAATATGTTTTTCAGACGCCAGGCCATTCGCATTGGCTTTATCAACGGCCATGATTTCAACTGCGCTATGTTCCTTGTGTTTCTAGTCACACACCATGTTCATCGACTTGATATATACATGTATGCCCCCTGCTATTGGGATGTGTCCTCCAATCTTCTAGATGCATTGCTGCATCATTTGCATTATGTTCATGTTACTTATACCTCACACAGTGAACCATGATTGGCGGCGGCATTGGATGAATCATTATTCCCAGCACCGCCATTTTGTCGCAGTGATTCTCAAAGCGCTGCACCATCGCCAGCGGCATAAGTTCCGCTGGTTCTAGCAGTGGTGGAGCCGCATTCGCCCGCAGAACAGCTACAAGAATACATCAAAGGTTAGGCTAGGCACTCTACATCACCGATATGGTTTCTCTAGTTGTAACTACCATTTTAAAAGCTTGTAAGCCAAATCATGCGTTCTGTTAACATTTGTTATCTATACTTACCTAAGCCCCCAGGTGCTGAGGTCATCGCTTTACGATTAGCAGCCTTACCAGGAAGAACGTAACTCTATTCTCAAGTATTCGCTGGATTATGGCGACTAAATGCTGGTGGGTTTCCAGCCTAGCTGTGGTTGGTAATGCGAAAAGCAGGCAGTATACATATTAATTATCGGACTAGGTTGAATGTAGTTGGCGCTTCTGTTATGAAGACCAGAGGAGGCTGTGTTGCTAGCATGCATCTACCTAGGCGAGACTAATGGAGCTCAGCTGTGTTAGCTTATTTTTCCAAATGGGCATTATGTATTGGTAGTTTTCAGGCATAGCCCTAAGGAGCAGTGAGTGAGCTACTGCGATTTGTTTTGCGGCACATTTGAGCCAGGTCCTTGCAGTAGAGGAGCGTCGAACGCATTTGCTCTCTTTATTGGGTTCAGAGACAAGTTCCAGCCCAGGAGCCACTATCCATAAAGTGCTAGAGAAATAATAAGAACAAAGACGAGCGATAGCCTTAATTCACAAATTATCTTGATAAGATGAAGTGCATATATGTGACGCAAATACTTGAAGAGGCCTATCTGCACTGCAGAATGATAATACTGCGATAATGCATGTGATCGAAACTTAGTGGTAGTCTGGATCAGAAAAAAAAAAATCTTATTGCGACCATAGATTCAACGAACACTTATTTACAATATGGATCTCTCCGGCACCCATATTGGGAAATGACAGGACAGGGAAATGGCTGTCCTAGCGCATAGCGCTGAGACTAATGATCGTTTGTTTGACGGTGTTACTTCGCCTTTTACACTTCATAATCCGCCCACTACTGACTTCTCGCTCCCTAGCTAAAGCATCTAATGAGTTTAGCATACTAGATATTCATCTGAAAAAATTATTCTCCCTTCATCAAGTGTAGCATCTCGTTTCAGTCCATTCCCTTGTAGGGTTGAGTATTCGAAATTGAAACAGACTTGTTGGCGTTTGGCTGGGTTGCTAACAATTCTATGCACACTATGGTTAATCTAGCATGCTAAAAATAAATCACGGCCTGTAGGTAGACATTAACGTACAAGTATGGGTTGGGCTGATTTAGTTACATGTCTACATGTAGCTTGGAGAGGCAGGGGTTAATATGAGATTTTAGCGCTGATTGTCAAGTAATCAGATACCTGTAACCCTATTCAGAACCGTGAATAGCAGCAACCAGGCTTCTATCAATGGGCAATGAGTTGCGATTAGTATACTTTCATGTGAAACTGCGACAAATCATAGCAATGATAATAATACCTAATGGTAATGCAGAGTTGAATGATAGTGCTGTGTCTCTACCAGTGACTGTGACGATTAATCTTCTTTGGCGTGTTGTTGTGGTCCCGCTAGATGGTAATTAAATGACTATTACTCACTCAGCCCTGCCTACTAGCCCAAGCTCAAGGCACATTCTTGCCGTACCTAGTCGCTTCGTAAAATTTTAGTTCCTAATCAAGGTTCTGAGTTAGGCACAGCCAATTTAGTTTCCTAATGGAGACAGAAAGCTGAGAACAGGGGACAATCCTGCCGCCCAGGATGATCGCGATATATAACACTTGACAGCCACCATGTCTTAACTCCTCATACCATCGACCGTTTACAGTTTCCTCCATCATTCCCAATTTTTCTTTCGTTACTCTTTTGTTTACTTAGTCACTCATTAATTTCTCTTCTTATACTCTTCACAGCCTTTAATTACCACAATGACTAAAGAAGGCAATAACAACAAGGAGTGGGCTCACGGCCTTATGGATTGTTGTTCTCCTGGTGGCCTTTGTCTTATGACTACATTTTGTCCATGTATAACGCATGGGAAAACCGCCCATAGGTTGGAACATGGCAATTTAGACGATTACTCGTGCTGTAATGGATCTGTAAGTCCCTACCATGACTATGTGTTCTATCGACATACAGAAAGAGAAAAAAACATACAGAAACAGAAAACAATGCCAGCAAAGTGGCTGACATCGGCATAGTGTATCCTATTCGCCATTCTTACACACTGCGGACTCCAGTGCATCCCCGCGACAATGCAACGAGGCGAGCTGCGCGAGAAGTACAATCTTGAGGGTGGCTGCTTTGGAGATTTCTGCAAATCTTGCTGGTGCACTTGCTGTGTCTTAATCCAGAATGAGAAGGAGTCAGAACAGCGCGAATCTCTCCTGAGAGGCTCGTCCGAGGGATACCAACCTAACGGCGGTATGGTGTATCCACAGGGAAATTAATTTGAATGAGCTACAAGTATACCAAGACAATACTTAAAAACTCATTGACGTTAACTGAGATTTTACGCGCCTCATGAGGAGTGTATATGCGATAAGAAGTGTTTAGATGTTCAAAGGGTGCGGGAAAAATCACGCAGGAAGGATTTAGGACAAGATCTATGAAGGAAAGCTGTTTCAGTCAGCATTATTGTTTCAGAATTTTTTTTTTTTTCCCTTTATTAACGTTTATTATATGGAATAGGATGTGGCATCCTGATTTTCTAGGAATAGTGTTTAGCGGAAAATACCATTACTTGTTGCTTTCATACTTGTTGCAATCTCTTATCTGTTGCGATCGCTCTCTTTAGCGACATTACATGTGCACCCTGGCCTGTGATTTCTGAAGGACTCAGAACAATGAGATGGAGAGATCGGCGTCCATTGTGGAGGAGATTGACTATGGAAATAAAAGTCCGTCGCTAAGCTACACCGAGTACTAATAATCTCAAACGATGTGTAAAATTAAAGCTAGTAGCGGATATCGCTACACCAGTTGTGCTGGCGTAAAGGAAAGACGCTGCTTCTGCTTATACCTGAGCCACGCTTATCTCCACCACCACCCGGAGGACCACCAGGAGCACGACGACCATGGTCGCACGATGCCGTTCAGGTGGTGCAATTGCTGCTCGATCATGGAGCAGATATCAATGCAGAAAGCGGAATATATGGAACAGCACTTGCAGCTGCTTTAAGGCCATCGCGGCCGTGGTCATGATCTTTGCCAATTGGTCGGCACGACTTGCCATCTATTTTGGGAATATCTAGTTAGTATGTTGCTAGACCTCTATGTTTTACATTTTTGAGTGAAATCTTTGTATATGCTCTAGCATTGCTAGACTGTCCCAGCATTGTGAAGTTCGGCAACAAGCGAAGCTGTGTGGGACACTTTACATAGAGACATAGTATCGTCCATATAATTTACGGATCCTTGCACCTTTTCCATCTACCCAACACCAATGGTCTTTTGCGATATACTTGTTAACTAGTCATGCTTAACAGCACTGAAGTCTTCTGGCAGCATAATCAGGCAGAAGAATGGTGGGTCGGTCGATGGTCCGAAATACAACTGATACCGGTTGATAGGCTAAAAAATGCGAGAAGAAGAATGATGAATATCTAGTGCATCTAGGTTTAATCCAATGGATAGATGATCTATATATGGGGCGCTTGCGCTACAAGTCACTTTGAAGAGGTCGAATAGAAGTAGTGGAGATCTGGCATTTTCCAGAATTAAATGCGACCTAAAATTGGGATAAAAGGCTTCCAAGATCTTGATTTACCTAAATGGGATGCGCCCTTAGCATAATGAAAGATGGCTATACAAGTGTAGGATAAATCTTGTTTAGCGTACGTTACTACATCAGATAAATCTCCGGTCCCAGCGCACATATGAGAGCGATATTTATGTAATAAAATTTTGTAAATGCAATTGATATCATGCTTATTTAGAATAAAAAAACATGAGAGAGAATTACTTGGCTTCGCAAGCTATCATGCTCCTGCCATTATCTTACAATCAACCTTGGTATATCCACATCCCGTCATCAATACTCAACAAACGTTCGTAACAGCATTATTTACAGATGGATTTATGTTTTTTTTTTTTCTTTAAATATGTTTTTCGTGAGATGGTGTATCGGGAGCCAAGTCCTGCTTTAGACATGCTCTTCGTGAAATGGCACCTCGGGAGCCAAGTCCTTGTTGTTATGGTTGGCTGCATCGCTCAAAGGACCATCGCTCTCCTGATCCGCAAGAACATCAAGATCGACACCAGCTTTCCTCCTAATATTTGCCATATGTTCTGGAGGCGGTGGGACCCATTTGGTGCTCTTCCATGGTAGGACGTGCTCGAGATACATGGTGTCGATCTCCTCGAGGGTGCGGCCTTGGCCTTCGATAACGAAGAAGTAGATGATGAGAGCTCCCATAAAGTTACAGCCTGCAAAGACATAACCATATCTAAAAAAAAAAATATATACGGTTAGAAAAAGAATAATTAATAATGAATGCGAAGTGTGAACATACCTGAAATCAATTGCGCCGGTGATGAAGGGGGTGAAGAAACCAATACAGAAGTTCCAGATCCAGTTGCTGGCAGTGGACAGAGCCATACCCTTAGCACGATAGCGCGAAGGGAAAATTTCGGCCTGAATAGTCCAGATCATGGGACCCCAGGTGGTAGCAAAGCCAAGAATAAAGAGACAGGCGAAGACGATCAGAACGATACCCGGTGTGGGAGTGAGGGTGGGATCTTGCAGGTTAAGCATAAAATGGCCAACTGATGCAAAGATCATGAAGCAAATAAACATCCAGATAGAACCGGCAATGAGAGACTTGCGACGACCAAAGTGCTCAACCATGTACAGACCGATGAAGGTGACACCAAAGTTGATACTGTTGAGGATGATCTGGGTAACAAACGAGTTGATCTGCACCGACTTGAAGATGGTTGTACCGTAATAGAAGAAGTAGTTGGCGCCAGTGAGCTGCTGGAACATCTGAAGGGTCATACCAAGAGCGATACGGTAGGCCATACGGGGAGCCTTGAACATAGTAATGAACTCCTTGACGGGGCCATTCTTGATCTGGTCTTCAGCGCGCAGCTTGCGCTCGATTTCGGTGATCTGAGTGTGCACAGCCCAGTGGTTTTCCGTAGCGCCATACACCCGGCAGATCGTTTGTTTGGCTCGCTCCTCATTCCCGTGTCGGAAATCGAATCGAGGGGTTTCCGGGAAGGCCAAGATGCCAACACCAAGGCCAATGACCCAGATCCAACCCAGACCAATGACAATGCGCCAGCTACCAGAGTTGCCTGACTGATGCTTGACAGTGCCGTAGTTGAAGCAAGCGGCCAGCCAGATACCCATGGTGATGAAGAGCTGGTAAGCGCAAACCATGGCACCACGAATCCAGGCCGGCGCTGTCTCAGCCTGGTACATGGGCACAAGCAAACTGAGCGCGCCAACTCCCAAACCGGAAATAAATCGACCAATCATAAGCTGGTACCAGGCGGTAATAGACGCGATTTGAATGACGAAACCAGCGCCAACCACGAAAGAAGCAAGAGAAATACTTGGTTTTCTCCCTATTCTATCGGCGATGGGGGCAGCGACTAAAGCACCAAACAATGTGCCTATAGACAGCAAAGCCACGATCAATCCAGCTCTTACATTGCTGAAATACTTTGTGCCGTCTGAGTGGGTGAGACCGAAGCGGTCGAGGAAGTCGGGCATCTCCAGGAATCCAGAAATCTGACCAGTATCATAACCAAAACTATTTGGTAAACAGTTAGCTAAGTTCAACCATTTTTTTTTTTTTCAAGGAATTGCTGACATCAAGCCACCGAATGAAATAAGGCATCCCATGGCCCATGATCGTCCAGTTACACGTGGTAAGGGAGAATAGTCCAGGCCAGATACTGAAGGGCGACCGAAGTCAGGGTTGTGCTTCTCCGACGAAGGGTCATGCTGATCAAAGTAGATGGTCATAAAACCACCCTTTCTGCGACCCATTGTGAAGGTATTGTTGGTGGTATCAATGCCCTTGAATGGCAAACGGTAGTGGTGTTGTGCTCTGCTAGATGATGTGGTGGTGTAGTTGTGGTGAGTAGTTATAAGTCTACTATGATGAAGAGCTAGGAGAAGAAAGAGCTACTCTTAGATCCCTAGTAGCTATGAGGTAGTGGTGATGGTATATCTATTTACTCCAATATTTCTATTTCAAGCTGGATCATCGAGGGGGGGGAGCCATTGGGGTATATATGTTCTCCAACAAGGACGAGGGCCGCCACTGCAGACGGTTTCGTTGCTATGACCTAATCAACCACAAACACCCACGCCATATGGTCACGATCTCAAGGAATCGTGGGACCCCGGCCCAAGCCCGGCGGTTTGGTGGGTGGCCTTGCAAGAATCTCCAAAGCAGGCCCTAGCCCCAGACAAGAGAAAGAGAGAGAAAAAGTCTGCCCACCCCACAGGTTCAGGGCTCGGGGAAACCCCCAGCTTTGCGCCTAAAACCATGGGGATACAGGCAGCGGACGCAGGTCAGGTGTGATTGACAAAAGCTGAGGCCCGAATTGGGTGACAAAACCGCCCACCATACCGAGATTCTCCATGGCACAAATCGGTCCTACTCTCCAGACTTTCTCCATTGCCTTCTCCATACACTGTGGGGAGCCGGAGAAGAACGACGGAAGACACAAAACGAGATTTGGGCACGAGTCCCGTGATTCCATTGGCCGGCGGACGCCCCGAGGGTGAAGATTTGAAGAGGCTGAGGCGAATCACAGCGAGACCGTCACAACTGACCGAGGCTCCACTGGCATGAGGCGCTCCACTGGGTAAAGCTTCTTTCTCATGCCGGACTGGATTGCTGCTCGTTTGGGACTCGTCTCGGCATATTCGGGGTCCAGTTTTTTTTTTTTTTTTTCCTTCTTTTTTTTTTCTTTGCGAAACATACGTATGAATCAGCAAACGCCGCATTGTAGATCCCCCTTATCAGAAAGCGTGATGCTTAATGGAACCCAACTGGAGGTGCGTTACGCGCATTGACACGGATGCGAATCATCTTCATGGGCATCATCACCATCAAAACACAAATAATAGTAATAATAGTAATAATAATAATAAACTGAAGAGGCTAAGATAGTCGTCGTGCAACTCCCAGCGCCCTCTCCAATTCCTCCAATTTCTTCTTCTCTCCTTCCTTGTCCCATGACGTAGGCACCGGCGCCGAGGTGGGTCCCCGCAAGATCCGGCGCGTTAGGACGAACCAAGGGGGGGAAAAATACAACCACCGCAGCACATACGAGTTATAGCGGCAGACCGGCGGCGATTTTTTTCGGCACTTCCCAGCTTATGACGTTGTTGGCATCGGGCTAGCTGCGGCAGTTTTCCGCCGGGCTTAATTGACACATTGACAGGGGAAGAAACAAGAGTGCAGTAGCTACCGAGCCGCACTGAAGCAGGGCGTGGGTGTTAAGGAAGCATCACCTAAAGGGGCAGAAACGTTTGATTGCTTAATTGCTGGGAATTGACTGACAAAGCCCAAAGCTCATGACCAAGAGAAGCTCGGCGAACGACCCAGAGTAAGAAGAAGAAAAAAATTGATGCAAGAGAAGAAAAAAATTCGAGTCAGCAGGTATCCTCCTTTTCGGTCCTTTACCGTGCACAACACTGAATACGCGGCTTCTCGGAGTCCGCTGCGGCCCCCATGACCCCTTGATGGAGGAATTCTCACTGAAAATCTCATTGATCCACGGGTTTTCCGCGTAGAGCTGATTCAGCGGGCATGTTATTCTGCATAATCTTCTTCTTCTCTCCTGTGCAGTCTGTAATCATCGTCCAATGCCTGCGTGACAGTCACTGACTAACACCACATCGAGCCTCTGACCACCACCACTCGCTCACCGGCCTCTTCGGAACAGAGTTCAGCGGTCTCTGTTCTTATTCTTCTTTCTCCAGGTTCTCTCCCATCCATTACACGACCCAGCACGAATAAGATGGCAGGGGGTTGACATGGCAAGATCCCGCAATACCCAATCTCCAGTTATTTGGAAACCATCGCCAACCCCGAAGAAGGGCCAGAGTTTCAACCCGTCTTTGTCGCCTCCACATTCGTTGTTTCCCCATCCAATGTGATTCCCCCAGCTACACAAAGTTATTTCTTCGTTCTGTCTTCTTATTCGCTGTCGGATTTTCCTACAGCCGCCACGCACGTGCTGTGTTGCCATTGAGGCTGTCACCCTTTGTTTTTTTACCTCAGATCGACAGACAAGGCGAGGTGGCACGCTCGCCTCTCGTGGCAGCCACTGTTGCAAGAGGCTTTGCGCCCCAACCCAAAGCTCAGCCGTCTCCGAATTCTCCAAATTCTTGTTCGTTACTTCTTAAAAAGCCACAGCGACTTAATTAGGACGATCGTGCCACGAAGGTGCCGATTCGCAGCCACGCAGTGTCTCACCTAGGAAACAATCCAAGCCTGTTCGAGGAAGATCTTGACTTTATACTTTGTCCTATATTTAACGCTAAATGAAACATAAACGCTATACTTTCCCAGCCGACAAGAATCTTGATTGAACGTCAGGTTGGCCAAGATAGCCTCAGCCCTCCCTTTTTGTCCTGTTTTGCTCTGCATTTTTTCCATCCACAGTAACTCGTCAACCCAAGTTATTGCCAGCCTCCATACGCCACGCGCCATCTTTCGTCTATTAACCATTCTATACACCATACTGCTGTCTCCCTCTCGTCTCCAAAGTGTAGTTAGAAATACCCAATACCTTTCAAAAACAAAGCTTTGCAGGTTGTCACAACAGCTTCACCGCTCACAATAAAAACAAACAAGGTGAAAATGAAGAAGGAGGTTATACGCGTTCCTCATAGCTCCTCTTCGGGAATGTGGCCCTCCACAGTACTCAGAGCTGCTAGGTTCACCTCTCCCACACGCTCGAGGCTAGCTGGGTCACCAGCTCCGGCTAGCAATCCCACACACTCAATAACGTCTTCGGGTTCCAGGAGATGCCATTTGGCCAGTGTCACCTTGGTGCTTGCCCCCACAGTTACAGTAAAGACGTGCTGATCGTCCAGAACTGTGCCTGATGCCCCGTTAAGGCTTCGGAACATGTCCTCGTCCGTAAAATCATCTCCGGAGCAGAGAGCAAACTCGATCTTTCCAGGATGTGGGTCCTTGTCTGTCGGTGCAGCTCCCGGGTTGTGATAAGTAGCCACCAGCCGTTTGGCGATTTCACCCTTGTTGATAAAGGTCGGGCGCACCTCAATGTTAGCCTTGCCAGGCATCACCTCGACCTCCCACCTCTGGCCCACCCCGCTTTCCAGCACCTTGTGGCACTCGCGTGACATGTGTAACCCTTGCTCAGGCTCGGCAAGCCGGTAATGCCAAGTCAAGGCGCAGCGCTTTCTTTCTATGAAGGAACCTAAGAGATTCAAAAGTTAGCTTCTGCTGATGCTAAAAGGTGAGCTGTACCGTGGTGGCTCGGGAGGGCACTCACCTGGAACCCTGTCTGTATACTTCTGGAAAACTTCCATGACTTCTGATTGCCAGCCCATGTCGAATTTCTCTGCCAAGTTGATCCACTCCTCGCTGCCAGGATCCCTCATAAAGCTACCGTGCTCAGCAGAGAATCCAATTTGAGAGATGTGTCCAAGATGCTGCTGAAGGAACTCTTGGTCTCGGCCCGAGATGATCCAGACAGCATTCCTAGAATCCGCCGCGAGTGACTTCAAGTAGCGAATGATGCGTTCTGAAGGGACCGCTGCACTTGGCTCACGTACGATCGGAGTGAGTGTTCCGTCGTAATCAAACATAAACAGTCGCTTCTTTGCCGAGCGATAACGAGATAGCAGGAGGGCTCGATCGAGCAAGGGCGTTGAGTTAGCCGAGTTGCTTTCACCCAGAACAGTGTGTACCTTGCGAACAAACTTGCTAATCCACGACTGGACGTTCTGTGTCGTAACATGATCATAGAGGCTAGCCTGCATCTTAGTGCGTTCCTCGCTAGGCATGGTCAGAGCCGTGTTGATCTTTTCCGCCACCCCTGTGATATCCCAGGGGTTGATGTGAATTGCATCACGGAGACTACCAGCCGTGCCACTAAACTCTGACAGAATAAGAGGGCCGTTGTTATCCTTTTGGCAAATGATGTACTCGAGGCTCGTCGTATTCATCCCATCTCGCACCGATGTAATGAGGCCAATGTCTGCCGCTCGCAGCAAAGCAAAGTATTCCGCTTGGTTGAGGTACTGGGGGTAGTGTTGTACAGGCGAAAATCCGAGGCTGCCATATTCGCCGTTGATCTTGATGATGAGCTCATTGACTCGGCTGGCAACCTTGTTCTCCGGATCGTCCTTTTCGGCCGCCACGCTAGTGGGCGACGTCACCTGGATCAAAACTACCTTTTCTCTCCAGTGGGGGTACATTTCCAAGAACCGCTCAAACGCTTGAAGCTTTTGGGCCACGCCCCTAACGCTGTCTAGCCGATCTCGTCCAACAATAATCTTCTTGCCTTCATACATCTTCAGGAGCGCCGCATGCTTCGCGTTCACCTCGTCTGCCCAGGCAGCGGTCGCTACCTTGGCGGCATCGATGCCAATGGGGAACACGCCGACTTGTACTCTAGTGCCGTACGCATCGATGCCAAGAGTATCGGATGGGAAACCAAGGATGCGCGTACAGCAGCTGAGGAAATGCCGGGAGTAGCTGTACGACTGAAAGCCCACGAGATTAGAGCCGAGGATGCCCTCGAGCACCTCTTTCCGGCGAGGCAAGCACCGGAGGAATTCGCTGCTGGGAAATGGAGAATGCAGGAAGAAAGATATGTACATATTCGGGACACGTTGGCGCAGCATGCTGGGCAGCAGCAGAAGATAGTAATCGTGAACGATGACTACATCGCCAGGCTTGTAAATCTCAATGATTTTGTTGGCAAACTTCTGGTTCATGCGGTAGTAATCCGCCCACTGAGCGCGCTCCTTGCGGCCATCCGTAGGCTCGTGCTGTTTATAGTGAAACAGTGTGTAGAGGTCATGCTCAGCGTAGCGCCGCCATCGGGCCTGGTCTTTGAGCATGATGCCATCGTCGGTGGCCTCGCTCTCATCAGCAAGCCAAACGGGCACTGTGCGGATAGTCTTGCTGTGAGACAATTGTTGTTCCAGCCGAGCCTGGTCTGCTTTCGGTATCCAGAGCCCGTCAACTGGAGGGGGAGTAGGCAGTCGTGTTGTAGCATCGATCGGTACGGGGGCGGACAACGCATTCACAGATGTGGCGGCATTGACGGCAGCCGAGGGTGTGTCCGGAGGAGAGAGCGGGTCGTCGTCGGGATTTCCAATCTCGCCTGTCCAGGCGACCACGGTGTGATTCCACGGCGTCGCATCGGAGGAGAGATAGGCAAAGGAGTCGATGAGGGCGGACTGGCCGCGGCGGGGTTTGAGGTCCTGCGTAGCGAAGCTGGTCAGTATCACGCACTTGAAGCAGAGGCAAAAGCGGTGCCAAAGGACTAGATTAGGCCAGGACACGGGAACGATGGGCGCGTGCTCCTCTGCGCCGACAATCGCATGTTCAGCGCAGCAGAGCATCAGGCCACGCCTCAGAGCATCCCTCTTCGCATTCGTCCTCGTCGCAGCAGCAGATTCTTCCGCCGAAATAGACTCACCCAGGCGCCGCCCTTGTGGTATGTCACGGCATGCGGGATGTTGAATGTCGCGGAGATGATGTTTCCGGTCAGGGAGAGCTCGGGATTGGCGGCGCGAATCTCAGACAGAGACTCACGGCGCGCCATTATGCCGTTGCGCGCGCAGCAGACTGGTCGAGGACGGGTTGATGTTTCGCAGCCGGTCGGTGCCTCGATGTCTTGAGGAGGTCTGGAGGAGGGGGAGGGGTACAAGTCAGCAGCTGGCAAACTGGCGGCAGCGGGTGTTAGGCAGCAGGTATCTTTACTTTAGCACTAGACGCCGTTGATACTTTGGTGCTGATTCCAAGGAAGCTCAGACTTTTTGGTAGCGGGGTGCTCAGCGTCAAGCGCCTCGGTGCTTGTTTTGTCGGAAGTCGATAGATGGCCTCAAAGGGGTGTCTCTTTGGCGGAAAACTCGCCGTGACGAGTATCTATTCAGATCCACGGCTAATGGCTGCGCAGGTCGCAAACTGGGAAAGCAAGAAGAAAGCAAGAAGAAAGCAAGGCGAAGAGCAAGAGGGAAAAAGAATGACTCTTGCTTGGCTGGAGAAGGGGAAAAGGTGTGGCTTAATACTAATACTAATACTAATACTAATACTACGTGCTTGCGACTACTGGGGGCGATGAAGCGTGTATCTCCTTTCCATCGATTCACAATGACTTGCGACGTCGCCCTATCGGGAGCTCCAGCAGCGGGTCGTGGTCCCTTGTCGGCCGTGGCTCGCTCGAAGCTTGTTCTACGGATTTCTGGCGTTATTGGTATTGACTGGGGCCATCCAGCAGTCGGAATACGGAGCATTGCAAGGTTTATTCGCAGCCAAGGAAGCGTGCCATTGGATGTGGCCCGCAAGGAGACCATCGAGTCTATGATTGGCACACGTGCAGCGCCGTCGAGATTCTCACAACCTCAGCCCGCACACAACCACTACGAGGCACTCACACCCAGCTAGATGCCACTCTATTAACTCACCTCACGCCCAGAAATTCACTCAAAGAGGGCTTTACGGAAACGCGTCTCGGGCCGAATAAGTTCTAGGCATTTGCCTCGAGGTGCAGTCTCTGCATTTGCCTACAGAAATCTAGCCGCAGCCCAGGCCGATTTAACCTTTCAGCTCTTCGAGATATGAGAAGCTGTCTCGGGCCAAAGACCAATGCTGGTAACTTTGGCTTACGAAATGCTAATCAAACGAATCTCTCCAGCAGCCGGGGCAGTGGAGCAGCACTAAACAGTTGCAGCTCAAGCGTCTCGGAGACTGAATTTCGGGCCGGGCTCATGACAGCTCGTGAAGCTGCACTTATACAGGACCCAGAGAACACGTAGGTATTACTAGCGAGGCTGCGACTGGCCCCCGGCGGAGATGCTCCGTATGGAGCAGATGGGCGGGGGAGCGGTCATGGTCTTTCCCCCAGGCTTGCAAACACCACCCCTTTTTTTGTTGATGGGAAAAGGAGCTTGTTCAGGAGAAGCCAGTCCGTGCTGGCACTGGCGATATATTTAGCACTGCCTGTGTTCATACGCTACCTGAGATAAGCGGCGGTGAATGAGCATGTGACTTCCATGAAAATTACTTTTAAATTGAGTCCTTTCAGCTTCCGGGTTTAGGAGCCGAGCCTCGAGAGCTCGACAGAAGGTAGTAGCATGCGTGACATTTTGCGGGCGGATATTTTGCACCAGCTCAGCATAGTGCCAATTTGCCCAGCTGTTCTACCACCTAAAGCTGAATGAGATGCATGCAGGCTATATTGCATGTTGCTTCGTACCTGTCATCCATTTCCAGTACTACCACTACTGCTGTGAAGTACCCGTAGTATTAGTGGTTAGCACTACCAAATCTGCTGCTGCTTGTCCCTGGCAGCCATGCGGGAAAAAAAATGCGCTGCTAATGACGCAGTAATTGCCTTACCCACACAGGTTGTCTTTCATTGGGGCAGAATATGGATGTCTAACCACCAAAAGACACGCATATTTGGCTTGTCATAGCTTTCATTATATGTAGTCATTGATTCATCCACTTGCTACAGCTGCTGCCTATGACACTGTTATAATTTAGCGGTTTAGGCCACGTAGAACTTTCAGCGACTTGTAAAAATCTATAGAATATTTTCACATGCTTTTCTGAGGCTACCAAATGTTACCCACTTCATCCCGCAAAGATGTGGATGCGAGTGACTTTTGTCGGCCATACACAGTCCAAGGAGGAAAAAAATGTCGCGCGTCATGATTGCGAAAGCCAGGATTGGCCAGCATCGTGCGGCTGTCGATACACGCAGAAACCGATCTGCAGATGGCCGAAACATCTTGGAGAAGTGAGGCATGATGGTCCAGCCTGCTTCCTAAAACGAGGCTAGTGAATCGCATGTTAGGCGACTACGTCAATGTTACGCGTGCATTTCAGAGAATCTAGACGACATCTCCAGTCGGACAAGAGGCATGATAACTCCCTCTTAAGTTAGCTAGAGTTGGAGCTACAACTACGCGCAATACAATTGTCGGTGCATGCATAAGAGGCGTGCTGTTTTGGCTCTTGCTGCACTTTGTGGAATTCTCATACAATACCTAGTAAGATGGCCGCCGTAGCTTGCAAATGTGGACTAGCGAAAAACCTCAAAAACAAACTTAGAAAATACCAGCTCAACCAATGGCCAAGAATGAACTGAGCTGATGAGATGGATTGTATTTAGAATAATAGATGCAATTATGAGACAGTTATTTCATGCAGAGCACGAAACGTACTGAATGGTATCAAGGCATCTGCAGTAAACGGACCAAATATAGCAATGACAAGGCTTACCCTATACCTCGCGTCGTTGAATGAAAGTCACGTGATATGTATCAAGTACCTCGCCTCCCGCAATCTTTTCCTCGCTTCCTCTCGGTATCGGCGTCACCTCGCTTCAACAACCCACAACATCCGGGAATCCGCCGACAATCAGCCATCGCGAGAACTGACCTCGCACATCGCTCCAACCGCCATGTCGGCATCTCCACCACCGTCGCCGTCCCAGCACGCAACTGCCCACGCTTACGCTAGCAACGGGCTGGAAATCCTGCAGGCTGCCAGTGACGCTGCTCAGGCCATCCAGAACCACCATCCTTTGCAGAATGCCGCCGCCGAAGCTGTTGCCCAGTCCCATGCCGTCGGGGTGCCCATCGCCCCGGCGCCAGAGCTGCGGATGCCCTCGCCCCAGCTCCAGCAGCAGCAGCAGCATCTCGTTGCCGGGCCTGGGGGCGTCATGAGAGATCCCACCATCAATCCCAAGCTCACGCGACTTCGACGCGCCTGCGACATGTGCAGCATGCGCAAGGTGAAATGCGACGACTCTAACATGCCTTGTCGCCCTTGCCGCGAGCTGGGTGTTGACTGCACCTTTAACCGAGAAACCAAGAGACGTGGGCCACCAAACAAACATGCCGAAGCCGCCAAAGCCGCCAAGAGATCTCGCATGGAGTCAGCAGTGGCGCCTCCTGGATTCCCCTCGTCCCCATCGCCTCAAAATGCTGCCAAGACGCTCATGACCATATCCACGGATGGAGTGCTGGATGCAGAGGCGATTGCGCCAATGCCTGTGCTGGAGCTTCTCGTGGACGACTTCTTCACGTATATTCATCCACTTGCTCCATTCCCTCACGAGCCAACATTCCGTCAGTCATTTGCGAATAGAGAGGATCGAACGAAACCGGAGTTTCTAGGACTTTTGGCTAGTATGATTGGTGCCTTGGCCGCATCATTTCCGCGGAGCGCCAGAGAGCACCTCAAGGCCCAGCACAGCACGCATCTTTTCCCCAAGGCCATAGTCATGATTGAAAAATGTCGTGACATCGCCCTCCTCACACGCGGAAGCAGATGGGTGCTGAAACAACCAAAGACACTAGACGATGCTGCTACCAGCTACTTTCTCGGGCTGGCATCTGGCTATACTCTGCAATGGAATGCATCTCGCCAATTCATGGCTGAGACCTTGACGCTTCTCAGAGAACTCGGCTTTAGCAGACCCAAACATCCTGGAGAACTTCCCACTTTTGGAAGTGACAATTTTGCTCCTGACCCAATGCCGTTCAATCATGTCAAAGACCAGATTGGCAAGCGCATCTTCTGGTGTCTACTGTTAGGCGTTCGGTAAGTTTCCTTCATCGTACGAGAAAACAATTGAGTGCTAACTTCATCTAGCTCCTTTTCCCAGCTCGGCGCATCTCATACAGACATTGTCATTGCTCCATCAACACCCAGTCTCCCCTATCCCGCATATCCTGAGAATGTCGATGACATCTGTGTTCTTGCGAATGAGATTATCCATCAAGCGGAGGGCAGTGTTACACTTCTCACAGGCTTTCGGTTTGGTATTGACATTTACACAACCATGAACGGCGTCGTCAGCTTAGAGTTGGCGTACGGCATGAGCACTCTTCCCTGGGCTGACCAAAGACTCCTCCTACGAGATGGTTTGTTAGCTGCAAAGAGTATTATCGATAATCTGCCACCAGAGCTCCAGCTAGGCAACCCGGGAGACGAAGCAAATCCACTGGCTGCCATGGAAGAATCCGGCCTCCAGTACGTCCCACCAGTATGGCCAAACACACAGCCACCGCACGATGTGCGCAATATTATCAAGAACCAGCCCATGAGACGTCGACAACTTCAATACGAGATTCAGAAAGCCAACATTTTTGTCTCACAACTCGCCACGCGATCGTATTTTGTGGAGCTATACTTCAACCTAAGAGATGTTCATCTTAGCGAGCAGCAGCAAACCCTCGAAGTTGAAGGTACGAGCGAAGAGGAAAAAGCTATTCAAGATGCGGACGACAAGGAGATTTTGGAATTCATGTCTGCCGAGAGAGAAATCATTGTCCAAAACCTTTTGACTGTGCTGGGGTCTATCTCACAGCGAAATCTTGAGCCGAACGGAGGGTCCCTCATCAATAAAATCCGCCAGGTCGCTTCCACGCTGCTGAATGATGCCCCTGAAAGGAAAGGCCCGTTTGCCATCAAATCAGAAGAGGCGTTGTCGCAGCTGCTTGATATATTAGTGAAGCTTGAAAAGACAGGCCCCGTTGGAGAGACGACCCGAGCACCGGACCCTCTCCAGATGACTGCGGAAGATGAAGAGGAAGAGCTGAGGCACTGGGCCGACCTGAGAGAATATCAGCTGCGTTTCGCTGCAAATGGGGGCTTTGCTGGCGACTTGTAAGATTTTATCTATCCTGATTGTGAGTTATATTTTTGCCTCTACCTCATGGGCAATCGATTGGGCAGCATCTCAGAATGCATATCATCGCCCTACATCCTTGATACTATGTAAAAATATCCGGAGTTGAGCAAAAGTTTTGTTCAAAATAATCAATGGCATGGCTGTAATGCTAATAGGAATTAATACTTACTTCACTCTCTTTTACGTGGCCCCTATTACATCCGTCGTCTACTCTTAGAAATCCTAGCTAGCTACCGTGTTATTTGAGCTAATCTTGATAGTATGACAAAAGAATCAAGAGAAGAAATACAAAAAAACATACAACAGCCGGTGTTCGCCAGTGGTCACCCACCTGACTACTAATCTGCCGGTTAGTGGCTTATCTATGGGGGAGCAGACGGGACCCCGAGTTTTCCACTACCTATGGTCGTATGTGCTTGTTATGCCTTCTCGTGAGATTATAACAGTACCAGAAACACTGAGCAGAGAGGAGATTCGCTGGTAAACCACCTAGCCGAGAATTGATATTGAGCAATTAGGAATTAGTATATATTTAGATCATTTGTTCAAGTATAACAATATCTGGCTATTCCTGTTTAATAAAGATTGCTATTAATACAAAGTCCAATCCATTCATCTAAGCGTCGAATTCCTATTTTTACTCCTCAGGTTGTTCGTCGACGCAGTGCTGAAATAGTCGTCAAGCCCACTAGAGAAGCTATTCTGAACTCTCGAGCTTAAAGTGCTCAGCGCCAAGATTATGGTTGACCCATGAAATCTAAGCCAAGGTACACAAAAACATAGGACAGCTGTGAAGCGGCAGAGCTATACACTATCTCCTATTAAGGAAGCTAGTATTAATGTTTAAAACAACCTGGAGTAGATGGCAAGATTTATTGCCAAGCGAGATGATCCATGAGGAACTCAAAGTTATTGATAAATATGTTAAGGGGACACCTTAATCGTTGATGAGAAAGCTATATATAGTGGTTGGATTGAACCTATATTTCCATCTATTCCTCAATCGTGTTTGAGCTTGCTTTTGCGATTCCATAACCCTTTCGTAGCAATTATTGCCCTCCTTCGAAATGGCCGTTATGAGGATCAAGTATAGGCGATGAAGCGATGAAACAGCATGAACTGACCCAACCTGATGAGCTACGGAACACAGATTAGATTGCAAAGACTCGATGCTTATTTGTCTAAACCCGTCACCACTTTTTCCAATAGCATCGTTGAATTTATTAGATTTCTGTAATTTGTTAGATAGTGGTATGTATTGTGGTCGTTGAACGAAGGAATTACAGAGAATATAGGGAGCAGCTCTATCCAAAGCCAGACGGTGTGTCCCAATGGCGGCTTGATCTTATATTAAGGGGGGAGGGGGTTAGTCGTCTTTGATCGCAAAACTCGTAATGCAATGCAGTATCAGTTTCTGTCTTTGTTACCATTCCCTCACTCCATCTCAAGTTCCTGTTGGTGCGATTAGAAACCCAATCATATGTATCCTGGTTGTTGGACAGATTGGCATACGTGTCGAGATCTTCTTGAACAAGGCAAAGCCGAATTCGTGACGCTCGGCGCTCTTGAAGTTAAGTGTTGTAACGGTACGAAGGATAGCAATGTATCCGTAAACTCGTGCTTTGCCCTGACTCCAACAGCTTGGTTTTGGCTGATGGCAATGTAGGCTTGGCTCATCTAGTCATGAACACCAGCTGCTCTAATCTCAGGGATAAAGATGTCTTCCGCGGCACGAGCAATAGCGACTCTCTCAGCGTCATACAGTGGAGCTTCTAAAAATACCAGACGGTCTACCTATGAGTATAGAGGCACAACTATAGCTTTAAGTCTTTGCAAAAAGTGTACGGATCTTGCGGCCAAGAGAGATGTCCTGGGGAAAAGGTAGTACGAGAAATTGCCGAGACCCTCTAAGGAGTCGGAGTTACCCTAAGGTCTTGCTTAGTATTCGAACACGCTTGATCTCATCCTCAGAGAATTATTGGAGTCTTGGGGATACGGACATTTTCGCCTCCAAAGGGGAATTGTATCCCCATGATCAGGCATTATCGAGCAAATTTGCCAGTAAGAGACAAGTATAATAGATCCTTCTCCACTTCTCTTGATCACCTCTTTCCGATACTATTTGCAGAGTACCAGTTAGTTGGCACCAATTACAATGCGGTGCCCGACATCCAAATGTTCCGACCGATGGTACTTCTCCTCGTGCAACGCCTAGAACCACCATCCGAAAAGGACTTGACGGAATATCCTACAAAGACGGGGGAATTCGTCGAGTCTGCTCACCCTCCATACAATTTCCTGGAGAGATGGCTTGGCATGTCGCAATTGACTCTGGGCAACGAGGAGGGCGGTACGAGGACAGGGACGAAGATGACAATGATTACGAATGTGACGATCAGGGTGACGGAGAAGAGGATGAAGATGATGGTTACGTGAAAGAAGGCGACGAGAATGAGGGCGATAGCTATGAAGATGAGTGTAGCTGAGATTGCTAACCTCCTAGGTACGTGCACGAAGCCTCGGAGCTTATTACTCCTATGATACTCCATACATGAAGTACTAACCGCACAGCGGTGGAGATTCTTTCATCGCGGTATAGAGTACTTAGGCTCAATTAAAGTTTAGCAAGTGGTACTTGGAGGGATATACAAATTGGCGAGTGAGTCACTGCTGAATAAAGGCCTAACCTTCTCTCGTATTTAATACCTAGTATTTAGTCTAATATGCAGTCTAACTTTGAATAGGTACTATTTGATCTCTGGTAAGTCTATTAAGCCTTGATATGTACCTATACAATTATTCTACCGTCCGCATCAATATCACGTCAAGGCTTTGGGCGCAAACACTAATGAAGTATATGTCACCATATGTATAAAGAAAAAACTCTTTCCATCATTTACTGTACGCTAATCTATCTATGTATAAGACTTTGTTCACCAGCTCTTACACCTACTACAGTGCCAATAGCAATGCAAGAAGTTACTGTTTCATATTAAATTTAAAAAGGTTGTAAAGGCCGGTATCTCAATACTTTTTTGTTACCTTTAACTACGTCTAGAAACAAAAGTCTCAGTATGTTTAGATGTTTGAGATACTTCACGCCTCTGGGTTTGGACAAGCAGTTGTTTGGAGCAGTTAGCGACCTTGCAAGAAAATAGTTGATGCATTATTGCTGAGTTGTTCTTCAACCAAAGTAAAACAGATGACTTGGCCTTAATACGAAACGCTAGTTCATAGGATACTAAGCTCCTCAGAACTGATCATTAGATGCTTCTGGATGGTCCGCTGTCGAGCCACGTGCCTGCGCAAAACTGGTCACTGGATTCATTCGTACGCTGGGTAAGATACGTAAAGGCGGCGGCACAAAAGCTTTAGTGGTTTCCATGAGCTCTTCACGCCAATAATTGCCAGGCATCAGTTTAACCTGCCCCTGCATTCCCAAATTTTAATACGGAGTAGATGTACTACACATAGCACTTATGCCACCATCCCTCACCTCTACAGTATTCACCCCACCTCTCATCGAAAATTCTTTTCAATAATGAGAATGTTAATTTATTGTAAGGTTTTAAGAAAAATGACAGCGGTGTCGGCTGAAATGGAGCCTGACAGCCCGATAAGCCGGGGTAGTTCTGAATTATTGGTGGATCGCGTTCTTTGAAAGAAGCGTGGCTCTTGAAGTGGCCTGATTTCTTCCCCACTACAGGTGTCAAATCGGAGGCGACAACCCCGATTTGGGAATCGAGCACAAGGCATATCCGAAAGAACCCCTATTATTGCCGGGGTGAGAGTACCAAGCAGGGAAGTTGCATCGGGCAAAAACGCACGATGCGATGGAGTACGAAGTATTCCGTACTACTGGGCTTTACCGCATGGCGGACTGCAAGGGTCATCCCGATGATTCTGAGCATGTGATTGTCCGACACCAACACTAAGTCGAATAGAAGAGGCAAAAAAATGACGAATAAATATATAAACTATATATAATCTGCTATAAGGTGGAGACCCGGACGAGTGAGACGAGTCTGGAGGGACATAACGAGGTGTGGTAGCTTGTACTCCATAATGCTAGCAGTACATTAAGAAGGAGTTCCAGTCCCACCCTGGAGGAAAACGTAATAAGTGACAACTATTATTCGGCCTTTTCTTCTTCGAAAATTTTCTCAAATAATTTTTATCTTTCTTACTTTCTCTTGAGTACCCTCATTCCCCTTTCCTCTACTGCCATATACCTTCTAATCACAGCACCAACTACATTAAGTCTCTCACATTTCTCCCACCACCTGAAGCAGGTGATACTATTACCACTTACCAAACAAGATTATCCGTTTTCACCCGAAACGCCTAAAAGAAGAAACGAGAAAAGAAAAGGGATCACGAGCATTAAAACACGCACTCACGACACGAATCTGAGTGAACCTCGCCCGTACGGCCACCCGCACACATACATAAAGAGCAGAACAATCACAGCCACAACCACCGCGTTTCGCTCTATACACTATACCAAAAGTCTACCATCCGTTCTTTGACCGAAAGCAAAATGCGACTCACACGCGCCATCTCTCTCACCAACTTCATGGTCGCCAGCTCCGCGCTCGGCTTCCAAGTGTTTGTGCTATACCCTTGGCATAAGGAACTAGACGCCGGCTTCGAAGATCTCAAGAAGGAACATCTCAAGGTCCTCGATGTAGTCGGAAAGAACATTACGGAACAGCAGCGAATGACCTTTTCCAACAAGTTCAACGAGCTGAAGAAGGAAAGCGCTCGACGATGGTGGTGGATGTAAAATATACCTGCCCTTGAAACGGACATGGAGACTAGATTCTCAAAAGAATCATCTTATCTGATGGCGGAAAGAAGAGTGAGCTCCCAGAATGGTAAGAGATACGTGGAGGAACTCATCTATCCTACAGCTTTACACTGATGAAAAAATCTTGAACCCGAGCAACATTTTATAGATTTGTCAAGGCATCACATGCGTCTTGCTATAACCTTTTCCTACGCGTTGTTTATTGAGCAATGTTTTCGATAATAGACAAATGTATTATAGTTTTGCTGTTACAGTGTTTATACAAACTTTTTTTCTTTTTTTTGTCGGTATCAGTTGCTCACATGTGCTGTCTCTATAAGCCTCAAACATTCCGTGCGACTATACTGACCTCTACGCATAATATCATACGACACCTGTTCAAATTGGTCTACATGCTGGCTTGTTAACAGGCGTGAACAGCCCAAATAAGCATAGTAAAGCCTTGCAGAATAGTATATAAGAGTTACCTTACGAAAAGACTGGCTTTTTGCAAGTAAAGCTCTGCCAACAAAGTTATCGGCCTTGGAGCATCTGAATTTTCCACTATGGATTACATATATAGATGGGATTCCACTGATAATAATTGTCAGCCCAATTCCTCTCCCAAGTTTGGAGCGTTCAGCGTGCCTATCCATCTCCCAATATAGCCTCGCCACTCATGAAAGAGCTCATCGAACTCAAAGATGTAATACCGTTTGCAATCTTTTCGGGTTGAGCAAACCGTTTCGTCGCTGTTCGGTGCATTCCTTGACCAAGGAAATAAGGCAGCTCTGGCCCCAAAGCGCCCACGGCCGGCATCACAGTTAAGCTGGAACAAATAGTGTTAACTAGTATATACTCAAGCTTATTGTTTCGAATCCTAAATGTATAGTGAATTGTCAAGATCTTTGCTTGTTGTTTTTGTAAAGCTGATAATGCCATACTTGCCTGCACAATGTGCTTTGGAGCAGTAAGATCTCAACCCTTATGACGAGAGCACATAGGGCAAGAAAAAGGTCTATACATAGGCCTCATTGGAGCAAAGTTTTGCGAATCAACCCCCTCAAATTAGGAGACAGTTTTACAGTGGTTCCTCTAGTTTACTGAATCTGAATCATATTTAATTATTGCCTAATTTTGTCTCCCGTATGTGGATGCGCAACCCAACTGGACTAGTTCTTGTTGAAGCCTTATTTAATTTGCTCTCTTTGCGAGATACAAAGACTCGTTAAATTAATGTCGATATGGTTCTTGAAATCTTTTGTCAGGCGGATGTACTTGGAGCTAAGAGACACGTAATGCTAGTATTGTTTACCGCATGATCGATCTGATCGAATTTTGAACAGGCAATTTCAACAACCTTGATCGTCAGACCATCATTAGCTACATCGAGATCAATGAGCAGTACTTCAATATTCGTAAATGTCCCTCTCAATTCTATGGCCGTCTTCTTTAACAAAGTCGCATTAACATCGGCAATAACAAGTTTAGGACTTTCGTATTTCGTGTATCGCGGTAATTATATCATGAACTGCTATCTCGCCCAGCACCGCTGGCGATTGATAGGCCATAAAGAAATTTTGTAGAAATTGGGAACATGGAGGATCATTATGGCAATAATGGAGCAACACCAATCAACTTTAAGGTCGCAAGACCTTGCCATAGTATTCGGAATATTATTTGCCTCGTCTAATACTGCTAGGCGAGGAAAAACTACGTTTTATATCTATGGGTTGAGTCAAGCGAAGAATACATACTAGCTATATAAATAAATGTACCTGGGAATAGAGTGGTCACACTGTCTTGCCTTTTAACGTATATTGCCGCATTTGGTCAAAGTCGAATATGGAACATCGTACAGCGAATCAGGCAGTGGTAAATAATTTGTTTTTGTTGTCATATACCTTTTGAATATGGAATAAGTCGTATATTATAGCGTAGACATCTAAAATCCGAGAGAAACAATTGTTTCTCCATCATGAGCAGCTAAAATCCAGAGAGCTGGCCGTGGGACTGCGGACTATGGCTATTTTAGTAACCTCGGAATTATTAGCGCGATCTTGCGCGGCAGTTGTAGCGCATGGCCATAGCGCATGCTAAGAAACTTCAAGGATCCCTGGTACACGCATTAAGCTGACCCTCAAAGGCGGTGTTAAGCAAGCTGTATTGTAAGACTTTGGACCAATGGCTGAGCAATACTCGAGTTCAAACACACAGCCTCAAAGGCCAATAAGCTATCGCAGTTTGATCAGGTCAGAGCCATGACGATTGCCGAATTGTAGGATTTAGTGTTGGAGGGCAAGAACAGTTGTGCAATGTATCAAAATATAACACAGAGATGTAAAGCACAAGATTGAGAGGTCTTTGCAAATTTCTTCATGTATCCTAGAGCGTAACGTGTATCACAGCTGATGGAAGAGCGAGATGAATCTAGGAGGGCCTCTTAAAGTACTTACAAGCATCTCATAGAACACCCGAAGTAATCTCAACTCTCCTTTTTGGCAATATATTTCAGATAGCTCTCTAGTCTACATGTAGCTTGTTTTAGCTGTGCTGATGTTGGCAATCAATCACTTTAACACTTGAATAGCAGGCACATGTATACAGATATTTTCTCCAATTGGATAGGTAGCTACATACACTGATAAAACCGTCAAGATGTTTTCTATTATTGAACCTTTGCGTCTGAAGGCATAGGAGAGGCATGTCTGGCTGAGAATCATTTGATTCCCTCGTTGCAATGCACAAGCAGGTGCCTAACCATATCAATCTAGTTTGTCTAATAGAATGAAACGGGTTATGCTGGCCACCGCAAACCGTAAAGGCGAGTCTCTATGTAGCTATATCAAGAGGAATTCGTTCCTAGTAGCCAGTTGGAAATAGTATGAGATATTCCGAGTATAATAAGTGCTTGCAATCCTCATATAAGCCTCAACCTAGACAAACGTCTTATCACCCCGCAGCTCTACCCCACCATGAAAAAAAAAAAATAATAATGATGCAATTCGCAAGGATGTCCTTTTTGACACACCCTGGAATCTATAAATACTGTATGTGAAATTCGACTTGCAATCACATCGGCAATGGCCCTAGCGTGGCAGCTTTATCGCGACAGTCCACATAATTCTTGAAGATCGATTCGCTACCAACATTAGTCAGAAAGTACACTTAATCTGCGCTGGTGCGAGAATTGACGAATTGCACTGTATGCTGTCATTGAGCTTTGGCTCTCGGCGTGACTCTGCCCCGCGCTCCGACATCGCTATAGTGCAAAATTTGGTGCTCGAGCTCTGTTTGATATAAACTCTCAACTATCACCTCGATAGCTACCAATTGAGCGCGCAACAAGCCCCTCCAATTGACAATCGCAATATCCAAAATGGCGCAACAGTGAGTTTTATCCTGGGAACAAAATTGACAGCGGTGACCTGCGTTGCTGACCTAGAGTGCGGCGGATAGGTCTGTGTTGATGCTCGGCGCGGGCTTCGTCACTCGTTCGTAGCTCTCCATCCTCTGTAGAGCGAACAAGTCTGACAGGATCAATTAGGGCCTACACTTGATGTCTTGACCGAGGCCGGCATCCCCGTCACTGTTGGTAAGCTTGCGGCTTTCTCCCTGCTTCGTTTCGACATGCTGACGGAGTGTAAACAGCATGCCGAACCCTCCAGACTGCCCAGGGTCTTTCCGCTGGCGTGAAGCTCGCGACACCTATTTCGCTCGACGTTACTGACCCCAAGGCGCTGGATGCCGAGGTCGCCAAGCATGACTTGGTCATCAGCTTGATCCCTTACACTTTCCATGCCACCGTCATCGAGTCTGCTATTCGAAACAAGAAGAATGTGGTGACCACCAGCTACGTTTCCCCGGCCATGATGGAGCTGGACCAGAAGTGCAAGGATGCCGGAATCACTGTCATGAATGAGATTGGTCTTGGTACTTATCTTGCCTCACCTATATTCCCTTGATGATCCTGAACTGACCATGATGCTTTCCCCGATTAGATCCCGGTATTGATCACTTGTGTAAGTTGTTTTGTCCAGCTATTATCATATCACTTTGTGCTGACCTATTCAGATGCCGTCAAGACTATCGATGAAGTCCACCAGGCTGGCGGCAAGATTCTCTCTTTCCTCTCGTACTGTGGTGGTCTTCGTAAGTACATCATATTTAAATAAGTCTTCCTACTTCCTTTACAGAGCTAACTGTCTACTAGCCGCGCCTGAAGCCTCAGATAACCCCCTGGGCTACAAGTTCTCTTGGTCTTCGCGCGGCGTCTTGCTCGCCCTGAGAAACGCCGCCAAGGTCTACCAGGATGGCAAGGTTGTCGACATTGCTTCCAAGGATCTTATGGCTACTGCTAAGCCCTACTTTATCATGCCAGGATACGCCTTCGTCGCTTACCCCAACCGTGATTCTACCCCTTACAAGGAGCGATACAACATTCCAGAAGCCGATACTATCACTCGTGGTACTCTGAGATACCAGGGCTTCCCCCAGTTCATCAAGGTTCTTGTCCAGACCGGTTTCTTGGAGGAGACTCCTATCGAAGCCCTCAAGACCCCTATTACCTGGAAGGAGGCTACTAAAGCCATTCTCGGCATCTCTTCTTCCGAACCTAAAGACCTGGAAGCTGCTATTGTTTCGAGAGCCGATTTCGACTCCGATGAGGACCGTGAACGAATTCTCTCTGGTCTCCGATGGATTGGCATCTTCTCTGATGAGAAGATCACACCTCGTGGCAACTCTCTCGATACCCTCTGCGCTGCCCTCGAGCAGAAGATGCAATTTGAGGAGGGTGAGCGCGATATGGTCATGCTCCAGCACAAGTTTTTGATTGAGCACAAAGATGGCTCTCGCGAGACTCGTACTTCCACCCTTGTCGAGTACGGTGACCCCAAGGGTTACAGTGCCATGGCTAAGACGGTTGGAATTCCATGCGGTGTTGCTGCTAAGCAGGTCTTGAATGGAACGCTGTCTGAGAAGGGTATCCTGGCTCCTATGTCTGCCAAGATTAACAATCCTATCATGAAGGAGCTCAAGGAGAAGTACGGCATCGAGATGATTGAGAAGACTGTTCTGTAGATATATATTTCCGTCAAGGGAAAAAAAGAACGATAAAAAAGTAAAAAGAAAGAAAGAAAAATTAGGATTTCTTGAATCAGTAAAATTGGATCAATAAAAAGTGTCTACTTGTGATGAGTGATAAAGAATTGGATACCAACTAGTTCAGAACATTTGTTGCATGATTTGATTTGAATCTCGTTCTCTTCCTTCGTTACTTATGATAGAACATAGCCACCAAGGTTTATCATTATAAAAGCCATACATAAATAAGTTGCAGCGAACGTTTGAGTGCTTATATCAGATAGTACACCAATCTTAGCACGTATGATCATATATAAGAGAATTAAAGGAATTAATATCTGAGACTTCGAATTCGTATTTAACATCTAGAAATATATATTCATAGCTATGTACGTGAAGAAATACCTATACTCCACATCAATATACTTACGAGACAGGACACAGTCGCCCAGTAACGCTGTCCACTGTCCAGTCGTCGCTTCCAACTGCTGTGAGACCGTAAAATGTACTTGACGGATCGTATTTGTTCTTAATTGACTTCAGAGCCGGGTAGTTGTTACCATAGAAGACGCTTTGGAAATTAGGCTGATGCATGTTGGCTTCATTCAGGTAGGCACCCTGGATGGGCGACAGAGCTTCTAGCTTAGGTATCAGGATATCTGTCACGTTGTTTTGGGCGTATATGTTGTTCTGGAAGTTGAGCGGATCGTATGGACTGTAAAGAGATATAAGCAAGTGCGATCCAAGCAATTGATGTGAGCTACTGGGTAACTTACACTCCGATAACATTGCTCGTAATGGAAGACCGCCAGACAGGGTTAACGGAATTGGGGACCTTTGTGCCATTGCTGACGTTGACGTTCACACCAGAGATGACAGCGCCGGCCTCATTAATGAATCGATACGCGTTTACCACAGAAGTGGCGCTTGTCTGGCTTTCGAGCAACGTTCGTGGAATAAGACGGCCGCCAATATTATACTCAGTAACGTTAGGAGGAGGATTGTAGGCGTAAAAGCTATCCAAAAATGTAGGGAACTGGTCAATGTGGAAGTCTGTCATTAAATGCATTAGATTCATATCCAAATGATTAACAGCCTACACACAGCGAAGTGATGGCGAATGAAGAAGACCTACCATAAGGGATGTTTTGCTTCTGTAGATAGCTCAGCGTAGGGTTGAGGAGTGTCTGCAGCTGTGCTTTGCTTACGCCGGGAGCATTCACAGGCTGTACAAGGAACAGCCCATAGGCAAGCAGGTAGACAACGGTAGCACCACTGTCAACAATACTAGGCAGTGTCGTCAGGAACGTTTGGACAGCTGCGTAGAAAGCGTCGTCAGATATTCCCTGGTTGGTAATTGTAAGATTGGCGGCAGAGCTTGGCATGTCAGGGTAAGCTCGAATGGTCATTGACAGAACAGCAGCATAGGTTCCACCACCGCCGCCAGAGAGAGCCCAGTAAAGATCGGTGTTCTGGGAAGGAGTAGCAACAAGATGCTGGCCGGTGCTGGTAATGACCTCCCACTCGAGGACCTGGTCGGCGGCAAGGCCAAACTTGCTGGCCACTGGTCCATGTCCACCGCCCTGGCTGTACCCTCCTGCAAGGCCAACTGATGCCCCATCTCCAGTAACAACTATCAGACCATTGTTGTGGGCAAAAGCTTGGGCTTCAGAGTTTTGGACGCCAGCACCAACTTTCAGCGCTTTACCGCTGTAATAGCTTTGCTTGTAGTTGACGAGCGAGATATCCTTGAGATGATGGGTCCAGAGAGCCAGCGCGCCGGTCCCCGAGGACTTGCCGTAGTAGTCATGGCCTGTGTTCCGAATCACTAAGCGGATGTTGTTCTGCTGTGCAAACTTGATGGTAGCCAGATAGTCGGAGCTAGAGCTGGCATTGACGGAATACTGGACAAGGGTGCCGATAATACACCTCGCACTGGGCGCTGTAAATGGATCACAGCTGTCATTGGCGAAGAACGGCGCCATAGGATCGGAGGAAGACGCGATATGGGTGGCGGGATAGTCCCACACAGACCTCAATTCATCGCACTTTTGAGCGTTGTAGGAGCCAAAGGCCGAATTATGGCAGACACTACCAATAGGCACTGTGGCTATAAGTCTGCCTCCTACAGTTTTATTGAAGGCAGTCCATTCTGATTTGGATGGCCAGCACGAATCTGACGGTAAGCAACGGCAGCTCGGCTCAGTGACGCAAGTTGTGTTGACGGCAGCCGCAGACACCAGAGCCGGCACAATGGCTAAGAGAGAGATGAGCCAAGCCATGTTGAGAACTTTGTAAGAGTTCAGTGTGTTGATTTGAGCCTCTGTCTTGGATGAACAGGAACAGCTGCCGGCTGGACCTGAAATATATAGAAGATACTATAAGTCAGATAGAGTAGAAGATTTCGAGAAGAAGCATTATAAGCAAGGAGTATTCCACGCCATGAAAGGGGAGTGCTTGCGGGTCGTGGGGAGGGATCTTTAGCCCGGCAGCTAGGGTCATAGCTGCGTCTTCTTGACAGGGCCATGTGGAAACCACGTTTTGATTGTCCACTAACGCCATACAGCAACTAAGTCGAGCCACACCGTTCAGGTGGTCGGCCATTCATGTCGCGCCAATGTCAAGGCATGGATGCAGAGGGTGCATGGGATTGCTCAATTCTGGATTCTGGGACGGAATACGGCATGCCACGCGCATGGGCGTTTTGTTGTGGCCGGATGCCACGTGAAGATGTAGAGAGAGAGAGCGAACTAGAAGGCATGTTCGCTACCTTTCAGGTGAACCAGGGAGATCTGCATCAGCAGCGGCTGAAAGATGGGTTATAGCGTGATCCACAACAACAAGGGATGAGGCCAGGATGATTGGCGAGAAGAGCAGGCTCGATAAGAGAAAGATACCGAACATTCCAAAGGGTTGAGTGGAAGATTAACATAAACGAAAGAAACACAATCTATTTCTTAGGATTAGTTATACGTATCTATCTCATCTACCTATATGTTGTCTAATCATTAAGCGGACTCAAAATCGTAAACTCGATTACTGCGTTGGTCAAGAGAGTAGATATCGTTAGCATGCAAGCTAGTATTGGAACGGGATACCAAAACGAATCAACATTGTACTGAAAGCGGAATTCTTTCATTACTATATATCTATCCACCATTAACTACTCTATTCGGTAGTAGATACAATAATATGCGGGGTGAACTTCATAGTAGCGTTGGGATTCTCAAGTAGTATCTCTAATTGTTGCCCCCTAGCTATTATCACGAGTATATCTAATACGATTCAGTTCAAGTTATTGGTACTAGAGCAAGAAGCCTTCGCTCTGAATTGGGTGTGTATATTAGATACTAGTACTGTTATCTCAGCAGCATAGCATCTAGGTGCTCTTACTCTACCTATGAGCTGACAGTTGCATACATTGCCTTGGTTAGAGTACTCTTTGACATTGCCTAGACTGTGCCATGCACGCCCCCTGGGTATGAAGAGTTACGTCTATTCTGAATCAAAACTTGCTCGTGCAAAGGCATTTAGGAAGCGGTAGTTGAAGGCACAGCATGTAACCGCTCTACCTCTTGGGCTTACAAGCACTGCATAGTCTGTATAGTAGCTGGATGAGAATGGAAACCCCCGCACTTTTACAACGCAAGGGCTACAGTAGGTCCTCTGTCCTGGAAACTTTTTCATATGTGGTCTGTCATGTGAATTTTCCAACACTGCTTCATTTGTTTCGATAATGCTGATGCCTGCTCACCCGGACGCTTTGACAATTGCACATCGTGATGTCAGCCAGCCGCATAAAATACTAGCGTCTGTGCCCAGTAACTTTTCAGGTAAATCAGTTGTGCACTAGCACCATCTGCAAGCAACGATGACACCCTGCCGCTACAACGGTGAGATATCAGCCCTTGCTTTGCGGTGGGTGGTGAGACTCTCCATTACCCACGGGGGAATGCCTTAAGTGGAAGGTAACTGACCGGGTTCGAAAATCGCTTACGCGCAAGGCCATGCAGCCACTTCAGCGTGTATTAGCGACAGACTTCTATTGGGTGCTTTGGTGGAATGCATCCCGCTTCTTGTTGGTCATATCACTAAGACGATGAATGCCGACTGATCTAGCTTCTCTAGGCTCACCTCTCGCTTTCGTATGTGGTGTATTGTGTCTTTTACTTGACTTACGAACAACTTACGAAGCAAATCGATGTTGCATTGCATGTTTCTCTAAGATACTTCATTATGCACAGAGACGTGTAGCCCCCTTGTTTGGCATTGAAAGAACTTTCGTTCCTTGTCGTATTGGCCGCGGACTTGCACTAATACTGCACTCTATCTATATCCTGGCCTATATTACACTCCGCGGCCTCGAACCAAGTCTCATGAGCGATTTTACTACAACCAGTATCAGGTATGCAGGAGTACCAATTTCCTGATGAATCTTTACCCAATATGTTTTGGACCGTTGCAAGGTACGAGAATACATACGCAGGCCTGCCTGGCACTTGAACTCCTGTAGAATCGAGCGTTAGTTCGGAGTATCCGATCTCCTATGCCGATTTTAGTTACTGAGGTGAAGACGATAGTTACACAACTCTCAATAGGTCCATAGGCAGCAAAACCAACATTGACATATCATGATCGTATTCTCATAACTATCTGCACAGATATAACAAAGTGGTATGTAAAGGGCCTTCATCTAAGCCTGTGAAGGTCAAGGTTACAAAGTGGAAAAAGATGACATGAAATGAAACTTCCTTTGCTAGCAAATACACTTTTCGACCTAAAACGAGTTATTGAATGATGGGAAAGTCATAATGCGGGTTCCATAGTTGTAGATGGAAGGCATTCCACAAGTTGTAAGAGAAGCTGGACAGCCGGATGGTAAACAGTGGTTCTTGTTATAGAACTACCATCAAAAGCGTTACAATGCCGCAAACAAAGGCATTGAATAGAGACACATTGTCCAAAAGCACCACAGCTTCCAAGATTGGTCATCTGCCTTGACTGTTTGTCGCAACAGTACGTTTGCTGCAACAGCGCCTCCAGCTGCCAATGGCAAAGTATAGGCCCAAATCTCAAGCTTCCAGAAAAAGGGGCAGACGCAAGACCACAGAGCAACAAAAATAGCAATAGAAACGCGCGAGAACTTCTCACCCAGCAGCAATGGTATGGATAAGCGTCCTCGTGTTCGATCTCCGTCCTGGTCCTTGAGATCTTGGACCTGCATGGTGGTAAGGATCACTCCGCTGATGATGGAGATCCATGTCAACCCGCCCTGGTTGACAGTCGTATGCGCCCCGAGCGCAATCTGCAGTGAGCCGTGATTGAAGAAGCCATAAGCAATGGATATGATCAGATCTCTAACGACCTCGTCTCCACCTTTCAAGTCGTTATAAAGCCATGTAAGAATCTGTATAAAGACTCCCTCTCTCCAAACACCAAGATAGTAGTTGAGGGCGAGAGCAATCGGAACTGCGATGAGCATTGACCGTCTGGTCTGCTCCCCGGTGATCTTGCCGGATGGTATAGGCCGCCACGGCTTGTTTATCAAGTCTTCCTTTATAGATTCTTCCGATCGTTGATTCGCAAGGTCGAAGATCAGGACATTGTACCAGTTGAATGCAATGACCATGGGGAAGGTTTGAGCTAGTTGCCAGAATGAAGGACCTTGTCCATCAGCAAGATGAGAGGCCGCTAGAGCGCCCAACATGCCAAACGTTGAGTTTGGGATGACGAATGTTGGAAAGTTACTTTCTGTAAACTCCCAGATCAGATAAGGGATATAAAAAATTGCAGAGAAAGCGGTAAGCTGGCGTCTCCCATTGGGATATACGATATCCTGAACCTTTTCCATTGTGAAGAAGCTAGTGGTCGAGAGTGTGTTGTCTTGATGACTCGGCCAAACTGGGCAAAGTTTGAAACGCCTTTGACAATATCATCTGCTAATTTTTGTTCACTAGGGGAGTGATAAATATTGATGGCATATCCGGGAGATAGATCTCCAAGTATATACTACTACCATGGAGTAAGGCATATTTTGAGTATGTCACAGGACGGCCATGCCCCCTTCCTCGGCTATGTTACTTAACAATGCTTACATTAGAGAATTCTAGTGTACACCAAATTTAATCATATTATAGTCTAATTTTCGTCTGTTCTTTTGGCGGCGAGGGAGCACGTTGTGGAGTCGTCGGACTCGTCCACTACTTTCACACCCTCTCATCAACTTCACAATGTTACAGGAGACGCAACGGATAACCGCCGCCCACGCCTCAGAGCTTATTTTCTATACTGAATTAGGAAAAAATGACAACATTGCGCAAATATATCCAGGCACTTTTTCTTTTTTTGATATAGTTTGCTTTGCGTACTTATAAACTAAACAGGCCAACTGTACTATTCTATTTTGGAAGGCTACGATATGAGGTCCACGATACCGGCACTAGCTACTCATCCAGCATCATGACAGATGATCCTCCGTCCGAAGTAAGCTGCTACTAGTACACACTTGTGCTTGAACTAATACCACTAGCACTCGACGGGAGAGTACCGTGCCGTCCCTTGTCTAGCATGGCGTGACTGGCGGCTTTTAGAGTGGAGCTACTGTACAGAGGCATTCTTATCTGGTATACTGTATCCTGGTGCTCGGTACTATTTATTATTGACAAGGGTGCTCCGGGGGGGTTTCAAGGATACTCCAAGGAAGCTTCTCTATGCGGCTCGCGCGCCTATAGCAGTGGGTTACGAACGACGCAGTCTTAGATCAAAAGGGCTAGCAGAACTCAAAACTAATATGTGATACGAAGCAGTATCATATGGTGCTTGTATTCTGTTCACATCATCTTTATTTGCCGGATCTACCGGCTCTTCTTGTATACGCCTACGTACAGATTTCTAGTGCTAATCTAATACTATTGCTCTAGAGCTCACCCTTGATAATGCTGGCAGCATGCTCGGCCACACCATACACAGTCGCTTGTGGATTTGCCTTTGGAGTTAATGGGATTATGCTGGCGTCGGCAATGCGCAGGTTCGGGCACCCGTAGAGTCGGAGCTTGGAATCTACCACACCCCCTAGCTCTTTAGCCATCATGGAACAAGTCCCTGTGAAGTGGTGTGCACCCACTGCCGTTTGACGCAGGTAATTTTTAGCTTGTTCGAGGCCGGTCTCCGCGGCCAAGAAGTTTCCGGCAGATTCTGCAGCCGTGTTCCTCTTCCCACCAACTTGGAGGTGGCTGACCAACGGCTCGGCTTTGGCGATGGACTCAATGAAACGGAGATGGCGTGAAAGAACCTCTATGTCCAACGGATGAGAAAAGTACCGAGGATCAATGTCTAGCTCCGTCGATGTCGGCGAAGCAGACTTGATATGGGTAGATCCTCTTGAAAGTGGGTGCGTAAGCATTAAGGCAATGGAGAAATACTTCTCGGTTCCCGCCGGTGGAGGTGCCATTGTTCCATCTTGGTTGAACGACGCATAACCCGGGAATGACATGAAGTAGCCTGAAGGCTCTTCGGTAGAAGTGAGAACCGAGCGCACAAAGTCGGCTTGGGCTTCCGTAAAGGAAGTGTTTCCGCCGCTGTTAGGGGCAATGTATTTTGAAATCAGATTCTCAACTTCAGCCTTCCCTTCGGCGGACTGGATGCCCGGAAATGGGAGTTGAGCTGCGGCATTGGTGCCGCTTCTTGCAAACGGTCCGAGTTGCTGTCCATACGCCGCCATGGCAGCTTGAAGAGCCGTCGGATCCTGGCGTGCAAGACCATCCATTGTCTCTTCGCTATCAAGAGTCTGGAAACTAAGACCGCACAATGGATGGTTCTGCAAATTTTCTCCAACATTAGGATTCTCGATGACGACGTCAATGCCCAATTTTGCCAAGAGGCGCGCATCACCAACCCCGGACAGCTCAAGAATCTTGGGGGTGTTGATTGCGCCCGCTGTAAGAATAATCTCCGTGCCGGTAGCAGTAAGATCTGCACCATCCTTGGTATACCGGACGCCCTTGGCTGTGACAGCATCGCCGTTTTTGGCGAATATAATTTTTTCAACGGCAGCTTTCGTCACAATGGTAAGGTTCTGTCGGTCACGAGCAGGCTCGAGATAGGCGTTTACGGCGTAGCTCCTTGTCTTTGTGGCCGGATGAATAGCATCGGCAACAAATATTGGCCCACAGATCTGGTCGGTGTAGGGATTACCGTCTTTGCTGAATCCCAGGGTGGCTATAGTTTGCTGCCAGATTTTGGGCCATTGATTGTCGGTATCCTTTGGGAAGCTCAGCTGGAGTGGTCCAGAGCCACTTGTACCTGCAGTTGACTCGGAGGTCAAGGTGTACGATTTAGCCTGTGACTTGGAAAAGCTCGCCCAGTCCCAGCCGGGGTTTCCAAGCTTGGCCCAGGCGTCTACGTTGGCCTTGGTTGAGAGTGTAAACGAAAGGCCATTGAGAGCGCTTGAACCACCAAGGAGCCGACCTTGTGGAAATGCAATTTCACGGTTGTTGAAGCCAGCCTGATGTGATTTCGGTCAGCAGCAAGTAACTGTCAGTGGCCGCTTGTCTCTTACCTGAGGGACTGTCTTGAACTTCCAGTCTGCATCTGTATTCAGCAGCATTGGCCACATAGCGGGAACCGACAGACGCGCATCCGCGGTAAGATCCTCGCCTGCCTCTAAGACAAGGACCCGCTTTGAAGAGTCTTCAGTCAGACGTGCGGCGAGCACTAAACCTGCAGTTCCGCCACCAACAATGATGTAGTCGTAGCTAGACATTTTGATTTGGATAGGTGTTTGTGTCCAAGATGATTCAGAAAGTGCCTCGAGTCGGCTAGAAGTTTGCGGAGGAAATAACAGCTTCTACAGATATCTATTTCGAGCCACGGCTTTCATGGAGCTAGAGGGTTGCTCTTTACCTCCAGCTTGGGCGGATGTTGGCGGAGTAACTGCAGTGATGTTTGTGTGAAGAGCCAACGCTCGGCCATTCCTCCTGCAGTCGTCTGATTTATTCTGCCGCTAGTATCGCAGATAGCTTACCTCCGCCACTATAGAAGTGGTTGCATGATCCTGGAGGCTGTATGACCCTGGTAGCCGCACAGACACATCCTAAACTACGTATGACCAACAACGATATACTATTTGTAGAGTAACTTGATGGCTGCATGTAACTTTGTCTGATCTACGAAGTTGTATGGGTACACACTGACAGGTATGTACGACAGGGGAAACGCAACTCGGAAGGCCAGCTGCGCAGTCGAGGTTACACGAGGTTACTAATTGCGTCAACGAGGCTTAGCATGCGTCTATGATTGGCCCTGGCTTCGGCGTGCCGATACTCTATCATATTCTGTGGGAATTGGCAATAGCGTCTGCATGGGATCCGCATCTGCGGAGTATGAGCCTTGCCAGGCTACAGATACTAGCCGCATCCAGAGACGCTCTGACCGTACCCCGTAGATCAGTCACGAAGCGTAGCTCAACTTGGCAGTTATCAAGGTACCGTGCTCCGCAGTTTTCTACTTTTAGTATTTCATGTTCTATGAAATGGGTCAGTATCACATAGATCTACAAGTCGGATTCCTAAACTTCCGCCGGCACTTCTTATCTTCTTGCTGTCAGCCTACAGTACCATATGCCGTGTGATTTCCCGTCACACTACAAGTACAAGCGTTACTACTATGCGACTATGCGCATTACCAACATGCAGCTGTCTAGCGAGCTCTCATATCAGCAGGACCCACTAGCATGCGACAGAAGGACCAAAAGGCTTAAAATACTAAGTTGTGAGTAAACAAAAAGTGTCAGAATGACGCGAAGTAGAGTTGCGAAATTAGCTAGTAGCAGAAGTTTCTGAAAGTAAGCCAACACAATTCAAGATCATATTAGTTATCAATTGCAAATCTGCAGTCTCATCTCCTTTTGTTCTCTCTCTCTTCTCTATTCATCGGAGATTCAGCCATGGTTTACTTTGCAGACAGCAACTGAGCTAGTAGAGAATTAGCAACTACATACATACTTGTACACTCGCTGCAGTAGCTTCTCGCTTAGCTTCAGGTCAGCTTATCATAGAAAGCCGTAGAATTAGCCGTGTGGAGACCAAAGAGCGCCGCGGCTGCGGGCCAAGAATATCAGGCACGCTGTCAAAATCATTTAGTACAAACACTTTCGACCTCCGGTATACGTTCCAGTTAAAAGGATAAATCCAAGCTAAAGTATCGCTAGGCTGCCGGATTGCCGTAAGTAGAAGGTCGATCCGTCTGTAGGGTGAATATTCTCCGTGCACACATGATATTACATGTGCCGCTTCCACACACCTCCCTTCAGAGCTCGGGCTATACCGATGCTTAGTGTTGAGCAAATTTTGGGTCATAAAATACACCTGCCTTTTCATACCCTTTGCAATTGTCTAGATAGACCTTGAATAATCATGATAATTGAGTGACTGTCTATCGATAATGGAAGCACTTGAACTTTGCCGCGCCCACAGAGAAGCTCTTCTCATTGTCGTGGGCTTTTTATCGGGCATCGTTATCCACGTCACCATCTTCATCTGGAGTGAATGGCACCTCCAAGCCGCTCAAATATTTCTTCAATTTTGTGCTTTATATATAGCATCTCCGATATTAGCAAACGTTTTGCAAGGCTCGCTGGCGGGAGAGATCTTCCATGCAATCGTAACTTGGGGCTACGGGTACTTGGCTGGCCTTGTGACTAGCATTCTAGTGTATCGAACCGTTCTACATCCGTTAACCAGAGCTGGTTACCCGGGGCCATGGTATGCAAAAGTTACCAAAATATGGCATGTTTGGGCCGCCAGAAACTCGAAAAACCATCTTGTTCTTGATGGCTTGTACAAAAAGTACGGGGCATTTGTGAGGACAGGTATGAATCGCCGAAGAAATATCTCTTATCTCTTTTTATTCTTTTCTCAAAACATGAAGAAGGCAAAAAAAAAAAAAAAAAGAGTGCATTGCTGAACTGTCCGCTATTTAGGTCCATCCGAGATCACCATTTTTCATCCAGATGTTTTCATGGCAGTTGATGGGCCACGCTCCGAATGCGCTAAAGCAGAATGGTATGACATTATACATCCGAGCATGTCACTTGTCACAACGCGGTATAAACCACTCCATGCAGCACGTCGCCGTGAATGGAACAGCGGCTTTACAACAAAAGGTCAGTTTTCTCATCATCTACTTCTATTGCGTTACTTATACCAATATTGTTCGTAGCACTTTTGGAGCATGAAGTCAAAATCCTCAAGTATGTCGATAAGCTTGACCAGTGTATCGAGGTTGATGCCAAATCAGGGAAAGTAACGGACATGCGAAATCTTCTTCTCTGGTTTGGCTTTGACATCATGGGCGAATTTGTTTTCAGCAAATCTTTTGGCATGCTGGAGACCCGGAAATGGCACCACATCATTGTCCGTTTACAGCGTGCTCTTTCTCTGCTGGGCCCATTAACCCCAGTGCCATGGCTCGTACACATAGCTTTCGATCTTGCCCCGCGGGTCAGTGTCCTGAAGGAGTGGTTTGATATAATAGCATGGTGTCAATCACAAATGAGGGACAGACTCGCACATGGCAGCTCTAACCAATCGCAAGATTTGGCGTACTACCTGATGGAGAAAGACTCCGAAGACCAAGGAGCTTTTGAGAGCGACAAATTTCTCTGGGCGGCGGGAGATAGCTTACTAGCCATTGTGGCTGGAAGGTGAGATATACCCACGGTTCACATATCTGATAGGGAGTTTTAATAACTTGCAATGATCTAGTGAGCCTACCGCAGTTGCTCTAATTGCCGTACTCTGTGAGCTCGGCAAACACCCAGAGCACACGGATCAGATTTACGAAGAACTTAAAGATGTGGATGTCCTGGATCTCAAGACTCTCGTCAACCTTCCGCATCTCAATGCTGTTATAAAGGAAGCACTGCGTTTGCATCCCGCACTTCTAACAGGCGGCAATCGAAAGACGTCTGCCAGTGGCCTTACCATTGGCGGGAGGTTCATCCCTCCTCATACTACTATTGTTGCTCCCCGATATACAATTGGAAGACGTAAGATTTTTTTGTTTCTTTCTTTTTGCCTTTTTGCCCCCCCCCCTTCTTATTCTTTTCTTGTCTTAATCCCTGGATGAAGAAAAAAAACCACGAAAGCTTGTACTAATGACTGAGCTACTAGTCGAGGACTGTTTTGAGCGGGCCTCTGAGTTTATCCCTGAGCGCTGGACCACTCGTCCCGAAATGGTTCTTAACCCGGCGGCCTATGCACCATTTGGCACTGGCCACCACAGTTGCCTTGGGAAAACCCTGGCTCTGGACACCATGAAGTTCGTGTTGGCAAGGATCTTGAAGAACTATTGTTTCCGCGCTGCACCAGGGGACAATAACCTGAGTGCCCTGGAAACGGTGAGAGATCAATTTACATCTAATCCAGGTACCTTGAAATTACAATTTGAGATAAGGACTACCCCTAGATAGAAGAAAAGTACTTTCCGCAAGTTGCTACTATACGATTTGATTATGATAATATACCGTTGAGTTTTACAATCAACTCTAAAATTGCATCTGCACCCTATTCCATGTTAGATCCTACAGTAAATCACTATCATTTGAACTCGAATTAAAATTCGAACTTCAATTTAAAAATATTGCTGCTGCATGCCTAGCTAAAAGCCCTTTATGGAGCAAATGGCCAACCGTTGATACCAGCAGTAAAGAGTTGACTCTGTTGAATAGAGTCTTTCTTTGCCTTGAGCTCATCTACATCCCAGTTCGCCCAGACCGACCGACCGTTTAGGAAGGACCCCTCAGGGCTTGTCAGCCAGACAATGAAGTGCGCCGGAAGTTGAACTGCCAGCATCATAGTGTTAGATAGATGTTCTAGGCTTTATATCCCAAAACTCTCCAGAAAAGAAAAAAGAAAAGAGCACCCGAGGAACTCGTCACGCACCTTTGTCCATTGGCAGGCTGTCTGCTGAAGCGCCGCTTTTGGTAAAGATTGTAGTCTCGACCATTCCTGGATGCAGGGTCGCGGCAAATAGATTGGAGTGTTCGAGAGCCAAGAACTCAATAAGCTTTGTCTGTGCGAGTTTCGAAGACATGTAAGCGGATAGGCCCGGAACCATGGAAGCTGGAAGGGCCGTGGTGCCCGTGGTCAGCGCCACAACCGATGCTTGGGTAGCGTTGGCCGTGGGCAAGAAAGCATGAAGCGATGCATAAGTTCCCTTTGTGTTAGTCTGATTTGAGAGGAGGGAAAAAGAAAACAGTCAGTATTTAACCATAGAGGCGAGAAAGGAAACGAGCATAGTAATATCACCTCGAAGCTCTGCCAGAACTCTTTGAAGTCAGAGGCAGCGATAGTAGACGGCGAAGACACATAGCCGGCACCTAGGACAAGCACATCCCATTTTCCAATTGCCTTGGCCACCTGAGCCAAAGCATCCTCCTGCGTGACATCGACCACATGGGACGAACTCGAGACGGAAGAGGGCAATGCGGAGGCTGTCTGCTTCAGCGACTCACTGTTTCGTCCCAGCAAAGCAACGTGCGCAGCTCCGGCAGCTGCAAATGCTACGGCGGTTTCTCGTCCAATGCCGGTACCCTTTCAGACGCAGCAGTTTAGCATACATGGAGCTAGCAGCAGGGTGAAGGATTTCGCCCCCAGCAATTGCACCATTCTAGCACCAAATATGGGGCCCCTGGCTGACATGCGTCGTAGTCAAGTGGGGAGAATCGTCATATGGTTGCTGAATGGTTGCTGAATGGCACAGGCACTGTAGGAAGTGGTGGCTGGGGGTTTGGCCACGGAATATAACGCAACTGAAACAGAAAGCTCAGACATTACTTACTGCGCCAGTGATAACAACTGTTTTCCCGGAAGCGCTGAGCTCAGGCCGTGAGGGTGAAATAGTTGCATACGTATCATTGCGCCAAGTTGGCGTCGCAGAGGGCAATGGAGGTTGCATGATGAGCGATGTCGATAATACCCTGTGGGCCTCGTGGCAAATTCGGATCAATGCTTGTAAAGGGCAGGCTCGATATGATGTCCGGCTTACGAGCTGCTAGGGCGACACTCGTAGCTTTTTTCAGTCTATCAGAAACCAGGGGAGAGTCGGCGTACAGTCCAGGATGGGCTCTTAAGTATTTGCGTGGTCTACACGTGGGTGGAGATGGCGGTCTTATTCCTACTGCTATTTCAAGGAAGGATCAGTGCGTGGAGAGACGGCGTTTTGCGTTCATGCCAATCAACCAATGCCGATAGCACGCGGACTTCCCGTTTTAGGATGCCTGCTCTTTGCCGTGCGCGGAGAATCAAAATGTGACAGGGTATCTGTCTATCACCCGTCTTACTAGCGATACTTCCCGCATACCGTTGCAAAATAGGCACACCACGAGTATTGCTAGGTGGGAAGCGGATAGAGGGTACTATGTAATATGTTGGTTGATTCTATAAAGAGCAGCTTTCAATTTACAACCTCATGCCTGTTGCCACACCACCACCAAATCTGATGTGTGCATGGCCATGGCGCAACGGTATTGCCACCCCTCCATCTCCACACCATCCATGACCCATGATATTGAATGCTGGAACTGATATAGGTACCTGTACTGTAGCATTGCCCCAGGTGCTCGTGCGCCGTTTGCATACATGCGGAGCATGGTTCTCTGTGACTGATCTGGATACTACATATATGCGATGGTCGTTGGGCCACCCACGAGGATGAACCTGGCCAACGCTTCTTCGACCCCTCAAACCAACCAACAAGTCCACCTCATCGCATCCACAACGCCACACACAGCCAGCCGTGAATATGTCCGCTGGCGGGAGAGGAATACATCTCTTGATATGGCTGTGTGTGTTTACGGTGGTATGCATAGTGATCATATCGCTGCGTTTCTGGGCGGCGGCGATTGCTAGACGCAGAATATTTCCTGACGATGCCATGATTGTATTCGCTCTTGTAAGTACAATTATTTAGTTGTTTCTTCTCATCCGATTGAAGGACTACCAGCATGAGCATGTAAGCAAACTTTATACAATGCTGATATCAATCTTTTGTGTCCAACGATCAGGCCAATACCATCGCATTGGAAGGGGTTGTCATTTGGGCCATCTTTAATGGGCTAGGCAAGCATACGACCGAGCTTAATTCGTATGAATTCGGAGTCCAGTTCAAGGTACGCTTCTACGAATAGTTTTCTTCCGCATAGCGTGGATACCTTCTTGGAGTGTGTAGCACAAACTAAAGGGCGCCGACCAGCTTATCCTCGCCAGTGGAGTAACATGGCTTCTTGGTACGGTCTTTATTAAGTTTTCGGTTCTCTGGCTATATACGAGGGTCTTCAGCACAAAAGAATTCAAGAGACAGGCGCATATAATGATGGGGGTTGTTGGCTGCTACGGCATTGCCTTTTTTGTCCTATTCATGACACAGTGCCGACCTATAGACCAGCAATGGAACCCGCACCCGGGAGGATCATGCCGTGATCTCGTTATCCAAGAGCTGACTTCGGTGTCACTAAACATGATTATCGACATTATAATTGTATTTCTACCTCTGCCGGTCCTCTGGAACCTTCAGCTGGCGACACGATCGAAGTTGGTGGTTTCTGTCATGTTTAGCATCGGTCTCATGTGAGCATTTTCCCCGACCCTCTCTTCATTTCTCTATCTTCACTTGTTTCCAAAAAATGATCAAAGAGATGGTGGATTTTGCGTATAAGCATTAGTGGCTAACTCTCATCAGCACTATTGGTGTTATGGCATGGCGACTACAATTCACCATTGCGACTCTCCACGATGCCGACTTCGTCTTCAATCTCTACGACATTGGATTGATCAGTCTCCTCGAGTTATGGCTTGGAGTGATTGCTGCCTGCATTCCCACTCTTGGGCCGCTTCTCAAAAGTTATGTTAAACCGGCTCTCACGAAATTAACGAGCCCATCCGATCGAGCTACTCGCAGCCAGAGTGCAAATGCATCCAAAGTCGACAGCAAGACTGGGCTTCACAGCAAGAAACATTATAGCCAGATTGAAGACGGCTTCGATAGCGGGTTTAGCCAGTTGAATGGAATGGAACTCGCATCCGTAACTACGAAAATCGAATCTGGGCCGGGGATCAAGGCTATGACAGACACGCGGGGCGTGATTTATGTCCAACATGAAATCGAAGCAAAGTAATGGCTACACAAATGATACCAATGTATATTTTAGAAGTTAATATGTAAATACCAATGCCGGTCTGTTGAACATACCTGCTTAATTTCATACAGTTAAACTCGATTCACTCCAATGTGCTTGTTTTAAAAATTACACTATATTCTGCGCTCATCTTAGGGTGACAGAACCTCATATATAAAATCCGAGATTATGCGCTTTCACATAAATCTATATGATAATGAAAATATCCAATCGCTTTAAGTGCTGCTTAAGTCTCCCAGTCAAGTTGACGAGATGTTTCGTTATCTCTATCCTGTATCTATTGTAAGCGTAGGACTTTTCCAAATGCATTTCAAATACTTAGTCCTCCAGAAGAAGATCATTATATACTCCACGCACGTGGTGCTGCTATATTTGATGAATCAAGTTGAAGATGATGTCACAACATTACCTGAGTTGTGCCTGATCATCAGTGTAACCCGGATGTTGACCGAAAGAGGATGGTGAATGATCCCTGGACTATGTACAAGGATGTCAGATCCTTTCTTCGCCAATTTTTCAGTCCGCTTATTACAAAGATTCACCTGTCACAACTTGGTACAACATTGCAGAAGATAATCTCCTATGAGTTAGAAACTGAGCGAGGCTACGAAGGTTATTGTGTAGTGCATAACCAGTGATTAGACCGCTTACCTCGTTCAAGATGTCGGCTGGATTGGGCTGCGGACCACCACGAAGTCTTGTCTTCAATCTGTACACTCCGTATTCATGGCAGCATTTACTGCTTCTATACATGGAGCGTATAATGTTACATCTTTGAGTCGTAATTCACACCAAATTTTTTGTACAAGGCTCCTGGCCCTTGTGCGATACCTTTTGGATGTTCTAAGGTTACATTCCCGTATTGAACTAAACATCACACGATAGAGACCACCTTGAAAATTATTAGTGCTTAGATCTAGACTTAGCGTTTCTCAACCAGTTTCGCTTAGAATGAAAAAGGGCATACGGACGGGCGTATTGCACTTTTTACGTGGCCACGACTAAGTGAGGGCAGCGTCAGGATCATATACAGACTAACTGACCTACCGTAAGTTATACGAATGTGTTCAGAGTCTGACATGTGCTCGGCACGAAGGGCTCGCTACTGAGGGCCGGGGTTCATCCCTGTCTCGCGTGGAACAGAAAAGCAGCGAATGCGAGAATTTGGAACACACACACGAAGATTATGTACACACAGCATTGAGAGTCATTCAGTGTAAACAGCGCTCATATTACTGTTTTGTACGCGTCTATTCAATTCGGAATCCCTGCTTTTCTGCCCTCCGCTTGTCTGTATACCTACCCTGGCCGTCGTTAACGGGCCGTTAGCTCCAACGCTTGATAGCGCCAGGCCATGAATAGCAGCTTTCATGCAGATGTAGCCCATTTTGTGAAAAAAGCAGTCATGCCGGGTAAGTCAAACTAGCTTTGGTAACGCTTAGTGATAAGAACCCAGATGATTCCGGTACTTCAGTCGGGAGAATCGACTTTTTATACTACTCTGTCATACACAACTCCTTTGTTCATGTGAATTGGCAAATAGGTATACTCTTACCAGCCAGGAACGTTGAGCGCGTAGGTCCTTAAAGGCGCAAGCAAACAGAAATTTGGCCTGCCAACGCCTAGATGGGACGACATTTTGAATAAGGCTGGCCCATAATGTAGAAAAGTAACAGGTAGTCGTATCGTTAATAGAAACTCCACAGCATTTCATTGGTAATTTTATTCATTGGTTTAGACTGCAAAGGTCAGGGCTCTCTGAAAACCAAGTCTTGATAAGCTAAAACCCTGATACACAGGCCCCCAGAGAATGACGCTGCCCCTATCTCCGGTCGAGAGATCAAGAGGAATTAGAACCTGTGGCAATTCTCACCTGTTCGAATAGACTGAGGTGGAAGTAATCTGTAGGTAGAGGCCATTCCCAGCCTAGATTCCAGCAATTCGAGCTGCCACGCCATGCCCCTTCGTTTCTTCCAGAGCCGAGGGTTTCGTTTAGAACATCAACATAGCAGTGCTCCTTATTTACGACGATATAGTCAACGAACCAGGGTAATTTCGCGTGTTTTCGAGCATATTATCGAGAAGGAGCTATCAGCGGCTAGAAGGCATGCGAAGGAAGAATGTGAGTATATATTTTAATTTACTCCCAATCTAATATCACGAATGCCGCATATGTAGAGCCAAATATGATCCATACATCACCTACGGACACTCGTGTAAGCTTCTGCGAATCTGGAATAGCATATCTCCGCAGGCTGCGGTCAGCTGCACCACGTCCGCTGCCGTACATTGAACCACGTCCAATATCCCACGACTAGGTTCTCCGCAGCCTGTTGTGAGCAATCCAGATGACTTGCCTGATTGACATGGTAAAGTGGCAAGGGCCTGGCAGGATCAACGGTTACCGTACTTCCAGGCATCCGGTCTGAGGTCTGTGTCAGCTCCTTGGCAGACAAATTGTCGTCATTTCATAGCGACAGCGTGTAGTACGTCGTAGAAGGATTGATGTCCATGCTCTGGGACAAGGCATTTGAGACCTCAAGCCCTTGTGAGTTTGACACAGACACCCTCCGACGCACTGTCACCGGATTCTCACCAAGCCGGAAGGCGGAAATTCCCGTTTGACAAAAGGGCTGGTCTGGTTGTCATGACCCTGTTGTCTTAGCTATGGCGTTTACATGCTTGTTCGTTTCAAAGAAAACCCATATGGTTTGAGACAGTGTAGATAGAAAAGCTCTGGAAAAGTTCCATATCTAAGCAGTTGAGAGAAGGAAACATGTTCTAGAAAGCATTTTGGCTCAAATGTCTTGGCAGATTGGATCTTACGGCGTGTCAGTATAAAGTTGAGATACTTCTTGGAGAAATTGTTAGTTAAGATGGATGAGTATTCTACCTTTAGAATTTTTACTTCGCTCAAAACTATAAATATACTAAGTCTGACTCTCTTTTATTTCCATTTTCTTATCAGTTGCTGCTCCTAGCGGCATGCCTTCGCGCAAAGCATTAAAAGATGACATTATCCCAACCTCTAATGAACATTCTTACAGAACTTTGACTAGACTGAAAGAAACCATGGTGTTCACTCTCTATTTGTAAAATATATTGTACCTCTATCTAACTATGTGAAAAGTCACGCGGCTGAAGATGGAAGGCAGTTCAACAAACTGGACAAGTTAAAATGCGTCAAATAGAGCCTTTCCTCCATTTGAAGACGTATCTGCATGATTTTGATGTCTTAGTACTCGAAGAAAAGTTTTAGGATCGTGAATATGTCTCCATGCGAAACTTCCTCACTGATAAAGATTTCCCCAGAAAATAGTCGATGAATTACACATTTTCCTACATCGCGTGCATTTACCCATGCCTCTGTCTCGCTAAGCTTCTTGAGTCGTTAAATAGCTTTTTGCTTTTCTCTTCCTTTTTTTGACCATAGAATCCGAATCCCTTTCTTCATTTACTTTAACAAACGAATAGAGTTATAGCTAGAGTAATACGTAATAGGCTGGCTGGCTTCTGAGTATAGTGGTTTTGAGATGGGAGCTAAAGAGCTGGTAAAATTACACAGGAGAGTAAGCCCGTATAGGAAGATGACTAATATCACGTATTTAGTGACGTCTGAAATAGATAATATGGTGGTTACCCAAGCTATTGTGAGCTTGTTATTATGGTTATACAAACCGTTAAGCAACGTCGTGCTAGTAGTGTGTGTAACAGATATATCCTTGGCTTTCTACAAGACCGGATCTATCTGCTGTAAATGATATCAGGGCACTATGGCGAGGAAGCATATCTTACCTCACATCGCGAAGCACATCATATTACCATTTACTAATATCCAAACGAATTTACTAATGTCTCAAATGGTAGGGAAGCAGAATAGCCAGAAGGCGTATATATATGCGCCGATAATGAAAACTAGATTGATAGCCCGTGTGATCTCTACACTACTCCCCACCGCTATCTCTTCTCAATATATATAGCCTGAACTATAACTAAATTTCGTTTCTCTCCACCAATCTTTCAGTATGTCTAATCAACCATGGCTTGTTACTACGACGACGTCGTCATACTCTCTCAGATGGAACGACAAAGGCAGTGGCGCTACTAGAGACGGTGGTTTTTGGCATCCCAAATCTGAAGGGGATTTCCGTCCTCTTGGTAGCGTTGGACTTCCACATTGGAAAGACATCAATGGTAGTCATTCATCACTGCTTATTAAAGCCAACCCAAACGCAACTGGGGCGCTGCCACCAGTCACCAGCCCGACTGGCTATACCCTGATCTGGAAGGACGAGAAGAGCAAAGCCGACAAGGACGGATCGTTCTGGCGGCCTATTGCTCCAAATGGCTATGTGGCACTGGGAGATGTCGCCCGCGGGGGGTGGTCGACGCCTGACATCAGCGACGTCTGGTGCGTGCGCGCAGACCTTGTTAAGCAAGGTAGCTTCGCCGCTCATAGCGTCTGGGATGACAAGAAGTCCGGCGCCAAGACTGATGTGTCAATTTGGGAGATTCGATCTGCCTCTCGTTCCGATGAATCTGGCATCGACGACTCTGCGGCTGCTGAACCTATCCCAGCTGACCCTCGTGCTACGTATCTCGGCGCTATCCGCGCAAGCCAAAACTATAACGCTCCTGACTCCAGCTTTGCCCGCGTTCCTGCCGTGTAGAAACAATAGGGAAGGGCTGGCCTTCGGCTCAATCTTATGTCGAATGTGTTTAAGGGTAGGAGGTTTTCATTTCAACATGAAATGGCTGCCAATAGTTTCCTTTTATTGGCTATGGAGGTGCATTGATTGGTCGTGTTTCCATTATGAGCTTCGTTGTAGTGGTCTCAAGGCTATGTGTCTTTACTTATCATTTTACATCATTACAACAATGACGCTGATCAGTATAATTGGTAGTGGCTTCTAATAAATACTTGTGCACAAACGAATCAATATCACTTTGCTGTGAGTGCAATAACAGGATTCGAGCATCTACGTCGCCTCCCCGTAGGTATCCATAAAAGGATAGAACTTGATAGTTAATTAGAGTTGGTTAATGTTTATTTTTCTGTATGAACCTAATGTAAATACCTTGTTTGACCATTTTATCTTGTTCGCTATAGCTTGGTTTATAACGTGCATACCAGTAAATGAGAGAAAAGGAAGTACTTCAAGTAGATTTCATGTATTACAGGCGGCTACTTATTTTATCATTACATTAAGAACCCAACATACAACTAAACGATCGTCAAGCTACGCGCCTACGTGGGAGACAAACATAAATACACCGCCAACAATGTCAGTACATCTCATAGCGCCAGTTCAGAGCTACCATTTCCTCTGTAACTCCGCTCTTAATAACCTTCGCAATCTCTGCCTGGTCGCCTGAGTCCAGACGTTTGTTTTCGCGCAGAACTAGCCAGCGGTAGAATGTAATGGTGCCCGCGAATAACAGGGCGCAGCCCATCAGGGTACCAAACGCAGCATAGAAATGGGGAGACTGGTAGTACAAGTACGAGGCCCAGATGTTGGAAGTGCCGCCAATGGCGTTGACCAGAGCAGATGCAGCTGCGCGCTTGGAGACCGGTCTTGCGAGATGCAGATTGATTGTCTTGTAGAGGAGGAGTTGAGGGCCAACTGATGCAAAAGGCAGGATCATCATGGAGAAGTAGCGGGCTCCAACATTGAGAGTAACCATCGGAATAATGTACATGCCGCACGCGATTGCGATGCAAATGATAATTAAGGGATATACGGTGTTCTTGCGATCCGAGTAGAACATGAGAAAATAGTAGACAAAACCAGCGAGAACGTAGGGCGGTGCAGTGAGAAGCAGGCTGATAGTAGAGGAGAAGTGCAGGGACGCGACAAGCGTGGGGAAGTAGTTAGCGATGGATCCTTGGGCTTGCGAGAGCATGTTACAGAAGATGAGAAGCAATAGCTTGGGATCGGATAGAGCTTTGGCGAAGCCCCGCACCACAGTCTCATTCTCTGTGCCCTCTGCTGCACCAGCTTCAGACTCGATACGCCAGACAGCGAGGTCCCTCTCAATCTGAGAGAGGATACGGCTGTTGTGCGGGAACTCGGGCATGACACATGCGCAGATCGCTCCAACGCCAACCGTAGCACTACCCTCGATGATGAAGAGCCACTGCCAACCGCGAATGCCGTGGACTCCGTCGAGCTGAAAAACAGCAGCAGCGAAGAGCCCGCCGAAGGCGTTGCCAACTTGCTGCGCAATATACAAGGCAGCGATGCGCTTCCCGAGCTCCTTTTTCGTATACCAGGCCGAGAGGTAATAGATGGCACCGGGAAAGAAGACAGCCTCGGCAACTCCCAGAATGGTCCGCACAGCAAGAAGCTGCTTGTAAGTCTTGACGGCCGCCGTCGCAGCGGAGATAGATCCCCAGATGATCACAGCACAGCAGATATACATCCCAGGTCTGGAGATTTTGGTGATAAGAAGATTGCTTGGAATCTGAAATGGCAAATAACCGACGAAGAGGATTGAAACCACCGTAGCAAACTGTTCGGTGGACATGTGAAGGGAGTCAGTAATGCCTTGCAGCTTGGCCGCGGCCAAGTTTTGACGATCAATATAATTCAGGATGTATAGTATCCCAATGGTCGGTAGAATGATGAGGTCCATTTTGCGGACTAGCTTGTCGTTGAGATTCTTGATCTCAATACTGCTAAGGTTGCGAAGTGTCTCTGGCATCCGCTCGTCGACGGTGTCGACTTCGCCTTCTACGCGTGACACATCATCCTTGATATTGCGCTCTTTGAGAGTATCCATGGCGACGCTTGTTCTTGTAGAGGATAAGAACGCTAACCGTTTGTGTCAGAGATGAAGTGACGAAGAAACTGGAATCTTGGAATTTGTGGCCGAGAAGACGCGGCTTTCTCTCTGGAATCGCTGATAGATTCGAGGCCAGCAACGACGTCCCCGTCGAAAGTGGGCCTGGGGCTATGAGAGTATCTCAAATGATCGAAAAGACATTGGCATCTTCTAGGAATATTGCGACCTTCTATGTAGTTTTTGACACCTTGCAGGAAGAGCGTACAAGATATCAGTCCCGAGTTGGCGGAACCTATTGGCCCCATGGGGGCGCACGATCTAAGGGCTCTCTCTCCACATTACAGGTGTAGCCATGTGGGCCTCGATATGGAGCTAGTGGGCAGCATGCAAACATTTATCCCGGTACTGACCCTCCGCGCCTTTTGAGAGCTCCTCCCGATGGGGCGAACATGCAGTTGGAAACGCAGGGATCTGAAGATAGGAACGGAGCTCTTGAGGAAACGCATCTGAGTGATGTATCAAGAAATGGACAGGGCAGATGACTCCTTACTACTTGAAGAGAGTGCCATGGCCATTATCTTGCCGCATGCCACCATCCTATCTCGCGTACGCTTTGCAAACAGCAACTAACTAAATTCCAATCAATTATGAAAATGAGTTATCCTACTGCCCACACCACCGGTATCGAGAACCCTCGACTGAGGCTTCTCAACAAAATAAAACGCGGAGAATACCCGTTGATGACCTTCATGGCCATTCCCTCCCTGCGTATGGCCCAGATTATCGCCTTGACTGGCGTTGACGGTATCATCATTGACTGTGAGCATGGTAACATCGGGGATGATTCTATGCACAACGCTGTCGCTGCCATATCGGCTCTCGGAGTATCGCCCATCATCCGCATTCGTGGGCCTGCTCATGACATTATCAAGCGTGCTCTCGACACCGGAGCGCATGGCATCATGGTTCCACAGATTAACAACGCTGAGGAGGCGCGGCAAATAGTCCAATCTTCCAAGTTTCCGCCGCAGGGTGTGCGTGGCCAAGGCTCAGCTTTCCCCGCCATTGGCCATGGGCTCACAACGCCCGAGTACATGATGTCTGCCAATGAGACGATTTTGACCATGATCCAAATAGAGACGCGTGCTGGCGTTGAAAACGTCGACGCCATTGCCGCCGTGCCAGGCGTGGACATGGTCTTCATCGGTCCCAACGACCTCGCCCAGTCTATCCTCGGATATGTGCCCGCCCGGGGAGATGAGCACGAATTTGTCACCGCAGTTGACAAGATTATCGAGGCTGGCCGAAAGCATGGCAAGTGGGTTGGACGCATGGTCAACAATGGCACAGTGGCCAAGGAGGTCAGATCGAGGTACGACACGGTTGCCATTACTGGCGATACAAAGGCAATACAGAATTGGTATATAGCAGAGTTCGAGACAGCGCGGTCATGAGAAGGCAGTCGAGTTGTTACAAATGGCATATAAGAAAAATTCTCATATAAAGGAATATAGACGATCATAAATAGATCATTGTTGATAATTGACCTAGAAGAAACAAGCATTCAAACACAAAACATAGTAGCGAATATATATATATTCTAGATTACGCTTCTTCCCAATTTTATTCTACCATTTCTATATTGATTTGGTAAGCCAATCGTCGCTGGATTCGTCCTCATGGACTGATTGCAATCGCTCTAATCCAAACTTAACGTCCGTCTTTGTCAGTATTCTCTGCAGAGTCATGGACAGTGCTTTCGCGAATTGCCTTTTGCTTAAATCTACTATGCAAGCATTTACTTTAACTGCTCTGTCTAACTTGATTACCTCTAAGACTATATGCGTAGGTATCTGCGGACTTGTTTCGGGAAGGGACAACAGTGAGACCTGACCACACTAATTTTGTCTTTAGCATGAATAGGACATGAGAAGCCTGCCAGCAAAAAAGCTGTCTGCTGAGGCTGCCCACACATGGGTTTGTGATATGGTATCACCGGTGGTGACGGATACAGACCGTTGAATTTTCTTGGTGGATTGTAATTTTGTAGGCAAAACTTCATTTTGCTAACCATTGTTCAATTTAATAACTTCCACTCACAAATATATTAAACAGTTATGAACAGGATTGAATAATGCCTCTTGTGAGCGAGCCATCATTCGTACGCAAATCTTGTTGGGCGTTGGCTTGCATAACTGGTGAAGTTTTTGAGCTTTTGCTCACAGTTGCAAATATTGATACATTTCTATTAGGTCTAAGTTACAGCTATATGCTCTTGATCCACATGCGGTGAGCTCTCAAGCCTGTGCGATACACTCAATCTCAATAACTGTCCCGTCTCCTGGAGGAACTGCCTGGAGGCACGAGCGAGATGGCATCGGCTTGGGCAAGAACTCAATGTATGCCTCGTTCATAGCGGCAAAATCCTTCATATCAGCAAGATAGACATTGTATTTGACAACCTTTTCAAGCGACGATCCTGCAAGTTCGAGAACTTCTTTGAGATTCTGTAGACAGGTTTTCTATTTCAGAAGCAGGCAGGCGTTAGCTCAACAACTGGCATAGGAATAGACCACTTTGAACAAAGAATTGAGAATAATAAAACGCACTGTTGCCTGTCTGATCTCTCCAGTGGCTGTTTGGCCAGCGCAAAAGACTAGACCGGGGACCTTGACTGCAGGGCCTAGGTAGATAGCAAGCGTTGTCAGCAAGTGGTTGGTATTATAAGCGCATGCCTCGCACTCTCCCACTACCCCGGAAATTACTTACAGTTGTGCGGCTTAGGAGGGAATTTTTCACTAAAAATAAGTTCACGGGACATTTTTTTTTTTTTTTTTTTTTCTTCTTTTCTTTTCTTTTCTTTTCTTTCTTTTTTTTTTTAAACAAAAAGTGGAAGAATTTTAGAGCGATAAGGTGACTGAGAAGTGATGATGAGAAAAAGAATCTAAAGTACGGTCGTAGGCGAATGTTCTCATGGATACTTAATTGTATGCGAACCGGTTCACTCCTTTAGTAGCAAAATTCTTAATATTTGCCCATCGAATCAAAGTCCACGAGGGGCGGAGATCTCCCATCGATTAGACAAGGATTGACGGAGGAGCTCCGAAGACGTGCAACAATGACCGTCATCTCTGCACACGGCCCTAACTGACACTTACACGTAGCGGATGGTGGCCAACCTACAGCATTAGCGTGGGAGGAGCTCCTCCCCGCCTCTAGCTGCAACGTAGGTTGAAAATCCTTGCTTCGTGATTGGCCTGGCATGGTAATCCAGTATTCCGGTTTCCGCCCATTTCAGCACTTCACAGCTCCGCTGATTCGTGGTTCTGTAAAGCGTGCCACACCTAAGTGGCTGGGATTGCTGGCCGTCTCCACTATAATTCATCCCCTTAGTTTGTTGGAGTTCCCGCCAAGAAGACTAGGTTAACCGTTCACCATAAATGTGCGGGTAGACGGAGCTCTCGTGGCGAAAGGAGGAAGAGATATGGGAGGAGGAGGATTAAGCGAGATGGAGGGAAGTACTGTGCTCCGGCAATGAGATACAACACTAAATCATTCATCTTGCCGATCATCTGGGGGAGGGAGTAAATGGTCAGCGCTGAGGAGGAGGCGGGGAGGGGGAGGGTGTTTGACGCAGAGTACATCGTAGTCTCAGGGCAGGATGTGCTATGGTCTGACTTTGTCCGATTTTTGCGTCGTTCTCGCCTGATCAAGGAGCTCTTTTGGAAAGAAAGTCAAAAGCGAGGCATCGACATAAGCTGCCACAATCCTTCAATCATATAGCTCGCCTAAAAGTTAAAAGGAGGAAGTTGCCTACACAGGTAGATAGCCTCCTACCATCTTCCACAAAATCAAATATCTCGTTGACACATTCGATCATATCAAGTCATGGCACCCGCTACTCCTTTCCATCCACCTGCTGCCGACCTAACTGGCAAACCCTTTGTGCCAGATTGGGTTCCACCTCCCATCACAAAGCAGAATGAGAACTTTGCAAAGCTCAAATCTATTGACTTATCTTTGCTCGACTCAGACGATCCAACTGTCGTTGATAACCTCATCCAACAGGTCAAGGTTGCTATTCGCGATGACGGGTTCCTCTTCCTTGAAAACTATGGCATTACATTGGAACAGGTAAGGGGCAAACTTCATGGAATGAAAGGATGAAGCCACTAATAATGCCGTTCCGTCTCATTTAATAGCTCCACCGACAGTTTGCTCTTGCGCAGTACCTATACAACAACATTAGTGAGGACGATAAAGAACGACTTCTCTTCAGTCCTGAGACAGGTGTGTGGTCTGGCTACAAGCATCCCTATGGATTCAAGGTAAAGAAATATCCGGATTGGTAGTATGTGTGGGAGCTCTTTGTGACACTTGCGCTTACGTTTACTCTCTGTGTGCCCTTTCTCAGCGTCACCGTGGACCCCCTGATGGCATCGAGCAATTCAATTGGTACAAGCCTGACTGGGAAGATATCAACCGTATCCCAAATTGTCTGCATCCCTTCATGGACGAAATCGAAGCGTTTTGTAATTACCTTACCCAGTCCGTCAATCGACGGCTCCTCACCGTCTTCTCGCGCGTTTTAGAGCTGCCCGACGACTACCTCTGGGAAAATGTACAATCACATGGCAGCCCAACTGGTGAAGGATACTTCCGCCATGCGCTCTTTCGACCTGTAAGGAAAGAAACCGAAGAGGCATCAAAGGGCCTGCGTATGCACGGCCATACTGACTTCGGCTTGACCACGTTGTTATTTTCCGTTCCCATCTCGTGCCTTCAAATCTGGGGCCGCGACGAGAAATGGTACTACGTTCCTTACAAGCCTGGCGCTCTCGTAATCAATATCGGCGACACCTTGGAGATTGTCTCCGGCGGTCACTTTAAGGCCACACGCCACCGCGTATTCAAGCCCCCGGTGGACCAACTACACGAAGAGCGTCTTTCTCTGGTGCTCTTTAACAGCTCCGTCGGCGATTTGCGCATGACTCCTGCAAAAGGTGAGTAGGATCTCAACTAACCTAGGAAAGTGGCAAAAATAGGCATAGCTAATCGCTCTCGTTCTCTTTATAGAATCACCACTTATTCAGCGAGAGGGCTGCATTGAAGAGCAAGGCGTTTACAAGGAATTTAGGGATCGCACATCAGAAGGCAAGCTTGTACCCACGAATCGCGAGTGGCGCGAGATCCAGATCTCCACGGCGACCGACCCAACAGATCGGGAGCACAACCGAGTTGGGGTTCATCAAGTGCTAGTCGACGGGAAAATCATGCATCAACGAGAATACATGGGAGTCAAAGTCCTCCTGCCTGTCTAAAGGGGCCACAGGCAGTCAGCCGATTCGCCTTGGAGAAAACCTTTACCGGCGCGAAAGTACATGAAAGCAATTGAGCCAAAGTACCTGTACTCAATATCTGTATTATATAACTTGCCATATTTGAATGTTCCATTTATTCGATGATAATAATGCCCCCAACTATTCTAAGAGATTGTAGTAAGAATGTGTGAAAGTTGCCCCTTATCTTTTGGAACATCTGCTCCCCCCTTATCAAGATAGTATACATGGTGAGATTTGGAACGATTTTGTTCATTATCAGTGCTTGGTGGGTCTAGATAACGCAAGTTACATACATAACTATGTGGCGGCGTACATTGTAGATAAGCAGCCATGATGCCAGCTGAAACGGCATCTGCCCCTCAGCCTTGCATGTTCCAGCTTTAACGCATACTTGCCATGCTTAACAACCAGTTTGATCGCTTTTAAAGCTTTTGAAATGCAATCAGCTAATTACTCTGATCCGTTGTTGCATTGCCTCCCCGAACGCGGCATTGCTTGGGGAAAAAGACCCTAGTGGTTAGTGTCATAGATCTAGTCATTCAGCTTGAAGGAGAGACACACAATCTAGCCACCAACCCACTAATACTAGTCTACCCCATTATCATTATCCCCATGCCTATGGGGCCTTTCCCATGCGGGGTATGCAAGAAGTTTGTGGACCGGTAGTTAGGCTTGTACTATTACTACTACTACTATTACCATTGTTCCAAGTGAAGATAGAAACATCGTCGCACCCCAGGAGCATCACGCCTCTATCATGATCGATTTTGTTGCCGGCGGGGAAGTCCCAGCCTATCGTCCATTCCAATGCCTCGTCTGCCAAAGCCGGTTTACCCGACATGAGAACCTTAAGAGACATGCTGCACTTCACGCACGCTCGCATGACAAGGCGGCGCTTCCATGTGGTGTCTGCGAAGTCACTTTCTCACGCCATGATTTACGACATCGTCACATGAAGAGGAAACACCCAGAGCACAACGATAGGCGGCCTGTAAAGAAGCCGCGATACCAGCAGGCGGCAACAACACAAGTGAGTGATGAAGGGCAATGTGAGGGAGGAGACGGGGCGCTATCTCCATCCTCTGCAACGAGTCGGCGAAGTTCGCCTCCTCAGCAGTCGGGCGATGAAGGTGAGGTAGAAATGGAAAGCGGACTATGGCACACGGAGCTACGGTACGAGCAGTATCATGTCGATCACGGACATCCTGGCTGCGCAGAAAACATCTATCTTCCGACAGGCGCGCCCACCAGCTCCGAAGACGGCAATAGACCAATTGTCGCGGCCCAGCTGATGCCGCAACTGCCCGTGATCAGGACCGAATCAACATGTACCGACGATAATGTTCAAGCTGCAGCTGTCTTGGAACAGAACCTGTTGATGGAAGCGACATTTCTCAAGCCTCCGCTGCAGTTTAGCACCGCAATGCATCCGGTGGCAATTTCGCCAACATCTTCATTTGACATCCGATGGCCTAGCTTTGACTTCAATCAAGATGTCCCGGATAGATTGCTATCGAATGACCGCCCCCGGATACATGATGATTGGTATCCCTCTGTCTCGCAGGTCACCGAAGGCTGCGATCTCTTCTTTACCTACGTCTCGCACTTCGTCCCCTTTCTACACCGGCCCACATTTGATGCCACACTCGTTGCTCCTCACTTGGTCCTTGCCATGCTATCCCTTGGCTATCAATACGGCGAGGATCCAGACCGCAGCGACCAGACAGGCTCAGGCGCCAGCTTATCAGCGCGATGCTACCATCAAGCTCGGATCCTTAACGCCGCTGAAGAAGAGAGTGCGGATGATACGACTCAAAATATCCTCGCTGTTCAGACGTATCTGCTACTTCAGATCTGTGCTATGATGTATCTATGTGGTAGTGACTCGACGTATGGCCTCAGGATGCACTCCAAGATGATTTCCCTTGTTCGGGCTGGAGGACTAATGCAACCAGTAGCAATGCAGTCTGGCACAGCAGAAAATCTAGAGTCACTGTGGCGGGAATTTATCAAAGCCGAGTCCCACAAACGAACCCTTTTTGCCGTACACCAGATCGATGCGCTCTGGTATCAGTTCCTGTCCATCCCGCGATCCATCTCGCATCTTGAATTCAAGCATGAGTTGCCCTGCTCGGAGGATACCTGGGCGGCATCCACACCCGCCGAGTGGGCGCATCGGCAGCTTGTTATGAGGCATCAATCTGGGCCATCAGTGCTGTATACAGACGCTGTCAGACGGTTCTTATCCCCCGAAGCGGACCTTGACACCATTCCAGCATTTGACCCGTATGGAGCTATCAACATTGCGCAGTTCCTAATCTCTAGCGCACGTGAAGTATCTGGCTGGTCTACCATAACAGGAAAGCTGACAATGGAGAGAATCAAGCCTCTGAGGTCATCACTCATTGCGCTCAGCCCCTTCATCCACCAGCAATCTGGAGCTGGAAACACAACACACGCAGCATTATGCGAGGCGACATGGGAAGCCGCCATGATTGAGCTGCAGCTCTGGTCGCCGTCACATACTAGTGGCATCGTGGAAGGGAGTATGGATGCAGTATTGAATAAATCGGTTTATCTGGCACCTTCATGTGAAATCCTATGCGAGTCTAACACTACCAAGGCTATCCAACCCCATGTTGATTGGTTCTTGCGCTATCTAGATTCAACACTCTCACCTGCCTCTGAGGCACCATGGATTGCTTTATATGCATACCGAGCTTTCTTGATTGCCTGGAACCTCTTACAGGGAAGCATTTCAGGCGCGATGCAGGCAATTAACATCCGTGACGGTGATGTGGAGGGAGCTTTGACGTGGGCCAGGAAAGTCTTTCAGCGACGGCAGCACTGGCAACTTGGTAAGCTCGTTTTATCGAGTTTGGATGCTCTTGAGAAACAAGTAGCTTCATGGCTTTAATTTAGCTGGAAGTAACAATCTAGATTCCCTTGTTGGAGATTTAATTTCGGCCTAGTAAATAGTTGACAGAAGGTATTCTTCGTATACTAACATAAGAGCATATTTCGATATTAATATTGTTAGGCATAGCTATAGGATTATATTATAATAGATTATATATTTTAATTCACATCCTTACATGCAGTATCCCTTAAGTAACATATATATGTTGTGATTTAAAGTAAACTGTATTCCCTAAATCATGAACAATATTATGAATTCTTGGTTTAAGAATTATTATAATTCTATTCAATCAGCAGCACGTACGCTAATATTTATAAGTTCATCCAAAAGTCGAGTAAACGTGGTATGAATCATAGCTACCGATGATGGACATTCAGAAAAAAATCCCCCCCCTTCGATAATCTCTATGAGAGACTAAACAAACATTTATTTGTGTATATTGCTGTCGATTTCTGTGTCCTTTTGGTTATCCGGCACTATTTTAGTGTCTCGGAACATGATCCTAGGAAGCCACCCATTGTTAAAACGTCAATATACCTCTCATCGGTAATTATATAGGTTTTTATAGACATGAAGTTAGCTATCTGGATCATATGAGGTAAGAAGAACTAATGTCTCCTGCATTCTTGCATACTAATTTGGCAAGAATCATACGTCATGGCCTTCTTATACACTCAGCGTTCTAGGCCACAAGACCTATGTCGTCACAACGCCGGAACTATCCCATGCTGCTCTAAAATCCAAACCAATGTCTACGGATCTTTTAACTAACCTCATATGGCGCCCCCAAAATACTGAGTCTGAGCAAAGATTCAGGCCATCATTTTTGTATCGACTGCACAGCCTCGAAAGAACGATCTGAGGAGTTTAGTCACGCTCACGCACTTGCCCCTGGCTTGAGTGTAAAACATGCAGGGTCAAATCTGTTCAGATGTAGTGGCCGAAGTTATCAACACTTTTAATGCCAATTGGACAATAAAAGACATGTACCAATGGCCCCGAGATATCATTACACTGAGTACAGCTAGTGACTTGTATGGACCAAAAAGGCCCAGCGGCTCTTGACAAAAGTGATGAAATGTATGTTAATTGACTATATCTCTTCTACTATTACTGACAGGGCGTACTGCTCCTACTTATGCCTAGTAGCCGGATTAACCCCTGCCCTATTAAGTACAGCTACTTGCTAAGTCGGTGCCCCTATTTTCAACAAAAAGCATTATTCAAGATATCTGGTAAGATAGCTCAAGATTCACAAAGATGTTCTATTACTCATAAATTTGCAATTATATTACATTTGATGAGAACCAGCTACAGCTTAGCTGGGGCGTCCTCCCCAATCTCATCGCATCTAACGGCCGTCCGTATCCTTGACAAAATCTCCAAAGCTTTCCAAAAGGTCGTTCAAAATGGAATGAACAATCTTTTCAGTGATGATGTGAAAACCGCCATCGCCACAAACCGCAAAATGGATGTCAGTGTCGAGGATTACTATCGTACCGAAGCGTTCAATATCTCTGTTGCTACTGTACTCACAGCTGCTATCTTAATACAAAATTTCCTTGCTAATTTACATCTATTACAAGCCCTAAGTATACATTAGCGATGAGTCGACAAGAATCATGTTCGATCCATCTCGACTCAAACTTGGGATTGATGAGAATCATCATCGATCCGTTACGATCCAGGAATATCAACTGGATATATAAGTTCACTTCTTACACTCATTTAGATAACTTAGATAGCCAGTTGTTAATAGCAGACTCAAGATTGGAAAGCACTACTAACTATCTAGTGTACGGTTCATCACAGTTGCGTACCTAGGTCAACAATGAACCGTATCACTTGCCTTGGCATAGCTTTATATGCTAATCAGAATCGAGGAAATGTTCTGGGAAGACAGAGGTTTTCTAGGGCGTCTGTGCTATGAACTGCTCAACTGCTGCCCACGTTTAAAAGACCAGATGAAGAAAAAAAGGCTTGATTCGAAAGTTCACTACGTTTAACTATGATTCATTACCTAATTTATACAATTTATAGCCTGGAACTTTTAACCTTGAATCTCATGATTGACTCCCAGCCCGGATAACACCTCTTGGATTCGGTTGCAGCCGTAGCTATTGCTAAATAAAAGGAGCCATCAGGACTCGACAAAGGATTCGAACAAGCACTTGACTAACAATAAGTAGACGGCAAAACACTTGCTACAATGGAAGAATACAATACGTATTACCGACGTCAAGGAATATAATTTGATGAAGATATTTAATAGACAGATTTGCTTGTGAGAATGCAACTTGTGGTGGCTTAATAAATAACAAAAACTTTTAAATGGTACTAAATACTCCCAAAATTAACATTACCACCCAAACGCCTCTTCAAAATACTCAACTGCATTGCTCTGATTGCCCATTGCCCGATACGTCGCTTCCCTGGCCGCATCTACCATCCCACTGGGACCACACGCCATCACAGCTAGCCGTGATCCAGACTCGACAGCGGAAGCCGCTGCACTCTCAATGAGCATTGGGATGTCAGGCCTGCCCATCTTGATGGTTAAAGAATCGGCCTCGTGTATATCATCGGTCGCCTCTTTACCCTTAAGCACACCATTTCCTACAGTCTCTTGGCACGCATCTCCAATTGAGATTTCGTCTGGAGACGGTAAATCTAATGATTCGATCGAAGCCTTTGCAGAATCTGTGCAGTAAAACATACATTTGACCTCGTCCTGCATAAGTGCTGTTGCAAGTTCCCGCTGGGCAATCCGATGGAGATAAGCTTTTTTGCGATCGGCCCAAACTAATGTCAGTCCACGTATGCGTGTCTGGCCTGCAGCGACCCGTGAGACATGATCAAGTATATAAGGAACCATGGCCGCAATGCCTGACCCCCCTGCAATAAGAAGGACCTCGTCAAACGTCCACAAGGGCTCGGCCTTACCGTACGGCCCTTCGAGGAGGATAGTCTCCCTAGAGATTGCAGAGAGTCTGGATGTAGATTGGGTCTTCAGACAGATATCACGAAGGCGGCGAGTCCAACCATCATACGGGCGAATCCAGAAAGAGAGAATGTACTCGTTTTCAGCCGCTGCATGAATTTTTGAAGGCTGATTCGCTGTGCTATTCGTGGTCAGAGAGCCAGCTTGAGCCTGAATAGTTTCTTCCGTAGGCTTGCTCCAATATGCCAAAGTGAAAGGATGATTCTCCCAGCCAGTGAAGCGGAATGGCTGGTACAGATAATAGTGCTGACCAGGTCTTGGCCTTACGTGGGTGTTAATTTGAATGCGGACAATGTTGGCGTCTTGGTCGTAGGATATCGCAGCAACACTACGATGGAGTCTCTTTTTGGACAGCCGAACGTGGAGATTGCAATAAACTACCCGAACAATCCTCAGGAAACGGTCAAAACTCCAGATGGCAACGAGAGGCCATAAGTAAGGATCGTATTCTCCATCGAATATGGATGTGTGGCTGTTATAGAAGTGATAATTAGTACACAATAGAAGTTGGGCAGCTTCAATTTGATCTGGGAATACATACTAGAAGAGAGCGATAATTACCACGATAGATAAAGTGATATGGATCAGAAGGAAAGACTCATAAATCTTGCGACGGAACCAACTGAAGGAGAAGAGAACGATAAAGCTCATTGAAATCGTTGCCTGAAGCATACCAACATCAGCATATAAAGTCATAAATGCCAAGGACGCTTGAGAAATGGCGATCAGAAGCAATATCTTACCACAACTCCTAGGCACCACCAAGCCTCATGGAACGATTCCCGATAATCGTCCGCTGGATTTGACCCCATTATTAAATGGTCTCTGTATAAATATCTCAAGCATGGATAGGAACATACCGAAGCCCGCTGTAAAGTAGAAAGCCGTATATCCAATAGAATGGAAGATAGCTTGCACTGTCGCTATGCGAGCGATATGTCGGTGGAAGAGATTGAATGTAGAGAATTGCCAACCTGTTAGCCAGATAAAAATATTATTCCGGCCGCTGAACATCCATATCAAGGGTAAATTGGCAAATGCCAGTATGCCTGTTCGGTCGGCAATATATCTCCATATCTGAGGGGCAACCGCAGACCAGCTTTTTATCAGCCGCTCGTTAGCCTTCTATATCTCACAAAGAAGTTTCTTTTTGTTCGCATAGGCACTTACTAAAGGTTACCCTTGAATCCACGGTAGTTTACACAACAAAGTACAAAATTGACGATCCAATATGACAGCACAATGAATGCTTCGATGCGAGTTGGTATGGTGCATCCGAACAAGAGCTGGCTCCGATAAGGAGGTAAAGCGCTTGGAGTAATAAGGTGTTTCCGGATCCATGAGTATAAGGATGCAATTGGGCGGTTTTTTTCTGTTGGTTTCTCCCGACTATCTGCCAACCCGGTGTCCTCAGGGCCGGTAGATGAAGGTGACAGCCGGCTTTCATTGATCAGGGTGATAAGTCGGTGCAGAGCTCCAATGACGAGAACACCGCCCCAGAATCCATACATTGCGAACCTGCAGTATTGAAAGCATTAGCCTTGCTTTTGTCAACCGGTAGCGTAAGATAGCAAAACTAAATCTCACCCATAGGCAATATGCGTTCGGTGCTCATAATCCCATGCATCCTGGTGTGGTCTTAGTAACTCTGCTAGATATCGAGACAATGAATATGGTATAATTGAAATGGCAAAAGGCGTACCTCTGTGCGGTAACCCAATTCAAACCAATCTCTGGAAATCAGAACCGGCGTCGTGAGGTTAGTCAGAACCCTCTTATCATCTTGATCGAGAATAGGAAAGCTGTTAACTGCTTTATCAGTTAAATTCGCAGCCAAGTCGGCCTCTGGAATGAGTTCTACGCTGCCATAGCTCTGACAGGCCAAGCCGAAGTAGGCGAGCCCGGGATCTAGGTCATTTGGCGGGCAATATGCCCTGGAAATAGCGTAGACAGAAGTGGCTTTTAGCGGGTTCTGGCAAAGTCCCAAGTAATAGTCACCGTATCCAATGCCTTCGAAGTTGAGATTTCCGATAATACCAAAAACAGCCGCAACACATTCCTGGTGGACCGCGACTTCAAGAGCTAGTCCATGCCAAGGGAACAGACCGACAACAGCCAGGCCGACCTTGAGGAGATGTCTTATGGCTATCATAGTCATAAGGCTTCCAAACCCTCGATAGCTGATTTGTCTTCTCGGGATCTGCGTGAGCTCTGCCTAGATTTGAGTACCGAGAGTCACACGATCAGCTTGGCAGCTTGGCAGTTTCCATGCGGAATCATAATATATAATATATAATCCTCCAGATCACATGAACGTATCCGCTCATGCAATTCTCGGCTTTTCTTTTAATTTTTTTCTCAAAATCTTCCCCCCACAACCGAGGGCTCTCTATTCCACTTAGTCGACATTCATGCATAACCCAAACTCCATTAGCCATTGGGCTAGCACGCCCTTTCGCAGTCATTTGCAGGCTTTGGAAGACTACATTCAGCTCATGGAAAAAACTTTATTGAAGTGGAGGTATGATCCTAGATATGGACTCGATCGGCGGTCTAGATCTCGTATTAAATGCCTCGCATTGAAGTGACTCAATATTTTAGCTAAGGATGGACTGATTTTGATCTTATCAGATGGATAACTCGAGTCATCAGATTAGATTAGATCTAATACCTAAATGTGATTGGCCCTATACGATGAAGGCCCACTTGAATACCTTACTATACCTTACCTAAATAGGAACGCCGGCGTCTTTCTCCATCCCGTCTTTACTCTCCCTCTCTTAGTTATAAGGTAACGGACCCATAAAGTGGTCAATAGTCGGATTGTACGTTCCGGTTCGTTCTCTAGATATACACTAAATTTTCAAGAAGCTGTGTCTCTAACTAAGAGAGCGACAGATAAATGTCCTGGGGCATAGCTGAGGTTTTTAGCGGGTTATCAAACCTAGTTATAGTCTAAACTAATAAATAAGTTCAGAACACTAAGCAATATTCATTATCAACGAGTAATAAAGGTATCTTCGCACAATGTCATACATACAACATAGTAACCCTTAATTATACGTAATTGCTCAAGTCGTTCAAGGCAGGTTATTAGTAACCAAAACTAACTTACGGCATCGCGTGAATTCCATGTATAGTATTAAATGTAATTTTTATTTTAAAAAAAATGTTATAGTTTAGAGGCACAACCCTGTTGTGAAAATGTAAAATTTGCCTCAAGTTGGGCGGGGCCCGAGGTTTCAGATCCTTCAGATATGCAGCTAAATGTTGATGTAACTATTGATCAAAAAGACGCACTAGGAGAAGATAAACGAAAAATCCAAGGTGTTGCCCGCGATCTCTCGGGACCTGAAAGCGGAATCCTTTCCGATAAAGGTGCCAAGGACGTGGGATTAATCATGCCTACCGCCTAAAGCGCCTCTTTTATGTCTGTGAATATTGCATTCTCGTAAGCTTCCGCAATTAGCATTGCAGAGGATCTACCTAGACTTGAGCTGGGCCAAGCTCTTAGAATGATACCACAAGACAGAGGCCGAGCAAGGGGAGAGTATTGCTGACGTGGTGGCCGCTACTCTTAATGCCTTAAACTATTTATATCTCAACGCTATTTGTTGCTCATTGATGAGGTAGAAGAGAGTATATGTGTGTTCCCATGTGGTTGACTCTGTAAACTGGAAGCGACCTAAATTAGCTTAGAAGATGTCAATCCTTCAGATGGATCTCCTTGCTGCCAACTGGAAGTGGGCTTAGGCTTTAGTTCCACGAGAAAATTTTGCTAAAGTAATCTAAGCTTACTTCGGCTTGACTCTAAGAAGTATTTAGCGTTCAGATGGGTCAATGGTCATGCGTAAACCTGGTAGTGGCGATATTCTCATCCCACCCGTTATTCCTTAGGTTGGATAGTTTGTTAAACACCGAGCTTCGGCTTCGGCTAAAAAAATCTTCTGTCATACATGATCTCTTTACCCGGTCTGGATATGTATGGAGCAAATGTTATAGGCATTCTAGTTACATTTGAGAAGAACAGAGGGGCAAGGCATGATACAGTTAACTAGGCGAGTATTGTGAATTAAATTGTAAAGATACGCACAGAAGACCAAGGTTTCGGCTGCGATACTAACGATCAATCGGTTATTTGTGCTTAAGATGTAGTTATTCCTCTCTTTTCCCTTTCTCTTCTTCTTCTTCTTTTTTTTTTTTTTTTTTTTTTTTTTTTTTTTTTTTTTTTTTTTTTCCTTCTTCTAAATTAAACTGTACATTAAAATTGAGGATTAGTCCTTACTCGGTGTTGGAAGCAATAACCAAATTCTTCAGTTAGCTCTCCATTAAGGTGTGTATTCCAAATGCTCTGTTTGAATAATTGAAGACTCGTATAGTTTTGGATTGTCGATGCGGTGCAAATTCCGCCTCCCTTTCCATGTCTGCATCCATGTACACATCCGTCTACAAGGAATAATTGGTCCTCATTCCGGCTTTGCGATTTGTCTAAAGCTCTCATAAAGCATGCAAAAGCAGATTGAGGCATTTTGTGTTGTATTCAGCCAAACAATGTATGTGAGGCTAGTTGTAGGAATCGTACCAGTTGCGGCACCGGACGCTGTGCTGGGTGATTCTACCGGCCATGTCCCTTAGGGCTGCGAAGAGACCTCGGTAAGATTCATAACTATACTGACGACAAAATTGCCTTTTCTATATATATATATAGGACTTTGCAATTCATTTTGAATTACTGTAGTTAGACTATACTATCCATATTTCAGTGTATTAAACTTGTATATTAGTCTTTCCGTAGATTCCGGCATGAAACAATCTTGCCGGTATATATTATATATATCGATCTACGCATGCGATTTCTCCCTAATATACCTTAAATACTCGTCTGAAGGCTTTTATTACACAACGGTTGTGAAACTTACGAAGGAAAACTTCAAATGAGCTTCTAGGCACTTCTTTCTCGCAGTGGGAATCAACTTTAATGCTGTACAGCTAGGGCTTCTCCTTTTAGTGTCACTTGAATATGGATTATAACATGAAATTGAAAAAAATTCCATCGTTTCCATATCCAAATGGTTGCCTGAGCGTGGGATGATTGGGGAGTCAATGTTTGCAGCTTACGATTAATTTAAAAGTAACTCATTTTCGACGCTGCAAGTATACCCATCTTTCAAATATCCAACAGATTAACCACTAAAAGGCTCCGTACGTGCGGGGAAGTATTGGGGGATTATTTATACTGTGTCTATGGCATCTGATGGGCTGGATGCCGCGCTTCGAGGTGGCCAAGCAGCAATCAACTACAACAACACCGATATGATCTGCTACAACTGGAACGGAGCGCGTTTTCCTCTGCACTCTGCAAAACATATTGAACCAAACCTTCAAGCGCCATGTCGGCAAGTAGATTGGCATATTACGGACAAACGGCACTAGAGCTCTTCATGGCCTGAATTCTTCTCACCTCTTCCGACTTCAATGCCGTGAAGGCTTTCTCAACCCAATTACCTCGTCATCAACTAATATTAAACCAGAAAATCTGGGAGCACAAGTTATTTGCAATACAGCTTCAGTCGGCGTGCACGCAGTGCAGCAATTCTTCTTTATCATGGCGATTAAATTCGCAAGCCAGAAGTTCCGGATATTCTCCCGTCGCTCGATCCTCACAAACGACTCGATACGCAAATGTATTATGCTATATCTTCTTTTTTTTTTTAAAAAAAAAAAAAGCCTTATGCTGCGCAAGATACGTCTTTGCGTACCAAGAAGACTGGCGCCTTAGTGATGGACAATTCGCCCTTACCTGGATGAGCGGCTGGTCTTACCAGTTCATCGCCATCGAGTTAATGGATGCCGTTGCCGCATTCCCCCCCTTTGCATGTGCGCCCTTTGTTATTACTACTTGGGTTCCCTTCAACATTTCTTCTTCTGCATTGAGTGCTAACCTTTGGGGCCGGGCTTCTATAAACTCATGTATGCTCTAGCGGTCGAATTTACTGAGACTTTCGTTACAATCACTTCTGGTGGAGCGGTCGATCATTATACCGCAACTTGCCTGTTTTGTTTGCGCGGGCACTACTGCTACAAGCGTTCGCTGCCCCAGCGCGGCGAATATATATCGCTACCGAGTGGCGAGGAAGTCCGAGAGAGGCGAGGGGAGAATAGAGTAGAGTCGCTAATTAGCGCACTGGGGCCAACGCAAGGAAATGGCGAGAGTTATTGGAGCCTCAAACTATGTAGTTGGAAAGTAAAGAAGCCAATGGTAATTCTAGAAAAGAAAGATGGCTTATTTGAACACTTCTTTGGTCTCTCATTTCTGGTTCCTCTTAATTCATCTGCCTTCATATATACGTTATTAAAGCGGGAATCTTTTGTTCCTTAGACAACGCCTGTCAGCCCCCCTCAAGACATTACTGAAGTCTTTTTGATAATTTCCCTTTCGTTTAGCAAAATAGAACGCCTTGTAGTTTTCGAACTTTCTGTCCTAGCTGCTAAGGAACAACGTTATTCCATGGTGCGTGGGCTTGGAAGGGGTATATTTGACACTTTGGTCAGCATTTAACTACCTCTCTACCAGACTAATGCCTCAAGGCGGTTTATTCGCATCTTACCACGTATTTATTGAAAATTTTAGTAATGCATCTTGAATGTAGTCACTTTTGATTCGTTTTACTCCAGATGAACTCCTCAAAAGCATATTTGCTACTAGCCTTCCGGCAACGGACCTCATTGCGGCCATCAACCAGCTTACTACACCCACATCTTTTGAGTCACTTTAAGGGAATAACAAATCCCGTCTCATCAATATCTATTCGCAGCCACTCTAACATGCCCCCAAAATTAAGAGAAAATCCAAAGATAAGTTGTCAATGTGGCACCATCTCCCTCACAGCCTCGCGCGCTGAACCTCTTGGCAAATATGTATGCCATTGCACAGAATGCCAGAAACAATCGGCTTCTGCATTTGGTATCTCTGCTCTCTTCCCATCTGAGGGAATGTGGCCATTCCCCAAAGAATTACAACAGCACATTGGCATGTGGGCTAGGCCAGCGGACTCGGGCAACACAGTAGAGTGCTACTTCTGCAAAGTGTGTGGCGTTCGTATCCTGCATCGGGTTATCTTCAAAGATGGTACACCTAGGCCCTCACTTGCGGTGAAAGGTGGCTGTGTCGAAGGTTTTAATATGGACGGTGCCAAACATATTTACACAAGGTCAGCTTTGGTGCCTGTGCCGGAAGGTAGTGATCTAGGAGCACCACGCGTGAAGCCATGAATGTGGGGTTAGTCTGAATAAACCTACGTACATGTATTCAGATGGGAATGCAGGCTTGTTGTGTAGAGCCTGATGACCGTATGAAGATGAGTCAGGCTATAATTATTCACGAATAGTATAGCCAATGACTGAGATGCTTGCTTACAATGCAGATGAGTACTCACAATGGAGCAATGGAATAACTGCTATATACAGTTTCCAAACTAACAGCGTGTGTCACTTGAGTTCATGTGTACCATTTCGGCCCTGGTTCGGATGGCAGTACATCGCAGAGGTAGCGGCACTTCTTATCACAGGAAATTTTAAAAAGCAGCTCTAGCAACGAGAGTTCATTGTAGAGTCCATATAACTTGCGAGAATATGGACCCGGCTGAGCTAGCTTATGTCGTTTCTTGCAATTTGGATGGTATAGTGTATCATGGACTAGCGTTTAACGAGCGTCCGTTGTAAGACAGACAATATACATTTATCTACATTGTAGCGTAGAATGCTGTTGTCATTAGCTAAAACTCACAGCCCTCATTCAAAACGCAAAGCGGATATAAGTCTCTATCTATATAAAAGATATAAAAGAGAAAACTTAAATAACTCGAAGCAGATGTATTTTATGGAAAGATTTATCTTATGCCTCTATGATCTATTCAATCGTCCATTTTAATGCAGATTTGCAGAGTAAAGATAAATAGAACCTCTACGACTTAGTCCAAGGATCATATGTAGAATACCTCACGCTCGACCTCTACTGGATTTACTATCTGCCAGAAACGGTGCTGCAGAAGACAAACGTCACAGCATCCAATTCAGCTCACGGTTAACAATGTTGAATTGGCATCTGTCAGAGGCACAGAAGCTAGAATGCTGAAAGGAAGCATCTAGGTTCCAGCTAGTCCTTTGTGGCTTAAACGAACTATTTAGAGGAAGGGTTCCCTTCTTTGTCCAGGGAATTCAGAGATAAATACAGGTATTATTGTGCACCTAGCAGCAGTATCGTAGCTACCTGGCTGCCCTGAAACCTCTTTGACTTCAGCACTCTTCTCTTTGCAATCTAAATTCCTTCCCCCAGAAAGCTCTACCTCAACCACAATCAACAATATCTGCCTCGCCATCAATTGGGCCGCCGCCGAGACAATTGCGAAATGCTGCCTGCTGTCTTCAGGGCTGGCGCGCGTCGGCCTGCTTTCCGGGCTCTCTCTCTCGCGCGCGCACCCGCCCTGACCTTGACCCAATGCCTCAACTGTGCCCTCTCAACCACTCGCACCCTCACCACCGCTTACTCGCCTACCTCGGATAGGACCCGCGAGATTGTGGCTCAGACTGTTAGCAGCATTGGCAGCAAGCGCGAGGGGTGGGTCGTCGATGCTGCGGGATAACGAGTGCCTGGGGAGATTTGACTAATTTATATCAGCCAGCAGTACCTCAAGCTTTTCACCACCGTCTCCTACCAACAGTTTGCTGTCATCAAGGTTGGGGGCGCCATTCTTCGGGATCACCTAGACGACCCCTGTAGAAGTCTTTTGTTCCTCTTCGAGCTCGGATTATGTCCCGTTGTGGTTCATGGAGGCGGTCCGCAGTTGAATGACTTGTTAGAGGCTGCGGGGGTGGTTCCTGAATTCCAAGACGGAATAAGAGTAACCGATGCGAAAACCCTTGGCATTGCGCGAAAGCTCTTTCTGGAAGAGAATCTGCGACTTATCGATCGCCTGGACTCCCTCGGTGTTGCGACACGCGCTATACAGGGGGCGTCCGGGGCAACCTACCTCGATAAAGAGAAGTGGCAGTACGTCGGTAAGATCACCGAGGTTAGGAAGCAAGCCATCGAGAATAGTATTTCTGCCGGATATATACCTATCCTTACTTCAATGGCTGAAGGGGATGATGGTTGCCTCTTAAATGTCAATACAGATGTTGCGGCTGCTGAACTTGCCCGCACTCTCAAGCCCCTAAAAGTTGTCTATCTATCTGAAAAGGGGGGCCTTTTTAACGGCGATGGCAAGAAAATCTCCCAGGTCAACCTTGACGAAGAGTTTGACTACCTGATGGCCCAGCCCTGGTGCCGTTATGGTACTCGCCTTAAGATCAAGGAGATTAAGGAGCTTCTCGATGACCTTCCCCGCAGCTCGAGTGTAGCGATTATTCACCCAAGTGATCTTCAAAAAGAGCTTTTTACTGACTCTGGTGCTGGTACACTAATTCGCCGCGGTGATAAGATCCAAAAAGTTACCTCAATCGATGAATTTAATGACATCGAGAAGCTAAAGGCTACCTTAGTCAGTAACTATAAGGGCCTTGATGCTGAGGCTGTTGTCGATCGATTTATCGATACGCTAAAGGAAAAGAAATTTACGGCTTATTGTGATGATGCTATGCAGTGCCTAGCTATTATAATGCCCAAGGGTGAGAGTCAAGATATAGCGACACTTGCCGTTCTAACTACTACTAAGTCTGGCTGGCTGAGTAATGTTATGGAGAATATCTTTACTGTTATTAAGAAAAACCACCCTAAGCTGGTTTGGACTATTAGCGAGGAGGATGAGAACTTGACCTGGTTTTTTGAAAAGGCTGACGGGAGCTTTCTTAAAAATGGCAGCGTCCTCTTTTACTAGGGTTGTGACTTACGCTCCGAGGCTCTTGTCCCCATATATGAGGACTTTATATCCAATGGACGAGCCATGCTCGGCGGCGCTAACCTCGAAACACTCCTTCGCTAGGCTGATCAGACTTCTGCTTTGTCGGGTAAAGGTACAGATCCCTGGCTAAGAAGGATATATGCCCGGGAGATGGTAAATAGTAAAAGTAAAAGGTCTGGGAAGTTGGTGGATATAAAGGGCAGACTTAGGTCTCGTTAATTAAATACTCAAGCATGGCTTTTCGTTTTATTCTTTTGAGCTTTCATCCAAATCAAGGGAATTGCTTACTCTCATTGTATTCGAGGATGTCGTGTGTGGCCCTCGTTGTCTTGTCCATCTGACTTACACAATGGGGTCGAAACTACCTGTTGGGCTCTGACCCGTACAGATATTGACCTTTTAACCTTCCGTATTACCTGATCTTGCGACTCCGGGCCTCCTCCTTTGACTACACTACCATTGCTGCGCGTGGATTTGGTGTGCCCTTTCGTCTTCAACAAACTAGCGTCTCTCAAGAGTTCAGCGCGTTCGTGCCTAGTCTATCTCGGCCCGCTCGTATAGTCAGGAGCTACATGGCAAACGCTACCAACACCAATATCAACCCTTCTTCAGACATGCGGGACGCATGCGATACGTTTTCTGCGCGGGCCAGCATTACCAGATCTCAGCAACACACTATTGAAACCCCAGCGAATCTCTCATATCTTAACCTCTATGTTAATTTCAGGTATATCCCCTTTTAAGAAATCACTAGCCGGAGGCTTCATGACTGGTAAGGGGACGATTACAAATGAGGGTCTGCTGTTGGAAGTTATCTTCACATTGGCATCTTCAAGACCTTTTATACGGCAATTATTGACAATGCTTAGAAGCAGCTTGGGAGCTCTAGCGTTGTTATCGATCTTTTTGCTAGTTACCCAGATAGCTACAATATCCAATTACCGTGTGCTTAATATAACAATTACTTTATTCCCCATGATACTTGGAAAGGACGGAGCTTTTCTCTTGACATGACGGCGCTGAGTAGAGAATTAACTAGTTGAAGTCGCGTTGACTTGCAATTGTTTGATATCCTCATCCGGTAGAAGGGGGGTCAACAATTCATTATTGCATTGCTATCAAATATTCAAGGTGGATATTTAGCAAAGAGTGCTGATACAATGGAATTCATACCCTCATTAACTACAACAGCAAGCGCAAACAAACAAATTCGCCAACAGACACAGGCAGTAGGCAACTTGAAACCACTTGGGAAAAACTCCTAGTCACCGCCTTCCTCGTTATTGTCTTCAACACCAGTAGACTGGGCAGCAGCCTGCTGTTACTTTAGTGCACTCTTTTCGCCGCGTCTCTTCTGCAGCTCCTTGTCAATGACTCTCTGACAAGATTTACATCTCTTAAGACCAGGTCTCCCCTCCCAGTTGCATCTCTCGCAAATCGGCTTCACACTCTTTAGACACTCCTTGCACCTTGCTTGCCCTGGCACAATCTCTCAATCACAGCCATCCTCGACGCAGCCCGTTTCAATACCGTCTTCTCTCCTCTTTTCTCTCCTTCTCTGTGCCTTGGCTGTTGTTTTCCTGCTTCCTTCTCTGACGACATTCAGCACGCCTGTTAGACAGGCCCTCTGGTGGTCAAGGGCAGATCTCTTCTTCGCATGTAGGCAATAGAAAAAATAAATCAATATATATTTAAAAAAAAATCGTAAGATTCTTTCTAATAAGATATACTTTCATGGAAAGAGCAGGCTTTGCCAATCTGGTGATTGTCTAGGGTAGTGAATATAGAAGATACTGATATTGTGCCCCGGTTCCATAACAAATCGAGTCCGCTTCAACACCACATATAATCTCGCGAGAAGGAACATCAAGCACATACGACCATATCCATTGGAGAATACGGGATCCCGTCTGCTCTCCCAGAGTCAAGCCAATGAGAGGCAGATTAGTAGTTGAGTGGGTGACCATCAGCGAACACCGGCTGTTGTATGTTTTTTTATTCATTCTTCTTCATTTTTTTTTTCCAGATCATGCTGCGATGCTGTGGTCCAATGTGAAATTCTTCTTCCTGTTGCCCCGCAGTGCCGTTAAACGGGCTAGTAGTCTCGAGATGCAACGTCAGGGATATGCAGAGAGACAAACAAAAGAAAAAAAAAAAAAAAGAAAGAGAGAAAGAAATGAATGAATGAAAAAAAGGAAAAAAAAGAAAGCATACTATCATTAGATGTAACTTAATTTCATTGGCTCATTATTGCAAATTTACATAACGACTTGGAATCTCACGCCTTTTATCGACCTCCCACTCGGATGACGCCCGCGGCCATCAGTTTCTGAATCTTGGATCGCACACTTGGGTTCTTCATATGCTCGTTCAGAGCCATTGGGTCAGATTGTGATTGTTGCAAAATGGATTGCATGACTGGATCTTGCATTATGCCCATGATCTATAAAAACTATTGTTAGCAAAAGCGTCTCCTGATTAGGTATATGAAAGGGAAAAAAAAAAAAAAAAAAAAATCTCACCTCTGGGTCTTGCATCAGTCTCTGTCTTGTCTGCTCCTCTGTCTCGTTCTCTCGGGCTGAGTACATGGCTGAGAGAGCCTTCTGCTGCTGCTGCTCAATCTCACGGGCGTTGGCACCCTTGTGGTGCTCGACATCAACCCGCATAGCCTCGTCGCAGGCATCCACGCATTCAGAGTACTTGCGCATGCCGAAGTAAGCCTGGGCCTTTCGGATGTAGGCTCGGATAAATGCTGGGTCTTTCTTAATGGCCAAGTTGCAGTCGTCTACTGCGCTAGGGAACTCAAATAGCTTGACAAAGGCAGCAGCACGGTTGCTGTAGCCTCTGGGGTCTTCTGGTGCACGCTTAATCATCTCGGAATAAGCGGCTACGGCTCCAGGGAAGTCCATTTCCTTGAACTTCTTGTTGCCCTCTTCACGAGCCTCTTCGGCCTTGGCCGGGTCAATGTAGGCCTGTTTGGCTGCCTCAGTCTTTGCTCGCTCAGCAGCGCGGAGCTTGTTCAAGACATCAGGAGTTCGGTGCTCAGTCAGAGATTTGTTGTAGTTTTCGATAGCCAGGGCAAGATCGCCCTTCTTCTCATAGGCGGAGCCGATACGAGCGTAACTCTTAGCGATGAGCTTAAAGTCAGCGTAGATCAATCGGCCCTCATCGACCGCCTTTTGGCAAGACTCGACACACTTGTCATAATCTCCCTTCTCAAAGTAAGCCGCGCCGAGGTTGTTAAGATAGGTGATATCCTGGTAAATCTCCCACGCCTTGCTGTAGTGCTCGATAGCCTCGTCAAACTTTCGCTTCTTGTAGTTCTCTGTGCCAAGGGCCTTCTCCTTATCAGCCTCCTCCTTTTTCTTCTTCTTCTCCAGAGCTTCTTCGTCAAGTTCGGGTTCGGGTGCTGGCTCGGGAGCCTTCTTTGGCTCAGCCTTCTTTGGTGCATCTGGCATGGGGGTATCTTCAGAGACAGTGTAAGACTGGCTGCCCTCGGGAGGGCTGTCGCGCACTTCCATATCAACTCCCATCATGACGCCCAATACTTGTATCATCCTGGGGTCGCTGAAAAGGTCTTGAGAGTTGAGAGGGTTCTGTTGAATCTGTTGTAGTTTGGCCATGAACGAGGGGTCAGCGAGGTAGGCGCTCGTTTTGGGGTTCGCAGCAAGCTTCTGAATCATGTTCGGGTCCTTGAACATGTCGCCAAGGCCACCCATAGGGTTGCCGCCGGCTTCCTGCTGCATGGCCTTCTCAACAGAGGCCAGGCCGCTCTTGAGCTGCGCGTTATTTGGGTCGTGTTTCAGACCTGCTTCGTAGGCGTCGTTGGCCCCCAGCAAGTCTCCCTTTCCATGAAGAGCAGCACCTTTGCGTCCCCAGCCCTTGGCCCAGTCGGGCTTGATTTCGGTCGTCTTATCGGCATCCTTCAGTGCATTGTCCCAGTCCTTTTTGGAAGCATAGGCGGCCGATCGGTTGGAGTAGAGGATGTGGTTTTCGGGCTGAAGAGCGATGGCCTCAGTGAACTTGTCGCTGCAAGATATCAGTCTTTTTGGTCCTTGGATATGGTGTCCACGATAGCTTTGCGGGCATCACGGAGGGGTCAAGTGGGGTGATGCGCAGGGCCCAACTTACATAGCCTCGTCAAAGTTTTTCTCAGCAATGGCCTTGTTGCCCAGAGCTTTGAGCTCGTCTGCGGAAGCCATGGTGGAAGAGGGATTACAGGAGAGATGGGTTCAATTCGCAGCAGGATACACAAGGAGAAGAAGAGGCTTTGCGGATGCTCAGCTCCAGATGAAAGAAATCAAACCGATGTGGGGTCTATAAACTAAGATGGCCAGCACCAAGCACCTTCTAGCTGCTTCGATGCGGGATCGTGACCCACCCTGGGATTTTCCATAGGCCGGAGCTGGTGTGGGGCTCTCCGGATGTGCAAGGCTGAGCGACAAAGAGAATGCATCGCGAGCCTCATGACAGCACGTTGTATTGGCGAGTAAATGAACACGGCCCCCATTGCCTTGTAATAGAATAAAAAATATCTCCAATGGATGCATCTTAAGCACCCTGTGGCTGGATGTAGCTCTGCAGCGCACAGAAGACTGTTAATGCTCGCTGCCCATACCTAGGTCCCTGGGGAATCTGTCTTCAACACAATGGAAATGCGAGGGCACCCAGACGGAATGCCGAGGCTATTAAAGGGGTGCATTGACTTGTGACCGAAGTGGAAAAACACAAATCATCTGATACACAGCTAGATCAAAAATTGTTTGAGCCATTGAATTAATAGGCAGCTAATAACGATTGTTGATTGCCAACTGGTGGTCTCGAAACATTGATTGCGGATGGCACGTACAAAGAAACGAGATATACAGAGAAAACTTGGGCATACACATAATGTAATCTGTCTCTACAACACAACGGAGGGGGCCAAGGCACCTAACAGAGACAATGCCTACCTACCTAGTACCTAGATATCCACGAGTGTTATGAAACTACATGTACCAGCAGAAAAATAGAAATGGGACAAACTAGAAAAATGCTTCTATACATACTCTTGCCATTATCTCACCCATCTTTGCCTCTCTCTTGAGTAATTGGGCAATCTCGTGTATCCTATACCCTGATTCATACACTTTGTTGAGTGCGGATGCCACTAACACCAAGCGCCGTCGAAATTTGTAGCGGCTTGCCCAGGCAGTGCGTATTAGCTGAAGATGACGGCTATGGATAGATATTCCAAGCCCATTATTCCCACCAATAGTGGAAAGAGAAGCAGAAGAAGAAAAGAAGCAGCCAAAAGAAATACAGCCAGGGCACAAGCCGATTCGCAGTTCGGATCATCGGCCGATCGGGCATCGTTCCACTTTGACCGTTTCTGTCGGGACGGTTTGACGATCAGCTGCACGTCCATTATGTACTGTACGGAGCTGCAAAACAACACGTTCCAGCTAGTCTACGGAGCAGTACCCCGCTATTTCAAATTAAAGCTGAGGGTGTCGGATCAGGCAATAAAACTTTGGGTCGAAAAACTCAAATCTGCAGAGGCGTCTTACCTGCCGATCAGACAACTGACATCGGGCCTGCGCCGCGGGTCGTACAGGCACCAATATGTCAGACTCACTGCATGAACCTACAACTGCTGACCTGCCCATCGAGGAGCATGACCTCGTGGTGGTTGGTGCAGGCCTCAGCGGCATAAACACGGCGCATCGGCTGCGGACCGAACTGCCTCACCGATCCTTCACGATCCTCGAGGCACGGGATGTGATTGGTGGCACATGGAGCTTCTTCAAGTATCCCGGCATGCGCAGCGACTCGTCCCTCCGGTCCTTTGGCCTGGACTGGCACCCGTGGAAGCTCCCCCACAAGATTGCCACTGCCGGAGAGATTTGCGAATACTTGGAAGACGCGTCCAAAACGGATGGCTCGTTCGAAAAGATCCAGTTCCGGCACAGAGTCCTCAGCAGCGAATGGAGCAGCGCAGAGCAGAGATGGACCCTGGTCGTTGATGCCAACGGAACAAAGAAGCTGTTCAAGGCCAACTTCCTCTTCAGCTGCATGGGCTACTACTCGTATGAACGGGCGCTGGAGAGTCCCGTGCCTGGCATTGGCGACTTTGGTGGAACCGTGATCCATCCCCAGTGGTGGCCGGAGAATTTCGACTACAACAACAAGGATGTCGTGATTATTGGCAGTGGCGCAACCGCCATCACGCTTCTGCCCGAGATGGCGGGCAAGGCCAAGTCCGTGACGATGCTGCAGCGAACACCGTCATACGTTGTGTCCATGAAGAGGAGCTCGGGCTTTGAGACATTTCTGGCGGCGATGCTGCCTTTGTCATGGGTACATTGGATCGGCAGCTGCATTGATGTGTGGTTCGAGGTGTTCATCTCGGAGCTGTGCTTGCGATATCCCCGCCTCGGACGCTTCCTGATCACAATGGATCTGCCCAAGAAACTGCCAAAGAAAGTTGACGCGGCGGTGCATTTCAACCCGACCTATGGGCCTTTCCAACAGCGACTGTGTCTGACGCCTGATGACGAGTTCTTCAATGCTCTGCATCGAGACGATGTTGAAATAGTAACGGACTTGATCGACACGGTCACCAAAGACGGAATACTTCTTAAATCTGGCCGCACACTCTCCGCAGACGTGATTGTGACTGCCACTGGGCTGCACATACAGCTCCTCAACGGGATGCACCCCAAAGTCGACGGCAAGGCCATTGATCTCGGCCAGCAGTACGCCTGGCGAGGCTGCATGATCGAAGGTGTGCCCAACGCGGCATCTGTTTTTGGCTACGTGACTACAACGTGGACTCCCGGCGCAAACTCAATGGCCAAGCTGGCTATCCGGGTGATCAAGCAGATGGAGGCCGACAACGCGTCGAGCGTCGTCCCAGTCCTCAAGAGGACAGAGGGCATGCCGCGATTCTCAAGCGCAGATGCAAAGAGCAGCTATTTCCTGAAAGCAGCTGACCGCATCCCAAAATCGACGGGTATCGCCCCGTTTTATGGACGCCTCAACTATGCTGTAGATCTGTGGGCACTAAGTTTCGGCAGCTTAAGAGATGGATTGGTGTATACGAAGAGAGAAGCCAAAAAGGTTAAATAAATGAATGATGGACACGAGATCACGTACAGACTGCGGCTGGATTAGCAACCGCATTGAAGACTTGGAATAGCACTGCTTGACTGTTTGAGATTTATCAAGCCAGATACAGAATCAGCGAGAATAGACGCTGCTAATTTGCCAACAGAAAACGAAGTCTATGAAATAGCATTTATTTATCCATTCATCTCTTTATATATTAGCTTGTCTGATAGAATCCCCCCCCCCCCCCCCCCCGTCTCTCGATACTGGTGATGATCGTGCTAGACAAATGCTACCACCACACATAAAACACACATCGCAGAGATCAGAGAACCAGCAAACCGGGTATCCCACTGCGGCATGTCTCATCTTAGCGCTGAACACGTAGTCGTTGATGTCTCAGCCCCCAAGACTCTCTGATCCTGTGGCACCGCTGTCAGTGCAACAGACACGTAGTATTTATGGAGCACGACCCGAATTGTCGGGAAGAGAGAAACTATCGTTTTCACATGCCATGGTCCGAGCAAAGAGTAAAATACTATAGTGTTTTAGATGCAATCTTTTCTTTGGCTGTGTTTTGTTGCATGCTACATGTAAGTATAAGCATAAGTCTTTGCCTGTTTTTAACAGCCCACACCACTTTCTCTTCATTTTCTTTGCTTCAGCATCTTGTTATGCCCATTACTGCTGCGTATATATGATTTCTGCATGTGGACGACAGGGCTCAGCTCGTCTACGCGCGCAAATCAGGCTACCGTAGTGAATGCGGGCTTGTCCAACGATGGCAGCTACTAGTTGGTGATGGAGTTGGCCGACAAATTCATTAGTTCCGCGCAGACAGTCATGCGTCCTGCTTGGGATGCGGACTACCTGGCATGCAGCCTCTAGCTCCGGTGTTTCGATGGCAGATTTCGGCCGCTGCGTCGAGAAGCCCGCTAAAATAAAAAGGTCCGCGAATGCTGCCGCGGGCCTTGCATCGAGGGCTGCCGCCGTTGTTGCTCCCTTTACTCCAGTCCTTACCACGACCACTGCCGCCGGAGCGGAGTGCGTGGCAAAAGCACTCTGCCATGGTGCTCATCTGCCTATTATACAGGCATGAGCACTACACTCACATTGATCAAATCTGAAAACTACCCACATCGACACCATCAGGCCTGCAATCTCGCAGCACAAAGCAATTACTACTGTACAGCCAATATCTGGATTGTCACCAATCCGCATGTGCTGCTTGCGAGGCTAACGCTGCCGCCCATCAACTAGCCCCAGCACTACTACGTACCTAGTAGCCACCCACCGGGTCCGGAAACTCGCTGCGCTGGCCCCCGGCGCCATCCTTTCTTGGCCCGGCCCTGGCCGTCCCGCAGGCGGAACCACACAGGCCTACAGCACAGCACATGCAACTGGCAGAACATATGGCGCGAGCTGCCCCTCCTGGCAAGCTGGAGCTTTCATCACCCCCCCTGCTTCTGATTTGGGGAACGTCCCTTGACCCCAATTCTAGCCCAAAAAAAAAAAAAAAAGAAAAGAAAAGAAAAAGAAAAAGAAAAAGAAAAAGAAAAAGAAAAAGAAAAAGAAAAGAAAAAGAAAAAGAAAAAGAAAAAGAAAAAGAAAAGAAAAATTCCGCTGCAGAAGATTCGGAGAGAGCCGCAGAATCGTCGTATTGGAACCACGAGTGCCCGCAGTGTAGGGATTGCACGCACTCTAGTGTATATAAATGTCCCCAATCTGCGAATAAAACGAATCCCTGTCGAGATCGTGCTCACTTTTCAGCCACGAGCCTGGTTTTTGCAGTTGACTTCATTTGCTCTACCTGGCAGCAGCTTCTACTCCATATTTGATTTCCCGCGAAGCCGCGGGGAGTGGAACTGCATAGATAGAGATTAAGCCCGTGGAGCAAAAAGGATAATATGTGGGTGTTTCTGCCATCAACGCTCTCCACCGGCCACTTCTCCCTTTCCACCCTTGTGTTTGTGTTCTCTGATTCTCGCCTCTAATTAGGGATCCAAGTAGTAACTGCTTGTATAAATTGAAGATCGTTTTCCCCCAATCATTAATTCCATGCATCCATAGCGTGCGCACCGCACAGATCTGCCACACTCTCTGGGTCACTTGCGCAGCTCTTCCTCCGTCTTTCACACTGAGTCTCAGCCAAGGAGGACGAAAACCAGTCGCATATTTTTTCCACACAATGTCGCTCATGACAATCTACCTATACAGCATACTGCTCATAACGTTGGTCACATTCGCAGCTCGTCGAATATACTTCTGGCAGCGACTGCGCCACATCCCCGGACCAACCACCGCGGCATGGACAATATGGTGGCAGCTTTCCAACGCATTGTCAGGACGCTATCATGAGCGGCTCAAAGAAGCTGCCGACACCTACGGTATGAAGCTTTATAAGAAAGCATAACATTTCTATTTTTTTTTTTCTTTTTCTTTTTTTTTTTCCGCATCATTGTTTGCTCACTCCCAAGCTATCTCATATACAGGCCCTCTTGTGCGCATCGGACCCAATCAGCTCCTCTCAACCGATCCAGAGGTGCTCCGTCGCATGTCTGCAGTTCGCAGCGGCTACACCAAGGGCAAGTTCTACGCAAGCGGCAAGATTGTCCCCGGCGTAGACAATGTCGTCTCATTGCGAGACCCAGCCAAGCATAAAGAGATGCGCGCCTTGATGGCTCCCGGTGTAAGTTCAGTTCCATTTCTGCATACTACTACTGAGCGTTGTTGACTCTCTCTCCTAAGTTCTCTGGCAAGGCAAATGAAGGCTACAGCTTCGAAGCTGCCATGAACCGCCAACTCCTCAGCTTCATCGACCTGCTTGAGCGCAAGTATGTCACGTCTGGCTCCGACGTCCGCCCCTTTGACATGGCCGAGAAGACGCAGTTCTTCGCCCTGGACGCCATAGGCGACATCTCTCTCGGACAGCCGTTTGGCTATCTTGACAAAGACGAAGACTTGTACCAATACAATGAAATCAACACCACATCGCTACCCCTGATGAATGTTGTATCTGTGATGCCTGCGCTGGCAAACATTGTCCACACATGGCCCTTGCGATTACTGCTGCCAAAGGAAGGCGATCAAGTCGGCTTCGGTCGATTGATGCGGTAAGTTTGAGCGAAACATCCGTATCAAGAAAGAACAATTGCTGAAATAAATAAAGCTTCGCACGGGGCTACGTAGATACGCGATTGGATCCAAAAACACCCCGGGCTCAAGACATGATGCAAGCCCATATCGACAGCGGCATGTCCAAGAACGACCTCATCCAACAGGTCTTCCTCTCAATGTAACGCATCCCAATCGCGCCCTCCGCCCAATATCCACCATCTAACATTGTCGAAACAGCATCGCCGGTTCTAATTCTTCCGCTCACGCCCTCCGAATGACTCTCCTCTCCATCATCACCTCCCCGCCGGCGTACAACTCCCTCATCGACGAAATCCGCCGCGCCTCTCCCGCCGTCAGCTCCCCCATCACCTGGGCACAAGCACAAACTCTACCATATCTGCAAGCAGTCATCCGTGAAGGCCTCCGCATGTGGCCCCCCGTCGGCGGCCTCGGATTCAAGACGGTTCCCCCCGAAGGCGACCACGTCAACGGATACTTCGTGCCCGGCGGCACGGAGATCGGCCAGGGCTTCCACGGCGTCGGACGCTCCAAAGCCGTCTGGGGCCCTGACGCCGACGTATTTCGCCCAGAGAGGTGGCTCAGCGCGACAGGAGATCGCCCCAAGGAAATGACAGACGCCGTCGACACGCACTTTGGCTACGGCAAGTATTCTTGTCTCGGAAAGCCAATTGCCATGATGGAGTTGCACAAGGCTGTTTTTGAGGTGCGTTACATCGTGCAACCTTTTAAATCCTGCCATGGAGCAATTTGCAAGTGGCTAATTCGGACATGTCTGACAGCTCGTACGACGCTTCGACTTTTGCGTAGTGAATCCCGAGTCACCGATCAAGACAACCGCCTCCATATTCCTCTTTGCGTCAGATTTCTGGGTAACGCTTACGAAGCGCAATCTTTAGCCAGGCCGTACAATTAACAACATTATGAATCATGAGTCTATATCGCCTATCTTTACTTCCTTCATACCGGTGGACATTTTTCTTCCAACTACATGATACCCTGATGGCGGAGCACTCTTTTTGAAATAGCTACAAGAAATGAATATGCTTAATCAGAGGCGAAAGGCCCAAAGTATTGTGTGCACAAAAGACCAAATCATTATCGTCAAGTTTTTTTTTTTGGACTAAACGAGTCCGTCATTATATCAAGCTGCGCCTAGTAACAACAGCCAGCCAAACAATTCGCTATAGTATTGTAGTATTTATACATGATTAAATCGTGATTATTGAAACAGGAGAATCCGAGCAGTCGTTATTCGATATCTTCCATCTCAACTTGCTTCATCGGCGTCGCTCCTAAGCTCTCCAGCCCTCTCTCGCCAGCCAGCTCAGCGCTTGGCCCAGCAGCAGCAACTCCATCAGCCGAATCGGGCTTCCGGCCCATGGCCTCTTCATACTTCTTGCCGGTCTCATTCAGAAATGCCTGTACTTCAGCTTCTCTCTTAACAATATCGTCTCTTTCGCGAGTGAGCTGCGTAACTGCGGCTGTCTTGATATTAATATCACCCTCCATCATTTTCAACGATGCCTGTAGCTGAACCAAGCATTCTGAAAGGCTTGGTAAGGGCGTTATCTTGGGAGGAACTTGTAGCAGTTGTTCGTTGGGATCTTTCCGCGGCTTCTTCAGGCCGTCCATACCGGCGCGCGTTTGCGCTGTTTCATACGCAATGCGTCGCTCGGCATCGCTGTCTGCAGATGAATCCGAGGTATGGCCTTCAGCTGCGTTGATGAGCTCAGCCATCGTTTGGCGCTCCTGTTTCCGTCGTTCCTTCTCTGCGCGTTTACCTAATGACAATCCACCATCTTCGACGTAATCATCAAAGCCTTCTCCCAAATCCTCATCTTCAGCAACCAATCGGGTATCGTCTTTTTTCTTTCGACCAAACAGACCATCATCCTCATCTTCCATAGAAATATAGTCTTTCTCCTTCGCTAACCGGGCTCTACGCTCTTTCCTTTCGCGAATTTCTGCATCTGTGAGTATCTGAGTAGCCTGAGGCTGGCCCGTGGAAGCGGGCATCGGGGAGTCTACAATCAGAGCGCCTTCCAATTCGGACGGATCCAGGTCCATTTCGTCGTCAAGATTCGCCTTTAAGGATGAGAGGTCGCTGGGGGTATTTGGTGTTGAAGATTGAAGCTCGTCGAGATATTCCTTGCTATATCTGGGCCTGTCGTCATCTTCTTGATATGATCGTACCGGTAACGGTAACCCTCGGGCAGCCATTCCACGCTTGACAGTATTGTTTTCCAGCACTTTCTGTCCCATTGCCGACTTTCTTGACGGGTTAAAGTCGCTTATAGGCTCGTCCTCTTCTTGGCCAGCGTCGCCACCAAATGAAAGCTTCGATTTGGGAATTTTCTTTTTCTGCTTCGATAATCCTGATCGATTGATACTTGGTCGAACAACCACAGGGCCATTGTCATCATCGTCATTGCCTCCTGGTGTCTCGTCTCTGTCGCCTGATGTATCTTCGTCTCGAGGGTTAAAGGTATTACGCAGCCCCGATTGTCGAAATGGTTTTCGTGCCGCTTTTGAATTAAACACCGGCTTCACATCATCTGCCGTTCAGTCACGTCAGCCTTGTTTTCCATCAGCAAAGCGGTCGCCACAAGAGTCATGCGAAACATACCATCTTTGGGGCCTCCGCCCTCGGCCGTGAGCGGCGCGTCGCCGCTACCTTCGTCGTCATCGTAGTCGACTTTGATGACCCGCGCCTTGCGTTTTGCGCCAAACGAACTCATTTTTCCTTGAGGAAATTTAGTTTATGAGCTGGGGAGCAAGTTGTTCGACCGCATCCTCGTCTCATTGCCAATGTCCTGGCTTGGTATCTTATCGGCACGTGACTAGAAATTTAAGGTGGGCAGCAAGCTTGAACCTACGTTAGTGCTAGAGGATCGCGTCGTCGCAATTCGACAGTAACCAAGTCACATTCAATTGATTGCTCAACATGGCACCGGCCCAACCTGAGCTGAAGAAGGTATGTCTTCTGTCCGAACCATGATCGGCTCTGCAGTCTGGATAGCTTCCCCAATTCTTCGCGAATACCCCAGCAAATCCAATGACTCGCTACTCAAGTGACGATACCATCTAACGCCTGGGCTTAGTATCTCGACAAGCGGCTCTTCGTCCAGCTTAACGGTGGTCGCAAGGTCATCGGAGTGCTTCGTGGATACGATGTAAGAATGATCCGAAACACTGCTAACGCGGGTGTTACGAAAGACTAACTCAATCCACACAGGTCTTCCTGAACGTTGTCCTGGACGAGGCGGTCGAAGAGAAAGACGGTGGAGAAAAGATCAGGCTGGGCATGGTTGTGCGTACATTTTCAAAATCCCACGACGAACTAGAGTCTTTTCCTTTGGGGACACAAGCTTACTCAGAAACAACAGGTCATTCGCGGCAACTCCGTGGTCATGCTAGAAGCTCTGGAGAGGATCGGCGGCGACGACAGGCAGAACCGATAAGTTGGGACGACAACAAGATGGTGAATGGATACCTGAATGTACTTGTTTGGCGTTTACGGAAACGATACGAAGAGGTGATAATGGGACTTGATACGATTATCTATCGCTGCTAGATTTTGGGTTTTTTTCCGAGTTCAAGATTAAAAAAAAGATAAAATTTACCTGCATGGGACCCCCCCATGTCTACTTGCTTTGTGAACCCCAGGCGCCCGGATCATAATAATCCATCAACTGGCCGTTGTATGTCTTCTGCCATCCCTTGACGCCTCCCCGAAGAATCAAAGCCTTCATCTCAGCCTCCCCAATCGAATTGAGGTACTCTTGGAACCAGCCCGCACACTTCGGTCCTCTAGTGCCACAGCTCCCTGCACATGGCCAACCCACGATTAGTTTACGGCGTTATAACCAACAACATGCTTGCGGGTAGACACTCACCGCAGTAGAATATAACTTTCTTAATCCCAGCCTGCTTGCAAAGATGATAGACCCCCGAGCGAGTTTGATAAAATGACTGAGCTGGGAAGTTTACAGACGTGGCAACCGTGCCGCCCTCCCAATCAGTCCTGCGCACATCAACCAGTAAAAAGTCCTTTTGCGCTTGTTGACCTGCTGCCTTGACGCGCTCAATTGACTCGTAAACTTCAGACGGCTCAATGAAATCACACGTAACGTCAGACGTTGGGATTTCTTCGAATTTGAGAGGCCCGCCTCCTTGTGTGGAGGATGCCATTGCTTCTTATGTTTTTGGGGATGTTTTGAAAAGAAGAAGTTCTATGCAATGGTCAAGTCTCTACTAGTCAATTAGATACTAGAGATTGAGAGAGCATTGAGAAAACGATGGTTCCTGGGGTTTCCGAGACCCCGCATTCCCCAATACTAAGCTATTCTTGCTCTAATAAGAAAAGAGGTCCATTCGCATTTACATATTTTACAAGTAACAGCCTAAAAGTTCATTGTACAATTCAATCAAAAAGTGTTCTAAATTATGCTACATTTGCATTACGCCTATAAGCGATGCGGAACGATAGTACAGCACTGGTCTGTCCTCGTGCAGTCGACCATAAGACACCACAAGATGTGGTATATATTATGTATATCGATCAAGTAGGATGATTGGAGCTGTTGAATATCTGAACGAATATTCAAACATAATCATTGTGTCTATTAAGATGCGCTAATAATACTTGCAAGAGCCCACGCTACCGATATACACACAACAACACACAACAAGTAGGCACGGTCGTTAACTAATATAGTTACGGTGCATCTACACTATGATATCAGTGATGCGCCTCCTTTCTTTCATTTCTCTTTGTGTAAGCTCAAGTTTGTCATGTGTAGACGCCGAACTTTGATCTTATCCAGCACTCAATGAGTCAAGACCAAGCCCGCAACTCTGGAGCTGGGCGAGGGGCAAGAAACAATAGGGTTCAAGAACCCCTGGCGACGCAATTCTCGCCAATAGTTCCATTTCATTTTCAACCTTTTTCTTTTCATCCTTCCCTCTGTTGGTGAGGTCTATTATAATTCCATAGTTTGCTGTTCAGCATAGCTTCTTAGTGACATAACAATATCCAGCTTCGTCATCGTTAAAATACAACGTTTCGTATGTATAAAAATTGAGTTCAGAAATACTGCTCCGGGGTATGCCAAACTCAAGGCAAAGTAAAAAAGGAATACTCGAAAACGGTATAATAATCGTAGTGAAATGGCGACGGGAACAAATATTCATCTTTCCAAAGGAGGTGTAGCATTCATGCCAACTGAATTCCAATCCAGATATCCATCAAACAAGCTACTTGGATCAAAACCAGAAAGTAAATCGGTAGTCCACGGAATGTTTGTCGCATGCCCCCATGAATTACTTTCTGCTTGGGGCTGCTGTTGATACTCAGTCGCTAAAATTCCTAGATCGTCTAGGCCCGTGCATTCCGTTTGCGGTATATGCATCACTGCTTGCCATTCTGCCATTCTTTGATCTCCGTCTGTTCGATCATCTTGACCAAGGCTTTCTCCTCCTTCAGCCACTAGTTCTGCCCATTTCTCCAGCTTGGCTCTTGTGATGCGAACTTTCAGAGCAGTCATCATCCAAATATTTTTGTTGACTCTTTCTGTGTCTACCGAGCATAATTGGAAGGTTGCGTTGGCATGTTCAAAGCGGTTACATATCGCTGAGAGGATCTCGGGGATGTTGATCATTAGGCCAGGCTGTGTTTGTAGCTGCGTTCGTAATACGGCCACAGCAGCCGCAAGGTCAGAATCTTCTAAATCGGGACGCACAGGCAAACGTTCAGGAGGTGCATCGGTCTTGCCTGATGCCATGCCAGATTCGCACTGCACATTGGCCATGTCAGAGTTATATAAAGCAAGATTTGGGTTATTTGCGCTCGGGTCGTCTGGCATTGGTGTCCTGCCTTCGAACATGGCTCTTGGAGTCGATAACCTTGCCCAGCGAGCTAGCATAACAAGAGCGTAGACGAGATGTGAACCGACTGCCGTGGTTTGAAAATAATAGGTGGAGATGGGGAGAGCAAGCCAGGAGTTGAACCATGTTGTAAGAACGGCACTTGATCGGTAGATTTTGTCGAGTGGCGAATCCATAGCCATGGACACAGAAGAAAGCGACTTGGATAGTGAACGGATCAGATTTTTGTCGACAACAGGCGGCTCATACAGGCGAAGGCTGGCACTGTTTAGAAAGAGCTGAAAAGTCTCTATAGCCCAAGTTAGACCAAGATTTTACCTGCAAAATTTGGCAGAAACGCTACTAACTGTCTTCCTTCAGATGTTTAGGCATGGAGTCGCGAATTTGGTTGAGTTCGTTTTGGAACGCCAAAATGTAGGCCGAGACAGGAGCAGAAGGCACTGGAGAGGTTTCCTCAGTAGCCCTGTCTTCGGAGTTGAATTCGGCGATGCGATCCGTCAATCTCTGTATCTTGACAAGGTAAACTAGAGAAATATCGCTTTCGTATTCCGAGTGCTCTTGTAAATGTTGCACACAGTCTGAAAGGTAGCTGTTGTATCTCATCGGTTCAACTCTTTGAAAATTCATCGAAATTCTAGCAGGTGTAAGAGAAGGGGTAAGCAAACGATACGATGATATCAATAAACGGATGAGGAACGGGAGGAAAGACAAACACGGATGCCCAGTACCATGCCCCTGCAAATGCTCGCCTCTCTTCGTTACTACGGCCATTCACCTCTGGTGGACGTACAACCATCAAACGGGTTCGCTCGTTTAATCCTGGAGGCCTATTCAAGCCCATGTCACCAATCAAGCTGCTGGCTAGAGTAATCAGGTTGTTCAGCTGTCCGTGGAGGCAACAGTGATATTGCTGATATCCAAGCATGACTATGATCCCTAATAACAGATCCAGGGACTTTTCCGAGCGCACAAGCATGTAATCTGCGAGGTGCTTCATCAGGTGATACATCTGCGCTCTCATCGATCGTATGCTTCGAAACGAGCTAACCATTCGGATAGCTGCCATTAGGAACGGTCTCCTTACCGCCAAAACAGCTGCGGTGATATTGGGCGGGACTATGACGAAGGGGTGGACGGGTTGGAGATTCTTCCGGTAGAAATCGAGAAGAACCTCGTCCGGCTCCGGAGGCGGCGGCGCGTCCAGAGTGTCTGGGTGGCAGATGCATGATTTCGGCGTGAATGAGTTGTACGACGGATCTATAATCCAAGTATTGGCCTGGTTGGTGATGCTGGGAATGGCACTCGACGGGCTTGAGAGCGGGGACGGGCCATCAGATGAGCCTTCAGTCCTGCGGTCTTCGTTGGTGTCGTCTCGCGAGGGTGGGTCAGGTTGAGTTCCGGAAAGCTCTCCAGACGCTTTCAGAAGACTAACCAGGCCGTTGAGCCGCTCTTCGATCTGCGCTGTTCGGCTGCTCAGGATTTGTTAGATCGAATATCCACATAGAGGAGCCGCGAGTGAAGAGCTGGCTGTTAGTGAGGCTTGGATGTGACGGAGCTGCTGGCCCCATCGCCATCGACACATTCGAAATCTCCGTTCAGACGGACTTTCGGAATCTTGAAGCCAGGGTCAAGGCAATGTTTCCGAAGGAACCGCATAACCGGAATTCGAGCAGCCAGTACGCTTTATAAAAGATACAGAGATTGCCGACTTACGAGGGTTTGGACTGTCTTTTCTTGCGCGGGCGATGAATCTGGTTCGTGCACTCCTTCAAAAGTCTCTCACACCTATGAATTGCGACAGCATTGGCTTTGTCAGTGTTCTGCTGTATGAATGAAATACAGATGGCGCTATGATGCCATTCACAAAGACGAGGCAAGGGGTACAATCGGCGTTTCTGTACTCTTTCCCACTCTTGTCTAAGACATTTTCTCCTCCTTAAATTTTCGTAATTTTATGATACTTTTCAAACCCCATTTTCCATATTCTCATCTCCTCATCCAAGAACTCACCTGTCACACTTTGCTCCGGGCGTGTCGTTGGATCGAATACATTTCGCCTTTGCGGTGGCACACGGCGCACAGGCAGCTCCCCATTTGGCCGTAGGCAGCTTTGGCCGCTCGGCTCTTGAGCTGTTAGTGGTTGGCAGCGAGGCTTCAGCGCCAGCATCCATCCTTTGTCAATGGCTTTCCCACCCTAAGATATGCAAGCAGCCAAAAGAGGGTACATGGTCGACGCCCAGGACCGTGGAGGAGAACAGAGTGAAGTCCGGCGGGCTTTCGATTTAAAAGGTTGCCCACGTCCATCTTTGGATTGGCCGTTGAAGGCTTGATGGCTCAACCAGCGACTTGGGAACGGCCTTTTGCCAAAAGTCCGGTCTTGACGTGGCGGGGCGCAGCCGGCGGGATGCCGGGCCTGTTATTGGTCAGGATAGGCGCAGCTGCGTCGATGCCGCAAGCTCTCAGCTCCGGAGAATATCCCAGGCAGAAGATGGGCCGCCAAAGCGCTGATGATGCGACGCCAGAGGGGGCAGCTGCGCGCCCCTCGCTCTCTCCTAGGCCTAGGCGCGGCTCTCGCTGCTCGCTGCCGTTGATGGTCGAAGCTCTGGGGCTCGCTCCTGCTCAAAGGGCCGCTCTATGGCCGCTCCATGTCCGCTCCTGGCTGTTTGACGCTGCTGGTACCTGCCGCGGCCCGCCTGGCGCATTGACGACAATAGGAGCTCAGCTGGCAAGAGCCGTCTAGTCCCGAATAGGAAATAAACCACCTATTCGCGACGCGCTTAGCGCAAACTCCTCTTGCTAGTCCTAAGCGGGCAATACTCCAGAGTCCGTCTCGGCCGATTACGAGGCCATCAGACTCAATTCCCCAATTAACCTTATTATTGGGCCCTTTGAATGCCATATCTGAACGTGTGCTCTTCCGCTGCAAATTGTCTGACCAGTTGCGCTTGTGCCGAGCTGCAAAATGCGGTATAGCAGACTGCTAGCCACTGGTATATAGGTAGTAGAACTAGTTGCAGCAGATAAGTGTGCATAATGAGGGGCTTGACTAGGAACTAGCTCGCGTGGAAGGATTGCTATCATTTGGTTTGGATTGCTATCATTTGGTTATGGTAATGCAATGCAATCAACTGTCACTCAAGCCCAGTCCAATTGCGACTTGGAGATTCTCATCAATCAGCAGATAGCCCTCACAATCACATGCTAAAGCTACATCTTACTTCCTACTTACATCACCAATCACTGTCGTCAAGATTGTTAGGAGGCGCAATGCATGCAATCTTTGTCTTAGAACAAGTATCAGATGCCTAGCTCTGTGGTTGACTTGCCCGTGTATGAAAGATCACTGTAAAAGAAGAAAAGAAAAATCGCTATTGAATACATCTGTATGATACATAAGGTGTTGGCTCCAATGATTATATGGTATGTAGAACCGTCGACAATAGGTAGTAGTTGCTCCCAGGCTCAAACATGCTAGACTTTGCCGCTCTTTGGCCGTCCTCTCGTTATCCATCACATACCCCACTTCTAAAAGAGAATTGACCTGAACCCTGACAAAAAAAATAATATGCGGAGGTCTTATTAGCCATTTATTTTGACTTAGAAACTCCAGCCCCAATGACACCTGGCAGCTTCTCGTCGCCCACATTGTAAAGCATTGTGACAGAGAGTGACAATATTCCCAGCATAAGCAAAGTGAAGCCAGCAAACAACCAGAACGGAACGCTTATATCTTTCTTAGCGCATGTAGGTCCTGCCCAATGAGTTAGGGCGCCATCTTCGCCTGTCCTGGTGCTAAGGCAGTGGCATGCAAAACAAGTTGAACCACCAGCATCCGCAGATCCATACTTGTTTAGGCATTGTCCCTGGTGCGAGCAATTTCCAGTGCCTGTGACGCAGCTATCCAGAGAGTCGAAGCAAGCGGGAATAGCCTTTGAGGGGGTTCTGAGGATATTGTTAGGTGCTGGCGAGGTCTGTTCCACATGGGCTGCCTTGTGAAATGAATTGAGCACCCTCTCTGCCTGGCGGCGACGAAGCTCCTGTTGCTGGCCGGTCCCTTGCTTTGAGCCCGAATGGCCGCTGACATCTGGGAGGAGGAACAAAGTAGTTTGCATCTCGCCAATCTTGGCAAGAGAGTCGAGTCGAGAGAAGCTATGGATCACATCGCCCAAGGTCTGCGGTCCCTATCAAGAGCAAGGTACAGTGTCAGTTAAATGATTTCTTCCAGTGTTTCACAGTGCATCCATTTGTCCTCCTTTCTCAGCGCGTACCTTTTGAATATCATATTCGGCAAACATAGTCCTTCCGGCCCAGCATCGCTCATCGAGGGGATTAATTATTTCATCAAAAGAGCACTTCTGGGGGTTCGCCGCGCCATGATAGTCGGCAGGGTTGAAATCCGTGATCCATTGTAGTGGATCAACAGAAGGGACGTCCGGGATAGTGAATGCAGGCTGCACGTTCAGCTTTTCTCTTGTATCCCTGATTTGTTCCTCTGTCATTCCCTTTATCGCAATAATCAGCTGGTTGGGCTCATCGGCGGCTTCATCGAATATCGAAGGGATCGGCTTCCCAAATTCGATAAGCAACGAGGCCACGTTTTCGACATCAGCGTCTTTCGGGATTTCATTGACGGAAATGCTTCGACCGGAGGAAAGTCGTTGTAATGCAATCAGTCGGGCGACGTTGCTGGAGACGGACGGCGGCGACGAGGATTCGCGATTCGGCAAAATATAGACATCGGCATTAGGCTGCGAAGCTGCAACACAGCCAACAAAGGCTGCGGCAAAGCCCAGCGTGACCTTCATGATGATCTTCGTCCTTGTAGAAGCTGCTGGTGATGGTGAACACGCGCAAAAAGGGCTCGGCGTTACAAGTTGCACCGATAGAGTATGAAGTACGTAGGTGACGCTTCAGGTTGACACTAGCTCGTTGTGGTTGGGTGCATCGGGATATCGGGGATCAAGATGTTCCGGCACAGACCCCTGCGTAACCACATGCGACAAATGTGTAATCATATGCCGTGCTCATTATAGAACTTCTTCTCCATTCTCCATCGCCATATCTCGAAATACACCATGCGCTTGCTTTTGTGACGTTGTATTACATTTCTTTGCCTTTCATGATTCATTTTGATTCTTATACTGCTTGGAGATAAAATTCATACACTTCAAAGTCGGGATGCTCCGGCGCGCAGCGGCCCTTCCGCGACACGCAGCCGTCTTAACGAATGCGACGCCGCATTTCCCCGCCCATCGCATCCCTTCTATTAGACGGCCGATATCGTTTCTACCATGGCGGAATAAACCAGCATCGGAGGGCCTCCCGGTTTATTTTGCGCGACCCAGCAGCTCACCTAAACCGGGTGCCTTCCGACGCCAGTTAGGGTAGGTTATGCTATTGCCACAGCGGCTCACTCGGTACGATACTCCATGAACTAATCTCAAGGTACAGCCGCGCACTTTTCACAACAATGGCTGCGTATGCCTGTTGGCAAATCTTCGCTACCGTTGTCTTTGATCCACTATTAGACTGGGCAGATCACGAATGGGAGGCTTTATCGGAGAAGGAAAAGAAAGAGATGGAAGACATGGCGGATGAGGACGAACCTATACTCTTCCTTCCGTTCCCATTTACGACGAAGGAGGTCCGACAGCCACCGTACAAGGGCTCGGATCCCGAGTGGGCGACATTTATCGCTGTTAATAAAGATCGGCAGTTGCAAAAAGACATCCAGAGTAAGTTCAAAGGGCAGAATTCGCCGGCACTTGATAATCGCTAACCTATTTGTTACAGTGGGGCTGGCAGAACTTATAAGACGAGGAGTTGAGAGAAATCCCGCCTATGTTCAATTGCTTGGCGGTCGAGATATTAAACTTAAAAAATTGTGGCTGGATATTATTTATCCTCCTGCACCACCTCCTAAACACTATGTTTCTGGGTAAGCCACGAGGTGGTTGGTCCTCACTTGGCGTATGCTAACATAACTACTCAGCATAATTATTGATGACGACGGCATCTTCTGGGGCGATCGGCCGATGGATTCGTTGGCCGCAAACCACCTTAATACGGCCATATATCCCAAGGCGGTAGCATTATCAGTGTGGACGTTTATCGATTCATTGACCAGACAAACAGCCCAAGACATTGCCAAAGCCTTGGGTTTCAACACACCACCTCCACCCGAGGCCACATGGCAGGCTGCCATCCTGAAGCGCATTAAGGAACAAGGTGAACTCGGAACAACTGGCAAACAAACCGTCAGAGTCCCAGGACAACCAGAGAAGGCAAATTTCCCTCTTCACACCGGAATCAGCGAAATCCCTGGCACACCGTTTAGTGGCGTAAGCCAAGTCGATCCACGAATTCAAGCGGCCCTCCAAGCAGCTACTGTAACGTTTACGAAAAACTGGCAGCCTGCAAAGCAGCCACCAAGCAGAGGCTGTATCAGAGTTGATGGACTTGTGGAGTTGCAGGGGAAGTCCGCGGTCATGGCTGTGTATGTCTTGGGATGGTACGACCCAAAGCAACGAAAGTATATGGGCGTCCAGACTGGACTGAAGCATCTAATACAGCTGAAGCAGAGACCGGCAGGCGGGAGTTAACTTCTATGAACATTTGGCACGCATTTGACTTTCGTTTTTTTATATATGTACAATATTGAGCACATAGTAGCATTAGGGCTTGGTTATGACATGGCATGGATCGGCGCTGGGGTTATGGGCCTCCTTTTGGGTTTACTTTACGATACCACCCCTAGATCAGATCCTAGAGAAAGATTGTACTCGCACGCAAACATAAACATAATACATTGCATGCAGTAACCGCAGAAAGCTTCAAGATCCTTTTTTTTTCCTGCTGCATTCGAAGTTTAAAATTTGTTGAAACATTGACAACGTATAACAACAGTATTCGAGTACCTTACTAGTAGGCAAGTAAAGACTTTAGATTACATACCACCTCACATAACATCTCCACTTGCTATAGCTACGATGGGTGATTCACCAGAATTAAAGTGAGGCAATGAGGTGTTGGGAATGAAAAAAGCGTCGGATAAAGCAAAAGGAAGCTTCAACATAAATTGTCTAATTATGCGGGTCGACATACGCATGAAATTTATTACATTTGTTTTATATGATGTTATATTAATTTATGTTGTTCTATTTTTTATTTATTTTCCTTTCTTTTCAAGCAGCATATAGTTTCGCTCTCTCCGTTTTATCCCTTGATGACCTCTCGGCGTTCGATTTTTCGTTAGTAAGTAGCGGAGTGCAAGGTATATTAGCCCATGTTTTGTTATCTAGACTATGGTGTTTTAGGTAGTTTAAGATGACACTGCTGTGCCCAAAGCGGAAGAAGCGACGAGTCATGCTTGTAGCATTGACTACTAATGCATGACTGAGTAAGCTGTCACCAATTCCTGACATCCCAGCCATACTCAGAACTATTGCCATTTCACCAAGCCAGACAATGCTATTCCCCTCTCCAGCAATGTTTTCAAGTTAAGTCTCTTCTCAATGACAGATTCAGCTTCAACATTATTCTTCACTGATCATCGAGAAATAACTTGCTAATTTGCCACTACACTTATTCCGGTTCCTGAAGGCAAACTATTTACTAATTGGGTGAAACCATTGACTGATAGGTCTCTAGCTACCGGTCTAATTCAGTCATTTTGAAGTGTAAGAGCGGATATCCTGCAGTTAAGAAGCCACAGCCACGCAAATCTGAGTTACCACCAGTGCTATAAAGTTTTGAAACGCAAATAGTCAGAGCCAAGAGTTGATGAACCACTCGTTTTGATTCATTTGACTTCCACTAATTTGCCTGTTTTGAAATAAAGTACATAGCTTTTCGCGTTTACAGAAATCCAATCACACAATTGCGTATACTACGCGTTAAAAATCGAAATAATAGTCATGCCCCTACGGAATCATTTATATCCATTATCATCAATTGCAGACTTCCGCCGTCGTAATGTGTCTTGTATGGCGTCTCCACTATATTTATCCAAAACTTGACATTATGTCATTATGTGGTTATACACCAACTCTTGCTTTCATTGATCAATTACCTAAATGTGTCAATATGCTTTACTTGTCTTCATAGCTAGATTTAACTTTGGATTCGAGAAATTCTTTAGGCATCTCGTTTCCTCTGTGGAGTGACGTCCATGCATTGTGATCATGTCTCAAGTTTCAAAGACCAACAATACGTATCTTGATCCAGTACTTTCCAAGGTTTACAATAATCGCAGAGAATACACGTTCAAGGGGATCCGCACCCACATCGCTCAGACAATGAACAGTAAAATTCACGGAAATAACGATGAACAGGTTCGCCGAATGCAGCTTTCGTATAAGCCGCTTTCGTATAAAGGTTGCATCGGCGAGGCCGAGTGTGCTTGAGTGTAGTATGTTGACGTATCAGTTTTCGGAGCTTTGTATCGGCCATAAGCCTAGTCAGCATTCTTAAAAATAGCTAGTAGATACAATTCGATTGTATAGAATGACGATTTGGCTAAAACCACCTAACCAATAAGAGTATTCAATAATCATTCATCCGCAGTCTTCTATCAATGATGCCGCTGGCGACTAACCTTCTCATTGTGTTACACTTATTCCCAGTGACGATGCCTTGAAGGTGCCGTATGGATTAATCTTGTGACTGCCACACAGAGCTCATGAAATGCGTATTACCCACAGCACCATCAACGCCGAAAGAATCCGCGGCGCTAATGGAATGAAATACTACTCCCGCTAGATTATAATGCGATTAAACTTGTTTTAGGCGTAAGCAATAGGCCCGCAGGCCTCGTGTTACAGAGATACCTACTAGTTGAGCCGATTCGGGCTGGGAACAAATCATACATACGCATTACTCTTTTGAGGAAAGACTACACTTTGAACAGGGCTTTTGAGGAGCAGTTTAATAAAAAGCTTTTTTTGTACTCTTTTACTCAGAATGCGACACTGCTTAACAATGTTGGGTTCAGGTTAATGGGTACTTTGTATAAACCATTTATCGTTTCAACTAACGCCCTGAATTAACACACTCAGAGCGGCATACTGGCGGCCAACACGTATGTGCCGCTTTTCAATCTCTTCGGACTGATCAGGAACACGGCCTTCAAGATTATTACCAATCAATCGACCAATCGACTATTTAAATCATTTACTTATTCTTCTGGTTTTACACGTTGATGATTAGACGACTTGATAACTCGAGAGGCGAAAAAGTTGCAGTAGTATTAGTATTAACAAACTACCTATATTCCGAAACCTTGAATTTGTATCTGAATATTCTATTTCCACCTGTCAACTATGCAGCAAACAAGCTAGTATATAGACACTAATTTATTAAACAACCCATGACTCAGTGACAAATGTAAAATATCATGCCGTGTAATCTGCAACCGCAATCATTTCTTAGCTCAGCGGTCTAGGGCTGGCCTAGCGATGAGCCTATATTAATTAGAATACTAATCACTTAATGGATAAATACCATGTACCGAATTTATCGATTAATTGTAATTTACTTTTATTATCTATTTTATTGATCTTATTTTTCTTCGCCAATTACGTTCGTCTCGCGTTTAACAGCGCCTGTTTTGTCTGGTATACCCGAAACGTATGCCCGTCTACTTATACAAGTAGTCCCATGCTCAGTGGCATTCGGCAGGGATCAGTGTTCCCACTCATACTTAGGCTGCCGCATAGTGAGCATGTTGCTGAGCTTAGTTTCCTGTACTGAACTGTGAACTGCTCCGTGAGAGCATATGCCAGGGCAGCCAGCATATCTCCCGGTCTATCTCGCTCAACTCGTACCCTAGCTACCGTAAATATGCCTACGTTAAGAAAGTACATCTTCTAGCTAGCCATCTCGCTAGATGTCCAGATACATGTGTAGACAAAAGATAAATTAATAACTCGCTAACGATATACCGCATACATATTTCACACCAAAAAGGCAAGGAAACCTGACTCAAGCATAAGGCTCAAGAATCTGAGAGGCAATCGGTCGAGGATTAAATCAGCACAACGTTCTCTATTACTTTCCTAACATGTAAGCCTACTAGAGCGTAAAGATCAATAAAACAGTTAGTTTTTTTTTTTCTCCCTTCTTTCTCATCCCCTCTGTACTAAATACTCGTAAAAGTCTACCGTCCGTTGCAGCATATTCCACGTTTAGAGACACTGCAAATAATCTCATTGATTACTTGCCCAGCAATAGTAATACCGCACTACCCAAACTGAGACTGACTGCACGGCCACTGGTGATGGTGTACATAAACCTGCCCACGAGGATGACACCGATACCTGCAGTATCCCACATCCGCACCCGACGGCATTATATAGGGCAGCCGGAAAACAGGGATCAGCCCTGGCCCTTTGCTCGTACTCGGCCGAAATAATTAAAAATGGAAAAATCAAGAAAAAAAAAACATAACCTAGCCAGAGGTTCCACCCAAAAAGCCCAGACTTTTGTTGAGTCGCTCGCTACCTGGTACCAGTAACTCCAACCATAGGTTTCCGTAATAGCAACTCGGTAAAGGCCGACTACCGCGCCCACTTCACCTCCTACCATTTTCGATACTTTTGATTCGTATAAGTAAGGGGTGTGCAGAGTTGGCCCGAACAGTGCCCCGCTAAGAGACTCGGAGTAGACATGGATGCAGTTGCCCACTCTACTCCGGATCCAATCGAATGACACCCGCTGATTAAGATGCATTCAGCGTCTAGTAAGGCCGCGACACGTTAATAAGCACAGTGAACACTTCTAGTTCCGCCTCAGGCCCCCCTGGCTCTCTCTCGTGACGGGGAATTGCGGCGATAAGATGGGTTTCGATGACGTTGAGCCCAGGATGCAGCATAACATCAAACGCCCTTTCGTGGTGTGTCTGATTAGGAATAGGCTGCATCAACTGCTTCCAAGGCTGCTTGTCCACTAGCGTCCAGAGGCTATATTGACGATCTTGTAGGAAAGACGGCAGTGTTACGACAATCCAGATGCGAGTCTGCGTAGGCGGCAAGTTGATGGTCGCGGATTGTTGCATCTCCTTTGCATTTGGCAGAATTGTGAGCAGCGTAGGGCGCTCATTCGGGACACTGGGATGGGTTTGAATTCGTAGTTTTTCAATCAGTGCGCTATCGATGCCTTGAAATCAAAGTTAGTACCTTTTATCAAATGGCAGCCTCGACATTAACAAAGATGTGCACCATACCTTTACCAGTAGGCCGGAATCTTCTCTGATCCGCATAGCCATTTACGAGCGGATTGGTTTGGAATGGCTGAGATGGGATCGCAGGAATAGGAGGTCGCGGGCCCATTTGTCCTGCTATTCCAGCTGGCAAGTTGGCAACGGCTGGAGATGCCCTCGAACCATCCTCTACCTTCAGCCCTACCTGTGATGAGGGAGTCGGAGAGGGCGCTGATGCCGAGATACTTCGAGGAGCTTCGAGATTGGCTGAAAGCTGAGCAGAGCCATTGGCATTAGGAGCACCATTGGCCTCTGGCGCTTGGGTTGCTTGAGGGGCTGGCGAGGCTACGGAGCTGTCCCGTCCGCCAACGTGGATAGTGATCTTCTTGGATGAACCGGGTGTTTCAGATCCTCCTTGTCCAACTTTAAGTTTGATCTTCTGCTGAAATGGCTCTGAGACAGCTGCCTGAGCCTTCTTAAGGTGGCTGTAGAACATTTTCTGATTCGGTGGTCAGATTTGCGAACGCGTTAGAATGATGCTGTTATGCATGCTTACCTCAAGTTCTTGGGCTAGCACATATATATCGCTACCTTCTTCATTGTAGAAATAGGCATTGGTCCAGAGGAGTTTTGACTTCTCTTCAAAGGCGCTCCACGTCTTGAAGTCGCTCACGCCAGTGGCGTCGTGCCGTCCATGCACGCCTTTGACGATTTTCTGTAGTTTCTTGAGAGACAGAGGATCAGTAATGACTTTGTAGTAGTCCCTTAAGGCTCGAGGAGGGAGGTTAATGAAAGGCTCGAAATAGGCATCGTCATATCTAAAAATGTACCGAGTTAGTCTAGAAGAAGAATAAGAAGAAAAGGGTATTGACATCTAGAGGGTAGGTTGATTCCACATACTCTGGTTCTTGGTGTCGCAAAAGTTCTTCCACAATCTTCTCCTGAGCTTGTTGGAAAGTGAGCCCTTTGTATGGCACATTTTCGTACTCGTGATCGGGACGACTTGGTGGTGACCGAGCTCTCGAGTTGTCGTTGTTCGAGCCCCTCCTAGTACGGCTGGGTCCTCTCCGCTTGAGGATGATGGCTTTTCGTCTTGACTTTGGCTCCTCGTCTTCTTCAGGTTCGTCCTCACCGTCTGCATCTTCATCTTCGCCTTCACCATCCTCAGCGTCTTCGGCATCCTCGCCGTCAGCATCCTCGTCCCCCTCTTCTTCACTTTCTGCATCTCCTTCCTCTTCATCTTCATCATCTGGATTTTCTGGCGGCAACGGGGTAGGGACGGCTTGGTAGGATCGGTTGCTGTATGCAGGGTTTGTTTTGGTCATGTAGTTGCTCAGCGCTTTGCGGACTCGCTCCGCATCGTCAAAGATTTGTGATCCGCGGGTATAATACTCTTTGGCATTGGCAATCATGCGCTTGAAATAGCTTTCCAGCTCTGCAAGGGTCTTGAAATCGCCATTGTTGAGCTTTTCTTCGATGGTCTGGAGAGAGATCGGCAGTCGCGTCCTTTTGTAGTAGTCGGGGTTGCTTTCGCGCGAGACGAGCTCCTCAAAGCATGTGGCGACGAGACGACCACTTTTGCGATACAGTTAGTTTAAAAGAACAATTGCGGCGGCTGCAGTGAGTGTACCTTTTGTCGGCCGTCCGACGAATCTGGTCGAGGAATACCAGTCCATGTGCAGTGGTCGATTCGCGGGATTCTCCCTTGGACAGATCGTAATCTTGCTGTAGAGACAGGGCTGTTAGCGCGGAAACGGCACGGCATGCGATATGCAAATGTACGATCTTCATCTGTGCGCGCGAACTGCGGGATTGCAGGATGCGGATGCAGGCAGTCCCTCTGACAATAAATATAGAGAACAGGATGTCAAGAAAGGCAAGGTAGGGGGACGCTGAATGCAGCACTGAAGCGACAGCTCTTGCAACTGAAGCTTGCCATCTCGAGGTCTATATTGGATCATACTCACAGCCACTCTGCGCCGCTTCGCATTGCGGTCCTCTGCATCGGTGGCTCCATTTGCCTTCCGCTTGGCCTCCATTTTTGTCTGGATAGTCAGCGTTACAGCAGGCGCATTACCGTCGGCGGCGGCGAGGGACCTGCTCCGCAGTCGTGAAGACGCAATGGCTTCGTGAGTCCCGTGTCGCAAACCACGGCCCGGCGACAGCTATCGCCAGCGTGGAGTGACGCGTGTTGATGGATGCTATTTTTCTGGTGGTGGCGGGAGGTCGCGCGCGCTACAGTGCTCTGGAGCGGCGATGGCTTTTGGAGTGGTAATTTTTGCACCCAGGCGTAGTTGCTCGCAGCAGCGGAAACTGGCAGCGCGGATCGATGCACTTGACGCTCTAGGGATGGCTGATTCAGCTTGTGGACACGGCGATGGCAGGCCTAGAGAAGCAATGAGTGCTTTAGTGTCGTTGGATGCTGTTTATTGGAGGCCGAAGTTTTGGCTTTTTCGCTCCAGGGCGCGAGTTGAACAGCGACGAACGGGTACATTGGACGGGTACCTCGCCAAGGTACAAGTGGCCAGGTACCGCGGCCGAGACTATTCCCGATCCGGCCACGAGGCAGCCGCTCACTCCAGCTGACGAGGACGATGGTCGGGAATGATTGTGGCAGATTGGCTTGCCGAGTGAGTGATGAAATGGTGAATTTTCATTGTCGTATTCTCTCATTGAAGTTTGTATATGTTTTTATTCATGAAAAAGCGAATCGATAATGAGTTGTGCGCCACTATAAGATACAACGCCCAGCAGTTTACAGTGTAACAGCTCTAGTAAGGACTAGGTATTTGATATACACATCAATACTCGGGCTTCTATTTCACAGGAGAGAGAAGAAGAAAAAAAGAACCTGGTGAGAGGTTATATAACGCAATCAGTGTTCCAACTCGCAACCCCCAAAAATAGCTGCCTAAAGACACGCTGCATGCGGAAGCTGCCGCTTGTGGCGACTGAGGCGCTCAAACAATCAGTCATTCTACAGACTACTGTACCGGACGGTGGGGTCGATGGCAGACCCCACCATCAATGACGATTTGAGCTCCTTAAAACCTATACCGCCTTGCTCCTGTCCCTGGGCCTCGCATTTCTCATTGCAATCTGTGTGCACTGCTGTATAATCCCCTCAATTAACAGCTCCCCTCACACACAATGTCGACCGCGAAAGCTCCAGGTGACGCCGGCCCGGACTCTGCCGGCCCAGCCGCTGGGCGTCCTCGAGCCGGATCTATGCGCAGGCCGCTGCAGCCCCTTGATATTCCCATTATCAGGCATCTTAACTCAAAGAGAGTAATTCTGGCATCCGCCTCTCCACGGAGGAAACAGCTTCTGCAGCAGGTATGACGCTATAACGAATGACGGCAGTCTTTTTTTAGCGCTAAAAGTAACACAACCTCTGCCATTTTAGATCGGCTTCACTAATCTGGAGATTACTCCATCAACCAAACCTGAGGATCTGGACAAAAAGGCGTATGGACCTTGGGAATATGTCGCCACTACCGCTCACAACAAGTGTCTTGACGTTTACACCACAAGCTTAGAGACCAATCTTGCATCCATCCCTGATCCTGCTCTTGTTATTGCCGCTGATACCATTATTGTCACTCGTGATGGCCGCATCCTGGAGAAGCCTCGGAGCGAGGCAGACCACATCAGGATGCTCAAGATCCTACGTGACACGCGCATGCACAGAGTTTTGACTTCAGTTACGGTGCTGGCTCCGCGAGAAGATGCCAGGGCTCCGGGCTATGACATCCAATCCCATACAGAGGAGACCAAGGTTTACTTTTGGGAAGAAGGGAACGGACTGCCCGATGATGTGATTGAGGCTTACGTCAAAACCCGAGAAGGCGTCGACAAGGCTGGTGGATACGGAATCCAAGGCATTGCAGGCATGCTGTTGGTGGAGAAGATTGAGGGAAGCGTTGATAATGTAATCGGGCTGCCTGTGAAGCGAACTTTGACCCTGGCAGAGAAGGTTGTCTTCCAGCAAGATCGAGACGAGTTTGACGATGAAGGATCAGCTTCAGAATGAGAAATAGATGTGTGACTTGAGATGGAGACTGAAAAAGTGCCAGCGTCATGGCTTCAACGCCCCTCGCATAGGCTCTACGGGCCAAATTTGTGCCTTGTGTGAAGATGATCAAGATGACATGAAGCCAAGCAAGCTTGTGATTTTCACAAGTAAAAGGGAAATGCCAGTCCCTTTCAAAGCTTCCTGCAGCTCAACCGAGGTGAGTTGTCTCAATTACGATGGGTGCTACAAAAGGAGTTACGAAGAGTTCTCTGTCTATATGGAGCATTGGTCGGAGCAAGTGCTATTTTGGCATGTGATTGGCATCATGGGGCGGAATCGGAAATCTTAGGGTCGCATAAATAACAGGGAGCAAGCAGGAGCTCGGCATGCTGCACAGCTCATCGTACATCAAACTGCGAGGAGCAGCAATTGAAACACGTGAAAAGAAAAAAAAAAAAAAAAAAAAAGCAAGACTTACAGAACTCAACGCCTCTATATATATCAATTCTAAGACTAGAAGAAGGCAATGCTACTTCACCAGACTCAAATCTCGTTTACTAGCCCAGCTGCTCCCTAGCTAGACGCAGGGACCGGCACTTCGGCCCCGAGAATCTGGGGCAAGATCCTTGCTCCTCCTAGCGCTGTAACAGGCCTGGCGGCCGGTGGCTGCTGGTGCTGTTTTAGTGCTTTTTCAGGTCCATTCGAATTTTCTCTTAGCTAGCACGGCGCGTGCAACGCATGCATGTGATCCCCCAAAATCTCCAGCAATGACATTCGACGCTTTGGTGTCGTGCCACGCCAAATAAAAACGAAGAATAGCGCATCTGCTGGGCCACGGACTGCCTCTCTATCGCTGCCTTTATTCCCTACTCGTTCCATTCTTTTTGCTCTGCCTAAATGATTGCTGTCAATTCTTCAAATCTCGATCTTTATCTAGTAATGCGCGCTGGTGTCCTAATTTGCATGTGCTCATCGCATCACGCATAAGCTCTCTCCATCCACCTACCTAGCAGCTCAGCATAGCATCTCGACGAAAATGTCAACGTCGCCAAGCCAAACCTCAGGCTCGTCTGCCGATGCCGCAAATAAAAACTCGTCTGCGCCTGCGGCCAGTGCCGACGACAAGCCGCGCCTCACAGAAGAGGAGAAGAAGCAGAATCACATCGCATCAGGCAAGTAACGCGCGATGCCTGGGCCTGTGGTCCCAAGGCTCGTCCTTGCTCAAAGCTAACATGGCGCTCAGAACAGAAGCGCCGCCAAGCCATTCGAGAGGGCTTTGATCGGCTGACGGAACTCGTGCCTGGTCTGCAGGGCCAGGGTCGCTCCGAGGGACTAGTGCTGAAGAGGACGGTGGACTACATGCGCGAGCAGCTCGTGCAGAGGCAGGCCTTGATTGATCGCGTCGAGCAAGCAGGTGGAGATGTCGACCCCAAGTTCAAAAAGTGAGTGAATGAGACACTGGCCGGTGATGGAGATTAACTTGGTGGAAAAGGGTCACACATCTTTCAAGGCAAGGCCATAACAGCCGATGATCTTTCATGAGAGCCTAAGTGACCGAGCCTAAGTGACCGAGCCTTTGAGTGAAGCGCCAGTGAGAAAAGAGATACAGAGCATCATGAAGCGAACTGGATTAATCTTTTATCTAAAAGCGGGAAAACGCGCAGTTGGAACAGCGGCACTGGACAGGACAAGAAGTAGTGTATGTCATCGAGTCCGAGTCCCAGCCCTGATTGCTTTCTAAGCGAATCTATTATACCATTATATACTATATACACGTCGGCTTCAGTGGGATTGGAGGTCAGAAAAGGGGGTACAGGTTACTACCATTGGCGCTTTTGGGTGGGAATAGATGGGAGAGTGTTTTATTCGAATGTATCTACCATATGCAGCATTCTATCGCGCATTTCAGCCGGATTCAGCCTTTCTTTGCCCAAGCTGACCTGTTTGTTATTGACATCTTGCTCGCCCACCACCAAGACAAGGCCGTAGCCACTCGCGTGTGCCTCCCGAATCTTGGTCCCGAGTGATCTCGGAGTGATATCCATATCTACGGCCAGGCCCGTCTGCCCTGAGAGGCTCTCGATAGCGGGCACGTCATCCCCTTTCTGCTTCTTGTTGCCGAGGAGGATGTCGCGTACTTCATCAGCCCACTCTACGACTGGATCAGACGTATTAACCGTCAAGATGATGGCTTGTTTCGGGTTCAGCCAAAAGGGCCATTTCCCGTCATAGTTCTCGATCAAGAGCGCCAGCAGCCGTTCAACAGATCCCAGCACCGCACGATGAATCATCACAGGTCGAACAGGGCCATACTGGGCGAGAAGCTCTGGATCTTCAGTCGTCTCGCCGCGAGCTTCATACTCCGGAGCCGGTGCCTGGTACTCCAACTCGAATCGCTTAGGTAGTTGAAAGTCCAGCTGAATTGTCGCAGTCTGGTGCTCTTTGCCTTCCGAGTCCTTGAGCACGATATCGATCTTGGGGCCATAGAATGCACCATCGCCTTCGTTTACTGTCCACTGCATGCCTGAAGTGTCCAGCGCTCGTTTTAAGCTGTCCTCGGCGCGCGCCCACTCTTCTTCTGTGCCAATGTAATGATCCTTTGGTCGTGTAGACAATGCTAAGCGGTAGCTGACACCAAGGCGTAAAACGCTGTAAACTGTCTTGACAAAATCCAACGTCTTCTTGATCTCTCCCTCCACCTGACTTGGCCTGCAGAAGATATGGCCGTCATCCTGGTGAAATCGACGCACCCGGGTCAACCCTGACAGGGCCCCTGATATCTCGTTTCGATGGAGCGGGCTGAAGTCGGCGTATCTGACCGGCAAATCTCTGTAGCTATGCAGCTTGGATGCGAAGATCAAGCAGTGCCCAGGGCAGTTCATGGGCTTCAAGCCATAATCGTCGTCTTCCTCCACTGCATCTTTGGCGTGATCCGTCCCACAGCACCCTGCAGCCCCTTGTACGTCAGAAGCCCTCTTGTTGCCCGTCACAGCGTACATATCTTCTGCGTAATTCTCCAGATGCCCTGACTTTGCCCACAGCGACTTTTTGTATATCGTCGGCGTGATGACTTCATGGAATCCATATCGCACGTACTGTTTCCGCAAGAAGTCGACGAGTCGGTTGAATATACGAGCACCGTTGGGTAGGAAAATAGGCGAGCCGGGGCTATATATCGACGTCATGAAGAGCTCCTGCTGGTTGCCCAGCTTCCGATGATCGGGCGGTTCGCGCTTTTCGGGCTGCTTGGAGTATTGGCGCCTGGACAAGCATGCTGGGCACGTCCATTGCCTCCTCATGAGGGCAGAGGCTGCGAGCCTGGAAGTGCGTGAGCGGATCATGACCTGTGGACGTGCCAATGCCAGCGGGCAATGGCTTGCCTCGAGGTCCAACGATGGAGAAGTTGAAGCTTGAACCTGCATCTTCTTCGTGGTGGGGCATAGGCTGATATAATGGCGCTAACGGGGCCAAGGGTCCTCGCTGCAAATGTCTCTTTGGACCAGTGGTGAATGGCACGATTTCGGGCTAAGGGGCGGATAAGGTATGCTACCTATGGCTCTAGAAAAGTATCATATCAAGTACTAATGCATATACGTGTATTTCAAAAAGACTCCATACCGATGTAATCTCTGTTTGCTGCTCTACTATAGATTTACTGCTATTCCAGCCTTGCTGCCTCTTCCCGCCTGCTATTTGCCTGTGCTTCTCTTGCTACCCCTCCATCTGCTTCTCACACTGAGCAGCCAACGAACTCAGCCCCACCATCTCCCAGCGCTGGGCTATTCTATTAGCACCTACAGCTTTTGGAACCTCGACTTTCGCTTCGCTACTTTCATACTAATTTCGCGTTTCTATTTAATCTACCGGCTTCGCAGCCATCGCACCAGAGCTTGAGCAGCCGCCTCGACGGCTTCGGCAGCAGCCATGAGTTTCGCAATCGAAGTACCAGGCGACGCGGCTCCGCTGTCTCTAGAGGAGCTGTGCCGCACGCTGCACGCAGCAACCACTGCTTCAGATCACGTCCAACGACAGGCTGCCGGCCAGCAGCTCACTACCTGGGAATCACAGCCTGGCTATTATTCTTCGTTACAGGTATGCTCTGTCGTTGCTCCATCCTCGCTGTATCGGTCTCGTAGCGGCTAACATGTATCTGCTCCTTTCTTGAAAGTCGGTGTTTCTAGACAAGTCCTTGCCTCTCGAAATTCGATTTCTGGCGATAATACAGATTAAAAACGGCATAGATAAGTGTTGGAGATTGCATGCGCATTTAAAGAATGGAATACCTGCCGAAGAGAAGAGCTTGATTCGATCACGGTTGTTTCAGGGATCGGTCGAGGAAGAGGAGAAACATCTTGCTTTACACAACGCCTTGGTCATTGCTAAAATAATCCGGATCGACTATCCTGAGGACTGGCCAGATGCGTTGCCCAGTATCATCAATCTCCTACGGTCCACTAGGAACGCCAATCAATATCATCTTTACGGCACGTTGCTGGTTCTGCTGCAAGTCATCAAAGAGATGGGGACTGCACGGCTCAGAAAGTCGCAAACAGCGCTGCAATCAGTTACGCCCGAGATTGTTTACGTTTTGTCGGAGATATACTCAGATAAATCATCAATATGGATCAACTACTTGAGCACTGGACAGGGAAATAGCGATGAAGCCAATCTGGCCATGATGAACAGTCTCTCGGCATTAAAGACCCTCCGTCGCCTCATCAGTGTTGGCTACGCGCGGCCTCACGCCGACAGCTCAGTAAGCCAGTTCTGGACACTGTCTCAAAACCAGTTTGGCCAATTCCTTGGCTTTGTCGACTCTGGCGTGCCAGAACCATACCAAGACTTGGTGGGGAAGCATCTCCTCCAATTCTCCAAGTTCCACATCGACCAAGCCGAGCATTTTCCTGCTAGCTTCGCTTTTCTGCCCAATTCGCTATCCCTTGTCAATGCGTACTGGGACCTCATTTCGAAATTTGCTGAAGTCTTTGCTTCGTCTGGTGGTATCCGTCAGGGTTCTGGAGATTCAGGAGCCAAGAGCAAGACAGAAGGCCCTCTCATGGAAAAGCTTGCTTTGAAAGGGTTGCTTCTTCTTCGTGCTTGTGTTAGAATCGCGTTTTCGCAAGTACAAACATTCAAGTACCGGACGCAAGAGACAAAAGCTGAACTAGAAGAGGCAAAGAATATTGTGAGGACGGAGCTATTCAAAGATGATTTAGTAATACAAATGGTCAACACTATCATCACCCACTTGTTTGTCTTCCGCAGATCGGATCTTGAGGCTTGGGAAGAAGATCCCGAAGATTGGGAGCAACAGGAGCAGCACGAAGGTAGTGCGTATGAATGGGAAGTTCGCCCATGTGCCGAGAAGCTGTTCTTGGATCTACTCACCAATTTCAAGGATCTCTTGGTGCCACCGCTGCTATCATATTTCCACAATGTACAGTCTCCTCAAACTGATATTCCTACAAAGGAGGCCGTTTATACGGCCATGGGCCTTTCAGCAGCGCACGTGGTTAACCAGCTTGACTTTGACGCAGTGCTAGCGTCTGCCATTGTGAATGATGCTCAGCAACAAGGTGGTCTGTACAAGGTTCTACGGCGACGTATTGCCATCTTGATCAGTCTATGGGCACCAGTCAAATTAGGGGAATCTAGCCGGCCGATCGTATATCAGATTTTCCAACATTTTCTATCTCCAGCCGACGATACGAATGACATTGTGGTGAGGATTACAGCAGCAAGGCAGCTCAGATGGGTGGCCGACGAGATTGACTTCAACGTCGAGGCTTTTCTGCCCTACACTTCGGATGTTCTCAGCAACCTCGTAGACCTTGTACAGAACGTGGAAAGCGACGAAACAAAGCTAGCTATCCTTGAATCCATCCGAATTCTGGTGACGCGAATGGAAGAGCAAGTAAGCCAGTTTGGAGACCAGCTCATGACTGCTCTGCCTGCTGTGTGGCAAAGCACAGGGACAGAAGAGTACATGGTTAAGCAAGCTGTGATTGCTATTTTTTCAGCCTTGGTTATGAGCATGGGCCCCGAGTTCCAACGTTATCAGAATTACATGCTTCCCTTACTAGCTGAAGCTGCAAGGCAAGGCTCAGACTTACATTACAACCTCATTGACGAGTCATTGGAGCTCTTAAACTCCATTCTCATGCAATGCAAGCCTCCGCTTTCGCAAGAGATTATCAATTTGGCTGAGATGCTACTCCCGCTCCTTGAGTATCAGTCAGAAACAGTGTCACAAGCTTTGTCAGCTATTGAATCCTACGTGATCATCGCACCCTCGGCGATGCTGGAGGACACACTGAGACGACCGATGCTGACAGCGCTAAGCGGCACTCTGGATTCCAAGAGCCGAGAACATGTCCGCATAGGCACAACTTGCATTGAATACCTAATTCGGTCAGCGGCCGAACTTGGAGGCGCGCAGGGGATCTCGGTTCTCGTTGGAGACATGCTGGAAACAGGCTTCATGAACAAGATTCTAGTAAATCTCCATGACGCGTGGGAGGCTCGTCAAACCACAGGACCCAACAGAAAACAAAGCAAGCTCAATACGATCACGCAAGGTGACTACTTTGCGATTCTAGCTAGAATCATACTTGCTGAACCGAATATGTTTGTGCAGATGTTGAGCACGTTTGGAAATATCGAGGACGTATGGAGCTGGCTCTCCGCCGAATGGTTCTCCTACCAATCGAGGATGGATAATATCGATCGCCAGAAGCTCTACCTCCTGGCTCTAACCCGCCTGCTCGAGCTGAATTCGCCAATGCAGGAACTGGTGCTGGGTAAGCTGCAGGACTATTTAGATTTATGGATTAACGTTATCATGGATCTGCAAGACGGCGTAGTAGACGGCACGGATTGTCTGATTTGGGAGGCCGAAGTTGAGGAATTTGAGTATGATGCCCCCAGGTTGCTTGTAGAGCGGGAGAGCCAGCATAAAGATCCGATACACTGCGTCAACGCGCTGCAATTTGTAAAGGCTAGACTACAGGATTTGGTTGCTCGCATCGGTGGCCAGGAGGTTTTTCATGCGAATTGGGCGGTAAATGTGGACAAGGAGGTTATGGATGCTTTCCAGAGGCTTATGGATGGCACATCGCAGTGAAAGCGGGGATATTCGGGAGCTTGGATGAATTGAAGGGCCCTGGCGGTGGTAATGAGCATACGACTTGGATGACGAGCTTACACGTTATAACGTGGACGAAATGAGAGAGATATTCTTGGGTTGATAGATGCTATAACAAGACATGAGCCATGATATTGGTTATGCTTTGCTATGCTATGCTTTGCTTTGCTTTGCTTTGCTTCGTATTATTGGTAAATATGTGATGCGTGTGACTCGTTTTCTATCTTGTGAAATTTACATTTCTAACATTTAAAAATACAACATTTCTAACATTTAAAAAAATTTACATTTCTAACATTTAAAAATTGATTCAACATCTACAACCTGCTATTTCCCTCCTGAGGGACCTTGATAATGACCTTGCCCCAAGTCCCTCTTCCTCCCAGCGCCACCAGGGCATCCTTGACCCTATCCAACCCAACAAACTCCTCATCCGTATACTCGGTGCCCTTAATCTTACCCTCCTTGACCAACTTCATAATCCCCTCCCAAACCTTGGGAATCATGTCCCGCTCATGAATCGAATACGCGCCCCAGTGAATGCCCACCAGCGAGATGTTCTTCAGCAGCACCTTGTTCATGGCTACCTTCTCAATAGCGCCCGCGGCGAAGCCCACGATGAGGATGCGGCCGTTCCAGGCGGTGCACTTTGTGGACTTGTCGACGAGGCCGACAGGGTCATACACGATGTCGACGCCGCGGGATTTGGGCGTCAGGGCCTTGACCTTGTTGGGCCAGTCCGGGTCGGTGTAGGAGACGACGTGGTCGGCGCCGAAGGATTTGGCGATTTCGAGCTTGCGGGGGGTGGATGCTGTGGCGATGACGGTGGCGCCGAAGGCTTTGGCGACTGTAGTTTGAGAATATTGTGTTAGTTGATGATGATGTTGGATGGGAGCATGACGAATGAGAGAGGGTGTGGGAGAGGTGAGCCGTCTCACGCATCTCAGTCTCATTCATCCTCAGTTTTCATCTTTCACTCATTCATATCCCACCACTCTCTTCTCTTGTTTTCTCATTTGCAAATAAAGAAATCAGAAAAACTCACCCTGAACAGCTGCCAGTCCAACTCCTCCAGCCGCCGCATGCACCAAGACAACATCCCCAGCCTTGACTCCCGCCCTCACCACCAACGCGCCGTAGCTCGTCGGCGCCGTGACATACAGGCCCGCGGCATCCCGGAACGACCAGCCCTCCGGCACCGGCAGCAGCGCATCCTCCTTGACGCACAGCTTCGTCGCAAAGGCGCCCTGTCCGGCGCCGAAGACGCGTGTCCCGACGGGGAAGCGGGCCGGCTTGCTGCTACTACGCGGCGTGGAGACGACGATGCCGGCGAATTCAGCACCAGCGATCCATGGGAAGGCTGAAGAAAGAGAAAAAAAAATTAGCTGTTTGAAAGTTTGAAAAGGAAAGAAAAAAAAAAAGAGGTTAGAATAGCTCACGTGGCTGGTTCTGATACTTTCCCTGAACCTGCAGGATGTCGAAGAAGTTGGCTGCCGCGGCGTGCACCTCGATGAGATACTCGTTGTCCTTGGGCACGGGATCCGGCAGATTGGTTACTATGAGCTCTGCAGGGCTCTGCAATGGAAATTGTACAGTTTCCAGTTAGCTGCGTTCCCTTTGTGTTACAAAAAGTTGATTGTGCGTTTACCTTGACATATTTCTGAATCTCAATGCCGCGCATCTTGGCAACTGATGAAGAACTGCCTACTACCAAACGTAGGGAATAAGGAAAAACAATTGAGATTGCAAGAAGACAAAGAGGGAAGAGGGAGAAATAAACAATAAACAAAGAGATTAACTTGTCAGACTCAACTTTGACCGTTTATAAAGTGAGAAGAGAGGGAGAGGGAGAAAAAGGCAAAGTTCAAGCCTCTCAGCAAATGAAAAGCCGCCCAGTTCAAGGTGTCCCATCTCATAACCCCCCCGTAAGAACTAAATCCGGGGTACGCAACTAAATAGGAGGAGGTGCCGAGGCATCTCCAGAAAAAGCTCGGCGCGGACGGCGGCGCTGTTTGCCGAAACGGTTACCCCACGCTCCGATTGTATTCAAGATTCTGCGGAGAATTAAGAGCCGTTTGTTTATACTATTCTTCTTCTTCTTCTTCTTCTTCTTCTTCTTCTTTTCCACTTGTTTGTACGTTTATTCGCCAGGTCCTTTTCGGCACGGCATGAATATTCACGTAAATGTCTAGCTATACATGTATTATTATTATTATATCAATGACGCGCTGCCGTACAGTCTGCGCTTATATACATTACTACAGGGAGGTACTACCTAGTAGGTAGTCATGAGCACCATTCTACCTACCATGTATGAGACAACACCGCGGAGCCAGCGCTATTCACAGCATATAACAGTCCATCATCGCTGTCACCATCATATCAATTCTCCATGTGCGAATACTTTGTATTGTCGTCACTGAAAATAAAAAATTACACTGATTGAATCGCGCCCGATTGCCATGCTCGCAAGCTCTTGAAATCCGGCTCCTGAGGGGGGAGGAAACAAAGAAAAAGAAGCCTGTGTCGTCGTCCGTAAATCTCCTCACTCGAAAGCGCCACAAGCTTGCGCCGTCGTTGTGTGTGCTCACCATAACTAAATACGTTGACGTGTCCATTATTCACGCTTTTGGTCCTAATACTAGGAAATTCGATTCCTCTGCGACCATATCTCTCTTAGTTGCCTCCACCAAGCAGATGCTCAACAGCCCCTTGCACGCTTCCTCCACTGCGTCTCAGCGCTGCCACATTTCGATCGAAATCGTAGAATCCCATATCGTTTAACTGTCGAAGCTGCTCTGCGTAACGCTCTTCTGGCGGCCGGTTGTCTGGGGGTGAGGGTGCTGCTTGTGGAGCAAACACCTGCATCATCTGCTGGAACTGTTCCGGGGACAGAGCAAAGGGATTCGCTCCTCCAGCTGCCGGGGGTGGGAACAAAGCTGCAAAGGGGTTCGCCGCCGCTGCGCCCTGAGTCTGTGCAGCGCCTGCGTCGCCTCCTGTTCCTCGGTTCTCCGCCGCGGGCTGCTGGCCAGTCGTTCCCGCTGCCGCGCCAGTCTGGTTGCCGCTTGGCGGAGGCGGGAATGCACCACCACCTCCAGTCATGGCATTCAGATTCTGGAGCATCTGCTGCATCTGTTGGAGATTGGGCATACCACCAGCACCACCCATAAGCCCTGGCATCATAAAAGGGTTCGCAAAAGGGTTCTGCTGCTGGTTGTTTCCCTGGCCAGCTGTACCATCAGCCGCAGGCGCATCGGCCGGGGTCGTATCCGTTGCTCCAGGAGCAGGGAATGCGGATTCAGGTCGGCCCATATTCCGCTGCATCCGTAGAGCCTGCGTCATCATCTGCGGATTGCTCATCATCTGTCGCATAAACGGGGAATTAATGAGCTCTCGAGCATTGGGGATGTTCCTAAGCATGGGATTCGATTCGATGAGCATATTAATGAAATCCGGGTTGTTCAGGGCTTCGTTCATTGACTGCTGCACGTTGGGATCGGACATCATGCGCTGCAGTCGCTCTTCGTCCATGGGAGGTCCCATCTGTATTTATACCCCCAAATGTCAGCGACAAACTGCTCTACGGCTACGGTACCAAACAAGCATAGGTCAACTTACGCCGCCGTCAGGGCCAAACATGTCCATTCCGGGGAGGTTAATCTGGTGGCCAGCGTATCTAGCTCCAGTCAAGCCAGCAAGAGGGTTGTTCGCGGTACCAGAGGCCATGTTGGTTGGCACTGCTGCAGGGGTTGGAGTGGACGCTGAGGCTGGCTGGCTGGGGTTGCTGGCAGCGCTCTTGACCATGTGGATGGTGTTGTTGGGCTTGATCTTGTACGTTGCCAGCGTATCGTCGTTCTTCATGACGCGGCCCGAGTAGATGAGGCGCTGGCGGTCGACCGGGATGTTCTCGAACTCGGCGGTTGACAGCTTCGTCTTCAGGTCGAGGACGGTCGCCGACTCGGCCATGGTAATGGTGTGGGTGCCATCCTGCGACGTCTTGACCCTGAAGGTGATCTGGGCATCGCTGCCCGCCTCTGCGTTATCAGCCATTCAGCGAGCTGTGCGGGGAGAGAATGACGATGGGCCGAGATGCAGTGTCGTGAGAGATTATCCAGATAGCCGCCGCTCAGCCGATGCAGAGATAAAAAGGCGCTTATGAGAGATGCTGGGCCGTAGCAGGGAAGTGCCAAAGAATACAGTAGGCCGATGATCAGGCTATGGGATGGGTAGGTGGGAGTGAATGAGCCTGTGGCGAGATTTGCGATTGTTAATAATGGAGGCTTGTTCCCTGTGGTTGGTGGGGCAGCTGCCGTACGACGTCGCTGCTATGGAGCACTATTAGCGCAGCAGCGTCTGAGATAGGCGCCTAGAAGCACCTATGGGCAGCGTGTTTCGGGGTCAGCTTTAGTGCAGCGATAGTGCGCGGCTGCAACACGCTTGGCGAGGCGTAGATGAATTCGGCTGATACTGTGCTTATTGCTGCAGCTGCATGAAGAATTGGAGGCCGCAGCCTATCACAGAAAGGATGGCAGACTTTGAGGCGTGGGACTTCATGCACCGGAGGTGGAATGACAAAACAGAGAGAAGAAAAAGACACGGGAAAACATACCATGAGGCTCGGGGCTTCAAGCGACCATGGCGTACAGTCATCGACTGCTCGCTTTTTAGATGCTTCTATCGCAGTCTGTTGGCTTCTGTGGCCACGCTTCGGCCTCCATCGACTAATACGCGTAACGGACAGTGGCTGCCAAACTGTGGCGCCAGGAAATGCAAGTACCTAGCTTCTGCCGCGGTTTATCTGCAGTGCATGGATCAGCGCAAATGCAACAAATTAGTAGGTGCTAATAAAGCTGCCTCTCAAGGTACATTTAGCACTCCGCATAAGCAAAAGCTACCTACCTAGTAGTGCGCAGTAAGTATATTTGGTAGAGCGGCATGTATATTTCAGAAATAGAATATGTCTACTAAGTACTGCTACAGGTAGGTTAGTACTAGGTAGGTACTAAGGTAAGTGCTCAGTACTGGGGTACTTCCTGCTGTAGAGAAGAGTAGGGCCATCGCCGTGGAAGGTGCGACCAGAGGCAGAACAGGGCAGCCGTAGTTCAAAGAGTCACAACACCAGCTTTCCATCAAGGCTTCTACCCTGTATATGTAATATACATATATATAGTATTGTTAATTTAAATAAAAATAGATGAGCAGGAAAATGACGATTTGCATCCACGCAACGCAGCTATAAATTCGAGTACAAACACGCCTTCGAGCTTCATCCTGATTAGCCACTCATTAGTGGGGGCGGCTCAGCTCGGTAGCAGCCTCAAGGCTCGCAACCTCACCGCGATAAATCAGCCACTAATACATTATACACCGAAAAGCTTATTCACACTTCAAACTCCCCTCCCTCTCTCCTTTTTCATCTATTTTCACATTCCACCGCGATTCAACAATCCAATATCTCTTCTAACCTCCGTAAATACATAAAGAAAACTCCCCAGTTCGGCTCAAATAACAGCATCAGCCCGATATGGTATAACGGCTCTAAAGAGCCTCAGAGGTCTTTTCCATTTCTTACTCTTATGCCATGAACGCGCAAACGCCGCCATGATTCAAGGCATCTTCTACGCTCGATTCTTCCCTCAAGAAGGTAAAAGCTCAAGACCTCTCTATGCCAGTTCATCAGCATTAAACAGCTTTCTTCATTCTAGGCCCCAAAGTCGTCGCTCAGGCTCCTCCAGGCTGCATCACCTCCTCTGATGGCCAGCGGCCGCCTCTCGTCGACTTCGACGTTTTGCAGGAGTACATCATCCCCCGCAAGGCCTTCTGCAACCGCTATGTCACCATCAACTCTCCCGATGGCAAGTACACCATCCTGGGGTTCCCGGTGGTCATCCCGCATACCAAGTACATGCGCAATGAGTTCATCTTCAACTTTGGCCTGCTAGTGGAGGCGGAGTGCGACCAGACACCGTATGAGCGCGTTGTGAGGTGTCTGGCCGAGACATTCGCCGAAATGGAGAAGCAGAACGAGTACCTGAGCCTCAGTGAGGCAAAGGGCCCGGAAGGCGACGGCACGAGGAGGCCGATCGGGAGTCTGCTTGAGATTGTCAAGGAGGACCTGAACAACTACGGAGAGTGCATGATTCCAGTTGGTAAGTATCACCGTCTCTGTTTTCATCCAACGGCGATGCCTGACCAATACCTCTCAGATGAAGCAAACACCATCAACATGAAGCTCTTCCCCTACCACATAAATCCTCCAGCCGTCAAGGGCTGGCACGTCCCCGTCGCCAAAACTAAATTCAACGACATAATCGATCCGACGTGGGACATTACCCTCCAAAAAGTCGTCGCCAAAATCGACGGCGTTTCCGACGTCCGCCGCATCGCCCACGAGGCCTCCGTCTCACTCGATCTCGCCAAGATCGCCGTCCGCCACTTGCTCTACTACGATACCATCCTCCTTCTCGACATCTTCTTCTTCAGCTCGTGTTACGCGCCCCGTCCGGGAATTCACGACTTCATTCGCAACGTGGACGGCATGGTTGACGAATGCGCTAGCTACGTGTCTCACGGCAGGGCGCGGGTCAGCAATTACCTTCTCATCCGGTTCATGGCGGCTTTTTCGCCCGGGAAGAGCGTCAAGGAATGGATCCATATTCACCGGGAAATGGGGTTTGAAATCATGTCCTATATCGACATAAGACGCTTTGTACAATTTGGCGTCATCAAGGGCTGTCTCTACCGCGTACACAAGTATGTTGTTTCAAAGCAATATTTAGCCTCGCTGGCGTCGGGGCAGAGCAGGCCGTTGGCTGGAGGGGATCCATTACAGAAATATACGGATGGATGCCACAACATGGATCAAATCATGACGGAACAAAATTTGACCAATGATCAAGTTATGGAGAGGCTAAAGACGTTGCCCGTTCCAAGGGGCGACATCACAGTGTTTTACAAATAATTATTTCTATGAGGAGTTACGGAGTAATATAATAGTGGTATCGTCTTATATACACCATCTAGGTTTATCGTGAGATCTATAAACTACGTTAAATCATATCATACATGTTGTTCTTTCCCAGTTCTTCCAGTCCCCCAAATAATATACAAGGTAATAAATCGTTGAAAATGGTAGCTTTCAAAAAAATTGATTTATCGCTTCGAGGAGTCGTTCTTCTTCACTTTTCCCCGCTTAAGCCATGATGGCACCGGCCTTGGTAGCTCGATATCGGGGTTGTTTGCTACCTTGACAGTTTCTTCTCTCTTCCTCCTGTTGAGCTCCACGACGATTTTCTTAGGCGTCAGGTCTTCACCCTTCTCCTCCGCTTCAACTCTCAACTGCTCCTTGACTTGTCTGATTACACCAGTAAAGGGCTGGCCGGGATAAATTCTCTTGCTCCTTGCCCATTCCTCGTCGCTGACGAGTTCAATGATTCGAATGTTGTGCTTGCCCTTGCGCAGGATCAAGAGGCGCTCGTCAATGACAAACTTGGCTGTCTCTTCGGGGAACCACATCTTCATGGGCGTCCAGTCCAGGTTGCCCGGGACGAGGCCGCGCTGCTGACCAGGCCGAGCAGCAACGTAGGCGCCTTGCTGCGCGACAAGGCGCTGGCCCTCGCTGGCGCTACTGGCGAGGCCGGCGGCGTATAGGATCTTTGCCGGAGAGAGCTTCAGCACAGCTTGGGGAAGTTCGATGTCCTTCCGGGGCGCGGTATTTGGCGTCAGAATGCCCGTCTCTGGCTTAGGCTCTTTGACATAGTAGGGGAGTTGTCCACCGAAGCGGAACTGGTGCTGCTGAGCCTCCTCCACGGCCTTCTGGGAGCCGTGTACCAGAGACAGGACCTCGAATGCGAGCGTGTGCTGGGCAATGCGCTTCGACGGGTCAGCCTGGTGCTCAACCATGACTTCCTGAATTTTGCTCATGGGCATGAATGTGAATAGCTTGAGAAGCTTCTCAACATCCTCATCAGGCCGGCGCATAAAGTAACCGTAGAGCTCGAACGGTGTCGTCTTGAACTCATCCAGCCAGATCGCATTGCCCGTGCTCTTGCCAAACTTGACACCAGCAGAATCTGTCAGCAGTGGCACGGTGAAGCCGACGGCTTCGTTCGTCCAAGTGGGAGGGATCCTCATCTCGGGCATTTCCTCGGATTCTCGGATAACCTTCAAAGCGTCGATACCGGCCACGATGTTTCCGTACTGGTCAGAGCCGCCGATCTGCATTTGAACGCCAATCTTCTGGTACATGTGCCAGAAATCCCAGCCTTGAAACAGGGGATACATGAATTCGCCAAGGGACATTCCGTCGCCCTCTGTCATTTTTCGTTTGACACTAATGCAATAGCTTAGCTTTGAAAACTAGCAACTTGGAAGCTTCAAAGAGATGAGTTGTGACTTACGTATCGCGCGTCAGCATAGGACCGATTCGGGTGTGTCGTGCCAGTCTCTTGGTGAAATCGTACATCGTAAGGCCTTGCAGCCACATGCCGTTGTTCAGCAAGCTCTGCTTCGCAGCCCAGTCTTTTTCGAAGCCGTACTTGTCCCTCAGTGCCGCCACATTATGCCATAATCTCGACAGCTGGTAGTGTATCTTTGTGACGTTTTTCGAAATATCTGAATTCGACAGTATCTCTCGGGATTGCAAGCGGCCTGTGGGATCGCCAATTCGAGCAGTCGCACCGCCAAGAAGGGTCACAGCTGGGTGGCCGTGGAACCACAGCCAGAAGAGGGGCATCATGGGAAGCAAATGCCCGACATGCATAGAGTCGGCTGTGGGATCAACACCAACGTAGGCTCCTATTCTCTTGACTCGCATGAGCTCTTTGATCTTCTCGGGCGTTCTATAGACTATGTTAGATATCGGATTGACTCTCTAAAATCTAGCAACGTTGAAGCTGGGTCCAATGCATACCCTGCGACATCTTTGATGTAGCCTCTCTCGTCGAGAATATCCCACACATGCGGCAGCTCGCCGTTCTGGATTTTCACTGCTCTCTCCTCCCAGCGCTTGTTGCCCTCGGCCACTTTTTCCAGGTATGAAGTAGCAATGCCGCGCGCATTCTGAATGCGGCCCAAAGCCCAGGCGGATTTTCGGACTTGTCGTGAGCTGGCGCATCGCATGGCGAGCAGGGTCTTCGAGATCGCTGTTTGAGGGGCCATTGCCGATGATATTGGCCTTGATGGAGCCAATAGAATCCGAAAACGAAAACAAATGAATCCCCCAGTTATTATGCCCACATGCTCGAGCCTTGACGACGACTCACGGACTGAGGCCCTCCAAAAAGTTCATCCCACCTTGATGACTTTCAATATGGAGCACAAAAATTCACATGCGATCTCTAAAAGCCAGCCAATCAGAAGCGCCTTGATGCTCTAGCACGGAACCACGTTGTTGCGCCCCGGTTCACGGGCTTCGGAACCGATTCAGCCAATCATGGAGCTCCCAATTCGAGATCCTCGGCAATACCTCTCCCGTCCGGTTTGCGTAGCAAAACCACCGTCTTGCTGCCCGTCATCCCGAATCGAAACCGCCCTGTAGCTTGCGCGAAGCGTCTGCCGACTCTAGATTTGGGCGCCACTGCTATTCCAATCGCAACCGGGACTTTATTGCATCGAAATGGCATCTATTATGCGACCGTCTCTGCTGCGGCAGACCGCGCTGGCGGCGAAGCCTGCGTTCCGAAACAATGCTATCAAGGCTGCGGCTTTCCACACCTCTACCCAGCGCTCGGCTATCCTGCCCCCAGGACCTCGTGAGAATCCCCGGCTTTGCAACATGATAATGCGTTGGATCTGAATTTTGCTAACGTGCTGTTTTCCGCAGAGCGAATTGAGGGAACAGGTATGCGGCCGACTGCCCCGTGACTCTCACATGCCGAAGAATTACGATATTAACCACCAGCACAGTCAACGACCCTGCTCCCATCCCCATCCCCAACGCTACCCAGGGATCATACCACTGGACCTTTGAGCGCCTCCTCGCCGCCGGCCTCGTGCCTCTCACCATTGCGCCCTTTGCCGCCGGTTCTCTCAACCCCACCACCGACGCCATCCTGTGCTCTGCCGTCCTCCTGCACTCCCACATCGGCTTCCAGTCCGTCATCATTGACTACATCCCCACGCGAACCTACCCCGGCCTGCGAAAGTTCTTCTGGTGGGGTCTGAACCTTGCGACTGTCACTGTTGGTGTTGGCTTGTACGAGTTTGAGACCAATGACGTCGGCGTCACTGAGGCTATCAAGAGACTCTGGAAGGCATAAAGAGGGGCATGCAGGGGAAAGAAAAGAGAAGGAAAATGGAAGAAACTTGAACAAATCTTATAGCTGATTTCAGGGAGTGAATCATTGGGTTTGAAGGCTGGTACTTTGTAACTGATATTATGCGCCATTTCGCCGAAGAGGGCTGTGAGCGCTTGTATAGAAGTACTATCAAAAAAGAAGCAAATGTATAACACTATGGATTCGAGCTTCGTTTCTCATTGGCTTTACTTTTTATTGTTTCTTGCTCTTTATTTGTACCGCGGGACTGGTACTAGCTCGACTATGTTCCGCATTTTTGTTTTTATAGTCGGTTAGGAATACGGTTTCTTCCTAGACTATAACTGAGCCTTTGAACCACTAACAACCACCTACCACCGAACTTAATTCCAAGTCTCCACACAACGGTGCTCTGGTACCACTCCGACCAGCAGTAATATTGTACAGTTACTACAGCATATTATTCAGCCCCACGAAGAATACCACAAACCTAAGCACAAAACCCACCAGCAACTCCTTCCACCCCACATAGGTAAGCACCGTCCCGCGTTCGAATCCTTACTTCGTCGTAAGCTTATATACCGTTTACCCACGACCCCTAATAACTCTTCTACCTCTGGGTGGTCTAGTTGGTTCATGGCGTTCGACTGTAATGGATAACATCTCATCGAAAAGTCGGCGGTTCGATTCCGTCCCCGGAGAGTAAATTCTCACCGGAGAAGAGTTACCTTTTTTTGCTCTCTTAGACTAGAGAATTTTTTTTTTCCCCTTCTCTTTTTAATATTGTTCCCTTTGGTATTATTCAGTTTTACTTTATTCTCTCTTCTCTTCTTTTATTTCCTCTTGGGCTGGCCCGTTGAATTTAATTTTTCGCTTTGAGTGTCAGCGATAGTCTACCTCACCTTAAATATGTTCTGGTAAAAGAATACGACAAGAGCACGCAACACCAAAATACTATTCAAACTCTTTTACTTTACAAATCCAATGCTCACTTTACCAGTTAAATTGTTTGGCTTATCGTATATAAACTTGATTCTTTTTATTTTCCTTCTTAGTACTACAAGCATGAAACACTCCTAATTTTGTCCCCTTTCATACAAGATTGAGTATCATTCTCAAATTCCTTGGGTAAAGTGTTGGACGATACCCCTTGACTCAATTTTTACCACCTATCCATCTAAATTTATTTATCAATCTTTTAAATGGTCAGGCTAGTGATGTCGCCTCCTCCAATGCGATCAAACTCAGGAGTAGGCGGGGGCAAATTCTCAGTCTTGGTGCAGATCCAGCAGCTAGCATACATGTTTACGCGATCGATGCATGCGCCATCAACTCTGGAGCCGTGGCACTGGGCAGTGAACCCATGTGCTTCAAAAACCTTGATATACCAGGGGCTTAAAGCAGACGTACGAAGCAGGACACGGCCGCCCATCTTGAGCGCCCTGTTGAGTTTGCTAATCTGAGCAGCCGCCGCTTGGGAGCCAGTGTCAAACCAGTCCATGCTGTCCATAATGACGGCGACAGTAAGAGTTCCAGGGGTAATACGAGCAATGACCTCTTCAAGCTCATCAGTGTGGATGCGAAGGCCATCCAAGGCACCCCGACGTGAGAGCTTGGCATGAACCTCGGGGCGGAGATACTCAGGGTGGCACTTGCGTGAAAACTTGCCGTCCATACAGACGTAGTAGTAGGGGTTGTCAGTACCAATGTGAGTTTCTTCGGCAACGGGATCTAGCGTGTTGACCATGTAGTGCCAGATAGCATGAGAACGAGTGTTCTTCGCCTTACCCTGCTTCACTAGGTCAGAATCGGCATGGTCTTTCTCAATCATCGCGAGCTGATTCTTGGGAACACCGAGAGCGGCCCAGAGGAAACTTTCTTGCGAGACGACCAAATTGCAGATGAGTTTAGAGAGTAAAGCGGGACGGATCTTGTTGCGCCACATCTCTCGTTGCTCATTCAAAGTTCGAGATTCGAGCAGCTTCTTGACGGCAGACTTCAATCCAAAGATACGGGAGATCCAGCGGAAAGCGCGAATGGCGTGGCGGGAGCCACCAGTGTCGTAGAGACCGTACCCCTTATTGTTCTGGAAGACGTGGACGTTCTTGAGCCAATATTGGAATGCACGGCCAGAGAGATGAGGAGACAGCTTGGTAAGGAGCAGCTCGCGGAAGTTAGAGTGCTTTCCATCGCCAAAGATCTTCCAGAAATCCTCATATGGAAGAGCCGTATAAGCGGCAGCCTTGAGCTCCAGAAGATGGTTCTGAGTCGGGTTAAGGTCAACAGCGTGAACACGAGCAGGACTCTGGGCAAGGTAGGAAATGATGTTGTCTCCAGCAGAGGTGATGGCAAGGATCTTATCATCAGGACCAAGCTTTAACAAGCGCTCGTCAACGCGGGCATCCTCCCATGTGAACGCATAGATGTATTCATCATTGAATTGGGTGTGCTTCTGCAGCCTGTCATCATAATAGATCCGCCAGTGGTGGTTTTGATAGAAGAACGAGGGAAGAGGTAAGTTGGCAGACAGATTCTCAACGGCAGTGATGAAGGCCTTGGAGCGAATCTCTGGTGCAGATCTCTCAATCGCACGAGTCAGAGCATCTCCTTGGTTTGCAGGGTACAGGTAGGGCGATTCCGTGGCCAACGCATCAATGCGCTCAATAATTTCATGAGGCAAGCTTGATGCCGAAAACGGCTTCTTTTGGCATCCAACCCAGACATAGTATGGGATGTAGCCGAGAGTGCGGTTTCTGAAGTTGAAGTTGAGAACGGTACCAAACTTGTATTCGAGGTAATCACGGCGGCCAGGCTCAAGACCAACACGGTCAATGTCAAACCAGGCGCGCCAGAAGTTGCGGGATAGCATATTGACATGACGATCTACAAGGCCACCTGTGTAGTTGCGGAAAGAGTAATCAATCTGGTTCTGGACGTAGAAGTCAACCACTCCCAGGATACCATGAGGAGCCAGTAGCGAGTTCACAGAGTCAACCACAGAATAGTAATCCGGCTACACGAGAGTCAATATATTTTTCAATGGAGCAAAACTATATCAAGGACTCACAATCATGGACAAGCTGTATGAAAAAGTGACCAAATCAGCGCCACCATAGTCTTGGCGCTGCTGGGTGAGATAGCTGAGCGCAGGAGATCTTGGGGCGACTTGACGGCCGGGCATGTCAGCTTCGTAATCTTCCAGGCGGAACTTGCGAGCGTCTTGGCAGACAACTCGAACATTTTTCCAGCCAAGTCTCTCAAAACGCTTCTTTGCTACTTCGCAGAGAGACGGAGAGAAATCAACGAGGTAGACGCTGGAGAAAAAAGTAGGGACATCGACGAACTGCGACATGGCTTCAATATTCCAGCCAGTGCCGCCGCCGACCTGTTTTGATGTTAGTTTAATTGTCTTATATCTGCATCCTCTTCCAGTGCTTTGCTACCGGGGATGAGATCAAACAATGGATTGTCTTACATCAACCCAGATACGCTTGGTCCTGTTGCCGTCAGTAGCTGTCTCGGCTTTCGCCTCAAGCTGGGCGGCGACAAGGGCCAGCATGTCTTCGCGACCGCGAAGAAGGACCTTGCGAGTGGCATCATAAGCCCCGGCCTGCTTCTTGTAGAAGCTCTCTAGAGCGTCCTGCTGGGAAGCCTTGGAATCGCCCTGATGGGGTTTGATGAAGCAAGAATAGAAAAAAAGGAAAAAAGAGCTGATAACGCCAGGCGTATCGTTTTTTTGCCCGGTACCTCGAGAGGCAACCAAACCGGAGATGCAAAGGCCACCTAAGACGGAGGCTGCTATTCCAGCATATAGAGGATTAATCTCGTTGCCAAAAGGCAAGATGTTAATGTTACCACCCTAGGAGGCGAAAGGCATTTAGCATATTGATTCATAGATTGTAGATTAAAAGCAGTGAGAGATACAGGAAAAGCCATGATATTCTCTCATTTTACTTATTGAGAGAACAAAGTAGAAGTATTGATCACGGGCTAAGGATCGGTGTTGAATCCAGCAATGAAGAAAGGTTGAAAATGACGAGAAGATAAAACTGAGAGAAAAAAGTTCCAGGAAAAGGAGCAGGAAAGAACAGGATAAATACACGAGGGGTTTGGCTTTGCCCATGTACACAATTATAAGCATCCAGCAGCTCAGCTACAACTACACCCACTGCCATATTGACCGGAAGCGAGCTCCTTGGGGTCACACCAGACATACCAACCCACCTTGGAGTGCGGGCAGCAATATCTTTGGATACCTTATCCTTGAGCAACATTGGGTTAGAAGCGCATATCCCCGGCCGTACTGGGCATTCAATTGGTGAAAACCAGCTCGTTGACATAGGAGCGAACACAGTACGCCGTAAGAGCACACTCTATACATTGACTTCTCAGCAATTCTGCGAATATCACATGCCAAAAGGTTCCTGTCAACGAGGATAGAGCGCAGGGGCCTCCACTAAAGTGTCAGGGATCATCGTCTTGTGCAGCAGCTTGCGACTGTCTCAAGCAATGGGTAACGCGCGAACAGGAGGTGGAAATCGCGGTTCGAACGTATTGGCCAATGACTGAACCACATGCTTGGACAGAGAGCTGCGCCAGGGTAGCGTATTGTTGGGCCATACACGTGCAAATTGTTGAGGCAAGCAAAGAAGATGCTCCATATTCTATCCCGTAGTAACGCCATTGGGTGGTAGCTCCATGCGGTACATAATTCCAGGGTCTGGATGGGTCAATGATAGTACCTTGTTCGTACACTTAGGCCACCTAGCACGATCAAGCGAGCACTTCCCCTTGGATAGCTCCGTGGGTAGCATTTGCAATGCCGTATTTTGCCTACGGCTTCATCGCGAATAGTTCTAGCTGCCTCCATGTCAGCGGGGCACCACAGGAGTGGGGGTTACGTGTGTGGATGGACTTCAGATGCCATTGGGATTCCCGTGGGGAGTCACGACAGATCCGGCTGATGTCATGGCTATAATTTGCCCGCACGGCATGGTTACATTTGTAGCTGCAGTTGCCATTGCATTGCTTCGGAACAAGTGGTTTGGCAAGTAGAGCCAGTTGGGTAATGGAAAACTCTCAGGATGCAGCGAAAGCGCACGCAGTCTGGAGCACCATCCGGCTCCATCCAGCCACAATTGTGGCATCTCCTAGTTAGTGACGGATGATACCGGCAGAATACGCCCCAGGGTCGGTCCTCAATGGCCCCGTGCTCCAATTCCATGCTAAGATTGACAGTCCCTGGATTCTGGCGCCCAAGTCAGCAAGTCAGGTCCATCCATCCACACACACTCAGGCTATTTGCGTAGTCCAACTAGTGTCAGGCAAGTGGAGTTAGTACCTGTCTGGGGAACCGCCAATCAAGCATAGCATCCACAGCACATGCAACGGAGAGCGAGGCCCGTAGGAACACTCCGCCATGAGAGGTAGGCTGATATTATGGACATATAAATGATCGTCATGGGATAGTTGCCACCGGGCGCTAGCTATCGACAGCGGTTGGCGCAGAGTGTGTCAAGCTGCCTGCTGTCTGCCTGCATCTGAGCTGCCAAAACGCGGTATTGAAGGTTGCCGAAAGAATTTCCTACAACTGGTCAGCTCCCACCAAACAGCGAGCAGTAAATCCAGCGATGCAATAGGGTAGGCGTTGACAAGCCTCAGCTGTTGATGCTGTCTTCAGATGGTGGGGTAGCTACACTTGCCAGAATCGCTGAGCTGAGCTGAGCGTGAAGTGAAGATTTGGCTATGCTTCAAAAGATGCATTAAAACCGTATGCTGCTGCATGCTGGCATACAAATAAAAGCTATTGTATCAAAACGAACAATAAGCTACTCCTGTTGAATTATTCAGTGCTCATGCCATCCATGTGCCATTCTGCGCAGGCTGTGTTTGCGATTGAGACATTACGTAACCAACATCCGGAAAAACCTGTCTTCCGAGCGCATCGCCTCGAGATCACGACACCCCATTCATGACGCTACTTTATGCACTTACATGAGCCTTGGACGCGCGACAATGGGCTTTTGTTCCATCGCAGGCAACCACAGTGCAGGGCTTCACTCGTGAGATCCAACGCCGGCATCTTACAAACCTGCAGCGTTATCCATGAATTAATAGCACTTGCATTCTAACGTCGCCATCATGCCTCCCGCATCTGGGCAGAAGGGCACTGGCAAGAAGAACTCGGCCGCCATGCAGAAACAGAGCCGAAACTCAACGCCGGTCCCGGCCCCAGCATCGGCCCTTCCACCACAGGAGTTTTACGACCCAGATTATCTCGATACTAGAGTCATCTTGTTTTCGAATCTTACGTTTGACAACCTGGTGGACCAAAGCGCCTCCAGCGCTCCGGTTCCCGAGTCGCGGAGTGTTGACGCCATGCTTGAAAAGCTTAAGACGCTGATCAATATCATGGAAAAACGCTCCACTTTTTATGACCGAGGAATGAGATATCTCGCGGACGAGCGGAAAAAGCGTCCCGAGGATATGCGTATCGACGTGCGGGACCAAGATTCGAAGAAGTCTAAGCACAAGAGGAAGAAGGGCACCGATACCGCAGGTGATGGTATGTTTCTGCACTGCTATACCCGATCCAGCGAGCGCATGGGTATTCGCATGACACGACACTGACCGTATGCAAATAGAACAATCCTCTCCGCTAAGAGATCCAAAGCGAAAGCACGCACGCGACAATGATGACGCCAGCTCCTCGCTCTCCCCCATTGCAGGAGGAGCATCTCCCAACGCCATGGAAACCGACGAGAAGCCCAAGAAAGAGGAAGAAGAGGAGGAAGAGAGTTCAGAAGATGAAGGAGCACCTCCAAGGCGTGAACTTCCTCAAGCGCAAACCTTTGGGGACGATCCATCGACATTTCCAGACCCCACTGTTTACGAAATTTTACCTACATATGAGGGTATGCCCGACGAAGAAAGAAAGAAGATTTACTCCGTCGCCGTTTACCCCAAGAGCGACCTTGCCGACTTGATTGCTGGCGATCCCCCGGACAAGGACTTTAGTAATACGAAACCGAGCAGTCAAATCAACTTTTCAACATTTTCAACATATATCGATCCGTATTTCCGCCCATTCTCTGAAGAAGATTTGGCGTTTCTGCGAGAGCGTAGTGATCGCGTATCGCCCTTTGTCATGCCAAAGCGTGGCAAGAGACATTACACCGAAATTTGGGCTGAAGAAGACGGCGCCATGTCAATCGACTCACCGCAGCAGAATCGTGACAAGCTGCCTCCAAACCAGCCTCGTGGCACCATCGATAATATGAATGATAACGTAGCTGAGACGGATGCGCTGTCCATCGGCCCCCTTGCGACGCGATTATTGCAGGCACTGCGCCCTGAGTCGCGAATACCGTCATCTGATGATAAGCCCACCACTAACGGTATTACAAATGGCGACGTCAGCATGAATGGAGACATTAATGGAGACGAACCGAATGGAGTTGCAGAGGATAAATCAAGCCCGGTACCCCCGGCTACCTTTATGACCGAGTCATCTACGGAAGCATGGAAAAAGGCTACACATCCAAAGCTTGAATATGCCCAGGTTGAGGAGCGGCTTAAGCAGGAGCTTCGTCATATTGGCTTTCTCCCACAAGAAGGCATTGAAACTGAGTATGACGGCCACTTTGACGACGAGGTCGCGGGCAGACTGCGGTTGCTGCAGGCTAGACTCAAAGAGCAGATGCTCGTCAATGGTGCGCGCAAAGCGCGGCTGATGGATTTGGTGCGTGAGCGGATGGCTCATCAAGAATACCAAACCATTCTTGAGGATCTAGATTCGCAAGTCAATGCCGCATATCTGAAGCGCACGCGAACGATGGGGAAGAGCAAGAAGTCTAAGCGCCCCGGAGGTGCAGGCGGTGGCAGCCATTTTGTCGGAGGCGCAGCAGGCATGGCGCGGCCAGGAATAGGAGACCTGACCAAGACGCTGATGGAGCGGCGGAGGAGATGGATAGACACGATAGGATCTGTCTTTGACGACGAGAATTTGAACAAGGTTCCACGAGTCGAGGACCCAGACAGTTCCATCTTTAAACCTGAAGAAATGGCTGAGCTTATAAAGAAGGAGAAGGATCAATGGGACGACGAGATTGAAGAGGAGTAAATTTGAGATTATTCGGAATGGCTTTTCTAGGTGTTTGGAAGGCTGGCCTTGGTCTTGTTAATTTTGGGCGGCCTTGGGGGCATGACTTACAGAAGTATTGATTTATTGTACTGGCGTTGGGAGGCTTTGGATTGGCTTGCGCAAGTCGGGCAAAGATAGATATCATTATCCAATGTTGAGCAATTGAAACTTCCTGGTTACGAGGAATGTTGGCTCTCTTTTTTACACTGGTATTTCTTTATGCAGGTGACGACGCTTTTGCAATGACCTGGATGCTATATATGAGGCATCTTGGCAAATAGTGAGGCCGAGTTAGGACTTTCCTAGAATCTCCTTTGTGGAATCAACGATTTGCACAACCACGATATTTGCAAATCCATCTTTCTCATCGCTTGTAGTAAGAAGAGCGCTGGACGTCAATGCCGTGTTGAAGCTATTAGCAGCTAAGGTGTCTAAGCTTAGAATGACAGGCCTAGCTCCTGGGTTGGAAAGATAAAGGCGAACAGAGAGGTACGTAACAGGTACCGCCCGTATCAACCGTCCTTATCTATCGACACTGAAGGTTCAGCGTCAACCATCGCTCTGCGGGGAAAAGCTGCATGACAGCTCAAGTTTTATTTTGCGACCCCGGATGGTAGGCTTTTGTCTTTCTTATTGCTCCCATAATTCCATAACTTGTCCTATCTGAAGCTGGGTGACACAATGCACCTGGTACCAAAAGAGGTGCGCCGGACACTGTCCTCTCCTAAGAGCTATAGTGGATCTCGCGCCTAACCATCAACGTACAGCTCGACAAGCTCGTCATCTCGCAGGTGGGCTTTCTGGCGCAGAAGCGGCTTGCCAGAGGCGTCAAACTGAACCACAGCGAAGCAACGGTACGAAATTGGATCATGCCTCGAGCTTTGCTGCCATCATTCAGCAGCTAGCATCTTCGGCTACTGCAGCTTATACGCAGTTGATTGGTAAAAGACTACATAGCTAACTCAGTTCGCTGCTACAAGGCGCTTATTGCAAACAACCTGCACGAACTCATCCGCGATGGCAACCACAGCGTCGCAGATCTCATGGACATCGGCTCTACTATGCTGGGCCGCCGCCATGTCCAGCCCTCCGTCTGCTCTACTCTGACAGAAATCCAGGTTGAAGGCACATTCCCCATGGGCACGTATCTGGTCACTGTTCACAATCCAATCCGCACGGACGACGGTGATCTTGCTCGGGCTTTGTATGGGAGCTTTCTGCCCATTCCAGATGCTAGCCTGTTCCCTCTTGCGTCCCCGGAGGAATATGAGCCTACTTCGCGGCCTGGCGTGGTGGTGGCTGTCAAAGGCAAGATAGCGCTCAACGAGAACCGCAAGAGGGTAAAGCTCAGAGTGACAAGCAAGGGTGATCGACCTATCCAAGTGGGCTCGCATTATCATTTCATCGAGACGAATCCGCAGCTGGATTTTGATCGTGAAAAGGCATACGGGCATCGTCTTGATATTCCTGCAGGCACCTCAGTCCGATTTGAGCCCGGAGACACTAAAACAGTGACTCTTGTGGAAATTGGGGGTAACAAGGTCATCCGCGGAGGAAACAACCTCGCCACCGGAGGCCTGGAGCTATGGAGAGTCAATGATATCGTTGAAAGTCTGCAAAAGGCTGGCTTCGCACACACACCAGAGCCTTTTGCTGATTCTGCCCACATCGACGGCTTCCAGATAGATCGCGCCGCATATGCCACAATGTTTGGCCCCACGACTGGCGACTTGGTCCGCTTAGGAAATACAAGCCTTTGGGTCAAGGTCGAGAAAGATTGTACTGTTTATGGTGATGAGTGTAAGTTTGGCGGCGGCAAGACATTGCGAGAGGGCATGGGGCAAGCTTCTGGACGGCCAGATGCGGACTCTTTGGACTTGGTGGTGACCAACGCGCTTGTGGTTGACTGGACAGGCATCTACAAAGCCGACATTGGTGTTAAGAATGGCCGCATTGTAGGAATCGGCAAGGCAGGCAACCCTGATGTCATGGAAGGCGTAACGCCTGAAATGGTCGTTGGCAGCTGTACCGATGTTATTGCTGGAGAAGGAAAGATCATCACGGCCGGCGGTATTGACACTCATATTCATTTCATTTGTCCACAGCAAGCGAACGAGTCTCTGGCATCAGGAGTCACTACGCTGCTGGGAGGTGGCGTGGGACCTAGGTAAGTTGCACATGCTCCTTTCACTTACACATCTGATGCATCTACATGCGTCCTATATTTGAGGCTTTGGCTGATGTAATTCACAAAGTGCTGGCACCAATGCGACAACTTGTACTCCAGGCAAGAACTATATGCGACAGATGCTCCAGGCTTGTGATGAGCTCCCTGTGAATGTTGGTATCACTGGCAAGGGCAACGACAGCTCCCCAGGCGCCCTGCGTGAGCAGGTTGCCGCTGGAGCTTGTGGCCTCAAACTGCACGAGGATTGGGGCAGCACACCGGCAGCAATTGATTCATGCCTCACAGTCTGCGACGAGCTCGATGTCCAGTGTCTCATCCACACCGATACGCTAAACGAGTCTGGCTTTGTCGAGTCCACCATCGAAGCTTTCAAGGGCCGCACCATCCATACATATCATACTGAAGGCGCGGGTGGTGGCCATGCCCCAGACATTATCTCCGTGGTTGAGCACCCCTATGTGCTTCCTTCATCGACCAATCCTACCCGACCTTACACTTCCAACACCCTCGACGAGCACTTGGACATGCTCATGGTGTGCCACCACCTATCCAAGGACATCCCGGAGGACGTTGCGTTTGCCGAAAGTCGAATCCGTGACAAGACCATCGCCGCGGAGGATGTGCTCCACGACCTCGGCGCCATCAGCATGATGAGCTCTGACTCACAGGCCATGGGAAGATGCGGCGAGGTCATTCTCAGGACGTGGAACACGGCTGACAAGAACAAGTCGCAGAGGGGCACATTGGAAGAAGACGCCGGAACGGGCGCCGATAACTTTAGGGTGAAGCGCTACGTGAGCAAGTATACAATCAATCCGGCTCTGGCACAAGGCTTCGGCCATATCATTGGCAGCATCGAGGTGGGCAAGCTGGCAGATTTGGTGGTCTGGGACCCAGCTTGGTTTGGCACGAAGCCGTCGCTGGTAATCAAGAGCGGACTCATTGCCTTGGCTCAGATGGTAAGTGTTTATATACACTGCTTGCTTCCGCCTCGAGACACCTTGTTCAACTAACAATATTTCAACTCTCCAGGGTGACCCCAACGCCTCCATCCCCACCGTCCAACCCATCATCGCCCGTCCCATGTTCGCCCCACTGGTGCCGCAAACCAGCATCCTCTTTGTCTCCAACGAATCCATCACCTCTGGCGCCATCGAGTCGTACGGCCTGCGCAAGCGCGTTGAGGCTGTCAAGGGATGTCGCAACGTATCCAAGCGGGATATGCGCTTCAACGATGTCATGCCTAAGATGAGGGTTGATCCGGAGAGCTACGTCGTTGAAGCAGATGGACGGGTGTGCATTGCTGAGCCAGCGACTACGCTGCCCTTGACACAGGCTTGGTATGTGTATTGATTTATATCTAGATGACAATGCTAGAGCTATTTATTAAAGTAGCTATGGAGTATTACTCTCTGTATTTAAGGAACTATAGGCCTGGGTCCCTAAACTTTTGTTTACCTCACCTCAGCTGGCGTATTTTGTAGTGCTCAGTACCTAAGATGATATCAGTGCAGTAACCCGCTTATGTTTATATCAACCTATTGAAAGCAGTCGACATGATCGGTGCATATTAGGTATTTATATATAATTAATGAGTTGTTGGATTGAGGATAAGAATATTAGAACTTCGGTGCCCAAGGAGTTAATAATAGTAGTAATTGACAAAGAAATCCTTTATAAAATGCAGCATTAGATTGCATTTAGCTTGAGTCGGTTGGTGTAAGTCAGTCATCTTGCATGTACCGATTTGCTATGGCTCTCGCAGTGGGTTGTTCTGCACGGCTACCGTCCAATAGTTGCTGCAAATTACATATGCCCTGTCGCTGTGAGATTGGGCCTAACGGAATCACGATCAGGCTGCAACGGCTTTTGTCTCTTTGACTTACTTCATACTCACCCCACTTCATGCGGCTATCAACATTTCGGAAACCAACCAGGAAAGAGGAACATGATAGGAATTCAAAATGGGGCTAAAAGACCGGTTTAAGAAAAAATTCAAAAGAGAGACGCCGACTAATAGATCCAGTAATCAAAACAATACTGTCAAGTTGGGCGATGCCCAAGAAAATGAAACGGCTCAAAGGCCCAAAGTTCGAATAGAAGATACGCCAATCAGCGAGCTTTGGAACGTGGCATATGAAAACCTACGAGAGGAGGACGGTGCTCTTATCGCCGAGTATGAGAAGAGCTTCCAGCGCAACATCGCCGCCGGATTGAGGGAAAGCCTCCATCTGAAGCCAAATATGAGAGACCAGCTGCGAACAGTCTTGGAAGAGAGAATGAACGAAGTCAGCAAAAAAGCATCAAAGCTTGGCAAAACTGAGGTCCCGGCAACAGAGGCTGTGCAGCTCATTCTAAAGATTGTAGATTCGGCCAACGACTACATCAGTAGTGCCGCGAGCGCCAACCCATACACCTCGATTGCGTGGACTGGCGTCAGCCTTATGCTTCCAGTAAGTAAAACTACGAATATCTACATGTATTCTTTCAGTTTATATTCATTTAGACGATAGCTTTTGATGAACCCATCCAAGCAAAGGGACTCTTTAGCGAAAGCGTTGGGGGACATTGCATCTCTTATCACGCAGAGTATAATGAGAGAAGAGTTTTACAAAGAGTGTTATAAACCAGGCTCGAGCAGTCATGAAACATTCCGACTATCGCACGGCCAATACATGGTCGCCTTAGAGAGCCTTTATAGGCAAATTTTAAAATTTCAAGTCATAAGCTGTTGCTACTACTCCAAAAACTCAGCTTTCCGTCTCGGTCTTGATGCTGTTAAATGGAATGATTGGCGTCAACTGCTCGCTGAGGTTCATGAAAAGAATAACAGTTTCATCGCTGTTGAAAACATCATGCGGGACATACGGCTCCACGAGGAACGCAAGGCTGCTGACGATCGGCAGCAAGCAGCTCTACATTCCTTTTCTGCTATGAATATGGAACTATCCAAGGCTAACAAAATCAAGGAAGCTGAAGGGTACACTAAACTACTGCGCTGGCTTTGCGATATCGACCCGTCCTCGATGTACAATGCTGCGCGCGATAAGCATGAGGCTGGCACATGTGGATGGCTAGTACAAGATAGTGATGAGTTCAAGGCTTGGGAAGAAGGCAAGAGCTCGTTATTGTGGCTTCACGGCAAAGGCATGTCTAGTGTTTTTGCTTATTTGAATGGCAACAGTTTATCTGCTGAGAAGAGTGGCTAAATTATCTGCAGCTGGCTCAGGTAAATCAATTTTAAGTTCTTCAGTCATCAATCACTTGCAAGACCGTCATGCCTCAAAGCCTTCAACCGCACTGGCCTACTTCTACTTCAGCTTTAGTGATCCCAAGAAGCAAAATGTTGATGGCATGCTGGCATCTCTTGTGAAGCAGATCAACTCCTGCCAGCCCAACAAACAAATACTCCAGCGTCTTGGCGATTATATGGCTAAAGAGCAGCGTCCTGATATCAAAACACTCCAAGAGGTCTTAATGACGTCCTTGGATGGGTTTTCAGATGTCTACGTTGTAATCGACGCCTTGGATGAGTGCCCGATGCTCAATGGGCGCCGTGAAAAGCTGCTTAAGAGTTTACGTTATATCCTAGCCAATGCACCTGATAGCCTCCACGTGTTTTTAACAAGCCGCAAGGAGCCTGACATTGACGTTAAGATACGTGCTCACTTGTCTGAGCCTTTGAAAATCGAAATTGACTTATTAGCTCATCGGGAGATTCTCAATCGCGATATACTCCATTATATTGATTCAAAACTGGCAAGTGAGGATTTCCAGTCTTGGCCAGAGAGCATAAAAATGCAAGCGAGAAACTCGTTAATAGATAAAGCAGATTGCATGTGAGTAATGAAATGCTTCAACAAAAGATCCATACAATGTTATTATTAACAACAGGGCGGTACCCAGGTTTCAATATGTCCAGTGTCAGTTTGAAATACTCCAAAATCTGTCATCTGAGAGCTTGATCCATAGGGCTCTGGAAAACCTTCCTGCAGGACTTGACGCAACTTATGACAGAATCTTTACGAATATTAATTCCGATTTCAAAGATCAAGTTATAAATTCACTGAAATGGCTGGCCTTTTCAATGAAAACTTTAACTCTTGGGCAGCTCTCTGAGATATTCATTCTTCGACTACACGGCGATGTTGTCATTGATGAGGCTGAGCGTCTCTTTTCCCCTGAAGACATACTCAAGTATTTTTCTGGCTTAATTGTCACCCAAAAGGGCCGCAACTCGGTCATTGAAGTCCGTCTAGTCCACTTCTCTCTGAAAGAGTATTTCATTTCGACTAGGATTGTGGAAAGCGCCCCGGCCTTTGCATTTACTGAGATCGAGGCACATATCTCCATTGGGCGCTCGTGTCTCGCCTATCTCGCCCAATTTAGCACCAAGATCGCAAGGCAATTTCAACATCAGGTCTCGGGCTTGGCGAAATATATGCTCGACTATTGGATGATCCATCTCGAAGAGATTCCGTGCGCAAGATGGCCGCCTAAGATGGCACAGGATGCTGCTCTCGTGCTTGGCGCCCACAGCCAATCTTTCCTCAACCAACTCCTTAACCAACTTGGAATAAATCGTGAATTCCATAATGTGAACATTCCGGACTTTCTACGACTGCAATCATATGGCTATACTGCCTGGCTCGGGCTGTGTCGGTCGACCCAGATGCTGGTGTCTCAGGAGCTAAATGCGTACAGCACTCAAGAAGACTTGGATGTAGCGCTCCAATATGCGGCCTCGGAAGGGAATATAGAGGCGATGAAGACCCTTCTTGAAGCTGGCGCTGACGCCAATGCAGAGGGCGAGAAATGGGGCTCGGCTTTGCTCGCAGCAGCATCAAAAGGCAAACTGAGTGCCCTGGAGCTTCTTGTGAAATTCGGAGCGAATGTTAATGACCCGTCGGAAAGAGGGAGATGCTTGCTCACCAGCATAAAGGAGGAGCCTATTCAATGCCTAAAGTTCCTCCTTGATAGTGGTGCTGACATCGATATGCAGGGCAGCTCTGATGGTACGGCGCTTTACAAAGCAATTGGCAGCAATCGGTTTTCCCTGTGTAAGCTACTGTTGGAAAGAAATGCAAACGTAAACGCTGTTGGTGGAGAGTATTACACGCCGCTTCAGAGAACATGTATACGCGGTGGTGTACCTCAAATTCTTCATTGGGTTGAAACTTTGTTGGAGAGAGGCGCAGACCCCAATATTCGGGGGGGAGAGCTTGGCACAGCACTACAAGCTGTGTGTCGCCATGGAGCTGCGGGAATGATTTCGGTGGTACAGCTTCTCATTGAACATGGCGCTGATGTGAACATTCGTGGAGGGTTGTACGGATCAGCATTCAATGCAGCAGCAAGTTCCATGTCATCCGAGGCTGTCCAGATTATGAAGCTGCTCGTCGATAATGGCGCCGAGATCGACCAACAAGGAGATGGAGAGTTGGGAGCGGCGCTACATATCGCCTGCAACGAAGGATCAACAGAGACTGTGCGCTGGCTTCTCGACAACGGCGCCGATGTCAACGAAGAGAGTGGCCGATTCGCTACGCCGCTTCAAGCTGCCGTGGCTGGGGAACCCTGGGACAGAGAGCAAGAAGTGCTGGATATAGTAGAGCTGCTCATGGAAAGGGGCGCCCGAGTCAACCAACAAGGTGGAGAGTATGGAACTGCGCTGCAGGCCGCCTTCTGGAAATGGGATGCTGACGAACGACTGCGTGGCTTGCTCCTTGAGCATGGCGCCGACGTCAACATAAAAGGCGGAAAATACGGATCTGTGCTTGCTGCGGCCTGCGGAAACCGTCAATTAGGCGTTGAAAGCGTGCGTCTGCTGCTGGACCGCGGCGCTGATGTGAACGCAGATGGCGGCGAATATGGAAGCGCACTTATAGCTGCCTGCGTACGACCGAGGGGAGAAGATGCTGTCGAGATGGTACAATTGCTGCTCGATCATGGTGCAAATGTAAATACAGAAGGCGGGATATATGGAACAGCACTTGCAGCTGCTTGCACTCACGGGGCGAGTCACGGGGTGAGTCTTGGAGTGGTTTCACTGCTGCTGGAGCGCGGTGCTGATCCGCGTCGTCGGGACTGTCTAGCCTGGCATATGGCTGCTCTGTTAGACAGCAGCGATGCCGTTCCTATTCTCGACCTTTTCCTTGACCATATCGACATCAACCACGTGCATGAAGAATATGGGACAGCTCTGCATGCGGCCATTGAATGTTGGAGTCTAAGCTATGATCATTTAATGCCACTTAGATACGAAACTGCCCGCTTGCTTCTTGAGCGCGGCGCTGATGCTGACATCATGGCTGGGGAATTCGGCTTCCCGCTCCAAGCAGCATGTGCGGCAGAATACAGGCCTAAACCTTACGGCCAGTATTTTACTGACATCGACTACCCCTGCGTCAAGACAAAACTGCTTCTCGAGCAGCGCCCCAACATCAACGTCAATGCCCAAGGAGGCATATTCGGCACGGCCCTTCAGGCAGCCGCATATTCAGGTCAGACCGCATCCGTAAGGCTGCTGCTGGATAATAAAGCCGACTGCAATTTGCGCGGAGGAAAGTATGGCAGCGCGTTCAATGCGGCCATCATCCGCGGGAACTGGCATATTGTCGAGATTCTGCTCAAAGCGGGTGCCACGCCTGATTGTCGCCTGCAAGCCGAGCCGGATAAGGAGTGGCTGCAGCGTGTTCGAGAAGAAGATGGCCGAGGGGCTTATGAGAGGTATATGAAGTTTTGGGAGGTTCAGAGCGCCTCTGATTGCATTTCGACGTGATGTATGATGGTGGCAGTGTAAGCATTCGTTGTTGTCTTGTACTTATTCCTCTTAGAGGCTTTGTGTATTCATATGACAATACTAGATAGCAGCTCCCAATGTCATGAATAGTATTTGGCAGCTGGGCAGCAACTTGCTCTATCTGAGTAGAGATGAACGGTTCAGAGCGCCTCTGATGGCACTTCGACGTGATGTATGGTGGTGGCGGTGTAAGCATTTGTAGTTGTCTTATACTCCTCTTGGAGGTTTTGTATATCCAGATAGTAGTATACTATCTGGGCAGCCACTCTCTCTTCGAGTAAAGATAAACAAGCCAGTTCTTACAAGTCAAGTATAGGTGTCACAAAAGATGCAAAAGAGTCAGTCATTTTGCTTAATCATTGCTTTCATTATCGCATACAAAGTTCGGCCGTTCAACACGAGCTTGGAGACTTAAATACACGACGTAAAACCGCCCTTCCGCCCTTTGTCCCATAGAACTAACCAGCCAAAAAAGAGAGAAATAACAAACTATACGCCCTTATAACCATTTTTATACTGACCGCCAGACTGCAGCTCAAAGAGCAGCCAAAACAAAGCGATATAATAAAAGGATATGGGGGAAAAAAATTGGATCCTTCATCATATCAAAACACACACATATGAAGGGCAGGCCCGTATAGGTAAGCCCATCAGATGGGAAGAGAACGAAAGCCACAGACCAAAGAGCCTGCGGCATTCTCATGCAAGGTATCATGGCTCTTACTAGAGCCAAAAACGAAAACCGAGAGCCAACTTGCTAAAAACAAAGGCGACAATCTTCTCCGCAATTCTGTAGTTGCGGTTTGTAGGTAACACAAGATGATGTAGAATGAGATGAGTGCGAAGGATAAAAGATTGCTCTCTCCTCTACAAGTCCCCTCTCCAGCTGCTCGGATGGAGACAACAAGAGAAGCAATTGACGGCAGGAAGAGCAGCAGCTTTGGCTGCTACAGCCAAGAAACGTTCATTACTCAAGTGCTCTTAGTCTTCTTGCGTCCCGACTTCTTGGGCTCCTCCTTCTCAGGCTCGGCGGCCTTGGTCGACGTCCTCCTCCGCTTCTTATCCGGGCTGGCGGGCGCAGCGACCTTTGGCGTCTCTACCTCAGCGGCAGGGGTGGCAGTCTTGCGCTTGCGGGTGGAAGCGGGCTTCTTGGGGGTCTTGGCCGGAGCCTCCTCCTCATTCTCCGAGGGGGCGGCGGCAACCTGCTGCAGCTGCTCGGCAATGGCATCCTGGTCATTGACGGGGACGTCGGCCTGGGCAGCGGCCTCCTTGAGCTCTGGCATGGGGATGTGGAAGTCCTCGGCGTACTTAAGCGCCTCCTCATCGCTCATGTTCTTGGCCAGGGGGTTGCCGTTCTTGTAGGAGTGAACACGGGCATTGTAGAGGCGCAGGTTGTACTGGTAGGCGTTGTTCCAGCCCTGCTTCTCCTGAGGGGTCATGTGAGCCCATCGTCGCTGGCCCTCCTCCTGAACAGCGCCCTTGGGAGCATCAGCGCCAAGGTCGTTGGCAATGATGGAGCGGGCATGCTGCATGTAGAGGAAGTAGGGGGTCAGGGGACGCTTGGGGGCGTTGGGGTCGTGAGTGCGCTTCTTGCGCTCCTTCTTCTCCTCAACGAGGGGGGTCATGTCTGGGATGCCAGGCATCATGAGCTGGGCAGCGGCATTCTCAAAGGTGTTGAGGAGGTCGCCCTGGGGGCCCTCAGCAGTGCCCTCGCCGAGCAGAAGGTTAGTCTGGCGAATGTAGTCATTGGTGAAGGACCTCAGAAGCTCCAGAATGGTGGTGAGTCTGCCAACGGCCTGGTTGAGCTTGTTAGTAAAGAGCTTCAGCGGTTTGCTTTAGGGGGGACGAGAAAACATGGCGGCGGCGGACGGGATGAGCCAAGGCCAGCGCTAAAGCAGAGCTGCTGCAGAGCTCTCTCAAGTGGAGAGCTATAGCTTGCAAGTTCCCACTAGGAAGCAGCTCCAGGCGGCACGACCCAGCGAGACGCGGGGCTAGACCAGCATCCAAATGTAAACAATTGAGGGGCTGGCAGCGCAGGTCGCGCGTTCTCGGTGAAGCGCAGAAGAAAAAAAAGACATGTGCAAGGAAATTGAACCTGCGCCTTTTCTCTCTGCTGCTCTGGCGAGAGATAAGGGCTTTTGTCTCGTCCTGGCGTTCCACAGGCGGCAGAAGCGAGGCACATGGCCACACATTTTTCAGCCAAGAGACAAATCCCGGCTCGCTCGACGTCACTCGAGCTTGCCACTCGGCAGCAGCACGAGCAAAAGAAATGACAGCGGCACACACGCAGTCCCTGGCGCTAGTGCGCGTCCTGGCTCTGCGTTTCTTTCTTCTTCTCACCTCTCCATGAGGCGGTGGGCGGAAATGAAGACCAGTCTAGATGGAAATAAAACTCACCGAGTCGCGCACGCGCAGGAAGCTGTCGTTGTCGACAACGCGCTGGGGCACGCCAGACACGACAGGCGCGGGAACTACTGCTGGGTGCAGGCCGCCGACGACGGGCGCGGGCACCATGGTGGGAGGAGGCACAACGGCCACGGGCAGGGCCTTAGCCTTCTCCTCGGCAGACTTCTTGGGCGGGCGAGGCATGGTGGATGATGACGGGCTTGGTGGTTGCTCTAGTGGCGGCGTGCTGCTGGAATTTTTTTTGGGCGCGTTGCGGTGCGGTGCGCCTCTTGTAGCTTCTTGCTTTTGTGTCCTGCAGGGCTCAAAAGGCAGATGCGCTGTTGCGAAGTTCTGGCAAGAAAAAGGGCCGCTGGAAGCGATCTAAAGGATAGCGGGATGAGGGTGAAAAGTGGTGCGGCTTGGGGGGATTGATGGGAGGGGGAGAGTGCTGAAGAACGGGGGAAAATAGAATTTCGGGGGTTGGGGCTGGGTGGTGGGCGGTGCGCCCAATAAGTACCTGAGCCGGGAATCTTGGGTGCGCGCGCAATCACCAAGCGGCAGCCGCAGCGGTCGACTTTTTTTTTTCTGGCTCATTTTTTTTTGGGCTGGCGCCCCTCCCAGCCCCCTCTCACACCCTCCAAGGCCAGGTGGTACTCCGCTATTTTGCGGTGATTGCTCGTGCTAACAGCACCCGCTGCATTTTCTGGCGCGTACGCAGACAGTCGACTGGCTGTTTCGATTGGAAATTGAAATCTCTGCACAGCCGCCAGGCTCCAGCCCAACCAGAGGCCCATCCCGCCCGCGCACTGATTTTACTTGAAGCAACGGTTGCTTGTGCTGCTATTAATGGCCCTCTGTCCGAAAGACGGCCGTGGTCTGCCCTGCCCTGCCCTGTCTGATAGCGAGACCCCGCACTGCGCTCGTGGCCTGTTCCTCAGCAGCTGGGCCGCTGGACGCGCTGGGCTCTGGCCACTGGAACCTATAGCCGGCCGCGGATATCCGCACGATCCATGGGCTGGGCGCCCTGCTGTAGCGCTCCAGCATTGGCAGCGCCCCTCAGCCGTTGCGTTGCTCATGGCACGCTCAGCTTACCCGCTGGCACGATGGAATTTGACCTCGACGAGAGCCAGCTCGATGTGTTGAGGCCATTGTCTGCCCACGGAGCACCTAAAACCACCTGTGAACTTTTTGGTCGCAGCACAAGCCCATCCCCATCCGCCCCATACCAGCAGCCAGAGCTGTCGACAGCAGCAGCCTGCATCACGACAGCACCATGCAGCCCAGCAATTATCAACAGGCCTGGCAGTATCCAGCATAGCCCAGCCGCTATGCATCTCAGTGGGCGGTCAAGTCGCCCGCTCCACCTGCACGTCTTTCCCTCTGCGCTGGATTCTTCTCTCGTCTGCACACACATCATTTTATACAGAGCACCGCGTACTTTGTGCGTACTCTCCTATTATTTCCGATGCAAAGCCAATTCATATTTCGCGCGTATCACATGATGTTGCTGTCGTTGCTGGTTTTCAAGTGCGCTATGCTGTCTAGATGAGTTTGCTGCGCGCCATGTGCTGGCTTTCCGCTGCCAGCGCGCCCATCACCGACCCTCTGGAGCCGCCTGTTCTCGAGCTTGGTGGTCCAGCAATACCTGCTAGCTACCTTCTAAAATGCCCCCGGAGATGGCGTTCACCAGTCTCTGGAGATTGATCTCAGCCAGTGCTGGGGGGTCCCGTTGATCGAGTTCTCTGCACGGTGACACTGGGACGGACAGCACCCGACAGGCCAATTGAAGCCCAAGAATGCTAGCGGTCTTCGGGGGTCTCTGGCGCCGCAGCGTACGTGGCGTACATTTCAGCACGATGATGATGGCCCCTCACCACTGAAGTTTCAGCGCCTAAAAGCGGCAAGTCGCTGCCACTGAAGAGACCGGCTTGGGGCCAAGTGCTGTGTTTACCGCTGGCTCGGCTCGCTGATCCAGGCGTCAGCGGGCGACGGGCGACATCTGGAACCTGAATCGACTCAGCCAGCGAGCCCTTGGAAGTGCCTTGGGCGCTCCTGCCATTGCGCCTGCACGGGCTTACCCCGCCTCTGGGCGCACCTGATCGGCCGACCTGTTCCTTCCCTCTCTCTGGCCCAAGCCATTTGATTGTTGTGTCGACTGGCTGACTTGGCGTCTTGCGCTGTGAGACTGCGAGAGGGCACCTAATTAATATTGAGCCGCTCACTCAGGCACACGTAGCTAAACGGCCGCCACGGAGTAGAACGGACTGCACGCTGGAGCGTAAACGCGCATATACCTAGATGCAATCAATGCCATGCCCTCCACCCTGAGCAGCCCAGAAGGTCTATGACGACGCTACTAGAAAGCCCGTAGCACACCTGTCCACTTGTAAGCACCATATTGGCAGCACAGGCTTTGAGACAGCGGCATCCTACGCCAGATCGACGGGGGCATGGGCATCAAGCCAAGATCTAGGCAGCTGATAGCAGAGCTAGAAAACTCTTGTATCTCTGACCTTGCTCTTATTATATTTTACTTGCGTTGATAGATCATTGAGTCGTTGATTGCTTCAATAGCGTACGCTCGGCGCGTTGCTGTTTATCAGGCTCTTGTCGGGCAGTAACTGGCGGGCTATTTGCATCAGCTCGCGCTTCTTTGCAACGCATGTAGGCACTTAACTCGTACGGGCATGTGGCAATCCTCAGCAGCTGCTCCAGTGCTACCTTTAACCAGAATTAGAGCACATTTGTTCGTATGGATGGGCTTAACAGCCATTGAGCCTGCATAGAGTGCATTCTGTATCAACCAGCACGGTATTTTCAGCAGCAGCCTCAGTTATTGCAACCCCTGCATTTACATTTGCCTGCCACACCAGCAGCACCTCTTCCAGGCTTGTCTCGCCACCTCATGCCATCATGGCTCCCATCAAGTTTCTTCAACAGATGCTTGGGAGCACTAATTTACTTATAAGGTACCCATATCAGACGGAATATGCAGATGGGTTTTGAGTAGCTTTGATCTTTGCGAAGAGAACAAGCGCATATAGCTTTGCGTCATGCTCAAGCACTCGCTACATACTTTCATCCGAAGGATACAATGATTTAGATGGATTCAAACACAGCGATACAGCAGCCATTGCGGCGCCAAAAGGCAAAAAGCTGTCTGACAGACAAGGCTGCAGCTTAGGTCAAAGAAATCCGTCCTCTTGCCACATAAATACCATCAGTCGTCACTCAAGTAGAGAGCTTTCCTGCCCATCTTTCCTTGTATGTGCATGATTATTTCTGCTGTTGAGAATTCATGTGGCAGACCGCGTACCAGCAATGTTCTGTTTAATGCTGTGCACATGCATACCGTGCTGTATTACCCATAGACGCCCTACTTTGCTCGCCAAACTGCCGGGGCAGCTCTTCAACCCACCGATTTCAGCATGGCAGTGGGCACGCGATGCAGCGGCGCCACAAGCCAGCTAAAGGGAACTCGAACCTTTTAGCGGGGTCCATGAAACCAGCAGCACCACGCAGCCAGAGCTTGTTTGAGACGAGAGACTGGGGAGGATGAATCATCAGGGTCAGCCCTACAGTACACGGCAAAAGCAAGGGCCAGAAGGTGATGTCAATCTCAGCTCAGCTCAGCCTTGACAATCGCGGCCTCGCTCCGCAATGTCTCGCCATCAGCAGAGAGGCTCTCCATCGTGGACAGTGACTGCGGCGCGTTGAAGCGATGTCGTTTTAAAAACAAAGTATCAAGTAACCTTACCGCCGTCCCACCGCCGCCACCACTCAGGCTGCGTTTCCGTAATGCATCAAAGCACGACCCCTGGCCGAAATGGATAGCGTCTGCCACAAGCGCGGCCAGGTACCTGCGGCTTGTATGGCCGCTCCTCCAGACGAGCAGGTATCTCCGTCCCCCACCAGCGCGCAAGCCCGTCGCGAGTCCGCCGGCACTGTTTCTTCTGCCCCTCGCAACATGATTTCATCTCTCGACGGCGGGCCATTCATAGCTCGCGATGTTCGCCAAGACTCCAGCGGTTTCCGGGGCCTGGCGCTCCTGGTTGGGCCCTGGAGCATATGCCAAGACTTTCTCTGACAGCTGATCCAGCTGCCGATTGGGCGAGCTTCGTGGTCCGGTGCTACTACCAGGAAAATGCCCCTCCATACGCCCCTCCCTCGTCGTTTTTCGTCTCCTCCGCCTGGGGATCTGTTCTCTTTTAACAGTCTGATTATTCCCTCTTCTTTGTCTCCTTCTCCCTCTCTTCTCCTTCTTCCTTCTTTTCTTCCTGCTGTAACTTTTGCCAGGACAGCTTGAATCCTGCGACCTATATATCTGGTATCTATATCTGCTTTGACGGCGACAAGCTGGGCAGGACATTCCACAGACATCAAATAGTCAGGCCATAGCGTTCAAAGGGTGACACGATGACCGACTTTAGAGCGCCTGGGTTCCTTCTGGGGCTGGTGCTCCTTGTTTGCTTGGTTCAGCCGGCAGCAGCTTTCGGCGCCGGCAACATTGCATCCATCTCCAAGGTCGAGGGCCAGAATTGTACGTGATCCCCCCTGGAGTGCTTCAAGCCTTTCTTTTCGCATGACTAATCGCAACATCTATAGGGCGACACGGTGACATCGAAGATGCATTGCTGACTCTAGCAATGGCCCATGCCATCAAGGGCGGCCAGAAATTCAACAAGCGAACCGTCTCCCGAGTTTACTTTGGCAACTGGCTGCGTGACTACTCCCAGGCCATCGATGTTGCAACTGTCAAGATGGTGTCTGCCGAGGCTATCCGACTGCTTCTTTGCGTCCTTGGCTTCATGTCCTTCGGCTACGGCTCTGGAGAGTTCGAGGTCACAGCAGAACGTCTCGGGTGCTATCGTCCAGAAGACCATATTGACAACCCCAAGGGCTACGCAGAGGGTGAAGATGCCCGCGACTATGACCCCCGCCTAAGAGGCCCTATTGATGAGGAGACCGAGCTTGCTATCGACCCGGAAACCGGCATGAAAAACTATATTGCCAACGAGCGAGTCGGCATCATGACGTCTGCCAGACATGTGCGGCTTCTATTCGGTCGCTGTATCGAGCTGGCTCGCGAATACAAGCACTCGGGAAGCAAGCCAGATCTGTATGAGGCGCTCCGATTGATGGGAACAGGACTTCACTGTCTAGAAGGTAAGCATAAATCACGCCTAAGAAGACAGCCTTGTCTTGCTTGGCACAGTAATGCATGGTCGAATACGTGGCCTGCGGGTTACCCGTTTCAACTTACCTTTTCTTTCCTCCCAAGAAGAACAAGGCTCGATAACTAATGTTTAACTGAATAGATTTCTTTGCCCACAGCAACTACACTGAACTTGCGCTTATCGAAATGGGCGAGCGTGGAGTCTTTCCCCATGTCGGCCGCAATACTCAGATTCAACTGGAGGGTGCCCGCCATTCTGTCTATCCTATAGTAACTGGTACATTTGGAGGCGTTGATTTCCTCCACTCCGTCACCGGAGAAGGTAGGCAGAGATTCCAAGCCCGCCGCCGTGATTCGACATCATCATAACTAACGCTTCCCCAGTATCCGATAAGTTGACTCAGAATGAGATTGACGAGCTTGAGGGAGCACTTAATGAGGGGAAGATGGGAGACACAAGCCTCCTTCAAAATCTCCTCAGCAAACTGCCCCCCGGCATCCTTCCTGGAGGCAATCATGGAGAGAAGCTCGACGAGATCCAGTCTAATGCAGCAGCCGCCCAAGAGCAGAATGAGCCAGTCTCTCCAAAGGATACCGAAGAATTCACCATGTATGTCAAAAATATTTACAGGTCGATCATGCCTGCCATCGAGTTTCACGATAGCATCATGAAGAGCATCAGCTCTGCAGTTGAGAGAATCCCCATTCTCCCCAAGATTATCGAACAATTGGAGGAGCAGCTATCCGTCTTCGTCTTCTCCATCATCGCACCCTTTATTGTGCCCCTGATTCACCAGATCAAGAACGAGCTACAAACAGGGTCCTACGAAATCATCGAAAGCAGCCAGAAAGAGCAGCACATCGTCTTCAACGACGATTACTCTTCTAACCCCACCCATTCAATGCTCTCCAAGGATCATTTCTCTAACGTAAGCCTCTAATTTGAGCATCTAGCTAGAGAAAGGACTCTTCGCTTGCTAACACGGATGCAGATCCTCAACGAAATCGCCGGCCGAACTGCCGCCAGAATGCTCCACTGGGTTGTGCCACAGCTTATGGAGGCAATTGATGACGAGTCGGTGGATGTCAACCGCATGCTAGATCGTATTGTGAACGGTGTCATGCACCACCCCGCCCAGCGTGAAATGGGTTACGATGGTGTCCGCGAGGCGCGACAGCTCATCTTTGCGTCCGTACAAGAGTGGTGGGGCGATATGGGCGATGAACAGCGAGAGGACTACCGCCGCAAGCTCTCTCCCCAAGGTGTCTTCAATGGCGAAAATCACAAGGAGGGTGTCCACGATACTGGTCATGGTTGCGGCAAGCTGAAGATGCGCAAGGAGTTTGAGCCCCAGGGTGGCATTGAAGACAAGATTGCTGGTGCCGCTGCAACAGCTATTTTCTCAGGCGCCACTGGTGCCCTTTCCGGGTTTGTTTCTCAGAACACCGGCATCGACTTGGGATCATCTCAGCATCAATCGTCGGGCGGGGACGATGGTATCGGTGGTCTCATCAGCGGCCTGGCTGGTAATCTCCTAGGGGGCGCCTTTGAACAGGGCTCAACCAATAGAGAAACCAGTCGGGAATATGGAGAGGACGGTTCCTACACGCAGCGTCAGACAGAGTATGGCCAGCAAGGAGATCGATATGGCCAGGCCCAGTACACTCAGACCTATCGTCCCGACGGCGGACGTGAATCCGAGTACCAACGCTACGAGCAGCAGGATTCTTCGTACGGAAACCGAGGTTATGGAAGCTCTGGCTATGAAGAGACAAGAGAGACTCAAGAGAGCACATACGAGCGTCGCACCGAACGCTACGAATACACTCAATCTACGGAGGAAAGCTACGGTGGTGGCTATAGCGAGCGCAGGAGCGACAGCAGAGGTTCTAACAGATCTCATGGCCACCGCCAGCACCAGAGTCACAGCCACAGCCATCACAGGAGCCGTGATGAATCAGACTCCTATGAGAGGCGTGAGGATGACTATCAATCTGGTTATGGCCGCCGAGAAGACAGCTACGAGCGCCAGGAAGAGCGCTATGGTGACGACTACCGCGAGAGCAGACATCATCGCCGCGACGATGATGACGAAGAGAATGATGATGAGTACAGGGTCCGCGATCACGGCGGCAACAGCGGCGGCTACAGATTCTAGGTGGCGTTGGTTTTCGCTCCTCTGTGCTTGAGACTGGGAGGAAAGAAGGGGTAGCTTATGGTGTGTTGGCAGATGAAAAGGTAGAATATGCTTAGTGCGAAGTAGACGGCGTAGACAGTAAAATATACCCATTTTGAAGGAAATTCTGCAGCCGAACAATGCAATCCGATGAATATATGAGAGCTAGGATCAATTTGTCTGGGGGAGTTGAGGTTTGGCAGCTACCCTGGAAAGAGGCTGAGCGGCTGAGCTAGAATCAAATGGCGTGTATACGAGACGCTGGTGAAGATCAAATCAATCTCGCCGAGATGGAAGCCTATAAATAGAACAGAGCTTGCTCCCAACCTGATTCTCACTCCCCTTGGTGTAAATCCTCAAAATGAGGACCGAGTTGATAACAGCAGCAATAGAGCACAACATATCATTAGATCTGCAGAAAGTGGGCTGATTATGACAGTGGGATTATGGAGTCACTTTAAACGAGTGCAGTCGCTCGAAAGAAAAACCCTTCCTACATATGATGTCCAGCGACTAACTCCGTAGATAAGGCCAGCCATGGCAATCCAAGCGAAGATCATGGAGAGTTTGCAGCGAATAACACGAAGGATTTGCCCCCCTCTCTCTCTTCTGCTTGCCGGGGAGGGGGCTCGCTCCACATATGGTCTTTGGTAGAGCGATACGATACGTTCAATTTGCAGAAATCCCGGTGGCTTGCATTAGATTAGAGAGGGTCTGGGAAGCTGCGAGCAAAAGCTGAAAGAGAGAGAGAGAGAGAGATGTGTTGAGCTCAGCTGCTGTATGACTCGGTGAATCTGCTAAACGCCAACGGGGCCCTTTCTCCTTGCATGTAAGAATCTACAGATGTACTGGTACTGAATCTCCCTTCGTTAGTGCCGTCGGAAGAATCCACAGCCGATTCGAAGCCTGCGCCTCTGAGATGGTTCTCCCGCCCATGGGAGAATCTTCATTTGGGGGCCAATAGGCAGGTTTGTCGAGGACACCCTCAGGCGGGCATGGTTTGGTGGAGGTTCAAAGCTGTGCCTTTTTGGCGCGGACTTGGTTTCTGCTTATTAGTCTGCTCTGTGGCGGGATGAAGCTGTGGTAGGTAGAAAAGGGCTTTGATAGAGTGCGGGGGAATGTATAATAGTTTGTCAGGTGGCAGCCCAGTGATACAGCAAGAGTGACGACATCAGCAATAGTTTTTACGAGTTGGGCGGCCAGCCTTTTCTACGTGTGCTATGGGTGTGAAATGGCCCTTTAATCTGTCCTTTGCTCTTCCTTCTCTCGTCCTGCCCTTATAGAGGAAACCTATGGCTTTGCTGTGAGCGAATTTGAGTTGAAGCCACGCCCACGGCTGGCTGAGCACATCACATCAACAGATGGAAAAAGCGTGCCGAAAGAAAAGGATTGCAGCCCATAGGCAACAGCCTTGTGCTACATGAGATAGTTGGTCGGGAGGGAAAAGACAAGCTTTTCTGTCGCTATCCGATTCGCCGATGTCTGACACGTCGGGACCGAGAGCGAGTCGCGGCGCTTCTTTTCGTTTATGCAGGGCGGCAAAGATGGCTGCGAGCTGTGAAGCTTAGCGGGCAGAGCGAGCAAGTAATACCCATGTAGGTAAGTGATTGTACCACCGCTAGTGAGTGCGAGTGTGTGTGTACAGGTAATTTAGGACGGCGTAATACTTAGTAGTAGTTGCAAGGCAGCTGAATAGATAGGTAGTGTTGGGGAACCGAAGAAGCCGGGGGGAGATAAAGATGGAGCAGGGCGCCTGTTTTGCGAGAGAAACAGGCCTGGGCCATGAGACCGAGAACTCGGGCTGATTGATGGAACTTGGACAAGCAGAGCAAATCAAAGGACAGCAGAGTGAAACCACCCGTTCAGGTTATATCCGCAGCATTTCCATTTCCTTGTGATGAGCAGTTTGAAACCGCCAGACGAGACGAGGTGCCGTAAACAGCGCCTTCAAGGTGCGCGCGTGCAACAGGCTCTGCTGCCTGGGCCAGCTGCCCCTCCCTCTGTTTCCCCGGCCCATCTCGTCCGCCGCAGCCTCGATCGTTCCAGAGGGTCGACAGAAGACAAGGGGGGCCGCTTGTGCTAATTCCTAGAAGGAGCCCTTGATGCGCCATCCTGGGATTAGCGCCAGGGCCCAATGGAAGAAGCTTTGGGGCTGTTGCGACCAATTGGCCCAGCGTTTCGAGTCGGGCTCTCTAGCAGCTGTGAGGTGAGAGCGGATACGTGTACGCCGTATCGGGATTCGGAAGAGCCGATCAAGCCGCGAGGCTTGCGTTGATGCAAGTTCTGGTGGCAGTGGTAGTGTCGTAGCACGACCTGTGAAGAAAAGTAATGTGCAGAGTGTGAAGTGGACTGATGGCATGATAACTGCATGTGCCTGGTGGTGATGAAGCGGAAGGGTCTGGCTTGGTGCTACCACGGGCTTGATGGTCGCTGGTGTTGTCGATGGCTGATGGAGCGTTGAATGCTGCCAAGCTTTATGCACGCGGCAGATTAAACTAGCAGTGCCGTTGGCCTCTTAAATTAGCCGTGGCAGATGCTGGGGGAGATATTATAGGCTGTTGAGGTGTGTCGCCAAGATGGACGTTCCTCTGCAGCCTCTGACCGGCCACTTGTGCATGCATAGGTACGCGATGCTCTCCAGTAGCGGTGCTTGACAGAGTCTTGCTGTTAACATACATGTGCAGAGGTACTAGGTAGTTGTATGGGCTTGTGACTTGTGATACTCCATTGGCTGTAGTGCCTACTAGGTACACGAGATTTAACTCATCCAGCTTCTTTCAGCCCTGGATGCATATCCTGTACTATGAATAGGTACATGCATGCAAATAGCCTTTATATGCTGTCAAACTAAGCAAGATTTGCAATTCAAACTTAGCTCCCGCTGTCTTACCTTCAATATGAGATTTAACAATGACTTGGATGTCGTTTAGATTGTGAAAAGCGCATACCAGCCTGCCACTAGGAGGCCGACGGCCATATCAAGCTGTGATATGTTCCATACCATATTCAGCTGCTGACTCCTCCAAGGTACTGTAGGTAGGTAGGTATCTATCTGTATTGAGTGTGTATATCGTTACTCCATCGACGTTACTCGTACTTGTATGTCAAACATACATGTACATGGCTCAAGGTGCATTGCCGTAGTACAAGCTCAGCCTTGCTCAGGCGGCACAAAACACTCGTGTCATCACTTCCGACTCGCCCACTCTCCCTCCCTGTCTCTCGGAAGCGGCAGATGGAATTGATGCCCTTCCCATTCACGCTTGCCTTTTTACAGATACGCTCTGTCAAGCTTAGCTTTGGGTCGTTTAGCTGGTGTCCATCTTTCATGGAGCACGCGAGCCGCAGCGACCGCTAACGGCACATGTAGTGATAGACGAGCTTCATAGTGTGCATGTCGACTAAACTGGGGATCGCGCCTGAGCTGGATAAGATAATTCATGGATTGCAGAACCACCAGCTCAAACACTCCATATTACCCGCCTGTCCAATGGTTGTACCTGTACAGCGCCGCGCAGCCTCAGGCTACACGACAGATGCACGTACAGTACCTACATTAATAAGAGGCCACTCGCTGCCGCTGCTCCACGTCTGTCGCTGGCTTCCGGTTTACCGTCCAGCCGCCCCGCCTTGGCCTCCACCAGCACATGTGTCTCAGGCCCCGTCAGTGCCCGTGCTCGCCTTTCGCCGGCCGCTACCAGAAGGCGCAGACAGCGCAAACGGCGCGAGCATGGCTTCAGTCTGCGCTGCTGCTGCGACGACCGCGATATACGGCGCACGGTACTGAATGTACGTGTGCTCGGTGGCTGGTGGTGGCTTGTCGCTGCTCACAGACGCCAAAGCCGGATTCCGGGGTTGCGGGCGCCCACCGTACTCCGGCCGGCAGTCCATACTAAGCCTCCTGCAGCGCGCTGTAAGGGCGTCCACCGGCCTAGCCTGGTGCTACAAAGCGTGCCACTGCTGCCACCACCAAGTACAGGTACCGCTACCTGCGCCGCTTATCCCTGGCCTACTTTTTAGCACCAGACTGCGGTGCCGTACTTCCAGCAGCACAGCACCTTTTTTTTTTTCCTCTCTCGCTCTTCCTGATCTCGACTCGCCCTGTGGCCCCCCCTACGCCGCTGTTGTTTTATGGTGCTCGCTCCCGCCTCTCTCGCCGGGCCAAACCATCAACCTCCAACGTCTCCCTCGTGCCCGCGTTTCCACGTCGCCCCGTCCGCTCTCGCCGTCGCACCGCCGGTGCCTTCTATATCATGACTACCGCCTCCCGCCCAGCTATGCCTATGTGTTAAAGAATGTGTGAGTGCTGCTCGCCTCCCGTCCCGAGCCGCTGCTGAACACCGTCCTGCAGCGGCCAAGCCTACCCCTACGTGACCCCAGTCTTGGCGGCCGGCAACTGACGTCTCACAGCGCTCTCCGAGATTCGAAATGTCGTGTATGTTGCTCTAAGAAGGCAGGAAAAGGCCTGTTGATGCGCGCTCTTGTTTGCTTCTGCCGGTGCCGCCATCCTCTGCGAGTCTACGTCAATCCGCTGCTTGCTTGCCATCGCCGCCATGTCATTGGCGCCTCATCGCCGTCGAGGGCCACCACCACATATGGCCGCAGAGCGCTACTTTGACGTTGCTCGCATGATGACGACTTCGATCGCTAGCATCTCTACCTCTGTTTCTGCTGTCGCATCTGCGTCTGCGTCTGCGACACCTACTGACGGCTTGACAGGCTTCTCTTCAGTAATCCGGTCTGGGGTGGTGCTACCACCGTGCCCACCACCATCATCAGAAACATCACAGCGCTCTCCGTGCGTCCATTCCCCCTCCATCCGTCTTTGTAACCGCCTCTATGAAGTGCCGCTGACATTGCTTGTCACAGAGTCAGATAGCATACGAGGAGCGCATCGATAGCAACATCACCACGTTAACGACGACGAATGCCGACACCCTGAATGGGGTCATACAAGGCCTTTTATACGTTCCCGATATAGCCCGCATGCCGTCTTGCGACGCCCAGCAGTACGACTTCATCCCGAGAAATGTTACTCGCCGCTTCAACCTCCCTCCCACCAACTACAATCTCATTGCTCTCGCTCCCTGGTTCAGTATAGACTGTACCGAAGCCTATCTCGCCTCCGCCCGCGCCGACCCCATCCGCGCCTTCATTTTTTACAAGCCAAACAACTCGTCAAACAAACCCCAGGACGTCGACTCCCCCGTCTGGAATCTCGACGATGATGGCGCGTGGAGGAAGCAAAACCAGTATCCTGTCTTTGCCGTCTCGGGTCTTGAGGGCCAGAAAATGATGACTCAACTCAGTTACTACTCGGGGACTGTTGACCAGATACCCCATGGCCAGGAGATTGCGCAACTCTATGGACCTAACCCAAAAGACTATGTTCGAATATGGACCGAGCTGTCCATGAAAAATCCCACCAATATTCCCGCTTTGTGGATATTTTTTCTCATTGTCATTAGTGCTTTGTTGGCCATCATCGGTGGAATTTCACTCACTATGCATCTGATACAGAGGCGACGCCGCCACTCGCTGAGACGTCGCGTTGAATCTGGCGAGGTTGATCTGGAAGCCATGGGTATAAAGCGGTTGACCGTGCCGTACACACACGTCAAGTCGTTCCCGCTTTTCACCTATAACCAAGACCCGGATTCGCTAAACAGCCCGCCAACTCCTTCGTCTCCCGGCCCGCGCGGAAAATCGAGGAGAAGTCGCAGACACGACCGAGCCGCTGCCAGCGATATTATATCCCCCAGTGAGCAGAGCGTTCGCAGTACACGAAGCGTGCGAAGCAAGAGATCGAGCATAACAGGATCCGATACTACCGCCACCAACTTCCAGCCCAATTGCCATATTTGTCTCGATCGCTTTGAACATCGCGTTACCATCATTAAAGAACTCACTTGCGGCCATATATTCCACCCTGACTGTATAGAAGAGTTTCTTCTCGAGAACAGCTCATTGTGCCCAATGTGCAAATACTGCTTACTGCCTCGCGGATACTGCCCTCCCATTACGAACGGAATGGTTCGTCGCGAACGTGCCCTGCGGAAACTGCGAGGGAGGGTTGATTTGGACGATTCGTCTCTGGAATCAGGCGATAACAAGATCAAGGGTTGGACAAAGAAGATATTTCACTCACGGAACAACGCAGCTTCGCCTGACGTCCCACTGACACCGGTGAAGGGCAATAAGCCTGATAGAGATCCTTCTGGGAAGAAAATATCCACGTCTACAGAGCAGGCTGTTGCGGAAACTGAAGCTACTAGAGAAATACCATTGACGCCGTCTGGAACAACAATTATGGAAATATCTGAATCTGAAGAAGATGCAGTCGGAGAGACAACAGCTGCTGTAACGCAAAATCCGGCGCCACCAACCCGGACAAAGACCCGCAAACCCCAGCCTCGTGCTTTGAGAATATTACCCACTGCTCCAGAGGGCGTTGAGCTGGTAGTGGCACAGCGTGCCGGAGGACATAGCCCTTCGTCGTTTGCACGAGAGCGCATGCGGGAGATTGCAAGCCAGAATGCGCCATTTGAAGACCCTGACTTGAGGCGCCCTAAATGTAAGTTATATGCTTTGCTCCGCTTCTCCTTTGAGGAATCTTGCTAACAATGGATATTCCAGGGCGACGTGTTATCTCGAGTGTCTTTCCTGGATTCACATAGCGTACACTTCTCTGCTTCTCTAACTTTATGAGCAACGTTCTCACCGCTTCCTCAACAAATAGCATGGCGTCGGCGTTTTCTTCCCTATTGGATTTTTCTATTCTTTTTTTTATTCTTTTTTTTTTTTTTTTTTTTTTTTTTTTAACTTTTTTCTTTTCTTTTGCATCACCGTGGGATATCTCTCTCAGAATATAGCGGAGTCAGGGCTGGTGGAGTCGGAATATGGGAAACGGACACGTCCTTTTATCTCCCTTGCGTTTGATATAAGATTACTACTTCTCTCAACGTCTCGCCGACCATACAACGGCTAGACAGGGGAACTGTTTACAACAACGCTATGGCGAAGCTTATACCAAATTACGATGCAATGCACCCTTCATCTAGATTCTTCAGTATGAAGAAAAACACGATATAGAGGCTCTAAGTACTTCTGGTACCTTATAATACTAGGGGCTTATGGGAAGGACGACTGGGGCGTTTGGAGAGGGCGTTTTTTTTTACCCAATGGATTGTTTGGATTGTTCGTTCGGTGTGGTCCGATGTTCGACCACTGGGATCTGGAAAAAAAGTTGGATTTTTGTTTGAACGGGGGATCTGAAGGGTTATATATGAGATTTACGCATCCATATGAGGCTGAGGTGGCTGTTGTCCTTTTTTTTTTTTTTTTTCCTTCCATTCACTTTTGCATATTACTTGATAGTCTTGTAATAGAGTGTAAATGTGACGTTGATTACTCTGCTACTTGTGTGTGCATGTGAGAGTTGTATGTTTGAGATATATCGCGTCTGTAACCGGTTTACTTGTTTAGGTGTAAGTAGAACAGGCGCGAGAGATGTACCAAAGTTTTTTCGCATCTCTGATTTGAGAGATGGTAGAAAAGAAGAAAAAGAAAAAGGTATAAGAAATATCCCATAATATTTAATTCCCGCGTCCGTGATCCTAAATAGATATGACTCTTAATTATACATGAATTAAACCTTGATGCCCTAAAGACGCCTCTCCTATGCCACAAACATAGGAGGTAAAGATGTTTTTTTTTTTTCCTTAGCACATATGGTTTTCCACATTCCATGATAATTATCCAGATAGGTTGTGGATTCGTATGCTTTCCCCCTTCCCATTGTGTGTGTTATGAAAGAAAATGGGAATGATCTTTTTCCCTTTGAGAATTCCCTCCCTTCCTCTCTAGGTGACATAGAAGGACAAGGAGAAAAAAGAAAAAAAAAAAAAAAAAAGACACAAGCATGGATGGATGCTGCTGCTTCTATCTTTGACACTCAGTCAGCGCATATCAAAGACGGGAAACGTATAGCCAGACGGAGGGGGAGGGGGCCGTGGAAGAAACGGTGGTAAGAGACAACGCCATAGATATAACTCTCTCTCTCTATGTGTGTGTGCCCCTTTAGGCGTCCTTGTCCACAGAGTCATCATCCTTGGCTTCGCCCTCTTTGCTTTCGCTCTCGTCCTTCTGTTCTTCAGAGTCTGGCGCCTTTTCCGATGACAAAGACATTTGTGTATCCCCATCACCGCTCGGGTCTTCCTTGACTTTCTTCGCCACGACGTCTTCCTCTAAATCATCTTCTGCCTCGCGCTTAGAGCTTACGCTCTCGGCACTGGGGCTCTTTGCCCGTTCAGACAAAGTAGTGTCGTCGGCTGTGCTTTTCTCTCCCGCCGCGGAAGATGCGTCTTTCTCATCTACGTGTTTCCGGCCCACCGCAGCTTCGAGATCGATGCCCTCCATCTCAACGCCGTCCTCTCCCATGAGACTTGTCGTTTCAGACTGAGGGCCCGTGTCGCCAACCCCAATTTCGTCCGGGCCTCTCGCGTGGGGGGCCTCTTCCTCATCGTCGTCACCCATGGGCTGGTCTTCTGACGCCTCGGATTGCTCACTTTCGCCCATCGCATCATGGGGTTTAGTGAGCTGAGTGACGGGGACGATACCGGCTCTCTGCTCCTGCCTGAGAAGCTCGCCCTGCGTGACGCCCCTGGAATGCCCGATAGATGGTACACCGTTGATGCTCACGGAAACAGTCTCGATGCTGCCCACTCCATTAGGTCCTTCGATGGTCTCGGTGCTTTCACTGTGAATCTGCGCACCGACTGGTGTCTCAATAGCGCTATCAGGAGGCGTGCCCCTCGTTAACCACGGAATGGGAGTCAACAGTGCCCCTCCCAGGGCTTCATCAGACCCAACCGCCGCGGAAGTCGGGTTGCTCCAAGAGACAGCCATGGCCGGATCGTTGGGCTCATCTCCGTTGAGCTGCATCGCTGACATGTCGGGAATCGGCGGCGGCAGCGGATACGTATTCGTTCCCGACGTCACGGCCGATACTCTGTCTAGGGCATGCAGATACGACGCCAAAGCCTTGTAGTGCGCGCGCGGGTGCTGAATGAGCTCTGCGATTCTCTGGATTGTGTGTGGTGGATATGACTTGAAGCTCCCAATGTGGCTCTTGATCTCGTTGACCATGTCTGCCAGCTGTTTCGGCAGCACATCGGACTGCTCCTGGGTTCGTGATGGGGATTGTGGCGAGGACGGTGCTGGTGCTGGTGGCGGCGGCTGAGACGCAGCGACGGGTTCTGTTTCGGCTGCGGATGGCGGTTGATCGCCCGCAGGCGCATTCTCCTTGTTGGCATCTTCAAACGACCGCTCGGCAGGCGGTGATGATAGCGGGGAGAGCACTCTTGTGTCCAGCAGCTGGGGGCGCGGCAGAGGAGGAGGAAGCCTGGGTATGGGAAACTCGTCGCGTGCGATCTGCCGAATTGCAGGTCCTCGAATTAGCGATTTCTGTTCAATTGCACCATGTCGCATATTCCCACAGGCCGCTGGATCAGAAACGCACCTTATCTAGCCGCGAAAGGATCTCGTCGCGCAAGGCCGGCCATGCTTCTCTGGAAAGAAAAAACAAAAAAGCAAGATTAGCAAAAGCACAATCAGAGCTGCCATCGGGCTGTCTGTGTTGGATGGATGGATGAGGTGCGATGAGGCGCCACGTACGACTCGACGAGCTCTCCAGCGGCGGTCTTGCTGAGCAAGTCATTATCGCTGTCCACGTCCATGGGCAAACAAGGAAAAGTTGCGGGTGGGCACGCGACGCCTGTTTGTCTTGGGTGTGTCGTGGTTGGTGATGATGATGCTTTTCGAAGAGGCGCTGCGGCTACAAGGGATCCAGGCGGTTTCTAGGCCCTAGAGGAGGTACCATGTACCGTGCCTCTCTGTCAGGTACCTGCTATACTAAGGTATTGGTGCTGGTGGGGTAGCAGCTGCATGATCCTTGCTAGCCGGTGGCTTGATCGCGATACCGCAGAGGCTCATCCACATGTAAGAATGAATAGGCATGGAAAGACTGAGGAGCATGAAAGAGGCAGATGGGCATGTTGGTCATTTGGTTTTATTTCTGCAACGTGCATGGCGCATGGCAATCTACTGCTAGGATGCGCCAAGACGATATGATAATCATAGCTGGGAGTCTTGTTCAGGCTCTCGTGAGTTGGGCCTATAAGCCAACATTGCCCGCCACAGCTTCAGCTTCAGCTTTTTCCTCGTCATATATTATGATCTCCTCATCTTGAGCCATCAACTCTCCCACCCCTATTGCCACACTCTCCTTTGCTCTGGCACCACCGACAGGCGAATTACTCGTCTCCTCCGGCTCGTCACCGGACTGCGGCGAGATATCCACCGAGTTCGCTCCATCCTTGGGCGCCGGATCACTGTATTTCTGGATGAGAGCATTTGTCCTGTACCCAAGAACCTCTATCTTTTTCAAGTTCTGCTCCACAACCTCTTTTCTAGCCTGTGCATCCTCCCAGACCAAGATTGGGCCTCTGATAGAGCACATGATGTTTTTGGACAAGGCCTCCAGTTGTTTAATATTAGCCAATGCCTTGTTGAAAACTTCCACCGTATCCGCCATAATGATTCGTGCCTCATTCGCATCCACCCTGGCTGCGTCAATAATGGCATTCCTATCCTCAATCAGCGATTCTACCACGTCCTTGTCCCTGTCCACAGCGGCCATCAAGTCGATAGCTTCATCCTGATACGTCCAAATCTCAACAAGTGCAAAGACGCGATTGATGTGGTCCCACACGTGCTTCCGACATTCATTCCAACTGGGTTCCGCCGCATCAACAAGATCAGAGTCCTCCACCGATCCGAGGAACAGCTGCCGGGTAGATTCCCTCTGAAACGGCGTGTATAGAAAGATATTGCGAGGGTAGAGATTGTACCTCACGCCGCTTTGGTACATCAACTTGACGAAGCCGTAGAGCTGATGTTTAAACCCCTGTATTCTGCTATACGAAAGCTGAGACCGACGAGCTTCACGCTCCAAGCTCACCAATTCACAGCGGGTAAATCGAACCGTGTAGGATCGCAATTTCGTATTAGAGGATACAATCTGGGGCACGTGGTCCTTGAGCTCGGGGATGCGGTCGAGGATCCGGAGGACTTTGACGCGAGTGCTGAAGGACTGGCTGCTTTCCAGAGTGGAGATGACTTCTAGACGCCAGCGGGGAGGAGAAGGAGAGCGATGCCGGTCTCTGACAATTCTTTCTCTGGCACGAGATTTGAAGCTCTTGCGCGGCCTGCTCCTCGGGTTTCTTAGTTCTTGTACGCGACGCGGTACGAGTGGCGGTAGCTGAGAAGTGTCATTGGGCTCGATAGATTTGGCTTCTTGGGGAGTTGTTGTCTCGCGGGTTGCCGTCGCTTCTTCTTCCATGGTTTACTAGGGAAGTAAGAAATGAGAAGAATGGTCACGAAGACCGACTCTGAAATTGCTGTGTTGGACTTTAGTGGTCAAGGCTGTATGCGCATATTGCGTCTCTGTACTTCATGTTATTTTTTTTTTGTCCAGAGATCAGGAAAGCAGCACGCAGACCAGAGCAATAGCTGCCTAGACCTAGAACACGTATCAACTAATAAAGCGGGTGCTGAAACATTATTACATGTTAACAGGCCATATGCTAGACATTAAACAAGGGGTAATGGTATGGGCAGCATGCTGAGGAGGGCTAGTAACCATGCTATGTACTACTCAACCATCCCTTAAAGTTAATGGGATTCATTAAAGACAAATCAAACGCTCATCGTCATCGTTAGTCTAGCCATCTACTCATCCCAGCACTCGCACTCTAAAATCATTTTAAAATAGCCCGTCTAACACAGCTCGCAAAGTAACCGCTGTATCCCATCAAATCTCGTCATAACCGTAGTCACACTCATCTCACCAAGCCGTCACTCCTTCATCAGAGATCAAATCTAGCCTCCCTGTACAGCCACTTGGCCGGGTCAAACACAACCTCAAAGCTCGTCGCATCAAACGCTCCAATCGCACAACTCAAGTCATGAAAGCCCTCCAGCCCCGTCACCGGCAAATCCTGCTCAGCGTCCGTCTCCTCAAGGAGATCCCATCCACCAATTCGCTTGCCGTTCTTCGTGAAGAAGATGTCAACGCGAGGCCTGTGCGTGCCCGTCGGCGTAAACGTCATGCCAATGCCGTACGTATCGCCTGCACGGTACTCCGTCGTAAAGTCCTTGCCGCCCCATCGGTCGTTGATGTACTTGTGACCATCGTCTCCGTGGACAGCCAGACTGCCGCGGTGCCATCCTGGCAGGCGGAAGGATGGATAGGGGAGGGCAGTGAAGCCCAGAGCCAGATTGACGGTGGGGCTGTTGCGGCGAATAGTCACCTCGTAGTAGATAGACTTTGGCTGGTTGGTTGCCGTAGGGTCGTGCTCGTTGACCACGTAGAGAGGCGGGTAGCCGATGATGCAGCGGTCGGGGCTATTCTTGTTTGTGTGGCCCTCCCAGTGGCCCGGCGCAAGGAAGTTCAGGGAACCATTAAAGCCCGCCGGCTCCAGGAGTCGGAAGTTGTTGGATTGCAGCGCATTCTTGCCCGGCTGGTCGAGCACGATGGGCCTGACCATGGGATACTGTCGGCACCATTCCTCGCCCGCCTCTGCCTCCGCCTCAGTCGCATTGTTGGCAGGCGACGCATCGTAGCCACTGAATATCATAGGAGGCGGTGGGAAGAGAGAAGTGTCTGGCACGGCAGCCTGCCAGTCGTGGCTTTTGGAAGGCTGAGAACCATAGGGGTCCGATGGGGGAGCAATCCAATCGCCCTTGCTGGCAGACGGCGGCGGTCCAGGCGGCGGCGCAAAGTCGCCCTGCTGATGAGAAGGAGGCGGCCCTGGGGGAGGAGCATAATCGTCCTGCTGCTGTCGTCCTGGAGGAGGGCCAGGAGGAGGTGCAAAGTCTTCTTCTTGCCGTCGACCAGGAGGCGGTCCAGCAGGGGGGGCGAAGTCGTCGTACGGTCTATTCTGGTGGTGGTGCTGTTGACTCTGATATCCTGGCGACGGCGCTGAATACTGACTCGTCAGATTTGTCCTTGCACCGTCATAATTCTGCACCGGCCTCGCAGGAGGATCGGTGTTCCTCTCATTCTGGTTGCCAAAACACATGGTTGATGCTCTGTTTTGGATATCAGGCGATCGAATTCACAGCTCCTTGCTGCTTCCTTTGCAGTCGTCTCACGCACTATATCAGGAGGAGGAAGGGGATTGTATTGTAAAATCCCCGAGACGGTCTGCTAACGAATTGATGGAAAACAACAAGGAAAGCAGAATGAGAAGAGTGAGAAAGAAGGTGAAGGAGGATGGAAGGCTATAGAAGCATGGCTAAAACAAAGGGTGAGCTACTGGGAAATAGCACCTAATAGGCGGCCGCCTGGCTTGCGATGTCTCTGCCATGTGGCTGTGCTGTGCTGCGTTGCTACTACTGCACACCCTACCCCTAGCCCTCTTTTTTTCTGGAGCAACTCTGGGGAGGCTCTAACCTTAATTCAAGGTAGCTGGGCATCAATTGCGGAATCTTTCCTTATTAGAGGTCTTGCACAGCACAGCCTTGGTGCCAAAGCTCATCCTTTTACGGCGTATTACGTTGCGTATGATACGCACATATTTTATTTCACAAAAGTCTTGTCTGGTCATGCGGAGCAATTCATATTCCATATTATCCAGCGTGTACAATACGGACAGCTGCATGAAACTAATACTAGTAGAAGTGCCTGTTTACCAAGCTCGCATTATTCATTACCTAGGTCACCCTCGTAACCATCTCACCAATGGTGTTCCGTTCATTATACATTCCAACATTAAAGCATATAGTAATTGTTCAGAGAGAGCCTCCTAGGCATGTAAAAGGACTGACTAGCCGGCGTTCGTGACTGGACTAGCTACCCCACGCACTGGCATCTGCGCCGGATGGGTAAAAGTAAGCCACAACGCCAATGATACAGTAGACTGCACACAGCAGAGCGCCTTCGAGGTAGTTACTACGGCCATCCAAAACAAGGAAGTTGACCATAAACGTTGATACAAAGAGACAGACCGTCTCAAACAGGGTGAAGTACAACGTCATGGGCTTGTCCATGATCCAGCCGAGAATAACAACCAAGGGAGTGACAAAAATGGCAATCTGGATGGAACTGCCAATAGCAACACCAATAGCCAGGTCCATCTTGTTCTTCATTGCGACGGTGACAGACGTGACGTGCTCAGCTGCGTTACCAACAATGGGTAAGACAATAAGACCGATAAAGACTTCGCCAACACTTGATGTGGCAACGACATCTTCGATAGAACCAATGAGAAACTCGGCACATGCTGCGACAAGTCCAGTCGTGACAAGCAACAGGATAACTGCAGCCGCCTGGGTAAGGTGCTCCTCCTCTTCCTCCTCTTTGATCCCGCTCATTGAGCGACTCACAGCGGTCAAGGGCACCTGAGCCGGCAGCATGGCTCCGGGAGGTCGAATCTGGTGATTCAGCCTATCGGGAAGGGAGTTGGTGCGACGAACGCCGTAACGAACACGAGGAACCGGACCAGCAGGGACAGCAGACAGAACATCCAACTCGGGCTTCTGCACAAAGACGGTGGGCGCCAAGTTCTTCACAGACACGGAGCGTAAAGCAGGGAACGGCCGCTTGGATCCAGCGCCGGTTTCGTTGCCACTGTTTGTGGCTTCAGCGTCGTTGGGGATAGCGAAGTCGACACGACGAGGCTCCCCGTTTCCATGTGAGCTCTGGTCAGGCTGTTCTGTTATTGTCTGCTGGGCATCACCGCCTGCATCATGCTGGCGGTGACGACGCTGCTTCTTGTGCTTTTTGCGCAAGTGTCGAATGCTAGGTCTTCTATGCTTGCGATGGGACCGCTCGTCATCTTCGACAGCCTCCTCATTGGTCTCAGTTGACGAAAGCCTAGGGAATTGCGGGCGGGAAGATGTTTCAGAAGACTCTTCCTGAGGGCTAGTGGCATTGGTTCCAAAAGACGAAGTCCTAGTGGGAAGGTCGCTAGTCTCCACGGAGGCAACAGACGACTTTCTTCTGCGCCCATGGCGGAGAACCTTTCTCATCGCACGGCGAACAGTGTCCCGGGAGTGACTTGAGTCATCAGAATCTGAGCTAGAATCTGAGCTAGACTCTGAGCTTGAAGCGTCCAGCCATGCTGCGGCAGGACCTGGGATTGACTCGGCGTCAACAATATTCTGGGGAGTCGACTCGTAGAGATATGCGTGGGATTTAAGCTGGAAAAGAAGGTAGATGATGTATACCAGTAGAAGAATCTGCAATATTTAGTTAGATGCTGATTTGTGCGTTTTTTGATAATCAGTATCTTCAACTCACAACACTGGTACCACGGCTAATCTTGAGTGACTGGCGGTCAGCCAAGCTTGCATCGTTGAATGATGCGTGGAAAGCCGTCTAGAAGGGAGTCAGCAGGCCAGTATAGCATAGGCGAAAACGGGAGCGAGGCGAAACACGTACAGGCAAGACCAGACTGATGACGCTCAAACTGAGAAGACAGGCACTCATCTGAGTGACGGTGCTGTTGTAAACTTGCTCTCGGAAGCGCAAACCACCGAGGAAGAAGCCCATTCCCAGAATGAGCAGCAAGTTGGCGAGGATGGAGCCCAGCAGGGATGCTTGGACGATGCGGATCTCATTCTTGACCAGGGCAATGATGAAGATGATCAATTCCACGGCATTGCCAAACGTCACATTGAGCAAAGCGCCAAGAGCGTCGCCCATCTTACTGGCCACCGACTCGGTCGCAAAGCTGAGGAGACCAGCGAGAGGAATCACGGCAATACAGTTCATGGCGAAGACGACGCCGCTATTAACGCCATTGATGTTGGCGAGAATGATGCCCAGGGGCACGAATACGAGCAGGACATTGAACCAGCTGTGGGTAAGGACAAGCCAGAAGGATCTACGAAACTCTTGGGCAAAGGTGCGCTTCTTCTGGCCGTCGTTTTCATTCTCGTTTCCGCCGTCAAAATCGGCGGTGGTTTCGGGGGCAGAGGTGCTTTCGTAGGCCTCCTTAGTTCCTAAGAAAGACCCCGGCCTCTCATCCTGCGAGGGTGGCGCTGACGAGCGCTTCTTTGGGGCGAGCGACGACTTGAGGAAGCCCTTTTCGGGTACCTTGTTGACGATGGGAGGAGCATCGCTGCTGAGGGGAGACACTGCGCCGGCATTGTGGCTGTTGAGTGTCTGGTTGTTGTTTGGAGATGCTGCAGTAGAGGCAGCTGCTGGAGCGTGCTCGGTCAAGGGAGACAGGTCACGGAGCTCAGTATCCGGCTGGTGGGAGAGTCCATCCGCTACGGGCTGTGCATCAGAGCGTTTGGAGGCTATATCGGGGTCGGATGAGGCCTCCTTCATCGAACAGGTGTTGGCGAGCAGCGAGGACGACGGTGGCAAAACTTGGGCAAGGCGCGATGCAATCCGGCAAGCAAAGCAAGGGACCGATTGTATATGCCAGGAACAAGCTGCGCAAAAGGTTGGGGAAATCCCTTGGAAAGAGAGAATAGAGGGGAGAGGGAGAGAAAGTAGGGAATAGGAACCATGAGAAGCGGGAATCGGGATCCCTTTTAAGTCTATCGAGAGAGAGGCGACTGTGACTGTGGCCGGTAGCGTGAGACAAACGGGGAATGTGGATGACGCTGCTGTCGGGTGCAGGCAGGGGTGGGGACGGCGCCACGAGAGATGGCCTCAGTAGTCTGGCACCTTATCTGCTTGCTTTGTGCCTGGGCACGCGCGCACAACCACGGCTCAACGCTGGAGTGCACTGGCGACGCCACAGTCCCGCTATCGAATCAATCAATACAATGCCGGCAGTAGAATACAAGCTGCAGCCACAATTGACTTTAGTGCAATTATTCCTCCTACCAGTCTATAGTGCTCCGTACCATACATATGTGCATCTAGCAATAGGTAGTAGGTACTCCGTACTACCTATTGTAGGTACTACTCTTAGCATCTCGTAGCACCAACTCCCTATTGATTCAGGGTTCATCGCGACTCCGTGCCTTTAAGCTTAGTGGAGAGAGGCAAGCAAGGTTGGGCTGGCAGAGTCCCACGGCAGCACCCAATCACCTACCACCGGTTCCCCCTAGAGCTACATCATAGCAGCGTAGTCAGGTCCGCCGCCATGCGCTAACGACAGCCCAGCAGGCATTTGCGTGGGCGCAACAATGCATCGCGCCTTGGCGCTGTAATCAACGTGCAATTCCTTGACCGGTGCAGCCAATATGGACGAAACATCCGGCTTTGCCCACCGCCATTCTATTCATCATTGATGATCACCTACTAAATGGATTGATGTATTGCGTTACGGCTACAAAGTACAGTCACACATAAAGAAAGATGAGATGGGATGTGAGAGAAGTTCACATCTTAAAAAGACCGAAAAAAAAAAAGGCATCATTCATTCCCCCTTGGACAGAAGCCGGTTCCCGAGACACACATCGGCCCAGCAGCAAGGGGATAAGACAAACACGGCCTGCAAACCACGGGCTTAAGCTCGCCGGCTCGCCTCTTCAGCCGCTCACAGTCACTCAAAGCAGAATAAGCCCGCCAGTGAATTTCCCGAAGCGATGGGAACCTTTCCAACGGCACTTGCATTCCACAATCGGGGTATACACGAGTAATCTTGCTCGGCTGTTGGTGCAACTTCTGCCCATGTCAGCCCATCCCCACACTCAAAGAAACGTCCCAGTTTATCAAGAGAAACAGGACCCCACGCGCGTCTCCAGGGGTCGTCTACCGCTTCCTCCTTGTCTTCTGGACGAGCAAGAATACTCCAATGCTCTCAATACGTCGTATGCATAGATTTCCGTCCGCGTATTATTACGCAAAATAGTTACTTCTTAAACAAAGAAAGCCTTCATCATCCATCAGTGACACAAGAAAAAAAAAAGAGAGAAAAAGAAAGAGAAATAGTAGGAAAAATAGCAAACGTCCTCCCAGCGCGCAAATCGCCCAACTCAAACAAACAAAGACACGCTCAAATCCCCATCCCAAAGTGGGAAATTTCATGCGAGCCTCGTTCCCAGAGCAAAAAAGCTCTTTCTGGCAATACCTTGAGCTAAGCCTCCTCTGCCCCACTATCCACTTCCATCCACCATAGCTTCGCCACAACACACGCCAGTGTCACACCAAAAAAACAAGAAGCATCAGCCACACTCCCTCAATGCCACGTGTATGACGTTTTCGTACCCGTGCCAAACGCGTTAGTATTCCGCCCTTCTCGGACATTTGTTTCTTTGAACTTCGGATGTAGCGTTTCTTATGGCAAATTGCCGTAGAATCGTGTATCCCCAGTCTAGGAAGGATCCTTGGGAGGCCCTTTTTTTTTTTTTTTTTTTTTTTTTTTTTTTTTTTACCACCGAGTGCAAGGCAAAACTTATGACGTAGCTTGTGCTCGGTGTCGGTCAGACAAACGCCGTGAAACGAAGCAGTGAGCTGATGACTTTCGTAAGGGAATGCAACTTTTCGGCCTTCATTCTCAGTACACAGAAGTGGTGAAACAGAGACTCGGCATCAGTTAGCCGTCGAATGCAATTGTCTATGGATGATACCAGACATGCATTAGAACTGGCACAGTTTCACCGGAAAATGAGTTCACGGCATCTCTATCCGATACAAGCAAGACCTTAGTCGTGTGAAAAAGTAGAGATTGAGATATCATCTCGAGACCTGCTAGTGATAAGCGAAAAAAAAATGAATATCTAACAAATGGTAATAATCACACAATAAGGAGCTCAAAAAAAACGTCGTCTCGCACGCGAAAATACTCCTCACATGTATTCTTCTTGCTGCTCCTTTCAAACGGAAGAAAAAAATAAAACAAATCGCAAAACTCTCTTTCTTCACCTCCACCCCATCCGTATATGCGCATCTTTGTCACCTCATAGACTCCGCTCAATTTGCCCTGCCAAAATGCCCAACACAAGAAAAAAAGAACAAGAAAAGAAAACAAGTACAAGTACACACCAATTCAGGTATATAGAACAATAATCCCAACATACTGGACCAAACTTTCTACTAAGCTTGAAAAAAAAAAGATAGAAGACAATAAATAAGGAGGTAAATAGTACCTTGGGCGTTCTGATATACCACATCACGAATATCCCACAACCAAATCTAGTCGAGGTGCTTTGTTTGTGTGTAATTTTGTTCATAACAGCCTCCACATGAGCGCAATATACGATTTGCAAAATCATGCTAAACGAAAATACAGTACAAAGGAAAGGCGAGAAAATGAAAAAAAAAAAAAAAAAAAAAAAAAAGAAAAAGTAAGAGAAAATTGCCAAACAAGGCATGCCAACTTCCCCAGCAGTAGGCCCCTGTAAGGATGGAGAGCTGCTACGTTGGCTGGTTTTCGTCAACGGGGAATATTAAATAGGCCGAATGATATCTGCTTTGCGCGCTTTGATGATTACAACTTGATGTTGACAAAAATTTGGCGATGCCCTCCTGCTCAGAAAAGAAATATATAAAACAATAACAAGGCCACTAAACGCACCCGGTCGATCCAAGGAGCCGAGGCCCTCAGAAAAGACGTAGCAGTAATTTTTTCTTCTTCTTTTGATCTGGGCTGGCGTGAAATCATTCATGAATTCTCTGCTTTATGCCCTTCTCAGGCGAACCGTTATCGGTCGTCTCCCCCCCTAGCTTTGCCTCTTCTCCGGAAAAAGTCCATGACACGCTTAGCAGCTCCACTGCTTCCCTCATGGCCTCGGTAATCTCCTTGGTCGTAGGCATCCACAAAGCGTTTGTGAGGTTTCTGTAACACTCCCCTGCTGGAATTGATTCCCCGTCCATCAAAGCCTTCAGATTGGGTGTATCCGTACTGATAAGGGCCCTGCCTCACTCCAGGAGGCGGACGCAGGTCCACTGAGGTGTCGGATGCACTATTGAGATGGGTGCTTTGTTGCAAGTACTGTGGGATTGCATTAGGTCGCCTAGCAGCATCCGCCGGGGCCAAGTTGTTGTTTTGAGTCGGGTGAGATACGGCCGTATCTAAAGGCTGGCCGTCATATGCGTTGTCAAAGAAAGGTGTGCTGCCTCCGTGGGATGTGACGCTCCGGCCAAGGTCAGCAGTGCGAGGGTTTTGGATGGGTAGGTCTTGCTGAGATTGGTACTCAGAAGGGGGAGCACTTCCGTAGTCCTTGGGGGGGTTGAACGATTTGAGAGAAAAGGATGCGGGGAGAAGCGAAAACCGTCGGCGCTCTTTCTTGTCGACGATCGAGTCTTGAGAGCCATTTATACTTCCGCTCCTCTTCTTGCCAAGCCCAAGAGTAAAAGATCGGCGTGACGCCTTCGAGTCTATCGACCGCCGTGACTGGGGTTCCTCTGCACCTGTTGCTGCTACCATTCCAGAATTAGCCATGCTAATAGGAGGGTACTTCTTGGATTTTTCGATTGGCTGTTCGGCCTTCTTCCCCTTGCGTCCAAACATGGACCCGCTGCGACCCAAAAGCTTCGAGCCAATCTCTCCTATCGTATTGGACCTCTTGTGTCCCTTTCCATCACTGCTCTTAGGCTCATGAAAGCCCGACATCCGCGCAAATTTGGGGGGCACATTGGTGTTAGTTCTTTCAATAGCATCCTCCTCAGCATTGGAAGGTTGTTGGATGCGGCCTTGAACATTGGTATCTGCGATGGCAGGGGGGGCGGGCTGGCCATAATTGCCTCCAGACTGCAAGCCAAGAGAAGTAGCAGATTCTCTAGAATTGCCAGTACGGGGTCGGTTGGTAGTCGCCGCAGGGATGCTAATGGAATATGTGTTGTCCGAGGTCGCACGAACATCTCGCGACGGCCGTGTCGGTTGGGGCATTCCGGTCGTTTGCGCCGCTGTAGCCGGCCCTCTCTTTGACTGCGGTCGTGAGTGTGAGACATGTCTGTCGTCCACCGACAAATCTTCCGTCTCCTGATGATGTCGAGAAGTTGGCCGAGACTGGTGCCTGGCAGCCTCCGGTTCGAGGCCGCCACGCTGTGTCTGAGTGATGGGCGCGACGTACTCGACCTGGACAGTGCGGCGTTTGGCGTCTTTGGGAGTGCGCTGGGTAGTTTCGGGAGGAGAATCGATCTTGCCGTGCGCCTTGACTAGGCCACCGACAGCAGTGGGCTGTGGAGTCTTTTGCTTTGGCGCTTCGCGGACAGAAGCGCTTCTCGTAACCATGGGGGCCTCAGCATAGTCAGAGCCTGTGGCGCTGACGCTCTGGACCTCGGATGGAGAAGTGGTCGAGCTGGTAATGAACTCAACAACGTGAGCGTATTCGCTCAACCAGCTATGGCGCGCCACCTCAAACAAATCGGCTCGCTTTCTCGGGTTAGGTACCAAAATTCGTCGTAATAGATCTCGGGCGTGTGGTGTCACGTATTCGGGGAATGTCAGTGGTGTCGTAACGATGTACTTGTAAAGAAGGTTGATGTTATCGCCTTCGGGGTTAGCAGGATCATCGTCGAAAGGAAGATAGCCAGCGAGCATGGCATACTGTTTATCAATCCCCAACCGCATTAGCTATTTGACTCGAGGCAAAAAAAGAAAAAAGAGGAAGAGAAGAAGAGAGTGGACGAAGAAAGCAGTCTGTACTCACCAAGATGACACCACAGCTCCACACATCAACTTTCCTTCCGGTGTACAGCGAATCGCTCACGACGAGCTCTGGTGCGGCATAGCAGGGACTTCCACAGCTAGTCTGCATCAAATCACCCTTGCGCATGCCGTTAGGCTTAATCTTGTCGAGACCTAGCCGCTTGACAAAGTCGCGGTCCGAAAGGTTCAGCTCTTCCTCCTCAGTCAGCTCGTCGTGAGAGTCGAACGTATTGGCAAAGCCAAAATCAGTGATGATGATGTTTCGATTGCGGTCCAGGAGCAAGTTTTCCAGCTTCAGATCACGGTGCACGATGCCCTTCTTGTGGAGGTAGCCCACTCCAGAGACCAGCTGAGAGAAGAGTCGGCGCGCCGAGTTGTCTTTCAAATAACGGTGGTTCAAAATGTAGTCAAAGAGCTCTCCTCCAGATGCATACTCGAGAATAATGCCAATGTATCTATCGGTTTCAACCATGTCTATCAATCGCACAATATTCGGGTGGTGAATGCCGCGGAGAATAGTAACTTCGCGCTTAATCTTGGCCAGCCGAGATGGGTTGTGGCCAACGGTATCTCTTTTGATGAGTTTAATGGCAACCTGTACATGGCTTCTGTTAGCATTGCCAGTGTTTCGGATAATACCTGGCCCCCCCCTCTCCAACATCTCCCTCGTTCTCACTCTCACTCTCATTCTCACAGCCTCATTGGCACTTTTAGGGAGGGGGGAAGGGAGTTAATAAACATAGAATCAAGACTCACTTGCACGCTGCTATCCTGCTTCCAGCCAAGCTTCACCTTTCCAAACTCTCCTTCACCAATGGTGTTTCCTAGGATGAAATCGCCAAACTTGGTAGTCGCCTTGTTGTTGCGACTGTGGTCATGGCGGCTTCGAGCGCCGCGTCGTTCCTCGGAGCCCGCATTCATGGACACAATAGGAGGAGGCGCGGCGGGATCGACGTCGTGGGATGGGTTCTGGTAGGCTCCTCGCCCGGTCGCTTCTTCGCCGTTGGAAATGACCCGGTACAGGTTTTCGCTCGCCTCGCGCGATGGCTTAGAGTTTGTTGCTGTCTGATGAGTACGGATGGGGATGGGGATGGAAGAAGGAGTTTCGGCGGCATGGCCACTTCGAACGCTGGGCACCGCCTGGGCTGCGGCCGCATCCTGCGGCGTGTGGTAGCCCTGAGCCCTCTTGCTCCGAGCATGGTCGGCGTTGCCATTTGTGTCACCACGAGGGGCGATCCGTGAGCCGTCGGTCTGCACACGGCGCGGAGAATTGTTCATCTTTTCGCTGCGGCCCTGGCTGGCGTCCGGATTGTTGGATGAGGTTCGTGGAGGGGCGGTAGGCGCCGACGACAGGCGGTCAGTCCTGGAGTGTTGGTCGGCCGCACGAGTCGCGCTGGTGGGAATGCGAGAGCTCACAGGAGCGCTGGGGTCTGATGGGACAGAGGCGCCGGGGCCGCTGGGCTTGTGAGAGGGAGGACGCCTTGACGATGGTGGTGTTGAGGCGCTCTGCTGGGCATTGTGGATTTCCCGATTGGGGGAAGATTGCGGCTGCGTGAACTGGCGGTTGGAGGGCGAAGGCAGAGAAGACGACAACGCGGTTGGCTGGTGAGGAGGGGCCGTCTGGAGAGCAGCCGACGACATGCTTCCGCGTTGCTACGGGATGATTGCCGGCCCACTAAGGTCAATCGACGGACTTGGGCGGACTCGGCGAGCGCAGCTCTAGAAGAAAATAGCCTGCTTCGAGTTTCCCCAAGCGCCTTGTGCGAGAGGCCAATGTGATTGCCCGGCTCTGATATCGAACTCGATGGTATATCGACTCGGCAGTCGAAAAACAGGTGCAGCGGCACGTAGACTTGCTTGCAGGAGCGCGCGGCGGATGGTTAAGGCTCCGAAGCAGCAGGGCACGAGCAGCGTGTCTTGGTGGTGTATTAGAGAGGAGGATGAGAGAGGAAAACGGGTCACAACAGTCAGACGGGCTGCTAATCAAACGAGGTGTGGTGTGTATGTGTGTGTGTGTGTGTGTGTGTGTGTGCTGGCGAAGCCAAGGGCGACCAAAGACAAGATTCAGGTCCTTCTTTGAACAGCGCCAACAAGCCAATTCAGCACAGCACTAGCATATCATGTTCGACTGCAGTGAACACGGGCTTGTTTTTTTACTGTCCTTGGTTGTTTCACAGACGAAGCGTCGTCGTCCAGCAGATGGCAGAAAACTGCGTCCCCTGAATGGACAGGCCGGCTGGACGCGCGCAGGGCCCCAGGGGGTTGCCAGAGACCGGCCGCTGGGAGGAGCTGACAGGGTTGTGCAGAGTAGCGGCAGCAGTAGGGCGGGATGAGCTCGGATTGGGTGCCTCTTTCGTCCTCCAATATGCCAGCCGAGTGCTGGTTCGTCTCAGCGCGACCCGGCAGGCCGACGAGGTTGAAGCAGACGCAGATGCAGACAGTTGCAGACGGGAAGACGAGGCGCCGCAGGGCTGCGAGGAAGGTTTTCCACGGGTTTTGGTGCTCGTTAGCGGAAGCCTCAGCAGCTGCGTTGCTGACCTGAGCTGACCTGAGCACTTGACGTCTTTGCCACTGCTGCGCGAGGTACAGATTGCTAGGCGCAAGGGCGAGGCAGGTACATGGCGAGCATCTGGGCTACGCGAATCTAAAAAAAAAAACCCACGCAGAGCAGAGTTGCGTGTATGTAATCCTTTGTGCCACAGGTAAGACCAGCAGCGATACGATCCGTATAATACACATACACATACACATGCACATGCACATGCACATACCAGTACACTACAGTTGAGGCAAACCAGCACGGGCGAGATTGGAGGTCAGCGTCGAGTGCAGCTGTCAACCCGCGAGCATGGCCAAGGGCTCAAGGGCCAGCCTTCGCGAAAACGAAATTGATGGCTGCAGCATGAGATGAGAAGCGCAGCGCGGCAGCCTCAGTGGAGCCCTCGTAGCGGAGCTTCCAGCGCTATGCCGCCTGTAGTGGCTCCGTGTGGCCCTGGCCCTGGACCCGAACCTGGGCCTGGTACCTGAGCACATGCACGGGGCATGCATGCGTGCGCTGTACGCTGCAAATGCTACCATCGAGGTCGGTCGACATCATCACTGCGAGTACCTGCTCCCGCGCGCGCCTGTCCGCGAATCTCGAGGTATCTGCCGCCGCAGTTGTCGCAGCCGAAACGCGCTAGATCCAGGGGTCCGCGTCGTTCCTGCATGCAAGCCGCAGTGCCTGTACGAGCCGGATATTTATTTATATTGCAAGCAGCGCAGCATGCATGACTGACGGACGGCGTGGGAGCGTCACGGTGCAAAAACCCCTCCAAATTAGCTCTCACCCACGCCGCGGCAGAACCCTGTAACCGCAAACACTGGCTGAGAGTACTTGCTGTGCATGTTGATGTCATTGAATGTCATCCACTGACGCCTGTGCTTGGCCATGACAGGCGCGAGCAGCATCAATCAAGACAGTGAATGGATAGATCCTGAGGCAATCAACGGAAAAGGCGGTCACTGAGCATCAAAACATTGGCCGAGCCCAATCCCATCGCCCATACGAGAATGGAAGTCAACATGCGCCAAAATACTGCCGCTGGCCTGTCCCCTCCCGGTGCTCCATCCATCTCCATTCTACATGCACCATGGACGAGGCTGGATGGCATTGTAGCTCCTGTTCGGTGACGCCGCAAACAAGCCCGCTTGGACTCGGCCTGGGCGCAAGGGAGAGGCCCGTAGCGCAGCCGTGGGATCCATACAAACTTTTCTGCGCATTATAATTAGACACAAACAAAAAGGGAACTCGTTCGCTTGGGCAGATTTGCAATTCAATCGTTAATGTCGAGGGAGAGAGGAAGGAGCCCTTGGGAAACCGGTAATAATGCAATTATAACAGACCAAGCGCAAGAAAAAAAAAATGGAATTGCAGCGGCGAAATAACAAGTGCCACCGCCGTTGATATTGCGACACTAAGAAGCTTTAGCTGCTGGAGCTTCAAATTTCAAATTTCGATCGTGCATCCGCCGTCGCTCGCGGCCGTCGTGCGGGCTTCCTTCGCCGCTACCCCAGCACCAAGAGAGTGCAGAAATGCGGGCGGCTAGCCAGACCACTAGCTAGTAATCTCGATCCCGGCTGTGAGATTGCGATGCTGCGCGCTTTTCGGGCCATACAGCGCAGGCAGCCCTGCTGAAATAAGTAATACCAGACTACCTGGCAGCAATATTACCACCTGCTTCGTACCTCCGTATTGGAACTGGCGGGTGCTGGCTAATAACAATGGGACACGGAAATCATATGATGATGCTTCCACCGAAGTGACCTCATCAATGCTAGCATCTAAGCAGTATTTTAAACCGAGTCCTCACTTGGCGGTTTGCCCCATACCTAGGTAGCCCTTCTCCACGCTCCATAGGTAGCTACTACTGCGAGTAGTGGCAACTAATAGACTAGATAGGTCTGTCTGCGAGTAATTCACCCACTGCTAGTAAACCCACGGGTATCCGTCTCCTGTTGCTGCCTCTCTGCTGAAGATGCATGTATTTGATGCCATGTACCAAAGGTCAGAAGCTACAAACATCTCAGTCAGTAACCCTAATCTAATCCCAGCATCCTCGTATGACTCGCACCAGAGCGCATAACATCCAATTAGGCATGTCGCCGTCGTTTACGTACCTGCTTGTATGCTGTGATACTCTAGTGCACATGATCTGTGCCTGGATTGTCAGACAAAAAAAGGTTATTTTGCACCCTTTTTCGTTTTGTTTATCCAAACCTGCCCAGCAGTGAAACCTCCTTTTCATTATCCACCCAGCCCTTTCCCAGCGCAACACACCACATCACAAAGAGGACCTGCTCAATGGGTTTTAGTTTTGTTTAGCACGCAAACAATGAGGGCCATATTACTGCCAAGCTACGTATTCTATTTTCGCTAGACTTTTCTTCTTCTTCTTCTTTTCCTCTCCCCTGGCTCTTCTTGTTCTCTCACTTGCAGACGGGTCGGGTCACAACATACGAGATAATGCCCCCGCTTTTAAGCCCTTTTGTGAATGAACCCGAGACAGGCTCACCAAAAGTGAAACCCGTGTGGCACATCCCCAATTTCCCCATCTGCATATCGTAAACATTGTTTCGATCCCATTAATGTCGATGAAACAAATTCTCCGTGCGCTCTCTCTCCCTCGCATCCTGCATCGAGCAAGGTACGAAGCACTACTAGGTAGGTAATACTTGCACTACTATTATTGGTACGTGCTGCTACTGGGGAAAAAAACATATCGTCTTTGCTATGGAGTAGGACATGTTTGAAAGCCCATTCTAGCATCATTTCGCAGATCCACCGCATTGTTTGTGGCTAAGAGAAGCACTTGCTGATCGCATTGATGCCGGAAATGAGCGACTTGGCTTGGACGAGTTAAAATAGCTTCGTCTTATACCTAGTAGCTCTCAGTCGCCCAAGTCACCCACATGTCACACTGCAGGAAGGATCAAGGGGTAGTCAATCGCTATGCATTTATACTTTCTACTAATTCTGCAGCCAGGATAATGGCCAACCCATGATATTAAATCGTCGATTAGCATCTGTGCACACGAATAAGATCGCCTGATTAGATACTAGATACCCGTCCAAACATACTTAGCGCGCCAAGTCGACAACCTCAGCATCCGAGAGGTGGTGTCTTGCATGAAAACCTTCGGCTTCCTTTAGGCGCTCTCACCCAATCGGAGCACATCAACATCATCTTAGCCTATTGCCCAATGTAGACGAGAAGCTTCCCTCGCTGTGTCTCAGATTCCTGTTCTGGTGCTGCATGCACCTAGGGTAGACACTAAGTATTAGAGTTGACAACTCAAAGTTGATGTTTTCGACTCCTTTGGATAAAGTCGGCTGACAGCAGACACTGATGTGTGAATCGCTTGGCTACTGCAGCCATTGTGGAGCGCATAATGGAGCCCTTTCTTGATAGACTCTTCTTTCAATACTTGTCTACAACTTAATCGATATATCGTATATATCAAGCAGAACCGCAACACCTGTAACAGTCGCTGTGTAGGCCATGAGAATCCCCATGGCCTGGACTGGCGTGGCGTCCAGGGTAGGAATGGTCATATTGACAAGGCCAGTCAGCAGATTCGCAATGAGGAACACTGCCAGGCCGTTGCGATTATACGCTTTCAAAACATAACTCGTGGCCACTTCGTAGGCCTCTTTCTCGGAGCGAGCATCCCCTGCGTTGTAAAACGCAGGAAAGAAGATGGTGTCGATGACGCAGAAAGCTAGAATCTGCCACGAGTTGAAGGCTGCAACCCAGAGCACATAGGGTAGGTTGGCTAACCGGCGCGAGACCGTCAAGCCAAACCCAAAGTCGTAGCTAGTGGTAACAGTGTATAGCACGGTCCAGATTCCGGCCCAAACAGCCATCGTCATGAGCAGAGTATTTCTTTGCATACCCGCTGTTGAATTACTGCTTGATGTGATGCTCCGAGGAATGACAAATTTGCCTAGGTCCTGTCCAGCCAGGAAGATGGCAAGATAGCCTATGAAGCTAAAGATACCCTCTCGGTTCATAGAGAGGAGATCTACCCTGGGGGCGGTGAGAATGAATGCTTTGAGATCCGTACTTTCAAGGACAACCTGGTATGTGCCCACGACGAGCAGAGCCAATGCTGCATGCGACGGAATGACATCGAAAAGGGTCTGGAAGATTGCCACAAAAGGAGGAAGGAGGCCCAAAGTGAAGAAAAAATTCCAATGAACTCCATACTCTGACACGTGTTCAGCATATTCGAGTCCTTTGACGCTCAAAAGGCGAATGAAACCCAGGACCAGCAGAGGGATGGAATGGCGGAATGACTGCAGCAAACGGACAGCAAGTGAAGTTCGACGGCCCGTGGCCCTTTCTTTGAGGACCGGACGAGCCGCCACGATACCGGCGGAGAAGACAAAAGAGCCAACGCCCATGTCCATCAGGGACGTGCCCCAAGTCTCGACTTTGGCGAAGCGCCGCGGAAAGAGGCGGAAATCCACCGCTAGGATGGCAACGCAAGTAGTGATCATCATGTACCCGCGATATGTCGTGAGAAAAGGCTTGATACTCAAGACGGGACGGGGTTCTGAGGTGGTCTTTGACTGGGCATTGGGAGGAAGCTTCGGCTTTCTCTTTGGCCCTCCAGTCGTAGAGGGTAGAAACCATATCAAAAGAGCCGGCGCAAGCAGGAGCAGATTCAGCAACATGGGCGAGCCCGAATAAAGCGTAGTAGCCAACAAGAAAGTGCCGACAGTGAGTGAGAAGTCGACGACAAGGCCGAGGGCTGAGTAGGGCTTGAAGAAGGATTGCCGTGCCTGAAGAACAGACCACAACAGCATGGCCGCCTATGCTCGCGGATTAGCATCTGGCTAGAGACATGACACCACGGGATAAAAGCTAGACTCACGGGCGCTACAGCTGTGACAAAGCTGATTTCAGAGACTGAGCCTCCTGTCAAATTGGACACGAAGTCCTCTTTGCGCTGCTTGTAGCTCGCCATATTGATATTACGAGTGAGTTGTTCAGGGGGAGAAATTCAGCAGCCTATCGCATGATAGCTGAATGACAATGCCGCTTAAAGAAAAATAGAATGAAAAAAAAAAAAAAAAGATAATCGTATGCTGAGGGTGTTTTCCAACAGCGTCCAAGCGTTGACACTCTTCCTTTGATGCTTTGCTGCGTTGTCAGCCTGATGCTTGAAAGGCCTCGGTCGTATAAGCCAATCATTTTGCGCTTCGTGGACAATTCTCGCTCAGTAGGGTCATCACGTGCGCGGGACCAAGGATCAAGCATTGCGTCCTCAGCACGTTCAGGCGGTGGCGTGAACGCCCTTCCTTCAACCCCAAGAAAAGAAGAGAAAAGAGAGAGAGAATAAAAGGGAGAGGTCGGTTTGAAAGTGCTTTCATGCTGCGCAATCAAGTTGGCACTTGTCTCTCCTGCAGAAATCTCTTTCTTTGTGCTACTTGTTGCCGGGAGCAAACTTAGACCACTGACAATGCGCGCGCCTTTGTCACAAGCCGCCGCATCGCCATCACCAACCACGGGTTGGCCTTTGTGATACACGCCCCCTAAAAAAAGAAAAGGAAAAAAGAAAAGAAATTCCTGGGCAGCTATCAGAGAGGGGAGAAATTTAATGGCAATGGTGAAGGAGTGAACGCAGCGCAATCAAACACCTGTGGCGTTGTGGCAGCGTCAAAGGGTCGTGATGTCGCAACAAACGTTGAACATGCATGTACATCCTTGATACTAACCTTAATTTTGAACCAGTATGCATGATATAACTCTGAAGCAATTCCTATATTAAAGTTCGTCAGAGGCAAACCCTGCTCTCAGTTGTATCCGACCACTGTACATCTTTTACTCGCGTGCGTTTCAACGCAGAGACAAGACATATCAAGCTTTCGCCATGTCGTCTTCACGGAGCCGCCGAGCCCCTCGCCCCGTCGTCGCACCTATCAAGACCGACACTGCAAGCTTCCCAGATGGATGCCATAGGTTCTCAAACCGGCTTTCGATTCCTTATAGCGGGATGACCCGCTCAAGGCTCAACTCGCTCGGCTGCGCACGGGATATGATACACTCCAGTGCCAGCCCCATGAGACGGAATCTCAGCGTCCCGGAGGCGATGTCTGACGCTTCTGAAGTGATGACTCCGTTTGGGACAGTTTGGATTTCGAGGCAGGTATGCCCAACCCCGGTGTCTGACGTCTCGCCGCGCACAAAGGGTTGGCCTGCTGTTGTTGAGGCGCATGCTATAAGACCTCGGCAAATGTCCATGGGGCATGGCGATATGTTTCGACAAAGCACGGCCGGGGCCATTCGCATGTCATATGTAAATCTACCGGCAAACCGCAGGCGGTCCATGCCTGCGTATGGAGCTGCCCACCGACACCTACATATGCAACTTCAGCAGATTCAACAATATCGCCACTCACTCTGGGAACAAGGTCACAGGATATTTGGTCGCTCAGAAGAAGCAGATTTCCTGGTCAAGCCACTGCAGCTCCGACGGCCACGTAGAGAAATCAGATCGTGGTCAGAAGGGCCGTCTTCCGCGTCGCCATTGTCTAAGCGCGTCTTGGTTCGTGCCATCATTCGCTCAAAATTACACGTCCCCATTGGCCTGAAGCGCGAATTCGACCTGGACGACTTGAGAGCTACGATACCAGACCCTATACCTTCTCCTCAGTCGAGCAACTTCAATCGCGAGGTACTGCTATCCAGGCTGGAGCTGTCTGAAGAAGACATGGGCCCGCAATCTCCGGTGGATTCAGAGATGGCCGATGATGGTGATAGCGATGTTGTTGTAAAGACTGAAAAACCGGACATGCCTCCATTTCTCAAGCCCCCGAAATTCACACCCAAAAAAGCTACTTCTGTACCCATGAGTAAGTTTCCTCCTTTCAATAGCAGCTTCATTAATATCGCCAAAACTAACAAGCAAATCCAGGTGTCCAATATGCGCGAGCACAGTTGCCGGCGTTAGCTGCCATTATGATGTCGAATCGAGTCAGACGAGGAGATACAATAGAACTCGCAATGCCTCATCCAAGCGCGTGGCCCTCGACCGTAGCTTACGTCTACACTGGAGAGAGAGAGCTCCTCAAAGATAATGTTAGAGAGAATATTTTGTATCTTGGCGGCAAAATTTGAAGGATGATTATGATGAACGACATGATATGACGCGATGAATTTGGATGAATTTGGATGATTCACAATGAAAAGCTACTTGGTACAGAGTTCAGTAATGCCTAGCCAAAAGATAAGGCATTTTTGTTTTTATTGTATCTTATTGTACGCATGAATGAAAGAACTGATCGACTTTTCTGGCTGCTTCTCATCATTTTTTTTTCTCTCTCTCTTTTTCTTTGGCAAGCACCAGGTCATATGGCATTACACCTTTAATTATTCAACTTCTCTCATATACTTGGCAGTATTAGAATGCAGATACATACCTAGCTGGCTATATGCCTCTTTGCTTTTCATCAGACTAATGTTCAGCCACTCATCATTCTTTCAAAGGGGCGAATAGCAATAATTAATTATCTCATTTATACACCCTCACCCATGTTAGCCGTCGTTATTACAGCGTTCTCCATCCGGGCAATTGAAAGCATCGGCATTTATGATAGTTGATTACATACATGTACACACGTGCTCCAAAGAATTAGTAGGTCACAAGCAGACATGAAAAAGTATAAAAATTCTTTTCAATCACGCGTCTCTATATTATATTATTACTCATATTATTAGTAGATCACAAGTGTAGTAGCTAGGATCAATCCACTTTTAGCAATTTAATGCTCCGAGTTCCTCTCAACCTGCGCCCTCAACAAACCACAAATATGAGAGAGTAATATGACGGAGTAAGCCGGCCATGAAAGAGGTGGGAAACAAGCAGTAAAATCGATAAAAATTCCAATATTAACATCTGAGCCTACATCTTGGAAGCATTTTTGTGTTACCAAGACGGCATGCTGGGTAGGATGTGAAAGCTACCACAACAGAGGACTGAGTCTGGAGGAGGCTGGCTGGTAACTACACAGTGATTCAGCCAAAGCGGTAGATAGAAATCAGAATAGGAAATTTATGATTCAATGAAATATTTCCCATTAGACAATTTGATTGCCATCCCTCTAAAGGATATATTATGTATCACCCCTTGCACAGGAGAACTTCACAAAACGTCCCCTTGTGTCATGGTTACGCTGGAACATCTACCATTTCATCTCGATACGATGTTAATTGAAATGAGGTCAAGTTTCATGCACTGATTAATGGGAATCTTATTGCGGGTGTTGATTATCAAAATCACAAACTGCTGGCTCTGTAGAAGATGAGATGTGAATAAGAGAGGTACGTATGATGCACAGATGGGTATTACCTGATATACAGCCTACGAGATAATTCTCGTTTTATCTATCGTATGAGTTTATCTATCATAGCGGGAGTATCCCAACCCGTCATTGTTATGTTCCCAAGCATCGAGGCTATTCTCAACACAACCTATGTACACTCTCTTCTTTCCTATCAGCCTACTCCAGAAAAAAAATTGCATCATATTTCTCGCTGAATATTTTTAGAACGCGACATTGTTACGTTATTCACTCTCACATTTACTCAAGCTGAATTCGCCATCCCATTTCTCTCACTTGCCTCTGTAAAAGATGTTCTGATTGCATTTAGAGCGCATCTGACAACGGACTACAAGCCAAGTATTTGGTCAAGCTATAGTAATTGAAGTTTATTATACGCATGTTCAATACATATAGAATTGTCTCTATTGTGTTCGTTCTTCAAGTAAACGCTTAGGATTAGTTGGCCATACGAGTTTACCAAGGGAAAGGGACAGATATTAGACAAGCTGGAACGAAAATTTATAAAAAAGGCACATCGCTAGTACCAAACTCGGCAATTACATTCTTGCACGTCATTATTTAACTCTTTAGATAGGACCAATTCATGGAATAGTACCCTCCGGATCACTCTGCTGCATCTTTAATCAGGCGCATGAGAAAATGAGAGACGGGGAGTAGTAGCATCATATATGAGCTCAAATGTTTTCCCATACCACATACAAGAAGCTGATTACAAACCCATGTAGTGTAACTATATAATTTGAACCAGGCTGAAAGAAAAGTTTGTATGCAGCTCAAGCTCAATACTCCCAAATCTAATTCCATTTCAACCCCCTTCAATGGCTATTTGCTTCATCCCAAGCCTCTCTAACAACATACATTTCACACAAGATCCTCTTGTCAAGAAATTTATAGAGTGACACTTGAATACACATATGAATCATTCATTCTAACCTACTACCCACATTAGAAAATAGAAGACGAGTTCAAAAATGACATATGTAGCAAGACAGGTCGCAACGCAGCAACAACCATCAAGGCCAAAACATCCCCTATTACTTCAAGTAGGTAGGCATATTCATGTTACAGATACTTGCTCAATACAGAGCACATCACGTAATGTCAAACCACCTGCGTTCTGAATATTCACAATATTATAAATCAAGCGCAAGTTAGTGACTCATTCCTCCTCCTACAATCTCACCTCCAACTCCCGTCTCAACACGAAATCCTCCGCCTAGGACTCTCGTAAAATGTAACTATTTACGTACTCTCACCTTGACATATCAACTCTATGAGTAAGAGCAAAGTAGAAAAAAAAAGAACGCCATCATCACCACCACCCACCACTAAATTCTTAGCGCTCCAATCCTCCTTCACGCCCTTCTTCTCCTTCAGCTCAGCTCAGCAAGCATCCCTACGGAATACTCTATTCAAATACACCCATAGGGCTGGGCTTCCTCACTCAGCCCGCTAACTAACGATACGAGACCACCCATCATTTCTCAGCTGAACGTCGCAGAAAAGGGAACCCAAGGCACAAAAAAAAAGTGGCAAAATTGATTTGCCCAGCCACTCCTTAGCTCTTACATAACCACTGGGGCTAAGTCTTGCGGCCGTCGAATAGTAGCGTCCCCCTCCCTCCCATAAACGTCTCTCTTCGGGATGCGGAATGTGGGAGTACATACTGTAACACATGTACTGGGCTGTTTTTCTCAAAATTGACAGATCGCACCCATCGATAACCGAATCTCCCGTCGTCAATTTGCCAATTACGTACACCAGTACCCTTGGATGGGTGACGCAGAATCAGAGGCTTTGGCGGGCGTTTAGCCTAGGCACATCTAGATAGCAGAACCAATACCAAATACATACAGCGCCACCGACGAGAGCCGGCCGTTGCAAATACCCATCAGAGACTGCTGTAGGTCATCCGCTGTCGATACGACGCTTGCCTAGCTCAATCCAAGCAGGAGAACACAGCCATCGACTGACCCGAGAGGAACTTTTTTTTTTTTCTGTGACCAGCGTTCTTTGCCTCGGTATGCCCAACAGAACTGAGGCTATCGAGCCAAGAAAAAAAAAAACTTTAGTGCAAAAACTAAGTCGTTTGACATGTGTTCTGTTGGTTCGCATAGGCAGAGCGGTAGAGGAAGCAGCCCCCAAGGTTCACGTACATCGTACGAAGTGGTATCCAACTTATCAAACCGCAAGGGGGATGAAGATAGAACCAACATCGTACCATAACAGTAGCATTGCAACCGTCTAATTTCGCAAAAATCCCTCCAAGAATCAAGAACCATGACACGTACGTTTTCTATTGCAATCCAGGACTGGCACATTGCATCGGCGCATGTCTCAACGTCTGCTCCATACGTGCGTATATCATGCACGCTTGATGCCAAATTCCAACATTTCGGCATCACGACTGCAAGGTTTTTCCTTTCGCCTGTCGTTTCGTCCCTCACGCCCCCTCCATCTGCATCTCGTTCCATCTGCTACCATCTCCAATTCTCCCCCTCCCCCTCCCTCATCTTGGTATCATGGCCCCCACAGCTAGAGGTTAGCTCGGTCGAAAATATGCACAAAATTGTTCGTCCACCTCTCTCTCCGCTGCACACTCCCTCTTTTGAGCCATAGCAGCAGACTGCTATACTTGTATGGTAGTAGCACTGCAGCTTCCCCTCCCTCTCGGCTCATCCACCTTCCCTCATCCATCATGATGCCACGATCCATCATTTCCGCTCGAGTGTGCCAGCAAGGCAAGCGAACGACGCCTCACCTGAAAGACGATAAGCCCCGTCCCCGTATTCTCTCGTCTTGGGCTTCCACTGACTAGCTAGCCGGGGGAGGACGATGTAGAGAGGAGTGGAGTGGGGATTTCTTCATCTCCAATTCCCGCTCAGCTAATGCGATGTGTGTTGCCTCAATCGCTCGCTTGCTTGCTCTGCCACCACCTACCCTTCTGCAGGCTGAGGCCCTGGCATTGATGGGGAAAGAGCAAATACATCACACACACATATAAAAATATGTTATATCTGACAGAATTAGGATCCAGAGATAGATGCACACAACCACAAGCAAGAAGCTGTCACCAAAGAGATATAACTGGCCCGCCAGTTGAGAGAATAGATGTCGGCTAATTTCCTTTGTGTAAAAATATGCAAGGTTGAGTCGAAATCACCGAAGAGAGATATAAAAGTATGATTGACGTATGTAACATCTTGATAAAAGAAAAGGACGGCTACAGGGAGGGGGAAGAAGATGGTGTGGGATGCGGCCGAAGCAAAAACAGTCTGGCAGTTGAAAGAGGGGGCCACGAGCCATGCGGCGCCAATTTGATGCCAAGTCAAAGCTTACAAGGGCACTCTATCTGGCGTACATGTACGCGGGACAGCGATCATTGCCGCGCCTTTTCTGCCATCTGCAGGTTCTGGGCTTGGTACCTGTGAATCTTTTGTTTTGTATCATGCACATGCCTGCTCCGTATCAGACGAAGCTTCAAAGTTCGTCCGTCCATCCGTCCGTTCGTCCGTCAGCTCAGCTTAGTAGAGTCAAGCAGGTGGTAAATACTAGTAATATTAGTGGTAGGCCTAATATGTAAGCAAGTTGGGCAGAAGAAGAGTCAGTCTGTCAGTCAGTCAGTCAGTCGGCACAAACGGTGCTGTTTGTCCGCCCTGCTTCTTCATTCCCCCGCGTTTGTTAGCATCAAGACTGCAGTCATCCGTCCCGCAGTGGCCCGACTTACGGAGATAAACCGCCACAGCAACATAATGGACCTCCCTCTCCGTTCGAGTGGATGCAGAATGGATCATACTCATTCTATCTAGCTTTGCGTGCAACACATCCGGGGGAGGCTACCGCAAGAAAGAGGACCGCGAAAAACAATCGGAGAGGGGCGATGTCGCTTTCTGGAGTCGCTCGGAGGGACCCCCTATATCGGGGAGTGTGCCGCTGGGGCGCTGATGGCCGTCGATGCTGCAACGTGCGTATACGGTCCTGCCATGATGCGATTTCAGATGTCAACGTCGTTCATTGTTGGTTATGGCGGACAAAGGTCTCTCTTTTTTTTCTGGTGCTCTCCAGCCTTTCCGACAGAGCAAGAAATCCGCTCAGCAAAAACTCGTCTCTACGAGTCATTGCCCGTCCAAACAGGCTTTATTAGCCTTCCGGACGGACCGGCTCGTCGGAGACCGTTTCTTCCACCGTCCGAAAGCTTCTGTTTTGACAGTTTTGAACTGTACGGTGGCTGGAATTTTAAACTTCAAGCCAGTGCCCTGTCTATTTTGACGTGTAAGAGAAGAGCAAACAATACATCGTAGTAACGCCGCAAATAGCAGCCAAGGGCAGCCTGTGGTTGGCTGTCATGCAGGGTACATGTAAGGCGGGCATTTGCTAGGCGTGTGAGTGGCACAGGCGAAGGAATTGCGCTCTCAGGGCGCCTTGATGGCACGCGTTGAAAATTTTGCTTTAGATGGAACCGGGGCGGCTAAGCTCTAGCAAGCCTTTGGTTTGCAGATTTTGACCTGTCGGCTACAGATTGCATCGTATGCAACATGCATCCAGCTAGCCACCACGGAGATACTTTTGCGCCCTCAGCATGCGTATGTATGAGAGACAGCACATGTGTACACGTAGTCCACGCCCATTCATCAATGGCTTCTTCGCCTCTCCCCACTATGGTCTCCAAGCGATGAAGCGACAGGCAGAAGAGCTTGAGTCGTTAATCTCGGCCCTTCGTGGGGTGCAAGCAGAAGAAAGAGAATTGGGCTAGCAGGCTCCAAGACATCTCCACAGACTGCTGCGTTGTTCCGCTAGGAACCAGCCGTACACGCTCCAAATCTGACCATCACATCATGCCCTGCAGATGGAGAGGGAGTATGAAAATAATGATAAACAGGGACAGCAATGTACGCTCGTATATGTGCATGCATGCATTCAATCATCAAGGGGGGGGGGAAACTTGGCAAGCTGGGACTGATCAGCAGGGTGACAATGCTTCTCATGCTAAGACCGGCCGCTTATGTATCTCAATAAGTGTTAGTATTGCCGTTTGGCGACCATTTTGCATTATTTTGCCATAGCAGCACCACATGGCAAATCATCAAAATTTTCCATGGCCTTCTTTCCTTCTTTCCGGCCATGTTTATGTAAATGATGGGTGTGAGTGTGTGACCAAAATAGCAAGCGCCCAAGTGTATACACAAGCACTTTTCATAGACGCCACCTCGTTAGACATGCCCTTTGGACCCTTAATTTGTGACTCCGAAAGGATTTCGACGTGGGGCCATCGCCTCTTCGTGTACGCCAGTACTATCGAAAAACGTTCGACAACGATGGAGAAGCCATGCCTCTACGAGCAAGCAAGTCCGTGCTCGAAATGGGTGAAAGAGCGCCGCTAAGGTCAGCCACACGCCTCTTCTCCGCATTGGACGGGGCCTTGTCTCCATGCGGTTCTTGCTGGTTTGTCGCTGGCTCTTATTGCCTGCCGATTACAGCCACAAGTCGCTCGCTGCGTCCGCAGAGGCAGCTCAAAAAACGAAGAGACAACAGTGTCAGGAATCCAATTCTCAAGCGGGCTCAATATGTCGTTTGGTAGTTGACTCGTTTTGTCTTATCGTGGCGGCCGTTGAGGCAACGGCGGCGGCTGCCGTGATGCACGGCCGAACTCCATCGCGATAGGTTTCGGACCACTCATGTGTCTCCGGACATTGCAGTGGATTACCTAAAGGGCTGGGCCCTGCATGCGACCAATCTTTGAGCACCCTTGCCATCCGGTCCTAGTAGTATCCCAGACTCAACACCGAACGTACTTGTAGCAGCGATGGCAGGCTCTACAAAAACATCACTCGCACATGCAGTTGGCACCACATAATACGACATCAAGACAGAGGACGTCAAGAGACTTGGCATCTCAGCCAAGCTGAATGCTACTGAGCGCCGTGATGAGCCTCGGGCTCAATCCCCCTAAAGCAACCCAATTGCTCCGAGACGCCGCCTTCTCTCGCCCTATTTGCAGACGGCCAAGCTTTCTCTAGCGAACGCAATATCCCGTGCCTGTTTGCCTTGCGAATATCTGAGAGCAGCAGCTACTATCTAGCTGACCTTCCAGCCTCATCGGACGTCGAAGTCGCAGATGACGCTCGTCTCAGCCTCAATTGGAACTGACAAAGCGAAGGAAAACCAAGGAAACCTCTATCCTCAACCGAGTAAGTAGTATCACTACTTGGCACCACGTCCTCCATGGATGACCCCTGATAGTCAAGGCGTTCGTCGCTAATGTAAGACATCCTAGGACCAGAATCCCCTCACCACAAGGCGCTTCAGCTCCAAGCAACGACGGCGTAGCCCCAGCGGCCGCCAGCAGCGGCGCACAAGCCAGTATGGGGTTGCGGAGCCGCTGGAGGCGCTTGCTCGCCGTATCTCACCGTTCGTCTCCATCTTCTGCCCTACACGTTCGCTTGATTAGCCATTAGTCCCTGTGGTCATATAACTACAGGTGCTAGCGGTAGGTAGAGGTAGGGGTTCCTTCCTATGCGTGGCAGTATCGGCCGGTACTCGTCATATCATGATCATCAGCGACGCGCGCAAGCTCGGCCCCAGCGGGCACATCAATGGGTCTTGCATTCGGCACGAAATAGCTCGACATAGGGCCTCAGATCAGCCCCATTCGGGAACCCTTAGTCGGCAGACGGATCAACATGGACCTTGACGCCAGATCACACAGCCTCCTTGCCTCCCCCCCCTTCCGTTCGAACAGCCTCACACCAAGTTGTCTTTGAGTCGACTCTCACGGCAGCAGAGAGGAAGCCATCAGCCCAAAAAGCTCGAATCCCTTCGAATCCAGTGACCAAAGGTTCATGTGGCTAGCCGCCACATCGCCGCCAAGAGGGAGGGGTGCTTGTTGTATTGATTCCTCTTTGGGCTTGTTTGGCTGCTCTGCTTCACCCGGGAGTCGGACAAGGCTGGCAGGTGACACTTGACCTGCACTTATTGTGTGCATGATGTGATGAATCGCCTAGAGAGAAAATGGAATACCCTGACACCATCGCCCAGACTTGTAATCAGAGACACAGGCCCTAAACGGCAGTCTTTCGTTTTTGGTAAAGAGCAGCCATCTGAGGCGACCTGAACGGTGGAAGGATGATTGCAGTAACGATCATGTATGTGCCTCCGTCGGTGCATCGCTCGCATCCTTTGATATCTCGTATAGCGATATCCAGGCACCTGTGCCAGTGCCAGTGTCAGTGTGATACAGTACATGTTGTGACAGCATTTTCTGACGAGAAGCCATCACCATCGCTCATTGGGCCGTGTTGAATCCAGCTCGATGGGGCCACACGCAAAACAGGCCACGCTTCTGCTTTGCTCTTCTCCACCACGTTAGTTTGGACCTGCGTCTGCACGATGCACGTCCAACAGAAAGCGGCATGGCGTCGCTGGCCGCGAGAAATAAAAAAGAGGGCGATGGTCGCATCGCATCGCATCGCATCGCATCGCATCGCGCCGCATGGCAGGGCATGGGAGGGCACGGCTTGATAGGCAGGCTCCACGTCCAGCGCATACGTACATACATGCTCGAGGTTGTCGCTGCCCCCTCTCCCCTATTACACACATCAGAAATCCCGTCGACAAGGCCAATGGCGGGCGAGCATCGGGGAATTGCGCGCCCAGGCGGCGGTCCAGAACCATGCAATGCAAGGTACGGGCCATTGCAATTCGCTGCAATTCATCCGTGCCAGCTGCCTGGGCTAACTCGCAGCGACGAAAGGCCTTTGGGGCATGTGGTGGCTGCGGCGAGGAGGAGAAGGGCAAGTGCAATGAACACGCCCACAGCGCCGCGCAGTGACTTGCAGCTACTTGTGGTACTTGCGCAACTGATCAGCACGCCTCGTTCCGCACCCCACCTTCCCGCCTCAGCCCTTTTCGCGCACGCCCCTCCTCAATCCAACTTGATCTCATTTCTGCTTCCCAGTTGTCCATTTCAACCTCACGCAGGCAAACGGGCAAAGCGCCGCCGCAGACGCGCCGCTCGCGCAAGCCGCCTGGAGGCTTCGCAACGCCCGATTGATTGCTCAACCGACCCCCTCCCTCCCTCTCCTCGAAGGCGGCCCCGTCTTTCGCCGAAAAAACATGGCTCGGTATCGTGATCGTGATCGGAAAAGGCTCAATCAGCGAAAGCCCTCAAACCACCCCGGCTATTATCTCGTCTTCTTTGAGGAGGGAGGGGCGTCGATCAGAAACTGCCATTTTAGCCCAGCAGGCACATCAATTGAGTCCCACCCGCCGTCGAGCCTTTCTGCTTTTGGTGCCAAACGGACGTCAACTAGCAGCTCTCTTATCGACGCTATAGCCTCGCGAAGTCCATCACTTACACCACTTCCCCTCCGGCTCTATTCCTGCATCAGTGTCTATTCCAGCTAGATTGCCTATAAGACAAGGGACTACTCCTACTATCACGAGCTCAAGAGGATTCGACGCATTATGCCACGCCATTCCATTGGCTTCTTCGTCTTGCATCATCTCATCCCATCTCTCTTCTCCCCCCCCCTCCCTTTCTTGCCAGAGCGGATTCATCCTCAACTGCCTGACGTGCGTGTGTCCCTCCCCAGCGTGTATCCCATGCATACCATCGAGATCTCCGCATCATGCAAGAATTACATTACCTTACATGGCGCTGCATCTCCCCCTCCATCTTTCTCCCTCCCCCATGTTCGTAGCTAATAATAATAACTGCCTATTTGGCCAGCACCCTATCAAATCTGCCGCCCTGTATCACCATCACCACCCATTGGCTCATCATCTTTTTTACCCTGTCGCATATGTCGTGCAACTCAGCACCGCAAGCCACATTCGCATACGTAGTAGCATCTCATTTGACATTTGCCCGTCTGCGCTGCAAAGTGCACATCGTAGTTTGGACGCGAAGTGTCCTGATTTTGTTTCTCTCACTTTTCATATCTTCGAATCAAAGCGTGGAAAGTGGCAGGCTGTCTCCCCCCCCTTTTCAATTTTCATATTACACATCATATTGATTGCTCTTTCATCACATATATTTTTTTTTCCTGGTGAGGCTGCCCTTGCAGCGGCTCGTTCTCATTGCTCAATTGCTCGTATTAAGTGCTTCATCCAACTCACCTTGCTTCATACTATATTGCGTGGCCTGCAGCTCTGGAGGGGAAACAAAAGCAGTCAGAGTGAGGAAAAAAAGACGTGTATCCTGTATTTGGATGCCAAATCACGAGCACGACTTATCAGATTCTCAGCACATTTACCAAAAGGAGAGCTGTGTGAGCTGTGATGTCTCACTCCAGATGGTGGCGACCAATCGTAGTACACCGTCTGCCCGGGCACAGCCTTTCGCCTTTTATCACCGGACCAATTATCGTCCAGCCGTCTAGGCAGAAATCCGAACTGAATCAATTGCCATGCTGGGTGAGTCAATGTGTTTTCTTGAGACATTACCACGTTTTGGAAAAAAAAATTACCAATTCTATTACCTAGGTAATCCATAGAGATTTCCCAATGACGAACTCGTGCTAATATCATTCTGAGTGATGTGCTAATCCGGGTGACTTTCATCTTTTAGATTTTGTAAATCCCGTCCTGTCCTCGGCCCATTCCGTTCCATTGAAAAGTAGAATAATAATAATAAGAAGAAAAAAGGGCAGTCCAAAGCAATCAACGCCTGATGGGTCAAATATGAACGCCACCTATTGTCAAAGCCATAACAGTCCCGGGAATGCACTGTTGAGCAGGGACTCGTTTGCCCAATTCAACGCCTATACATTGCCCTAGAAATCAACCAAAAGTCCAAGCGTTCCATCCATTCCATTCCATTCCATTCCGTCCCATATGTCCATGTGCAGCAGAGCCCATTATTCTGCTGGAATATACCACCATAGTGCAATTTGTTGTTTCCACCCCGCCCTAAACGGCCCAATAAAAAAAGTAGTAGGGCATACCTTTTTCGATCATGCCTAAAAATTCATGACATGGTACTAAACCCAAGATCCCATGAAAAAAAAATGTCATTTCTCGTAGCTCGCGTAAAACCAAATCCCAACTAGACAAGAGTCTAGGAGATTGTCTTCTTTTTGTGTATGTAGAGATCCCCCACCAAAAAAGAAGGGGAAAAAAAGGGGGGGATTATTGATCATGACTCATTATTCAGAAGCGTTACTGAAGTGCATCGACTGCGGCTGTTCATGGCTATTCTGTATGCCAGCGGCTTCATGCTTTTCCGAGTATGAAGTGCCCGAGTCGTACGCAGCGTATCCGCGCTTTTCCCATGCTGAATCTTGCTCGGTCCGCGTCTGCGTCTGTCCTCCCTTTTGACGGACGTTAAAGCGGATGAGCGACTTAGCACCACGAGGAGTCGTCAATACCTTAGATGGTGATGGCGCTGGCGCGAGCCGCTGCGCATCATTTGCATCGCCGTCAGCTCGGCTGCCCCATGACGTCTGCAGCGAGTTTATTAGCACTATTTCCTGACTAATTGGCTAAAGGGACGACGAGAGTAATGGGGAGGGGGGTTAAAAAAAAAAAAAAAACTCACCATGTTGAGAGTAAGAAGGGCATAGAGCTTGATCAGACCATGGAAATATCCAAAGACGATGGAGACGGGAACAAAGATGATATCGCTCGGGTTTCGCAACAAAAGTCCCATGAGCTTGACGAACTTGGTGAAGCCAAACATGAAGAGGAACTGGGCCCAGAAGGCGTAGTGTCGGTACTGGACATGCCACTCAGCCGTCGCCCACCAGCACGAGGCAAGCAGAAGCGGGTCGACGACGAAGGCGAGAGAGGTAAAGGTCGCGAAGTGGAGGGCGTATGTGCACCAAGGCTGTTGTCTGTAGTTCCAAGTCATTTTCGTTAGTACGCTCGCGCTATTTTAGACACCTCGACTAGGTCATGAACCCCGATTTTAAGGTGCAACTTACCTCCACACGTGCCGCTCCTTGACCAGGCTGGTCCAGTTGCTTCGCCAATTGCTACGCGCCCAGCGGGAGCACTGATACAGGAATTTGGGGCCATTCTCCAGAGTGGTTTCAATCTCGCATTCGCGCTCATACTGGATCCAGGTCTTCCACTGGTGGCTCACCAACCATCGCGTGACAAAGTTATCGTCGTCAGCATTCAAGATCCACTTTCTCCACTTTTCAGTCTTGAAGCCGTCGAGGAAATCATGGCTCTTGAGGATTTCCGATCGGTACGCTCCAGTGCGTCCCGACATGCAAGAGGTGCCGCCGTCCATGTTGTGAGTAGCCGAGATCTCAAAGTTGCGGCGCTCAATGTATGCGGCTCCGAGCCAATTCCAGATGCGAACAGACCACGGGGCCGTCCACTCGCGCTTCACTCGCTGGCATGTGCCGACGCCGCCGATCTTGGGATCTTCAAAGGGGGCGAGAATCCAGGGCATCAAGGTGGATGGCCAGGCCACATCATCGTCAGCCATGATAGTGATGGGAGTTTCCACGGTAGGCAGAGCCTCGCAGACCTGAAGTCGCTTATTGGCAATGGGTGTATTCATGACACGGACCCGGGGGTAATTGAGGGACTTGGCTAGCTCGTCAAGAGCCTTGCGCTTGTCGTGCGTTGTGACCAGAATCAGCTCGGCAGGCTTACAGGCCAGAATGCTCTGAAGCGACGGTCGAAGCTCCTCAAACGCGTTATGAATAGTGGGGATAATGACCGTGACGTCTTCGTTGGTGAATGATGGCTTGTTAGGGATCGGCTTCGACTTGTAGGTCCAATGGCTGACGCAGTGAACAAGCAGCCGGACATATCGATGGAGCCTAGCATGAAATGTCAGTCCGATAATCAAGAGCAGCAGACCCAATCCAAGAGACGAGGCAAGGCAACTTACCAGAGAACCCAAAAGACGTATGTCCAGAATGTTGCGGATTGCCAAAAATCAGGCTCGACGACAGGTAACCTGAAGGGGACCAGGGGCATCATCTTGGCCGGCAGCTCACTAAGAAACTTGTCCATGGTGTGGGGCAGCCAGGGTTGCTGGTATAAGATTGCTCTTCACGAAGTAGACCAGGGATATTTATGTTTTCATGAGGCGTCCGTTTCCCGATTGCAGGTCGTAGAGGTGAGAGATTGGCTGGTCAAGAGCAGAGGATGAAGCCTGTCTGAAGTATCCAACACCAAGCAGAAAAATTCTCTGAGACTTTCTCTGTAGCTCTCGACAGTGCAGAGGATGGAGAGGAATATGATTGAAGAGAGTATCCTCTTGCAGCGGGCTCGTTAGAAGCTCCAATTGAAGCCGAGACCCCGGATTCTTCTTCCGCCTGCCTCCACCGCGCGTGTGAGGCGAATTTCTGTAGCCACGAACAAGCGAGCGAGTGTTCTAACCCAAATAGGGCCTTTCAAGACAAGGCGATAACAGAAAAGAAGCCAATTGGCGAGATCTAGACCCCCAATACGCTGCAAAAGAACAAGGAAAGAATCAAAGACGGCGTATATGTACAACTTCCCTTTTGTAAGGCAAGTACGAGAGGCGGGAGAAGGCTGACAAGAGGAGAGCACAAAGAGCAGCAAAAACAACACGAAGACAAACGAACGGGACGAGAGGCTGGACGAGGGATCTAGGAGTCAGACTCGAGCATTGCGGAGTCCAAGCAGCCTGGAGAGAAGATATTAATTAGGAGAGAGGAGGTGGGAGAGGTCGTGAGAGAGAAGGGAGCAGCATGACAGCCACGTTGAACGATGGGGAACGTCTTGACGACAGTTATATAGCAAAGACGATAGTACGATGCGATGCTAACCCGGCCATGGCCGGCCCGGCGCCATCAAGCAAGCTTCCGATATAACCCAGGCCAATGCCATGCATGAGCATGGAGACGATGGAGACAAGAGGGTCTGGCTAAGGTGCCTGTGAAGCCAGATAGTAGATGCATGCTAACAAGATGAGGAGGATGAAATTAGCAACCTCTCTGTGCTCAGAGCCACGTACCAATGGTAGGTACAAGTACGCGCCAAGTACCGCAGCGCAAACGAGGCCAGCGCTGCTAGCTCTAGGTAGCACCTGGGTAGCCCCCGTAGCCCATTTCCCCTACATGGCATTTGCCAGTAGCATCGCCCGCGCCAAAAGGTGGGTGGCCAGGGGTGTTTTGGTAGACGCTGTAGTGGTGTTTAGCGGGGGGGCTTCGGGGAGGGGTGGGGGTAGGGGGCGGCACGCAGTGGAGGAGAGACGCTGGAAGAGGGGCGGGGAGTGGCTGTATTCCTGCAATTCACGGCCATGTTGCTGCTTGTACCGCCTGGTTTTGGGGCTAGCTGGCGACTTGTAGCACAGCTGCCCAGTGCTCGTTGAAAAAATACTACGAGTAACTTCTTTACAACTTTGCAACTCCACAACCACCACCGACCCCGGCGGGCCTTTTTTCTCTCTCTGGCTCTCTCGACTTGTTATTTTCGCTGCCTGTGCGAAGTGCAAGGAGCTGTGATGGGAATGAGACCATTCCATTCTCATCGTCGCCCGCACGACACGCTAAAGGAGCATCCAGGCGGCGCGTTCTTCGCAGTAGTCGGCCTGCGATAGGATATCCAGCCTACTGCTAGTACGGCGGCCTATATTCTATAATGCTACTTCGTATGAGGTCGCCTAGTGTTTAGCGAGGGCATAATACATGCACCATTGGTGGCGTGAGCTCTTTGTTTGGCCACTGGAGGCTCACTACTTGCTGGAGTCAGTCCTCCCTTGGCGCCGGTCAGCTGTGACTTTTGTGACTGACTCTTCTGAAGGCTGGAGATTGGTGCCTTTTTTTTTCGCCTTCAGCATCCGCCCAGCTGGCCACTCGCAGACGCCGTGCCGTTGCCCAGCGGGCTCGAGAACCGTCGATGGAATGGGGCCGAGGAGGGGTCCTTTCTCCAAGCGAGCGTTTGCGAGCAGTCAAATCGCCGTGGGGCGATGGCGCCAGCAAGGCTAGTCCTATGTAAATGCGGGAGGCGAGGACCAGGGCGAGCAAAGCAAACAGCGATTTGGAGATTAAACAGCAATATCGGATAAAGACAAGGCGACGAGGCCAGACAGGGTTCGGCGCATCAACCCTCGTACAAGTATGGAGCCTCTTGTTGCGAGGTCGTCCAGCCTCCGTGGGTCCCGCTGCGTTGCATTGCTCTGCTCTTATTTGTGCTCTGCACTCTGCACTCTGCCTGCGCTGCGACTTTGTTATCATTGAGCCTGTGCTAGTAGGGCTTTGGGCAAGCTTAGACCTTGAGCTTAACTGGTTGCCATATGCGTATGCGAGTTTGCAAGTGCAGGTAGTGGATGGCATTAGTAAGTGATGAGCTAGAAAATGTGTGAAGGAGAGCGTGGGAGTGGTGGGTGGACGAGGCATCGCATTCGCAGCCGCAGACAGCACGAAGTTGGTGTTGAGATCCACGATTTCAATGCAAGCTGCGAGTTGTTCGCGGATAGGCAGCTGGTTAAGCCCAAGAAACAGCCTTTGTCTACCATAGTGTATCCCATTATGCTACCAGCTGCCCCGTCACGCACACTATCTTTCAAGTACCATGGACGCAAAAATACCGTTCTTTGGCCCCTCCAGCATCTTACATCTTACAATTGTGTCTCAGATGGTGGGTAGGACGCCGGCCTCTCCATGAAAAGCGTACTACTCTAGATGTAGTAAGAGGACGAAGATGCTTTTTGGGGGCTGTCCAGATCCTTGTTATTGACATGCCTGCGTTGTCCATGCGATATTCGCTTTGGGATGCCTTGCATAGCATTTTGACGTCGCATACACCGTCTAGAAGGCATATTGAGAATCAGAGAAGCAAAAGGAAGACTGCAGAATCCAGCCATTTTGCAACCGCAGTGACCAAGCGCGTCTAGCTGGCACCTGAAATGCAGGTACTCCTTACTGTGGACAGTATCGTGCCTTGATCCGCCGAATATGGGCCATGTCGCACGCAATGGCTAAGCCGGTATCCATGTCACCACGACAGAAATGAGCCAAATCGACGCTGGCGAGGCCGGAACAAAGGTATGGAGCAGCTGAGCTGGTCGGTTCAACCAGATCAACACACAGCTGTCAGTATGTCAGCCGTCGACCGGGCACGCATAGTCGTTGTATATGTGCGTACCCCCATGGATAATGCACGAACACGTAGGTAGGCAGCTGTTCCATTGTTGGATGATGGGAATGGACGGCCCATATCCTATAGGCTGGGCGTCAGAGATGAGCTATCTGAAGCATGTGGCTATTTTGGCCACGGCTGACGGGTAGTCCGCGCCACGGGGGCGGCGGCGGCAGATCATCGCCGCCAACGGGGCGGCTTGGCTTCAAAGACTAATTTGACATTACACAGCAGTCGTATATGTATGAAAGTTGAGATGAAGCATGCGATGCAACGATGCCAACATATTAGATGCATATTTCCGTGATTAAGGCAAAAACAGGCAGAAAAGAGAAGAAAAGAAAAGAAAAGAAAAAAGAAGCAATGAGATAGGCTGGGAAAACTGTCGGCTGTGTGTATAATACGACATATCATTTGTATTTCAAGGAGCCAATTGTCTACAAAGCAGCTCAGGAACATTCCAAGGGTTTTGAGCATGGAACGCCCCACGGCATTGCTGTACGGTACCGAGTCTGCTAGAAAGCAGAAACAAATGTGGTTCAATATCTGGATGTGGTTCCCGGCAAAAGCGAAAGGTGAAAGAAAAAAAAGCGGCGGGACAAATTCGGTATCCAAACACCGTCTTCCACGATGCAGCGGGCCAGGAACAGCTGCTAAGAGAAAGGGGGGACCTTGAACCGAGACCAGGCCGTGGACCCTTTGCGCAGTACTCCTGGGAGCTGCTTCTAGCGGCGCAAGAGACAGTCGACGATGGAGAAGCGCTTTCTGGATACGCGAACATACTTGGTATGGAAATGACAGGTTACCTACCTTTACTACGTGCTAGTAATCGAGGACAAGGCCCCCCCTTGACTAGATGCTGGCAGGTATGGCAATTGAAGCAGCCCAGGGAGAAAAAGCACCGAGGCCTTCCAGAATTCGCAATATCTTGCAGCGGAAAAGGGTTTCTTGTCGGGGCATCTCGGCCCATGTCCAGCAGCGCAGGGCCAGAATCGAGCAGGTGCTGTTTCAAGGCTGAATAAAGCTTTTTGAGTACGGCTTCGGGAAGCTGCGTGTCCGAGCCGTGCCGTGCCGTGTACGACAAGTACCTCCTCAGTAGTTCGTGCGACCGATATAAATAGAGCTCGTCGAGCGCTCTGTGCCGACAATACCTGGCTGGTACCTATGAAATACCGAGGCGAGGAATTACTCGCCCTGCTCCAGCAAGCGCGGCGGAATCTCAGGGTCCCTCTCGTCTATCGTGTCTGTACCATTGTTCCGATGCTGTCTCGCTTTTCCCCTGCCTTTCGTCGCGTGGCGTGGCCTGTCCCTGGGCCAAAGAGGCCCATGTGGTCTTGCTTGTTTGAATAGGTATTTTTATTAATACACCATACGAGAATACCTATTTACTACAAATGGGGAGATGCGCGCATAAGCACTGTGCAGCCAGTGGTACTCTATACCCTTTGCTCATAAATGCCATCTGGCCGGAGAACGCCGAAGACAGGATCACTCTTTATAGCTACCTGCATCCATCAGGCAACGAGATATACTCTTTGACCTGGAGCAAAGATGGAAGATCAGACCGCTAGCGGAGGCAGAGTCCAAAGTGCGCGTACAGACACTACGATTGCGCTGCAAGGTAAAAACTACTCACATGTTGGCAGCGACTCCATGCCCCTGCGCTGTTTTTTACCCCCTGCTTTGTTTAGATTGAGACCATTTCTCACTTCTCACCTTGCAATAAAGGTATGCCGGTACCACAAAGTACAGACACTCTTCTGATACTTTGCCATTGCGGCAGACTACTACGAATTAAATACGAGTACAACCGTTCATCACATACTTGTAGGAGTGCTATCACGCACGGAATATAGAGGACCTGCCGCTTATTCTCCGCGGCTTTTTCGAGGACCAGGGTCCTCGGGTTGCAAGATCAGCACTACCTGCTGTATCTGTGCCGTTGCTGCGTCTTTGACTCTTCCATTGCCCGTTCTCTGCTTCTGCGAGCAGGCCCCCTTGGTCAGATTTCTGCAGTGCTTGCTGGCGGCAGGGGGAGGAAAACCAGAGAAGAGGAGGAGGAAGGAAAATAAGAACTGCTGGGTTCTCTATCCGAACGCAAGTAAATCTTCAACTGATCACCAGGAGGAGTAATGAAGATGGTCGCTGCCGATTATGTGCTATACCCGGGGCGGCTACTTGTACGTGTAACTCACCGCGGATGGGGCCTATCTGATACCATTTTTGTCTACGAGATTTGCAGCTTGAGGCTTGAAGCTTGTCCATGAAGCATAGGCCTGGCTCCGTATCCCGTGTACGTGTGCGTTCGATGGCCTAGCCCTGGATCTCTCCAAGGACCCCGGAAGCTCGAAATCCACTGTTGCACACGCCAGCCACTAACAGCCTTCCGCTGTCCTACCGTCCCCTGAAGCCAAGCCCACTTTGATCTGTCAAAGTCGGCCAATACCCTCGCACAATCTCTCAAATGCCACCTTCTGCTCATGCTGCTACGCTGTGCTTGTACGTCGGACAAAATGCTCGTCGTCCTGCCTCTCTTAGGCCAGGCACGCAGCATCTTGCATTCCGCCTGGTCCTTCACAATCTTACCGCCACATTACCTATACTTGTATACCGCCATGCCAGACATACTTTGTACTTCACCGGCAGCACAGGGCCTGGCCCGCGATCTGCTAGGTGCTGACATGTTGAGCCAGGCTCACCTCGTTGTAAACTTTGATTATACCGAGCTGCTGCAGAACCGGGGGAGTGGGAGTATTTCGGGAGTACCTACTCCGTACTTGAGAACTCAATGCTTGTTGATGGAAGAGGCAAAAAGATACGGGCCGGTTCAATCAGTTTACAAGCCTAGACAACAGGCAGCGGTACTAGTAGGTATTGCCTTCAATCTTGGCCACTGTCTCTATCGGTGCTGCTGCCGGGTGGTGGTACTGGGGATGCTCGTTTCAACTCGCTATAGGTAATCTGTCAGTATAAGTGAAGGCTGTTATTATCTACTGCACGAATGCCTCTCGACGAGCCGATCAGCGGGCACTGGCTGCAGATCTAGCTTGTGATAAGCGCTCGTCTCTATCTCCTCCATTTGGTACTACTGAGCTTCATTATTAGCTTGTGTCGTCGTCTAACCAAGATGGTATATAGTCTTCGACTCATTGCGAGTACGAGAAGAACTATCCTATTCAAGTCCCACGGCGACGCCTCAGCCCCAAGGTTCCATGGCGGGATGCGATGCTCCGCACCGCGATGATCGGCCTCCATATCTGATGGCTGGCGGCCCAGACAGGTACTATGTACGGGGTAGACTAGGCGTGGCAAGCAACGGGGCAGTGGTACAAGTAATCTTGCTGCTAAGGACCGCTCCTTATTACGTGTAGCCAACTCAAGCGTCGCGGAAGCACAGGATGCTCTTCCGTGACGCACGTCGACCTTTTCGGCAGGCCTGCGTTTTTTTGATGGATACAATGTACTGCCGCATGTCTACTGGATCGAGTCCAGAGTTGAAGAAAGCGACTGTTGATGATGCGAATGTAGCCATTGCGGGATAAGTGGGCGCTCGACCTACAAGGGGTCTGTCTATCTTCAAACAACATCCCACGTTCTTCTTCACGCACACCCAACTGACGGCAGTTCTCTCTCTGCGATAGAGGGATTTATACGCAAGTGCAAGGTATCTACTTTGTACTTTCTTACTTGTACAAGGAAAAGCTCAATGCCCAATGGGGGTATGGGAGCGTGCAAAGTGGTAAAGTACATGTCATGCAATGTGCAGCCAACCGCATAACGGCTAATGAGACTTCGGGGGTCTTCCATGCCTAGTCACCACCTTGTTGTACAAGCATGGCATAATTTTGACCCTTTCACACTGCAGTCGGCAAAACTCGTTGTGCATGCAAAGGCATCGTTTAAGCAACTGCGGGCTCGACGATAGCAAACCCCAGTCCGTCAATTGGACTCTTACTGGACCGTTTGGGTGTCCCACTGCGGAGGTCGCCGCTGGCTTACAGCACAAGTGGCATTGTCTGTCGCACACCAAGGCAGCATTCTTATGTGCTTGGATATGCAGAGTAATACTATTACCTAGCGGTACTCAACTTGTACGAGCGTGGGATGGTGGAAATGCCAACTCCTCAGCCAAAAGCGAGTGTCCACAATGAATGGTCTGGCCAGGATCAACGTCTCATCGAGCCTCCATCCGGTTTTGCCCATTCTGAGGAGCGATGGAATGGCTCTGCACCGACTTGGCTCGCAACTCTGCGCATCAATCTCGACATATCTGCAGCCAAAGGAGAAGCCGTTTCCGCGGACAAGCTCTACGCACAGGCACGTCACTAATATTCCGGGCTGAGGATGTGCCGCGAGTGAGGGGCGCTCACGGATCCGACCGCGCTATGCCAGCGATCTTCTTGGCCATCGATTCAAGGGCGGCCCCATTTGCGTGATTGTTTCTACAGTATCGCTTCCCGCCAGGTTCACGGAGTGGTTACCGTTATGGAAGGCGCCTGAAATTTCTTCAAGGCCATAGCCGCCTAGCGATCCGAACCGACGCGCGCTGCTCGGGCGGCTCTGGGCCTAGCCGTAAGAAGTGCAAGATGCGAGTCCGAGAAATCGTCTTCTCTACGGAGCATTGCCTGGTTCTCAACGACAGTATTAGTCGCGCGTCTGCATGGCGTGACCGGAGGAATCGGGCCAGCACGGCGCTTCTGTACGGAGCCCTATGAGGCCCGGACACTAGCTATTCCCTCGTCATTTCATTTCTCAACAATTGAATAGATGGGCTTTACTTGAACGAAGCTTGCTTGTATTCCGGTTCTTTAGATTCCGCACTACGGATGTGCAGAAGTCCTGGCCCACTGCCAAATTTCCCTACGCGAAGCCAGAACCAACAAATGGTATGAGCACAGGGCTTTGGCAGTAGTAGTTGAAAGCGAGAACGTCTAGGTCGAGAATTAGCCGACGTGCACCCTATCGGCATGCTTCTGGCAAAGCAATAGAGGAGTCTACAAGCCGAAGAAGTAGAAAAAATATTTGCTCATTTTCCTTGTGTTAGTGTCAGCCCATACGCTGATGACCAGAGAGTATCCCTGAGGGCGCAAATGAGTTGAGAACTCGCGAAAGTCTAAATTGCCCTTTACGACAGTGCACGTTTTGGTGATGGGGCTGCTGTCACAACATTTCTTACCGTTCGAGAAATACCTTTGTAATATCCCTTGGTCGGTAATCTTAGCTGTATAGCAGGAGTACTAGAATCGTTGGCTAATGTAGCATAACTTAAACGTTGTGTGGACTTTTCTTTGTAAGTTCGGTTTTGTTGAGCCATGTCGGCCTAGATACACTCAGGAGCTTCTTTTTATCCAGCCCATTTGAGGTATGTCGATGGCATGTCCACGATATTCTTCATCTTCGTATAGAAAATAGGGTAGGTTGGTTTTTCCAAGGCCAACACCACGATGCCGTACGAAGACGGCTTAGTTACGCGTCTATGCACGCGTAAAAAAACATTGATTATTTGCGTATTTGGGAGAACAAAATGTAGTGCTTGCATAACTGACGTGCACATTCTCTTATTGCTTACTCGGACAATTCACATGACGAGATCAACCAACTGGGACGAGATGCGGCTGGGCACGCTGCACTCGGCTGCGGATGCTATGGAAATTGAAATTCCAGCCTCTTTATCATTTTGGGGAAGAGTAAGCTGAAATTAGGTGCAAATGCATAATTCTCGCGGTTCGCCTTTGAAGTGGAAATTGACGAGCCCTTCGTAGACGGTCAGTAAAGAACACACACGTGGGACAAATCGCAGCGTATCTATCGCCTCCTTTGGCTAGAACGCATCAAGTTTCAATGACTTGGCTTTCGTCTTTAAAAACAATAATGGCTTGTGGCCGAGAGGATGGTTATGTATATTTCATAGATAGCCGTAATAATAGCCTGTCCAAAAAAGGAATTACTGGATTCGTCGCTGCTCCTGTAGAGAGAGAGAGCAGAATTTGTAATATGGGTAGCTATATTTGAAGCTGCTTGCCATTTTGTGTCTGTAGTATTCTAAACAAGTAAAAAAGAAAAAAAAAAAAAAAAAAGAAATTACCAAGGCTCAATACATGCTGCTAAGAATGCACAATTTTGAAAATACTTATGACGTGCGTTTGCTTGTGCTGGTATCTTGTTCTCATGATGAAATGCAAATAAGGCATAAAATAGATTATTTAAGCCTATAATATATTATACTACTAGCGCTCTTAATTTAAGCGTTCAAAGGGCGATGAAGAGTCTGGTTTCAAATTGTTACACACCATGTAAGCATCAAAGAATAGATATTAAGTTAGATTCCCATTATACATATTGCTGAGAGTGAAAATACTGACTATCCGAGATACAGGCCATCGAGATCTGTGGGCTATATTTTTTCAGGCTGTTGGCAATTTCGGTACCGTAAGATGATGATACGGCGTGGATTGGAGATTTGGGTTTCGTGTGCTTTAGAATCACTTGTGAAATACGCTTCTAACGCGCCTCTGTTTATAGCAAACACGAGAAACATAGCTACTGAATATGTGGTGTCATGGTGGTGTTTGAAGGAAGATGATGAGGGATCCGTGTAAGTGAGCACCTGACTGCGGATGGAGGGACTGGCAGCTGCGGCATGATTAAAACTTAGCAGAGTATTCGTTTATATACTGTTAAACTTTTAAAAAGCCACTCCTGACACTTTACAATGAAATGAAAATGCAATCAGTATACTCATTTCGATTCCATTACTCTCGTGGTAAAATACTGCGCGATGTGGAATATGCCCTCTGTTTGATGTACCTCTTCTCTTATTCGATGAGCGACGTACTTTGACACTCTACTCATATACCCTTGATCTGAGTCATTGTGATGCAGTAAGTTGCATCTTTGGCAAATTTTTCATAAATTAAAATAACAGATTCTTCCCAAGTATCGCCGAAGAGGCGTCTTCTACATTAATTATACAACCAGTTTTCCCCAAGAGCCGCAATCTAAATCTTCTTCTCCCACCTCTATGTCCATCAGGTACATCTATACAAAATTTTCTCAACTGGGAACAAAATATGACATATGACAAGCTGAAAGAATGAGGAAAAGTACCCCCAAGTACCGCACATCTAAAAATACAAACACGGAACATTACCCCTGGTTTCTTACTCTTTTTGGGAGAGGCGTGGAGGAAACACTACCAATGGGAGAACATAGGCGAGTAATGAAGCCACATATACATGTATGTACATCATTCCATGCAGACCAGGGCATAGTGAACCAAGGCTGCAGAGAAGGTTGGGACCGATGAGTAAAGTGAAAATGATTAATCATGTTACTCTCCCCTGCGAGACATCGCTAACGGCGCAGAGGGAGGAGGAGTGTGTGTGTATGTTTCATGATTGTGATGCGAAGCTAGAGAGGAAAGGACAAAAAAAAGAAGACGAAAAACAAGGCACGAACGCACAGGGTATGACTGCCTCTTACTGGCCCTCAAAGATATTTGACGTCGACGTGCATCCTGACAGATTCCCTGATGCGGAAAAAGGGTTGCAATTTGCAGATGGAGAAGTGGAGATGGAGAATCAGATCGGAAGGCGCCTATGGGAGGATGCAGAGAAGGGCGTTCCGAAAGGAGAAAAGCATTGTCGATCTGCATCTTACTTGCACGCTGGATGTCGTCATTGATGGTGGTGAGAAGGTTTTCTGGGGAGATCGGTGATGGTTGATGATGATGAAGTTGGTGGTGGTGTTTTTTTTAACCACTCACCATGAAGACCACCCCCTTCTTGCGCGGCGGCCGTTGGGGAATATAGCCTGTTGAAGGATGAATTGAGTTTTTGTTGTTATTGCCTGTTCTAATCATCGATGTCGCTCTGCTGTTGTCTTTGCGATCGACATGACGCGAGTTGCTGGGGGGGAAAGAGCTGTCATATATGAGAGAGAGAGAGCATTGTGTGCAACGACGGCCGAACTGATGTCATTGTGCTTTTCTGACGTTCCAGATATGGTAAGCCAATCTATGCTAATATGCTTGGCACATATCTCTTGGTAGGTGCAGCTTATTGTCACAGCCAAGAGATGCGTCGATGTACTTTGCTCGAGATGTGCTTGAGTACGTGTAGCATGGGTCTTGTCTTGTTGTAGATGAGATATTGCTGCTACTCCGTGTTTCAAAACATAGTTCTTCGTATAGAAACAATTATATTAGGTGATGTATATTTACTCTTTTCGTTACACAAAACCTCTCGTCGTCATGTAATATGTATTAGGCAAATCCCTTCTGATGTATAAACTAAAATCAACTCTTGTCCTACCACTCGTAACATATGTTGTTAGCAACTATGCTATCCTGCTCCGCCGCAAACTATAAGTATTGCTGCCGATATCATCAACGTTAAACACTTGTATAGTCTTAGAGCGCAGCAACTAAAGCATTGCCAGTGCTTATATTGCATGAAAACGTTGAAAGGTGGTATAGTGTCCCAAATTTATCCTCCGTCATGTGCTTCGCATAACTCTAACAATACGAGGGGGTAAAACCGCAGAATTTTGGAAATTTCTAGCTCTTATTCCCTGAAATGATAACTTATGCTACATGTACTGCTTTCTACAAAAATGGGAACAGACGGTAAAGAGGAGGAGGAGGAGAGTCGAATCAACGGCGTCTTTTAACAGAAGATGTGACAACCATGTCAATAGATGATGTTGTATTTTGTTATGGAACATTGGTTTAAGGGTGACTACTATTTTTTAAGAAATTGCCTCGACGTTGGGCTTCTTAGGCAGAGATGAAAGCTTTCCCTCTTTTCCCTCTTCGCCAAACTCTATCGCAACTACAGCCTTACGAAACTCATTGTATAGGTAAGAAGTTGATGACGGCGGCAAGGCATTTCGAATCGCTGCTCCGCCAGGAGTGGCCCAAATAACAGCACTATGATGATTACATTGGTAAGTCTTCTCATTCAGCCATATTATTTGCACCTATTTTTGTGCTCTCCCTTTTCTTGCGGTGGTCATTAAGGACGCGGTGGGTAACGGAGGTGCCGGCGTATCGGCGGTCTATGCGTCGGATATTCAATTTACTACTATTTTGATTCTCTAAAATATATGTTAAAAGGTATTTAAGTAAATATTCAGCAGAGACTTTTAGTGTCACTTGGACTTTTGCTTAGATATGAAAAGGGAGTTCCAGGATTCGAGCACACTCACCAAGTCGAATAAATGAGCTGATTAAGATCTCTATATACGGGTCAAAAGTAATAGGGCCGAAAAAGTCTTGAATTATTCACAGGCACTGTGATAACAGGATGCGTGTGATAAATGAAGATTTGGTTTGAGGGGACGTATATGTATAAATAGGAGATGTATCGAATCTTTTACAATGGCATGAAAGCGAAGAGCTCTCATGATGAGACGGACAGGTCTTATAGATAGATTGCGTGCTCTGAACAGCTGTTTGCCTTTCTTTTACTTCGTTACCAAGTTACTTTGTTGAAGTGGAATACGAAAAAAAAAAAAAGAGTGCGGAACAGCTATATGGTTGCGTGCTATAATATGTTGGGATCGTTTGTAATTTGCGGTCTTAACTTTATACCTATCTGCAGTTATGACTACGATATATATATACATATGTCGACGCGAGCCACTCCTAGACGATACGGCACTTAACATGCCTTATGACAAGAGCAAAAATATGCTTGTCTAGAAATATGCATAGTTGAGGCAGAGTCTGCCGAGATGGCTAAAAGACATGCTGTTGTTGACCAATGGGATTGAGATTGTTTTAAATAAATTACCTAGTTGAGTACTATCAGGATTCATGGTGTTCACCCATGCCGACTGCAATATCTGGTCGTCATGCTCCCTGATGAAAGCTATTAATTTAGCACGAGTCTACTACATCAGGCGAATGCTTGTCTCGTTTGACTGAGATTACAAACTCTCAAAAATCTATAGATATGACTTGATCATTGAAAAGCCTGCTTCTTATCCACAAAGGGGAAAGTATGGGGCCCCATCCTATTAAGATTTTGCAACCTTGGCTGACATGTGGAATCTACGTACTATGCCCCTTGGTGGCTTCAAATGCCGAACAGCTGTCAATATATATATATGTATGGGTCATTTTGCGAAAACGTCATTATTACAAGCGCAGCTCGGCGTCATATGTGATCTGCCCATGAATCTGAATGCTTACATCATTTGCTATCATGAACATTAATCTGGGTTTTCCAACTAGATTTGTGGTGTAAGAGCTACAGGCGTTCTGATTCAATGCCATCATATTGATCTATGCATTCATTTGTTTATTCTCATGAAGAACTTCATTTTTGTCGAATCCGGGTAATATGAAGAGTGAAGCAGATGCACGGAGAGAATCCAGTAGCTTTATACATGACGCAGTCCACATAATTATTCGCTTAGGCAACGGCAAAAAGGAGTATATTGCGAAAGAGCAAAGTCGATATTGTGCACGTTGACAAACCACTTATTACGAGTCAACGGCATCTCACCGGGACACTCATTCAGCGATTTCGTATGGTGAATAAACTTGGTTTTGGTGATAAATTATACAAGCTGCTTAATATGCAGAAAGTGAAGATTTACATTGACTTAGGGTTCATTAATCGTTAGTTTGCAACATGACGTCGTGTAGATAGAACATGCTCCATCCTTTGGCCTTTCAAATGTATAAGCTGTGGATGTTTGGCTTTTTCATCGGAGTACTATGGAGACATGTCTACGGAGTGCTCATCAGAGCTTTGTGATGCGGTTATTACCATAAGGCTGACACGGACGTGGGTCTGCTCGCCTAGTATCCTGAGTGGTTATTGGCGCAGGCCCGGCTGGCGCAAGCCCGGCGTAGGCAAATCCAGGTGGCAACAAGGCGAGACAAAAAAGTAATGAAATAAATCTTCAGAGCCACAAAAGATCTCCTCCATCACTATTGGCCATCTAGTAAATTATATTAGCCTGCTTGTAGGAAACAGCTCCGTTGCCACCGAGGCACGACCGCTGAACTCCTCTTTGCCTTTTACAACAGCATGACTTATGATGTCGCCCAAATCTCAAAGTTTGACCCCCACAGTGGACTCTTTATCAAGCGCCTAGCAGTTAGTGTCCGCGAACAGGTGGTGGGATGAGGGGTTTGAATGAATCGCATTATCGAAAAACCAGATCGCAGAGGGGTAGATGGCAAGTGGTGGTTTAGTATAATCGCAAGGACCAACGTTTATTGAAGATGGCACGATGGGCCGAGGCCAGCTGACTGCACCGCGTGGTGGTTGAGAGTCTCACGTGGGCAGAGCAAGTTAAATGGAAGATGCTTGGCAGAGCCGATTTGATGACACGGCCATGAGCAAGCCGTGGCTGAGCGAGCTCTCGACTGAAGCATAAGATAGAGAAAGCCTTGTGGGGAGGATCGAGGAAGGACGATGAGGATTCTTCGGATTCCTCAGCTGAGCGCTCTTGTGGCTCAGCCTACAAGCTAAAATGCCCGCGTTGAGCCTAATAGCAATGCAATTGTTTGAGCTGCCCAATGCCTCACTCAGCACTTGGACGAGTCCAAGTGGCTCAGACTGCTGTGGCTACGAATGTCGTCGGCAATAAGGGCTGAGGATACGTAATATTCGTCGCGCCCTCTACAGCATCAAGCACGCGCATCATGATGGCTCGATGCCATCAACATCACAGTCATTCATTCATCGCCGGAGGTGAAGCGGGGCCGAGTCGGCCGAGCCGGGCGAGGCAACGAATTGACAGCAGATGATTGGCAGTGGTCAGCGCGAGGGAGCGATTGGCTGCCCAGACGGCCGGAACAGTCGCGCCGTGACGAGAAGAAGAGGCTGGATGATCTCTCCGCGAGGGACGGGAGATGGGCCAAGTTTGAGCCGCGCCCCGACTGATAGCAACAACATTGAGAGCTATACACGTTGAACTATACACGTAGAGCTATACACGTAGAATAGCGAGTGAGACATGGCAGTGTATATACGCACTCAGCATACTGTAGCGATAGGATGGAGAGGGGTTTACTATTACTGCATGCGGCATGAGCTGCTTGCGCCATGACATGATGCTTCTCGTTAGGATGGCCCGGATGGCTGGGATACCGCTGGATGTCAAAAACGCTGCACTGAAGCCCGCGAAGCGCCATCGACGAGCGGCTGAAAATCTGCAATAGCGCCACTCTGGGGGCCGTCACTCCCGCAACCCACGCATATTCGAGTGCGCGAGCCGCGGCGTGAATGGCCGGCAGCGTCACAAGCCACAGCCTAACAGGCGACACCATGCGCGAGCCCCGGGCAAATGGCGTTGGGTAGCGCGGCTTTGGGGGGGACTTTGTTTAGAGGGGGAAGCTAGCAAGTGACACCGAGGAGGATGCGAGCGTAAAGCACGCTGGCTTGGTGTTTTACTATTAGGCAGCCGCATCGAGAGACAAGTCGATGGATGAGGAGAACTGAGACATACGGTGGACGAAATAGACGGTGCGAGCGGGGTTCGGGCTGAGGTTGCGTGAGGTTTGCGGATTGAGCGGGGGAAAAGGGCAGCGAGAGAGGGAGGTAGAAAACGGCAGTTGGAATAATGAATGATAATGCCCGGCGCTTTTGGTATGACTGCTTGCTTGTATGGAGCATCACATATGAGATGCTAGATAGAATAGACACGCAGCCGTTTAGCAACGCGAGAGATATTTTTGGACGCAGCGCACTGACTAGCAAGACTCGATGCTACCGACGAGAGGACCGTGGCATACAGTAGCATACGGGTAGGTAGCAACGCAAATCAAGATTTCGTACGCGCTTGCTTACACGAGGCGCGTATAACACGCCCGTTGCGGAGGTTTTTGTCATCCTATACACGTACATGGCCGCAAATCATGTGCTTTTGGCCCTCCACCGCCATATTCTCGTAGCATACTTACTTACACGTAGCAGCAGAGATACTACCAACGCTGGGGGGCTGAATAGGAGACAAACCTCTTCTCGCTGCTGCCATTCGCTGTCCCTTTTTTTCTTTCCTTCCTATTCTTATCGCAGCCAGCCCCATCGTGGTGGCGGTAGGCGAAATCCTTTTCCCCTCCCCTCGGCATGGGATAAGATGGAAAGGCGGTGGCAGAAGGTGACATTTGCCTCTGGTCCCATGTAATGTCACTTTTACCCAGCTGCTGCTATCTTACGGTATGTACATACATACATACAGACAGACAGACATGCATAGATACATGCAGACACGGCGGCAGGCAACGCAGCGATCCAATCCAGGCACAGCTTCAGGATGAAGATGCAGATCATTTACCGCCATATTGAACAGGGCCCTGGCTGTTGCCTCGAGTTTGAGCTCTAGCTGGCTGGCTGGGTTCCGGATTTGGACGCTGCCTCTCCCTCTCGTCTCATCCAGGGCAGCCGGGCAGAATTCCTTGTTGCTTTCAACTGAGACAGACTTGGATATAGTATACTGTATCTAACTGCCACCAATGATGGCCAATGCTTGCACAAACTGCTTGCACTCTAACACAGTGCAAACCACCCCTCTACGGGTGCATTGCCTGCAGCCTGTCTTGCAGCAGAGTGCGCTTACGAGGCCCATCTCGTGATCCAAAGACGCTCACTCACTCACCGCACTGGCAGCAGCGCAGAAACCGTCCTGCATGGACTGGACGAGAGGAATCCTGCAGGCCATTGGGAGCTGGAGGCGGTCGGCCGGTGCCTCTCTCGTCTCCCTTGCTCGCCCCCAGCTCGTGCTGCAGAAGCTGCAGGGCGCTTTGCTCCAGCGAGTTCGCCAAGACGCCAATGACAGTCCGTAGACTGGCGATCGGGCATGTCGTGCCCTGGGAGGTGCATCCAGCTAGCAGGAGTAGCGCACGCACGAGGGCGAATACTCGGTAACAGGAGCAGCAGCAGCGGCAAAAGAGCCAGTTGGAGGCAGAGTTGCAGCACGAGTTGAGCGGGCACACGGGCGAGAGCATGGGAGTTGAGAGAGTTGCGATGCTGCGATGCAATGCTGCGTTGGTTGGACATGGCATGTACATACACACAAAGACTGTGCAAACAAACGAGCGCGCAGCAAAACAAGCAGGCAGGCAGCGCAGTATACAGCGCAGAGAGAGAGAAAGCGGGGAGCGGTGGATATCAAACACCGGCGCAAATTGGAGCTTTGACATGTACCTTGGCATGTACTTTGACATGCACTTTGATATGTATCGCCTCATCCGGCTGGCTATTGCAGTCTCTCTTGCATAGCAATCCATCCATCGCGTCATGATTTTGATGCGCTGCGTGCATGCAGCTGCAGCAAAAGACAGCGTTGCCAGGCACCACTCCAGCCAGCATTGTGGAATAGGCGGTGATGGTGATGGGCCAGTCCATGAATCAGTCATCCATTCATCTCATCTCATTTTCATTTCAGCGCTGATGCTGCTGCCTTTGTCTCTCTCTGCGCATACGGTCGCATGGGGCGCCAAATGTCCCTCTCATTAATACTAGTAGCAGTAGCAGCACCAGCGCCAGCAAATGGGGAAGCGGGATTATTCCTTCATTTTATTGATTCTCGCCTGGCCAACTCGCAGAACAAGAGGTACTTTGCAATAATTAATCAATACGGAGTGTCCAATAAAGCAGGCGGGACATGCTAGCGGTACCCAGTACGGAGTCCGGGATCAGAAGGCCTGCATTCCGCGCCGCCGCCGTCCCGTCTTGGATGGTACCAAGTACATGGGACTAGTCCAGTTCGGCGACCCGCACTCCCAAATAAACCGAGACACATGCGAGCAAGGGGGGAAGATGCGAAAGATGCATCATGACCGCCTTTCCGGAGCTGCAGGTTTTGGATTTCTTTTTTTTTTTTTATGTGCGCCCGTGTGAGTTGTCAGTTACAATGAGGTACGTACCTTTACACCAAGCAAAAAGGAAAACAAAAAAAAAAAAAAAAAAAAAAAAAAAAAAAAAAAAGAAAAGAAAAAAGAAACCAAAAAAAAAAAGAGGGGTCAAAGCAGGAAAAAGCAAGGAAAGCAAGGAAAAGGAAGCATCAGAAGTTAGTATAAGCCGTAAAGTCACAAGTAAAGTGCACAAAACGCCCCCCTCAATCCCATTTAATCGTGGGGCACAAGAACGCCTCGGGTCGACGGTGAATGAATGAGAGCAAAGCAAGAGATGCGGGCCGAGACAATTTTGACACCGGATGCTTCTGGCATGACGAAAAGTCTAATATTGGCGCCCCAAAAAAAAGAGAGAGGGAAAGAGAGCTGCGGTAATTTTGTGTCTTTGTTTTCGGACTCGAGCAGTTCTCCGTATCTAATACTACTGATAAATGACGCTGCGCTGGGCGCTTGGTTATATTAACAATGCCAATGCTTACAGCGTTCGTTACAGAAAGTACCCGTGGCCGGCGGTACAGCAGAGTACGGCGGTGCAGTGCAATTTCACGGCCGGCAGCGAGTAATATTACGGCGGTGGTACATCTCATCTCGTTCGATTGAAATAGCTTCTCTTGGCTGCCCCCGTTTTTTTTATTCGGATCCCCCCTCCCCCTGCGCTCCCCACAGGGAATACAGCCAAAAACGATGGGCTATCATTCCATCGATGAGCATCACCGGCCAAGGTCAAGGGTTTGCGGAACGTCTGGAAACGCTGTCGAAGCCGCAACCCCGGCCGGGCCTCGCTGTCGAAGCCGCTTTGTGTCGTGTCCACGTGCCGCGGTATATACTAACTAGCAGTAGTTTATATACTCGTATCAGATTGCTATACTCTACTGGCTGGAGGCTGGGAACACGGCGAAGGATCTTTGGGGTAAATTAAGTGAAGTGGTTTAATTAATCAATTTTGCATCTGCGTTATCTATCCGTCGGGCCCAGCCAAAAAGAATATCTACGCAACAGCATATAGTAGGTATTATTGCAATCATTAAAAAAAAAGAAAGAAGAAGAAAAAAAAAATTCAAGCCACAAGTTCCGTTTTCGTGGCTTTTTGCGAACGACTCAGGCTGCGTCTGCAATTACTCCGTACGAGACATTTATCTGCGCGGCTCTCTTCACGGTATCCGGCCGAAGCCAGCTGCTAAAACTTGTTGCCACCGCCCAGCCAACACCGCCCTTGGGCCCCATGGCCGCAAGCACCGGCCGCAATCGCGAGACCCCCGGCCCACCAACGACGTTTTTCTTGATTAGGTGCGCCCAGGCGCTGTTCCAGGCCAACCGGCCCGCCTACAGCTCGCCGCATCCAGCGGGCTTTAGTGCCTTGCCTAGCACCGCCTGTAGTGCCAAATTGTGTACATAGAGGCCCTGGGTCCCTCCCCCCCGGGACCCGACCACCGCCCATCTTCGGCTTCACCTACCTGTGTGTATTAATCCTCGCCAGTCTCTCGACTACCATCATATACCTGGCCCCCTTTCCCTGCACAGCGGCCCCGTTTCCTCCTTTTTTTCTCTGGCAAACCCTGTCCAGATACTATTAATTGTCCCCCCCGGTTCGTTCGCCCTCTGCCTTGGGTCCTTTGGGGTACGTCTCTTTTGCGCGCCCAATGCATGCGCCTGGTGGAGTCTCGCAGTCGGTGGCCGTGTAACTCCTTCAAACCCCATCCCGCATCCATAACTGCACGCAGGAGGAACCACGGCAACGATGGCTTGCAGTCGGTGTAGGTAGATACAGACGAAACGAATCTTCGGCATCGACAGGGGCTTGCCAGAGAAAGTGGGCTTTGTTCGAATCCGAAACTTAAAACAAGAACCCAGAAGGAAGCATATTCGAAGCCATCAATCTTCGTCTCCCATTTTATACTTCTGTTATAGCCTCTCTTATACGTATACGCATACGCAAGCAAATCTACCAGTCTTGCGTATTGTGTATAACCCTCAATCCTCCTCTTTTTTCCTCTATTTTCCTCCTCTTCTTAATCCTCTCGAGTCTATAATCACATTCACACACACACAAACACACAACATGGTCTCATTACAAACGCAGCCGTCCGGCCTAAGCGGCCACGGCAAGCTCACCAAGTCGCGCAGTCGCATCGTCGTCAAGCCCATCCTCAAGAGACTGCACCACGTCCACTCACACCACTCAGAGCGCAACTCGCTGGACCTGAACCGCGGCTGGGACGACCAGCCCGTGGCCACCACGCCCGACGTGGAATACGGCTCCTTCGACTTTGGATCGCGCGACCTGGACGACCTGAGCACCGACCGACGAAACACGTACGGCTCATACGCAGCTGCGCCAGCCGCCGGCGCAAAGCTCTCGCGCGACGTCAGCTTCAGCTTGGCCGCCGGCGAGCTGGGCCCCAGCTCTCCCGGCCTGGGACGGGCAAACACCTTCTCGGGCTCGCATGCGCGCTCGACCAGCGGCGGAAACCCCAGCAAGCCCTCCAGCAACCGCGTCGGCTCCTTCGTCCACCCCTTCCAGCAGATGCCCAGGACGTCCACGCCGCCGCTGCACTCGTACGCCAACTCGGTGTCGTCGCTCGACAACGGCCTGCCGGGCCAGCAGCGCGACCTGACCGGCGCCATTGCCGAGAGCGACGCCGACGAGGACCGCCACGAGCTGGACGCCGACGAGCCGCTGGCTTCTCCCACCTCTCTGTCGCTCGCCCAGACCGAGCCCTTCTCGCCCACCGCCACCAAGAAGCTCTCCTATTCATCCAGCCTGCGCTCCAACTCGCCAAACTCCAAGCCCACGGGGCGCCCGTCGCTCTCCGGCAGCCAGCGCACCAGCTCAGATGGCCCGTCCTCCATGAAGATCAGCACCACGCGCTCCAACTCGGGCCCTTCTGTGCAACGTCTCACGCAAGGCGCTGTGAATCAGTCCGCAAACGACTCCTCCTCCGCCGCGGCCGCCGCCGCCGTGCCTCTGCTCATCTCTACCACCCAGCAGAAGTCGGCCTCCAATCCCATCACCTCCACGTCGCCCATCTCTCCCTTCCGCACTTCTCTCGACATGAACGGCTTCCGCCTTCGCTCGCGCAGCGAGATGGACACCGTCAGCCGCCAGGAGCAGGTCCGCGAGGCCCGTCGCAAGTTCGAGGCCAAGGAGAGGGAGAAGGAAGAAAAGTATGCCCGCGAGCAGATCCGCAAGCGGGAGCGCGCCGATGCCAAGGAGGCGCAAAAGACTGAGCGCGCGCAGGCCTCGAAGCGAAAAACCAGCTTTGGACACACCAGCACGCTTTCCAGCGCCAGGAACTCGTCCAGCGTCCGCGAGAAGAACGAGTCTGAGCCCCTCAATGGTGGTGAACCAGCCGCGGATGAGCATTTCCAGGCCCCATCGCGGAGTAAGACGGCTAAACGCAGGACAAACAGCCTGTGGACGGCTTTCATTCTCTGGCTGAGAACCCGCCTTCTTAAGCTTGCCAGGCGATCATAGGCGACCAGCAACGCATTCCAGCCTCCATACCGACTCTACACACACACACACACACTATACACTTATGAATCCATCCATCTCTGGATTCGATTAATCCAAGTAACAGCAATGTTACAAGAGAGCGAAATGCTACATATGACTACATGTATATATATAACACTTTTCTTCGCCCCCCTTTTTTACCACTCATCATCATCATCATCATCATCATCAACCAATCAATTTTAGCGACACATATCAACAGCGAGGTCGAGAAGCTGGACGTTTACTACCGGCTCAAATTTCATGATTTTTTTTATTCTTCCTTCCCTTTTCACGGCTCTTGAGTTACAGTCGGGGAGCAACAGACCCCAGGCAAACGCAGCATCTGGCAATGCCGTTATTACTTTTTTTTTTACTCTTTTTTTTTTTCACGCGAAACACAAATGCAAAGTTTTGTCTTCTGCGAGGCGTTACGGGAACAATGGAAACGGTACCAAGCATTGGGCGGAAATGTTTGACTTCTTCTCTTTACTTTTTCTCTCTATCACTCAAAACAAAATGATTTTGAGTCTTGATGAATTTCTTTTTTTTTTTCTTTTCTATTCTAACTCCTTTTTGGACTTTTACGAATTGCATACAGGAGGATATACACATTTACCTAAGGGGAAACCGCGCTTTGGAGAGTTACTCAAGGAGAAAACTTTGGAAGAAAACAAAATCCACTCCTTTTTTTGAGAAAGACCCCAAGCAAAATTGAGAAACAAATAATAACACACAGTGAAAAAAAAAAGAGATATTCCTTGGGCCAGTAATTTTTCTGTTCCCAACGGAGAGGAGAGGCTTCTTGTTCGAGATTTTAACGGAACCACTCGAAAGCGTTTTTTCACGCTTGAGAGAGAGAGTTTTTGGAGAGGGAAAGTTTTTATATCAAACTTTTTTTTTTTTGGCGGAGGTTGCGATGGGAAAGGATATTTACCATAGATGATGGGTCCGTCCGCAAGGTCTTTTTGTTTGGTAGTTGTTAGACTTGAACGCGGTGTGAAATACGAACAAGTTGCAAGATCATTTTATTAAGAATTTCCTCCAATAAACCGCTGTGATGTTTACTTGTGCATGTGTCGTGTTGTTTATTGATTTGTTTATTTGTTTGTTTTGATGTTTGCTTACATGTGCTGGGGTGCCATATGCATGTATGTATGTATGCATGCATAAGTGCCACTACTGCTACCTACTTACTACTTCTTTGTTTGTTGTTTGTTGAGGGCTGGCTACTAATTTACCTACTACACGAATCCGTCGTCTCTTTATGTTGGTGCCTTGGAGGTGGCATCATTCAATTGGTATACAAAATAACTGCGCGCGCCATGTATTGGATGGCTTAGGGCGATGTGATTCGTTCAAGGGGGCGCGAATCAGATGATTAACCCAAAGGGGATCGATCACCAGGGGCGCAGTGATGATCTTGGAGTCGGTCGACGGTCCATCTTTCTTTTTTTTTTTAACATGTGAGGCGGGTGGGTTACACTGGGCCGGTGAGATTTGGAGAGGGTAGGTGGGCTGGCGGTGAGGCTCGGTGAGGGGTGAGGTTTGTCATGTGGTGTGCGTTGTAGATTGTTGAGTGAGAGCAAAGGCTTGTCTGAAATTGATGTGCTCTTCAATGGACAAATCGAGAGGTTTGTTGCTGCTTGTATCATTGTTTGCTCTGAGTAGATGGTGGCTTGCACATGTGGTATATGATGCTCTTTACGATATCAAAGTACGGGTAACTCACGGAGTATTAAGATGCTAGACATGTATTCACTAAGAGCTCGATTCAGATAGGTGAAATATACAGAATAACAAGATATATATATATGGATTGATTACAATACGAAACATGTAACGTAATCCGGCTTGAAAAGGCTGTAGGATAAATGGCTGGAACATGGCATGTGATTACCGCCATAGAACGCTTTACATGAACCCAATTTAATCAGCACTCTCGTATATTATTACAAAGACTTGGCATTTCATTATAACACGCATGCTCAAGCAACATTTTCATCAACTATTAGCCCATAGGTATTTGCCGATATTATCCTCCCATTTTTTACAGCTTCGACCTCGACCTCACATCAACCGGTGCCCACCAAGGGTATCCCGGAGGCGCATTCTCATCTATCGTATCCTTAAACTCAGGCTGCCTCTTCTGCAGAAAGCTCTGAATCCCCTCCTGTGCATCATCGCTCCGAACGAGCGAGTAGAACAGCTTGCTTTCCACAAGATGGGCCTCCTCTGGAGATGCCGGCGCGCGGTAGACCTGGTTCTTCATCACCGCCGCCGACACCAAGCTGACATTGGCGGCAATCTCATCCGCGATCCTCAGCGCCGTGGGGAGCACCTCGCCCGCCTCGACAACCTCGCTGAACAGCCCGTCAAACAATTTGTGGCCGGCAGGGTAGACTCCCCCCGTGGTAGCCAGATGCAGGGCCTTTGAGGTCCCAATCAGCCGCGGCAGGAAGAAGCTGCTGCACGCCTCGAAGCAGAATCCCCGACGGCCAAACACGAAGCCGACCTTTGCGTCCTTGCTCGCAACACGAATGTTGGCCGCCAGCGTCATGGTGATGCCCACGCCCACGGCTGACCCGTTGAGCGCCACCACGACCGGCTTGGTGCAGTTGTACATGGCGAGGCTGACCTGGCCGCCCTCGTCGCGGTGCACGTCTGCGTTGGCGCTCTGCTCCCCGCCGGCGTTGAAGTCCATGCCAGCGCAGAACATCTTGTTCTTGGGGTCCGACGAGGTCAGCACGACGGCGCGCACGCGCGGGTCCGAGGATAGCAGGCCGAAGGCGGCGATGAGGGACCGGGCCATTTCCTGGGTGAAGCCATTGTGGGCGGCTGGGCGGTGGAGCTTGATGATGATGACGGGCGTGACGGCGGCGGAGGAGGCTGGGTGGTGGGAGAATTGGAGCGTTGGCAGGGTAAAGTTGTTGTAGCTGGAGGGGAGATCGGGGGCCATCTTGAATGTTTTGTGGTGGGGGGTAGGGGTGAGCTGAGGTTGTTTGGTTGCTGTGAGATTGATGTATATATGCTGGATTTTTGGTGTTGTTGAAGTTGAAGTTGAAGGGAAGAGACGCTGGCGGTCTGGGGTTTGAACAGCGATTGTTGCGTAACTTGATGAGTGCGGGGATGGGGGATTGATGTTAATTGCAGCTCTTTTTTTAAGATTATGAAGAACCTGTGATGGAACAAGGTTTGAATGAGATGAGATTCTGATGATGCCCTTCTGTAATACTCCGGACGGGATAGACTACAGTATGGATGTGATTACATGTCTAAGACGCTGGAGCCGTGGACCTCGGTTCCCCACAATGGCTGCTGCCGAGTCAATCTTATGAATGTGTGGGGTGCATATGAGCAGCTTTCTCTGCGCTCTAATAGGTGCTACCCTGTATTATTGGCATAGAATGAAATCAGGATGGCACTACTATCAGGTATTGGTTATAACTGCCCCATCATTAAATCAGCTTTTAAGAGACTGACATTGAAGGCATTCACTGTTTCGCTCTTCGCATCAAATTTAATTGCAATGTAATGTCTGACCGTAATTCCATAATGTGTATTATACGGGACAAAGTACAAACAGACTTGATAGAGTCTGTACCGCATCTTCCAACACTTGCCTCTGATCTTTATTCATCCCTCTATCAAGTAAATCGTAATCTAAATAGCTTCAAATCACATAATATAAATCACACAGCAGACATTGCGCATGGAAACGCTGCTCCTAATTCGCAGCTGATCTCTCCGTCACCTTCATCATGACTTTGCCAGCCGGCCCCGCCGTATACGCCCAATGTTGAATGGCATGGTCGCCTAGTTTCGTGTCCAAGTCGGTAAACGAATACTTTGGTTTATCCGAGGGATTGTGGTCCCTGAGCTCAAAGTCAAACGAGCGCGCCACCATGACAAGCATAATCTTCATCTCGTCCATGGCCAGTGGCTGGCCGAGGCAGGACCGCAAGCCCTTCTCAAAGGGACGGTACGCGTTGCGGGGAAAGCTCGGTTCTTCGGACAAGAAACGCTCCGGCTTAAACAGCTTCGGTTCATCGAAGTACTTGGAATCGCAGTGCATTGCGTGCTGGGAAATGGCGACGACCTGATCCTTCAAGGGATATGACCGTCCCTTATATTCCATGGTGGGCCTATTCGCTCTGTCAGACGAGGAAAATCAAGTTGGCATAGCAAATGAGGAACGCTGCTTACATGGTAGATGGCCCTACACGAATACTGAGGCCAGCATTGAACATCCTCAGGGTCTCGTTGATGACCGCCGTAGTGTATGCTAGATTCCTAATGAGCCCGGGCTGCTCCTGAAGCATCTGAACAGACTTGTCATGGTCCTTGTCAAAGACACGGTCGTGTTCCTCTCTTAGCTTCTGGAGTGCTTCTGGGAATGCACTAAGAAGCATCAATATGTACTAGAATCAAGAGTTAGATCTCTCCTGTGCTGAAACGAGAGGAAAAGGTAGAGAGAGATAGTACTGTTGATGTATCCGCGGTGGTGCCGAATCCAGCGAGTAATAAGCCCTTTGCACTGCCCAAGGTCTGTTAGCAAACTCTTATACATCCAGGTGCCATATTGGGAAGGGTAGCCACCGTACTTGTCCAGTATTAGCTGCATGAGGTCCTGCCCCAAAGAACGTCCGTTCTGAACCTCTGACAGCATCATCCTATCAAGCAAGCTAGTGGCACTACTCTTGGTTGAAGCAACGTCCTGCTGTTGAAGGGCAGTGAACCGAGCTCTTATTTTTGGCTCGAGAGCTGTTTCTATACGTTTCCACTTACGCCTCACATCCTTGCCAAGCCGCCACTTCGTAAAAGGGTTATCAGTACAATTGACGGCAGTCTGGGCATCAAATGCGGCGCAGATGTCTTTATAGATTTGTGCGCTGAGTGTCTCATCCAAAAGGACTTTTCCCATCACGTTGAACGGAAAGTGGCCAAGTTCGTGACGTATATCAGCAACCTCGCCAGATTTGGCTATACCCCCGAAGCGGCGGCGAATAGCTACAGCCTGCTCGACGATAGTGGGATAGTATCCCTTTACAATACTTGGAGTGAGCCCAGGTGCGAGCGTTCGGTGCAGATGTTTCCAGAGGGCTCCATTTGTCGCTTCGATAAAACCAGTACCGACGCCACGGTTGAAAAAATCGGTCACCACCTCGTGCTGGTCAAAGGTATTCTCGGTTGTTGGGATAGCACAGGCTTCGGGAGCAGCGAGAATCATGAATTGCGGGCCAAGTGGCCAGAGGTCAAGGTAGAAGATGTCGGGGAGATTGTAGTCAATTTTGAGCTGCGTGATGGTAGGCTGGATGTACGCTCCCTGGGGGAAACTCTTAACGTACTGGCCAAAGATTTTCAAGTGGCCCCAAAGCATCGAATGCGGCGGGCATGGCTAGATAGATTGGTTAGTTTGAATTTTTCGTTTTTCCTTTCTCCCAGTGGAGAGCTGCCGGCATGATTGACCACGCAAGCAAGTAGAAGCCATACCAGGTCACGATACTTTAGACGGTGGTGGACGAGTCGCACTGCAAAGTACGCCACCGCAGTGACGGAGCCCGCGACCAGGAGCCACAGCCTGTCGATGGTCATCGCAGTATAGATGCAATGAGATCGGTCTGGTCGGCCAGAATATCCAAATAAAATTGAGAATTCGACTAGTAGCAAACAAACGCGGCGTTGAGCTGCACTTATACGCCGGGCTAGCTACCTACTAGGAGCTGATACCATAAGATTTTGGGGCAATGGCGCTTGATTCGCTACCATTACCCCCCCGGTTTGAATTCGATAGCTTAGATAGGCACACATAGCGTGCTTTATGGGGAGCCGTCTAAATTTGGAAACATCCTTCCAAACGATGAACCAAGAGCCACGCTGCAGCATCAGATACATCATGTGCAATCCGTTAGATTGTGATATATTAGATTGTGGGTGGAGCCACAGATCCGTCCCAGCGAAACCTGGAATGCGGAGCGAGACCCATTCACCGTGTGTATTGGCCAAAAGATGGTGCGCACTGTGCATGACTAACCACCATAAAGCTTGGAGCTAGTGCGCATGGCAGGATCCGAGCATCTTCTCCACCTAAACACAACCATGAGCTCAACCACATCGCCGCCAAATCATGGGCTATGATTGGGAGAGCCATAAAGAAACATGTCATCGGCTGTACATCCGCCAGGGGTGGTCCCTCGAGCGCATCATGGCGTATCTGAGGACCGAGTTTGACTTCACACCGAGGTAAGACGAATCATGCACTGCATTGGTGAGGAATCCTTTGACGGCCCTTTTCCATGTGAAAGTAGATGCTTGCGATGCTCGCCACGCCGCATCATAGCATAGTAAATGTTCTACGCGGTGCGGAGGAAATTAGAGCATCTACCTAATTGAATTCAATGCTTAAAATGAGAGACTGCGATGCAAAGTGTAGCCAAAGACGATGGAACTGACATTTGATGACAGTCGACGTGCCTTCCAGAGCCAGTTCCGGCGCTGGGACTTCCCACTCAAAACAAAGAGCCGTTGCCAAGATGAGCGGCTCCTGGGCCGTATCAAGGAGTTGTGGGAGCAGAATTTTTCTCCCAACGAGATGATTAAAATGCTTGTCGACGAAGGCTTTGATGCCGGTCCGCATGAAGTAATGAAGCTGCGTCTTAAGAATAGATGGCTGTTTCGCGGGCCGAACAATGAAAAAGCAAAGATTGTCGATGCTACTGCTGCCGACTCAAACCATGAGCTGGAACTACAGGAAAATTTGCAATCTTCTGCTTTGCTGGATGTGGATGTGGACGATAGTAACATATCTCTGCCGCACGACGAGAAAGGGCAAGGGGGAAGGGGAGTGGAAAGAGAAAAAGAAAGAGAGCTGGACGCTGAAGACGCAAACGAGGCTATATCAAACCATCCTCTTTCCACGCCCTCGCCTGGACCCGCACACGATGATGATGCGAACGCTACCGAGCCTATGGAAAACCAAGCTGACAAGCATAAGAAGAAACGAAATCGATTCAAGACGGACGCCTCTGGAGCTATTGTACGGTTTCCTTCGGAAATGACGATTGATGATGCTCGAAACAAGTTGGGTCTAGACAAGACTACATATCGTTTGCTCCGTACTGAATTTCGCAACATTTGTACGGCCATGGATGTCAGTAAAAAATCTGCCGGATCCGACAAATGGGAAGCTGCCAAGACTCGTCTTCTGCACGAAAGGCCCGAGCTGTACCACAAGCTGTGGACGCCCGAAGATGAGTTGGAAATGAAACAGGCCGCGTTGGATGTCATCTGTACAGATATTGCGAAAAGGATGCGCTCCATGGATACCAGACTGAGCGTAGCGGAAGTCAAGAACGCATTAGGAATGAACCCACAACAAGCAAGAGATGCCCGAGTTGCCTTCAATGAGGTGCTTATCGAAGCCGGGCTCACCAGAAAACTTGATTCCACGCCCACATCTCAGCAGTGGGGTAATTTGAGAAGGCTATGGGGCAAGCGTTCAGATGTAATCAAGAAGATTCTCGACGACATAGACAGCGATCCCAGTGATCGTCTGAAAGTCAAAGCTCTTGATGTATTATCACGAGACACTTTGAAAAGACTACGCGACAATCGCGCCAACAGAAGCTCGAAAAAACAGCGACCGTCTGGACGAATTGAATCAGACATGAGTCAGATCTCTGCTGATGGCATGGACACCAACCATGATGATACCGGCCTACTACTCCATCCGCAGCTCTCCCCTGATCAGATAGACCTTGGAGATGGCTTGTCCACAAGCGCACTTGATGATGTGTCTGATGCTTCATATACTACTCCTCAAGCTATGTTGAGTCCCGAGAGTGGCGCTATACCGTCTTATTTACCTCTGTCTTTGCCACCTTCTGGCATGGTTGGCGTGTCTTTAGATGCTCCAAATGCCGCTTTACGACCGCAACCTCGTCCCTTACCTTCTCAGCGAATCTTCAATCCCGCAGGAGCCCCCAACGTGCATTTAGATTCAACGGTTGGACAATCATTATTACTTGCATCAAATACGGGCACAAGCTTCCTAAATGCGCCATATGTAGCTCAACCATATGACTCTTCAAACCCTTCGACGCAAATGTTTCATCATAATCCTCCAATATTGACAGCATACGCTGTCTATTTCCGAATGCATCCATCGTCAACCTTTATTACTAGCGAGCCTCTATGGATAGCTACTATGAACTCCAAATCGGTTCAGGAGCTGCGACATGCTGCAACAGAGAAGCTGCCAGGAGCGGCCTGTCTTAGGATTGAAGGCATGGTGAAGGATAGCAACGGCAGCGACGTACCCTTGGTAATTAACAGCGACGAGCATCTCGGTGCTTTTTTATCATATAGCCTAGGAGAGACACCGACTTTCCTTGTTCAACTGGTGTGGAAAACTGGCGATGTTGGCCGCTTCTAATTCGTCTGCTGGTCCTGGGAGCGCCATAGAAGCAGCTCTATTTCTTTTCTTTTCTATACTTGTCATTTTTTTTTTTCACCCCCTCGAGATTGAGACCAAAGAGTTTTCAAAGCATATAAATGGAGTATTCATTTCATTTTTATATGTTTCTTCAAAGTATGGTTTGGATTACAGATGTGTGCCTTGGACGCACATTTTGGCCGGCATAAAGATTTTTGGCAGAAGATACGAGACCAGGAGTCAAGTCGCCGTCTTAGAATTTTAATGTGTTTCTGATTTTGATTGATTTAGCGTGCATTTTAGAGCGAATAGGAATTATGAGATCGGTTAAACAGAACCTTTATAATATTACAGAATAATGTATAATATTATTACAAACAATGGTACGGCCCCTAAGGGAATGTTACGGTGAGAAAAGCTAGCATTTGAATCCAAGTGTAGATGAATGAATTGCCCAAGTAGGCAATCGGCGCCAAATACCGAATCTACTTACCCGCGGCTATGCAGCCACATACTACATACCATATCTCAGACCCACCCCCACTATCGCAAAAGTCAAGCTTCGCATTTCCCAATCGCGAAGTTTCAATGCAACGACAAGCCAGACACGCCCTTGTCGTTTTGAGCGCCTGATTGCCTGCTGCGGCTGGCCAAGACCCATTTTCACACATCCAGAGCCTTCGAAAAGCGCGACCGATGCTCAAGTGCGGTTCGGCAGCGCATCCCTTGCGCCGGGGAGCAGCTCTGCAGAGCTTGGCTGCGGCGGCCCGGCCGAGAGCAGCTGCGGCACTGCGACACTACGCAACGGACATTGAGCCAGAGAGGCCGAAGCCTCCCAGGGAGGGAAATGAGAAGAAGCTGGGGAGGACGTTCCAGGGGCAGGTGATGGGCAGCATTGGCGCGCGACTGCGGAGAGAGAGGGAGCAGCGAGAGCAGTATGAGAAGTGGAGAGACATGACGGATCCTTCGAGGAACTGGATGATTACCTTTCGTGAGCTGCCTTGACATCTTTGGCTATTCGTGACATTATTGCTAACGTCTGTGGCGTGCCTTTTTAGTTTTCCTGTCGAGCATTGGCATTTCCTACTGGCTGGGGACATACCGGCCACGAGAGCCCGAGCCGGACTCGACGCTGCCGCTATCGAAGACGAGGCCGCCGACACATAACGTCAAGCTGGAGAACATGCAAGCAGCATGGGCAGACTTTGTCAAGATTGTCGGCAGAGATAATGTGAGCACCGATGAGATGCAAGTGAGCGCGCACATCACGTCCGAGTGGTCGACGCATCCCGCCGGTCCGGAGGACCGTCCATTCTGTGTGGTGTATCCCGGCTCGACGGAGGAGGTCTCGGAAATCATGAAGATTTGCCACCAGAGAAAGATTCCTGTCACTGCCTACAGCGGAGGAACTAGTCTCGAGGGACATTTTACGCCAACGAAGAAGGGCATTTCTATCGACTTTGGCCGGATGAACAAGGTTCTCTCTTTGCATGAGGAGGATCTCGACGTCGTTGTCCAGCCTGCCGTTGGCTGGGAGGAGCTGAATAACGAACTTGCAGAGAAGGGCCTGTTCTTCCCTCCTGACCCCGGCCCGGGCGCCATGATTGGAGGCATGGTCGGAACCGGATGCAGCGGCACGAATGCTTACCGATATGGAACCATGCGGGAGTGGGTTCTCAGCTTGACCGTTGTCATGGCGGATGGCACAATCATCAAGACTAGGCAGCGCCCTCGCAAGAGCTCTGCTGGTTATGACTTGACGAAGCTATTCATCGGATCTGAAGGCACTCTTGGTCTCGTCACAGAGGCTACGCTCAAGCTGACGGTCAAGCCCGAATCTACGAGCGTTGCTGTCTGCTCATTCCCTACTATTCACCACGCAGCCACTTGTGTGAGCGAGGTCGTTGGGAAGGGCATCCCCGTTGCGGCAGTGGAGATCTTGGATGACAACCAGATGAAGTGCATCAACATATCCAAGACCACCTCACGCACGTGGCACGAAGCTCCCACGCTCTTCTTCAAATTTACCGGCACACCTAACGGCATCAAGGAGCAGATCGCCCAGGTCAAGGCTCTTGCCTCGCAGACCGGAAGCAAGACATTTGAGTTTGCTAGAAATGACATTGAGCAAGAAGAGCTGTGGAGCGCGAGAAAGGAGGCGCTTTGGAGCACCATGTCTGTCAAGAAAGAGGGCGACAGAGTGTGGACTGGGGACGTGGCCGTTCCGATGAGCAAGCTGCCGCAGGTGATTGAGGAAACGAAGGAGGACATTCAAAAGAGCGGCCTGTTTGCAACGATTGTTGGGCATGTTGGAGATGGAAACTTTCACAGTAAGGATTGCTTCTAATTGAACGAGTGAGAACGATGACTAACTACTAAATCAGCCATTCTTTTATACAACGAGGCTCAGCGAAAGAAAGCAGAGGCAGTTGTTTCGCGGATGGTCAAGAGAGCGATTGCGCTTGAGGGCACCGTTTCGGTAAGTCAAAAGCCCCATAACTCAACCTTGACCTGAGATGCTGATTGATGGATTTTTTAAAAAAAATTAGGGAGAACATGGCGTTGGCCTAGTTAAGAGGGACTACCTCCCGCATGAACTTGGTGAGACGACGGTGGATGCGATGCGCCAGGTAAGTCTCTTGTCGCCATTCACTTTATTATGTGTGGTTGGGATGTAGTTAACAGAGTGATGCAGATTAAAAAGGCCTTTGATCCTTTGTGCTTGTTGAATTGCGACAAGGTTGTTCGCATGCAGAAGCCGAAGAGTGGCGAGGCTTAAGCTGAGGTGGAAGACGGGTGGATGTTGAACTGCCTACATGCTCGACAAAATGCACGAGCTTGGTAAGTCTGATGAAGATGGGCATGCGAATTAATACTGTACTATATACTATATATGAGTGTAAGAAAAAGAATACACGCCAAGCTTTAACTACTAATATGTTGATACGTTGCCCGTGGTCGATGGAAGCTCTGCTTATCTAATCTTCCCCAGGCGGCCAGGCGCCCCACGTCATACCGTCATTCGGGCAATCACACGCTTGCTGGTCCCTGCGCCAACTTGAAGCTCGTGACGCTGTCTCGCCAATTAGTGACATTCCTGCCTTTGCTATTCTATGATTGCGAATCCCTCTCTTCCTTTCTCTCGACATCGACAATCGCCTCTGTGATATCGTCGCACTTGAAACTTCGCACAACATCCAAACAGTCTATATCCCAGCATCGCCCCGCCATCTACAATCTATATACGGAGTGTGTCACTGCTTTCGCAACCCCGCCAACCCCTGGGTCTGTCGCGTTTCCATCTCACTCCCCCTATGGCGCTCTTTACGGCGCAGCTTCATCCCGGCAGGGCCCTTGGATTCTTCAGTAAGTCGAATCTATGAAGCTAGGCTACATGATCCACTTCCAAAGCTCGGTTTGTGCCTAACCCATCTCCGTCTGCTAGTCCTTGGCGCGTCCGTCCACGATGTCTTGACTCGGGTCAAGGCAGAGCCGCAAGCGTTCCCGAAACTCGAAGTCCTCTACTCCAAAGATCAGCCCGTCACCGAACAAGTATGCGTCGTGCTACCACAGAATGGCATCAGGCTGCGGTTCGACGGTCCTGAGCAGCGCCTTCGACTGATCGAGGTGATCGATTTCACAAAGAGTCACATCACCTTTAAAGATCGAGACCTGGTACGGCCAGCTGGCGCTACTGCTCCCGAAGTACCTGGAGAGTCATCGGCAGGGCCGACTTTCAGACACATATATCATCGACTGCTGGGCCCAACGTACGCGGGCGAGTTTATACCCCCGGCGGGCTCTCAGGGCAACGGAATATACGTGCTATCATACCCTGGCGTGGCTTTCAACTTCTCGGTGCCTACATCAGTATACTCGGCAGACAAAGATGTTGTCTCATTACTTTCTGCCTCGTCGTCTCAAATTGCAACTTCCATGGCGATATTTAGCGGGAATTCTTGGGCGGAAGTACGGCCAACGCTTTGGACGGAGGTGCTGCCTAGCGTCAAGCTGACTTCGATGCTACCTCGAGGAAAAGACGTTTACCCTGATGAAGTGTCTTTGGTACGACTACATGGTGGAGGCAAGATACAGCTATTTCGAAAATGGACCACCAGTTCTTTTTGGGTTATTCTTGGAGAGACAACGCCGCAGGATCTGGTGGCAGAACTTGGGCCGCCGAATGCGATATATCGCAAGAATGATCAGAAAATGGTCATCCACAAGATGCGAGCTGCCAGTAATACACATGGACGCCCTAGTATGAAGGACCTAGGGCGACCGGACGAGTCAACGGACACAGATCAGTCATCAATGCACACCGGGTCTGATGAATCAGAGAATGAAGCCGCGGTTGAGGAAGATGGAGGAAGCAATGCGTCAGGAGAGTGTTTCTACAATTATTTCTATTTTGGCTTTGACATACTCATGTCTACGCCTGTTCCCCCCTCCAGCCTACCCCCCGGCGAGACGAAGGTGCCAGACGATATTGGGAATGGAATCAAGACTCATGCTCCTGATCGGCTAGTCGCGACAAAGTTGGTGCTCCATGGTAACATACCCGGCTCATACGAGTTCAACCGCCACCGCCGATGTCGATGGGAGATTAGCTACCTGGATGACCTGTCTAGCGATGCCGGCCCCGTCAACTCGGAGATGGAATTCAAGACGATTGAGAATCTTATGAGCAGAAAATGGGAGGGGGTCTATCCCACGGACAAGACTCAGCCACGACAAGGGGGTATGGTCCTGAACCGCGGCTGGGGAGACAGCCCAGGCAGCAGCTGCGAGTTTCTCGGCGGTTGGGAGGAAAGCGGGGCGAGAAGACCAGAGGCGAATGGCGATTCTACGACTACGCTGTATGGATTTCCAGGGATGGTGTTTGAGGTCTTGAAGAATGATTATGTTAATACATTGACGGTGTTTTGAATATCGGGCTTTCTGTTCAAAGTACAGAAGGGGAAAGGGTTTGGTATTGATAAAGAGAGAATGGAGTTTTGCATATATTTCTACGGGAGCGACTTTTTGTATTTTCGAGACTTTCCTTTTCTCTTGGGTTCCTCTTTTGGACTGCTTTGGGTTGAGATATCATGTAACAGATTATGCATAAACATACTTGGAACCATTTTGTGATTTCTTGAATCTATTTCTGGTTTCTTGTCCACTTCGTAAGGATCGGTTTATAATATAATTTGGATGAGACTATTTTAGTTGATCTCACTTGACAATCTTCATCTTAGATTAGCTCCTGTGGCTGGAGACTGTAGAAGCTTTGTGCCGAGTAGAGAAGCTGACTGGCTTGCGCAAGGAGCAGCGTCTAGAATGAAAACGGATGTGTCTTTCGGGTAGAAATGCATCTTATTCGGGTGCGGAGCATTACATTTTGCACGACATACTACGTTGACTATACCTGACACCGTAATTTGAGGTTAATTTAGCCTTGCTGCACGCGCTAAACCTGTGTGGTGATCCGTGATTATGTCCGTCATCTTTCGAATCCTACCAAGAGGCGCCGTTGCTACTAGAACTCTGTTGGATCCGCCCTATGCAAATCCTCCAAATGCCAGTCACGGGCAAGGCGTAATTCGGGAGGGGAACCTTCGCTGGAGATTCACCTGCCTTGGACCGTGTATTCGCCCCAAAACAATGCCCATGTATTGAATCCATTACTAAATGTCCATGTCCGACTCGTAAGCTTGTTTGCTGCCATTGACTTACCACCAAATATCCAGGGACAGGTCCAAAGTGGCCAACTTTGCCGTATCATGGCTGAGCCTCTAATCAGAAGTGTTCTCGTCGTTGGCGGAGGAGGCTTTGTGGGATCGCACGTTGTTCGCGCTCTTCTGCTAGAACCAGACTGTGACATCTACGTGGCAAGCAGGACGCCCAACAACCACCCGGATCAAGACGGCCGCATTACGTACATGACGGCTGATGTCACAGACGAAGCTCAGCTCACGGCACTCTTCAGCACGATCAATCCACAGGTTGTCATCCATACCGCCTCGCCGTCACCGACAGCACCGGCAGACGTGCTTGAGCGCACCAACATTGAAGGCACTAGAAACCTGCTAAAAGTGTCGGCTGCAAGTCCCGAGACGCGTGTATTTGTTTACACGTCCTCTGATTCTGCTCTTGTGCCAACCCAGGAGCCCATCAGCGAGGAACAAGGACAGCTGTATACAGCACAGCATTATAGTAATCCATACGGCAAATCTAAAGGCATCGCTGATGCACTAGTCATCGCCGCCAATAGTCCTACCCTGCGAACAGCAACGTTACGGATCCCCGTTGTTTATGGAGACTACGATTACAAGAACCTACTGCCGCAGCTCCTGGGGAGCATCAAGCGAGGCGCGCATAGGATACAGATTGGTTCTGACATCAAAGTATTCGAGTTCTGCCATGCCCACAAGGCAGCAGAGGCGCACGTGTTGGCGGCCAAGGCGCTGCTGCGTCTTGATTCGGGCTCCTACGACGGCCCTCGGCCTGATGGCCAGGGCTACTTCATCAGCGACGGAAAGCCGCAGCCGTTCTTTGAGTTTATGCGGCGCTGCTACGCTGCTGCTGGCGTTCCGGTGGGACCAAACGAGGTGAAGGTCATTCCGTTGTATGTGATGCAGGTGGTTTCTTCGTGCACTGAATGGGCGTTTACGATCTTGACGCTGAATTACAAGAGACCGACTCTGCGGCGGCAGAATATTGATCATTTGGATCGCGGCTGTTGCTGGGATATTTCAAAGGCGAGGGAGAGGCTGGGGTACCGGCCGGTGCATGATCAGGATGAAGCTATCCAAAGCATGATGAAATGGGGCATGGAAAACATTGGGGTCTAGGCCCACGCATGTACGAGGTTGAAGACGTGTGTGGTGGGCTGGATGTTAAAACGACTGCATTCTTACGGGTGTCTTGTTTCATTCTGATCTGGTACTACTTATACATGCGGTTGAATCCGTGAGGAGTGATTGGGATTGACTGTGTTGTCATCACCGCATATACAGTTCCTCGTCGTATAGTATGGCATTCAAGGCTTTTCCTCTGGTCAAATACCCGCTGTCTCTTACAATGCACAATGGGGTCAAAATGACGCTTGGCTGCTCTTTCGTATGACTGTTCTTAAATGAAGACACCGTTACGGCATTACATTAACACACTAAGATAAAGTCGTTACAAAGCGTCGAATCCTTTAATTTCAGTTCAAAAACGGTAAATGGAGGGCGAATATGCAGTTTAGTTAATTTCATGCTGCAATTATTCCCATGTGATACGCAGAATAGAAAAAGAAAGAACGGAGATTAGATCTGCATTTCCGAATGGAGCCAGGGCTTAATTCCACTGCTCTTAGCTCACCATACCTAGCTTATATCTAGACTGTTTCAACAATCCTTTACAATCTAGATCTATCAAAAGAATACGACGTCTGTCTCCAATCCTTGCCAAATTGTGGCAGCCTGATATATCGGCTGTCGCTTCTCGGAGCTCCGAGCAGTGTGGGTTTTAATCTGGCAAAGATGCCTTTTCAACATTAAGACCGGCACATCGGCCTTGCTTAACGACCGCTCCGTGAATCAAAGTTTGTGATGCAAATTCTTCTGCATGTCGAGACCGTAACTCGGAACAACAAGTACCAAGTTGTGGTGGGCTTAGCGGCGCCATCATAGTTTGCTTCTGATAATGTCCTAGCCTGAGCTAGAGTCCAGTGATTTGGCGTCTGAAATACGCATCTGGTTCATCTACTGGTTGGTGTCAATACGTTTCTTTTTTTGTGGCTGGTTTCTCCTTTTGTTGTCTCTCAGGTGATGGCGGCTGTTTATTTGTCGTCTTTGAAATGGCTTCTAATTCGATTAATCTCAGTCCCTCATCGATATGAACGCTCATGTCTTGGGCTTTTGCAGCCTGTAGAGCTGCTGCATCGGCACGAAGGTTGCCCTCAACCCCTGAATGGCCAGGGACCCAGCGTAGCTCAACACGAACTCCAATTCGGTGAAGGTACTGCGATCTAGTGACGAGTTTACGGATAATGGGATCGCTGATCACTTGAGCATTGGTGACAGCCTCCTTCTCTCGAAGCTTCCTAACTTGCTCCAGAGCACTTGTACTATCCGAGAAGATCACCACACTGTGACCAGTAGCCATTCTTCCGGGACCAATATTGTCTTGACTCCTCAATATCATCACCTCCTCTGTAGCGACGGCTAAACCGTGTGCGATAGCAAATAGTTCTGCCAATGTTGAGCATTGCTCGTTGGGCAAGGCAAAGTGCCTCTCTTGCCAGCCTTGGCTGCTTTGAAAAGACTTGTAGACAACAGCGGCGCCGAGATGAGCGACCAATTCCGATTCACCGTGAGTAATAGAAGATTGTGACTTGTTCTTAGGCTTCAAGACCCTGGAACCATCTACAAAAAAGACCATGTGCTGGCAGTTAGCATTAGATTCCGAAGACATCTCCTTTGCCATAGCAATAGCATCGCTTTTGGATTCTCCAATTATAACATCTCCGGAAAAACCCAATTCTGACGTGGCATCCAATAAAAGTCTTTCTATACGATAGTTGGCCTTTTGGTTCATCACCGTCGCTACCTGGCATTCAATTTCGCGGATTACCGTCTCAATTTTTTTGTACCGTTCATTAAAGTGACCAAGATCTGATCTAGCCTTGTTTTTTGTCTGAGAGACCTTCTTTACTTGAGCATAGACTGGAGAAGACAAGCATAGATGACGGGCGACATTTCGAGTGCCGATATAGAAGCGAGGAGTGCGTCCCTTTATACGTGCGCCTCCAATCAGATAACCGTCGTAGATGCTGCGATTAGAGGAACCTTACCGCTATGATGCTTGCTAGGCACCTTTCCATGGCTTCTTTAGTAATCGACTGTTTATTCGTTTCTCCCTCTCTCTCTCAAGTGTTTACTGCTTCTTGGTCAGCACGCCAGTTGGGCTCGGGCAGCGTTTGCCTGTACTTGCCTAGCTAGGTAAATCCTGGTGGAGCTGGTTGGTGCTAGCTGTGATTTTAGGAAAAATATGGTGATGGCGCGCTAGCTTAGCCGGTAGCTTGGAAAACACTAAATGCTAGTTTGGAGCCGCTGGATGGGGAATCCAGGGAAATACGCCGTATTCGCGTATTTGCCGTTGCGCGGGAGAGTAACTTCCGGCCAACAATGTCGGTGAATTGTGACTTGGGGGCTTAACAAGCAAGGGTGGACCTCATTCACCAGACTCCTATTATCATCTATCCTTACCGGGCTTTTATTCTTGGTTGGCGAAGTGCTGGAAATAACGGGATATCGCGGATAGGAACTGGCCCTTGCACTGAAGGAGGCTTCAGCCTCAAGCCACTGCCAAGGAATATCTGGGCGCTGAGCAAATCCTCCCAGGGCCAGTCTTCCGAATGCCTTCGTGGAATAACAAAGCATCTTAAGTAATGTGAAATCGCAAAATCGTAGCCCTGCTTTGGGCTGTAACTGCTGTCCCTTTTACCGTGCCCTGTAACAACAAATTGTAGGCCTCCCAATTCCAGTCATGCACTACGCCATGTACCGCCCGGGGCGGATTTTTTTTTTTTAAGTGGATTCGCAGTGGTTAAGGGGCCGCCGGAAGCTGGAGTGAGAGCCGCCAGTCGATACAGGCGGTATCACATCACTTCGTATTCAAGCCTCGGTCACCAACAGTCGTGCAACCTGCAATGCTGAATGCTGGACAACCACAATCGCCCGATGCGGGGGATGCTTACGTGGGCTCGTCTCCCTTCATTGTTCCTTCATCTATACTGTCATTGAAGCGATATCCTCTGATAGCCAAAGTATGACAAACAGCCCCATTCTTACCGCCGAGCTCCCAATCTAACAGGCCCTTCGCGGGAGTCTATTTTAATTCGCGTCGCTGCTCGGGCTTGCGCAAACACCGGGCCTGGAGACGAGCCGCACTCCAGCTAGAAGCAAAGAGGCAACACGGGCGCCCGATAGTTGCTGAATCCAGCGTCAGCTATTCCCAGGTGCTGCTGTCACTGGCCTATCCTGTCAGCCCAGCGCTGGCACCCGCTCTCGGCCGATGCCATGCAGGGCCGGGATGAGATGGCACGCCCCCGCTTATGGAGCCTTGCAGGCGAAAAGGTTCCAATGTCGGGGAGAAAGTGGTGCAAACTCCAAGTCGGAAGGCGTCTAATTACTATACACGTACATGAGTGTACTTGTGCATAGTATGTGCGGTGAGCTACGGGGGGTCGTGCGCTCGTGGAGAAGCATCCAGACGACGGCATCCAACACGGTCGACGGCGATAAACGGGCTCTAAGCTCCCTGCGCAGCTCGCAACATGGCCACGAGCAGGAATCCAGATCCGCATCGTGCAGTTTGCCTCCCGCCCAGCAAGCAAGCTGCACTTGTGCCGTGCCGGTTTCCGGGAATCGGGCCAAGCCCACGCCGAACCTACAAGCAGCCCACCTTTCGTACATACGAAGCGCAACCCATCTTGTCGCTTTAGTGGGCCAGCCGATGGCTTTTGGTATATCTTTCCGGCTTTTTCTCAGTTCCAAACGCAGATGCATTTTGAGGTTTCATTTTTCCATACTCTACTGGGGGAGGAGACGATCTGTGGCTCCCGTCGACTGCCACCTTTCTTCTATATAATCATTCGCATCCCCTTTCCTGGATAGCCAACCTAGCTCATCTTCCTTTTCTCCCATCCCCTTTTCTCATCCAGTCGATTCCCGTCCTCTGTCTCCCTATAAAAGGCGAACAAAAGGCGGCTCTTCAAGGCTTTGCGCTGGAGACGGGATAAGGAGAAAAATCGACATAGATCGTCACGAGATATTGCCACGCGAAATCTCCACTAAAAAGTCTCAGCAATTCCCAACCCCGTCCATTGTGTCGCGGCCGGTCGACGCCTCATCATGGCTGCTGATCAAGCCACAACGCCTGACGGGCGAATCAGCTCAGACGACACAGTAAATGCTGCGCGCAGCACCGATGCCGAGCTCAAGGCCACCGAAGCTGGTGTTGATATCGGCCGAGGATTGGGAGATAAAGATATTGGTATCTCGTCAGTCGAAAAGGAGGATGAAGCATCCGCATCTGCATCAGCATCAGCATCAACAACGACCCCAGCTGCCGAAGGGCCTCCAACGCAGCAGCCGCCAGGACATGAACCCGAGGCTGGACGGACAAAGGTCGAGACCGTCCTGGTCATCTTCGCCTTGTGTCTGGCGCTGTTCCTAGCCGCTCTTGACATTACCATCATCACCACTGCCATCCCGACCATCTCTAATCACTTCAACTCCAGCGCCGGCTACATCTGGATTGGAAGCGCTTATATGCTCGGCAACGCCACATTCGTTCCCACATGGGGCAAGATTTCCGACATCTTCGGCCGCAAGCCCACCCTCATCGCTGCTGTTTCCATCTTCTGGATTGGCTCGCTGGTATGCGGCCTTAGCAACAGCATGGGCATGCTTATCGCTGGTCGTGCGATTCAGGGTGTTGGCGGTGGCGGCGCCATCGTCTTGCCCAATATCTGCGTCTCCGATCTTTTCTCTATGCGCAAGCGAGGCATGTACTTTGGCATCTTTGGCATGATTTGGGCCCTTGCTTCATCTATTGGACCTATTCTTGGCGGTGTCTTTACCAGCAAGGTCTCTTGGCGCTGGTGCTTCTATATCAATCTACCTTTGAGTGGCGTTGGACTGATCATCCTCATCTTCGTTCTCAAGCTGCACAACCCGCGCACGCCCCTCAAGCAGGGATTGGCGGCAATTGACTGGCTTGGTAACCTCCTCATCATTGGCGGTACGCTTATGCTGCTTTTTGGACTCGAGTTTGGCGGCGTTCAATTCCCCTGGGACTCGGTTACCGTCATCTGCCTTCTCATCTTTGGCGTTGTAACAATTGTCCTCTTTGGCATCTATGAGGCTCGTTTCGCCAAGTATCCCGTTATGCCTACTCGACTTTTCCGTGACAGGACGAGCATTGCCTCTTATGGCGTATCTGTCCTGCATGCCATGACATTCATATCCGGCAGCTACTGGCTTCCTTTGTACTACCAGGCCGTTCTGGGTGCCTCATCTCTTCTCTCGGGTGTATATCTCCTGCCATACGCCTTGTCTCTGTCCGTCTTATCGGCCGCAACGGGCATCTTCATTAAGAAGACAGGCAACTACAAGATCCCCATCATATTTGGACTCAGCTTCATGACTCTTGGTTTCGGTCTCCTCATTGACTTGGGTGCCAATGCAAACTGGGCCAAAATCATCATCTTCCAGATCATTGCCGGTATTGGTGCTGGCCCCATCTTCCAGTCTCCTCTCATTGCTCTTCAGACCAACGTTGAGCCGCGTGATATTGGAGCCGCTACTGCCAGCTTCCAGTTTCTCCGTCAGCTTGGAACGTCTACCTCCGTCGTCATTGGCGGCGTCATCTTTGACAATGAGATGCAAAAGCAGCAAGCATATCTGATACGCGAGCTTGGCCCCGAGCTGGCCAGTAAGCTTTCCGGCGCTGAGGCTGCGTCAAGCGTGTTTTTAGTCGCCAGCCTCAAGGGTCACGCGCGAGAGGTTGCCAAAACAGCTTACTGGAATTCTATGCAGAAAATGTTCATTGCCTACACTTGCTTCATCTTCCTGGCCCTTCTCATTAGCTTCTTTATCAAGCAAAAGACGCTCAGCAAGCAGCACACTGAGCACAAGACGGGTCTCGCATCACTTAAGCAGGAAACAAAGCAGAAGCAACCCGATGCTGAGAAGGCTGTGGGTGCTGCTGAGGAAAAATAAAACGCATAATTGTCGCCTTCGATACCAATTTTTTAATACCTCATTTTACTTTACATTGGATTACGGCGTTGATGATATTCATGGAAAATGGAAGACGGGTGAAGAAGATTTCGGCATTTTAGGACAAGAGACGTCCTTTTTAGCAGCCTCTTCTCCTGGTTACATTGTTGTTAAGTTGTAGATTTTGCATATAGGCCAAGGCCCTCACCACTATATATGATGTTAATATTAAAAAGAAATGAGACACTTATATGACGCATGTCTTAGCCATTGTGAGATTCAAGTGGTTGCGCATCACTTCGTAGATTGGCCCTCATTGTCTAAGTCAGTCAAAATGGAAGGGCTGCAAAAAGCTGCGGTATTAGGTAATCAAAAGGTGCTAGGTGTTGCTGTGGTGACGGCTCTTAAGAACCCGCTCCGCTTAGTTAGTACCGAATACAAGGCGACAGTGACGACTATGCGTATGTGACTGTGTAGCTTATACTGCCCCCTGTACTCAGTATTTACTTTACCAAACGTACTTTTGTATCCCGGCACATACCTGCATACTTCGCACAGATCTTTTTCCCAGGCCGTTCCCCACTAAGAGAATTGAACTTGTGTCGCAACAGATAATTATTATTCCTTGATACCGCTTTTTTAATGATATTCTCCAATAACGGCTGTGTCTGCATCTTGGGTGTCTTTTGGCTGAGCGGGTCAGGCTTTATTTACGCACTGGCCGATTCTGCACTAGAGCGGTACCGTGGTACAATCTGCCGCCTAATATCCACGGCTTAATCCCCGCCTAAGGAAATATCAACAATAACAGTACACAGCCAGCCATACACACACATACCTTAACGAAAAAAAATTCAACGGCTGCCTTTATCGGCAGTGGTGGTCATACTGCTGTCAGAATGGCTCACCTTCGAGCACGCTCCGATCGGGAGCTAAGTCGAACTGCAATGAGCTCATCCGGTCCACGAGCAACCGCCGCCAGAAGTGGCACGCGTCTCGGCAGCGCCAGATCCTCGGCCATCTCAACAAATCGACATCTCGCCGCAGCGGCACGAGGCGATCGGTCGAGCGCCATATCCCCCGCGGAGTCGGCCATGTCTGCGACAGCGGCTGGGACGAAGCGCAAGGAGCGCGACTTTGAGGCCGACGTGGTGGTGGGGGGAGGAGAAGAAACCAACATCAATGTCGTGGTGAGGTGTCGTGGCCGCAGCCAGCGAGAGGTCAAGGAGAACAGCGCCGTGGTAGTCAACTCGGACGGCGTCAAGGGCCAGATGATTGAGCTCTCCATGGGGGCGAACGCGCTGAGCAACAAGACATATAGCTTCGATCGCGTGTTTTCGCCGGCGGCTGACCAGGCCATGGTGTTTGACGATACGGTGAAGCCTATTTTGGAAGAGGTCAGTTTTTTTTTAACTCTTTGCTCTGAGGCTTGTTGCGAGCTTGAATTGCTCCCCCGTATCCGGAATATGCTAACAAGATGGCCAGATGCTTGCCGGTTATAATTGTACGATATTCGCCTACGGACAGACAGGAACAGGCAAGACATACACAATGTCGGGAGATATGTCAGATACACTCGGTATGCTTTCTGACGAAGCCGGTATTATTCCTCGCGTGCTACAGCAGCTCTTCAACAAACTCGAGGTCGAGGGGAGCGACAGCTGCGTCAAATGCTCATTCATTGAGCTCTACAACGAAGAGCTCCGAGACTTGCTCTCCACCGACGAGAGCGCAAAGCTAAAGATTTACGATGACGCCTCAAGAAAAGGCCATGCAACTACACTCGTCCAAGGCATGGAGGAAAAACATATCAAGAACGCTGCCGAGGGAATCAAGGTGCTTCAGGAGGGCAGCTTGAAACGTCAGGTGGCGGCGACCAAGTGCAACGACCTAAGTTCTCGAGGCCATACCATCTTTACGATTACAGCATATGTTAAGAAAACGAACGAACAGGGCGCAGAGGAGCTTGTTAGCGCGGGGAAACTGAATCTGGTGGATCTAGCCGGCAGTGAAAATATCCAGAGATCAGGCGCTGAGAACAAGCGGGCAGTGGAGGCCGGCTTGATCAACAAATCACTACTCACTCTTGGGCGGGTCATCAACGCTTTGGTGGATCGCAGCCCCCATATTCCGTATCGAGAGTCCAAGTTGACCCGTCTTTTACAAGATTCGCTTGGTGGTCGAACAAAAACTTGCATTATTGCCACCATTTCTCCTTCGAAAAGCAACCTCGAAGAAACGATATCTACGCTTGAATATGCTTTTCGTGCCAAGAATATCCGCAACAAGCCTCAGCTTCATATGATTACAAAGAAAATGCTTCTCAGAGATTTCACCGTCGAGATTGAGAAACTGAAGAGCGAACTAATATCAACACGGCAACGCAACGGAGTTTACCTTTCAAACGACATGTACGAGGAGATGACGGCGCAAAGTGAATCAAGGCGGATAGTGATGGAGGAACAAAGTGCGCGACTGGAGACACTCGAGACAAACCTACGAAACAAAGTCCAAGAGCTCTTTTCCCTCAACATCTCATTTATGGGCATGAAGAAAGAAAATGAGGCAACTAAGACGCAATTGGAAGATACACAGGGTGTTCTGGACCAAACCGATATCATCCTCGCAGCGACGCGGAAGACGTTGGCAGAGGAGACTGAGCTTCGCAAGGCTCACGAGGAGACCGAAGAGAGACTGACAGAAATTGGTAGTGCTCTGATTGACAAGCTGCAGAAGACAGTAAAAGATGTCAAGGGCCTTCATGCAAAGAATAAGCGTAAATCAGACCTGCATTTGCTAAATCGAACGGCTTGGAGCTCGTCTCAGTCCCAAGTTGCTGAGATAACGTCAATGGTGGAAAGACGCATCCGTATGTTCCAAAAGGAGCAGCAAGAGCAAATCCTGGGCGTATCAAAAAGGATGGAAGTGTTTGTTGACGAAGAGCTGCAGAAGGTTTCAGCTACACAGGCTTTCTTGGAAGAGAATCTTGACACTTTTGCAGAGTCCAAGAGGCAACTTTTGGAGCAGAAGCAAAAGTCCAAGGACGACATGGATGAGGTGCTGGAAGAAATCAAAGAGATCCGCGACAATGTCAAGGAGAGAGTTAGCGAAAGTCTTCAGGCTATCGCACATGCTGCAGAGAAAATTGCTGGAGACGTATTGAGTGAGATGGCCGACTTTCATGGTCAGCTTCACACTTCATATAGCTCCCTGGGCAAGGATTTCAAGTCCATTTTCGAAGAACTCGTCCGACACATCACCACCCAACGCCTCGAATCCGACAATCTAAGGCGACAACTGCAGAGCGCTACGAACACCATTATGCTGCAAAATGCGAATATCTCTACACGCATGCAAGAGGCATTGGAAGAGGAGAGACGAGTGGCGGCTGAAGAACGTCAAAAACTCCTAACGCAAATCTCAGCATTGATAACTACTCAGGCTGAAGCGCAGGAGAGCCGATTCGCAGAGAGGACTTCGCAGGTCCAAAAGAACATGACCGATTACAACGCATCTCTCGAAGGGGCCATTTCTCAGTATGGCCAAGGTATGGATTCCTGGGACGAAAAGGAAGGCGAGCTGCTGGAAGAGGTCAAGAAGTCGCGTGAGCAGCTAAAGACAAAGCTGAAGGACGACTGGAACGCGGCAGAAGACCGCAGTAATGCTATCCGAACCACGGCCAACCAAGTACATGCCGAGACCGTACGGGTCGTAGGGGCTCAGATTGACGATTTGGATATCCAGATGGAGGCCATGGACGACTTTGTGGCTCGTGCGAAGTCTGAGAGCGGCACTCATCACGAAACGCATGTACAAGCTTTCCAGTCTCTGACTAATACAGTCGATCAGTCTTTCAGCAACATTTCTACTCACTTCAAAACCACCTTTGATCGTGTCAAGAATCTCGGCGAGGGCATGGAGCTCGATACTAGCGATCTACGCGATGGCCTTGAGCCCCTCACGTCTCAAATATGCCAGCCTCTAGCGAGCCTGCGGGAACAAGTTGGTAAAACAGCACTACAGGATTATCGACCAACTGGAGAAACTCCTCAGAAAGCACAATATCAGTTTCCCACGAGCCTGCCTCGTACTGAAGCACCCGACCTCATTTTCTCCAAGACTGGCGAAGAAACTCCTGACGAGGCTTCCACTGAGGCAGATGACAGCAGGAATACTATCGTCTTTGCCGACTTGGATGCCTCCGAAAAGATGAGCTCACCAACGCCGTCATCAGCCGATAGCCTCTCAGATAGGATCGCAAGGCTACGTGAAGTCAACCCCAACGTATCGACAAGCCACACTACCAGCGCCATCAACTTTGAACCTGGCTCAAGCCTCATGTCTGCCGCCTCAGATCACACTATGCCGCTGTTTAAGCGCAGCAACCGTTCTACGCGAACGAGCCTCAGGAAGCACGATTTGCTTGGCGAAGGCCGCGAGAATTTACCCCTGACGGCCTTATCAGAGGCTAGGAGAAAGAGCCCGCGGATGAGTTAGAGAAAAAGAGAGAGAGAGAGAGAGAGGAAAACAAAAAAGAAAACACAAAATATTTAATGTTATGACTTCGTTAAGATGATGGAGCGTTGTTTTTATTTGGATCTTTTCTTTCTAAGCGGCTTGGGGGGGAGGGGATCTGATTTTTGCCACATACACGAGCGGTTGCCTCTTTTTCTAATAGCGGTGTATGTAACATGTTGCATCATTGCTGTCATCATTATATTTACTAGCCCTTTGTTCCAAAGTCGACATAGCTTCATTTTCTGAGAGGGAGAAAGAGAATGGCTCTTCTGGGACAGTTTGTAAAAATGGAAGGGAGTTTGGATTGGTTTTATATGGGATGCAGAGCGCTCTTTTTCTCACACACGTGCACATACTACGGTGTGTGTTGGGCACTTTATTTTTTTCCCTCTTACTTAGAGAGAAGTGAGATTTGGAATTTGGAAGGTCATTGGAACGGATCGGGATTGGGCGGCTATTATATTGGTTCTCATGTTGTTACTGGTGCTAATTTCAGGGTTATTAAGCATCTGATACCCGTGTGTTTGTTTTTCTTTCCTCTTGTCTTCTTTCTTTTTATTTTCCATATTATGATTCAAGATAATAGTACGATAAGAACTCGGCTTTGTTTTGCATTTTGCACCTTGTTTTAATTATTATTTTGGTTCAAAGTCCATACCATACTTATTGCTAAGCGGCTCTTCCAGGAAACAAAACGCCCCATACCAAACTCCAATGTGCCATGCTTTGAAGCTATGATTTCTCAACATCTCATGTGTAAATGTCAGATTAGTACAAAGCCAATACAATAAGACATCCATTGTTTAAAATATCTTGGTAATGCTTTCTCTCGAAATCACACTATTCTGCTTCTCATCCCTCTTCACTCTAAAGAAGCTATCGCAAAAGTCACTGCAACGCATGTGCCTCAGAAACTCCTCGTCGTGCGTAATCACAATGAGCTGGAAGTTGCTCTGCTGCTGCCTCGCCTTGATGATGCGGTGCAGACTCTCCGCCAGGGACTTGATGTTGTCCCTGTCCAGGTTGGTCGTCGGCTCGTCCAGCGCAATGAGGCCGCAGTTGACGCCAAACGACTCGGCCAGGGCCAGGCGGATGATGATGCTAGCGAGGACTTTCTGACCTGCCGAGCAGCGGCCCCGCATGTCCATCTCGGTGTCCTGTTTGACCATGCAGAGGCGGTAGTTGTAATTACGCTTGCCGTTGCCGGTTTCGTTGTCGGAGCGGATAAGGATGGTGTCAATGTCAGTGCCCTGGTACGTTGTCTGCCATAGTTCGCTCGCGATGCGATTAACCTCTTCCATTTTCATGGTATGGTACTGCATCACCGCCTTATCGACAGCAGAGCTGCATTGGGCCAGATCCTCGATTGCCGCCTTTGTAGTTTCTACGCGGATATGGGATTCGCGGTACTTCTGCTTGGCGTCCTTGAAGTCCATCTCCCATTCCTGTAGGAGGCGGCCGAGCTCTTCATCCTTCGACTTCATTGTGCCCATGACAGATCCACGCTCAGCTAACAGTCGATTGGATGTATTCTCTAGCGAGCGGGCCTCTTCCTGGAGCCGTTCATAGTCCTCGTGAGCATTCCGATCTTCTAGGTCTTCAATGTCTTTGCGTAAGACGTCAAGAGTCCGCAAGTGTTTGCGATAATTCAGGTTATCACTTATGTTCTTCCTTTTTCGATCTCCGCTATCAATGTCTTGCTTGAGTTTGTTGGTTCGTACTGTAAGATCGGCAATCTCCTTCTCTGTAGTGCTGATAGCTGTGTCGAGAGAGGCGAGGGCACGCTGGTTAGATGCAAGACTAGTCAAGCCACCACGATCAACATAGTCTTGGATATCATTATCCATCTTCTTAATCTCGGCGATGGAGCTGGTGATGGCATCCCGCTCGTCGGCAATGACCTGCTCCTTTGATCGACCACGGCGAAGTGTCTCGTCGCGAGCTGATCGTGCCTCTATAATGCTGGGCTCTATCTTTTCCAACTCTTCATCAGTCCTCTGGATCACTTCGCGCTGATGGGCGTACTCTTCCTTGAGTATCTGGATCTGGTCCTGGAGATCTTTTTTCTTCTCAAGCTGTCCTGCGGTTCGGCCAATCTTGTTCCGTAACTCGCTCTTCTCAAGTTCAAGCGAGTTGATTTGGTCTTTCATCCGCTGCCTGTCAGCTGTGAGCTTGGTAATTTTGTTCTTCAAAGTTCTGATCTGCTCAGATATGGCTGACTGAAGCTCATGGATCTCTTCCACGCTGCGAGTCACCCCACCGGACGATTGCTGAGACACAATGCGGTCCACCTGGGCCTCGGCATCTTTGATTTCTCTGACAGTTTGGGAAATGTTCGCGACTGTTTTGGCTAAATCTCCAAGGTCTCTTAACTTCTCCTCCTCTGCAACAACCAAAGCGTCTTCCTCTTCGAGTTGTTTTTCCAGAGCCTCGAATTCATTCTCAGCACTTTTCCATTCGTCTTGGAGAGCGGGCAGCTCTGCTGAGAGCCGTTGATACGTGTCAAATGCTGAGCGCACCGCACGCAGTGCTTCCAGATTATCCACAGCCTCTTTCAAATCCTTTTCAGTATCTACCTTGCCTTTTGGATCCAGGTGCTTATCGATCTTCTTGCTCAGGCGATCAAGAGCAGCGCTTTGGCTATCGTCAAAATGACGATCGCATAGCCTGCATTTCTTTTGGGTATCCAACATACGCTTGCACTTATTGTAATAGTCAAATAGAGCATCAAAAAGGCTGAGATCAGTCCGGAGCTCTTCAACCTGTTGTTCCACAGCAGAAACTTCGTCCACATAGTCTTCTGCCACTGCATTATCACGCACATTTTGCAGCGCAGCAACAACTTCTTGCTTTCTCTTATTCATCTCTTGGGTCTTTTTGCCGTGTGTCTCCTTAGCAGTTTTGAGCTTGTACTCTATTTTTTGCTGTTTCTGCCTTGTCTGATCTCGCCGCTTTTGTGCCTCTTGGACAGCTTTGCCTTGGCGGTTCTGGATCGACTGGAATCGAGAATCTAGAGTATGCGGCTCCCAGTCGACCCCGATAGTGGTACTTAGTTTGGGTTTCCACGTCTCCATCAGCGTGTCAAGTTTTCGTTTCCGATCTGACATCTCTTTCTTCCTCAACTCAAGCTGTGCGCGCTCCGATGCCAGTCGTGTGCACTCAACGAGCTCGCGACCAAGCTTCTCGTTTTCGCTGTCCAGCTGCCACTGCTTATCATTGGCTTCATTCAGCTGTTGATCCCAGTTGGACTTTTCCAGTTCTTGCTGTGCATGCTTGAACCTGGATTCTAGCTCATCAAGCTGCCCGTCAAGGATAGCCTTGGCTCCCTCATCAACGTCAATGTTCCCAGCTTCATTCTGGAGGACGCTTGTACGCTTCTCTATGGCCCCCATGCGCTGTTTGGCAGAAACGCGATCCTGAGTCCTAGCTGCTTTGCGCCCCTCGAGCTCAGTAATAACGCCCGTAGCCTTGTCTAGTTCTTCAGCGTTGTCCTTTTGGAGTCGTCCCAAATCTCGCTTCTTTTCGGCCAAGAGCTTTTGAATCTTGTCTTGGAAAGCCTGTATATGCTGTTCGCTTACGTCTTCATCAAAACCTCTAAAATTGTATTGACTCGCTGCCTCCTGGATCAATTGCACTCGCGCTTTTAGCTGCCGCTCATACTTGTCCTTGTCAGACTGTAGTTTTCCCTGTTCGGCCAATTTTAATGATTGCTTTTGGCGGTGATTCGTCAACTCTTGTTGAAGTTCGGCGTACTGTGCCTTATTCTGCTCAGCCTCTCCTTGATAGCGCCCCATGCTCTCTTCATACTGCGACAGAGCGCGCTCCAGGGCATCGTCGCTTTCGGGCAGCTCATCAATTGTCTGTCGGAGCTCATTAATAGCGTCTTGGCGGTATTCAAGCTGCTCCCGCTTGTTGTTGAGATTTTGCACGATCTGGAGGAAGCTGTTGGCTTGTTGATGCTTCTGAGTTATTCTTTCCTGTGTTTCGTTCATCTCAACCGTAAGAGCCCCGCACTCGTCGCGAGCCGCTTCAATCTCAGCATGAAGCCCACTCATACGCTTCTCAGCCCGCTCTCCTCTATCCTTGTTAGCCTTATTGTGTGCCTCGTCTTTCTGCAGCATCGAAAGCTGCTCCACCTGCTTTTTCCGCAGTATCTTTAAGTTTTCGATGGCCTTTGTGTATTTTTGGGCCTCGAAAATCTCATCAAAACGTTTCTTTAAAGCTGAAGGCTCGCTTAGTGGCCAAAGCGATTCATCTTGGTGGCAAAATATGACAGCATCAAGGATAGCAGGAGAAACACCGAGCCGTTCGGGGATCATTTCGTCCAGTTGTGCGTGTCTGGTCGACGTCGTCGTCCGCTCTCCATTGTTCACGACTACCAGCGAGCAGTCAAGCGTCTTTAGCGATCGGGTAGTCTTTTTAGCAGTGAGCTGTACGCTCCGAGTGGCCACATGTTGTCGATCGTTGATGGAGCGGAACTGTAGCTTGACCTGGGCCAAGACTTCCTTTTCGCCAGCGAGCTAGACAGAAACGATTATCAGCTGTCAGACCAAATGAGGGCACAGACATATGCTAGCCAGAAACTTGATGGAAACCTACCTTTGGATCGTGAATAAAGGCAGCCCCCTTGCTGCTGTTTGGGGGAAATTCGCCGGTGGTTGCATACTTGAGACATTCGATGACGGTCGTCTTGCCGGATCCATTGTAGCCAACGATGAGGGTAAGGGGGGTGTTGAACTGAATAGCCTCACGCACAGCTGGGCTGAAGGACCGGACACCGGAGATGGAGAGCTTGTCTATTCTCGACATGGTTTACAGGCTGGATCACAGGAGCTGTGCTCAATACTTTGCTTGCAAGAAACGCTGGCGACTTGTGGAACACCCAATGGCGGAATCAGAGGCGAGAGTTGGCGCTGTAGCATCTCCCTTGCGGTGCTGCTGTCGCCTTGTGCCGGTTTCAGTCTCTCAGGTTGCATCCAGCCACCGGCGCCTATCAGTCCGTGTCTCGAGGCTTCACTGCGACACGCGCTCCAGGCAGCGACTCACGCGTTGAGTGAAGGGTGGATTGATGCGTCCTCACGTGGTCTTCGATAAGATAAAGCCACGACCCCTCCCTACGGCTGGCTGTCCAAAAAAATCCTTCGCTGTGGTACGTCGCACACAGCCACTGGCGACTCGGGCTGGCATGTTACAGTAGGGAGTCCCACCCCTCGAAATTCTTGCATCATGGATAGCTCGTCGGATGGGCAATTGGGAGCACGGCGGATGTGGCGGAAACAGGTCCCTTGTCCCGGACCTTGTTATTTCCTCTCACTCTCTTCTTGCTCTTGCTCTTTCTTTTGTCCTTTTTTCCCCCTCTTTTTTTACCCTTTGCTCTTTTCTTTGGCGTGTGTCTGTTTGTTGTGTCTTGATCACCTCGATTCAATCTGGCACAGGTGGCAAGCATATGCGATGCATGTATGTAGGCATAGCCTGTATATGCAACACTGGCTGCTGGTTGGCTCGCCAGCACCCCCAAACAGCCAAATTGCGATACACCAGGAAAAAGATTTCCCTTGCATTGCCCATCGCGCGGCCCCCGCCAAGTGGTCGAATCGGATTGCGCCCCTCTGCTGGCCCGAGGTCTGCTAGCTGTGAGTGTGAGCAACTGGCTGCGCTACCCAGCCGAGCAAGCACTGAGCAAATCAATTGAGCAGGGTAGCGGTGCATGTTGAATCATTCGTTTCGGTTGGCCACAGTATACCATTAGTACTATCTAAATAATTTACAATGCTGTACATAGCATTTTAGTAGTATTCAATGATTCTACGTATACCTATACCAGGCATCTCTCATCAGATTGGTCCCAGCGATTGCCCAAGCTGGACATGCCTACAGGCCCAATATCCGCTAGACTTATACCCCCATCTACATGATACACACAATCCTCCGTCATCAGGCGGCAGGGAAGCAATCAAAAACAAGAGCTGGAGGGCCGCTTTTTAGCGTCTTTGGCCACATCCTCCCGCTGCAGCCGCTAAAGCATTGGAGGCTGCAGGACTGAGGGGGTTGCGTCATTGCTGGGAATCTTCAGGGTCGGTCGCTTTTGTGCATTCGCCCACCCCCGCCGAGCTTTTTGCTGATAGCAGGCAATCCTGCTTTGGCTTGGGTTCTGGTTGTTGTCGTTGCTTTTTATCTCCTTTTCATTTTGCTGCGGGACAATTTTGTTTGCTTTTTAATAGCGGAGACTCAGGTGGCAACAGTAGCAACGCAGTAGCAAGTATGGTGCCTGTAGAGAAGAAATATTCTGTAAAAGTGCCTACAAGTAATACCCACTAGGTAATTCGGCAAACTGACTGGCGTATGATCAGGCGGTGCAGCATCACTCTCGTAAGACGACATCCCGGCAGTATTACTGCGTCCCTACGGCCTGCTGCTGGCGAGTACTCGAGACGCGAGGGAGACCAGTTGCCCTACGAGGCCATGAAACAGCTCCAATCAGGGCCAGATCAAGCCCGCTTTTCGCTCGGGGTCATTTCTCCGGGCTGCCAGCCAGCGCTTGGGAGGTGTTTCCTCTCACCATCAGTCAGCCGCCTACTAGCTGAAAATCTCTGGACTAGCTGAAATATCGCAAAACGGTGCCTGTTTCTGCTTGTCCATTTTTTGAGCTGCACGACAGGCCTGTTTATCACCATTCAAAAGCCCACGAGAAGCCTCTCTTGGGCATACCGCACCCAGACAGCTCCAGTGCCCTCGCCCGCTGTCACAGCGCCCACCCCCTCCTCGCCCAAGCAAAACGCCCCGGAGGACGCCACTGAACGCAACGACAGCTGCCCGCTGCCCGCTAGGCTAATGCCTGGAATCCAACCGCTGGTGGTATAAAGATACCGCGAGCATGTCCCACGGCCAGTCTCCACTCTACGAGGACCTGTTCAGCTTCGCCAACTTCGATGTTCTCCCCGCGTTCCTGGGAGGCAACGGCCACGCCATCCCAGTCTCCAGCAGCATGACCGATGGGCTCACCAACGACGACGGCGCCATGGCACTGCTCGACAGCGACATCATGGACTCTTTTGGCGGCGACTTGCCCATGAGCTTGGACGCCGCAGTGTCTGTGCTGGACGGCGACAGCGGCGGAATAGGTAGCGGCATGATCTCGCCAGAGGCCGTCCTGAGCGCAGAGAACCAATTCAATACGATTGCCAACGACATCCCCGGTGCGGGGCCTCTGCCAGCGGCCGCATTTACTCCAGGAAGCGCAGCGAGCCAGCCCAATAACAACACTAACTCGCTGACAGAGTTCACCAAGCGGAAGAACTGGCCGGCAAAGGTGGTCGAGGAGCTCAGCGACGTGCTACAGATCCTCGATTCCAACGGACGCATCAAGTTTTCGTCCCCCAGCATCACGGCATTGGCGGGGTACACCGTCGAGGAGGTCCAGGACGTTTTTTTGAAGGACTTGATCCATCCCGATGACCAGGGCGTGCTTGTCTCCGAACTCCACGAGTCCATCGCAACCGGCAACTCTTTGCGCATATTCTATCGAATGAGGAAGAAGGATGGCACGTATGCGATATTCGAGGCTGTCGGCCATGCCCATATTGCGGCTGCTGGGTTTGCGCCAAATCCAAATAACCAGTCGCCTTTTTGCCAGGCTGTCTTCATGATGGCGCGGCTATATCCGACCAAGAACGCCACACTTCTGGACTCGTTTTTGGAGCACAAGATAGAAAACGAGAGGCTGAGGCGCCGCATCGCCGAGCTGCGGAGAGAGGAAGAGGCAGAGGTGGAGGAAGCGCAAAGGCAGTGGACGCAGAGCCGCGAGGGCCGATCGGATATCACTCCATCCGAAAGCACTGGCATGTCGTTGACACCAATTCCTAGAGTCACCCAGGAGATGATGTCATCAGAAAACGCAGACGGGGCATTGACGAGGAAAAACCTAGAGGATGCCACGGCAAGCAGTCGCCAAGACTCATTGCGTGACAAAATGGCTCGGATTGAAGCGTCTTCAGCGGATACTATAGCCTTGTTGACTGGCATAGAGAATGGAGAGCGTATGGCCGCCGGTAACCGGAGCCCTACCCTCATCAAAGGCGATGCTGGAATTGCTATTCCCATGGATCGGGATAATAGATCTGGCGAGAAGAAGAAGAAGTTGAAGCTGGCAGAAGAATATGTCTGCACTGATTGCGGTATAGCACCCCCTTTCACGATTTTTTGTTTTCTCATCCTTCTTTCCTGGCTGGGAGATGGGATTCATCACCATCAGCATGATATCCTACTTCAGCTACTAATATCAAATTCCAGGCACTCTTGACTCTCCAGAATGGCGAAAGGGACCCAGCGGGCCAAAGACACTGTGCAACGCCTGCGGGTTGCGGTGGGCGAAGAAGGAAAAGAAGCGCAACAACAGTATCGGCACCCCATTAACTAAGCCATCAGCAACTCCGGCTCCTGGCTAATGGACTACATTTGATATCTCGACCGGAAAGCGAGAAAAGAGGAGGGAGAGGAAGGACAATGCAAAAAAAAAAAAAAAAAAAAAAAAACGAGCAAGATATAGCTTGCTAAGTATACGATACGGCCGGTCCGGGACTGCGCTGACTGTTTTAAGATGGAATCCTAATATGGAGTTTGGTTTTGCTTTTAAGATGCATATATTACTGGCGACGGGGACCTACTTACATTTTTACCGTTCTTGTTGTCATAGTTATGGAGGAAAACGATTGTGGAGGGACTTTTCTTTTATTCATTGTTTTTGTTTTTCTTTTGTTTTCCCTTTTGTTTTGGGCATCTGTACACGATTATGATACCATGGGAGGCAACATTTTGGAGCAGAATTAGACGGATACGGATGTACGAGGCGATTCTGCCTACGGGCATTACGCAACATTCTGCTATTTTCATTTCTTTTCTTTTGGAACACGCATAGATTATTAGGGCATTTTCTACTATTGTTATTTTCTTGTTCTTTTCCTTTCTTGCTACCTATTTTCAATATGAGACTTTCCGGCGTATGAGCTAGGTCTTATTGGCCAGCTTTGCGTATCCTTTGCACACTAGAATACCTATTAGTCAAACACGGCAGTCGAGAGAGTTTACCAGGGAGCTTCTTTTCCCCCTGAGAAGCAATCTGCAAGTAGAAAATAGTATCTAGAAACGATCAACAGCAACTATTGAAACGGCGCATGAAGTTGCTGTAAGCGCATGTGAGAAATGACAGGTCATATCCTTGAGTGCTCTTCCCCGGGTAGGTGCTGGTACCTCTATCAAATGACACGAGTGTGGCTTAACAAAAGCTAATAAGTAATTAAATCAATCAACAAGCTTGCCAACTCGCATAGACCACCAAGTTTATCCTCGTAGAAGCAAATAATAAATATAATTTGCCCTGGTGTCCTTGTTCACATGAAATTCGGCAAACTAAGATGAACCCCGCGTTTTGCTGAAATTTTATAGGTATTAGCACTACCACATATACTGCCCTCCTTGCTCTAGCTCCCTAATACTGCTAGTTTGCCAGCTGAAAGATCCCCGCTCAATTTGCCTCGGATGCACCTCTTAGGCCGTGATCCAATACATCTAATTAGCCAGCCTAGCTAATTAGCCAGTTACATCTAACTAGTAAAAATAGTAGATTAAGGAACTTATACTAATATAATCCTGGTTATAAAACTAAATTAAAATAATTAAGGAAGGCTATATTGCTTTTATAAAGCTTTAATATTATTAAATAACCCTATAAGGCTAAGGATAAAAAATACTTTAAAATATAAAGTTATTCCTTTATATTTAAAGTTACTATAAGTTAAATATTTAATAATTTATTATAAAGTAATATTTAAAGAATATTAAATTAATAAAATAATATTTAATTATTATATTTTTTTAATTTTTTATTTAAAATAAAAAAAAAAATAATTAAATTTAATAAAAAAAATATACTTATAGTAAACTTTAAAAAATATATTAATATAATTAAATATATAGTATTTTAAATATTATTAAAAATTAAAAATAATAAAAAATAAATATTAAAATTTAAAAAAGTTTTAATAAATATTTAAAAAAGCTAAAGTATTATTAAATATAAATTATAATATTAATAATAAAAAGCTTTTAATAAATAAAAAAAATAAAGTAATAATAAAAAAAAAATATTATTTTTTTAATATAAAAATTATTAATAATAGTTTTTTAATTAATAATAAAATTTTTTTTAAAAATTAAAATAAAATTTTCTTTAATAAGTAATTAATTAATTAAAATATTATAAAAGTAAATAATTTTAAAAGCTTTATTTAAGCTAAAGAAAATAAAAATTTAAAAAGTATTTTTATTAATAATTTATTTAATAAAAAAAATAAAAATTTATTTTTAATTTTATAACTTTTTAATAAAAAAAATAAAAAAAAAGTAATAACTTTATTATTAATTAATTATAATAAGGTTTTGCCGAGCTTTAGGTCAGCAGCTAAGTGCTAGGGCTAAAGGCTATAGTATATAACCCCCAGGGCTTTTATAGGCTTTCCTTTATAAAATACTAAAGTTATAAAAACTAAAAATAATCCTTAAGCTTAAGTACTTTAATATATTATTACCTATCTAGCTAGCTATTATTAATAATTTTTTATTATAATTCTTAAGCTTTTTTTATAGTTACTTAAGTAATAATATTAATAATAATTATATACTTTATTATTTTTAATATACTTACATTTCTTTAAAGAAATGCCTAAAGATCTTTATAATTTACAGTAATTTTTATTATAAATAATATAAATGCCTTTAACTTTATTAAGCTATAAAAAAACTATATAATATTAAAGGTTATTATTTAAAAGCTAAAAGCTTTAAAAAAGCTTAAGAATTAATAAAATTAATTAATAAGTTAGCTTTTTATTAATAAAGAAAGCAGGGTTATTTTATTTTATTATTAATATTGCTAAAGTAATTTTTTTATAAGCAGCAGAGGAAAAATTAAAATTAAAAATATATATTAAATAATTATTAATATAAACCTTTAAACCTATAATAAATAACTTAATAACCTTAAGTATACTTTTTATAAAGTATTTAAAAAATATAAAATAAAAAAGTAAAAGATTTTATTAGCTTTAAATAATATAAATAATAATAATAAAATAAAATAAAAGTAATATTTTAATAAATTAAAAAAAAAAATACTTTTATTTAAAATTAAAAAAGCTTTAAAAAATAAAGCTATATTTTTTTATAAAAAGTAATTTATTAAAAACTTATATTTTTTTATATTTTTAAAGCAGTTTAATAAAAAAAAATTAATTATTAAAAGAATTTTATATTTATTTAAATTTACTTAAGAAATATTTCTTTTATATTAATAAAAAATAATAAATATTTTTTTTATAAAAAGCTATAATTTACTTTATAAAATTAAATTAAGCAATAAAGCTATAATATATTAAATATATAAAAAAAAATAATATCTTTAGCTATTTATTATTAAAATAATCTTTATAAAAAAATATAAAAAAAAAAGCTTAAAGAATATTATAAATAAAAATAATATATAAAAAAACTATAGCATTTTTTTTTTAAATATAGCTAAAACTTTAATTCTTTTTTTATAGCTATATTTAAAAATAATAAAGCTTTAAAATAAAACTATTACTTTATTTATAAAAACTTTAATTATTAAATTAACTACTGCCTTAACTAAAAAAAAATTAATAACTTAAAAAACATTAAATAACTAAAATAGCTACCTTTACTATAGCTAATAACCTTTTTAAATTATAAGTAAAATAAAAACTATAGGCATTTTTATAAATTACTAGGTAAATTTTTATTAATATATATATTAATTTAAATATTAATAATAAAGTTAACTTTATTAATATATAATTTATAAAGCATTATAGCCTTTATTTTGTTTTTATATAATAACTTTTTAATATAATTATAGTAAATTAATTAAATTTACTTTTTTAAAGGGTATAAAAAGTTTTTATTATTATTATAAATAGCTAAAGGTAAATTTATTAATTTATATATATTTATATAAAAATAAATAAAAACTTATAAAACTAAAGGGCTTTTTTATTATTAAAAATATTTATTATTATAAATAAAAAAATATACTTTAGTGCTTAAGATTATTAATAATAATTTAAGTAAAACTAATATAATAATATAATTTAATTATTATATAAATTTATAAAATTCTATTATTTTAAAGTATAAGTTTTTTTAATTTTTTAAACTTTTAATAAAATTAATTAAATTATTTTTTTAAAAAAACTTAATTAAAGTATAAATAAAATCCCTTTATAATTATAAAATTTTATAAATATATTTAACTTTAAGAAATTAAAATTATTACTTTTTTATTAAATTATTAACTATATTATTAATATTTTATTTAATACTTTACTACTATATAAGGTTATTTACTTTCTTTTATCTATTAAATTATAAAAACTATAGAAGTATTTAAAAGAAAACCTAACTATAGAGTAAATTTAACCTTTAAAAAGCCCAGCTAGTGCTTTAATTTTATTTATATTTAAAAAAAATAGCTTTCTATACCTATATATAGACTATTATAAACTTAATAAAATAATAAAGAAAAATTACTATTTATTATTTTTTATTTTAAAGATTTTTAACTATATTTAAAAAATTTAATATTTTATAAAGATTAATATTAAAAATATTTATTATTATATTTATATTAAAAAAGAAAATAAATAAAAAATAGCTTTTTAAATATATTATAAATACTTTAAATATTTAATAATGCCTATAGGTTTTATTAATGCCTTTACTATATTTTAATATTATATATATAAAGCATTATAAAGGTTATTTAATATTATTTATATAGTATATTTAAATAATATTTTTATTTTTTTTAAAATAAAAGAAAAATATATTTAATATATTTAATAAATCTTTATATAATTATATTAAATTAAGCTATATATAAAGCCTTTAAAATATATTTTTTATTAAAACTATATTAAATTTTTAAGTTTTATTTTTTTAAATAAAAAAATTTTTATAAACTTAATATAAGTTAATATAATTATTATTTAATTACTTTTAAATATCCTTTAAAAAATTTAAGTATTTTTAGGGTTTTATAATTTTTACTATTACTTTATAAAAAAATATTTTAAAATAATTATATTTTTTATAGCTTTATTAAAAAAGAATAAAAATAAAAAAAATAATAAAAATATTTTTTTAAATTTTATTAAATTAAAAGCATTTTAAAACTTAAAAGCTATATTTTAGTATACTTTATTATTTTAATATTTTAATTTTAAAAAGCTAATATATATTAAAATAAATACTTTTAAATTTATAATAATAGGGATTTTATTATAGCTTAATAACTAAAGCTATTACTATTTTATAATATTTTAATTAAAAAAGTTTACTAAAGCTAAGTTAAACTATAATACTTTAAATTAAAAAATATTTATTATTATAAAATTATTTAAATATTAATAATATTATATTAAAGGGGTTATAATATTTATAAAAGTACTTTTAAATTATTTAAATTTATAAATATTTATATAATAACTATATTTATTAAAAAAATAAACCTAATAATATATATACCTTATATTATTTAACTTTATTATAAAATATTAAGCAGGCAAAAGTAATTTAATTAATATTTCTTTTAAAAGACTAAATTACTATATTAAAAGCTTAATAAATATTAACCTTTTTTTAAAACTATAAAAAAAGATTATATAAATAAATAAAGTTTATATTTAAAGTAAAAATAATTAAAAATAAAACTTAAGGTTAATATAAAGTAAATAATTTACTTTTTTTTTTTAATTTAAATATAATTAATAATCTTTATAAAAAAAATCTTCTTAAATTTACTGCTAATATAATAAAATATCTTTATAAAAAAATTCTTTTTATATTAAAAAATTTAATAGTAAAATACTATTAGCTTTTAAGTAATTAATTAATTAAGCTATAAAGATATTTAATTATAAAAGGCTTATTTAATTTAATACTGCTGCTATAATAATTATAAAAAAAAGATATATTAAATAAATATATTAATACCTTTGCTAAAGGTAATATAGTAATTATAAATAAATAATTTTAATATTTAAAAATATATAAAATAAAGAAATAAATTAAATATTTATTAAAAACTTAATATATAGTTAATAAATAAAAAAAAATTCTTTATATATAAAAAATATATTTTTATTTTTAATAATATTAATTTAATAAATAAAATCTTTTACTTTTATTATAATAATTCTTTAATAAGCTACTTTAAAAAAAGCTATATTTTAAATTTTATTTAATAAAAATTTTATTAATATTATATAAATTAAAATATTAAAGAATATATAGCTAGCTATAAAGTATATTAAAGAAATATAGCCTAAAGGCATAAGCTATATAATAAGCTTAAATCTTTGCTAATTCCCTAAAGATTTATAAAAAAGTTAATAATAAACTTTATTACTAGCCTTTTAATAATATTATATAAAAAAAAAAGTTAATATTATTTTAATAATAGTAAATTAATTTATAAAATATTTTATTTTTTTATTTATATAGACTATAATTATTATAAAAAAATTAATTAAATTATAATATTAAGAAGTTAAATTTATTATAAAGTCTGTAAAAGGAATTATAATAAATAAAAGATTTATATTTATTAATAACTTTTAAATAAAACTATACTTTATAAGTTAAATAAAGTAAAGGCTTTTAATAATATTTTACTTATAAACTAATAAGTAAATAAAAAAAATAAATTAAATTTTAAAATATTATTTATATTGCTTTATTAATTAAAACTAAAGAAATTAAACTAGCCTGCTAAAAGAAATATAATTTATATATAATATTATAAAAAATAATATTATTAATATATTATTATATAAAGTATTATATAAATTTAATATTAATTTCTATACTTAAAGAAATAATAAACTATTTTATAATAAAAATGCCTTAATAAAAAGAAAAATAACTACTATAATAAAGTAAATTAAAAAACTTTAATAAATTTAAAATAAACTATAGATTTAATAGTAAATTATAATAAAAAAATAAATATTATAATATAATAAATAATATAAAGAATTAATGCTATTATTAAATAATTTAATAAAGTTATTAATAAAAAACCTATATATTAAAAAAAAAAAAAAAGCTTATTTTAAAGTTTATTAAACCCTTAAGGATTATAATAAAAATTAATTAATAAATATATTATTTAATACTCTTAAAGAAATATATATAAATTTATAATATATTTTATATTAGCCTTTTTAAACCTTAAAGAAAAAAGCTAAAAGACTAAAGTAAACCTTTAATTATATTAAATTTAAATAACCTAAAGGAAAAATAAAAAATTAAAAAAATTAAAAATTATAAAAAAATTTAAAGCTAGATTTATTATTTAATAAAATAAACTAAATAGCTTATAAAATATAATTAATAAATATTTAAAATAAATATATAAAATTTATAATAAATAATTATTAAATATTAAAAAATATAAAAAAAAATAAATAAAAAAAAAAAAAGTTTTAGCTAAAAAGTATATTTATAATTTATTAAAGCTAACTATAAAAATTATATATTAATTAAACTTATAAAGGCTAATTAAAACTAAAGGGAATTATTTATTAAATATTAATAAAATTATACTTAAATGCTTTTATTAACTTTTTATAAATATTATTATTTATTATATTAATATAATTATTTATAATATTAATAATATAATTATAAGTAATATAAAGGGTAAATTATTAAAGAATATACTTTAAATTATTAAAGGTAAGCTTAATAATTTAAGCTATCTCCTAGGCCTTTAAATCTTTAGCTAATTTATTATTAACTTATTTATATATTATAGCTATAGCCTAAAGTAATTATAAATAAAATATTAATATATTTTAAAAAAAATATTTAATTTATATTAAAGAATATATAAAAAATTAAATAAAAAAATTAAGTTATTAAAAGTATTTATTACTATATAATAAATTAATAATAGATTATTTAAGCTTTAGTAATAGCTTTTTTACTGCTAGTAAGCTTAAAGGCAGAATAATATAATTATTTAAGTTAATTAAATAACTTTTAAAAGTTAATTAAAACTTTTATAAATTAATAGTAAATATTTATTAAAAAAGTATACTTTTATTAATTATTTATAACTAAAGTATTAAAATAGGTATAAAAAATATAAAAATAGTTTATTTATTTATTTAGCTTATAGGCTTTATTATATAATAAAATAAAAAAACTAAATATTTTAATTAATTAATAAATATTTTTTAAAATATTAAAAAATAGCAGTTTTATTAAATATAAAAGTTATTATAGCTATAGCATTAATTATAGTAAATTAATAATAAACTAAAGAAAATATAAGTAATTTTTAAAAAAATTACTAGTTTATTACTTTTTTTTTTAAAATATATTTTCTTTTTATTTAAAATAAAAAAAATCTATATATAATAAATATATTAATTAATACTAGTAATATAACCTTAAGTATAACTATAATATTATATTAGCTTTTTTTTATAATAATTAATATTTACTTTTTTTTAAAACTTTAATATAACTATAATTTATAAGTAAAAAATAAATAAATTAAAGAAAAAAATATTTTAATAATTAAAATAATTTACTATTTATTTATAAATTTAAATAAAAATAAATAAATTTTATAAAATATAAGTAAAAATAAAAAAATTTACTTTTATAATAATAAAAAAGGCTAGGCTAAATACTTAAAGTTAATACTTAAGTAAATATAAAAGGCTTAATAAAGTATAAAGGCCCCTATATATTAAAAATAAAAAAATAAAACTACTTTATTAATAAATTACTTAAGTAACTGCAGTTAATTACTATAAAAAGGGGGGATAATTATAATAAGGTTTTATTAAGCTTTAGGTTAATAGCTAGATACTAAGGCTAAAGGCTATAGTATATAATCCCTAGGGCTTTTATAGGCTTTTCTTTATAAAATACTAGAGTTATAAGAACTAGAAATAATCCTTAAGCTTAAGTGCTTTAATATACTATTACCTATTTAGCTAGCTGTTATTAGCAATTTCCTATTATATTAATAATAAAAAAAAAATAATATTATTAATATTATTATTATAATAATTAAAAATACTAGTAAGATTAATAATAATAAAAAAAAAAAATAAAAGAAAATAATAAAAAAAAGAAATTAAAAGTATTAAATAAACTTATAGCTACTATAATAGCCTAGGAAATAAAGCCTTAAAAGTATATTATTATTATAAAGCTAGTTATAAAAAAAAATATTAAAAACTATAATTAAAAGCACTTATAACTTTTTTAATAAATATAGCTATAATCTTTTATTAAAAATAATAAAATAAATAAACTAAAATTTAATAAATATATTTAAATAAAATTTATTATTATTAAAGAAAATAAAAAATATATTTTTAATAAAAATATTTTATATAAAGCTATAATATTTTAAATAAAAGTTAAAAATAACTTTAAAAAATAAAAAATTTTATAAAATTATTATTTTTTTAATATTTAAAAGTAAATTTAATATAAAATTAATATAAAATAAGCTATTAAATTAAGCCTTTATTTAGCTATTTTTATTACTTTTAACCTCTTTAATTTCTTTATTATTATTATTAAAATAAACTTAATAAGCTACTTAAATTACTTTAAAAATATAATTTTATATTTAAAGGCTATTTAATAGCTAAAGAATTAATTTTATATATTAATATATTTAAAATAAATATTTTTATTTTTCTTTTATTATTAAATTTTTATTTAATTAATATTTTTATTTAAAAAACTTTCCCTTAAGCTTAATAAAGTTAAAAAAATTTATAATAATATAAATAATTAAAATTTAATTAATAAATAAATATTTAACAGTATTATAATAAATTATTTTTTATTTTTACTTATATTATTTAAAAACTTATTTAATTTTAATTTATAATTAAATATATTATAAATTATATAATTTTTTTATATTTTAAAGTCTTTAAGCAATAGTTCTTTAGTTATTAAAATAATAATAAATTTTAAAATATAAAATTATAATGCTTTTTTTTATATTAAAGTTAATATTAATAAAATAATATTTTATTATTAATATTTTAAAAAATTAAGTTAATATTTATAATAAAAGTAATAAATTAAAAATAAAACCTTTAATTTTAATAAATATATATAAAAATAAACTATTAAAAATAATAATAATAAATATATTTTATAATATATTATTTTTTTATAATTAAAATCTTTATTAATTTATAATAAAAATATATATAAAAATATATATATTATTTATTATATTAATTATATTACTAAAGCCTTTAAATTTTTTAATTAATTTAACTTTAAAGGAAAAATATAATAAATTTAATTATTAAATATAGTTTATATATAATTTTTTTATTAAATTAATTAAATTATAAAATATTTATAATATAATTAATTAATTAATATAAAAAAATACTATAGTATTTTTTTATAATATATTAAAAATATATATTTATAAAAATATTAATACTTTTTACTTTAAAGGTTATTAATAATTTTCTTTTACTTTTATATTTATATAAAGCTATTTATAAAGCTTAAAAAATATTACTTTTTTTATATAAAAAAAATTATAAAATATTAAATTAAAAAATTAAAAAAGTTTTTTATAGTAATATTATAAAGCTTTTAAATTATTTAATATTAACTTTACTTTATAACTATAACTTTAATATTACTATATTATTTATATAATATAATTTTATATAATTATAACTATATTAAAGTTTTTTTTTTAATTTTTATAATTATTAATAATAATTTTTTTTATTAATAATACTATAATTATTAATAAAGCTATTTTTAATAAAATTTAATAAATATTAATTAATTAAAAATTTATATAATTTTATATATATTTTTAATTAATTATTATAAATAAGATTTAATAGAAAATTTAATAACTATTTTTATTATAGGCATTTTTATAGTCTCTGCTAGTTTAATATATTATAAGCAGGGGTTATAGTATTTTATATTTAGTAGGGAAAAGTAATATAATTTTATACTAAAAATCCTTACTAATTCAGGTATAGTGCCTCTTTTATACTAGCTAATTAGCTGGCTAGTTGAAAAAAGATATATTGGATCATGGCCTTACAGGGCTACAGCCAAAGTTCTGGCGCCCCATAAGTTCCTAATCTATACACGAATCCTACCATATTGCGACCTGTTTATAAAGGCGTACTGGCCCGCCATCAAAACGTTGACAACCCACCAACCTCAACTCCAAATCCAAAATACCCAGGACGTATTAACGGGGCGTCTAAAGGTGCACTTGATAAGCACCTGATAATGCTATAGAGCTCTTCAGTGGTTTGTAGTATCATGATGCATTGCGTAAACCCTAGAGATAGCTGACATTCTGCCCAATCTACAGTCAGGCCACTTTTACTTTGTTCAAGCTCGAGTATTTCATCCTCGCCAATTCTTTCAAGCCATTCTAGAGCTCATCATCATCCAATTGAAAAACCATGGCTCCTGTGGGGAATTTCGCAAATTATCCCAAGGTCGAGGAAGGGCCAGATACGGGATATGTGCAGCGAGTAGATCACAATCCCGTTCTTCGAGGGATTCCTCTCGTGCTAGGTGGTGAGCTGTATGTGCAAGTATTTCCAGGATGAGTTTGGATATCGAGCTAATTTCAGAATGTTTACCCATCTAGCCTTGCTCGATCCAATTTTGTTGCAAGATATTTCTACCGTAACACTGGCATGGACAAGATCAAAGAGATGCGGGAGCTGCATGATATCGTGTCTACTTTCCATGTATGTAGACGGCTGAATGAATTACAACCCCTTCCCCCAACAACAACCTGAAATATCTTTCGTATCGGCTGCTAACCAAATCCTCCTCTGATACTCTCTAGCCCACTGTTACGCCTCTGGGTCAGACTGGGCCTATGCTAGAATTCGAGCCAGAGCTGCTCACCTCAAAGTACGCATCGTCAAACGCGCGCTACTACTCTGTCAGCGACTATCATGAGCTGTACAGGAGCGGCCAGACCACTCCCCTCAAGGTAATAGAGACGCTTCTCGCCTTGACTACGGGGTCAGGTAAGTACAGCGACGCCTGGGCAGATGCTCACGGCGCCGAGAAGCTTGCTCTTGAGGCCGCCAAGGCTTCCACCGAGCGATGGGCTGCGGGCAACCCCATCGGAGTCTTGGACGGTGTGCCGATTGGCGTCAAGGACGATACTGACGTAGAGGGCTACATCAACCACACTGGCATGAAGTATAACCCTTCACTGCCGTGCTTTGCGGTCAAGAAGGAATCTGTGTGGCCTGTCAAGAAGCTTCAGGAGGCCGGAGCCATTGTTCTCGGCAAAAACAAGATGCACGAAATAGGATCAGGTACGGCCAACCTCTTGACACTGTCGAGTAGCGTCTCAGGGTACATGTATGCTAATGAAATTGCACAGATACAAGCGGCGTAAATGTAATGATGCCTGCCCCTGAAAGAGATGCTTATACAAGCCGGAGTTATATGCATGCAGATGGCTAACTCACCCCTTTCCCCCATATCTAGGTCGCACAAGGCACGCCCACCAACCATCTCAACAACGCCTACTACCCCGGAGGCTCATCCAACGGCGCCGGGTCATCCATCTCGGCCGGCATCGTCCCCTTCTGCGTCGCCACAGACGCCGGCGGCAGCGTCCGCATCCCGGCCAATTTCAACGGCATCTACGGCCTCAAGCCCACCCACCACCGTACTCACGTCATGCAGCTCAGCATGTGTGTGACTGGCCCAATGGCAGCAAACGTCGCCGACCTCACCATCGCCTACCGCGTTATGACGCAGCCCAATCCCGACTGCCCGACCCAGGGCCTCTTTGCGCTCTCGATCCCTCCATCCCCGTCGGCGAAGCGCATCATGGGCGTCTACCGCGACTGGTTCAACAAGGCTGACCCGCCGGTGCGCGAATTGTGCGACAAGGCGCTTGATTACTTCGCCGCCAAGCGTGGCTACGAGATTGTCGACATCAGCATCCCGTATCTCCCAGAGATGCAAATCGCCCACGGTGGCCTCTGCATCTCCGAGATGGCCGAAAAGGCCCGCCGGAGGACGCCCAACCCGGCCGATCACCTCTCGCTCATTGGGGGAGCCAACAAGATCCTCCTTTCCGTGGGCGCGCAGGTATCAGCCGCCGATTACCTCAAGATGAACAGCCTGCGCACGTTGGTGATGCGCCACCTGGCCTTCCTGTTCCAAAAGTACCCGGGCCTGTTGATCATGACGCCGGCAACCCCCTTGATCGGATGGCCACGCGGCGATGGAGATGACGCCTACGGCATGAGCGACACGAACACCACCTTGAGGAACATGTCGTACATCTTCCTGGCCAACGTGACGGGCACGCCATCCGTCAACGCTCCGGTAGGTTATGTCGACCCGCAGCAGGGCGAGGGGAAGCTGCCCGTGAGCCTGCTCGCCACGGGTGAGTGGGGGAGTGAAGAGCAGCTCCTGGCATGGGCGAGAGAGGCGGAGGAGTATCTGCACGAGGAGTATCCCGAGGGACGCAGACGGCCAGATTCATGGGCAGATGTGGTTGCACTGGCTGGGGGCCAGCAGTAAAGAAAACCAAAAGAGAGAGACTGGGTAAAGATTTATGAGTGCTGTGTGCTAGATTACTATTTCCGGTTTTTGTGTAACAGCATGCGCGCTTTGTTTCATATGTATCGTCTTGACGGTGGTTTCTGAGACGTCAAAATCTTCGTAAATTCATTCATCGTTTGCCGCAAGTTTCAACTAAAAGCTACCTAGCTGAGTGCTTAAATTCACTTATGTTACAAAACCCCCCCAAAAATATGGCTTTTAGAAAAACTTGGAGGCAAGGCTCAACAGCTGAGACGAGCCTCCGCCCTGGCTACCTCCCTGGCTCTTGAAGTACATCTTCATGGCCATCTCGCCGGCCTGCTGGATGACAGACTGCTTGCTGGCATCGGGAGCGACCTGTCCATTGGCCGCCTTGGCGTCGAAGAGCTGTATCACGCAATTAAATTAGCATGAATGCGCTTCTTTAGAGGACAAGGAGGTGTTGTGTGTGTGTGTGAGTGCGTGTAGTTACCTTGCTGGCTTCGGACAGGGCCAAACCCAGGAAAGCTCCCTGGCTCTGGTTACCACCAGTCTCGCCCTGGGTGAACTTCTTGAGCGCCTGCATCGCGGCGGCAGAGCCGAGGCTGTTGGAGCTCAGGTTGCTGCTGTCTTGGTCGTAGGTCTCTTGGTGCTTGCGGATGGCCTCTGTTACAAACAAAAAAGTATTGGTCAGCGTACATGAAGGCCATCAAAGTGTTGATATAGAAAGGGTCGGCTAACCTTGCTCATCGATGTCGCTGTTGGCTAGGTGGCTCTTCTTCTGGCTGATGGAGTTGATGACGCTGGAGAACATGTCGCTGTTGCCGGAGGAGCCAGCATACTGCGAGGCCTGCTGGTGAGCAGTGCGCAGCTCCTCGTCTTCGTGGTGGAAATCGCCGCCGGCGGGATAGTTGCCACCGTAAGCATCTGTATATATAGAATCGCGAGGAGGGCTTCGGGTCAGAACCTATTCGTTCGGGGAGGGTTATGAGGGGAAGGGGTTGACTGACTGTTTCCGGGAGGAAGCTGGCCGCCTGGGAATATTAGTTAGCTTCTAGAGCGTCGATGTAGTAGGTAGTAAGCGCATTGCTTTGTGTGCTTGGAGAATGACGATTGATGATGGCGATGACGACGGTGATGGGGCTGCGGCACTTACCTTGATGCGAACCAGAACCAGAACCTGAGAGCTGCTCCGTCAGGTACTCCTTGCCAGCGTTGATGAGTGAATCCATGTTTGATTTTTTTTGCTTTCCGCTGAAAACCGATAAAGTCAATGGGGACAAGAGAAAAAATAGAAAGAAGAATTGAATTTTACTTTTTTTGAATGTTGCTATTCTACGACGAGAAGAAAAAAAGGGGACTGCATCGCAACACACAGTAGATTTATATATGGCCACTACGTAACGCTCTAGACGCGCGATTGAAGAAAGCTACCCCGCCGCCGTGCCAATTTGGATGGCTACAGACAGACAGAGCTGGCACAAAGAACGAAGCATGAACCTGGCCCAGCTGAAAAAAGCTGAGCTAATGGGGGGGGAATATAGAGGGAATAAGAGGGGTTCAACTAATAGGCCAGTTACCATTGCGGGGTGACCGGTTCAATAAGGGGGCGAGAGTTGGAAGGCGTGTCTAATTGCAAGAACTGGGCTTTGAAGAGACGGCCATCGCAGAGACTGTTTGTGCAAAGTGTGTGCAAGCAATCATCTTACAAAATCTACAGTGGTCTGTCTGATGAAATCCTCGGTTTGCGGCGGCTGTCTCCTCGCAGAGTACATGCATCTTCAGGAGCGCATCTACAAAATTGTCTTGATAGATCCAGATGGGGTCCCATTTACCTACGCAGATTATATGGAGTCTCCCGCGCTTTTATCCACGCGCAGCATTTCGTAGGCTGACGCGCGTAACCGAGGAGATCCAATCACCGACAACTTCTTTTCGAGTAAAGTGAAAGAAAAAAAAAAGGAGTGGACAAAGACAGACAAGGAGCGAGATCTCTCTGTCAACGTCATTTCTCATTTAACCATATGCTCCGAATATCATGCTGCCGGATCTCGGCTTCGGGAGTCCGCCGTGCTACTTGGTGCTAATGCTGCGCTGTATAACGGAGCACTTCCGGCTGTTGTTCTGGAGTCCCGGCCAGCTGGGAAGTGGGAGGCTAACCCTTGGCGGCCTCTGTCAGTGCGGCGGCGCATGCGCTGCTAGCCCTGTACAGCCACGTTTTCAGTGGAGGCGGTCCCTTGGATTGCCATCAGGGCAGGGAGATGATGGCGCGCGCGCTCATCTGTGTGTTTAATTGATGTGTTTGCACGCAATGAATGGGGTTGAATCTGCTCGTCAACCAGGTAACCCATTTTTGCGGGAGGATTTCCTTTCCTTTCCTTTCCTTTCTGGAAGGAGATGTTATCACCGGAGTCTCAACATGTGAAACGAATCCAATGTGATGGCTGCCTGCCTGGCTGCAGCACATCTTCTGGGAATCTCCTCTTTGGGCCGAGGCTCTCGCATCTTTGCACTTGCACTGTTTGATCCTGCGGAGTACGCCGTAAAGGTTGGTCACTTCTGCAGCCGAGACGGCTGTGTGCGTCTCGAAGCCGAACGTCGATAGATAAGCGGCGGCGCAGCTTCCATACATACATGTCCTGTCGAGCCTGCAGACTCGCGCATGCCGATGCCTCGAACAATCGAACAAAGCGCTCCTAGATGCTGAATCCGGCGCCTGAAACAGATGACAGCCCAACGCCAATAGTGCACGTTCTTGCAGGTGCAGGTGCCAGATGCAGGGTGGCAGCCGTGTGACCTCTTGGAGACACCGCGATGCAGTACGGGGTTGCGGCGTGTTTCGGCGTGGCGCTGAGACGAACTGCTGGCGGATGAATCTGGAGTAGATACTGTAGTTCCCTTCTTGCGTGCAGCATTGCAGTATTTCGCGGAAGCGCCAATTCTATCCTTTTGATCCTCCTGATGCCTGCAGCTGTTTGTTGTGGTTGCTTTGCAGCACGTCTGCCTCACGTTTGATGCTGGTTCTGTGAATACCTACTCCGTATCTCGTCCTTACAGTATGTGACTACAAGTATGAGAGATAGGCTTGCAGGATATGCCCCAAATCGGCAAGCGACACGACGACATGGGCATGGATGAGAGAGAATGAGGAAAGGAAATACGGGCTGTCGTGCAGCAGATTTGTCCATGGGTGACCGTTGCTGCCGTTGTGACCCACTGGTACCGCGCACGCGGGTGCAAAGACAGGCGGTACGAAAAGGTACATACCCACTAACAAATCCAAAGATCAGCTCTAGGCATTGGTAACTGCAATGAAGCGCGTGCATTTCCATTATCACACAATCACGCCCTGTTCATTGTTCGGCTTCAATAGTGTGCGGCGTTGAGATGCCGTCCGACCGGCCGGGTTTGGGGGGATAACCTGGCACGGCACCTTGGATCCGGTGCTTGCAAGCGCGGCTCAAGAAGACGATCCTCGTGCCATAAGTAGTTGAATTTGATTTAATCTCATCAAATAGGTACATACATCGCAGTTCATCATGTATTATTAGGGGCCGAGAGGGTACCTGCAGAACCTCGAACCAACAAAAACAGGGAAAAAAGCCTTTGCGTCAGAAGCGTGTGCGAGCTGCTCGAATTAAAATAGTACGGCAAGTCTGATTCGTAGCTGACTGCAGCATTTCCAAAAATACATCTGCGGTCGGCTGACGCCACGCACTTTTTTTTTTTTTTTGTTAAACTTCCCGTGGAGAATGGAATGGGTGGTGGCTGAAGATAGCAAGTTGCTAGTGTTTTTTTTTTCCTCCTTTGGCGGTGGATTTTTTAGCAGCGACGATTGTCATTTTAATCGGCGCGCACAGCCTCGAGTTTAGAAACGGCACTCTGCGCTTCCGCGGCGCTGCGGCATAATATATCAGATGCCTGACATAATCTTAGAGGCAGCGACCGTGCTCGTACTGGGTTCTGGGGATGGCATGGCATGGCATGGTGCAAAAATGTAAAAGGTAGCAGTGCTAGAGAGGAGGATGCAAAGCTAGATGCAGCGAACCCACCGCATGCCCTCTCTGCAGATCAACGCAGCAGCTCTTCGTATTGCTCGGCGAATCCAGTCAACTCGCTGCTGCACTCATCCATCATCGCCCGCTCCTAAAATCGTCATACCGTAGTCTACTGCTGGCACAGGTCCGTACGATACGGAGTGATTCTCGACTGCTGCAGCACTCGAAATTGGCCCCCTTGGCTGGCGAGCGTGTAAGTCGGATGGCTTGGTAGGTCAGTACCTCGCAGCTACAACCTCGCGGTATGGCACCGCCACCGTCACCACCGGTGCCTCACGGGTACCTTTGCGTCCTGCCTCGCTCGCACTTGGTGCTCCCTCCGTACCGTATTAAACAATGTCTCACCATGCTAATCACCCTTCAAGCGGGGCTCCAGCGCTGATCGCATCCGGGAACGCAAAGAGAGCCCAGCTTAGCTCGCGACGGCTCCGCCTGGTCAGCCCAGCCTAGGCATGCCCCCCGGAAAGACGAGACCCTGGCGGTGCTCCCTGCTTGCCTTGCTCGCAATGCGGTGCTTTTCTTGCTGCCTCTGCTCTGCCGCGTCGCCGTTTTGATCGCATCCTGTCCACATCATGCTGTGCGAAAAATGGCAGCCAAGCGTGCTCCGCAGTTGGTGCGACCTCGTAATGTTAGTGCCCGTGCGTGGGAGACGAGACAACAGGAGCCGTTGAATGAAGCGCTGGGCACTTGGCAGAGATGGCGGGCGAAGCCACACGCCACGCGCCACCGGGTACCTCTGCTAGCACTCGCACCAAGCACACACGCATAGGATAAGGCCCTGAACGGCTCCCACAGCGCCTTGACCACCACCACCACTGCCTGTAGGCCCAAGTACAAAGTGCCATGGCCTCCCCTGCTTCGCGAAAGTGCGTTTCATCTCGACCCATCTAACCCTCGACCCGTCCAAAATCCCCCCTGGCGCTCCAAGCTTCTTGACTCTCTGCATCTGCGTGCAGCCAATTCTGCGTCTTCTTCCCTTTTCCTCAAACCGTCGACTTCCTACTAGTACGCCTCTGTTCCAGTCTCTCGTTCGTTCCATATTTCCGTTTGACCCTTCGTTGGCTTTTTCGTCCAATCGACCAAGTGCTATTTTTCTATCGGTCTTGGTAGATTTTTCCTTTTCCTTCTTCCCTCTGCTTACTCGATATTCCCTTTTATTCTTGACTTTGTTGCTTCTTCCATCTCTCGCTATCGACCCTCATTTTTCTTTCTCATCCTTCGATCGACGACCGTTTCACCAACCTCCTTCTCACTTTGCGACCGCGGAACGGAAATCACCCTCAAGCGAACTCTGGCCTGGGAATGAAATAGCTGGCTCTGGTTCACCAAACCACCAGCAGCGCTCCTTTATCCCTCTGTCGCTTCCCGCAGACTCCCGGAAGGGGTCACGAAATCGCTCACCGTGGCCGCCACAATGGACGCTCGAAACTCGCTGCTGGGAAGCGGAGGCGACCCGGCCTTCGACCAGAATGGCGCTCAGTATCACCACCGCTCCTTCAGCCAGAGCGGCGACTACGGCGCGGAATACGGCCAGGCCTATCCCCAGGCATCTCTAACTCAGGCCGCCTACGCTCAGCCTACGTATGCTGAGAACGCGAGCCTCCACCAAAACCCCGAAACAGCTGGTGCTGCTGGCAGCACTGGCGCAAGCAAATTCGACTTCACCTTCGTCAAAAGCAGATGGCCTGCGGCCTTCCTGGCCGTAACTGGTATCCAGGCTCTCATCAACCTGGCCTTTGAAGCGTATGTTGGCACCCTCTGAATCTTACTCTCTCTAGGCATGCGCACTAGAAGCTAAGACGCTCTTACAGCTATGTTTTCGGCAAATTTCAGCTGAGCCTGGGTGCATATGTTCCACTGCCTCAGGTCCAGTCTCAGTACAAGACAATCCCTACCTTTCTTACTCTATTCATTTTCGGTTTCCTTTACGAATTGATTCTCGTGCTGGATGCGCTGCGCATGAAGAACACTATTCAGATTATCGGCGTCTGCATTGCCAACCTGGCTCTCTTGATTTACTCCGCTCTCCAGCTTGAGCAGATTCAGATGGCTCTTGGAATCTTGGAAGTTAACGGTGCGCTGGAGCAAGGTATCACATCTGCCATGCTCTGGGATGATATCAAGGCCTACCTTATTGCCACTCCTGTCATCATTGCCGTTACCACCATCATTATGGTATACATAACCTGGAAGCTCTACCAGCAATTTGCTTGGGACATTCTCAAGAACATTGGTGCCGATTATCGCATGAAGAAGCGCTTCCTTCATTACCAGGTATGGATTGAAAACATGAGCAGTGAACTTGAATGAGATCCGAGACCAGATCCGACTGACACAACTACCAGATCTACATTGCCCTGCTCAAGTTCGATTTCTTCTTCTTCTTGGGTTTCATCATTCAGTTTGTTGTCGTCGTCGCTGTCAGGACCGATCCCGAATTCGCTCTCACGATTGCCACCATTCCGGTCACGATTGCCATTCTGATTTCTGCTGCTTTCTTTACCCAGAGGGAGAACAAGCCTGGCATGATCTGCGTTATTGTCCTTTACTTTGGCGGTCTCTCCTACTTCATTTTCAAGCTCTTCCGTATCTACGAGCCCAGCCGCGCTTCATCTTATTTCGCCGTTCGGAAATCTCTTACCGCATTCGCCGTCATCACCATTCTGCTCATCATCATGACCATCATCAATGCCATCATCTGCATGCATAACTTTGGTTCCGGTCTCAAGGCTCACCTGCTGTCTGCTCGCAAGGTTGACGAGAAGACCGACATCAACTCATTCGGCATGAGCGATGTGAAGACCCCGATGCAGAACCGCATGACTATCGACTAAGAGAGTCATTTGACGCGCAGAGAAAAAATTAAGAATATTTTTCAGATCGCGGAGATGGGGAATGTATAAAAGAAACGAATTTACGAAAGGGAACGGGATGGCCCCCTTTTTTTTATATCCAATACAGCCGCGTCACGCAGGCTCATAAACCAAGGCTAACTGACTGCCATAAAAAGGCCATGTTGGAAGGGGGATCTTTTGATAATATCCCGTAAATTAAATGGATACCAATTTTTTTTTGTTTGTTAACTTTTTTTTTGTCTGTTATTTTGATTCATCAAGTAGGCTCAGCAATTAAGGGCGTTGGATCTGTGCTTCGCAAATACCACCGAAGACAGCGGGGAGTTTTTTTTGGATACCCGTGATCATCATATCGAAGGATATATATTAAAGGGTGGCTTATAGATGACCCGTGTCACTCCTTTGACTACTTTTTTTGGTTTGCTTTTCTTAAAGAAAAAAGAAGAAGATTTTTGTGTTTTAACAGTGTATTTTTTTTTTCTTAATGTGATGACATTCTTTGTTCTCAAATTTGTTTTCCTCTTCTCATTTGCCTTGGCTGATTTCATCTTCTTTTCATTTTTTTTTTTTTTTTTTTTTTTTTTTTTTTGAATATATTGAGTTACGTCTTCTAATAAATACCTTACGTCGTCGTCGTGGATACCTACTTATCATGGGGTAAATGAGTGAGAGTGAGAGTGAGAGCTACTGAGGTGGGGTGAGATGAGGCTTATTGTATGATGCTACGTTATATATTGGGATTTGTTCCTGATCTGAAACAGGACTAATACTACTACTACTACTACTACAAAAAAAAAGAGCGCTTTACATCTGACTGCCAATCCAATACTATGGTTTTATTTCCGCTAAGAAAAAGCGTAATGAAAGAAATAGATAGATGCCCCAGTTGCTTATCGAAAACAGGAGAAAAGACCCCCAAATCATCCTATCAAAGGATGATATCCTCGCTTTGGTAGACAAAAAAAAAATAATAAAGAAAGGAAGAAGAAAACAACGAATTGAGACAAAGTCCATTATTGAACACGGAATACCGTAAAACGCCTTAAAAAAGGATCCAAAGCGCTCCTCGTTTATCAGTAGAAGCCAAACCAAACCCTCCCTTTCCATAACTGCTAAAAAAAGATAATGGTCTCAGAGTGTGATTTTAATGGCGTCTCTCAAATGGCCTTCTGTCGGGCAATACGGACATTTGTACCTTGAGCCTTTTGCCATGTTGTGCAAACTCTCTCTGCAAATTACATGTCCGCAAGGGAGCATCATGGCGGGATTCTGTTCCGTCGTCTGCTCCTTGCTGACAGGGCATACGAAAATGGAGTGATAAATCATGGATGGCGGGAGAGGCGTTTCAAATGCCATCTCGTTCTCCGTCGTCCACTCTGTTTTCTTCTCCTTCGTATTCTTGTTATATTTGATAAGTCGGGGTAAAGCAATGGAACCGGCTGTGACGGCTACATATAGTGGTGATTCTGCTGATAAGCCTAATAGAGAGCAGAATTCACGAGTGAATGAGGTGGCGACATCTTCGAATGCCGAATCGATCTGGAAGATATGCCGGTAGGGAGACTGCTCAATGTTTGGTGCAAAGACGATTGCACCGCAAAGTTGCTGAATCTCTTTAAGATGCCGACTCTGAAAGCGAGCAAAGTGCTCCTTTGCGTATCGTAATGCGCCCATTTCCCCATTCCTCTCATCATCAGGTAGCCCATTGACCTCAGGTCCCTTGAATAGCCATACAAATTGCAATTTGCAGAGTTCAAACTCCAGGTTGCTTCCCGCTGACTCCAGCCTGCTATTATTTTGGCGTGCCCATTTGATAGCTGGTCCTAGATTCCTGTTTCTCAGCTCCGATAGGAGACTGTACATCTCTGCAAACTGCCCTTGGAGGTCCTCGGGATAGTTGTTGACTCCATGTCCGGTAAGCCTCTCCTCCTCTCCATCTTCTTGTATCATGTCGTCATCGCCATCTTCGTCGGTCCGTGCCGTACGGGGAGACCAGGGCTCTAATGAAAGGGGGGGCTGCTGGTCTCGCGACTCGCGGACAAAGGTCGATGCAACAGAAAACTGGCCCTCTCGGACGAGATGCATGGCTATGGCGCGGTTTATGAGGGAGGGGTGATCCGCCATGGCATCTGTCCCCATCGGCAGTTCCCTCTGCGGCAAGGCCTAGAAGGTAAAATACAAGTTAGCATTCCACAAGCACAGTAGGAGGGAGGGTGGACATGGACGCGTGCCTTGTCAAGGGCCTTTCCGAAGCTCCGCTGCGCCTTGGTCACATCTCTGAGATCGTTGTTGATGGCTTCAAGCCGATCTTTGACAGGATTCTGAAGGGTTGTCATTGCCATGCTGATTCGGTGGTGGTCAGCGTCAGCTGTAGAGGTTTAGAGTTGTCAGCTACCATTAGGTCCAGCTAAGTGATGAATGATTCGGGATAGAGGATTCATACGTGCAGCAACTTGATCCCTAGCTGCCACCAGATACTCGATAATCTTGTCGACATCTTGGATAGCAGTCGTGAGATTCGCCCCTCTCATCCGTGCCAGTTCATTCTGCAGCGGACCAAATGGCGAGACAATGTCATCGCCCGGGCTAGCCATGGTCGCCAACAGGAATGCTCTGGCAGAGAAGCAACGGAGAACTTATAGAATGAAATGGATCATAAAGCTCGAATGTAAGCTATCTGGGAGCGAGCGAGAAAAAAAAAACCCCAATTCCGCCCTGCGAACGGGCTCTCCAAGAAGTTGTTAGGCTTAGGTGTAAGTTGGATGATGCGAGGTTGGAGGTTGTCATCCAAGTAGTGCGATTACCGCCCGAGCCTTATCGATAGGTCGGAACGCAGGCGGCTTCCGGGTGGTGAGTGAGTACCTCCATGTACCTTAGTACCTCTTCAACTGAACAGAGGGCGCCGCACTTATGCAGAGCTACAATCAAATACTAATGTCACCTACTATAGTTGAATGCAGCGCCCAGCTTCTACAGTCTCGACTAACCAAATTAGTGCCTCATTACCTACACATACTTCGAAACGCATCGCTGCTGTATGTCTTACTCTATGACCCCTCTATTAAACATAAATAGGAAAATGGTTCAGCTAGGTACCCAGCATACTAGACATCATCTCCTTTCACAGACTATTTACTTGTTTATTAACGCTGTGAAGCCGAAATGACGGCACCTGTTGCGGAGCCCTGCTTGTCCAAATCAACCACCGGATTGAGAGAGGCCTCACCAAGACTAGCAGCCTCGGATCAACGGTGAGCCCCGTTAAGGAGCAGATTTGCCCCGCCCTTGGCCAAAGCCAAGCTTTTGGCTACTCCATACTGAGTAGCTGCAGGTTCAAGATGCAGCGCACGCTCTGTAAGGAGCAGTGGCCAATAGTGCGCTGCTACCGCCTCACTACTCGCCTCTCCATTCACCTATTACATCACCTGCCGGCACCACCAGCGCACTAAGCCACAGTGACCGTGTGCTGCACAGGCGCCAAAATTCAGGATCGCCATTGTCCCAGATCCCGGCTCTCTTGCCTTCAAAGATGCTCCTTGATTAGCTCGGCCCGGCCTTTCACGCCTCCAGGGGCTGGCGAACTCCACAATGTCCTTAATGCCGTCCTTCTCCCAGGACGGGAGAGTCTACCGAGACGACGACGCTTCTGGACTGTCGAGGCTGGACCGACGCACCACCACTCGATCTGTTCATCCAGATGGGAACTACTTGATGCCCACCGAGACGCAGATGGTTGACACGGCTTCGTATCGCGCGGCAAGGCCATCGGCATCTAGCTCTGCGCTGCCGCAGAGACACCTCGTCTTCCCAGATCCCATCGCCTTCAAGTAGGTTTGAGTTTAGAGTTCGGTGAGAGACCAGGGTCACGACATAGCCGCTAACTTTTTCTTCTTCTCCCTCCAACCCAGGTATCTCGAGACCGATCCGTGTGTCGAGGTGGTTCAACGACGAAGCGTCCTTCACGGCTATGACCTGTATATTGTCGAGCAGTGGGCATGCTCAAGGCAGCCGCCCACTCTGGTTATTGCCACCTATACCGGTGACGAGAAAGATTCCATCGTGGTTGGGGTGTTGGCAGTATCAACAGACGAGAGCCAGTGGTCCGAACAAATTCGACTATATCTGAAAAAGACCGAGCAAAACCATGCACGGCCGAAGAATACCGAGCTTGGAGAGCTCATGATCACAAATCTCAGCAATTTCCCGTCGTCACTTACGGTTATTGCTGTGCCCGACGGAGACCTACGGAAATACCGACACCTTTTCGTTGTGAATGAGGACCTGAAAAGGCTAGGATGCTCTGGACGGTCTGGCTTGACGCTCACGGAACCTACCGAGGCAGCCCAGTCCAAGTTTCAGCAGCTCTATAGGATCAGCGACCGTGTCCCTTTCAATCAGGCGGTCACTGAGCTTATCAAGCTTTGTCAGGTTGCATTATTCATGTTCGACAAGCTGGAACAGCCATATATTGATGGTCTGCTATGCGATGTAACGGAAAGGGCGATCAGCAACTGGTGGACGGATCTTGGAGCTGAACATTACAACTATGAACCGACCGATGGGATTTTAGGGCCGTCGACTGTTGCGGCCCTACTAGGAATGCTGTTGGGAGCGAGAAACCGACTGCACTGGCAAGGCGCCCCCGTTTCAAAGGACGTTTTCGACCTCGACAGCACGAAGCGTGGCATCTCCTACTTTCAAAAAGCACAGAAGCTAGAGAAGACGCGGCGATTAGACCAGCAGACACTTTTTAAACTACACACGGCAACCACAAAAGCGGCAGTCAAGGAAGACTGGGGCGTGCAAAAAGCTATCAAGTCGACAGTGACGGAAATTGGAGGCAAAAGGGGCGAGATCGTTATGGACATGGTATCCGGCAAGGACAAGGCTGGTCTTGCAGACATTGAAACCGTGGATATTGATAAATTTGCCAGCTTGGTGTATGGTGAGAGGCCGAAATGGCTTTGGCATGGCAAGCCGCGCCGGACTCCCCTAGAGCACCACGACCACGACCACGATGTGGCTTTATCTCCATCAAAGACCAACACAAGCAACCAAAACGATAAACGAGCCCACTCCCTACCAGTGGAGGAGGAGCTGGGGATGAAGCAGAAAGATGATTTTCTCTCCCCTGAAGCTGGTATGGCCCTTCGCCCGACAGTCAGTATGCTAGAGGGCGTTGGGGAAAAGGATGGGCTGCACAAGACTGTGTTTAAGAGCGTCGCTGGAAAGATGAGTGACGCTCGATCAGGCTTTGGGCGTCTCAAGGACGGCGTCAGAGGGAGGGGTCACGGAACCCGCCTATCAATATCAACAAAAGAGGAAGTATTGGAAAACGGAAATGGATCGGCGAATGCGCTGCAGAGTGTTAGCATCCCTCCGAGCCCTGCCGCCGTGGTGAGCAGAGCATTTACGTGGAAAACGAAGCCGGAAGAATACCTCACTGCTATTAAACGGGGAGATCCAGATGTCCTACCTGGGCTTACGGCAGTATCTTCACCTTCGTCAACAGCAGACCTCAAAGCTGCAAGGCTTCTTGAATATGAAAGGAAGCCAAGAGAGTCGGACAGGTCATTAGAGTTTCTCGGCCCAGAAATGCACCGGAGAGCACCATCTGCTGTGCCATCAACTACCAACGAGAGCGACATTGAAGTCATCTGCCCTGGCATTAGGGATAGAACAGATTTTCTCCAACTGGCCCTGTCAAGACGTCATAGCTGTGACTTTTCAGAACTACATACAAAGCGGGTTCTTAATGAGAACAGATGGGCACGTCGCATGTCATTTGGCGATGCCGAGGAAGCCGTATTATCATGGGACGAATTGATTGATATCATGGACGAATCAGATGATGAGGAGGCCGAGGCCAGAGCAGTAAGCGCTCGCCACCTCGCTCAACACATCGATAGGATTGTATACGGCATTGAGCCATGGATCAAGGAGAAAATTAGACTCGTCCATATGCTTGACGAAAAATATGGCAAGGACAAGGCCGAGATACAAAACTTGCATCATCATCTGAGCGAGATCTATCACCGAGTCAAATACAGCTCTGACGAAACGCTGGCGGAGGAGCGTGCCAGCCTGACGGAGAGTGTTAAGGAGATTGAAGTTCTTGTGGCACGCCTCGACTACGAAATCAACGCACTAGTGCAAAAAATCAATGATGTTGAAGACGGCATCAAAAACTTCGAGAGGCAAGTCGAAGATGTCGAGAGACGAGCCGACGAGCTGAGAACACAGCTTGAGACCGAGAGCTGGCTGCACTGGTTTGTGAGAACTTTGACTGGTGTGGGCACTGGCCCCAATATCACTCGTACTATATGATGATACGAGCTTGCATTCTTTGGAGTTTTATCCCCGCCTTGCTTAATTATAACTTGTTTCCCCTCTTTTCTTCATTTTAATTAGCATATACGGAAGGATGGAATTGGAGTTGGACATTGACGCATTCAAACGGGATTCGTGGAGAATCGGCGTTATATTTCTTTGCTCCCCCTTTGATTTATTTTTCTCTTTTACTTTCATTTATTGCCTTGCTCTCAAGAAGATAGATACCATTTCGCAGAGGAGATGTTCACTCTCATCACAGTGATGATGTTGCGCCTAGACAGCACCCCAGTATACTCTTTTTGAATAGCTTTATACATCTGACATGATATATATGTATATCCCGTGATCCCATAATATCAAAGTCCCGTTTCAAACGTTTGCCGCCGCCGCATATTTCCAGACAGCTTTCTCTCATATATATATTCGTACAAAACATGACATCCGAATTTTGTGGCCAAGAAGGAGGAGAGGGGAAATGCCATGAAAGAAAGAAAAAAACATTACTCCTGTTTTCCTGATGCTCTATAGCTTTGTATAGCCTTTCTAAAACAGTCCTCCGGGGCCGCCCTGGGGTCCTCCACCCATGGCCTGGCCCTGCTGCTGCATGATCTCGCTGATCTTCATGGATGTATCGAGGAACTTTGCGGTGCAGCGGTCGAGGCAAACGGACTCGCCCTTGTTGAGCTCACCCTCGCGGTAGTCGGAAGGAACGCACTTCTTCTGGCAGGTCTTTTGCAGTCTTTTTTTTTTTTGCCCCGGGGTTCCTTGAGTCAGCATAGTTCTCCTCTTAAATTGTCCGCCTAAGCGTGAATCTCCCTTGTGGATGAATTTTCTTCTTTCATTCTTCATTATATGGTAGAGAAAAATGAAGAGAGAGAGACGCAACGAGGAAGAAGGTTCAAATTACCGGTTGTAAGTATCAGCCATCATGCGCATCTCGCCCTCGACAGCAGCAATCTTCTGCTCTGACGTAGGTTGGGGACGACCGATTCCGAGGAAAGACATGGTTGTTGAAATTTGTGAAAAGGCGAGGGAGAAGGGCGTGTATGGCGGAGATTCCGAGGTTTGGTATGAAGTTGTCTTTGGGGCTTTGTCCTGCTTTTGGCCAAGATGTGGAAATGGGCGATTCGTTTTGATGTCGTCACAGGGCTGCGGCTTTGGAGATGCGATTTGAATTGGCTCTTTGAGGAGCAAAATTTCCATTCCCGGCAGGCCCAGTTACGTAATCTCTTATCGATAAGAAATCGCTTGGACTAAAGTTGCGCCATTCGCATTTTTGATATTGATAAATTCCCGTCTACATGCATATCTGCCTAAACGATGCGTGTGTGTTTTAAGATCAGGCAGTGAGTTTGTCAACTGGTCTTCTCATCTAATGAATCTTGACGTGCGATATCCTACTGTCATTTACTCGGCGCTGCTGTTTGATTAATTTCGCCGGTTCTGCCGCCATGAGCCGGCGAGCAGCGGCGACGCGATGAGGTGAAAAGGCTAGTTTAAGTCGCTGCGGCAGCGCGCATACTCTAAAAAGCTGGTGGGGTGTTGGGGGAAACAAAGGAAACAAATAGAAAGAAAAAAAGAAATACGTCAGCCTCCAATTGGCAAAGTCAATTCAGCTCTTCCGGTTTAGCTTGCCGAGATTTGGCTCCGTCAGATGGTTGCTGGTGTGTGTCTCAGCATAAGCGTTTGATATAACTATGTGTAAATCTGGGAGGCCGGGCGTGGGTTGGGCATGGCGTGGTTGTTTGGTGCTGGTGCTGCTGCTACTTGGCCAAACTACTATTGCGCCAGCAATAAAAAAAGTATCAAATTACGAACGAACGAACAGGCGGGTGAGACGGGGGGGTTAATAATAGGATGAGCTTGGCGCGGCTTGGTTGCATTTTGGAGATGCAGCTGGCCGTTCGGAGCCTTGACTCATCCGTGCCAATTATCCCATCGCCGGGACAGTCACGATAGATGCTTGCGCTGGATGGCACAAGTATTAGCCGCCAAAATTGTTTGGCATGGCACCCCCTTGTTTTCCCCAACCTAATGTGCAATTTAATGGCGGAGTGCGAAGTGCCTGTGGACGGACACGGCGGCATGGGATCCTCACGCCATCGATTGTGTAATAGGCGTACGACGGTTACGACAGGAACGTGCCACAACGGATAGCGGGTAGAAGAGGCGCTGGTCAAAGTTAGGTTTTTTTTACATCAGCCCGTAGCCAGTCACGTTCTATTGTGCCTGTGTACCTGTGAATGAATGTATAGATACTGCTATACGAGCTTATACTACTACCTAGTAGTAATAAGAGCAAGCCACATCGGGGAGACGGAAGAGATTGCAACAACGGATGCGTTGTGGGGGTGGGTAAGCTTTCAGCAGATGTGCCAGCCTTATCTTGACATTGGAGCAGAGGCTGCCATTCTTGCCGCTGCTGCCACTATCGCGAAGAGGTGGTGTGTGTGCGAGTTGCATGACAAGCTGATGCCTAGTTCCAGCCAGCGATGGCCGTGGCGACGAGCTGTGGCTTGTGAGCGAGATAGCAGACTCGGTGAACAGGTTTTGTGCAGGACCAGATGCGTCTGGCGGTAGGAGCACGCAGTAGTGGCCATGACAGGTCGCATTGTGTGCTCCATGGTGGCGGCGGGCTCGCTCGCACTCAAGCAAAATTATATACGGAGTACCTCTTATGCTGGAGCTTGGTCGGTCAAATCATGGCATGATCCTGCAGATTGAGACTCAAGCTTTCTTCTTTGGCACACCCGCGACAATACATTAGGGATTGAAGTGACAAACCAGATATCATAATGAGGAGGGAAAAAGCTGGACGAAACTTTTTAGAAAAGGAGAGAAGAAGAAAAAAGAGAGTGAAAGGCATTGTATTCATGCCATCAATTACACGATAAAGCTACTTTACCTGCTCCATAACCGAGACAGCAACCGTGGGCCCGCATGTGCATATCGCCGCACCGTCCCTCTGCGGCCAATGAATCTCACGCCTGGGCTGAGGCTTGGCCAGCCATTTGCTGGCGGCGAGGTTGATGGATCGCAGCGGCCGTTTGGACCAGGCGGATCTGGAATGGTGAGGGAGCACCTCGGAAGAGCGATTGATACCTAGCTCTGCGTATTAGCCACTCCCAGGCACTGGCAGCATGTGCAGACACATGTACATGCCAAATCCGAGGCTTCATGCTTCGTACTCGTACTACCATCACTGCCCGTCCCCAGCAAATATCAGTGCCAGCTACCTACTACTAGGTGTAGTATGCCATAATAGCTGGGCACGGACGGAGCAACCGGCATGAAGCAGCTCATATCGGGCTGCGACGAAACGGCCCGGTTTTAAGCAGAGGCCAGCTCAGCGGCCAGCTTCGCTCTGCTAGCAGCAATTGCTCCTTATTATTACCGCGACCTGACTCTGCTTACCGACCTGCTAGGCAAGCATTGATGGTGCTACTCGCTGCTACCAGGTACTAGGATCATTGGGCCACTGTCGCGCACGCAGTCCTTGCCGGCTTGGGGAGGAGTGCGCACAGTAAGTCCAAGTAGCAGCAGCACCGGTGCTTTTGGCAGATGGAACCTCGCCTGAGTGATTTTACCCGGGCGGCTGAGCTGAGCCCATTGCCTGCAGAGCCGTGCCTGGTGTAGAGTAGAGCATCTGCTAAGTGATAGTAGCACCAGCGAAAAGCGAGCCAAAGCAGACGGACGGCATCAGAGGGCGCTCTAGTGAACGGCACACACCGACAGTTTACTTAGATCAGAGGCTCGCTCGTCCAGCTGGTGCTGCCGTCGGCATTTGGGAGCAAACACGGAGTGCACTTTATCAAGACTTGGCACGTCGCCCTCCGAAGCTCGCTTGTCGCTGCCACTACGGTTGTAGTGCCTGCATGCTTAAGTGGCATCTTCGCTGTACCTATCATTTCCGTACCTGCCAGGTATTCAGAGTTAGGTAGCATCAGCATCAGCATCAGCATCAGCATCACGGCCGGTGCGAATTCTCTCTGGCAATGAACTGTAGCCGCTGCGGCTGCCACGTTGCTTGTGCTTGTGCTTGTGCCTGTGCTTGCACTGACCTGACTGAGCTGGACTGTCCTTTCCATGCTTTTTGCAGGTAGCACAAACCTCCTATCAAGTACAAAGTACAGTACAGCACTATACAAGACCAGCATGATTACTCGACTCTCCATATTTTACTGTTGCGACCGGGGCTCCAAGATTCAAGCAGCGTCTGGATACCGGCCTGGGACATGGCTGTTGACGGCCGCTGCCTGCATGGAGCAGGTACCGACGGTGTAATCTGCCTATGGGCCTAGTAATGTTTCTGATACACAAGCTGCAGTAGCCATCGTATCGTGCCTTCCCCTCTGCTGTGTGCACCCCCTCCACTGTGCTGGGCAGCTCTTGCCTGCTGTGAATTTTTCTATTTTCCCCACCAAAAAAATTCCAAAGGGAGGAGGGACGCAGGTTGGTAGGGGAAAAAAAAAAGGAAAAAAAAAGAAGGGAAAAAAAAAGTACACACCACCCCTCCTTTTTGCGCGCGCCGTTCTCTGCGCTGCTCACTGTGGGAAGGGCAAAAAAAAAAAAAAAACTGAAAAACCAATTCCCTATCTGGGCTTATCCTGCCACCCCAAAACAAAAAATTCACACCACCCCAGAATCTGCTCCTCCTATTGCTCTCTGCATCCTGTCTGCCTAACCTCCTCTTTTAATCTTCTTCTGCTTCTCTTTTCTTTCCCCTCTCTCTTCTTCTTTTTTCCCTTCCTCACCATGTCCTCCACCAACCAATCCTCCACCACCAGCCAAGATGCCTCGGGACGACAGCCCTCCGCCGCCTCCTCCACCGCCGCCCAACTCGCCAGTGCACAGATAAGCCTGCGCAAGACGCTGCGCCAGTTCCCCGACTTCCCCATCCCGGGAATTGATTTCGTCGATATCATGCCCCTCTTCGCCAACCCCGAGGCCCATGCTACGCTGCTGTCCGCCCTCGAGCTGCAAATCGCCGAGTCCTTCGGCGCCAACAAGCCCGATGTCATTGTTGGCCTTGATGCCCGCGGCTTCCTCTTTGGCCCCGGCCTGGCCCTGCGCCTTGGCGTTCCCTTTGCCGCTGTGAGAAAGCAGGGCAAGCTGCCGGGCCCCTGCGTTACTGCCGAGTACATCAAGGAGTACGGCAAGGACTTGTTCCAGATGCAGGCAGACGCTATCAGCGAGGGACAGAAGGTGTTGGTTGTTGACGATATCATTGCAACGGGTATGTCCATGGCTCCTATTCCTGGCCCCATTGGGCCTCTTTGCGTGCAAAAATAAATCGAGGACAATGGCCAGAATGCTAACCTTATATACAGGTGGTTCGGCGGCCGCAGCGGCAGATCTTGTTCACCAGCTCAAGGGCCAGGTTGTTGGCTACCTTTTCATTCTGGAGATTCCCGGCCTGAACGGCCGCGATAAGCTCAGCGCTCCTACTACTATTCTCCTTGAGAACCCTTAATTTCGGCGACAAAGGGCTCCATCTCCTTTTCTCTCGATAAGCAGCGCCATTCTAGCAAAAAGATGACGTGCCTGGAATCAATTTCTTTACACTATCAACCCTAGTCGACTGGAAAAATATCTCTTGGATGTTCTACTATCACTACTCAACGCCAAAATCGACTCGAGGCGCGAAAGACGAACCAATTTTCTTCTACTGGGGCTGTAAGCTTGGCTATTGTGGTCCTCCTTATCGACACACTTTTATATATATCAAAAAGTTGTTTGCTTGGATCATTTCTTTGGACTTTGGGCATTTCCCTAAATCTCTGTTTTATATATCTCTTTTTTTTCTTTTACTTTTTTTTTTCTCACTTTTTTTCATACGGGATTTTCTTTCGCATATCACAATATCAAATAACCAATAGACTATGGAAAGCGTTTCTTCTCTGATTCGGAATGGGAAGTGGGTGCCGTGCTCTCTCTGTCTTGTCTACTTTACAACAACTCTCATCTCTACTTTTACGTTTTACATAATACGATATAGACCGCATTACACTATTAAGAAACTTTGGAGCAGTAGATGAGGACGAGAAAGGGATACGATTTTCAACAACGACGAGCACGCGATGGAGGAGCGAAGGAGAAAAAAAAAAGATCATTGGATTGGGTATATGTTGGGATCATGATGGGAGGTATGGTTAATCATTACGGCCTAAAAAGAATTATTCAATTGCAATGAAAATCATCTCTCTGTTTTTCTTGAGATTTCCTGAGACTTCCTTGAACCCTTTCAAATAGTCTACTAACATTGACGTCTTGCGCACTTGTTTGGTTGATCAATATAGATTCTATAGTCATGCTATTTACGAAGTTTCTTTAGCAGTGCTATAAGACCAAGAAGACTGTATTGGTGAATACTATCATGGTGAATACGATTACGATGATTCTTTTCCATTGAGATGATAATGATTCGGGACATCAATAATTAGAATTGTTGCTCTTCAAATGAGCTTCATTTCTTGTCATGAAAATCTATATAAACATTCAAGATTCCTATTGTCGGAAAAAAAAAGAAAAAGAACAAGAATATTAAAAAAAGAAAAAAAGGGGGGAATCGTCATTTTCTCCTTATGAGTTTCCTGTCCAGGCTCAAAGCTGGCTAGATCTATCCTAAACAAGTGCTAATATATCTATGCTGCGTGATTTGTAGACGTGCTATATGCATGTATAAAATGGTATGTATGCTGCTATATGCGTATTTATAAACAAAAGAAAAAAAAAATATTCCTTCTCCAGCCCCCCCTTCCCAAAAACTACAAGACAACGGCATTCTCCACGATGAACCCTTGACTCTCAACACGGTACTTTCTTCTCATACCAACTCTCGTTGCTTGTCTGAAGAGTTCGTAGTCGCCCCTTGATGCTCCCATGAGAACCATGGGGATGCCGTGTAGGCGCTTCATGCCCTTTGGCGTCACCTGCTCTGTATCCAATAGTGGCCTGGGCATATTGCCTCTGTGATCAATACCGTAGTCGTCATCATCATCGTCGTCGCCGCCACCGTTTTGACTAGCGGACGGCTCATCAAGAACGATGACTAGTTGGAGGGATTTCTCGCTAGGGGAGAAGCTAGGGATATTGTCCAGTTTCTGGCTGAAGGAGCATCCTCCACGCAACATGACGATGACCTGGTGTTCACGAGCTGCAGACGCGGGGAGCGGCCCGTCGCAGGCTTGATCTGCGAGGTAGACGGTCGACCAGGGGAAGTTGGAAGCCGGGTCCCTGTAGTTGTAGAACGGGTTGCCGGTGATGGGAGTATCCAATATGGGCGGTACGGGGTATGAACCGGGGCCGGTGGAAGTGTAAGCATCCCAGCTGTATATCATGGCGCCGCTCTTGCTTGTGCCAGACTCTGGTAAAGCGGTATAAACTGGCTCGAAGACAGAAGACACAGCGCGGAGTATTGATTGGAATAATGAGTCTGGGGCCAGCGAGTCGGCGTTGAGCGTGTCGTCCATAATGTCGTCGCTCTCAGCTGCAATGAGATCCTCGGAAACCACGAGCGTTTTGTTATTCTGCTCTGGGTTGTCTACCAGTAGCTCAATCTCCACAGAATCCCTCCTTCTCTTGCACGAAAAAGCCTCGTCCTTTAGATGTCTGATGTGTTCGGCATGGAAGAATACTGTTTCATAACGGCCTAGCTGGGTATTGCCAATATGCGTAATCCTCCACCTATAAGTGCCCGTGTCCGAGTCCAGCACCTGCTCGAGCTGAAGTCGCAGTCCTTCTATCACGGTGATTGTCGGTCCCAGATGGGTCTGCCACGACAGTTGTGCGCCAAAGTGCGCCCCCATGCCGCTGGTAAGATCGCTGACCGGGAACTCTATCAATGATATAATTCGCTCGGGAGGAGCAACGCAAGTGCCGTTCTTGGGGAGCATAGTTGGCGGTAGAGTCCACGGGAAGATGGTGTGGTTGGAAAGCGCTCTATATCGCATCACACGACCTTTCTTCCTGTCATTAATTTCAATTAATTCAATTGGCCCGTGTACATTCGGAGTTCGGTACAGGTCTGTGAACCGGGAAACAGAAAACAAGTCTGGCCTAGCAGCAGTGGCTGAACCACTCAATTGATTGGTCAGGGGCGGCGGAGGTGCAGGGCAAGAATTTGTGAAGCTTTCGTCGTAATAGCTATAGACTGCAACGTCTTTGCCCTTCTTCATGCTGCGACTGCTCTCCCAATTGGCACCCCTCTTACTCTTTGGTATGATGAGCGGATGGCCTTCTGTTGTGAAGACATAGGGGGCATCGAAGTTATTCAGTGGATGGTCTGGATCGAACAGCAGATACATATATTTTGCCGTTTCTCCCAAGAAGAAGCTCTCCATGCGATCTTGCTTTTCTCCCGTCTGGACATCTTGGAGCCCAGCCCAGCCACATTCTGCGAAACATCGACGTCGAATATCCCGAAGTACCATCTCGCCTACGTGCAAATACCAGGGGTCTCGAGTGGCACGATATATGTGATATGTGGATTCGATGAATTCGGGTCTGCCTGGCCACCAGCCGATGCCTGCTTCAACATTGCCCTCGCGGACGGACCAGCGTTCCGGCAGCGCAGAGTACCGAGTCCAAAGCGCTGTATAGACGAGATTCGCTTCGATAGCCTCTTCAACTTCACCTGCCAAGGCCAAAAGTCCGGGATAAAATGCACCGAGACTATCAATCCACATAGCATACGGCTGACCAGTGGCACGATTATTGTTTGAGTAGTAAGGGAAATGGCTCCGGTCTGTGTAAAGGTACCGTTTGACCGACGCGTGAGCTTGATGCCATGCTTGGAGGAAGGCGTCGGATGTCTGCATCTCAGGTGGTAAAGGGGGATGTATGGAGTTGGGGTCTAACCAGCTAGTGGTGCTCTGTCGGTGCGACGTAGAAGCATTCGGCATCCCAAGGCCCGAGAGAAGGATATGGCTTTTGAGCGCATACTCGAAGAAGCTGTCCATGCCTGCGCCGATGCCTGCATGCGGCCCGATCCATAGCCCTCGTTCCGCATCAATCCCGTTTCCAATCAGGCCGATTTCACTCCTGCGATGCCACACTTCCCAGAAAGCCCGCTTAGCAGATTGCTCGAACCTCGGATCTCCTGTGAGCCTACTCAAGACAGTGAACTCAAGGACGAGACTGCCAGCTCCAGCACTACAGGTCTCGGTGATCTCTGGATTGGCACTCTTCTCCTCCAGAACTGCTGCCAAGTTTTGGTGGAGGGGAGAGTTGACATAGAAGGGTATACCGCTGCGGAGATTGACTCGAGGATATGGAATGCCAGTCGAGGTATAGAATGCAGGGAGCAATCTTTCAGAAAGGTCCAAGGCAAGTCTCAATAGCTGGCCATCGTACTTGAACCCATTAGGCCATGGAATAGGGGCCAGCTCTAGAGGGTCGTCGCCCGCGACTCCCTCTGGCTTGGGTGAATATCCAGTAATGGGCAACTCTCCAATGGCAAACAGATGCGCGCTTAATAGACCTCCCACGCCGCGGATAACCGTCTCGAACACTTGGACTTTGCTGTCTAGATCGAAGCCCCTAGCACGTATCCCAGCACCGGAAGGCCCCGATCTCCCATCTCCAAAATGTCGTACAAATTCGGCCACTCCATCTTGAAAGTCGCTTAAAGCTTGCGGTCCGGTATATGATCCCGTCTGCGGCCCACCAGCCAGGATCGCCAGAGTAGACAGGCTGTCTATCAGAGTCAAGGAGTAGTTACCAAGGGCATCGTTCAGGTTGATGCGCCCAGGATTATGAGGATCCCGTGTCAAGGGAGTACATGTTATTGGGCGAAGCTAAATATCGGAAGCGTAGCGGTCAGCCTTCTATTTACTAGTATCCCGGTTTGCCTAACATGGTATATGGGATATGATATAGCACACAAAAAGAAACCCACCTCATCTTCAGGAAACGCATGCTTCATGTAGTTGCTATATCCATGATAAAACATGTCCACCGTATCCTGCCGCAGCTGGGCCAGATAGTCCGAGCGCATAGCCCCTACCGGCCGCAGCAGTGAATGGCCCAGCCATAGCAATGCGAACACTAATAACATCATATTGGGCGCGGAGCCGCAGCGCTTCGAAGAGTGTTGATATCACAGCGAGGCCGTTCGTAAAAGCTGGCACGTGCTGGGCGACTCATTGGAGGAGAAAGGCGAGGGATCGAAGGCGGCGGCAGCATAGAGCTGCTTGCAAGTGAGAAGCCCTTCCCGAGCTCTCTATTATTGCGGATTTGCCTCTACAGCAGACGTCAAATGCGAACGGCGCTGTCACCGACACTGGCCGTTGAATCGCCACATCGCCATGTGCTGTCTGTCATCTTTTGCGTGGCGCCACAGACGGCGATCGCACGTCAGGAACAAAAATATGTGGCTGGTGCACCAAAAACGTGGCTAGTGCATTTGTCCTAGCGTCTGGCATTCCACCCAATGAGAGGCCCTACAATGAACGCTTATTAAATCCTCCATGAATATGCTTCTTTTCCACAACGATTTTGTTTACCCGGCAGCCTATTCTATAATACAAGATAAAGTGATGAGTCATTCGAACAAGGCTTTGCTGGAAAGGAACTTCAACATGGACTTATCGGTCAGAGACGCGAGAAAACGCCGGGCTCGTGCGCCTCATGCTCTTTGCCGCTTGGCTTGTACGTTTTTGCCATTCACATATCGTGTTTGCGTAGCTCTTGAGTGCAGGTTGACAAGCTTGTGTGTGTGCTTCGTACCATGGGCAAAGCGAGCTGGATTTGTGATTGGCGATAATACGAGCTGCTCGATAGATGGCGTACAATCTGACAGCTGCAGCCTTGTTCGTGCACCTATGATTGGCTGAAATACGATGAGAAGAGCAGCTGTCAGGAAGATGCGTGAAATATGCGCATACTGGGCAAATACCTACAACCGAACGAAGGAACATAGCCCCCAAATACACGTTGCAATCTGGGCTAAATGTAATCGACATCTTCTATAGGCCCGGCTGCTGAGAGGTGTATCTGCAGAACAGAGCCAATTACGCTAATGACGGACAAGGATCAGGTCTCGAAAAAGAGTCTCTAATAGGACTTGGGCCAAACGGCAGACGGCTACAAGCGCACACGTAGGCTGTGTAACAGCAGCGCTAAGCTACCTATGTGTAGTCAGACACCTGCGTTTATTTCAACGGTGGCGTATCTAGACGGCATCTGAGTCTGGAGGGAAAGCTCTGATAGTCTCATCATCTATGGCAGCAACGGGGAGACACTCCTTCCATTGGCTACTTCTTTGTACAAGTATATGACCAGCTGCTTGCTATCACATCATCCTCGATCCCCGATCCTTCGGTGTTATTGATGGCTATTCTCCGTTACCTTACCATGCCTGAATATAGGATTAAGGAACCAGCTGGGGTATCTCATATCTGAACGAAATGTCCCACGAATGACTAGACAGTTAGCCATGCGAACTTCCTTGCACGGGGCGCCGCCTAATCATTGCATCACTAAAATCGCGAGAGCAGCAAAAACAGGGATCGGAGAGTTGCCTCGTAAGAGACACAGATATACATGCTTCGAATAGAAGGTCTGTTGATGTCACGGGCGTGCCTATAACCAGCAGCAATATGCATCCTTACACGAACATGTATCCCACTCCTTCAACGGCCTGGCTAGCGAGCCAAGCTTGCTCTGGCTCGAGAGTTACTGCCACGCCACGGTTGGGTTCTTTGAAGCAGGACCTGCATGTCTTCGCCTCGAATCGGTAGCGAATAGAGGGTGTCGATACGTCCAACAGACACAAACATCAAGTTTTGCTCAAGCGCGCCGGCGCTAAAAAGAGCCCTGGCGATTGTTTCTCGAAACCCCCCCATGCTCATCATCCATGCTTGGATGTACATACATACATGCCTCTTCTCGCTCTATCCACGGACCCCCGGCCACGAACTGCTCCTAATGACAACCCCGTTATCTCCCCAGCAGCATCTCCACCACGCTAGGCAATAGACAAAAGCAGCACAGCGCGAGAGCCACGCGGAGCTCGGCCAGTCATTATCCACCAGGCATCTGGGATTTTCGCAGTGGAAGGGTGCTTGAGTTCGTCCGAAAAAAACGCCACATTTTCAAGTAGATACGGGTTACGGAGTAAGAGCAAGAGAACCCTTGCAAGTCAGCAGTGATTTCCAGAATTAAGGTACTGCAGCAAACTCGCACGCCCTGTTCCACAATCTAGAACATCGGCTGGGTTTCACAAATAGGTGGTAGGGCTTTCTACTTCATAAGAGGCACCCTTGCGAATCGGGCCACGATAACGGGCCTGGCGATGAGCAACACCGCCATCTGAGATCCATCTCCAGGCGATCCTGCGTCCCTCTGCAAACCGTTCTCTTTCTGCCTTTCAGTCTGCCTTTGGGGCCGATCTATTTTGGTTTCTACGTAAGACAGAACGGAGAGGAGAAGAGAGGAGACAAGAGGAGACAAGCCAGTAGATGCCATAAGGCATTGGCTAACTAACTACAGAACAGGGCTGCCTAACGTAGACTATCCCTCCCCTCCGCCAATACGAGGACGCGTCTCATATAATTCCGCACAAACTTTCTGCACATGTATGCTCTTCTCTGGACTAAATGCTAATATGTCATAAATACAAAAAATATTTAGCCCTTGCCACTATCCAAACGGTCTCGGAAAGCGTCTGTGCCGCACGTCACTTTTAAAAAAAGAGAACATTCGGAACCTCACAGCAAACGCAAATGCTACCAAACTACTGCCGGATCGCGCTCCCCGCCAGGCTAAAAGAACAGCAAACTCCGAAAGCTTCTGCGCATCTTCTGTACCAGAACCCGTGCTAGCGGGCTAGGGAGATAATCTCGTGCTAGCATCTCACACTAACACGCAGCAGCAAATTTGTCGCGCCATCTTGTGTCTCCTCTTTCTCGTGGCGAGGCCCAATCTCGGAAGTACGAGAGATCAGCAGCCATCCCCCACAGTTTGTGGGCTACGGGATCCGTACTGTATGTACTTTGCTGCTGCGCTGGCTAGCTCGCTGCTGTCAGGGGAGCGGAGGATCCTCGTTCAATCTCACAACGGGCGCCAAGCTAGAGGGGAAAGGGGGGCGTTTAGAAGGCTGATCATGGACCGGCTCATCCACTTATGGCCGAGCTGCGCAGGGCTTCATGCAGCGCGAGTGTCGCTACTGCTGTTAGTGGCAGTAGCCTTCTTTCCCCTACGTGCGGCTAGGCGATATCCACGCATCGTGGCATTGGCATGCCATGGCGAGACCAGTCCAGTCCGCGATGCCCTTGCCTGCAGCACGAGGCGCCGGTTTTTTTCAGTCTTCCGCGCGGAGCGTCATTCGCACAAGCGATCGGATGCCTGCTTGGCCCTGCCGAAGGGGGATGGATCTGTATCTGTACGTCGACCGATCGAGCGTCGACGGACACGTTCCGTCCTCTGACGGATATACTCTTCCTGCTCTGATTTGTTTGCTGTCTGCCCCATGCTCTTGTTTCCCCCAATCAACATCACCATCCGCCAGGGGTGGTACAAGTGTATAGTATTTTGCCTTCCAAATAGTACTTTGTCCTTCCCTTCTGTCCGCGACAAGGGCCCCCTTCCTCTTCTCCAGGCACACCTGTCCATCCATTGTGGCCACGAATATACAACGAAATATTGGCGTGCCCTCTTTGGCAGTGGCCGGGAGCGGTTTTGCATGGCCTTGGCGAGACGAACGACACATTCATAGAGGGGCGGCTCCAGATCACATGGCTGATGGGCTATGTAGGCGTCACGAAGGGGGGTGGAGAAGAGGCGAGAGCAGGAAGAGCAGAAAAATTAGACAGGCGGCTGTGTGATTCAAACAAGAAAAACTTGACATGTCCCACACCCTAACCCAGGGCACAATCGTGTCACTTTTCAAAAGCACGCCCCCTCGCTCAGATGTGGCTCTTTTTCATCTCTCTCTCTTTTTTCTTTTCGCTTGGCAGGCGAGGACTAGATTTGGACACAAGCCGCATATGGCTTCCGTCCCGTATGGCTAAGGGACAATTCGCGACCCGCAAAGTGGATCGTTGCGGTGATTCGCATGTTCTTGTATTGTCGTGGAAGCCTTGTTGACATAGTTGCTGGAGCCAAAAGGAGATTCGGAGTATTGGAATAAAAGGAAGGCGAAATGACAGACAGTACCCTTTGAATAACTCCGTGCTGCAGCTTTCAGAGTTATCCTAGCCTATAGCATTCCATGATATCCTCGACAGCCGTGGCCACGAAGCCTCCGAGTGCCAGCCGCTACAGAGGCTTCTGCTCTGTGCAAATCAAGCCTGGCCAGTGACAGACTTATGTCTGCCTGTTGCAACTTTGACAGGTTCCCTCGATACGTACATAGAAGATTTATGGGGTTTGTTGATCATCCTGTGGAGAAGAGACCGTTTGTCCCTACGAGTACTCCATGTTCTCGCCTTGTATATTCCGTCCACTAATAATCATCGTGGTGGTTTAGGTAAACCCTCCACCCTCCACCCCCTTTCTCCGTCCCTCCTTTAGCGACTGCTCATATTTTTTCCCACTCAGCGGCAGTTGCAGCACATGGCTAGAGTCATACTTGTAAGGGAATATAGATCCCTTGCCACTGTTAATTTACGGATCCCAAAGTCTGCTTTCCCCTCGGCTGTAGTGAGCGCCTCCAGCTGCACCAAATCCCGGCACGGCTTCAAGCCCCGGAAGATCAGACACTTTTAACCTGGTACATACTATACTTGTATTACCGGAACCATCTTTAGCAGCCTTTGCTCCCGCTAAACCTACTAACAGCAGTAGTTCCGTAGGGCAATTGCGAAAAAGCGAACCACTTCTAGCCCAATCGGTTCCGGAATGCAGCGAGGCGACGGGTGATGTACAATAGCTTGGCCTTTAGGGCCCGCGAGACCCAGCGCTAGCGAAACGCCGCGGAGGATAGCCCTAAGATTTTCATCCACGGGGATGGGGAAAGAGGTTACCTCCGAGAGGACATACGCTGAAGCGCCAATGGTGAGAGTTGAAGCTTGCTCTGTCGTAAACTTGATATCAACTGGACTCCTGGTGTGAGTGCAGTTGCATTTCAGCCGCCATGTTTCTTCAATCATACAAGCAGCCATTGATTTGCTCAGATAATGCCTTAGTGAGTTTGCTTGAAAAAGTATGAATGTCACCAAGTTCACACTGAGACGTACTAAGGAAGTGTAGAAACAAAGGTCAGCTCAGCTCAAGGGAGAAGAACAAAGGATGGGGCCACAGCTTCACGCCCCTAGACAAGGAGGCTAATGGGAAGCCACATGGCCCAGCCTCCAGAAGGAGAAGCTATCCAGCTTCGTTATTTGCTTTTATTCTACCCTCAGCCTGGTCATTGCTTCAAAAGAAGAATGAGCACACATGCACACGAACATGTGCGCCAAGATGAAGAAATGTCTTTCATCTTGACCATTCCACGTGGCAAGATCCTTTTTTTTTTTTAAGCCGCCACAAAGCCACCGTGAAGCCAACTATTGAACTTCTACTCCACGAACGACACAACTCGGCTTCTTCCTAGTCGGCGTCTCTACAGATCAACATAAAACCAAGCCTCGAGACGCCGCTGAGATCTTCTCCCCCCCCCCCGTGATTACGGTGAAGTGGCTAAGGGAGCCCTTTTGCAAGCAGTAGACGCGGAGAGTCTCCACGCCTTTCTACCTCCCCCCCTTTAGCGTGAGAAACCTGAGACCCCCAGATCATCACGCTAAAGCGCCGCCCATAGCCAGTACGCTATAAACCACAATCTTCAAGCAGGGTTTTTGTTATTTCCACAGCGGAGCGGAGGGTTCGGAAGAACACACCTGGGAGATGGGGCTCTCTCCGTAAAGCTTTCTCGTTCTACTGCCTTACAAGGAAGAAGCTCCAGGGCTCTCCATTGGATTCGGCTTCCGCTTGCTTGCTTCCCCTAGTGCGAACGGCCTCAAGCGCTAGGAAATGGGTTTAGAGAGCCTCGGATCTAGCTGGTTGATTCTCATTATTCCCATATTTCCGCGTCTCGCTCCGCGTACCTTGTCCGAATGGACGTGAATCAATCCTTTTTCCCCTTGTTTCTTCTCTCAGTCTCTCCATAGTGCTGCGGAGGAGGAGCTCAATGGGCGAACAATGCTCAAAGCCTCCAATCATACGAGAGAAACGCCCCCTGCCGTCCTTTTTTTTTTTTTTTTTTTTTTTTCTGACAGACCAAAATCCATTGAGACACTCGCAATCACTTGCCACATGTAACATTACATTTTTGAATTGGGCCAATCCACTCAGCCTTGTGGAAACCCGCGTACATCAAAATGAAGAAACAAAGCAAGCCAACGCTCGGTGGCATCTTGGCTCTCGGCAACCGGCGATGATGCCTCGTGGCTTGTCACACCATCAGCAATTTAGGCTCCACGTGGGATATCCAAGATTCTATATCGCCGAGATTGCGATAACTACCTGTTCCAAGCAGCAAAAGATCTCATGGATGCTGAAGAGTCCAAAAGAGGGGGCGTCAAGCTATCACGGGCTGAACAAACAATCAATCCACATTCTGTTTAATAGAATGAAAAAGAAAAGCTGAGCAACCTTGAGTCAATTGGGGTAGTACAGCGAATCTGAGACTCAGCTCTCCCACACCTTGGACTAGTCATGGGGCACAGCAAGCCACCGACACCATAAAGCACGTTTTCGGTGATATGTTCGGAAATTTCGCCCCCAATTTCGTGTTACCATATTCAAAAAATCTCTTCTTTCTCTTTCACTTCTTCATCCTCTCCTTCTTCTCCTTCTCCTTGCCCTTCTCCTTCTTTTCACTTAATCTGGGTAACGACATCTGTTAGTCAATGCCGTGTAACTACCCTTTTTCATGCACGCGAGTCGTGGTAAATTGTGGCTAATTATGCCAGCCCTCACATTTGAGGCCAGGGCGGCTTTGGCCCCTACTTTAGCGGCCAGTAGTATACAGTAGTTGAAAACATCAAAAAAAATCTACTACTGTTAGTCGACATCGTTTGGATGTTTGCTTATTACCTGATTTGGAAAATGGTCTGTGCTTGCTGCTCATGGTCGTCAGGGAATAGGGTTCGGAGACATACACGGGGAGTATTCTCTTCAGCTACTTTTCGTGTCTAGTGTTTGCAGATCTAAATCCAATACTCTCATGTATGACGACATGGGCATTGGCAGGCGTAAAGTCAAGCCGTTGAGCGTGTATGTTTACCCTTGCTCAATTGCTAGCAATGCAACGAGTTACAAGGCTAATAAGGCGGCCTCGGTTCCCCAGCCTATTAGCCGGTGCATACTACTGGGTATCTGGATGAATTTTATCTCGTACTAGTACTATGCAGCGAATATCAAACATCTCGGCAATTGTTCCATCTCCCTTTAGCATAGTGTGTAACTATACAACGCCTTATGTCTTCTGCTATAGAGTACCAAGACGACGCCCCCCCCTTGTTGTCATCAGCCCCTAGTAGCCTCAGAACTATAGTTGCACTGCGGGCGAGTGCCGGCTATAGTGATCTCCTAAAGGCAGTAATGCAAATGAAGGGTGTTTTTGCCGTTCCATAACCACGATCGAATTTGTTTTTCCCCCAGTATGTCAAGTTATAACTAGAAAGCGAGCGCTCAGCAGAAAAGAAGGAAATCCTTGTTTGTGAATAGCTGGTAAAAACACCCCTGTAGTATCAAAGGTCAAGGCGACGGACGAATTGCTCCACTTTAGAGAGGAATGGGTTAGTTTTGTACGAGGCACCTCCCTGTGCGGGCCAATTCCGTGTGTATCATTCATTATAGTACTTAGATGCAACAAGCATACAGTGACAAAATACAAAGGATTCGTCATGATACCTAAGGTATGCTGCGTATTTGCTGCAACAGGACAAGCGCCGGATTTTTGGAAACGGGCGGGGATTACTCCAATCGTCGCTAATTCAACAAGGTGAAGGTTCCAGGGAGACAGCTTACTCGGTACAAGTTATTCACATCGCTGAAGAATTGATCACCAGCAGCAACATGTTTGCAATGCCGAACGATGACCGTCACCCTATCGCTTGAGAGCCAGTCTCCAGAGCGTGTGGTTGAAATAAATGAAAGGACCTAGCCTCACGCTTAGCACATCGGTTTGCATGGTAAAAGAGCCCTTGCCCGACTAAAAAAAAAATATTGCCCCTCTTCCCCCGGTGCAGTAGTTTGTGATACATGAGTCTAGGCACAGAGTACAGAACATAGACGCACAGCAGCATGCAAGTTGTCGGTACCTTACTTAGCTAGGTCTATCTGTCTAATCGAGGCTTGCACAGCAGAATAGACTAGCCAGATCGAATATAAGTGGCGCCAATGTACGCAGTAGACTCAGGCTCACATACTTGGGTATCGAGCCGGAGGGTCGTCCTACTCAGACGAAAATTGCTTTAAAGCCATTCTGCATCCATGCCAAGTACTCGATGTTGTGACACGCCGTTACTTAGACAAACGTTTCCAGGAGATTGCTACATAGTAGCAGCGCCAAGGGCGGTGCTGAAATGGCATACCTACTACTAGTAGGTAATCCCGAATATATTGGATGCAGTGACATACCATTCGCATATGGGGCTTACCGCAGTGCACATGGCTACTTTGAAATGTGATTGCTGCTTACCTGCTGCTTTCCTCCAGCTCAAGTGGATACCATAGCATCTCGACTTATCTGAGCTCTGTCAATATAGGTACCAGTGCTATTGGCAGCATGTGCGTGCTGTCTCTGCGCAAATCTCATCACATCCATGGCACCATTCCTCCGTCTAGCCTCGGCACCTCCTCACTGCCCGGGGTCACGCACACCCAAGGCCCCAAATCAACTCCCGAGCAGCTGCGGCATAGACGGTCGGGGAGACATGCAGATGTCATGACGCCAAACGCATTGCAACCCTCTTGCCTCTGCTTTTGTTTTTCTTCCGAAAGCCCTGTATTTCTACCTTCTTGGATTTTATCCGACTGTAGGCTTCCACGCACAGCAATCAATACACGTAAGTTGCCGTATATTCATGCTTCATACACTCCCAAAGTTGTCGGATATGTCGCTCGTATGACCGAATAAGCTTGTTATGTAGCGAACCGTCCGCAAGCTTCAGCCCTCATCGCAACCTTGAACGACGTTCGAGAAGCCGCACAGCAGAAATCAGGCTATTCGCTTGTCACGTAGCACACTGTAGCTACTTGGATGCGTAAAGTACCCTGGGCGTGTGTATGGGTGGATAAATTGAACGGCTTGCTTCGCTGGCTTCGCTATCCCTGCTATACGAGGGAGTGTGCCTGTACATAATGCTACTTTCAATGCACTGCTGCACCGTCTTGATGGATATGAATGATGAACGATATCGAATAGGACTGTTCCCTGTGTGCGCTGTATGAAGCATGTGCACCTGTACGGTATGCAAAATAACGCTCCTCCTTCATTCGAGTGGCACCTCATATGAAGCGTTGCTTCGGTGCCATCATCGATTTTTTGGAGCGCTGCTCCGTACATCGGCTGACACGGACTCCGCATTACGCCCCGCGGCCGGACGGGGCGCGCCGTCAACACGAGCCAAAAGCACGGCCGCTAGCCGACTTGCCATTACCTGACCGAAGCCACGCTGCTATGCTCTGACACAATTATTTAGCTTTACTTCGCTTCGCTATTCAGAGTTGAGAGACCGCAAAGTCGAAGGAGAAACCGGGAGACAAGGAGGAGGGGACAGCCCCTTGCCCTCCATTCCTTCGTCTGTCCTCGCCTGGTTCGCTACTTTCATGGGAGGCGTGGACCCCAAATTACGAATCCGCTTTCCACCGCGTCATTTTCCAGACTGTCGGGACCGACAGGGTATGGGTGTGCCGTACAGTGCGACTGTGTTCATCCGCGAATCCCGCCCGAAAATCAAGGCGAAGTTAGAAATCTAAAAGGTCCATTGGGGAAATTCAAATAACGAAATGGAAAGAGGGGGGCAAAGTCGTTGGAATCGCAATGCGAATAGCGGACACGCGTTCAAGATAGGCTCATCTCCGCGGCGGCTACACGCTTGTGGACTGTTGGCAGATCGAACTGTTGTCCTAGCGAGATCGATGGCGAGGCGGCTCCCAAGCGCCTTATCCGCCGGCTGGCTGAACATTGTGGGCACATCTGATACTTTATCTTGCTTGTGTTGCCATGTGCTAGTACTAACGGCAACATGTAAGAATGCGAATTTGACAAAGAGATGGAAAGGGAAGAAAGGGGGAAGGAATAGGCCAAACAAGAGGGCTCAAGGCCGTCTTTCTCTGTTTCCCTGCTTCTCTCGTGTTTTCTTCACTTTCTTTTTGGCATTCTGCAATGCTACCTCCCGCCTAGCGCATCTGCACTAGAAGTACTTCGATCATGATTTTCGAGCTTACAGTAGACCTCAGCCCCAGCAGTTCCAAGGCTTTGCTCCCCTGGCGGTGCTAAGCGACACGATCCCAAGCCGGCCATGTGCCAACCATGCTAGCTAAACGTTTTGTGATCGTGCGGGCAGCCAAATCCAGTTTCTGAGCATTTTCAACCCAAACATTTAACGATTGACAGAGCCATTTCTCGCAGTGATTTTTCCTCTGACGCGACCAAAGTGCCCTTGATCCCTTCCCAAGACAGTGAGAAACTCAAAAGGACAGCACAGTAAATCCTAGCGTCTCATTGTCAATGGAGTCAGATGAGAAGGGGGGGCGTGGATAGTATTTGCGTGCATGTGAAAAAAACACACTGTCGCTCCGCCTATAACGTAACAGGGAACGGGCAAAGAACCAGGGGAGCAAGGGCGTACTCGTACGAGGGTGTACTTTGTGAGAACGCTGCAGCGAAGAGTGTTCCATCTGGGGACTGTGTATCGACAACGAAGAACATGTGTGTGTGTGCGTGCCTGCAGCCAAAAGAGCCCAAGTTTGGACTTGTGTTCGCTGACCACCAACAAAGCGCCTCCGTATGGCCGGCTTGGAGACATTTTCGCAACAGTTGGAAACAAATGCGCCCTCCATGAGTCTTGCAGGGCTGCTGCAGCACCGTTCAAGTATCCATAAGCGACTGTGGATGGCCGACATGCCAGCCATGGTAATCCGCGACCATTCGTCTCATCTCACCTTTTCTCCTCTCGCGAGCCACTTCGAAGTAGGCAAAAACGGGGGTGGCTAGGTCTCGATGCAAGGTCAGTGGAAACAGCAGGGCATTTTGTCCATTCAGGACACAGAAGACGCGCCCAGCAGGCATAGCAACAGGCAACACGGGCTGACCGTCCAAACCGCGACGAGCCCACACCACCAGTTCCCTTCTGTCGGGTTCGCGCTTTGCCTGGAGCAGAAAACACTGCATCACAAACCCTGGAGGGGGCAAAAGGAAGAGGCGAGGAGGTACAAGTAAGAGCAAGCTGGCTACAGCATGAAATTGCGGTGCGAGGCCCTGCGTGGGGCGAGGGTGCACGGAATGGAAGAAAAGCAGAAGCGGAAGAAGACGGCGATGAAGAGAAAGAGAATAAAGCGGTAAAGCCGCAGACCAGACCAGCTGTCTATGCGACCCGGTTGGGCAACGTTGAAGGAAAGAGCTTGAGTCGATGACCGCTGCGTATCCCTGGCACGATAAAACATGGCGCCGCAGCCTTCTCGTTCCTTTATGTTTTTGCCTGGTTGCTCATCCCCTCTCACGCGCTTCTCGTTCCCCTCCCTCCCTCCTTCCTGTTTCTTTTAACTCTCTCTCTCTCTCTCTCTCTCTCTCTCTCTCTCTCTCTTTCTTTTATTTTTTCCCCCTTTATTTTCATATGTATATAAAAGAATTATAATAACTGCTGCTGTTAAAGGTTGGGCGACCTTTGTTGGGAGGCCGTCCACTTACCCGTACCAACCTGAGGTCCCTAAGGTATAGTGCAGTAGGTGTGTCTGGGTACGGTACCTGAATTAAGTACTCGTAGCTCCTTAGTACTAGGTCTCTGGAGCCGTGTCACAATATAAATAAACAATACCTAGATGCAGTCGTGCACAGCGTCCAGCGATACAATATGCAGTTACGCACAGTACGAGCAATCCATTTTGCACGCCAAGTACCTTTTGCTCGGTGGTTCTCGGGCATTCACAGGCGTGTGTGGAAGGAAAAGAGAAGACAGAGGAAAGCGTCGTCCACACACCTAAGCACCCACCTGGTCAGAGTCGTAGAATATGGCCTAGCAGTGCCAGCTCGCAGAGACTGCGAGCTATCTGCGGCCCACAATTTCGCCTTCCGGCCTGTAGCAATCGTTCGCCAAGCCGCCCTTATCGCCGTGTGCGCCTGGCTATTTATGGCCGATGTACATACTGCATGCCATTTGTGGGCTGTCGCACACAGGGGCCAAGTAGCAATAGAAATCCTTCATCAAGAGAGACTTATACTCAAAAGATTTGGCTTTCCTGCGCTCATCAAGCATGATATCGTAGTAACTCAACGTTGTATTGATTATTTATACTATACATTCCTCATGTGTTCAATGACTGGGTTACCTATAGACAATGCGATGTAAATTCAGCAAGTCAAAACATTATGCATCTAAAAAGTATCGTGAGATTTGTATCCGTCTTTTTGTCATCCCAAGCCCCCCCCTCCCCCCAAACCTTTGGCTGTACCAGCATCAACCAGAGAAAGATGAAAAAAGATGACAAAGACCAGATGAGAAATTAAAAGCATTCAAGACGAATAGATAAAACAGATCTTTGAAGAGTAATGCGTGATATCCTGAAAAGAAAAAGAAAAAGAGTGATGATTCCTCGTCGAGAAGATTGGAGTTCTTTAAACAGTAAAACAAAGAAAGAGAGTGAGAGAGACGGGCAACCCTCGCCCCCCAAAATCTTCCTTTTCCCACCCCCCGGCTGATCTCAATCGATTCTGCCCCATCCCCTTTAACCTTGACAGCTGTTGCACTTCCCGCATCACGCCGCTTTTGAATTTGGCTGGTGATACACTGATATTGGTGGAATATAAGGGCTGGCGACGGGGTGAGCGTTAATGCGTGCCAAATGTTCAGACGGAGGAAGTAGCGTATCATTCTCCAACTTGATTGGAGCTCGGTTCTCCCATAAATGGGCATTCATCATTTCGCCGTTTACAGAAGCAATGTCTTCGTCCCAGCGATCTCGTCGTGCGGCATATACCTGATTGATCACTTCATCTTCGTTATGAGGGGCCTGGGAAACTCGTAACAGGTCGTCGCTCACGGCGATGTCGCCACCTGGTTCTCCTCGGCCACCGGATCGCTTCTTGACAATGGACTTGCGGCGTCGGCGAATACACTCGTCCAAGCCCTCAATGTAAATCGCCTCTTCCCACTTGAGATCATTGACGATCTTGATTTCGATGTCGCTGGCGCTTAGAAGCATGTTTCGGGACCCGCCCATCTCAAGAAAGTAGTTGAGAATGAGTTGATATCTCTCTCTCTCTAATCTCTTGAAAGCGGCTCGGAGTATTTTCTCCTATTTGATAAAATAATGCCATTAGCATCGTTGGGAACAGGGTAGAGAAGGAAAAAGCAAAGTCTACTTACATCCTGCTCAAGCCATTCATAGAATTTGGAACGACCGCGCTTGAATTTCATCTGTAGCATTTCCTTGCCGTGCTTCTTGCCAAACTTCTTGGTAAAGTCGGCTTGGATGCTATCCCACATATCCTGCCCCCTTTGGGAGCGGTGTCGCCATCGAGACTCAAAGATGCATCTCTCTTCTTCGGGACATCCCTTCTTGATTGGGGGAGGAACTTCTTGACCGAAGCAGTTTTTATGCTCATCGCTAGGGTCAGCTTGCTGCTGACCGCGATGCGAGGCGCCCCTCTTTGATGACCTTGACTTCTTCACTCGCGTGCTGCCCTGAGTTGCGGGGCGGCGGCGAGGCGAGCCGCTGGAAGAGCGGCGAATAGGGTCGGCACGGCTGCTGTAGCTGCGATCATCTGTGCTCGCTCGCCGGATGTCATGATAGTGCGAACTGTGCTGCTGGCTGAGAAGGGATGGTGGATGAGGACCGCGCTCCATGTCACGGGGGTGCGGATCCAATGGGAGCTGACGACTGTCGCGCATCAGCATAGAGTTTTGACTGTCCATGCCCATATTGACATAATAGGGCGCTGGTCCCGGGTTGTGGATTGACTGCGCGTCTGGGCCGTCAGATACACTGAAGGCCCCGTAGTAGGGCTCCGACGGAGGGTTGGGCGTGCGGCGGTCTTCCATGTAGAAGTCTTGTGCCACTGGCACATGGCTACTCATTGGGGGACTGCTCTGTGCGCTTTGACTGTGCATGTCGAACTGGCTACTCCACGACTGGTGATACATCTTTGAGCTTCCGGGAGGGGTTGGCACCTGTGTATAGGGAGTGCTCGGAGGAGGGGGATATTGCGCCCCTAATTTACGGATCTGTTGGAGTGGGGGAGAGCTGGTGGTAGAAATGGGAGTAAGAAGGCTCGAGTCGCACGGAGCAGGGATGTTGAAAGAAGAGACCTATGTAAAAAATACGATTGGTAAGCTTGCAGCCATTGCAAGAGCCAGGACAAGACAGGGTGGAAAAGAGGTGCAAAACGGCGAATGATGCATTTTTTTTTTTCAAGAGCGCGGGCTCTCGGGGGAAAGGGGGGAAATACATACAGCTGAGAAGGGCGTCACTTCTGGAAAGGTTGGAGTGCCCACAGACGCGATGGATCTGTCGTCAGACAAGCTGTGAGATCCTGCTAGGTCACCTGTGTGTGGTAGACCTGCAGTAATGTATTGTTGTTGCTCTACCATGTTCATGCAGGTGGAGCTTTAGGTACAGTGCCTTGGGCGTTATGAAAAACCAGCCAAGCACTTCTTTTCGATTAAAGAGAGGAGGGGGGATAGAAAACAAGTGTAATGGCAATGCAGCTGCAGGATCTGGCAGGTAAGTCCTTTGCCAAAAGCCGACTATTCAAATGCTGGCGGTGATGCAAAGGGTAGCAAAGGGTATCAGCTTAACCAACTGTTTGAAGCTGATTCGTATAGTAGCTGGCGTGTAGAAAAAGCAAGAGGGACAAAGAGACTTGTGTCGCTTGGAGTTCGTAACGAGGCACGTTTATGTATTGTTTGGGGAAAGATGACTGGAAGGCGGGTATGAGGGGTGGACAGTTTGCAATGACCAAAGAGCCGTCAAAGGTGAAGGATTCTGCTTATTACCTTCGGCGCGGCGATGGATGGTCGAAGGTGCTGTTGCTCTGGCAGGGGAAGAAGACGAGAGGTGCTGAGGTGGTGGATGAAGAAGAGAATCTTGTGAGGGGGATGAGACAGGAAGAGATGGCAAGAGTCTTTGTATAAATGGAGGAGGCTCAGATCAACACTGGGCAGCCTTTCAGGTAGCATCCAGCATTGCAGGGAAGTGAGTCGACGAGCACACGGAAAATCAGTGCAAAGTGTCACAGCGTGGGCCTAGGGTACAGGGGATCGCTGTTCTCCCCCCTGGTCAACAATCGACCAGGGGGTCGGGAGTGCAGCTAGAGTCGTATGGCGTCGAACTAAGCCCCCTGTAGATGCAGGCAGGGCTGCGGTCGCAATGTACCATACAGTGGCAGATACTGTCATGCCGTGCATGAGATAGCCGCCGAGGACGCAACTTAGGCTAGAACACCCAGAACTGGAGATTGGGCACTTGCTGGGCGTATAGACCGGGGCGTGCGAGCGAACAGGTGGGGGTGTAGATATAGCAGATTCAAGGAGATGCCGAGTCTGTCTTTTTTGTATGCATGTAGTGCTGCACCACCACCGCCATCTGTACGAAGTACGTACTGCAATTAGTCCGATGAGTGCAAATCAAAAGCATGCAGTGGACACCTGACAATAGAAATGTAGTACTTGTAAGCCGCTGCCGGATACGACTAGATGGGAAAAAGGACATCCTCAAAGAGACCAGGCAAGAGTCAGCGAACAATCAATAGCAGCGGGGACACTAGACCAGAGGGAACTGAGTGCCTTTTCGTCCATCTCTTCCCTCGGCGGCGGTCGGTGAGCATGGGCGACTGCGTGTAGTAAGTAGGTATATCCCAATATCAGAGTATCTACCGAGTACCTGACTTTGCCGTTTGGCATTGCTCGATAAGTTGATAGATTCAGCTTTGAACGGCTGTTCCTGCTGTCAACTTTAGATGCATTCGTGAGCCACAATCAAAGCAAGCAAAAATTATACATCCAAGAGTAGCCAGTGGATATGGAGAGACAGCCGAAACAGATGAAAGGGCTTCGACGAGCCACTGACATATCTAAGAAACCATGCCAGCTTTGAAATAGTCCGTCGGTGATGTACTCGTAATTGCTATGGAGCAAAATACATTTACGCAAAGATGGTTCCTGCAGGGGCTAGATCTATCCCCACTGTTCATGTGAAGACACTCATCGGGCCATGACCGCATTGCGGGCAGAAGCTATTATGATAGACACATCCGCTGCTGTAAGACGTGATATCATAGTCTCTAAGTCTCCCAGCTAGGTCTCCATCGCAGCCTCTGAGAAGAGGATTGAAGCCTAAAAGTCTTTTTGGCAGCCAGGTCCGTGGCATAGAGGCTGCAAGGGATGTTCGATGTCGGGAAGGCGGAAAGATCCATAGTCCATAGTATCGTATCCAAGGCAGAGCAAGTCGCCACGAGGGAGAGGCCGAAGGCAGACTGCAGTGCGCTGGCAGATGCAAAACCCCGGCATAGAGCATGAGCCATCCAAAGCAAAAGAGACCCCGCGATTGCCGAGATCGTGCTAGTCAGCCACCTCTTGCAGCTCTCTGAATGAGGTGAATGATGATGGCAATGCGAGGGAGCCTCAATGGCTCAAGTGGCAGAATCCAGGATCCGCCGGGCGGTGGAGAACTGGAAATCATTCGCTGGTCTAAATTCCAGTTCGACCTAGTAGGGCTACTCTGGCTAAAGTGTCTTCCCAGCTGAGTCTAGCGCGCTGTCTTTCTCAGCCAAGACGCTGAGGTTCTGTGTACTTGCTGGAATGTGACACCGCCTACTAAGCCGAGCGGTAGCCAGTACGCACATCCGCACGCTAATATCTTAGTACGTACCTAGTACTTGCCTTACTCCAGAGCATCTCAAAAACTGCAGGAACTGGGCAAAATACAGTTGGCAGGTCCCCTTGCCGAAGTGCTTCGTATCTACCTTGCTAGTACCTCCGTATGGAGCGTGCAGTGTGCAGTGTGAAAAGCAATTCCTCTCTCTGTCTGCCTTGAATGGGCCGCACCGCAGCACTGCCTTCGCGCACCACATCGCAGCAGCACAGTGCGGCCCAAACTGCCGGCCATGCTCACATCGTCGTCACTCTTGGAGCCAATCTTCATCAGTCAATCGAGGTTTGCAAAACTCTAGCGACTCATCTCGGTCTACGGCGCTGCCGCAGCTGGTCATGGCCAAATAAGCAACACTCTGCGAGGGCTTAAAAGAGTTTGCTAGGAGCCGACCAGCAGACGTGACACGGCCTAAATTCAAGCGCAGAATCTATCCCACAAGAGGGAGCCACGTCGTCCTAAGCCGGGCCACGCTTTGGATTGTGCTCTGGGCCTAGCACCTCATTGACGGTGCCGCTAGCTTCGGTCTGCAGCCGTGCGCAGCGACCTACAAGTCTCGAAAGCCTCTACTTCACGGATCCAAGCATATTAGCATCAGAAGGGACTGAGGCAAAAGCTGTCCCCGACTTGTGTGTCCCGACAACGTACCCGCAATTCGCGCAGAGGAAGACGATCGCTCAAATACAAAGTTGATACCCGTCTCGACCGACGGCTACTTGTATGTCGATTCGGATGGTGGCGGCATATGCTTCACAATAGCTCACAGAGATGCTAGGATCTAATCTGCCGGCTACGATTTTCGTACGTCCGTTCATCGACGCTTCTTCTCCCCCGCTTTCTCTCGCCTGGCTCCGGCCGGTAGATCAGCAGCTATCGACGAGATGTCCCTGAAAGGGGGCGCGGCTTGTGTGCTTGTTTATCCAGTGGATCATAGCTGTTAGCTAGGGGAATGCTAAATGTGCCGCTCGCCCATTCACTCAGCCATTCAGTCAGTCACTCAATCACATCACATCATTCAATGGCTTGTCAGGTGGCAATCATGTATTTTCAATAGATGCCAAGGCAAATAGCGCAACGGAAGCTTGCCACGCCACGCTCCGTGCTCATGCGCACTGCTTCCACTCTTGACGCCTCTAGCGCAGCACTGTTCCTCGAGCAAATTTCATGAGAGACAGTAGCCACTCTTCAGGATAGAGGGAACGGCTGGTGCTGCCGCTTTTGCTGCCGTGGTTGGCTCTTTATCTCCTTCTGCCATGGCCAGTGCACTTTCCAACAATCAAGCCAAATTTCGGAAACAAATGTTACCGAGATGTCGAACAGCCTTTGACAGAATACGCAGTGCTAGCTGGCAAGACACCGGTCCCACTTAGCAGAGTTCAGTGTAGGCGGTAGCCAATTCCGATTGCCCTACGAGAACTCTAAGCCCGTCACCACTGATCGAGTCAAGTGCCTAAGCGTGAGAGAACGAAAAAGTCGGGGTTTTAACACCATTGGAGAGTAGAGTACGAAGCAGTCCTCTTCACTCGTAGCGGTCCACCTGAGCGCATTGCTTGAGTGCGAAAAGGTCGCGTCGTACAAGCTGCCCGATACCCCCGTCCAAGGTTGTATGAACGCACGAGGCCTTGCCTTAATTTCCACGCTGTCGGGACCGTAACATTCTCAAATCTCGCGCAGCGGAGTCGAGGCAATGTTGAACTTTTGTTCTAGGCCGCAGCAAACCATTCGGCATGGGGTGCTCTGGCGGAATTCGCCCGAGAGGAAGCCGTGCTCCTTATGGCAGTGGCCGAGAGAGATGCATGAGCTTGAGATATGCGGCTCCACTGCCCTGAGCAGACGGCTGCAGGCAGTTGGAGTGTGCCTCTTGCTTCCGCTGTAGAGCTTGAGCTTGCCTCAGCAACGGGAGCCAGTGGTCCTCAGGGCACTGCCGATGCGATCGTCCCAACGCTCAAAGCTTCCCTCTTTTGCCCGCTTTGGCTCTACAGTGCTGTCCAACATGATCTTGCCGCAACTCCAGTAACGGCACATCACAAAATGCGGAGTACTAACATGGGGGAGGCGGAGGGATGACCGCTGACTGACGACAGAGGCCGGGCAGTGGCGCCACACCGTTTCCATGCCCCTATCTGGACAAATTATGAGTGGTGGTAGCACGACGTCGCAGTCGGAGGACAAAATCCGAAGCGGAATGAGTGAATCACCGGCCTAGGGAAGGGAGTCATTGAGGACGAAAGTGATGGGCCCAGGCTGTGGATGATCCGACTGGGACTGAGAGTCAGGCAAGGGGGCAGGCCTCTCGCTCTCATTTTTTTTTTTTTTCCCCTTCTCGCCCGCGTGCTGGTTCTTGCGACGACGCAGCAGAGTTTGGCCCCGCGTCTGGCCACTCATCTGATGGCATCGCGGCCCATTGCGCTAATGTGCACTAACATAGTGCGATCCGTCCCGTCGGTACGCGCTAGTAAGGGTCTTCTCGATCCGCATTGGACAACAATAGCCACGCCCCCTCCACAAACCAGGGATCCTTGTACTTGCCCGCACAGCCCTTGTTCGGCCAACGGGCGACCTCTCCGGTGTTTTACGCTAGTCCGCAAGCGGCACACCTACGCGCGCGTCTACCCGCCACGAAAACACCTGCGATTGGGTACCGATAGCGCAGTAAGCGAGCCTGCACTGTAACTACAGACCTACCTGCTCGCTCAAAGGCCAACGCAGAATCGTCCATACCATACCCTCCTTTTGCCAGGCTGACCGGCCTCTTGACCAACAGCATTTTTCTATTTCCACCCACCTATGCAACTGCTAGCACTGGGTGGGGTGTTCGGTGCCGCATTCGTGGCCTCTGCTCCTCGAGATGCCTAGGGAGACTAGGCTATTCCTTTGCGATTACAGCATTGTCTCCAGGGAAGAGGAAGACCATGTCTCGTATTTCTCTGAACTTTCTTACTTCTCAAACCGTGAACATGCGCCACAGATGCTCCATACACGAGTGCTGCTGCGCTCATACTCGACCTGCGGCCTTGTTCTGCGGCCTTACTCTGCTTCGCCCCAATCTCCCAAAACAATGAAGTCAGCCTTACATTGAGCCATCTCGCAGTGCGCAATCTCACATGGCGCCATTAAGTATTGCCATTGCTCGCATATCATTTGCCAATTTGGGGTGGTAAAACAAACACTCTTTGGACTACATGGTTTGTTTCTGCTTATTGGCTTGCCCCTGACCTCTCCCCCGGCTGTTCCTTGTTTGCGTAATTCGGCCTGTTTGTTAGGTATTGTTGATCATCGGTACGGAACGCTGAGTACCAACTTAATCTCTGAACACCGTGCCGAATGAGTTTTGCTCTGCGCACTTTCCTCTTGTCGCTCAAATTTTCCACCACTTTTCCACGCCCTCGGCACATCGGCTCACTCTCCTCATCCATCAAGTGGAACACTCGGCGGCTATTTCGCCAGCGGATACTCGTGTTTGTTGATGACCATTGTTCTTCACATTTAAGCGCCGGTTTTGCAACCATCTAAGCGGCGACGTTACCCCTTTCTTTTGCGTTTCTCAGACGTTGCCGCGGCTTCACTGCTGCTCCCGCGCCTAATGAATCTACGATTAGCCGCGAGGCCCCCAACGATCACACCAGAGGGCGACCTTGTATTCAACTTGCTAGCTGTATGTGACCTTTCGCGATCTAGGCGATTCTTGCGTGTAAGCAATCCAGACACTGGCAGGCTGTTGGGGCCTGTTTTGGCTAGTTCGATTCGTCCCATGTCCCATCTCTGTACTAGCCTGTGCTCATTTTCAATTTCCCATCTGCGTTTCCTCTGGACCTTTCTCTAGCGGCAACGTCAACTTCGCATGGCTGAGCTGCTTGTTGGTACTGAAGACTTGGGAAATCAAACGGCATGGCATAAAACGATCCGCCGCAAGGCGTTAAGGCGTCAGATTACCGGCAACTAGCAGTCGATCTTTATCTCTGCACTGTCAATAGTGGGTGAGCACTGGGTCACGTAATCGATTTTCAATTAGCTGTGCTGTTGGCTCATCCATCCTGATTTCGGCACTTCCTTCTCCCCTCTCCCCTCTTCCTACAGCACACCAGCGCGCTACCTGCAAGCCCTCTTTTGTACCTTCCGAAAGCAAGGTAGTCCTCGTGGTTGGCCATTACGATCATATTTTTATGACTGTGGATAGCGGCGATATCGTCTCTTTTCGATCATCTTCGATACCGCCTTACACAAGTTTCTTGAACTCACCTTTAGTAACAGAATCTGCCTACCGAGCAGGCAAATTTTATTTCAAGTTGCCATGATACGTCAATTGATTACATGTTTGTCTATGAACAAAGGTTGTTCTCAACTGAACTCTATAGATAGGTGAGCCACACACATTACTACCTGGTAGCTAGTCTTAATTTCTCCTTAAATGAGGAGTACGGAGTGAGAATTTGTCCTGCCCTCCCACACCTTAGGTACTTCTCCGAAATAGCGCGTTCCGGAAGTGTCGAGAATTGCCACGGTTGGCTCGTCCACAGTAGCCGTAGGCTTCAGCAAATTTGCGCCTTGTACTGACAAAGCGTTGAACAGCAGCAGGCCGTCGCTGCCTAGGCCCAGAAATAGAGATTGTCGAATCCAAGTACGGAATCTAGGCGCGTACAGGTGTCTTTATCCATTCACATCCTAGCCTTTCAAGCCAGGATGAGCTGGTAACCACAGGTTATGTGACGGTACAGATACTTTTCCTCGCATTAGTACTCTAGCTCGCTCCCTCCATCTCCATGCGCGTGGAGACAATGGCCACTGGGATGATGCCGGATACAGGGTTCTTTACTGCCTTAGAACAGCATCTTGGCTCCATTAGCCCCTTGATTTTTCACAGCCTCTTGTCCACCCGTAGGGGTATAATGGCCGTGGCACTTCTGTTGCCACTGTCGACTGCCCGAATGCGGGATAAGAGCGTGAACGCACGAGAATAACTTGCCTCCCTAACACCACGCCCTCTCCCGCACTTCATCCGTGCCCTAACCAGGAGCCCATCCTGGCATTTCTCTCCTCCATGAGCGGCTCAAGTTTCGCTAGCTCACTCTATGCCCTATCTCTTAGCTGCAAATCTTCTGGGGTCTAGCCTCCAAGGCGCGTGCTGTTCATATTTCTCACGGAGCACGCGGGCTAAAAGCCGCACCGTTATTGCCGACTTTTGCAGCCCACCTGGGGACAGTTCTGTTCATGGCTTGGCATTGGCTAATGTGATGCTGGCAATGCACACGTATTGGCTCTCTCCATGCAAGTGTATGAGATAGTTGCAAACATTATACGGCCGAAGCAACCAATAGCGAGCGAAGAAACAAGCTGCATCACTCCCCTTGAATAAAGCCCTCGTCTTGAGATTCGGCCTGAAGGAGGGGGTGAAACTCTTCCGTACCGACAAATATCCTTCATTATAATGGAATGATAAGCCAAATTCTCTTCCTATCGCAAGGCCGACTCCAATAGCGGATGTTTAGCCCAAGCACCCATTGCACATCCCCCGCGTGCCTTAGCTGCTTGCAAAAGAGCCACGTTCTTTTGCTGATCATGCCAGCGGATGTCATCATGCCCGAAACTGTATTCAAGCCCATCAAATATGGTCCGTCCTCTCGATGATGATCATATAATACACACACACCCATACTGGGCAGGTGATCCCAAAGACAGAAGGGGGAGACGGTTATGACAGATGTCCGAAACGAGTCATCAAATGCCGGCCATGTGTGCATCTATAGATACCCAGGGGCGTCTAAGGAAAGGGGGGCCAGAGAGAACGCCATATTCTGCGCAAAGCCAGTGGCCTAATCCTAGCATGGAAGTGCCAAGCGAGAAGAGCAGCATCAAGAGACACAGGGTGAGCAATGCGTCTTGAAATCATCGATTTTTAGTGGTTTTTGCCTATCTTCCTCACGCTGCTTGTATTACCTTACAAGTAGAGGCATGATCATGGCTCTTTTCTCCTTTTCTCTTCTCCTCATTCGTCACCAGTCTATTTCTTGGCTAGCCACATCATCTATCCGTAATAATTTGACAAGTTCATCAGCGACAGGTATCTACTCACCTCCATGATGATGAGAAGGCAAATAACCGGGAGTACCTGAGAGTCAAGACTTATCCAGTGCTGCCTGTTTCCGGTGAAGACACAATCATTGCAGGCTCCGTATATCGCGCGGACACACCCTCGGTTCAAGAAGTTGGCTGTTTTTCGCGCTCCGGTGGCGTTATCCCAAAAACAAAAGACTCCTCGAAAACCGGGCTCTGGGAGAATTTGTAAATGCCTATTTAGTATTGCCGAAAAAGATCATATCCTCAATGTTCACCTCACAAGCTTAGCACGCGGGAGCCAGCGGAACGATGGTACCAACTTCGCCATCTCTCGTAGATCTCCGGATCTCAGGATGGGTCGCGTTCGACGACTCCGCCGGCAGTTCGAATACAAACGTCGACTTCTTGCCATCCAAATGTCTCCGCTAGATCAGGCCGAATCTTAAAACCCCCATCGATCGTGTTGGCTTCTTCGCGGATCTCCCAAGTCCGAGATTTCCTCTTTTCCTTCATTTGTTTTTCGTCTCTACATTTTACCCCCTTCTGGTGAGGAATGGAGACGGGGCTCTTTTGCTGCTGTTGGTTGACAACACGAATTAGTCCTTCGATCGTTTTGAGACTTGGAGGCCAGCACGCCCCCCTCCCCATTCTCTCTCCACTTAGGCAAATCAAACCCGGTCTTCGTATTCCATGCCACAATGTGGCCGAGGCTTTTTCGTCTTTTTAGTCAGTTTATCAAGCGGTATCAAGCGGAATGTACTCCGTATGAGCTTGAAAAAGAAGACTTAGGGGGAAGTAAAACATCCATCAGGTACTGCAAGGAGTGAGGAGAGGGGCGTGTGAACCTCTTTGGCCAGCTAGTTTATCTTGGGATGGAGAGGCAATAGCTCACTGTCCATTGACAATGCTGGATCGAAATGGCAAATTTGCTGGTCCCGACCCCAGATGCGTGGGATGGTTTGCTAGCTAGATGCTCATTTGATCATGAGCGATAGCCCCAGCTGTCATCCGGTTCCGACCAAGATCCGCGCCTCAATCAAGGCAGATTTCAAGCTGTGGGAGGGGGGGAAAGAGGGAGAATCAAAATTGCGCCTTTCTTTCTTTATATGTCTACTACTATCTCTCTCTGCGAGAATACGCCATCGCGGTCGCTTTTTGGGCCGCCTGGGGCCGGCCACTTGTCGCGGCCCAGACGAGGCCCATGTGAGCGGCCAAGCGCAACGACACGCCACGACACAGCCATTTTCAAATCGGGAGGAAGAGTCCTAGAGGTCTTTTCTCTGCTACAAGCTCGAGCTCGAGCTCAGGGACGGCAGCTAAATCACAACGGCATCTGGCCAGTATGCTATATGCAGAAGAGGGAAGATGCTCACTCTGTTGGCGGCATTATCCGTTCCTCCCGTTATCTGAGTGTTGGCACAAGGACTAACATAACAACAGATCCTTCTTAGCTGCTGGAGAAGAGAATACGAAGAGATTGGGGCAAAACGTAAAAGGGTTGGTTATGAGCACGCATAACACTGCGGTGAGGCGAAAGAGCAACGACCAACGGGCGCATACTTAATCTTACTTGAAATAGAAGGTAAGAAAGGGTCCAGACAAGCTTGGATCGACTCTTTTGGGAGCAGGAACGGTTAAAATGGAAAAAAAGAAAAATGTGGGAGAGGAGTAGATGACAAGCAATTTGGAAACCAACACGATTGCGGGTGCTTGAGTAATAAAGTTCTTTAGGCGCATTCATACTCTCTTATTACCCGCTTCATTTGGAGCTGATTGGCCTTGGTTTTAATCTAATTCTTGTAATTGCTCAAATAAGGCAATAAAAAATCATACTTGACCGCCCCTTTTCTTAGAGCAGGCTGACCAACAGCAGAAACTGATTTAGCGTCCTGTGAGGAAATATCGTTACTCTTGTGCGGTAATATGTCCATTTCTTCTCATTGGAATGTCGATAACTGCTAATAATTTCTTTCCGTATCATGGAAATATTCAAAGCCCAAAATTAGTTAGTAGTAGCTGCATAACCTCCCTTGCTTTCCTCTTTTCGTTTTCTTGTTCTTTTGCCATAGGTTAGGAGAAGTATTGGGCTTGAGACACCAAATGGGATTAGAATTGCTATCCCGTACACTTCGAGAGTATTCAATCTTGCTTTCTTGCTGGCTTTTGCTACTCCTCCCCCCCCCCCCCCCCTTCTTCTTCCTCATAGCAGTCACCAAGAAAAAAAAAAGAAGGGCTCCGTATCGGTATTATTATAGATGTAGCACTTGAGGATTTCCAATGGAATAGATTTCTCATTCTTTGACAGCTAGACAGTTCGGGATCTGTCCGTGAACATGAGTCAGTTGGTAGTATGGGTGGCGTGCAAGAGTAAAATTCTCTCACTCTCCTATGCCTTTTTGCATATGTAAGCGGGCATTCTTGTACGGCTATAATCTAGCAGGTAAGGAAATTCGAGGTCTTGTGAAATAAGAGTTCTAAACTTGTTTGAAAGTGACGCGAGACTGTTCGCATTACGAAGGTTCATGACAGAAAAGGCTTCTTGTTTGTTTGATCATGCTGTCTGTTGAGATTACTCTATGCGCTGGGTTTCACATTGAGATCCGTTTTTTGTTCTATATATACTAAATATATGTATATAATGTTTTCTTGTATGCTATACTCCTATCATTCCGGCTTGATTTAAACACTTCGTTGTTCTTCAATTATGGGTGTAATCACTCTTGACTCTTTTCTTGAAATTTCACGATGCGTGGACGAGCGATTTTTTTAGTCGATACGGTCGGGTTTTTAAATGGCGCTGCTACAACAAGACTATCCGAACAAAAATCTTTCTCTATTCTTTGACATAACTGATAGTAATTTCCCCTTTAATTTAGCACAGGGAGATGCTCTTGGTGAAAGAACGCTGTTTTTTTTTTAAAAAAAAAAAAAGCATACGCGCTTCTAGGGTAGCCTTCGGATGGGGAAGCGGCATCAACATACACAACCACGATAATTACCAAGATATATCGAGTTTAACAGCGAAAGCGCCAGAATCCATACAATATACAGTTATTCATTATACTACTACCTACATATCTGTCCATACGTCTGTATGCCACAGCCAGAACCCATTTTCCAAAGTGTATGTATGAAAAACGAAAATGAAAAGAAAAGAAAAAGAGAGAAAAGAATGATAGAGAAAAAAAGCCCGAGATCCAATGAATGCCTTAGCCCCCAGAATTTTCGCGAGAAGTAAAGTAGATAGGAAAAATCTCGTTGCAAACATATAAACGTAACACTCCCGTAGCCGTATATATATGTATATATATATATATAAGAAAAAGATGAGATAAGATAAGAAAAGACCTGGGTATAGTATCCGCGAGAAAAACGTCTACGCGGCATTCCCCGGTCCTAAAATGAAATGCCGCAAAGGAGAAAAAAGGAAACAACACTCAAACGTAATAGCAAGGCACTCTGGTATAAAAACGCAAACTCACTTATGAAATCTTCCCCCCTCCTTTCCATGAAATAGCACGATGAAATATCATTTTTGCAATCTGGTTGTTCACAGCACGAAATCAATCCGGTCTAATACTAGCGGTCTTCTCTGTCGTCTCTGCAAACGTGCTATTTAGGACAGGGTCTCCGGAATTGAGGAAAGGAAATACTAGGAGTAAATGAAAGAGAAGAAAAAGAGATAGACCGACTCATGGATTTAGGTTCCCGACCCCTCAGAGCTAGCCTGGGCACTCTATGCACCTTCGAGAGGGGGTACAAACGAATAGTTGAAATCAAGGAGGCCATCCAGCATCCAATGCTGGGGATCGAAAAAGTCATAAGTGGTGTCGCCGTAGCTCATATTTCCAATGATGCTGGTCGGTGCGGTTGTAGGGGCAGTCAAGCCTGGGGCGCCTGGTGTTAGTACACCATTCGCAGTGAGCATGTTGTTGGGCGTGGGAAGAGTGTGTGATGGCATCAACGTGCTGTCAAGTTGCGAAGACGCGGCTGAGGACTCATTGGCCGAATCCGGGTTCGTAGGATGTTTTAAGGCGGCTGTACAGCAGACATGTTAGCATTCATTTCAGCCATGATTGAAAAAAAGACTGGCTCCTCGTTTAAACAAGAAAAGAGTCGAGAACAAAAGAAAAGGGGGAAATCCTGCAGGTTTGAATTGCAGCTGGTGTACCCACAGGTCGAAGCGTATCTCTTACCTTCGAGCGATCCTCTGCCCAAAGCTTGATACTCCTCCCTCCATCGCCAAACGGAATCGAAAACAAGGCTCATACTGTGGCGGCATCGTACTTTGAGCTGTAGGCTGTCGTCGACCTGGATGGGGGTATCGTCTTCCTGGTTGTAGTTCTTCTGATCCAAACGGGCGCCGTTCCACATCTGCACCATTAGTTCGGCCAAACGCCATTGCAAATCATTGGACACCACGCTGGTAGCTCGGATGGCTTGGATGGAGCGGTGGAAGAGATTTCGCCCACGCTGAAAGTCAATCGTCTTGGAGAAGAAAGACCTCATCAATTTAAGCAAGGTAAAGGCGGCAGCTACCAACATCTGTTGCATGTAGTTGGTCGCATAGAGCAAAAAGGCGCCGCCGATGTTGTCGCGCGGAGAGGTGACCTTGTCTACCTCTAATAAATCATCCAGAAAGCTGACAGTCGCCCGCCACAGACCCAGCAAGTCATCTAGATAGCCGGGTGTCTTACTAGAATCGAAAAATCCCGCCAGTCTCATGTGAAGGGCAGCGGCCCGCAAATGCAGATTCACAATCGGGCCCAGCTGCTGGGACATGATGGATGCATATAGCTCCGAGTATTCGCGCCGGTATACCCTCATGAGCATTGCCCGATGCTCGTCTCCGGCAACTCCTCGGGGATCGCTGGCGTTACTGTACATCTCCTTGGAGACCTTGTCACAGAATCTTTCGATCTGGAGGCGGGCCTCCAATTCGGGAGATAGGTGCAAGGCCGGGTCGTCGCCTGGTCGAAGGGCCAGTGTCCAGTCATACAGCGAGGACGCAGGTTGGCCGTAGCCTGTGCCGATATTTTGAGCCACGATGTTGCATACCGCCCATGTGGTCACACGGTCAGCAAGCTGCTCCTTGTTCAGATCGACGGATGTTCGCGAGAAATCTTGGATGTGGTTGGGGCGATGCAATCCGATTCCAGTCGCCGTCTTCATCATGACACCGCACAGGATGTGGGTCGGGTCAGACGAGGTTGTGCTCGTAGGCAGCGGCCAGGCACAGAGCAAGCACATGGCCTTGACGACGTAGTAGTTGCTAGGTACTTCGCCGATGGTGGTCCACAGGAATCGAGTTAGGGGTCCCGACAGGTTGGAGATGAGGTTCGGGCAGTTGGCGGGACTGAAACGGCGCGCAGCAACAGCGACAATGGACCAGAAAAGGAGAGGGTGTTGTTGGTGATAGACGTCCGGAGACTGCTGGGGATTCAAGAACGGGAGGAAAGGATGGTAGAAGGCGAAGAATTCGTTGAACAGGTTGGTGACCCCTTCGTCAGTCAGCTGGACTCCTTCCAGCTCGTGTGAGAAGCGCGGCATGCTGTACGAGCCTCCTCTCTTCAGATGCAAGAGCGAGGATACAGCTTCGTCGGACCCCATCAAGGAAGGATTTCGCGTGTGAGAGTAAGTCGCGGTGCTCGGCGCCATGGGGGAGTTGAGAGTCTCGTCGTCCTCCAAAATGTAGCCTTGAGCCTGTGCCCGGGCAATGTTACGCCGCAGACGGTCAATCTCCTTCTCCATCTCGGCGTGCTTGGATCGCTTCCCGATGCGCTTGAAGTTTGATTCGATCTTACATTCGAGCTTCAGACGGTTGCACCGCGAGCAGCTCTGGAACGGTTCCTGGACGACATTACACCGCAACTGTTGCGCAGCAATTGCACCACGAATTAGCCACCAGACAAAGCAATGGCCGGGAAGAGGCCGGGCCCCTCAAGCCGCCGAGGTGTACTGGAACGGTGTTGAAAAAAAGATGGTGGGGGAGATGCCAAGGTCGGAGGGGCTGACTCACTTTCTGCTGGCGACACTCGTTGCACGCCCGCTTGACGCCCGGCTGGCGCTTCTTATCGTGCTCGCCGTGTTCATGATGGTCGCCGTGGTCGTCTTCGTTGATGCTGCCGGGGCTGCTCTCGAGGCCCCCCATGCCGTTGCTTCTCTTGCGCTTGGGCATTCCGTTGCCCAGGCGGGAGCTGGCAGGGCTGGTCGGGCTCATCGAGGCGGCCCCACGACCAAGGCCCGGTGAGCCATCCATGCCTGTCTGCGTGGCTGCCCGTGAGGGTGTTCAGTCTGCCTGTCGGCTAGCCAAGAGACGGTCCTGGCAGCAGGCTGCTGGCCGGTGTTATCAGGGCAATCAATGGATGGAGGGGCGCGGCTGGGAGAGAGGCGATATTCAACTTGGCGGCGCCTGGGGGAGGGAGCGCTTTGCGCGAGGCTGCGGCGAGATGGAGCAGCGGCAGATGCGATGCGCTGGAGGTGATGCAACGGGGCCGTCGGCCAGAACAAGAAACAGGACGAGGGGAGAATGGCTGATGCTGAGGCCGAGTGCGGACGAGGATACAGCACGGCCGACACTTTTTTGGTGATGGCGGAGGGAAAAGTCGTAGCCGCCTGGCGAAAAGTCGACGGTACCTTGCTGGCGGCTGCTCACTAAGGCATGGTGGCCCAGCCGCTGGCGGGCTTACTATGTACATACAGCCAGCTGCAGTCTCCGTGATTATTTTTTTCCAACCGTGGCCGGCCCCACCGCTGGCAACCACAGCACAAGCACGACACGGCACGGCGCTGTAGCTCAGCACGGCCAGCGCCTGTGCCCAGAACCTGCAAGCACCGTTTGCGCCACCCCAGGGACGGTGCGCGCTCCAGCCACCGGTGCTCGTTGCCCGTCGCTGAGGTCGTGTGCAGTCGCAATGCCTCTTGGCTCTGCACCTGCTGCAACCGGTGTACCAGCATCAGACGCCTCCGTATGCAAGTGCTCACGACGCCCCAATCGCCATCTGCAGGCCGTGTCCAAGGAAGCCCAGAAACGGACCCGACGATGCTGCAGGGTGCGGAGCACATGGAGAGAAGTGGCAGCCACAGCGGGCCAGCGAGCCCTGGCTGCGGCCATGAGCCAATCGGCGCTCGACTGAATTATTCAGAAGCGGGGTTGTCGTCAAACTGTGACTGTGGACATGGCGAGCCATTGCGGCTGCTGATTGGCCGGCTGGCAGTGGAGGGTGTCGGGCTCATGGCAAGGTGCAGCTGCTAATGCCGCTGCACGGAGAACGGCCGCGGAGCTACTGAGTTTGTCTACTAGACTAAATGTCCCAGTAAGGCGCCAGAGGAGCGGAACACACAAGCCCAAGCATGTAATTCGAAGGATCAGTCGAACTAGCAGGCTATAGTATTAGCAGGAGGTGCTACAGTAGATACTAGTACGGGGAACGAGCAGAGCTGGAGCATGAGCAATAAAAAACACAAATCAAGCCAGATAGCATTCTGATGTTTCTGACTACATACTACATGCTATGTACGTGTAATGTAGACTTGCATTGACGTTAGAAACAACGGCGGCTATACTAATAGCCATACTAGGCTCCCTACAACTATTACTATGTATGTACTGCTGCTCGTGACATGAACCAAGCACATACGAGACGCCCTTTTTGCCTTTTTGCCATGCTGCTAACTAGTAGTAACTAAGACCCTATGACTTGACTGGCTCTGATGGGCAACAGAATTACTTCATGTTTTCAAATGCAAAACGCCACCACATGCCTGTGCATATGTGCCTTATTCTTTTATCGTAATTCGTACTCAGCGTTATTCCGTCTTTTACCCGGTTTATAACAGCTTACCTAAGGCGCGCAGTCCAGTTATCGTTCGATGCCATCAGTGATATCATATCATGACACTACTGTAGGTACTGACTGATACATGTACCTTTCACCCATGCTTGCCGTGTTATATATAGTAAATCGTTTGTACACGTATATCTCCCAACAAAGCATCTCCTTTTTTCCCCCGGCAAAACAACCTAAACATTCCATTCCACGTGGAATTGTGCTGTATCTGCCAGATACGGAGTAGTGCCGGCCAGCTGGAGTCAGCCCCCTGAGATTGCTTTTAACCTCATTCCCGCCCCATCTCACCAGGCAAATCCAGAGCCTGTCTCAGCAGCCCAACGTGGGTATTTTGACACCGCCTCAGACACATCGGCGAATTGCACAGACCGTATCGTCTTGTGCCTAATAAACGTGAGATTAGCTTTGGGCAAGCGTATCGCTTATCGGAAACGTAAGACACTGGCGGATCGACTGTAGCCTGTCTCGGGCCTCTACTGGCGCAACTCTAAACCGGCATCTCTAGTTCGTCCCGGCTTTCCTCTTTTTTCTCCTGGAAGCGTGGGGTTATGATAAGGCAGACCTCATCCTTGACCCCTTTGGTGCTGTTATTTTAAGACCTCATTGGCCCGCCTGTTTGATGAAAAGTGACGCTGTTCGCTACATTGAGTCATCAAGATGAATCACAAACCAACGCCACCACCACCAGTTAAAAGAGTGCTGAGGCCGGTGCCTGATCACGGGGTTCGCATAGAACCGCCCAAAACGAAATCCGAAGTTCAATTTGTTCTTCCTGGCACGTTGCCGGAGCCTGGTTGGTGCTGCGTTAACCGCGTTTCCTCAGTAGACAGATTCATGTGCACAATGCTCAGTCACTTACACACTCTTCTAGAAGTCATCCGGATAAACACCGCAACAGTGTCTCAGCCGTTCCTAGAGCCGGATAAGCTGGAACAGTGGAAATGAGGAAACGAACAAAACAAGCAACTATGGCCGCCGAAATGGATATGTCGACTCGCAGATTACCGAACGAATCATGCAATCATTGAACGACTCATAACTCCAGCTTTCCTTCGGAAATCCCCACAGTTACCGACTAATGCCAAGAGAAACTCGATGTAACCCTTTTCTTTCGGTTGCGCAACGTTCGGTTGCGCAACGTTCTACAAGGGTCTATCAACTACAGCAGTTGTTACTCAAAAGAGACTTCCTCCAATATTCGGAGAAGTGGAAAGGATCCTGGCCTTGCTCAGTGTCTCAGTCACAGCGGACATTACCAATTTTCTCGTAACTGGATCGTCGAAATTGACCCCGCACAGACCATTGTAGATCGCCAACCTTCAAAACTCTGTCGCTCGTCGAAGTTAAGAGACAAAAATATATAATCACCAAGTTGGAGTAAACGAGCATAATATAGCTGCACACGAGCATAGAGCAGAAAAGAAAAGAAAACATTTTATCAACATGTCGCTACGACAGGCATCGTTGTTGCGCCCGCGCTTTGTTTTGCGCCACGTCAACGGCTTTGCGCTTAGACAAGGGCCTTCTTTTCACTCTATTGCAACTCGCAACCAACAAAGCCGGGCCGCAGGTAAGACGTGGTCCGAGACCGACAATACGCCGACAGTACCTTTCATCATCAACGGCAACAACTACTATGCCAAGAAGAGTTTCGACGTTGTGTCTCCTGTCACTGGCGAGGTGACGCATCGATGCGGATCTGCCTCTGTCGAGGATGCAGATGCCGCGGTCGATGCCGCAGCCGAGGCTTTCAAGACATGGAGAAGGTCAACGCCGTCGCATCGTCGTGACATCTTCCTCAAGGCTGCCGACCTCATTGAAAAGAAGGGCGATGAACTGGCCCAGATTATGTCAAGCGAGACGGGAGCTGCTGCGCCATGGGCTCTTTTCAACATCAACACAGCGGCTGACCTGACCAGAGATGCCGCTGGTCGCATCTCATCCATAGAAGGCTCGTTCCCTACGCTGATGGATCCTGACACAAGCGGAATTGTCCTTCGAGAGCCTTATGGCGTCGTTCTGTCTGTAGCCCCTTGGTAAGCCGCCGCCCCTTTTCACAAAGAGCCTTCCTGACCCGCCTCATCTCACAACCTGAAAACTAGGAACGCTACTTATATCTTGCCTGCTCGTTCTATGGTCGGCCCTGTTGCTGCAGGAAATACCGCCATCCTGAAAGCTTCAGAGCTTGCGCCCCGCACCATGTTTGCTCTGATATCCATCTTCCACGAGGCCGGTCTGCCCAACGGCGTCATGAACATGATTGCACACGATAGGGAGAGTGCGGCTGAGGTCACAGCAGCACTGATTGCCAACCCCCTCGTGAGGAAAGTCAATTTCACGGGCAGCACCAACGTCGGAAAGGCCATCGGAAGACTTGCTGGCGAACACCTCAAGCCGGTCCTCCTCGAACTTGGAGGCAAAGCGCCCGCCATCGTGTGGGAGGATGCAGATCTGGATTTGGCTGCCAAGAAATGCGCATTCGGCGCCTTGTTCCACGGCGGCCAGACCTGCATGGCCACCGAGCGCATCATTGTCCACAAAAACGTCAAAGCCCAGTTCCAGGAGAAGCTGAAAGCCGCCGTGAACGAGCTGTACCCTTCCAACGGCCCTGGTGCTATCCTTATCAACGAAACGGCCGTGAAGCGTAACAAGGCTCTCGTCGAAGATGCCACTTCGAAAGGCGCGACGGTGCTTCTCGGAGACGTCAGCGTTAGCGAGGCGCGCAAAGCTGAATTGCGACCTGTCCTTCTTGACAACGTGACGCCCGACATGGACATTTACAAGACAGAGACCTTTGGCCCAACGGTAGCCCTTTACGAGGTCGAGACGGAAGAGCAGGCCCTGGAGCTGGCAAACGATACCGAGTACGGCCTGACGTCTGCCGTCTTCACTGAGGATCTCAAGAGGGGACTTCGCTTCGCAAGGGGGATCGAGTCCGGGGCAGTACACATTAATGACATGACCGTCCACGATGAAGCAGTTCTGCCCCATGGAGGAACCAAGTCGAGTGGGTTTGGGCGCTTCAACGCAACGGCTGGACTCGATGAGTGGGTGAGAACAAAGACCATTACATTCAAAAATTAGTATATTGGGTTCTCTTTTGTTTTTTCCTTGTTTTGATGAAATGCGTCAAGAGACAAAAGTCAAACAAAGTGAGCGGATATTCTATTGTACTTTTACTTAATCACCTACGAGCTGGTTTGAATTAATTGAAAAAGCGCTCTACATTCACATTGACCCTTTTTTTTTTATTGCTTCACTTGATTCTTAAAAATCGTGAGCATTCGGAAAACATCTGTATTTTTTTTTCTATTCCCAAACTTCAAGAATTGAGCATATGATATATAAGAGAACGAATGCTATATAAACGTTGAGTGGGTATCAGGCTACTATTGTGTTAGCAGCAAAGGAGAGAAAAGGAGAAAAGGCGACAAAGTAGCTGTAAAGGAAGAAAAAATGAACACAAATCTATCCGGTTTATCAATCGCATGCTTAATGAAGTCAATGATACACAATAAACTTTAGCAAATCCGTTTCAAACAATTTGGTCTTCCTCGCCCACACGAATTAACTTCCTACCCGCCAAATGGAAGAAGTTCTCATGTCCGAAACTGTAAACGTATAATCGAGAATAGCATATTCTGCAAAACGTGAAGAATCACAGCCACGCTCGTAGGCAGCAGTTCTGGCCAGACGGCAAGATCCAACTTACCCTCCAACCCAACGTCAATGCTGAAGAAAAGAGCAATCAGCCCTCGAACGACAAGACTAGCCACCAGCTCACAACCCCACGTAACCATGGAAGCATAAAACGTGAGGTTAAAGTCATATTGAAGAGTTTCATCCTCGGCCTTGTCAAAGGCAAAATATGGATACACTTCTTTATTCGCACCAAAATGGAGCACCAAGATGCTCCCCAGGAAGGTGGCCATGGACGTATTTTCGGCCAGAAAGCGGATGAAGAGGTTTCGAGTTTGCAGTTTTTGATAAGTCTCGTAGGTCAGCCCACTAAGGCCTAGAATTGTGAGTATCTTGTGAAAGAGGCGGGTCATCATAATGGGCGAGATGATGACCAGCCCCGTGGAGGAGAAGATTTGAAGAATGATGAATTGCGACGGCGAGCGAAGCCGGGCGTACAGAGCTCGGACGTAGGTCTGATAGGTTAACATGAAATATCTGGTCAAGCGTGTCAGTGGCAGGTTCCGTCGCATTCAAAGCTACAAAGGGGAGACAAACAGCTTAAAGACCCAACTTAAAGGATAGCTCCCTACCCGCTCGCCTTCCTTGATACCCAAAACCCACCCTGTCAGGGCATCCAACAAATGCACTGTTACCACCCAGCCGTAGACGTATATAATAGTTTCAAAGTTATTGTGCGGCAACGTCCGGAGATAAATTTCAGCATACGCTTCTCCCAGAACATAGGCCATCAGCCCGATGAAGAGCGCCACGCAGAACCACAGAAACCTCACAAAGCTTGCTGGCAGCCATCGCCGTCGCAGTGTCACCCTGGTTGGCCCTGAAGGAGGCAAGACCCTCAAGACATCCTGCTCCCAAAGATCGTCTGGGAAATCGCGGCGCCGGCGTTCTCGGTTGGGGAATGAGTCGGGCTCTCCTGTCCACCATGAGGTTGTGAAGATGCGCTGTGTTTCCGATAAAGAGTGCCGTAGCCCAATGTGTCGTTCGTTTGTCATGAGAATAAGAAAAGCGATGGCGACAGGCATGGCCATGATGATGAATGTCCACGAGACCCATGCTGTATTGTGGGCAGTGAGAAAGCGAGTACAAGGGATGAAGTACAAGGGGATGGGTACTGCGAGAGACAGGATAGCTAAGAGAAAGACTGTGACTGGAAATCCAAAAGACCGCGGCCACCTAATGACGAGTTTTGTCAGTCAAGCTGAAGCTGCATGGCCACTCCATGGGAACAGCTACCACCTACCAGTTCAATCTGTAAAGGTTAAAAACTTTGGTTATCCAGATCAACGCGCTGAGGTTGTAGAAGCCATAGTAAACAAACAGGAAGAACCAAAAGTTGACCTGCACGCGGGCCGCACCGTGACCCGGTGTCTTGCTGTCAAATGTCGCCACAGTTCGTGTAAGTCGCAGCCAAACGCTGCTCTCGCCGTCGCCATCGTCGCCATCGTCCGGGAACGAGTACTGCGGGAAGGGAACTGCGCACCAGGCAACGGCCTAAGTTACACAAGCGTCAGCCTCAGCGCAACTGCAAAAGCGCTCACCCGCCGCCTATTTGAAGAGTACTCGTGGTAACATACCAGTGCCGCGGGCAGAAAAACCAGCAGTCCATACCGACTCCACCACCTGTCCACCACGCGCTTCACCGCCGACGGTCTTGGATCAACAAAGAGGTCGATGAAGTATCCCTGCCACAGCCGCTCCCATCTCGACATGCCAGCCAGAGCCTCGTCATCTCGGATGCCAGAGTTGCCTAGAGAGCCCAGGCGCGCCGCTTCGATCTCGGCCACAATCAGCGCTCCATATCCAACATGTATACTGTCACGGCCGTTTTCATAGTGGCTGGACAGCAAGCCCAACGGACTGCTCGGTCGACGTTGTCCGATGCCAGGGCGGGGAGGCACCGCTCGGTAGCGACCAAGCAACGGCGATGAGTCTGTAGGCCGCACGCGCGATTCAGTGCCTTGGGTGAACTGAAAGAAGGTGGGCATGGCAAACACGCAGGATGCACAAGAGAGAAAGAGGCGCGAGGCGAGCGACGCTGCTCGTCCTTGAGCCTCTCTTCTCGAGGTTGGATCTTTGCCGGTTTACACAACCAAAACAGCTCTCGGCGGCTCGAGCGCGGTCGTGCGATGCGGCGCTTGAGACAACAGGCGATCAGATCGGGATGCGATTCGCTCACATGAGAACAAAGGCCAATATGTATAGATGACCTACAGCAGGGTCTCGTGCGCGGAGGGGCATCCCTGCAGCTGCATGATGGGGGAAACAGGCCGCAGCTCGTGGTTGGACTGCGAAGCTGTCTCTAATCTGCGCATCCAGGCCATCCGCAGCGCAAAGGTCAGTGGCATTGGCACTAACTGCTGCACAGCTGGGCGGCAGAATGACGCGGTTGCCGCCGAAGGACCCCTGAAGCCACCTGGAGCCACCAGGCGGTGTGCCGGTAATGACATCACTAACAGCGCTACAGCAAGAGCACTAAGCTGGCGGGCAATTTAGCGGACGAAGATGCTGTGATTCCACACCTCGGTAAGGTTACCAGAGCCTGCTGACTGAGCTCTCAAGCTTGCCGCCAGGCAGGCAGTGGACGCTCGTTTATACCTACCTGTATCCAGTGCAAGTAAGTCAAGACACCTCACAATGGTTTCTTTCTTAAGAGTCTATGTATTTACTTTATTTTGTCCCATATCGCGTATTATTATGAATAGGAGCCAATCTAGAAGGTCAGGCCCTTTGTTGCTGTTGACTTCATGAGTATAACGAAACAAGCAATACTTACTACGCTGTAAATGTGTCCAAATTTTGCACCCAGTTTCCAAACTTTCTAAAAAAAAAAAAAAAAAACCATCTCGCGCTTCATATTATACAAGTACAAAGAAATCCCAGAATCGAACTCATTCCCCATGTTGATCCCTTGTCTATAAGCCAAGCCTATCCTCAGCTGAGTAAAGGCGATGCAAGTGTATCTCTCAATGCCTCGATGACTCCGCACCAACAGCTTCTTCTCTAGATATGACTGAGGCATCGTCTGCGTCTGAGAAGCCTCCCACCACATCGTCTGAAAACGCAACCGTTTTCGTCGAGGTTGATTTACGAGAAGGCTCGAGCACGTCTCCATTCCACGGCTTGCACTCTTTGACGTGTTCTCCACACCTCAGACAAGTCCAGCCCTCGCCCTCTTCCCGGTCCAGGCGCGTCGCAATGCAGACGAAGCAGTAGATGCATCCGCAGGGAATGGCTTCGTATGGGTTGGTAACATCAGTCTGCGCCGATCCGATCACGCCGCTAGATGCTGCCGCCGCCATAATTTCTGATTCTGACGACGCCGCAGCGTTCTGATCCTGGTAACAGATGGCACAGGTCCTTTCTGGCAAAAAGCCGTACTCGCCGCTCGCAGTATCGCCAACTTGTTTTGTGCTGACAATATCTTTGGTTTTCCGCCAGGTGCGGCTCAGCCATCGCCTCCAACGGTTGATGCCAATCAATGGCAGAACGAAGAGGAGGAATTCGGTGAAGGCGTGCCAGACAAGCTGGCGGTTGAGGTATTCAAAGGAAACTTCGCGGCTGACGTGGCTTGTGGGAGGCGCAAGCCGCATCCGCAAAACACGGTCGAGGATCGTGCGATACTGTCCGCGGAAGAGGAATATGAGAAAGGAGACGCATGCCGCGGCAGAGTGGACTGTTGTCAGCCCAGACGTCAATCGAGATAGCCTCTGCACCACAGGGGGGGGATCGCTGTATCCATCGTCCTGGTCTACGAGCCAGTCTTCCCATCTAGTCCATGCATATTTTCCAAACACTGTGACAAGGCCGTACAGCGACTTCTGTAGCTTCGTCGGGGGTGCCAGCACAGGGCCCCCTTTTCTGGCGTCGGTGTATTTGAGGTTCTGCAGGGCCGCTCCGTACGTCGCATCGTTGTCCCAGACCGTAAGCTTGAAAAGGATGGCCCTTAGCGCCAGCATGATCTCTGCAGACCAGTCATCCTTGAGATGTCCGCCGGCATAGTACTTGAGGGCATCGCCGACTTGTCCCTTGAGGAGCTCCAGCAGCTCTTCATCCAAGAGCTCGGCATCGACCTGCGCAACACGGAACGCAGGCCGAGTGTTTTCTATGGAAGAAGCCGAGTCCCACGCATTGGCAAGGCGGTTGAGCGGGTATGGCAGACGCTGCAGCTGCGTGTTCACGCGAGAGGCTTCGCGCTGAGCCGCGGTCCTGGCTCTGTGTTCGGCCTCGCGGGCCTGTCGTCGGGCAGCGACGCGCTGCTGGGCCTGGACGAAGCTCGAGTCGTTCATCAAGTCGGCATTGAGTTGCGGTTATGGATTGTCGTTGTTTGTCGCCTTGTGTCGTGTCGCTCCGTTGTGTTGTCAAGGATGCATTGCAGTGACGGCGGCTGTTGAGAGGCGCTGCGATCCGATTATGAAAGCTGAACGGCTAGATCGAATCAGCCTGAGCCGAGGTCTGGCTGGGGTGGCTTCGGCTCGTGGATCTGTGCGAGGTCGGGCCCACCAGCCGGTTCCAGCTTCCACAGCTCGATTTAGTGTGCGTGAGTTGCTTTTCTGTGAATATGGCGTCGCATTCTGGAGTATAGGCAGTATAACTTCATGTGCCGGCTAGCCATCGCAAGGCTTCTACCTAGGCAGGTCATCAGGCCCCTTGACGGCTTGTACGCGAGAACCAAGTATCATGTGATACAGTCCGTTGATCGTCTCAACTCGAATCCGCTACTACACCCAACACACTTCCAAATTAAGACCCTCCGGCGGGGTTTACATGAAAATCCTCCAGTGATGGCATCATATCCATGGGCTTCATGTTTTGTGAACACAATTTGACGCATTTTCACTCTTCCTGCTTACCATGATCTGTCTGCCTCCTATCAATAAAAGTCATCTTGTGGATGGAGCGCTGTTGACACGGCGGATACTGATATTGCCACAGCCACTTGTGCTCCCTATCAGCCATTACCGAGACTTGAGAAGCCACAAGGATGCACGAGATCCGTCAGACGAGTTGGGTCGGTAAGACTGTAAGACCCTTCATGTGCCAGCCAGACACATGGCTGGGGTCCAAGGTAATGCATAAATAAAAGCAATGACTTTCCCATGTCTAGGTGGTTTCTTTATCCCAACCTGCTGCTCGCAATAACTAGACTCGACTTAAACTCACGCCTTCACGAATATACGCTGTGATTCCTCTGAAGAGAGCGATTTCTCTGGACTTGTTTCGCCTTGTCTGACTCTCATCAAATTTACGATTTTAAATGGCGCGCGGTTAACCGGACTGTTGCCTGGCCATCATCTCACTTTGAAGCTGAGAGGCGTCGCGTCTGCTCAGAAAACAACGCCGTCTGTTACGATACTTGTGCTATAATCTTATCGACGAAGACGAAGCATGAAGTCCACCACGAACAGCAGCAACATCTCATGTCATTCTGTCCTGGTGCCATTTGAGGGGCCCCAAGCAATACCGCCCAGCCCTCGGCCTTATACCGCCACTCATGCCTCCGCCTATACATATCGCTACCGAAGAATCCATCATAGAAAAACTCGCAATCTACCGCCTTGAGCTGCCAGCCTCGCGAACGAATCGGATCAGCACGCTCTCCCCAGGCTCTGTGAAGGTCGCATCGCATCGCATCTACATACAACATACAGCACATACAGAACCCCTACAGGCACTCTTCCCACTAAATCAGCGGCTCCTCCCCCGCTACGCTCCCCATCGCGTTAGACGGCACTAAAGTAGCAGACCCGCAGACAATGCAGCCTAGCTCTAAACCGAGCTTCTTTCATCAACACCACGAGAATCCACCACGATTGCCTTCTGGATCCCGCATATCGGGCGCATCTGCCTGGCCGCTGCTTGTGTTTGCTGCTCTCTTATTCGCCATCACCAGCCGTATGACTCATCTCTCGTCGCCACAACGCGATCCCGCCATATCACGTCGATCAAAACATCGCATTCCTATAATAATAGCTGCTGCTGCCTCTTTCGCGCGATTGCAACCCCTGCCCCGTCGTTCACGCCTTGGGGGCTTTCTACAAGTTCCCTGACAAGGCCTTAGATCGTGGCTTTGGGAGCTCGGCATACTTTAAACGAGATCTTGAAGGATTTAGTGGCATTGGCTGATTCTAGTGTCAATCAACACCACCATCCCTTCCCTTGAACGCAAGGGAAGAGTCGCAACAAGCAGCCGGAGCCGCCTACCCGACTTACTATCGCTCGTTTTGCCAACCCGCATTCCAGTCACCATCCTTCGTGCCAATACCTTCCAAATCGTAGAAATATGCCGCCGCGCCGGCGCGAAATCCCCGCCGAAGGCTCATGGCGCCTTGTCGATGGCGAAAATGATAGCTTCGACACAAGCATCATTGATACGGCGTTCGGAGACGATTTCAGCCCTCCCTCAAGCGCTATGCCATCTTCTGGATTGCCCACTCAACAATCCTTTTCGCAAAGTCAGGGCAGCATGAGCTTTGCGTCTCAAGACAGCATCCGCGATTTTAATACCTTCCAAGACGACGAGCAAGTCATCTTGCGCCAGCCTTTCCGGCCAACCCTGACTTCAAGCGCTGCTACGTCTATGCAGCGTATTTCGTATCTGCGACCCCCCGAACTACAGCTCCGCATGCCTCTCGTTGAAGCCAATAATCTAGTAGCGAGCGAGGCCTCGCGAACTGCAAAGGCTGACGATGATACCGAGGAAGGTAGCGTATCGTCAGAAGACGAGCGCCACGGGGCTTGGCACGAGGATGAGGAGAGAGAATATGCTAGGCTTCTAAGGGAGCAGAACGAGACTTCGCTTAACTGGCAATACGCCGAGCCAAATTCGCCATCATCATCAACTTCAAGCTTTTCTCAGAAACTAGCCCAGGCCTTTGCCTTCTTCTACCGTTACACCGCAGTACCTCTCATAATCGCCCTCACAGCATACCTCTTCTATTCGAATGGTATCTCGTTTGAGAAGATCCAGTCCTTTACTTTCGATTCTATAAATGAGATTCCCAGCGTTTCCAACTTCCAGCTTGGGTTTTTTGAAACCGAGAAATCTAGCCGCTCTGCTACTTCTTTCATTGATTTCACCAACCTCATGGAAGTTCAATCGGGATTTGAGAGTGTGCTGGACAAGAGCGCTTATGGCCTCTCCATGCCACTTGAATTAAAGCGTTCAGAAATCGCTACTCGAAGCTTGAGATCTCTCCTCAAAGAGAGCGAAATCGTGGCTAGGGAGGATTTCATTATGGAGCTCAATGCTTACATAGACAAGGTCGGTCAGGCAGGAGGAAATCTGCAGACATTTTATATCCATGTCGGATCAACAGTTGATTCCGTCATCAATATTAACCGCTGGACTCTTCGTCACATCAACTCTCTGTCCATGGAACCAGAGGCGCCTTCTCTACCTCCTGCCGTGGCCTGGATTGTCCGGCCCCTAAGTCTATTCAAATCGTCAGAACAAGCTGGTAATGATCGGGCTTTGCTGGATAAATACTCCGAGCATATCAACCTTGTTCAGGATCGATTAGATAAGATAATTGAGGAAGGAAAAGCTCTCTCATTACTCCTCCACCAAGGCCAGACTCACCTAGGCGCAATTAATGACCAGGCCCAACGCCTCTCTAGCGCAGAGAAAACCAAACCAAAATCATTTATATCCGCTCTCTGGGCTTATATCGGGGGCTTAATGGAAGAAGAGCGCAACTTCGATGAGCAAATCACCCTGCTAAAAGAAGTTAATGTACAATATACAAATGCAATGTCTCATCTCTCATCTCTGATTGATGAGCTCAAGGATATACGACTCTATCTGGGAGATCTACTCAAACGCAACGATGAGCCTTCCGTAGCTTGGGGAGAGGAACCAAGGACCCAGACTCATACCACGCTGAGTGAGCAGTATGAAATTATTAAGAATGCCCTGGAAAAGCTTGAACAGGCCAGAAAGAGAGCAGGAGTGAGCGAGTCAGAGAATGAAACAGAAACCAATGTCCAGGCCCAGACCCAGACCCAGGCCCAGATCGAGACTGAAACCGAAACTGAGATAAGAGATGAGATTATTTACTAATGGAAGTGGAGCAGAAGGAAGCCTCTAATGGTTTATCATGGCATAGAACGAGTTATTAAGAGGCTATGGGTTTTTATCTGGTCATTTTTGTCCCCTTTTTTGTTGTTCCCTTTTCAGCTTTACGTTTCTTTTGGCGTTGTTTCATTCGTCTCACATTAGGACTTCGCGGCGTTTCCGCAAGTATAGCTGCTCGAGCACTCTGATTTTAGCGTCGCCTCAGAGCTACGAGATATTGGCATCATTTCCTTTTTTTTTGTGTATAGGTACTATAGGGCATTTAGGTATAGGCATCTGTCATGGAGTGGAGTAAACCAAATCAATAGGGAATTCAAACATTAGCCAATAATTGCTGTATCGGTGATTCCAAGCCCTGAGATTATATGCTAAATATGTTATTTATCCATATCCATCATTCTAATTGACCATATGCACCTTATTATAACACCGTCGGAATCATAGTTCTTCATCTTCATCCTCTCCCGTTCGCCGCTCTCGCCCCCTTTTCCTAATAACCAACGAACTCGCTGCTACGTTCTCCCTCCATCCGCGAGCAGCCAGAATCGGCTTCAGGAACCCATCCACATGCACCGCCCCAAATACCTCATCCTCGCTATCCCAGTCCTCTTCTTCATCTCCGCGCCCAGGATGTACAAGTTGCATATGCCGTCGGAGGTTCTGCTTCCGCGCAAAGCCCGTGGTCGAACGCTCGCAGGTTGGGACCGGACAGAAGTGGAAGCCGGCCGAGGAGCGCGACCGGGATCGAGATTTGGAATGCGAGCGGTTTCGTGGGGCTGATGACACAGAGTGAGACGAGGAGCGTCCGCGGAAGGGCGAGGAGCTGAGGCGGCGGTTTGAAAGGCGGCTATGTGATGGCTGGCGAGATGTACGGCGAGATGATAGAGCGGTAGCAGCATCTTCTCCGCTATCCGAATCAGAATCGTCATCTGGACTGTTAAGGTTAATTTTCTCTGGGCGATATTCCATTGTGTGAAAAGGCGGTCCTCTCGAAGCAGGAACTTCGTCCAAGCGCCGCATAACCATTCCCTCGCCAAATAAATTCGCACATCGCTTAGCCGCCTTTGCAATTACTTGGTGAGAAAAGCCTGCCAGCGCAGCGGCACCAATGACATCGCTCCAGTCGCGGAGGCCGAGCCTGCCAAGTCGTCTCTCCTGGGCACTAGCCTGCGGATCGATTCCCAGCTCTTCCTCCTCTCTAAGGAGGGCCGCTTCACGCTCCAGTTTCTCATCACCCTGGCGGAGCCATTCTTCGAATGCTGCATCTCTGTCCTTTGCGGTGCTTGGGAGTCTCCTGTGCGATTCGCGTGCGATGCGAACCAGCATTTCGTCGTGAGTCTCTCCTTCGCGAGGGACATGCACTTTTCGTGGACGACCACGTTTGCTGGCATTAGGCGTAGTGGCTCCGTCTGTGTGTGGAGAGGCTGTTGCTCCTGTGAGCTTCGTGCTGCGAGGACGGCCACGGCCTCGTTTGGGACCAGAACGAGTGTCGGATTCCGAGTCGGATGTTGCGGATGAATCAGATGCATAATTTGTGGTGGCGGTGCGGGCATTGTGAAGAATATGTAGTGTAGCATCTAACTGCGAGAGAATATGTCGAACAGATGGCTTAATGAGTGCGTAGGATAAATCGTCGTTGCAAGACATTACTGGTTCGTATGTCTCTGGGGTCTTCCTCTTCTTTCCACCTGATCGTGCTGAGTGGAGTTCATCCTCACCATGGCTTCGACCTCCCTCATCGAGCGGCATCATCTTCATATCTTCCTGACCAGAAACAGAAGAGGGAGACGACGGAGCTGGTATATTTGACACTTTTCCATCTTCTCTCTCTGATCCTCCTATATCCAAAGAGATCGGATCTCCCTCAATAGATGCAAGTACCGTTTTCCTCTTGCTTTTGTGAAAACGCTCTCCAGCTATTCTCAGTATTGTTGCTCCGAGTTCATCATGCAATTCAGAGCTAGGCATCTGCTTCTCCGTCTTGCGAAATGTAAATCTGTCATAACCATCATCCTCTCTCTGGGTATCCTTCTGCCGCGGCACGTGCCTTTCATTTATCGGCCATGCGGTCCAAACTTTTGGTGGCGCCCATATACCTTGTTGCCCATTTTCCTATCACCAAAGGTCAGCCAGCGTTCTCGTTCGCATTCATAAACTAAGATCCAGATGCGGTAGATCAACAGGGTAACTTAATAATGGGTAGGCATACCATAGTAACCGTGACATCCTGCGCCGTCTTAGCATCTTTGCCGCGCTTCTTCAGCGCAAACGCGTTGTACAAATGAACCGCCAAATCTTGGTCTTCCACAGCCTCCATCGACTGCCAGAGCCGCCGCTCTTCTGCCGTCATGCGCTGCCATGTTCTCTGGTGTCCCGTCCAGCGATTTGGTCGATTATCATGTAGGTCTTGAGAAGTGACAGATGCGATCTCGTCGCTATCGAGATCCCATTCTGGAGAACTTCGATCCATGTCTGAAGATCACCGCATCACTCGATATCGATAGATGGGTCTTTCATGCGTCGATAAATTTGAGAGTCGTTCCGTATTAAAAATTTTGAAAAGAAACTTCTGATCTTCTTTTCTTTGATGAGGTCAGCATTTAACGTCAATATTGATGAGAAATGAGGTTGAGGTGAATTGAATTGCTCTGGTGAAAAGTATAAGTTCACGTGCTAAGAAGAAATTTCAAGTCCCTCTTACCAAAGCACAGTCTTCCAACTTTTATCAACGAATTTATGGCTCTCAATCAAAGTATCACTTCCGTACACTTTTTATCTCAAAATCATCTCTATTAAGGATAAAAAAACATTTTATTTAAACCGCATATACGCCGTTGAAACCCATTTACTACTAGTATATTAAATAGTACATCCCGAATCTATGCCTTCGCCGCCTTTTCCTTCTCCACCTTTCTTCTCTTTGAGCGCAGCTTAGCATCCTCTGCACTCTTCTTGTTGTTTGTGTACTGCATCTGCTCGAAAAGCTTTCTCTTCTTCTTGCTCAGCATACCCTTGGCTCGCTCCAAGTCTTCGGCCTCTTCGCGGGCCTTCTTTGCCAGGGCCTTTCGTGCATCCTCCTTGGCCTTAGTCTTGGGGTTAGCCGTCTTTGACTGGACGGTTTTGCCGGCCATCTCTGCTTCAAGCTCGATCTGGCGCTGGAGGGCATCATTGTGATCTTCTTCTTCCTCTTCCTCTTCATCATCCTCATCCTGCTCATCCTCGTCCTCTTCGTCCTCGTCTTCATCTTCATCTCCTGATTCTGCAACATCCATGCCTTCTACAGTCTCATCCGCATCAGCCTCTTCATCATCGTCACCAGCCTCAAGGGCTTCATGTTCAGGCTCCTGGTCCTCAAGAGGCATTGTCGGGTCGTAGGCGCCTTGCACCTTGCGGACGAATGGACTCAGATGCGGGGGAAGTGATGCACCAGGTGCGTACAAATGAGGCTCCTTCAATTCGCCATCGTTGACGGAATCCCAGACCCACTGGGGCTGGACATATATCCGGCCAGGCACACGTCGGTTGGCCGCCAGCTTCTGCGCAGTCTGGTTGTCCTCACCATCGCCATCCTCGTCCATTGAAGCTTGTATAGGGGGTCGGTCGACAATCTGGTGTGTGATTGATGGATCTAGTTCGTCCGTTGTGAAGGCACCACCACCAAGCACGGCATCCCAGCCAACTCGCTTGCAGCCAAATGACTTGAGGATGAACTCGAGTGGCTGGCGGGGAGTCTCACGGGACAGGTAAATTGTGAAGTTGGAGAAGAGAGAGTTGGGGTTGGTGCCATTGTAGGATGGCTGGAGCAGGATGTCGCCTCCAGGAGCAGCGGGCTCGAATTTGTCAATGGCACCAGCTGCATCTTGGTCAACCTCGTCGCTGTCTCCATTCTTGGCTTCTTCAGCGGCAGCGCCGTTTGAGTCGCCATTCGTGATGCTCTTCAGAACTTTGTTGACAGCGGCTTGAACCTTAGGATCCGGCTTGTGAGCAACATCCTCCAACTTCTTCTGCTCTTCGCCGCCAATTAGAGTCTTGCCCTCCAGCGTAAAGGCACCCAGCTCGGCAGCATTCTCATCCTTGACGGCATCAAACTTGGGTGGGTACTTGAGGCCAATTGAGGTGTACAGTCTAAAGTTGACGAAGCCGAGGAGCGTCATGTAGAACTCGACAAAGGTTCCCATGATGCGGAAGTCGACATCGCCAACGATTCGCTGGTTGAACCTGTAAGGAACCAGCCATAGAACGTCTTCACCTTGAATGTTTGCCTGATAGTAGATACCCTTGATGGACAGGAAAGACTTGGTGAGGCTCTTTGAGACAATGAGATAGTGCTGGAACTCGAGGCACAGTCGCTCGCAGCGGGCAATCATCTTTGCCGGCACCATAGAGGTCGACGGCAGGTTCGCGAAGAGGAAAAGCATGGAGAGACAGTCGTCCAAATCCCTCAATGCGTCAACAAATGTCGGGTAGCGCTCACGAACCACATGATCCAGAGTATAGGTCGGCTTTCCCGTCTTCTCTGGGCGGCTGGCATTGGTCTCTAGTCTCTTGGCGTCGCTGACATCTCCTCGACCCAATGCCCTTGAGATCTTCTTCTCCAAGGACTTGTGGTCGCGGAACTTTTGCACTAGCGGCTCATGGAGAAGATATTGAATGTCTTTGGTGTAGTAAAAGGTTGTCGAGGCGGTAGAAGACTTGGAGACCTTCTTTTTGCTGCGAGGCTCGCGAGGGTAGATTCCCTTCCAAATGCAAAGCTTGCGGAAATCGGGAAGGCTGAGTTGCAGTTTTCGGATCGCCTGATTTCGCGTCACAAAATTCTTAGCCGCACCGGCCTGTCCCTTCTTCTTTATCCGCGCCATTGTGTTGATTGTTGGCGATATATGGTGTTGATGCTCGTTGGGAAAAAAAGGACCGCGGGGCAGTACAATCGCCAATTGTATGAACTGAACTTTTTTTTTCTTCCTGCCAAGCTGGAAATTTTAATGCCATGCGCCACCGCCCAAGTCTCTGCCGTTAATGGGACTAGCCTGCCAATTTGGTCTCACCGCCCGACCCGCCTAAGCCACTCACAAGCCACTTCTCAGGTCCGCCTGTAGAAGCCTGGAGAGCAGCGCTAAACATGCCAGAGGATCGCTAACACCAGTTATTGGCCAGCAAGGCTGAGCTGCGGCCAAGTGGCCTCCGTAGCGATGCTAGCAACCTCCCAAACCTGCAATATCCGTTCCCCCTCGCTCAACATGGCCTAGGAGATGCCATGTCGACCACCACCACCATGACTTTGCAGAGCAAGGTCGGCGTCTTCGCTGGCGCTGCCTTGCTGAGGCTCATCCTGTTTGCCGCATTCCCCAGCCTGCCCGATCTGCTGACCGGCCGCGTCGAGATCTCCACGCCCGTGACGAGCTTCAAACGATGTAAGGCGCATCGCGAACCCCACCGCAGAGACACGGCAATTGAGCTTGATGCGCTGACTATCTTTTGATTTTCGCTGTTGGCGACTTAGTGCAAGAGGGACTGTTCTTATACAACCACAATGTTTGGCCCTACGACGGCGGTGTCTTCCACCAGGCGCCGCTGCTCCTCCCGCTATTCTCGCTGCTTCCAGACGTCAAGACATGGCCCATCTTTACGGCAGTGCTGTACATCCTCGTGGACCTTCTCAGCGCATACGCGCTCCTCATAATAGCAGATTCGGGAGAGGCCGGCCAGTCGAAACTCTACACATCGCCCCGGCGAGCGAAGAGGTCCTCTGGGCTTCTGGTAGCTGCGGCGTATGACAGCCCCCCATCCACGAGAGTGAATTCAACGGACGTGCAATTGGTGCTAACCGTAGCCATGCAGCTTCTTGTTTAATCCCTACACTCTCGCGACTTGCATTGGCCGCTCAACCAGCGTCTTCACAAACTGCGCGATTCTCTTTGCCATTGCAAAGGCCCTCTCCGGCTCCCCCTTCAACGCCATGGTCGCCATCTCATTCGCCTCATATCTATCCATGTACCCGATTCTCCTGCTCCCACCTCTTGTTCTCCTCGCCTATGACCGCCAATCTGAAAAGCGACGTATCGGCTCCGTCATCCAGTTCTCGGTTAAGACTGTCCTGATCGCCTCTGCCTGCATTTCCGTCCTCTTAGCCATGTCCTTTGCCCTGACAGGCAACTCGTGGGACTTCTTGGCTCGAACATATGGCATCCAGCTCACTTTATCCGACCTAACTCCCAACGTCGGGCTGTGGTGGTACTTTTTCATCGAGATATTCGACTCGTTCCGGGCTTTCTTCCTGGCCGTCTTTTGGCTACACCTCGTAATCTATGTGGGTGGCCTCTCTATCCGACTGCGCACCCAACCTCTGGCTGTCTTGACAATTCTCCTGGGTATCTTCGCCGTCTTCAAACCATACCCATCCATCGCAGATACCAGCCTGTTCCTCGCCATGTTGGCTTTATACCGGCACCTATACCCCATTATGCGATATACATATGTTGCCTCCGCCACCATGCTATACGCGACCTTCCTCGGCCCTGCATTTTACCATTTGTGGATATACGCTGGTAGTGGCAACGCCAACTTCTTCTACGCCATTACACTGGTGTGGAGTCTGGCACAAAGCCTGTTTGTATCTGATCTGACATTTGCCGTGTTGAGAGATGAGTGGGAGGTGGAGAGGCCAGAAATGGTGGGCAAAGAGATTCGACAAATATAGAGCGACTGTTCCGCCCGCTGGATTGAAACACTAATAGATTTTCAAAGTGATTGGGATATCGTTTTGCGGATCAAACATATAAATACATGGGCGATGAAAGTGGCTCATAAGAAGCAAGCATTTATCATAGCGAAAGAAAACCATTAAATATAATGATATTACCAAAATGTTGAGATTATGTTCTTCTTTCTTTCCTCTTTCTTTCTTTCTTCTTCTATTTCTTTAATCTACTTCGGAGTCCACTTCCACCAACCTTCCACCAGGCCCTCCGTGATCTCGAGTTCCTAAATCAAGACCACTGGGTACTGGCTGATAGGGCCCCATAGCACTACTTAGCATCGAGCCGAGCTGTCCAAAATCGCTCAGCCTCGACTGCTTCCGCCGAGGCTGCCAGGATTGAGTGGATGCTCCGAACGGCTGCATCGCCCTATAGGTCTGGAACCCATAGCCAGTCGCCAGGCCGGTAAGTACCACGCCCACGATCAACATCAGAGCTCTCTGGTCTAAGCCTTTCGTCTGCTGTTCCGCCCTGCGGCGTACTTCCGACGCGTATTGCTCGCCTACGTTGGGGAGATGGCGTAATACAGAGTCGAAAACGCGGCCGCTGAAGCGAACGGCAGAGGTCGGGTCGGGGACCGCCCAGGGAAGATTGCCGCGTCCGGCGATGTTTCTGGCGAGCATAGAGTCGACAAATTTGTGTAGTCTTGGGGTTTTCGATTCAAGCCAATCTTTGAGGAACGCTCGGGGTATAGGAGGCTTCTGCATGAGAGCTAGATATCCGAATGCCAAGCAGTCGAGTGAGGTAACTGGAGCGTCAGCGAAAAATCTAGGGTGATCTTCACTCTCTCCCTGTATTAGATCATCCAGCACCGTCAGACAGTCTTCAGTCAGACTAAATAACCGGATTGCTGTTGCCTGCTCTGGCGTCATCTCCTCATGGACAGTCTTCTTGATCATCAAAGGGATATGCCGCCGAAACGTCTCAGGCAGTGCGTCCCTTCCAGCACTTAGATGAAGGCCGCTACTAGGATCAAAATCGCTGTCCAGTTCGGCGAGTCCGAGGTGCTCGGCACGCTTGATGGCTTCTGATCTAATCAAAGTTGGAACCGTCCACGTCAGGGGGAACGATAGCAGTGAGCTATATGCTGGTCTGGTAGTAGTGGCCCAATTAGCCGCGGAGACATAGAGAGACAGGTCTACAAGAGGTCCTGCGTGAGCCCGCAAGTAGGCGCTGTAGGCGACGCTGTCTGCGCGCTGGATAGGGCTGAGATTCTGGTCTAGGCCATCACAAAGGGCTGTTGATGCCAGGTACTGGACAATGGGCTGGAATCCGCTTGTCCAGTTACCCTCATGATTTAATGCTGGTAAGAGATCTAATCACTAAGAATCAGCCATCCTGCATTGACATCACTTCCGAGACCGAGCAGCTCCGAGTGGAATGAGTGAATGAATGGTGAAGAGTGAAATTAACGGCTTACTCGATGGGCTGACGGAGGGGTCGTTGCTGGGTATGAGACGCCATGATGAGGCGGGCAGCGCGTTGTGAAAGTAGGTTATAATGGCTAAGCATTCTGCATCAATAGATGGCAGCCCAAAAGCTGAGCCCCAGACATGAAGATGTAGCATCGCGGAGTCGTTGGATTTGCCACGTAGATGATGTCTGCGCAAGGTGAAAACTATCGCGGCAGTTTGGGAGGGCAGTGGCGTTTCGATCCAATTTGCGGTCAATTCTCTTTGAGTGATTGGCAGATTGATGTACGATTTCTTGTGATGAGATGGTTAGATTGTCAATATCAAATCGTTCGTTGCCTTTGACGTTGAAAAAGATTGGGACTAGAACAAGAGGCATCAATTCCCAAGAAAGGTTTGGTCGCTGGTCCACAATTTTGGCGAATTCTGTCAATGTTACTGGTTCATGTACTTTAAGATGCGCCACCAGCAACGTCTTCGAACCTACATGTCTGTAGTGGTCTAATATTCGTTGAACGATTTGTAGTATTATTTTCTTCAGATTATATTTATTTCATCATTTATTTATGATACGTTTCAGTGAGAAGTTGGCTGTGGACTTCCCCGCAATCGATATGCACGTACATACATGTATGATGTGGCCGTGCTAAGAAAGAAGGGATTGACTTTGTACAATGGGATTGTAGACTTTAAAGTGAAGCCTGACAAAAAAAAAAAAAAAAATTTTTTTATCCTGTTTTTTTCTATGTATTATTCGCCAAAGGCAACGATATGTGTTTGTAGTTGCGGGTGCTTGCGAGCTACTGTCTTTAGACCACGTAGACTGCCAACCGATGTCATACTGTATCTCGATCAGACAATATAACCCGTCCTAACAGTGATATCCAAAAATGATTTTTTGCAAGACAAGATTCAGCCCATGTGAGTTTAGGGCTCCGTCAGTTCAAAAATTTTAACTTGTAGTGAACCAGACAACACCGATAATGTCTAACTTTAGAGGTGGGCATCACAAACAATTACACAAGATGCGCATATAGTTGACCGTATAAAAATACCTTTACACATAAATCGCGATACACTTGTAAGTGGAGGAGGAGAGAGAAACTCAGCTGCTATTTCCAGCATGTTTACTTACAACTACTTCATGAGCCACTGCCTTTTTCCAAGTCGGATGTTTATTGTTCCATGGTTTCATCGCAAAGGAGCTTTAAATTCATTCATTCAATCAGTACACATTTTAGTCATCAAACATACTATTCAATTATGACGGTTATAAAATCTATTCGGACCGCTGCACTGCATTTCTCAAGACATTGGCCAATGCGGTATCTTAGAGTGGGATGTCACTTATACACATCTGCTTATAAAACGATGTGATGGTAGGTAACTACAGATTGCATCCTACCCATGACAAGCTTCATTCTTGAGAACATTCACGACTCAGTAAAATCTGAGCACAACAGCTCAGGCCATGTGCTACCCTTCAAGCCGGGAACATCAGGCCACAATTATGCTCTGATGTCGTCAGTACGACCACACACTTCATTAACAAGAGACAATTGCCAGTAAGTCACACAGACCCGTTAAACAGTCTCCAACTAACAACAATAGGCATGGCAAAGAAAGACACGCCACCCTCAATTGGAGATGGGCAGTGGAACCTAGCCTTGGCGTATTGTGTACCTCCCAACAACCTGGAAATAACAATACTTCGAAAAGTTACAAACACTCCTCCCACGTGGATCGTCAAATCCAATTCTCAATGTTTGCCAGCTTGGCCTCATTTCTCTTGCTGGTTAGAATGGCAAATAGTTTTCTATTTTAGCTCAGATCTAGATTCGCAGTAATATGTAGTTCGACGACATGGGTTTCGGCATCCAAAGAGCAGCTGGAATACAGGCATATCCATAGCAGCAGCTATTAAGAAGCCCTGCCCTCCTCATTTCGCATGTGAAGTGGCTTGATATAGTCGAAAAGAAATCCGGGGGACCCTTGGTAAGACACAGAAGCGTATATTACATATCATAAAAAAAAATGGCGCCAAGACATCTCAATCTCAACAGCACTTGACAGACAGGTACCTCGTATATACGGAGTAATAACCATATATGTTTGCATCCCGATATAGAAACAAACTCAGGCCATGTCTTATCAGGGTTGTCATTGGGAGATATCCATCTTGATAGCACTGGAGGGTGTGGCTTTCGAGCTTTGTCAGACAACACATGCTCGTATAGAGCAGGGTGGCATGATGAACTTCTCGAAACAATCTATTTAGCGATGGTTGCATACACACAAGACTGCACAAACCGTCATGGGCTACACGTCACGCAAACTACATTGTCGGCATGTACTGTATGTACAGTAGACTATGTGCTTCTCCAGGCAGACCCCAAGGGTCATGTGTCACTGCATGTGGTACGAGAGACGATCGTGGCGCCTCTTTCGAAGCCCACCCCGGCGAGCTGAAACGCAAGGGAACATGTCAATCATTCGTCCATCGTTGACTCAACCAAGCGTCTTCTTGAGCCGGGCTAGAACGACATTGGCATTAGCCAACGAATACTCCCCCAGCCATCCCTGGCAGTGACAAACAGAGCAAGATCCTATCAAACGTAAGGTAGCTATCTATTCAACGACAATAAACGTTAAACACCAGGGATACGTGGCAAGCAACTGTCCAGCCGCACAACCACCGCCATCAACAATAACAGACCAGACCAGGCCAGGGCACCCCTCAGCCGCGCGACAGCACGAGACCGTCTCCTGCGTCTCAAGAAGATGATTTGCTCGTTGCACAACGAATGATCTTCCTGAGACGCGGCCCCCCCCCCTCCAAGAAAGAGTAAAAGACGCCAGCGGGGATCGCCGGGGTTCTGGTGGCTTTCTGGGATGCGGGATTGGCGATGTGATTGGACGCATCGGGGGGTTGGCTATCGCAATCGGCATCGCATCGCAATTTCAATCCAGCTTTGCAGCGATTTGCTTACTTGTGCATGCATGTCCAGCATGTCCCCTTTCAACACCGCCCCCAACGAAAAAGGAGGGTCTGGAGGGTGGCGAAATTTTATGTTTCAGAAACCTGGAGGCTGCAGCAAAGAACTAAACGGCACTCACGGGTTCCTGCTGTAGCTGGACAGACAGAAACGGGTGATCCTTGCGTGCCCACCGCCGTCAGCACCATGTTTGGGGCCTTTATCGCCACTGCAACGCCAGCTGTATGTAGACGGTCCAGGTCGTTCAGGTCTGGATGCAGGTCCATATCCAGCCAGGCACAGGCTTGTCATACAGTATTAGGTAGTAGTGCTAGCAGTAGTGGCAGGCTTGGTTTGGCGGGTTCGGAGCAATGGTGAATTGCCGTGCCGTGAGCACAGCCAACAGCGTACTCGTATCAAGATCATTTGCCGTGTCTATATTACATCATGATTACTGCTGCTCTTTTTTTTTTCCCCTTTGTTTTACGAACCGTTGAAACAATCCAGGCCCTAAACCCCAAAATATGTTAGTTGTTCATGTTGTTTTGTTTGCTTCGCACGTGCGATGCATGCGACAAACACCACTACGCAAATCGCCTCTCGCCCCCTTTAATCGTGCATATGGGTAATATTACAGGCTTCCATTTGTGTTCTTTTTCGTTTTCGCCACAGATATGCAGTGTTCAGGTTGTAATTAAAATTGTATGGGGAACGGGGCTATTCCGCTTTCGATCCTGCAGGGGTCTGCCACTGCAAGAAGAGCATTTCGATTAGAGATGAAATCCCCCAGGTGTACAAGGCGTAGTTAATAGTACATGCCGCTATTACCACTTTAATTGCCTTACTAGATGGAGATAACGAGCAGTAGTTACTCCGTAGTGCTCCATATCGCTGAATCTCGGAAGAGGATCACAGCCGCCACCGTGGTCCGATTTCCTTTCGAATTTCTCCGAGTCATGAAAACATCAAACTAGCAGAAAAAAAAAAAGACGAGGAAGAAAAGAAAATAAGGCCACGATCCTAATCTCATCTAGCAACGGTAGCTCCCCTAATTAAGACCAGATGGGCCCTGACTAGCACCGCCACCTCAGCGCTGTTTGTCTAATTCTCACTAGAAGAAGCCCCGAGGAAAAAGAAAAGAAAGTTTGGCATAAAAAATTAATAGCTTCAGTTTAGAGAATTTCTAGTAGCAATAGTACGCTCCACGGCACTCGTTCTCGGCGTGAAGCCATCGTATTAAAGTACACGCATCTATTCTCGTCACAATTATCATGGGTATCCTTACAACATTCCATCGCGGCTTAGCTTAATAAAGAAAGACGTAAAAAGGCAGCTAATTAATTCAACACATTTCTCTTATTCAAGGTCGTAGTAGCAGTATGTAGTAGTAGTATATACGTATTTCCATAAGTAATCAGCATGAGAAACTAGATAATCCCGGCGGCGGCCTCCCCGTGATAGCCTCGGCCGAAAGAAAAACAATCGGTTCATTTTAAAGTCCCTTTTTTTTTCCTTTTGCCCTACTACGGTCCTCTCCCCCACACGCCTAGGCCCTTTTTTTCTTTCCCTTCTTCCTAGCCACCCCCCGGCCCTTCGGAAGAGAACGTGAAAATCGAGGAACAATCTTGTCTTGTTTTGCTTTTTTTCTTTTTATACGGTAGTCGCGCAAAGCGCTGATTCTCCGCTAAAAAGTAGTAGTATGCATACCAGCTGAGTACTCCCTACCTCAGAGCCGCCTCTAGCGGGTGTGTAGTGTAGCAATGAACCTTGGCAAACGGAATGCGGCAACGATGGCCGAAAAAAAGAAAAGAAAGAGAGGCCTTGGCATGATCTGAGTGGTTTGCATCGATGAGAAAGAAAGAGAAAGAAAAAAAAAAATGTCCAGGGTTTGTAACGTACCATGCATTCCTTCATCGGATTACATCGATGTAAGTCGGAGATAGGGCCATGTAGGCCCTTTTTTTGCTCTCTTTTCCCTTGTCGCAGCGTGGTATTCCGGAGGCGCAGCGCGAGGCACGAGATTGAATGCGGAACGTAGCACTGGCTGTTCTCTTTGAGCACCTAATAAAACACCTCGCCCCATACTTGTCTCAAATTACAGGCGACCAGTCATTTTTGTTGCGCATCGGACGATCACCCAACAAAGATCATAGCACCAGAATAGCCTAGAAAGGAAAGAGACGAGTGGAACGGAACGAAGAGTTATGAAGTAATAGTAGCAGAAATGCTCAAGGTTTTCATTGCAAACATGTCTATGTTCGCCAAACTAGGCAAAATAAAGTATTCAGATAGTCTCAATCCCGCGTTTCAATCATTGCTCTACCCAATCATATTCCCAAGCCCAAAAGTAAACAGGTCGTCAACATCCCAGGGTATTCCGCGACGCACCCACGAATGCTCCTTGATAGTAATAGTACATGTGTGATCCCTTCCAATTCCTAATCGTCCGATCATGTTTGCCCCCATCCGCCTTCCATAGACGTCGAGTAGATATGCATAAACGCCAAGATGAAATAATAATAAAAAAATAAGAGAAAGGAAAAGTGCCCAGAGTATTACATAGTATTAAGAGAAGAGCGTGTATGAGATTGAATCACAATACAACACAAGCAAGGTCGAAGACGAGAAATAAAAGATGCGCAAGTACCCGCTCGAGCCAGCGAAGACGGTGTGGAGAGCGAGATAAACGCAGCCTGTCAGGTGGCCAAGAGTTGAGAGAATGGTGGAACCTGCGGCTATGTGTTGTGTTGTATTGTATTGTAGAGAAGCTGTTGTTTCTCTGATTAATGCCGATGAGAACAGGGTTGATGATTCGATGTCGACACGCCGTTGAGACCCAGCTCGGTGGGGTTTGTTGTAGCAGCAGGTGTTACTGCGTCTCGGCCGTGGCAGCGAGACATGTCCAGTTCGGGAGAGCGCGTCGCATGTAGATTGTGTGATGTTGCAGCCCCGCTGCGGTAGAGGCATTTGTATTACAGAGTAGTAATGGAGTGGTGACGTGCATCACAGATCCGCTTCGCATAGCAGATGGCTTGCGATTTTCCCTTTGCCGACTGGAACCCTGCGTCACGTCCCCCACGAAGAAGGGGAGTAGAGGCCATTGGGGTTCCGCATCTCAAAATATAAAAAGAAAAGTTGAAAACCTTGTATATATGTGTGTGGAGTTCCGGATAGCCCATGACAGTGTAGCCATTCTTATTCTGAAGTCGAATGATGGTCCTCAGAGAAGCGGCACTCATTTAGGCAGAGGAGGAAGAGGTCGGCTGGGAGGGGGGCCCGGGCAGGGAGGAAGGTGAGAAGGTCGCTGGGCAGGCATTGTGAGGATGTAGAAAGCTGTGAAGCTTGAGAGTTGTGGTGTTGTTGTTGAGGACGGCGGTAGAGGCGGTCCCGTGTAAGTGAATAGGTAGTCGAGTGGACGAGCTTGAGCGAGGTATGCACAGGTGCAAGCAGCAGGTTCAAGTCTGAAAGGCTTTGGGAGGAGGAACTGCAAGATGTCCTTGTTGTTTCTGATGCTGGTGATCTGGAGAGTAGACGGTTTCGTGGAGAGAAGCGAGGGCAAGATGTCCTTATGTATTTTGGAAGCAAAGGCAAATCTGACGAGAGAGAGCGTGCGAGTAGCGCAGGCCAGGGGGGGTCTCTGTTTAGTGCTCGTACTCAGTGGGATTGGGGGGGCGTGCAGCGCTGAGGGGGGTGCGGAGATGCAGAGCGCTGTGCTGCTGAGGTTTGCATTTGGACATACATACGTCAGCCCAGTCTGTCTCGGCGCGAGTACCAGCGGGGCTTGTACCTCTCGAGAAAAAAACCCAGACCGCAAGATGGATGGCAGCCCCCACAAGCCTTCCCGTGTGCCCGTGCTCGATACGGATCAACTCATGCTGGGCGCTTCTCGCAGCTGATGGGCCATCCCTGGCCGTGACGCAGCGGCCAGCCCAGCGGGGCCTGGTAGGAAATTGAAACAGGCACAGGGGGGGAAGCTTTGAGTCGAGCCCTGATCCCTGCTGCTGCTGCTGCTGCTGAGCCCGGGGCCCCTGTCTGGGCGAGGAAAGCATAGCGGTGGGCTTTTTTGATGAGGGCGAGCGAGAAACTCAGACAGCGAGATACGAAACGGTGAGGTGGCTTTTTTTTTTTTTAAACTTGCTGTATTTAGGTTTGTTTTTGGCTTGGTGGTATCGCTGAGCTGGCCTGGTGAAATTGGCAGTCCTCCCTTGCATGCTGAGGCCCAGCGGTACCTACCTAGATAAGGCAAAGCCAAGGCAGTAATGCTACTTGGCTCGTACGAGCGCTCACCGGCGCGGCTGGCGGTGCTGGCGACTGCCTGCCGGTACTCGTACATGCCACCGTAAATCAGTACATACCTGAGCCTGGTGTCAGTTGAATGGCAGGCTGCCGCCTTCCGCCGCTGCTACGCCGGCGCCTCTTTGCGACAAGGCAGCCAGCCGAGGCCGAAGATAGAACGATACACGCATGGACTGATTGACTGGCTGGCTGGTTGGCTGATGGTCTCTTCTCTCTCGCCGAGCCCCTTTCCGTTTCCAGGCCTCTCTCGCCAGTGCAAGACCTGTCACCTCCGCGCAGCCAGTAGCGCGCGTACTCGTAATGACCGTATTACACACTCGCTGGATCGCGCCTTTGCCTCAGACAAGGCCTCGACTGTCCCCGGCGCCCTCTACCTGGCGTGCGAACCCATTGGGAACGGCCACAGGGCCACGTTCGCACTTCTCCGTGCTATCAAACCGGTCAATCAAACATGCCTGGCCCACATCTCCCTCCGTTTCTCCCCTTAACGGAGTGCCCAGCACTTCGGCCCCACCGTATGGAAGCCTTCTGGAAGCCCTCTTGCTTCTAGTGCCAAAATTTGCCATGCTGTGGAGAAAAGGGCTAGCACGTTTCAGCACTTCTGCCCTTCATTTTGCTCGTTCGTTTTTCATGTCGGCGCTCTGGCCACCGCCCGAAGAGGACTGCACAGCCAAAAAATCGTGGGGCACCAGGGCCACTTCTGAAATTGGATGCTCACCCCAGACTGGAGCCATACAGAGCTGAGGCTGCGAAAACGAAATGCTACTAGCATCCATGGCGAATGGTGAGCGATACATTCCGCTCCGTACCGCATGCTACACACGCACGCACATTATACAGTAAGGGAGAGAAAAAAGGGTGCTGTTGAGACGGGGATTGCCTTTTTTTGATGCGGACAATCCCTATTGTGCTCGTCTGGCGGCTGTTTCTTCGTCATTATCCTGCAAAGTGTTCATGCATCTGTGCATGTGTGATTTTTCGCAGTGGCCACATGTATCGCGAATCACACTCGAGACATGCGGGCTGCCACAGCGCCAGAGAAAAAAAAGTGATCAGGTGCCTCGCCAGCAGAGAGCTGCCCCAGCGTCGGCGGGCTTGGCAGCCTGAGACCCCTGCTCGCGTTGGAGCCTCTTGCGCTGGTGGCCCCGTCCCGTAACTCGATGGATATCTGCAGTGAACTACTCGTCGTTGACCGCCAAAATCTCTTCCAGGCGGTAAACAGACGGCTGCTTTGCATGAAAGCAGTGGAGAGGATGGAGCTGCGCTACGAAGCAATGGAAGAAAAAAAAAACCTTCTAGCGCATTTGCTACCCGATTATGGATCTCATGTTGGCTTTTTCTTCTTCGTTTTCTCACAGGCGGTGTCTCAATGCGGCGATGCGGTGTAGATGCGATGCGCATGTCGTCCGAGTGCGACGTCAGAGGGCCAGACTTGGGTGATCTGAAATGCCTGCTTCCTCCTTCTGGATGATCTGCAGGGCTGCCACAGAAGTAGATCGCGATTATTATTATTGCGGGGCGTCGGGCGTTGGACGTCGTCTCTCTTGTCAGCTGCCTGCACGTCAAGACGGTTGGACGTTTTTTACCCTGGCCAGCCATCCATCGGCAAGCTGTGAAACGGTGCCGTCCTGAGAAGCTCAAAAACTGTCTTTTGCTTGTCAACAAGTACCTCTTGGCCTGGTTGAATTGAACTGAGTGTCTCCGATGTAGCATCGTGGCCTGGCGGGCGCTTAGATGCAGTGGCCTGCTCGTGTTGTCCATGCTATCGCCGAGGCTGGGTGCAACCCGATCAAAGAGCTACCCGAGCTGCCTTGAGGCTAAAAACAGCGCTGACCAGCTTGCATTGTCGTTGTTTTTGCGTCTTTCTCCATTCAGAGTCCGGTTATAACACGCCGATTGCAAATGCTACTACAGCAGCAAGAGGATCGCCCACTCCATCCGGGAGGAGACCGAAAATCCCATGCACCACGCATGGCATCACGACTCAAGCGCCTGGCTCGCTTCTCACCGCATTGCGGGACGCTGCAGAGCCGAGAGCTTCGGTCAAGCGTGAACCCATCGGCAATCGGCCTCGTCTCACGGGCAATACGACCAACACAACACAACAAGACGGCAAGAGTGAAATTTTCAGCAAGCCGCCCGAGGCTGTGGTTACGGCAACTCAGCATAGAATGGATCCTGTCCCCCACCCTAGGTCCCGTCTGGTGCTCGTGACCGCCGCCGCGGACCCAGAAATAAGCTAAAAAGATGAAAAGTCGATGATGACATGGACTTTTTGGCGCTGTATGCGTGTGCTTGCTTTGCTGGCCGTTGTTAGCGTGTAATGCGGCGTGTTTAAGAACAGAGTCGCCCGTCATATCAAAGGCGTGCTTGGGGCGAGATGCCCCGTCCGGGTACGGCCATTCACCACGCTCAATTACACGTAGCCAGTACAAAGCTCGTCTCGCCCACCTGGCGCGCTGCAGTCTTGCTCTACTTGAGCCACGTTCTTGGCATCATTCCCACGAACCTGGAGCCGTCTACTCGACTATCCAGTACTTTTGCGCACCAGCAGCAGTCACTTTGTGTGACAGAATGCGTGAGTGTGTGTGCGTGTGTGTGTGTGTCAGCGAGCGAGCGAATGAACTAACACGGCTTCACCCCTGCACGGCCAATCTTGTCCCCCATCGCTGGGCTTCAGCATGCGGCTTGGCTTGGGCATGACTCACATGGCAGCTCCAACATGCGAGTCTGATGCGAACAAGCCGTCACCCAAATGCCCGATTTAGTCAATTTTTCATTGGGGTATGCTCATCAAAAAATCCTAAGATCCCCGCTATACTCTCACTTGAAAGGAAAAAAAAAAAAAAAAAAAAAAGGTGCCCATGCACCGATATTGAAAAACTGTGGGGATGGTCTCTGGCGTTGAGATGTAAGGGATTCTTTTTTTTTTTTCCTTTTTTTTTCCGGATCGTTCATTACCCGCCAGAAAATAGCCCGACCGCGCCCCCAATGGAGCCTAGAATAAAATTACCTGGTATGCTGAACACATGCATCTGTCTATCGATGCACGTTGCAAATTAAAAGTCATTCGCGGCGGGGCAAACGATGAAATCATACTCGCGGCAGGCTCCTTTCTATTCTTGCTTCTTTTGCTCGGTGTGTGCCAGCTGTAGTCCGAGCTAGTATAGCCGGCCTATCTGTACATGTAGGTTGTGAAATTTCCCAACGCGCCCTACCAGCGCAGCCTGGGTAGTTTGCCCAGGATCATCGTGGGCATGGCATGCGTTGGGGCTAGTTTTATTAGCACCTTGCATTTACGTGTTGCTTAGTCTTCACATTTCATCATTTGGACAAAACTGCCGAGCGCCCACGATAACGATCGCCTCCCCAATTTTACTCTCCAGGACCCTTACACCAAAGGACGAAAGGGCAAAAGATAGCCAACGACTGTTCCGTCTGTAAAGTGGATACCGTTTCTGGCACGGGCAAAAAGTTGAGCCTCCGGATATATCCGGGGTCCAGCCCATTCGCCACATCTCCTCTCTCAAGACGATGAATGAGCCTAGAAGGAAAAATAGAATCAACTTTTTTCTAGCCCGAGCCCACCTCACTCAGTAGCAGTAGATGGCAGCGCACGGGGCAGGGAAGATGCCATTCTTGACTCGTGGGCACGCTCTCCGTTATCTCGCAACACAGACCACCACGAGGCGAGAGACATGACAGGGCTGTCGGTAAGTCGGATAAGGCGTCATCCTTTTTGCTCTGGTTGGTGTGTGTCTGAGCCACCCCGCGACGGGTACCTGGCCTAGAGGGGGGGTGCCAGCCTGACAGGCCGTTTCTGAAATTTTTTTGACGTGTGTGGATGGGATAATAGGCTATCATTTGTTGCCTAGTAGGCAGGCAGCCCTGCTTATCAGTTTGGTATTTTTAGCCTCATGTGCTTTATTCGTACTCGCATGTGATGCAAAAGAACGACACACGGCATATTAGAGACAAGACATTTATGGCGTGTTTTTTCTTTTTTTTTTTTTTATCTAAAGCAGATGCTACGCTTCGGTGCTGTGATCCTACTTCAATGTCTCATTCATTTACTCGACATTGGTAGCAGTGGTACGAGGATGTTAGACGTACGATGACAACAGGGTATGGATTAGAAAGCATCACGGGAATAAGGCTGTTTCGGCATCTGCTGAACCCGCCAGCCCTTTGAATTTATTTCGGTTTTTCTTACCTTTTTTCTTTTCGTGCCGAACGCTAGACTAGTTCCTACCTGTTACTTACTTGCTGCTAGCATGTAAGAGAAAAAAAGGGCACGCAAGTCTCACCTTTCTTTGACAGATCGGCAGTCGGTGTGCTTTGGGCTAGAGCGCCGCTAGTTTAGCTGGCCAAAAGAAGGATTCAAGCCCTTGGACCGGTAATGCTCCTTTCGTAAATAGAAACCAAGAGCAGCAATCACGGAGGATGCCTCGTGCAGAGCCCGACCGACAGCCAAGTGTTTTGTAATAGGGTAGCATCGCCATCATATCATGACACCGACCACCACACGCAATCCTCAGCCAATGACTGTTTATAGTATCCGCAGGATTCGCCTTGCAGGAAGGAATACCTTAGTATACTGCAGCAAACCACTGCATGCATGCATACACTGCTTCGCACCAGGGCTCCGTATTTACGCACGTGCAGCCTCTTTTTCCTCCCTAGTGCCGTGGCAGCGTTCGAGCTAAAAGCTGGGCAGCGCTGTTCGTGATATCGCTTGGCTCGACGCTGTCTCACCACTAGCGCTCCTCTTAATCTCCCAAAGCGGCATCAGCCGAATCGGCACCAATTTGCCTCTCTCTCTCTCTCTCTCTCTCTCTTACAAGCACAAAACACCACAGCACTACAGTTCACCGCTGTTTCGAGTTGATCGAGCCAGCGGGCGGACTCTTGTGCCGTGCTAGCGGTGTTTGAAATTTTTTTTTTTCTCCCTTTGTGCCGAAGTATAATACTAATAGAGGCTTGATTTGCCCTACGGTGGCTACACCCCCCTCCCTTCTAGAAGAACAACAGCCCTTGGCGCGAGTAGGACAGGCGTGTCGGAGATGCAAGACAAAATTACGTGCGGAGAGCAGGAGTTCGATACGACAGATCATGACGCTGAGATGCAGGTCTACGCCGAATGACTGAATCAGTGGTGACCTTTTGTCGTTTCAGCAGTGTCTAGCTAACATGAAACAGGCAGTCAGTCACACGCTCTCTTCTCTCCCACTCGATCTGCCGTTTGATTGTCTTGTGTATTTCAAATACATACATACCTGTAAATACAGGGAACCGCAGTGAATTGTAATCCACCGTAATCATCAGCGTAAAAGACGGAATATTTGTCAATAAATCGCCGGTGGGCTGGCGCCGGAGGGAGGACTAAAATTAGGTTGATTTGATGATAGCTCCGTACGAACCGTAAGATTCAGATAATCGTGGCTAAATGGGCTACAAGTAAAAAAGACTTTTTACACCGCTATCTACAATCCTTTTTTTTTTTTTTTTTTTGCTAGGTGATTTTTTTTTTCTCTTTCCTGTTGGGAGACATACAAGTAAAGCTAATTCCTTGCTCGTTTGCAATTGACTTTTTTTCTTCCCGTTCCTCTTAATGACCTGTGGCTTCTTCCATTCCCCTTCGTGAGCCCGTCCTTCGCCCCTATGCAGGTACCTCGAAACCTTCCTCACCTCCCTGCCCGAGCGACTATTCCCTCACGGTGCTTCGACAACCTACCAGGTAGTGCTATCTTCTGCCTTTCTGACACATCACCTCTCGCGAACCACGGCTCATTTTAAATTGCCAGCAACATTCTGCCAGGAACAGGCACAGCGCAGCAAGCCACATTCCAGCGCCCGTCGCACGCTTCGTGTTTTGCCACCTCCTGAGACGCTCGGCGCGCGCATTTAAGCTTCCGTTTATTGCAAGTAACACGTAGCCTAGTATAAACTGCTAACAGTATATAGAGGCAGATCTCGCCAAGTAAGCAGAGGGTAGCATCGCCCCAAGCCCTATCAAAATCGATGTGTCAAATCAGAGGACAGCGTGCAGCGTCGACCACCAAGCAAAACGGCGAGCGTTGACACGGCTACCGCTAGTCTGCAGGCCCTGGCCCTCGCTCCTCCAGCTGTCGCTCCAGCCCAGCCAGCCCTCCAGGGGTCGGTTTCCAGCCCTCTGGGCCTCGTCCTAGCGCAAACCGGCGCCTGCCAATCACCGCGCTGAGCCGGCCCTCCGCATTTTCCGAACCAGTGCTGAAGCTTTTTGCCATGCCGCCCTGCTTTTGCGCGGTACCTGAACTCGTTGTTACGAGCACCACCTGCACTAGCACTAGCAGCAGCAGCATCTCTTGCTGCGATATGCTTTGCTTAGGCCGTCGGGCCGTCGAATCGTTCCATTTCCCTTCGATTGAGAGTTCAGCACGACATCCAATCTCTCTCTCCTTTTCTCCTTTTCTCCTTTTCATTTTATTAAGCTTTGGCTGGCTGTGCTGTTGGTTCGACAACAAAAGCTTGGCAGCTAGGCGACGCGGCGAGGCCGTCAACATACATGTACTTGCCCGCTTATCTCGTACCTGGTGCGACGCGCTGCAGTTCACCATGCTAGCCCCCAATGGATGAACTGGTCGGCAAGTATATTGTTGGTACGAAGCATCTGCGACATGGATTTACTCAAGCTACTGCACAACTGCCATCTACACTGAGTCAGCTGGCTCGCCGTGCATGGTAGGATTAACAGCTCGGCCCTGGTCCATCGTCAGATGATCACTGCCGTGGTTGCGGGGATCCTTGCGTCCTTGCGACTTTGCTGATGCCAGCTCGATCTGTCAGACAGACACCACCCTGCTGGGCATTGCGAGACAGCTTGTGCTCTGGGGACCCTCTGCGATGCTCGCATTGTGCAATCCAGGTCATCGGGCGCTCGTCAGGCAGGGGGATCCTCATGATGCTCAGCCTTGTCTTGAGGGTGAAACCGCTCTACTGGGTCATCCATCTCGCGACAGGGCATGGAGCTGCCAGCGACGGCTGAGCGCGCCCGCAGCTGCAGGAGGATTTCGGCACTATGCCCAATAACACACCTGCATACCTACGGTGGACGGCTCTGGGACGAGTCAATGTCGCTAAGGCAGCACATCGCTGCGGCCACACGATGCGACGGCGGGTGCTCCCTCACGAACCCTCGTCTCCAGCCGCACGGCAACCCATCTTGCCGTACCAAACACAGCCACGCGCATACGAAGTACTGTAGCTGAAAGCTGAATGGGGGCTTCTTGGCAAGCAGAGCCTTGTGAGGATGCAATGCGCTGGCCGTGCCGCTCGCCTGCGGTCAGTCACCGCATCCTTCATTATGCGGCTGCCCGGCATGCTGATTATTGATCGTTTGGGTTATCACCAAACACCACCACCACCACTACCCAACTTACTAGTACTGTTACTAATTGTATAGTATCCTGTGGCGTGTGTGTTGTTATAATTATAGTATTGTTGAGTGCCCAGCCTACATGGCGCATACTACCCATACAACCCGCATTGCATAGAGTACAGTATCATTACTGCTCTCCTCCCACGCCATACTTGTTGTACCTGTAATACGCGAGACACACCTGCCGTTTTCTCTCCCGGCTCAATTCTAGCCATGTCACCTGTTTCTTCCTGTTGATTAACGGCTGACGCAGCGCCTTTCAACGAAAATCCGGCTCGCTCGGCGATGGAATGCACGGAGCCGATCTACAGTTACTGTCGCTGTAACGGTGTCAGCAAGGCGCGCGCGGCCGCCGGAGCGTCTCGGAAACGAGAGTTTTGGGTGAATCTTGACGCCTTAATCGTGTAATTGCTGATTAAAATCGGGCAAAAAAAAAAAGCACAAAACTATACGCCGCTAGTCGTATGAATTCTCAATAGGTACTGCTAGCTCCTGTGAGGTGGAGTTAAGAACGATTGAATGAATGAATGCCGCGCTCGAAACCGTTCCTTTTCTATTTGCCCAAATTGTTCAGCCGGCGCGCAGTGACCAAGAACGCTCCACCAACGAGAATCTTCCCGTCAAGCCACCAAATCCCACGTGGAAGACAGGGGTGCTGTGGCTTTTCAAGCGAACCCCCTGGCGATCGCCGGGCCAGCGATGGGATGCCACACCTCGCCTCTTTCCAGCAAATAGCAGGCGCTGCTGGTTGGGGTAAGATCCAAGGCGCTGGGGAACGAACGGAAAAGCGTGTGATGTTGTGCACGGAAAGGGCTTTAGAGTTTCGCGGTCTCTTGCCTAGCACTCAGGCACCTTTGGTAGTTTGGAATTTTTGAAATGAACAGGCAACCGTTTGTGACGGTCGAGAGATGCTTTGGCGGTGCGGGGATTGTCGGACCGCTGGGAAAGTCAAGATTGTTCGGCTAATTCGTCTCCTTCGTGGCTGGATATCGATTGCTGGACGTGTCTGCTTCTTGCTACGGAGTACGGAGGACCTGTGGACGACACACGATCCGATTGAGCCGTGAGTGGTTCGAGCTCTGTCAAGTATACATTGCTATGTACAATGAAAGTCGGTGGTTGAAAGTATCGGGGTACAAGGCAGTCCCGTCCATCGGGAGCATCCACGGATGAAGGGATAATATAACATTCGACTACTACCCTAAACTGAGATGAGTCGTTTCGCGCCGTCGTCGCATTGACTTTGGTAGTGGTGGTGCCCCTCATTCTCAGGCGTGGGAGATATGACGACAGCGAGCGGAGAAGCAAGTCCGGCGTTGATACTAGCATCGCCCTATATTGATACAGCCAGCCATCCGCTCCCGTCGCTACTTTACTCGCATGTACAAAACACAATTAAGCTGATCATGTCATCATACATATTCGAATCACCATAAAGTGGGCAGATCGTGGAGAAGGGCCGTGCGATTTAGAGCGCGGTGCTGCCGCTTTTACAGGGTAAGTCATTGACTCAGCGGGGCCGTAGAGCTTTCCGTGAGAGTCACGAATACGGAGAGTGTGCGGCCTTGACTCGTATTGGCAAAGGATGGAGGAAGACTCAGGATGCCGTTGCATTCGATTCAACGCAAAGGAGCTGCAGCCTTGGCATCGATGAGTTTTGACGATTGCTCGCTTCGGCATCGGCACAGTGATCCTCCGGTAAACTCTATCTGATGGTATGCTGCTTGGTGCTCTGAAGGATTGTGAAGCCGCGCTGCTGCATTAGCCTGCAGCCACGGCCTTCGGTTTGGTGATGGCTTCAGCTTCTGCCTCTGCCAACTGAGGGGAGAGCCCGCTAAGAGGGTGTGGCGCGCGGGTCCCTGTGTGGCCGAGATGAACACCATCGCACACCACGGTCTAGGACTGCCAGCACAGCTTCAGCTCGAGAGCCCGCTGGAGCTACACCTGCGGCCAGGGGTCTGGAGGATGGACTCGCTTGTCGTGTCTGACAACGCATCGTCGAGACACGGAGGAGGGTGCGGAGTGCAGCAAGGTACGCGAGAAAAGAGGCTGGACAGAAAAGGGAACGGTACTTGCGCCCAATGTACCTCCCAAGATCCACGTATCTTGGGGTTCTGTCATGCGAGCAACGATGCCGTACATCACATTGTGCATTGCATAGCTCGCGCGGTATTCTCGGCAAACCAGCGCTCGACAATTTGCTCTTTTCTTCCCGCGCACCTGCAAACCCCTCTGCGGGGGCTATGCATGCCCCAAAGTCTTGGCCTTGTAGATTTTTTTTTTAATTGCTCGATGCTACACAGGCGCGAACAAACCGTACGATGGACGCCTGTATGCATGTCAATTGCATTTTTGGCCTTCTACCTGCCATGTTCGACCCTCTACCCTGGCACTGCAGAGGCTGCCGCCAGCCAAATCTACCTGGTAAAAATGCAATACATGGGGATATTTGGCCCAGCATGTCTTACGATAGCCGCCGAGATGTTGCGGCGCTCGGCCGTATCTCAACAACACCAGCCGTCCGCCGCCCATCGTAGCCGCCTGCGACCTGTTGCCGCGACCTGCGCATGAAAACAGACTGGAGAATATGACCCAAAGAAGTTGCGGTGACGTGACGTGCTGCACCAATGACTCGTTGAAATGAGAACATGCCACCTCATACACAGCAAAATGCGCACATGATCCATTGATCCGAAATACCCTTGCTCAGCTACTGTGCGTTATCTCGAACTGATGAAAATGATAGATATCAAAAACACACACAGCAGAGCGACAACAAAGACGGAGCAAATATGCAGAATTATGCAAGCTAGATGGCCAGAGGCAGCTCCCGTCGCTCGGCACGGCCAATCAGACGCGACGCGGCCTTGTCGTTTCGCCTCACGTGGTGAGTCGAGACGAGGCAATTAATCAATCACGGCCCGGGCTGCTCTCGTTGACGGGCCAATCACGGCGCTTGGTATATTAAATGATACCCTTGTGAGTTACATACAATGAATAGCCAGCCGGTCTGAAAGGCGCTTTTCAGCCTATGGTACGGAGCACCTGGGAAACAACTGGCCAAGATCTAGACTCTCACCTGAGGGAAGAAAGAGAGGAGACCCCTTCAACATCAGACACGGGAATGACATTTTGGCAGGGCGGGAATTAATTTAGCCTGTCCTGACCTGACGTGCCAGGTCGATAGGTCCAGAGTGGACGATTTTTGCTGCTAACAGTATAACCTCCGCACATATCGCCAATTTTTTTTTGTTGAGCTGGGGGGGCCAGTATTTGATAGCTTCCTTCTCCACCATTTCATATACAGGTGCAGGTAGGTCGGTGTAGGTATAATACGGAGGCAAGGGAAGCGGGATGGCCCGTTTGAAACGTTTGAAGATGAGCATGGGTGCGATAACAGATGGTTTGTTGATCCATTGTCCGGTTGAACCGAGGCATGTTGAGCATGTCAACCCATCAATTCTTATTACTTGAAAAATAGTAGGGCTACCCGGACGTTATGAAACAGCACGACATGTGGTAGGGGACCTCTCAAACGCAGCCATGGACCCGTTATGATGTCAGTATTTGCCCAGGGTCTCTGATCTGACCCGGAGCTTTTATGCCATGATAGCGAGTGCATTGATACTAGTAGATTTGACGTCCTCGTAGATTTGACGTCCTCGTGGCATTTGCATAGCATTGCTCAGCTTGAGCGCTCAAACTTGCCTGTGTGGCATGAGCTTGATTTAACGCAGTTTCTGCAATGCCATAAAGGGCCGTGTAGCGATGTGCGCCGCAAAACAGTTAATGTGTTAATATGCGAAGCTGTCTATGACAAAGTCCGCAAATAGTGGTTTCAGCTTCAGGTATTCAGTATACACGATACTAAATGGCATTATCAAATGCCGACTCTTCCTTTCTCTTCTTCTTCTTCTTCTTCTTCTTCACTTTCAGCCACCCCCCCCCCCCCCCCCCCCCCCCCTCTTCTGCTCTCGCTTCGATCATGCAGCATCCTCGCCTACCGGAATCTGAGTTGACGTGATCCAGTTCTCCATCTTGGCCTGGCCCCCAAGGTTCTGCTGCGCCGTCCTGGCTTCTTTCTTCTTGACGATCAAACAGAGCACGCGGCCGTAAATCGCGAACCCTTCATATGACACGTCCATTGCGAGTTTCTTCTTGTAGTCGTCGTGGAACTGCCCCTCTGACTCTGAGGCGGGCGGTTTCACAGGGCCCCTGAGGCGTTTTGGTCGGCGGCTGTCGGAGTCGACATCAATAACCGCGGCGTCGTCGCCGCCGTCTTCAGAACCTTCGAATTCATCATCGTCATCCTCATCGTCTTCGATAGTGTTGCTCCTTTGGCGCTTTGCCTGCCGGCGGGTGTTGGCCGAGGGGATATCGCTGAGAGCGATGCCTTCGTTGTCGCTGTCCTCTTCGATGCGAATTGGTGCAAAATCACTGGCATCGACGTCGATAGGACTGGAATTTGTTTCCGCTATAAGCTTGGATGCGTTGGACTGTATTGCAGATGGAGCTTTATCGTGGAAGAATTTGTGTTTTGAGAGTAGAGAGTGTCGCGTGCTTGTTTCCATCAAGAACATGGAAATCTCAAAGTCGTCTGCCAGCAAGTTAGGATCTCTACTTTTGCTCATTCCAAGTAATAATGTATTGAAAGAGACAGCGAGAGAGAGAGAGAGAGAGAGAGAGAGAGAGGAAATATACCCTTTACGATGACATCCTTAATTGTCTTCTTTTTTGCGCTCTTCTTCTTACTTCTTTCTTTCTCTTCACGGAGCTTGGGTATCACGAGCGGCCGGATGGCTTCGATGACCTGTGGGAGAATTGGGTTTCGCGGATTAAGTAGCCATGACTGTGCTAGTGCCGGATTGTCCAAGTATATCCTGCATTCAAGAACGGAATATTTTGTGATTCTCAGATACCGGCGTATGGGCGCCATTCTGTTTCTCCCAGCCTTTTATATACTACAACAGCTACCGTGAGAGCGTGAACGTTGAGAAAAGGGAGCTGTCAACGCTCGCGCTTCATTCGCCAGTGATGTAATCGAGGCTCTGCCCCACGCCGTCCACTAAAAAACAGGGTCCAAGGCCGCTGTAAAGCTCCCGCCATAGCGGCCAATTGGAGCCGTGGATCGCAATTGGCGCGGGGTGTGGTGGCATGTCGCGAGATATTAGCTGCTAGAAGGAAAAAAAAACCTTCATTTTCTTGGAATCGCCGTGACAAAAACGCCAATTACGCCGCATTCTGCCCAGTGGAGGCCCCAAGGCCCAGCGCGTACCAGTCATCCGGCATGGTCTTGGTACGAAAATGTCAAAGTCATGGAAATCGACACTGAGGCTGCCCCGCTCAAGCTTCCCGTAGGCTGGCTCTACACAGCGCAGTTTCAAGATGATAGTGCTAACCTCTGATGACTAGAGCTCGACCGAATCCAAAGTTCCAACAGCAACTCCTGCGCGACTGTACCGATGGGTTTTATAAGTGGCAGACAGACAATAGACCCAAAGAGAACCCGTTTGTGCTTCACGATGGCCCGCCGTACGCCAACGGACCGCTCCATGCCGGTCATGCGATCAATAAGATTCTCAAGGACATGATCAATAGGATACAGGTGCAAGGAGGCCGGCGCGTTATGTACAGACCGAGTTGGGATTGCCATGGCCTTCCCATTGAGATGAAAGCTCTCGGCGAGAGTGGTACAAAGGGACTGAGCCCGCCTAAGATTCGGGAGTCTGCGAGGCGCCTGGCAAGCAAGACGATTCTGGACCAGATGAAAGGATTCCAGTCGTTTGCAGTCGCGTCAGAATGGGACAACAAATGGACTACCATGGACCGGGCCTTTGAGATCCGACAGCTTCGTGTGTTCCAGAAGATGGTCCGCAGCGGCCTCATATATCGCAAGCACAAGCCGGTTTATTGGTCAATTTCGTCACGCACGGCTCTGGCGGAAGCAGAGTTGGAGTATCGCGACGATCATGTGTCTACTGCCGCCTATGTTAAATTCCCCGTCATGTCTGATTGGAGCTCAATTCCTGGATTGAGCGAGTTCAAAGGACAACTGTATGCTGCTATCTGGACAACCACCCCCTGGACGCTTCCTGCCAATAAGGCCATCGCCGTGCACGACGAACTCGAATATGCGATATTGCAAGTTGGGAATGACGGACTCTTGGTCGCAGAGAGCCGTGCCGAGGAAGTGCAAAAGAATATACCTTCCGCAGTGCTCGTTGCGAAATCGATTCCTGGTTCACAGCTAAAGGGTCTACTATATCGGAATAAGCTGAGGGGCGCTTCGTCTTCCTTGCAGCCCATTGTTCATGCTGATTTTGTTTCTGCTGATTCGGGAACTGGTCTGGTTCACATGGCACCTGGACATGGACAAGAGGACTACCAAGTGTGCTCGGCGTTGGACATTGAGGCTTTTGCACCTATTACGGATGAAGGCTATTTTACTCCTGAGGCTTACCCGGACGACCCTGAAAAACTTACTTCTGCCCCGTCTATTCTTGATGGCGGAAGTCAAGCTGTGCTGGACCTGGTTGGAGAGGATGTGCTTTGGACTCATAAACTTCAACACAAGTACCCGTACGATTGGCGCACAAAGAAACCTGTCGTTATTCGCGCTACAGCACAATGGTTCGCAGATGTTGGAAGCATCAAGGAAGACGCCTTACAAGCGTTGAGCAAGGTGCGATTTGTCCCAGAGTCTGGCAAGGTTCGTCTAGAAAGCTTTGTCAAAGGTCGGAGTGAATGGTGCATATCCAGACAGCGGTCTTGGGGAGTACCCATTCCGGCTCTTTACGATGAGACTGGAAACGCGGTCATGACGGATGAATCAATCGAGCACATAATTTCTGTTATGGAGCAAAAGACATCGGATGCTTGGTTCTCAGACAGCCCAGATGATGCGGCGTGGATTGCACCATCGCTAAAAGGAAAATATCGCCGCGGAACTGATACAATGGACGTCTGGTTTGATAGCGGAAGCAGCTGGACAGAGATTGGACGTCCTGTGGATGTCTATCTTGAAGGCTCGGACCAGCACCGAGGCTGGTTCCAGTCAAGTTTGCTGACATTTGTGGCCGCTCAAACAGCAGATGGCAAGTCTGGAGCTGATATTGCTGCGCCATTTGGAACACTCGTTACACACGGCTTTACACTTGATGCGCAGGGTAAGAAGATGTCAAAGTCTCTGGGGAATACCATTGGTCCTGGTGAAATTATGGAAGGCAAGCTTTTGCCGCCCTTGAAGAACAAAGGGAACGATAATGTCACACGGTATGATGCGCTTGGCGCCGATGCCTTGCGACTCTGGGCAGCAAGCAGTGACTTTACGTCTGACATCCTGGTGGGAGCATCCATCTTGCAACCGATACATAGTGCACTGATCAAGTACCGGACGACTTTGAAGATGCTGCTTGGGTCACTGCATCAATCCGCGCTCCAGGCACCGTTGACAAAGCTCGACCAGATTGCCATTTTGCAGCTTCAGGAGGTTATGGCCCAAGTGTGGGAGGCATATGGCAACTACGAATTCCACAAGGCTACGGGACTGATTAACCGATGGATTGCGACGGACCTCTCTGCATTTTACCTGGAGGCGCTGAAGGATCGTCTCTACTGCGGTGACGGGGGCGGTGTTTTGGTGCCCATCTTGATCGGATTCTTGCGAATGCTGTCACCGATAACGCCGATGCTGGTGGAGGAAGCCTGGTCTCACCGGCCAACATGGATGGCAGAAGATTTGTAAGTTGCGTCTGCAAATGATTTCTCATCGCTGGTGCCTGGAGGACTTTTTTTTTTTTTTCTCTAACAAGAAGCTAACCCCCCGCAGGTCATTCGAAAATCCGGCACGGCAACTTTATAACTCACGTGTGATTGATGGCGCGCGCCTGACGATGGATCAGGCGCAACTACGCCTGGACTTGCCTATCCTGTCTGCCGTGCACGACGCAGTCAAGGCGGGGTTGGAGCAGGGCCGAGAATCGAAAGCCCTCGGCAGCTCGCTCCAGTGCTCTGTGAACATATCTGTGAATGATGACCGACTGGCGGCCGTTTTGGCGGAGTACCTAGACGAACTGGACGTCATGTTTGTGGTGTCATCCGTGGAGTTGAACAGCTCCCTTTCGCTTGAGAGTCACGACTGGTGCTATTCAAAGGAATTTACAGTGGATGGCGTACAAGGCGTGGTGCATGTGCTACCGCCAAAGGGACACAAGTGTTCCCGGTGCTGGAAATACACTGCTGAAGAGGAGGATGGGTTGTGTGGACGATGTGATGAAGTTGTGGCAGCCTGATGTGTGCCCTGTAGATCTTCTTTTTCTAGAATCTGTATAGTATACGGAGTGCATATGCATGGGTATATTAGTAGGTTAGTGGGTGCCTGGTATAAATCTCGCCGGATAATGATTGTACGATAGATATGCGTTGCATAGAGAAATAAAGATTAAAGTACTACTAGAAATTTAAGTGAAATAAATGAAACGAATATTGCAGGAATAATTCGATGAGTTTGCAAAAGTTGGTGATGCATGCTTGCCAAAAAAAAAAAAAAAAAAAAAAAAAAAATAGGCTTCTGACGTGACGAGATGGCGCGCTGGTGCATGATTTTATGTGTGATTTGCACCACTCCATGCACGATCAAGTGTGTCAGTGACATGCCCGGCACTAAGAAAACCGGATCTCATCTCCAAAGCAGGGACAGGCCCGCCGCGCAGTCGCCAGATTTGATTTGATTTGATTTGATTCACGCAAAATTGGAGATTGGAGGCCCCAAAACCCGAGCTTCAGCCGCAAAGGGCCCCCAAAGCCACTGGCACTGGGAATTGCCCGAAGTTGCGCGTCCCAAAGCGAAATCTGGGCTTGCGCTGCGCCTCGTTGTCGCCATTGCGAATCGACGCATTGGGGCGATCGTTCTTTGCTCGACACGCGCAAGAGCGAGGCGCTATTGTCACTAGCAGAGTTTTTTTTCTTTGTCTTGACGGGCGATCAGTCAATCTCTGTGTCGATTAGTGGCAGCCGAGCCTTGCTTTTGTCTGCTGCATCGTCCCAAGTGCGCATCACCAGAACGGCCTGTTCGCCCGTTTCCTATCCCTACATGCGGCGGAACTTGCAACACCCCTCATTATAACTTTCCCCCCTTTTGTCTCTCAAGCTCCCTTGTGTTTTACACCTCTTTTTAGCTCTTTTAATTCTTTCTCCTTCTTCCTCTCCCTCTTCTCTCGTTATATCCTTGCAGTAATTCTTAATAATGTGTCCTACCCTTTCGAGCCTGCAGTAGGACGACTCAACAACGGGCATTAGAGCTGGCGGCGCTGGCGACTATGTGCCGGTGCCAGAGCCATGGCCGATCATCACATGCCTGCGCCCCGGTCTGCAGGATACTTCTCGGCTAACCACCGAGACGGACGACGAGATGGCCTTGCGACGCCAGAGCGCCGACGGAACAGCAGCCACGAGATGGGCAAGTCGAGCAATGCGACCAGCCAGCGGGACGACGACGACCTGTTTCATGACGATGGCAACGACCGCCTGAGCTCCAGCCACACCGAAGTCTCAACGCATGCGGACGGACACGCTCACCGGGAGGAGCGAGCGCAGAAGAAGCACAAGGGCCGGCTGGGCGGCGGGTTTCTGCTGCATGACGCCTTTGGAGGAGGACGGCTGCTGGGGTCTCGTCGACAGCGGGCCGCTCACTCTCATGCACCTGCGCCTCCAGCACCACAGCTGCAGCTAGGCGGTGGACGTGATGCTGCTGCTGCTCCTTTCCAGGCCAGTCCAGGCCCCGAACGGGGCATGCGACAGAGCTCTGCGCCTATCCGGCGATCTGGAGAGCCTGCCAACTCGCCTCCGAGTACTGGGCATTCGGCCGAGGGCAAGATGTTCGCGGACTCGCACCACCAAGAGCCGCATCCTGTAGCCGATTTAGATTCCTCCCAGATTGTGCATATGGCGCTCAGCCTGAGCGAATCTCGGCGCCTTGCCTCCCGACGAACCGGTCATAGAACGGCCGCTCCTCCGCGACTCGCTCCTCTCCCGGACGGGAGCTCTTCGAACAACATCAGACAACATCTTCAGCAGCAGCGCAAGTTTTCACGAACAGAATCCCCCAGTCTGCCCCAAGAGCCATCGTCTGGAGCCCTTGTTCCTGGATCGAGAGGCAGTGGAAATTTTCAATCCTCCTTTGAGGTCCCCCACGATCCGCAATACCGGTGGCAGTTCTCTGCCTCGACACTGACCAGAGCGCATAAAGCCAAAGTACATCTCGAGCTTTGGGCGCAGTATAGACGACTGCTTGACGTACTGCCTCCTCTGAAGCCGGGTCTCGAGAGGCCGCCATCGGGTAGCTCACCAGATTCTCCGTTTGGTGCGGGTTCCCAAGCGCTCGCCGTAACGCTGGGCCGGCAGTACAACCCCTTGCAATATATTCGAAATCGCAAAGTGCGGGCCCGTGAAAGGAAGGTCATCGATGGAAAGCGGCAGGGCTTCAGCGATGTAGACGGCGTCAGGCAGTGGGTTGATATAGTGTATCGGCAAATGTCAATGGCGGGGACGCCGCTTGCTGACGACAGATCTTCTATTCCTCGCTATCAATCTGCCGAGGAGGAGGATATGCTACTTTCGCCTGCGGACGCTGCTGCCAGACCTCGACGGCCTAGAGTGGACTGGTTTTTGGATCCTTGCGATGTAATCGCCGACGCATACTGGCTGGAACAAAACGGACACAAATATCTTATTGAAGATCGCCATTGGCGCAAGATATTCCCACCTATATCCTCAGATCTGAGCAGACCATTGTCCCGAGAAGTGGAAGAATCTAGCAGCAAGATCTCGCCATTCACAACGAGAGACAACGAGTTGACTGAAACCATTACCGAAGGAAAGGAATTTGGGCTTTCGAAAGTCCGCACAGAGTTATCACATGCCAGTGCCAAGGAAAGAGCCAAACAAAAGTTACATAATATCAAAGGCTTTCACCATCGACATGCAAGCGGCGGTGGTGGTCACCACGGGAAGGATTCCTCCTCGGAAGATTCAAGTAGCGACAGCGACAGCGAGCCAAAGAAGAGGGCCAAGATTGTTCGTAAGGGAACCATTTCTAGCAACTCAAACGATCTACTCCAAAAACAGATGATGGAAATGGTGGCCAGGGAGGCCCGCGAAAGGGAACTCGAAGAGTCGGCTTTAGTCCACAACGAGAGCGCTGATGACCAGCGTTCATCTCGGTACAATAGCAGAAGGGGCTCTTCTTTAGCGGAAATCAGCGACTCTGAGCGCAGGGCTGCCATGTTTGACAGGCTGAAGCAAGGATCTCCGACACGCTTGAGTGTTGATGCCCATCACCATTCCATTTCTCCAGGGAAACGACTCTCGCTTCCAAACTCACCAGAGGCTATGCCCATTCGCAATGGAAAATCGGAGTCGGTTGCTAGTATTGAATCCTCGCCACTCTATAGCCGATCGGTATCTCCTACTAGAAACCCTATCAACAAGATTAAACAAATGATGCGCGACAAGAATGGCGAAGCTCGCGGGGGCATTTTATTGGACGAAGTTAATGATGATGGAGAAAACCGACTCTCGAAACGCGAAACCAATCCGGCACGCTCAGGCTCGACGTCTACTCTGGGCAAGGGCAGGCGTCAGTCTAGTCCTGCTGGGAAGTTGGTCTCTGGATCAGATAGTAGCAAGAATCTACGTCCCATGGCTAGCGCACGGCTTCGAACTGATGAAGGCGTTGGCTTGCGAGGCATGTTCAAGGGGCCACGCCTTGATAATGTACTCCGAGGCGGTGTTTCAAAGCTGGGAGACATCATACGGAAGAAAGACGGACCTGGTGAGACACCAGATCTCGATACGACGGACGAGTCCGACAGTGATAGAGTTAGGGGCCGGGGATTAACACCAATGACTCTGTCGCGGAAACCCTCTACAAAGATTCAAGAAGGGCAACAGCCACAGCCTAAGCATTTCCTCGACACGATGCCCGAATTCCGTCATATGCCAAGCTATCGCCACCTTCCCAATGGCGGAGAGAAGCTCACCAAAGCTGATGGCTCAGCAAATTCTGGTCGTCGGCCCGGCGAGCTTGATCTTCTCAGGCCCCCTCAGATTAACATTCGAAGCGCATCAGCATCATCGTCTGCATCTCCCCCGGTTTCACGCAAGCCTCGGCTAGGAGGAGACTCGGATGTCTCTGAAGCCGAATCTTTATATAATCACAATGTCCCCGATGGCGTTCGAGACGCAGATAAGCGCCTGAATTCAGCAATTTCACTAAGCGATAAGGATAACCAGCATGGGCGATCGCTGACCCAGCAATGGGCGATTGCGGATCGCGGCTTGCACGGCCCGGCGAAGCTTACGAAGCGCGAAGTTGCCAGGATGCGGGCTCTGATACTCAGTTCTGGCGTTATGGCTATGGAGATGCACCGCCGCGCATATGAGAAGCACAAGCCTTTTAGCAAGGAGAATCTCGCCTTGAACGAAGCCACCTCCCAGAAGGGACTTGCCGGCGTTCCTTGGACAGATATTACCAGGCTTACCCCCTATCAAGTCCAAGTCAGACTTCAGCTTCATGAGCAACAAGGACCCTTCTGCGAGATGTATCCCCTCGCCGCTCAGACCCTGGGCGTAGCCATCCAGTCGTGGGGCCAGCGATGGCAGTCCTCTGCCGACAACTTTAGAGACAAGACTGTTCACGCTCTGCGCACGCGTGTCTGGGAAGTCCGCACACATATTGCCGATGACCTGTCCGAGATGGCCCGCAAAGCTGCCGACGAGGCAGACGAGATTAGCCGGGACCTGGCGCTCGGCCAGCCTCTGGAGATTAAGCATGTTGTCGATACTATGGAGAAGATGCTCCGGACGCGCCGCAGGAGGTTCCGCTGGCTGCGACGCGGCCTCTGGCTTACTGTAGAATGGCTGCTCGTGGGCTTCATGTGGTATGTCTGGTTCATGGTGATGATTCTGCGCATCTTCCTTGGAGTTGGGAAGGGTGTTTTGCGGGGCGTCAAGTGGCTTCTGTGGCTATGATGGAAGATTTTCCATATTTTTTTTCCCTACTAAAATAAGGGAGAAGAAACAATACTTTTAAAACAAAAAGAGCCTTGGATGAAAAAAAAAACCAGAAAGAAATTCATCGACATCATGCTCCATAACAGTTTTTAACATTACGGAAATTCAGCAACCATGTAGCTGCTGTAGCTCCAACTTTTTTTTTGTTTCTACTTTCTTTTCTGTCTGATACCCCTTCAAATCCAATTCAGTTCAAATTCTTGGTACGGTTTGAAATTTCATCATTTTTCTGTGTAATGGGTTGAACACGAGAGGGATAACTCGGTGCATAGCTATGGAGTGAGGTAGCAAAAAATTTCCAGTTGATAACTTTTATATATATTTTTCTTTGCTTTGTTTTTACTATATAATATTTTTTTTTAAAAAAAGAAACAAATTAATTAATTTCCGTTCACGTGTTTCAAGCTTTAAATTACAATCAATTACGCAAATATATTGACTACATCTTTCTAAAATATTTTGTAGATCCTCTTCCAATGCAAACTTTTTTAATCTTTTCGGCTGACAAAGAAAAAAAACAAAAAAGAAAAAGAAAATTCTCTGTCTATTTAAGTGAACTGTAGACTCTTTCTTTTTTTCTTCTTCAAAATTAAATGCAGCACAATCAATAGGGACTACGACTCCCGAATTTGGAAAAGCGGAAAATTTAATAGTAATGACAAATGGAGAAGTTGAAAAGATGAAGGGGAAGGGGCCTTTCTCGCCTGTTGACTGGGAAATTTGCCTAGAAGAAAGAAGACAAGGAAAAGGAGGATTACATGAATAACGCTGCGTCTGCAAGCAAAGTCTAACAGCGACGAAGGGAAAATTGAAATTAGAAGGGGAGGAGAAGGATAGGAATGAAAGGAAGCAGAAACCATAAGATCACATCTCCAAGGTGCAGGAGGCATAATCTACTCAATCCTCTTTTTACCCTCTTCTGCGTTGATGAATCGGGCAGTACTTAATCCTCGTTCATGTCTGGCAACGAACGATCCAATGACCTTGTCTTTTCTGGCCTTGGAGAAGTTGTCGGCGTAGCCATCAACAGCATAAGGTAGGGGGTTCAGACGAGGCCAGTTTACCTGCAAAAGACGTGTTAGTTTTTATTCCAAAAGAGCGAGAAGAATCGTCACATACATAGAGCATGCCGTGCGTCCAGACAAAGTGGAAACACCAAGCTGCCACGCCGGACCAGAAAAGAATAAAGAGACGCATGGGGAGAACGCTCGAGTTGGGAGGTCGCGGGGTGAAGATGCCCACGAGAACGATGAATGCGCTGAAGGCAAGGATGTAAGGAATAGCCTGGATCAGAACCGGCCTCCTGTCGCCAAAGATGAGGTTGGTACCAGCATTGGCTTCTCCAGGTTGATATACACCAAGGAAGAGATCATAGGCATCCTGACGAGGACCGTCGAGGAAGTTGTTGAGACAATATCTGGTGACACCAATACGACCGTCTTGCAGAGCTCCCATTTTGGTGCGCTTGCCGGTCCTGGTGACGTCCGTCTTCATGGCACCGGTTCCAGAGTAGGCCGTGGACACAACGTCGGCGTTGTCGGCCCAAATATTGCGGAAGAGAACCTCGAATTCGGGGTCCTCATTGCGGAAGGTCGACCCTTGTGCGAGCAGACCGACATCTACCAGCATGCGGTCCAGCATGTGGCGAGCGAATATGCTCTGGACGACGTTGGTACGATCAAGGCAGTCCATACAATTTGTGCGCATGACGCTGGTCTGCAGGCTGCGGGCTTCGATTCTGCCGTCGTTGTTTCCCGGCATGTCGACGCCGCGGAAGTACCCTTGCGTATCAACAGCTTCACGAAGCCTGTCGACTATAGCATAGGCCTTGTGCATCTGCATACCCTTTGTCTCACTATGGTAGTCGAAGTAAACGTAGTGAAGGCGATCAAACTGTTGGCGGCTCGAGCCTGGCTGGATGGTCGTAAACTTCTCGTCAGTGAGGCGGTCCGCTTCTCGCCGCTCTTTGGGCATAGACACTAGAGCCTTCGCCATCTGCTCGTAAGACTCCTTAACCTTTTGCTCTCGTCCCTTGTGGTTGACCAAGTTGATGAGGTAGTTGTCTCCGTAGATGCGGATCTGCTCATCAAAATGCTTCGCTGCAGCGGCAACAGCGGAATCGGTACTTCGCACTTGAATTTTTGGCGTGTATTTCAAGTTGTTAATCTCGGACCAGAAAGTCGGCACGCTGCCACGAGTCTGGACGTAGGACAGAATCTGAACCTCCTGGCCTGCCGAAGTGCCAAACTTGCCGCTCTGCATATCGCTACTACCTGCGAATCCTCCCAGCCCGGAACTGCTGTCGTTGAGAATGACAATCTGCTCCGTCTCATTGTAGTTGGCGACATGGCCCTCTTCATCCACGCCACGAGTAAAGAATCGAGTTCCACCACGGTATCGCGAGCGTCGGGAGATCAAAATGATGGTCAGGGGCGTGCTCTTGAACTTGGTCTGCTTGATCTCGAGCATACCAAAGATGCAAGGTAGAATGTAGGGATCGGTAGCAGGCTGCGGGCCAGGCTGGCTGCGTGAGCCGGCGGTCCGGAACCTTATCAGCTCTGACTGCAGATGCTTGTTGTAGAAGAAGCGGTCATCCGTCCTCAGCCATAGGGGTCGGGAGGTGTCGGCATGGGACTGACGCTGGATAGAGTTGGTCAGATCGGTCGAGTAGGAAAAGTACAGCGGCGCCTGAGCTAAGAATGTCTTGAGGAGGTTGATAAAGGTATCTTCGTCCGGATCGTGGATCTGTCGCTCGCGCATGGGGAGAATCTCGGTCGAAATGACCTTATAGATCATCTGCCCCTTAAGCCTGCCCATGGGCTGGGCTTTGCTGATGATGATGACATACTTGTCTGCAATTGTATCATTATTAGAGCTCGTTCAGTATGAATCAAAGCGTGGTCTATGAGCCCGAAGCCCTGGAGAAACTGACCTAGTGGTAGCTGGATGATGCCAAGAATACCGGAGATGCTGGATACGCGCGTCGCTCGCTTCGTTGAATTGAACCCGCCCTGGACTAGGCGGATATCCCCCATCGGCCGGTCAATCACCAGGGACGGCGCATCGGGCGACGAAGGCGATGTAAACGTGTAGGCATCGCTGGTGACCTTGAGGTTAATATCGCGATAGGGCAGCTTAGCTGCCGCTAGGTGCGCCATTGCTCTGAACAGCTGGTTGGAATACGGGCTCGGCGCCGTTGGTTGTATCCGCACAGCTCTCTAGAGTCTTTGATTTCCAGAGTTTGCCAGCTCTCTCTGCTGTGTTATGAATGGCCCAGCTGTTTCCGTCCCAGTTCTGGATCAATCACATGAAGAATGGGGGAGATGCGGCGTTGCTGTAATGCCAGCAGAACTCTTAAGGATATTAGAATTGCACCGCCTCACCAAGTGGCCAGCAAAACGTCACTGCTAAGCCACGGGGAGCTAAAGGGGTTATGGAATTGTGGCGCAGTTCCCCCTTATCTTACAGCCTTGGAGGGGCAACGCAATATCAAGGAACAGGGAAAAGGGCAAGATAAAAAGCTTATTGCTTCTCCCTTTCCCGTATAACGGAATTGAGTTTTTTCTTTTTCTTTTAAAGGAGCCTCGTATCCCGTACAGCGTCTCGGGTATCAAATTAGCATTCATCGGGTGTCGGGTGCTTGCGTTTCGAATTGGTTACGATTAACATTAAGTTTCATTCGTCTCTTCGTAAACTCTCCCTAGGTAGCTGATATAGTACTAGGTACGGAGTAGTACACCAAAAGTAAGAAAAAATTGGCTTTACAAAAAAAATTGAAAATGGGTAAAAGAGTAAAGATATAAGAAACAGTGACATCGAAAAGGCACTTTAACGGGTATACTGTGCCTCTTATGCCTCTGCGCAAAGCCCAAGTCCCGACATTAACTCCTCGGCCGTAACATCAATGGCCCCTGACTCCCTGTCTTCAATGCCAAATCCAATGAAGAGCTCATCGTCCAGATATCCGTGATACGTAACGCCGGGACGCTTCCAAGCGATTGATGTAACATAAAACATGTCTGAGGTGTCTCGGTCAAGCTGCTGCTTGCGACCGTGGATCCAAAGCGGCTTCTTCGACACGGCGTGCATTGCGAAAGGTGCCTGCTCCTGGAAGAGCATAATATACGGCTCATAAACTCCGTGGAAGTTGTAAAAGGTCTTGTGCTGCCATATGGTGAAAATGAAGGTGTTACTTTCATTAGCAATGCAGATGGCATCTGTCCGTTTGCACATGGTGATTTTAAGCGAGTTGGACGCCTGATGGATTGACTCGAGAGAGTTGAGGATCGGGGGAAAGTATTTTGCAATGCATTTAGCATCGTCCGCCTCGGTTAGAATTGATAGATCGAGGCCGACCGAGCCATCGGCGTTGATTTGAGCAAAGGCCCGTTTAGGCGAGACGTCGTAGTGAATATACATCTGACCAAAGGGGTCCCAGAAAGGGAACCAGTTCTTCTCGATGGCATTCCAAGGCAGCGGGCGCTGCATCTCTGTCCCCACAAGAAATCTATCAGAACCGGCTTCCCGGCCTCTCCAGTCAATAAGTTCGCGGAAGTCTTGAATGAACTGGCCGAAGCACGTGAACTGGGAATTCGAGCCGTAAATGATGTACGGCGTATCTGGGCCGTACACAACACGGGCGTCGTGAGGACCGACGTTGAAGTTGAAGTACGCGAGATCACCTTCACATTTGCCGCCCTTTGTGGGCACAACAGGGAGGATATTTGGAGACTGAAGGCATCGTAAGACGTTACCTTGAAAAACAGCGTTGCAAACAAGTTCTGTGAAGTGGACGGTTTGCTCATCCTCGCCTCGTACCATCTGAGCTGCCACGATCCACGTGTTTTCCAGAGTTGGGTGAGGGATGATGTTGGGATTCATGCCATTGTGCTTGCCCACAAAGTCGATGGAAAAGTACTTCTTATCCGAGGTTGAGGTTGAGAAGATCTCCTGGTGAGAGGTCTGAATATCAAGCGGAGCAGACTTGTTTCCTGTAGGATACGACGGCGAAGCATTTCCCCCAGTCTCGGGCTTTCCAAAACTTATCGGCACTTCTGCTTCTTCTCCATGAGTTAGACCGGCATTTTCTTTGCCCTGATTAGAGTCCGTTTTGTCGACGGCGGGCTGGATCCATTGATTCACTCTAGATAAAGCTGGTGACTGCCTATAAAAACTGATGATGGTGCAGAGGAGGATGAGGATAGGCACTACAAATAGTAATAGGCGCCTAATGTCTCTCACAAACATTGTCAGGCCGCTGGTAGCCAACAACTGCTGGCCTGTAAATATGGATCGTGTGACGCGAGCTGCTGTTCCAGGACGTGACGAGACGTCTTCGTCCTCTCTGACAGGGGAAAGCTTCCTCACTTGGCGTTGAAAATGGGTTTCCTCTCTTGGCGACGGAAGGAGATGTTGGTATCCGTATGTACGTCTGCCGGAACACGGCAGCAGAGCTACTAAGCCAAGCCTAGTAGGAGTCGAGAAAAAGGAGACTCCAATTTGAAGCGGCCCGGTCGCTTGTGCGCGTGGGGGGCTTATAACCAGGTTTGGAGACGAGAAGGGGAATAACTGGTGATTCTGAATGCTCTATACTAAAAAAAAAATGAAATAAAATAAAAAATAGGCACCTTTGATAAAATAATGTTTGGTACTAGGTACGTGAGGAGTGTGTGTTGTTGTAGCATTCAAGAAGCAGAATTGTGCAAGATGGTGCTTTAGACAGACGCTTAATGCGAGGCTGAGTACGTGCACTTGGATCGACGGGACCACAGCCTGATTCCCAGATGCGGTACCATCGAGATGAGAGGTGATACAAAGAGAAAGTCAGAACAGCCCAGGCGGGCCAAATGAGCCAGGCTGGTGAGTTACGGCTCCACCGCGAAATTGGGACTCTGGAGTCGCTTAAGCGCGGCGATATGACGGTGTCGATGGCGGAGAAGCGACTAGACGCTCAGGCTTGGATGGAGATTGTATCTGGAGAAAAATTTGCAGCAGCAGGGTTCAATGACCGCCGATGAGGATCCGAGATGCGGCGGTGAGAGGACGAGAGGCAGGCGATGATAATGACAGCGACTGTAAGCCTATGTGGCTCGGTGAATACGGTCCAACCGCTAATTCAGCTGCGCAGGTGTGAGTAGCAGCAGCAGGATGGAGCCTCACAGCACTGGCTATAGCGAATTGCAAGGGCGGATGATGTAAGAGGCTGCTACGCAGATGTACATAGTACTGAATCGCCGAATTCTTCCTTATCCGCCATGTATACTTCGTACATTGCCACTACTGCTAGGCAAATCCTCTTAGTGAACCAGCTTAATGAGGATGTACAGTCTTGCAGACTCCAGTGGAGACGGCTCTCGCCACGGATTGGAACGTACCAGGGAACCCGGCACGTTAAGATGGCAGCTTGATGGAAAATGTAACCTTGGAGGTGTGCGGCTACCAATGGAATACGGACATTGCAATGGCTGGGATGTGATGTGATGCGGTAATAATCTATCTACTACAGTTGCTGAGACGCTTTGGTCAGACGAGACAAGTAGAGGACATAAGCAAAGCTGGTGGGCATCAATGGTGCGTTGGAAACCTGGGAAGAAGAGGATAGCAGCTAGAAGCCAGAAGCAGAGCGATTGTCATATGCAAAAGCGGAAGCCGAGGGAAAAGAATGCGATTTCAGTGCTTGGCCCCCCAAACCCCAAAAACCCCAAGACTCCAAGTTGATGTACGAAGCACTTGTACCAGTACATGTCCCTGCACTTCTCCCCATAATCTTCAGCCCATGTCCCACCTCCACACCCTAGCGGCCTCCACTAAGAGGCCAGGGGGGAATTCAGCCGAGCCAAAGAGACAGAGAAGGAAAAGTGAAGACAGCAGATTCGGGCCTAGCGGGCAGCACAGGGCAGCCTTTCTGGCAGCCGTGCTAGACTAGCACAGAACGTGCTGGCGCAGATCAGCGATCGGCATTGCGCACTGCCGGAATCAAGCAAAGTCGCAGCGGGGATGGGGACAGACGCTTAGACTGCTTCTGGGCATTTGGCCGCGTTCTTCTTTGTGGTATATCGCCGCGTGCCCCAGATGGCAGAGAGGAAAAGGCGAAAAGGAGAGACAGAAGCGCGGCATGACACTATGATGACGAGGACTGTGTGGGTGCAAGGGAAAATCTTGATTTCTGTTTGCTGTCTTTTTGTTGTGGTTGTTGCAGAGTTGATATGTTGAATTTGATACACTCCATCAGTGCTATCAAGTGTGTGGCACATGCGCTGCTCAGCCGAGGCATTTGCATCTGCTTGGCAGAGGATTGTCCGCGGATTCTAGCCAATGGGCCACGCAGATAGACGAGATCGTTGGTTGGTGCCCTGCCCAAGTAGGCGATTACTAGGCCGATGTTCAGCCACATCCGCAGCCAAACGTGCGATGAAGATATTGCACGGAGTAGCCCGACGCCTCTGATGGACTACTGTAAGTATACCTATACTAGTACTACAGCCTACTATAGGTACTATACTCGACAAGCCTGGTGGCCTACAATCTTCAGGAGACGACTGCTCCAGAATAAGAGACGACTAGCCAAGAGAGGCAAGAACGCAGAAGTCGCTTAGAGAAAGAATGAAGTTTTTTTGCCTTTGCTTGAGTGAGCCGGAAAATTAGGCCATGGTACTTAATTTAAAAAGTGAAAGAAGAAAAAAACCGTTAATGACATTACCCATGCTTGTTGTGCCCGCAGCCCCTTACACTTAAATATGCCGGACCCAAGAGTCGTAAATGCCCTAGTACATGTACTCGTTTGCGCCAATAGCCCATCTGCCAACATCCAACACAGTAGTATTTTAACATAATATCCCGAACCCATATTGCCCTTCTGCAGGAACGGGAAATTGCCCGCAACCTGTCAAAAATCCTTCGGCCAAAAAAAAAAAAAGAAAAAATAGTATTAGTCGTCGGACATTTTTTTTTTTCTAAATACCAAAATATTAAATCGCTCGCTCGTAACATATAATTTTAAGCCACAGGGGGCCAATCACAGTCACGCCTTGGCCTGCTTCCCGAGCAGCAGCGGTTCTGTGCCGCAGCCCAGCGTCTTGCGGTACAGCCAGGACGCAAAAGTCACGCTCGGCGTGTCCACCCATCTGGTGACCGCATCCGCCAGCGCCAGAGTCAGGGGCAGCAATATCAAGTTCGGCACTAGGAACGAAACTTCTAGCCCCAGCGGGCCGGACTTTGGGAGGTAGAGCTTGTCCACCCAATGTGGAATGTGCCGCAGGTGCTCATCCGTCTTCCAGCCGGCGGCAGCGTAGAGTCGGTCGCCCAGAATCGTCAGCACTGGGCCGTGGACCATGTACAGTGCAAAGGAAATGCGGCCCAGGTACTGGCAGAAGCGAGTCTCGAAGAATCTCTTCAGCCAGGCGATGCGCGGGATGGCCGCGACCAGGAAGGAGGCCGCTATCCAGAGATAGAACCACTTGTAGTCGAAAACTGCCTGGGGCTTGAACCAGCCCAAGTAGTACCAGCCACGGCTCTTCCGCAGGTTCTCGACGTCCGAATTCTCGCCAGGGATGCCGCCCAGGAAGAGGCTGAAGACGAGAAGGTGGTACCAGATGAAGTCCTTGTAGGGCTCGAGGCGATACAGAAACAGCGGAAGGTCATCCTTCTTCGCCAAGAGGTCCAGATCGCAGAGCAACATGCCTGTGCAGAACATGGCGAAGTGAGCGCCGTCTGCGACGAACATGAAGTAGTATATCAAGGCCACCTCGCACCACAGCCGGGCATTTTTGGAACATCGGGACAAGGCCAGCTGCGATGCGTAGATTACCATGGAGCCTCTGAATTCGACCGGGATAGACCACAGGTGGCCGTTGTAGCTGAGCCAGGGGACGCCTCCTTCTTTGAAGACAAAGGTGAAGTTCTTAAACTCAAGGTAAAAGGACCAGACTTCATCAGTCCAGCTTCCTGCCTTTGTTTTACCATCCACCCACAAGCCAAACATGTGCCACGACGTTATATATACAAGGATGACGGCGATTATTGGCAAGTAGAGTCGCGGCGCCCGTCTAAAGAAGGCTGATGCAAGATTGTCGCCCAGCTTTGTAACTTCACCGGCCTGCATGAGGCTCAGCGGCTTCAAAGATAGAACATAGCCGGAGATGATGAAGAAGGTTGATACGGCAAAGTGTCCGCCAGTGAAGAAGTTTCGAATGAAAGGGAACGCAGCCATGTAGTATTTGCTGTCGTAACCGAACCCATTGTCTAGGATGGAGTTTTGGTTTGTCCAGCCATGAACCCATAGCTCGTGGTGATGCCAGTACACAATGAAGGCTGCAAAGCCGCGAAGACCATCTAGATAGGCTGTCGGGCGCAGATTCTCGGCTATCGTAAAGCCCTCTGGTATCCGCTGGATGAAATTGATAAAGCGGCTAAGAGCCCGTTTGTGCTTGGGAATATAACTGGGCGCCTTCCAGATGGTATATCCCTTTGACTCCTTCACCGATTCCGGATCATAATCAGGTTTGATCTCTTCCCAGTCTTTGCTGGTGTTGAGAATGGTTTCTTCGTGCATACTGGCGTAGCAATGAATAGTGTGTCCCGCCAGTAAGAAAAGGGAAAGGGGGCAGAGAGAGTGAGAGAAGAGACAATTCGCTGCAACTTCAGTCGTGAGAGCCTCACACGGGAGACTAGGCCACCACGTTTCCCCAGATTCGTTCGATTCGATTCGATGATCGATCTACCCCGTAACCCCAGAGTCCGAGGGTCACGGACTGACTTCGTACTCGTTAATCTGGTCTCAGAATGATGACACGACACGGGAGTCCCACCGCACAGCTGCTTCCCCAGCTTTCACAAGCCGAAAAATGGGAGAAGATGCAGATGATGAAAGGCTCGTCCCGAGGTCAGAATCATGCGGAGGCGACGATAGCACGCGGGGTCCCGAAGCTATAGATGGACTAGCTGAGTCTGGTCTGGGATGTGCTTAGAGGCGCAGTTGCGAGCTGACGACATGTCCCGAAAGATTATCGAGAGATTTTCCAAGGACCAGCGCTTCGTGATGCCGAACACGATCCAGAATCCCCAGCCGGCGGTGGAGGGGAGGGTTACCTTGACAGCAGCTGGGGGGGCAGGGCAAGGCGATGACGCATGGGTAGGGGGCAAATCGAGCTCGATAATCGGTATTCCGGAATGCGACAGAGCCGGCGATGAGCAATCTTGCCTTGCTTTGCGGGAGGATTTCCAAACTTTCACATGGAAATTGGTGGTTTATGCTGGCGTGGCCGTGTAAGTTGGATGAGAAACAGCCGAAAAGTAGAGTAGTACATAACCCACACCACCACTTTGGTCTCCGCTCACCAAGCGCCGTAAGACGCCACAAGGAACGGCCATCAGCGCCAGTATTCCGCACATTGGGATCTGCTGTTGCCGGCCTCGGGCTCCATTGAAAATTGGGATTCTTCTTGCAGCCCAGGACGTGGATGTGGGGGGGCCTTTCAGCGGAAGTGTCTTCTCACAGGGGCTCCCCCTGCTCGGTGGCTTGCATTCTGCATGGGGGGATGGGATACCCCTCACACACACAAAACTGTCTAGTGCAGGGATCAGGGAATCTTCTTTCCTTCGTTGGCTCTCTTGGACTTGACAAGACGGGAGTTGTGCATCTCATGTGGTGTGATGGGCTTGATTGGGCGCCTCAGACACACCACCAACCAACTAAGGTGCAGATTCAGCTCTAATTTTCGTCATTGGCCTGGTGTAACGAGAAAGGAGGCAACATTCCAGCTTGGGAGGCGTTTCTTGCGCCAGCCACTCAACAAAGTCTGAGAGTATCTCAGCATGACCGTGGGCAGGCCCGATAACAGAATGCAAGGATTTCGGGCGTTACATGTATTTTTCATATCACAGACCACTGGCCACTGTGCTTATTGCTTATTATCATCCAGGGCATACAAAACAGCAAGGTACCTAAGGTACCTAGGTAGTTAATAGTAGCGTCACATAACTTCGAAGTCGCAGTACCTTCTTACTGTAGAGTTGCAACGCCCAGAAGTCGGTGTCGGGCCATACCCGCGCGCCATCTCAGCTAGTACCGTAGCACTTAGTAGTAAGGTAGAAGTTCTTCTGTAGTGGCGCCTCTGCGGGCCTCGCCGTTGTTCTACGACTTGTACCGGTACCGGCCAGAGATGGAAACCTGTTTGGGTACCTTTTTTTTTTTTTTTTTTTTTTTTTCTTTCCAGTACTAAATTAAGCTCATACGGGAGAGAAAAGGCCAAATTAAAGAGCGAGCTTCGTTCGTTGGGAATTTGAGGCTTCCGTTTACTTTGCCCAAAGGAAAGGCTGCTTATCGGGTTGCCATACTAGGTGGTAACATGATGAAATACTTTGTGCTATTAATGGTTACATGAGACATTATGGTAGACAAGAGGTAGTAAAAAAAAAAAAAGTCCGTGATATTACGCCGATGTCCACGGACATGACCGTCCTGCGGACATTGCAGGTACCTTTGGACTCACTATAACCTCTCTCTCTCCACTTGAATGGTCTTTGCTCTCTTACAGTATACTGCTTGTACAGTACCGTAGTTTTCCCCATGTTCCCCAAGTTGGCTCTTCAACATGTACCCTGCAATTCTCACTGTCCGTGTCTGCCGCTGCCGTAGGACGCTTTTGGAAGCTGTGCCCGGCTCTAATATCGCAGCAATTCGTCGTATACTGTGGCTCCAAACGTAATCAAGAGGTCCCCTGGCCGACTTGCAGGGATCCGCCAGCCAAAGCCAAGTTCTGCACCTGCATGGATCCTGGGATCCAGCCAAACCGACTTAGTGCGCAGCCCACCCCTGCTGCTTAGACCCAGCCAGTGGCATCGGCCGATTGTACTCGTACATGGCCCGTACCTCACTCCATGTCCTGGTTTGGAGGCAGGCGGGAGATCCAAGTGACGAATTTGCTGTAATTGCGCCCTTGGACGGCCTGGAGAGCTCTTTTAGATGTGGCCAGAGTATAATACGCGCATGGGCCAGGAGCGGCGGCTCTTCTTTTTCATCTCTCTCCCCCCCGGTTTCGCTGATATCGTCGAGTGTCTTTCGCTGGTATACTTGACCGCCAGGACAAACGACAGGATCTACGAGTACGAGTGTAGATAAAGTTTACTACATTCTCCCAGTACAAAAAGTGTTTCCTAACAGCCAGTGGTCTATTACGTGGCCGAGGCGCTACAGACTGCTCTTCAAATTCCTCAGTCATCTGGCTTTGCTGCCATCAGATAGCAAGCCTCTCAAGCCATTTCTTTCCCCTTTTGTTTTTTACTCGTGGCGGTTGTGCGTATTATGATACCCACTCTCTAAGGCAACCGTGCCACTCATATCTATATTTGCTGTCATAGCTTTTCCTTTTACATTTCGAGAAGAGAGAAACACAAGGAGGCAGTCAGGCAACATGAACTCTCCTCTAGGGTCACCGAGGCTTATGTCCTCAGCCAGCCCCTTCCGCAACAAGGTGCCTACACAGATGAGGAGATGTCTACCTCTCTACCTCACCGTTGTCGGCGTCTTCCTCCTCATTGTCAACTTCGATTGGATCTTGGCCATACCCAGCCCTACCGCCGTCCTTCGCCGCCAACCAAAAGTGCCTGCTGTGCCTGGCAGCACATTTCCGCAAAAGATTTGGCAAACGTGGAAAGTTGATCCTCTCAATTTCGAAGAGCGTGACCTTTTGACGGCGCAGACATGGACCCAGAAGAATCCGGGCATGAGATACGAGGTCATCACTGATGCTAACGAAATGGCATACATCGAGGACCGGTATGGTCCCAACGGCTACAACCGCCCAGACATTGTCAAGTTCTACAAAAGCATCAACCTTCCTATTATCAAGGCCGACCTCCTCCGATACATGGTCATGTATGCTGAAGGCGGCATTTACGCCGACATTGACGTCGAAACTATGAAACCCTTTCATCGCTTTATCCCAGATCGCTACGACGAAAAGGATATTGACCTGATTATCGGCATTGAGATTGATCAGCCCGAATTTAAAGATCATCCCATCTTGGGAAAGAAGTCCATGTCCTTTTGCCAATGGACATTTATTGCACGCCCCGAGCAGCCTGTCATGATGCGATTAATCGAAAACATTATGAAGTGGTTCAAGGCCGTTGCCAGAGAGCAGGGCGTGACCCTGGGCGAAGTGCAACTCGACTTTGACCAAGTCATCAGTGGCACTGGCCCCTCTGCATTTACCACCGCCATGCTTGAGGAGATGAACCACAAAACCAAGGGGCCCAAAGTCACCTGGGACATGTTCCATAACATGGACGAGTCCAAGCTCGTCGGCGGTGTCCTCGTCCTCACCGTCGAAGCCTTTTGCGCTGGACAAGGCCACTCCGATTCCGGCAACCATAACGCTCGCAATGCTCTTGTCAAACACCACTTCCACGCGTCCAACTGGCCCAGCCGCCATCCTCGATTCAAGCACCCTGCCTACGGCCAGGTCGAAGATTGCAACTGGGAGCCCGAGTGCATTCGCAAGTGGGACGAGAATATTGCAAACTGGGGTCACTTCTCCGAGAACGAGCAGCAGCAAATCATCCAGGACGCGGAGAATGCACGGATAGCAGCAGAGAATGCACGATTGGAGCAGGAGCGGCAGCTGCAGCTCTTAGCACAGCTTCCATAATAAGTTCTATCCTGGCACTTCTGGAGGCGGTGATTTCTTTTGTGTATCAAAGTTGTGCATTTCTTCCTTCCGGCCGCAATCGATTTATTTCGGAATTCTCTGCGCGCCGAGCTTTTATACAATGGTTTTGGGTTTCTTCATGGTCATGATTTTGGCGTGGGCAGTATTTATTCTCTGGGTTTGGAGTTGGTGAGGCTTCATAACATAACATGAAAAGACGGGGCGGGCGAGACTCTAATAGCATCTTCACGGTGATCTGATATCAGAGCTGGGAAGCACGTATATATAAGGCAAATTTGTACATATAGATGGATCTAATGAATTAAGAATTTTTTTTTTCCCGCATATTTCAATTTTGTATTAAAAGAATACCTTAATAACAACAAACTCGTGCTATAGAGGAGCAACATTCTCCCTTCAGCCAAACGAACATGAAGCCAGCGCCTGCAGGAATATGGCCAGCAGCAGCATCAGGCTAAAATAGGCACAACAGCGGACTGTGTTTGACGGGAGCCAAGATTTTTCCAGGCCTTGGCTTACATAATGCAGAGGCAGCCATGTGCCATCTGACCTAGCCTGACGTGTACCTCGCCCGTACTCGTATCTGTTCGCCGCAGCCACTCCATTCTCAACGGTCATTCAACTCTTTTCCGCTGCCATCCATCGACTGCGCATCTCGTCTCTCATCAACGACCATTATCGCCACCACCTGCGATATCTCGACTGACCTTTGTCTGGCGCTCGAGCAGATTCTACAGCACTCGACACTATCGGCGGTCCTTCCCCCCCGCCCGACGCCCGCCTCTTCATATCTCGGCATAGCGCTGCAAGCATCAACAAATCCTCACAATGGCCGCTCGAGCACCGCCTGCTGGCCGACCCGGCCTCAACACCCGCTTTGCGCAGTTTAAGCTCGTCCTTTTGGGTGCGTTTGCCAAACAATCAATCGAACAAGACAATACACAAGTGTGCTAACGTAACTTTTGCGACAGGCGAGTCTGCTGTTGGAAAGGTAACTTTTGCCACATTTGACTTGCGGCGCCGAGCACGGAGAAGCTAATGTATTGGTGCAGAGTTCAATAGTCCTTCGTTTTGTTAAGGTATGCTACGCACCCGATGCCTTGAAGCCCTTGGGCCAGTATCGCTAATTTGCTTGTCAGGATCAATTCGACTCCTTCAGAGAATCCACCATTGGAGCGGCTTTCCTTACTCAGACCATCTCCCTCGATGAGAACACGACGGTCAAGTTTGAGATTTGGGATACGGCCGGCCAGGAGCGATACAAGTCGCTTGCCCCCATGTACTACCGAAATGCCAACTGTGCCGTTGTTGTATATGATATCACGCAATCTGTACGTTGAAAAATGATCCCGGAGATGGGCAGTTTTGGTTTGGCTTCGTACTAACTCCTGGATTACAGGCATCACTAGATAAAGCGAAGGCGTGGGTAAAAGAACTGCAGCGCCAAGCAAATGAGAACATTATCATTGCGCTTGCTGGAAACAAACTTGATTTGGTCAACGAACAGCCCGATAAGCGAGCCATCCCAACTGCAGATGCCGAGGCCTACGCCCGAGAGGCCGGCCTTCTCTTCTTCGAGACGTCTGCCAAGACTGCTGAGAACGTGCGCGAACTTTTCACCGCCATTGCAAAGAAGCTTCCCTTGGACCAAGCCGGACCTAGACACGCGCGGCCTGGCCAGCGACCTGGTGTCAGCCTCGCACCAGAGAATTCCAACACTAATGTCAACGGACCATGCGGCTGCTAAACGATACATAACACGATGCTACGGCTGGACGTTTAATGATGCCTATGTACCCTACGTCCAGCAATGAATGCGTGGGAGTGATCATTCAGGTTCAGGTTCAGGCCGGGATAGACTGACAGCAATGATTCAAAACCTTGGCTTGCGTTGCGCAAGTCCGGGGTGCGTCGTAAATTTCTCGGAGTCTTGGGTTTGGAGGGTATTGGCTGACGATTTATTCTTTTTGGACCTTTTTTTTCTCCCCCCTTTTTAATATGCACCCTTGATATTTTTGTGCCCTGTCCTGACGCACTGGGATTTGCAAAGAGAGAGTTAGAGTAGTTACTCTCATAAATGGGCATGTTCTGAGCTACAAGATGCCCCGTGGAGGATTATGAGATACGGGAACGATGTGTATTCTGTCCTTCCGAGAATATGACTGAGCGTCTAATAGATTGCTGCTTTGATTAGAGTTGAGGCTTGTGATTTCCTTTTCTCTTGAATGTGCTTCATCGGTGGGATGCAAATATGCTCCCGTAGAAGCCGGGAACTCGTATGAGCCGGTGGATCGATGTATCAAAGGTCGAGAAAAACTACTAGGTAGTGCCATGTATGCACGGTCTAAACTGCGCTTTAGAATAACAAAGGCTGGGCGTGGCTGCGCAAAAGAAGAAGAACAAAGATGGGACGAAAATTGAATGATTTAACGAAACACAAATGTTCAATGTATGCCCGTTGAATTTTAATATTCCTATTTTTAACAAAGCCATGAACGCATTACTGGTATGGCGTTGCGTCACGGACCCGGTTCCTGCCGGCAGTCCAGTCTGGAGCTCCCATTAGCCGAACTTTTGCCCTGAGCGTTTATTGTTCCATGGGTCAACTTTTGGGCTTGGCATCCAGATCCAACCTCATCCACTCGCCTTTTGCTGGCCATTGCAATTCCAATGTTGCGGTCATCGCTTCGGTCAGCGAGATTGCTAGGCGGCAAGCCCGTTGCGGCTGCCGCCGGGCGCCAATGGTCTGTTGCCGCGTCGCAACGAGCGCCCATGCTGGCCAAGGTAGGTCCCGCAATGCACCTTTAGAATCCCGAGGGGAAATTTTGCGACTGACGAGCCGATGCGTATAGAGATTCTATGCCGACCAGAAAACGCCCCCTGTCCTGCCCACGTCCGAGACCCTGAGCTCTGAACGCACTCCTCCTCCTCCTGCTCAGGGCCCCGTCGACACGACCATCACGTCGGCAGAAATTCCTCCCACGCCGCCGCCACCTCCTCCTACGTCCACCAGCGCGGCGCCCAAGTCCAGCCCGCCTCCCAAGAAGAAGAAGGGTTTTTTCAGAAGGCTGAGGAACTTTATCTTCACCCTTATGGTGCTTGGCGGCGCTGGATTTGGCGCCGGAGTTTGGTACTCGCGCATCAACGACTCCTTCCACGATTTTTTCACCGAGTACATTCCCTTCGGCGAGCAGGCTGTTCTCTACCTGGAGGAGCTTGAGTTCAAGAAGAGATTTCCTCAGGCCCCCTTTGGCGGCGCTAGACACCCCGATGCTGTCGAGAAAGTCAGGATTCCTGCCCAGAGCGGCGCTTCCTGGAGGGTAGCGGACAAGACAGAGCCTTCTGAGCGCCGCACAAGCGCCTCGCCTGCTGCCAAGAAGGCTACGAAGCCATCTGAGAGCAAGCCCGAAGAGGCTGCTAAACCTGCTGAGCCAGAGAAGAAGACTGTTGTCGCTGCTAAGCCAGTCGACAAGGTTTCTCCGGAAGAGCCAAAGACCTTCAAGGCCGCTGCGCCTGAATCCAAGGATAAGCCTGCTTCCAAGCCCCTGAGGTCTATCGATCTGATGTCCCTGCCTGATGCCAAGGAGCCCATCGTTAGAGACCTTGTCCACATGCTAAACGATCTCATCTTGGTTATCAACGCCGACGGTGCGCACAACAAGTACTCTTCGACCATTAACAAGGCCAAGGATGAAGTCTTGAGGATTGGCGGACGTCTGAGGGATCTCAAGGACGATGCTGAGAAGAAGGCTGCCGAAGATGTCCGATCCACCGTTGCGGAGTTTGATTCCGCCGCCAACGAGCTTGTTCGACGTGTTGAGGGCTCTATTGCCCAGCAAGAGGTTGCCTGGCGCCAAGAGTTTGAGGAGCAGATGAAGACTGTTCGCGAGAGCTATGATGAGAGAGTTAAGCTTCTGCTTGAGCGCGAGCAGAAGCTCAACGAAGACAAGCTCCAGAACCAGCTGTTGGAACAGGCCATTGCCCTCAAAAAGGATTTCCTCAAGGAGGTTGAGAGCCGCGTCGAGCAGGAGCGTGAGAGCCGAATTGGCAAGCTCAACGATCTCTCAGCAGCCGTGTCGCAGCTGGAGAAGCTCACCCTTGGTTGGAACGAGGTCGTTGACACCAATCTCAAGACGCAGCAGCTTCACGTTGCCGTTGAGGCTGTTCGCGCCAGTCTCGAGGATGGCCAACACCCCCGTCCCTTCATCCGAGAGCTCGTCGCGCTCAAGGAGATTGCCACCGACGATGCCGTTGTGGATGCTGCCGTTGCCTCAATCACACCTTCAGCTTACCAGCGTGGTATTGCCACCTCATCCCAGCTGATTGACAGATTCCGCCGTGTTGCCAGCGAGGTCCGCAAGGCCTCTCTGCTTCCCGACGATGCGGGCGTTGCCAGCCACGCTTCCAGCTGGGTTCTTAGCCACGTCATGTTCAAGAAGCAGGGCCTTGCGGAGGGAGATGATGTTGAGAGCATCTTGACCCGCACGCAGACTTACCTGGAGGAGGGAGACTTGGATGCTGCGACCAGAGAGATGACTGGCCTGCAGGGTTGGGCAAAGACTTTGAGTAAGGATTGGCTGTCTGAGGCTCGAAAGGTGCTTGAGGTTCAACAAGCGCTTGATGTAAGTTTTCTTTTCAATTCCCCTTTTCTAGATGAGCATTTTTTTGCTAATTATGATACCACAGGTCATTGCTGCAGAGGCTAGACTACAGAGCTTGCGCGTAGAGTAAAAAAACATTTAGTATTGAGATTTTCTTTGGTCCTGTATATTGATTGATTCAGAGGAGGAAAAAAAAGTAGAGGGCTTCTGGCCCGTGTACAGTTACGAATAGATACTGGTGGTTTAAGTTTCAGAAACTGTGATTTTTGTCTCGCATCAAAGGATTTAATATTATCATGCAGTCTTCCATGTGTCTTAAGTAAATGTATTTCTGTATTAAATGACTGTATTTTCTACCCTGAGATGATTATAATTCATGTAAAGCACAGCTTGATCTAAATTGTACCATCAACAGGTGATTGGTGGTGATGCTCCAGAAACTGAGCCCCGCTTGAGCTATGCGATTAGTATCTGCGATCAGAATTTACGTAGAGCATAACCTTCGTCATTACATCAGCCCGTTAGTCGGTTTTGGAGAAAATCAATGCGAAATAAATGAGATGATGTAACATCTTTTCTTCAATCCCTCTTGATTTTTGCTTCATGTGCATCCGGAATATGAGCTGTGGGCTTGCTCAGAAAGCGCGCTTCCCATTAGCTACCTTCAACCGAACAGCTATAAATCGACCCATCAGAGCCTCAATCCAGCCAGGTAGGCGCAAGTACAGCAGCGTCATGCCTCGAGATTACAGCGAAGCCCTGGAGAAGCTGGCTCTCTTGCAGTCCAACCGCATCGTCACCAGCCTCTTTGAATCGCCGGAGAAGAAGTCTCCCCAGGACCTCAATGCGCTCGCCATCCCAGAGATGCTGGAATGGCTTCGCCGCGCAGGATACACGCCCCAAGACCTCAGCCGCATGCGGCACATTCACGTTGCAGGCACAAAGGGCAAAGGCTCCGTGTGTGCGTATGCGACGGCCATGCTGGCGAAGTATCGCACTGTGGGCACGTACACGAGTCCGCATCTGGTGAATGTGAGGGAGCGCATCGCCATCAATGGCGTTCCTGTGGGGAAAGAAGCATTTGCAGCAGCTTTCTTCGAAGTCTGGGATCGATTGACAGAGGCGGCTGTGAAGGAGGGCATGTCGCCTGCGGAGGCGGAAGGCACGGCGTCGAAGCCCTTTTACTTTCGCTTCTTGACGATTCTTGCGTGGCACATCTTCTTGAAGCAAGGCATTAAAGATGTGGTTATTGAGTGTGGGATCGGAGGCGAATATGACTCGACGAATGTACTCCCTGCTGAGGCTGTTTCGGCTGCGGTTATTTCGCAATTGGGAATTGACCATGTGGCGATGCTGGGGGACACGGTGGAGAAGATTTCGTGGCACAAGGCTGGGATATTGAAGCCTGGGGTAAAAGGATTCACATTAAAGCTGGACGAGCAGCTGGGTGTTATGAAGGTGCTGAGAGAGAGGGCCGCAGAGAAGAATGCAGAGCTGGTAGAAATTGAAAATGGGGAGATTGAAAGATGGGGCGGCGTGAGTGGTCTGTTGAAGGGGGATTTTCAAAAGAAGAACCAGGCGCTTGCTGTCATGGCTGTGAAAGAGCATCTTGGCATGAGAGAAGGTGAGCCGCTAGCGAATATCCCTGAGAAGATGATTGAAGGCCTACAGGAGGCGAAACTCAGGGGTAGATGCGAGGTTGTCAACGACGGGACGGCGGAGTGGCTCTTGGACGGGGCGCATACGAGAGACAGCTTGGAAGAGGTGGCAAAGTGGGCTATTCAGCAACAACCTGCAAGTGCGGACGAATCTTTGATATTGGTATTCAACCAGCAAGAAAGGAACATTTCGCAACTGCTGGCCGACTTTGTCGAAGCGACAAAGAGAGAGGCAGGGAGGGAAACCATCTTCCACCATGCAATCTTCACGCGCAACGAGATTCCAAGGCCCCCGGATGGCGAGTTGAGGGATATCGATGTGCAGAAGCAGGCGGCAGAGAAGATGCGCAGCTTGGTACCTGCGTGCGATGTGCAGATATTTGACAATGCTGCGGATACGGTGGCGGAGGCGAGGAGGCTTGCGCAAGGGCAGGATGATGAGTCGGGCAAGAAGAAGAAGAAGATTCTGGTGACGGGGAGTTTGCATCTCGTGGGGAGTGTACTGCAAGTTCTTGAACCGTAGAAGAGAGGAAGAAAAAGGAGAAACGAAAGAAACACATCAAAAGATGGTTGTGTCACGCGAGTCTATAATATTAATTTTGTCTATAGCCCAAACTTCGATTACCATTATCGTTTTGCCTCTTTTTTTTTTTCATTTCCCCAATGCTCCCCAGTATCATATCATTCCATTCCTACAAAGCATCCGCCTCTTCAAGAATGCCCAGCGCACCACCCACCAGATGCAAACTCCCCGTCACGTAGGCCTGAACCGACTCTCCCTCAGGAGCGCCCTCTGCCACGCCGCGGGCATAGTTCAAGGCATCCTCGATGGTCGGCAAGACAACCACCTTGGCCTTGGGGTCGATGGAAGACCACTTTTCGGCAAAGCTGCGCTGGACGGTCAATTTGTCGACTTCTGAGGGATCAATGGTGTTGTTGACAAAGTCGCGCTTGTAGCCCGTTTGGGCATATGTGACGTTTGTGCAGAAGACGACGTGGTCGAATGATGGCTTGCCGGTGTCGTCGTCACTGCGCTTAAGAGCGTTACATATAGGTTGAAGGAAGTCGACTGCTTCGACACGACCTTGCTGGTTGAAAATCATTACTCTGGGACCGGTCCTGTTAGGTTGTCAGTAACTTTACCCTCTTATATCGCATGGGGCTTTCCCTCAAAAGGAAGGGAGAGGAAGAGAGTTTCATCTTACCGGCCAGTGATCTCGCTGGCGAACCACTTGGACGACATTTTCAGGCTGTCTGCAGTGTGGGCGCCATCCAGATGCCAAGTCACCTTCTTCTCTTCCTTCACTTCGCACCGGCCCCTGAAGACGCATTTTTCGAGACCGTCTATGAATTCTCGGGGCAGCTCTGACTCTGGCATCTCTTTCAATAGTCCGAGCTTTCTGAGGGCCGTCTCTGCGAGGGCGATTGCCAAAGTTGCATTCTTCTTCTGGAACGTTGCGTTTGGTCGGATTTTGACGCCTTCTAGACGACGGTCGATCTTGAGCGCTTGCAAATCGACATTCTTTTCCTTGGCTCGATTGACGAGAACCTCCGCTGCTCCGGGCAGTTGCTCAATTGTAAATGCCGGGCTTCCCGTCTTCATGATGCCGGCCTTGTGCCACGCAATCTTTTCGACCGTGTCTCCCAGGACAGCGACGTGATCGATGCCAAGCGTGCTGATACCTGACGCAACTGGGCTTGACACCAGATTTGTTGAATCATACTCTCCTCCTATGCCCGTCTCATACACAGCTGCCTCAACGCCCTCTTGCAGAAATGCGTGCCAGCTTACAAGGGTGAGATAGCGGGCATACACAGGCTTTGATCCAAACGGCACTTCCGGGTCGGGGGCTTCTCTCGACTCCTCCAGTCGATCCCATACCTCGAAAAAATACTTTGCAAAGAGTTCTTCTGATATGGGCTTGGAGTCGATGCGAATCCGTTCGCGCACGGCCATGAGATGGGGCGATGTGAAGAGACCCGTCTTGCGAGGGCCGCCATGGCGCTGCTGATACTGAGAGAAGATTGAGTCGACAAAGGCACAGGTGCTTCCTTTTCCCTTTGTGCCTGCCACGTGAATGATGTTTAAACGATCAAGGTCCGCAGGCTAACACACACAGAAAAAAAGCGAGGGTGAGCCGTGCATCCTTGGTCAGATTCGAGGATGAGGAGGGGGGGCGTTACACACAGTATATCCGATCCTCGTGAGATACGCCCGCATCTTTGCGATTCCAAGGACAGAGTCAGGCAGAATGCCAGCCTGGTGACGAGCTTGAATCACCGCGAAGGGCGTCTGAAGCTCGTTGAGCTTATCAATCGCATCCTATTGACATGAGCCACTGAGAATGAGAAATCATTATTTCACAGCATAATAGATGGTATTGTGAGTGAAAAAAACATGACAAGAGGGAAGATGTCATACATTGTAAGACCTGCTTGTAGACGCCATGCTTCGCACAGCCTGGATGCGCCCGGCTATAAATCTGAACAAAAGGGTCGTGGGTCGCGTTGATGCATAACGCATCGGTCTGCCTCAACCAGGGATTTATTTTTTCCTTATTTCTTTTGTTTGCTGCGCGCGCAGGATTGACCTCATATAAAAATCCAGGACCCCCCACTGGCCGAGTGAGAAAGCCTCGCCGGAATCGGCTCTAGTGTTGAAAGAGCAAAGTCAAAAAAAGGGTTGGTTAGTCTACAGTAGAGCTGCAGAAGCGTCGGGCGGTTTTTCTCGTCTTGTGTTTTCGCCGATGAATTGCGGGTGACGTTGTGAACGAGTGTAAGATTTTCGAATTGTCTTCCTCTTTGTCTCTTTGATGGTAGATTGCTATTTGGGAAATTGCTCTTCTGGAGAGAGACGGTGCCGTTGTTCTTATCATAGCGTCTTTTTTAGCCGGATACTATCGGCATCGTCATAGTTTGAATGACTCTCAGATGAACATCAACGGCGTAATAGATCAGCCGCGGAAGATATATCTGTAATAAAAAAGACGAGAAAGCTAAATAATTTCATAGGTCTATTACTTTTTATCTCAATGCTAATTCGCATGCGATAAAATTGATTTAATTTTAGTCTTGCATTTTCGCGGATGGCCTTCATTCTGATCTAAAGCATAGTATATAGCTTGCAACTAACAATCCAACAAAATGCATCGCTACCACTTTCAAACTCTTTACAACATCACGCAATTTTGTCTGTCAGTTCCCTTCCCACCTTTCCAATAACGTACTTCTTCATGCCCTCCTCCAACCCGTTGAAAAACGCTGCGTCAAACCTTTTCCCACTATCTCCCCAAGCCAAGCGCGACCTCCAGGTTAGCCAGTTTTCAGTCATGGACCCTTCTGGCGCTCGAAGGATTCCCGTTGCAAGATCAACAATGTGCCAGTCTCCTGGTTTTAGATGTTTACGATCATCATGCGAATAAAAGACCGTTGCACCGCAAGTGCCACAGAAGCTTCGCAACACGCCTGGCGATGAAGCATACGTCTTGGCTGTTCCAATCTTCAGATCGCTCTTGATTTCTGGCTCGCAGTATGACAGAGGCACAAAAGTCCAACCAATAAGATGCGTGCCGTTTGCGACGCGGCAATCGTCGCAACAATCATAGCTGGCCATCCATTTGTTTTGATCAATGGGAGAAATACATGTGCGAAGCATTTCGTTTGCAAGCAACTCTGGCGAGGGCCGCTTGATTGTGAAGGATACGCCTCCACAGTGACACTGAGCCCGCAGCCGTTCCTGTCCATCCTGGCCTACTTCTGGCTTCGGTTCAACAGTCTTGGCTCGAGGACTGTCTTTGGGAGGATTCCAGTCTAGCAGCTCGCGTCCGTCCACATGTGTCACCGCCTGAGCGAGACCCTTATCTAGGGCCGAGTCACTAAAGAAATGCCCTTGTAACACAAACGTGTCTGGACCATGGTCTGTGAATATCGAGGTCGCAGGCGTCCACTCCTCTCTGTCCAGTCCAACACCCGCAATATGGCATCCGCAAGTTGAGCAGAAGTCATATGTGCAGCCGAACCCCTCAATGGAGTAGGTTGTCAGGTTCTTCTCACTTGAAGGGGCTATGAAATTGGGCTTTATCCCTGGTCCCAGTCTTGCGTGAAAGTTGCATGGCCCCCCAGTAGAGAAGCGGCAGACGCTGCAATGGCAGAGGTAAAACTTGAGAGGCAGAGATGCTACCGGAACATCAAACGTAAGGTGGACAGAGCCACAGAGACACTTGGCCTCGAGAGCCCTGGTTTCGACCTTGGAGTCTGCCATTGTGTCTTTGAAGAGAGTGAAACGCTGGACTGGACTTGCAGATGTCTCGACCTGGTGCCGACATTTCACGGTTTATGTAGACAACCTAAAGCCGCCAGCGGCCATAGGTGGGGTGGCAGCTCACATTTGTTCACGCTGTCATTTCCCCGTATTCTTCTATCGTCTTAGTTGCTAGTTGGCGTCGCGCAAGTGCAAGGCAGCAACGGTGATCTCGATAAGCCCGAGTGAATGGTTGTTCCGTGCGACTCCACCCTTGAAGAAGTGGTGCATGCCACTATTAGCCGGGGTTATTCCGTCAACACCAAACCAAGTAAATGCGGGTGCCCAACCTCACTACCAAATTTTCCTCTCAGCGTCTATAGGTTGCTGATGCCGTCGGCCTCATTCTTCCCGCCATGTCGGATGCTAGAGATAGTTTTGCTGACCTCGAAAAGCACCGTCTACGGCTTGAAGATAATGTCAACCAGCTACAGAAAGCTCTGCAGCACTGGCAAACCTGGGATGCCGAGTATGAGGGACTCAAAGAGGAGGTTGAGGCGGTGACCGCAGCCGACGAAGCCAAAGAGCTGCAACGCATACATGGCGGATTTGACGGCGAGCTCCTAAGTAGGACAGAGATCGACGACATCTTCGGTCAGCCGAAGCTAAAGACCAAGGACCAGATCATTAATGTCCTTGAACGCCGTATTGATTATGTATCTAAGAATATTGAGACGCTGCAGAAGCAGCTTGAAACCGCCGAGAACAAGCACGCTGCCGCTACCGTCATCAGTCAGCCTGACGATACCGACGAAGATGGACAGCCTATCTTGGACATTGTCGAGGAGCTGGACGACGATGACAACGTTGTCTCATTTCGGCTGAATAAGCCCGGCGACTCATTTGGAGACGTGGAAGCTCTTCTAAAAAAGGCCGGCATTTCAGATGATTCGGAACCTAAGGCTGGGAAAAAAGATACAGTCTCTGAGAAGACTGAGAATAAAAGCAGTCCATCCAAAATCAAGGAACAAGTCCTTGATTCTGTGGCTCCCCCTAACCTCCCTTCTACGAAACCTGAATACACCCCTAAAAAATCCGTATCCTTTTCGGAAGACACAAAGGCTGCTGAAGAACCAGAACAAGAGCCTGAGATATCATGGAGGGCAAAGCGTGTCAAAGAGATTATGAGCTCCGCCAAAGACCAAGAGGACATTAGCATGCAAGCTGCTGTTATACCCAAAGACGAGTCTCCAGAAGACGCAGCCTTACGACAGCAGATGCTGCGATATGGCATGAGCGAAGTTGGAGCGGTTGTTGCCGAGCTTGAGCTTGAGGAAGGCGATTCAGAAGAAGAATCCGAGATTGATGAGGACTTTGATGACGAGTTTGATGAGGACGAAGAGGACGATGAAGACCAATACGGACGGTACAAGGGCAGCGTTGTAACGGACAAGTATCGCCAGCGAATGCTTCAACTCGAACAGAAACTTGGCATCAAGTCACAATCATCAATGTCTCAGCCTAAACCTGACGAGGCGGAGTCAAGCGACAATGATTATGACGAAGGCATTGGCCGCATTCTGGTAAAACGAGAAGCCGATACGTCATCACCATCTACCGTCTCGAAATCGGCTCCAGTAAAGTCGAACCTCAAGGAGAAGCAAGTTGGGGACTCTGAGGCAAAGAAGGGCGTGCGTTTTGCGCCTAGTCTCGATATAGCTCCCGAAATTGAGCCTTCTGCTCCTACGATCAGCGAGGACAAGAAGGATGTTGTAGATCCTCTTAGCGATATTGTTGAGCGATCTAGTTCTTCGAAACCAGCCCAGCCTCCGGCTCAGCCAGCAAAAAGAGCGTCACGGTTCAAGAAGGCCAGGGATAATACGGATCCAGCAAGTGCTGTTCCCAAGGGACCGTTGGATATTCGGCCAAAGTTTATGGAAGAGGAGCGACAGCAAGTGCCAACCGGTCCAGAAGGCACTACAATTGCCGACACTCTGGTCGAGCGGGAGCCTACAGCTTCTGCCATCCCTCCGGATGAGGTCAACGATGCCATGACCCACCAAGAGGTTGCTGATGAGTATCAACGCATGCGAAGAAAATTCATCCAGCGAGAAGGTGGGTTTCTCAAACCGGATGAGTCTCCCATCAAACCTGTACACGACGAGGAAAATCAGGAACCCATAAGCCGGTTCAAAGCAGCACGGCTTTCCCGCCAGTAGTATGGAGAGGATAGTCGACATATAATCGATAAATCTCACCATAGTATTGCGCAACTTATTATGCCTTGGGATACGTGATGCCTGGAAATTTCTACAAAAGGACCCGTGTTTGCTGACCTAGCCCGTAAAATCGATCTACCCGTGACCTTGACCTATTAATCGGAACGCTCTTTTTACAGAACCATTAGTGGGTTGCAGCCATCAATCTGCTTTCCATTCCGATGCGATTCCAAGAATGATTATCTGAAGGGTTCTCTGACACCGTTATCCGACTTGGCAGTCTCTATGGTATTGGTGATTCGTTAGGCTCTTTACATTTCAATGTATTATTATTATGTCATGGGATTCTAGATGCTTTAATTTCCTGCAACATCTGGAGCATCGTTCTATAGAGTAAAAATGATGTTGTCATGTTCACTTCCTACCCATTGTTGGCCATAAATAGAGAGGACAAAGACGATGTGTGAGTCAGCGAACCTCACTGAAATCACCAATGCCACTGGCTCAAAAAGAGGGTAAAGAGTCAAAATTAAGTTTTGTTTCGATCAATCAACCAAAAAAATGTCAAAAAGAATGTGATTCCGCCCGGGCTCGAACCGGGGACCTTTTCGGTGGTGTCAACTAACTGTTAACGAAATGTCATAACCAACTAGACCACGGAACCGTACACTTGTTGTTGTAAGCAATGGTGATTCAGAGCTCTATCAAGGAGAGGAAATCCAAATCCTTCTTTGGGAGCTTAACCGTTTAATGATATCTGCAAGTTTTGTCATGAGTATATCATGGCAAAGGTTTAACAGCAAGATTAGGTGAGATATTATTACGTTGTGCGCTGAAGGAGCTTACAGATCGTAGAAAATGGGTTGCTGTGGTCATGAACATACCCACCCTAGAAGGAAAAGAATCTCTCTCTGCAGGAGAGCCGTAAAGAGACAAATCCTAAAAAGGTGAAATAGATCATAAAAAAAATTGTCACATCTTCAAAAGAGAAGCTAGAAGAAAAATAAAAACAACTGGTGTGATAGCCTGAGATTACTTGCCATGTCAAATATAAAACTAGGATTCTTTTCTACAGGCGTATAAGAGATAGTTACTATATCTAAACAAATTTCATTGTTTATTAATATTGAGTTATGCAGTCATGCCCCCGAAGCCTTATAATCTATGATGAATAGATACACATAATATCCCACCCTCGCTCAGATGCTGTAGTTTACAGTCTTCCCATTAACAGGGCCAAAACACAAAATCCCGATGCAGTCATGGCCGATACAAAGTAGATACACGAAAAAAAAAAAAAGCCCGAAAAAAATAAACACCAAAAGAAAAGCCTTCATGAACAGCCGTCATAGCAATCATTCTCATTTACCCCTGCTGAAGAGCGAAGCAATCGTATCTGAGAACGTTGCTTGACCTTCCGCTCGTCGCACCTCTCTCTCCTCTCTCTTGGCGTCCCAGATCTTCTTGACGTTTCGCGCAACATCTGCTTTGGCTTGCAAGTCTGCTCGAAGGGCGGCCTCTTCTGCTGCTCTCTCGTCTTCGGGTAGCTGGTCCAGCTTCTCTTTCCACTGTTTCTGAAGCTCTTCGGAGGGCTTGACGGCAGTCGCGGGAGTGGCTGTTGTTTTGGGGATTGAAGGGTCGAATGTTGGGATGAGGGTGCCGTTTTCTTTGGCCTTTTCGACCTCGGCTTCGTGCTGGAGCATCCTTTGGAACAGCGCATCGGCGTGGAGTTGGATATCTTCGTCCACCTCGGCTGGTCGCCCTGCTACTGATCCATAACCCAGCGCCCTTAGAAATCTCTGCAACATTTTCATCCGTCAGTATCGCTCTTATTATGCTCTGTGTTTGCGCTACCGCGAAAATGCGCGAGCCGAAAAAAAGGGAGGGGGGCTGTCATACGGATTGCATAGTGTAGCATCTCTCAAAACGCCGTACTTGATGCCTACACATCTGGAGTTGATCTTCCCAGCTGCCGTTTTTCATGCAGTTGATCCATTCTTCTTGCTGCGGCGCACAGTTCTCGAGTCCAGCCCTAGCGATTGCAGCCTTGCGCTCCTTGTACCCCTCCAACACGGCCATCAGCTTATCGTGGTCGGTTGATGTCTCTTCCTCGACCTCTGCCAGCGGTCTGTAGTTCTTCCACAGATGCGCATATCGTCCGTCTTGATACAGGCTCGCAGCCGGAACTGCAGCCGGGCCAGCCTTTGGCTCTACCGCGGCTGGTGCATCCTGGCGCTGCGTTGATGTCGGGGCCTGGTTGGGGATGTATTTTACTGGCGACTCTTTTTCGAGAAACTCCCGGAGCTTGGGATCGAGCTTGCCGAGCGGATTAGGAGCGTCGCCGCCAAAGATGGAAGGTAGCCAGCCCATGGTGAAGAGTGAGTTGAAGCCGCAGAAAGCGACCCAGGGGTATCAAGATCTCTTATTTGGCCCAAAGTGGCACTGACGTCCCCAACAGAATGGGATGCCGGGAGACACTTTTGACAAGGGTGCGAATATTACATAATGTGCGACAAGTGCACTGTGTCGTTTTATGTACGGCGGCGCATGTGTCAACGTGCATTATTACGTTATGCCGTTTTTGTTCCTATTCGTCGCGACGTGTTGGCAAAATAACCTACTGTAATATTAAGATAGGAAAAAGACGTTTCTGGTCAAATGCGAGGAATCCTATACTGGCAATATTCTGGACTGTACGGCATATACAAGCAGATAGGACAGGCAAGGCGAAATAGCCATTGGTATTATGCAGCATCACTTAATCAAAATAGGTAGCATTTTCACAATACTACCGCTATCTCCTAAAACTGCAGCAACGGTAGATCGCAAGAACTTTTTGGTAAACAATATTTAGACATTGGATTTTATTCATTCATCACCTGGGGGCCTCATCATCAAGATTTTTTTGCACCGCGCTCCTGAATTTGTGAATCAAATTAAGCGTCGTAAACAATCCTGAGACGTCGAGATCGTAGCCATGAATTCCTTTTTATTCACGATTGCGTCTACAATTCATTTTTGTAAAGCAACTTCCCATGCCGACCCTTCAGCGGAGATGACTTGTTTCCCCCCTGATGTTTATCACGCCAAAAATGCCACTAGAAAAACCCAATTTAGAACTTGGAGAACTTCTTGACTGCCTTGCCAGTTCGGGGCAGCACACGCAGAACGTTGAAGCGGATCTGCAGACGGAGCAGGTTAGTATCGTAATTTCAAGCTGTCGAGAAGAGCACATGGAGAGAAAAACGTACAGTCTTGCTAAGGGGTCTGCACTGGCCAACGGTAACCTGGTCACCCTCCTCAACACGGAAAGCGGGAGAGACGTGGGCGGCGAGGTTCTTGTGTCGCTTCTCGTAACGAGAGTACTTGGGGATGAAGTGGAGGTACTCTCTTCGGATAATGACGGTTCGGTGCATCTTGGTGGAAACGACGGTGCCGGTCAGGATACGGCCACGGATGGAGACGGTGCCGGTGAAGGGGCACTTCTTGTCTATATTGCCCAGAGTCAGCAATTCCAGTTCGCCAGAGGTTGTGTTCCAGTTCGCATTTCCATCTCGATTTCGTCGCGTGGCTCGAATTTAGCGTTTTAATCTTTTGCCATCGCTCTCTCGATGCCTCTCAATTTGCCAACCCTGTTGAATCCACCCGGTTTTCAATCGTTTGCTTCGCACGTACCGATGTAGCTGCCCTCAATGGCAGTCTTGGGGGTACGGAAACCCAGACCAACGTCCTTGTACCATCGTCGTCCACCCTTGCCCGGTCTGGTGCTCTTGGTCTTGGTCTTGGAGTTCAAGAAGATGTGAGGCTGCTTCTGGAAAGCACGCTCCGACTGGACGGTCAACTCGGTCGCCCTGGCATAAATGTCAGTACAAAACAATGTTCGTCGAGGGATCGCGCAGCGCTGTCGTGCAAAACTGACATCTTGAATTATCCTTCTCCGGAGAGGTACCGTAACTAGAGGGCGTGTCGTAGAGGGTGGGAAGACAATGTCGATGGTTTTGCACAGAATGGAGGAGTAGGGCAACGGCGCACTTTTTTCGGGCCACTTTTCCCACCTTAGGGCTTGCAAAATTAGATTGGCTGATTAGGCGAATCAAAATAAGCAACTGCGTTATCGGCACGTGATGCCTCTCGTTTGCGGTTGGCTCCGTTCTAACTTGAGAGCACGTGACTCAGCTGGAGAGTGTCTCAAGAGGGATAAGTGGCTGTTTCAAGTGTGGCTGGTGCTGGACCCTCATATTGGCAGTAGTGCGCATCTGGTACGTACCGTTACTCCCCCGCGAAAGTAAACAAACGCGGTCGGTCATCGGGTCGTTTTTATCATTAAGTTGGAGCTCTTTGCCTCGGAGGATCGAGGCAGGACTAGCATCATCACCAACATGTCGGCGCCCGGCGAGGCCACTTTGCCGGCCACGCGCCGTTCCAGAAAGTCCATTGGCGTACACACAGAGCTGTCACGGAAAGAAAATGCCACAATTGATGTTGGCGGCTCGTTGGCGGCCAGTCGCAAGTCACGAAGCAAGAGTATAGGCCCAGGGGGGCTGGATGCGCTCAGACAAGGAAATGGCAACAGGCGCGCGGTATGAATGCCTCTGACGCAGATTCTCAAATTATATCTAATTGTTTTTGTAGTCTCTCGCTGTGCCAACCAAACTACCTCGCTCGATTCTGAAACCTTCCATCTCTCCTTTGCCAGAGATTCCACCGTTGAAATCGCAAGCTTCAAGGAAATCAATAGGCGCATCGACTTTTAGCATACCGGAAGATGAATTAAGCGGATCGAGAGTAGCCTTGAAGACAGAAGAGGAACAACAGGCCGCGGCGAAGGAGCGAGAGGAACGAGAGAGGCGAGACGCCCGTCGAAAATCGCTAGCCAATCGCAGAGTTTCATTTGCTGCTGAAGCAACATTGCACACCTTCCACGAGGTAGAATATATGCAAAATCGAAATGCGGCAGAATCAAGAAGGAAATCAGGCTCGGGATTCAACCCTCGAAATGCCGACGCCCAATTCTCAGCCGAAGACCAGAATGCCAAGGGGAGGAGAAGTTCCCTTGCCGCACAGAATAACGCCCAAAGCCAAGATAACACCGCCACGTCAATTATATACAGTTCAGATTCTGAGCCTGCAGATGCGGTGGAAGAAATTGGGACCGACGAGGAGGAAGAAATCGAAGATGAAAATTCCAACAGCGATTCTGATGACGGCACAATGATGAGCCTTGAAACAGAAGATGTTACTGGGACCACTGTAGCATCTAGTCGATCTATAGAGGACATCGAGGATGAATCCACGCTAGACGAAGCTCTTCGCTTTGCTGCCCGACTTGCGGCCACTCAGCAACTGGGGGAAGATTCCGACAACGGCGAAGAGATCATACCCTCGTTTGGCTGGGTGAAAAAGACAAACCAGCAGCCCTCGACCTCTGCTAGTCAAAGTAAAGTGGCCTCGAAATCTCCTATAAATCGGCTCAGTATTGGCAGAGATGAAGACGGCACAGAGATGGACATGGACATGGACATAACTCAAGCAGTGGGAAAAATTATTAAGCCATCCGCCACGGAAGAGGCTGATGTCGAACCGGAGCAAGACGTATCAATGGACGTGACTCGTGCTTTTGGCGGCGTTCTCTCTAATAACAAAGAGAATGGTGCACCTTCTGGTTCTGGCGAGATGGACGATGGTGCTATGGAAGATGCTACAATGGAACTCACCACTGCTGTGGGGGGCATCCGCTATCCCCAGCTACCAGACATCGACACCGACGATGATGATGGAAACGAAGATATGTCGATGGAACTGACTAGCGTTATGGGAGGCCTATTAGCACGCCACCAAAAGGAGACTGAGGTTGCTCGTCGCCAAACATTGAACCAAACGTCGAAAATAGATGCAGATGATGCCACAATGGACATAACTGTCGGCTTTGGAAATATCCTTTCTAATGCTCACAACAGTGTGGCCAACAATAAAGAGGGCCAAGCCGAGGGCGATGATGAGACAACTGGCATGGACTTGACGACGGCCATTGGTGGAATTATCAAAAATACATCTAGAGCCTTCCGAAAGAGTTTTTTTGGAAGGAAAACCGATGAACCAGAGAACTCCCCACGGCCAATGCCAACAATCGAATCACAGGCTCCTGCTGAGCAAAGCACCCCCGTTCAAAAACCATCGGCGAGACTATTTGAATCTCCTGGTGCTGAACTGCAGGCTGCTCACGAAGGTGGCCTGTTCCAGCACGCTACTCCACAAGCACAAAAGGAGCAGTCCTTGATCAATTTATCAACAACTCCGGCGACACCTAATCTGTCAACCACGCCAAAATTATCCAAAACACCCAACTTTTCAACAACGCCCAAGTCTGCGACACCCAAATCCTCAAAAACACCGCGACAAGCTACATCATCTGGAAAAACACAGACACCCACATCACAGAGCCGGGTTCTTCGATCATCATCTAGAAATTCTACATCGCAGAGGGCAAGCCGAACACCATCGCCTGTAAAATCAACCCCAAAGAGCGCTACGAAATCGACTCCAAAGAGCGCTGCGAAATCAACTCCAAAGAGTGCTACGCAATCAACTCCAAAGAACGCTGCAAAATCAACTCCACAGAACAGCAGCTCTACCCCTCGGCGACTTTCTGGCGTTGGTGCAGATCGAACTGGTCTAGGATCACCTCAAGTAGCAGCTATTTTTGATCGTCGGGAGTCTCTGAGCGATTCAGCAAGCATATTCGTTCCTGGAAAACGCACCGTTGCCTTTAACGAGCCCGAGGTCTTGGCACCAGCGAATGATGAAAGTGATGAAGGAAGTCAGTCAAGACTTGGTCGGCCTGAACCGCAAACGGATAGAGATGCTACACTCAACCTTAGAGAGATGATTGATAGTATGAGCCCCAAGCGAAATCCGCTGAGAGGTCGGAAGAGTCTCCACATTGGCAGTGCCAGGGGTCTTTTGGGCAAGCGGCCGATTGAATCGGATGATGAAGCAGATGCTGAAGAGAACGATGGTGTAAAGAGATTGAAGGGGCGTGAGGGCAGTCCTGTGAAGAATGTGAAACTTCAACTACCACCATCAAAAGAAGAGACAACCGGAAGACTCAGGAGGTCAACTCGACTAAGCTTTGACTTTGCCGGGAGGACATCGCAATCGGCTTTTTCGTCCCCGATAAAGGGTGTCAAGTTCCTCGGAGCGGTAAAAGAAAACCAGACGGTTCACGATGTTCAAATTCATCAGCCACCCATGGAGACAGTTGAGGAAGGCCAGATGCACCTTCAGGATTTCTTAGACTTAACCTCAATTCGCTTCATGGAGCTTACCACGACGAAACGGCGCCACACAATTGCTCCAAGAACTTCTCAAAGCGGCATTTTGCCCGATGGAGAAGATGATCGATCCCTGGAGCGGTGTGTCGTAGCTGGTGCTTGTACTGTACCAATGCTGGAATTATATCAGCATTCTTGCCGAGAGCTGAAGAAGTATATCTCCGAGGGGCGAAGAATAGTGAAAGAGATTGAAACCGAAACTTTTGAAGACAACCCCCCGCTATTCCAGGAGTACATGTCTGCAACCCCTGACGTTAAGGCATTGATGGACAATCAGTTTAAAAACGTTCGGACTCATTCGCGTCACCTTAGCAAAGCGATGTGGTATGAATGGAGGATGAAGCTTCAGGAGGGACTGAGAGAGGGCCTCGTCAGCATTTCTGGTGGCATGAATGATGATGTCAAAATAATAGAAGAGCAAGAGGCCCTTCTAAAGTCCGTGATGCCCAACCTCGTGGGTCGGTATGAATCATTACTAGAAGAAAGCAACAACCTCGAGGAAGCTGCCAGAGAACTGGCCGACTGTGATCCCGCCGAGCTCCAGGCCGCTCGAGAAGAGTTGGTCAGTCTAGACGAAGATATTGCTCAGAAGAAGAAGCTTATTGCCAGACTTCGGCAAGAGTTTGAGGCTTCAGAGGCCGATGTGGAAGAGTTGACGGCTCGGAAAACGCAGTGTCTTGCAGAAATCCAGGAATCTGAAAAAATTAGAGAAGAGTGCCGTGGCTGGACTAGCACTGAGGTTAACATTCTTAAAGGTACGCTTGCATACGTCGTTCCATAATTGTTAATTATGAAGTTTACAGCTAACACCAATAACAGCTCGAGTAGAGGCTCTCGAAAAGGAGCACGGTTGGGCTGTAACAGGAATCTCGGGACCGACGCTCTCTATGACATATAAACGAGAGATTGAACTCGTCGTCGATATCACATCGTTCCAGCCACAGCAGCCAAGTTCACGCATAGACTTGTGGTATATTGCCGACAGTCGTGAGGTAAATCCTCAACCGAAGACAGCCGAAAAGGAATTCCTTCTGCAATGTATCCGTGATCACATTCGAACGATTTCCCAAAGTGGCACAAAGCTGTCTCATATCCTCAAAATAGTGCAAGCTGCATGGGACAAGTCAAATTGGATTTCTCAAGAAGTTGGACGCATCAATGTAACGTTTCCAACAAAAGTTACCAAGACATCCGACTCTAGTATTGCTGTTACTAGTTCCCTTCTTCTAGCGCCTCTGGAAACCCGAGTCGAGGTGGCATTCAAGCTTAAAGGGTCTAGCGGGCCAGAAGGGGTGGATGTGAACGTTTCGACGGACGCCAAAGTTGTATATGGAGAACAGTTCAATGTGGGTAAAGTGGGAGAATTTTTGGCTACCAGGATTGGAAAAAGTGTCGGAGCTGGGGGTGAGCAGTGGAGTAATGTAGTGGTTGAGTTATATGATAAGCTCATTGCTCGGGGGAAGAAGCAGTAGCAGCTCGACTTGACGTTGTAACGACTCATGATGGATTGGGTATACATGGTTGGCTGGGTTGAATAGGCGTTGTTGGACATAAAGATACCTCGAGCTGATGCTCTGTAATTGCGTTGTCATGGATAGATATGGTGTTTTATATTCTTGCTGGAGCATTTCTTTCAATAGCTTCTCCCGCCTCGGACACGGGATATACACATATACGCGAGCGATATCTACTACCACTTGAAAGTACTGTGTAAATACATTGGCATTGCCTTATTCATGACTGCTACATGTAACAAGGTTGATCTACTTTAACATCCATAGACTTCTCAAAGTGCGGAGTCCACTGAAGCGGATAGCAAAGATCACGGAGGCTACGATTTGGGCAAAGTGCTCTGCTAACCCCATGGGCAATCTCGCGATAGCATAGCCGTGCTTTGGCGACTAACACCAAGTTTTAGCGAAATTTACCCCCCCCCCGCGGCCGATTTGTACATCCAGCTCCAATGATCGACCCTCCACCAATTCTCCTATTTTCTTGCCACTTTTGAATTTTTTTCTCTTCTCTCTTTTCTTCTCACCAATCCAAGAATCTTACCATCTCAACGTTTCATCCGCATCTATCCTACGCGCCTCTTTGAGAGCCTCGTTGCCGATTTCTCATTTTTCTCCGCATATCGGCGCCCAGCCTTGCTAGTGAGAGGAGTTACCCAATCTGGCAAACCGACGCGAACTCGGATAGGCCTTATTTAAGAGACTACTCGCCAATATCTTTCAACTTCAGCGCAGACAGCCCAGCACTTTTTCCTTCTTTCAATCTTTGCAGTTTGGCGTTTTCACTAGAGGGATAGATTGTGATTTTTTTCTTGTCTTTCGCCATGTCAGCATTCATTAGATGGTAAGTTTGCCACCACCTGGTCAGCGGCGATCCTCTCCTTGGTTGGTTCTGACCATTGCATCAGGTACAATGGAAGGCTCGCAGCCCGTCCTCTGCTCACGCAGGGCGTGACGACTGCCGTTCTCTTTGCAACTGGTGACCTCACCGCTCAGCAGCTCGTCGAGAAGAAGGGCCTGAAGAACCACGATGTCGCTCGAACAAGCCGTATGGCGCTCTACGGTGGATGTAAGTTTTATTTTGCTGCCTAAACCCACCACCTCTCCTTTTCGCAGGCCAGCACCCAGCGCAGGTCCATTAAAATGAAGAAAAATTTTCTAACCAACAATTGTAGGTGTTTTTGGGCCTGTTGCAACCACCTGGCTGGGCTTCCTGGCCCGTCGCGTCACTTTCAGAAATGCCCGTGTTGAGACGTTGGCGCGTGTGGCGGCCGACCAGACGCTTTTTGCTCCCGTCATGATTGGAGTCTTCCTTGGCAGCATGGCCACCATGGAGGGGAAGAGCCCCAAGGAGCGCCTCGACACCACTTGGTGGCCGGCTCTCAAGGCCAACTGGATGCTGTGGCCGTTTGTTCAGTTTGTCAACTTCACCTTCTTGCCCCTGCAGTACCGTCTCCTGTTTGCCAATGTCATCTCCATTGGCTGGAACAGCTACCTCAGCTGGGTGAACAGCCAGGGCAACAACAAGGACCACGAGTTGATCGCTGCCCCCGCCACCTGAATTATCCTCTTTGATGAAAGATTTTAATTGCTACTTTTTGATGCCTTTTTTTTTTTCTTTCGGTTTAATGGGTACTTGTGCTAGAGGCGGGAAATGGGATGGGATAGATGATAGAAGGCTAGAGATGATGCGGAATGCGGCAACCAGCTCAGAGCACCTGCATGTTGCACCTCACGATAATCAATCATAATGCATGACGACGCAATGCATTTTCGCATTCATTCCACTGAATACCTTATCTCTGATCAATGATGATGACATTTCTAATGGTGTAGTAATACTGCTTCCTGTAGCGCTTCAACCATCGAGTGCACTGACAGAATCGGCCAGCCACTGCGACTCCATAGTAATACTAATGGCCCCCTGCAGTTTGCTGACGTCGTGGCGGTCTTGTGATCGGGTCCGATGATTGGATTCTAGATACGTCTTATTCAGGGGGGAATTGTATTAACGAACGCCGGTTTCAGGGGCGCAAAGTGCGATGCCACTGCCAATGCTTCGTTGTTTGTGACAAAACGAGATTACCATTGACTTGGATCCTACATTTGAACTATTATCGCCATCTTACAATTTTTTTCCAGCCAGATCTGATAACCGCAAAGATCAAGATCCCCGATAGGCCCAGGGCTTACTCATACTGACTGCTCAGGCGTTGCCTCCTTAGGCCACAGAGGGCTTAGTGCTGGCTGACTCATCCATGGTTTTGCCGCCTTGCAAATCGTTTTACCGAACGAGCGGCCAAATCCGGACTTTGACGAGACATCATCAGATTCAGCCTCAGCGCTCGAATCAAGCCCCTGCTTCTCCCTTCTTCCCCATTCAGCATTAATCCAGCACCCCGAATCCGGCGACACAATGTTGCCTCTGTCGGTGCGGCGTGCGGTGGCCTCTGCTCCCCAAGGGGCACTCGCCGCGTCGGCTCCCAAGGTGGCAGCCTCGAGCTTCATTTTGAACCGCCCCCAACGGCGATTCTCCTCGTCAAAACCCTCAAGATCCGACGAGCCCAACGGAATCGCAGCTCGTCAGTCGGTACCAGCATCAACATCGTCTCGCGGAGAGGGCAAGGGCAGCAGAAAACGAAAGCCCAAGGAATCGACCGACCGAGATGCGGCCTTCAAGAAACTACCTAGCGTTCCCAGCACTCACCACATGTCTCAAGAAGGTAGGTGCCGAAAACTTCCATTTCGGAGATTGTCCTTGGTGCTAACTCAAATTGCAGCCTTGAGCTTGTCTAGCTTCTTCTCGCTCCACCGTCCTATTTCCATCACACAGACCATGCCCAGGAGTGTTACAGACGAGCACTTTGCGACTATCTTTGCCCCTCGAACAAAATCGAACAAGATACGAGACACTGTATCTACGCTTTCTGATACCATTGACCAGCTGGAAGGTCCCATGGCTCAGGTGACAATAGGCGGCCAAGACCAAGGTAGCGACGGTATGCAGAGAGTTGATGTGAAGAACCCTGATGGTACTGAGTCGAGCATCTACCTGCAAGTCGACACCATGTCTGGAGAATTCTTGCCTTTCCGCCCACCTCCGCTACCCGAAGTACAGCAAAGCGCTGAAGCTGATGGAATTGTTGCTGAGGCTGAGACTTTGGAAGATTCTCACCACAGGGTGTACAAGGCCATGTTCACCATTGAGGAGTCAACAGAGCCCGACGGTCAGATCAGGATCATTGCCCACAGCCCGCGAATTATCCAGGATGGTCAGCCCCGGAGCTTTTTGGAGCGCCTGGCTCTCCGCCAACTGCGATTTGACCAGACCCGTGGCAACCGTGACCTCTATGCTATTAGCGTCAAGAGACAACGAAAGCTTAAGATGAAGAAGAAGAAGTATAAGAAGTTGATGAAGAAGACAAGAAACCTGCGCCGCAAGCTGGATCGTACTTGAGGGGTTGTGTTTGGATTGTGGTATAGACTTTCATCATTTGAGATTATTTTTTCTTTTTATATTGCGTTGGGATTTGGTAGGTTCTTGGGTTGGTGTCTGGTCTGGCGGTTGATATTTTTTTTTGTCAGCCATAAGTTACGCATCGCGCTCCCGAGACTTTCCCTCTTCCTTAGACTCGAGATGATAACAGTTTGTCATATGCCGTGGTGCATGCTTGGGGGCACGACCGTTTCCCGTTAGATCGATGTATGTAAATTAGTATGAATAAGATGAACATGTAGCAACAGCACTTGGTCGATAATTGGAGAATGATTTCTCATCTTACTTGTCTACATGAGTGTTTGGCTTGCAAATTTGTTATAAGCTTGTATAGCCTTATTTCTGACTATTCCAAAATGGTAGGTCAAATATTTGTGAAATTTTTACGTGTCTAAAGGCTGCCATTAGCTTCTGCTAGCGCGCCTGGGTATAATCTAGTCATTGAGAAATATATGAATGAGAATTTGTTCATTTTCATCTCTATTTTGTTAATACCTCTTAGTATTGAGTATACATAACATTCTTGACCGACGCAACGTCTCGGTGAGAGATTCGGCCAGGTCCCACACCAGTGCAGCTAATCGCGCCCACCGCCCGGCAGAATTCAGCTCCACCGCCAAATTTTTGGATTTTTTTGGCCGAGACTGGACTTTTGTATGAGAGAGGTCCCGCAATAAACCGTCTGAAGCCAGCAATTCTTGCGCAATCCTTTACCACAGACCATTGGCTGTGACAAAGTATCTGCAAGATGCAGCGCAAGCAGGTGTAAGTTATTGGCTAGTAAATAGTCGCCTATCAGTCTTCCATACTGTTGTGACATAGCTGACCCGGCTGACAGAGACGAGCGCATTGGCGCGCTCATTCGAAATGGGCTCCAGGAGAAGAAGCGAAGCTTTTTCGTTGTGGTTGGAGACCAAGCCAAGGATGTGATTGTCCGACTTCATTATATCATGTCCATGGTGGATATCAAGCAGAACAAATCTGTCTTGTGGGCATACAAGAAGAAGCTGCTGGGATTCACAAGGTGATTACACTGCCATTAACCAAGCGCTTAGCCTAGCTGGTGTCTAATTAATGAATGCATATAGTCACCGAAAGAAGCGAGAAGATAAAATCAAGAAAGAAATCAGACGCGGCATTCGAGAAGCGAACTCCGAGGACCCATTCGAGCTCTTCGTTTCCCTGCACAACATCCGCTACACCTACTACAAAGAGACGGATAAGATCTTGGGTAACACATATGGCATGTGCATTCTGCAAGATTTCGAGGCTATTACGCCAAATATTCTGGCCCGCACGATCGAAACCGTTGAAGGTGGTGGCCTGGTGATTATGCTGCTCAAGGGAATGAACAGTTTGCGACAGCTGTACAACTTGTCCATGGATGCCCACTCAAAGTACCGAACGGAGGCCCATGACGACGTTGTGGCAAGATTCAACGAGCGTTTCTTATTGTCCCTGGGAGGCTGCGACTCCTGCTTGGTTATCGACGACGAGCTGAACGTCCTCCCCATCTCAGGCGGCAAGAACGTGAGAGCTCTACCACCTCCGGAAGCAGACCAGGTCAAGACTCCGCAGATGCTGGAGCTGGAATCTATAAAAGATGAGAACCGCGAGCAGCAACCAGTCGGATCTCTCATCAGCCTTGCAAAAACGGTTGACCAGGCAAAGGCTCTGTTGACCTTTACCGATGCAATTGCCGAAAAGACGTTGCGAAGCACAGTTACTTTGACAGCCGCCAGAGGACGAGGAAAATCCGCTGCTATGGGAGTTGCCGTAGCTGCTGCTGTGGCTTATGGATACAGCAATATCTTCATCACGTCTCCCTCTCCAGAGAACTTGAAAACACTATTTGAATTTGTTTTCAAGGGCTTCGATGCTCTCGGCTATGCTGATCACGCGGACTATTCTATCATCCAGAGTACCAACCCAGATTTCAATAAGGCTATTGTCCGTGTGAACATCCACCGACAACACAGGCAGACGATTCAGTACATCCGCCCTCAGGATGCTCATGTGCTTGGACAGGCCGAATTGGTTGTTATTGATGAAGCTGCCGCAATTCCTTTGCCTCTTGTCAAGAAGCTGATGGGGCCTTACTTGGTCTTCATGGCGTCCACTATCAACGGATACGAGGGTACTGGCCGCTCGCTGTCGCTGAAACTCATCAAGCAGCTTCGAGAACAGTCTCGACAGGCCGCAACAGACGATGCCACTCAAGTCGCCGACCGATCCACTGGACGTGTTTCAAAGACTGAGGAATTCCAGGCCAGTCGAAAACTACGTGAAATCACCCTGGCAGAGCCAATCAGATATACCCAGGGCGATTCAGTTGAAAAGTGGCTGAACAAGCTTCTCTGCCTTGACGCAACTCTGCCTAAGTCAAAGGCGAATGTTAACGGCTGCCCAGACCCGTCTCAGTGCGAGCTCCTCAATGTCAACCGTGATACACTGTTCTCATTCCATCCCATTCCTGAGGCATTCTTACAACAAATGGTAGCGCTTTACGTCGCCAGTCACTATAAGAATTCTCCGGATGACCTCCAGCTTATGAGCGATGCACCGGCACACCAACTATTCGTTCTCACTGCTCCCACATCCGAAAATAGCGGCAGACTGCCCGAACCCCTGTGTGTTATCCAGGTTGCCTTGGAAGGAAAGATTTCCCGACAAAGCGTGATTAACAGCTTGAGCCGAGGAGAGAGACCGCATGGTGATTTAATTCCCTGGCTTGTCAGCCAGCAATTCCAGGACGAGGAGTTTGCCTCCCTCTCTGGTGCCAGAATTGTTCGCATTGCAACCAACCCGGAGTATATGTCCATGGGATACGGAAAGCGAGCAATGGAACTTCTTGTCGACTACTATGAAGGCCGATTTGCCAACCTCTCAGAGGATGAGGACCAAGCCATGGACGACAAGCCTACTCGGGCGACTGACGCTGAGCTGGCTAAGGAATCCCTTCTGGAAGAGAAAATAGGAGTCAGAGATGATAAGCACATGGCTCCTCTCTTCGCAAAGCTGTGGGAGAAGAAGCCAGAGCGACTTGACTACATTGGTGTCAGCTATGGCATGACTAAGGAGCTACACAAATTCTGGAAGCGCTCGGCTTTCTCGCCTGTATACCTCCGACAGACTGCTAATGATCTGACGGGTGAGCATACTTGCGTTATGCTCAGACCTCTTGAAAGGAGTGGTGATAAGACATGGCTGGGTGCATTCTCAAGAGATTTCCAGAAGAGATTCCTGTCCTTATTATCTTACCAATTCCGAACCTTTTCTGCCATCACCGCGCTAAGCATTGACGAATCGGCCAATGTCGGTGCACAGCTCGATAGCATAGCCCTTTCTCCTCTAACAAAGGATGAGCTGGACAGGTTGATGTCGCCCTTTGATTTGAAGCGACTGGAATCGTATGCGAACAACATGCTTGATTATCACGTTATCCTGGATCTTATGCCCACTATTGCGAATCTGTATTTCACTGGTAAGCTTAAGAATGGTGTCAACCTGTCGGGAGTGCAGCGATCCATTCTTCTCGCTATCGGATTGCAGCGCAAGGATGTCGATGAGATTGCCCAAGAACTCAACACTCCCTCTTCACAGCTTCTTGCCATGTTCATTAAGATTCTTCGCAAGTTCACTACGCATCTCGGAACACTGGTTACAGCAGCCGCCGATGCGGAACTCCCCAGAGCCGAAAACATTGGTGTCAGTCGAGAGAATGCCAGCGGTGCCCATGACGATGAGAATGTGGATGACCGATTCGTGCCCCTTGATACTGCACTAGATGATGAACTGGAGGAGGGCGGTGACGAGGCCCTGAGGGCTCTTAGACAAAAGCAGAAGGAGATGATTGATTCTCTGCCTCTTGATCAGTGAGTAGCACTTTGTTTTCCTCTTTTTTCCTTGGCCATCATTGATATCTCATTACTAACGCGGCATTTTCAGGTATGAAATTGAGGGCGATGCGCCAGCCTGGGAAGAGGCGGAAAGACAAGTGAAGAGCGCCGCAAAGGACGGCAAATCCAACGTTGTAGTCAGCGTCAAGTCGGCCAAGCAGAAGAGAAAGGCGGCAGGGGCCACAACAGCAGCCGAAGTTTACGAAGAGGAGTTTGGCGAAAACTCCCGGAAGAAGACCAAGAAGGGGAAGAAGGGTAAATAAACAAGAGAAGCATGGAAGCTATATAAATGGTTGTAAAAAAAGAACATCCTAGAGATTAGGTTGGGCGTGGCGTTTTTGGACTAGAACTGATGTTATTTCAGACGCAATATAATAAAAATCATCTTCGTCAGACAATTCACGAGCAATTTCAACGCAGGAATGATGGTGATGGTGTATTGAAACTCTCTAATAGAGATAAACATCAATCAATGAATAAAGTGGAATACGATCTAGCCTTTGACCGCGGTTGATTGTTACACGCAGTAGATGATATCAAATAAGTGCATATAGAATGGATGCTTTGGCAAGCGAGCTATATAAGGGCAATATGTCTTTGGCAGGAGATTCCTATATTCCTTGTACAAAGGCAATTGAATAAATGGACGGAAGGAATAAATCGATAGAGCTGTATGAAAAACTAACGTACTGCCACATGATTACTTTTCTTTCTTGCTCTTGTATCACTTTGCACAATATGTTCAAATTATGCCACCACCAACTTTCTAGTGGTGCATATATGGACGTCTCCTGAACAATATACCACTATCAGGGTCGTATTTGGAAATACCAGCACCAAGAATACCTATCTTACGGAGTATCACATGGCAAGGCCAGGCCGAGGGTGCACACAATTAAAACACGATTTCGCCAAAAAGGGCAGTAGAAGTGTGGGGAAGACCGGCTGACAGCTGCATGCATTGCTCACCGTATGTACTCCAGCATGTCACCTATGATTTTGCAACTGAACGTCTAGGCCAATAGGTTGGATATCACTTGTAAACAAAATGGCGTATACGATGTATACCTATGCATGCAGCTGACAGTAGGGGCCATTGCCACGTAGACGCCGTCTGACTGTCCATTGGAAACAGGATTTGATCTTGTGGACAAAGCAGCTGCATGTAGCAGAGACGGCGTTGCAAAGTACTGCTACCCACGTATGCACCTATACTTGGGTATTTCATCACCACCACCAGATTTGCGGCCTCGACACTTTAGCGTCGCTCACCGGTTCTTGTTTAGGCACGAATACGTCGAAGCGAGGCGTATACGATTAGTAGTATGCAAATTAGCAGGCAATCTGCATGCACGCATATCCCGTCTGTCCTTGGACCGGCCGCTCGGGAGCACATTAAAACTAGAGACGAAAGGAGAGGGAGGGAGTAGGAGTAGTAAAGACGACTGGTCTGGTGCTAGCTACGAAGCTAGATGGCGCAGGCGGCATAATACATACAGATGTAGCCACCATTTGGCCGTCGACTAATGTCTGCTGCTAGTTGCATTGGATTGGCGCCTGGAGTATGGGGTAGAAGAGGTACATAGACCACATAGTTCTCCGCAGCCATGAGGCAACATCCGATTCCTCGGTTCTCCGCATCGCCTGTGGGATCCCGCAGAAGAGATTGACAGTACTGCAACATAGACTCGAGAAATTGTCAGCATCCGAAGCCCGCATGCTGAGCCGCACAGGGTAGCAGTATTGGCCACTCGGGGCATGAGATGCGAGACGGACGAGACAAGCAACGCGGAACTTCCATGATGGCTGTCTGCTGCGTCGGTTAAGCATAAGTTGCATAAATCGCCCTCGATCGAGCATAACTCTTGCGCAGCGTGCATGTGCGGCTGGATCGTGTCGAGTGTGGCACAGCATGTCGTCTTCCCCTCACTCTCACGAGTTTTTCCAAGACTCGATGTGCTCTGTGCCTGGTCCGACGGATAACGATGGGGGTCAAGTTGGGGGTTCTGCTGGCGGGACGCACCCCCGAAGCAGTGGCTGCCTCCCACTGCGCGATAGTGGCTTAACGCTGTGCCTCTGGCGCTCTGCTGCACCGCAGTTACTCTGCAAACCTTGGTTACATGGCTGCTTCTGCGTCTGCTGCTTCTGCTGCTTCTGCTGCTTCTTCTTCGCTCTTCATCTACACGGGGGTCACGACGACGGCAACCACCACCAAGCCGACAAGACGGACTTGCAATCCGCCAACCCATGGTGTAAGCGAAAACTCGGCCATTGCCCTGCGTGGGACGTCTCCCCCCTGCCCCCCATTCGCGATGGATCTTGACGAGACGGAAAAAGAAAAGGAACCATCCAGACCGTGTTCCCTTGACGCTTAAGAGAATGGGGTAATTCTCGAACCGCTTCACACAGGTATATATGGCAGAAACCACGGCGCGCGGGGAAGCGATGGAGGATTTTGCGAGAACTGCTTCCACCACCGCCTTCAACTCCGCCATCGTGTCTTGGAACGAATAAACGGTCGTGTTCGGTTTTGCTCTGATTCGCCATGTCGTGTATGCACGCCTCTCATATACCACCGCGGTGAAACTGCAACAAGCTAACAGACAGTCGTAGCCAAACACTTCGCCAACGAGCCTCTCGCTCTCGTCAATGCCGCGCTCCGCTCGGCCACCTACACCAACCCCTCCATCGCCTTTGATGTCGCGCAAAAGACTGTCTTCCTTCGCGATGCGGCCTCTCAGCCAACCATTGCATTGATTTCCGGCGGAGGCTCTGGCCATGAGCCGTCCTTTGCTGGCTTTGTTGGCAAGGGATTCCTGACAGCGGCGGTTGCTGGCTCCGTCTTCGCCTCTCCTTCAGCTGAGCAGGTCTTCCGTGCTATTCGCCGCGTAGGCGCAGAACAGCCCCAACGAGGTGTTCTGGTAATCATCATGAATTACACGGGCGATATGCTGCACTTTGGCATGGCAGTCGAGAAAGCTCGTGCTGAGGGCATCAAGACAGAGCTTCTGGTTGTTGGAGACGATGTTGGCGTTGGCAGGAAGCGTGGCGGCAGAATTGGAAGGAGAGGTTTGGCCGGAACGGTTCTCGTGCAGAAGATTGCATCCGCTGCTGCAGCTCAGGGGTAGGTCTTAAAATTCTGTTCCATCTTGCTTTGATCATATCCATCTGACTCGCTCCTTCTTCTTCGACAACAGCCAGTCTCTTGAGCAAGTCGCTCGAATCGCTAGTCTTGCCTCAGACAATCTCGCCACCGTTGGTGCTTCCCTAGCTCATGTCCACGTTCCAGGTCGAGAAATTACTCCTGATGAGCTTGGCGATGAAATTGAAATTGGTATGGGTATTCACAACGAAGAGGGGTTTGGTCGCGTTAAGACGACCCTGAAAGGCCTCGTTGAGACCATGCTCAAGCAACTCCTTGATCAGTCCGACAGTGATCGCGCTTATATCAAGGTCAATTCTGGAGAAGAGGTTGTTGTTATGGTCAATAATCTTGGTGGTATTAGCCCTCTCGAACTTGGAGCAATTACCACGGAAGTTATCGATCAGCTTGATGCTTCTTACAAGATTAAGCCATCAAGGCTCCTCAGTGGCACATATATGACCAGCTTGAACGGTTTGGGATTCAGCGTTACTATTCTCAAAGTAACGGATAATGCGATTTTGCCTTTGATTGATGCCCCTGCCGACGCAGCCGGCTGGTCACCAGCTGTGCGTCCCGAAAACTGGGTTCGCGGAATTGATACCACAAAGTCAGAGATCAAGCAGGAGGCTCCTTCTCAAGATGACTCAACTCCTAGTAATCTCGATTGTAAGTCTGATATTTTTGCTCTCGCTTCTACGAGAAAGTAGCATAACTGACCGGAATAGTGGACGCTGCATTCACCACCACAAAGCTAAAGACAGCTCTTAACAGCCTCATTGTTGCTGAACCACAAGTCACTAAATTTGATACCATTGTTGGCGACGGTGACTGTGGACTCTGTCTCAAGACGGGAGCCGAAGCTGTTTTGAAGCACCTGGAAGGCGTCTCTACATCAGGACAGCTCGACACCGTACAATTCGTTCGAAACATTGCACAAGTCATAGAGTCAAGTATGGACGGTACTTCAGGCGCTCTTTACGCCATCTTCGTCAACGCTCTATCTTCGGGCCTTCAAGACCAGGCCACCATCCAAAAGTCTACTGTCACGCCAAAGATCTGGGCAGCTGCCCTCCAGGGTGCTCTCAAGAGTTTGGCCAAATATACACCCGCTCAGCCGGGCGATCGTACCGTGGTAGACGCTCTTGTGCCGTTTGTCAATACGCTGGCCGAGACGCTGGATGTTCAAAAGGCCGTCGACGCTGCGAGGAAGGGTTCAGACTCAACAAAGGGCATGGAGGCTAGTCTGGGGCGGTCCGTGTATGTTAATGCCGAGGGGTGGAACGAATGCCCTGACCCTGGCGCATATGGCCTTGTCAAGCTGCTGGAGGGTTTCTTGGACATTTTAAATTGAGAGGTTGTTGTATTCACGTTATAGAGATATGGAAGAACTACGTTGTGGAAAATGTATTTAGCCGCCACTTGCGTTGTATATTTTACGATTATCTAAAGACAAAAGTATCGCTACAAGCTTGACTCCGATTAAGAAGAAGTTCAAATATCCGTTGTTTGCTGGGTAGCCTATTATAAGGTATGAAGAACAATTGTTCAGACGCTGGCATATTTTTTTTCTGAGTTAAGTGCTTGCATCTTCCATATCAATGTTGTTAGTAGGTATATACATTGCCTTATCTAGCATCCTGCATAAGTAATCTCGATTTAGACTAGCTACATCATGCACTTCCTTCTATTGCCTCCTGAACAATCTCTTTGGAATGTTTGACAACGACGTCCAACGTTTCTCAGCGGATGGTTGTGAAGTGTGTCTTATTAGCGTTTTCAAATTCTGAAAACCATATTATTATATCTTGGCCTCGGCTTCGAGAAGCGGACATTCGGTCCTCCGCCGACTTAGTCGCCGGTTTTGGCGCCGATTTTAGCTGGCCACTTGTTTCAAAACACTTTGCGTTATCAGTAAATTTGCATATGGCCATTACATACTCTAAGATCTGTTAAACATATTTATCTAATAACCTGAAAAAAAACTTGCAAAGCACAATCATCAAAAGTTGGAATATCCACAGCAGCATGAGCGAGATCCCGAGTACTCCGATGATGCTGCCTTATTTATTTGTATGTGTCTGACCTTGTTACCAAGATTCCGTATATCTTATATCTAGGTACCTTATATCCGCCTCCTGCCAAGATTGCACAGCGATGCAAACATGAAGATCCATTTCCTCCTACATCTAGTTGCCCATTATTTCAGCGCAGCCTGCTCTGTATTTCGTATACTGCCACACCCCCTTAGCTCTGCCCACCCAAGCACAATTCCTATCATATCTGTTCACACCAGCTCAAGACTTCATCTTCCTCCACCAGACTAGCGGCCAGAAGAGACGTTCTAGCAGGCAATAGTCAAGAAAAGCGCAGGCCGGTTAACATGGATCTGAATTCCGTCCCCGCTAAAGAGCCTCCACAGTGATGCTCGCCTCGCTGGCTTGGCTTCTTGTCAGACTCGATTCCCCCACGCCCCACAAATCATTCAAACGTCGTTCCCCATCTTTATTATCCGTCTACTACTATATTAGTGGAGATGATGGCGGCTAAGCCAGGGCCCTGAGCTTCTTCTCAGTCTCCATCAGCTCGGCGAACTCCACCATTTGTGTCTCTAAGCTTTTACCCTCCAGAAACGCACAGGGCGGTCGTGGTTCTCCGCCATAGCTGAAGTATCTATTCAGAGCGGCTTTAACGGACACAAAGCCGCCCTTGATGGCGGCCCAGTCGCCGCGGGCAACAGTCCCTTGCAGCAGCGTCGCCTCTTCGATATTCCCTTCTCTCCATAGTCTCATAACCTCAGCACACGCCTTTGGAGCCACATTGGCCAATCCGGCAATCACGCCGTGCCCGCCAACAGCCAGGGTCTGAATGGCGAAGTCGGCGCTACCGCCAAAGGTCCTGAATACCGTACCACGTGTTCCAGCAACAACACGAGCCAGCTTGCCCGTGTTGCCGCACGTAAGCTTGACACCGACAATGTTGGGATGTTCCGCCAATGCCAGGATGGTATCTGAGCTTAGGTCCAATCCACTGCATGCCCCGGGAAAGTTATATATAAGCAAGGGGATTGGACTAGCATCGGCTACTGCCCTGAAGTGATTCATTATAAGCTCTGTTGACAACAAGCTGCCGTAATAGGCTGGCGGGAGGACGAGAGCGTGTGTACCCCCAGATTCTGCTGCCTCACGGCATAACTGTATCGTCTCTCGCGTAGATTGGCTGCCACATCCAACAATGAGGGGCATGTCACTCTTGCCTGCAGCATCGAGGGTTGAACGAGTAATGCGATTGATGAGCTGTCGTTCGGCATGATCGAGATGGACCGCCTCGCCATTGGAACCGTGTGTCACGATACCAGTAACTCCAGCTTCAACTAATCGTTTTGTATGCGCCGCTGTCGTCTCTTCATCAATACTGTCTTCGGGGGTAAAGAATGCCACGGTAGGTACGTATAGGCCAGGTGTTAGCGGCGTGATTGAGTTGTGAGTCGAGCCATTATGGCTGGAGAAACCATTGGGCTTAGTTGAGGCTGTCATGGCTGCAAGGATGGAATGTGAAGAGTAAAAGAAAATTAGAAAGAAAAAAAAAGTCGGTTAATGATAAACGCCAAGATGGAATTGAAGTGCTAAAATCGATATGCGACGGAGGCATTACGGAATCTGAAGGACATTAGCTCTTGTAGAAGTATCAGCGCATTTATATCAAGAAACCTTCAAAGCTAGATGGGGGGCTTCCATCACCAACACAGCCGCAAAATGGGGGCGGTGCTCGGTATATACCTATAAGTCGGCAAGCACCTTATCAGGCTCAGCTGGAGGAGCATCAGCATCAGCACACCACTGGCTGGTATTCCGCAATGTAATTCGTTGAATCGTGTGGCTGGCTTTCTGCTCAGATTCAACCACAACCCCCACGGCAGACTTTGGAGCTTGGCGAAGAAAGATCCACACCCCCCCACGGAGGAGAGACCGAGTCCGTCCACAAAGTACGAAGAACGAAGTACTCGTCCGCAATCATACTTGTCTTCGGCGTGCATAAAAAACAGACATAAAAACGCCCTCTCTGCGCGATGGCTGCAGTAGAAAAGCCTCGATACATACCCCACACAGTCACCTTCTTGCACGGGACCACCGCTTCAGCAGCCATCGGGCCAGTTGCGCAGGTGTGCTGCTCCACGGAGCTTTAGCTGGTAGGCGTGGATCCCATGCGATCGGTCGGATCCCTTAGGTTGACATTAGACCGGGGTTACGGGAGGGGACGGAAGCTTGGGGAGGTGGGTTGGTGAGCTAAGCTGGGAGGGAGGTGGTGATCGTCCAGGGAGAGAAAATAGCAGTACCACTACTGCTGCTACCAGTATGTATTGGGTAGTCATAGATGAGGAGGACTGAATGCGGGGGAATCACGCCGGGTCTCCGAATCGGCAGCAGCTGGGCTTCGTATTTAGGCGTGCTGAGCTGGTGGCCTGCCGTGCGACTTGATGCTAGCCCAGGTCAGGCTGGATGCCGCTGCATTGCCACTGCTTCTTGTACAAACAGGCATGGCAGGCTGCTGAAGAAGCGGTGGATGTGACGTTCCCGCCATGCCATGCCATGCCATGCCATGCAATGCCATATGCACAAGGGCGCCCGTTAAACGCTCGCGCTGCTCCTTCTAAGACGAGCGAAGGGTCCACAGCCCGAAATCCTGGAGATGGTCGGCTGGACGCCGCAAAGTACGGGGTAATGGAATCGAGGGCTTTTTTTGGCCTCTTTGGGCTGCCTCCAGCAGATGGAGCTGCCCTTGCTTTCGGCCCCCCCTCCCTTTTTTTGATTTTCTCTCTCTCTATCCAGATCGCCAAAAGCTGGCTGCTCGGCCCTCGGCCCCCAACAGCGCTTTGCCGGCTCCCTTCTTCGCCTGATAGTCGCTGCGAGAAATCGGCGGCGGGTGTGGTCCTTGCTCGGATGGAGCCGTATCGTCGGCGTCGGTACGTCTGTTTTCGTTACTCTAGACTTACCTAATCCCTCATCGCTGGCCGGCAGTCCAGCCAGCAAGGGGGGCGTATCCCGTGCTATCATGGCTCGTTGGCCTCTGAGAGCCCAAAAGTCAAATTGGATCCAAAATAATACTATACCCCCTCCCCCACGCGTGTAAAAGCTGCGCGAGTGCAGGGCACAGCTAGCCAACAAATCCAATAGAGCGGCAAAATGGTACTTGTACATGACTGCCGTGCTCCGTCCTCTTTTTCTTGAATAGGTTAAAAACACGACCATGCCCCATCCTCAAAGGTGCCTCTCTCTGCTCCCTTTTTGTCCCGTCAGTATCTGTGGTGTCTTGTCTTCTCTTGGGACTGGGGCCGTCGTCCTGCCACATGTGTGACGGGAGCACCATGCGCCGTGAGCCCTGCTGAGCCGGTGTTTCTCGCTTGTCCCTCTATCGAGGCGTCGTGAAAAATGAGCATCAACGATCCGGCCACAGGTGACGCAGGGCCGACAACAACATCAACAACAATGGCGATAGAGGCTCCTGGTATCCAGGCCCAGGCCCGCGGGCCTGCATTGAAATTACCGCCACTTGTCCTCGACAATGCAATGCCAAACCCTTCAGCTGTCATTGCTGGTCGTTCCATGCACCAGATTCAGCTAGAGATGGAATATGACGCCGAAGAGAGCGACAATGATGCCGATCAGGGCCCCTCAATACAAGGGTGGCCTGGTGGCCTAGAGCGGCACGCCAGCGACCACCCAAGCGAAACAGAAGATCTAGCTATGAGAGAAATGCATGCCCTATGCGTCTTTGACGACGTGTCAGTACCACCATCCGTACGACCCTGGTCGTATCTTATTGAGGCTCTGAGCGCACTTCCTACTGTGCGCAGATGGGGGAGATGGCGATGGCGGGGAGAGCCTGCCTTTGGCGAAGTTCGAGTGGCAGAGGCAATCATGATGTATGAGAGGGGGGTTGAGCAACGCACCAGCAATCGGCGCTGTGGCCGTTGTCGTGCGGGACAAGGCATCTCTCCGCAATGCGTTGTAGCCCCAGAAGGAATCGGCCAGGCGCCTGGCGTGACGGGACCATGTAGCAATTGTCTTTATGATGGAGTCGAGCACGGTTGCAATGTATCTGGGAGGATGACTCCGGTGTCAGGGAGCAGAGATCGAAGCGGCGAGAGCATGAGAGACCCAGACAAGGTTGTGGACCACATGGCTGTGCTAGAGTTGATTGCCCAGCTCAAGAGGCCCTCTGGAACGCGTAGAGACCACAGTCTTCCGGAGCGAGCGCGGCGGATCGAGGCTGCGGCTTTGCAGATTGCCCAAGCGGCACGAGATTGGCGGGAGAAGATGGGAGTTCAAAGCTGAGAGGCTCGAGTGGCAGGTAATGAGGAGTGAAGATGGCAATTTATTGCCTAATAATTGACCATGTCGGCCGAGATCAGCTTCTATGTTGGCGTTGTGTTGGTATATCAATAGGATTAGGAACAGGCATAGGCATAGGCATAGGCATAAGCATAGGCATACATATATACGAATGGTAATGAATGAATGAACGAGCGAACGAATGATAGAATTACCGGCTTCATGGGAGGGGGACTGTCCTCGTGCGTCGTCTTGTATATCCCCTCTTCGAACCTTGGCCGTCGGTTGGCTCGTCATTATGCAGCCAAGCAGCACCCCGGAAAAGGCCCTGGTTAGCACGGCGCATTATATTCCGTACGGCATCGAAGAATCCCCAAGCCTACACAGCTGTTTTCTTCTTCAAAAACGAGCTCTAGCTGTACATCACAGCTTTGGAGTGCTAGCAGAGGAAGTAATGATGTCGAAGCAAAGTGCTGCTCTAGAGGCATCTGGCAAAGGAACGAAAAGAAACTCGATTTCGTCTGGTCTAATGGCTCAAGGCAGGTGCGTGCGGCCCGGTTGCCGGGGTTTCGGGGCTGGCCGCATGCATATACAATCATATGCTCTGTGCTGAGAGTGTTGCTGTTGGAGGAAGTGAAGAAGTAGAAAAAAAAATAGTAGGCTGTTTACGTTTGCTGCAGAGTCTCAGGAAGGGGAAATAGAAAAAGAGAAGGAGGGAAGAAGGGGAAAAAGGAAGAAAAAGAAAGAAAAAGAAAACAAAATGACGAAAGCAAGAAGATGAGAAGAAAGGAGGAGTACAAGGGACAGGTCAAGCCTCGATTCGCGGCGTGGAAGCGCGGCTGCAGCCCTGGTTACATATCCAAACTCCCCGGTTTCCCTCAATCCTCCATCTACCAGGGTATCATTGCGGTAAGTGGCGCCCTACATGGTTGATTTCCTTTTTGGATATCCTGTGATCGGCCCAACCACACACTCGTCCACAAAGGAGCCATTGATAGCCGGGCTATGTTTGTTCCTAACAAGGCCTGGCCATCACAGCGGCCGTTTGACTTGAATGGTTGCTCTAAGTAGCCTCGGTGCCAGAATTGGCAAGAGCATAGAAATCCAGCTGCACCCATTCGTCTCGGCTCACGCTACCTGCTGGTAATTCCCCCTTGCTGCATCAGAAGCAGATTCCCACAGCCTCAGTCAGATTTACGAGCGTTGGCTGACGCAAAGCGACCGTACGAGATACCGAAGCCCATGTCTGTGCGATTTGCAAGGATGAACGGACGATCAGCCAGCTTTGGAGTCCCGTACATACGAGCCTTAGCAAAAGGATGCCTCTGCATAGCAATGCGGGGACGAGGCTTCAATCGGCATAACCAGGCTCGACTCTTTGCCTGTGCCGCTTGCGAAGAATGAATTTGGTCTGATGCCCTTTCGTTGGAGCTGACATATGGGTTGCCCAGCTCCACAGCCGCTATCAATGCCAGTGATAAGTGTCAGTCGGCACAGAACTACCGCTCTCGAGCATCAATGGATGCCAAGTATGTGGCTGAGCGCGCGGAAGACGAAGCCAGGACCTAGTACTGCGCACAAATATGTCGATTTCAACGCACTATCCATGAATCGATGAGAATTGTCATCTCACTTCCCGCATTTCCCGTATCGCCGTAGCATTGTGGCGACTTGGTCGTGAAAAAGGAGAAAAGAGGCAGGGGGATAGATAACAAACGTGGCTATTCCAAGTTTCGCTCTACAGTTGCCACGACAAGTTAAAGCATACTTCTTATACAAAGAGTCCTAGGAGCTGATAAACCAAGCATCGCTCTGCTCGCAGGACGTCTGAATGGGGTCCTTGAGATTGGAATTGGGAGTCCAGACGCTGAAACAAAAGGCACCCAACGATTTGCGATGGGCGCGCTATTTGACAGCAGCTAGTGGAGCCCGATCCGAACAATCCCTTGCGCCCATCTTCGAAACTTGGCTTAGTCTTTTCCATGTTTAGTATATCTTTGCGTTTAATGCTCTTGATGCGGCGGAGCACCCGTCGTTGGCTGCGGCACCAGCCGAGAGCCATCGCGCGAAAGTTTCCATGCACGCACATCTGGTCTCCACACTGCTTACAAATGAATCGACATCATCTTGCGTACTGTTCAATGGCTTCTTTGCCTGATGTTCGATTGTTCAAGTCTATAGGGAGCATGGCCTAGCGTGATCTTCCAGACGATGCCAAGATCGTACCAAGATCGGGCTAAAATTGGGACTGCACTTGTCCACTGTAGCTAGAGCGTTCCAAGCACAGAATTTGGACTACAAAGCTGTCAAACAATGACTGCAGCTTTTGAAGTCTGTAGGTAAATGCTAAGGAATCAAAACAGAGAAATATGTATGTAAAGGGGGAGGCTGTAAAGGCAGACAAGCAACCCATTTTGTTTTTCTCCCGCACCATCTATTCGTAAATATGCAAAGTAGTCCCGTACACCCGTATATCTATGGATACGATTTCGAATCGAATAATTATTTACCAAGCAGATATTCAAGCGAATGCGTGCGTGATCCTTGACAGAAACACATATGAGACAAGCCATTAGCTTGGAGGCTGCGGCTTTAGAATACTGTTACTGATTTAAACCGTGGGCACAAACAAAACGAACCTACTCTTTTCTGTCCTCTAGCCTGTGCTATGGCTACAAGAATTCTCACCTGGCAGTCATTAAAGGTATTATTCATGGCTGCCAAGTGAATCAGGGCACGCAAGTTCGTCCCATCTGTCTCTGTAATACTAGCTGTTTCTGCCACTTGCCATCGACAAAGACTTGGCTAGCAGATGCCACAAGTGAGCAAAATGTGAGATATGCTATCGATTATCTGCCTGTTATCCTCTACAGCGCGTTGATATCTGCTAGTAGGCACCTTGATCCCTTCCAACAGCCCGTAGCAGCCCCTTAGCTGATATTTCCTAGCACAGAGCACAGCCATGTGTGCTGTTTTGCTAGTAAACAAAGTCACCTGGCAACTCGATCTGCCACGATGCTCTGACATTTGCCAAGAGCTCAATCTGAAGTTTCCCTGTAGCACTTCTTAGAATCTCTTCTCTCAACTCTTCTTTCGCTGCGCGCAACCGTGGCTCTTTTCCCCCCAAAGACATCACATTTCAGAGCAAAAAAGGAGAAAGATTACGACTGAAGATATCTGTTATTGCTCGCAAAGATGTGTCTGCAGTACATCACCAAGTGCAGGTACTGCGGTTATTGGAAACACTACAGCTGGGATCGCTGCCGCGACAATAGAATCCTCCTTGAGAAGGGCTGTGCCATAGGCCAGCCATCACAGCACCCTTCTGAATGCGAAATGTTTCCCGAAGACAACCGACAGCGGCTCAGACGCCAGATGACTCCCTACGAGTGCCCTGTTGAGGGTTGCAAGAGCACTGCGATTGCTAAGAAACTCTTCGAAGAGCGTGCCAAAGCTGAAGCTAAGAGAGCAGCTGCACTGGCAAAGGCTCGCGCGGAATGGGAAGCAAAGGATAAAGCCCGGAAAGCGGAGTTTGCAGCCAAATACTTCAAGAAGCTGCCTGTGGTGAGATTCAGCGAGAGACGCCAGTCTTTCTTGAATCTCCCTGCTTCAGATTCTTCGCAGAGTGCCGTAAGTTCTCTGTATTATACGTGAGGGAGTAAAATAAACTTGAAACAAACACTGAAACAACAAAAGAATGATCCTTCGTCTAGATCCGACCGCTTGCAATGGCGAGATGAATATGTTACCGCAGAAGACTCAACAGGTAATGAGGTTGCGACGTCCATGCATAGCCAAGTATTTGAGGACAGCGACGACGACTTTATATCGGAATCGTCAGAAGAAGAAGACACCACCCCTATTACCAAATATATTGGAGCAATTGATATCAAGGGCAGCGTTGAAGGTAGACGCAGGGGCAAAGCCTTTGAATTTCACGACGATGGAATGCCCATCCGTACGGTAACACCATAGAACTCGGTAACCTACTGAAGATTGATGCCAAGATAATATTCGGCACACCAGGAGGATCCAACAGGTCGAGTTTGATGCCTAGCGATGGGCCCCATTAGATGTGATATTTGGTACAGAGGTATGATGATGCATAATGTGAGACGCGATAATGCTAGCTATTATTACCCACGAACATAATCGAGATACAATATATATTTCCGTCTACCAATCGATAATTTAATGTACCATCCATTGTGCATGGCACGTTGGGTTGCTATTAGAGTGCTCCCCTTTCCCACTTCCACCTAGCCATAAGCACTTACGGCGTTTCTGTTCCTTTTATTGGTATGGTTACTCTCTAGTTTTTTCTGTCTACTGAACTCAACTTCAGTCTATATACACTTCTGCTATACTTATCCATTTCCACTGGTGACTGATGCACTATCATGTGAGGTTTGAAGGATATTTCGTTTCCTAGGCATCTCAGCTAAACTCGCTTGACATGATGAACAAACAGAACCATGCAATTAAGGAAACATTATCTCTTGAATGCCTTTATAGTAATCAATATCGGTTCCACAAAAAGAACTGCCATTGTATAAGCCACCGGCGTCGACAGTTCCTCGCGCAGTCTCCCGCGGATGGCCCGGCGGTTTGCAAAGCTAACTGGAAAGCTTCTGTCCCAAAACACACGAGGGGCGCAGGAATTGGTCAGAAAGTAGTTAGAATCTACTCCATACACAGCGTGGCTGCCGGGCCTCAAAAATACGCTTAGCCCACCAGACGAATTCGGCTTTATGCTGTCGTCATATTGTACATAATGCCCAAAAGACGGCAACGAAGCGGTGAGCAGCCTTGGCAAATGATTCTGCGCATCATACTCAAAAAACACATCCTACGCTGGGATTTGGCATGGCCTTGTGTGCAGCAAACTCGCCAAGTTCCTCTTCTCGCTTATCCCCCCTAAACTAATGCAGGTGCTCGTACAGACGTCGAATGCTCCATGCGCGGACAGAAGCAACTTCGTGTTACTCCCGCATCGCATATCTCAGTACCGTGGCTATCCCAGGCATTGCGATGTATATGGGAGAGAGAGTTTCACAAAGACTTGATATCTGATAGTACTACCTAGTAGGGACTCCTACACCGCATGTTGCAAGAGAGAGCGAAAACTTGAAAACAGCAGAATCCAGGCCTCTCTCCCTCCCTTTTCTCTTCCCCACTGAACAGGCCTACGCTAAGCGGCTGCAGGTCCAGCGGCATTTTGTTTCTGCTTGCGGATCATCAAATTAGAGCGCCGAGAAAAAGCCTCGCTGTTCCTGTTTGGGCAATTAGGCCTGAGCCGGTGCCTGCGGGATGCGCCTGTAGTTAACCTTGTGAGCTTAGTGGAAGCGTCTCCATGCCAGAATACGGAGTATTGGGCAGTGCCTATTGCTACAGTAGCAGTAGCAGCAGCAGTAGTCGACGAGAGAGGCCTTGGCGGCCGTGAAACTTTTGCGTGCCTCCCTCTCCTTTTTCTCGTCCGTGCCAGCATCTTATCTATCGTCCTGCTCTCCATCTTTCCCCTTCCTTTCATTCCATTCTTTTCCCCACCATCACTATCGCCTCCATTCGTTTGCTATACGCGTGGCCATCAATTCGATTTCACAGCTCACCACACGCCATCTCTGGACGCGTCTTGATTTCAATCAGCCAGACCATTCAAATACTAGGGGAGAAGAAAAAAAAATATCAATTGTCGAGCCACGATGCATGCCATCGCAGTTCTTGGAGCTGCTGCGGCCGCTCTCTGCAGCCCAGCCGCGGCCAAGCCCACCGCTGCTCCCTACCCCGAATTGGAGGCTCTCGAAGCTCTACACCGTCGCGCGCATCTGCAGCCTCGAGCTGACCCAACTGCTCCTTGGGTTACCGTTGGCGATGAGGGCACTCCCGTCAAGACCATCACGCCGAAAGCAACCACCATCAGCGGGACCCCCACGCTTGTTGACGTTGCGCCTCACGATATCACAGCCTCGGTGTACACGTTCACGAGCTGGGGAGTCATCACAACCAGCACCGGCCAACCTCCCAACCCGACCGCTACGTCCAAGAACAATGACGGAGTCTTTTCGCGCTGTTACAACAAAGACGGCAAGGACGCTCCCTTCTGCACGCCCTATACGAACAGCTCACTTTTGACGGGCAACACTTATTATAGTACGTGGCATCTGAGTTGATTTGGAGTTTACCTGGGACAATTGCTAATTGCAGCATTTTAGTTACCTGGGATCCCGACTACTATAACAAGACGAGCTTCAAGACCAACACGACTTATGAGATCACCGTTCGTCTGGACTACCTCAACAGGACAAGCAATGAGTGGGTTAAGCTTGAGAGCTTCGACGACAACCGCGTGCCGGCCTCTTGGGGCTTCTGGCCCCTCAAGGTCAAGAAGGATTATCTCATGGGCGAGAAGACCAACAACATCACCATCACTCTTCTGAGCGCCCCCCAGGGCAGCAACGACAAGAACAGCTCCATTGCCCTCCCTGTGGTTTTCCAAAAGCCCGCCCTTCCCCAGAACTCAAAGACAGAACTTCCCACGGGTCATACGCTCTCCATCGCTCTGCCTCTCGCTTTCGGCTGCTTCGTTTTCATCGTCGTCGGGCTCTTCATGTGGAACCGCAAGAGCCGCCGCATCGAACTCGGCAACATCATGAGCCGCTCTCGCCATGGCTATAACGGCCGCAAGGCCCGCCGAAATATATTCCACTCTAGGAAGGATGTTGGTAGCGTTCAGCTGCACAATGCGGACGACCACTTGGCGGACGGAGATTATCACGATGCACCCATCCCTGCTCGACGCGATAGCGAGGCCCTGGGAAGCTTGGCCGGCACTCCCATCCATGAGACGTTTGATCAGCAGGGCACTTCTGGCGGTCACAGGAATGCGTTCCGAGACGAGATGGCTCGACAGAACCAGGAGAGGCGTGGAGGATACTAAAAAAAGACAAAAAACGATGGATGAATGGAAAAGGTTAAATGAGCCATCATGATCCAGGTGATTGTGAGAAATGTAATTGATACATGAATCTACGAAGCATAATGTTCTATAATAATCCCTCTACCGAGTATGCGAGTTGGGTTTTCCTCACAAAACTATTGCAATTTCGAAGTAAGAAGCTAGAGGCGCATCAATACGAGTTGATTAATTGATCAATATAAATTAATTACCTATTTGCCTTACTGGCTTATGAGAAGCCATGTCGCAACACCGATTGTTCCTCCCTTTGCAGAAATATACGATGTGAAAATCATACGTCAAAAATAAGATAGAAAGGAGAGTCATGCTTTCTCCCATCAAAATTCAATTCCCAGCTCCGATCCTCATTCTATTCCCCATTCCAAAGAAAAAAACTCCGCCAGTACGGCTTTTTCTTTACCAATCCCATGTGAAGAAGCAAATATACGCCCACCCGAGTACTCCTGATATCAGCCGAAACCCATTCATCCATGCATTACGTCGTCACTTATTCCTTCCAAACTTTGTTTCTCTTAGCCCAGGAATAGAATAATAGCCTTTTTTTTGAAAAGTCCCAAATTCAAAAAAAAAATTCAAAACGGCCCTCAAACCTTTGCATGTACAGAGACAATAGAGTCTTGGTCGAGCCTGGGGTGTTTAAATACAATCTCTTCCGAAATGGTATGTTCAAGTGGTCGTTTTAGTGTAGGATTTGCGCTCTGTATTTCACCAAGTTGAGAATCTTCTGCTTTTGGCTGCTGCTGCTGCTGCTGCTGTAAGAGACTCGATGGTTCATCACCGCCAACGTCTTTATAGCCGGCGCATAGATCGAGTCTCTCCTCCCCTTCTTGCAGCGGCCTCATAAATTCCGCCGGTATGGCTGTCATGAGCTGGCAGCTTGGCTGGCACGGCTGATACGTATCCGTCGTCCAGTCCGAGTCTGCGTAGTTCTTGGCTTCGGCCAGGGTATATCCCGTACTGAACCCTTCGTGGTAGGCATCTGGTAGAATGACAATGGTTTCGCCGGGTCGTTGGTCGACGATTCGATGGGGGATGCCCATTTTCTGGAGCTTCTCTGGGAAGAAGAACTCGGCACGGTGCCGCATGAACTGCGAGCACTTGCCTTTTCGATTCAATGCTTCTTCGGCAACGTCGACGGCTGTGGCGGGGACGACAATCCAAATCTTGCGGCCCTTGTAAAGGTGATTCAGAGAAGAAAGGCGGAAATCTTCAGCGTGGAGCTGGAAAGTAGCACCGAAATGCTGAGCTGATTCGTATACATAGGGCGTATGGATTCCAGGAATAATAGCCTTTGTCTTGTCCAATTTGTCACCGGCCAGCGGGTGGATAGGGCTTCTCTCTGGCACGCCAGCTTCTCGTCTCTGCTTCGCCGTCCACGCGGGGACGTCGACTCGGTAACGCACGTTTCGCATCTGCTTGTCCTTGCTCTTATTAAAAAGAGTCTTTAGCTTCTTGAACTTCTCGTCAACGCTCCCAGATACCTCGCCCTCCGGTTCCGAAGATGAGAAGGCGCCTTCGCTCGGTACTGTGCTGACCTGCCAAAACGTCCTGTGGTTGATCTGTCTTATTCTATAGGCATTGGCGGTCACATGCTGCGAATCCTTGTCCGGGAGCGGCTCTTGAAGCTCTTCTGGGAGTATTATTTTGAAGCAACCGTCGACTTCAGCATGAAGGCTTCGTGCAAAGGCCAGGAGAGCAGGGAAATCATCCCACTGTTCGGCTGTTGGTCTGAGATGTAGGATCCTATGGCCTGGTGGTCCATCGTATGTATATGCAACACCGTGAGCATCTGGTTCGCTCAGTGGCGAGCTGGCTCGACTGCTCCCTGTAACTGAGAAGCTACAGTTTTCTGAAGAACTACCAAACCTAGCCAGCTCAACTTCCTCCTCGGGCAGCTTTCCCATTTCTGATACTGGATGGAGAGAGTCAGAGAGCTTCGAATCCTCGTCCCGCGACTGTGAAGTCACAACCTGATCTGGCTCTTCGATAGCAACCGGTTCTGACGTGGGCATTTCGATGGGGGTTAGGGTTGCAGCTGCTAAGGGTTCGGAAGCAGGATCGGGATCTGTCGTCGTGGCGTTGTTATCAAGCGATGCAGGAAGCCGTCCTTGTAAGTCTTGTGCTTGCTCAGCGGCAGGGTCCGTATTTGAGGTCTGCTCGTTTGCCAGGCCCTCTTCTGCGACAGCCTCAATGGCGCGCCGAGCCCCCCTCTCAAGAGGCGCACATGACGGAGACGCAAATAACAGCTGAGGGGCATCCATATCCGCAGGGCTCTGCTCTAGGCGGCCTTGCGCGCCAAGAGGAATATCGGCCGTGTCGCGGGCCGTATCGCGGGCCTCGTAGCGAGGCTTTGCCTCCATCGAACAGCGTCTAGAATTGCGCAATGTACCCACAGGGTACCCCGAAAGCCGCTGTAAGTGTATAGGAAAATAGGAACGAAATAGTAGTAGACTGCAGATGCGGGCAGGGTTTCTCGGACCCTCCGTGGCCAGGTGGGTGGTAGCGTAGAGACAGAGCTTGCACTATTAATTTGAACGGGCCGCCAGGGAGTATGTAAAGCTGAAACGTGGCCGCTTTTTGATGCTGTTGGTTGTACTTGTCGTCCAAGGTTTTTATGTTTTTTGCCAAAAATAAAAGTAAAGAAATTACAGGCAAACGGAGACGCCCGTCTTTGGCCAGAGCAGGGCTGAAACAAGGCGGCCGTGAAAGGGAAGCTCTGCGGCCCAGCAGAAAAGCGGCTCCGCTGCGCGCGCGCAACAAACAACAGCGGCGAGGAAAACAGCAGTGGGCAGAGGAGACCGGCAATCGGACGAGGCGTCAAGCCTGGAGTCAGCCTATGGCTTCAAGGGCGAGCAAGAAAAAAAGAGGATGAGTAGAAGCCGGAGCCTGGATTGATTGCTCTGCAGGAGCAGAATAGCCGCAAGAGACAGCACTGATCAAAGCAAAAATGAAAAAAAAAAAAAAAAAGAGGCCAAGATGTCGAGGACCTGAATCGCAAAATTTTCGGCCTCTCCGTTGCGTTGGAGCTAGTCAGGTACCTGCTACCACGCCGGCCTCGAAAAGACGGCGTGCATGTAAGCTCAAGGAGAAGTACGAGTACATGCGAGAGACAAAGGGAGGCAGAGGGAGCAAAAAGTGGTGGTGGCAACAGCAACCTTGGGGGGGCGTTTTCGTTTTCCCTCGCTTGCGGTGCTAAGAGGACGCTGGGCTGTTCAGCTGGGGCAGATTTTGGGTTGTCAGAAATCCATAGTATCATGTGCATCATTTTGCAGCTTTCATTTCGAGATTCTATCTTGGCTTTCCGGGTGCTTGGCGTGGAGAAGCGTGCGCAGCAGCAGCGTTTGTGCTTGTCTGCACTGAATGAATGGGGCACAGGGGGCAGAGCATGGCCCCCCATCGTTACGGGAATACGTCACGCAGAGATCCAAGCGAGAAGAGATCAGGCGCATTGCATTGCCAGGTCGTAGCGCGCGCAAGAGGCGCATGTCGAGCTGAGTGACTGGAGACAGCCGCAGCCGGATCCGGAAACTCGCGCGTGCCTCTCAATGCATGTTCTGCATGAAAGCACCCAATAGGCAGCCAAAGATGAGATGCATGTCTTTGCGCGCTGTGCCACGAGCAGCCAAGCAGGCAGTGTCCTTGTCCGCTTCTCGTTGCTTTTGATTCCTTTGCCGCTCTCCTAGTTCCTAGCGGGCGCAGATCGCATCGAGCCAATGCTGGCTGCGTTCATCACACCAGCCGCGGGAACAGGGATTAGTTGCCCTTCCGGGATGCACCATCTCGCCTTGGTGATGCGGGGGAGCCGTCCAGGGTCTGGTAGGCTGGAGCGCGATCCCAGTCCGCGTGATTTCGACAGCCAAGTTATTACGCTCCAGTATAGCATCTTTGTTGTCTTCATATCCGATATATATATATATACGTAAATATTTCCCTACTATTGTAATCCTGGCACGTTATTAATGGGCGTTTGCTGAATATCGTCGGTCGTTACCTGAATCGCGCTATAGGTACTTGAAGCCAACATAAAGTCAAAAATAGAGGTGCTCAAGAGAGGAAGATATTATCTAGGAGGAAAAAAAAAAAGCAGCTTCAAATGCGCTGCGTTAACTTATTCATCTCTCTATATAGGCCAGAAGCTAAGCCTTTATCGCTCACAAACAGTGCTTTGTCCACCCAACCACCCAGAGTGAGTACCCTCTCGCGTCGCCCAAAGCCAACCAGCACATTTATTTCTCCCCACTGCATAAATTCATCAGGCCATTCTTTCCCGCATCCTGGTAACCAGGCAAAAAAGCCAGTCATATCATGTGGAGTAAAAGCAAACAACAAAAACAAAGCTTTGCTGTCAAGAAACATATACACAAGGGGTATTGAGACTCCTGCCCAGCCCCCTAAAAGAAAAAAAAAAGACGAGAAAAAGCAAAAAGAAAGAAAGTAAAAGAAAGGGACGAGTGCCGCCGTGGTCGAAGAAAGAAGCGACCAGCATAATATCATTGAAGAACTCAATCAATATCCATCGGCAGTCCATCAAATTCCTTCTTGCCTCGCCCCCCTAAAAACGAAGTATCTGAATTAATGATTAATGACACCTCGTCAATCTCATGAAAAATCATCTGCATCTCGTGATGATGCTGCCAGCTCCCCTATAGCATCGACAAGCTCCTTGGCCTCTTGGGCAATCTCAAAAGTAATGGGTGGTAATGTCTGGGTCCAGATGCCCCATTCCTTTTCTTGGGCTCCTGAATCCGCTATTTCTTGTCCGTGATGCCTGGCTTCGAGAAGGTGGTCCCGGCATTTGCTTAGACGAGTCACCATATTACCACGGCCGCTTTTCTGGGTTTCCGAGACAAGGTTGCTAACGATATCATTAATGGAGTCGATTTCCATAGAGATTTGGCGAATATTCCCGTTTGCGCGAATACATTCAACAAGATTATGGACGTCGGATAATAGCAGTGCGTTTTGATCCTCAAGATAGATCTGAACCATGGTCGTCAGTCATGTCGTATACGAGATTACGAGTTGTCGCCCTAAGCCCGTACCTGGAGACCTTCGATCTGGCCATCATTATGCTCATCACTGTGCCCACTGGGTAGTCCCTTTGCATATGGGGCCATTGATTCTCGAGGGGAATTCACAGGGCTATAGGCCGAAGATTCGATGCTGGCCCTGATACTGGCAAGGTTTTTGAAAGCAGGAGCCGGAGGCAGACCGTCCTGGGTTGTTGATCCTCGGGCAACGCTGCGTGGGGAAAAGAAGCCGGAGGAATCGATAGGAGTTACAGTTCCGTCATCCTCGTCTTCCAAATCCTCAGTAGGTGTTGGTCGGATCTTCACAGCTCGAAGCATGTCAACAATAGCGACTGTGAGATGCGACGCCGCAGCATCAACAAGAGCGATTGGCGTAATTCCAGAGCTCGCCGCAAAGCTCTTGGAGACGGTTATTAAATTGTTTGCAGTCGCAGAAATCCTTGCTCGGAGTTTTCCATGCTGCTGGGCTGCCTCGCTGCCACGCGGCGCAGCTTCGTCCAGGTCTCTCGTAATTCGCCGGACGCTAACCACAACCCCTTTCATGGCATCGATGACAGTTTCTGGACTCTCTTCACGGACTTTTTGCAAAAGCTCGTCAATGGCCATCTGATACTTGGTGACGTGGACATCCTTAACCTGCCCGCGCTCATCCAGCAGAGTATTGTCGCTTGGCAGTTTCGTGGACTCTCCGTCTACGCTGAATCCAGCGGAAGAACCTCGAAGGCTTCTTATTTGAGTCTTGGTTTTCGCGTAGCGGTTCCTCCATTCCCTAACCTCGTTCTCCAGTTGCTCAATCGTCTTTTCGAGCTCTGCCTGTCTTTCGTATTTTGAACCGCTTTGAAGAGAAAGTTGCCGCATCTCACGCAGAAACTCTTGAGCCTCAGCTCGTGCCTCTTCCGTCACTTGCTGCTGTTGCTGAAGCGAGTGCCGCAATTCGTCATTTTCTCGTTGTAAATCCTCGTGTATGCTTGTAGAGGACATCTGGCTCATGCTCTGTCGTACCTGTTCTCGGAGCTGCTTTGTTTCTTGTTCGTGATCCTCGCGCATACGCTCCAGTTCTTGCTTCAAGGAGCTGCTCATGCTCTCCGCTTCTGTTAGTTTACTCTCCAGGGTTGAGCGCAGATCTGCCCACTCCTGTTTCTCTTCGTCTGTAACGGCAGCTTGTGACTGATGGTTGTCTCGCAAATTTTTCATCTCCTCTTCCTTTTTCTTCATTGCATCCTCCATACTCGTCAGCCTGGCGTTCAAATCTTTCACTTGTGCCTCGTAATCTTCAATAATTTTCTTATCCGCCTATCACGAGTTCGAAATTAGCCACACCATAAACAGACCAAGGGAAACAAGCACAAACATACCTCTGACGGTGCTCCGTTTTCTCCATCTCCAGCGCCATAAGCATCAGAGCCATCGTCATCCTCTTCAATCATAGTGCTCTTGTTAGGGACAATGGTGTTATTCTGAGTAGGGTGTCGCGGCATTGGCCGAGCATAGTTGCCATTGGGGATGCTGGGCGATGGAGGCACGCCATACGCATCAAGCGGCGGCGGCCCTCTGATCGAACTAGCGTTTGATGGCCTTCGGATGCGGCTCTGTGATCTCGGCGGGTAGTCGCCGCCATTAACGGGAGTCCCCGTGCGATTCATTGGGCCACCTCTATTGGACATGGAGCTACCAACACGGGGGATGTCACCGCCCATGAATTGCGGAAACCTGCGCTCTAGTTCGTGAAACACATCGGCCGCAAGATCTCTAAATCGAGGAGGTCCGAGTGATGACAGCCTCTGACGGGCTTGATTTCGCTTCGGGTGGAAGGACTTCTCTGGTAACAGGAAGCCTGGTGGCATATTCGGCGCATTGGGAGGAATGCGTGCTGCTGTCTGGCGACGCACCAGCTCATCGTAGACGTCTGTACTCAATTCGAAGAACTGCACCGGGGAGAGTCGCAGGAGCTTGTCGCGGGCTTTGTTGGGTTGCTGCTTGGAATTAGGATCGCGCACTTGGAGGAAAGCCCTCAGAGCAACGTAATGTTCGCCGAGGATGTTCTCGTCTATCGCAGCAACCGGCGAATTGTCGCCTCCAGCCTCGCTCCTCGCGTACATGTTCATGCCATTGCTAGATCGGCCCACAGAGGGCGGTGGTGACGGGCCTCCGGTATTCGTCGGCCCCGGGGGGAAGCCATTCATGCTCATGATCCCAGGGGAACCTCCAGAGTTGGGAGGCGACACGAGGTTCCCGCGAGGAGGAAGGGTTCCGTCGTCGTTGGCCTGATATCTTGAGAATGACCACTCGCTTCCGCCTACAGACACTGGAGAGAGCGGCGCATTGCGATCGCTGATGGTGCTCATGGTGGGAAGGAAACAGGAGGAGGGTAAGAGGAGGAAAAGAAAGCGGCTAGCTTAGACGCCACACGATGGAGAGGCTTTGGCGGTTTGTGTCTGTGTGCCTGCCAAGTACTGTGCGTGCGTAGTGTCGTGCCAAACAGACGCCACTGAGAACCAGTCCCAAAGCCACGGCGACAACGACGCCTGTCCTGGTGCTAAAAGGCCCGTTCCCCACAGTGTGGCACCCCTACGGATGATGCTGCTGCTATCCAGTAGCAGGCTGGGCACGATGGACTCGACGTTGTTGGGATGAGAAGAGCAGAAAAATCTGTGTTATCGCTCCAACAGCAAACAGACGGGAAGCTCGAGGACTACAGTTGGCAAATGGACCAGCCGCTGAGCACAGTCAGTAATGAGGGAGGGGCCAGAGAGCCGTCAACTAGGTGAGCCTTCCCACGAGGTCGAGGTCACCAGAAGGGCGGTTGGGCCAGCTGGTGCACCGGCAGTTTTTGAGAGCCGCAAAGCCCTGCGAGTCCCTCCTCGGGCTGCTGCTGCCAGTAATAAACCTGCTTGGGTCGAGGCGTGCGGTACACGCGTCTAGGGAAGTACTCGATGGACAGGCACGGGCAGGGCTCGTATGAAAGTATCTGCTGGGTCGAAGGGACCGGAGTGGCGTGAGACCCGGCAAGAATCAAAATTCGCGACGGCGCTTGAAACGGCAAGGCAGGGATGCGGGAGCTCGAATCGAAAGGGCTGATTGTCCACACGTCCGGGGGTGAATCAAAAGGGGGGGGCTTTGGAGGTTCTGCTGGAGAGATCTGGCGCAGGGCGGAAATGAGCTGCTATTCCCTTGTTGGTAAATAAGAGTCGAGTGCAATTTCTTCCAGACAGCGCCCCGTCCGGGCTGGGAAGGGAACAGGTGCAGAGCAGAGGGAGATGGAGCCTGGCACGGGCGACAAGCAATGCGATGTACTTTCCACAGTGACAAGCCCACGCTCAAAGAGAGAGATGATGGAATTCCGAATATCAACTAATGGAGTTGGACAAGGGCTGCAAAGGGAAGGAGAGAGAAGAGAGGCACGCGGTTAATCGAAGGGAGAAAAGCCGCTGCAGAAAAAGGCAGGACTTGCAAGAGCTGACGCAACAGCAGAGATCGATCGGCGGCCAGTAATAAAATGAAGCGCTTTGCTAGCAGCAGTGATGGTAATTAAAAGTACGGAGTACGAATTACAGCAGCATTATATTCTTGTGTGCGCTGGGCTGGGCAGGGTCAGGGGGGAGCCTTCTGTAGCGCATGTCGCCGAAGCAATTAGCACCCATATGGATTCTACTGTATGCTTTCATGTTCTGACTGCACACGTGTTATACCGAATTGGACGACCTGCTACGAATCATAACTGGCTGTCTGCCGGATCATGAGAATAGTCCCTCTCCACCGATCCCCAATCGTCGGTGTGCAGTTGTGTATGTAGTCATCCATACTAATAGCGCTTCTGACTAGTACCAGGACCTACTAGCACTCAACCACTTTAATGGACCAGAGCGTAGTGCTGTATTGTATCTCAAGACAAAAAGTCAGTCCACGCCTTTCTTTTTCTCTCTAATTTTTTACTTTTTCAAATACGCAAATGTGTAATTTCAATCGTCCCGCGTGCCGGGTTGCGGCCCCCCAGGGCAAAGCAAGCCCCTTGAGCAAAACCAGACGCGAGTCTTCCATGCCTTGCCTCGTGGCGTTGGCGCCATTCGAGTAGCCCTTCGGTTAGAGCTGGGGGAGTGGGCATGTTCCCCTGAATTGCGGTGTCGCCGGGTCCTGATTTGCTCTGCAATCGCCAACGCTAGGTATAGATCGGGGCAGTGTGGCGTTCTTGGGGGGGGCTATAGCGGCGCGGTTCATAATCCAGGAACGAGGCCTCCAGAATGCTTGCAACTGATATTTAATACTTAGGTTTCTTCTCTTTTTCTTTTTGCTATTTCGTTTCTGTACAGGGCGCCAGGTAAATGGAGCTATTAACTGTTATATACATACACATATACATCTATACTTAGATAGATATGACACGTTTTCACACATAGTGTCTAGCTGAATATCTGGTCTTGACAAAAGCTGTTCAGAAATGCTGGGTAAATAGTAGTTAGTAGTAGTAGCGACCAGCACAAGCCCGGGAAAAAGTGGTTGAACTGCCTGTCCTTCATCTTTCTCTTTCCATCCTAAGCGCAACTTCGTATCCCCGTGGTCCGCCAACCAGGGGCTCTGTATTCACCAGAATCCGATACAACGCAGCTCAATTTCGGTGATTAACATCAGTTGCCCCCGCGTACAGTGGCACGGGATTTGAATTTGTAGGCACTCCGCTCTGAATCTTCTTTATATAGCACTCCGTATATTATTGTACTCTGATAGATGACACCAGCGGCAAGGCTTCATCGACGGGAAGCTATTAGTTCCCGGCCATCTCTTATGATTCAAGTGGCCGTCGTGCAAGTCCGTAACAGTCCGTGACAGCCCGTGAGTAATTAAGTCCCACTAAGTCCACAACTAATCTTGCATCAAGAACAATCCCGTAGATTATACACAGACCCTTGCTTGGCTGCAGCCAATCCAGTTAACCTGGCCATCCATCCACGACGATAGCGTCTGGTGCTAGTGCTACTGCTAATGCTACTCTGTAATAAGAGCCTGAGGATTATTCCTTGCGCAAAACAGCCATGTGCGTAAGACGATGCGACGGTGATAGTGCTTCGTCTTAATATCAAGCCTGATAAGAGCAGTACTATCCCCCAATGGATATAATGGATATTGCATATTATCAATGGCTTGGAACCCGTTAGGATGACGCACTTTCAACTTTTGAGCAGCAATGGCGCGACCCATACACATGACCATCATCTCCAGCTCGCAGTATTGAACACATAGGCTTAGGGCCTAGCGCGTTGACGTCTGGGAAACAATAGAATAAGAAAGAAATGCTACCTGTTTAACTTTCTTCGAACTTGAAAACAATCTCCACGCAGACAGTAGAAAGTGAAGAATCATGATGCAATGCGAACCACAGCACGAGCATTTCCTTCGAGTCTCCTCCCACACCAAGTTCACATGTTACCCACTCTTCGGGTGCATCCCGAAACCATCAATGTAAGATTTCCGTCCCATCTACTCATCTCATCTCACCAAAGCCAATCTGGATCATGTCATTGGAGATCTTGCATTGGAGCACAGTCGATTGGCAGACCAGATGCCGGCAATCTAATAAGGCTGCAAGCCACTCGGACTAGGCGCGGGTTGGTGCATATACGAGGTTTCGTTTTGCTCTAAGGAGTGTTCTAAGGAGGAACGCCACATTTCTCGGGTTAGGGCACGCGCGAGTAAAACAAAGCGAAGCACAGCACCTTATTTCCGCGTGTTTATAACGAGGTGGTGGTAAGACATTTCTTCTACTACCATTACCTAAACTTGGTTTTAGCGGAAAAAAAGAAGATATAGGGACTAGTCTTTGTCCATTGGGCATTTGATTAATACAATAATCATCAATCATTCGCAGTGCCGTCATACTCTTGATATGATATTCTCATGCGTGTTCTCATGCGTGTTCTCATGCAGTAAACAAAAAAAGAGCCAAATCACTTTCCGTCAATTGCCAGAACGCCACGCCAAATCCAAAGCGCTCATAGTCGCCATGACAAACAAAAAAACAAAGATGATCAACTGAGATTTCTCAGGTCCATCTCTCCATTAAAACCACGCCAGAGTCCAGGTCGATGGTAGATTAGGCCAGCGTTCTTGCCAGGCGGCAATAATCTCTGGAACTCGCTCGTCAAAACTCGCTCGAGCAGACGCACTTCCGCTGTCAAAAGCGGCCGAGCCTATCGCGCCTCGCTCCTCTTCAGCAGCGGCATTGAGAGAGTTGGCAAGATCGAGAATGCCCTGCCCGCCAATGGCGGCTTCCTCGTGGTTATCTTTAATGTCAACGTTAATCACATGCACCGGGCGATTCAACGGAGAGCCACGGTTTAGGAGGTCGTCAATGACGGCGTCCCAGCATCGCTCTTCACAGGTGAAAACTACGTCCACGACTCCGCCTTCAACGCCCTCGCTGCCCTTGTCACTGGAGTGCTGCAGCCTTGGGACTCCAACGGGCCAGTCCTGCCAACGTTCGGGGCCCCATTTGACGCCTCTATTTCTTCCTAGCATGTTCAGAATGCCATTGTTCCGATACAGTCTAGGGTCTTTTGCCTCTAATTCTTTGTACATGCTATCGTATGATGTCTTGTTGAACTGATACACGTTTGGCTGGGTGATTGTCGGACCCGGTAGCCGGACGAGAGAGCCGGTACCAAAGGAGATTACAGGGTAATTGGCTTGCGAGAGTCGGAGATGAGCTTCCATGGATCTAGATTCATATTAGGAACAACGCATAAGGGATCAGCTGCCTTTAAGACTGACCTGTTGTTGTTGCTTGCGCAGACAGTGCAGAATTTGAGCTTGTACTCTCCATTCTCATTTTGTGTCGAGCCATTCTGCTCTGTTGTCGTACCATTCGCAGTCTCCATATTGAGAAATTATCCAGGGCAGGAGGTCACGCGATTGCTACACGAAGAGAGATGTTGCATTCTCCAACTCAAGGCAGTGAGTGAATCTATTTTGAATCAATTGGCGTTAGCAATCTGTTAGAGTTTCCAGTAGTAACGTGATTAAAAAGGCAAAATTCTTCATCAGTTTGAATCGTATATTAAGTAAAAAAAAAATTTCTCATCAGAGCGCAATTGCTCAGACAGCTCCAATAAAGGGTTCATCATAGAAGAAAGGATTCACGGTGGTTTCGCAATTCATTGCCTACCTTTGATTGTATCATGTACCTGTCCGCAGTCATCCAGTATCAGCCATTAGCGGGTGCTGGCTGTTCGGCGCTGGGGCTCGTTAATTTCGCTCAAGCATAAAGCAATATTGAAGCATTGCAAAATCGTGAGGTGAAGGGGAAAAGCTGACAGTGGAGCTTTACGCGACCTACGGGTAAATATCGGATTGAGACTAGCCCAAATTTTGAGGGCATCTGTATTAGGTAATGTGACCCTCGACTGACTCTGAGCTTTGAATGATATGGACATGAGCTCTGCCATATCTTTTGTTATTTATTAATCTATGGGCTGTTTATGTTCCCCAAAATACTTTTCAGCACAAGACCTAAAGCTCACTTAGTTTCCATTACACAACTCTGGGGAAGAAAAATATCTCGCAAAGCCCCAAGGGACACGGGACGTGCAATATACGAGAGCAAGCGTATGGTACTTGATCGCCATGAGTGCGCCTCCAGCAGTACAAAGGCAGTACTTGTACAGTTCCAACTGCATGCGTCGTGCCTTGTTTGGAGCCATGCTGATGAAATTTGGTTCGCTGGAAAGATGCCCCATCCCGGTCCCTTTGTAGCTCTACGATTGGCCTGCAGGCACGCGCATAACCTGAAACGAACGACGCTTAGGCTCCTCCCAATCAGCGTCTGGCGTCGACCAACCCCTGCCCGCAGCCGCTATCCAAAAATAGAAGCACGGATGTTATTCCTCTCATGTGTTATTAAAAGCCTGCCTCAACCGCATGGAACGTGTCGGGAAGGGTTCTGGGAAATTACGCTGAAAGACACTCGTACGGTGTCTTGTGTCTTGAATATCTGGGGTTGTGCATCTCTTCTCGTTCATTTTACTCTTCAGTCCAGTCTTGGCAAGAGATCACGCAGTCTGTTTGCAGAGTTACACGCATGTGATGGTATCGTGGATCCTCCCCTCGATGTAAAGTAATATGGATTTCATGCATGGCTGTGTTGGCTTGCTCAACACACTCAGTACAAGTATGTTCCAACGTGGCATTATTTTTGCCCGAATCTCCCGCCACTCTGGGCAAAATTTCTGTCACAGCGTTTAGCATATCTCCTCATCTTGGAACCTCATGGCAACCTCGTGGCAACGTAACCATCAATGTTATTATTGGCCTGATCAACGAATAATACCACTATACAGCTCCCGGGGAATCTGACCGAGCTAACTCTGACCACGGAAATCAGAGATGGAAACGAAATTGCTACCAATCCCAATTCTGCTCGTATGAAGCCGGGCCATGTTTGAGGTTTAGAGCCCCTATGTGGGGTCAGAGCAGCAAAACCCAGACTTGCGGTTCCCACGGTCTTAGCAGTAATCCTCCATGGCGGCCGTGGTATTACGAGGTACTATTACCAGGTGATTTGGTGACAACGCTTTTCCTACGCGCCGGAGATGGTGGGACATACCTAGGTAGGTAGTAATGCTGAGATGTATCTCTCCGTCTGATACACGTATTGGCAGATGGGCACGTATTACTGCGAGTAGCTGATCTTGCATAATAATTAACGGAATTCGTCTGATGGTCTAATCTAACTGAAATATTGATCCCACCAGGTCCTACTACACTAGTACTGACTGCTTCCCTCGGCACGCCCAGTGTTGGTCATGACATGAAATAGGCTGCAGCATCCATACTCTCTAGGTTGGTGTAAGGAACACTCACCGCGCAGCGGGCATTGTGGCATATGAAAACCCGCGCAAAGAATCAAAAGTTCATGCTATTGCGATTGAACACTACGCAAAAGACTCAGCCACTTCCTTGGCACTGGTCCCGATATCGTCTTGGAGCTGCTGGTCAACGCCATCAACACCCCGCTTCTTGGAAGCAGAGCCCAGCTGTCAACTTATACCTGAGACGGGAGAGTATTACTTGCATATACCATAACGCAACGAAACAACTCAAAATTAACCATCAGCGGCTCGCCTTGCCGCTCACCCATTCTGGCGCCACCGAATCCATCCATACCAGCTCGCCCATACGTTGGTAGGCAGGCATCAAATTGTATTAGCCTCTGCTGTTCAGGCGCTGACTCGGTGGGCTAGCTACAGCTCGGCCAGTAGAATTAGCGGGCGACGCGCTGACTCCAGCAGGACGGCGACCAGATTTAGCCCTACAGCGAGCTGGACGTCGACAGCGGCTCGCCACTAACAGAGTACTAATAGAGTGCGTTTCAGCCAGCGCATGTACTTGGGCGGTACATCTCTCAGTTTCGATCGACTCCAAGCTAAACTTGTGCTCGCGAGGCAGCCTTGTGATCTCCCGCACTTACCCAGTCCCTCGCATCTTGAAATCTGCGTCAAGACCTCCAACGTCACCCGCAGCGCCTCTGCAGCAGCGCAGGGGGGCCACCGTCAATACTCGCAGTTCTGCTGTCATCAGAGCCAGCATCCCTCCAGATCACCGCCCTAGCCTCCCTCAAGCCTCTTCTGCAAACAACCCTGCTCTGACACACCAGCGACCGCTTGTCTCAGATTAGGGTTTTCTGAGCCTCCCACCTCCGCAGAGCCGATCTCTGTACTTGCTTTCGCCGACACCGAAACTCGCGCCGCTACAGGCTAGAGACACAGACGCTGTCCCAGAGGCAACCATCTTTCGCCGACGTACGCTGGAAGAATCTGGATAAAGGCCTGCTCGCCTGCCCGCGGCTGCTGAAGTTGGTTTACCACGGGCCGAGGCGTGGTGCTAGAGGCAGCAGCGCTGGATTCTCTCTGGCGGCATCGTCCTGAAGCACCTTGGAGGGATGACCGCAACCGCAACAATGTCGATGAATTCACCCACAGCAGCAGCGTCCCCGGCGGACCTAGCTTCGATGATGCCAGACCCAATCGACTCTGACCCGGCCCCTCTGAACGCTTCGACGTCGAATCGCCACAGTACATTATCCCGACCACTGTCATATGCGTCCAAGAACAGATTGTCGCAATACTCTGTCACCGGATCGCTGCCCACCCGATCGCGACCTCAGTCTCACGTGTTCCCCATGTTCCCCTCGAGTCTGGCCTACACGCAGGTGCGCGACTTCGCATATCCCATCATGCATCCTATGCACTACGGACCGCCACCCGAGCCTTCAGGCCCGCCGTCTGGGCTCACGACGCCAATGAGCGAAACCAGGCGGCTTTCCGAGCCGTCTGTCTCGTGGGACCAAAAGATGCCGTGGGATTCATGGACGCCGGATGGGTTCAACCGACCCCACGATTTACCGCCAATTCAGTTTGGAGATGGCCCTCCCTATAGCGAAGATGAAGATTTACAAAGCCCGGTGGTTTCTACAAGACACCGGAAGCACAAATCAACCTCAGCAGCTCTCCATACTGGCAGGGGGCGCACTGGTCGCGACCCTGACAGGGGCCAATCTGCCATTATTAGCTCTAGCTATGACGATAGCCAGAGCTACTACTTGGGAGTTGGCGGAGACGGAAGTGAGCGATACTATGTGAGCCATGGAGGCGAAGCGAATGGGCCTGGCGGTGAGCTTGTCACATACCCCCCAGATCAAGCACATCATGGCCACCCATATCAATATTCGCAACGGCACGAAAACGACATGGACGGATACCAATCAGATTCTAGCTGCTCGTCATCGCCGGGTGGCCCAGGAGGGGACCAATCCCGCTATTCGCGTGATTATCAATTCACCATCACCTCTCCCGACGAAGAGTTTCACGGTAAGGCCGTGGCTCTTTTCGACTTTGAACGAGAGAACGAGAACGAGCTACCACTAGTAGAAGGCCAGATCATTTGGGTGTCATATCGCCATGGACAGGGCTGGTTAGTAGCAGAGGATCCAAAAACTCAGGAGAGCGGCTTGGTTCCAGAAGAATATGTTCGATTGCTCCGAGATATCGAAGGAGGGATGAATAGCCTGACTGGAGCTCTTGTTGATACATCTGGATCTCCCAATGATGCGGGCACCCCTACCCAGACAGAGCATAACAGCCACTATGGCCACACTCCCACGCACAGCACTTCAACCAACGGATATCACCAACCAGTTGTCTCCACCTTTTCAACTTCGAGCAAAGACCTTAACCCATATCCCACGGAACAGCTTGGTATTCAAGCCGGCCAAGCCCCTCCTCAAGTTGTTCACTACCACGGGCAGAGAGGAGGAAGCCAAATCAGCACTCCTACATTAACTCAACTCCAGGAGTCTGAAACGCAAAGAAGAGCAAGTCAAGACGCAGGAAATAAATCGGAAGAATCCCCAACAACTGCGCAAGAAGAGCCGAGCGCGAAACCTACCAATACAGACGCATCTGGCGAAGCAGCAGAGGCAAGCTGATGAAAAGAGCTTGTAAGATGGCCTAACAACGGGCTGGAATGACGCTTTAAGCCAGAAATATCAAGCTTATTTTCATCATATTTCATGTATTTTAAGGCGCGGAAGAGGAATAAAGTATAAGGGATATGCTAAAGTTGTTCATGTATGGAGATGGATATATATGTCTAATTGCTTAGCATCACCCCATCAGCAGAGATCTTAGCATAGTCTAGGCTCTCTCGCGATGACTAACACGATGAATATATAAAAGAGGTACGGTGTATCTGGGCTGGCTTCAAATTAAAGGAGGATACCAGAAGGTATGCTTGCTGCTCTCTCTCACGAGACTCGGCAAGACCCCTTGGCTGCATAGGTAAGAATTCGATTGAAGTAAGAAAAAAAGGGAAGAGCGCTTTGGAGCAAACGCGATGATTGGATGATAATTCCTACGACTCTGGTGGGCTGGGCATAGTTATTTGTTTTTCTCATGTTTTTTTTTTTTTTTGTCATTTTGTTTTGCTTGGGCTGCCGCTTCTATGGTGGATGGCGTTCCATAACACACATGAGTGAGTGGTTTACTGGGGGGAATGTTGAGTTGCTAGATGAAATAAAACTAAACTGTTAACCCAAGTGGCCATCATTTGGCTATACTTCTGTCTGTCTGCTATCTTGTTTTCTTCTACAAGTGACTGGCCATATCATTTGTTCTTCTTAGCCAATGGTTGGTTGCTGATATCATAGTCTCAGACAGTGTCTCCTCGCCAGTCAGGTTGCCCAGTCTTTTGCCAACCAGTGTTTCAGGAACAAGATCTATTCGAGCACTGTTATGCCATTATTATAATCTCTGCTCTTTAAACGAAATGATGTCAGTAGCTTTTTCTTCTATAAAGTTAACTTATAACTGTTGTTTTCTCCTCACTAAATATTCGTATATTAAGGGTGCTTGTATCCTGACAACAATTAAGAATAATTGGTGAATCAGACTAAAGATGGCAGCCTCGCTAACTATTTTTGTTTTGTAATTGGATACACCCTAAAAAGTATGTGACTTGAAATGTTGATTGGAAGACGTTGATAAGTGGAAAGAAAGGTATTCTCGGCTCAGACAAAGAGACTCGTTTCTAATTGGACAAGACTAGATGAAAGAGAATTTCACTGAGACGTACCAAAATGCTGGAATAGATAGAGCGAATACTATAACAGTACAGAGATACATATAACTCTGAATCTTTACTGAAGAGAGGACTCCTTGGGTAGGCGAAGTTACAAAATCATCCAACATACTTCATATCAGCAGAATCAAATGAGAATTCTAATCCTTGCAATACAGCAGAGCTTTGTACCCATTGTTATTTAGACGGCTCCGTTCATTACCCCGGATTTTAATGGTTCCTCTTTCCTCTTAGGATGCTTAGAGACTTTAACAATGGGATAGGTATTTACTTTGAAACTATACTCCCCGAGCTCTCTCTACTCACCCAGCTAGAGTGTCAACGGTACTAATGGAAATATTCACCAATTTACAGCTGATTATAACATCACAGCTCACTGTGTTCACGCACAATTAATTAACTTAAAAACGGTTTCAATCCGTATTTTCCATTCTACCGAGTCTATGCTTAGTCCACTTATCGTTCATGCCTTTCTGTATGCAGCTTCATTCCGCCATGCAGCAGCATCGTCATCATCTTTTCATGAAAACCTCAGCTATTTTTTGGCACATCATTATTGCACCCATGCAAGAAGTCGAGGAGAGTGAAAAATGCAAAAAACAAACTCTTCTGATGCCTCGGTATCTTCTCAATTGAATGGACACAGGTTGAAGAAAATAAAATGTATGAAACAAGGAAAATAGGAGGTTTGATTTTTCTCCTAGAGAGCGCTCTTCCCAAGCGCCTAGGACTAGCCAGCGTTTCTTCCTTTTTGACGCTACCAGTCACCCAGATTTTTTGTTTTCCACACCCAACTCCCGGAACCCAGCCTCAGCCTGCTTGTTTTTTAATCCCCATTGTTATTGTCCAATATCAAGACATTTATCGGGAGGACATAGCCTTGGTGACAAGGCGCTTGAGGGCGAGCTCCTGCTTCTTCAGGTCCTCAGCAGAGGACTCGCCGAGCTCGAGAGCAGCCATAGCCTCGCTGATGGTCTGCTCGATCTTGTCCTTCTGGCCACGCTTAAGCTTGAGGGAAAGAGTGGGGTCAGAGACAATCTCCTCAACACGGCCGATGTAAGACTCAAGCTGCTGCTTGGCCTCAAATCGCTTGCTGAAAGCCTCGTCGTTGCTCTTGAAGGCCTCAGCATCGCTGATCATCTTCTCAATCTCGCTGGTAGAAAGCTTGCCAACAGAGTTGGAGATGGTGATGTTGGCACTGCGGCCAGAGGTCTTCTCGCTGGCAGTGACCTTAAGAATACCGTTGACGTCGACCTCGAAGACAACCTCGAGAACAGCCTCACCAGCCCTCATGGGAGGGATAGGAGCAAGGGTGAACTCACCCAGGGATGTGTTGTCCTCGCAGTTGACACGCTCACCCTGGTAGACGGGGAACTGAACGGTCTGCTGGTTATCGGCAACAGTGGTGAAAGTTCGCTTCTTGAGGGTGGGGACAGTCTGGCCACGGCTGATGACAGGAGCGAAGATGTTGCCCTCCATGGCGACACCGAGGGACAGGGGGACAACGTCGAGCAGGAGAAGGTCGGCGGTGTCAGCGGAAGTAGCCTTTCCGGAGAGGATACCGGCCTGGACGGCAGCACCGTAGGCGACGGCCTCATCGGGGTTGATGCTCTTCTCGAGCTTCTTGCCGTCGAAGAACTCAGACAGAAGCTTCTGGATCTTGGGGATACGGGTAGAACCACCGACGAGGACAATCTCCTCGACGGCGCTCTTCTCCATGCCGGCATCCTTGAGGACCTGAGCAACAGGCTCGAGGGTGCCAGAGAAGGCCTTGGCGTTGAGCTCCTCGAAACGAGCACGGGTGATGGTCATGGTGAAGTCCTCACCCTCGAAGAGAGAGTCAATCTCAATGGTGGCCTGGGCACCGCTGGAGAGGGTACGCTTGGCACGCTCACAAGCAGTGCGGAGTCTTCGGAGAGCACGGGGGTCGTTGCTGGGGTCCTTCTTGGACTTGCGGATGAACTCCTTCTTGCAGTGGTCCAACAGGTTGGTGTCGAAGTCCTGGCCACCCAAGTGGGTGTCACCAGCGGTAGCCTTGACAGTGAAGACACCGCCCTGGATGCTAAGCAGGGAAACATCGAAAGTACCACCACCAAGATCGTAGATCAGGACGTTACGCTCCTTCTCAGTCTTGCCGGAGCCCAGACCGTAGGCAATGGCGGCAGCAGTAGGCTCGTTGATGATACGGAGAACGTCGAGGTCAGCAATCTGACCAGCGTCCTTGGTAGCCTGACGCTGAGCGTCGTTGAAGTAGGCAGGGACGGTGACGACAGCCTTCTTGACCTTCTTGCCGAGCTTGACCTCAGCAATGTCCTTCATCTGTAGTGGTTTTCTGTTAGAAAAGTTTTCATGCAAATTTTGACCATTTTTGCCTCGGTGACACCACACTAGGCAAAAGAGGAGCGAGCAAGCTTACCTTTCCGAGGACCATGGCGGAGATCTGAGGAGGAGTGAAGGTCTTGGTCTCGCCAAGGTACTCAACCTGGACGAGGGGCTCGCCCTTTCCACCCTCAATGACGGCGAAAGGCCATGATTCAATATCCTTCTTGACGGTGGGGTCATCGAAGCGGCGACCGATCAGACGCCTTGAATGGAAAAATTTTGTTAGCTAAGCGATTTCTTGTGTAGCGGCAATGGCAAAATACACAAATTGCGAGGAAAATGGTACTCACTTGGCATCGAAGACGGTGTTTCGGGGGTTCATGGCAGCATTGTTCTTGGCAGCCTCACCAATGAGACGCTCCTTGTCGGTGAAAGAGACGAAGGAGGGGGTGGTGAAAGAACCCTGCTCGTTGGCAATGATCTCGACATTGGTACCCTCGTAGATGGCAACGCAAGAGTAGGTGGTACCTGCAGAGCGGATTCGAGGTTAGTTATGCAGATTCAAGACACAATCTCGATGATTGGCGACTGGAATTGAGAGGAGAGAAAGCAGGAAAAGTTTGCTTCTGCGTCCTCTCGCTCTGGATTTGCTCGCTCAAAGAGGGGCATCTCGACGAGGAGATTGAAAAAGGTTTGTGCGCAACGTACCCAGATCGATGCCGATGGCACCGTCGTACTGTTCTTCCGCCATTTTTTTTAAGGAATTTGAAGAAGAAAAGAAGAAAAAAAGGTCCTTCAAACTTGTGTGAAGGAAAAGATGAAGGATGAGATGGGTATGGAGAGAAGGGAAAGAAAAAATAAGAGCAACGTGGGGTTGGTAGCAAGAAATACTTCCCACACCACAAATTTCTGCCGCTCTACCGTTTCCTGCGAACTTTTTTTTTTTTTTTTTTTTTTCTTTTCTCCCCTCAGTCGGCAAGCAAATGTGCATCCAATGTGGGGCAAGCGATAAGTTCTACCATAGGTCCCTCATTCCACTAGGCCCATCTAGGACAAGCCGTTTGTTAAAATTTTCTTTCGCCGCTTGAGCTTTTGAGCCAATCAGTGGCGATGCAGATGGAAATTTTTCGTGGGCGCCTTTTTTTGCCATTGAGGCGTTGCTGGGGCGAAGTGTTGATGTCCGATATATGAAGTTGCGGAGTGCACGATGTAAATAGAATACTAGTAGATTTTCCCGTTTCCTATTAGATAATGTGACTACTGAAGCACAGTGTGGTGGTAAAGCTATGCGCGATAGATCTTTCTTCCAGACTCCCATTGCTGCCCTCTTCCCCCGGACAGCCAGACGATGGTCGCTTTTACAGCCCTTTGGCCCTTGCCAGGATACCCACCGTCTCTGCGACGCCCTCAGCTATAGACATGCCCTTGGGCTCCCAGCCAAGATACTTCTTGGCCCTCTGCGCCTCTCCCCTCGAGCTGTACGCATATGTGTGTATTATCAGGTTATCTCCCTTCAGCTCTCTCAGCTCAGCAAGGCTGTATTGCTTAACTGTAACCTTGTTGCTGTAGCCTTGCTTCTTGATTTCTTCCACAACCTTTTCTGCAAGCTGCAAAAAGGAATGGGTGCCACTGGCGGCAAAGAAAAAGCCTCTGATGCCGAAAATCTCCGGGTTACTGTTCTTCGAGGGGTCTTGAGTCGCATCGACAAGCTTGATATACAGGTCCCCTAGGCTATGAACGTCGACGTGGTCCCACTCGGTCTTCCCAGGCTTGACCACGGGCACGTATCCGTCGGAAAGGCCCGCCTCTATGAGATATGGTAGCTGGACGCTTGTCTGATTGCCAACGCCAGACCCTTTGCCGTAGATGAGAGGCGGACAGATGATTGTGGGCTTGACTGCATCAGAAGCGGCATTTTGGATAATCTTATCAACATCTCTGTGAATTCCATCATCGGGAAAATTCAACATGCGATCGACGCCGTCGAGGTCGTTGTAAATATGCTCGGGATGAGGGCCCTCCCCTGCCCTGTTGTTGACATGGTCGTACCAGGTCAGAATGGCCGTGCCAGACAGGTGTAACCAGTACCCAGGCTTTTCTGCGGTGTGGCCCTCCTTCAGGCCCTTGGCAATCGCACGAGCACTAGTGGCGTGGTCAGATGAGTCTGCGGTGTCTGGATCGTTTTATAAGCTGAAATTCGCAATCGTGTTGTTTGTCTCTTGTAACATACGGATAACGATATCTGCCTCGGCGGCGGCCTTCTCAATGACATCGGTGTCTTCGAGAGCGCCATAGGCAAATTTGGCGGTTGGGTATTTCGCCTTTACTAGCTGGGCACGTGCTTCGTCGCGAACAAGAACGGTATATTCGTAGTCCTTGTGAGCGTTGTAGACGTAATCAAAGACCGTGCCTCCAACATATCCTGGCTAATATTAGTCTCGAAATCATAGATGCTGAGATTGTCAGTTGCCAATTACCAGTAACGCCAGTCCTATTAGTAGTAGTATCTCTGCGTTAGCTGATCCAGGCTCTAATAAGTGACAGATAGGCGGGGCGCTTCATCCAGCATGTGGGGGAAACATACAGAAACACTTTGACGGCCATGATGGGCAACAGTACGAAGCTTTAATGCGTCAATGAGAAGCGTATATCTCGGAAGACCCGAGAAAATCTAGACTGAGAACACCGGCACTCTATACAGTCTGGGCAGCGAAGGCTCAGCAAAGGCTTATATAGTTTCCATGTGATATATGCACGCATCCCGCGTAAAACTCCTGCCAACTTCGGTTCAACTGAGCTGCGCGTAATTTTTCTCAAACAAGGAGGGTGGCATTCAGGAGCTAACTGCGCAGACATCTCACATGGTGATATCATCTCTAGCCCTGGCGCCGCTTCTATCGTATTCCATCTACTCTTCGCAATGCAGATTGGTAAAGATATGTAGCCAACACAATGTGACAGATGATATCAAACATCGAAAAGCATCCAGCTATAGGTGCTAGGCTATTGAGAAGTGGACATGCCTCCTTTTTAAACGGCGACCACTGACTTTCTCAGCTGATGGTTGCAGCGATCTCTAAATCTTTATGGTAATAGTATCCCCACGTTGTTAGCCCCTGCATGGCAACTCGTAGAAGCGCCGCAAAATTACTACATGCGGGCAGTGATCATTCAAATAACCTTGAAGATAGCGCGGCTATACCCAAAAGAACATCATGGCTTGCAACCAAGGAGATTTTATTGCCAAACTCAATTCCGCAAGCCTCGGAATATCTACTGCCTCGAATTGGATGTCCTTCGCATCGTTCAGCCCCGCCTACATGCATGTAGTGCAGCCAACAACCAATTGGTCCCGAAGCACTACTATACCTACTCTGTAGTAGCCCTTACAATTGGAAACGTGAGACGTCGATGCAAGAGCCAACAATTTTGTTCAAAGTACATGTACCACAGTATCGTACGTAGTATTGCCAGTGGAGCTGGTGAATTAGACTTTGAGTGTGTTCCCAAACCCCCTCCCCAGTGCTTCTCTACCCCTCCATCTGAATCTCCTCAATTTCCGAGATCTATTTGCTCGACTTGGGAAACATTAAGATTTGCCTACAAGGATACCATCCATAGCCATGCCTGACTACACGTACAAAAGCTCTGGAACCAATAGCCAGGTCTGCCATTCCCGACCCCCTGCCTGGATCAGAGATGGATCTCATACTAACGCCTCGTAGGGTAACCACTACTGCGCTCGGGATTACGGAAGCAGTGCTTCCAATTCCAACTCCTACCACTACTCTAACCAGTAAAGATACGCATATCCTTGAATTCAGGCCAGAAATCTAACAAGAAGGCTGCAGGGACGGCTCCTACTACTACTCCAACTCGAACGGTAGCACATACTACAACAATGGCGCTGGGAGCTCCACTTACACTTCTCCCAGCGGAAACTCGACTACACAATCCGGAGGCAGCAACAGTAGCAAATAGAAAGCTAGGCTGTTAAAACATCGTTTGAAGGAAAATTTAGAGAAAAAAATCTTGGGCTGGATATTTGGACGAGAGAATGATGGGTATTGCCAGGCCTGGTGTAAAATTGTAGGGCTTTCGCTATATAATGGGACTGCCACCACCATAGTGCAAATGAATCAATTGACTTCTCTACATACAAACAGTGACCAATATGTAAACCGTTTCTTCTTATAAATTTCATCTCATCTGATCAAGTACCATCTGAATCCTGAGCAGGCCTCGTATGTTAAATCTCCTAAATCCTTCCATGCTGCAGTGTTATATAAAAAGCAAAAAATTCCTCTTAGCCTAGAAAAACGAGCGACCGAGAAAGCAAACAAGCAACAGTTAAGTAATTCCTCGAAAAGAAAAAAGAAAAAGAAAAAAGAAGAAGAAAAAAGAAGAAGAAGAAGAAGAAGAAGAAGAAGAAGAAGAAGAAGAAGAAGAAGAAGAAGAAGAAGAAGAAGAAGAAGAAGAAGAAGAAGAAGAAGAAGAAGAAGAAGAAGAAGAAGAAGAAGAAGAAGAAGAAGAAGAAGAAGAAGAAGAAGAAGAAGAAGAAGAAGAAGAAGAAGAAGAAGAAGAAGAAGAAAGTAGTAAGAAATAGAAGGAATAAACCCTGAGAGAAGAAAAGAAAAAAAGAAAGAAAAAAAAATAGGAGAGATGTAGAGTCGTCAATTGAAATTGCACTCAGAGGTGGCCTGAAAAATGAAGGGACAGGAAGATGATCAAGACCGTGTAGATGAACGTCTCGACAAGAAGCTGCTGCATGAGCATGCCTCGCTGCTCTTTGGTAAAGCCTTTCATCTCGCCAAGTGCGTACCAGCAAACGGTCGAGTCAAATTTGCCGAGGAGAGCAAGGAATCCTATCAAGGGAAAAACGATAGAGGAGAGAACGATTACAATGAACAAGACTTTACGCTTGTGTTCCATTTCTTCAGGAGAACGGCGACGATCCATGATTTCTCCGCGAGCGGATTCGATCAGCTCGGCCTCGGAGGGAGTCAAGACGCCTCCAGTCTCGTTTCTGGACAAGGCCCATATCTGATTGCTGTTCTGAGACTTGGATGGCGGAGCTTTGATTCGGAGACATTTAGCTCCCAAGGCGGCTGCAGCTTTGAAGTGGCCAAAACGAGCTGGCTGAGGTTTCTGAGATTTCGGACGGAGAGACAGCTTGGATCTCAAAGAGCCCAGAATAGCCGAAGATGGACTCGGTGTATTATCGACGAAATCAAACTCAACTGCAGCCGTAGGATTAGCGAGAGAACCATCAAAACGTATCAATCATTCGTGAATAGTGATTAACTTACCAGTTGGACGGGTATTGGTTATTTGATCTCGAAACACTGCCGTAGAGGGACGTGTCACGGGAGGATTGTTGGAGCCGCCAAAGCGGTAGCCGCCAGAAGAAGACGGGCCGGCCTCGTTGGAATAGCCCGACCAGAGAGGTCCAAGTCTGGCTCTCTGAGCAAAAGAGTCAGCTTCATCTGCGTTGCGGTATCTTTGAGAGCCATAAGTTTTAGCAGCCTCTTTCAAGTCGATCAGTTCGAATGGCAAACGAGAGAATGCGTTGGTAGAATCGTCGCTAGGCAGTGTCGTATCCTTAATTCGAGTTTCGCAAAATGCCTGGTCAAACTCATTTACTGTCTCATTATGACGAATGACTTGGGGCCAGACAGTCTCGGCGGAATCGGTTCGTGTCAGGGCTAGAGTAGTGTCTGCCTGCGCTTGAACATTTTTGCTCGAGCTTGCAGGCTGATAATCATCAGGGCCGTCTTCTAACTCCGTAATACGACCCGAGGTCTTCCAATTGGGAGGAGTCAAAAAAGGATTTGAGGGCCGCCGAAAAGGAGCCGCAGCGCGAGTAGCAGGCTGAAAAGCCTCGCGTACGGTTCTCTGCTGACGTTGATAAACGGCCGGGGCTCCATACTGATTACCAACACGAGGTTTGGCCTGAGCAAAAGTTTCGGCGTAGTAGCCTTTGAGATGATGGATAGATCGATTGCGTCGGTGTGAAATCTTACCAACGGCGTTGTAGCTCTTGGCTGGGTAGGGATGCTCTTCAATAAAATCAGAAACATCCGCAAGGCTGCTGCCCGTGCCTTTGATGAGATTGAGCTCGGATTGGTCTGCAGCTCCGCCAACAGGTCCAGTGGTGACAGTTTGCCAATCGGCATCTGTACCTTCATCGGTGTGAGCTCGTGGCCGGCATTCACCATTTTCTGCTTTGGTAGTCTCTGGGCTGCGCTCGCTGCCAAGCTGATGTTGAGCTCTTCGGCCTCTAGTTACCGGAATTCGGACCTCATCATCAACCTTCTAGGTCGATAGAACCGCGGTCGGATTGTAAAAGGCAGTCTTGCTGGGCATAGTAGACTCTTTTGATTCAAATTTGGCTCGCATGCTCAAGCCTCTTTCCTTGTTCGTAGTTGTAGGGCGAGACGTGGAGTCTTTTGTTTCTCGTGTACTGGATGGATGCAGAAAGGTAGAGTAGGCCTCCCCATCGTACTTGAAATGATCTGTACTCTCGCTGCTCGAAGTCTTGGAATTAACTGGGAAGCCTCGACGTCCTGTTGGCCGAGATGGGCCTGTTTCATGGACTCCTACTCCATAGACGGGCTGTCTGATGAACTCAGTGTGTCCATGGTGAACAAAGGCTGAGCCATAGTTCGCGTCTTGGTCCACTCTGATGGGATTTGCTTCATGCTCTCCCGAACGGTTAGAGAAGCCAAACGCGTCAAATGGAGTACCGGGCCTCTTGAAAGGCGGCTTGATTCCTTTTCCTTTAACGTCGTCGCCACCATCTTCATCGTCAGTGTCAGGGACGAGTCCCAGACTCTTCAGCGTGACCTTGGCCTTTGGGGGGCCGGTTACTTGATAGTGACGCTCATCATCACCAGCAACGGTCTCCCATTCAGATCGTGCTTCATCGCGATCTACCTGGGAAGACGGTTTGGACTTGGTAAGACTGCGTCCCATGCCCCATGGCGATGGGGATGGCTGCGAGGGTGTTTGCTCCGAAATAGGAGCTTGATTGCCATCTTGCTTCAAAAAATCATCATAAGGAGAGTCTTCATGAAGCGGAATGTCATGCATATCAGATGCAGCGAATGGATCATCGCTTGAATGAGCTCTGGCTACATCCTGTTGGTAGCTAGTAGGAATATGGACAATAGTTGGTTTGCTCCATCCATATCTTGGAATAGAAGACTTTTGTCTGTTAGTATCGTAGAAAATAGAAATGGATTGATAAGAAGAGGGCATACCTCGGCGAAGTTGATAGGCATGTTGGCTATTGCATAACTTGGAAGCTTCCAGAGTATTTATTGATTGCTTGAACTCTTTTTTCTTGATGATAGCCTTTGTAGAGCTGAAAGGCGAGGCAAGGTTTGATGCCTGAAAGAGAGAGATGGCTGGCGCTGAACGACTCGCCTTTTGAGAACTATTCAAAGATAGGAGATGAAAGTCTCGGGGGAGATCTGATAGCTTCTGAATCGTGGGATGCCTGATGAAGCCAGCAATCTTGCTTGAGTTGTGATGATGGCTGTAGTGATGACTATGATGATGATATGATGGAAATAGGATGAAGAAATTCTAGAGCTCAGGCCCAAGCCCAAGACTAACGAAAAGAAAAAGTTTGGATAACACGTGAACGCGGTTTGTGATGTTAATTATCAGCGGAAGCAGTGTGGTTGATGAGGTGGAGAAAAGAAAGAAACCCGCTCGTTATGTTGAGAGAGAGAGAGGGAGAGAGAGGGAGAAGGGGGGGGGGGGGGGAGTTCCTGGGGAATAATTTTGAGGGGGGAAAGCAACAGCTGTGAGCTGGCCAGCTGGCAGAGGGGAGCGAGTGATTGTGGGCACGGTCAAAATTCAAGCGAAAGCCCTAACAAATCTGTTTATCTGCAAGTATTTGTTTATTTACAGCAGGCGCGTCTAATTTGACAAATCTTTTGCGCCCAACTGTATGATTTTCCTACGCCCTACGCGATTTGCCTCATCTCAACAGTAACATCTACTGATCCACCCAAGTATCTGCATTGCAGCAGAGTACCATTGGGCACGTAATTGCATTACGGAGGTTATAGTTCTTTGCTCTTAGTACGGTATGGGACACCTAATTGAGATACGGCTGTGTATATCTTTAGAACTTCTAGATCTTATGCATCAACATATTAAAAAATAGCCATACTAGGGTGGAACGATAATTTCGTGTAGATGATAGCATCATTACTATTTCGGTGTGGGGTAGATGGGCCGCTATCACCTAGTAGTAGTAGTTTCGTTGCTATTTTTGACGTAGCTTTTGGACAGCTGGTGCTGACACTAACTGACTTTGTTTATCTAGGCTATGCTCATGCTTGATCTATTGTAGAGATGCTCTTCGACTGCCAAAAGAATACCTTTGGCGCAATTGCTGCGTTGTGGAGAAACGTCCCTTATAGTGGAATGCGACATGCAAGGAGTTCGTCGGGCATGAGTTTATACGTCAAGAAAGATACGAGACAATTCAGTCGTTATCACACTTGATTGGGAAGTATGTATGCATAATCGAAAGCTTGCTTTGAATAGCTGCCGGCCATATACTGTACATACTTGTAGTTCTTGTTGATGTGCTACGACCTGCTGGGTTGGTGGATATGGTGTTGATGCTAGTGCTGTTAGTACGACCACCACCTCCGACTAAATCATGGAGCCCTTGAAGCCTTTTTACCTTATCCGTCCCACAAGCCAATCAGCCCGCCAGGGTCCTTTGGCTCTGCCAATCACCCACTCTGCTAAATCGGCATCCGAGGTATTATGGCACTAAAAGGGAACCGAATCCTTGCGATTGGTCTTACGCGATACTAGAAGACTGGAAGTTTGTCACTCTCTTACACACTAGCAGCAACAGCACGGGCAGGCCCCTGTTAAATCACGCTCGAGATCTTCGAGCCCGACTCTGTCTTTGAGTCCAACCGTCGGCTGCTCTTTTCAATACGGCTCCATCGGCGAAGCCAAATAGACCTCCTCGGCCAGCCCAGCGATCTGTCTCCCCTTTGCCATTAGCAGGCGGCATTGAGGCTGGCCACAGAGGCATTCGTTATGGCTTTGCCCGGTCGATCGTCGCGTTGGGACGTGCTTCCAGATGAGATCGTGCTCCAGATCATTAGCTGTAAGAGCTCCACCTGCCCCTCCACTATCTCGTCGTCTCCGTAGATTGGGAAAACGAGGCCAGTGCTCACTGTTTCTGTCTTTGTTGCCATCAGATCTCGATCCTTTCCACATCACCAGACTGCAGCTTGTATCGCGGAAGCTTCAGAAGCTCTGCCTCGACGATGAGCTGTGGAAGCGCCGCTGCTTCGAGGAATCATCATGGTACCAACGACTGAAGAGCCGCCGTCGACTTATCTCTCCTAGCGAACCCGACGACAAGCCTCGAGATGGAGCGGTGCTGCTAAATCCAGAAGCCAGCGGCGACACAGGCGCCGGTGATAAAGAGACTGCGAATGGAGATGAAAACAGCCCCGAATCGACACAGAGGCGACAGCGGAGCCGCCGAAGGCAAGAACTTCAAGACATGGCCAACTGGGACCCAACGTTTCCCGGCGAACGAGTGTGCTGGTACAGCGAGTATATTCAACGCAATGGTCCTACATGTGTCAACTGGCTGCAAACCCCTCGGATACGCGATCGGGGAATCGAGGCCATTATCGAGGCCAGAGGGATGGAGCTGTACTACCCATACGACGGAAACGACGGTCTCGGCACCATGCTGGCCGTATCACCGCTCGACGACGGCTCAATATGTTTGTGGGACGTCAAAGGGACACGGAATAAGCCAGGCTCAATTCTTGCAACAAGCAAATCCGATATACTTTTCATCGATGGGCCGGGAAGCCAAAATACCAGACGTTCTAAGAGAGTTGACACAGGGGTTACAGAGTGCGTTAGCGTAGACAACCACAGGCATCGTGCATATTTTGCCGTACAAAGCCGTGAGTCGATGAGACGCCATGCCGGAATTGGCACATTGAGATGACGGGTACTGACATCTGGCTGCAGATTTGATCGAAATCGACCTCGAACGCCTAGAAGTCGTGAGCCACGAATCATTTGAATGGTCCATAACCGCACTCTCAAAGATCCAAAATGATGTTCCTCTTACAGTTGGAACATCTCTTGGTATCCATCTATTCGATCCTCGCGCAAGAGCTCGGGCAGCCCAGGTAACGGTAGAACGCGTGGATCAGAACGATATATTCAAGTCAATATTCGACCCGACACCATTGCTCCCCTACGCGCCGCTCTCTCAACCTACTCCCGTCAGCATTGTACACCTCCCACTGCATGGATCGCGAGATTTAGTATCACACGATATCTACGTGGCCGGTAGATTCTCCAATATATTGCATTACGATCGCCGCAGGTTCCCTGTTATTATGGACTCAATCTACTCGGGAGCTATGATCAACAGTATGGCGGCGACTCCTCATCCATTCTCCTGTTTAGATAGCGAAATCAGGCGGCACGGTGAGCTCAGCGCAGAACAGGTAGCCAAATCGAAAGAAGGGAGCGAAGGTTGGACGCTGGTGGCAGGAGGAACATACAAATCTAAGGGCTCTCTTGAAATCTTTGGTCTCAGCCAGGCGGTTGCCGGCCCATTTGGTCGCGAGATGATGCAGAATTCTACCATGAAGAATAGGCAAACTGCTGCGTCCGCTTCAATTCTATCAGTTGCCAATCACGGGAGCAAGATTGTATTTTCGGATGGAGCTGGCTTCATCAAGTGGTTTGAAAGAGACGGCTTAACAGAGTGCCGCCAGCTAAGGATTGGCCACTGCGAAGGAGACGATGCTCCATCGCTATTCGCTTCGATGAGTGCAGCCGGCGAACTCGCACGTAAAATCGTCTCGACAAAATCAAGAGAAGCCCCAGATCGGCCCAATGACGACAATGTTCTATTCTGGACAGGAGAAAGATTAGGGATGGTCAGCTTTACGCCAACGCCACTCTATCATTCCAAGGATTTTGAAGACGAGCAGGACCTTGACGCCCTGGCTGAGGAAGAAGAGAGGAGACGCTATGCAGATCAGATGCGTGAGGCTTTGGATCTGCAGGCGGATGAGGTTAGATACATGAATACATTTGGAAGCGGAGGCCCTCGCGAATGAGGACATGGGGTTGAATAGCATATTACGATTTCCCACCAAGTTTACAAATGGTGGACATTTTTTTTTTTTCTTTTTTGGGAGAAGAAAATAGGGAGCCATCACGACACCTGGCTATCCGTCCAACAGGAAGGGAGAGATTGCATAGCGCTACATAAATTCATACCTGGCGACCAATAGCTGTCAGTCGAACAAAAAGAGAATCAAATGACCTGTGATGACCGCCATCAAGTAGTGTTAATTAACGAATATTACTCACCTAATGAGAATTCAGACCCCTCAGAAGCATAAATTTGCTGCGACGCTACATGTGCCTTCGCTTACTATTGATCCTGTGATTCGCTTTATATTTGATAACATGATGCTGATAGGATAGCTAGCCCGCGCCTTGCACACAGGCCGCAGGCCGCAGGCTACACTACCAACCAGCAGCGAGCCAATGAGACGGAACACACTACAATCTTTCTATTACAGACGAGGGAACTGGTTGGTGACTGCATGTGCCTACTGAGATGGAGATTCTGCGACTTCACCGCAAACACTATTGGGCTAGCGCTGGCCTACATGGCTAGGCTACCTTGCCTCACCTTATTATGTGCTACCTACTAGGCCTAGTATTTTTTCTTTCTTTTCAGGGCTTGAGGCTACTGTTTTCAAGATTACTGGACGAATTCCCTAAATGATCACGTTCGGTGGGCAAGGCAGAAGCAGGCAGCCAATCATGGGACGCTGAAAGCCGCATCATGTCCTATGACGACGTGGCCAGCGCTGTACTTCCTTCCCGTCGACACATCCGCCTAGAAAGTCCACGGTACGAGTCTGTGTGTGGCTGGTTCAAAATTATGCGGCCTCAATATGGAAAGTGAAAAAAAAAAAAAAAAAAAAAAAAAAAAAATCAGAACAAAGGAAAAGAAAATCACAAACAGAGGTGGCGAAAGATTACGGTTACGGGTGAAATACCTAGGATCCAAAAGAAACGCCCAGGTCAAGAGGATGATGTTGGATTTTGGCGTTTCCACGGCCGGTCATCTGACACGAGACACGAGACTTGCATGTCGGTAGCTTGGAGTCGACTGCCGGCAATGGTTGATGTGTGCAGTGCTGCCTGCTGTCTGCTTGAGTAGAGAAGAGAACAAAGCTCGGATGCAGATTGCAGGCTGTGATGCGAAGGGCAGATGGCAGAAGTATGTTCAGCAGTACTGCTGCTGCTGTATCACAAAGCTCACATTGGATGGGCGGACAAGGGAATAGCACGAGCAAGGATTCCATCTGTGCCAACGCGCTGCTGCATCTGCCTCCACTGCGGTGCAGATGAAGACGCTAGCAGGACCAGCGTCTTGTAGTGCCATTGTGGGAGCGCATTGTGTACAGTATGTGCGTTCACTGCTGCCCGTCAGTGCTCATGCAGAAGAGGAGCCTTGGTGTTGTAGCCAGTCCTGGCTGGGAGGCGGCTCAACGCTGTTTCTCTCCCAATACGACATGTGCAGCAGTCCGTAGTGGTAGCACTCACCCACCTAATACTGGGTAGAGTTTTATTCCTTGAAGAATTCGCAGAACTGACGCCGTTGGATGGCGACACAAAGCTCTGCTGCTGCATTCCCAACTGCCGTATTAGCGCACGCTCATGTAAGTGCTACTACCATTTGGTCTTGGGATTGCCGCAGTCACCAAGAGCCCGCCAAGTATCCGAACTCCGGATCTAGAGACCCCCTTCGCCGCGCGCCCTCCACGGCCCCGATTCTCGTCTGCTCTGCTCATGTCCATGGAGCAGTGAAGAAACTTCACTGTGCTGGTCTGGCCTGTTCCCAGCATCGCCGCACGCAGAGAGCCTGGAACCCACTAAGCGGCCCTTGGTGCATGTCTTCTGCATCCTGCAGCTGCATACACCGCTCCACGGCCCAATGATGGCCGCCCACAGGGCGTGGATTCTGTCCAGCAGCGGGCCCTAGACGGGGGATGGAATATTTTCTCTCAAGCCAGCTGCAAGGATCGAGGCAGATGAGGGGAGGAAGAGGGGCAACAAGACCATCCGGTGAGTCTCAGCGAAGAGGCACGAAAGAGCCCTTGTGAGGCGGAGGCGAGGACCAAAAGTGAAGAGAAGAGAGATAGGCAGACGGAGAGTTTTGCACGGAGAGTATTGTGCCAGTAGCGAGGCGATTCAGAGCACCAAAGGCAGCTGCTCCAACGCGTATGGATTGCCATGGAGCCTGGAACAAGGGCCATTGTTTATGGGGTAGCATCACAGTTGACAGTACAGCCTGTGGTAGCATTACGGAGGCCCAGAAGAGCAGAGGCAAAGGACGGACGACAGCCCTGGATCGGATGATTTGGCCATGCCTTAACTGATCGTCTCAGATGTGGGGGCGCAGCGTCGGCACAGGCAGTTGAGCGCCTACGATTCATTGCAGGACCTGTTCCATCTTTTACTCTTGATGCTTGCGCCAGGGCTAGTGCTGTAACAACGGCAGCCTGTGGTCTAAAGGCTCGGATCGCAGTCCACCAGCTGTTATTCTCGCCACCAGATCTACAGACCTACAACGAAAGCCGTCAAGGTTAGCCTCCCCGAGAACAGCCCCCAGAAGAAATGGTATTGACCAGCGGCCAGCCCACCGGGTAGGTGTGTTGGGAGGGTGTAGAGATTGGTTGACTGCTGTTCAGCCTACATACATATCCATCTGCCTCTCCTTCTAACTTACATGCTGCCTCGCCCACTCCCGCCTTCTATCCCACTCCCTGCCCATCTCTTCCATCTGCATCAATCAGTCCATCTATCAATCAAGCAGTCTTCCCACCAGTCAATCCCGCCCAGGCTGCAGAATCAAAGAGAACGATTGCATCATCCGCGTTCGTCGCTTCGTCGGGGCCAAGCCCTTTCCCATCATCCCTCCAGACGTTGGCCAAACACCCTCGCAGGGCACACACCACCACCACAACCTCGCACACACACAAGCCCGCACTCGCATATCACGTCTGTCCACGCTGGCTGGCATAAAAGAGCCAGCGAGGCGATGATCAAAAACGTGCGCCGCTTGTCGTGTCCATCTGCGGCTGGCTTTGGCATGCAGGGTTTCTCCAGCCGGCGCCCGTGATTTGACGACAATTGCCTCTCGTTTTTCTGTTTCTGGAGACCAAAAAGGTTCAGGACCCTTCGCTAATGCTACGCGCTATGCTGGTTGCTGCATGACTGACTGAGGCGATTTCTTGGTCTGCGCTTTTTCGCCCGTGGCACACCTTTCCCCCCTGTTCCTTTGCTTTCTCAGCATTGCAGAGTATTTTTGGATAACCGTTATTCTTTTCTTTACCCTTTTCTCTCTTTTCCCCCTTTGCCGGTGTTTCCTCTTTCTTTCTCCGGCTTCCTCCCTCCTCAGCTATTCTTATGGCAGCCGGCAGGTGATTCCAGTTTGTGATTCAGGTATCTACGTCCCCCAGTCCCTCCCTGCCAGTCCAAATCCACCCTCATCCCACACCGACGGTGGCGGACTCGGTTTGTCTGGGCCTGCTGCTCCGTGACCGGTGTCCCCAGTTACTAGACAACTCAGTCTGCCAGCTCACAACTTCTCCCCTCCCACACTCTCCAGTTCCGCCAGAGCACACTCGTCGTTCATTCGGGGAGAGCACCAGGGAGAGAGAGAGAGAGAGAGAGAGGGCGAAGAGGAAGAAAACGGTTAACACGACGAAGCAGGATCTTGCATCGCACCGGCTGTCCAGCGGCGGAGCAATAGCCTCCTTGCCACTACATTCGACCGCACCAGCCAATACATCCTCTCAAACAGACTGGGCGAGCTGTCTCCTTGGTGGGTGGGCTGGAGCCTATGCTGTTCAATGGCCTTCTGGGTGGTTGGCGGGGGAAATCCGCTTGGTGACGCTGCCGCCTCCTCATCCTCCACTCCTGCTGGTCAGGTGGCGGCGGCTTACATCAAGCGCGGCAGCTATTCGAGCAGCTATTCGAGCAGCAGCCGCATTGGAGTCGGTCCCAGCAGCAAACGACGGGTTGTCTACGCGGACGGCAGCGCTGCCACCACCGCCTGCAGCGACGCGGGCTGCTATGGCATCACTAAGCGGCCGCGTCTGGACGATTGGGGCCGCGTTATCGGCTACCACGGCAAGGGCCATCATGCTGCCGGCTGCGAGTTCGAGCATTCCGGCGGCGATCCCAGCCCTTCAGCTCCCACGACAGCAGATGGATCTGGTTCGGTCCATGTCAAGAACCTCGCCTTTCTGGTGATCCGAGAACGGGAGCCGTCTCCGCCGCCGACGCCGCCCCCACCGTCGGGCCTGTCGCCGGACCACCGAGGCGGGTTTCCACCTCCACCGCATCCAGCACCCGGCATTGGCTTCGGCCCATCGTCATTCAACTCGGCAGCCCCGATGGAGCGTACGCAGTCTGGTCTATCCATATCATCCGACACATCTGCTGTAGACTCCCCGTGCGGCCAGGGGGGCGACTGTGGGCATCATGATCACCCGCCGCTACTCAGTGATCTCGCTGCCGCCCGACTTGTGCGGAAGCATGTTGCTGATATCCGCCGGCGGAGGCATCGAGACTCACAGCACGGCCGCATTCTCAAAGCCTTGATCAACCCCAAGTCTAGGGAGGCAGATTTCCCACTCGACAACGACGCCCTCCGGAGCATCTTCTCTGCCGCAAACGAGCTCTTCTTCGCGAATAGGCTGTCACAAAGAGTCACATGGGACTGGAGCCACCCGGCTAGTCCACAATACGAGAGCCATATTGTCGGCACGACCGCTCTACGCCGAAGCATTCGTCTAGGAGGGTATGAGACCCTCATCGTGTTATCATCGCCAATCCTCAAAGACACAAAATACAACCGCCGTCTTCTCATCTCTACCTTCTTACACGAAATGATTCACAGCTTCTTGTTCATCACGTGCGGCATCAAAGCTCGACACCACGGCGGCCATACGGAAGGGTTCCGCCAGATCGCTGAAATAATCGATGACTGGGTTGGGAAAGAACACCTTCGGCTGCGTGATATGGAGGCTGACCTAGAGCGTTTTATCCATGAGGATGAGGCAGCGCCTCCTGCAGCTGACCATGCCCCAATGGACGGTGGCTCAACACATATGAACAACTATCATTATTACGACAATAGCAACAACAACCCTACCACGATGTGGCCCGTCCCTGAATGGCATCACGTCGATAATCGAGATTATCGCACCATCGAAGCCCCTCAGCCTTATAAGAAATATCCTAGCAACAATGACGAGTGGGAGTGGCATGATAGGGAAGGGTTCCCGGCCCACGATAATATACCTCTACGCCATCACTAACAACCTCTCAAAAACCACTTTTATTGGTTTTTGCGTGTGAATGTTTATGTGTTTGAATTGTTTTTTGTTTTTTGTTCCTGTTTTAACGCTTTATGATGTGTATTTTCATCTGATATCTCTATTGGCGTGTATTCACGCGTACTGACGACTACAATTTTCCTTTGTTGCATGAAACATGAAAAGAAAGAGAAAAACATGACATGATGTAGACTTGGAAAATGTTTGGAGTTTTTTGTTTGTGTTATTTTTTTGTTTTATTTATGTGTGTGTTTTCGCTTATTTGTATTAAAAAGGTGTGAACGACTAGCATTGAATTAGGTATTTCTGTTTCAAGATGTTGTTTAGAGGTTGTTTTCCATCTTCGTTTTATACTGGTTTTTAGCCTCCAAGCATTTAGACAGTACTGGATGCTGTCATGATTTCTACAATAGCAGATGTTCAAGATAAATGTATAAATATAATGAAATGAACAATTTTTTAAAATGTCATTTGTCATGTCCGCTACGGTTGTTTCGTATAAATAGGGCTTGCATGTGGTGTTTGTGGTTGACGCGTGACAACTTGCCGATTTGTTCCAGCCAAGTCGGTGAGACTGCACCAGGAATAAGCTAAAGAGAAGCATGTGCTAATCTCAGTCTGGAATCGTCCTTTTTTTAATCCCGGGCTTGTAGCTCCTAGCCATGGGAGTCTTTGCATGAGGGTATCCATGATAGTCGACAGGTCATCTGCCTATTTACGTCATGGTAAGTGCTTCAAGAGTTGCTGACACGATGAATCACCAGCGGAAGTGAAGGGGACCAAAGAGAAAGAGGCGAGACCCCCCATCTCATCGTACAGATAGATACTTAATCTTTTTGTCATATATTTTTTTTTTTTTAAAAAAAAATTAGTATATAAATGTCATTTACTATGTGAGAATCATTTTTCCAACGCCAGTACCGATGCAATATCTCAGTGCATAGTAGGTACGTGTATAGTCGTATATCAACGTCCGACAATCAATCAGAGGACCACTTTATGTGTGGCCAAGCATTTTATGTCTTTTGTCTTCTCCTCTACAAACTGACTGCCCGATCTCTCGTTTTCATTTTCATTTTCGTTTCGCTTTCTTTTTCTTTTCATCTCTCGCACCGTAAGTAGCGTAATTTTTTTTTTTTACGAGCATATATGCATGTAAGGCTTTTATAGATGCTTAATTATTCGCAGTGCTTGTAGCCTTGTAAGGGCTGCCTCGGCGGCTTGTGCCGAGGAGAGGAGATGATGCACTGGCCTCGTTGTCTGACTCATCCTCGTAGTCGTCGATGGGGCTTTCGTCTCCGAGAACAATGGCGTTTTCTTCACCCTCTTCGTTGTCGCTGTTGTACGCTGATGCTGTGGGTCCATCGCCTTCGACAATCATGAAGACGGGGATGGCGCCAATGGCGGAAACGACGCCCAGGAAGAAGTATGCGGAGACGATGTAGCCGTGCTCAACGCCCCAGGAGAATGCGAGGCCGGTGGAGGCGGGTCCAAAGGCTCGGCCAAGGCCGCTGAACATGGTGGCAAAACCATTGAGGGTGCCGAGGATGCTGAGCGATGTGGCGGAATTGGTCAGGAGGATGGTGGTGGAGGGGAAGGCGATGATGATGGCAAATGCCTTGAGCATCATGACGAAGAGGATGGCAGCAAAACGCGTCGCGGGTGTAGGAAGTAATGAAGTGTACGGAGTGATGAAGTACACGAACGGTGTCATGACAGCTGCCAACTAGTTAGTTACGGGGCATTTCTTTCCCTTTTTTTTTTTTTTTTTTTTCGTGGTTGACTTACAAACTACTTTGAAACAGTTGAGAACACCAAAGCGGTTCACCATGGGGGGGTAGATGAGAAATTGAATCAAGCCACAAGTGATGCCGTAGATGGTGAAAAGCGTTCCGATGGTACCTGAGCTGAGACCGAATCCGCCTGTGAAGTAAAAGGGGAACTTTGTGTTCTCGGGGGTGCGAGGTATGACAGGGTAATCCAGGAAGACGGTGATATTCTGATCGTACGCAACCGAATGAAAGGCCAAAAAGGTATATGAGATGAGGTTTATCGTAGTCTGGTAAGAAAAGACCTCTTTCATTCCGGCAGAAACTTTCTTCGAGGTGGGCTTTTTAGGTGTGATTCTGCTTGGTACAAGCGGTGCTGTAGCCTCTCCATCGACGAATGACCTGCGGCGCTGCGCAATGAGCTGTGGCTTTCGGCGAAAGGCTCGAGTGAGGCGCTCTCCAACCAGCAACCCCCAGTCTCTCTCGCCGTGTTTGTCGGCGAGCGTTTCTTTGAGGAAAAGCGTCGCGCTGGTGGCAGAGATGAGGAAGAAAACAGTGGCCAAGAGATTGGGTAGGAGATATGGGAACTTCTTAAAGAGCTCTATGTCGCCAAAGACATTGGGAAACTGCTTGGCCGGCTGGGCGAAAAATCCACCAAACGCAGGGCCGACGACTGAGCCAAGAGACCAAACGAGAGGCATGATGGAGAAGGCTCTTGGCTGGAGCTCCTTTTCCGTGACCATTTCAGCGACCATGGTCCTAATGATACCGACTATGTGAGAACAATAAGGTCAGTAATTTGCTTACAAGTTTTCAGGATTGAATTCAGACAGAATAGACGAAAGCTTACCGTTACCATTGCCACCACCCATGATTGCTCTTATAACAATGGCCATGGTAAGACTTGTCGACATGCCCCATATTATGAAGCAAATCATAGTGCTGATAAGTCCGTAGATGAGCACTGGTTTTCTGCCAAACTTGTCGGACGCCTTGCCCCATGGGACGGCAGTTATGCTCTGGCAAACTGAGAATACGGAGGATGTGACGCCGGCCCATTTTGCTACCTCGTCACGCTTGACGCCAAAGCCTCGAATCATTTCGGGGAGGTATGGCCATACTGATGTGTAGGCCAAGGGCTCTGCGAATCTAGCCACGGCTGTGATTCAGATTATTAGCACATGGACGAATTCACTGCGACTGGAGTCTGCTGTCTTGGCCATCTGGACTAGATGGCGGCGCTTCAAGCTGCGATGCATGCTCTAATAAGACAGGCTTACCTAGAATTGCCAGCTGCTGTACGGGCAGCTTCGGCTTAGATGCGGAGTCTCTGGTCATTGTGAAGGTATTGTTGCGCTGCTGCACAGAGTGCGCTGAAAACGAAGAAAACAAAAAAAAAAAAAAAAAAAATTGAAATACCGTGAACAGTAGGCGATCAGCGGCAGTTCATATGACTAAAATTTTGAGAGGAAGAGGTAGGTAAAGAAAGTAGTGAAAATGTCTTTCGTGCTAGAACATGCCTCTGCTAACGCTTGAATTAAGCGCTCTCGACCAAGGCGTAATGAAGGAAGCAAACACGAATGCTCGCCGCTGAGGAACACGCGAGAACTCGACGTTTAAGGCGAGTGAGACTTGAGAGAGAGCGGGCGTGAGAGCTTGAAGCTGTGAAGAAGAAGTGAGAATCATTGGCGGCGAGAAAGTTTGTCAACACCACCCCCGGGACAGTCTTAGCCGTGCTCTAAAGCGCCCAGGATAATATCGTCGGTCCCACCCTGGCTAGTCAAGTCATCTGCACCGATGCACTAGCAGCCACAGGAGCGCCCTGCGGGTGAAGACGACCAAGGATGGCAATGGCGAGTCCAGCTTCGGCTTCGGAGCCAGCCACTAGGCGCTTCGGAAACGCTACGACCGATTTTGTGCATGTAAGTTGGCGGGATGGATGGGTGGGTGGGTGGTTGGATGGCCGAGGACGACTTCGTCTGCGGGTTTGCGTGAACAACAAGCCCTTACATATACTGTATTATTTTTTTTCTTTCCTTTGTATACCACATATCTATCTGCACTGCTAGGGAAAGTCTACGAGCGAAAAGTACACAACGTACGTTGGGCATGCGAGAGAGTCATCATGGTCATGGTGTAAAAGCTCGGCGACTTACATGCTGCTGCACTGCAGACCCTCCTCGCTCGGCTCCGATGCCGTGCTGCAGGCGAGCCGAGATGCATTTCATCTTTCCTGCAACGGCGGGCGGCAGAGTCAATGATTGGACTGGCGAAGCAGAGCTATCCGACGATCGCAGGCCCGCCATCCTACACGACTTTTTATGTACAAAAACGAATGGGAGGCAGAGTGAAAAGCTGACCTCTTTTTTTTTTTTTTTTTTTTTTTTTTTGATTTTTCGATCCCGTCACTTTTGTGATGGACAGCAAAGCCCCATGACACTCGAATGCGTCCGACAGCGGAGATCGTCCCCTTGGCGGGAGCCGCGAGACAAAAGTTGGTGTGTGGGCGCTAGTTAAGTCTCAGTTGAGGGCTGAGAAGGGATGATTGGAAATACGTGCTCCAGGACTGCCCGTAATAAATACTACTGTACCTACATCCTACTGCCAGACCGACTCTTTGCAGCTCTCCAGGGCGGGGACGACGCAATAAGCTCCCCGGAAGAGGTGCTGCGACTCTGCTGCCCCGCGTGCCCGTCACCGAGCGAATTAATGGCCCGCGTTGCCTGTTTCAGCAAACCTGGAGTCCTTGGGCGGAGCTGGGCTGGCCGGGGGTGGTTGAATTCGCGATGGGCTTGGCTTTCGCCGTGGGCCGCCAATACGGAGCTGTAGCCGCTTTTGCATGCCCAGGGAGCGGGACAAGGGTTTCTGCTCTGCACTGATGAATGTGCTTCTTGGCTGCTGGTCGGCCGGTAGAACGGCTGAATGTGCTGCTGCCTCGGTGTGTTGGGCGAGTGATTGTGATGTGAGGCACAAAGTGTAAGAGTTGGGACTAACCATGCCCGTCGCATTCCCACGAAGGTGGTGTACTATATCATTCAGTACTCGGGAATGCATATGCGCTGGGAGCCGCGCAGGTGGCGGGCCGTTGAAGGAAATGTCAATACCGCTTTGGTATTTATACGGGTTTGTTAAGCTTCGCCACATAATGGTCACAGAAAGTCTGATCCGGGTTTCGTCAAGTTCTAGTACCCCTCCGCTGATAATACAACGTAGCAAAATATCTTGCCCGAAGGCCGGCCACGATCCACGCGTGTCAGCCTCGAGCCATTCTCGTCGGATTAATCATGGCCATTTATTTTTACTTTCAGCCTTCTTAGTTTTCAATCTTGGCCAATTTTCTCAACAATTTTTCGTTCTAAAAATAAACTCCAAAGTAGATGTTTTGATGTGTGGCAGCTACGCATCCTGGACTATCACACATTCACCGCGCTGTCTTGAACCAGGCAAGATTCAATGGTCTAGTCTTGGAGGCTTTGAAGAAGTTCAATGACTAGGAAGTAGACTATGGATACAAGGGCTTGGACGTAAAGGTCAATGAAGAGAAAGTAAATGACCCGAACGCTTATCTGATGGCCATAGTGACGGAAGAAGATGGAAAAGAGGAGACTTTCGGGTGAAGCATGTCACTGTATGTCTCTCAACCTTTTTTGAGTAACTCAGTAACTTTCCTTTACGGCTCTGACGGCGCACACAGTGCTATGTGAAAGCCTCTTGGTATCAAAATTATTGGAGACACTTCTGACTGGAACCGGGATGTTATGGATGTCTTCCCTCAAATCATCATCCCGGATATTACGATACAAACGATCATGCTATCTGAAGTGGGAAGCATCATCTTTGTCTCTCGAGAAGGAGGCTTCATGGTCTGTTTCTACACAGAGCTCCATCCAGAAACTATAGCAAAATATGTCAACGCCTAGAATCTATGCAATAAGATGAAGGTTCTGCAGCTGAGAGAAACGTTATAGATGATCGCTTTTCGATCGGCTACCGGTTACACACTTTTACAGATTGCTCTTAAATTTCCTCGGCGCTCTGTGGCATGTAATCGTGAGATACCCTTTTTAATGTCTTCTAGTATAAAAATATCGCATTTTCAATTTTCAATATCTCTATTATATTTCTCAATAAAAACTTAGTTGTACATGTATTATTGCACTTCTAGAACGTTTGGTGTTGAAGGAAGAGCTAGTACGCTTACTGACACCAGCATGACAATGCCATCCACTCTGACTATGTTCATTCATTAACGGTTTAGCCTCGGCAAGATGCTTCACCTGGGCTGCCTACATTTACGGAAGATTTTCATCGGTTAAATGCCATTGTGCTTAAATTATGCGATTACATGCTGATGAGTTGGTAGCAGTAACCCCCATTAACTACACCAATAAATACTGAAACACCAATTACCACTGAAACAGAAGCGATTACAACGTCAGCGATTGACAAAAACCCCCATCTTAATACCTGTCTAGTATAAACTCTTCTCGGCACAGAGATAAGCAGCGTGTTCTTAAACGAAGAAAGGCTGCGTCCTTGGCATGCTAATCGCTGCCAACCTTTTATGCAGCCTTTTCTTAAACTCTGGGACTGTTACTCCGGAAGCCAACATGATTCTGACGGCTGCATGCTGTCCCGGGCACCACGCCACCGCCTTGATACGGCCGAGTTGCGAAGGAATTCCCTTACTACATATATCAATCACAAAATATGGGAACTAACGCCGTACATCTCATTTACAACCTCGCCGGCGGCAGTCGAAGACCTTGAAAGACTGAGGGCTCTATGAGGAAATAGAGGCTCTCAGACACTTATAGTTTTGGACCCTAATATTCGTCTGAAACTTGGGTTACCTATTCTTGATGTCGCTGCCGAGATGGGCCACTATGAGATTTCAGATCCATATTGTAAATTAAACTGATATTATGTGAACTACTATGTATGTTTATGGGCTTATAGAATATTAATTTTAGATAAAGCTAGTTATTAAAACTTTCGACTAGCTTGAGAGTGTGAAACTGCACTGCGTGCGGCTCTCACTAACCTAGTCTCCAAGCGAAAGTCCTTTCAGACCCGTTTGCTGTAGAGGTACAGTACTGCTGCGTATAATGATATCCCTAAACTTAAAAGAATGCGTTTATAACTGCTAAAATGGAATTAAAGCAAACTATATTAAAGCACATTACAGATTTTCCGTTGTCATATTGGGATATGCAATTGACATAGAATGATGAATATACTGGACGTCAATAAAATCCCAAGATGTGCCAGTCTCCTTCTGCTGGGTTAACGACCTCCCATCTTCCGAGATAGAAACTTGCAATAATTCGGCGTCATTTCTCATCAGTAAGATATAACCACCCTTTTCATGCCTATCCATGATGAAATACTCGTCACTCTCATGTTGAGGTTTTGTCGCTGTGATTTTTCCTTTGGTGTCGTGGCCGAGATATGCACCGGAAACAGTATTGCGGAATCCGTACCAGCCATCCTTCTTAACACAATGCCAGAAAGCGCCGCCTCCAGGGATGGGCTTAGATAAGAATTTTAACTCTCCATTACAGAGGGTGAGGATGCGGTGAGGCTCTTGTGTAGTTCGAATCATAAGTGACTTGTCCGCTAAAGGTTGATTCTCCACTGCTTTGGACGGCGGCAGGGCGATTGCATTACGCTTATCTTTGTCCGTTTCCTTTTCTCTTATGACGATGGTGTCGGACATGGTGGAGAGAGCATCTGCAGGTGTCGGGCACTCGCCGGTTGAACTGCTAGTACTTGTTGAAATTACCTCTTCCCAGGAGTTTTCGCCCATTGTCCAAATGTCTCATTAAGAAGCCATTTGGGCCTTTTTACATATGGGGCACGAGTGGCTTTTATATTACTAGTATTCAATGACATTATGACATGCCTACTGGATCTCGATTTAGTTGTGTATAGAAGTGAAGTTCTCCATGCATTCCAAATGTGTGATTATACTCCTGGTAGGCTAACTTTAAACAAAGCAGGTTGGAATATATCTTATAGGAGCAACATGGTTGAGGTCCCTTGAGAAGTTTATGGCTGAACATGATGCGTTCGTGGCTGACGCTATTCGCCTATGTTCTAACGCCTCGCGCTAAACAACTTTCCTTGTAATTGGCATTTTGGCCGATCTTCAAGAGATGGAGGGTCAAAGACTATATAATGCATTCCACCTCAGGGGTTATAAAAACTTACTTCTGAGTATGTAAACTTTGATACATGGAAGACGAAACAGCGCTGCAGCCCTCTAACCCGATTCTCCTATCTATCGTCTTCAAGTAATAATACAAGCTTCCGCTGCTTCCGATACTCAGAATACATGTCCGCCACGAGATTGAAGTTCCACGTATATCGGCAATTGTACCGCCCGAACGTTGGGCTTCACAACTTACCACGATGAATGGCAGACCTTAGTTGTTATTGGTGGATATACTGAGGTAGCATGTAAAGCTACCTGCTGCGGGCATCTTTTTATATATGGTCTTTAAGACTTACCCTAACCAAGCGGCAGCAACAGACTTGACTCAAGTCGGTTGAACAGAGCCAAAATAATATTATGCAAAACCAATACAGATTGCCACAGCTGTATCCATAGACGGACTTTGGAGACTTGTAGTCTTTGTAGTGGGTGTTCGTGATGAAACATCTAAGAGGTTGAGTCAGATATGTTGGTTATTAAGAAACTATTGAGACTATACAATGACACTCATCAGTCGAGACCACTTGTGGCCTAGAGGTCATCGAGGCTGAGCCTGGAAGGACCTATCGCCTACGAATGGTAAGAGGCACTGTTCTTAATCTGGTTTCTACCGTCTTTCAAGATCAAGATCACCATAATCCCACTGTGATGGCTGCCGACGCGGAATGCACCCTACCGGCAGAGACAAATCGCATTCAATCAGTAGCGGGCAAGGATGTGATTCTTTTCTCCGGACTAAGACAAAAAGCGAGTTGCAGAGCCTCGGTACAACCTTTTTTTTTTTTTTTTTTGGGGGGGGGGGGGGGGGGGATTCAGCTGGAGACGCACTATCGTCCTATCAATGTCACGTCATACGCAGTGCTTCCTTACAAAACTGATCTCATATTCAACAACACAATACCATCTTCTACGCCTGAAAATGCTCTACTTACTATTACAGAAAACACCCAAGACTGGCTGGAGTATACTCTTCAACCCCTCGCCAGAAATGTCTCTGTTAGAGTGCTATACTTGGTCGATGTCTATTTGAGAGGAGTGGCTAGTACTCCAAGTTTTGAGGTTGCGATACCGAATAATGGTTGGGATTCTGGCTTTAACGCTTATCCTGCCAAAATAGATGAGGTTCTTGGGCCCATTTTTGTCAATGAACCGGATGGTCTTCCAGTTGGATTCGACCTTCACCCATTTCATATTCCTGGTGACCACCGTCTATGATTCACGGCGAACGTATCGATTCGTAAGAATTGGAGATCATTACTTGCTGGCCGACTTGGAACCGTGGTAATCAAGTAAATTGCTCGCTGGCAGAAAGAATAATGAAGCGTCGTAAGTCGTCGGAATCGCCGAGGCCAATTTGGTTACCAATTTCGGCTTGGAGTTGTTCTTTGGTGAATTTGGAAAGAACACTCTTCAGGCATGATTCTGAGGACAAAACTCCATTTCCAGGGTGATTGAAATCTGGTGAATGGTAATTGGCCAAAGGTGAATGACTCTTCATTGCAAAGCTCCAACTTTCCTCGTCACGCGCTAACCATGCGGCATGATTACAAGGCAGGGGCATGTTAAGGATGAGATCGTCATTAAGCGCTTCGTAATATGGCGACAGCTTTCCCGTCTTGTGATCGTAGTTACTGTAGAAATTGACCATATTAGTAAAGAAGATTGTCCTCCTTGCTGTCTCCGTGATTCTCCAACGGGCCCATTGTGAGGTTGCCGCGGAACATGGACTTGACTTTGGATCTGAGAAGACGTTGATATCGTGATTCCGAATTTCTGGATATGACTGAAGATAGCCCTCCGTCATCTGTGAAGCGCATTGAAAGTGAGATTTTGCTTAACATTTTGGAAAGGGGGCGGTCAGGAAACGGAATTTGGCTAGAAGTGCCCGTACCTTTAGAAGAAAAGGCGAACCAAGCCCTTTCACTGGTGGGGTGAGTTTCCAGCCTTCGGACTCATCACCGATAATATATTTCATATCCATACACACAAAAATGAGCATGGAATGTAGTGCGTCCCATTTTTGCATGCATTGGTAGGAGGGCTAAGTGCTCGATCAGTACGTGGTCAGCGTCCAGTCAAGTCTCGGAAGCACTTACAAAACTGCCAATCAGTCTCTCTCGAGCAGCATCCATGGCACGTCGAAAAAATGTCTTTTCAGCCGAGAGGCTGATACTGCTGGCGCAGCAAATTGCCATTGCGGTGAGGGGGAGAATTGTCATGTCAGGGTTTGCGCTGCTGTATTGCGAGTACTGTGAATGGTGAAGGAAGGGAGAAGAGAAGTAGCCCTTGGTTAGAAGGGAGGCATATTCGCTCAGTATATGCACTACGCTGGAGGGAGCCGAAGATGATGGAGAAGATGTTGCGGATGATCTCGTACTATTGCTGGAAGATGCCGCAAGTGGCGTGGGAACTGGGACTCCCATGGACGCAGGTGGCTGTGAGAGAGCCTGGCTGGACGATGAGAACTCAGGGCTTTTGTGCACGGACAGCTCTGTTCCAGTGAAGCCTTGGCGTGGTATCAGCGATGAATTTGGTATCTCAGCCAAGGCCATGTCGAAAGACTCTAGAGGGTATGAGGAGGACGAAAATTCCCAAGCGGCAAGTTCGAGGTCAAATGGTTGGCTCGAAGTTGCCAAAGGCCCCGTCCTTGGTTGAAGATTTGAGTTTGGTGTTTCTGCAGCTTCGTTTCTTTGCTCAGAGGGGCCTGAAGTCGATGCTGCGGGAGATGTGACATATACACACGGTGTTCCTCTCCTGGAACAGCGTGAGCACGTCGGTTGGGTGTAACAACATTTCGCCTTTGCTTGAACGCAGGCGTCGCAAGCTTTGCGGCGGTTTACCAATTTCCTGGGGCCTTGACAGCGCCTGCGATGGCGCATTAGCAGGTCGCCTATACGGAATTTGTTAGCAATAGGCAATAGACAATAGGAGAATTGTAGGGTGCGCAGAAGAAGAGACGCACGCCGCTGGTAGGACTTGAAGCATCGCTCGCATGTCAGGATAGCTTCAACGAGACCGCTACTGTCTGGACCAGGGAGACCCATTACGCTCATTATTTGATGCATCACTGCAGGGTGAATTGGTAATAGGTTGGTGACTTGTGGTGGGACGCTCGATGTTGCGGATTATTAATGGCAGATGCACAACTGGGTAAAGCGCTCTAGATCAATTCCGCTCCGGCTAGCATGGAAGGGCATGAGAAACAGCGTTTGGGGCAACTACAAAGGATGCTGAGTAGAGCAAGCTCGGTCGAAATAGTTGAGATATGGGCATATTCTATAAGTAAGTGCTGTCAAGTGCTGAATTTCTCAGCCATTATTTGATTCAATATCTTTTGCTGACCATTCTGATGATTACAGCTCCTGATCTTGGGCTAGACCAAAATGACTCTTTGTTTCGCTTCAGACCTTGTCCTTCAAGTCCCTCTGTAGATTTCTTACAACATGGTAAGCCATACAGTGTGAACGGGGAATTACCGCTCTCAACAGTGGCGACTCTAAGATCACATCCAAGCCTGGAGTACTCATAGGAACAAATAATTGGCCACTTCGTTCACCTCTGATGTGGCTGCAGACAAAGCAACACGGCTTCTTGATCTACCTTACCGAATAGTTTCAACGCTTCTTGTCAAAATTTAACGATGATACGGGTGGACCCTTGGCCATTCTGCCAACAGCTCTGTTTTCATTTAATGCGTTGGGATGTCGTCTGCGAGTCCAGCACTGGGGTCTGGTTTCAATGTTCTGGTGGTGCAAATTGCTACACGTGACGACCATCTTGCTCCGAAATCCAGGCACAACAACTCCGGCGCTAAATGGCCCCCCTTTCCGAAGCAGGGACTCGTTATACTTTAACTAGAAGTGCCATCGTCCAGCTACTACGACTGCTAAAGAACTTGAGCGTTTGTGGACCCGCCCCGGCCATAGCGGCGCCGGGAGCGGCTCCTACCGGCGCTACTATACTCATCACTGCTGTTTCCCAACCGGCAACGGTAAGATTCTATGCTGCATATGGGTCTGGACAGAACAAAGTCAAACATCGCCATAGAGCCTCCACGCCTGCGAGCCTGTAGGAGGACTGAAGATGGCCATAATCAACCCTGCCCATTGCCCATGTATCTGTAGATCCACTCCCGGTATCGCCTCACCAGCCGGAGCGGAGGACACTGGACTAGCCCCTCCGGAGGAATCTGAAGAAACGAGGAGTTGATTGGTCGTGGATTACAAACTCTAGAGGCTTACAAACTCCAGTCGCATCTCTCTTTAATGCGCATAGGAACTGCTAGTGTGACTTGCACATGGAAGGTAATTGAACTCATTTAAAAGGCCTGGCCCTTCGTATACCCCATTTTCCAATGCTAACAGCTGCATTTTGCACCACCCTGCCTACCATGATATCCTCACCAGAATCTTCTGATGTTGACCCGCCGTCCCAAGCTCCCTCAAACCATGGTGAGAATGCGCCTGAGGGAAGACTCCATCTTGAGCATGAATTTTGGCTGACAGATGTTAGACATTGAAGCAAAGGAGCCGCCACAGCAAAATGTATATCCTGCAGATAATCTTTCCACGCCACGACAGATTCTCTTCGTTGGAACTGTCTGTACAGCCATGTTCACGAACCAGGTCGGCTTAGGCAACACCCTAACCACGGTGGGCATAATTGGAGAATCCTTTGGGATTACTTCCCAGGGCCAGCTTTCCTGGTTGATTGCTGGCTACAGCTTGACGATTGGCACATTCATTCTTATCGGCGGACGGCTTGGAGACGAGTTTGGCAACAAGAAAATGTTCGTCATTGGCATGGCCTGGTATTCCCTCTGGTCTATGGTGGCTGGGCTGGCAGTCTATTCATCGCACGTTCTCTTCGTCTTCGCTCGTGTATTTCAAGGCATGGGTCCTGCTTTGACCTTGCCCAACGGTCTCGGCATCTTGGGCAAGTCGTATTCTCCCGGGCCGCGAATGAATATGTCATTCGCTTGGTTCGGCGGCTCAGCACCGTTCGGTGCCATTGCAGGTTTCTTGTTTGGAGGGCTTTTTGCTTTGGCCTGGTGGCCGTGGATCTACTGGAGCCAGGCAATTGCGCTTTCCTGTGTGGCAATCTTTGCTGCATGGGCAATTCCTCCTCAAGCAGTGCAGCCAAAACAAGAACAATCACTGCGTGAAAAGCTCGAGGATTTGGATATCCCAGGAATGTTTACCGGAGTCACCGCTTTGGTCTTGTTCAACTTTGCGTGGAACCAGGCTGTGGTTGTTTCTTGGCACGAAGCCTATGTCTATGTTTGCTTGATCCTTGGCGTTCTCTTTGCGACAGCGTTCTTTTGCATCGAGATTTACTGGGCAAAGGCTCCAATTTTGCCCCTGGCTGCATTCAACTCAGATATTGCTTTTGTCTTTGCATGTACAGCAACAGGATGGGCCTGCTTTGGTATTTGGGTATGTTGTGCTGTCTAGTATTGCCAAAGACTTTTCAACTAATTCTCCAATTAGGTCTTCTATATCGGTCTTGTTGCACTCAACATTGGTGGAAATACCCCTCTTCAAATGGCAGCATGGTTTATTCCTGTCATTCCCTCTGGCTTGATCTCAGCCCTTGCTGTCGGTAAATTAGTCGGCAAGATTCCCGCCTCATGGATCATGATTACCGGACAAATTGCGTATCTCGTTGGATCGATCCTCGCAGCTACTCGACCCCCGCATTCGATTTACTGGACGTATTACTTTTTCAGCGTCCTCATCATCACTGTTGGAATGGATACTTCCTTTCCCGCAGCTGCAATGATCTTTTCAGGCTCTGTTCCACAACAGTATCAGGGTATGGGAGCAAGTGTTGTCATGACTGTCGTCAACTACAGCATCTCGCTTGGGCTTGGCCTTGCCGGCACTATCGAGAACAACATCAACCATGGAGGACTGACGCCAGAAGATAAGCTCAAAGGTTACCGCGGTGCACTGTGGTTCTCAGTTGGTTTAGCAGGCCTCGGTGTGGTCCTCAGTCTTATCTATGAGCTGAAAACTCGCCTCAAATACGAATCCGCCAAGGTGTAGTGTCAAATATTTCGGTCAGTCTTCGGATACGGTAAACACTTGGCGAGTATCCCAAACGGCTAGAAAGCAGCCGAAGTGGTACTCACATTAGCTCACTCCTTGTATCAAAGCACATTCAGCGGGAACTTGTAAAGTTTTAATAAAGCCCCCATACGTTAGGTCACGTTATAGAGAATTTCTCGCTTTAGACATTGAATACCTTTTTTATGAATATTAAGATTATTATTGAGCATTTGATATACTCATATCTTGGGAGGGAGGAAAATATTTATACAGAGCTAAGTGAAGCAAATAAAATAGGAATTATTAAAAAATAAAAAAAAATTGTTGATCAAGATTTATATGAGGCGGTCTTCCTCCGTTGTCGTTTAATTATGTGTAACTACTTTTCCTGAGATGTGCTGTATACTGTCAGAACTAATTGGAGATGCTAACCAAACGGCCATCGCCTCTCTGCGTAGAGATTCACTAGGTTCACATATCAAAAGGAAGGAAAAATAATGCAGTTTCATTGAAACATGCGGCTGTGGCTTGAGAGAAAAACCAAGGTTCTGCTCGAGGCGCTGCGGCAAAGCGGTCCTCCCTTACCTTGACCAAAGGTTAGCATTTGCTCCTCTTAGCAGCAACACGGAGATATTCGGAGCAACTTGTTGACCAAGATGATACCATTTGTAATCACAACATGTGAAAAGCGCCATTGCGCCATATGCTATGGATTCCAAAGAACTGCAGACCAAGTATTGCTGCTTCCAATCCGGAGTGTGGTGGACGGTCGGAGATGGATGGACGTCCTAGCAGGTCCGACACGCCGCATCCAGCTCCATGAGAATGCTCTAGTGTTGTGTCACAGCAAACTCGAAAGAAATCGCTGGTTCCCGGCACGTTATTAATAAATACTATGAAAAATCGCATATACTCGATTATTAATGCGGATCTGCCTTGTAATTCACAGGTCATAAGCGCACATAACATCCTGGCCTTGGGACTGAAGCCCATCACCATTGATGCATGCTAATGTGTCCGGTTGACTCTACGCCTTCCGATGCTACGTGCCTCCGGCAACAACGCAATAAATTATAGTCCTCGCAAACCCCTTTCTTGATAGCCTCATTCATCTTCTTGTCAACTCTATAAAGCAGAAACAATATGGGATCCACTGTTACAATTATCCCCCCTGGGGGATTAGTGCTTGTATCTGGAGTCAGTGGCTTCATCGGCTCCCACATCGCTCTTAATCTTGTGAAATTAGGATACAAAGTGCGCGGTACGGTCCGCTCAGAAGATAAGGCCACTTGGATTAAAGAGGCCGTGGCTTACTACTATCCGTTTGCGAGTTTTGAGGCGGCCCTCGTCCCCGATATAACTGCTGCAGGAGACATGAGCTTCGGAGCTGACCCTAACAAGATCATCACCCCAATGGTCAACAGCGTCAGGAACTTGTTAGAAACTGCGACCAAAGAACCGTCCGTCAAGCGATTTGTCTTCACAAGCAGCAACCAGGCTGCGTTGAACCGAACTTTGGGTAAGGAATTCATGGTCGACAAGACCGCCTTTAACGAGGCGAGCGTTGCAGCTGCTTGGCGTCCGCCTCCATACGAGCCGGATCGTATTTGGGATGTCTATTCGGCACTGAAGACACAAATAGAGCAGGAGGTCTGGAAATTCACCCGCGAAGAGAAGCCCAAGCTCGTCGTCAACTCCGTCCTGCCTTGCTTCATCGTTGGTCCCATCATTCATCCCAAGCAGTCAGGCAGCACAGGCAAGTGGGTAATGGATTTCTGGAAAGATGCTGGCCATTTCGCTCCTCTTCAAGGCTTCGGCGGCTCATATTTCGTTGACGCTGACGATACAGCGCTCTTGCATATTGCTGGCTTGACCCAAGAGGATGTGAAAAACGAACGCTTGTTCGGCTTCGCGGGCATATTTAATTTCAACACTTGGGTCAGCGTTTTCCGTCAACTAGACCCGAGCAGACCTTGGCCTGCAGATGACCCCAATCAGCAGAGCGACCTCAGCAAGGTAGACGATGCAAGGGAATTGGAGTTGTTGAAGCGCTTTGGATACAATGGTTGGACTAGCTTTTTCGACAGTGTTAAGAAGACTGTACAAGAAAGCCGCCAGTAATTGCATCTGCGGGAAAACGAGTGCATTGAAGGGAAACGCAACAAAGACGATCGAACGAATCTGTGAATTTCATGGTGAATGGTAGATTAGCCATTATCAAAGTGCAGATAGGGTCTACAGCAAGAGTTCTGTTCAACTGGCACAGACCAGAATCGAGTTTAAGACTCAATTTCCTCGATGTGCAAAAGAGACATTTGCCTCCAACAAGCTGCTTCGGATTAATTTCATGTCTTGATCAAAGTCTCCATAAGGAATGCCATGTATAAACCAAAACCCGCCGGCACTAACAACTTACATGGTCGAGTCCCGCGAGCACTGATTCAGACACGTCGACTTGGCCAAGTTTACAAGCTATCATCAGTCATATATATCAAATATATATGAGCAGATGCACGAAATGCAGGCTCAACCATCCTAGTGACTAAGCAGACGGCTACCCATCCAAGCCATCTTATCCCCGCGTGGCTGTCGAGGTTTTAGTACGCCAGAAATGATTGATCGCTTCTCCCCCTTGCGATTTACCCGATTCCAAGACGAGCTCCCCACTTTCGCTCCTCTCGCGTGCGGCACAATCAGGCGGGAGAGCTCATAGCGCCTCGCAATAGCGTGACGTCGTTGCGTGCTCTCAGGAACCTTTGCGTCGACATGGCGATAAGATAGGCAAAGTGCCCCAGCGGTATTTCGATAGGCGTACGGCTGTATTGCAGCATTACTACTCTTTGCATGTAGAGTGTATCCATGTACATGTAGTACGTATTAGGCAATATGCCGTTTAGCAGGCAGCTTTGCGGCAGCTTTGTCATAATCAGGGCGCGGATCATGGATGCGCAACTCGGCTTCGGAGTAATGGCCTATGCCAGTCCCTTGCACTTCTTTCTTCCTTTCTTCCTCTTCCCTTTCTCTCCCTCTCTTCTTCTCTCCCTTTTCCTATCCTGCAGATGACGTCTGGGCTGAGCTCCAGACTGCAAATTTGATTTCCCAGCATGGGCAAGGTGTAAGTGCCGTCTTAGATCGAGTCCTGCGTTTCCCCTGCAGCAGTCCTGCCTCGCCACTGCTTCACACCCACCCAAAGCCGATGGCATGTGGCGTAGCGAATCACAGAAACGACTTACGCAACACCTGCCCCGCGCCTCAGTTGTGAGGATTACGAAACAGCCAAATAGCGTCAACAGCTCATTATTCCATCTCGACTAACTTTGATGCTTCACAAGGTCGTCGGCCGAGCCTGAAAAAATGGCCAACGAGTCGACTCCGCTGATCCAGACAGTGCGCGTCGGGGCACCGCGCAGGAGATATCCTCACAACACAGTCCGCCGCTTCTGCACCATCGCATGCGCCAGCGTGCTGCTCTGCGGCTTTGCAACTTTCCTGCTTCAGGCCCTGTACATCTGGCCCTCTTGGCAAGACCACCGCCACCGTCACCCTCACCACCCGCATCACGGCCATCACGGCCACAAGGGCAAGCGCCTGTCTCACGAGGAGCTGCAAAAGATCTTGCTCGATACGCCTTCTTCGGAGAAGGCTGAAGAATGGAGCCGCTATTACACCGCCGGAGCTCACCTTGCCGGTAAGAATTATTCACAGGTAAGTCAACTAAACTCAGTGATGCGCCGTCTGCCAATGATGGCGATTTACAACACTACAAATGCTAAAACCTATACTTCTAGGCTGAGTGGACTAAAGAGAGATGGGAGGAATGGGGCATCAAGTCCAGCATTGTCGCCTATGACGTCTACATCAACTATCCCTCCGATCACAGCGTCTCTTTGCTAGAGAAGTCGAGCGACGCTAAATCCTGGGATGTCGCGTTCAAGGCATCCCTAACTGAGGATGTTCTTGAAGACGATCCCACCACTTCTGCCCAGGACAAGATCCCAACCTTTCACGGTTACTCTGCCAGCGGAAACGTCACTGGTTCATTTGTCTACGTCAATTATGGAACCTACCAAGATTACGCGGATCTGGTTGCTGCCGGTATCGACTTCAAGGGAAAGATTGCCATCGCCAGGTATGGGGGAATCTTCAGAGGCCTCAAGGTCAAGCGTGCCCAGGAGCTTGGCGCTGTCGGCGTCTTGATATATAGCGACCCGGGCGATGATGGTGAAATTACCGAAGAAAACGGCTATGCGGCCTATCCCGAAGGACCAGCGCGAAACCCTAGCAGCGTGCAGCGTGGAAGTGTCCAGTTTTTGAGCTCACGTCCTGGTGACCCGTAAGTATTTATTGATATCTCCCATTTGGCTCATGTAAATTAATTTCGATGACAGGACGACACCTGGTTATCCTTCAAAGCCTGGTGTCCCTCGCGCACCAGCTGATGAGACCACTCCGTCGATTCCCTCTATTCCCATATCATATGCCGACGCTATCCCTCTACTTAAGGCTCTCAATGGCCATGGCCCTCAAGCTAGTGATCTAAACAAATATTGGACTAAGAATCTCGGCTTGGGTTATAAGGGTGTCAAGTACAACATTGGCCCTTCGCCTGAAGATGTTGTCATTAACCTTTTCAACGAACAAGAATATGTTACCACGCCTCAATGGGACGTTATCGGCATCATCAATGGCACGATTCCTAACGAAGTCGTAGTCATCGGTAACCACAGAGATGCTTGGATTGTCGGCGGTGCATCTGATCCCAACAGCGGCTCGGCGGTCCTGAATGAAGCAGTCCGCAGTATTGGCAAAGCCTTAGAAGCAGGCTGGAAGCCTATTCGAACCATCGTCTTCGCCAGCTGGGACGGAGAGGAGTATGGCCTGGTTGGAAGCACAGAATGGGTTGAGGAGTACCTTCCATGGCTTTCTGGAGCCAACGTGGCATATGTAAATGTCGATGGTGGTGCCTCTGGACCGCATTTTTCTGCTTCTGCAGCGCCATTGTTGAACCAGGTTCTTCGGGACGCAACGCATCTTGTTCCATCGCCCGATCAGTCTGTCCCAGGCCAGTCTGTGGGAGATGTTTGGGGTGGAAAAATCAGCACAATGGGTAGTGGAAGCGATTTCACTGCCTTCCAGGACTACGCTGGCATCCCCAGTGTCGATATCGGATTTGGCGGCAACGGCAGTGGCCCTGTTTATCATTATCACAGCAACTACGACAGCTTTCATTGGATGAGCGAATTTGCCGACCCTGGCTTTGTTTACCACAGGACCATGGCACAGGTTTTGGGAATACTCATCGGAGAGCTTACTGATGTAATCATCATTCCATTCGGGGCCACTGAGTATGCAGATGCGCTTGATGGTTATCTCGACAAAGTCGAGGCAAAACTTCAATCTGTGGATACCGAACTTGCCACTGAAGCTGAAATCTTTGCAATCAGAGGTAGCGTCACATCGGAAGAAGTGATTGGAAGCCAAGATGCTTTTGAAGAAAGTCTTAAGAAGATCCGACACTCAATCTCCGAATTCAGAGATAAGGCTGTTAAGCTTGATGAAAAAGCTGCATGGGCAAGAGACAAGCTTGAACATGGCATTCCATGGTGGAACATCATTGAAAAGGCCAAGCTAGGATACGCCATCGCCATAGTGAACGAGCAGTACAAGTTTATTGAGAGACACTTCCTCTTTGAGGGCGGTCTAGATAACCGCAGCTGGTTTAAGCACGTTGTGTTTGCTCCTGGTCTGTGGACTGGATATGCAGGTGGTAAGTTCTTTTTCCCTCCGATTTCTATTTTTTATCTTCTCCCTCTATTAGTTGCCTTGGCGTTCTAGGTAATTCAAAGATACTAACTTACTTTTTGTAGCTGTGTATCCTGGCCTCGTTGAGAGCATTGACGCCAAAAATTACAGCAATGGTTTGAAATGGGCCGAGATTATCAACCACGCCGTTGAGAAGGCTACTAAGAGTATTAAATAAATTCCGACTCCCACCTACTTGCTTCTCGTTTTGTTAGAACTATCTATGTTCAATCTTTGTACTGCCGCTACTTGGAAAGAATAGACAGCAAATTGAAGTTATACCATCTATGACACAAAATATATAATGGGCCAACAATTGTTGATAGTCTTCGAAATATCACCATCTACTCTATCAATAGGTAGCAGTGATCTCGGATCCTCATTTTCTTTTGCTTCGTAGTTCGTATCTCTCCGTTAGGGAAAGAAGCTCGCTTGGGGTTGAGGCATTGTCTTACAAGCTCTTTTTGATCTGAGCACACTCATCAGAATTAGACGTGTGATGGAGGCGCTTGCAGCGCAGGTCGACGGAAATGAGACGTGCATGTAAGAAATACCCTGATGCAAAAGAAGGGGACATTTGATTGGCGTAGATATAATAGCTTATAGCGAAGAGTATGAAGTCAGACTTGGTCATGCTATTGGCTGACATTCAACAAGTAGAGAGGCTAAGGATAATGACGCCGAACATATACATCTAGCACGATACGAGGCAATTCTGTCTACCGGATGCCAGAGGACAGTTTGAGAGAAATGTATGATAAGGATTCCAGTCTGACTTCATTTAGGCGCCAACTATATAGTTTACATATGCCAGTTTCTTTGCTTCCGAGACTCTATTTTCTACCAATGGCAAACTAATCTATGCCTTCTTTCAATGTATCATACAAAGTCTTTCTCTAGGTTCTATATTCGCCAAATCCATTAAATCGTTTAGAACTTGTACACCTGCTCATTGGTGTAGCCAAGCTCCTTCAGAATTCCAGTAACGTCACCCTGTTCCTTGGGGCTGACCTTGGGGCCGGAAATAGCCTTCATGAGTCCGGGGGGGCCGCAAACGAAGAGCTTAATGTTGTCGCTCTTGGGCTCAGGGAGGACCTGCTTCAGCAGCTCCTTGTTGATGAAGCCGCCGCCGCCAACCCAGTCCTTGGGAGGCTTGTCCAGGACGTAGAATGCGCGGAAGCGCTGGGGGTATGTGTTCTCGAGCTCGTCGAACTTGCTCTTCAGCAGGATATCTTCCTTGGTGACGTTTCCGAAGACGAGCGTGACCTTGGTCTTATCGTTGGGGTTCTTGAAGATGGCGCGGACGAGCTGGTACATGGGGGTGATGCCAGTGCCACCGGCGATGAGGGCGATGTGGTCGTGCTTGTTCTCGGACCAGGGGTACTTGGGAAGAGGTCCCTTGATGGCAAGGGAGTCGCCGACCTTGAGATCGTGGATGTGGGTGCTCATGGGGCCGTTGGGATACTTCTTCACCAGGAGGTCAAGGAAGCCCCTCTCGTCTTGAGAGCAACAGCAACGTTAGAACTTTTCGCTCATAAAAAAAAAAAAAAACGTATAAATGCCATGTCGTAGCTCACCTTCGTCACTGATGGGGGTGTAAGGGCGAAGAGTGGCCTTCTCATCGTTGGGGCCCTTGAACTTGGTAAGGATGGCGCTGGCAATGTGCACGCCAGAGACCTGGTCCTTCTCGGGGAGCTCGAATCGGAGTCTCTTGGTGTTGTGGTTCACATCCTCCGCCTCCGAGAGCTTGAGGGACACCCAGCCCTGGTCGCCGCCAGTAAGAGCCGCCTTGGGAGCGACGCCAATGGCTTCCTTGACCTTGTCCTCGGCCTTGCTGGCTGAGGAAGAGCCGCTGAGGAAGTAGTATCCAGCACCGAGGACGCCGACTGCGCCAGCGCCGTAGAGGAGAGCATTGGAGCTGCCCGCTGCGCCAGATTCGGTGGCATAGCGGCGCGCATGCTGGAGGAAGAATGGGATCAGAATTAGCTCGTCCGCGGCGTCATTTTGCATTTCGCTCGGCTGAAGCCTAATTGGCTGCTTGGCAACTTTGACATACCATTTTCAGCGGCTGGGCCGCACGGAAGGCTGATCTGGCAAACATTTTTGTCTTTTGAGGGAACTCCTAGCCGCAATTGAGGGTTCGTAGGGTGGAATTGGTCCCGGGAAGAGAGGTTTGGCGCTCTGGCGATAAAGAGCCTTGCAGATAGCCAAAATCTCCGTCAGCGCGCTCGGTGCTCAGTGATTTCCGAGATTTTGTCGATGAATGACGGCATCTGCCACGTGATTGGCCGGTTTCCGCTGTCCACTTTTGCTGTCCAGATCGCCTCTTGGCTTCTGGAGCATGGTTCCGCAGTCGGATATAACGCAGCGCTAGATTGGTAATACTGCTCCGAATTGTCGTAATACGCTCCGTAATACATGAAAGCATTTCGCAATTCGAAATGCCCCTGCTCTCTGCACATCGAAACTGTCTCAACTCTGCGGTGATCACTGTGGGTAGTTCTGAAAAGAGTCCGCTTATAAAGCCATGGGTACAGAAGACTGCAGATACCTGATCATAGAAACGTACCGTACTGCAAGCTCCGTGTTCAATCATCTTATAGATATGCTATTGTATGAAATACAATCATTTCGGCGTCGTGCTAATTTTGTCAGCGTACATTTACGAGAAGAAGACGTTTCTACTTATGCACCATCTTATTGTAGAAGAGAGGAGGGGTATATGAGCGATTATATGTATCAATGTGTTTTAATACAGATCTATCAAAGTATCATATTTGCGGTAATAAGGGAACGTTATCGTCAGTTCTGATATGCCTGAATTTCAGAGATTTTGGTATTAGTAGCTGCGCATTATTTGCACAGTTGAGGAGCCGTGCAAAGTTGAAATACTACGATGCATGTTCTTGGAGTATGTGTATGAATGTGGAGGATCCCCATAGAGAGTCAATTCATGCTACTCTTGATCCCTAGAAGACAGTAAAAACGTAATACTATATGTACCAATATATTTAGGAATCTATATAGACAAAAAAAAAGCGGGATATAAGGGGCTCCTCTTAGTTTGAGAAAGATCCAGCAGAGCTTCGCTGGGGGTGAAGAGGAATCACCTATAATCAGACCAACATTTACGAAATTTTAAAGCTCAATTCATCCCCTGAGTTATGAAACTCATTAATTGTTTTCGAGAAGACATTCCTTCAACCATTGGATACATATGCTGTTGCCTCTTTTTGACCAAGCCTCGATAGCACCGAAAGATCGAACCATATCATGCAGAGCGATTTGCCATGATAGCTAGGAAAGTGATAGCTTCTTTGAATTGGAGATAGAATAATAGATCACTGATATTATAAGCATTATTCGATTTAACAAAGGAAGACAAACGCATATGAGAGGGTAGGGATGTACAGCCACGGCATGGCAGCGTTAACCGTTCTCTTGAAAGGCTGAACAAGGTATATATCTTCTTGTCATACATATCTACTACTGATAAACATTTACAACAAACAGTTATTGGTTATCCTCGTTTCGTCCTGTTCTTATATGTTGCACAGAAGTATATTCAAGCTCCTTACTCTCGAAATTGCTAATGAGCGAATTTATTCAATCTTTTCACAATTTTTCTGTATCTTACCTAGTGCCACGAAACTATCTCTACACAGGCCCTTGAGGATGTTCTCATAAATGTTCATAGCAAGAAGGCATAGTTTTGTGACAAGGTTGTATATGTGCGTAGCCGCACCCTCGTATTTAGTTATGGAAGAACGCCGCATATAACCAAATCGAGTATCATTGTCATCGTTTTAACCTACATACTTAACCATTTCTACTTTTTTTTTTAGCGCAATAAAACGTACCTGCTTCACACAAACACCATCCTGCATCTCACTCTTTGCAATAGCCGTCTCTTCCGTAACTATATAATATACTCAACCACGATACTCTCAATAGTTATCCCCTTTCATATCCCGCCTTGCATCTTCCCGCGTCTGGCCCGTGCTCTTTAACCGTTTAAACTCCCCGCGTCAGCTAGCCAGCCCGTGTCCATGCAACGTCCCTCCCGGCCCGTCCGCCCTGACCCGCCGGCTTAGGCCCGTCTTGCCGAGAAAAACGGGCGGGAAAGCTATTGAAATATGACTTAGTATTAGAGATTCAGTTGGAATATTAGTCAATGCGTAGAACGTAAATAGACCGTGCTGTAGAGCTTATATTTGTGATGAGAACTCTCGCGGGATGACATCGCAGAAACCAGTCTAAGGCTAAATGCAACAATAGCACAGTTCCATTCTAGGACAGCATGCTGTTAATATGTTATTACTTACAAGTTGAGAACATATCTTATATCAAGACTTTTTGTAATCCTAATACAATTTCCAATATAGAATTGCCGGCTAAAAGAAGAGGGTCTGATTTCACCACACAGCGTATGGGTTGCCGGTTAAAGGCGAGGCAGCCAAAGTAGGTATACTATCTAATCAGTTCATAATGCCAAGCCAAGTAAAGACAGTAAAGACGAGAGATAGTAGGAATAAAAATGTAGACAAGTTAATTCCTTATGTTACATATATATTACCATGAGCTTATTGGCACGTTTTGGGCATTCTAAGACGCGGATTATGTATCTTTGTCTTTGCTTCTTCAAAAATTACTCATGCTATTGCTTGCTAAGATCACATGACTTACTGGAGATGCGTGAATGCTTACATGGGTGCTAGTAAGGCTGCGACGGTGGGCCAGATATTCCTGCGATGCCTTCATTTCCAGCAGCGCCTATGTTCAATGCGCATAATGTTCATTATACTAATCTGCTCCAATGCTAAACTGTGAAACTTCTTATTGCTTCTAAATCTATATATAATTTTTTTTCTAGGTACAAATTCGCCGCACTTGCGACACGATGAACCAACAGTTCTCCTCATATAGATATAGTCAAAGCCACCAGGGGGACTTTACTCCCATGGCTTAGCCAATGCCACCGTTTGCTGACACTGCGTTTATCCTTTGGTCGTCATATTATGACCTACTCAAAACGGAGGCCTCTGTGAGAAAAGAGGCCGCATCATTGGCTACACTTCCGCGAATGCGTGCAGCCGCAATCTCCGCGAGAGCCTAGGAAACACCAAAAGGACTGTGGTGGCCGGCCTATGGGACCACGCGACAAATATACCGAAACAACAGACATAGGGCAGAAAGATTGTTTTATGTGAAATCTACTCGCGGCTATTGGTGGCTGTGAAATTAGCTTAGAAAGTGGTCGGATGGGGTCTGCGGCCGCATATGCGGCCTGGCTGTGTTAGTCGGCCAATCGCGACCAAAAATCGACTACATCTCTCACGAGGCAGACAACTGTTGACAAAAGATGACGACAAACGACGATTTAGGCGTGAGGAGAAAAAAAAAGAGTAAAATAGACACCGCTGTTAGAATTGGTATGATGCTATAGCTATGTGGTACACATGTAGAAGGGTCGAGGCTATAGGAAATAGTAGAGCCCTCTCGCAAATCCACCACATCAATCATTGCCCCATACATCAATGACTATGTACATGCACTATCATACATCTAACCCCAGAGTCGCTTGCTTCCTCCTCATGATCCAGATCATATGAAAAGAGTAGTAGAAAAATAGAAGAAATAAGTAGGAAATGAAAATGAAAAAGAAAAAAAAAAAAGATAAAAGAAGAGAAGATAAAAGATAAAAGACATGAGAACATGGTCATAAAAGGAAATGATAAAACAAAAATATATAACATAATGCTGGCTAGAAAAGAAAAGGGTAGAAATCACAAGAAATGGCGTGAACAATCCTCTTGCGAGAGATCAATTCAGCATCGAGGGTTAGATCCTAGACCAATCGCTAGGGCTCCCTGGATTTTGTCTATAATGTAAAGGGTCGTAAGGAAAGTGAAGAAAAGAAATATAGTAAAAGAAGAAAAGAGAAAGAAGAAAGAAGGAAAAAAGAAGAAAAAAAATGTTGAAGAGAAGATGGTGAAGACTATTGCGTACAGCAGGCCTTGTGGCATGCGCTCAGTGTGAGATTTTTGTTATCTTCTTAGACAACCTCAATGGCCGGGATTGGGGCACACAGAGCGCCTGCAGTATCCCTCCCATGTTAGAGTTCCTTGGTCTACAACTTTAGAGCAGCCGCAAGTGGGTTTGCGTTCACTCTCTGTAACTATGCAGCCACAGTAGGTGTAGTGCTGTCGAACGACCCAGACGCACATATTGATCGTATCGGAGAGATGTTATGCGAGATAGAGCTAGGAGGCTGCAAGATAGAAGCTATCTGCAAGAGATCAAAGGAGAAAGGTCTATCGGAGATTGAAAAACCCTGAGAGAGTTGGCTCGCTAAGAGAGGAGGCATTGTGTTAGTATATCTTCTGGTATATTTGCGGGTTGCATTATAATGGGCTCGTGCATACAAGTTGCGCTCTTTGACACCCTTGGTGTACAAGTTTCAAGCGGTTTGTGGCTTTGGTGTAAACACCTTGGACTCTAAAGAGATGGTACGTTCGAAGCTAGAAGTTCTCAACAGATAAAAAGGAAGCTGGTCTAAGTGCAGGCTTTTGTCGAAGATTGCTGATGATTGCTAAAGCTGGCTGAAGCTTGGGATGAGATATTGAGCAACTGAGCAGGTATGCTTGTTGTTTATATATCTTGTGGAATAAAAGCCTCGGGACTGCGTAGAGGCTGTGAATCGGCATTGTTTGCTCAGGTTGGTGTTCGTCCTCGCCCAAGGACAAAGTCCCCTTCAGGCACCCTTCAGGCAGATTACACACACCAAGACGTCAACTGATATGCATGTATCGTTGTTGGTTGTTTGTTTCCTCTATTTCGGGACTTGCCAGACGCATGTACACTGCCGTTAGATGCACATCAGGACGAACCCAGGAGGAACAACAGGTCGGGGAGCCGACACGATTGTTAGTCGACGCCAATAGGTGCTCGTATACGCGGCCGTTGGTTGGTGGTGTGCCGCCGAGCTGTGTTAGCTGGAGTCGTGTCTGCTCCGTGGCAGGTGCGAGGATTTGTCTGCCTTCTGGCCTGTTCTCTCGCCAAGGGGCATTTTCTGACCGCGAGAAGGGGGAGGCAGTGTGGCGAGAAGAAATAGCTTTGACCTTCTGGCCTTAAGTCGACCTGGAGGAATGAAAAGGCATCGCAGCACCGGCAGTTTGCGCACAAGGCCATGCCAAAGGATGTCTGCGCGGGACCCCAGTTGTGGGCGTACCCGGTCGGCAAGGCCTCAAAGTAAAGTCAGAACCAACAACACTTCCGCGCCTGGCCCCCTGGTCCATGTCGTATGTATGTAGGTAGGTAGGCAGGTATGTATGTATGCATGTATGCGACGTCCACACCCATGCAGCCAGAATCAGCAGGCATGTGGTCGAAGAATCTTTCGCATCTTTTGATCAGAGGTGTGTGGTGGGGGGTCTGTTGGGATGGTAGAGATTGGTTTGGCTGTGGGTGGAGAGATGGAAGGGAACTTGAACAAACACTCGAGGAAGGGAAAGAAAGTGGAGGCGATTCCATCTAAGATTCACCTCAAGGCCTAGCCCCCACCGGCCCTGCAATTCGAGGACACCATTGCGAGGCGTCAGGAGCTATTACTATGCAGCAGCCGCAATCGGTGCCTTGATGGGATATGAGCTATGCTAGGGCTTTCAGCTGTGCCACTGTTGTTTGCAATGGATGGGCCTTCAGCTGTGGATGGAGATTTTGGATGGAGATGCCACCAGCCACACATGAAACCCAAGTCTAGGCCCTGGTGTTGAAGTTGAAGTTGATGGCACCCGAACTGAGCAAAATTTTTCGTATAGCTTCGCTCTTTTCTTCCCTGGCTCTCCTTCCACTCGTTCTTCATCGTTTGACATCACACGCCCTACCCCCCTTTACTTGTAGAGCGTGTTGGCCCGTTAAGTTGAAGATCCAGCGGAAGAGCTATTTGACTTACATGCATACCCACACGCTAAAGGCCCTTGCAAGATCGCGACCAGTGGAGCCGCAAGCATGCTGTGTAGTATTGAGACTCCTGCTGTATGCTAGAGAAGATGGGGAGGATGGAGAGAGAGAGGCGGGAAAATACGCCTTGGATGCATGCAACCGGGATCGTTGTACCACGGAACAAAAGCCAAGCCTAGGAGCCGGGGGATCAGATGGCGGATAGCCTAGGGGCCAGTGCCGAAAGGAGGAGCAAGACACGACTCTTTTCAGCCGAAGGTGAATTAGTGAATTAGTGCCATGAGAAGTAACAAACGGTTTGGGAGCCCATGGAGAAGTGGAGAGGATCGCGGGTACATACGCCATGGCTTCAATGGATAGACAAGGGAGGAGGAGCCTGCAGCAGCATCACCACTGCAACATCGATAGAACTCGTCATCATTGAATGCGTGATATTGCTGCCCGGCGTCGGGACGAGGACGCCAACGCAACAGAAAAAAACGGGACGCGCGGGTCACACCAGGAGCCATCATCAACAGCCACTTTTCTGGTCAAGCAGGTCCCAGTGTCACCAGCTCCAACGTTCAAAGAGCTAGGTTTGCTGAAGGGGTTTGGCTCAGTGGGACCCGGAGTAGTACGTTTAGCAGCTTCACACGTCCCCTGTCGGAGGAGGAAGAGCCTAGCTAGCCATGATGCTGCTGAGAGAAGAAGCCGGCGAACAGGTGAGCAGCCTCTGATGCGTTTCCCTCATCTAAGTGTGTGCTGTTGGTCGTGCCGGTTGCCCAGCCGGGCAAGGCGGCGTTGTCTGTTGCGCCTCTAAAAGTCGACGGGGGTATCACAAGCGTTAGACGCCCTGTGGATCCAGAGAGGATGTCGCACATGATCCGCAGCGATTCAGCGTCTTATCCTGCTTGAAGGATGGGCTGTTGAAGCTGTCGTGGATACTGCTTGCGACTAGCTACTTTATGGTACTACGTACTACACATACCTACCTGTGTACATGTCTATATGCTTGGGGTACGGCGGAGCCAAGGGAGGCAGGCTCGGCTTCATCCCATCTCGACCGAAAGGTAATGTCGGCAGCGTCCAACGGCGAAGTGATCCTGGATTTCGCTAATTAATATCATTGTCTTCATTAGGATAAAATAGAGAAACGCCACTCGCTTCTAGTATGTAATAGCTTGGCAGCTGGGTCTCCATATTCACGCCAGAGGAGAAAAAAAAAAAAAATTCTCTTCAAGGCGCAATTTGTTGCTTTAGTAGTTGTGATTGGTAGACTCTTGTACACGAGCGTATACGTTTTTATTCGCATTGATTAATGCATTTGCCTTATCGACGTCTGAAACCCATCGTCATGCAGCCAGATTGTTTGCAGTCCGTGTGCTGCCCTCTCGCCAAACAGCCTTCTATTTCTATTACTAGGTGAGCTATAGGTTCGATTTCTGCCAGCCTGGATTCCTGAACCGTCAGTGTGGGCATTCGCCTTGACTCGTGGTTCGCTTTCAGTGGCCGGCGCATTTGCGAGGCACAGGCTGTCGGGGGCCGCATATTGCCTGAGCAGTACTACCATATCCCAATACGGACGAGCAAGGTTACATCATTTGCTCAAACGGGCTTATTGGATTGCATATTAGGCTTTCAGATATCCCATCACGGACGGTGCGGCAGTACAGTACTTTGCAGAGGTCATGAAACAAAATGCATTGTGGCAGTGGAAAAGGCCGCTTCGTCGGTGGATAAGGCCTGCTGCGCCAAAAAGCCCTCTTTTTTCTCTGCCCCAGAGCTGTCGTAGCTCACTGCTTAGTACATTAGTTGACAACAAGAGGCGTCTGGGTATCACGGCTCAACCACTATGTGCGTGCCTCATAGCTTGCCCTAGTGATGAAGAATCTCTGCGTCTGGATTGGAGGAGAGGGCAGTGGCAGAACCAACAACATTAAAATCTTGTGGGCTGTGGCGTTGACGTCGGCTGCCGCTAATAGGAGACTTGGAGCCAGGATTGGGCCCCCGTCAAGCAAACCTCGGGCGGGGGCTTCGGGAGCCTCAGCAAGAGGAAGCAGTTTTGAAGCTGCTCTGGCCAAGCAGCAATACGACGTCTATGCCCTGTATAAGGCAGGCCATCGGCGATCAGCAGCAGCATCTGCCGTGCCTATGATGCTGTACTGCACGTATTGCACTATATGGCAACATGCATTGTCATCCGCAACAAGTGCCCCGGTCAAGGCTGCCGGAGCAAAAGGCTCAAGGATCTTTTGCTGCTGTGCTGTGCTGTCATGTTTATTTGCCATGGGTCAATACAGGCGCCACAGCGTTTGTGCTGGATGGAGCAGCCGAATATGTCCGACTTCCATCGCAAACATGCTGCAGCCCAGATCCGACGTCGTGTATCCACATTGCATGTAGTCTGTTCGCAAGTCCGCCCAATGTTCTTCCAGCCTCTGCTGCATCCTCCTCCGACAGGGCAGGATTGCCATCGCTAGGTTGAAATCCTTGGTACCATGCAGTGCTCCTCTTAATTTGCAGGCGAGCCATTAGTCTTGTGGCTTTCAGAGAGAATGGTGGTGTTGTGCAGCATATGACTCCCTACTGCGCATACCTACCTAGTAGTACATGCACCCACTGCACCAAGCAGAACATACATCGAATATCGTCTTTGTATCCAACACGCACACAATGACATGGAGCAGCACCCCGTATTAGTCATCTAACCCATCCAGGGTAGAGATTTAGAGGCTTAGATCCTGCTGCGTGCCGGGTGCAGGCTGAAATGTGGCTTTGCGCGCTTCCGTGTCATAAAAGGTACCCGTGCCCATTGGCTGCTAGGCCAGGTCCCGGTGCCTGAGCTGAGCCTCCCCAAATTTCCCCCGCCTGCCAATGAGCGCTCTGCAGCCGTCTCTTCCACCATTTCTCTGTTGCTTTTTGTCCAGCCGCGCCAACAGCGCATCGCAGCCTGCGCCGCGCTTCTGGACGTGAGAGGCGGCCAAAGGAGAAAAAGACACAGCCGCCCAAGCGACCATGCAGGTACGCGGTGCCGAGACATGAGATACTTTTCGACATGAGGCGCTTCCAGTTGGCGGTGGTGGGGTCTCGCGCCTCTGCGGCCATTGGTCAGCCGGTCGCCGTTGTCAGCCTGGGGGGACAAAGAGCCTCCGCACGCGCGGCTGTGGCAGGCGGCTCGAGCCTTTTCCTCCATTCACACTTCGACAACAAGCGACCACCAGGGATCCCGAGGCGCCGGCCGCCAACGAACCGCCCTGAACCGCCGTCAGGCAGAAAGACAACAAGCGCAGCGGGTTGGCTTCGCTCTCCTGATCTCAACCTCATGTCGTCATTCGGCGACGATTCTAGCCCGTCTAGATTGCGAGAGACGACGCTGATGGGGGGCTGAAAGGGGGATTCATGGTTGCATTTCCGTCGCTTGAGCTTCTACATATCTGTTGCCCAATGGGAACTGCGCTTGTTGTTGTCCGCGTTATGTCGCTTGTTTAGCCCATGGTCCCATCATCTCTGATGATTCCAATGCCACCACCGCCTCTTGTACTACTGCAATCAAGCATGCTTCTTGCGTTGGTCCTCGCGCTTGCTAGGTTTCGTCCGGTCAACAAATCCGCGCGGGCGGTGCCGCGAAGGATGGGACAGCACCATCGGACTGAGACTCTGATGCATACTTACATGCAGAGTTGTTCCACACCCCCCTTGGACATCATGTATGACTTGGCTGCACCGTCAATCGCTCAATTGCATCAAGCTTTTCTCCACTCCGGCCTGACGCACTTGCTTGTCTTTGCCATATCATCAAGCAAGGACTGGGATCACGATGAAGGGGGTGGCGTGTTTACGGGATAGCCCGCTCTTCTAGCTATGCGTTTGTTGGTTGTGACCTGCAGCTAGAATGAGTTGTGATGAACCCATCCATCAACTAGTCTCCGGTGAGGTATTGCCGATGATCGTCTGTACAACAATGTTGCTAGTTTGCTGAGCACATGCCGCGGCCGCGTTTACGGCCCCCTGATCTCGCTGTCTGCCTTTGATCTCCGCCTCGCTGCAAGGTCGAAACTATCGAGCTTCCCAACAAAGACCACCTAGGTTTGTGGCGGCATGTAGGTGACTGCTAATTTCTCTTATCAGTCCTATTAGTTGCTAGTTGCATTGAGCCACTTATTGCTATTAGCCGCTATTGTCTGTCACTCTCATTTATTACACGACCTCTAGGTCCAGAAGGAGGTTGGTCGATAGTTCACATGAAGAGCTCAAGGACGCGGCCGACGATGCGGCCGATCCCTTACCTACGGCTCTCGCGATCTTCCCGTTCAAAACTCAATGCGGCCCTTCATGCGGCCTTGGGAATTGCCGCACTCGGCAATTGAAGCCTCGCGGCCAAACTCATGGCCGCCTCCGAGCAAGGTGATCCTCCCATCAGCCCAGATCAGCCGACACGGCTTACAACAGATACCGGCCGTGCAATGGCGCAGCAATACTTGTGCCTTTCTCAACGTGACCTGCAAGGCATGATTCAATTGCCTCATTATTGGAGCCAACGCTGGTCTCGGTGCCTTATAACTCCCGTAAGGATACCAATCATAGACTACACCATGACAGCTAGTTCCACTTGCGGCTCAATGATCCAATATCCACATACAATTCTCAACAGCTTTAGCCCTAGTACCCTTTTTCTCTGCTGAAATCTGCTGATATTCTTCTCTGAGACATAAGCTAGGGCAGCGTCACATGGGCTAATAGCAGCCCTAGACCAACAAACTACACATTGATGCTTTGAAGTAGCAGCTTTATCAGCTCTTACATTTAATTGTCTTGATCTTCCTTACCTAAGTTTATTGTTACAAGCATGCACTATTGGTTAGATTTATAATTGCTCTGCTACTTACGACTCCTACACAAATATAGCTCTTCAAGTACTATAAAGCATAAAACGCTGGAGCCGCCAGTCATTACTACGACTCAGGTAGCTGATTGACATCTTGTTTATCAGGCATGAAGCGACCAAAGAGTTGGCAACACTAAATTGAAAGTTGATATCAAGACCACCTCCTATCACAAACTTTGATTGCCACACCCCATACCCTTCTATCACGGCTGGATAAAGGAGTCATCGTGCTCAACCTCGGAACTTCTGCGAGGCAATCGAATGTTGGGGGCTAGATAATCTTGGCTGCAGAACAAAATGTCATCAGTGCATGTCTAGATCGACGCCGTACTTGTCTCGATTTCTAACGTCTTCGGGAAGGAACTGACTCTATGGTCTTGGGCAGCCGCAGACGATATCCATTATATCCCACATCGGCTGGAGCAACTGCAAGACTAGACCAGAAATGTCCCTTCCTGGAAGACCAACGACCAACAAAACAAAAAATATTAATCCCTGAGCTTGCCGCGCGTATTACCAGCTAAAGAGACGCGGGCGCCCGTCCATATGATATCCAACAGATGCAATGAGCATTTTTTTCCATCCATGAGCGTGACACTTTGGCGGCTACGTCGAGGTTGCCATCCATGCCGAGCATCTCGATGCTACGCTACTAGGGCCCCGGGTGGTGGAACCAATCAGAGGCCGATTTAAGCGCTTGCGATTACCACTCGCGGTAAATTCGACCCGCTGAGGCTCGAAGAGCTTAAACCGAAATGGGGCTTTAGAGCTGCGTGTGGACGGCTCAGGGGACAACCTCATGTCAATAGACGCCACCAAAGTATGGCATATCGATACGACAAGCTAGCCAATATTCGTGAAGGATTAGCATGCCGAGGGCCAATAAATGGATTGGTTTAATGAACCAATATCCTTTACGTTATGAACTGAGCTATTTCACCGTGGAGCTAGTCGAGAGAGGAAGCAATAGCAGAACGGCAGACCGGCCCGATGCAAAGAGCACCATACAGACTTAATTCCGCAGAAAATGACCATTTGCATGGCTAATTCTGCATCTTGAACGAGTTCATCACCAACAGAATTATTTATTGGGTTAGATTCGAACAGAAGTTCGGCCGATAAACCTGCACCTGCACTGCGGATGTCTTATACACCCCCCCATCTCGAACCATGGATGATATGGAACGTTTAGTCTTTCTCCGAGGCCCATGTTTTTCCGATTAAAGTCTGTTGCTACCACTAATCATGCATATATGCCCTTTACATTACATATCATTCTGCTCGTATTTCGGAAAGCCGGACGGAAGGATCAGAAGTTCCGCTTAGTTCTGGAGCCGACGATGACCCCCGGTGTATCGGGGTACTCAGGCTATAACGTCAATATTATGTGCTCATATCTGTTGCAGACAAGTATGACAGACTCGATATAGCCAACAGCAGCACTTTATTATCGGCTTTTCTGCCAAATGTCTTGTCCGTTGGTGATGAACAGATTGTTCATTTAGCCACGGTTAAAAAGCTGGTATGCACCATGCATTAAAATAGAACAGCTGGATGTCTTGTTTGACTTTGATGTATTTTAAAGTAAGTCTATTTTGAGCAAATATTCATGGCTCCAAGTAGATAGTATGCGCACATTGCATTGCTCCAAGCTAACACACCTCAGCTACGGGCACTGACAGCTGACTAGCTGGGAGGTCCAAGGATTCCAAAAGAAACGAGAGTTCAACTCCGAATACTCAACACGAAACGAGGAATAATTCGAGGATGGTTTTTTTCCTCATTGAAGACTTGGGCGATGTTCAGGCACAGGGCCATTCCTTTCCAGACGTGACACCCTCCATAGATAAGAAGAATATATCATCATAAACACAATGTATTGATGACTAGGTATCTAGGACGGCATTTACAACTTTTATATATTAACAGGTTGTGGTTTAAGTAAGTTTATATCTATCTCTTTATATGCAATCAAAGCGAAGAGAGTTGCAGATTGACGAGAGAAATGTACTATCATACTTATGCTACTCTAACCTGCGCTCGGCAAATTTTGTGGGAATATGGCACGATTCATAAGTATGAAGAAATACACAGTCACGAATATAGTGTACTGACAACGTTATAGGAAGGCATGTTCAACTTTCTATATACAATTGAAAAGGAACGGCTCGGGTAAGCGTTTATATCTCTTGACTTACGATCAATGCTGAGGTAGTTGCAGATTTGAAGGGGAAGAATTCACTGCCACGTATAAGTCACCTCAATAAGCACATTACAAGTTTTTATGAGGATACCCCATCGCCTCTCTTCAGTTATCCATGTGGCGCCAGCTGAAGCTTATATACTATATATATGTCGATAGGTAGTGTTACAAGGTTCGTTGGTTTGCCACGGCATAGAGGTATATCTACCCATGGTACATTCTCTGTTATGCTATTGTTCATTACTTTATTCATGATTTCTTCCAGTTACTTGCTACTACAGTCGTTGCTGACTATACTTTTTTGGTCAGCTAGCCCGTGCTAGCTTCCAAATTCCTTCCAGCTAAGTATAGGGGTGCTCTATGCCTCATTATGATCGTCATTGACACTGACAGCAGCTTTAAGCCGTAATGCAGCCATTGTAAGTTTGCCGCTACTACCCGCTCTCTACTTCATCTCATCGTCATTGCAGGACTTCAATCTTCACAAGCACATGTCAATTAGGCATAGCGACGATGCCATGCTCGGCCAGCTTCGGAATGCAAGCACCCCTTAGTCTCACGAAGATATATCGGAATTGAAGTGGCATGACCCGGCACGGATATAACGTCAAAAAAACAATCAAAAATCCTAAAGAAAGATTTTATATCCTTCAATGCCAGAGATCTCAGAACAATCCAGATCTTGTCTCCCCCGCATTCTGCATTGGCCCACCACAGAAACCCGAGGCCAGGCACATGGCAGCGCTGGGGTTGGCATGTTCCCGACCAGCGGTTCCGAAAAATCCCTTTGGCTGCCGGGACGGGCATCCAATAAGCCTCCAGCATCAGCCGGGCCTACGGTATCTACCCCGGATCGACTTGCGATTCTGTAATACTGCCGTCCGAGCATCAAGTGGAGCTCGGCTTCCGTGACATTACAACTCCATTTTTGACATTTGAATCTCGCGCCGTGGCACCGCCTTAACCTCCCGGAGCTCACAAGCCCGGCCGCCTCACCCAAAGGTGAAGAACGGCGCGGTCCCTTGTCATTCGGCAAATCTCTGGCTCTTTTTTTATGCTTTTATGCAAACTGAACATGGCAACTTGCTTTATACCCAATCAGCGCTAGGGCTGTTTGAAATTCGCACGTGGGCTCTCTTATCTCCAGTTCTCTTTGCCGCGAAGACCGCCAGGCCGAAAGAACCGGGCCAGAAGCCAGGACAACCTGAAAAAAAAATGAGACCTACCTAATTGGCGTGGGGGGAACCATTCTCAATCATTGGCGCTGCTAGGGGAAGGGGGGGCCATACCAGTACTTGCATGAGAGCAACGCGAATGGTCCAACCGTTCCCTGCCATTGTTCACAGATGCCTATGCAGCGGGCAACGCGAAGCACAGTCCTGGACCCAATGACGAGTCAGCGAGGGCCACCGTTCTATGTAGAAATCCAGAGAGGGTGGGAACGCGTCCCGTTCACATGATGGGAGTGAGGAATTGGGCTCTGAGGCAAAAGACAGGTGGGAGGCGAATCCAGACAGTGAGTGGTAATAGTATGTCGTCAGATCCTCGGCCACGTCTCAGCCCCCGTCTCAATGACATACTACTGCTCCGTACTTGTGCTTATACCATCCCCATGACAATCTCTCGACATCCGTGCTCCCGATCTTGCGCGGGTCCCCCGTGTTGTAGGGGTTGACGGCCTAGCGCCAGTAGCGGCTGTCCAGAGTTACGTACGTACCTCCTTGAGCTGCAAGTTGCCGTGACACCAGTGCCGAACTCTGCGAGCATAAAGAGCACGCCATCCGCTCCTTGTTCTTAGAAAGGGCTCTCTTTCTCTGTTCTTCATTCCTCCATCTTCTAATAAATTCCCAAGATTAAACTCATCTTCTCTTGCTGCAAACCTATCTTGTGAAAAGCTCTTCCGTGTCCCTCTTAAGAACAACTCTCATAACTCACTCACCTCTCTATTTACCAACGGTTTATACATACACACAAAATCTACAAGATGTCTATGGACTTTGCCCGTGCCGCTCTGGCTGAGCGCCGACCTTCCTTCTTCCTCTCACTGGCACCTACTACTTCTTCCTCCTACCCTCAACCCGATAGACGGCCTTCAGTTACCGAGAGCCCAACCAGACCACGACGGGCCTCTATCAGCTCCCCAACCGGCCTTCGAGTCCTGAAGCTCAGCCCTGTTTACTATGGCGAGCACATCGGCCAGAACAAGGACGACTTCTATGACGTCCCGGCCTCTCCAGAAATGCCACCATCCTCCTTCCTCTCACTCGCGCCGGCTACCTCTTCTTCCTATCCTCAGATGCCCTCCAGCCGCTCCGGTGCTATCCCTGAGAGGCGACGCTCTTCGTCCAGCTCCACCACCGGCTTCAGGGTGCTGAAGCTGGGACCCGTCTACTGGGGTGAGCACGAAGGCGACCACAAGGATGACTTCCATGACATTCCCGCCTCCCCTTAAGACAGCAGCTAAGGGCAACCAACACAAAACACATCTTGGGAAATTAGCGTGATCTTTTTTTATTTTTCTCTATATGGAATGGAGCGAGCGAAGCTACTGTCATCATTATACTAAAAAAAAGTTTTCGGCGACACACACACACACACACACGCATAAGACAAGTCCAAATCCGCTATCAAAAAGCTGCAGGAAATGACTCGAGGGGGAGGATTCTTCACTCTCCGTTGGCATTTGGCGGCTTTCCTTAGCGCCTCGCACGCTTGGCTTGGCATATCTTTTCTTAAAAATGAATGGGATCGATGGATCAATGGACCGATTGAGCGACTTGGGTTTTCTTTTTTCTTTTTTTTTCTTCTTTTACTATTTGGCCAATTGACTGGGAAAAGAATGTAACAGTTTGACAAGTGCCTTGTAAGGGCCTATTTTGGGAAACACACTTAGTCTAGAAAGATTGTACTACAAGAGGCAGATCTTGGAGCAAAGAGGCTTAGCAAGATTATGCAGTGACAATACACAAGAAATTCGAACAACACACACATCCTACTCCTCCGTACTACTGCTATCAAACCTGTGACCTGCTGCCTTGATCCTTTTTTGCGGCGGTGCCGACACATCCTGCTCTAACGTGGGGGATTATGTCTCTGCTGGAGCAATGCTGTTGGTGGGAAGGCAGGCGAATGTCAGTTTAAGCTTGAAATGCAGTGTCTGAGGCCAAGTCCAGGGAGTCTTGCTGTCTCCAACTTTGATTTTTTTTTTGTATCACTTTAGACTGAGACACGGTGACGAGGCAGCTTGGCAGAATCATCAATCCATATGTTAAGCCGTACCAATTGTAAGACTTGCTTATGAATACGACTTGCTTTTGTGCTTCTACAAGGTGCCATTCGATGATGTACTAGAGAAAAAGAGAGAAACAGGCATATTCCAGGGGGGCAGGGGGTTGCTTAATCTCAGCTGCTCACTAATACGCCTGAGATGGAACTCGTGTTACTGCATCTCCATAGAAAAAGATCTCACAGTCTGTTCCGGCTCTTCCACTCGACCGTCGCCGGGGATAGCCGAAAGAGGCAAAAAGAGAAAAGAAAAAAAAGTTCAATAGTGTGCCATGTGCTATAATTGTACTATACAATAGTAATACTACTAGAAAGAGATGAATTTAAAAGAAAAAAAAAATTCTCCTCCAGGAATAGGTAATAGTGGAAGAAAAATCGTTTGCTTTTTATGCAAGCATAGCATGATCTGGGAAGATGGGGTGGTGCGCCACGGCTAGAAAAGGCTACCGTATGCCGAGGCCAGGCCTGATTCCCGAGGCGTTGGGATGTGCGACATGCAGGGAAAAAAAAAAAAAAAAAAAAAAAAAAAAAAAAAAAAAAAGAGCTTCTGGACCCTGATGGCATGTACTACCTGCTCGGGGTACCTACTCGCGAGCAAGTCTGCGCAAGGTCTCTTTTTTCGCCTGCAGGGGGCGAGGGGGGCTTGGGTGAAGCGGACGAGGGGAAGCTGTTTCATCATTCTTACTGCCACAAGGAGATAGATGGGAGGTTTGCCTCTCTGTCTGAGTTGCGATTCCTTTTTTTTTTTTTTTTTTTTTTTGAGCTGCTTTTGCTGCTCTCGTCACTTTTACTTTCTTCCTTTTTGGCTGACGCAATTGTAATACGAATACTAATCCCCAGAAGCAGAGCTACCAACCGCAATCCTCTAGTGGTTGTTTTCTTCGTGTTAGTGGCCAGTGAGAAGCAGCTCCAGTGCGGGGAGGGGCCAGCAACAAACCCCCACGCCTTGTGCTCCTGTCTCTGCTCTCGTCTTCCTCCCTCCCTCGTTCATTTCTCATTGTGCTTGGCATCGCCTCCCTGCGCTGCAAAAGCCTTGTGTGCCTACTTGTACTCTGGCTCTTGTGCACTCAGCCAATAGCAGCGGCGCTGGTTACGGCTATGGAGTACAGCCAGGCCCTAGCACGCCGAAACGGCCGTCTCGCAGTTACAGCTAGCGAGTACGCGGCGGTTACATTGCAAACTTGCGGTGAATGATGGGGGAGGGGAAGTAGACGGCGAGTAACGCTTGTTGGATACGGATGTATTATGGGACTGCCAATCAAAGGGGTTAGTAGTACAATATCTCCGGATGTATGTGCCAAGATATGGAGATGAAGATATGAAGAGAATTCTCAGCGCTGGGGGGAGTCTAGAAGAGTGCGGTGTCTACGATGGCTAGAAGCCACGCCCACGGAGATTCACTTGGGCTGAACGCCACCAAATAACCAGTACATACCTACGTACATAGTATCTTACCATGGTTGTTGATATTGGCCAGTAGAAAACTCCGTGCAGCTGCACACACTCATAAGATTAGGAGGTGCTGGTACAGCCAAGCACTTGCCAAGTCTCCGTCGCCAAGCCGAGGAAGGGGTGGCGGACCAGCAGATATGGACGAGGCAGGCACGTTGCGCAAGCATTGGCAGGAGTTGGACCCAAGCCAAGCTCTCTGTACAGTAGTCTACATGCTTGTAGGTACCTGCACCTCCCTAAACAGATGCTAGATTTGGGAATATTCCATCTTCGGTAGGTAACTTAGCTTGCTCACTCTCAGCCAGTAGGTGCCTTGTTCTATCTCACTGCTTCTTAGTATTTCGTTTGGAGCATCTCTTGTATGCAAATAGCTAACTGGGGACGGAATGGGGCAGCAGTTGAACACAAAGAGCAATACCGAGCATTGCCGAGTGCCCCGTCATGCCATGGTCCCTCCTTTTCGCCATCGCCGAATCACATCTCCAGCAGTATACTGGAGTATTGCGTCGCATTCAGCGGATGCCTTGGGACGGGGCCCTGATCCGATCAACCAAAGCCCCCACATGAGATCTCAAGAGCAGAGAAGCTATGACCAGGCTTAGCCCTTAAGCCTTAGCCTTTTATCCCTGCTAGTCGAGCTGGTTAGTTGCACAAAATCGTGTCGACTATCTCCAGCCATCCTATTAGTCCAGAGATTGCAGTAATTCAGCAGTACAGAGTGCTATTTGTTGACATCTGATTCGTCGTCCCCAAGAGCTGTGAGCGCTTTCTTCAAAAGGAGTCGTTATTTCTCTGAAATGGGGCTGGATTGAACGCCCCCATTGGTGCTGACATCACAAAGAGAACCGCTTGAGCCCTACAGCCCAAGTATACCTACTGCTTGTATGCGAGTGCACCCATGTTCAGCTGACCGCTTAATACCTTGCATATGTCCGCTTTCCCTTGCTCTTTTCTCTACAGCAGCTTTGCTGCAAATGTTCTAAAAGTACATCTAAAGTACATCTATGACAGCAATTCAACAGAGTGAGAAGCTTCATGTTGACATTTTCAGTTGTATCAGCGCTATACGGTTCATGAAGTCAATTTATCACGTATCAGCTGAGTAAGAATCAGACCTGTCACCAGCCACTTGAAGTTTATCCATTACACCACGATATGCTAAACCTTATCAAATATTCACACATACTTGGTTCAAATTTAACACAGCGTTTTTATTCGTTTTCTTCTACCCTCATTGCAAGACGCAGATCTATGGAGCCCTAAAAATAGGAACCACCATCAACTCAATCCCGTATAATGTCCGATGACATCTTGGCTCCATTCATTCTTTCCCCTTGCTAGGATTGCCCCTCCAATACGTTTATTAGTTTTTGGAATGACAAAGCATATAATATCTGGCGGGCCAGCCTCAGATGCCGAAATATAGCATGATATAGGGGATTCCATGGAAGAAAATTATAGGCAAAAGTAGATAGTAAAGCTCAGCTCAGCTCAGCTCAGCTCAGCTCCCTACGAGATTCCAACTAGTACCCACAAAGGCATTGTTCATCTCTGTACCTGGTTTTGACCACTACGATGTTGCCTTGGCCCCGGCAGCGGCAGCAGGCAATTCGGCGTGGTCTTCCGCCGTTGCAATGCACACAGTGGATAGAGGGAGCTTGGCAGCAGTAGACCCAACATCGTCCACGGCAGACATTGCACGACACTTGGACTCGCTCTTCTGTTGATAGCTTAAACCAGCCGGTGCCGTTGCACTCTTCACAGGTAGGATTTGGTTTCTCATCACGGGAACGGTCAGAGTCTATGGAGGAACCGCTTCGGGTTGAGTTGCTTCTGCTAGAACGGGGCATTCTGCGACAGGGAACTAGCCTTGAAAGACCCTGGACAAAATGGCTTCTATTCTGTAATGGCGATTAGTGTGGCAAATGTGAGATTCTTGAGGCTTTGAATTAGAAGTTGCCCGATTTGAAGATTCAAATGAAATTCCTATGGCTTGCGAGGCTTGCAGATTGCGGTCGTGTTGGTTTACACGCAGGCAATAGTTTAGAACGCCGGGCAGTACTTATAAGAACCCTTTGGAGTTGCTGGCGATGAAGCGAAAAAAAAAAATATGTTTGATAGCGGCATTTCTACACTTCTTCATTGCTCAGTTTCGCGAGGTTTGCTCCATTTTACCGTCACTGTTGTGTATCGTGACACTTGAGAGCGGTTTTTAATGGCTCCCATTGTAAGTCAATATGTCGCGATGCTACTGCGAATCTCAATAATGACGAACAAAAAGCACATGAGGAACGAAAAAGGAAAAAATGAAAACAGTAACAGTCTTGACAAAAGTATTCGGGTTCTTTGCTACAATTCATTTTGGCGAGCTGTGAGTCGCGACTGTGGGGAAGAAAGCCATTGAAGCATTGACTCACATACACATGAAGCCCAAGCGGATAACTTGCGATGGTGTGGAAAAGGTGTGGAAAAGGAGGATCGTTAATATGCTTGCGAATTTACGAATACCAAGGGAAAAAAAAATCAAGGCGTGCTTTGCAGGAACAGCTTGGTGCGGTAATCGTCATGGGTTCTAATGTACAGAATACTCCTCAGCTACTGTATCATATATGTCCGATAACCCAACTTCAAAAGCGTAGGCCGGTGATAGTCCTTCACGCCATTGGCAGGCAGCCCAAGGTTTTGGAAACTGTACGTGCCGCTTCTGACAGATTTCTATTGCTAAACTAACGTTCAACCCGGCTATTCAGCGTCTATCTTTTTGAAGTGGTAACTCTAGCACCCTCACAATGAAACAATTCTCAAGTTATAGCTCTAACTATGCGAGATAACCGTGTCAAGGTCAGCCCGAGAAAGAATTAGGGTTAGAAGATACATTCAGAAAAAAATTACAACGACCGCTTATATCAGTATAAGGAGAACATGCTATGGACCATATAACCACACTCTATTGTAACTTACACATGCTTTCCTCCTTTAATAATCCTTTCTTTTCGACAATTATCATCGAGATTCCATTCTACCTCGCAATATAGCTTGCAAGCTTGGTGCGACGTCGAATTCATAAGACCCAGCTCGTTCAATATAGGTCCACAGCAACAATCTCCTCCACAAGACACTCTACATTTCCGCATGCCATCCAACAGCCCTCCTCTTCGCCTCCGGATCAACCACTCTCAAAATCTCCCTCCAATCAATCTCCACCACCTCCTCGTCCTCTTTCTTCGTAGCATCGTCACAGCCATCTCTGACTCTCATAAAGGACTTCAATATGCAATCTCCTCCTTGATGAAAGTCACACCATGCTCGATCATGCCTTCCCTTGACTCTCAAACTCGCCATTCGTATACTCGGATCCGCCAACAGCCTCACCAGTCCTTCCAGCGGCGGCTTCTCAAACATCGTCTTCTTCTCCCTCAGAAAAGCTCTCGAAATCGACTTGGACCTCTCCTTCGTTTCGGTGCTATAATCCACCAACAAGCTCAAGTCACTCAGATCCCCTCTCACAGCCATATCCTGTAAGAACGACCCTAGTTCATCCCACAGCCACCCTCTTAGTTTGTCGATTCTCATCTCCAGCCGGTGCACTCTACGCCTCGCCTCTTGCGATAGGAGGAGGGACGGGCCACCCGTGTGCCGTAGCAGGATATGGTTCTGCGTCTGTTGCCTGCCGCTCCATTCCGCATCGCCAGGTAGATCCTCTGCGGCGTTTTCTATGAACCGCCTTACGTGGGAGGCATGGCCCTCTGTGAGGTCCAACACAAATGTGTTTGCTGGCCCGTAAAATATCGGGTGAGCAATAGCGTACAGGGATGGATGGATGAGGAAGATGGGTATGGGGTTGATTGGGCTGGCGGTACAAGGGCATAGAGAGATGATGCCTCCATTTGGGGCTGTGAGCAGTGGCTGTAGGATCAGGGATAGGAGGTCGACTGGAAGGTCAAATAAGTGTAGAGGTTGAGATTCAGGCATATTGTGATGTTTCTAAGGGGGCCAAAAATAGAAAAAGTCGAGGGCGCTGTGTTGGCGCTTAGTTGTAACAGGTCGGTTGGCGTTGGTCAGCTATGAGTGTTATCAGCCTCCCAAGTCCGTCCCAGTAGTCGGCCAAAAGGCGCCTTAGGCTACCACAGAGGCCTCCTCTTGAGCTGCCGGAGTCCAAGAAAAAAAATAAACATACCGTTGGCAGATTTCAAACACTAGTACTGCAGAGTTACTCTCAGTCTCATACCAGAGATCACATCGATTGAGTGCATCACGAATGGGGAAAGCGGGGTGAGGCTCCCGTAAATAGGTGGGCTGGAGTTTACTCCCAGAGTTTGGAGCACATGCATTTACCTACCAGGTACCTACTAGGCCTAGGTAGGTACTAGTATATAGGTCGCGTGTACAGCCACACTTTATATACTCTGTACAGTAGTTCCAGGTAGACTTCATAAAGGGAGAGACGAAGAAATATCAACTCGTATTTCTATTTCGAAAAGTCAAGTTAGGGTGGGCGGATGGCCGCATTAGTTTCATAGTATTGGTACCGCACCAAAGTAGAAAGTATCGTTTCCTAAAATGTAATTACACTTGTCTGCTTGTATCATACATCCTCTTTGCGCTATTGCAATATACCAACCCCATGCATCATAAATCAACTTTCGTCCCGCCAGTAATGCAAAAAAAAAAAAAAAAAAAAAAAACACAATCATCTCAAAATAGATGCAAGATTAGCAAAATTCGTACATATCCTATGCAATGCATGGCAAACAAACAGGCATGAGCAAGCATTCACGACGGAACAACAGCACTCGGGGCCAGGATCATTTTCAAGTTCACGTTCCAGTGACGAGTTTGCTTTCCTCCGCGAATTCCATTTATTTGCAATCTGATTCCAATCTGGGCTCTCAATCACCTAGATAGTTTTTATGAAAAACTTTTCATCTTCGCGTCTAGTATACATGTCAGCCGCAAACCCACCATCAGCCGTTTCTAATATCTCCGCTGAGAGGATCGCAAATTGACAAAACCATTTGTATTTTTTTGTGCAGGTATTTCTTTTTTATCCACTTTTGGCTTTTGCTACAGCCTGCATAAAACGTCTATCATGCTGAAGTCCTCACAAGCCTTCCACCATGAGAACAATAAGAGAGAGAGAGAAACACGCGCAAATAAAGAAAGGGGTAAATCGATAAAACCAAGGGCAAAAAATGTGCCCTGTATGCATTATAAGATAAATCAATCGTTAGCTGGGGAATTAGGTGAGCTACAAAAATGTTAGTCAATGTTCGTATTGAACGAATACTTTTCCCATCAATGTTATCTGGGCATCGCTTACTATTGGTTGCCTGAAGCTCCCGGACCAGGAGTCCGAGGAGAAAATGACGGTGAAGTGGGCGAATAGCTAGGGCTAGTTGGAGATTGCTGCGACCCAGGACTTTTGGAGAAGCTTGGACTCGTTGGCGAGTAAGCCTCTGGGGATGTCGGAGACCACGAAGGAGAAGCAGGAGAATATGATGGAGAAGTAGCGCCTGCACCATGCAAATTAGGAGAGGCAGGGCTATAGTTAGGACTAGCAGGCGAATAGCTAGGCGAAGTGGGAGAGTTGAATTGTGCCGGCGACGTAGGCGAGTAGTGTCTCGGCGATGAAGGCGATGCAGGCGAGTAGCTTGGCGACGTTGGGCTGTAGTTGGGGCTGGCAGGGCTTGTCGGTCGCAGCATCGGTGAAGTAGGCGAGAAGGATGGCGAAGAGGGACTGAATGACGGAGACGACGCATATCGGCCCATTCCACCATCGATCATGGGAGATGTTGGGGAGTATCCAGTATTGGGTGACGAAGGAGAGTATCCACCCATGCCTGAACTGAACGGCGATGTGGGAGAAGTGCTGAAGGGGCTCGTCGCTCCACGCATGGAGTAAGGGCTCATAGAGCCAATACCACCAAAGCCACCACCTCCATACTCCGTTCCAAATCCAGGTGGTGTCTCCGAACCTGCACCTTGGATGGGAGAGAAGTTTCCAGCGGCAGGAGAGTTGAGGCTGAGGTAGCCAGAATCGCCCATAGGAGATCCTGTATCGTAGGGCGTAGCCGCACCCTCGACGTCTCCCTCCTTGACAGGCATGCCTGGCATGAGGCCCATGCGAGAGTTGTCCGAAATGACTGTTTCCAGCATCTTCGGATCCAAGAAGACGTCAAAGTGGCCAGTACCCATGGGAGCCATCTGGCCGAGCATAACGTTCTCAGAAATGCCACGGCAGTCATCAAGCTCACCAGTGGCAGCTGCCTCCAGAAGAATTTCGACTGTCTCCTCGAATGAGCAACGCATGAGCGCACCTGTATCTGCCCGGTTAATACCGTGTCGAGTGACAGCAGATATGCTTCCTCGGTAAGTCATAACATCACACAGCAGAGCAATATGTCGATGGTTGACATAGGAACCGTCAAAGGCCAAAACAGCTGTCAACTCCTTCACCAAGGCAGCTCGAGTACCTTCAATGCCAAATACTTCAATGACCTGCCAGAGGTCATTGGTATAGGTTCGCGTAGGATCAACTCCGGGCACAGCCAAGACCTCACGGAGGGCTGAACCACTGGTATCTAGGTACCACTGAGTGCAACGAGGATCGTCCTTAAGTGCGAGCTCAGATCCATCAGCCGCCTCGACGAGACGAGTGCCCTTTGTCAAGAAAGCCCTCTCGACGCCAGGCACACCACGTAGTGTCAGCGTGTCTAGGAGATGGGCCTCGAGACGCTTAAGCATCACATCATCTTCAATCTTCTTCTCGCCATCATCATCCTTTTCATCGCCAGCACGAACAGTGCGTATACGGATCACTTGTTCATCAGCATTGTTGTCGCTGAAAATAACGGCCAAATCGTTAGGATATTCTTCCTTGATTCGCTGAGCAACGTCGTCAATCTTGATTTCCTTGTCAAGCAATTTTTGTCTATCAAGCGTGATGCGCAGAAGCCATCTGGACTGTTGGTCGATGGTATCTTGGCTATCATCCGGAATCAAGAAGTAGGACTCGACCATATCGACATCCTCTGCAATGGTTGTAGATTGGACATCCGGATCATAGTAGATCTCTGTGACTGATGTAATCGATCGGAGGTTGGTGTACTCGACCAAACTTCGCAGCTTCTTCGCTTGCTCCTGTTTGGCCAGGGGAGTATCCAAGTAGACTGCCATGCTGGGTGTTTTGATGTTCTTGGCAAGGTTGAGAATTTCCTTCAAACGAGGCACACCAAGTGTGACGTTCTTGGAAGACACACCAGCAAAATGGAAAGTATTCAGCGTCATCTGAGTGGCGGGTTCACCAATGGACTGAGCCGCAAGAACACCAACCATTTCACCAGGGTTAACGAATGACCGGTCCCATCTGTTTTGAAGCTCACCGAGTACGTGATCAAACGCGAGCTTGTTCAGACGATGCTCCTTGACTACTTCTTTGAAGGCAAGTCGAGAACGAAGAAGAGCTTTGAAGAGAATTGTAGCGCTTGCATCTGCCTCCTTTGAAATCGGATCATCGCCTCGAACAATCTTCAGTTTGCTAATGACATCTCTCACAACAGGAATGACATCAGAAGGTCTCAAGTTACTCCTATCATTCGCCTTAACGTTGAACACACGCTTGGCAGTCTCAATCATTCGCCCAATATTCAGTGGAAGCTGCATCGCCTCTTCACCCATCTTTGCGCGGTTGATTTGTCGCACCTCACGACGATCAGCAACCAGGGCATCCCACTCCTCATCGAGAAGAGCCATAGAAGCCTTGTCGCCGGTCAACTCGTTGCCATATTCGTAATCCTTCCTGAACCACTCAGGGGGGCTGGCCAAATCAAGGCGATACTTCTTCTCAAAGGCCTCATCAGACATCTTCAAGATACCAAGCTTCTGCTTTTCAATGCACATGGCATCAAGACCATCTTCACCGTAAAGGAATTGAATAATATCACCCAAAGAGTTACGGACGGTTCCATCGTATTGAGCATTGAGATCTTCCAGAGCTTTGACGAGACGTCTCTGGATGTAACCAGTCTCAGCTGTCTTGACAGCAGTATCAATAAGACCTTCACGACCAGCCATGGCGTGGAAGAAAAACTCTGATGGAGTAAGACCACGAAGATACGAGTTCTCTACGAAGCCGCGAGCCTCAGGAGAGTAATCGTCTTTGGTGAAATGGGGAAGCGTTCGGTACTTGAAGCCGAATGGAATACGCTTTCCTTCGACAATCTGTTGTCCGACGAGCGCTGTCATTTGAGAAATGTTGATGGATGAGCCCTTGGAACCGGACTCGGCCATGGTAACAGCGTTGTTGGAATCCTTCAAACTCTTCTGCGTTGTCGTACCAGCCTGGTCACGAGCCTGGTTCAAAGCCATAGACACCTTGTTCTCAAACGTAGCTCGAACATTCATACCAGGCAAAGCCTCCAGCTCATTGGCAGTAGCCTGAGCCGTGAGTCTGGCAACTTCGGCCTTTTGTGTGTCAATATGCACTTGGACCTTTTCGATCGTTTGCTTATCCGGGATGGTATCACCAATACCAATACTGTGACCGTTTTGCAAGAGCCAGTAGGCAACCACTTGCTGAACACCATTAAGGAACGCCATGGCACCTTCTGGACCTAGTTCATTATAGCAGAGGTGGATAACACCGCCTGAGGCAGAACCAATATTCTTCTTCTTCATGAGACCATAAATCAGCTCGCCAGCTTGGATCAGCAGTCCAGTATCCTTGAGGGGGTTATCAGCTTTGTCTTCCGGGGCATTCAAGCTGATTTCCTTGGGAATGACCATGCTTATGATCTGCTTGCCAGTCCAACGAGGCCTCGGTTTCAGGATAGCAGGCTGGGGAATAATACCATCCCAGTTGGGAACCCAAAGCATTAGATTCATGACTTGATTCTTGTCAAGGAAAGTATCACGTCGGCAGATTTTGTAGGCACCAGCAAGAGAGTCCTGAACAATACCCATCAAAGGACCGTTTTTCTGAGGTGAGACAATGTTGTTGGGGACCAGACACAGTTCTTTGACTTCGGCGCGAGTCTCTTCACTCTGGGGAACGTGAAGATTCATCTCATCACCGTCGAAATCGGCGTTGTACGGTGACGTAACAGACAGATTTAGTCGGAAAGTAGAATAAGGCATGACTCGGACACGATGTCCCATCATGGACTCCTTGTGCAGCGAAGGCTGACGGTTGAAAATGATATAGTCACCGTCCATTAAGTGACGCTCAACCTTCCAACCATACTCCAGTGAAATTTGAGCTGCACGCCTATGGTGTCGCAAATCAATACGGGTACCATCAGATCTGATAACATACTTGGCACCAGGATGCTCGTTAGGACCGTTCTCGACTAGCTGATGGAGCTTGCCGATGTTGTACGGCGTTACCGTCTCAGGATAAGTCAGGGTCCTAGCAATGCTGCGAGGAACACCGACTTCGTGTAAAGACAGGTTGGCATCTCCTGTGATGACAGTACGGGCGGAAAAGTCGACACGCTTTCCCATCAAGTTGCCTCTCAGACGACCTTCCTTACCCTTGAGACGGGCACGAATTGCCTTGACTGGACGACCGCTCTTCTGAAGGGCACGAGGCTGGCCAGCAATATCATTGTCCATGTAGGTTGCGACGTGGTATTGGAGCAGCTCTTCGAAATCTCGCGCGATATGCTGCGGCGAGCCCTCACGAATAGCTTGCTTGACATTGCCGTTGGCACGAATGATATCTCCGAGCTTGTAGGTCAAGTCATCTTCGTTTCGCATACCAGTTCCAGTACCATCCATGGAAATGGAAGGACGAACGGGAGGCGGAGGGACGGGGAGCACGGTGATAATCATCCATTCCGGGCGGGCGTAGTCCGAATTAAGACCCATGTTGACAAGATCCCTTTCAGAAATGCGGCGAAGGATGCTGTGGGCCATCTCGGGGGTGATGGGAGCAGTCTCTTTCCTCTTGGGGCCATCCTCTTGAGCTACCTCGAAGGCCGCCTTCAGCTGAAGAGCAACCTGCCGCACTTGGGGCTGTACATTGCCGCAGCCGCCGTGGCTTTCAACAAGCGCGGGTTTCATGCCAGGCGCAAACTCTTCGTCTTTGTTCTTGTCTGTCCGATCCTCATTCTCGCATCTCCGCTTTTTCTTGCAGACAGCCCATACCCGCTTGAATCGGAGTTTTGCATCTCGAGTATTGATTGCCGCAACAAACTCAGGATCACTCTGGTAGATTTCAGGTTAGCATCCAGTGAGGCAAAGGCTTCATGGAAAAGAGAAGACCAACTTCATCAGCCAGCACTTTACTGCAGTTGTGGCAGACAATTTCCAGGATCTTCTTGACTTTCTTGATGAAGCCAGGGTGGTACACAGGCTTTGCCAGTTCAATGTGTCCAAAATGACCGGGACACTCGCCCATAGCCTGTGTACAGGTCTTGCACTTGAACTGTCGATCGATCGAACCGAGTAGAGGGTCATTGAGACCACCGTCGCGTGGCTTCGTGCCGCCTTCCTCCATCGTTTCGGGGTACAGAATGTGCGCCACGCTCATACTCTTGATCTCTTCGGGAGATAGGAGTCCGAATTGAATCTCCTGCACCGTCTTGAGCGGTGCGCTCGAGTGGGTAAAGTAAAGGTTCGCCATTTTCGAAAGTGTTATGAATTTCCAGTCGAATAACCGTAAAACTGCTAAAAAGGATCGGTGAGGGCGGTAAACGGAACACGCGCCTCGTAATCGCGGTCAAAGAGCAATACGTCGAGAAAAAACACGGAGTAATCGCAAGAAGTGACAATTTCTAATCACAACAAATCGGAAAATCGATGACAAAAGCGGTTGTCAGTCGCCAAGAGATGACGCTCTCTCGATCGCCAGTCCTGGCCAACAGGCCCAGGAGAACCTCACGGCAGGTCTCCCCCGTCGCCACCAGCTCTGAGGCCGTATAAACACGTAAATCGCAGGTCGGCGTCTCGTATCGTAGTTTTCGACAGTATTCCAGGTGCCAGAGTCGATGCCCGACACGCTTGGTGATGACTTTGGGCCGTGGGCAAAGTTTTGTCGTGGTCGAGGCAAGACAGTAGAAGAGGAAGCCTGAAAGTTCTGGACGTGAGGCGCCTGGTGCTTCGATGCCGCTAAGCCTTTACGGACCAACCACCTCCTTGCACCCGCAGTAATTGGTGCCTCAGGCCACAGCTTATTAATGTACCACTTTGCGCCACTCTGTGGACAGGACAACAGCGGGACAATAAAACTGCGAGCTGTCTGCTCAGCCTTTGCTAGGGCAAGTTCAGCATGATTTTGTCAGCCTTGAATCTTGATCACGCTGTGCCCCAACAAAGTACATGGCGCCGGCGTGACTCAGTTGGCCTAGGTTTCACATTAGCCTCACATTCAACGGTGCGTATCGGATACTCCGCGCCTCGTATGTTTTCTCCATCTCTCGCGTCATAAAGTACATACTGCCATGCATGATTGATACATCACAGTCACTTTCGCTGATGCAGATCATTGCATACATACAATGCATAAAGAGTCGATGCTATTCGGTTAAGCCTCGAACATCTATTACTACTTCTTTTTACTTCTTCCTCCTCCCCTGGCACCTCCCTTCTTACGCACAGGAGCAGACGACTCTGCTCCGGCGCTCAAGTCGGCTTGACTTTCTCCAGGGCTCCTCCGCCGCATAGTTCCAGTCGAAACTGCAACAAATTCGTCCTCGCTATCGCTCTCACCCAGGTTAAATAGAATAGGCATGCGAAAATTATCCAAACCATCTTCCTCCTTAGTGGGATCAGTCGCGAGGACATCTACATCCTCATCCTCAGCGTCGAGTCGCCTTCTATGAATTTCTTCTTGCGCATATATGTCGAACTCGTCCTCTCGCTCCATGTACTCTACATTCTCTTCGACCTCGGCAAAGTCTGGCGCCAGCGCCGACCACTTCTGAGGGCTAATGACGGACCAAATATATATACGGCCCGTTTCCAAGCCACAGGCTGCCAAGAGAGGCCGGGAAGGATGCCATTCGATAACGCCTTGCTCCTCTTTCGGATCTTTGAGCATGCAGACTAAACTGCCATGGTTTCTCTCCCAAACGTAGAGTTCGTGATTGTTGTAGGTGGATGCGGCCACATATTCACCCGTAGCGCTAAACGTGACGTGATTCCAAGACAGCTTGTTAACGACGTCTTGGAATTTATGCTCGAGGGGTAGCTGTATCGTATCCGGATCGAGGTCCTCCACCGAAAGATTGGGTATTCGAAAAGTACGAATGATACGGTCCTGTGAATTCACCAGTAAATCCCGTCCAGATCCCGTTATTCGCATCGTCGTAATAACTCCTGTGCATATTTTTTCTGAGTATATGATCTCGAGTGTCTTGGCATCGATAATATTCAATTTGCCTTTACTCGTCCCTGCGATAATGTGATCGCCGGTCGCGGTCCATATGGCAGACGTCGTCATCTGCTTGGCATCTTCTTTTGCTTGCTTCTCTTTGAGAGCAGCATCATTCTCAGTGTTTGATCGCTTTGGTGCAGACGGAAGAACGCGCTTGACATCGACGGGCTCCGAGATATCGACGAGCAGCGGCTGCTCTTCAAATAGAGACGCGACAAAAATATTACTAAATGAACATATGAGTCAATGGCGCAAAAAAGCAGTCTCTGTCAAGCGAAAGGTGGAATACACATACTGGTTCCAGGGATGGAGCTCAGCCATGTAAGCAGGAGCACGAAAGCGCACCTCTCGGTGTCGGTGCCCAGTCTCCAGGTCCCAAAGTATGGCTTTCCAGCCTTGACATGTTGAGAGCAGATAGCGTCCACATTTTGACCAGCTGAGGAACGTAATGCTCTTATTATGCCCTCTCATCTTTCGGGCGACACCCATTGTCTCCAGGTCCCAGATAACGACGGTTCCGTCTACTCGTCCGGAAGCAAGGTAGTCGCCCTTGCGGTTAAACCTCAGCATCGTCGCATGGCCGGACCGGATCGTGCTGGTCATGCTCTCAGGATAATCCTGGAGGAGGTAGTCATCTGAAAGAAGGAGATTCATCGTCGCGGTGGCAGGGCTGGGGCCTTTCGAGAGTGGCAGAACGGCATGGTAGACGGGGAAACGCGACAAGGCTGCGAGGAGCACCAGACGCCAGAGCAAAGAAGGGTCCCTCTCCTGCAAGGCTGACGAAAAGTTGCCCAGATGGCAGCCTATGCGCCACGCGAGGGGTGCATCTAATACTTCCGTCTCGAGGCGTGCGCCTAATGTGCAACAAGAAGCTGGAAATGCTCCACTGCGGGGATGCGCTAGCATGACGCACAAGTAAATCGAACAGTAGGTTCGATATCTCGCTGTAACAGTCAAAGTACAAAGCTTTTCTTTTCTTTGACAAAAGCTGAGACGCGTTTGCTCGATTCGCACGATGGCGAACTCAAAGTATGATGCTCCAACTCCATGGCTCCTGCTTGGCTAACTAATCGAGGGCTATTCTAGATTTGAATATGTTCGAAATTTTGAGCAGCCAGACTCCCTCATGCCCAATACTTGGGTTGTAGTGCGCATAGATGGGAGAGGATTTACCAAGTAAAGGCGCAAAATGAAACAGAATGATGTCTGTGGTGGTTTCTAACAGTTTCGTTCAAGAATGTGCGCCAAATATGAATTCGAAAAGCCCAATGACAAGAGAGCGCTTGATCTTATGAACGCAGCAGCCAAGGCTGTTGTGACTGATTTGCCAGAGATCACTATTGCCTACGGAGTTAGCGACGAATACAGGTACAATTCCTTTTTTTTTTTTCACTGCAAACTCATAATTTCCTCTGACCTAACACAATTTAGCTTCGTCTTTCATAAGACCTGCAACCTCTTTGAGAGAAGAGCAAGGTGCGAAAGAGAAACTGACCTACCCTACATTATGCACCTACTAAGAACTTGCAGCAAACTCGTCAGCACAATTGTTTCTACCTTTACGGCAAATTATGTCTATCTCTGGTCGACATACTTTCCGGACACTCCTCTCTCATTTCCTCTTCCGACATTTGATGGCCGAGCTGTCTGTTATCCGACAGTACAAAATCTCCGGGACTACATGAGTTGGAGACAAGCTGATTGTGAGTTAGCACTGACAAGATGAAATCAAACTGGAGCTAATTAAGCAGGCCATATCAATAACTTATATAATACGGCATTCTGGAAACTGATACAGCTGGGCGGGCTTGATAATAAGGAGGCTGAGAAAACCCTTGCTGTATGCGCCTCCTCCATTGTTATATGTGCATACTAACGTGTCGTCAGGGAACACTGGCTGCCGACAAGAATGAAATACTGTTTTCTCGCTTCAAGATCAACTACAACAATGAGCCGGAAATGTTCAAAAAGGGAAGCATAATATTTAGAGATGTGAGTTTCAGATCAGATCAAATTAGTTCCATTTACAGCTGACAAAATGTAGTATGAACTGGTCGAGCCCGGCAGTCATAATGAAGCAGCAGCAGCAGACGCCCTTGCGGAGCCGGTAGTGCAGTCAAAATCACAAGCCGAAAAGGATAAGAAGCGCAGAGCCAAAGCGAAAGTGGTGGTGGAGCACTTGGATATTATCAGGGACGAATTTTGGGACAAGCGGCCTTGGATTCTATCTGGCAAGCCTGGTCGACCGGCCAATCTATCCAAAGAAATACAAACTTGAAACGCTCTCTATTTGGGTATCCCTTGCGTTTGAAAGAAAGAAAAAGAAGCCAAACTCCCTGCTAATGCGCCGTATATGATTCCCCCCCATCCTAGTATCCCTATTAGTTTTTCTCCATCTTTAGTTCCTTTCGCTTGCGCTTTTCCTCCTTCCCGGCACGTCTAAGGAGTTTCTCTTCTTTTCCACTACTGCTAGAATCAGACGTGTCTTTCTTCGCCTCGGCTCTCTTCAGCCTTCTTTCAGCCTTCGCTGCTCTCCTCAGGGCTCGTGCCTCTTTTCGCTTCCTTTTCGCTTCCTTTCTCACTCTCTTCTCCTCTTTGCTTTCTTTCTTAGGTTTTACAGCTTTCGTCGCTGTTTTCTCATCGTCGCTCTTATCAGAATCGGTGCTTGTCGAGTCGTCTGTCGTTTCTACACTGATTGTTCCTTCAAGAAACCCGCCTCGCACAAAGGAAGCATAGACGGAGTATTTCGACACGTTTCCGCGATCCAGCGCGTTGAGCTTGCCAGTCTTGACGGTTTGGACGACTTGGCCCTTTTTGGAGGTATCGAGACCTTTCAATTGCTCATCAAAGGCGTTCATCCACCACATATCGCTTGTAAAATGTTTTGTGTTGCCAAGGCCCTTGGTGTTGGTCTTGCGATTCAGTAATAGAGGCTTTGCGAGGCCAATTGAATCGTCCGTCTTGTGTAGAGAATGGCCAGTTCCTCGCCAGCCCTGGGCGGAAAGAAGCGCGTGTGCATCCATTGTGCCAGAAGAATATGTTGCACGACTACCGTGCCCGAAGAAAGAAGGAAAGAATAAAGGTGGTTCTACCGTTTGCGACCGCGCGACATAATATTGAACAATTGGGAGCAAGGGTTGTTACCTTTAAGACGGCGCTCATGGTTGGCTGCTTAGAGAAAATGGTAATTTTTCTAGCGGGGCTAGTGCTTATCAGCGCTTATCATGCACGCTAGCTTGAATGAACAGATCCCTGCAAGCTGCGGCAAGCTGAATGGCTCTTAGTTTCAACTAATGCTTCTCTAGCCAGCTCTTCTACCTCTGGGTGGTCTAGTTGGTTCATGGCGTTCGGCTGTAATGGATAACATCTCACCGAAAAGTCGGCGGTTCGATTCCGTCCCCGGAGAGTAATTCTCTACCGGAGAAGAGTTACACTTTTTTTTTTTGGCTGATTTCAACGGCTTTTCTTTTCTCTTTCTCTCTCTCTTTCTTCTTTGTCGGGAGTAGCGACCGCTTTTTGTTCATTTAATTTCAATTTTATTTCTTTCGATCGCAGTCAGACAGCTTTGAAACAAATGTATCCATTCGAAAAAACAAAAGAGTACTCTCGTACCCTGTTATGCCTCTTCCAGCGAATAATCCACCGCGGGATCTCACCACTAATAGGCAGTAGATTTTATGTGGGCGTCCGCTCAGTGGCAAACACGCTCTCACTCACTAAAAACAGAGTACTTACAATGCGGTAAGCAGTGTCACTTTCGCTTTGACATATTCTGCCGTAACATCCGCCTCTTAAAGTCATTTTCCAGATTAGTTTCTGTGATTACTGTTCTTCTTTCGTAACTACTCGTTACCCTGCATTCCATTTATACCGTCTTGGCTGAAGGATTCGATGGCCCGACAACATCCAATCAATCTCGGTGACGTGTAACATACGCTACCGGACAGGCACATATGCTTAATCCTGAGCTCGATGAAATCCGTCCTCTTTCAACAGCGGATAGGTCTGGGATTTGAAACCAAAAAACCATTAAACAAAACCAATCTCATCTATTGAGGCACCCAAAGACGCACTGCGAAGGGTATTCCGCCGTATTTCACGATGGCGCCGCTATGCGCAGATCCGCGTCAGATCGTGATTGCTTTGAATCCCGCCAGGCGAAAGGCATTGTTGTTTCTAGTCCAAGAAATCATAAGGGGTATGATCTCTGAGCTGGAGACTCATCCCGATGAATTGGGATCCATCGCACCAGAGGATGAAGGCAATAGAGACGATGAATCGGTCTCTTCAGACCTGCCTGAGAAGGCGGGGCGCTCTGCATCCCAAGGTGGCAGAGCTCAGGGCTTGTCCCTGCAGAAAGCAAAGACTACCAGAGAAGCAGAAAAGGTTCTAGGAGCGGCATTTGCATACACGCTGGAGTGGCGAGATGAGGTCGTATCCAAGCTTGAAGAGATTGTGAATGTGGAAGATACGCACAAGATTGCGGCCGAGAGGAAGACTCGACGCGAAGCCTTGGACAAGAAGAAGTTGGATTTGCCCAGTAACGATCGCTTCTTAGTTGATGTGGATGGTATGCCTGTTGATGAGACAGAAGATGTCTCCATGTTGCAGTCGGTGTATAAGCCAATACCCACCAAGTTGACCACCATCCCCATCGAGGATCGAGAAGAAGCCCTTAGCTGTGTGCTGCTACTACTTCTATCTACGGGGAAATATTCTGCTCACTCTCGCGCCTTGGTGCTTTATCTAGCGTCATCGTTGGGAATTTCTACAACGTTTCTTAACAAGGAAGAAGCAGAAATCGCCATGTCGCTCATGGAGTCGTCCACAGCTAATGAGGATGCAAAGGAAACCATGTCTGCCGACGCTGAGGCTGCCAAACGCAAACAACAGAACAAAGCCAGTCGCTTTTGGAAAGTTGGACTAGCATCTGTAGCCGGTGCTGCAGTTATCGGAATCACGGGAGGCTTGGCTGCTCCTCTTGTTGCTGGAGCGATTGGGACTGTTCTGGGAGGCGTTGGTCTAGGAGGTGTTGCGAGCTTTCTTGGCATCTTCTGGATGAACGGAGCTTTGGTCGGAACTCTTTTTGGAGCCTATGGCGCCAAGATGACTGTAAGTTTAAGAGATGCTTTACTTGGCCAACGGATCATATGCTGACATGGCTCTTCTTCGCCCTTACCTCAGGGCGAAATGATGGATAACTATGCGAAAGAGGTCGAAGACTTCCGATTTCTCCCCCTCAGAGAAGAGTCTACAACAGATAACCCAGAGGAAATCACCAAAGAGCAAAAAGAACAGCGTCGTCTTCGCGTTGCTATCGGAATCAATGGCTGGCTTAACAAAGAGGATGACATCAAGAAGCCATGGCGCACTCTCAGCACCGACACCGAAGTCTTTGCTCTACGCTACGAGATGAATGTTCTTCTTAAACTAGGCACCGCATTAAACGACCTCGTCCGCTCCGTTGCTTGGACGGCCTTCAAGGCGGAAGTTATCAAGCGGACTTTGCTGGCGACTCTTTGGGCTGCCCTCTGGCCGATCCAAGTCTTGGCTATTGCTTCCAATGTGGACAATCCGTTCAACCGTGCGCACAACAGATCTCGAAAGGCCGGGCAGCTTCTCGCTGATGCGCTCATTAACAAAGTTCAAGGTGAACGGCCTGTCACTCTGATAGGCTATTCTCTCGGTGCCGCGACCATCCATGCCTGTTTACAATCTCTTGCCGAACGCCACGCCTTCGGCCTTGTCGATACGGTTGTCCTAATCGGCACTCCAGCCCCATCTAACTCAGCTCACTGGCGGACCATCCGGCCCGTAGTCTCTGGAAAGATCTTCAACGTCTACTCCGAGAACGACATGATCCTGGGTTTCGTCTACCGAATGCACAGCCTTGCTCTCGGAGTCGCTGGCCTACAGCCCATCAAAGACGTCAAAGGCATTGTGAATGTGAATTTGAGCGACAGTGTCAGTGGTCATCTCCGATATCCCTCTCTCACGGGTGAGATATTGCACAAATGCGGCTTCGTAAACGTCAAGGCCGGAACGGAAATCGAAACGGAGGAGGACGTCATCCAGATGAAAGACAAGGAAGCAGATCTTCTCGACTTCAGCGAAGGACATGATGACAACTCCAAGGCCGTAAACAAGTCTGCCGAGTCCCTTCAGGGCCTGACAATCACGCCTCCGGCTCTTTTGCCGAGCTACGAGTCTGCCACCAAGCCTACAATCTCTAGACGGCCAGTCGGCGGATCTGGACCAGAAGCTCCGCCTCCTATTCCTCGAATGACGGAGTCTGTGCCTCCTATTGAGATGCGTGAGGCAGATGAAATCCCTCCACCACTGCCAAGGCGCCAGACGGTTCCCTTACAAGAGATTCGAATCCCTCGACGTCCAGTTCCAGCCAATGCTGAGGAGCCTGCTAGCCCGAAAACGCCACTGACTCCGCAGTCCGACTCCGATGATGAACACCACATGTCCATTTCTATGGTAGATAGGGACGTGGATGATGATTGATGGATATTTACTCAAAGGTAATTTTGATGCCATCTTAGGTAGACTTTGAAAAGGCACATGCGCAAAGCTACCCAAGTATGTAGAGGGACTTGCCCGTTAGAAGGTTGTCCTTTAGAAGGTTACCCACTAGAATATTACGCGGACTTGATGCTTCGCCTTCCCTTTTGCACACCCGGAAAGGGGCATATACATAGTCATACAGTCATATAACCATTCAATGGGACTTGCTCCAGTGTTGGAATGCTGGCTATCAAACAAAAGAGGGCACCGCCGCTACAATACTTTTGCATCCTTTAACGCCACCCATAGCTATATACACAGACAAATATCTACCCTATAAGCCCATTCCTCCACCTGCCCAGGCTGGAAAGGCATCTTCGGGATTTATAGGAATGTCTTGCTGCTGTCTCTGGTTCTGACGTTCTCCTTCAACGTTCTGGGCATGCTGTTGCTGCATCCTCTGTCTCCACCACAATAGGAGGACAAGAGCTAGGGTGATGCCTATGATTAGAGTGCTCTCAACGACGCCATCCAATATGTCTTCATCGTCATCCCCGAGTGTCCCGTCGTACATATCATCAAGGTAATCGTCCTCGTACGGAGGCCCCTCGTCCTCTAAGAAGTTGGTTATCCACTCCGAAAGAGACCAGTCTTTCTTCTTCTCTGTAAAATTTGTCAGCCTCACGTTCTTGATCTTTAGTTGTTCCATCTTCTTTTCCTCCTCTCCTGATAGACTTACTCGGCTCGTCTTGGATAGAATGAACTGGTCCATTAGTCAGAGTATTCCAAGCGCTTCGTATCCGAAGTTTTAATAGTCCGAGGGTGACGGGGAGATACGCTTCATCGTTGACAGCCAAGGCGTGGTCGTAGTACCGCTTGGCGAGATGGAAATCTTGTGTCAGCCCAATGCCATTCTCATGCATCCATCCCAGGTTGAAAAGTGCCTGGGCGCTCTGTGAGTAATCGGAAGCACCAGTATAGCACTGTACCGCTTTGCCAATATCTTGTTCGGTACCGATGCCATAAAAGTAATAGTCGCCCATTTTTACGAGGGCATCAATGTTTGATTGTCTTGATGCTCGTGTCCAATAAACGAGCGCCAATGCAGGGTTATCCAAGAGACCAGATCTGTCGTTTCGCTTACGAATCAACTCAGAAATCGGTAGCTTAGATCGGACAGTATCGAGGACCCAGGCAACGTTAGTTTGCGCCTTCTCGTATCCCTGCTCTGCAGCTAAGAGATACTCCAGGAACGCCAAGTCATAGTCCTTGGCTTCGTACGCATCATTCGCATCCGCCCACGACGATACAAGGGGCTCTGCTTTTTCAGCTACGCTCTTGTAATAGCTCAGCGCCATGCTGCAAAGCTTTTCGCGACCGAGGCCGTGGAATACCAGTTCTGCCAAGTAGTAGTTTGCCTCGATGTTGCCATAACGAGCAGCCAGCTCAAAATAGTTGTTCGCGATCCGCACATCCTCCTGGCCGCCTTGGTCGAGATAGAGCTGGCCCATCTGGACCTGCGCAGGAGCATAATCGTGATCAGCAGATACTCTGAATAGCTCTACAGCTTTCACAATATTCTCTTTAACGCCATAGCCGTGCAGATACATCAGTCCCAGCCCGTACCGTGATAGTGCATCAGCTTGTGAGGAGCCACGATCAAACCACACCTTTGCTCTGTCGAAATTCTGAGGAACCCCATCTCCCCTCAAATACATCTTGCCGAGGTAGCCAGCCGCCTTCCCGGCTAGCTTGTCAATGCCTGACTTGGCATTTTCTACGGGTCGTCCATCTTTCTTCCAATATCTTGAGGCAACCAGAAGAAAGTACTTCCTGGCAAGTTCGAAGTCGTTGTCTAGTCCTCTTTGGCCCTCATAATAGATCTGTCCCAGGTTTAGTGTAGCCTTTGAATCACTTTGTTGGGACATGAGATCTAGATATTCAATAATATCTCCAATAGCAGCATTGGCATCGGAGTTGACCCTAGGCTTGAACGCATTCATGCCTGCACTAGAAGCACTCGCCCCTTCTCCATACAACCCTCCGAAGTCATCTGCAATGCGCCATGACTGAGCAACCCACGCCATCCCGCCCGGGGGGCCAGAGCGGTACCAATCTATAGCTTTATCCGCCACGCGCTTGTAGTACTTGACGGCAGTCTCACAACTCTTAGTAGTTCCGATGCCCGCTAGATGCCGGAAACCAGTGGCCATTTCAGCTCTTGTATCTCCACGAACGGCAGCGAAGGTGTAATAGAGAAGTGCCTTGGCTTGATCTTGTGGGACAACACCGCCTATGCCAGTTGAGTAATATAATCCAAGCATATACTGCGCCGTAGTATTTCCATGGCTGGATGCTAGTTGTTGGTAGTGCTTAAAAGCGGCGTGAAGGTCCCTGGGATGGCTATAGTTGCCAAAAAAGTTGAAGTCGGCAAGGATATACAATGCATCGGAGTTATTTTGCTGAGCTGCTTGCTCAAGTAGCTCTACCGCATTGACTAGAGGGCCGCTGGTCGCCGTCGCCTTGGGCTGTGATGGTGCGATGACAGGGCCGGTCGGGATAGTTCTGAGGAGCAGACGCAGAGCTGAGCTGAATATTCCCGATGATTCTCTTTTTCTTCTAGGCGGTAGTGGGATCTTCCGGAGCTCGGCAAGCGCAGCGTCGACAAGGTCGCTTCCTTTGGCCAAGTTAGCTCGTCTATTACGGCTTCTATATTGAGCAGTGACATTGTACCAGGCTGTATAAAAGCTGCACCCTCCGGCTCTGCACCAACATCTAAAAAGGATTCGATCGCATGCTTATCGGCAGCAGTGTGCGCTGAGTTGTCGTTTTGGCTGCCAAGAGGCTTTTGGTCGTGAGAGCATATCACCGCGGTGGCCTGCGCAAGCACTGAGACCACCATGTGAGCTTTACATGGTGCAACTGAGAATGCGGCAAAGGGGACTTACGGAAGGCACAGGCTATCCAGCCTCTCATGTTGGGCAATTGCTATGTGCCTATATTCGAATGGACAGCCCGCAGCATGGCTATCGCATAAAGACTGAAGTTGAAGCAGCGTACATGTGTGTGTCGCACGATACTGCGTCAGAGCCAGGTCCCTTTGCGATCGTACAAGCTGTCCACTACTCGCAATAGGCAGCGGAAGCTGACTATTGCGAGCGATGACTAAGCATGGCTCTTTGTCAGGAACTGGCGTCATCGCCAGAGCTGGCACGTGTTCAGAGTAAACTGACACCTGGGATTCGTTACGGCTAAAAAGATGGGAATACCAGATATCAAGGCTCCTTTCAGAAATATTCACTACCTAGTATTTTACTTCCATAATTCACCAGGCCATGTGCTCTCAGTCTGCCACAGACCCAACATAACCAGAGAATCAGGATCAAACAAACGATATCTAGCGATGTGGGGCCGATTTGGCCAATGTCTCCCCAGAGTCCTAGGACTTAGGTGCTGACTTGGGCGCTGAGTCTGCAAGTGGTAGCACCCGACAGGTACTAGCGACAGTTGCTGCCTGTAGCTTAGAGCGCTAACGCCGCCACTTTCCAGCCCTCACGCGTTGATGTGTCAGGGCTACAGGGCTACAGCGCGTTAATGGCCGGTCTGACCCGCGTCTTTCAACACGCGCTTCCCAGCAACTTTTTACCACACAGCCATTAGCTAGCCCAGCCATCTTACTTGTATCACGAAGATCTTGCACGTAGCAATTCAGCCGCAATCTGCTAATATATTTCGCCTCCTCTCTTTCGCTACTTCTTGCATACATTCCTGTACAACTACATCAAGGCAATTGGATATTGACCACTGATCCATACAAAGTGGCTGCTCTTGTTGGCTTACGAACTGCTATTACCGTCTATTCGCTCCCTCGACTGCTCAGCCGACCAACTCCACTTCTCCACAACTCTCAATTCTGCACAATGTCAAGTCTCAAGAGAAAAGCGGCCACAACAGGCAATGAGACTGAGGCAAAGAAAACAAGGGCCAATGGTAGCATTTCTTCCTTCTTTGGTGCCGCCCCAAAGCCTGCTGGCGCTGCCCCCTCTCCAGCGGCCAAGTTTGACAAGGCAAAATGGGTTGAAGGCTTGACTGCTGAGCAGAAGGAGCTGCTTAAGCTCGAAATCGATACTCTTCACGACAGCTGGCTGGCATTGCTCAAGGATGACGTGACCACAAAGGAGTTTCTTGAATTGAAGAAATTCTTAAACCGTGAGACGGCTGCTGGGAAGAAATGGTTCCCGCCGAAGGAAGACGTGTACTCCTGGTAGGCTACGCCGACTGCCCAATATTCTTGCCTGCCTGTACCAGGTTGTCTAACAAATTCAGGTCTCGTCATACGCCATTCAACGAAGTCAAAGTCGTTATTGTCGGCCAAGATCCCTACCACAACGTGAACCAAGCACACGGCATGGCCTTTTCCGTTCGACCGCCAACTCCGGCGCCGCCATCGCTTCGAAATATGTATATTGCTCTGAAGAAGGATTATCCTAGCTTCGTTGAGCCGCCGAACCGGGGTGGCTTGTTAACGCCATGGGCCGACCGAGGCGTGCTGATGCTCAATACATGCCTTACTGTTCGTGCACACGAGGCCAATTCACATGCCAATCGTGGCTGGGAGCGGTTCACTCAGAAAGTCATTGACCTCATTGCCCAAAAGCGGACACGAGGTGTGGTCTTCATGGCATGGGGAACACCAGCCAGCAAGCGAGTGCAGAGGGTGGATAAACAACGCCACCTGGTGCTCCTCAGCGTTCATCCTAGCCCACTGAGCGCGTCCAGGGGATTCTTCGATTGCGGCCATTTCAAAGCAGCAAACGAATGGCTCATCACTAGGTATGGCGATGACGGCGAGATTGACTGGGCCTTGAAACCCGGAAACACAACCAAGAAGCTCGTCAAGAAAGATGCCAAGGAGGATACCAAGGAAGATGCTAAAGAAGATGCGGCCCCAGTAGCGAATGGAGATGCAAAGGGTGCAGAGTCACAAGACAAATCACCAGAGAAACCAAAGGGGGGTGCAAAGACCAATGTTGAATCCAAGACAAAGAAGGCAGAACTCAAAAGCGACGAAGACGACTTCGATTCTGATGATGAGGCTGCGTTGGCAGAAGCCCTTGAACTTGCAGAAGAGCAAACCAAGAACTAAGCATGATACCATATGAGAATAGAGGGAAAGGGCTACGATTGGAATGGAAAAGCAGCGATTGGACATGATGACATATTTTAAAGACGTTTAAGCTATAAATGATAGCAATTTGGGTATACTACTTTGGAAGCGTCGGCAGACGCAGGATTAAGATCCTTCAGATTGAAAAATAGGGAATTTCACATATTATTACGGGATTTACGGTTACTGGCGAGCAAATTTCCCACTAATAGGCAAAATTTTGCTCCAGATGGAAAACGAGGGCTATTATTTGAACAACAGCTGTTTTTTTACTATACTTGGGCTCTCTGACTTCTATGCTGCGGAAAACACCATGAAGCCCTCGGCAGCTCACTGAATACTAGTAGTATACTGTAGTGGCCTACGATTTGTTTCCGCCTAAAGGGCATAGATTCTTCTTGCTGCGTTCACCACGTAGCTGCTTGTTATCGCGTGGCTAAAATTAGACACTACCGCGGTATCCAAGGACAATTTCGCTTTTGGAATCAATGATCGCTTGTCACCAGCATGCTCGTACTACCTACCCAGGGCCGTTCGACTATTTCGTGTGCATCTATCGTTTATTAGGCCTTGGTTGGGCAGGAGACCAGGGGTTGACCTAGCGCCAGAGCTCAGCTGAACACTCATGTCCTATAATATTTGATGTGGCTTAACTGCGTGTCCCATGGTTAGGCTCTCGGCAATTCACAGCCTTGTCTATTCAATATCCATCGTTGGTAATACTGGATGCGAACATACGACGCTCACTGTTATCACAGTCCTTTTACTTCTTCCAATAGACGCTGTTTTGCGGTCCTGTTAATACTAACCTAGTATTCACTGCTAGTACTACAAGATAGCCTGGGGCTAAGAACATGTGTAAATTGACAAGACAAGATAGCATTTTCCTACGCCATACGACATACACACTGCAAGACATCTGCTTGGCCAATTAACATCAAACAGTCCCTCTTGGTAGGGCGAGCTGCTCGCAACTATTGTACAGAGTTGGAAGCTGGCCGCTGACAGCCCTACTAGCAATGGTAGGCTGAGAACTTGTTTCACAAGATCCTAGCGCAAGCAATCAAACAATATCGCCTGTAGCGGCCCAAGCTTGCCCAACCCCTGCCTCGTATGATTTCATGGCTGCGGACATTCTCGAGGGAGCCCAAGTCAAGCGTTCTCGGTGCATGCACTCCGCATGGAGAAAGCTTCGTCTGAGCGCTGCGTACCTACGGATTGCATGCAGATCAGATACCCGACGTAGGCGGCATAATATTGGGGCTACATCCGCAACGGCTCTGTGAACTGTGAGACAAGACAGCAGCCACGGAAAAAAACAAAGTTGGTGTGCATATGCCCTGGCATATTGTTGCGTATGGGTATTAGTGCAGTACATGCGGTAATCTGCGCGCTTTGCAGGTTTCAAACACTGTTAATATTAATAGGTATCCAAACATACGAGTATTCTGCACGTCTTGAGTAGAAAACGTCGACGAGATCTGCTTACTCGTAACGAGAACTAGCTGCGACGCCCGAGCGATGATTTGGCCGTGCTAATTTAAATTTCAGGGTTAGCTCCCGGGGCAGCCCATGCCTGGTGCCAGATGTTGGCGCTGAGCGGCAGCAAGAGCGCCACTGCTGCAAGCTCTGTAGTGGCAGCTCGCGGTGGGTTTGGTGCACTTAGCGTACTGCCGTTACGGGACACCCACCCGCTATCGCGCTATCGCGCTATCACCCCAACCGCCCCCACTACGTCTCGCTGAACGCTGTAGCCACTGCCGCAGCCTCCAGGCACAAGCATCTCCGTCTGCGATGCAGCTCCACCGCGTGCTCGCCTCGAACAAGCCCAATTCATCAAGGTTGCTTCTGCCAAGAGGCCTCGTACGTGTGCGAGGCACAGGCACGGAGCGCCATGCCCAATCGTTCCACCGGACTCATGCGCCTGCGTCGAGAATACATGTATGGAACACTAAGCCGGAGCCCAATCGGGCCTGTGAACATCAAGCACCGGCTGCACCAACGACCAGAGAATCAACCCCAAGCACTGCAATTGGTGTGATAGGCACCTGGCCCCAAAACCGTCGTCGCCCAAGTACCTCGCAGCGCTGTTTTCGCCGCAGCAGTACCTCCGCGCCCCCCAGCTGGCGCACCACACTTTAGCATCTAATCTTAGTCGCATAAAGACCCGTAGACCGGCCCCTGGCTTGGACGTGTCGCGCCCCTGAAGGCGACGAGCAAAAAGATTCCCACCACCACCTCTTTGCCATCTCCAGCAAGCGAAATCAACTTCTTCCTCAGCGTGCGGGACGGCGTGTCTGTTCTCGAGGATCGCGAGCCTATTGTGTGCGCGCGCTGGCTGCTTCCCCTTGTTGAGCTTCATCTTTTGTCTCCAAGAAGTGCCCCTCCTTAACTTATTCTCTTTCTATCGCCTCTATTTTACTTCACCTTCAAAACCCCCCTTTGCCGTGACGGCCGAGTTACGGGACTTACACAAAAACGTTCGCAGCGCGAATTGATCCATTTATTTCTTTATCTCATCGGTTAAGCGAGTAAAGTGATTTGGCATCTTGGCAGGCTCAGTTGCTACGCCTGGACCCTCGCCTGAGATTCGGCACTGCTTTCTTCGTCTTCTTTCTTCTTTCTGTTCGCGGTGCCTTTGAACTACCCACCGCTTCTTAACAGCCTGGAACTAGATACTTATGCCTAACGGTTCTGTTCGTTGATAATATCACTGAAAATGCCTGGCATCTTCTCACGCCGCAAAAAGGACGGCAAGTCCAAGAAGAATGGACTCGACGACTCTGCAGATTTGGCCCTGCAGAAGCAGAAATGGGACGATGCTTGGTCCCGCAAGACGGTAGAGCCGGAGGAAGTTCGAGAGCTGCTGTGCGGCTGCACTGAAGAGCTCAAGAATCGAGGTATGGTATCAATCATCGCCCAGTCGTCATATAGCTCTCCATTCCATGGCTTGGGAGACCCGCTACGCATAACTGCAGACTAACAATATCGCTGTAGGCCTCGATCACCCATTCTTTCTGCTCCCGTTCCGACCGACGTCGAATCCGAGTGCTGTGCGCACCTTCATTCGAAACTTCTTCAGCCAGGACCCCCCGATTAGTGGCGAGCTACTGCTCCAAGAGTTGCGCATGACGGATCCTATGGTGTGTTTTTTGGTGTCTATGATTAGGGCGGAATACTTACATGGCATAGGTTATCTCGGGAGTGGCAAAGTGGTGCTGGAGCCGTCTCCAGGGAGGTCTAGTTGGCTGGGATGCGTATGAGTTATTCAAGGTTGGTGAACGAGGTATGTGATATTTTGCAGGCAACCAGTTGCGACCGCCAGCAGGTCTACATTCACGTAGTTACTGACTTTCGGAATCATCCCAGACTCAAACATGGCCCGCGATTCGTTCAAAACCTTTATCCCTCTCAGCGTTGAAAATGCTGCACGCCAACAGATTATCTTCGATTTCTTTAGCTTGATAGCAGCAGTGGCGGCGCATGGCAAGAACAACGGTTTCGGCGGGCGTAAGCTGTCTCGTATGGCTTCGTGGTGGACCTTTGAGCACAACGATACTGGCAATGGCTTCGATGGTGGCTATGGGTCTTGGCTAAGGTACGACAAAGTTTTTAACCCTGAGTATGAAGTGTAATACAGAACCATGCTAACTGCGCTTCCAGTGCCGCCGATGCTACTAGCCATCTCTTTTTCGCTTATCTGCGATCGCTTTCCCCTGAGCAAAACCCTACAGGAATCACCATGTTGCCTAGGTCGCTTCAAAAACTTCTCCAGGAGACTGAATACCCCCCGCAGAGGCCGGAGCTGCTCATGGTTAAGACCAAAAAGGTGGCCATGATTGTTGAGACAGTTTCTCCCACGCCATTTGCTTTGTTGCGGAGAGCAAACCACTTTCAATATCGCGACTCCGACAGAGAACTTCAGGAATTCTCCAGCCACGAAGACCCCGTGGAGGCGCTTACGGACGAATGCCAGCGAGTACTCAAAGCAATCTCGTCAGCTAACCAATCGCAAGTGTCTAGTATAAAGCACTCTACGGGCCTACGAGATGCCAGCTGGTCTAGATTCGAGGATATTGGATTCGCTAGCTCTCTGGAAGAGGAAGACGACGGCGAAGGAAGCGCTATACCGAACAGAAGAGTCCAACAGCTTAGGCAGTTCCAAGGCCTCCGCGGCAGCCCATTATCTGGCGGCAACGGCGTTGCACGCCCAACAACACCTTCATGGGCCGATTTCCTGTCAGTCGGCTTTGTCGACGACAACCAGTCAAGACCCAACTACCTTTTGCCGCCCGATAAGATTCTTCCACCTCTGTCGCCGGATGGCCGTCACAGTTCTCAATCCCATTATCCAAGACTTGAGAGCGAACGGGATGTCGAACCGGGAGAGCTTGCAAGTATTAGGGTTGTCGATCTGGATGATGCTTTTTGGTGGGTATGGATGAGCAGTCTTGCGCCAGAGGAGACCCCCGAGAGGAAGTCAGCTTTTGGCCGATGTGCTGTTATTGAAACGGAAATCCGTGGCAGCCGATGGCTTGTCATGGAAGAGATCATCGCAGGTGCGGCCCCTAGTGCTCAAGAAGGAGCGTATATTGCTGAAAAGAAGGGACTGTTCTCCTGGGGGAAACGCTCTAAAACTATCTCTAAACGCAAGAAGTCTCTTGATAAGAACCACGACAAGGGTGCAACGGCGAACGCGAACGATAGCAAGGCCAGCATTGGTCCAGATGCGCATGCCAAAATTCAAGCAAAAGCTGCGCAGCTGAGGGCTCAAAAAGACCGCGAAGAGGAGCAGCGTATGCAGGCTATTCCTCGTCGTGGTCGTACCGATGCTGAGCTGTTGACTGAAAAGACTAACAGTGTTTTCACCCTCCAGCCTTTGATTGTGGGTGAAGCTTCTTCGGCTATGAAATGGGTTAATAAATACGACAAGGGCACCATTAAGGATATTTATATGGCCCATGACGAAGCAGGTCGAGGAACAGCCTTTAGCCCTTCGCAATCCGAGCTTGTCGTCAACCAGGAACCCGCTGATGACGGTCTTCATTCTCCCTTGGTCCCTCCAAAGGACAATCACTTGACGCCAGCCGCCTCACCTTTACCTCATGGGCATTCTGCCTTATCCTTGGTCCCAGAAAACGTCTTGGAAGAGGCGCGATCGCGGTCCCCTCTTCCAGACAAGGCCGAAACTCCTGTACCTCCCGCGCATGAGCCTAGCCTGCCAACGCCACCCAAAGAAGAGACTGCTGCTCGAGTCATGTCGCCTACTTTTGATGGAAAAGCCTCTATGGATACTCCAAGGAGTCCCGAGCCGGCGAAGCAGCAAAAGACTAGTGGTTTCCGGAAGCTGTTTGGCCGCAAAAAACGCAACTCGAAGAATCTTGAAAATGTTACTACCGATCTGAATAAGATGCTTGAGCAGAATTCTAAGAAGTCTATTGAGCAGCCAATGGCCAGTCCTGCTGTTGTCTCGCCGCTCGAGCCAGAAACTCCTGTCGAAGCTGCACCTGCAGGAGAACCAATTTATGAGCCAATTTATGAGCAGCAGGCGGACGATAATGGAGCTCACGCTGATGCCCAAGACGAGGGTCCTGAACCTGAACATGACTTCTCAAGATTTGATCAAGGTCCTCTAGATGATGTACCGGCTTTTGTCCCGGACGAAGATGACGATGACGAGTTCGAAGATGCGGTCCCGCAGCCGGCTTCTCGTTCCGCTCGCCCTGAGCCGCCTCTCCACGAAGCCCCAGAGCCTCCTCGCCAGGCTCCTAAGTATAACTCGAAGCTACCTGTCAAGGAAGGTGGCCCAGCGGGCCCGGGTGGTAGCATACAGGACAGATGGGCCCAACTTCGCAAAGCGAGTGAGCGACCTGCTCCTCGCCAAGTGGAAGTTCCCTACGCGAAACCTACGAAGCCCACTGATGGCGATGAAACCAGTGGAGAAGAGAGTGAGTACTAATAGCTACGCCCCTTATAAATAGCAAATTCTAATTGTTTGCTTTTTAGCAATCGAGTCTCGAGTCGCACGTATCAAGGCTCGGGTTGCAGAGCTTACTAACAACATGGAAGGCACATCAGTGCCTCTCCGTAACTGAGGGACGGAGCTCAATTCAATCTAATACATCCAAAAACTTTTCTTCCTTTTGTCAATACTCTCCCAAACCTACAGCCTACCACAATTTGATCATTTGATACCACTTGCCGTTATATTCTTAACACACAACCAGAGACACGATGCTATGTGCAGCGTTTCATTTTTAATACTAGTCGATTCTTTCTCTCTTCATCACTCGATTTATTTCTTGCAAATTTTGTATGATACCACCGGAAAACTAAAAGGAAAGGTGTGGGGGATCTCAAAAATATGCCGGTGTGGGAAAAGACCTTATTTATTATTACCCAAAACGCCGCACACGGGTCCAACATCTTTATCTGAACGTTTGCAAAGAAAAAAAAAGAGAGGTCCACAAACGGTGTGCCGAGGAGGTCCAAGCATTTGGAATTTGCCTTTGATCTCCCCCCTCTTTCTCCTTTCTCTATGTCCTTTCTCCAATTCGGAATAAAACTGCCTGTCATATTTCTTTTCTTTGCTTTTCTTTTCTCAAGTTTTTCTTTTCTTCTCTTTGCAGAATTTTCTGTTTTTCTATTTGCGAGGGTAATCACATTGGAGGATTCCATGCGAAGATGGAATTTCACAAATGTTGTTTGATACATGCTCCTTTGAGGCTATTGACGCCTGATATATAGAGTCTGCAAATGCAAGTAGTACTACTCTCGCTTGATACAAACTTTGGCTGGTTCGTGATTCGTGATTCGTGATTCGTAACTCGTTTTTCTAAAATTTTGAAATGGACCGAGAACAGTGGTGGGCAGTGTAAGAATGTGCAACCCAATAAGTGAGCAGAAAGGAAGAAAGCGCATCATAAACAAGGTACGCCACAGGCTTATCAGCCTATGATATGAAGTGTCTCATTGTGTGTGTTTTTTTTTTTTGTCAAATCAATACCCGTGCTATAATGCTCTACTCCCAGACCAAACTCCCTTCGCCATGTCAGCGACCCAACAACTTCTATTTTCCCGAAGATATTTGAATCAACTTTCGCTCGATTATGAAGCTGCGGCGAATGTCGGGAAGCAGTCGGCCAGGCCCTTGCTGTGCTTGTTTTGAGCGTGCTCCAAAAGGCTAAATGAAGGCAGTAACAATTAGTTAATTGTCCAATCTGTACACAGTATGTAGCAAGACAGGGTGGTCGTACGCAGGAGCCTTTGTGGTTTTCAGGAACGTCGACTTGCAGATCTGGCATTGGATGTCCATGGCTTGCTGGTTCTATACGGAGTGGTCAGTCGCGGTTGAATAGCGAAACATGTTGTTAAGGGCTAAAACGTACAACTTTGAGCTGAGACTTGGCAGCACCCTTTCCCTCCTTTGCGTTGCGTTCACGCTTCTGCTGAGCTTTGGCGCCCTAGACAAGACATTTGCAAGTTAGAGATCGGCGGGAAACGGTGCAGCGCGGTGCAAGTTTGGCGGGAAGAGTGTCTTACGTTGCCCATTGTGGTGGATGAATGTGAAAATAAATCGCAAAATAAACGAAATCTGCCTGTAAAAGAGGATTGCCTGGGTATTATCGGCCGAAGTGTTTTCCGTGCACTTTTACAAAGAGATACAAAGAGAGGCAAAATAATCTCTTAAGCGGTGTCACGAAAGTTGAGGCGATACCGAATGGAGCCAAGATAGTGATAGGGCGAAATGCGATAAGCGCTTAAGAGGAAAATTTGCAGAGGCGCTCGGCATAATGGCGCGCAGTCAGGTGAGCGGGTAGAACTCCGAGGCGCAGAAGGCACTCTTGATATGTATCATGTAATTACACGATGAATGACGATGTGAAGCTGGCATCTTGCGAGGGCTTTGACGGTGACACTTTTTGGAAGACTTAACATGTGAAAATACTTGTAGTTAGTTGTTTTTTATTTTCTACTGATATTCTACTGTGATAGTTTTCACTATTGTACTACACCATACCTCTTACTAATCTACAGCCGCTACTGCTAGTATCTGTAGCTATTTTCTATGCATAACTCCGATGTATTGCAGGGTAAGTATATTTACTACCATGGCTTCAAGAGTGTAATGGCAAACATTGCAAAACAATTGAGGAGTATTGATTCCATATCATAATCATAGGTCCTTTTTTTTTTTTTTTTTTTTCCAAGTCTAGCTTCTATTTTCTTTCGCGGATTCGCTCGTCTTACTTTGTTCTGATCACTGAAATCAGCTTCAACACTCAAATGGTGATGCCGAATGATGAGCCTTCATAGAAGTTGTATAAATAAGATGGAGTCGTGATGAGCAATTGTCTTCATCTATACAACCAGGTTCGATAGTCTGCTCTTTGGAGCTAGTTCCCCAACTGTGTAAGATAGCTGCGGACTTATATATTTCGTTACCTAAAAACATGTGGTGAGAGTAATAAAGCTGCGCTCCTGTCTGGACTTAATGTAGTAGCCATGGCCATCTGACCAGACCATTGCAGGGCAATCGCCTGGTCTACCATCTGAGCTACTGTAGGCCTTCGTCGGTCGCATGCGGCTTTCCGTCTACATTGCTTCTAGCAACGCTATTTGGCGAAACTTCTGTTTCCAGGAGTCCACATCTGTATTCCACCATCTGTTGCAGAACCAGATGATTTGTGCTGTATTTGTAACGATAAGTCTTATATTGCTCATCAAGCAGATGATCAATGCCATTTCTGAGAAGAGTACTTGACAAGCCACCAAGCTCTTTATCAACCATGAGTGGGTTGTGTTCATCGGTTGTAGTCTCAAGTTTTGCAGCTGCCTAAAATTTTTAATGTCCATGAAGAGCACCTCGCTAGGGGTACACAGCAAACTTGTATTATGCTTCTAATCCATTACTTATTACTTATAGAAGGAGTTATGCATCGCATGATTCATGCAAGATGATAAGGCATCCATCGAGGCGTCATTTACGCTCATCGTACCTTCTTGTAGTTGATTTCAGTAATTAGAACGAAATAACATTAGTGAATATGTGCAAAGGCCTAGAAGTCAGGTCGGGGGGGTGCATATCCGTTAGGACTTCCAGCCAACACCTGGCTCACAAATCAGGCATAAAGAAAGGAAATCCAAGTATGTGGCACAAGTGACTTGTGGTTTAGTGACCCGTCATAACACTCTGTGTACTCTCGACATTTGGACGCCAGTGCCGGCATGTTATCTGCATAAATCTCCACGAGCTTTCATTACTTTTCATTGTTCTCCTGAGGACAGAATAGTTTGTAACCTATCAATAAGCTGGAGAGAGGTAGCACCGGTTCTGCAGACTCTTCTTTCTGGGGTTTAAGTACCGCGATATTTGGACAGTGTTATAATTTTAAGAGCATAAGATATACATTGCTCTTTGGCATCGTATTGCTTTAAAATGTCAATCATCATTGATGTATATCTTCCAAGGCGCTAAACGGAAATACGACTCAAGTAGTACTAAACAAATAACTGCACGTCAAAAGAAGCACAGCTCCCTCCCGTGCCATTAGCTGCCTAGTATTTGTAAATAAGGAAAATAATACTATTAGTCTTCAACTAGGGGAGAAAAACAACATCAGCTAGTACTCAGCACGTATAAGCGTATCTTAGAGAAACAAGATAATGCTGTCGCTCTGTACCGCATCTATGACTTTACAAGGAAGATTGCTTCACCCGATCTCGACGCAACGCAAGTCTTTCAGCAGGAGCAAGCGGGAGCTGAGTGAATTTTTTCTAAGGCCTTGTAGTTTTATCTTTGTTGCGTAGCAGTTTAAAAATTATTGCGATAGAAAAAAATTATCGCTGCGAGTTTCTTATTTTTAAGTATAAAATGGCGAGATGCAAAGCCTGGGGTTTAACCTGAAAGCTACACTATTGGGGCAGTATCTGAGTTGATTTTGTGTTAGTAGGTGTCAGTGGACTCAATTATAGGAGGATGACACTACGGAGCGCCGAGCCAAATTTTAATTTTCCGTTGCAAGAGATTCAACTCTCTTACATGTATGTTGCAACTCACTTCTCCGAGCACAAGACTTAAATTACCGTCGGTAAACTCAACTTTCAGTCTTAGAGGCATATTGCAAGAATCTAGAATCAACAAGGTTGATTCCCGATGGTGCCCGTACCGAGGATCTTGGCAATTACCCGCTAATTATAAACACCTACCTAATTGAGTAGCACCGTTGGTAATAGCTTGGCTTCCAGATGTGGTGGCTGATGCTTTCTGCTAACATGCACTCCTACAGCAGCACCCACCAGTACATGAGATTATTGAAATGACGTGAGTGCGCGTCGAAAGGCTTCCCTATCTACCAAGCAACGTAGAAAAAAAAAGAAGAAAGGGAAAAAAGCGAGGGGACAAAAAGGATAAAAATATTTGGAGGTGCCTGCTACAGCCCCGCCAACTTGTTGTCTTCAGTCCAGATAGATTCTGGAAGGAAACTGAGTCATTGCAGAGAAGCATACGAGAGTGCACGAGCGGTCCCGGGATAGATAGCTACATGTAGCTACCTATGCACTCTGCATACCCAAAGACCCAAAGTAACAAGAACAGTAATAAGCTTAGAATGCAGTCTTTTCTTGTAAGCATATACAGCTCTGGCATGGCTTTTGTTGTTTACTATACCCTGGCCGAGACAGGAAGTTGAGCTGAAAAGGACCGGAAGCTCCGCAGCCGACAGGCTAGGGTTCCCTGACAAGTCGTGTTGCGTTTATACGGGCTGCTCGTGTTTGACGCGATCTAACTACTAAGTATAGCCTGAGGGCGCGCGGGCTTGCATTAGTAACTGACCACTGGCTCGTGCCGAATGATACTTTATATAGTAAGTTAACTTTATTCTGATGCTTACCTCCTAAGCTACACTGTGGTTTTCCACCAATGGCAGGGGCATATCCTTTGCTTGATTAGGCATTTTCCCTCGTCGTCTCTTAGCCTCGCACGATTGTACAAGTATCAGTAATGTCCGCTGTTCCCCGTATGAGTCCTGTGATCCACCGGCGGCCAATCATGGCTTGGCAGGAGCTTGTCATGAACGCATCTTACCATCAAACGGGCGGTCGGCAACACACTAGACTGTCTGCTGGGGCTGGATGGATAATCCGTTATCCAATTCATGTAGACACTTCGAATATCAGCACTTCCTTGTATACTGTATGTCGATACCAGACGAGCTAGATATAGTGCGATCATTGAGTGCTCATCTTGCCTGCCAACGAAGTAATGGAGCGTTGCGTTGCTAGATGTGGAGACGTTCACTTGGCAGGGATCAAAAACCTTGAGAAGATTCTGAAATGGAAACTTCACGTCAGCTGTTTTAAGAGAGTTGCCTGCAGAACTGCTCAGGCTGTCATAGGCACTTGGAGTCGCTCTTGGTCTTTGACACCCGGTATCTGCTGTAGGTGGGATTTCAACTATCCAACTTCCATAAAATCCCTAGCATGGTTGGAAATCTCACCTCTTTAACGATCTACTAGTAGTATAGCCTAACTTTCCTGTTGCTTGTCTTGGTGGAGTTAATGCATTAACTACTATTGGTGTTCTGCTGGTTACAATTGGATATTCGGGCGGTGGCTTTCCCGACCCCTGACGTACCAAGCTTTCACTATTCCTTCTGGAGAAATTCTAGCCGCATATTTTGCTGCCTCTCTCTGAACGGCAACGTAGGAATATCTATGTAGATCCGGACCGAATGGAGAGTAGGTCTGGGGGGTTTGTATCCAGACCCTGTAGGCTGACCAGTCGACTCTTTCCGGGAAACGAAGGTATGCTAGTGACAGATATTCGGAGCTTTCCGCTGCCAATGGGAAAATGCCCCAGGAGCTATAAAGACCCGCGCGCCTCTCTACCTAATCGGCTCACTTACTGACCGTTCTTCTTTATCCCAAAGTGGCGAGCCTCTAACCTCAACGCTGTAGATCATTGATTGGCAACATGTTGAAGCTCACGGCGCTTGTTGCGCTCCTGCTGAGCGCGGCGTCTGCAACGCCAACCCCCAGCTCCCCTGCTGAGGGTGAAGGCCTTACCAAGCGCGCTACCAGCTTCTATTATCCTAACATGGATCATGTCAACGCGCCTCGTGGATTCGCTCCTGATCTCGACGGTAACTTCAACTATCAAGTGTACCAGACGGTCAACCCAGGAGATGGAGCTTCTCTTCAGAAAGCCATCACTAGTGATGGCAGTGGCTCTCGCCACCAGAAATGGTTTGCATCACAGCCTAGAGTATGGTTTTTCTCTCTCATGTTTACGACTCGAGTATACTGGATGGCTAACCAAGTCGGCAACTAGGTGGTGTATATTCCTCCCGGAACATACACTCTTTCTAAGACGGTGTACCTCAACACCGATACTGTGTTGATGGGCGATCCTACAAACCCACCTATCATCAAGGCCGCTGCTGGCTTCTCTGGTGATCAAACTCTCATCAGTGGCCAAGATCCTGGCACTGGCATCAATGGAGAGCTTTCTTTTGCAGTGAGTCTCAAGAATTTGATTCTTGATACAACGGCTATTCCTGGAGGCAACTCATTCACTGCTCTCTGGTGGGGCGTTGCTCAAGCTGCTCAGCTCCAGAATGTGAAGATCACCATGGCATCTTCCCAAAATGGCAATGGACATTCTGGTATTGTGATGGGCAGAGGCTCTACCCTCGGCGTGTCTGATGTTCGCATTGAGCGCGGCCAGAATGGAATTTTAATCAATGGCCACCAGCAAGCTGCTTTCCACAACATCTACTTCTTCCAAAACACCGTTGGAGCGCTCATCACCGGGGGTAGCACCTTCAGCTTCTTTGCCCCCACTTTTGACACTTGCGGAACTGGCATCAGCGTCACCGGCGGCTCTCCTTGGGTTGCTCTTATTGACGGCAAGTCTGTCAACTCCGGTGTGACTTTCTCGACTACCGTCTTCCCCTCTTTTGTCATCGAGAACTTGACCAAAGATACTAGCTCCCCCATTGTCGTTCTTCGGGGTACTACTGCATTGGCTGCTACCAACCATGTAAACACATACTCTTACGCCAACACAGTCGGCGGAAATCCCATTTACGGCCCAGTCCAGTCCACCAACCAGCGTCCTGCTGCCCTCGCCCCTGGAGGTAACTACCCATATGTTGCTCCTCCCAACTTTGCCAGCAACACTGTTTCGGATTTCATCAATGTAAAGGATCCCAACCAGAACGGTGGCCGCACAGTTCTGGGTGACAACACCATTGACGAATCTGGCACTCTCAATGCTATCTTGCAACTTGCCGCCAACCAGAACAAGATTGCTTACTTCCCCTTTGGCAAGTATCGTGTCGACTCTACGCTCTTCATTCCTCCGGGATCGCGCATCGTCGGTGAGGGTTGGGCTACTATTACCGGTAACGGCAACTTCTTCAAGAATGAGAACAGTCCTCAGCCTGTCGTCTCAGTTGGTCGTGCTGGCGATGTTGGTGTTGCTCAGATTCAAGACATGCGATTCACCGTCAACGATGTCCTCCCGGGAGCCATTGTAGTTCAGTTCAACATGGCTGGTAACAAGCCTGGAGATGTAGCCCTGTGGAACAGTTTGGTCACTGTAGGCGGAACCAGAGGCGCTACTGCTTTGGCCAACGCCTGTACGAGCACATCAAACCAGTGTAAGGGGGCCTATCTGGGCATGCACTTCACCAAGAACTCATCTGCCTATGTCCAGAACGTCTGGAACTGGATTGCGGACCACATTGCCGAGAACTTTAGTGGCGGTACTTCTATTGCAGGAAAGGGAGGTGTTTTGGTGGAAAGCACCAAGGCAACTTGGCTGTATGCCTTGGGAAGTGAGCATTGGTGGCTGTACCAGCTCAACTTGCACAACGCCAACAACGTTGTTGTCTCTTTACTCCAGTCCGAGACCAACTATGACCAGGGTGCCAACACCCCACAGATCCCCCCCGCACCCTGGGTAGCCAACGTCAACACTTTTGGAGACCCGGACTTCTCGTGGTGCGATGGAAACAATAAGGTCTGCAGAATGGGCTATGCCAACTTCATCAACGGAGGTTCAAACATTTATACGTATGCCTCTGCCTCGTGGACTTTCTTTAGCGGCCCTGGCATCTCATGTGATGACTTCTCGTGTCAGCGTAAGTTCTGCTACATGTATAATTACCCATTCAGTTCAAGTACCATCACTAACATAAAATAATACAGAGGCCGTACACTGGGTTGCTAACACCCCCTCCAACCTCCAGGCCTTTGGACTGTGTTCCAGAGGTGCTGTAAACACTTTAAGAGCAGGAAATGGCCAGTTGATCAACACCCAGAACGGCTTCACTGGATCCTGGGGTGGAAATGGTGGTGATGTTGGTCGTTACACTCCCTAAAGCTCTAACCTTGAGCGTATTGGACGTTTTGACTAAGTAAAAGTAAAAGGAAAAAGGCTACTCGCCTTGTATATAAATATTTCAGTGTAGATATTATTATTAAGTACTACCTATTTGCCTATAAAACGGTACAGGTCGTGGGGATCGGCGTGGAACTATGACCTTTACTTGCGCTCTCCGACAACTGCACATAGAGATTCACGGCGAATGGGTACCAAATCACAACAAACCCCCTTCATAAAAGCTCTTATCATCCTCATGTATGCGCATGTAAAGAAGTGAATAGTATATCTAGATAAAATATCTAGCATGTCTTGGATTGGTAACTGCTTGCGTCCATTTTTAAGAGCTTGAAATAAACTGATAGCAATTGTGTTGACTCGATCCAGATTGGTCGATTTTGCAGGTCTTTTGTGACGACTCTGAAAAGTCAGGTTTGTAACAGTCGCTGCAACCTCTAAACACGCCCGGTATACCACAATGCCCTTAATAAGCGAAAGGTAAGACGGAGAGATATTTCAAATTTTCAACGCAGCCATCTTGTTCGTCTTTCAAGCTGAGAATAGCTGATCCGGAGCAGGAGTCAGTGTTATAAAAAGCGATCCCAACATGACCAGTCGAACCTCGCTCAGAAATCTGCCAAGAAGAAGACGCATGATTCCCAAAGGCATTCATTGAGCCACGAATATATCCACTACTATACAGGCTTTGACAAGCAAGGTTAACCCATTCCTGTGCAGTGTTTGGACACTCCTGCGGTATTGTGCGCCCAATTCCTAAGAACCAATGATTAGAAGAGGCACTTTTAGATAGCCTTTGCAACTTTTCTGGATTGCCTGAGGCGTTCCGGAATGGCTCGGGAAAATGTGAAACATGGACCCATTTTGGAGAATGAGTCCCATTTCAAGTTGTTATAACCCAAGACGTGTTATAAGCGAGATTATAAGAACCTAAGTCATGATCTATAGTTATGTCCAAGTCAAGAGATGGACTCGGAGCGGATTCAATGAGAGCAAAGCCAATGGCAACTTTGCTGCTAGAGGGCTTAGATATAACCCCCAGGGGACCCAAAGACTGGGAGAGCGAAAGAAAATGCCGAAATGGCCGTAAATGCGTTGGATAACATTGTTTCATTACGATTATTAGACTACTAATCAAAGAGTTAAATAGTACAAGAACACGTACCAGGTGAATTCAGCGTTGATGCTAGTTGTTATGTATATAATTTAAAGTGGATTTACTTTAATATTATAATCGAAAACGAAAAGGGTTTATTGACACACTGTCTGAGTTGAGATGATATTAGAGGAAGAGAAGAGATATTTATAGGCATTTTCTGATACTTTATACCGATTTTGTTTAGTTTGATGTATATATCTATAACAAGAGATCGGACAAGATTTTATAATCATCGAATTGCTGTGAATACGAGAAATCCAATAAACTAATCTCTCTTAGGGCAAGCATTCATAGAGAAAAAGAGCAAGACTATATTAAAAAGGGCATTAAGCGATAAGGTATTAAAGAAAGCCAGAGAGGTTAATTTACCGGGTTTGGTAGTATTATTTTCCATGTGAGCTAGTTCACTGCAGCATAAATATAGTTTTAATAATTATAAGAATTATAGGTTTGCATAGAACACTTGCTTAATCTATCTCCCCAAATGGAAAATACTTGCTTACTCGCTTTAGTTATTAAATCGCAGACATTTTTACTTTTAATATACTTTTTATACTGAGTTACGTGATATATCCGAGTTAATGTAGGGAGATGCTGACTGTTGTTACGTAACGACCCCGAGTTCGAGATGTAAATACTGTTCTTATTAGATACTCAAGCCGTATAGGATAATCCAACAGGCAGTTACTACTTGCTCGCTGTCATTAAGATTATGGGCGACGTCTAGTAATACAAATACGGAAAAATAGGATGAGAAGGGAGTGAGGAAACAAATGATAAAAGCTTGTATAATAAATAGCATTGGTAGTAAGAAGTGCTGTTACACTGGATAACCAGTGTCCTCATAATCTTCTTGTACTGACAGACTAAAGATTAAGCTTCTGAGAGAAATCGGCTGTTTGCTTTTTTCCACCAGAAGACGATCTACATCTCACCACACTGGGCGATGGTAACATCCATATTTGGCACATCCTTTCCTCGGTAGCCCGTCTTCGTCGCCTCCATCTTTTTCACAACGTCCATGCCGTCGACAACTTTACCAAAGACGACGTGCTTGCCGTCTAGGAAGGGCGTGGGAACTGTAGTGATGAAGAACTGGGAGCCGTTGGTGTTGGGGCCAGCATTCTGGCTACAGTATCAGCAAATCTTCTACAGCAAATAGCCAAGCACGAATCTGTAAGGGCACAGACTTACCGCCATTGACAGGAGGCCAGGTTGGTCGTGCTTCAGGTTGAAGTTCTCGTCATCGAATGACTTGTAGCCCCAGATACAGGTAGATCCAGATCCATCCCCCTTCAAGAAATCTCCACCTTGGCACATGAAGTTTGGAATCTGAAGGTGATAGTGAGCATTTGAGATTTGCGGCCGGAGGGAGTATAGGAGCTGAGGTACTTACGATTCTGTGGAATTTAGATCCCTTGTATCCCTGGGGACGGCCCCCAGAATCTTTGGATTCGCCCGTACAAAACTGTCGAAAGTTCTCTGCGGTTTTGGGAACGACATCCTTGAAGAGCTCAAATGTGATGCGGCCGAGGGGTTCGCCTAGGTAGAGCAGTCTGTTAGCATCTGCACGCAATTCTCATGACGTTCCAATGCTTCACGCTCAAATGGTCGTCGTCATCAGCGATTCGACGTACCTCCCAGCGTAATGTCGAAGAAGACACTGATTAGATCTTGATTAGCCCATCATTCTCAGATTGAAATATTCGTTGGATCTAGAAGCTACGACCCAACGCTCCCGGCATAGCAAAGCTCCATGAGAAATGCAGGCTGATTGTGTGGACGTACAGTGGATTGCCCGACGCCGGCAATTGAGTAGGCGGCATCGCGTATGTTTGATGAAATCGAGAGCTGAGTTATAGTATGTTGATTAATTCTTTAGAAAGTATCCTGAATCTTCTCTTTTAATCGCAGTCTAGGGCTGTATGTGTGATCTTCGTGTCGGGTTGTTGATATGAGCGAAGGAGGGAATCTCATCAATGGTTGACGAAGCGCACTGTGATAAAAACGGCGAACTAACCCCACTAAGCCGTATTGTGCCAATGCTTGCATGCCCAAATCTCGGTCAATAGCGCCGTGTAATTTCACATGGACAGAAAATAAGATAATCATTGGAATATTTACCAGTTAGTATGTATTTTATAATATTTATCTAAATTCCCTTTTTTATAGCTTGCTGAGTGATTGAACCCTCATACCAGCCGCAACCTCTTATCCGCACTGTATGGACCCACATGTATACTCTTCTCACAAGAGCTTCTAAATCTCCGGAATAACAGCCTCTTCTGCAGACACTCCAGCCTTCCACCTGAAAGTAGACGCAACGTGCTCGGGAGGAGGTCCAGACTGGCCGGGTTTCCGGTAAAAGTTCTCACGATAAGTGCCGGCGGGAACGGCATAATCGTCCCAGAAGAGTCCGCGCTTCTTCAGCTCAGGCAGCAAAAGCTCGACAATGTCTTTGAAAGATTGAGGGAAGAGGGTGTAAGCCTGCACGATGACGAGTTAGTAAGCTATAAAAAAGTCTCGCTATTCAATCTTCATGATGCACTGACAAAGTTGAAGCCGTCAATATCGGCCTCGTTGATCCAAGTCTCGAGTCCATCGGCAACCTGTGAAGGCGTGCCTACGAGAGCAGGGCCATTGCCGCCTATGCTAACGTGCTCGGCGATGGTATGCTTGGTCCATTTGGAGGTGCCAGGAGAGAATCTGGCGTAACCTTCAACAGTGGATCTGTTGGAGTCTTAGTATTAGAACTGCACAAACAAGAAGAGGGTGGATGCAAATGGAAGAAGAGTCACTCACTTCACTGCATTGCTTTCAACTTCTCGCAGCTCTTCGTCATCGCCGTATTTGCTGAGATCCATGCCGGTCCAGCCACCAAAGAGAGCAAGAGCTCCTTCGTGTGAGGCATACTGCTTATAGTCTGCCAGCTTGGCCTGGGCCTCTTCCTCAGTCTTACCAAGGATAGGGCAAACAAGTGCAAGGACCTTGATGTTACTGGGATCACGGCCAAACTGTGTTTTGGCCAACTCTCTAATCTCTGCGATGCTCTTGGCGCACACCTGCGGGGCGTGGGCAGAAACAAAGATGACTTCGGCATGCTGAGCAGCGAACACCTTACCAGCCCGAGAAGTGCCAGCCTGGATCAACAGGGGTGTTCTCTGGGGGCTAGGCGAACAGATGTGAGGGCCGGGGACTGTGAAAAACTTGCCGTTGTGATTGATCTTACGAACGCGGTCAGGGTGAGTATAAACACCTGTTTCTTTATTAAGCTCAATAGCATCATCTCTCCATGACGACTCAAAGAGCTTATACATCACTTTGATGTATTCCTCAGCTTGAGCGTATCGGTCATCGTGCTATGACTGAGTCAGCATATATCGATACTGCAGCCTTGCATTAGCTATTGCGACATCACTGACCTGGGGTTGCTGGGCTAGGCCCATGTTCTTAGCTGCAGAGTCCAGGTAGCTGGTAACGATCTACGATTAACGTTAGCATGCCCCTTGTCGGCCGCATTGCGTCAAGTCAGATCTCTCGAACTTACGTTCCATCCAATTCTGTCAGGGCTGTCAGTTGCATATCTAATGACTGACATCACTTTGGAAGAGATGCTTACCGTCCATTGCTGAGGTGATCAAGGGTGGAAAGTCTTCGAGCCAAGTGGTAGGGCTGTTCATAAGTCGTCGAGACAGTAACGCCAAAACCAATGCTCTTCGTCACTGCGGCCATGGCAGAGATTATAGCAAGGGGCTCATGTACAGGCCATTGGGCACCCGAGATGATAGCCGGATCTAGCGAACCTGAGTAGACATCATAACCACCTACATAACGGCACTAGGTTAGAATATCTATAATATACTTCCGATCACCCTGCATGAGATTGGCCTCGATTCATCTGGTAAACCTTACCCAACACATCGGCAATGAAGATTCCGTGGAACTTGGCCTCTTCTAGAAGTTTGGCCAACTCTGTCCAATGGTCTATCTGATTGAAGCGCGAGGACTGGTCGTCAGGATGGCGCCAGAGCCCGGGAGACTGGTGACCACTGCCTGCAGCCCACCAATTGCGGCAGTCAGTGCTCTGCAATATTAGCAAGGGGTATGGTATTATTGAACGCACACATTTCTACAAAGGCATTGAGCACCAAGCTCTTCTTTTTTCCGGTTTGTGAACTCATGGCTGCAAAATGGTGTATACCCTCAACAAGATGATGTGCTTGATTGTTCCTGGCTGCTATTCGAGGAGAGACACTTATTGAAGCAGCTCACACGCATGCTATCTCATACTGCTTAGTTATATTGCCGCGATATCACACGCATACTAAACGACCCTCTAAATCCCATGTCCGATCTTCGGTCTCTTCCGTATGTGGCGGCTACGACTGTGTAAGAATTAAGTGGTAGATGGGATGATGCAATTCGAGTGATACAATCACGCAAGACGGCCCCTCTCACTCCAAGCGTTGATCTTGAATGCTTGCGGTTCTGGATTATTACGGCAGAGTTGGCCAGATGCGCCTATCAGACTGTAGGTCTCCCAGCAGCTTCCCCCAGATTACTCTTTTTGGCGATGTGTGGTCGTGGAGACCAGCTTCGAGCTTCTTGGAAATCACGTCAGTATGGGTGGGGATACCGCCATTGGGCAACGACCTTTAAAAACGGCCACATCTTCGGAACGAGACGCGCTAAAGATATCTAGCGATGCTAATGTAGAGTAAGCTTGATTAAACGTAGCAAAACCCATAATTATTTCAAGACCTGCTTCGTTAAAAGTGCGTATGTTTTGCTGAAATGGGAATAATACGGAGACGCAGGCCAGATAGCCGCGGGGAGTCCACATGCGGGCATTATCTATCTCGTAGCTCATGCGATATATGGCCAATCCCGGAGAAAGTATTAGTCCAATCAATATCCAAGAGCTGCAGAGGCTTTTATACCCCTATCTCGGCCAAATCTCGCCTTGGATTTGTTGAGATGGGCTGATGCAGTTGGCTGAGGTGCAGACGGGACTTAGTTGATCGCCCATTGAAGAGAGCAGAAATATTTCCGTATTAGGCAATATTTCGAGATGCACATATACATAACTGATACTACATTGCTATAAACACGAAAGATTATGGCTAAATAACCTTATGAACGTTATTTAAATCATTGTGTATTTTAATATTACACAATAAAATATATCTCTCCTACTTTATTAAAAAAAAAAAGTTCTTTCTTTTTACTTTCTTGATAATTATTGAAGCTATTATTAGTTCTCGTATATGCTGTATTTATAACTTGGATTTGTCTATTTTAATTATATAGATAGCTGTAGTACAGTTGTAAAAGAGTATAGGATAGCGTAGTATAAATATAGCTAAATAGTATTATATATTAGGGTTAGATACGCATCTATCTTATTCATGCCTCATGAGCCTTTGAGGGAGTAACAGTCTCCTCGGTAGTCAAGCCCTCTGGTGACTCATCTGATCCTCTCGACTCTCGATCCCAATGGCCATCCTTGCTGCCAATGTGTCGTACCACCAGCCATGCTGGCAGAATGGCAATGGCCCACAGGATAAAATTCATGTATATTCCACCGACCTGCGCAAATATTGTTAAGGAGGTCAGGCCATAACTGACGGCCTGCCACGCAGATTCGGTACCTCGTAGCAGGGCTGCATATCGGATGACTTCACCCTGGTCTTTGGCCAAGTGGGTGACAATGAAGTAGCTTAAAGGGCATTAGTTATGAATCAGCAAACGATTTATCGTAGAATGTGTCTCACAGGAAGAGGTAATTGATCTGAAACCCAAAGGTCAGGAAAATGTAAACACCGAAACCTGACCCAAAGCCAGAATCTTCCCAGTCATACGTAGGCAGAGTACGTTTGTATCGTGTGGAAACCACTGTAGCCCAAAGCCACCATGCGCCCTGGGTTATAACGATGAACCAGAAGGTATATCTTGCGCGAACCTTCAATGGCACCTTGGTACGATCGAGGAACCACTATATTGAGATATGTTAGCTGGGCTTTTTATGTGACATCAGTTCGACATACGCCAGTAAGATTTCCAATTATGACAGCAACAATGCCACCCAGAAATGAGCCGAGTGCTCGAGCTCGGACGGAGAACCATACTAGATTGATAAAGTCAGTAAGTGAGCAGATAGCAGGGTCAGCATGAGAGGCTTACGAGAGAGATAAGTGAAATAAACGGCTTCCGAAAACACGGCCTGCCCAATCCAGAGCACGATCAAGAGAAAATGAGGCCTTAAGAATGCCTTGGCTGTTGCCTTAATCTCGTACCAGGGGTTTTCTACAATGGCCAGCTGGACCTTCTTGCCATCTTGACGCTGTACATGCTGAGGTCTGTTGAGTAGCAGAGCAACCAGGGCTCCAGCGGCTTGTATCGTAATGAAAATGATATAGACGGTATAAGACACCTTGCCTGCCTTGTCCCTATCTATGTCCAAGCTGAGATTAATGGCACCGCCTATGATTTGCCCCATGACACGGAAAGTCAACCACCAGCCCAGCGACTTTCCACGGTTCCAAGGCTCTGGGTAGGCAATGGCAATGGCAGCCTCTACAGCCCAAAACGTTCCTGCAGATATGCCGCACAAAGCAGCGCCTAGAATAACGAGCCAAGTGGTACCAAATCTGTTATTCGTGTAAAGACCAGCCGCATATGGGGCGTATCCCATTCTATACCGTCTCTCAGCACAGGACAGCAACTAAAGGTGGAGGATAGACTTACGTTCCGAAAATTAGAGCGCCTTTAACTCCAATATAGCGAATGATTACGCTTGAGAAGTAGCACGACACGACCATGAGGCAGAATGTCAATGCATTAGCCGCGTTTACGAGCTGTGGTGACTGACTTCCACCAGCTCCTAGAGAATTCATGGCTCCCCAAATGCCTGGTGCCGCCAAATTGCACAAACCGAGGATGGTCATGTTGTAAAATGTTGATCGATACCATTTTGCTATATTATTAAAAAAGTGATTAGTTTTCAAGCTTGTTATTGAGGCTCTCACAATGGATTTACCTGGATGGCGCTGCTCCTTAGGCAGCGGTGCCACATCAGAGGAGGCAAAATGGTCTTCTTTATCCGACATTGTGAATTTCTTTTCTTCAAAACCTTTTAAAGAGAGATACCTAGTGGTACCAAAAACTGAGACATGGCACAGTGAAAGGAGGTTTTCAATCTCGGGCATCTTCCTTAATATCAATCAATTCCTCTACCAGCACATATCTTCAACGCCAGTTTCTTACTATTCCAAAAGGGTTTAATCCGCCGGTACTTGAACTCCCGCATCTCTCTTGTTCAATCCGCGGACTGATTGCGACATCGGGTCTATGACTACCGATAGATTGGGTCTAAAGCGCTTCTTGCGAAACGCATGCTTGCCAGCACGTCATCGCGGAAGGGTTTTGAGGGCAAAACTATTATTGTAAACTAAAAACACCAGATAAAGAGTGCTAATAAGATAATTCCAGTTTATGTATAATTAGAAACAGATAGAGGTGCGCGTAAAAGAAATAGAGATGAAGCTATTCTAGCAATACTAATATCACGGCCGAATTATCTTGCGCTCTGCAGTCTCGTTTATTTAGTTTACTATGGATTACCTAAGAATATTTGTGAGGATGATGGCTCACATAACTTTGATTTCATGTGTAGTAGATCTTTACAGATACAATAATGCTAAGCTGAGAAGGGGATCTATATCTAGGTGCACATCATCTCGACGCCCTTTACCGAGATAGGCGCTGCCGCAAGGGTGGCCAAGAGAGGATACCGTTCCCCAAAAAAAGTAAGCATCGGCTAAAGCCACAAAGATCTAGGCTTCAATAAACGAACTTTGACTAATGCTATAATTTCTCGTTTGTGGAGGCTTCCTTTTCCTAATCTGAGGTTCGTAGCCTACGGTATGACCCACCAGTTCTCGTGAACGCTTCGCAAGTCAGCCTCTTCGGCGCTGAGATACGGAGTTACATCTAGCTTTGGATCAGTCTCGACGTATGTGCTCCCATTGCCAAAATACCACGCAAAACGGTTTCCAGATTCCGAGAGATATTCGTACTCCCAGTCTTCCCACCGTGGGTCCCTCTGGACGACTGTCAAGTGTGAAGCGCTGCCGGGCCAGAGGCCGTGGATTCGACCACCCGGTACACCGCCGTTGTACCATGAACTGCAGTTCTCAGATAATACAGTGGTCTCGAAGAATGCGTCGTTGTAGGCCGTAAAGTCATCGGCAGCCTTCCTCGACGGCGAAATGGTCTTGATGCCTTCACGGCCAACCTTGCGAAGGATCTTGGCGAAGAAGGTGATTTGGTTCTCCAAATTGTGTGGCACGGTGCCTGATCTCCCCGAGGCACTCGGACCGTGGATGAAAAGAAGATTCTTGAAACCTGGCGAGGCGACTCCCAGATATGTATAAGGGAACCCATAGGTGCCCGAATGGCTCCAGTCATAGCTTAAATTGGCACCTCCTGCACGAATGGGAAAAGGGGGGGCCATATCGGAATTGGCTCCTGTGGCGCAAAATATGGCATCGACATCTCGAGTCTTGCCATCGACCGTCTCAATGCCCGTCTCGGTAAATCTCTGAATATGTGTCTGGATGTACTCGACGTGAGGCTGTGTGAGAGCCTCAAAATATCCCGGCCCAGGAGTAAGTCGACGGCAGTGAGGAGAAAAATCGGGAATGATTCTTTCAAACAGCTCTGGTTTATCAGCTAGCCGCGTCTTGGCCAGCTGCGTGAAAGTTTCCCTTGCCTGGTCGTTGACCTCTGAGCCTTTCAGCCAGCCCTGGAACCCTCTGAAATATTGCTTCTCAATCTCCTTGCGGTACTTCAAATAAGTCTCTGGGTCTTTGAACGAGTCACGGAGTTCTTGAGGAATAGTCTTTGGCTCAATGGATGTCTCATGTCCAGCAAACGATGCTGCCACCCAAGTGTTATTTCTAGCGTAGTGATCTAGACGGTCGACACGCTTTTGAATGTTAGCAACGAGCTGAAGGCCACTGGCTCCGTTGCCAATGACAGCAACCTTCTTGCCGGTGACATCAAATGTCGGGTCCCAGTTTGAAGTATGCCGCAAGAGGCCCTTGTAATCTTTGATACCAGGATAGTTGGGAAGCTTCCAAGCATTAAATCTTCCAATTGCCGTGAGAACAAAATCTGCCTTCTCAACTCGTGAAGCCTCTGATTTTAGATCATGTACGTTGATAAGCCACTGAGAAGTAGTTGGATCCCAGTCCAAGCCGTCGACTCTCTGAGATAGCTTCAGATACTTGTACACATCATGTTTTTTGGATAGCCCTTTCCAGTACTCGAGAATCTCAGGACCTTGGGCAAACTCTTCCGTCCACTGCGTGTTTGGATCAAACGTTGATTGGTATGCATGAGCGGGCACATCACATCGTACTCCAGGATATATGTTTTCAAACCAAGTACCACCCTGTAATATTAGGCTCTGTTGATTCAAACTTTCATCGCAAGACTCACAACTTCCGCATTCTTTTCATATATTGTAAGCTTGATGCCTGGGACCTTTGCTGGCAGCAAGATACCCGCTAATACACCTGCAATGCCGGCTCCAATGACGGCGACATTCAGTTCTCTGGGTTGGTCTATGAAGCGATTCACAAGATTAATCTTGGGTACTTCATATGGCTTCGGAATAGCAGATGGGACAGCACTCTCGGTCACTGTCGGGCCAGGCTTTGGGGAGCCTTGCACAGTGGCCGGGGGAGTAGGTAGATCAGCAACGGTAGCCATCACGAGCCCTGTCTCGTCTCCTCTCGTTTAAGCTTTTGAAATTAAGCGTTTAAGAAGGGGGGGAAAAGCCGATCAAGGCGGAAAGAAAATATCTGCGGGCGCCGCTGAATTATTGGTTCAAGGCCCGTCTTGGCTTTAGGCGTACGTGTAAGTCGAGGCTAAATATGCATCATAAGAGAAAAAGTAGAACAAGAGATCCAGCAGCTAATAAACTACGCATTGTGGCCGCTTTTTCTCATAAAACTACCTATTTCGACTACAACTTCACTTATTTGCAATTCTGCTAATCTCAAAGGTTGATGCTGCGACCTGCGGTTGAGTGGACTCTAAAACGCCGCCGCGGAGATGAGCCATGTTTGTGAGCAATCACGCAATCCTCCCCAAAACCGACCCCTCGCCAGCGATAGCTCGCAGCATTAGCGACGACGTCAGCGCGATGCAGCCAGATTAGATGCCTCCGAAAACGGCATTAACGGGATTATGATGGTCACTAACGCATCTAATTGTAATAACATCGGCTGCTTAGCCATCTTTGGTGAAGTTTTGACAGATTGGGGCCGGCTGAAAGAGATGGAGGCACAAGGCGGCACGATGCTACATTTACATGGCCTTCGTGCTTTAGACACTTAATTTTTTCTTCTTCTAGATCTCTTTATCTTGTTAGCCCATAGCTTCAACTCCATCTTTTCGTATCGCCACCTTTTTGAAGCTATCATGGCGGGAAGCTCGGTGAAAGCACAGACTGTCCTACTTCTCCACGGACCACGACAGGCATATCAGATTACCAACGGTTATAATGTGCCGCTGTTGGTGGAAGACGATGAGACACTCATACAGACATACACGATAGGTCTGAATCCGATAGACTGGAAAGCGCCGTAAGGGTTCTATCTTCATTTTCCTGCAAGCGTTTAGTTAGGAAACTACAGAACTAACGAATCCGACTATTATACAGAGACTATAACTTTGGTATCGCAGCTCTACCATATATTGCCGGTCGAGAGCTAGCAGGACGAGTAGCTATCACTCCTCAGAAGAACTCTCGCTTAAAAGAAGGAGATCGAGTACGATCCCCCCCCCCAAAAAAAAAAAAAAAAAAAAGAAACACTAGCCTTAGAATTATACGAGCATGTTCTGACAAGGAACCGACATAGGTATTAGTGATTTCGACAGACTATCGCGATCTTAGAAAGGCCGCCTACCAAGAATACGTCGTTTCATCGGACTTCAATGTTGCAAGAATACCTCCTTCCATCTCATTTCAGCAAGCTGCCGGTCTAGGAGTTGCATTCTCTGCAGCGGCTATCACATTGGGGATATGCATGGGAATCGACTTTTCATCCGTCCTTGATGGGCCGGATTTGCTGCAGCTCGTTCGTTCTGTTAAGTCAGAGATAATACCGGAGGATGTCAGGGCAGAATGTCTTCAGGGTATAACAGATGATGAGCGAGCTGTTCCAGGAGACTGGGTGGCTGTTTGGGGAGGTATGAGATAACCTGACTTGCATGCGGAATATTCATGATATGCTAATACAAAACCTTCGTTTCTCTAGGATCATCAACGTCAGCCAACATAACTGTTCAGCTCGCGCGGCTGGCAGGCCTCAAAGTGATCACGATAGTTGACACAGCCAAGCATGGTCTTCGCATATCTGGCTGCTCCGCCCAAAGGCCAGACCTTCTCATCGACAGCCATGATACGGACCGTGCCGTCGATATCATTAACAAAAGTGTTGGTAGCCAACTTCGCTTTGCGCTTGATACTCGTGGACGAGACTCGGCTACGGTTTTACTCGAAGCTCTTACTCGCCAAAAGAGACTCAACGAGGCGCCGCCGTCACCCCCACAAACACCACGGGAATTGAAGACACAGACGTCCCACCTCGTGGGATTGACAGGATTGCCCAAAGAAACAGCTCCAGAGGGTATCGCATATCACACCGTTCCTATCAAACTCTTTCACTCAGTCCCCGCCGTGGGCGAAGCGCTTGTGCTGTGGCTGGAGCGATTATTAGAGCAGGGCCTGATCAAGCCGCCACCTATCATAGGCGTAGAGAGTGGCTTTGACGGCGTTAACAAAGGCTTGGATAGAATGAGATCCGGAGAAATTAGCGGAGGAAGACTGGTGGTTGATTTATTGGCCTAGAAAATGTATGTCTCTTCTTTCATTGGACAACAGAAATAACATCCACGATAGACGGCTAATCTCTAATCAAGAAGCCAATTTATTCATTTACGCTTACTATTGCTGCTATTTGATCATCATACTCGGTCATATCTTGTTTATTTTGTTTACCATGGCCAGTCCGCCCCGTTGATGCTAACAAGCTTCGCTGTATCGGCATCTCGCTTGCCCTCAATGATATCTCGGCAACTCTCTCCACTTACACTCGGCTCAAGCGCACCCATTTTTCGGCGCTCTTCAGGCGACAATGAAAGAGATGTAGCCACAAACTCGGGATCGTATGCAAAGACTTTGACGCCGTGGTCCTTCAGATCGAAAGCATCGCATGCGGCAAGCATGTTGAGCGCAGACTTGCTCATGCGGTATTCAGTAGCCTGGACGGCATAGTACTTGGATTTGGGGTCCAGTTTCTCAGCAATGGAGCCCAGCCCACTTGAAACATAAATGACTCGCTTCTCTTTGGTTTCATTTTTAGGTTGAACTATTAGCAAAGGCTTGAACGCTTGGGTAACAGCAAAGGGGGCAATGGTGTTGATCTCGAGCGTATTGCGAAGTCGCGTCATCGCATCAGCACTCTCGTCAACGATGCCGGCATTGTTGACGAGGAAATCCACTCGACCGGCCTCTGCCTTGACGGTCTCCGCAGCCCTAGCGATAGACTCGGTTGAGGAGACTTCTAGTTCGAGAACTGAGATGGAGCTGCCCTCACGGGGCTTAATCGTGGCTGCAGCAGCCTTGCCCTTCTCAATATCACGAGCAGCGAGGAAGACGTGATAGGGAATCTGAGACTCAACGAGAGCCTTGACAATCTCGTAGCCAATGCCACGGTTGGCGCCTTTAATTACACGAGTTAGACTTTCTTAGTTCGGCGGGATCGTCCAGATTGAGTGCTTACGCACCGGTGACAAGAACAACGCTTGGGGCCATGGTGTTTAACTTTTGTTTAGATCTGGATATGATGATGTCAAAATATGATTCGTCTCTACTCTCTATCTAGTAATAATTGCCAGAGGAGGACTCTCCTTTCTGTTTTTATACTCTTTATCTTTTTATCCTTAAACAAGCTCACAACTCGCGCAGATACAAGAAACCCCCCTGTAAACTGAAACTCAAGCCTGCCTAGCGCCAGCGATATTTTGTCCTCGGAGTTAAGCCGTAATCACGGCTTGCAAAATCCAACAACTGGGCACACAGCAATGAGATGTCAGTTTTATCGATTAGTCATAATTACATTATAAGAAACAGGCTAGCTTCGGACATAGACTCGTATGCCCTTATCCCATCATGACACTGAAGCGGAGAGGAGAGATGAGAATTACCGAGTCGAGGCGGACTTTATAACACCGCACGGCACTAATCAGATACAAAGAGAGTACTATATTCATTAAGCGGAAGAAAGGTCGGTACACGGTATGTAGCTTCCGCCATATATGCAATGATCTACAATAGCGCAGTATTTGTCATCTGGAATGCATGACAAAGAAGAGAGGAGTCGGATGTAACAGGCGAATAAACGCGAGGTGCGAGGTGCGAGGCGCGAGGACTTTTTTATCCACAATAGACAAGATTAAGAAACTGCTCGAGAACCAAAATGACAAATACACAACTGGCCTTTTCACCAGCACCATCAAATGCTTCATCGTCCACAGCAACCACTTCATATCCATTTATAACCTCTTCTTCATCTGAATCTGCATCTTCATCATCGCTGCTATTGTAATCTTGTCCCGTATCTTGGATGTGCCCCCCGCTGAAAGCTTTCAACTTGGTTTTCTTATATGTTCGTTTAATAATGATCTCGTGAAGGCGGTAACAGTAAATAAACGGGTCAGAATCATGAACTTCATGGTCTTTAAATGTGGTTTGCTGATGACCAACATCCAACCCCGCGGCTATGGGCACTTCAACAGTAGTGCAATCCACTTTTGCTCCAGCGGCGCCGGTAGCTCTCTGTATGAAAGCCTCGCTCACTTTCGTACCCTTCCCAAGGATACGTAGTCCAGTTACCAGCCAAATTCGCCTGTGTCTCATGTACCAAGGCATGGAAGTGAGAGGAGATGCATCTCTAAGGGACAGTGCAGTTTGGACGTAACGTTCAGAAGGTTGGAACATGACCGCACTTATATTATGACCCTCAAACTTTTCTTGGTAGGCCTTCTGCAAAGTTTTGCTAACCTTAGCAATCTTATCCATGTCAAAAGCAACTTTCAGCCAAGTTCGAAAGGCAGTTTGTTGAGATTCGATCGACTCGAAATTAACCTTTCGATGGATGGACTCGTCTTTCAACGTCTCTTCTGGAATGGGAGCGGTCCCTTCGGTCAGAATAGCACTGTTTGGATTGGTAAAATCAGTTAAAATCTGGCCAAGTTGGAGAACGCCAGTAGGCGTGTAGTCCATGTTTGGAGTCAGAATCCAGGCTTTCTTATGCTTGATTTGAGACATCGTGCGTAATTAAGCCCTGGCAGCTTTGTGGTTTAGAGAGTGATAATGTTGTTGATTCAGTTTAGTTTTATAAGAAAGGATTGAATGACCATAAAAGTTGTGAGGCCCATGTGTGTTACGCCAAATCTCAAGCATAACTCTGGTATATATATGTATATATACATATGCGTTGGAAAGGGCCGTTGGCATTGAAGTTGTTGGCCCAAGCATCCTTCGGGCTGCGGTTACCCTTCAGGCTGTAACACTGGTCCTCGCACAAACGAGAAGTATTCAATACCTGTACATTCTTGATTCGTCACTTTTCAAATTGCGGCATTTTATTTCAAAGAATGTGCGCAGACAGTGACGTAAATCGCATTCACTTTTTTCAGTATTGTGCAAGTAGTGCTACCTTGTTTTCTGAGTTGGGAACTTGGTGCATGATTGTCGGGTGTTTACGAAAAGACATTGGGCAGAAAAATGGTTCCGTATCACATACCTACGAGGCGGGGGCGTTTTCTGGTAAGAGATCAGGCAAGAAGTATGCTCTGGCAAGAGCTCTGCTGAGGATTTTTCCAAGCAAAAAGAGTCACCAGCAGCTTGAATCTATGACAGGATCTCTTTTTTCTCTCTTACCATCACCTCCGTCTTGCCATATCTCTCACAAAAAACCACCCTCGGGCTCCTAGGTAGTTATATGCATACAACCCCAAAATCACAGAAATATCTTCCAGCCCTCTTTTACTTACGGCTAGGCGATGCGATGCCTTATTAAAATTATCTTGCTACCACCACTATGCTTTCCCCTTCCCCCCCTCTTTTGATGGACAGGCTCTTATTTTAAAGCTACCTGTCTTTCACATCGGTAATTATGATAAAAGTCATCATAAGTAGGCTTGAGTAGCTACCTGATACCCAGCGACACGCCATCATGACCGACGACAAAACTGTTTGGTTCGAGATTCCTCGAAGATCATTAGATGCTAACGGGATATTTCAAGTGGGCCAGATCCTTACTGATGCTCTTAACCCTGAATCTGCACTATTTCGAGCCGGCCCATTCAGAGGATTGAAGCCAGATACCCTTAGTCTGATAATCCGGTCACGTTCATCTCTGTCTGTTAAATATGGAGAAATTGGAAATGTTGAACTTATCACAAATTACAGCTCAGCTATTGATGGCGCTCGAGTTGACGGCAAAGGAAATTTCGTCCGGTGGCAGTGGTTGCAGACAGAATGCATTATTAGGAATGATGCATTTCTGAAGGCTGTTATACAGGAAGATGAAGTTAAGAAGTATCTCAGCAGTGAAAATCCTTATAGGGATTTGCTTTTGGTAACTGAAGTCATTAAAGTACAGGAAATCATTCCTAAAGGTGTGGGATACAATTCGGAATCATTTTGTGGCCCTCACATATCTTCTTACTTTCCTACTTCTTCGCGGACTTCTGCAATTCCTATTGATCAAGCCTTCAGCCAAGAGGCTGGTACCCCTTTTTCGACATATAGCAATGCCTTAACGGGGCAGCTTGGGGATAAGCAATATACTTTACCTGCTGATTTCAAAGGTCCTAAAAATGGCAAACCATTTATTTGGAAGTACAAACTAGAAAGATTATCCCATCCGGAAAAGACTGATTCAATCTCGTCCAAGCGCTACTACCCGAGTGAAGCTCTCTCTAACGCTAAGAAACAAAACTGGATTGAGATTCTTTTGGGACTTCTATTCGGCTGGATAACATATATACCTTTTCAACTCGATAGGGGAGTTGGGAAAAGCTCGAATTTCAGAGTTGTCAAGGACTCTCATGAGATGCCCACGCGCCCCGAATCTCTTTCGTGGTCTCGTGTGATTGATGATCCGACAATTACAACTGTGGAGGCATCCAATACGTCGGTGCCTGGCAGAGATATTCATAATACTGGAAGATTTCTATCCCCGCAACCTCGATCATCTTTCACTCGAAGGAATTCGTGGGATAGGGCACAGGTTATGAGAAACGGTACCGACCATGACGACGCCAATGCAGGCAATGCAAAATCTACGCCCTTCTCGCAAAGTGTTCCGAACTACGATTTGCCGCCTACCCTAGCATTGAGTAATAACGAGAGCTATCTTCGCCACTCAGTCTCAGATTCAGAGGTTAATTTTCTTGTTCGTGATAACCCAAAATGTCAAGGTTGCAAAAAGTTCACGGAACAATTCGAACCAGAACTCGCTGAACATCAACAAACCATAAAAATCTCCTCCTTACCAACTATGGCAACAACAATATCTATCCAACAAGATAACACCCAGGCGATTCAACCGGAAGGTGAACGTTCATTTCATGCACCAGATGTACCGGAGATACTCGGAACCGGTAAATTGGCCAAATTCACTTCTGCAGCGGCTGCCGACTCTGTGACTAGTGGGTCAGTTGCGGCGAATGAAGAGTATGTGTTTGACAGCGAGGTAGAAGGGCTTGCCAAGTGCTTAAGCGAAGATAAAGCGTTAGTTTCCCGCCCTCTATAATCATATAATACTGACCAGCTGTGACAGGATTCCCTTAGCAGACGAATGGTTTTCCAGCCACATAAAAAGGGTCGACAAATACTTCGATTCCTATCGAAGCGGAAGACCTAATGAAATAGTGAAGATAGCCGTCCTCGATACCGGACTAGATATGAACCATTTGCTCCTACGAGATTATAAAGATAGGGAACAGATCGCCCAGGAAGATAGTATTGATTTCACTAAGCCGGATGCAGGACCAGTTACCGGCGATAGGATCGGACACGGGACATTTTGTACGCATTTAATTTTAAAAACATGCAGGACGGCCAAAATATATGTTGCGAAAGTGTTTAACAATGCAACAGCCGACTATGAGACAGCGGCTTGCGTAGCGAAGGCGAGTTGTTGAGCATAAAGTCACATCACAAACATCTGAAAACATACATGTATTAACTATTACCATAAAGGCTATTAATTACGCGGTCGAACATTGGAAAGTTGACATTATTTCAATGTCATTCTCTTTTAACGAAGAACAACTGCCAATAAAAACTGCGATTTATAATGCATTAAAAGGAGAGCATAGGGTCTTATTTCTCGCAGCGGCTTCGAACTACAGTCACAACGAACAATTCACAGTTGGTTTCCCAGCACGGTATAAGCAAGTTATATGTGTCAATTCATCTACCCCAGAAGGAGAAAAGTCGAAGTTCAGCCCTTTTCCGAGGCAAGGAGAGCTCCACTTCAGCGTCATTGGAGAGCATCTTAACGCTGCATTCCCCATGAAGCAAAACCATGGCAATAGCGAAAAGAGACAAAGTGGAACATCAATGGCAACAGCGGTTATGGCTGGTATTGCTGGTCTGGTTATCGAGTACTCCAGATTGAGATCTGTTGGCAAGACAATAACTGACAGGGATCGCCTTCTCACTGCGGAAGGTATGCGAACCATTTTTAAATTAATGCTAAGCCATGGAGCTGCTATGGATGGATATCTTTGTATAAAACCATGGATATTATTTCGCGAAACTAAAAAGGATGTTTCCTGGGATGTTTCATACGAAATCAACAAAGCCCTTCAGACCATTGCCAATTTGGAATAAAATAATTGAAGGCGGTGTTTGTATATGCATTGCTAAGGGAGCAAAGGTTATTAAATGGGTAAGGATGACTTTCATTAAAGACCTCCGTTATGCATAATATTCAAAAAACTACAAACCCATTTAGCAATGGATTTAGACTTTTATGGTGAATGTAAACACATGTATGCAGTAATTTCAAATCACCATCACGGCTTTGACTTAGGGAAGCCGCCACAATACATGAGAATTAATGCCCCGCCAGAGATGGAGCGCGGTAGCTGCAGTAGCGTACCAGCTAGATTATTCACCTTAGTAGCTACCTAGTACCCTTGCCTGATCTTGGGTAAACGCGTTCAGAGCTCCAGACTTTATTCAACATCAATAAAAACCATCAGCGAAGCGTTCTCTCATCCACAAAAAGACCTAATTATACTGTTCATGTTCATAAGAGCGGTTCGCATCCTCTCTCAGAATATTTTTACCGCTTCTTCGCCATCAGCTAAGAAAATGATGGCCCCTTCAGCCGTAATACCCCACAATGAAATCACAAAGGAGCAGTTCGCGTCTCATCTAAGCCAATACCAAGCTCTCCTTGAAGCCATATCGGTGTCCAAAGGCGGTACGTCAAAAAATTTCTGCATATCTTTGCAAAAAAAATTTTTATTACCAACCAATGTTAAATAAAGTAATAAAGAAGTAAAAAAGAGAGATCCTTTTGGCTAACATGAATGGAAAACGCGGCGCGTGAATACAGCCAAAGGTGGCCAAAGGACGCTCTCTGAGCTGGATCGCTACCGCTATGTAGATGCCGTAGAGACATTCAACCTCCAGAATCCAAAGCGAGACATGAACCTTGAAGATGTCAAGACGCTGGTAGAATGGAAGCTGTAAGTTGCCATACCGATTTTCACTTTCCACTACTATTTCATCTATAGCGATTACGAGAGCCGCATAAACGCCCTCTGCTCATATAAGATACAACTCTCGTCTCATAACTCATCTCGCACCAACTATTACTATATAAGTGGAAAAAAAAGCTAAAATAATCTTGTCATAAAATCAAGGCGGCACGGCAAATTTCGCCCAAAGCTCCTCTCTCTCGTCTCCTCCAACCCATCCGCCACAGTCTCCCAAACGCTCGACTCCGCCCGGCACCTCTACACCAATTCAAAGGACGCCAGGGCCACAGTCAGAGCTCTCGCCAAGCTTAAGGGCATCGGCCCCGCCACGGCCTCTCTCCTCCTCTCCGTGCACGACGCCCAAAACGTCATCTTCTTCTCCGACGAGGCCTTCTACTGGCTGTGCTGTGGCGGAAAGAAGGCCGCTATCAAGTATAATATCGACGAGTACGCGGCCCTGCGCGATGAGGCCGAGGCTTTGATCAAAAGGCTTGATGTGTCAGCGACGGACATTGAAAAGGTGGCGTATGTTTTGATGAAAGGGCCAGCTTTGGACAAGGATTCACAGGCAGATACAGCAAAGGCCAGTGTGCCGGCCAAAGCATCAATTCCAAGCGCCTCGAAGTCTAAAAAGCGAAAGACGATTTCTAATGAAGAAAGCGCGAAAACAGAGACAAAGACTGAGACAAAGACTGATGAAAAGACACGGACTGAGGAAAATTCATCTGTGAGGCGGTCGAAAAGGCTTAGAAAGTAGTCTCGGTGATACTGGCCAAGTCATATTGTCTGTTGGAAGATGCTTATTGAGGAATTTATTGTATATCCATAATTGGAGAAGACTAATGTTATAAACCAAGGATGAAGCGCCGAAGGCATACGTGATATATAATCGACAAAATCGATTGGGATGAGTCAAAATAAAAGCTGTGAATTTGGCTGGACTAATTTGCAGAAACAGTCATGCGACTAAAACCAGATAACGATGCACGTCCCACAGAAGCCCCTACACCACTCATCCAGACAACTTTTGTCATTCTTTAGCTATCCATCACAGTGATACATCTAGTATTCTAGACAAGGAAGAGCCAACGAATCGGCCGAGAGGGATTGAATATCTCCAAAGAGCCCCGAAGACCACGAGTCTCTTCTTTCTCACTGCAGTACCCGGCCATTGCCATAACCCACAAAAGTTTGCGGGAGCAGTATTTTGTTGCTTATCTCGACTTTCGGCTCTCGCCGTCAACCTGAGTGGCGGCGTACTTATCACTGAGCTCATTGTAGGCCTTGTTTAGCTGCTCAGCCTGCTTCTTCAGGTTCTGGAGGTCCTGCTCCTTCTTCTCGAGCTTCTCCCGGAGAGCAGCCAGCTCGCCAGGCTTTCCAGCAATGGCCAATTTCTCGCTCTCCTTGGTGTTCTTGTTGGTGCCCTCATACATCTTCACCTTATCCTCTAGGCGCATCACCTCAAGAATCATGACGTAGGTGCGGTTAAGAATCAATGACAGGAATAGCGTGAATCCGCAGAGGTACATGTTGCGCTGGGAGTAAAACTTGCGGGCCTGGACCTCGAGACGCTCGGATCCCATGATAGCGGCGGCACTATTAAGGCAGACGTTAGCAAATTGACTTTATAGGTTCTCTTTTCCACCGTCAGAGCATAGGTAAGGGTAAGCAATCAAAGAACATACTTTCCCTTGGCGCTCTGCTCATGCGCAGCCATAAGCTCGACCTGGACCTTGTATACTCGGTTGACGCTGTCGACGAACAATATCAGGATGAAGACAAAGGTTATTTTCATCCAGTACTGCAATTTGGCCACGAGCGGGCTCTCGGAGACAAAGCTGTCAACACACCATGTCAGCAAATGCATCAAATTATTCAAAATTTGCTTTGTAGGAAAACTCACGTAAAGATCTTCCGCTTGATCTTGAATGGCAGCGGCACAAGCAGCAGCATAAACAAGCCCATCTCGCCCATTAGGAGCGCAAACACCTTGTAGCTAGTTAGCCCGATCAATCCACTCGGCTTCCCAACTGCCAAATCAAACGTACAAGACTGTAATAGAGCGTCATGGTGATGTCGGGGCAATGGCCTCCAGCTGTGAGCTATGGTTTCGCTTTTGGTTTTCGGCGGGGGCAGCGGGAGAGGCTCGAGAGACAGCTCGGCAGCAGCCTCGATTCGACAGAGCGTAGTTAGTCGTGATGAGCTTCGGCAGAGATAAATGAAATGTATCTGCCAGGCTTTGAGGCCTTGTTTGTTGATTGATGAAAATGGGAGAGGAGACACGGAACAAAGAAGGAGAGAGAAGTTGAATTCTCGGCGCAGTGCTCAGTTATTCGTTTTGAGCATGTGGGTTCAGGTACCTCTCAGCTACACAGCTCTGCGTCAATCGCCCACGTCATCGTTTATCGTTTTGTGGCTACTCGGCCCCCGCCCCGCTACAGAAATGTGGCTTTTTCAATCCAGCTTTCAGCAGATTTGCATCGCAGCAATGCTAGAAAACTTGCTTATGTTTTTTTTTTTTTTTTTTTTTTTTTTTTTTTTTTTTTTTTTAGCTGGGAGGCTATATGATTTGGCGGGCTCTAAATATATATACATTGCCTGCCCATTGCTATATTCAACGCCATAAGCGAACACAAACTGTCATCCAGCAGTCATTCACTCGTTGTCGGATCCTGTACCATAGTGTGCAGCAGGGCTCTGACCAAGGCAGAACAAGCTCTGCGACTGCGCCACATTCCTTTGCCCAAACATACGTTTTCCCACACGTATCACCATCACATGCTTGTCTTCTTCGGTGCAATAGTACGTACTCCATGCAATTTCATTTAATCATGAGGATGGATATCAAGTCTGCTCAACATTATTTCCCAATTCATAGAAAACAATCCTATCCCTTTTACATTTACACTCTTCAATTCGATTCGGGACTCCTGCCGGCCTACGTGATTGGTCTATAGCAAGTAATTCCATGGTGTGTTCTACAGCCCAACGCCCCCCCCCCCCCCTTCTTAGCATCATTACAATGATTCTTCGTCTCTGAATTTAGCAGGTAGACGTCTATTCCGGGACGTCCTGCTCCTTAATACTACATCTTGGTCTTCGCTATCCTCAATTTCAATAGCATCTTCAGGTTCATGCCCTCGGCTAGCTCTGGTGTACTTCGGTGTTGTTGCTGGAGTAGACATAGGCGAATGTGTGATAGCAGAGGCGTTAATATGTGATTCTGGTTCAGACCGAGACTCCTGAGAAGCGGCTTGACTAGATTGAGGAGGCTGAGAAGTCAAGGAAGACGCTTTATTTGGCTTAGGGACGATTCGAGGGTGCTTCCTAGGCCGTCCACTGCCAGGCCGAGCACCTCCTCGTTTGCTTCGCGGCTTTGGTTCGTCTACTACCGGCGTCTTGATAGGCGTATCATGCTCTTTGACCCTTTGGGATCTTGTTGTTTTCCGAAGCCGTTTCGGGTTCAGTGGTCCCCCTTCAGAGTCGAGACCTGATTCAGCAATTGATGCCGCCTCTGTACCCGTTGGCTGATATTCCTCCTCCTCAGAATCAGTTAGATGATGGCGTCGTCGCTTACGGGAATGAGATTCCTCAATCATCTCCCTGATAGCTGCGGAATCGTCGTCTGAGACTGCCAAAATATCTACTGCCTTTGCCGCTGGCCTTCCCGCTGCTGGCCTACCCGCTGCTGGCCTTCCCACCTGCCTCGCTGTGGTTTCCTTGTTCTTTTTCGATTTTGGTGGCCTTCCGGCTGCTTTGTGCTCTATTTTTGGCACTTTCCGCGCCACTCGGTCACTTGTCTCGGCACGTTTTGGCCGACCAGCTTTTCTAGGCACCTTTGGTTTTTCTCCGGATTTGTGATCAAGAAGTTTTTTGGTAAGATTTGGGAAATTTTCTCCATAATTGAAAAAGAGCTCCTCCCCAGCCTTGATATCTCTCAAAGCCGTAAATTTGATTCGATATTCGCCGTTGACATAAAGAATTCGCGGGGTAATGTTGCACCCTTGTCTGTCATGTTCTGAAGCATGGTTGATATATCGGCTCAGATTGCCGTAAATGGCAGCATCAACCCAGATACCTTCGTTTTCTAGTAGAGTAAACACGTATGATATGTTGGAATCCTCGTCAAATACATCGCCACGTCTTGCCTCTCTGCGGACACCTTCATCGTGGGTGATCAGCTCCCCTACGTACTCGACAATAAATTCGTCTTGGGCAATATCTTCGGCAGTAAAGAGCCCGTAGCCAACTCCTTCGAGCTGACTTTGCCCGAGAAGAACAGTCTTGTGCCGGCCACGTTGTAGGTCACAGTTTTGACATCCTGTAGAGTGCAGCAAATAATCGTCCGCGTTTGCAGGATCAGCACGTTCAAAAGCGCCGCATGAGCCACACAATTGCGGATCACATTCGCGGTTGAGTTGCACGCATATGCAGGGCTTCGTGAGGCATGATTTGCCTTGAGAATGACAGGCGCAGCCTGTGAATTTATAAGAACAATTTGCCTCTGTACATCCGCAGAACCTTTCGCACAAAACCCCCGCGTCTACACATGGGCATATTTTTGGAGCACATGGGCCATCATGAGAGCATGGTTCCAGCAACTCCCGCCGTTGATGCTCATGAGTAATTGTATGATCTTGCCAGTCTCCCAGGAGCATTTTCCGCTTACGATCATACCATGATATGTTTCGTGGTCGAGGAGGTTCCGTGGGCTCCAGTTCAGGTAAGCTGATGTTCAAAGACTGGAATTCTGCATATACTTCGTCGCAGTTTCGATTTAGGAACTCGGTGGCTAGGCAGATGGGGTCCATTTTAGTTTTGCTGAAATCCGTCGTGACGTACAAAGAGCGCAAGAGAATACGTTCATCTTCAGACCATGGCTTCATCATTGCAGTTGGGTCGGGAGGGAGCTTCAGGCGATAGCACCTCCGCTCGCAAGGCTCATCTGCAATAGTATTTGCTCCGGCCGCCGCTATTCGCTTCCTCTGCAAAATGTCCGACAAGGATGCATAAGATGACAAGGAAAACGTGCGTTTCCAGTTCTTGATGTCGTACTCGCCATGGTCGCAAGAATGGCTAAAGCAAATGAGACATCCCAGAATACAGTATGTGGCCAGATTGGATTCGGCAATTTCGTCTTCATTGTCTTGTTGAATAGCGGCGACTTCTTTGGCTGTAGTTTTACTGTCCATGGCGCCGTCGACGGATCCATCAATGAACAGAACTTTTCGTAGTTCAACCTGTTTATAATCCACTTGATTTTCTTTAAAGACCAGTTGGAATGCATCCTTAAACATGTGTGCCGCTAAGTGTGCTTCTGGTGTTAAGCCATTTCCATCGCTGTTGGATTTGGCAAGGTCTGCTTTTTGTCGAGGAGTCATGGAGTCGTCAGATGCTTGGTTTTTCATGTATTTGATGAGAGTGGACTTGTTGCAGAAGGATATGTTGAGTTCTTTGAGCCACTTATCCAAGTAGAGGGAAAGAGCTGCAGCGCGCTCGGCTTGGATGATTGCCACATGTTTCTCGTCGCGATTCATGGGCTTGAACCCCGATTTGAGATCAATATCCTCCAGCTCTTTAAGCCAAAGGTTGTACTTGGCCTCTTCAGAACCCTCAAGATCTCGTAAATGGGGGACAAACGTCAACATGGTGTTGGGCATCAAGACATTCTTCTTGATTTCCACATGATGGAACCGATAGGACGGAACAGCATCCTTGTTAGTTTTAATGCAAACCACATTGTACCGTATATCCCGATAATCCTTCTTATTTTTGTTGTGCTGTTGGGCGCCGAGAGTCAATAAACGCAATTTCAAAGATTGGGTAGAACAATGCCGAGTAGCTGACCTTGAATCTGATTTTGACTTGCTTGCCTTTGATTTCTGGATTTGGGTGAGGTTGAAGGTTCCGAAAGAGATCTAGGCCATGATGCGTGCGCCATTCTCTACATTTTGCTGACTCAATTGCATGCGCGACGAGCTGAGAGTGGTCTCTCCGAACTTCTTGATTGAACGCTCTAAGCTGATTGGCAAGTTTCTGGACAGTCCACTCTGTTATAGGAACAGTTCGGCCCTTGGGGGTCTGTACTACTTCTCGCGACGGGGTTATTGCTGAAGGGGGCGTCATATTGCCAGCCGGGTTGGTGTTTGATGCGTCACGAGATTGTTTTGGCGCCTCTGGCGCATATTCAGAAACGCGGTCTGCCAAGGGCAAGGACGCGCGATCAGGGAGCGCTTGAGAAGCCCAATCGCTGGCAGTCTCACTATTGACCTCACTTGTGCAGGGACCCAGAGGCGCAGGGGGAGCAGAAAAAGAATTTCTCTTCAGAGGAGGAGGACTGATGGGGCCTCTAGGTGAAGCCGCGACGCCAAATGGCGGCGGCAGCTTGCGGCTAATTAAGTCTGGACGGGACAAGTGGCTTGGTTCGCCATCTCCCGATTTCGTGAGTGCTGAGTCGCGGTTTATGGCTCCGTGGGGCATCATCCTTGTCTCTCGATATTAAAACGACCTTTGCGCTGCAAACAACGTTGATACCGTCTTGTATCACTGGAGATATGAGTTCCCTTTTCTGCAGTGGCGTAACGGAAACCAGGGATTGTGAGAGATGCGGCAGACTGGACTATCAATGAACGGCCAAGATACGCAAGAGAGCCCGCATCAGACGCCTGGAAGCAGAGAACGCCGGAATAGGGACGCAAATCGACAAAGTAAATCAAAGCACGAAATTAAAGCGGCATCGACCATGAGAGTGCCATTCATCAAGGCGGGTAAGCGTCTGGCGTAACTCATGCGAGGCTGACGAAGGGCTTTGATGGAGATTTTGGCGAGAGTTGGTCGCTGTAGTACATGTCTGTATTGCTGCGTCGTGCAAGCCACAAAAACCCGGGCCAGGCGGCAGCTATCCGCGATGACCGCTACAACGGAAAGGGGACTTCAGCAGAGCATCTCCATGCCGTGCATGGCAGTTGTTTGTTGTCCCGCTAATACTTGTGAATATCGGCGCACGAGATTATGGGCATCGCGAAATAGAAATGCTTTGGAACCGCGTCCTGGATTGAATACCTTGGATACGCGAGCCCTGGTTGGCTGCAATTCTGATTAGTCAGAGTTTCTGCTCTGAGTCGACAAAGAAAAGCTGCAGAGCTAGCCCCAATTTGGAGAGCGCGTTGGCCGTACATTCATGCACGAAACCGCTCAAAGAAAGTTTCAAGCAACGCCATAGATTGATGAAGGCATTGTTCGTAAAGAAAGGAAGCCGGTGTATGCAACGATTATACATACAAATTGTCACTATGGAATTTCTCATGTATATATATACGTATATATATTTGGACCGCCCACTGTGATATTTGGGCACCGGCAAAGCCTACGATTTAACAATCTTGACAATCTCCTCCAGAAGCTAGCTTATTGAGCGTTATACAATCATTCTATCTGCGTAGAGTCCTCGTGATACTTGGGAAGTGCTAATTGTGGAAAACCGTTCGCACAATTATTCTTTTCGAAAACGCGACATCTAGCATCTTGACTGAAGCTTCACGATCATCAGCCCACGGGGGGCACAAGTGCATACGCTTCCAATCAATCTGATGCTCAACGTACCTGGCCTGTCCCAGCTTCGCGGATGTGGAGCACCATAATGTGTACCTGCATGAGCTTCTCAATGGAGCTCATCTAGATATGGATTTGACAGCCAGCGCAGACCCCCCGGATGAGAAAAAGGGCCCAGCGAGGCTCTGAGTATCAGGGGTTAACTTCCACGTTCGTTAGTTTTTTGCATCTGATCTGCCTACGCCATGCCAACAGGAGATGGTAATGCCTGTACTCCGTGGTCCAGCCGCAAAATAGTGAACAAGGAGGTACAGAGCTGGCCTGTACACGCACCCCCATCTTGGTGAGGAATACCCCACTGCGGGAGCCTCTACCGCAGTCGAACCCCTAATTAGCATTGGGCCAATCGACATCAAGTGATATGGTGCGCGCATCTTTGAGTTTTGGTCTAGAGCTTTGCCTTTGAGATGACTATTGCACTAGCCGCTCCAGCTTCCATCAGATATGCGGTGGATGGCCATAAGCCTTTTCTGCCTGATTGGGGCTAAGCAGAATCACGGCCTAGACAAAGTGTTTGTTCAATATTAAGCGCTATGCAGCCGAGGTACAGCAGTTGCTCAGGATGGTATGACGGCATCACTGAATCACTGAAGACATGAATCGCTACTCCGACATCTATGGTAGGTAATTGCTGTGTCTCAGCTGGTGCCGCTAATCATGCCCGTTTTGAAATTGATAGTGCATGGTTCCGCCTTGGAACAACAACAACAAGAATAATAAAAAACAAGAAAAACTGGAAAAAAAAAACAATTTGCTGTTTTGTGTCAACTCCGTCATTCGCTGCTCCTAGGTTGACGCTAGCATCGCTCATCGCCAGCTTCTCCAACATCTCAAGCCAAATGCGGCATGGCCCACCACCGCCAGCAGACCAGCATTCGGCGCTGTGTCTCAGTCCGCGGGGCTTGGCGGTGTCAAGGACGTTCCAATCCAGCAAAATGTTTGATGTAGGTACAGGCGAGAGGTGAGCCTTAGTCACCATCGTCCGCAAGTCCCGGGGCCCTGATCTGACGTAGGCGCTGTTGCTCCCCAAAGCGGCCACTGAGCAGAGCCCAGCGCTAGTACAGATGGGCTGTTAGGCCTAATGTTAAGTTTTGAGCTCCCCTCTATTAAGGCTCAAACAGGCTCCCGAGCTGCAATGGCTCAGGCTACTGGGGCGTCACTGACATGACGTAGCTCCGGCGCAACAGCTGTGCAAGCCGATGACGATCCGCCAGCTCCGCGTAAAATCTGCCCAGCCATTATCCCGGGCATTCTTATAATCACCTAGACTCTCCCCATCCATCCCCTCCCGCGTCAGAACATCTTTTTTCTCCCCCTCGTATTATTGCTGCAGACACCGCAGCCGGTCCCTTTCCTGTGTGCTCAATCTCTACCGCAGCACCATCGCTCTTTTCTCTAGCTGTATAGGCTTCGTTGATCACAATCGCAACCTCTGTTAGCGCTCAGCCACACCGCCATAATGCACCGAACGTATTCTATGCGCCAGACCCGCGCGCCCACGGCCTCGCAGCTTCAGGTATGGAGACTCCGGACTGACTTTCATCGTGTCCCACTGCCGCATATAGAGACTGACGCAGTCAATGGATAGAGTCCGCCGCCGCCCCCATCGTCCACCAAGTCTGGTCGTTTCTTTGGGAAGGGAAGCTTGGGTGAGTGTTGCGACAGCGATTTATGCACCAACTATCCGCGGTAGGATTGACTGAGATGGCTCTCACGTCGATCCTGGCTCCTATCGTCGTATCCGCCTCAAGGGCAAAGCGTTACTGGTGTCAGCTAACTGATGAGGCAGGCCATGCTCTCCGCGGCCGAGCCGGTGGCGCCTTCGGGCCAGATCTGGCCAAGAAGTTATCCCAGCTCGTGAAGATGGAGAAGAATGTTATGCGAAGCCTGGAGCTCGTCGCCAGGGAGCGCATGGATGTGGCCGTATGTGTTTTCTTCTCCCTATTGCCGTCTTGATCATTCTCGTCGAGAATTCTATTTGCTCACTTCTTTCTAGCAACAATTGTCCCTTTGGGGCGAAGCCACCGACGAAGATGTCTCTGACGTCACTGACAAGATCGGTGTTCTCCTCTACGAAATCGGCGAACTTGAAGATCAATACGTCGACCGATACGACCAATATCGCATTACCATGAAGAGCATCCGTAATATCGAGGCATCTGTCCAGCCTAGCCGGGACCGTAAGACAATTGTGGCCTTTGATATATCCTTGACACTCCATATACTGACCTCTGCCAGGTAAACAAAAAATCACCGACCAGATCGCCCAGCTAAAGTACAAGGAACCCAACTCTCCCAAGATCGTGGTGCTGGAACAGGAGCTAGTCCGCGCCGAGGCCGAATCGCTCGTGGCAGAGGCCCAGCTCTCCAATATCACACGCGAAAAGGTCAAAGCTGCTTATTCTTACCAGTTCGATGCCCTCCGCGAACACTGCGAGAAGGTTGCCATTATTGCCGGCTACGGAAAACACCTCCTCGAGCTGATCGACGACACTCCCGTGACTCCTGGCGAAACCCGAGCGGCGTATGACGGCTATGAAGCCAGCAAGGCCATCATCCAAGACTGCGAAGATGCCCTTACCAACTGGGTCACCGCCAATGCCGCCGTGAGCTCCAAGCTCTCTACCCGATCGCGAACTTTGTCTCAGCGACGCCGTAATACTATCCAAGCCAGAGAAGAGGGCCACGACTTATCTCATCAGGATGTACCGCTGAACGACAACCAGTCATGGGAAGCGCGAGGTGTAGAACCTGAAAGCGAAGCAGAAGAGGAGGAGGAGGAAGAGGAGGAGCGTCACCACTCTGTTATAGGCAGTGACGGTGGTATGAATGGTGAGACACGAGGCCGATCCCAAGAAGTTCTCGCGGCTTAAGACGCCCGGCAACATATTACACAACAAAGAAAAGAAAAACTAAAGAAAAATAAAAGCTAGGGGCAGGTAAATGAGATCCTCGGGCTTGGAAAGCAGGGGCTAATACCAGTAATGTCGTCGATTTGAATGCCGCTAACTTGGCGGAGGAGTTTTGGACAAGGCTGGGTTTATCGCTTGGCTGGGTAAATTTGCTTTAATACTCTTATCGGATAGCTCTTTGGCGCGCGGCTATTCACTAATACCTCTGTGAGAGTTGTAAAATCTTTTATCTGGATGAGAATAACTCCTTAAATATACTCGTCTATGTATCCATCGCTGTGTGGTCCTGATATTCCCATCAAAGTATATGTCAACCGTTTAAACGCCGTCCCGCAATTGCAGTGAAAATCAAAGTCCCCGGTCCATAACGTAAAATGTATCGATACAGTATTCCTTTCGTAAAATAATGCCAATTAGGATTTCATTTGGCTCAAAAATTGCTCGACTTCCATCTTCACAATGTACTGTCCGGGAACGACGATGAGGCCGAGGTATCGAGACGTCATGTCTAGGGAGACCGAGTCGCCAGAAGCATTTGCCGCAGCAGCACCGAGTTCCTCTTTCGAAGGTTGTCGGTATTCATGTGTATTGCCCAACACGAGGTTCATGTCCTATAGCATCGGTGGCGAGGTTAGCATTCCACGTCATGATGTAAATGCCGATGCTCATAGTTATGGCTGCGGGGGGAACAAACCGGGTCTGTGCATTTAAAGGTTCCCCGAAACATGCGGCCATCGGTGGTGTGGATGCGCAGGTTCTGGTTCAAGAGAGACGAAAGATAGTCGTGAGCCTCATCTTTGTCCATTGCGAGGACTAGCCTTGGCCTGGAGCAGCTCAAGGATGGAGGTGCAAGGGGAATTAAACCTTGGAGGAAAAGGTGCAGCGAATCTCCATTCAAGTGGCTTGTCAACGGATCTCTAAAGCGATAAGCTCAATGGGCCAATGGATAAGACTCCAGAGACCCTGCAGGCTCCACCGGCTTCTGCTAGTAATAGCGTCACTGCGATCAACGCATCGTGAACCTTGAACCTCTCTTCGTCGCATTTTAACGTGAGAGACAATTGTTTATCTGTCCGCCTCTACGGACTGCTTTTAAAGCGAGTTGATCTCGCGCGATCATCATCGCAATGATTTTTTCCTTCGACTAGCCAACACAGTCAGTCGCGGGCCTTCGCTAAGCCCGTGTCGTCGCCATGGGCGTTAACGGTCTTTGGACAGTGATCCAGCCATGTGCACGGCCTACCAATCTGGCAACGCTCAATCGGAAGCGTCTTGCCGTGGATGCTTCGATATGGATATATCAATTTCTTAAAGCTGTCCGTGATAAAGAAGGCAATGCGCTTCGCAACTCTCATATCGTGGGATTCTTTCGGCGCATCTGCAAGCTCCTCTGGTTTGGCATCCTACCAGTCTTTGTATTTGATGGTGGTGCCCCAGCACTAAAGAGAGCAACCATTCAGAAGCGCAAGCAAAGACGTGAAGGAAGACGAGAGGATGCTATCAGGACGGCAGGAAAGCTCCTGGCTATCCAGATGCAGCGGCTTGCCGAAGAGGAAGAAGAGAAACGCAGGAGAGAAAGCGAAAGGCCACACGCATCAAGAGCGGCGGAAGAAGAGGAGGAAGTCATTCCTGATGTCAGCAAGTTGGTCTATGTTGATGAGATTGGTATGTCCCAGCAGGAGAGAATGCGGAACCGCAAGTTCTATAAGCAGGATGCCTATCACTTGCCTGAGCTTGAAAACGGTATCGCATCAATGGGGAAGCCAGACGATCCTCGAATAATGAGCGTCGAAGAACTGGAAGAGTATGCGCGACAATTTAATAACGGAGAGGATATCAACCTGTACGACTTTAGCAAAATTGATTTTGATGGCGACTTCTTCAAAAGCCTTCCACCACCGGATAGATACAATATTCTCAATGCTGCTAGACTGAGGAGTCGTCTGAGAATGGGCTTGAGCAAGGAACAGCTTGACGACATGTTCCCCGATCGCATGGCATTCTCGAGATTTCAGATCGAAAGAGTTAAGGAGAGAAATCACCTCACACAGCGGCTTATGTATGAAGTCGGAATGCTGGGCACTGACTTGACGCTCAATGTCAATGCTCGAATCGCTGGAGAAAGGGACCGAGAGTATATCCTGGTCAAGAATGAAGGCGTGGAGGGAGGCTGGGCTCTCGGAGTAGTCAGCAAAGAGAAGGATGTTGGAGAAGCTCACAAGCCAATCGATGTGGATGCCATCCAATTCCAATATCAGACAAAAGAAGAGGAGAGCGAAGAGGAAGAAGATTTCGAAGATGTGCCGATTGTGGGAATTAACCGATTACCGAAACTATCACAGTCTGCTTCTGCGGGTCTTGAGGCTGCTCAGGACATTAATAATCGACGACAACAATTCTACGCAAGCAACAGACAGGGAGCTGTCGATGAAGATGCTGGCGAGGGATCTCTGTTTGTTGATGGACAACTAGAGCCGACGTTGAACTTGCTTGCCGATCAGCCTACAGAACTGATGCATCCTGAAGAGGAGCATGATCTTAATCTTGCTATTGCTCTATCGTTACAGAATCAACACGGTATTGGCCAAGAGCCGAACGAGGAGTCAGATGTCGAGGATGAATCCCGAGAGAAGCCGGAGTGGACTCAAGTCGCGGTGGAAGCACCCAGGCCTATCGGCCGCGGCGGGGGTTCTATGATCGCGCATATCGTAAACAATAGAGCCAATGCTGCCGTTCCAAAACGACAAGATGTCCCAATAACAACGGAAAAGGAGAAAGACAGTGATAGCGAGGACGATATGCAAGCAATCTTGGCCAAGTCACGAAAGATGAAGAAAGCTCAACCGAAGCCAGTATTCGAGAACAAAAAGAATCCATTCGATGGGCCTCTCCCATTTCCCAAGTTGGATTGGGGATCTTCTCTTTTTGCGAAGAAAAAAGTATCAGAGGAGAAGCCAATTGTAGTGACGGCTGGTGGGGTGGAGAATGCCAGACCAGACACTGAAGAAAAGGAAGTCGAATCAGGCGGTGGCTTTGAGATTGAACCGCAGAAAGAAGATGGTCCTAAACCGCTCCCTCCTTGGTTACTAGACAACGATACAGATATCCGAGAAGCTATTAAGAAACAGCAGGATGTTGAAAGAGAGATAAATGCTCAAGATAGAGCAGAAGTTGAAGAAGAGGAAAGGCTTCGGAAACGAGAGCTAAGAGACCAATTGATTGAGATTGGATCTTCAGATGACGAAGATGGTAGTGATGATGTTAAGATCATCGAAATACCTCCGTCACCTGGACCGGAACCAGTTTTCAGTCCCGCAAAGGTCGACCAAAACAAAGAAGAAGATGAAGGCATAGAAGCGCCTGGTGCCGAATCAAGTCAGCCTAAAAATAAAGAGAGGGAAGAAGAAAATGGCGAATCGCTTGAGCCAGAGTTTGAAGAGATTCCTATGATTGAGGCTCCCAGTGCTCCAGTTGTACCTGTTATAGAAGCGGAAGCACAGGACAGCTACGACTCTCCAGAACCTGAATTTGAAGATGTTCAGCCAGCAGAAAACCTCATAATTCAAGAAGATCTGCCTGTCAATTCCGTTTTATTTGAGGATATTCCTCTTCATCAAACTCCAGCTGTGGCTATTCCTGGGAACACCACAATTACAGACGAAGAGCTCTTTGGCAGTGAAGAGTACGATGAATTCAGCGACCCTGAAGACGAGGAGCTATTGGCACAAATGGCTGAAGAAGCCGAGGAACACGCTCGATTCGCCAGCGAACTGAACAACAAATCTACTGAACAGAACAGGGAGGATTATGAAAGAGAACTGAGAGCTCTTCGAAGCCAGCAGAAGAAAGACCGTCGCGACGCAGACGAAGTGACGCAGACGATGATTACAGAGTGTCAAGCTTTGCTTCGCCTCTTCGGCATCCCATACATCACCGCGCCAATGGAAGCAGAAGCGCAGTGTGCAGAGCTAGTCCGACTCAACATGGTAGACGGCATCGTTACAGATGATTCGGATACTTTCCTCTTTGGAGGAACGCGAGTTTACAAAAACATGTTTAATAGCAACAAGTTTGTCGAATGCTACGTTGGCTCAGATCTTGATCAGGAAATGTCTTTATCTCGAGAACAGCTCATCTCTCTCGCTCAGCTTTTGGGATCGGATTATACAGAAGGACTACCCGGAGTCGGTCCAGTCACGGCCGTGGAAATCCTCTCTGAATTTCCCGGCAAGGATGGGCTTGAAAAATTCCGCGAGTGGTGGCATGAGGTTCAATCCCAAGTGCGACCCAAGGAGGCTGATGCTTCCTCTTCTTTCCGGCGCAAGTTTCGCAAGGCACAAGCAACCAAACTCTTCTTGCCGGTTGCCTTTCCCAGCCCAGCCGTCTACGAAGCCTACCTTCATCCTGTGGTCGATAGCAGCACGGAGCCGTTTCAATGGGGCGTGCCAGATGTGGCAGGGCTGAGAGAATATCTCATGGCGACGATTGGCTGGAGCAAAGAGCGCACAGATGAAGTGCTAGTGCCGGTCATTCGGGATATGAATAAGCGAGAGATTGAAGGAACGCAAAGCAACATTACAAGATTCTTTGGGGGGAGTGTTGGTGCTGGCGCCAGAGAGACGTTTGCTCCCAGACAGAGAGTTCAAGGAAGCAAGCGGATGGCTGCTGCAGTAGATAGACTGAGGGCGAATATTGCTTGCGAGGGGGAGGCTCCGGAGATGGAGGACGGCTCTGGGGCCAATAAGCGGAGGAAAACAAGCAGACGGAAGTAATAGGGGAGAGGGGGCAACGGTATTTGCGAATTATTTAAATCTGATATAAGTGGAAAACCTTTTTGGGGTTTTGGAATAGTGGAAGTGCAATCTGGTGTTCAAGCTGATAGAGAGCAATGTCTTATGGAGTTTGTCGAGTTCATCCCATGTGATGAGCACGTTTCGGCTTCATAGCCAAAGCACAAGGCACAGTCACTCCATTTATTGACGCACTTGGTAGGTTGCTTACATATTGTCTCATAAATAAGCAAAATAAACGACAGCATATACCGCAATAAGAACATCTCATCGTCTTGATACGAAACATCTTAACAGCACAGCAGCCTCAGCACGTGACCCGCTGCACGCATCCATCCTTCCAGACGTCTTCACGCCACGACGGCTAAATGCCGGAATCCTTGCGTCCCGCCCACGCCATTTCCAGCGCCAGCAGCTCCGTATGCGACGAATTGATTCGCCGCGCGCCGCGTGGGCAGAAAAGAGACAGAGAGAACTTGCATCTTTTTTTTTTTTGCCTCTGCTACGGTATTTGCTTCTGAAAGCCTCGTCTTCTAGTCTTCGGCTGTACTTCCTTCTCCTGCTTCGCCCTGGGGCTTTCGTCGTTCCTCAGCTCTCTCTCTTGGCCTTTGAAGATTATTTGCAAGGGCACATAAAAAAAAGATGCCGGGCATGGATCAGCGTGAGCTCGAGTCGCGCGTAAAGGCGCTGACCAAGGTGGTGGCCGCCAACGAGCCTCCGGAGAATGCGCTGAAGCTGCTGGAGACGCTAAAGAAGGATGCATCGCCGACAGAAGAGATGCTGCGGGTAAGTGTCTTTTTTTTTTTTTTAAGTCGCATCACTTATCTTTGAGGAGTGATTCCGAGAGAGAAGGGAGGCGTTAGCTTCCATTCTCTACACGCTTTCTGTCTTATATGGGCAGTGAATGGGATGGGATGGGCTCCATTTGGACTGATTAGCTGTCAAGTTTTGGAGGCGTTCCGCCGACTGAAAGCCCGTCACTGTCCATCATTGCCTCCAATCGCAGCTTTCTTGTATTGCTATATAATCCCTTCCTTTCTCTTTTTCTTTCTTCCTGCCTGTCTGCAGCTGTTTTCGAAATGCTACTGTCTGACATCAATTGTCGCAAAACTATTAGGCCACGCGCGCAGGTGTTTTCGTCGGCAAGTTGCGGTCAAATCCCAACAAAGAGATTGCTCGGGCCGCCTCCGAACTGGTGATCAAGTGGAAGAAGCTCGTCGAACAGGAGAAGAACTCCAAGCTGCAAAAGGCAAAAATGGGCTCCCCGTCGGCTCCCGCGGCCGCATCCCCGCCCAACCCATCCAGCAACGCATCCTCCGCCGGCGGCGCCAAGAAGGCGTTCAAGGGCGACCCCGAGAAGCGCAAGTTCGATACCGACGGCGTTAGCATCAAGCGAACCGAATCCAACGTCCGAAACCAGTGTATCGGCCTCATCTACAACGGCCTGGCCTACCGATCAATCGAGTCTGAGACCGACGTCATCGCCAGGGCTGTTGCCGTCGAGAGCGCCGCATTCACGCTCCTCAAAGGCGAGACCCCTGAATACAAGAAGAAGATCCGATCGCTATTCACAAACCTCAAGAACAAGTCGAACCGGGAGTTGGGCAAGCGAGTAATGGCAGGAGACATTTCGCCCGAGAAGTTTGTCAACATGACGGACGAGGAACTCAAGAGCGAGGATCAACGCAAGATGGAACTCGAGCTGGAGAAGGAGAACATGAAGAAGGCCCAGGTGCCAATGGCTGAGAAGAGCATCAGTGACAGTCTGGAGTGCGGCAAGTGCAAGAAGAAGCGAGTCAGCTATACCCAGGCGCAGACACGAAGTGCCGATGAACCGATGACGACATTTTGCGAATGTATGAATTGCGGTAATCGTTGGAAGGTATGTTTTGTCTCTCTCTCTCTGTCTGTTTCTCTCTGTCTCTCTCTTCCTGTGTATCATGTTCGATACACTCCCTTTGCATTATAGATCAGCATTAACAAAAGCGATTCCACAGTTCTCATAAGGAAGCAACGAGAAAGTAAAATAATGATTGATAGCGCCGCGTCTGCTCCGAGGGGTACGAAGATACTATCTCAATGTGCTTTTTTCGTTGTTTCCTACGGGGTGCTTGGGATGGAACTTTCTTTATGATGGGAGTTATGGAAAATTTTTATCTTGCTTTTTCGGGAATTGATATGAAGGTCTCAAGAACTTCAGGCGCCAAACTGTGTTTTTTTTTTCTCCTCTTTCTTTCTTCTACATCTCAATCCCTCATCGGTATGTCCTTTTTTGGCGATGCGTGCACATCACAAACATGGTGGTGCTGTGAAGCCATGTACTCTATTTTCTCTATTCTCAACTTAGATCGCTAATAGATCTTTGATCTTTGATGTTGTTATGTTACATCACTCCCCATATCATGCATATGTGCTGCTGCTTAGAAAGCTATTCTTATGTACTAGGTCATAAGCTGTGGGTTCAAATAACCTCATCATCATTCTGATATCCCCAGCTCAGTAAAGAGATCCGTGGCCTCTTCTTCCTCTAGGCCCATTTCTTTGATATTCTTCCAAAACTTGCTCAAATGCCGAGTGCCAGAATCACACAACAAAGTGACGACTCTACTCCCAGGGGGCAGTCTCATCGCAGTGACAACAGCGGCAACACAGTTAACAGAGCTGCTGCTCCCCACAAAGATGCCGTCATTTTCCACAAGCCACCTAGCCATGCGGCAAGCTTGATCATCCGTCACCTTGACCGCATCGTCGAGCAAATCTCTGCCGATTTCAAAGTTGTTCGTCACACGATTAATACCAATTCCTTCCACCATTGTGTCGACTTGCTGTCTTCGCCGGGTGCCCTCCTTTTCAGTAGACGAATACATGACTCCGTGCTTAATCTTGTTGTACAACCCGCTTCCCTGGGGATCCGCCAGGACAACCTTGAGATTGCTCATCTTTGCATCCAGTTTCAGGTACCTCGCCACCCCAGATATCGTGCCACCAGTTCCAGCGCCAGCAACGAATGCGTCAAGGTTGCCATCTGTCTGTTGATAGATTTCCGGGCCTGTGCTGACAGCATGGGCTTGCCAGTTGGATTCGGTTTCGAACTGATTCGCAAAGAAGCCCTTGCTGCCGTCTGTAGATGACTGCGTGTGCTCCGTGGCGCGCCTCCGGGCCAAGTTGACAAAGTGATCGGGGCTGGTGATGGGAGCAACGGCAACTCTCTCAACCGTTGCGCCGAGGTGAATCAAAAGATCCGACTTTTCAAAGGCCTGATCATCAGGCATGCAGATATGGGCCTTGTATCCCTTTGCGCGCGCCAGAGTAGCGAGAGAAATGCCCGTGCTGCCCACTGTTCCCTCATAGATGGTGTCGCCCTGGTGAGGCGTTAAGAGTCCCCGTTTCTCAGCCTCCAAAATGATGTTGAGAGCTACTCGGTCCTTGGGGCTATTTCCCGCACCGTTGAGAAACTCGGCCTTTGCGAGGATGGTCCGGCCGGTGGCTTGGGAGAGAGATGGTATCTCTATGAGGGGGGTGTTGCCGATACATCCTTCGATGCCGTTTGATGCAATCGCTGGGGCACGAGATGATGACGGCGTCGGCTCATGGTCTTCAAGCTGCACTGGCGCCATCCAGAAGAAACTGCTTCGCCGAGGATCTGTTGACCGCGCATTGCTGCGTTTGCGTTGGAATCGGTTGTGCTGATATCGGGATTCAAGCTCGGGATACAGCTCTTTAAAACCCAGGGTAGCGACGATGCCGGCCGCAAAGGCAACGGCAATGGCTGCGGTGCCATATGCCTTGGGATGGTCGCTCAATGACATGCTGCTTGCCTTCGCCGAATATGTCTCACCATAATCATAACAATAAAGCCCCCATTGCTGATTGAAGGACTATTGGACGTCTCAGAAGCAAAGCATGAATCACGCGAGATGGAAACTGCCAATTCAAGACTTTTCTGATGTCATCCAGATCCCTGCGGAAAATCAGCGCCAAAAAAAAAAAAAAGAGTACGTACCCAGGAACCGTTCGCGGGGCAGCCCTTAGTCTAGTATGTACTTCCCGGAACAAACCACTTTCCGAGCCAGAGCTGCGGGATCTACCCAATAGCTAAGAGGAAACATTCGATCCTTTACGAGGCTATCGTGACCCGTCAAAAACAGCCGCAAACCGAGGGGACAGTCATGGATTCTCCCATTGTGGCTCACCTCTTTCGCCAGTTGTTTCGACATCGTCCGCGCGGATGTCAGGGTTTGCGCAATGGCCTCGCCAGCAGACATAGACAGCCAACTCGCGGGCTCGTGACAAGAGCCTCGATAGATCGGGGCATGAAGACGAACGAGAGTCGCTGGCAGCAACGAACGCACATCTTGCCAGAGGATCGAAGAGAAGAGTTTGCAGAGTACCCCTACATCTCGCTGCAGGAATTGAAGACGAGAACTGAGCGGCCTCGGAAGGTGAAGATGCTTCTTCGCGACTTTATAGACGGTACGTGATGTGGTGCAATCTATCCACCTCTATATGGGGGTTTATGGGCTGACGACGGAACATCACAGATAGTCTCTACAACCCTTCCTACGGATATTTCTCCAAGGAGGCCGTCATCTTCAGCCCAGGGGAGCCTTTCGACTTCAATTCCATGCGCGACGAGCTAGAATTCCAAGCCGACCTCGGCAGGCGGTACACCGAATTCGAAGACCTGCTCGACGAGAAAGAGGGCGAAAGCGCGACAAGACAGCTCTGGCACACCCCCACAGAGCTCTTCAGGCCGTTCTACGGCGAGGCCATTGCCCGCTATCTCGTCTCCAACTACCGCCTCACCACGTATCCGTACGACGACCTGCTCATCTTCGAAATGGGCGCCGGCCGCGGCACACTCATGCTCAACATCCTCGACTACATCCGCGCGGCTGACCCGCAGGTCTACGCCCGCACCAAGTTCAACATCATCGAAATCTCCTCCTCCCTTGCGGCACTCCAAAACCGCCATCTCCTCTCCACTGCCGAATCTCGCGGTCACGCAGACAAGGTCGAGATCATCAACAAGTCCATCTTCGAATGGGACCAATATGTCCCCTCGCCGTGCTTCTTCCTCGCCATGGAGGTCTTTGACAACTTCTCCCATGATGGCATCAGATATGACGTTACGACGGAGGAGCCACTCCAGGGCCACGTGCTCATCGACGGCGACGGCGACTTTTATGAATTCTACGTCCATGAGCTGGACCCCCTGGCTGCCAGATTCTTCCGTGTGCGCCATGCCGCCACGGGAGGCAACTATCCCAAGCCCTATCCTTCAAACCCTGTTCTTCGGTACATGTCCACCAAGATGCCCTTCGCCGCCAATCTGTCACAGGCCGAGTTCATCCCAACCAGGCTGATGCAATTCTTCGACGTCCTGGAAAAGTTCTTCCCCGCCCACCGCCTCCTCACCTCTGACTTCGACTCTCTCCCCCAGGCCATCAAGGGTCTCAACGCCCCCGTCGTGCAGACGCGGTTCCAGCGAAAAATGGTGCCCGTCACGACTCCTCTTGTAAGTTGGCACAGCCCTCTTTCTCCCCCGCCCCAACAAAGCAAGACTCGATAACTAACAGTCACAATAATACAGGTTCACCAGGGCTACTTTGACATTCTCTTCCCCACAGACTTCAACATCACTGAAGCCATTTACCGCGCCATCACCGGGAAGCTCACCCGCGTCATGTCCCACGGAGACTTCATGCGCCGATGGGCCTATGTCGAGGATACGGAGACACGAAGCGGAGAGAATCCTCTCCTGTCGCATTATAGAAATGCTAGTGTCATGGTTACTGTGTAACTCTATATGTATATATGTGTATATAGATATCTCAGCCGCCCCCCTTTTCACACGACTTGTATAAATACAATTATGAGCAATGAATGAGGCATTGTATGATTACATCTTTCTTGATAGAAAACCCTCATACGCTACTTGGATGAAATCTATATTTCCTATATATATGTGTGTATTTTTTTTAATAAGATTTTGTCCCATCTGGCTACCTATTTACCCTAATTCCTGTCACCCCGTAGTTTCCCATTTCACCCATGCATATATACCATTCAATTTGGCCAGAAACGATATAGCTACTATAATACATAAAATTCTCCCTATTTAAAGCTTCAATTTCTCGCTAAGCCATTTCCGTGCAGTCTCAACAGCGTCCTCAATCTTCTCCGGCTGAGTTCCCTGGCCCTGGCGAGACGGCTCCTTGCCACCAGAGCGGCCACCGATGATATCGGACACGGAGGCAGCCCACTTTTCAGCAGTAACTCCCTGTGAAGCCAAGTGCTAGAATGGTATGTTAGTGATATGAATCTTTAGGTTTTTAGTGTCATGAATTGGCAGAGTGACTTACTGTTCCAACATACACACCGTGCGCAACAGCGCCCTCCTCCTGGCTGCCAACAAACAGGTAAACAGACTTTTCCTTGTCCTTGGACTGGTAGTGCTTGATGACCTCACCCACGGCCTTGGCGTTTGCGCTGATGGGCAGTCGGCCAACGAACCACTGGCTCTCCTTGTTCGCCTCAAAGTGCTTGGTAACCGTGTCAATAGCAGTCTTGGATTCCGCCTTTTGCTTCTTCTTCTGCTCGGCAACAACAGCGTTGGCAATCTTCTGGAAACGCTGGTTGAACTCGTCCTTGGTCAGCGTTGAGATTACCAGCTGGCTGAGCTCCTGTGAGACGGTCTTCACTGCAGCCTCTTTCTCGGGGCCGAATGGAAGGTTATCGAGGTCTACTAGCTTCTGCTCGAACAGCTTGGCTTCGCGCTGGACCTTGTGAGCAGCCTCACCCGTGTAAGCGATAATACGACGGATGCCCTTGGCGATACCACTTTCCTCAACAATGACAAGATCTTTGAGCAAACCGGTCTGCTCCACGTGAGTACCACCGCAAAGCTCAACACTGTACTGTCGCCAATCAGGCTTCTTGGGATCGGCAAGCATGGTCTCAACGTCCATGCCGATTGACACAACTCGCACAGGGTTGGGATAGGTCTCGCCAAAGACGGCACGAAGACCCTCAATCTGGAGTGCAAGGTCTAGCTCCACATCCTTGGCGTAGATCTTGAAGTTGGCACGGATGTCCTTATTTGAGAGCTCTTCAATCTTCTTTAGCTCGTCAAGCTTAACCTGGGTCTTGTGTGAGAAATCGAAACGCAGCTTGTCGTTGTCGACCAGAGAGCCCTTTTGGTTGACATCCTCGCCAAGCACTTCCCGCAGAGAGTGGTTGAGAATGTGTGTACCAGAGTGGTTGTTACGGATGGGAGAACGACGAAGCTCATCATATTCGCAAATGACCTCATCGTCAGAGTTGAGCTCTCCGTACTCGATGTAACCACTGTGGAGGACATAGCCACCAAAGTCCTGCACGTCCATGACCTTGAACTCGACAACATCGTCAATGACAATGCGACCAGTATCAGCAACCTGACCACCAGACTCGGCGTAGAAGTTGGTCTTGTCCAGCAAAACACCAATGGCGGTATTTGGGGGGATATCCTTGGTCGACTTGGTAAAAGTCTTGCCATTGAAGATGTACTGAACTTTGCCCTTGCTGTCGCCCTTGAGGTATTTTGCGTCGTCGTTCGTTCGTGGGACCTTGAGCTGTGTGTCGAGCTCGGCAATCTGGTGGACATCAAGCTTTGCAAATGTCTGTACTGAGTCCTTGACGGCCTTGCTAGCTTCCCTAGCCTTCTCACGGGCAACCGCAACCTCGGCCTCGTCAATATCCAAGCTTCGCTCTTCAGCCATCAATTTGGTCAAGTCGACAGGGAAACCAAATGTGTCGTAGAGTCTCCACACAACATCTCCATCCAGCTTCTTGACGTTATCTTTGGCGGCCTTGGCAGCATATCTCTCAAACTGAGCCTCGCCACGATCCAGGGTTCGGGAAAAGGCCTCCTCTTCTTCGTCGAGGATCTCCTGGATATCTAGCTGCTTCTTGGCAAGATCGGGGAACTGCTCGCCCATCTGCGCAACCAAGGCAGGTAGGATCTTGGAGAAGAATGAGCCGATCTCTGCATTGAGGTACTTGCGAGCATATCGGACACCACGGCGGAGAATACGTCGAATGACATAGCCACGGCCATCATTGTTAGGCACGGCACCGTCAGTAATGGCGAATGACATGGTTCTGATGTGGTCTGCAACGACTCGGTAAGCAGTATCAATGCCATCAACATCGTCTGCGCCGTACTTGTCGGTATATGGTCTCGCGCCGGTGACTTCTTCGATCTTCTTGAATAGAGGGGTGAAGACATCAGTGGCGTAGTTGGAGGCGGTGTCCTGGAGTGCAGACACCAGACGCTCAAAACCCATACCGGTATCAATGTGCTTCGCGGGAAGGGGCTTCAGGCTTCCATCCTTTTGTCGGTCGAATTGCATGAAAACGAGGTTCCAGATCTCGACAACCATGGGATCGTCCATGTTGACCAGGCTGGCGGCGTTGCGTCCTCCGATCTTGTCGTAGTGTACCTCGCTGCAAGGACCGCAAGGACCCTGGTCACCCATCTCCCAAAAGTTATCCTTCATGTTTCCGGGAATAATGTGATCTTCGGGCACGCCAGTCTTCTTCCACAGTTCCTTGGCTTCCAGATCGGGTTCGAGGCCAAGGGCTGGGTTACCCTCAAAGTATGTAACATAGAGCCGTGAAGGATCAAGGCCATACACCTTGGTCAGAAGCTCCCACGCCATCTCGATAGCATCCTTCTTGAAGTAGTCGCCGAATGACCAGTTGCCCAACATCTCGAAAAAGGTGTGGTGGTAGCTGTCCTTGCCGACATCGTCGAGATCGTTGTGCTTGCCACCCGCGCGGATGACCTTTTGGGTGTCGACAGCGCGCTTCAGGCTTGACATGGGATCGGACTTGTTGACGGTGCCCAAGAAAATGGGCTTGAACTGGTTCATGCCTGCATTGGTGAAGAGCAGGGTCGGGTCATTGTGAGGGACGACGGAACCAGAAGGCACTGGAGAAGGGGGGAAAAAAAAGAGTCAGCACGCAACGATGGTCAATTTGATTGTAGCTCTCGATGATGGGATGACATGATGACTAGAGAAAAAAAAATAGAATCACAACACAGCATTGTAGCTGCGCAATACATTGGGCATTGCAGATTACCGCAGAATCTCTTGTGTTTGGTGCTGCGATGCTCCGCAGAAGACTCGGCAATCATCTACACGACCCCGCCACTTGGAGGGGAAGTTGGTGATGCCCAGACAAAAAATGCTGCTTTTTTTTTTCGCCTCGACTTACCCAGCGTGTGACCCCTCTGCTCGAAGAAATCAAAGAAGGTCTTGCGCACCTGCGCCTCGGGCCAGTTGCCCGTCGTCATGCTTGCGAATGTCTGGAGAAGCCTGCGCTGCAGCAGAAAAACCTGGTTCGGGCTCAGTGGCGATGGGGAAATGCGAGGACGAGCGTGCAGGGTCGAGTGCGGCGATGCGTCGGCAGGCAATCGGCGGAGGGGGTGCAGCCGTGGCGGGTGGGTTTTGTAGAAACTTCTACAAGAGTGACTCAAGCCTACAAAGAGCGAGGGCCGTCGCCCGCTTCTGGCCGCCGCACAGCAGCTGGTGCACTGTGACTGCGGCCTGGCCAGCGACCACATCAGCGGCAAGCAACAGCGAACAGCGAGTGGCTCACAGCAAGCGGCATCACCGTCTCTCCTCGATTCTCTTTGTCCTCTGACTCAATTCCCAATCCGGCAGGGGGCTGGTGATCCGAGGCGAAGCCGGCGAGTGAGTCTCAGCAGAGGCGGCAACGCAGAAGCAAAGTGAGAGAAGAGCGACAGTCCGGCAGCGACATGCTGGGGACGCAGAGCCCGTCTTCGCCCGCGCCAGGCATTCTTATGGAGGGTTTCGACCAAGCGAGGCAGCACCCGCGACGCAAGAGGAAGGCCGAGTCGCAGGACAACGAGCGGCTCTCCAAGCGACTCAGCCTGCTGAATATTGGTCAGTATACTTTATTGATTGTTTCTACTGCTCTTTTCCCTTCTTTTTTTTTTCCCTTCATGCGCGGTCCCGCCATTCAATGCAGTGCAAGACTGCCTCGATAGTGGCGGCCAACTGCGCATGTCACCCACCACATGCACATCGCCGAGGCATGATTAGCTAACGTGCCGACCTCGCAGAACAAGACGGCTCCAAACTCTACGTCCCCGTCGAGACACCATCGGCCAATGCTAATGCAGCCGCAACTTCATCGACTAGACGTGCAAAGGCGGCGAAATCACAGAGCAGCGATGAGACGATGCAACTGGACGACTCCAAGCACAAGGTGTACATCTACGACCTGGATGCCGAGCTCTCCTCCGACAGCGACAACGACGAGGGCAAGTTAATCTTCTTGCCGGATATCCAGAAGCACCTCAAGGAGAACCGTATTCCCAGACAAATTCTTGCAAACGACGAGGGTGAGCTGGCTGGCATGCAGCTGGTCCTCTATAGCGACCCCAAGTCCATATCCGTACCAGAATCGCAAGACGGCGTGCGAAGGGCCATCATTGAAGCCCGCCGGCGAGCAAGAGATAGACAGAAGAATCCAGATACTAGCGAGATGCACAACAATACCATGGCGTCAGAGACAACGACTGAAACGATGTCGCACGTCGACCCTGCGCCGGCCAATGCTTTCCCCATAAACGATGCGTGCGATGACATGGATATTGATTGATGTGTTCAAGATGACCGATTTACAGCCAAAAGTACAGAGCAGCGCTATACGTGCAATATACCCGGAGCATAAAATTTGGGAGTTTTTGTTTTCTTTTTATTTGTTTCCTTATTTTTTCCAGCTGGCTTCTCTCTTTTTTAGGATTTTCTGCGTTTCTTATCTATTCCGTCACTGCCAACTTACTCTTTCTAGGTGCTCAAGCATCAAGACCGACATGGAATATCGTCGCCTGCACATTGTCACTACCTAGGTATACATAGAGCATGATCTCAACTAAATATGTAACCCTTTGCCATTACGAAAGTTTTACGAGTAATTTGCCATCTCCAATATGAATGCCGCTGGATGACCTGTTCTTTGAAGCCAAATATTCTTCGCTTTCGTCATCATATTTATCTCGTCGCAGCTGCAGGAGGCGGTCCCAGAGGTATGTCATAATAATCTGGTGCAGGGTTTGCTTCGGCCTCTCGTCTGGTAGGCTCTCGCGCGTAATCGACCTTTTCTGGATCTGTATGGCCCGAGTACATGGGAAATTTGGCTGGATCGTATACCGGTGGAGGAGCCGTGGTGCCCATGTAGTAGCCACCCATCGGATTGTTTGTCTGCGGAACCCATCCGTTTGTCTGTTGAGCAGCAGCTGGCTGCCTCGGCGTTCTGACCAAGAACTATTCAAGATCCATTAGTATAGGTGTGCAGGCGATAACACATGACGATGCCAACACTCACTCTGTGATATCTCAGCGGTGGCAGGCCCTTTTTGACTCTCGATCTCAGATGGAGCCAGCTCGTCAAGAGGAATAACAAGATCAACACTACGACACCTGCCATGATAGACCATTTCACGATGAATGCTTGCTGTTGCGTTTGTCAATGGCTTGTCCAATCTATCAGAAGCCGGACCACCTACTTTGCTGTAGCGCCATGGGATGATTTCATTATCCTCCCTCACGAAGCCAAAAGGCACATCGTCGTCTCGCGCTTTCAGCGCCATGAATCCAATACTCGGCATCTTGACGATTGTTTTTCTTGAATCAGAGGAGATTATATTCTGGGCGCCAAAATGATGGAAGAAGCAAGAGAGAGAGAGAGGTGGAAAAAAAAAATTAAAAAGAAAAACAAGATAAAAAGAGATTAACAGAGCGGTCAAGCACCAGGCTATCAAGCAGAAAGAGCAACTTCAAAAAAGGGAGAGGGAAAGAAGGGAATACAGCAGTGAACAAGAAATGCCCAGCATTTGTTGCTGCAATAGGAACAAAAAAATGTCTTGGAACTAGCAGGCGGCCCTTGTATTTATTAAACTGCCCATCTTTATTTTATTAAGCAAATACCTACAGTAATTAAATGAACAAGTACATAAATAGCATTAATCGGCCATTGCTGCCGACGCACGTAACGGCGTGGCTGTGCCTTGGCATTCTGCGGCAGATCGTGTAGCAAAGCGTTTCCGAGCGTGTTTCACCGAGACGAAATGGAACTCCTTGGTTGTGCATCATTCCCGCTTGCGCCGGGTTGATCTGCCGGGCTGCCTCACTGCCATCTCTTATTATTATTTTTTTCTCTGGGATTCCTGATAATCTATTTTCATGCACAGTGCTGAGCCGATAAGCCATGCATTATCGTAGTGGGAATTGTCCAAACGGTCTCTTGCACGCATTGCGTCTCTCTCCCGCGGTGGATGATCGTGGTGTGTGGAGGAGAGACATGCCAAAGTGGTGGGCCTGCCGATAAACATCGCCACAGCCATGGTAAGGCATTGCCAATAGTACTAGCAAACCAAGCAAACGGTACGGAGTGTACTTGATCAAGAGCAAACAAAGCCATGCGTCATTCATGTACATGGAGGGCACAATGCCGTCGATGTGGATCCTGAAGGCACACGCGGTTCACCAAGGGGTGACATTGATATTATGATAGTCGGTGATACTTCAAGGCCTACTAGGTACTAGGTAGTAGGGAGCCAAACAGCCAATCTAGTTTTCGCTGGGGAAAGCCTTGTCACCAAGTGTTCAATTTGCTCAATTTCTTTATTATTCACTGTGTTTAACGGACAAGCCAATCTGGGCTAGACCTTGCTTCCATCATCAGCCTGCTCTCCTTTCCATGGGAAAGTCACATTCTGCCATGGATGACTCAACCCAACATCAACCAACCATCTAATGCGCCTCGACAGCTGTAGAGGCCGCATTAGTCACCGGCCTCGGCGCATCACGAAGCGCCTGCTTCTGCGCCGCCAGCGCCTGCTCTTCGCGGATCGACTTCAGAATCTCCGGGTACCAGCGCTCCCCCACATCCGGATGGCTCTTGACCCTGTTCCGCAGCGTCGCCTCGCCCAAGGTGCTGGCCACGGCGCCGCTGCGGAACGTGAACTCGACGTCGTCGATGCGCCCGCCGCTCTTTTCCACAATCCTCTGCCTCTGCTGCCTGATGTCCTCGGGCACGCGGCCGACGCCGACCGTCTCGAGCTCTTCAAAGGTGGCGTCCAGCTTGACGCCCTGGAAGAAGGGGATGCTGAAGCGGGCGCCGGTGCCGGATTCTGGCGACAGCACGCGATGCGTCGTTGACACGCAGACGCCCTGCGTCAGGGCTTCCATGCCCTGGCCAATGGCCACCACGAGCGTCCTGTCGATGGGCGCGGCGTCAATCCATTCGCCCTGGACGTTCTGCACCTGCAGCCCGCGGTGGTTTGTGGCCTGGAGCAGGTAGCTCGTCAGCATGCTGTCCTTGTGAGGCCCGACGCCCTGGCCCTGCACGCCCGCCGGCAGTCCCAGCTCTGCCAGGTCCGGGTACTTGATGATCTTGAGCTTGTGCTGCGGTTCCGCCTCGACGTACTTCTCAAAGGCGTCCCTCGGCAGCTTGATGGCCTCGGCAATCAGCGAGGTGAAGTACATGGTGATTTCGCCCATCTGGCGCATGTACTCGGTGTAAGTGCTGCGGAACTTTGGCGCGCTCTCCTCCGAAGGCCACTGGTTGGGGCCGAGCAGGTTGTAGTACGCCGGCGCGCCCGGGCCTGGGAGGACGTGCTCGGTTGAGAGATCAATCTGCTCTCTGTGATCTACGGCTCCGGCTGTGATTTCTGCGGATAGCTGGGAGTAGCCTAGGAAGGATGGCGCATTCTTCATTTCAATCTTGAGCCTATAATCGCTTTAGCAAGCAAGATTCTTATCGAGTCAAAGGCCACAGCCAGCATATACATATATATGTGTGTATTTGTGCATATGACGCGTATGAGTACTTGAAAGGGGAATTCAATGCAAGGATGCTTAAATCATACTTTTCTTCCTGGGGAATGTCAAAGAAGCTTTTACCCTCCTTGATGACTTCGTCCCATAGCTCATCTGAAATGCCCACATTCTTGAGATACAAGAAGCCAACCTCCATGAGTGCATTGCGAAGCTGGTCAAGGAACTCAGGCTTGGTGGCCGGGTCCCTGGACAGCTCCAGGTCGAGGATGGGGATGGACGTAAACGACATGACGCTTGCTGTATGGCAGATGACGAGGCCAGAGACGTATATAAGAGAGCCAAAGAGTGCCTTGAAGGCGGTGGTGCCAAACACACACAAGCGTAAATATGCTACTCCAATCTGCTTGCTTCCTGAGGGAGCCGCTATGGTTTATCCGAGCATATCGGTTCAAATATCCAGCCTCTGTCTGCGCATCTTTTATAGCAACGTCAATGGTGGTGCCAATGGCGCCATACGCCCTTGGAAGCCATTCATCTGCCCATCTCTCCACTCCCCCGCACTGTAGTGCCGGCCGATCCCGGTAAACGAACGCAAAACGGCAAAAAGATGTGAACCTTGGTGCTTCGATAAATCGAATCTATTACATACTGTACTCCCCATGCTGTATGTATCAATAATCTGTAGAGTTAACTAAATCGGAATAGTACCACATCCTTTTCGCCGATACCCAAAAGTGGGTTTTATGTACATGTAAATTGCGGGCTTGTTCCTGCGTCTGATATCTTGCACTCAACAATATCTCGGCTTCATCATCCTAAATAACCTGGTAGCCCTCTTTTTGGCTATACCAAAGACGCACATCTTTCTCTTTTATAAACTTTGTTCCACCTACAGCATTAATTCTCCCCCCCAAAAAAAACACGACTTTTGTTCATCTTTATACAGTACCGGCTGACAGCGGTTTGGTAGCGAGGAGGCTAGTCACCTTGTAAAACATGTCTTCAATAGAAGCGCCCGCAAAGGCTGGGGCAGCATCGAAAATGTCCGCCAGATATTGCTGTGGTATAATGTTGGCTTGCACATCGTCATCGTCCATCTCCACGTCCTCGTCTGCGTTCTGGGCCTCTTCCATCTCATCGTCGCTATCAGCATCTCCGCCAAGAACGATGTCGAGTTTGCCATTTTCGGCTTCTTCAGAAACACTGTCGAGTCGCAAATCTTGGAGTGGCTGAGCAGCGAGAATAGTTGAGGCGTTTGATCCCTCTGTAATGGTCCAAACTTGAGCCACGTCATCCAGAGCGACAAATCCACTAGTGCCGGGCACTGAAACAAGGCTCACAACCCGGTGAGGAGTGTTTCGAACAATTAGCGGCTCTGGATCGCTAGGGTGGAAGACTCCTATGCTAGAAGTATCTCCAACAGGGAGAGTGAGGGCAAAGTTGCCAGACACAGAGTCAACAGCTAGCTGTAACAACTCATCGGATCTAGAGCCCTTGGGCATGACGATTCCATACCGTAAGTCATCGCCCACAACGTCGTAGACATGTAGCTCTGCAGAGAGCACAATAAGATATTGCGATAGAACTCGCAGGGAATGCAGCTGCTTCTTCCAAAGCCCTTCCAAAACCTTGACGACTTCACCAGAAGCTGCGTTGATCACATACACGGCTCCTGTATCAAGTGCTCCAAATGCTGCAAACAGCGTAGAGCCGTCTTCTGAAAATGCAAGGCGACCTTGAGCCTTGGCGGGGACTGAGGCGTCATTAGGGATATCTGCAATGGCATTTCGAGCCAGTCCGTCTCCAATGGGGACCACCTGGGAGCAAACCCAGGTGAATTCTGTTGTGCCCTCTGATCTTCGTGATCCTTGTTGCTGGCGGGCCTTGGGTCGCCATAGGCGAACAATACCATCTCCGGCAATAGTGGCAAAGCACGTTGAGGCATTGTTCGATGCAAGATCGAGAACCGTCTCTGGGTGGCTCGTTGCGTGTGGAGCATTAACCCTCGATACAAGAGCAATCGAGCTGTCCTCATCATTGACTTGCCAGAATTTAAGATATGACTCATGTCTTTCCTTGAGGAATTGCTCCCCCGCGTCGCCACTGACAGTTCCAGCATCCCTGTTTGAAGGAACCCAATCATCAACACTAGCCAACCACTTTCCATCCGCAGAAAAGGCGATATGTGTGACGACTGGCTCTTCAATGGCGTAGCCCTTGTTTGTCAGGTTCACATCGGTAGGCTGCGTGCGGGCCAATGCTTGCTTAGAAACGCTCATAAAGGTTTCAAGATCAAAAGTCTGCAACAGCGGCGCTGAGAATTCTCCCGTCATTGTAGCCTGACGGCCGTTGCCAACGCAAACATGAAATTTGGAAGGCTCCGTTGCCTTGATCGCAGCAGGTATAGGCCGTCGTACTTGGTTCGCTACCGACCAGACACGCTGTACGAGCAAATCCTTGGGCGTCGTAGCCTCAACGGCGGCGGACTGAATTCCAGATACATATGTCGTCGGCTTCATTTCAGCAGTTGATAGGACCATTGTGGAGTTGTCGTCTAGGTGTACAACATAGGATGATCCGCTAGGAGAAACAACAATGTTCTCTACGCTACCAGACAGATGCGGAAGGTAATTTCTTCTACTGGTATCCATCTGCCACATAACAAGAACGTTTTCGGAGCCTCCCGAGATCATATAATTGCCTACACAGAATGTTAGATAATCGCGTTCGGAGAAATACTTTATACGTAAAACATACCGTCGCGAGACCATTTGACTGCATGAACTGCCTTCCGGTGCCAATGAAACTTTTGCGCTTGGATTCCATCTTTAGCTGAGCTGGCTTTACCAAGTGCTTGACTCCTAGATAAGGCATCGTGGTACAGATAAATAGCTCCTCTTGCTCCACCAACGATAACATCCACTACTTTGTCGGAATCTCGTTGCCCTTTGCTCTTGTTGCCAGAGAGGGCTGAGGCTGAGTACACTCTGAAGTCAAGAGTGGTGATAAGATCTGGGACCTCGAAAGAAAAGAAATCGTACTGAATTTGTTCGAAGCTGGTTGGCTGCTCCTGCGATGCCACACCAAGGAATAGAGTGTCGTTGAAAGCGCCAACCAAAACAAGGCCGTCTTGGCTAGACTCAATCAGATGCAGGCCATTGCCTGGCTTCTTGACGGCTAATATATTCTTTGACAGAGGGGAAGATAGAATATCGCCTCCATATGCGGTCAGTTCCATCCGATTTGCGCCATTCGATTCGGCCACGACGACAATATCAGCCTCTGCACCCGAAGCATTCGTTGTTGTCACCGTGATAGCTTTGGCAGTTCCCGTTACAGTCTGGAAGGACTGGTGCGTCTCGTTTGTCTCTGTCCATTTCACATAATAAATGTGACCATCTGAGCAAGCTACCCAGAGGTATTCAGGGTTCTGGAGAGACAGCTTAGTCGCAACAATGGTTGCAGGAGAGTTGCCCTTTTGCGCGGAGGAATCGATGACGCCTATCGAGATTCGTCTCAGGAGAAGCGAGTCGCTAGCTGTGTATACTTGAACGGAGGTGTTGTACGTCAAGATTAAGTATCTGAAAGACGTCAGAATAGTCCTTGTAGGGAACAAGAAATGAATTGGCCTCTTACTGGTCGTCCTGAGCTAGGATTGGATCAATGTCAAGCATTCTACCACCCATGGGCTTAGATAGTCTCCAGCCAGTCTCTCCGTCATGAGAACGACTAATGATATCCTCCCCATTTTGAAGTTTTTCGGATTCAACGTCTCCGTTGGCCGTAGAATCTGCTTGCGGCTGTCTTGATCTCTTTGATCGCGCGTCGGTTTCGTTTAGGTCTCTCTTTCTCTTTTTGGTCGGGTCGTCCTTGGGCTTGGAGATCTTGTGGCCCGCCATTTTGACAAGAGTTCAAATATTGCCAAAGTTGAGAAATTTGGGAGGCAATTGGCAGGCTAATGCACCAAGTTACTGGTTCAAAGTGCTAGAAGCAATGCGCCGCAGAAATTTTGGTGCCGCCGTGAACTTTTTCCAGCTATCAGCGATAAGATAAGCACCGTGCGGCAGAACCTCGGCGGCAATAATATTTTCAGCTACCCGCGTCGATCCAAGGAACTCTTCCCGCTGCCAGGTTCTCTACTCCAAACTACATTCACCATCACATCGCCAAAATGATTATTCCCATCCGCTGCTTCTCTTGTGGAAAGGTAGGCACTCAGGCGCTTCTTATATTACCAGAAACGACGATGACTAACTACAATAGGTCACTGGCGACCTTTGGGAGCGCTATCTCCAGCTGATTGCAGACCCGCGCAAGACCGATGGGTACGAAACCCTTTCAACTATCAAGACAGATCTCGGGACTAACTTTAAGAAAGCGATGCCATGGATGAGCTAGGTCTGAAGCGCTACTGCTGCCGACGCATGATCATGACACACGTCGACCTCATCGAGAAGCTTCTAAAGTACGGCACAGCGACGAAATTTGAAGAAGCCCCTGATTGCTAATCACTCTCCTAGGTACACTCCCGACGGACGCAACGAAAAGAAGCAGAGATTGAACGAGTCGGCATAAAATTTTGATCAAATAGATGGATATGATGCACAGTTTGGCGTTTTTGGGTCTTGTTATTACATTTTGTGGCTTGGCGCAAGGATGAGAATAAAAATCAGATTGCAACGATGACGGCGAGGCCGTAGAAACGCCGTGATGGTCGAACGAAGAATTTTTTTTTATTACTACGCAATCTTTCAGCACCTCATAGCAACCACCTAACACACTATCGAAATCTTTCTTCTGGGCGGGGATAAAGATGAATCGTAAGATGCTGCATGGAGGAATCTTGATATTCCACCACGGCCAAGATCCGGCTTTGGATTAGGTGGAGTAGAGCTGTTATCCCTCAAAGCAATGAGACCCTGCGTCATACTACATGTATGACACCCAGTATCGCAAGATACAAGTGGATAGTTGCAAAGCTAGATACTCACCGCTTCCTATCGTCATGTGCATACGCCACAGAGCCGTTGTTCCTAGAATGCGTGTTGGTGGTTAACTTCAGGTCTTGTGGTCTTGTCAATCCAGCATATTCATAGTGCAACATAACTGAGTCAGAGTTGCAGTTTTAGCCCAATTTCTGTTGTAATGCGAACTAGATTGCGCGTATTGATTCCAGCGTGATAGAGGAAGACGTCAGAATTACGCATCAACTGCAGTTCATCAATGCAGCGCGTAAGAGGATGTTTACTAATTACAAGCATGTAAACGCGAGCACATGGGCGGACAGCTTTGCGGTCGTCGTCGTCATGAGGGAAGAGGCCCATCAGTTAGTTGTGTTGTTTTCCTAGTCAGCCTCAACTATTTCCCAGTAAGTTTAACACTAGATCCTTGGGGGGGCCGCTATGTATGCACCCATCGAGCGCATTGCATAAACGCCTCTTCTTCAGCTGTTGGGTGCAAACCTCCATTAGTACGACAGCTGGCATTCACTAACACTAGCTCACTCCATCGCTATTGGCGTGTTGGGTCGAAGTGGTCATGCTTCCATGCAGCTTGCTCGATGTTGATTCGTGTAAGTGCGGCATACCACTTCATACTAGTAGCTAACAAAATGAGGCTGATTTATGCTGCGGCTACCGTGGGAAGAGCCCTTTTATATAGACATCCACGGCTATGCAGTTTGAGATGAGAGATGACCACAATTCCGCCATGTGCTACCCTAACATTCTGTTGTACAAAGTAACTCAGTGGCAGCAGTAAACCTACTCGAAGCTGTGAGGTTTCAGATTCAGGACAGCAACCACGGCCCGAGAGTGGACCATTCCCATGCATATACTATGTATATGATATATGAGTTAGCCTCGTACCACTTGCTGCAACAGGCTGTAGTGATGTGCTTCACAGTAGAGCAGGGAAATGCCACATGCAGTGCCAGTCAAGCAGAATCCCACGCCAAGCCGAGTCCGCAAGGCCAGCAAGCTTTAGACGCGACGCGAAGAGCCTTAAAGCTTCACAGCGCTTGCGACAAGTTCTATCCCCGACTTATTTCCCCTTCTGCTCGGCCTCGAACGCCGCTTTACGCCCGGCCAGAAGCTTCCATCCATGCCCTTATCTGCATGTTCGCACACACATACAGCACAACAAGGCTCTAGCGACTCCGCTCAGGCTCGGGGAAGAAGACCATCGGCGACCCACAGGCGGGTGGTTGAATGCTGGTGGGCCGTGGCCGAGCCTAACCAGCTTTGTAGCAGCAGTAGCGCCGGGACCAGATCGTCGGGTCGAACGCTGCCAATCAGCGAGGTCAGGAAACTCGTCTGCGGACTGAGCACAGGGGTCGAGGGGCATCGCGGACCACGAACCGAGCAGATTGGCGCTGTGACGAGAACGATGGTGGTGGGAGGGCTGCAGCTTTCACCTCTGAGTCGAGCAGCTTCGCCGAGGTTGTGCTGAAACGGAGCTCCATGGGTTAGTTGGAGGCAGTTGGGCCATGGGGATTCATGCTCTGCGACCAACAGCATATGCTACGGAGAGCAGTTCCCATAAAGAGCATGGAGCAGGCAGTCTTGGGCTGACCATTAATTGTGACTCAACAGCCCCCCAAGAGTCAGCAACGCGAATCCGTGTTGACAACGGTGGATTGCTCAAGTAAGTTTTTGTTTTGGCTTACACATATTGGTGGCTTCGAAGAGAGAACTCGAGGACCATCAGCTCTCAACTTTGGGATGCTTTTTTTTTTTTCGCTCGACCTCGCATGTTCTCCATGCACACTCTGCCAGGGGTCTTGGTTCGTCGACAAATCGTGACTAGCATGTCATCCACCTGAATTAAGCGCCGACGCCTGTCGACTCTATGCATGCTCTATCCACTCTGTGGCCGATCGTGTCTGTGAGTGGCCAGTTGCTATTTCAGAAACTCCTCCCCGAGAACTAGATGCAGCGCAGCAGTTCCCCCGCCCCTCCAACGGCCAGCCGTCGCGTCGCATTGTCAGGCAAGGCTTTGAAGGCTGCAACGTCGTCTAACAGAGAAAGAGGAAGCGAGAGAAGAGTAATTATTCTCTTTGTGGACATTGGTCCTCTTCGTGTTCGAGAGCTGGTGGTAGTAGCATAAATGGGTTAAAGAAAGAAGAGAGAGAGAGAGAGAAAATAGAAACCACTATTCCGTACGTATTCTGTATAGATTATCTTGCAAGAGGTACGAGATATCGATCAGGCCTTTGCGCCAGTATCCTCAATGCTCGTATAATTGTCGTGATTCATCCAGACTCGAGAGCATTCCTTCGCGTAGCTGACCCATCTGCACTCTTTGCGCAAGACGCGGCTATTCGCGAGACGACTGCTGGCATGTCATTTCTTCTTTGAGCGACGGGCATCGTTGCCAACCCACCACTCTCGGCTGGGCGAGCGCGCGCCGTGAGCTGATTCCCCCACGAAGGCACATTCTTCAGGGATTCACGATGCCTAGCAGTCAATTATCAGTTGACAAGTAACAACGTACTACTAGGAGGAACGAGTGCACGGCAGATTAAGCGACGGACTGGCGGCTTGCGTCTGTTTTTACCCACCATGAAGCCTGGATAATCGTGCTTTTTTAACCGCGGGCTCGAGCTACACGTACATTAGCTGGTGGATGGATCCTGCATGCATGCTGCATGTCGTCCAGGCCTCAGTGGCCCATAGGCCTATAGGCGCCTTAGCAGCACCGGCAATACAGGCGCTGCTCTGTGCCTCGTCCGCCCGCTGGCCAAGTTCGCCATCCTCCAGCTCATCTTTCCTCTCACACCAAAGCCAAGCTTGAAGGCCGTCTTACTGATCCATCGCCCTTCCACCCGAGGCTCTCAGTGCGATTAGCCATTCGCCGCCTTGTGGACACTTTGATCCCTCTGTTGTGACCGGTCTCGTTTTGGGCCTCTCTTGTTCTCAGGCCTCCCTCCCTCAAGCTGTCTGCTGACGAAGCCCTTCCCATTTCACATTTCCACTCACACACAAAGCTTCAGCTCTATATCAAAGACGTCGATTTGCCGAGCCCTTTGCTGTTCTCTTCTCCGCTTCGCCCAACCTACCTGCAGTAGCGGTCTCCGGTAGGCGGCGTCCATTAAGCGCGAGCTCCAAGGCGCGGAATCGACTTGTGCTGCGACTCCATACTCACAACAAACACGATTCCTCCATCAAAAAGGCCCGTAACGAGGACAGCACTAGCTGGTGTCTGTGCAGCCCGTCGTCGCTGCATGTTCTGAGCAGGGGTGTGCTGACCCCCGGCCCATCTGCCTGGCCGCGGCGTCTCTTAAATCAGCCAGCCCGCCATCCAGCGTGCCTGGACTGCCTTGCCCGATCTACGACTGGGACGTTTCGAATTGCAGCTTTGCTTCTATTCTGGAAGCACGACCGTCAATCGAGGCCCGCGATTGCGACCGCCTTTGCTAGCTCTTCGAAACATCATTCCGGCCGCATCTCGAGCGCTGCACATCGCCACGACTGCGGCTGCGATCCAAGGCTTTCCGTGGGGTAATCAGAGGCCATCTGCACTGTCAGCTGTGAAGCAGGGCTTTCTGAGCTTCTTAGCTGCTGCGCAGATCATTTTTTGCAGACGGAGACGACGACAAAGTTTCCGTATAAGACAGCTCGACGTTGCAGTCTTTTCGCGCTATTCTTCTCTTGCGCACTGCATTGATCGACCATCATGGCCCTCGAAGCGCCGCTACGATCATCCGCCGGCAGCCTCCAGTTCAAATTTAGCCACCCCGAAGACATGTCTGCGACGTCCGAATCCGATGGAGTCAGGTCTCCGTACAGAATCATGTATGCTAGAGACTCTCTCTGCCTATTTTTCTGCTACCCTCGCTGACTTCTTCCTTCTAGGTCTTCTCCCCCGCCTGCCACTGACTCTTCTTCTCTTCGGCCTGACTCTATTCACCATCGCTTATCGTCCCAATCGATGCACGTATTGAGCCCCAGTGATATTGTCGGGCCATCTCCTGTAACATCCAACGGCACCGAGACTACTGAGATAGAAGATGACGTTGCCGACGATGTCGAGCTAGATCAGGTAGCGAACGAGAACCATTATCGTCAGCATTCAGATGTAAGTAACCTGGACACCATGTTGGGCGTCAAGTACGTACGTCCCAGCGCTGATCTTAGTATAGGTGTTCATGCTTACCACCAATCTCCCGGATATTGTTCGCCAAGGTAATCCTGAAGAAGCTGTCTCGGTTATCCATGCTCCGGAGAGCTTTGCTAGTTGGGTAAGCATTGCGCGCAGAAAACTTATTCTCTTATATGCAGCATGGCTAAACATATACATAGGCGTCCAGCGAGCCTTCCGCCAAATCAATTACATCCACTGAAAGATCATCACCTAAGGGAGATGGCGCCAGCCAACCTTCTTCTACCGGGACTTTTAATAGCGTCAGTCCAACCTCTACCAGCATACCTAAACAATTTATTGCAAAAGCTAACGGGATAATCGTCATAAAGCCACCCAGCCACCCTACTCGCCCTCCCATCTCCACTGATGTCAAACCTGTGCGATATAGTCTAGATAGCGCCACTCCAAGGGCACAGGACCTGCAAGATATGCTTGTTGATGGTAGCCGGTTGCGCTCTAGCAGTACCAGCAGCCTTGAAAGTTAGTCCCTTACATAGCCTCCGATGCCACCAGGCCATACTAACTTGTTTCAGAAATCGATGAGCAGACCGAGGCCGAGGGCGATGATGACGATGAAGAACCCTTCCCTCATGTACCCCAAGTGGCTGATGAGATTGGCGATTTGCGAACTCTCCTTCACGAATCTTGGACTCTGTGTAATACTCTAGCCAACCTAAGCTCAATGCACAGACCGAGAGCTTTTAGAGATTCAGGAACTCCTGATGCCGTCGAAAGAGCGTGGAGAGCGTGTTGGAAGCTCTGCCATCGGCTCTATGACAACCAGGATGAAGACCCAGCGTATCTAAGCGTCAAGTTCAACCTAGACCTGTGCCGTGATTTCTGCCAGGCTTTGTTCGATGTTCGCGAGAAAAAAGACGAGCTGGCGGACTCTGTGCTAAGAGTTAGTTTTGAGTTGAATAATCAGTAAGTGTCTGCCACTGAGTCCTCACTTCCTTTTCCTACTTAGTCTAATGCTCCTCCGCAGCTTATACAGCGCACAAGACAATCGAACCCTCCCAGAGGAGTTCAGGGAACGCACTCTCGACTTCTACATCACGCTGTGTCATCGCCTAATGAAACAGCGTATTGAGCTCGTTGGTAAAACTGATCAACTCCTCGGGGCTTGCTGGACGCTTGCAGAAATGCTGTTCAGTCTGCGTCAGAATAGATTGGAGTGTAAGCCTCCAGACAGCGAATTGCTCCTCTCTACGGTTCAAGCATGCTGGGGCCTGGGCGACCTATTCAAAGACAGCTGGACAAAGGTGACTACAGATAGAAACACCCCTCGGCCCTCACATGCGAGCTTCTTCTCTCAGCCCTCAGACCAAACTGGACGTGAAAGCCGGCAGTCAAACCGCTCGTCACGTCACTCAAAGCAAGTAAGCATTAAGAGCGTCCATCAAGAAGAGCGGCCGCGGAAACCCCCACCAGTCCCCGAGACCCCAGTCACAGAATTCGAGGATACCCCAATCTCTCCAGAAAGCCGCTCCCCCCAAATGCCCAATCTTCTAGTACTTGGTCCTTCCAGTGACAACGGCCGAGGTGGAAGGTGGTCCAGTAGTGCTTCGAACCTGTCAAGCTTCTCTCACAGCAGCAATAGGACTTCGAGCACCGCGACCACAACCAATGCAGCTGAAGATCCCAACGTTACACGGGCTAAAATTCTAGTTCTCCGAGCCGCGATGAATGTTGGATTCGACCGTGAAACCATTTCCGACCCAAAGACAGCACCTGCTCTACTGCAAAACTTTGTACAAACCCTACCAGGAGACTCGTTTGGTCCTCTTCCAAGAGATACTGCTCTCCTTCAGCAGTACAAGAATTCCGTCCTCATGGACGCATTTATTCCTCGCAACCATTCAATGCCCTCGCGTGGCAAGCGCGTCTCAGCCGTGGATATGGCTAAGAGCGTCCAAACGTTGGCCAATAACTCGCCTCGCTATGCATACCTGAGGGAGCTTTTTAGATTTGTCTTCAACTTCCCTGTTGAGGAAGTTGAATCTCGACGACACACCAGCATTGCGATTTAAATCAGTGGCCTTTTCTTATATGGTCTTTCTATACGTTTATCACATGCGCCTGGCGTAATAGGAAAAGAATATCAGGGACGAAAAAAATGAATAAATCGAAGAAGAAAAAGAAGAAAAAGAAAGAGAAGGAATTGGGACAAATGTGACACGAGATTTAGCGACCATCTTTTCCTGTTTCCATACGCTCTAGATACCCCTTTACACTATACTTTTTTAAGTTGATCACGGCGCTGGGGGGGAGGTGATGCAAAGGAGGATAGTCAGTCTGTTAGAGTTAGTTATGTATCTAGCGGAGAGCAGTTATTTAGCGAAAGAGATGCGATACAACTAGGAAAGGGAGACAAGAGCTGTATATTCAATCATTCGTTTCTTGGGTAATGATTTTGATTTCGATACGTCGCCGCAAGGCAAAAAAGATTTTAGAAAACTTGTTTGGGAGGACTTTTTGTTTATTTTACTTGTGGAGGTTATTGTCAGTTAGCATTTCAGATTTTTTACAATACTACTAAAGAAAGAAAAGCCGATATAAAAGCAAATAACCCCATTCGCCTAACGTGCTTGTATGCTGGAACAACCTCCACAGTATCTTTCACTCCGATATGCCCGTTCTGCAGCTTCCGTTCAAATAGAGCTCCTATTCTCTCTCTCTACCCCTCTCCTTTTTTTTTTTTTCTTTTCTTATATCTTAATTTAAATCCCAATATTTGTACTCCAACATGGTCTATACAGCCGATTTACACCGTTACAAGAAAAAGAAAAGAAGAAACGATAATAGCCTCCCACGAAATGGCGTATATCAAACAGTCTCAAGGCGATGAAATCGTTGTGGGCGGTTCCTTTTCATGTTTAGCTTCATCCAAGGGTGGCATAGATGTGCAAGGATGAGGGGAAGTCGAGTTCGTAGCTAGCAGTCTTGGGTCAATCGTGCTAGACACATCGTTAGCCGCGCCGTGTAAATCGTGAACATACGATCCAGGAGTCGATTGACTGTGGAAAAAATGAGGCCGGTATCCAGTTTGCACCATCAAAGGCGAAAAGGCCATCGTCGAATTGCTCACTGGGTATGAGAGTTGCGTATACGGCATGGCGGTTGTCGTGTTCAGAATAGGGGTCTGGGCCATGCTTAGGAGTTCGAATGCGCTAGCATCAAAGTTGACATGTTGTTGACCATGCCCTTGAGTATGAAAGCTTGAACTATATATATTAGGATTGTTGAGGACTGATTGATGCATTACTTGCGAAGAAGCAGCTGTAAGACCCGCGTGTCTTACATTTTCAATAGGAAAACTCATTGGCGATGAGGTAAAGTTGAATAGAGAGAGATCTTGGGGGGATGAATTGAGAGAAGCGGTAGTGTGAGCCCAACTCACGCAGCTCCCCATCTCGGCCAAATTCAAATGTTTGGTGCTGTGTTGAGGACATGTTGACTCAATAGGAACCTCCTGAAAGCTTGGGATTAATTGAGGAACTACCCCTGATAGATTTTCTGCACATGTTTGGCTCTCTAAACTGGATATTCCAGAACTAGGAAAAGTTGAAGTAATTCCTGTGCCAATATGAGAGTGGAGCTGCTGCTCTTGTTGTAGCAGTTGGTGATGTTGTTGTTCTTGGTGGTCCGTATAGGGGGCCAGACTGAGGCTAGGTGTAGCAGGGGAAATCTGCGAGACCTGTTGGGAGACCAGTTGAGAAGATGGCAGCCGAAGTTGGTACTGGGCTGTAGCTGGTGACTGAAACATAATATGTTCCATCTTTTGATGCTGATCTATCATCGGAGATGGGGATGCCTGTATCATGGCTGAAGGATCAACGCCACTGCTGATGCTCTCGAATACCGGTGTATTCCTAGCCGCATCCCAACTATGACCACTCATTGATATGGACGGCATCCAACCAATACTAGTGCTTGTACTGTGCAGCGGCAAAGTTTGCGGATGCTGGATGCCATGAAATATTCCTGAATATAGGGGATCGTAGCAGTTATCCTCCAGGGAGGCCAGTGCCATTGGCTGCGGATGTGTATGGGTATGTGATACGGGTAAGTGAATATCCGAGATATTCTGCTGTTGCAAAAAGGTCTCGCCTAGATGGCTTCTAAGGATTCGCTCCTGAGTAGTAGCAGGCTGTGGGCTGAAATTCAAACGCTGGGATTTGGTGGTTTGCTTTATCAATCTTGAACTCAAGACAAATCAATGTTATAAACTAGGCTTTTAAACGTATATTAAAGACTGTTAGTAAACAACTTACCTTTCGAGCGCATCTCCTTGCTCATGGCTACCTCTCTTGCGTTTCGGATGCGTTGCTGTCATATCATCATCCTCTGGCTCATTCTGCTCCACTTCTGTGGCCATCGAAGGCCCAGCTTCCTTTTGGTTTTCGAAGGCAATTGCATTCCCCTGTGTTTCACCATCTTCATGATCGCTCGAGCCGTCTGGCTCGGGAGTTGTGGCTCTCACAGGAGCACGAATATTCACCAACGGGCTACTATAACGTCGATAACATATTAGTATTCTTTGCCCATGTTCTATCGTTACTTGATATACATATTTTCTTGCTCTCCTCATCTTCAGCATAGAGACTAGCAGAGGGTACAGGCGCGGTTGAAGTCTGAGGAACGAGAAAGGGGGGGGATCATACTTGAACCTAGGATCTTTGCCGTATTTGTTCTTGATATAGCGGATCTGGTTGTGGTTCAATGCACGGCCAAACTTCTCTTTGAAGTGAGCCTGGATATATGATTGTTTCTTCTTGCTAACAACAGCGGAGAGAACCCAGTCGATCTCCTTGTCCTGGTACTGCGCTGCGCCAACCATGACTATCTTTGATTTCTGTGACGTGTTCTCTTGGCCTCCTGTTTGGTATTTGTTATACTCAAATAAGACTATCACAGTGAATTCAAGGATCAGGCTTCCTTTCCAGAAGGTCCAGTGCAAGTTACCTTTCTGCCTAATGATGACGCTATGTTATGAATTGCAATGAATAGCTGCGTCTCGTCCGCCCAACGTCGTATACAGAGCAGAGCCTGTGTGCTCCTCAAACAGAAAAAGGGGGTAAATAGAAGATAGATTTTCTCGTTCGGTGTTCGTTTGCTTGAACCAAATACTCCCTTTCGGATACACGCAGAAGAGGGAGCGATAGCGGTCCCAACCAATGCCTGAAATGGTTTTTTCTTGTCGCACAGAAAAAAAATATAAACGGCAAAGAGGAGGAATATCAGATATGCAGATGGCCAAGAAAAACCAAACGCGAGCAAAAATCAAAAGTCAAGAAGAGAAAGTAAAATCAATCTCGCGTCATGAGGAAAATCAAAAAAAGGAGGAAAAGAAGAAAATAAAAAGAGGGCAAACTTTAGGGGGGAAAGGAGCTTGTGCCAGTGCGGACGGGTAGGGACTCAGCAAATCTTCCGGCTCCCGATCACGGGGCTTTCCGACGCACGCGTAGCTTCAAGTACCTGCAAGTAGAGAAAACGTCGTCTTGGTTTTTCTACCACAAGTAAATTTGTCGTTTTGCATATAGGAGAAAATAATATCAAAGGTTGTTTGTGAGGAAATAGCAGCGGAGAAGAATGCAGAACAAACTCGATAGGAAAACTGCTGCAGCAGAAGAAGCAGAAAGCTGGGAAAGGGGGGAGAAAGGCAAAGGCAAAGGCAGAGAGGAAGGCAAAGAGAAAGCTAAAGGTGTGCTCCTTTCTACACCAGAAGGAGGAGAAGCTGCTGTGTTTCTGAATCAGATACAGACCGCTCATACATGCACTTGGTGTAGCTTATCTATTGTGCTGGAGCACAATTGGGGGAACAATAGGCCACCAATGATAGGCCCGTTTGTAAGAGAGATTTTGGAGAAAAGAGCAAGTTTTTCTCTACTAGGCGTGGTGAATCATCGCGCCATTTTTACCAATCACGATTTTGATTGTATGCGGAAGTGCTAGATGAAGAGGACGTTGGATGAACAGTTTCGATGTCTGTGCCTCAATACAAAGCTTGTGCAGATTAATCACTATCTCATTTCCCTTTCTCTGAGCCTAAGTTCGTCTTAATGCTGAAAATTAGCGTATAAGTGGTGGAAGTTTAGCAAAAATGTCCTCTATGGTCTCTATAAAAATCTAGCTTATTTGCTTCTATACCCCATCTCTCTATTTTAGTCCAGTCCATCATAGTCCAGTTTTTCTCCCCACTCATCTACCATCTATCATGCATATCCTCATTTCTATAGACTTCGTCATATCTAATTATGCCGTCAAAGGAGATCCGCCGCGAGAAAAGACTCCCAGCCAGCATTCCACTTGGCCCTCGTCCTCGTCCTCGCCCCAGTCATCCTCACCATCCAATTTCTTCTCTTCCTCAAGGAACAGCGGTGTCTCAAGATCCAACATGGCCTGCTTGAAAGACTCCAAGAGCCCACGCGTCGTCTCGTCTCTCATAGGAACCATGACAACCGCCCTGGATTCCGAGCCGAGAGCAAGATTCTGGCAGATTGCTGAAGCCAGAAGCGCAGGATGGTCATCGTCATACAGGGGATCAGCAACGAGGACGACCTATTTGTTTCACCGGTTAGTGTCAATAAACAGCATTTATTATCTGCTGATGTGTGGTAGGCGATTGAAGGACTTGCCTTGAACTGAAAAGGTTCGCCAAAAAGTTCTTGATCGATCTCGTCTTCTTCTCCGCCCCATGTAAGTGGGCCAACAGACATCGAGCCTCCTCGAGACTCCACCAGATCCTTATTCTTCTCCATATTGTCCTTGAGGTTGGGCACAATATTCGGCAAATCACTTAGGATCACATGTGTCTGCCAAAATGCTGCTGCCGCCACGCCCAGCAAACCAGTTCCTGAACCAAGCTCCAGAACTGTAGGAGGAGGCTGACCAAGAGTCTCGTCAAAGATCTTGAACAGCGAAGTTGCAGCAAGTCGAGGCAAATAGCTTGACAGCACATACGACGAGCCCCATGTCTTAAACCCAAGCGAGTCACCCGTCAGAGCAGGCTCTTTAATGATCAGCTCAAAAGGCTCACATGCAGCACCATCGCCTTCAAATGGCCACCGTCTCGTCACCTCGCCCATGGCAGTCCGGCCACATCTCTCAGACATGCGTTTGCTCGCCAACTCCCACAAAGCTTCTTGCTTGTCGTAGTCGTTGATCCATGCCAGAGGGCTCTTTATGATGGATGAAAGGTAGCGAGTCACCTCCGCCTTGCGCTGAGTGGCGAGCGATTCTTGCTGCGCAATAATGTCTGACCGTTGCTGTCTGTGGTTCCATACAGGAGGGCTCAATTCTAGGCTCTCGAGAATGCCAATGAGCTCTTCATAAGTTGGCCGCTGCCACATCTGCGGGAAGTCCTCCGGTGCGAGAGCCATGTTGGCAAGTCCTTGTATCCGAATATCCGTCAAACTCCAAAAAGTCGTAAAAATGAATCAGCAAAAGCCAAGAAGGTACCAAACGCCGCGAAATCGCCGAGTCAATAAATTAAGGAGAAGAAAAGAAAGAAAAGAAAGTGGTCTCTCAACAGAGAGTGAGGATTTAGTTGGCTATCATGATGAAGAAAGTCTCTTAAAAATCCGTGGTATATACAGAACAGCGATACCTTCACAAGGTTCTTTCTTGAGGAAGTATAAATAATCCCAGCATGTCACCGCTCACACAAAAAAAAAAGTTGGGACCCCTGACTAAGACGGCGGGCAGAAAAAAAAGGCGGTATAGAATTTATGATAGGTGACGCCGATGCGGCAGAAGGGGGAAAAAAGTTTCTAAAAATGGGTCTCTGCCACACCCCACGTGGGGACCCCTCCCCAGAGCGAAAAGAGAAAAAAAAATGGCTAGAAAGTCAGCGAAAGAATAGAAGCAAAGGAAAACCGCGGGAGAGAGCGCAGATTACGTACATAAGCGGCTAAGCCCGAAATAGCTTGCCCTCAGCTCATTTACCGCGGCTTATTTGCGAAAGAGGGTCGGCCAGAAATAAAGGACATTAAAGTAACACGGGAGTCATTCCCGTAAACACCAAAATAAAACAACCCCTGAGCATGAAACAGAATAAAAGAAAATTCATAGGCCAACAGTCAACACTAGGCTAGATCCCGGAGGTGTTTCAACTTCAGCTGCGAGATGCTAGCTTTGACCCGTAGCATTTCGGGCCCACGGCTCCGTAGAACCGGTACCACTGCAGTAGCATTTGCTAGAATACGGCATCTACTGTAGGCAAGCATAGGTGATCAACAAGATCTTCACGCTGCCGCTGATCCTTCTGCGCAGCTCAGTGCAGCAAGGTGACATCAGGCGCAGCTTCGTCGCTGCACTACCAGACAGATATGGACTACCCTTACACTCGATGATGGGTTACTTTATCACTTTATTTGTTCAATAACTTTTTATTTATCTACTTCTTACTATGAGCCTACTACAGTATAAGCTGCCTAATTCAGTATTTGATTTTTCACTGTAGCACAGCCCCTGTGTTCGTTCCAAAACCAAAAATCAAAATCAACTAAAGCACTTCAGACAGATTTTTCTTCTGCTGGTCTCTTCTGCTCGAGATTCTAAAATCGAATGGTATCAGCCATATCCTGCGCCAGAGCGTGCCTATCCTATGGGCCTCGCTATCAGATGCAAAATCCGTTGCCCAAAATTCCTCGGTGTAAATGCGAAAGAGGTGAAAAATACCGGAACGCCAGGAAGAAAAAAAAAACATGGTAAAAAAAAAAAAGCAAAAATAGCCAGTCCCTTTTTGTTGCTATAATCGAACCATCATGTCAACTTGTAAATCATTAACCGCCGCCCCTTTCTGTATGGATTGTGGTAGCACTATTTTGTTCCGAGTGTGCTTTCGTTGCCTAGTCTCATGCTGGCGAACACTCTCTGTATATTTCTTTCTTCATACTCTCGAGCCGACCCCTCATATCCAATAAATCGGCCAGCTTCTCGTGAGGAGGATTATCCAATGCCGAAATCTCGTAATGTAATGCTTCATATTGCTGATAATAGGCCTTGAATGTGTTGGCCTTACGAAGGATTTCGATTGAGACGCTCTCAGCCGCTCGTCGCTTCGCTGTCAGTGGCTTCGATTCCATTTCTGCCTTTCGCCTCATCTTGGGCGGTGGCGGTGCATCGTTTTCGAGATCGGAAGCATTCGTAGGCGGCGAGGAAGCCAGGGGAGATGACTTGGTCGGCGACGTATTCTTACTCTTAAATGATGACGAGGCAGCAGTGCCACGCGAGTTCACGCTGGCGTCGGAAGGGCGGTGTTTCAGCCGGGCCGCGGGCAAGGATTGCCTCTGCTTGATGCGTTTCGATAGCGGTGTGCCCGAGCTAGAGCTAGAGTCATCATCTTCGCGAGGCCTCTTAACAGGTGCTGGTCGGGTTGGAGCTTTGACTGGTGGACGGCCAGCAACGATGACGGTATCCTTGACTTTAGAAGCGGCAGGTTTCGGTTTCGGCTTGAAAGTAGGAGGTGGTGCTGGTGCTTCATCGCCAGAGGTATCTGAGTTAACAATAATTTCCTGTGACAGGATACGTTTGTCGTTGCCTTTAGAACCAGCCCCTCTGCTCTTGGTTGGAGACGCCTTCGGGGCAGCAGGCTTCGCCTTTGGCTTGGAAACGCCAGCCTTAGAAGGGCCAAGCAACCGTTTAGCTTGTGCGTCTTGGCTGCTCAGCTTCTTTGGTTTAGTAGGGAGAGGGTTGGATGCGGACCGCGACATCTTTTCTCCTCCGGCCTTCTTATCGCTTTCCAGACCATCACCAGACGTAGAACCGTCTTCTGCCTTTTGAACTTTGATCTTGGGTGCGGGGGGGGGAGGACCCTTTGCCAAGTTTGCCTGCAGCCGGCTCAAGCATATTCCTTTTCCGCGCTCCTCCTTCGGTAGCAGCTTCTGCCACACAGCTTCGGAAGCTGAAAGCCTCTGCTTGTCGTACTGTCGGATCGCATTGTCAATGACAATTTGTCTCTCATCCTGAGAGGAATAGTCGTAATTCCACACATCAAGCTCTTTCCAGTACGTCTTGCCCATGGTCCACGTATCTGAATCGGCGTTGTGCTCGGCAATCTTTTCCAGGGTCGGCCGGAACTCGTGGTCCTTGCCTTCCCACTTCTTCTTCAAGTATTCGGTCGACCGGTCTTTCACGGCCAACTCGTGAACTAGAGTCACTCTCTGCTCCTTAGCACGTTCCATAGCCTGCTGGGATGCGGAGAGTGTCGGGTTCAGTGAAGGGGAGGTCGCGCCATGGAGGCTAGGTGAAGTGGGCAAAGAGCCGGCTCTCGAACCGTAGTTGGAAATGAGTTTTGCTTTGGACTTCGCCGATGCCTTCTCAGGCAAGTTTCCGACTACGCGAGCCCTGATAAAGGTGTTAATACACAACACCAAAGCGGCACGTGAATAGCACAAACCTCTCGCGCGCAGCATCATGAGCCGCCAGCCCATTCTGCAGAGCTTCAATGTCGGAATCCAATCCAGAGGTAGATCCTTTGCGGGAGGCCCTGTCGGATGCCGATCTGGGCTTGTCAAAGACGGATGTGGTTGCGGGTATCCGCTCCGCTCTGCGTGTAGATTCGAACGGTCGGGTAAGGTACAGGTCGTAATCGGCGTCATCGGTGGGAGGAGAGATGCGGTGTGATTTCGAGCCGTATTGTAGCGTCTGCAGGACAGTCACGCAGTAGTCAGCATATGAAGGTCCACATACCACTGGAGGTGCATAAAAGAGACAGGGAGAACGGGTTCAAGAAAACGCACGGGAGATTGGCCCAGCGAAAGGCTGAGGTCTTCGCCATTTCGGGAAGCCTTGATTATCGCATCTATGGTAGACTTATCCAGCTGGATGTGGAAAGCCTGCGGCGGCAGAGCCAAGTCGGAGCTCGAGCCCGCCAGCAGGAGGCCGTTATCCGGGATTTTGAGTGAGTTCATCTCGGCGGTCGAGGTAGTATTTGCGAACGTTGACAAGGTGCAGGTTTCCTGCAGCAGATGAGCCACAGGATGTCGAGAGAGTGTAGAGCAGGGCAGGCACGGCTGTCGAAACGTATGGAGAGAAGATGTTGTGAGTTTGGGGGCAGATTGTTGGCAGCGGAGGAGATTGCTTGGGTCAAATCGGACTCGACTGGCCAAAACAAACTCTATAAGCGGCAGTGAGGACGCCGCATGATCGACTGATGCTTTGGTGGCGCCCCAGATGTGAACAGTCCCGTTGAAGCAAAAGTGAAAGCCAAATGAGAAGCAGACAAAGGGCGAGGCACATTCAAGCCGCGCGGTGGGCTGGTCAATGAATAAGGGTTCCGTATATGACACAATGGGATAAATAACTTGGCCCGGCCTGTACGCCACAATAGGAGACGGCACCAGGGCGTCTGCCGCGCAATCGCACCGAGAGGATGGCGTGCCGGCGGCTGGCAATGAGGCTGCGTGGGAGAGAGGTTTGAGTGCGGTGATGCAGCTCTCGCGGCGGAGAGGCGTAATGAAGGAGAAGAAGCAGCAAAAGAGGCAGAGGGAAGTCGAGGCACCAGCCAGTTGGGGGAGCGGAGACAATGGCGGACGACGGCAAGCGGGAGGGTGGGAACAAGGTTGAGAGAGGGCGTGCCAGAATTGCTGGGCAGATGCGAAGGGGGTGGACGCAGTCATCATCTGCTGCGAGTGCCCCAGTACACGCCGGTACATCACGCAGCTACGTGCATGTACATGCGCGGCGAGGTGCTAACTTCCCATGCCGCTCAGCAGCTACTGTAGCAGCGGTGCTTATAGCACTGCGCTACAGAACTGAACGGCGGTGCAGCGCCCAGAGCAGGGCCAAGACAGGGCATCGACAGGGCACCGCCAGGGCCCCGGCCTGCCTAGCGGGAGCCCAGCACGAGGAGGTACCCGGAGCTAGAGGTACAGGGCACAAGCATGAGCATGAGCGCGGATCGCAGCGAGGAGACGCCGCTCGCAGCAGCACTCAATCACGCACCGCTGCGTCGCCCAGCAGCATGTGGCAGTCCCCGGAGGGTTCCCAGACAGCAGCACGGCGGCGTTGCGTGAGAGCGGCTCCAGGCTTACTGGCGACAATGTACGAGTACTGCATGCACGGGCATGGACTTGGTCGAGATTACGGGACTTCATCCGGTACCTAGGACGACCAAAAGGCGGGCCAGGGCAACGCTGAGGTGGCTCCGCTGGGCCCAGGAGCTCGCAGCCTAACGGCTCAAGGTTTAGCCTCGCGGTGCAAGGGCCAAAGTTTGGAAGCATCTGCCCAGCAGCCACTGGAGGCCGGATAACTTGGTGCAGTTAGTTTTACATTCCACCCAGCCTTTGGAGCTATCAGAGGCTTCTCTAGTCAAGGACCAGGACCCTAGATTCCGAAATAAGACGGAAGCGCAATTCACTATTGCTGTGCTACACATGGGACATAGGCATGGCCAGTGCCTGGACGTGAAGAAGCCGGTGCTCGTACACATTCAAGTAGGAGTAGGTCGGCAGACGTTTCGGTCGGACAGCGTCCAGTGCTCAGGCAGACAAACCGACCAGCGCCCCATCGTGAAATCGTCGTCTAGGCGCCTCAGCCTGATACTGTACAGATGCCATCTCTCGCATCTTCTTTCCCGTTTCCCTCCGAGCCCTGCTCTCCTCGTCTCTTGAAAAGGACCAAGACTTGGGTATCCATCTACGGAGCAGCTGCAGATGCCCCATATCAGGCTATCCTCTCTGTCTTGCTCTCTTTCTTCACCTCCTTTGCCTAGTCTCTTTCCCCCTTTTCGCCAATTGACCTAGAACCCACCAGCGAAGCTGTGGACGTAGTCGAGAAGCATGTTATTCATGCTGCGGGCGGCGGGGCCAGGTCGTCGTCGTGACTATTCTCCCATCAGGCACAACGGCGCACAGGCCCTGCCAGTGAGTAGCAGTAGCTCCAGAAGGTGGCTGCCGCTGCTCTTGTGGCCCGTCGGGGGAGATGCTCTCTGGCGACGGATATGGGACCCGAACGTGGCCCTGGCCGTCTGGATGCTGGCAGCACTGCCAATCGTCAACTCTGCCCACGCCCCCTCCCATTTTCCTGGCAGCGGGCGGCCATGGCTAAGGTGAAGCGAGGATTGCTGCTGTCGATACCTCGTGCATGCAGCCAAGGTCGCACAACACTAGCAAAATCCCAGCAGCGAAAACAAAATGACGAGATGGAAGCAGAGAAGGGAGTCGGCTATGCAAATTACGTGCACGACCGTACCTCCAGAGTACCTCGCTGGCCACCGTGTGCCACTGTCTCCCTTCCACATGACGAGCAGCAGCGTTGCTAACAGGGCACGCGGTCGCTACTGGCGGTACATCAGCGGTACCTTAGTGCCTTAGTAGATGCCCTGTGCTGATGTCTCAGCTTGGTACGGGGAACGCCACACGGGTACCTTGGTACGAACAGGGAGCTAAACCACCCAGATGGTTAAGCATCAACGACAGCAGCAGCTCGTGTTATGACGATCTTTCCCGGGCTATGGGTGCCGTAAATAGGCACAGCTCTCTCTTTCTTTGCTGGATCTAATCGTATCAATTCTCTCACTTCCTCCTACTCCATATACTAATTGCGAAATCCCTCGCAGCGCAGTGCCTAGTACTGGTAGTATCACGCCTGTGCAGCAAATAGCACGGCCTGTGCGTCGGACGGATCTATAAGTGTCATGTGAAACAAAATGACCACCACGCTGCCTCGTCCGCCTCCAGCAGGCTTCGCTTGGAATTTCCCTGGCAGCTACGCCGTCGTATTTGACAATTTCTGTGCCGGCGAGTGTACCCAATTAGAGCCAACGATCGCCGGTTCGGGCAACAACAGAGAGTAGCAAGTGGAGAGCAAAGCAATAGGAAACATGAAATTTTATCACCATACATAGGTGGTACATATTAAGCATACAGCTCTAATATTACACACACTGTTGTTCTGCTGCTTCTGCTGCTTCTACTGTACAAGTATAACATTTTCTGCTTTTATAAATTCCACCTGGACTCTTTCATAATGTTAAGTGTCCGTATTCCTACCTGTTCGCGTGTTTTCATTTTTGCTGCTCCCACTATAGCAGAGTGCGAACTCAGGCTCGGCTGACAGCAGCCTTTTGGCTCACAACCCGTTTCAGCAGCACCTGAAATATTCCTTCGAGAAAGTACGGGTGGATACAAAGTACATGCAAGTAGTGCCACTACTTAGTAGTGGCACTACTTGCATGTAATGCAGCTCTTTTGGGATTGGGATGCGGCTGGTGCGGAATGCAGTTCGAGTGGTTTATAAGCCCAGCAGGACGTCGATGGAAAAAAAATATGGAATTCAGCATTCATCGGGTGGCATCAATGCAGGCTAGCCGAGATGCAATGGAGTCCAAGCGACGCCGGATGAGTAATTTAGTACGCGTTTATAGGGCAAGTACTCCGCCCTCGGCGTGTAACTGGAAATGAGGCTATTAGAAGCCGCATTTTGACGTGTGTCGCAAAGTACGGTACCCGAATACCACCAGATCAGGTACACACTCCCCCAGACTATCAGGTACTGTTACTGGTTCCTTCCAATGGAGCGTCTCATAGGCACGGAGTACCCGATTCCATCCTACGCCCAGCTTCCCATCAGCTTCTCTTAATTCTCATCTGCATAAAGAAGCACCCGCAAGCCAATGACAACACTCGATCTGGCTCGGTGAGTCTCGAGAGCGCACTCACAACGCCGGCGAGTCAAGCCCTGGTGGCACACAACAGGATGGAAATGCTGGCAGCGCTGACATCACCCAGTGCAGCAACTTTTTCTTTCTGCCCTTTTCTGCGGGCACTACCAAATTACCTCTGTATTACCCAAGGTACATGCACTATTTGGCACCGCCCACCATCTGCCTCGTCGCCTTGTCCGGCAATCTCAAAAGTCGAGGCTGCATCAGAAAGTCGAGCTGGCCTCGCAAGGCAAATGTGCTGCTGACGTCTTCAGGCAGATGTCTTGTGCGAGCGCAGAGCGCGCCAAGCCTGGTCGTGCCCTGCCTCTATTGGTGCTAATCTTGAAAGCCCGGCCCTCGCTCGGTCATCGGCTGGCGCAAGGGAGGTAGACATGCTGGCGAGAGGCATCTGCGCTGCATCGTGATTCATGACTCTATCTCATCCTCTCTGCTTGCTAAGCGCAAAATAGAGAGCTGGAAACAAGGTCGTATGGACAGTATACCTCGGTCCACCATCTTGCACTACTGTGCTTGCCTGGGTATGTTACATGAAGAAAGAAAGAGAAGGCAAAGGGCGTCATTAGTGGAGGGGGTGTGCGACGTTCCCGCGATAGACGTGCATGGCCACCAGTCAGCTGTCGTTAGCAACGGCTATCCCACGCTGAATCACTCGCTACCCCATGCCACCAAGCCCTCTCGGGTTGTCGTTGCTTCGGAGCCCGAGCTAGAAAGAAAGAGAGAGCGAATACATTCCAATATTTGAGCTAGCCGTCACAGCTGCTCGATTTTCTATTGCTGGTGGGCTCCTGAATCCTTCGGAGCGATGCTGACTGACGGGTTCGTGCCTCTTGGGCTGGGTTGGAGAGAGAGGCCCGTCCGCTCATGTTAGCCAGGCTCGCGGTCTCTGAAACATCCGTGCTCAAAGCCAGCAGCGGTGCGGTGCCTGACCCTGCGCTCTCCTCGTTCTCCATTCTCAATGAGAGCAGGGCCTATTGCAGACAAAGTGCTATCCACTCTCCCTCTAATTCGCGGGAGGAGAGGAGTTGGGGAGTAGTCACCTCGCAATGGACAGCTGCTTCGTACCATTGGCGCAGTAGCTCGCTCCACAGAAACTGCCTGCCATATTTACTACTGCTATGTTCACTTGTACGGTCCATCAATAATGATACCGCCAGATGCCCACACTCGTTGAAAAAGCGGAAAGCAGCAGCAAGAGCTAAAGTATTACGAAACTGAGCGGGTGCATGCTGGTCTGCTTTAATAAATCTCGAGGGAGCCCATACTGCGCATAGGGCGCTACGACTGGCGGCCACAGGCCTGCGCCTTCATCTCAAACAAGCGAGAAACATTTGCGTCCGTCTGACTGCACCTAAGAAGTTCTTGGCCTGGCCAGAGCGGCTGGATAATGCAATCCAACGCAGCGGTGTTTGCCCTCTCTGGAACGCAATGCTACGCAGTTGGCAGCAATGCCGCTGTCGTCTTGTCTCGCCACCGCTGGCTGACGGCCGGCAGTGCCGCTGAAGGCCGCAATCCCAGTATGTCTGGACTTACATGTAACTACCTACCTGTAGGTAGCCACCCCCGGCCGGCTTGGACGGGAATAGAATCTAGCAAAGGCTCGCACGCAGATGCTAGAACCTTATGTACAGCACCTCGGACATTGTCAAATATTACCCGCCTTGCACGAACCATGGCTTCGCATGCCTATCAGGTACCTACCGGATGGCGTTGCCATGTACAGGATGCAGAGAGAAAACAGGCACCTATCTTTCTGCTCGTGGTGATGCAAGGGAGCTGGATGCCTCTTCCAAAGTACGAGCAGCCATTGGTGATGTCAAAAGTTCGCACGCTCTTGTCCGGTGATTTGGGTGTGATACGATCTCCCTTGCCCGAGACACCTGGCCTGGCTCGACACTGCCGTGAGGTACGCAGCCTGTTCCAGATTGATCTCCCGCGCCTACATAATCCCTAGCGGAACCCCACCACTAGCAGTAGCAGTAGTAGGTACTTGTGGCACTACTTGGCGCCTTTTGCTCACAGGGTGCTGGTCGGCCAATCCAATGAGGCAGCTGGACTCTTTCCCGGAGCGTCCTGCCAGCGAAAGAAGGGAGAGTCCATTTACATCGCCGGTGTTGCGGCAGCTAATCATATGATGTACGGAAACGAAATGAGGAGATGCTCGTACGGCCACTAGGAGCACAAAACCGAGCGATCCCATCGTCACAGAACTCTTTCGTTGTTAGGTGCTCCTTGCATCTGTTGCCGGCGGTTAGATCCCAGTGAGTACCACTTGAATCGCCACAAACAAACGCGCGCCCGCTCGGGAAAGAGGGTCCCGGCCAGCTAATAGAGCCTCTGCTGTACAAGTACTCGTACGGTAAGACGCCTCTAGAGGGATACGAGTTGTTTAAAAAAAGCCATCAAATCCAGGGCTTAGAGCAGCCGAGCTGTAAGCGGCGGCCTATTGGGCCCCGTCGTCGGGGAGATAGAGAGCTCTTCGCGTAAACGACAGCATGCATCATACTTCGTACAAAGTACAGACCGGCAGTTTAATACTGTCCCTGCGGCGAGGTTTGCTTATCAAATTACCATCATCATTCTTGCTGCCCTCAGTCAAGCGAAACATATACTATGTATTACAAGCACGGGCCTAGCTCAAATACTCGCCATTCTCTTCAGTCACGGGCGTTTTCACACGTACGTGCGAAGAAAGCAAGCCCGCATAGCGACTGAATTACTGGCACATGTCAAAGTTTGTAGCTACCGCAGGACACGAATCGCCAGCTTCCACATTTGGCTCTGCTTGCCGCTGACAGCAGCATTTACAGTATAGCAACGTTTGGGGGCCCCTTGTGGTGGCGGGCGTGGTGGTGGTGGTGTTGGTGGTGGTTGTGGTGGTGGCAGTGGCTTTTTTTTTCTTTTTGTTTGTCTTATAGCCTGTTATGGCGAACGGAGTAGTACTGCTCCATGCTACGCAGTTGGCAGTATCATCTCGAAGCTCTTGAATCGATATAATTCTCCGATAAGGCGACCTGGTAAGGGGAAAAAAGGGTTCGTCATCGGCGCAAGTCGTACTTGTCGGTACATCGTGGACGCACGTATTCCGTACTAGCACGAAGGACATAGAGTACCTACTACCTAGTAGGTCTAGCACACCTCGTAAGCCAAAGGCTGATGGGACATGGCGGACAGGGCCGCTGCATGCCATGCGAATCAGGCATAGCGTTCTGCGCCATGCGCACTTGCAAGCATGCAGCAGCAAGGCAGGTACGGTGCCCTGGCACCTCTATTTCTGCGCCCAGCGACTGGAGGTACCTCCTCGTACACTAATCCATAGACTACAAGTATCAGCCAGCGAGAAGTGCTGATACGAGAACACCTCAAACACTAAAAAATGCCACACCAGCATACTGGATTGGGGTATTTATTTGTACTCTGGCCTTTGTTGTTGTTGAGGAATTTTTGGAGATGCTTTAGTTTTCTCTGATTCCCATCCGGATCCATGGCTCTGTCGCGGAGAGTCCTGGTCAGGTCCCGGCGCAGCATCAATCTCGCCGGGTGCATGGCCCGATGTGACTCTTTGGCTGACGAGATCATGTTCGATTCATCGAGGAAGATAGAGGGGGTATATTTTATTTCACTGCTTATTCCCTTCTGTCCCTCGGTTGGGAACAGTTACGGAAGCTCAGCTAGGTATGACCTAGAAGTTATGCGAGATGGACCGTTTTCTTACTTGCGTCAGGGCATCGTCTCTGCGAAGGAGGTCTTTTTTGCATGTTTCCGCTTTGAAACAATTAGAGGTCGCACAGGTTGGATATATCCCAGAGTTGTCCGTCTCTTGGCCGTCTCTTGGCTATTTCTCCCCTTTATTCTGTTTTACCACAGTCTCTTTTATGTAGCACCGCATAGTCTCGCTTGTACTGCAGCACTGCACTGCATTGTGATCTCGGCCAGTCTCGCCTCTTCTTATACGACCTCACTTTTCCTCATACCCTCAGATTTTAATCCCCTTTCACATATCATATCATGCACCCGCATCTTTATTACACGCTCATGCACTGCACCTCCCACTCACTCCCTCCCACGTATTGCTGCTACAGTATTACCACCTGCCTAGGCATACTGTACGGAGTGGTTGTATTCCGATTCCCACTTCCTAACGCATGTCTAGTGCGGAAATCTATTGGAAATCTCTCTGCTTGCGATGACGCCGACGCCTGCAAGCTGCTGCTGCTGCTGCTAGGTACTGCTGCATCTCTCTACTTCTCTCCAAGGGTATATCTGCTGCAATGTAGGCATGGACTTGTATAATGCAGCCTAGCATGTACCTCTATGCAACGGGTCGACGCAGTTCGGCCGTTTATCAATTTTGCCGGCACCACTAGCTGGTGGGATTTTACCCGCTGAACAAAATTTTCTCAAATGGCTCTTTTGTTTCTTCTCGTGCATGCTTCTTGTTTTTTTGAGTTCCTGATGCTCTCCGCGTACCTACTTTTAGTATAAACTCAAACGAGATTGTTGTCTTGATCATGGCCAACAGCACCGGGTCGACAAAGCTAAGAGACCACCTAGCAAGAAATAGCGCCCGTCGCAACAGGTGGTAACCCGCAACTCCCAACCAACACACATAGGTGCATACCGACCCGGCAGATGGTGATGTAATATCGTCGCCCGCCATGCCTACCACGCCTGGCCGCGCCTGGTCCATTCTATTGGTCCCCGTGGTGATGGGTGATCCAGCGATCTCGGCATTATCCGCAAAGTGTTTCTCTCTCGAGGCCCCCCCGCGTATTTCACTCATGGCTTGCTGCCATTTGCACGGGCTTCTTTTTTTTTTTTTCCGCGACGAATCCGTAGCAGCTCCGTGCTCCGGACCTACAAAGCACATCAGATGATCTGTAATCAGGGCTAGCTTGCCTTACTTATCCTCTTCTAACGGATTCTTTCGCTGTCCCGCCGGGGTAGCTCTTTTCTGGCTTGGTGATTTTTTTTTTCTTCTCCGTCTCCTCGGGGAGCTGGCGGCATATAGTGGACCCTGATTGTGTCATCCAGCCGGTTTTCATGAGAAGCTGAGGGAGTGTATAAAGAAAAAAAAAAATAGAAAAACCCACGGGAAACTGCCACTGCTGCCTGTCACAGCGCAGCCCCCGAGATTTCCGCGGTTGGGCGACTTTCTTGTAGACGTTACCTATGAAACGTTTAATTGAACAGGGATATTCCCGTCTATGTATTTTGTTCCTCCTTGGCGAGTGAGTCGAACGTGCTGTCATTTTGATGGAGCCATTTTTGGCGTTTTGCTGGGCAAGGGCCCGCAATAACGTACAGTAGGATGAGTTGCATTCTTGGGAAGAGGAGCACGTACCTGGCTGGCGCACTTCTGCTTCGGAGTACTCTCTCTGGTGAACGCATGTATGTATGTACAAGTTCTCCGATGTGTATCTGTCGTTGATGGTGACTACCTTTAGCAGATTGAACCGATTGAACCCTTCTGGCTGTTTTGTTCCCCTTCTGCCCTCGGGCCTTTCTCCCCTCCCTGTTCGCTCCGACGAGATATTAATGGCCCGGAAAGCGAGCGTCTGGCACGGTAGAGTCAAGAGGCGTCTCTTAGCCCCGCCCGAACGAAGCATGGCACCGTTTCCCGCTGCGTGCGACCAATGTATAAGCAGCTAGAGCGAGCCACATGGATGTGCCTTTTTGCTCTCTTGAGGGTCTAAGGCTGATTGCATGACCCGGGGTCAGATCATCCAGAACTGAAGGATGGGGAGGGGGGTGCGTAGAACGATCCACGGCTAGCTTAGGTCCGACTTTTAATCATCGTCCTGCCACCGCTTGTGTGTGTGCTACTTTGCCGAGCAGTCTTGTCACAAAGTAACGCTCATACTATGTAGGAGATACAGTTGTTGCCGCGGCGGAAACGAGGACGAGAGAGAGAAAAGCTCCCGAGCATTGCATATCGGCTGTTTCTTGGCGGAGGACGGGCTCCGTATAACTCGTACGTATAAATGCTGCAAATGCTGGCCAACTCGGCCCATTGATAAATGAAAGGGCCCCCATGCCTCCCGTCTGACCCTTGGAAGACACACGGAGAATAGCTGTAGCAGCCGGAGGAGCAAAGAAAGGAAACATGAGCAGGTAAAGCGCAATTGGGTCGCCCGACAGCTTCCTTGACGCCAATCCATCTTGGCCAACCCCACGAAGCACAAGAGCATTTTCCTTGGGGGCCGTCGTCTCTTTTTCCCGCCAACTTTCAGCCACCACCCTTCCTCAGTTCACTACGCAAGCCACACGCTCTCAAGATGGGTAACTAAGCCAAATAGTTTGAATCTGTCCCAGACCAACGTGGCGAAAATATTGCGGGGAAAACGGCCAAACGAAAAGGGCATTTCGTTTAAGCTGGACTAATGGGGGACCAATTCCCAGCTGTGCTTCTGGACGATTTGATCTGAACCGAGAGAGTGAGTGAATCAAGTTGGGTTGGGCCTATCGGAAACATTTTCTTTTCTTCTTCTTCTTCTTCTTCTTCTTCTTCTCCTCTTTTCGGCTGGTGAAGAAGGCGCGCGATGGGCCTAGATTGGGAGTTCCCATGGTGGGCGTCGCTGAGCAGCTGGGGCTAGCTGCAGGTGGCTCTGGTCGCTTAGTGCGCGCTGCTCTTCTACCTATGGTCTGGTTCTGTTTTTTGCCTGTTAATTAGCAGTGACATTTCACCGCATGGCTAACAGTTATATATCGCAAATAGCTCTGTCCCACCCCTGGAGTGGTGGATTTACACATGGGCAAAAAGACGGCGAGATTGCTTTTGATACCGACGAATCGGCGAGATGTGCACCCTCTGCCTCTGATTTTGGGAGTTACAAGAAAAAAGGCGGGAAAAGGCACAAGTGTTCAGGGCTAGAGTTGAGTTTTTGGGCTTCGGTTGTGTCACTTACCTGCTACTACCTGTACCTGTACCTACCTACCTCATCTGGAAACAAGCCCAGCTGCTGTCTTTTCTTGCCCTTCGGCAAGGTCAGCGGCCAGTGCTGATGCGCCACTCAGGCGGCACGCACATCAGAGAGGGCTTCTCCAGCGGCCTCTTAGATTCGCCAATCCTATTGGCGTACATGGGAGAAAGGTAAACACGACGGAGTCTGCAAAAATCCTTCCCATGCAGACAGAAGCCGGTGAGGGCAGAAATGAGGGGTGTTTGCAACCAAAAAGCACCTCAAGTGTAGAGGCTTGCGAGGGGCTGTCTGAGGTGAAGTGCGAGTCTCATGCAATGCGAGTAGTCTGAGACATGCGTTTGGGGGCTGCTGCTGTTGCTGAAGAAATGTTTCGTCTGGATGGCTCGTTCACGGGAGGAACTGCTTCCGCTACTACTGGGTAAACCATGTTTCCCTCTTCTTTTTCCTTTCCCCGGACATTGTTTCATTTGCGCCCTCAAATCACTTCTCTGGTAGGTCAATAGCGTAGGATTGCACCTGAGCAAAGGACTTATGGATCGTATATCAAAGCACAGGGGTGAATTGCCTTCTTTCTTTTCGCTCAACGACGAAAGTGATCCTTCATCTCTGGTTGTAGAAAAGACATCCAATAATAAATAATTCAAATTCTGAACATGAAGCCGCAAAAATGTACACCACACGCCCTCCACGACCATACATATAGCGTCTCTTACGCTTCCAAAGGGACCACCGCAACTCGCAAGTGCCATAATCCATCTATCCCATGAACTACTCGCGTCAAGATTACTGCGTCTTGAAGAGCAGGATAGCACAATGGCCGAGATAGAAGTATATGAAGTGCTTGGTCTCTGTAGATATCGCACCATTAGCCAACTGAACTGCTTGCTCATCTGACATTGACTCGATAAAGCTCGAAGTAGGGGTGTGTATATATATGTTCCAGCTCTCAACGTACCGTGGGTTACAAAGCTGCCAAAGTTACGGCCAACAATGCAGTGCCAAGTCGGGCCCTTTCGCTCGTCCATCTATGTCATTATATGCAGTTAGCTTAACCTCGTATAGCCGTGGACAATGGGTACAAGGAGGTTGGCTGACTGTTCGCTTGATATGCTGTGCAATGTCCTGTCAAGTGGCGTCAGCTCTCGTTCTCCATAGCAGTACAGATATCTAGTTAGGAGGAAAGTACCTTTTCAATGGTAAATTTCGACATGGCTTCCTGAGCTAAAGTTTACCAACATCAGTCTCTCTTCTCGCTTTAAGCACCATTTCCAATTCGCTGCAATGGTTGTTGGATTCCAACATACCAACTTCTATACACTCCTGCTGCATATCTTCCGTCTTCCCCCTGTGTTAGCCGGATCGTTTCGCGGGCGTTCTGTCAGGTGGACCTCACCATATCCGCGGACTTGATCTGCGCTGCAACAACACCACCCGTTAGCTGAGCTCCCATCTTATTTGAGGATATCGTTGAAGCTCACCCTCAAGCTTCTCCCTCACGTTTACGGCATCGGCCGGTCTGTCTGCCATAGCGTCCGCCATGGTTTCTGATTGGTAAACGGGTAATCGATCGTCTGGCAATGGATTCGATTCGACGTAGTTCCACTATTTGTGCAAGAGACGCAAAGTTGTTCGTTAGCAAGTATCGTACGATTGCTGCAGCGGAAACCCAGGCGGACGAGCGCGGCCAACCGCCTGTTGCGTATCCTATTCGCCCCTTCCAGACGGGCTCTGCGGAACTCGGGAGACCTACCCTCAAGATCGGTGCCGTACAAAGCTTGACTGGTACACGCTCGGACAAAGAGGTATCGAATTCAACAAGATGGTCGTATGATGCAGTTTGCGCAGGGCTGAGCTTCCGCGTCCCCTTAACACGTCGAGCTTTCAAGGTGCATATGCAGGTTTGACGGTGCCTGGCGAACCAGAGACGCTGGAGGCTAAGCATCGGGACGCACGAGCCAGGGGCCGCCATGCCGCGTCTAGGCCCATTCGCGGGGCTTGGAGCGTGAGCTTGCTCTGGCCTGACACTACCAAGCAACGGATAGACTATTATAGTCTTTTGAATCCATTACCAAATATTTAAAAGAAAGCCGGCTCTCCATAGGCAGTCATTATTATAACGGGGGGGTTAAAATCTGTTGCAGGTTTTATTTCTCATTATCGCTGTGTGCGGCGCACTGCTGCAAAGTCTGCAAACAGAATAAACACTGGGCAGAGATGGGACAAATCAAGACGTCTACTTGGTGGAATGTGCTGGTTATACATGAAGATGATTGGTGTTTAAGAAATAACCAAGAAGCACTTTTGCGTGAGCTTTAGCAAAGATGCGATGCACTTATTTACGCCGTTTCATGCTCATCTTCATAAGAGTCTATATCCCGCAGCCTGGGATATCGTAGTAGAATATATGAGATGTTATAAATTATAGCCAAGCACAAAGCGAATTCTCAATCTTTATGCTACTAGATTTCAGTCAATGCCATGTGAGATTGCGGGGGCAACTGGGTATTACTGCCAGGTTACTTCCACCACAATGCTCTGAGATGACCCCCGATGTTCAAACTTGTAGGTATGAAGACAAAGACGACTGCAACTTATAAGCCAAATTGCTTTGTCTAAGTCTGAGTGTATTGCTGAGAACTTATAAAAACGACTATCCTTTGGGATTTAGATGACTACTATATTATTCGTGAATATAAAGAAGAAGAAAAAGGTGTTGAGTACGTGTATTACTCTTGGAATGTCTGAAAGGGGCGACTGTTGATGGATGAAATACGAGAACACTTATACGATTACCTAGACTGTATCAATCTTCACCGTAAACTCTTTTAAAAGGGAGCCAAAGATGACATCCATGGCCGCCATCGACGTGAATGAGTTACAAACGAAGAGTTATGACTGCCATACTAAACGAAGTGATCAACGACCTAGGTGGCCCAGGGATCATTGAAGAACACAAACTCTTCTCTGCCAAGATTTACCAGCGATACGAATAGTTGAAGCAGCTGTCTACTCTCGCTCTCTCCCGATGTCAATTTTTCATCATCTCTCTCCACCCAACGATAAACTCCACATTAGCTCCAGTCACCTGTTTTACACTGCTCATGCCAGAAATGGATTTTAACGCTAAGATAATCCCAAGCAATCTTACATACATCCACCATGTACGATTCAGAAGGCGTAATAAGAAGCCTACTGGCCTGTGAGCTGAATTGTGTGAAGCAGTTGCACTATTCAGGGTCACTGTGTATTTGTGGACACTCGCTAATCGCCCATCAAATATTGTTTGTAAGCGAACCCGGAAGAGTTCAAGAGTATCGAAATTTCGCAATTTTCTTTTTATGTTATCGACACTCTAGTGAGTGTAGTTCATTTTATTCAGAAATCACGGAAAGAGTTATTAATTTTCGACGGAAATATCTAGTCATGCATGTATGTAAACTTCAACGTCAGAACTCGCCGCAACACGAATTTGTTGATAAGTATGTGGACTTGCAATACCAATTGGTCAGGAAAGCGTGAAACTTAGAATAGACGTTCACATATCGTACACGAGCCTAAGACTAGACGAGAATGATCGCCATTCTTTGTGTTTGGCTGCCTTTCGGAGCCATGGTCTGTACAAAGCGGCGTAATGAACCTTTAAGGCAAGATTGACATTCTTAATCATATATATATCATTTCTTTGCGTCTAAAAGAGGAAAGCAATCTTGCCCATATTATTCAACCTGACTTGGGCTCGCATTTATATTTATTCACAAATGACAAGACTCGGCAATACCACTCCAAACTAACACCCATTGCATATCAATGGGGTGAATACATTTCATGTATGGTGGCTATGTACATTAGCGGCCCTCCAGGTGGAAGTTGCGTGTCCTCAGCTCGTGTTTATTAGATTAACGAACTGTTTCCTCCAAGTCTACTGGTATAACTTATCTCTGGCTACTAGACTCTCGATCTTCGACTCCAGTCTCTCCAGAAAATGCTCAAAGATTTTATATTTCTGGTGTTCGAAAGAAGTATAGCCTCAGCTAGCAGAATAATGTTATATTAGCTCCGTTGTCTAATAATACCATCTAAATACTTCTGGTCGCCTCTTATATACAACATCGGCAATGGGTTGGCGAATAGAACATCCCGTCACTTAATCGGTATGGAATGTTGGATAGCTGGAGGAATTATTTTAGACAACCTCCTCTTTAATATACAACGACTCCCTCCATTGCCGCAAGTAGATAGCCACATGCAACATGTACAACACAAGAGGACTTGCAAAGAATGAGCATATGCATGTCGCAGTATTCGTAGCGCGTATTGTCATTTTTTTTTTTTTCTTTTGGCGTATTATCGATAAAATTACTGTACCCAGAGACTCTGCAATTCGTCAAAAGTTCTCTGATGGTAAGAAACCATGAATTCAATGACAATCTAGCACAATATTACTTTACTGATTTATTCTGACAGAGGTTGCACAAAATAACCTCGACCATACTAGTAGATCTAGGGTAAGCACACGTTCTCGCCGGACTCGAAGCTAATACGCGATAAAACGCACGGACCACATAAATTTCTTGCTGCCCCACTGTCCAACCATTGTAAATATCAACGACGATTTTTTTTTTTTCTAAATTTTTTCCCGTCCTTCCAACTGTAAATCTTCAACAGATCGGATTTATTATCAAGCATGCCTGCAGGCTGACAATCAGGCTATTGCTTCCGTACAATCCAGGCACATTGCAATCATGGAGACATCCAGAATTTTTGTAAAAGGCCTCCCGCCTAACATCACAGAGGCGGATGTTCGGAAGCATTTTTCAGCCAAGAACCGCGAGATCACGGATGTCAAGCTGATCCCCCAGAGGCGTATCGGCTATGTCGGTTACAAAACACCCGAAGATGCCCAAGGGGCCGTCAAGTACTTCAACAAGTCATACATTCGTATGTCCAAGATATCTGTCGAGCCCGCTAAGCCCGTAAGTGCAACCCGTGATGCCGCCAACGACCTGTAAACAAACTTGTTCTAATGGAATGATAGATCTCAGATCCAGCCCTTGATAAGAGCCAGAGAGCAGTTCATTCCGATGCGCGTGTGGCGAACAACCCTCGTCCCCATCTGAAGGAGGAGGGTGATTCTAAGAAGCGGAAGCGAGAGGATCTAGATGAGTCCGATCCCAAGCTGCGAGAGTTTCTCCGCGTGATGAAGGCGGGCAAGGGGGGTGTCCTTGCAGATGAAACAAATCCTGACGCCGACATGACCGGGCTCGCCACAGGTGGTGAGGCCCTTGTTGAAGAGGGCGAGAGTGATAACGAATATGAGCAAATCCCCAAGAGACAAGAGAAGCTTCGCAAGACAGAATCGTCTGAGGCGAGTCGAAGTCTGGTGATGAACCAACGACTACCTAGGGAGACGACTTTAGATGAAGGAACCCAATCTGTGGCAGAAGAAGTTGTAGCCGACGATGTGAAACCCCAAGAAACCGAGGAGGCCCCTCAAACGTCAGTTGATGCAACAGATGACGACTGGTTAAGGTCACGGACAAACCGATTGCTAGATCTGGTCGACCCTGACGACCTTCCCCAGCCTGCCGAACAGGCAGCGCTTGATGAGGCCGTGCGAGATGACGGAGAAAACACCAACACACTGCATTCCTCTCATGAAGTCGTTAGTGAAGATGCCCCTGACCAAGCAAATGATCAGGGAGCAGAAGCTACGGGTGCAGATGATGCGATTGCAACTATCACCCGGACGTCTCGGCTCTTTGTCCGAAACCTTCCCTATACTGCTACGGAAGAAGATCTCCATCAGAAGTTTGGAGAATTTGGCACTTTACAAGAGGTAAGCTGATTTTTTTTTTCTTTCCTTCGTGTCAAAAAAAAAAAAGAAAAAACAGGCAACGTGATGAACCCCAAGATAGGGACATCTTATGCTTCTGCATGTGATGTGAACCTGGGCGATTATTTTAGTAGATGCTTCGACTCTCTGATCTCCTGTCCATATTTCAAATGATGCTTTTTGTGGTTTGTGTATAGCTGGACAGATGGCTAACTTAGTCAGGTACATTTGCCAACCAATGCTTCTGGAGTCCGTAAGGGATTTGCGTTGGTGCTTTACGATGATTCATCCGATGCTGTGAAAGCATTTCAAGCTCTCGATGGGGTAACTTTCCAGGGGCGAATTCTGCACATCATTCCAGCTGAAGCCAAGAAGCTCCAGGACGAGTTTGGAATGTCGAAATTACCCCTGAAGAAACAAAACCTGATACGCAAAAAAGCTGAGGCGTCAACAAGTGTCTTCAACTGGAATTCATTGTATATGAGCCAGGACGCTGTAAACGCCTCAGTTGCGGCGCGTTTGGGTGTTTCAAAATCTGAAGTGCTTGATCCTACATCTGCGGACGCGGGTGTTAAGCAAGCTATCGCAGAAACGACAGTCATCCAGGAAACGAAGGCTTTTTTTGCTTCAAACGGCGTGGATTTGGACGCCTTCAAATCACACAAGCGTGGTGGGACGTCCATTCTTGTTAAGAATTTCCCGTATGGTACTTCTATGGAAGAACTCCGGAAAATGTTTGAGGAGTGTGGCCCAGTTCTCAGAGTTCTCATGCCCCCGACCGGCACCATTGCCATCATCCAATTCGCCCAGTTGAACCATGCAAAGGCCGCATTTGGCAAGATGGCGTACCGTCGAGTCAAAGACAGCGTCCTTTTCTTGGAAAAGGCGCCAGTCGATCTCTTCAAGAACGGCTCCGCTCAGGATCAAGCTAGCCCCCTTGGGGAACAGCGCACGGGGGTCCAAAAATTGAGTGTGGATGATTTGCTGTCAAGCGGCGATAAGGTAGAGGAACCTGCGGAAACCGCATCGCTCTTTGTCCGCAATTTAAACTTTGCCACGACAACCAACAGACTGGCAGAAGCTTTTGAACCTCTTGACGGATTCGTCTCAGCTCGTGTCAAGACAAAAATAGATCCTAAAAAACCTGGCCAGACGCTCAGCATGGGCTTTGGCTTTGTAGAGTTTCGGTCTAAGAGTCAAGCTCAGGCGGCTCTCAAGACCATGGATGGCTACGTCTTGGATGGTCATACTTTGGGTGTCAAAGCCTCGCACAGGGGCCACGACGCCGCAGAGGAGAGACGGCGGGAGGACATGGCTAAGAAGGCTGCGGCTCAGAGAACCAAGATCGTCATCAAGAACCTGCCTTTCCAAGCCACAAAGAAAGACATCCGGACTCTATTTGGTACTTATGGCCAACTTAGATCTGTCCGCGTTCCAAAGAAGGCCGACTATACCGCAAGAGGTTTTGCATTTGCTGATTTTGTAACCCCTCGAGAGGCAGAGAATGCACTAAATGCATTGAAAGATACCCACCTTCTCGGGCGGCGACTAGTATTAGACTTTGCTGCCGCCGAGGCTGTCGATGCTGAGGAAGAGATCGAGAAGATGCAACGCAAGGTAGGGGGCCAGGCCAATAAAATGGCCCTTCAGCAGCTTACTGGAGGAGGGAGGAAAAAGGTTACTATTGGCAATGACGAGGATGAGCTTGAGGCTTAAGGTAAAAAGGCGAAGCAAAACTATATTCATTGCCTGTGTTGCACTGACAAGGCTGAGCTGTGCCCTAGCCCACGCTCTATTGAGCATAGGAAACCATCCCTTGGCAAGGGGAGGGGTGTGTCCCATTGTCGAACTTCTACAACGGCCCTCTCCATGCGCATCGCGTGGGGTCATCAGCTGTCCGGGATCTTCAGCGAAGAATTCAAGTTTCGCGATGCCCAGGGGCCGTGACCGCGCTGTGTTTGATGTTAATATCGTTCTACATACCTGGAGAACCGCACCTGAGATGATATGGTGCGCATGTGTCTGGGGGAGAGGGTGGGTGAGACCATGGCGTCCTGGCCCCGCCTTCAGACTCCCTTGCATGCCCAACGCCCCTCGTAACAGACCTCACGCTGCCATGTGCTGGTGGGTGTCCTAGCTGTGCTTCATTGGCTCATAGAAGTGGTTTTCTTGGACGTAGAGTTGCCGCCCCGTTAAGAGATGCCTGGCTGGGTCCCACCCCCGCTGCGCCAGCTCCCATGTCACATCTTAGATGCTTTGCAGATGGATGAAATCTTGATAGCTTAGAAGCATGTATCTTTCCTGGGTTGGAGGGGCCAAAAGACAAGCTGCTAACCCCCCCCGTCCTCTCCCCTTTGTCAATACAATCCGTTGGCCCTGCCCATACCCTCCCGAGTCTCGAGTCTATATGTTATCGACTCTCTCCTTAGGAAGACATGTTCGTTCCAATGACAGTTCTTTGCCTCGTACAAAGCTTACACTTATCCCACCATTCCACGTCCCGAATTCCTTCCCACATTTCTTGTCCATCAGACTCTGCTTTTTTCCTCATCCACGGCTTGGTCTGTGGCTTTTGGGTTGGAGCTGAGCTTTCGAACATCTCTTTGTTGGGCATTCCTTGCCTCTCATCGGGCCTCTATCATGCCATCCATCTACCAACCAAGGCCAGTCCTCCCCTCACAGGGCATCCCGCATGCTCCAGAGTATATGGACGCAAGGCGAAGTGTGAATGGTGTTCGCCAGCCTCTGCGAGAGGCCGCTGGCAATGCTCAAGCACATAGCTTCAACAGTAATATTCCATGTTACCAGACTCATCCGGTATCTTCGATACCGCCAACCCTTCCCACTCATATAGTTCCATCCCAATCTATCGAGGTTCTTTACTCTAGGCTTCAAGCACCTCGTCATCAGCCTAGGCAAACTCGCAAAGGCCGACAGGAGATTAACCCCCTCTACTATTGTCCTGCCTTCAAACAGTACCGCAACAGACAAGCTCATAAAGACACACAAAAGGACAAAGGAGGCGTTTGGAGACGCCCAGAACTCGAAGATGCCTTTGTCGACTGTAAGTTGCCTTTATTTATTGTTATTTATTTCCGCTCCCCTCAAGAAGCTGACGAAAGCCATCTAGCGGTACTCCTCATGCCTCACATGGGCCGGCGGAAGTTTTCCATGGCCGGAAAACTCCATGGCCGGAATATGCTGATCAGCGAGTACATCTTCGTTATCTGCGTAGAGCTCCTAGGCAGCAAAGAAATTTTCCGCATCGACAACAGCAATGACAGCATTGAGCAAATGGGACGTAAGCAAGTGTCCAGTCACATGCAAGTGGTCAAGAAATTTTTCGAAGATTTACGATGCTGTAGGTGCATTCCAAGTTCTTGTGAAAGCTGACTGGCTTATTGACCTCTTTTTCCTACTTTTAGTTCATTTTCTTTTCCCATCTGAAGAGAAAAAGGAACCTGGATCCACTAATTCTGACGACTATTACGATGAAGAGGAGCAAGAGTCTTTCAAGTCCAACCCCATCTTGACGGCGTTGGCTGAAGGCCGGGTACCGGATGTGAGACCAAACTACGACTACTTCAAACAGCTGTTGTCGCTACAGGGATCGATCACAGTGCGTCCCAAAACATGCGAGCTCCTCGTGTCTTCGGCGGAGATTAAAATCCGGGACGATGTTGCGTATGACGCAAACAACATGCCCTTGGACCAGGCATCGTTTCCTCATCTGAGCAAATATACTAACTGCGACGACTTCCCCGATGCCCTGGGTAAAGATGTCTTACTCCATGAATATACCCGGGCCCTGGACCAGGCTACATCAGCGTGTGTGAAGACTGTGACTCGACGATGGGCAAAGGATGCGCCGGCCATGTATGAGACACTAGATCTGCCAGCTAGGGACCAGGACTGCCTTTTGCTGGAAATATGTTCGACTTTGGAGCTGCACGAACACGCAAAGTTCCCTTCAGGATCAGAGCTCACTGGATTTGTTGAGGTGGCCATCACGCAGCCTAACCTACAGCAACACCACTGGAAGTGCGTTACCCGATTGACTCGACCAGACGAGCTGTACGGCGACGACTCGAAGCGCGGCGTTTATACCAACGAGAGCGGCATCCACCATCGGGGATGCAGCGACTCTAAAAATGACTGCAGCTGCCACATGCGGCCCCGACAGGATATCCACGTGCCTTTCCCTGCTGTTGAGTGGGCCAGCATTTTGAGCACAGCCGTGCAATATCCTGATGTGGAGCACCAACGCAAGAAGGAGAAGCGACACGAATCTAAGAAGCACGAGCTAGAGAGGACCGGCAGTAAGCGCAAGAGATCCGAGGACGAGGGAGATGCGGCTTCATGGGGCCGCCGCGAGCCAACAGGCAGTGACTTGATCTGCAAAGTTGCCATGTATCAAGAGCTGTGGTCCCGTGCGCCAGATTCATCACAGTGGAAGAGGCAAGCCATCATCTTCTGGCGCTTCAACACTACAAATCAATGGTACAAGTACAACCCGGTCTTCAAGCCGTCAGGAACATCGTGGCGATGGCTGACGATCAACGACCCCATGTCGCGATACCATCAGCAAAAGGCCTTGGTGTATCCTTCGGCCAACATGTCCAGAGATGTCGTCATGTCGCCGACACCCAGCATGAGCCAGCAGCTCACGGGCATCATGGCTGGGAACCTGAGCTCGGCATGGGATAGCGCCTCAGGCGTTGCGCAAGTTGCGCCAGTGCCGCCAGCAGTACAAACAAACATCAACGTGTTTGACTTTCCGGGAGGACTGGCCACGCCGCCACCAACAGCGACCATCCATGGCCCTTATGCGGGCGGGAGCTTTGACCCCAGTTTGGGTGCCAATCCGGATGTGAACAGTTACTTGCCAACGGTAGGCACAGCAGTGGGCGGGCCAGCGAGTGACCGTTCACACTCACTGTCGTTGGCCTCCGGGCCTTCATACTTTGAGGGGCCAGCAGGCTATGCGGATATGAAGCCAATGTCAACGACTAGCGTCAACCAGTTTCTAACCGCAACGACGGCTGCCTCGCTGGACCCATCCACTCAACTTGTCTACGACGACGCGACCAGCATCCAGGGCTGGGACATGCCGGCTCTGGATAGCTGGCCCGGCGCTCCTACCTCGACGCCCACGGGCAACGAATGGGGCACTGCGCCCTCGGCACAGCCCAGAGCGGATCCGGGCGACCACTCGGTGCTATGGAATCCGAGTCAATGGCACATCACAGGTGTCGCAACACCGTCATCTGCGGTTGGGGCTGAGCACGATGACAGCCCTAGGTCAATGAAGAGGCGGCGGACAGAGCCTACACTGAACGCACATGTTCTTATTCCGAGTGATTGGTAGACAACGATTATAGAGGATACAGGCTACGGGATTTACAGAAAAAGGATTAGGGCTTGGATAATGTTTCATTAGGGTGCTATGGACTGGAGCTATTCGAACTTTCGGAAATCGTCTACAGCCGGCAAGAGAAAGCAAAAAGCAAAAAACTGCGGGTGGATACCACATTGATAGGAAGGGAACATGATACTTGAGTGATTAACGGCTAAAGGATCTACTTGGGAATAAACGACGAGGCGTTTGCGGTGTCTTGGGCTCCTTGGCGAAATTTGGATGGGATGTTGGGTTGGGATTTCGGCAGTTTTTAGAAACAAGCGCGAGTAATAATAAACATGTTGTGAACATATATCTGGCCCCGACGCAGTGATTGGGTGATGGTGAAAAGCACCTTTGTTCAATGACAGGCCTTTTGCATCTGTGGCTGAACTTTTTGTTTCTCCAGCGCGCCAATCAAGCGGTATAACAGAGTGGGACATGGGCAACAGATGACCGTTTGCGGCAGCCGTACGTAACATGTCTCACATCGAAAGCTGGATTTCTTCCGCGGTGGCGGAAGGATGAAAAGAAGAAGCAAAAAAAAGTTCTCACGGGCTTGGGCGCTTTGACCACGAGCTGGATCAAGATCAAATCCTATCACAAAGAAACGGGTCCATCTCTCTCTAAGGGAATGGCAAGGCTAAGTGGTTCCCCCCCTTTTTTTCCCTTCCTCTTCCTCTTCTGTGCTGTGGGTGCGGGACGAGAGTCTCAGGAACAGTGTGCCGTTGTCGACTATTTAAGGGAGGACCGCGTATATTGATTAAGGGAAGCGCGTAAAGTGGTTTTGGGACGCGTTTGCGGGATACATATATAGGATCCCAAGTTTCCTCTCGTCCTTTTGTAGAAGGGACTATGTGGAATGGGGAGGAAGGGCAGGCATTTATTGACTGCGGTATTGAACAATAATTCTGTGAAGGAATGAGAGAGAGAAAGAGAGAGAGAGATGTTTGTAGATGTGAGAGGAGAGATCGGAGCTATTGGCGGCTGGAGGGCATCTCGATTATCCCGAATGACTTTTGGCTTGTGATTGGCAGCACGAGCACGCCAAGCGTTGATCACACTGAGATGGTGCCAAGATTGTGCCGAGTCTGTATCACCTACCTATCGCAGATACCTATCGCAGATACCTATCGCAGATATAGGAGGTGGTACTGCTTGTTCGGCATGTTGCTTGATGTCTGAGGCGGTGGACGATGGAGGCACATGTGCTGTACGTACCTGCTTTCCTATTGGAGTAATACTGCCATGGTGGTGAGATGAGGATCCTTTGATGCCTGGCAGCCCCGCACCTGGAACAACGTTGTAAATAGCATCGCCGCTGGACAAGACAAGCACCGGACGGCCTCTTTTCTTGCAAATCACCGCGTGGCCTCGTTGTTGGCCTTGAAGCCGAGCGATTGCCTCGTCGTCTAGGCGCACTGGCTCTGCGCCGGCATGGGCGGCCCTACAGGGGTCTCGGCCGGTGTTATCGCTGTGCTGCAGCTCGCGACGACCGTCACACAGTATCTCAAGGACATCAAGAGGGGGTCGGCCGATAGGATTCGCCTTCGAGACGAGCTCCGGAGCACGGTATGCCTTGTGGAAATGCTGCAAGACCGTTTGGAGGATTCGGAGGCCATCTTGGACGACTCCAGCACGCTGAAGCCACAGTCCATCGATTCGTTGAGCGTCTCGAACGGCCCACTGCAGCTCTTCCAGCAGGTGCTAGAGGAGATTGTTGCCGAGCTTGCCCCTCAGGATAATCTAAGACGGTTGGCACAGCCGTTTACGTGGCCGTTTGATCAGAAGAAAGTGGCGGAGCTGCTTGCGTGCCTAGAGAGATTGAAAAGCCATTTCAACCTTGTTTTGCAGAACAATATTGCGTACATGGCTCGTACTCACTGTATTGTAGATTAATACGTGCTAATCCTGTATTAGAGAATTGGCGAAATCGGCGAACCTCAAGCTTGATAGAATCGCCGATAACGTAGAAGGCTCAGAAGCAAGATCTCGAGATGCAGACACGCAGAAGATCATCAATTGGCTCAGCCCACTGTCTTTTCGCGCCAGGCATCTCAGTGTTCTGGAGAGCGTGCAGCCTGGGACTGGCACCTGGTTGTTGAAACATGAGAGATTCCGTAGCTGGGTGAATGGCAACACTGGAACTCTCTGGTGTCCAGGCATACGTCAGTCTAACAGCCCTGAAGATTCTTTTATATAAAAGCTGCTGACGATGAAATCTACAGCTGGAGCTGGCAAGACAAGACTCTCGTATGTGATTCGTATCATACTCTTAACTTCATGTATAGACTGCTGCTAACAATCTCACAAGTTCGTTGGTCATCAACCATCTCGAACAAGAACCACCACATACTCGCAGTTTTTGCTCATACATCTACTGCGACTATAGACAGCGTAGCAGCCAGTCAAGCGCTGCTCTCCTTTCGAGCATACTTCAGCAAGTGCTTCAAAGTTCAGCTGAAGTATTGCCATCTGAAGTAGCTACGCTGTATAGCCAGCATCAGAAATACAACACTCGTCCCACATTGACGCAAATTACTGATATACTTGGCAAGTTGGTTTCAATGTTTGAATCATTCCATGTCATCATCGACGCTCTTGATGAGTGTGCAGAGTCGAATGAAGAGGCTCTTCGATTTGTCAAGGCAGTTTCTTCTCTAGGTTCATCAGTCAAGATAATGTGCACTTCTAGATCTTCTAGCAGATTTGACGTCTATTTCAGTGAAGCGTCTATAATAAAGATTTCTGCTCATCAAGACGATATTGAGACTTTTTTAAATGCATGCATACGAGAGCAGCATATACTCTCAAAACATGTTAGTAAAGACCCCGCCTTGAAAGACGAGATCATCAAAACCATAATCCAAGAATCTCAGGGGATGTAAGTTGAACACATGAGCATTATCTAAGAGCTGTGCTAATTCCAGACATGATAGGTTCTTATTGGCGAAACTACACATGAATTCTCTGTCAAAGAAACTTAGCTGCAGAGAGGTGCGATCTGCATTGAAAACCTTGCCCAAAACGTTAGATGCCATGTACGCAGACGCATATGAGAGGATAGAGAATCAAGAAACAGAATTCGCTGAACTGGCTGAGGCAGTCCTATTTTGGGTAATTTGTGCCAGAAGAAATTTCACAGTCCAAGACTTGCAACACCTATATGCCACACGAGAATTACCGGACGGAGAAGTACTTGAACAAGATGACTTACCGGACGGCGACATTTTAACGGAAGCCTGCAGCGGCTTGGTTATGGTTGATGCTGAATCGCAAGTCGTCCGTCTAGTCCACTATACCGCTCAGCAATACTTTGAAGAGTATCACAGACTGTTAATAAAGAGGGCGCAACTTAGCCTTACAAATATCAGTCTGACATACCTAGCATTGCCCAACTTTTCCAGTGGCCCCTGCACAGACGATGCCGGCATGTCTCTCCGCTTAACGCAGTATCCATTTCTTGATTACGCTGCCAAATACTGGGGTGCCGAAATTGTTCATATTGAGAGCACCGAAATCTTACCAAAGCTTGAATACTTCATCTCCAACACGGCCGCGTTAGAGGCTGCTAACCAAGCATGGAGTTTGAAGTCTAATCGGTATACGCATTGGAGCCAGGACTTTCCCAGACATGTGCCCGCGCTTGTATTGATCTCTGCCTTTGATGTCCCAGATACTCTGAGATACATGGTATCAAGTGGCCATGCAGTTGACGATAGGGGAAGCGATGGGGAGACGGCTTTGATTCGTTCTGCTGCTTTTGGCCACGCCAATAACGTACAAGTGCTTCTTGAGCTCGGCGCCGAAGTTGATGCTCGAGATCATATGGATGAAACTGCGCTGCAGAGAGCAGCAAGATGCGGGTATGAAGATGTGATCAAGGCCTTACTCAGTAAAGGGGCAGACGTTAACCTGAAAGCTTCCGGCGACTGGACTGCGCTCATGTCTGCAGTTTCTAGCGTCAACATTGACGCCGTCAAAATCTTGGTCGAAGCGGGAGCCGACTTTAAGGCCGAAACGGTATGGGGAGATTCAGTGCTGAGCATCGCAACTCGTAATGGTCTAGAAGCCATTGCCAACTTCCTCTCAGATCAAGGGGCAGTTCTCCCCAAGGGTCCAGCTGGACGTCGTGCCTCTATTATAGCCTCCCGCAAGGGCCTACACCAGCTCGTCAGAAAACTCACGGCCAATTATGATACTGTTGCCGACAGGCCACTGCAAAGACAAAGCTCAAGGCTCATGGAGGGGCTAAATGTCATTCAAGAGGAAGAAATAGCTGCTTCTGGTATCAGAAGACTAGAGGTATCGGGAGCAGATTCCAGGGCAGATGATTTCTTGGACGCCTTGGAAGAAACAAATTATAGCATTGGTTTTTCTAAACGATACGAAATGACTGAGAAACTTGGCAGGGGCCACTTTGCCGAAGTATTTCTATGCTCCAATAGAGTGACGGGTGTCAGACACGCAGTAAAAGTTTGTACTAATGTAGAGAACGATGCCTGGAAACGAAAGGGTATCATTTTGGAGTTTAAAGCGCTGCAGGCACTGCAAAAGAATTCTCATCCGAATATCTTGGGGATTGTCGATCTATTCGCGGACTACTCTCTTAAGACCATTTACATGGTGCTGGAACTGGCGCCACATGGAGAGCTTTTCAACTACATCGTAGTAAAGCAATTTCTGTCAGAAGAAGAGACGCGAAAGATATTCTTGCAGCTACTCTCTGCACTAGAATTTTTGGTGAGTTCCTCTTTTAGCCGCTACCTACTGCATACAAAACGATTATATGGATCAAGATCTAATTATAGGGGGGTAGCATGACCTGGGATGGGTACATCGTGATATCAAACCAGAGAACATCCTGTTGCTGGAGGAAGAAACCCCAACCATAAAGATTGCAGACTTTGGGCTGGCAAAGAATATTGGCGCCGATGCCGGAGCATTAGTGCTAACGACGACTCTCTGTGGAACACCTAGCTGTACGATACTCTCTCTCCTGTATCTTTACGTGTTCACGCCAGCTCATGAAACAGAATGATTGCTAATATCTTGCTCGTAGACGTGGCCCCCGAGGTACTCGCAGACTCAAGGGAGCGGAAATACGGATTCTCAGTAGACATCTGGTCCTGCGGAGTCGTCATGTACATCTGCCTATGTGGCTTCCCCCCCTTTAGCGATGAGATGTACAGCAAAGACTTCCCATATACCCTCTCTCAGCAAATCAAAGAGGGCCGATTCGATTATCCGTCACCATACTGGGACAAGGTCGGCGATCCTGCCTTGGATCTAATTGACAACATGCTGGTGGTCAACTCTAGGAAGCGGTTTACGGCTAAGCAGTGCCTTGAACATCCCTGGATGCGGGAGGTAGCGCCGCGGATATTGGCAGAGCCAATCAGGTCGGTAAGTCCGGAGCCAATGTGAAACTATTGTGGAAAAATAGTTGGATCTGTTTCTGTGTGAGATGATTGAGCCTCTGTTCCGACTGTTGACGCTCCAATCGAGTGCAGCCCGAGGTGGAGAAGGCTTCGGATAATACGGCTTCCTACTGCCACGTTGTCTGTCTGTTGAGCATATTCGACATCTCGAGTCCATACTAGAAGAAGAGGACAGGAAAAGTATATGGTAATTTTGCGTACGTAGGTGGGCTAGGTACCTACATCAAGGGCGTACGTTGTTGCTAGGGCGTTGAATACTTGCAAGCCAGCGGCCGTTTATTTCGAGTACCACTCGCACCTTTTGCCGGGAAATAATCTACATTCTACCGTGTCTACGGCGTATCAATCGCATCTGATGCCATGGTTAGAGAGATGAAGCGCGGCAGCGGCTAAGCGGAATGTTACATTGGTCTTGTATGAGTCGATTTGCGTCTATTACTGAGCCGGGGAAAGCAGATTTAAGCGCCTGTGAGACAGGGTCTGCTAGAGAAGGGGCCAGGATCAAGGACAAGGAAAATGAAACGAGACGACGGGCAAAGGCTGATTGAAACACAAATCGGGGCATTTGAGTGCCGGCTTCCAGGTATATACAATATAGTGTGTCGCAATCAATATGACTGATGGCTGTGGGGAGTCTCGAGACTGGAGTATTAGATGCGGATATGTGAAGCAGCAACTCATGCATTACGCAAACAATCCCGGCACCGAATCCACTGGACTGCATCAGAGAAAGAAAATTTGCGTCTGCGCCAGCCGGACACGCGTGCCGCAGCCGAAAGCTGCTGATCGAATGATTGCGATGGCCGGCTTCTTGTTATATGAGAGAGTGTTTGAGGTCGAGGCCGGCCGGCAGCGGCGGCGAATGAGAGCCAGTCGCTTGGATCGACCCGGACAAGGCTAAACGGCGCCGCCAACAGCGCTGGATATGCGCGGCGCTTAGGCAAATTAATGGGCCTGGGCCGCTCATGTGCACCTGTAACTTGTAAACGCAGCAGTAGTAATAACGTGCCGTCGTCGTATGCATGCGATCTGGGATCTCGAGTTGAGGCTGTTTCCAAGTCTGCATGTACCGTCACTGCGAGGCTCTGGTGTGTCGGTACATGCTCCAGATCACAGCCTGTAGCATCTATAGTGGTATATCTATAGTACATTGCATTACCTAGCAGGTGATACCTGACCCGACCACGGCCTCTTGTGCGTCTCCCAGTCTGCGGCGGCCAACTCGCGTCTGCTGAAACGAGGCCCGTGGAATGGCCTCGTCGCCATATCCAGCATCCGCTGCCTGACCGACTAACCGGCTCCATCCTGCTGTGCTCTTCTGTTCTGTTTTGTTCTATTCTCGGCTGCCTCGTGCCACTCGTGGCCTCATCTTGCGAGCCGCTGCACTGCCAGCCTTGCCAATGGGCGAATGAATGGTCCTGCGGCTGTCTCATGTCCGACCATGGCGAGCCGATGCCGTGTCGTCGATAGGCTGCCGTTGAAGCCGGCTGGCACGGTGAGATGCCTCAGCTTGAAAGAGAAGAAGGAACCGTCTTCTCTGGCTTGCCGTAGTTGTTGGAATTGGTGTGTTGTCGGGGGGATATATTAGTCGCACCTGTTTGACGTCTTTGTGTCTTTTGCGGCTGAATATCCGTCATATATCACCCGGTTCTCTCCATCTCTAGTCTCAGTTACTTTGACTTTGCATTTCTATTTGACTATTGTGCTAGTTTGCCTATTGTGTGTGGGCTGATTGTTGCTACTTCCGATTGTTCCAACTTGTGAGACGATACTGATGATGGCAAGGTGAAGAGAAGAGTTTTTCTTTTTCTTTTTCTTTTTGTTTATTTCTTCCCTTTCTTCTATTTCTATTCCTCTTCCTCCTTTTCTTTCTGCCTAGAAATACTCAAGACGATATCAATTTTTTTCTCCCAACTCTCTTCAATTCACTGGGCCTGAACGACGCTGGACGTGATTCACCCATTACCTTCGACAAAGACACTCGGCTCTATCACGTTTGATTTGCGAACTATTCAGGTGAACACAAAGATACACAAAAAAAAAACACGAACACGGGCGCGGCAAGTCTGTTCACATATACAATAAAAAGAGTGGAAATAAAAGGAAAAGAAGAGGCCACAGCTGTTCACCACCTGTGCATCAGTCATTGCTATTAGCAGACGGGCCGGCCAGCTGGCAGTCTATATTTGCATCTCTTCATCTCTTCTTCTCCTGCTTCTCCTTCTCTTGTTTAAAAAACAAAAACAATAACAAACTTGATCACGGTCGCATTTTGGTTCTGCTGTTTCTCCCGGAGAGATTCAGAAAAGCACTTCATTCCTTGATATCGTCTTCCGACCCAGTCCTTACCTGTTCGACAGTTACAACAACGCAGTCACTCCCTCGATTTTCAATTCAAAAACTTTGCAGCTTTTCAAAACACGCGTCACAATGTTGAGAATGACGTCCAAGTCTCGCTTCGGCCTCAAGGAGGCTCTGGTCTTGGCTCTGGCCACGGCCGCCAAAGCTCACTCCTGGATTGAGCGAGCTTACAAAGTCGCCCCGAATGGCACCATGATTGGAGCTGAAGGCTATGCTCGTGGCTGGATTGCTCGCAATTCGACCGACCCGCCTTTCCAGGACAGCATCCCGCAGCTGCTTCTGCCGGTGACGGGCCAAAGTGCCTACTCGGGCGATGAGATCCTGAACAAGTACAAGAAGGAGGAGAAACCCCAGTTCCCTATGCTGGAAGCCGCGCCGGGCGACCACATAGCCATCATCCACCTTGAGAACGGCCACACGACGCTGCCGCAGAACCAGCCCAAGAAGCCGCAGAATCGCGGCACCATCTTCCTCTACGGCACCAGCCAGCCCCGCGAGAACGAGCGCCTCTTTGACGTGCATCTTGTTTGGAACAAGGACGGCACGGGAGGCGATGGCCGCGGCGTTCTGCTGGGCACGCGAAACTACGACGACGGCAACTGCTACCAGCCCAACAACGGGGCTCTCAGTCTTCAGCGAGCCGCCGAACTGGCCCCTGAGGGTGCCGACCACAACATTGAACTCGGCTGCCAGTCGACTGTCCAGCTGCCCAGCGACCTCAAAGCCGGCTCCATCTACACAATCTACTGGTACTGGGACTGGCCGGACCTGGATGCCAGCCACATCGACTTCCAGGCGACCACGAATGGCCTGTACCCCTGGGCCGGCACATTCATGCGTGGCCAGAAGGACCCCCACGGCTTTACCATGGCTGCTATTTCCAAGAACGAGAGCTACGCCAGCACGATTGACATCAAGATCACAGGCGGTAGCTCGTCTTCTGCGGCCCAGCATGCCAACATCAACAGTGAGTTTATCGAAAAGCAGAACATCTACTCCATGGCCATCAAGGATCAGATGACGGGCAACTACCAGGTCGACATTGATGCCGACGGAGGAGGCCAAGGCGGCCATGGCTCGACTCCTCTCACTTCCACTTCAGCTGCTCCTCATGTAGCGCCCACCACGGCGGTTGCCACCAAGTCAGCGATCAGGCAAGGCATCGCCCAGCCATCTACCGCTGCAGCTGGCGGTAATAACAAGCAGCAGTCAACCGTCTGGAAGACGCTCTACAAAACTGTGTCTGCTGCGTCTTCTTCTTCCACGTCGGGCCCTGTTGTCTTCGTGACAACTACAGTCCATACTCAAGCTGCTGCGGCTTTACACTCACCCTCAACCACAACCATCACCTCGACCACAACCATGGCTGTAACTTCAACTCGCACCAACAATGCTCAGGTCGCTGGTCCGACCGTCATTGTGTCAGTTACCAAGCATGTGGCCGCTGCACCAGCTGGTGAGCCGACGCCGACCTCGTTGAACACTCGCCCAACTGTGACGCCGCTCAACCGACGTCGTAACTGGGCCTTTGGCCAACATTAAGCGTTAGATGGCTCGACGTAAAATTGGTAACTTGTGTTTGAGTGGGAGGGAGGAGAAATGGGGTCATTCATTTAGTCTTCCTCTTTTTCATTGCAACTTGACCATATTCGATCATTTCTTTCAGATTTCCTTATTTTACATATCTATCGGTGCATTTGGTTGACTGCATTTTCGATAAAGGGAGGCCATGGGCCAGAAATACCACTTGGGCAAGCTCACGGATTTGATTTCATATGGTGTGGCATTCTATGGAAATGGGTATTTGGCAGGAAATATAGGCGATTTGAAAATTCCTGTCGTTTCAGGTTTTTCCTACTCACTTCGTTTTTCTTTTTTTTCTTTAAAATCGTCTGGCGCTCTATGAGGCCTGGATATGCTTGATTTGACATGACATGACAATGACATTCTCTTTTGACTGATGATTCACTCGCTCTCGGATACTGAGGCATTTGTTCAATATTTACGTGCGGCTCGAAGGAGAGATAAAGGCGTTTGGGTATGCTTGATGATACCACTGGAGGGTATCTACTTGCATTGTTTTTTATTTTGTTTTCTGCTTTATTTTATTTGTGAATTAGTTTAGATGCTTCAAGATGTTTTCTACTATATAAGCCACTATATAAATTACTATATGTTTATATATAACGCATATTTCGTTACAGCACTGTCTTCCATATAAGTTACGTGGATAAATGGCCCATGACTATTAAAGTGAAATTCAAATACAACAGTCAACAATCTCATCCAAATACAGCTTCTTTCTAGAGACGTTCTTTCATTACATATTCTTGTGGGTTTTCGGTATATCCGTTCACGGAAAAGGGGCACATTTTTTACACCTCTTTGTGGCTTACAAGGCTTGCAGGGTTTCGGAAGCAGCGCCACGAAACAGGCACGGAAGACGCCTTCACAAAAGGTTAAATAACGACAAAGATGGGTGTACCGATTAAATCCACATGAAGAAACTTGGAAAAGCTTTTTTTTTCCCCATATTTCTCTCTCTCTGGAACTGACCCACCGCCAAAGAAAGATGCCATGGCATGATGATGATGGAAGAATAAACCGAAAGATCCGATGGAAATTTGACTTTTTTCTATATATTTATTTTATGGATCATGTTCTATGTATTGTATAGAAATGATGTAAAGAGACTTGATTCAAGTGGCTTGCAGCAAACAAATCACGCAAAGCCGTTGGGATTTGTTGAACGGGAATCACATGTTCCAACTCTTACGAATGCAGAACAACATGAACTGAGGTATATCTCTAGAAAGGCAAAAAAACACCATCATCATGTACAGGACTTGGCGGAATGCCGTTGAGATTACGTGTACTCGACGAAATGGTTTTGACCAAGCCATTATCAAGATAGTACCCTTATCAAGAAGATAGTACCTACTAGTATTAGACTACGCGATACCGCTAGCAAAGGCCGAGGCCGCGTAACGGGGCTGCATTGGCTACAAGAAAGATGAAACGAAGCCGCTGGCTATTTCTATTTCCTTAGTGACTGGCAAAAAAGTTCGAGCCAGTTAGTCCATGGCATCAGCCATACCATTGGCCTCACGACTGAGCATCAGCTTTCCAATCTCATGCTTTCTTCGCTGTTTTTTTTTTTTTTTTTTTTTTTACACCCCTCTCTACCTCTATCGACTAAGCTGAGAAATCAAGTGAACAAAGAGCCAGCATTTCGGCTGCAACGGCGGCTAAACGGCCCCCCGTCGCTGGGATTAATCCGCATATTGTGAAATCCGGAAGCCACCCGGGAGGGGGGGGGGGGGCGAAGCGGGATCTTCCAACCAGGTCACACGCTGGACACGGCGTGACGACAAAAGCCCTATTTGCGTGTGATGATGGGGAGATTTGGGAGAAGAAACAAAGAAGAAGAAGAAGAAGACAAAAAGATGATCGATATTGCTCCGAGGACCGTCGGCTTGCTGCAACTCCGGGGGGACACACTAAGTAGCGGGTTTTGATTCTAGAATAGAGTGAAGAAAAAAGCAATAGTACTAAAGTGGTGACACACATTTATGGAGTAGAGCGAGGCTTGGCTGGTGCTGGATTTTGGGGCGTGTGAGCAAAGATTAGGTAATGCCAACATCCTAGCAGGAAGCCTCGCATTTATTTGTGCATCTCAAGCTGAGAATCACAAAGATGTCTGCTGCATGCAAGATACAAGATACAAAAGACAAGATATAGCGTGTGTGTCAAAGGAAAAAAAAGAGAGAGGATTATGAGGCTATTTTGGGTGGTAAGTCCACCGTCAATTTGTCACACTCCGTGTCATTCATGGCGAGGCGGTGCAACCAGCATCATCAATCATCTGTCGGCTCAAGTGGTCCAAGCAGCGCAATGGAGAAGGAAAGGCGGTGATTCTCAGGCACCGCTACCCGGTCAGGTTATCCATGATGTCAGCGGTGGGAGAAAAAAAAGCCGTCCAACGGCGAGAGATAGCATGTACTTGGGAGCCCAAACATCGTGATGGCCGTATTTTGCAGATAGATTAGTCGTGTTGCAGTACATGCAGGGATATTGTTCCTTGTTTCACTCCTTTCAGCATCTTCTTCTCTTCTTTCTTTTTTCTCTCCTTTCATGTTAGCTGTGTCATGTTATATGCTGCGTACTCGCACTAATGTACGACTGATTGGACATGCTTGTATAATAATCCTCGCCCGCATGGGCCATTTCGACCTCGTTGCTCGTGCCTCAGCCGCAAATTTCAAATCAATGGTGTCCCTGACTCCCTACACGATCGCGGAAGACGGGAATCAAGAGATGGCCGAGCATGCATGAAGCCCAATGCCGACTTGACGCACGTCAAAAAAGTTGCCAGACTCGCCCTGCTTACCTGCTGCTAGTGAGCTGTTTTGTTCTCGTGCCTCGTTTTGTCGCGTCATCTATACCAGAACGCTGTCCCGACTCCAGTAGATGATAATAGTAGGCACATGTACGGTATTCGCATTCGCATCGCAAAGCTCATCCAATTCCAAATGCAACAACAATCAAGGCTGAGCATCACCAACTTGCTATTAGTGCGCGCTGTCGTCATCCATGCAAAGCGAATCCCTTCTGCAAGAGGCACTTTGCACCCGTTTTGCTTGCTGGAGAGGGTGTGCAGAGGAAACGGCCTCTGGGCATTAGCTCCGCATCGACATCGACGCTAAGAGTACAGTGCACAGTGGGGATTTGCACACTGTCGATACGCCCCTCAGTGGACTGATAAGAGGCTGATTGATGCTTGCGCGCGGACAAAGTCCCAGCGAGGCCCAGTCCAATCCAATGCACTCGCTCTTTTTTTTTCGCGGCTAACCGCTCGAGGCATCTGACGGCGGGAGGGTCTGGCGGAGCCGTGGCTGGTTCAGGATCAACCGTGGACGATGAAAAGGCCGTTTTCGCAGCGTGGAGAGAAACCCGGTGGATGTGAAATCCGGTGGTGCGTTTGGCATGGAAAGATGAAAGAAAGAACGCACTGCACTGCCTATCAAGATGCATTACGCCGAGTGAGACATGCAGACATGCCTTGGTACTGCGATTGAAATTGGAGTGCAGAGCACCAACACAACACATTGGCTGCACGGGCCATTCGGTATTTCCAGTAAATGGATTAGTTATATTGCCTACACAGACATGCTCGAGATGCTCCTACAAGGTGATGTGCAAGCGTGTACGGAGTACTACTGTAGTATTACTTGTAGGCCACTTTCAATCTATTTCGGAGGGCTCCGTGTCCGCCAACTGGCATCCAACACTGCACAGTCATGCCCCGGAGCAGGGGAGATCCGATGGACATTAGCGGGAAATCACACGCCAACAGCAGCTCGAGGCAGTGAAACGCGCAACAGAGGCGCAGAGATGCTGCAGTACGCCCGGTAGTGGCGGGATACTTGTCACTCGACCCCCAGAAACGAGCGCTTTTGGCGGGGGATTCCAGAGCGGGGGATACCTGCGCCAAGCCCAGCGATCAAGTCGTCGATTAACACTTTTAACCAGGGCTGTTTCTGCCATCTTGATCCGGGGCCGCCAGCATCCACCGCCCCTCTTTGACCGCCGCTCTCGTAGTGCGACATTTGAAGGGATCAGGAAGGGAAGCGACAAGAAGGAAACATAATTGACCGTTGGGACCCTCAATTTGTTTTATGTATGCATGAACGGAGTACATTCGCAAAAACCTCTGCGCCCTGGCAGCAAAACTCTCGCATCGTGTCCGATCTGGAAATCGCGCCTAGGCAGGAGGCGGCCTACCAGAGCAGAGCGCTGCTGGCCAGCCACAGATCGCCACCCGGGAATGGCACGAAGCCAAAAGCATCTTGGACCGTTCTCGACTAATGAACGAGCTGGGGCCGACAACCGGGGCAGGTATGCAGCTGGTATGGAATACTCAGCAGGAGAGCAGACGGGGCGACGCAAAATCGACCTATGAATTGTCAGAACAATGCATGTCTCATAGCTGGAGGGGCGTAATTCTGCCGAAGAATAAGACACGGCACGGGGTCTAGACGTGCATTAAAAATAGATTTTGACGAGAAAATGCCCCCCCAGCGCACTGTAGCATACAGGCATTCTATCTATCTATTCAACTGGCATATTCTTCGTTAGAGTCGGGTCCGGCGCCTCCAGCCCGCTGGTTTATCGCTTGGTGTCTACAGCACCGATGCCAAATGCCAATCACGGAAGAAAACGACCGCCTCTGCGTAACTGTCACGTAGTGCTGTAGGCAGATCCAGCCAAGCTTCTCCATACAGTCAGTACAGTGTCAACGGTAGCTCGTTGGGGGAAATCCCCAGTTCTGCAGCTTCCACAATACGCATCCATCACCCCGGATAACAAAGTGGAAAAGGAAGAAAAGGCCAAGCATTCGCTTACAGCGCCGGATCTCTCTGCAACGCAACGCAGCCCACCGTCACCGAAGCCGAAGCCGTCGAACGGTGATCGGTGCCGTGCTCGGCGCGCCTTCTCGCAAAGAGGGGACGACCGGCGGCATTGGCAATGACATCAAAACAGCTGACGGCTTCAAAAAGCTCGGCGCCTTTCGAGGTCCACATCTCCACGGGCCCCAACGTGCGAGCAGCGAGTTTCTGCTAGGCAGAAGGGGTCAAAAAGACCGAGTGTGTTCCATTTTGAACGCCGAATGAGTCGCAGACGCAGATACGAACGGATACGATTTTTCTTCTTCTCCTTTTTTCTTTTTTTCCTTTTATTTCTCACGTCGGGCCGGCTTATCGTATTTGTGTGTGTGTGGCAGCAGGCGGCTCGATCAGAGTTCCAGGAACGTGCGTAAGCAACTCTAATGTCAAAAGTAGATTGTCCGACATTTGAGCTGTACATACCAGTAAATACTACATGGAGGACCTGACGAGGAAAGGAACAAGAAAAAAAACCCCGAATTGAACCAAGCTGGCGGTGGATTCTGCTACTATTTGCGGCCTTATTTTGAGACAATTGAAATTCATTGGGTTGCCTTGGTTTCAGCTAATAGCTCACCAAGCCATTTTGTCTCTCTTGTTCCTTTTTGGGAGAATTGTTCCAACACCCCCCCAAGCCGTAGCTGAAGTCGCGAACCACAACTCCATGGATTTGAATCTTCTACAGCGTCTACTATTCCCACTAGTCCTACTGCCACTACTTTTTTGCAAGTCTTGGGTATTTCGTAATTCACAGCTGAGGGCGCTGGATAACGAAACTGAGGTGTTAGAAACCAATTCCCCTTTTTTGAATGCTTCTTTTTGCTTTTTTTTTTTTTCGCCCCTGCCGACGGCAGAGGCGCTACGGCTACGGAAACTGAGGCAGCGGCATCACGGTTTAGGCCAGCCTGACTCAGTAAGCGAGGAGAGAGGCGAAATTGGATTGAGTTTAATGCTTCAGCTGTATCTCGGCCTGGCTGAATCAGTGTTGCGTTGCGTTGCCTTTGAGATGCGTGGGTAGATTCGATGTCGTATTGGGCAGGATACCTACATGTGGCCGTATATGAACGCACATTGCACTTTAATTGTCCGATCAAACCGTCCCGCGTGCGCATATACCTAGTAGATAATTAAGAAGTACTACATACATGTGTACATACATAGAATTGCTGGTGATAATTGTCTCGCATACGATGTGCGTATCTTGTTCGTATTCCATTGCAGTATTGCAGCTTTGCGCAGCCTCATCCTTCTGCCAATTGGCATCTTCTAGGTACATGTATTCTGCTCAAATTCAACATCCCAAGTCACACCCCGGCACAACTGCAACGCCGACGGCGCATGCATACTGACTGACCTGCTGCCAAACAGGCTCGAATACGCTTCGCGCTACAGCGGCAATACGGCCCTGGAGACCAGCGCGTCGCAGCCACCAGAGGCCCGGCTCCACCCCCAGCGCCCTCTGAGCTGTGAGCGCTTCCCCCAGCGGGCCTGGTTAGCGCAAGCCCCCGTCCACAGCCATTGAGCACAGCGCAGCGACCGGCCCAGCACACAGTGCCCATTGCGTCGAGCGAGTGGCGCACCCCCCTCCTCCCAACGTCCATCCTGCTGTAATGGTGAGCAGTAAAAAGAGGGGAGGCCACTGGCGCCCCTGCTGCGGTGGTAGCGCTAGTTGCTTGTAGCAGCTAGTTACTAGTAGTGCTAAGGCAGCTAAGCTGGGCTGGCAGTGGTCGTTAGCAGCGGGTTCAAGCCGCTCTCCTGGTGCCCCGTCGTCCAACTCGGTATCCCGTACCTCGCGGCCGCGCCGACTCAGACGCTGCGCGCAGGTACACACGACCCGTCGCGGCCAAGGCCCGGGTTCCTGATGTGAATGGAATGGGTCCCGTCGCTCGCTCTCACTCACTTTACGAATCGCTGTTCCAATCGCCCGCCCTCTTTTTCTTAAAGTCGCTCCACCTGCTGCTGCACTCCGCAGTTTCGAATCCATTTGATGCTCCCGGGTCTCTCTTTTTTTCACTTGGTACTGCTAGTTCATCTTTCCTGCTTCCTCCCTCCCGCGCGTGTCGTAAGCCGCGCAATTAACCCTTGAGACGCCCGTTCCCTTGAGCGTCTGTAGCTGTCGATTCGCAGGGAGGATCGAGTGCTTATTCTTCTCTCGCCTCGCCATTCATAAATCCTCCCGCTTGCAGGCGACACAAAGGCGACATATAAAGAATCCAGAATAGAAACAAGCAATCAGGCAAAGGGACAAACGACTCCAACAAAAAAAGAGCGCTCCAACTTCAGCCTTGCATGGTGCACCCCCTCAGCGCTCCGACGACTCCGAGCCTTTGCAACGCTCTGGAAATAGAGAGCCCGACCACCGTCGCACGATCCATGCTGTCTGTGTCTCGGCACGTGTAAAAACAAAAAAAAAAAACAAACCAAGGCCTCGAATCCATCGCTGTTCGTTCTGCAAATAACCAGCCATGGCTGTCATTGACCAGGTTCTCGGCGAGGTCGCCCATATTGTCGTGAGGGCTGCGACGACCACAACGCATTCTGCGACGGCCACGTCGTCAGACGTCACCAGTCCGCAGACGGCCATTCCCTCCAACACAAATAGCTCAAACAACAACAACAAGAGCAGCGGCTCCAGCTCGCCGCTACTCTTCTTTGTCGCTTTGGGCTTTGGCGTAGTCTTTACAAACCTCTGGTAAGCATTGACGTTTTTGCTGTCTTGGCATACGTATGCCCATTTGCACGCACTCACATACACGTGCATATCTCTCTCTCAATTGATTGTCTTCTCTCCCCCAATTCTCGTCTCCTCGTCTAACACACGTGGCAGGATCATCGTTGGCGTCAAGTACTGCTTCAGGTACAACGCTCGCAATCGAGCTCGAAACATGACCAACGAAGATGGTGAACCCATCACTCTCGAAAACATGCCTCGGCCTCACCGAAGAAGGCGTGAGAAGAAGCTTATGACCATGGACGAGGTCAATGACAAATTCCCCATGATGAAGTACAAGACCTGGGTTTCGGAGCGCGCTCGAGATGGACTACCTACTGCCGGAGGTGTAGGAACGCCTAGTCGCCCAAACAGCATTCATCAGGTTGACCTGGCAGTCCCGGAGGTTGCCAAGAAAGAGCGCACGTCAACCGAGGTCCGGGCAGTCGACGATATCGCATCACCAGTCGCATCTCCGGCCACCGAGGCCGAATCAGTCATTGTTGAAAACGTAACCAAGGATGATGAGAACAAGAAGGATAAGAAAGACAACAAAGACACTGCTGCCCCTGTCGGCGAAACCTCTGAGGAGGACGGACCCGTGATGCCTCATGACCCCTTGAAACGAACGTCTAGCGAGGAGGAAGATGAAGAAGACGACGAAGATGATGATGAGCACATCACAGCCGCCGTTCCTCCCGAACTCCTCAACACATCCGGCGATACCTGCGCCATATGTATCGACACCCTCGAAGACGACGATGATGTCCGCGGATTGACATGCGGCCACACCTTCCATGCCGTCTGCGTCGATCCTTGGCTGACTAGCCGTCGCGCATGCTGCCCGCTGTGCAAGGCCGATTACTACGTCCCGAAGCCCAGACCCAACCCAGAGAATGATCCTGCTACCGCCAGCAATGCCAACCTGGACCCACACCAGAATTCTCGCATGAACTTGCCTGCGAGCCTGACAGCGGCCTTCTTCCGATCCTCGGGCGGCCGCTCTCGTAATAACCGCAACCGCAACAGCAACCGAAGCAGTAACCGCAATAGCAACCGCAATAATGGCCGTAGCAATAACAACAACTCGAGCACCCGGCCTTCTGTGTTCCAGTTCCCAATACGGAGAAGGGTTCAGTCTACGGCGATAGAAACCAGAATAGCACACCAGCAAAACCAGACTACTGAGACCGCTCAGCCAGCTGCTCAGGGTACCCTGCTTTCCTCTGTTCGACACGCTTTCCGCTTCGGACGGTCGACCGAAGCGCCCTCAACAACAAATGCGGCACCGGCAGTGACCCCGTCGCAGCTAGAGGCAGGCACGCAACCGCCCGCCACCTCTACGTAAATAGACTTGTTGCGTCTTTGTATTTGGCGTTTGTTGTTGTTCTTTTTTGGGTTTCATCTTCACCTGATTTATCTGCTCTCAGTCTGGTTACTTTCATTTTTGAGCCTGCCCCTCTCAAGGCAGCGATGGCATTCTCTCTCTACCAACATATGTGTTGAACACACCCGTCATGAAAGACTTATATAGTCACATACACCACCGTCTCGGAATTTATCTCGCATTATGAAAGCATCTGTGGAGGTTTCATTCCTCGTTTTTCTCTTTATGTTGTTAACCGTTCAAACGACAAAGTACACCACTTTTCAAGTGGACCATCACGTATATATGAATTCTTTGAATGGGGAAACAACAAAGGTAAGGTATCATTTTTTGTTTTTTTCTTTATTTTTTCCTCTTTTTTAAAAATATGGTAGCCTCTTTTGGGAAATATGGTGAATCAGGGCGATGATGGCTTTTCTTTTTTGTATTTTTGTATGAAAGGAGATGGGTTCCTGTTCTTTTCTTTTTTCTAATGTATGCATGGGTTTTTGCTTTTTATGTTAGCCTGCATTGGGACAGGAAAATTCTCGATTTTTACACTTTGGGAGCTCCCAGCGTTAGGTGAAGACGGAGGATGGTATGGGAAATATCAGCGGCGGAGTTGGGTGGCTATAGTGGCATTCTCTTTTGGTAGCTCGGCTCGATGTTATCAATATACAGGATCGGTGAAGAAGACATAACCGTTTGGAACTGAAGCGTGTAACTGGGTTGTGATTGAAAAACATGTACATGTATGATGTGATGTAAACCGTCTAGATTTTAAAACGCCCTCTTAAAGACTGTTTGTCTATGATCTGCATAATCATACTTTCCTAATTGCAAGCCATTACATATGCAAAACTTCGCTCTGTCCAAAAATGCCCCGTCTCCAAAACGCTCTTTATAAGAAAGACCCCTTCTGAAACCTCCCCCCAAAGTTGGCACTCTTGTTAATCAGCTCCTTTCTCTGCGTCGCCGTGATCCGCCCCCCAACCGCCATATCCTTCTCCCTATCAAACGCCCTCTTGCTCGGGTCATCCTCTTCATCCTCCGGCCTCGCCGCCCCAGCCTTCTTCTTCTTCTCCCCCGCGCCCTGATGTTCCTCCAGAAGCGTCTTCCCGCGCCGAGCCTGGATATCCGCCGCGAGGGCCTCGTCGCGCAGCTGCTTCTTGCGCTGCAGCTCCGACGCGCCGCCGCCTGCTTCGGCGGAAGAAGACGCGGAGGAGGTTCGGCCGAGGACGGAGTCCTGCAGGCGCTTGAGCTTTTCCTCGGGCGTCTCGGTCCATATTGAGGGAGCGCCGGGGGCTGAAGCTGAAGAAGATGCTGCTGACGGTTTGGAGGCGAATTTGCGGGCGCGGATCTTTGTTGTGTCGCGCTCGGAAAAGGTTGATGAGGAGGGAGGGGGGGCGAGCATCCATTCGTCTCGCTTGGGGGCGGCGTCGAGGTCTGAAGGAGGGAGGGATGGGCCGATTTGGCGGGCGCGAGGAGCTGAGGCGGAGGGGAGGGAGGGACCAAAGTCGTCGTCGTCGTCGTCGTCTGAAGAATCAGAGTCTGGATCTGGGTTGGGAGGATTTGAAGCGGCGGCGGCTGCGGCTGGAGGAGGTTGTGGGAGAGGATCGGAGTCCGAGTCGGAGAGATTGATCTCGTCCTCGTTGTTTGCGGCTGCGGCGAGGTGTGGTGGAAGAGATGGCCCTACGCTTCGGGGAGCGGGCGCTGCTGGGAGAGTGGATGGCCTAGGTGGCCCGTAATCGTCTTCTGAATCTGAGCTGGAGCCATTGATGTCTATCTCGTCTTGGTTTTGTGGAGGTTGCGCTGTGTTATCATCGCGACGAGGGTGCTTGTTTGACGGGCATGTGGATTCGTCGACATTGTCGTCGTCGTCATGCTTCCTCTTTGTGAGATGAGGTGGGAGTTGGGGGCCTATGGACGACATTGTATCGTTGTTCGATTTGCCCTCTTCCCTATTTAGATTGTATTGAAGTTGAAGGGAAAGATTTTGGTAGGTTCAAGAGGTGTGGGTGTAGGAGTTTGGGAAAGGCTTGTAGTTCTAGCTAGCTAAAAGAACGATGTCATATCGGTGGAGGACGGGATTTGCGCGGCGCGTCTGATTGGTCCCGGCGGGGTGCAGCCTATGTAACATCTATCAAGTCCAGGCACATACTTTGAACGATCCAGATAACTTCACAGTAGAGTAATGAAGTTTATATTTTTGTTTTGTATTTTTACTCATGTATCATACGCATTGAATTATAACATCAACCTTATGGAGGCTCATGGTACTTGATCTGATAGGCACGACACCTTGATGAGCATTAGCATCACTAACACCATGTCATTCGGATGTAACAAATGCGCATGGTCAAAAGAATTGCTAATGCCATGAATATGCATCACCCGCTGTCACTATTTGTCTAGCCCCGCTCTTCTTCTTAAGATTCTGTCTCCTTGTCAGCCTCCTTCTCTTCCTCAACCTCTCTTTCGGCTCTCCTTGTCTTGACCCAGGAGCCCAACTGGTTCCATACGGCCTGTTTTTCGGCTGGCGACATGGAAGCTGCAAGGCCACTCGTACTCGTCGCAACAAATACCTTTGCTCCCGCCCACTCGCCCTTGATGACGCCCATATTCTCAGACTCGTCTTGCCATCCGTACTTGAAGGCCTTGCCTACGGGAGACCCGTGGCGTACGCGCCAGATGCTCTCCCAAATGCTCTTGCCAACGACACACATGCTCTCTGGTCGCCACTTGCGGGCCTTGTCTTCCAAGATGGAGACACCATCATCCATCTCCTGTTTACTTAGCTCGGCGCCGTTCCGACTGGGCCGAGCGACGATATTGGTCAGCCCAAGGCTGTATCGCTCCGGCATCTGCCTGTCCTCATCGGCACGGCACGGCACGGGCGTCACGCCGCTCGAGTAGAGGAGCTTCCAAAATAGATTGGATGGGTGTGCATAAGCATGACCTTTCCGCGCAGTCTCTATACCGGGGTTCAGCCCGATGAAAAATACCAGGAGATTGGGCGCGACGGCATCAGGTAGCTCTGGTAAGTGGGCATAGGTTGAAGGTGGAGCATAGCCAGATTTGGGACGATTCCGCTGTTTCTTCTGTGGGGATGAAGATGACGAATCTGGAGTTTCTGTCTGACGCCTCCTCTTGGATGATGGAGGAGGATTCGTCACACTTGTCACTGAGGATGACGATGGTGATTCAGACGCAGCAGCAAACCGAGGACTCCTCCGTATAGGCTGTTGAGGGGCGCTGTACATGAAGTCTTTCAACTGCAAGCGTCCCTCAAATGTTGCAGTCTCGCCCGAATTTGAAACCTCAGCTTTCGGCTCCATGTCGGAATCACCGATCATATCACTCGGTCAATAGGCTGGTGTAACACGTGGAAGGGCGTGAAGGCGTGAAGGCGTGTATAAGCTGAGGTCTACTCTGTGCCAAATTTGACGCTGACAATGCTTATTAAACGGGGGTTTTCTTCTTGTATGACTTGGTATGGCACACTAGGACTTGTTTAGATTTTTGTTTCGAAGATTGCAAGCAAAATCTGCCTGGGAAATTCCTTTCTCGCTCGAGTGACCTGTAAGATCATGAACGCTGCAAGTTTGGCAAAGGAAGTACGCCGTCTATATTTGAGCCACACTTACTAATCAGCCGTCTTATATGCGGCAGCTGAAGCATTGGCTAGCAAACTCGAATCCTTTGGCAGGGGATATACAACGCTATCACTGATGCTGCTAGTACCTGAGAACAGGAGTGGTCTAGGCACCAGTAGTAAAATCTGCGGCTGAGCCAAGCCTGCTGGGAGAAAGAAAAGGTAGCCGATTGGTGAACGATTCATTTGGAACAGCTTTTTGCCTTCTTTCATTTTTGGCTCCATCTTTGACTGGGGGCTTCGTGGAGCGGCTGATTTTGAGGCTGCCGGCACCAGAAACTAGCCAGCATTAATTAGCGTCGACACAGCCACAGACCAGCTGTTCCATTTCCTGGCGGGCGGGAGATCGTGCATCATCTGTGCCGCAAGGCAATTTGGGATCCAGCAGCATCGGCATGGTGCGATGATGGACCAGTCGGTCGACTGATGTTGCAAACGTGGCTCTCTTCTGTAGTAATTTTTGAATAGGCAGATACCTACTAGGCATATCAAGCAGAGGTGAAGAAAGGCAGCACCAATCACGTGCCAGTCGCTCACCATTTCCGTCCAAAACAGGCATTTCCGTTACGAATTACATGGACCAGCCTCCCTCGATAAGCAAAGCCGAGCCAGTAGATTTTCCGATTCTTTCTTGTGTCCCAGGAGGCCGTACCAGCTATTACTATCTGATCATCGAGATGGCAGTGATAATACAGAAGTCAAGCAGTATTCAGGGGTCGACACCTGCCAGTCACTAACTACCACTACTCTCCCCAGCTTGTGCCGGTTAATGAGAATGAAGCGAACTTGCGGTGAACTCCCGAAGCCAGTGGCTGCATCATGTTTGGGCTGCCAATTCTCAGATATATTTGAAGTACAGGTACAGAGCAGCGCCACCACTGATATTGCGATATTACAGCGTCTCGGTCACCGCAGCTGGATCAGGGGGATGTCCTTTTAGTCCTCCGCCACGTCGTGCAGAAGCCATACGAACGTGGACACGATTCGACACTAACACAGCATGGCTGCAGCCTGCCCCTTGCAGAAATATCCTTTTTATGGCCTACCGGATTACCACTCTGTTGCTGAATGAAGCAAAGTTATGAGCAGTACCTATTACTGCTGCTACTGTACTTCGGACACGCGTGATGCTAGCACTACAAGTACGGGATAATACTGTAGGTATGTGTGGAGCACTCCATACGGGGTGCGTCGTGAAAAGAAGCAGTCCCTGCACGAACCCTTGGCTCTCACCGTCAAGCCAGCATACTGTAGAAGAGGGTGTTGACTAGCGAAGCCAAAGCAGAGAACAAGACCGTGCTGCGTAGGCTTGGTTGCCGCAGGGATGCTGGCATCATCTCTTGGAAAAATACTGATATCCATACCTACAGTTCTTGAAGCAATGCCGAGGACAGGGGTTTCTCAAAATCCGACCACGAATCACAACTCCATATATCAATCTTTTATACGCCGTGCCATAGAGCAATAGTGAATTAGACGTCACGCTGCCAGCAATCACCTGTAGGGATGCGTACACATGCACGTCGCACACCCATCATCGTCATCCCATCCCGATCAAGAGCGCAAAAGATAGGGGCCAGACACACGCAGCCATGTGCGGCTCGAATCGGGAGGCCCGCTGCCCTGGCGCTCGTATCCAGCCCATGTTGACGTCTCCTCAGGAGGGTCCATACGGGGAGATCGGCTCCGTGGCGTGGGTAGCCGGACATGCATTCGGATGCGCATGTGCTGCAGCTACTCATGCAGACGACGCAGCATCTCTGTTGTTGTTTACCGTTTCTAAAATGGGCAAACGCCAAGAGGAAAATATGAGTGCATCGTGTTGGCTGACAACAATAATCCATCAACAATGCGTATCACATGTCGAAATATCTTCAGCTAGGGCTTTTTTTTTCTTCTCTTCCTGACTAAGACGACTGGAAAACAACACATCACCTTTTTTCGGCAACTGAGCGCTCACCACGACTTTTAGGTGTGAAATCCACTGGCAGCGCTAGGGGTTTTAGCTGGCAAACAAAGCCCACAGCGCACCTATGCAGAAGGCGCCTGCAGCGTTCCTGCGAGGCGGAGGGCTGACAAGCCAATTGCCGCACCGCCTCCCTAAGAAGCTCAAAATAGCAGCAGCATATTTCCGCTGGCCTCATCTCAGCCTGTCCCGACTTTAGCTCGTTGCCGCTAGTCGTTTTTAGAGATTGAATTTTTTTTTTGTGCTTTCATCTCCGAAAATTGATCAATGGCCAGCAGCAAGGTATCAATACTTGCTTCTGCTGCAGCACTTAGTTCACCTGTGGTGCTACGGCGATGTTTAGATAGAAACCTGCCTGGTATTAATGCGGCATTCATAGGGGGGGTAGTGGTGTTCTTCATGTACGAATATCCGCTAAAGTTTGGTGGGCTCGCTGGGCCTGTTAAGCTCCTCGCACTAATGCGGCCCCCCCTTAGAAAGCTAGAAGGGCATTTTTCTGGTTTGGAGGGGTGGGCTGTGGCTAGAGGCAGCACGACGTCAGCCAGGAGAGAGGCGCGTCTCAGGTACGGACTTGGTAGGCAGTACGAGGGAGATACTTGCGCGCAACTTGGCCTGCAGCGCATGCGGCGTGGCGACGCAGGTACTCCCGGGGTGGAGCGCAGGTCCGCTTCCATCAGCCTCTAGCAGAAGGCTTTCTCCTATCTCTCCTGGCCAAAGCCGGCCTCGTTCGCATACTTTACTGGAGCTTTCCCTGGTTTTCTGCTTTCCTCGACATCATCGCTGCTCTCCTTCTCTCCATTCTCCCTCCTCCGCCACTGCCGCCGTCCATTGGGATCTACACTCGCTTGTATCCTTATACTAATACCATTTTCTGCCATCTACCAACATCTTAATACTTGTTCCCTTTCCCTTCTGTTTCCACTCCCACCTGCACAATGGAAGCCGTCAAGAATCTTCTGCACAATGGCACCAATGGCCACGCCAACGGCCACACCGAGCCTTCATCTGAGGCCGTTTCCCAGCTCAAGGAGAAGTACACAAAGGCCGACCAGGGCCATGTTTTCACCTTCTACGACTCCCTGAGCACTGCCGAGAAAGCTGCTTTCTTCGAGCAGCTCTCCGGCTTTGACCCAGCCTACATCAACCAGATCGCCGACCGAGCCCTGAACCCTCCCCAGGCCGAGGAGACTGCTACCAAGCTTGAGCCCCTCCCTGAGTCCGCCTGCGCCAGTATCCTGGACTCGAGCCCGGTCGACATCAACAAGTGGTATGAGTCCGGTCTTGACCTTATTGGCAGCAACCAGGTTGCTGTCGTGCTCATGGCCGGTGGCCAGGGAACCAGACTCGGAAGCTCTGCCCCCAAGGGCTGCTTCGATATTGGCCTGCCCTCACACAAGCCCCTCTTCAAGATTCAGGCCGAGCGTATCCGCAAGGTCGAACAGCTGGCTGCCAAGAAGGCTGGTGTTGACAGCGTCGTTGTCCCCTGGTACGTCATGACCAGTGGACCTACTCGCAAGCCCACCGAGGAGTTTTTCGCCGAGAACAACTTCTTTGGCCTGAAGAAGGAGAATGTCAAGATCTTTGAGCAGGGTGTTCTGCCTTGCATCTCTAACGAGGGCAAGATCATTCTGGAGAACAAGGGCAAGGTTGCCGTCGCCCCTGATGGCAATGGTGGCATCTACCAGGCTCTCATCGTCTCTGGAGTTCTAGAGGATATGCGCAAGCGCGGTATCCAGCACATCCACGCCTACTGCGTCGACAACTGCCTTGTCAAGGTCGCCGACCCCGTCTTTATCGGTTTCTCCGCATCTCTCAACGTCGACATTGCTACCAAGGTCGTGCGAAAGCGTGATGCCACCGAGTCTGTCGGCCTGATCCTTAGCAAGAACGGCAAGCCTGATGTTGTGGAGTACTCCGAGATTGACCAGGAGACTGCTGAGGCTCGCGACCCCAGCAACCCCGAACTCCTCAAGTACCGTGCTGCCAACATTGTTAACCACTACTACTCCTTCAGCTTCCTGGAGAGCATCCCTCTGTGGGCTCACAAGCTGCCCCACCACGTCGCCCGCAAGAAGATCCCTGCCACCGATCTTGAGTCTGGAGAGCTGATTAAGCCTGCCAAGCCCAACGGCATCAAGCTTGAGCAGTTTGTCTTTGACTGCTTCCCTCTCCTTGCTCTTGACAAGTTTGCCTGCATGGAGGTGAACCGTGCCGATGAGTTTTCTCCTCTCAAGAACGCTAGCGGCACCGGCCAGGACGACCCCGAGACCAGCAAGGCTGACATCATGGACCAAGGCCTTCGATGGGTCCAAGCCGCCGGTGCCACGGTCCTCTCAGAAGGAGGTATCGAGGTCTCTCCCCTCATCAGCTACGTAAGTTTTCCCTTTTTTTAGTTACCTATATACATTCCAACCTTGTACTAACATGAGTTATAATAGGGTGGTGAGGGATTGGAGCATCTCAAAGGCAAGACCATCACAGCCCCCGCTGTGCTGGAGCTGGAGTAAAAGTAAAAGGAAGGGAAAAAAAATTATTTGTGAATTTTCGTTTTTTTTTTTTTTTTTTTTTTTTTTTTTTTTTTTTTTGATATCAGCATTGGTTAGCACTAGAGTAATTATTTGTAGCATGGGCATGGATGAAATTATGGAAGCCGAGGGCCTTTGTGGCGGACAGGCCATAGCTATTCTGTCGAGCAATCTGCAGACGATCATAAAAGGAACTAGACAAAGGGAAAAGAGCTGGAATACATAGAGTATGCAGTTTATACTCTGAGGAGTGGCACCTTATTATATGTATGACTCTTTTCGCTATATGATGAGTGTTTTGCGATTTATCTCAGAAATGTATTGCCTTTTTATTTTTATTTTGCATGTTGCAAGCTCCAACATGTTTGATGAATGTCATTGAAATCTATTCTACACTGTGATCTCTGGGGACTAATTCCTTGTACTCCAAATCAAAGTTTGTATGTGATATATGTAGGTATATACGCCTTCTATTCTATATGCTAAATCCACATCTGCTTTTACTCCAGCTCAGTCAGGTACTTCTCTGCCTCCAAAGCAGCCATGCATCCAGTACCGGCACTGGTGATAGCCTGGCGGTATCTCTTGTCCTGGACGTCACCAGCGGCAAACACGCCGGGGATGCTCGTCTCGGTGGTGCCGGGCTTGGTGAGGATGTAGCCCTCGGCATCGACGTCGACCTGGCCCTTGACCAGGTTGGTGGCGGGGTCGTGGCCGACGGCGTAGAAGAGGCCGTTGGCCTCGACGGTCTCCTCCTCGCCGGTGACGACGTTCTTGACGACGAGGTGGCTCATCAGGCCCTTGTCGTCGCCCTTGACCTCTGTGGCGACGGAGTTGAAGCGCACGGTGACCTTGGGGTGCTTGAGCAGGCGCGTGGCCATGGCCTTGCTGGCGCGCAGCTGGTCGCGGCGCACCAGCACGGTGACGTGGGAGCCGTACTTTGTCAGGAACGTGGCCTCCTCGGCGGCAGAGTCACCGCCGCCAATGACGAAGAGCGGCTTGTTGCGGAAGATGGGCACGGCGCCGTCGCACACGGCGCAGGCGGAGATGCCGTTCTGCCAGTACTTGTCCTCGCCGGGGAGGTTCAGGCGCCTGGCCGAGGCGCCCGTGGCGATGATGACGGAGTCGGCCGTATGGGTCTCGTCCGGGTTGAACTCGGTGCTGAAGGTGAAGGGGCGCTTGGAGAGGTCCAGCTTGGTGACGGTGTCGGTGACGATTTCGGTGCCGAAGCGCTCCGACTGGGCGCGCATGTTGTCCATGAGCTCCTGGCCCATGATGCCCTTGGGGAAGCCGGGGAAGTTTTCGACTTCGGTCGTGGTGGTGAGCTGGCCGCCGGCGGCGGTGCCGTTGGCCATGAAGCCTTCGTAGAGGACGGCTGCAACAAAAGAAGAAAAACAATGTCAGCATATGCTCAGGTATCTTATCGCTTTTCTCTCTAAAGGGGGGATTTAAGTAGAGAACTTACGCTTCAACTCTGCTCTGGCGAGGTAGATGGCAGCGGTATGGGCCGCGGGGCCAGAGCCAATGACTGCAACGCAAGAAAGAGTTAGTTAGCCCAATTCCCTTTGTGATTTCTGTCCGAAGAGATGTAGAGAGACAGCAAGATGTCTAATATGCAAGGAAAGGAGAGAAGAATGTAAACGTACCGACAACCTTGCTGTGCATCTTTCTGGCGCCTGTCTCAACAACTGGTGTCTTCGAGGGGTTCTTGGTAAAAGCAGTAGCGGCAGCGGCAATCGACAGCCCAGCACTCGAACGCAGCGTTCGTCTGAAACTTGAGGCGAACAGGTTGGGCGATTTCTGTATAATCTACTACCAAACAGAACAGAAGGAGACAGAGAGAGAGAAGGAGTGACGTCGAATGGGGGATATTTATAATGTCCCGCGCAAAAAAAGTAGTAGCTCGTGATGGGGTTGTTGATAGTAGAACAAAAGTAGCACGGACGAGTTCGGCCGGCTTTGTTTCTTTGCGATGCGGATGGCGGGGCTGCCTATCGATTGGAAATTGCTGCTAGTACTAAAAAAAAAGTTGAATCCCCCCCTGGGGGATACTGTAGCCACACAGCCAGTTTTTTTTTCCCCCTCTAACAAGCCGGCCTGGGTTCGGATTTCTAAGCTCGTTGCGGCAACTGTTCGGCAACTGAGTCTGGAATATGCTGGTAATGCGGACGAGGCACATGACTAAGCCTGGGTGGTTGGCTCGGCTGCGTTCTACTATTTGTCAAGCCACATCTAACTGGAATCTCTTTGAGATCATAGAGAGCAGTAGCTAATAAGTGCTGAGTTCAGTTTCAAGGACTTCTAAAAATAGTGAAAAGGGTGTCAAGAGTTAAGGGGGCGGAAGGTAGTCCGGTGACGTGATTACGGCGCAGATACTGGCATCTATTTGCGATACTATGATAATCTACTAGGTCTGAATCAAACTCCCTCCTTTTTCCGGTTTCCAGTGTATTAGGCCCCTGTTAACAAATCCTCTTGAGATTAGAGATAGTAGCAGTTAATTAAATGAAATACTGACTCTAGTTTCGAGGATTTATAAGAAAAGACATGGAGTCAAAGGGCTAGAAGGTGGTCTGCTGGCTTTTTTCAACATAGATGCTGGCATCTATTTGCGATGCTATGTAGTAATATGTACTATATCCAAATCCAACTCCTCCCCCGTCTCGATTCAAGCTATACTAAGCGCCTCTTATCGATGCCCATCCTCAACTCCATCGCGCATCCCAAATTTAAGTCCAAGACCACTTATATCTCGCTTGAAGAACTTCCCAAAGTTCCTCAAATTCTCATTGATTGTGGCCTTGTCTGAGCCGCTCTGACTTGTGTTGCTAATGTCCCTCGCCGCGCTGAGCAGCTTCTCGCCCAGTGACCCTGCGTCGAATCTCGCTGAGCTGCCTCCAAGCGAAGTAGAGGCTGTGTTAATTGCACCCAAGCCGCCAGCACTGCTGAGACTGGATGTCAACATCAGAGGTGTCAAAAGCGGAGAGTTCTGAGCGAGCTTATCGTTTGAACTGCCGTCACGGTGTATTCCAAATAGCTCAATTAGGTGAATCTGATCCATCTTTCGCACGCCCTTGAGCTCCAGGATCTTCTTGAAGTTTGTGTCTGAGCGATCCGCTATGTGTATGAGATATGCCTGTACAAGACCTTCTGGTGGCGACTGGCGAACTTGCAACGTCTTGAGCAGAGGGTCCATCCGGTTCATGCTTTGCTCAACTCTCCTCACAAAAGTGGCAGAGGGTGTTTGTTGCGCTGGTGATGGATTGTGATACGAAAGCAAATTTTCGAAGGATTTTGTTAGTGCGTATTTGTCAACAAGCATCTATCAAAATTTTCATTAGCTTTTTAAACGCACATGTATGCTTCCTGTCATGTCAACAGCTCTTACCTGCTGAGCTCCAACCTCAGATATTGGCCGACATTGGACAATGTTGTTGATAAAGGCTGTGGCTAGATGGTCCACGAGGTTGTCGCAGAATGCCCTCGCGTATTGCTGCTTCGTAACAATACCAAGAATCTCTTCCGTCTTGCTGTTGACATGATTGACAAGCTCGCCCACCCAGGAGCTCTGGTCGCCCGCGCTATCCATTGTGCTCCAGTTCGTATTTTTCATCTCTCGCCAGACACCCTCGCAGTCCAGCTCAACAATGTGCACCAGAGCTAGCACGGCAGCGCTTGCTACGCCTAAGAAAGCATCAGACTGGGATGATAAATCGACCTTGGACACCAACTCCGGGTCAATGCGCTTCTTGATATTCTCTTCCAATTGGTTTGTGTTGATGTGCCAAAAGTCCGCTGTGTTCAGAACCAAAACGGCATCTTGCATCGAGGGGCTCTTCTGTCCGCTCGACTGTAATTTCCGCAGTAACACCTGCTGAGCATACTCATCCAAGTATTTGGCAAACGTCTTTGAAAGATCCAACAGGCGATCGCTCGTAGACAGTTTCGCGCACTGGGACAAGGTCAACTTGTAGAAATGGAAAAGCTCCAGAGCTGAGGGAATGACTGTCTGCGGCGTGAACTCTTCTTCTGGAGGAATGAGAGGCTGCGTGCGGTACTTTGGTATCATGGCCGCGAGCTGTTTATCCTGCGACTCTACCCACAGGCTCAGGTATGGCTCAAAGGCCACCGATATGAGGCCGTTGAAGTTGTGCGACTTCTCTTCTGTAGAGCTCAACGTGTCGATGCTGGCTCTTGGGTCGTTTGAAAAATGCTTCTCCAAGCTTTGTTCGAAATTCAGAGTCTCTTGTAGACAGCTGAGAAGCAGGTTGACATCAATCTTGTTGCCATCCGGGCGCCGCATACTACGCTCCAAGATACCCTTGAAGTCATCGCGTGTGCCGTCGCAGAACGCTGTGGCAAGCGTCTCATTGACGCGCCAGTAAGTGGGGAATATGGCAGCATGGTCATCCTCGTGTGTCTTCATCATGCGCTTGAACCACGCATATCTCCGTCCGATATTGTCCAGATTTCCCGCCTCGTCGTTGCCCCGGAATACCTGGCGGTACTCTCGCAGCTCCGTGTTGATGTACCAGCTGACAAGTCTGGCCTTGGCCGACTCACCCAAGGCGTCCATGACCAGGCATGCTTCCACCAAGGTGTTTTTCTTGGCGCTGACCTCTCCCTTTGTGAATGCCATCTCGAAATCCTCGCAGACCTGCTCCAGCAATTCCCTCTGCAGCTCCGACACCTCGCGGCTGAGTGTTGCGATCTGCTCTATGCTCCTGTAGCTGTTGAAATGCTTCATCAGCTGCAGCACGGCTTGTAACAGGCCCGCACACTCCCGATATTGCCTCGTCTTCGCAAGGCCCCTCAGCTGCTCATACGCCGTTGTCAGCATCTGCAGGCGCTTCAGCGCCGTCATGCTCAACGTCAGGTTCTTTTTGGTGCCGTCCAGGCGCTTGATATCCGCAGTCATGGATGTGATGTTCTGCTCCGTCTCTATGGCTCGCGACCGCACCGTCTCGATTTTGCGAAAGAGCTGCGCCAGCTCCGTCTGCGCCGACCGCATTCGCTCCAGGCTCGAGTCAGGCTCGTAGGCCTGGGCTGATTCGAGGGCGTTGATTTCGTACGAGAGCTCATCCTGGCGGTATCTGAGAGCTTGTGAGACCTGGCTTATCGACGACACGGCCGAGGGGTGCGAAAACAAAAGGTTGAGGTGGTCAATGGGGTCATAGTCGACTGTGCCATCAGACTGCTGTTAGTTGCGAGGACAGTTGGTCAGTCGGGCATGCGACTCACTTGCGTCTAGACTTGATGTAGAGGGATCTGCGAGAGAGCCATTCATATTTAATGGTCAACTGTTAAATGAGAGGAGAATTGGACACAATAGCCTGTAGCAACGATAATAAATGACAATTCCGTTAGCGATACGGAGCAGCGATTGTGATGCGTTGCGGGTGCTTAAGCCGGTGTCAACCTGGAACAGGGCAGCGTCTCTTATCGACATGGAGTAGCTCCTGATCGGATACGCAGCCTTACCGAGTGAAGGTTAGCGCAATCTTACTTATAATTTAAAACGGGTCCTCAGTGACAGCTCTGCGAGTCTCTATTTAGCTTTACAACTAATACTGTAATAGTAGTATCGTCGCCATACATTAAAAATAATGGTAGGCAATGCATTGATCAAGTTTCTGAAACATGTTTCTCGTTATATTATCTGTGGAAGACGGGACATTATCATCAATGAATGTTAAACAAGCATCACATGAAGGTTCAACAGGCGAATCACCCATTAATAGATATTATGTACAGTGTATTGTTGGCTATTGTTCCTAACAGCTAGTCTCGCTTTATGGTGCTGCTCCCTAGACACTTATGATTTTCTTTATCTGGTACTTGGCGCACACCACTTCATTCTTCCTCGTGATTTCGATCGAATTCAGCACCTTCCTTTTCCTTAGAACCAGAGTCCTTGCCCTTCTTCTTCATGAAACGCCATGCACTAATACGGCTTTCTTTGGAATCCCTAGACTTAGCAGGGCCTAGAGAAGGACTGCTTCCTATGCTGTCGTAGCTACGACCGAGCTGGGAAGCATCCTCGCCTAGATCGTCAATGTCACCAATACTAGAGCGATGGTCGACAGACGCATTTCTATCCGAATGGGTTGCGCTGCCGGGTCCCTTTTTAAACAGTCCAGAGTCTTTGCCAAGTCTATTTGACAAGCCAAACTTGCTAGAGCTTCCCTTGCGGAACAGCTTCATGACGACATTATCTGCATCTTTGGGAGCCGAGTCAGCGTTAGAATGGAGGTCAGATGGTGTGTTGGATAGTGTCGCATCAAGCGTTAACGATTCGTGAGATTCGGCAACTGAATTCTGCGTATGGATGGAACGAGCGTCTCGGGACTTTCGTGTATCGGAGGGGGAATCGTCCAAGAAATGGGGCAACTCCATGCTCGGCGTCGAAGGTTCCTTGCCCTTCGTCCTGTTCCCTTTTGCTTTATCCTTACTTCCGTCTTTACTCTGAGACCCGTCTGCGTCAGATTCTGAGGGGTGATATCCAAAGAAAGTTGGGGCCGCAGGATTCAGACGTTGGTTAAGAGACTTTAAAGCGGTCGGCGGGCGAGAGCCAATTACTCCAATCTGGCTAGGTGAGGTCTGGGGATCAAGTAGATCATCTTCGTCCAATATCACATCTTCGGCAGAGGCCAAGGTGGTAGTCAGGATAGATGGTGATCCGTGGATAGACGGACGCCTGGAGCCACTTCTGGAAGGCCATCGATTATCTGGAGACCATAATCGATTTTTCGTGCTCAATAACCCTCCCTGCTCTCCCTGAACTCCCCATATAGAACCGCTGTCAGTTGATGGCCTCGGCAAGTCGATAGAGGCAATAGATGCTGGTCTGGAGCCATCGACATCTCCTTCGCCGAATACTCCACCACTTGAGTTGTTGCCGAATGGAATGAGTCGACGCACCGAAAAAGGTCGGCTTGATGAGAAGGGTGTTCCGGTAAAGTTGTCTGGCCCAGTCGAGTTACGATTCATCCATGAAGAAAAATTGATCTTGCGGCGGTTTTCCAACACTTCCTGCTCATCTGTTCCCCGAGGGAAGGATTGGCTCTGGCCTGGCTTTAGGGAGCCAAGCGCAGGACCCATGTCGTCCGCAGGCTTGGGGCCTCTATTACGCAGCACAGCCAAAAAGTTGGATAACCTGTGGCCAGTGGCCGGGGGTGAGGTAGCCGAATGAATTATTCCCGGTGAAGTCAAAGATGATGGTTGCCTGTCGTCGTTTTCCGAGTATTGCGGAAATGGCAGATTTTGTGAAGATCCATGGGGGCTCGCAAATATGTTGAAGGGCGGACTAGCGGAAGCTGGTGACTGCACATCTTCGTCATCTCCCTGGGAGATAGACTCAGGCAGGAAATCATCTCCATGCTTGAGATCAGGCTCTTCCATCTCATCAAATATGTTGGAAGGAAGAAACGAGCGGGCCGCCGATGGGCTCAAGGGGCCATTTGCCTCTCTAAGCTCAGCCTCTGTCTGGGGCTCGCCTTGGCCGTGAGTCGCTGTCATATCCATGAAAAGGGCTGGGCCGAATCCAGCGTTTGAAAAGCCAGCAGGTGGGGGATATCCAGGCTCAGAGGGCATAACCGGACTTGGCGATGACATGTTCGCGTTGCTCAGACGCCTAGGCCGAGGCGGCGGAGACATCTCAAAGTCCGCGGTGGAAGCAACCCCCTGGTTGAGAAATTCCAGATTGGACTGTTCCATCCTCAACTGCTTAGACAGCATATGAATCTGCTGGTCCAGCTCATATGTCCCCTTGGATTCTGCAGCCCATCGCCCGTGCAGTTCTTTCCTCCTGGCATCCCAGTCTCTTCTCAGTTTGAAGTCTTCCTCTTTCCACTGCTCGTCGTGGGCGTCGGGTAGCTCTTCTCGAGCCGCCTTGAGGTCTTGTAATTGTTTTCCTTTATCCTTCAATTCCGCTTCAAGTTCAGCGCACTTATTCAGAAGGTCAACGTTCATCTCGTCCAGTTTTCGCACATCTGAATCCCTTTTGTCTGCCAAGGCCGTCTTTTGCGCCTCGAATCCTTCGCGATCTCGCTTCATACGCAGTGTCTCAGTGTCAAGTTTTGAGACATTATCCCGCACCTTGGACTTCTTGGCTTCCTTATCTCGCAGTTGCTGCTCTTTTTTCGCTCGATCCTTTTCCGCTCCTCTCATCTGCTCCATAGTAGCTCTCACCATGGCCTTAAGCTGGGCCGTCTGCTCTTCTTTTTCTTTTAATATTTGCCGCTTTCGTTCTTTCTCCCCCTTCAGCTCCTCTTCTTGCTGTTGTGAATCCGCCTCATCTTTAGCATAAAGAGCCAGGGTGTCATCAATCTCCTTCCGGATCCCTTCGAATTTACAATTCAATTCATCCAATGACATTTCAGGGCCATCGAAAATCGGGAGTTTAATATGGGGCTGATCTAGGCTCGCAACGGAGGGTGAGTGGCGACGATTGATTGTATTTCGCCGCTGTCCAGGCGCAGTCCCATTAGGCTCGCGGGAATTTGCCGAGCTATCGTTAAGGACCGGTGCAGCTTCGACCGATGGCATAGGAAACAAAGCATCGTCGGAGCCATCGCTTTCATCATCGCCAGGGTTGAGTCGGGGTTGTTCCGGATCCGTAAAGTTGGTAGGGAGTCGTGAATTTCCCAATAGCGGTCTCCCATCTTTGCCAAAGGTTCGCAGTCGTAGAAGAGCACTGCCGGCTTGGAAGTTGTTAGGCCCAACAGCAACAACACGAACGTTGTAATAGTGGTTAGGTTTCAACCCAGTCACCGTAATTGCCACCTCGTTGCCTGGCGAATCGCCCACTGTTGTGCGAATAAAAACGGTCAGATCATATTGTATCACTCCACAGTCTGCCACGCCTGCCAACAAAACATACCATGTACTCCATTGACTTGAATCGCATATTTCTGCACGGGCCGATTGCTAGTTGGGCGCGTCCAACTGAGGGTGGCCGCATCGGATCGAATGCCAGCAAGGCTGACATCAGGAGGTTCAGGTATATCGACGCCAAGAATATTAATAAGTTCGGGTACCGGTTTCCAGAGAGTTTGCCATCCGCGATGAAGCAGCCTATTGGTAATGAGAAAGAAAGCGTTTAGTTAGCACGTCCAACTTGGATCTCGCAACTCATAGCAAAAGCTGACGAGCAAAACGTGACGTGCAACTTGGGCAACGTCATTGAAAAGAAAGAGGGGGGCTAACCAGAGCACGGCGCCAAGGGTAAGGGCCATCTTGAAGTGTTGGGCAAGCAGGGCATCGAGCTGGTAATCGAGAAAGGCCTCGTGGGCGCCGGTGTACATGCGCGCAATCACCTGGCGAGGGTCGACCAGGACAGCCGAGGCGCTGACGAGGATATAGAAGGCTTTGCGATGGAAGGGCTGGGGACTACCGAGCCCCCAGAAGCCAACAGCGCTGAGGGAGAGAAGCGTCAGGGCTGGAAGCTCCCATGACATATTCTCAGCGCGCTGCCGTCAGATGGACTGAAGCAGAAATGCCGACGGAGGATGTCGGTAGTTGGAGGTTTGCAGACGGGAGAAAGGACCGTAGCAGGGCTGGCTGGTCTTGGAAGCGACCCCAGTAAATGCGGGCCGCCGATTGGACGGCGGATGGAGGGCTGGACTTTTTTTTTTTTTTCGCCGGGGACGCTGGAGGCGCGACGCCGTGCAGGATGGCGAGAGCTGGCACGGCCTCACGTGGGTAGAACGGCAAAACCACTGAGCTTCGGCAGACAGGCGGCAGAGAGACAGCTGAGGATTGCACTGTGCTGCTGACCGCCCGGCGATTGCAGCCCTCTCAGACAATAACGCTGAGGCGTGATAGCTACCAGAGTAGCTATATAGACACAGACGGGGTGTGAGGATGATGTAAAGGGCTATGCCGCCACCAACTTTGAGTTTGGCCCTCGTGGGAAAAAGGGATCTAAGGTAAGGGGATCTAAGTTAGTGGATATAGCCTTGGGAAAACAACCAGAGGAAAAAAGCGAACAACATGCATAAAGCCTTATCGTTTCGGCAATAACAACGTGCTGCAGCAGACTTGCACGGAAAAGCGTATTTTTGCGGTCCTCGGGATGCAAAGTGTGGATCTATGTGACGATCCTTGCTAGGGGGCAAGTTGCGGGAGACCAAAATAAGTAACAAACAAGGCCGCCTCACGACGAGTTAATCGGCGAGCTTGGCGGCTTGGCGAGAGAATGGGAGAGAATGAGATCTGGTATGTCTCATTCCTGCATTGGGCACTCATTGAGACAGCAGCTGTTGACTTGTAAGTGCTTTCTAGGTTCTTATATCTCAGAAAGCGTCGTAGCAAACAATGAGCCTGGATAAATCAAGATACAACAGTGCTGCCTTGATGCGTTGGTACTTGGTAGACACCCACCACGTAATGGCTCCAGGCAGCTGTTAAAGTGTGGTCGGCGATAGGTAAGTATCTACTGTATTTTGGGGGCCCTATGTGATTTTTATACTCCAATGTATTTACTATATGATGTGTGATTGTTTCTTTTTGTCTCTTTTGAGAGGGGAGGCTGTGATGCATGCGGTGCTGCCGTCTTATTTGTCCATCTGCCGCCGATTGGGCGGGCACAGGCGCAAAAGAGCGGTCGCGGCGGGGGATCTTCACCATTTGGTTACAGGTATTTGTTGGCGAAATGCAGACAGAAGATGCAGTCTATCGTGGGGAGCTAGCCACGTACGTACGTTGAGGAGGCGGCTCGAAAGAGCTGTCCTGCATAACTACGATAGTAGCTGAGCAAGCACATCAGCCGTTATAGTGACGGGTTGACGGTTATTATGGAGCCGCGGGTTGGTTGGCAGCTGAAACTTTGCTTTGACATGTGTTGTCGTCTTGAAAGGCGCTCGCAACGTAGGGTGCTAAGCTTTTGGTGGGCTCCAGCTTGTGAAGCCTAAACGCCGCCACAACTTGATACATGCACTGATGCTTGGGGTTAAGCTATATCTGATACCCGTTATATGAGGCCAGTATAACTGCTGCTGTGAGAAATCTTGATATTTAATGATACAACTGGGAGAGTGTCGGCTGCAGCCGGGTCTTTGACACTAATCTAGTGATCCGAAATGACATTGCATGGCTTTCAAGGTAAACATAGGTGCTAAAGGCCCTAGAAGAGTAGCTGCGTGCTTGCAGCGGCTTCGTAGAGTTGTTTCTTGCACGTCTGGCCAGTTGAGGGATGCCTGCCTTTGTATTCTCATGAAAGGCTTCAACACAGATAAAAACGAGCGGGGGTGGGGGCATCAGGCTGACATCGTTCAAAATTTATGCGTACCAAAGCTCTACCTGCTGTCGACCCATGATTTCAATTTATTTTATAAATTACCAGCTGCCTCTACTGTCTAGTCCCATCCTGTCGTGATGTCGAGATACATTAACTTGCGATCTCTAACCCGATCCATGCGTGGGGGAGAGAGGCGATCTTCATTATCGCACACAGAGCTGACATCACCATTGTCGGATGGTTCATCGCTCGCCCTAATTCCCTCACACTTTTCTTACCGAGACTGAAACAGGTTCTGCATCGTACTGTGCTGTGTCTTATCTATGTACATCAAAACAACCCAAATGCTTCGCGCGGCGACGATGTCTCACACATGCACAGTAAAATAGCAACCGCACGTCCCTTGCCTTAGTGTGAGATTACGCACTGGTGGTTATCAGTACTCCGGATCTCATTTACAACGTAATGCCTAGTAAGCTGGCTATAATCGGACTTCCTGGCTCGAGGAGCGTACAATGAGCCTTAGTGCCTGTGATTCGAGAGAAAACTTGGGAGTGGCGGAAGAAATGCACGGAAAGGATCAAACCCCGGCCCTACGACTCATCTCAGGCATGTGTGGTCTGTCAGGTGAGTCTCTTCGTGAGACGGGGGATGCTTCAGCAAGCCTATGAAGACATGCCTGCGCAGCAAATAGCCGCTGTAAGCCTGTCGTCTGGGCGTCACACACCAGTCATCAAAGAGGCAAACGCCAACCTTCAAGAGGAAGTCCTGGAGCCTCGGCTGTTGGGGGAGGTTGGCATGGACTTGGTGTAATCCGTAGCTATTACGTTCTGCTTTTGCAATTTTCTCGCCTGAGTGTCCCGTGCAAATGGTTGAGCACATGATGGGCGCGTGGTTTCGGCAGCGCCAGGTACCGGCGACTCGCGAGTACCCCGGATTCGCCGCTCGAGGTTCCGCCCTTCTCATAGGGCGCTATAAATCTCGCTTCCCCGCTGTATCTTGGTGGATTGGCCTCCCTGTCAGCGCCCTGTCAGCTCCGGTAGAACCCCTAAATTGCGCCCAAGCGGCGCCAGAGGACCGTGCTGCCACTGCGGGACCCAGAGTACAGCCCAGGTATCCTGTACCTGCGCTTTGCCGGCCTGGCCCCCCACAGCGCTTGTCAAAGGACGGATTTTCGCCCAAGCCTTGGATCATGTGCCTGCAGCCGAAGCGCAGCTTGTTGGATTAACGGACAGGCAGCACGTTCTCAACAATTGGCCTTTGGTGGCCTGGAGCCGGTGCCGCCGCTGCATTTTGCCCCCAAAACCGCTGGGGAAGCGTTTGTACGGGCTTTTCTTTAATCTCGCGATCCCCTCTGCTCTGCGTGCATCCAATCTGATCTGTAAACCGCAGAAATTGCCTGCATCGCCTCCCTTTGCGTGTCGTCGCTGCTACACGGAGAAGCGAGGCGTTCCATAATTTCACATGCCAGGGAGCCAAGCGCCGTCTGAAACCGACGTCACTACCGCGCATCCCAACAAAGCTCCACTGCTGCCAGGGTCCCCAATTCCTCTCCGTTTGCTCTCCGTTTGCCATTCTCACAAAGTACTTCAAGTGCCCGGACAGACAGACCTTGCAGGCCCAATCCGTCTGAGCGTCTCCTACGAATCATCCTAACTGCTGTGCGGCCGTCGTACAACCGTGCATTTTTCATTGTCGTCTGCCATTGCCGTTACCCGTTGTTCATTGTGTAAGCCGCCGAAAAACTCTCCCTCTCGAGGTCGCGGCGAAATATTGGAACCGGCACGATGCAGTACGTGCGAAACCTCAGCGACTCGGTTTCCACGGCCTGGAACTCCATCAATCCGGCAACGCTCAGCGGCGCTATTGACGTTATCGTCGTCGAGCGCGGCGATGGCACCTTGGCCTGCTCGCCCTTCCACGTTCGCTTCGGCAAGTTTTCGCTCTTGCGCCCATACGAGAAGAAGGTCGAGTTCAGGGTCAATGGCACCAAACAGCACTACTCCATGAAACTGGGCGAGGGCGGCGAGGCCTTCTTCGTCTTCGAGACTTCTGATTCCATCCCGGAATCGATGCAGACCTCGCCGCTGGTCTCTCCGGCAAGCAGCCCGCCTTTTGGACCGGCAGATAGCTCTTCAGATATGGCTGAGCCAGACCATCTGGAGCTCGATGAGGAATCAGGAAAGCCTCGTAGACCACCCCCCGCCGTCATTCAGTTGCAGTCGGACGAAAATGGTACGTTTGGTTGCGTTTATCTGATATCTGCATGTTGGCAGCAAAGTATCCATGGCTCACTATGACCCTAGGCATGATTACGCCCTTGTCGTCCTCCCCTCCGCTTTCAAGTTCACACCCTGGCTCTACAGACTGGCGCGGAGCCTTCGATCGACCTCACAGCGATACTATTCTACGAAAATCAGCTCGACCCCATGACGACGCCATTTCAGATAACGAGAGCCCATCAGAATCAGAGAGGTCACATAGCCCACCGCCTCTTGGCCCCAACGAAGCCATCGCGCGCGCCAGGGCGCTGTCCAAGGGGTTGTCTGCCGTCAACATTCCAACGCACATCACCGAGACAGGAGACCTCATGCTGGACATGACAGGTTTCAAGAGCAATGAAGAAGACATGCTTCGTGCCGAGGTGCTCGCACGTAACATTCTTTCAGAGGAGATGGACGGCAATTACGATATCGGAGCTCTGTTTGGCTTCGACGAAGAGGGAAACCTCTGGGTCTACAGTAGCGAAGACGCCAAGCAGGCTGCTATGAACAAGACCATTGAGTCGTCGCTACAGGCTCACCGTCACGCTGTTGCTGCCGACGCCGTATCAGATCCAGGCTACCAGAGTGATGGCAGCGATCTCACCTCTGCGCCACATGTGCCATCCCACCGCCGCTCAGAGTCTGATGCCGGTCCTGGCGGAATGCACACACCACCTCGCACTCCAACCGGCTCCATCCAGCCTACCAAGAGCTACGCCAAGACCCTTCGACTTACTAGCGATCAATTGAAGGATATGAACCTGAAATACGGTGAAAACTCAATGAGCTTCACAGTCAACCGGGCAACTTGCTCTGCCAATCTGTATCTCTGGAAACAAGAGACACCCGTGGTCATTTCAGACATTGATGGCACCATCACCAAGTCTGATGCTCTCGGCCATGTGCTGAATATGATTGGCCGAGACTGGACTCACTCCGGCATTGCAAAGCTCTATAGCGACATTGCTCTGAATGGATACAATATCATGTATCTGACCAGTCGCTCTGTCGGACAGTCCGACTCCACCCGGACTTATTTGAACAATATTGTTCAGGATGGCTTCAAAATGCCCCACGGCCCAACAATTTTGTCTCCCGATCGAACCATGGCAGCTCTGCGCCGTGAAGTGTACTTGCGAAAGCCTCACGTGTTCAAGATGGCAACCTTACGGGACATCCGAAATCTGTATGGGCCAGACGGTGGTCCTTTCTATGCCGGCTTTGGCAACCGTCTAACAGACCAAATCTCCTACCGAACGGTGGATGTGCCAAGAACCCGCATCTTCACCATCAACTCCAACTCGGAAGTATCACTTGACCTCCTGAGTCTTAACAAACTCAAGATGACCTATGTCAATATTAATGAGGTTGTGGACCACTACTTCCCCCCTGTCGATACCCTGGTCAGGGGTGGCGGGGAGGAGTACACCGACTTCATGTACTGGAGAGATGACCCTCTCCAGATGGACGACTTCTCGGCAAGTGATGACGATGATGAAGAGGACGAGGATGACCAGGGTAGCACCTATACCGACGAAGAAGAGGAAGAAGATGAGGAAGAGGTGGGCGAAGGGCTTGCGGATAGCTACCTCTCGCACGATGAGTACGATGATGATGACGACGAAGTCGATGAGGGCCGACTGATGGACTCTGTTATGCAGAGCATCGAGACTGAAGATGCTGATGATGAGGAAAACTACGAGGACGATGCAGAGGATGAAGGCGCCGAGGCTTCTGATGATGATGAGGACGAAACCCGGGTGGTGGAAGATGTCTCAGCCGAGATCATTTCTGGGGTTGGTCACCTATCCGTGAAAGAGAAGGTTGAGGAGTAAAAAAAAAAGAAAACGAAAGCTAAGCTGGGTTTAGTTTGATCGCGGAGACATCGAGCAGGAACAAGACCTGCCGGTTATTGAAGTACCCGTCGAGATCCGAACTCCCTCGATACCATCGTAATGATGGCGGCTTTTTGCCACCAATTATCTATGGGCTTTTTGCTCATTCATCCTCATTTTCGTTTCTCTTTCTCTTTTTCGCCTCATTTTCCACGCTCGCGCGTTTGGATTCATTATCTATTCATCATTATATATTTGCGTCTTTGGAGCGAATTTTACGCGGAAACGAGGGGTTCTGCTTTGCTTCCGAGAGCAAAAAGTGCATGGCGATGCATTGACAGCAATTTTTGCAGCTGGAGAAGAAAAGCCTTTCGAGGTGGGCAGGGAATTTTTTTCTTTTTACATTTTATCGCATTGGAGCAACTACATAGCGAGGCGCTTTGGGATGTTTTTCTTTTCTTTTCTTTTCTTTTCTTTTCTTTTTTTCTAAAGGAGCTGTACACGTGTGCAGAGGGCGAGCAAGAAAAAAGTCATTTTGCAGCAACGTTCTATTACTAGATGGCGTGAGCAAATTTCTTTCTCTTTCTTCTTTCTCTTTTTTTTCTTCTTTTGTTGACCATGGGGAATTTTTCATACGTTGGGCTTAGTTTCTACAGGTGACATAGATTTTTTTCTGCATCAAGCGATCTCATCATATCCTCATAGATATATAAACATGTATAAATGATGAAAAAATTATCCAAAATAGCATTTCCTCGTCGTCTACTTATTCTCGAGGCGTTTGTTGCTTCGTAATGTTTTTTAACCTACTAATTTTACACAGAAAGCCCATTGTTTCGTCACAAGTTTCTTTCTTCACCCTATTTTTGCGCATCCATGTGCTTGATACGGATCTCTACTGCTCTCCTGTGGGCCTCAAGCTCCTCAACCTTGGCCAGCTGCATGACCGCCGCGCCCACGTTCCGCAGCCCCTCAGCAGTGAGGTTAGAGCTGGTAATGTGCTTCTGGAAGGATCCCAGGTTGACGCCAGAGTACTGCTTGGCAAATCCGTACGTTGCTACATAGTTGGTTAGCAAAGTGCTGTCTGTATATGAAAAGGAATCCAAGGGAGACACTTACGTAGTGAGTGGTTAACACCAGCAGAGTAATCACCAACACTCTCGGGGGTCCATTGGCCAATGAAGACACTGCCTGCGTTCATGACGAGATCGACGGCCTTGGCAGCATCCTTGATCTGCAGGATGAGATGCTCCGGAGCATACTCGTTGCTGATGCGCATAGCTTCATCAATGGTCTTGACGAGAACAGAGACGGAGTGGGCAATGGAGCCACGCACGATATCTACTCTGGGCAAGGCGATGGCCTGGTTGTGGACTTCGTCTTCAATAGCCTTGAGCTGTTCTTCGTTGAGATCGACAGCAATCAGGATGACTTGGCTGTCAACACCGTGCTCGGCCTGAGAAAGCAGATCCGATGCAACAAATGCAGGGTTGGCATCCTTGTCGGCAATGACCAGCACTTCAGATGGGCCAGCGGGCATATCGATGCCCACTCCCGCATTGGTGTCGTTGCTGACGTGCATCTTGGCCGCAGTGACGAACTGGTTGCCGGGGCCGAGGATCTTGTCAACCTTGGTGATGCTCTCAGTTCCGTAGGCCATGGCGGCCACGGCTTGTGCTCCACCAGCGAGGACGATGCTTTCGGCTCCGACCTTGTGAGCGGCGTAGACGATCTCAGGGGTGACGCTACCGTCGGCACGGGGTGGCGAAGCCAGGACAATCTTCTTACAGCCGGCAACCATGGCAGGCACACCAAGCATGAGAGCCGTGCTGGGCAGAACAGCAGTACCACCGGGGACGTACAGACCAACTCTCTCGATGGGTCTTGAGAAGCGGCTGCAGACAACGCCAGGCATGGTCTCAACCTGGAGAGTCTTGTCATCGCCCTGGGCGGCGTGGAACTTTCGGATGTTTTCAAAGGAGATATCAATGGCTTTGATGGTCTCAGCAGGGAGTTGCATCAGCTCCTTGGGGAAAGGAGCCTTCAATACGGGAGACGTCAGAGAAGTAGCCTTCTCAAACTTGTGAGTGTATGAAAGGACGGCCTTGTCTCCGTTCTTGCGAACATCCTCGATAATGGGAGTCACAATCTTCAGGATGGCTTCAGGAGACTTTTGCGAGGGTCGCTTCAGGGTCTCGAGAAGCTCGGCCTCTGTAGCGTTGACCGAGTCGATTCTCTGCATGACAATCCGGTCGCTCTTGGGCTTCTCAGCCTCAGCCGGCTTGGCTGGGGCAGCGGGGGCAGATGGCTTGATGCCTTCCTTTTCAGCCCACTTGCCCTTGGCATCGCCCGTTCTCCTCTTGACCTTGAGGCCCTTGGCGTCCAGGCTACCAGCGATATCGGCTACACTCACGCCAGCAGCAACGGCTCTTGTGAGGGCAAAGTAGATCAGGTCGGCAGCTTCAAATGCGACCTCCTCGGGAGTCTTGGCGTCGCACAGCTCTTCAGCCTCCTCCATGATCTTAGCTCTCAGCAGCTTCTCATCAGAGAAGAGTCTGGCAGTGTATGAGCCCGGAGGAGCAGACTCTTTTCTTGACTTGAGGGTTTGCTCCAGTCTCGCGATGCCAGTCAGTTCGCCGAAGCAGCCAAACTGCTCGAGGTGGCAGAATCGGCCCTTTTGGTTCACCACAAACTTGAGAGTGTCATTGTCGCAGTCCAATGCGATGCGGACAAGCTCCTGGGTGTCGCCAGAAGTAGCACCCTTCACCCACAACCCTCGCTTGCGGCTCTGGTAAACGCCGGTGTGAGTTCGCAGCGCCTCTAGAATGCTCTCCTCGCTAGTGTAAGCCAATCCGAGAGCAATTCCGTGCACATCGGTAACGACCGTTGGGATAAGGCCATCGGCACGGTCCGATTTCCAGTATGTCGCAATAACCTTGGAAAGCAGAAGCTTGCTGCCATCAGCCTTGTCGGTCGTCAGCCCGGTCGAGGGCAGGATGGGAATGGCGTTGCACTTTTGCGCAACTCGGATGAATTCTTCGAGGGAGACTTCAGGGACCGGCTTCAGGTACAGAACCTTGAGCTTCTTGGCGCGGGCTTCCTCAGCAAACTTGTCGACATTGCTCGCCTTGGGGTCGAACTCTTTGATCAGAAGACCGTGCTCGGAAGCAGCAGACAGGTCCAGTGTTGATACAACGGGCAGGACCCGGTCTCCGAGCTCTGCATACTGGGGGAGCGTCTCCGGCGCAACGAAGACTTTGCGGGCGCCGCCGTCAAGCAGCGCAAAGACATCGTCGACGGATTCGAGGGTTGTGGCGTCGATGTGGGCGTGGAACTCGGAGCTGTGACGCTTGAAAAACCGGGAGAGCTTGTCCAGGATCTTGGGCGAGGCCTCGAGGAAGGGGCTGGCGAGGATGGAAACCTGCTCGCGGTTGAGGCCGTCAAGCTTGGCCAGACCGGGCGGAATGGCCACACTGACAAGGAACGGCAGGGGAAGCACCGTCTCCATGAGGGGCAGAGAGAGTGGGCTGGATGACGATGACGATGCTGATGGCGATTGCAAGGGACCAAACAGGACAATCAGTCAATTGGCGACGCAGATATGGGAGATACAGCCAGACGCGAAATCCCAAGCCAAAGAAAAATATATATGCCGCCAATGAGTCAAACCATCGCCAGAAAACAGCTCGAACTGACCGGAACCGGCACCTGAATCAGCGGCAGTCAATTTTTTGGTGGGGTCGCAAAGCCTGCTGCAGGCCATTTTTAGGCTTTGCTTCGCTTTTCAGAACGCCGAGCCTCCTCCAGAAGCGCCCCTCCAACCCGTCTAGGCGGGTGCTGCATGCACTGCTGAATTTGGAGTGCTTCCATTGGGCTGTGTTTAAGATCTGGTCTGTGCGCAGCGCAGCATCAATTGACAGCCCGGATTAACGATGCACCGGGATCCTGCAAGCTGCCCCAGCCGCGACTGACCGTGATGGACTTCTAGTACTGGCCAAGCTTGCTATTTCTGTTTCCAGCCTTGTTAGATGCGCAGCAGAGTCGCATATTCGGATTTCCCATTGTGTTTAGGATGCTGTTGTGCTGACAATTTACACGAGGAGATATATCGCATACTACTCATTTGTGTCTGTTCTGACGTCAATCACTGCCTGAGCGCGCAACTCGATTTGCGTCGGCGTATGAGCTCTTCGCCGCTGTGATCAGCCTCGTTTCTCCAGTCGCCATATCACATTAATTCCATCTTATTTTACTGCCTAATACCATATCTCGACCATGTCTTCAAGTCAACCACAGACAAATGGCGTGCCCGCGTCATCTGCCAACACATCTCAAACAGTTCCCAACACCCAGACAACGACTGCGAGCCAACCTCCCGCCGCCGCCGCTTCGTCCTCTCAATCTGCACAGCCGTCTACTCATCAGCAGCCCTCTTCGGCGCCTAGGCCGCGCGACTCACGACTGGTCGAGCTTCTGCTTACCTCTCAAGGCGTCACATCTTACGAACAGCGGGTACCCCTCTTGCTCTTGGATTTCGCCTACCGACATACCTCATCCGTTCTCAGCGACGCATTGCATCTCACGGGCGACCCGTACATTACGCAAGCCGGCTCTAAGCCATCTGGCGCTGCGGGAGGGGCCATGGCCGCCCCGTCCAGCGATGCCAGCGTCAGCGCCAACGCCGTGAAGGTGGCTATTGCTGCTCGCCTGGGCTACCAATTCCGCGGAGGAAGCAGTGGGGGCGGCATTAGCAAGGAATATATGCAGGAGCTGGCCCGAGAGCGAAACAAGGTCGCCTTGCCAAAGATTGTGCCAAACGAATGGGGCGTCCGGCTACCCAGCGAGAGATTTGTTCTTAGTGGGACAGGCTGGGGTCTCAAGGACGTATGGGGTGAGGAGGGTGCAGATGACGACGATGATGAGAGCTCAGCTTCTCAGCAAGGTGGAGATGCCATGGAAGGCATTGAAGGACCAGAACCTGAAGATATTGGCGGTGATGGTGTCGAGGGCGGGACAGTGGATGATGTCTTTGGCGATGATGTGGACGCAGAGATGGCTGAGGAGAGCTAGGCGGTATCGTGTGAACTCATGCTGCATTTAGCTGCGCGAATCTGGACCTTGGATATCCCATATTTTTATGTTGGCGTTTTGGGCGTTGGAAAAGACGGCTACAAGGAGTGCGGGGAGCTATATAGCTCTCTCTATTTTCATCTATACCTAAAGTATTTATCTAATAGGAGCTGCCTAGTTTTTGAGGTATATGATGTATATGATAAAACGGCATGAACACAGCGCCGCGTAAATCGTTTGCGGCAGAGTCGTGGAGATCTTATCGCCATTGAAGGTATCATCTTATTAGCATCTAGGGGCCGTGAGTTGCTGCCTCACTATCCAAAAGAAGTGTAATAAAACTTTTTTTTCTTCACATGCACTTCCGCCCACGCAACACCTGGTTGTAAGAATATGGGAAATTTATGGTACACTAGGCCTGTAAAACGGTATCTCATACACTCTATACCCGGTCTTTTTTTTTCTTCTGGACTGTTTCGCTCCCCTCTCTCCGTATCCTTTCTACCCTTAGAACTTAGGCTTCAGGGTGTTCCTCAGACGCTGGTAATCGAACAGACCCTCAATCTTTCCAACTGCGCTGATAGCGATGTCCTTGTCCCAGATGTATCGGTTAGCAAAGTCCATGACGTCCTTGTCGGTGATGGCATCGATCTTGCGCTCGATCTCGCCAGGGCTGGCACGGCGGCCAGTGGTGACCAGCTGGCGACCGATGTCCTCGGCGAGGGCAGTGGTGCCGTCCAGGGACAGCAGGATGGAGGCCTTCAGCTGGGCCTTGGCGCGCTCAACCTCGGCTTCGCTGACGTTGGTGCACAAGCGAATCCACTCGCGGAGAGCAAAGTGAACAAGGTCGTCGAGGCGCGTAGTGTTGTCAGTGACCAGGTAGATACCCCAGAGACTATTGATAGATACAGTCAGTATATAAGCAAATACTACGCTCGTTCAATCATTGTTCCAACATACCCAGTGTCGCTGTAGCTGGTGGAGAAGCTCATGAAGCTGTTGGCCAGCTCGTGCTTGTGGACGTAGCCGCTCAGCTTGCTGCCCTGGTGAGGGGCGTTGCCCATGGCCTTGTCGTAGTTGCCGACGATGGCCTGAGTGACGAGAGCAGTGAAGTAGTCATCGGAGTTCCAGCTAACACCCTCGACAGCAATGGCAACGTTGGCAGTGGGCATGGTGTCATCGCGAACACGGACGTCAGAGCCAACAAAGTCAGCCTTCTGCTTGGACAGGACGTAGGCCTCAGTCTGGGGGCTGCTGGTGGCAAGGCCGGAGAAGTGCTTCTCGGCAAGCTGAACCAATTGCTCGTGAGGAACGCCACCGGCGGCAGCGAGGACCATGCGGTCGGCAGTGTAGTTGTTCTTGATGTAGTTGACGAGCTCGGTGCGGGTAATGTCACGGATGTTCTGGCGGGGTCCGAGAATGGTGCGGCCAAGAGGCTGGTGCTGGAAAGCAGTGGCGTGCAGGTGGTCAAAGACAACCTCCTCAACCTGCTTCTCAACCTCCTCAGACTCTCGGAGAATGACGTCGCGCTCGCGCTCGATAGCAGACGGCTCGAGCTTGGAGTTCTGCAGGATATCGGACAGAATATCGACGGTCTTGGGGACATCAGAGTTGAAGGCCTTGGCGAAGTAGACGGTGTTCTCGCGCTGAAGAAGGCGTTAGTGGCTTCAGAGATTTTTTTTCCCGAATGAGCCCATTGCGACTGAATGGGTTGAAAAAAAGACCAACCGAGGTGTAGGCGTTCAGGTGACCACCCATGTTCTCAATCTCGAGCTCCAATTGCTGCTGTGATCGCTTTGCGGTACCCTTGAAACAACTGTCAGCCGTTTTTGCCCGTATGATGCCATATCGGGACATCCCACCTTGAAAGCCAGGTGCTCGAGGAAGTGGGCAGTGCCGTTCGTCTCGTTGGTCTCGGCACGGGAGCCAGCGTCAATCCAGACGCCAACGGTCGATGTCTGGGCCCATGGTGAATACTCAGTGGCGACCTGGAGTTTGTCGGTTAGCAAAACAGGCGTCCAAGGCGCGAGGCTGGGCCAATTGGCCCCCGGAGTTGGCGCTCACAGTCAAGCCGTTCTTGAGAGTTGTTGTCTGAGTCTTGCCGACGTTGGAAGGAGTAGCAAAGCCTCGTCGCAGAGATCCGGCGGCTGTCAGGCCGGAACGGGCTCGCAGGCCTTGCGACAAGTTCAAAGCTAATCTGCGGGACGCCATGGCGGAGGTTTGGGGGATTAATGGTCAATTGAGCGGTTTGATGAAATCTTTCCACTGCTCGGCAAGAAGCTTTCCTGAGCGGGTTGTGGCCTTAGTTTCGAGGTTTTGGCTGCTTAGTCATTCCGACCAGCTCCGACGCCCGACGACACCGAAGCAGATGGGCCAATCAGGAGCGCAGATTTACTAACTTCATCATCCGAGCCATCTCCACACCAGTGCCTTTGGGGCTGGGATATACGGGTTCGGGTTGGGAGCGACTCTTTGCGCAAATACTGGCAAACTGCAGTGAGCAGTGAAGTTCAATAAGCATATCTGGCTAAGGATTTTAAAAATGAAATAACTCAATGGAAGGGAAGCAATAAAGAAGTTCATTATCCATGCTCTGTTATAGAATCCACAGTTGATTGACGCCATCAACGCCTGGCTTGAGATGGAGTACCGTTTGATGTGTTGGTACCTAATGGCATGATATATGCCCTATGCGATTAAAGCATATGTATCTGCGATGGAGAGTGTCTACGCAACACTACAAATTTCAAGACTATTCCAATTCTTTGTTGAACGAACGTATGGGATTATTTTCGCGCATTGTTTATCCCCTGCTGGCCCCTCAGTGATTCCTGGCTCTGACCTGCGGGGAACTCGTCTTTACGGTGGCACCTTAGATAGGGTGTGCAAGAGTGCAAAAACCCCAATTTTCTAAAAAAACAAGAAAACTAAAAACTAAAAAGATACAGTGTATGTACAGTATATGTACTGTATTTTCTTAGTTACAGCGCCTTATAAGGCCTCTGCAAGGCTAAAATATGCCTTAATTTTTAGGCAGTATGACTACTTATAAGCTGGATGGCCTTGATTGAATAGGATGACCTTGATCGAATAGGATGACCTTGATTGAATAGGATGGCCTTGATTAAATAGGATGACCTTGATCGAATAGGATGGCCTTGATTAAATAGGATGACCTGATCGAATGACCTTGATCTTGATTGAATAGGATGACCTTGATCGAATAGGATGACCTTGATCGAATAGGATGGCCTTGATTAAATAGGATGACCTTGATCGAATAGGATGACCTTGATCGAATAGGATGGCCTTGATTAAATAGGATGACCTTGATCGAATAGGATGACCTTGATCGAATAGGATGGCCTTGATTAAATAGGATGACCTTGATCGAATAGGATGACCTTGATCGAATAGGATGACCTTGATTGAATAGGATGACCTTGATCGAATAGGATGACCTTGATCGAATAGGATGACCTTGATCGAATAAGATGACCTTGATCAAATAGGATGACCTTGATTGAACAAGATGATCATGATCAAGTTGATTAAATAGGAGGATATCTTATTCGATCAAGGTCATCTTATTCGATCAAGGTCATCCTATTCAATCAAGGTCATCCTATTCGATCAAGGTCATCCTATTCGATCAAGGTCATCCTATTTAATCAAGGCCATCCTATTCGATCAAGGTCATCCTATTCGATCAAGGTCATCCTATTTAATCAAGGCCATCCTATTCGATCAAGGTCATCCTATTCGATCAAGGTCATCCTATTCAATCAAGGTTATCCTATTCGATCAAGGTCATCCTATTCGATCAAGGTCATCCTATTTAATCAAGGCCATCCTATTCAATCAAGGTCATCCTATTTAATCAAGGCCATCCTATTCAATCAAGGTCATCCTATTCGATCAAGGTCATCCTATTCAATCAAGGTCATCCTATTCAATCAAGGCCATCCAGCTTATAAGTAGTCATACTGCCTAAAAATTAAGGCATATTTCAGCCTTGCAGAGGCCTTATAAGGCGCTGTAACTAAGAAAATACAGTACATATACTGTGCATACACTGTATCTTTTTAGTTTTTAGTTTTCTTGTTTTTTTAGAAAATTGGGGTTTTTGCACTCTTGCACACCCTATCTAAGGTGCCACCGTACGTCTTCGCTGTTAGTGCTTCTTCGTCCGCATAACATCGTCCTGCCCAAGATTTAGCCATTATTTCTCATTTTCTATTGATGAGAGATCTTTATATTAGCCATAAACAGCTTATGGTTTTCTTCTTTTTTTTTTTTTTAATGTACTGCGTACAGCTGGGGCTTAATACCTACATATCATAGCAGGAGCGAGCTTTAGCTTCAACGCAACCAATTGGGTAAATAATCATCTGATATTCAAATTAAGAATCCAAATGGCGCCTGAAACATATGACTTTGCAAACGATTTTAAAACTCTTTATATACCAAAGCAAAAACCTGAGCCAGCTCCGGTGCCCGAGAGTATGAAAGCGATACTCCAAAGCTACCCTCCCTTGAGCCAGGTAACGCCTGTCGAGAGCTCCGACGGCGTTCCATTCACTGCTTTGTTGGAGATACCAAAGTTTCGAGCTGAAGAGAGTTGGGAAGTTGCTCTTTGGCACTCAATTGATGGCGAGGGCTGGACCGAGGCTGAGGTGCCCAGGATAAAGAGCAGCCTGGCACCGCAAGCTCTCCATGCTGAATCAAAAGCTGTCTTCAGGATATACTATGCTACAAAAGTATCTTTCAAAAATTCTATACGGTTTACCATCAAATTCCGTCACAATTCTAATGAATCTTGGAGATGGATCCGTGACGAACAAGGGTTGGAGGACGGCCACATTGTGGTGCTCCCGGCACCTACAGAGTCTGATAACTTGGCCGACCTTATATCTGGACTCAACACAACCTGGAAAGTTGCATCTCGTATGAGCCAAGCGCCAAAAACGCAATTGTGGTCACTTGAAGCCGTGGTGCCTCCCGCAGAGAACGATTTGTCTTCATTCACTGATATTCAAATTGGGACACCTTGGGGTTCTTTTCTAAGGTAAGTCTTGAAACCCTTCTTCCCTTGAGTATTCCATATATCCATTTATCAAAAATTACTCTTCATCTAATGAAGAGAATAATTCAGATGGTTTGCCGTTGTTCGGCTTTGGTCGCCTTGGCTAGCTCCACGGCATGGCAGAGACCACTTTTCGCTCGATAAAGACGCAATACTGCTAGCTTTCCAAAGCCCAGAAGGCAGAAACATGGTCTTATTGGCTGTCTCGGGAATAAATGATTCAGTACCTGTTTTTCAACACACCTCCAGCGGCGCCGTATCAGTAAATGTGCGCAACGACTCAGCCTCCGATGAGAAGACAACTATCCTAGTATCCGAAGGAAATGATTTCCAAAGGGCTGTTGCCGCCGTAATGTACCATGCAAGAAGTCTTGTTATGAAAGCTCGTAGCGCGAACCAAGCGGTGGAAGAAGAGTTGAAAGCTCTTTCTGATGCAGTTCGGCCAGAGTGGCTTGAAAACTGGTATGATGGACTTGGGTTCTGTTAGTCCATCCAGAATATCTTTCTTTCTCCAAAGTATTACTGGCTGATAGCTCTGCAGGTACATGGAACGCACTCGGTCAAAGGTTAACAGAACAGAAGATCATTGATGCAATTGACAAGCTCGAAAATCACAACATCAACATCACGTCTCTTATTATTGACGATAATTGGCAGTCAATTGACTACAGAGGCGCTAGCCAGTTTCAATACGGATGGGTTGAGTTCGAGGCCGAGCCAGAAGCTTTTCCAAACGGATTAAAGGCAGCCATCAGTAAAATCCGGGAGCGAAGTCCAAAAATCCAGCATATTGCGGTATGGCACGCCCTATTGGGATATTGGGGTGGCATTTCGCCCGATGGAAAGCTTGCCAAGAAGTACAAAACTATCGAAGTAATTCGCGAGGAGGCTAAGCGCCGCAACTTGCCTCTCGGAGGCAAAATGACAGTGATTGCTAAAGACGACGTTCGTCAATTCTATGATGATTTTTATCAATTCCTCTCAGATGCTGGCGTTGATGGGGTCAAGACAGATGCGCAGTTCATGGTTGATATGTGGCTCAGTGCCTCCGTCCGACGGGAGCTCATCAACACATATCTAGACGCGTGGAATCTCACATCTCTTCGCTATTTCAGCGTCAAGGCCATATCATGCATGTCGCAGATCCCACAGGCACTGTTCAATTCTCAGATGATACCAAATCGGCCCGCTTTACTAGTTCGCAACTCAGACGACTTCTTCCCTCAGATTCCCTCATCGCACCCTTGGCATGTATGGACGAACGCATACAATAGCATTTTCATGGAGTATCTGAATGATCTTCCAGATTGGGATATGTTCCAGACGGTACATGATTATTCTGGGTTTCATGCTGCTGCTCGATGTGTCAGCGGTGGACCGATTTATATCACCGACGTTCCTGGAGAGCACAATCTCGACTTGATAGGCCAAATGACGGGCCTGACCCCTGAAGGCAAGACTGTCATATTTAGACCAAGCGTCTTAGGAAAGGCCATATATCCATATATAGGTTATGACGATGACCTGCTTCTTAAAGTTGGCAGCTATCATGGTAAGCGAGTTTGTATAGACTACCTGACTGAGCGGCTGCTGTTAACTTGGTTATAGGAGCATCTGAGACTGGCACACCAATAGTAGCCATATTCAACATCTCAGCACGCCCACTCACAGAGTTGATTCCCCTTTCTTGCTTCCCAGGCACCGTGCCATCTCTGCATTACGTTGTACGGGCCCACGCCACAGGAAAGGCATCTGCGCCGATGAAGCTTGATGATCCGACTTCGCTCATTGTTGGATCTTTGGACGTCCGCGGATACGAGATTTTCACAGCTTTCCAGGCTGTACCTCTCAACGGTCACAAATATGGGGAAATATGGGTGGCAAACCTTGGCCTGATTAACAAAATGACTGGCAGCGTAGCCATTGTAGCCAGCAGTATCAGCATGAAAGAGAACGGAAGATTGTCTGTTGCTGTCAAGTTGAAGGCCCTAGGAGTATTTGGTCAGTAGAAGAGGGTCGATTCCCGAACTAGAAGATGTTTGCTGACTCAAGAAATTCTCAGGAATTTATATCTCTACATTACCGAATATGACACTCCAAGAAGATTTCATTGTAACTCTCCAAGACCAGGCCGTCCCGGTAGAAACTGTGGGTGTATCACAAAGCGACCAGCATGTACTTGAGATAAACATTGAAAAGGCTTGGAAGGATATGAAGCTGGAGCCTGGCCGATTGGACGAAGTTGAAATCAAGGTCAGCTTTGCGGGCTAGCTTAGTGTATTCACTTTCCATTCGTATTGCACAAAGTAACTCGATTAGATCTACGAATGCCTCTGATCTCCAGCCAGATCTCAGTGGCAGCGTCCTATTGCCCTTAGCATAGATAGATAGCACTAACATCTTTCTTCTAACTCCGTACGCCATAATCCTTCACCAAAAATGTATCCCCCTGAAATTAGGAATTTTATATCCTCTATTTGCATCGCTTCTCGACAATGCCAACTCCGTTTTCTTCATACTCCTTTTTGGATATCCACATTTGGTGGAAAGTTCCCAAGCTAGCAAGAATGCTTCCACCAATCCAGGCACCGAATCTACGCTCGCTTGACAGACCTGCAGCGTGGATCTTGATCTTCAGCCCGGGATACATCGCCGTCAACTCGTTATTTAGACGGTCGTTGAAGCCATTGATCAAACTTGTGCTGCCCGTAACAACAACGTTGGCGAGAAGGTTGCCTCGAAGGTCAACGTCAATAGCGTTGAGGGCGGAGCGAATAAGCTCGGGGATGGTCTGGGCCTTGGTGAGGCGCTCCGACTCCGGGACAGGGTATCCAGCGTTTTCGTCCCACATGCCCTCAGCTACCTTGAATCGCTGCTCGCGCCACATCTGGTTGTAACCATCAGGCATCTCAAACACACGGCCAGGCTGAGATTTGATGTACTCCTCGTTTCCGGCGGCACCGTATCTTCCAGGCCCACGCCAAACCTCAACGACAGACTCCTTGAACTCGGTCAAGAGCCGCTCTTCTTCAAATGCTCGATAAGAGTCGTGGATCTTGTAGGGAAATTCGCGTAGTCGCGCTTGGGCAGGGGCGAGAGCATCCACAGGAGTCTTGTTCTCGACCATGAATGTCGGAATCAAGTCAACTTTCGGCTCGGAAGTTTCCCACATGTTGCGGATCTGCGAAGACAGCCATAAACCACCCGCGGGTGATCGCTGGATAGATCTCTTCAAAACCATGCCATCATGGATAGCTGTAACGGAGGTATTGGCACCGCCAACGTCGATGACAAGAGCAGTGGCCTTTCCAGCAGCGAATGACGACAGAACGGGAGTCCGGCTTAGCCAGAAGGCGGGGGTTCCCCAGCTCTCCATGCTGAGCTCGATGGCCTTTTCACGTGCCTTGGGCGAGTTCCACGGAGCTTCTGTCATCAACAAAGGATACTCCTCTAGAGCCTTCTCCATCGCCTCGACTTCTTCCATCGCGACATCTCCTTCGCCGTCCTGCTCCTTCACGTCGTCGTTCAGCTTATTCTTCGATGGCGGTGTCTGTCGCTCGGGCTGCAGGCGCTTAACCAGCATGAATTCCCACATCTTGGCTGCCACATCCCAGTCCTCTACAACGCTGTCCTTATTCATGTAGTTGCGGACCTCGAAGTCGCTGCGTGGGATGATGCACTCATCGCCGAATAGATCTCGGGGAGGGTCGCTGGTGACATGGCCGTAGAACGATGGCAGGATTGACTTGGGGACATCTTCGCCAGCGAAGCCTGCTCGCGTGTTGCAGTAGCCGGGATCAAGAACGAGTGCAGAGACCTCATCTACACATTTCATTAGCTTACGTTACTTCCAATCCCCGTGCAGCGCATCGATTCGCCCTGCCCAGACAGTGACAAACGAACCTCCACCGTAGATGTCGGTTGGCTGAGCCGACGTGGGCAAAGGCTGCTGGGCCATGATTGCGATGCTCGTGGTAAGGCAGCGGCTGTGGGCGGGCCAATTCGTAGAGATCGCGCAAGAAGCTCCAATGCCGACCTGATTTGGTGCGAAATGACACGCGTATAAGCAAGAAGCAGTAGTTGGAGATACTGAGGAATGGCGCGTCGGAATAAATTTCAGCCTGGCCTTGGTGGTGAGCTTAGCAGGAAGGCTAGCCAGTGAGCTGCATGCAATTGGCGGGGTGTCTCCAATTACGGGGGAGGCGCCAGTGTGCACGGGAAAAAAAAGAAGAAAAAACTAATAAATAGCCCACACTGTCCGTTTGAGGCACAAATTTCCATCCTTCAAAGCACTGGTGTCTGGATTGCTGGGTGCGCATCTGCGTTTCTTGCACTGAGGCATATATTCCAGTGCCGTCGCTATGTTTGTAAGTTATTCTGCATGCTTTCTTTTGTCAATTGTTATCATGATGAATCCGCATTCTCGCTTCAGAACCGCTGCGATTGAAACAGCTCTGCTGTTGGAGATAAATAACCTGCCTTTTCCTGATCACCATAACATACTGCCATAATTTTACACAATCCGCTTGCTCTATGGTGGCAATAGCTGACAATCGTCGCTTAGAAGAGATGAGATCCGCCAGCTGCATAAGACTGGCGCGCCAGTCTGCTGCGTTGAATGGTAGCTCAAGGTCTTTCGGGCCCAGAGCTGCTCTTTCAACTGCACCATGGGGTTGGGCGCCCCCTTCATTGCGCCTTGAGTCTGCAAACAGACAGGCAGTCCGAGCTTTCTCTACCAAACCTGGAATTCACATCAATGAATCTTCGAGGTTTGCAAAAGGGGAGCAGGAAGAGCAGGATGAAGATGGCATCTCGCCATTCAAGAGACATCGAAGGAAAGAACTACAAGAGGATCAAAGGAGCGAAAATCCGCTATACCCTGAGGCTTATCCTCGACTAGAATCGTCATCTATTAGGAAGAGCGTCCCTGAGTTTCTGCAAGAATCCCAAGATGAGCTTTCGAATGAGCTCGTCACTTTGTCTGGGCGAATTCGATCAAAGCGAGTTGTGGGAAATTCTCTCATCTTCCTCGACATAACCAATGAATTTCAAAAAGTCCAAATCATGATCAACAAAAGCAAAGTTGCCTCAGAGCAGCAATCTCGTGTTCACAAATTCCGCCTTCTTAAAAATCTGATCCAAGTTGGAGACCATATATGTAGGCCAATTAAGCTCCTCTTATCCCTCTGCAAGGGCTAACCGATTGGTAGCGGTTACTGGTATTGCCACTCGTACAAATACAGGGCAGCTTTCCCTAGAGGCTCGAGAGCTGCCTGAGCTCCTCTCTCCATCTATGGAACAAGTTCCAGAGAAGCTCACGGACCCCAAGACAAAAATGCAAGAGCGCCATGTCGATATGCTAGTGAATCGAGACGTCGTCGACATCCTAAGATTACGATCCGAAATCATGAAGCAGATCCGGGATCACTTCCACTCCAAGCGATTCCTCGAATTCCAGACGCCAATTCTTGCTGAGAACGCCGGTGGTGCGGTTGCACGGCCATTTGTAACACGAGCCACAGAGTTCCGAGGCAAAGACCTTGCACTCAGGATAGCGCCCGAGTTATGGCTAAAGCGTCTGGTCGTCGGTGGCGTGGACAAAGTCTTTGAGATGGGTCCTGCTTTCCGAAATGAAGGTGTCGATGCCACTCATAATCCGGAATTCACAATGTGTGAATTCTACAGTGCTTATACCAACCTACCTGACCTCATCAAGGAGACAGAAGAGTTGATATATACTCTTGCAAAGCACTCTCAAGAGCTGATTTCTACGCAACTTACTACCCTGCCGCCTATCGACCTCAGCAAGTTCACTAGGCCGTTCAAGCAGGTGGAATTTATACCCGCTTTGGAGGAAGCTATCGGGGTTCGCTTCCCAAAGCTTACAGCAGAAGATGGCGCTCTTCCCGAACTCCTCGCCGTTCTGAAGCTCTCAGGCGTTGAGATTCCTGGAGAGGTGCCAACATCTTTACCAAAGCTCCTTGATCGACTCGCCGCGACTTATATAGAGCCCATGTCCTTCACAGAGCCGATCTTTATCACAAATCACCCCGCCTGCATGTCTCCGCTGGCAAAGAGCTTCCTCTGCCCCAAGACTTATCAGCTAGTTTCCGCTCGTGCGGAGCTCTTCATCGGCGGTCGAGAACTCGCCAACATGTATGAGGAGGAGAACAACCCGGAAGAGCAGCAACGAAAACTGGCCGTCCACCGCAGCCTTGTGAACAAACCTGACGGCACTGTAGGATTCGCAGAGCAGCCGGCCTTGGATACCGATGCTGAGAAGGCTACCTCGGAGCCTGTTGAAGAAGATGAGTGGGAAGCCTCCCCTCTTGATCAGAGCTACGTCAAGGCTCTCGACTATGGCCTTCCCCCCACTGGTGGTTGGGGATGTGGTGTCGAGCGTCTAGTGATGCTCTTTTCGGGCGCCAACCGTATCAGCGACTGCTTGAGCTTTGGCACGCTACGAAATGTGGTTGGATTGTCAGCTGATGAGAAAGCTAATGAGAAATAAGATGCTACGATTTTCCTCATGAATAGATTATGAGATAACTGTGGGCTGTATAGATATATGTATAAATAAAAATATGTCTTCTTCGTTAAGACACATGTACAATAGAACAAGGGCCATATAGATAGCTCCAAAAACTGAAAATTGCCATACAATGCCACGTCTAGACTGTGTATATTGGATATCGTGAAATCTAGTCATCAAATCCGCCCCATTCACCACCCCCATCGCCCTTGCCCTTGCCATTACTATCGTCTTCAGCCTCCATCTTCCTCTTCTTGCTTCCTTCAATGGCACCCTTCCTGTTATGCTCCTTGCGTCGCTCATATCCACTCCGGGATGTAATCTGGGCCTTGTTTCCGCTCCTCCTTGACTCCACGCCCCTTTCTTTGAGCTTCTTCCTGTCCTCCTTGCCGACGTTGGGCAGAGCATCAAGCAGCCATTTCTGAACTGAAGATTCCTCTACTGTCTTGCCTGCCTGCTTCTCGCTTTCAGCAATGACATTAGCCACCGTCTTGACAAAGGGAATATCCTCCTTCGTGTAGAAAGTAACGGCAATGCCGCCCTCACGACCAGCTCGTCCTGTTCTTCCTGCTCGGTGCACATAAGCGGCACTCGATCCGGGTACATCGTAGTTCAGGACTCCATTGACACCAGCAAAGTCAACACCTCGAGCCAGAACGTCGGTGGTAATGAGAACCCAAATCTCTCCAGATCGGAATTTGCGCATGATGGCGGCTCGGGCTGCATCAGGAAGACCACTATGCAGAGCAGCTATTCTAGATGAACCGCCCGCCTCGAGGGGGATATCGTACTTGAGTTCCTCTTGCAAAGCCGTAGCTCGTTCAATCGTCTGTGTGAAGACGAGGAAAGGCGGTCGCAGCGGCGGCCCTGAGTCGATGCTTGATGTAGGCCGTAAGAGCTGTCGCAGGCCGAGAAGCTTTCCCTGCTCGCTGGCCGTGTAAATCAATCTATGCACGATATTCGGGACAGCAGTATCCTTCAGGCCGACAACCAACCGAACCAACGGTCTTTGGGAAAGGCCCAGAGACTCGGCTCGCGACGCCAGCTTTTCAGTAACCAGCGTCTCGATGTTGGAACCCATTGTTGCAGACCAGAATGAGAGCCGCAGCTCTGAGCTGCTGCAGGCATTCCAGATACCAAGGGTCTGTTCGCGGAACAATGGGTCGAGAAGGACATCTGCTTCGTCCAATATCAGATCACGAACAGTTGGGAGGACTTTCTGTGTGCTCGTCGATCCAGACGTCAGGAAGTTGAGTAGCAAAAGAGGCGTTGTGATCAAGATATCCACTTTTGACACGACTTTAGGCTTCCTGCTCTTTTCCTTCTTCTCGTTCTCTTCTTCCTCTTCGTCATATTCATCTTCTTCCTCATCTTCTGATTCCTCCGGCTTCTCTACCTCATCATCTGAGTCACCTTCGCCAATATCCTGGCTTTCAGCAGCAAGAATCATGCCCTTTCTCATTCCAACAATTTTGATTCCAGTTCCCTTCACCAGCTGGTTTCCAACATTGACAATCTGATACGCAAGCTCTCGAGTCGGCACAATCACAATAGCTTCGAGTTCATGAATGCCATGCAGCTTCTCCTGCGCTCTCCTCCTCATGATATTATTGATCGTCGGAACGAGGAAGCTGATCGTCTTTCCACTTCCCGTCGGCGCCACAGCCAGCAAATCAATTCCATTCTCCAGCCCTTCTTCGCCTTTTAGCGCCAGATCAGGCCGGATCAGCAACGGCATGCTGCCCATCTGAACCTCTGTCGGCACACGGTAGCCCTGGTATGAAAGGTTTTCAGCCACTCTGCGTGATAGGTTGTATGTGCTTCGCAATTGGCCAAACGACACCAATGGCTGCGGATTCAGCTGCGGCGGCTTCTTGTCCTTCTTCACCTCAACGACGGCCTTCTTCTTCTTCGGCTTCTTGACTTTGTGCTGCTCCTCCCGTTTGCCCAGCAGCGTAACTTTCAATCGATGCGACCGCAGCAACTGGCGACACTCCTCGGCACTCAACAGCTTCGCCTCTGCCTCAGCATCGGGGCTCGCCGCTCGCTTGGCCTTGTTCGACTCGGCCATTTTGGCAGGTTTCGATTCCGCAACGTCCTTCGGCGCAAAGAAGTCGACTTCGGGCAGCACTTCAGGAATCTTGCTCTCGGGCTCTTCGACATCGCGCTTTCTTTTTTGGCCGCGAACTTCGTCGTGGTAGAGCTGCGGGTTGGTTTTTGTTCCAGAAGAGGGCAGTTTGCCCACTGCGCTGCCGCCCGACAGCGAAGTCTTTGCGCTTTTCTTGGTACCGCGCGACAGTACTTTGAGGATATCCATCTTGAGGGAGGGCGCAGCAAAATCCGGCAGTCTGCGCCTGATTTTTCCTTAGTGCTGAGGCTGGAGATGAGGGCTGAAGTTTTTGGTCGACACAAACTTGTATGTGTGCAATAGCACTAGAAATTTTGTAGCTCAGCCGTGCAACTTTTTTTCCTGCAAGGCTGTAGTGGGGAATGCCGCTATAGATGGACCTTGGCGCGCTAAACCGTAGCAGCTTCAAGTTTATAGACTAGCATCTAAGTAAGGTCTATGAAGATGAAATATCGTCATTCATTTGCTCTGGCGTCTGTTTAAAGAATAGAATTCAACCAGGTGAGCAAGGTAGGTAGGAAATTATGGAGCTTGTAAATGGTATGTGCCAATGGCATCATTTTATTGCTCATGCCAAACGAATTCATCATTGGTATACAGCCGTACCTACTATAGGTATATCTAAGTGTCAATATCAATCCTCCAGCCGCTTGTCTTTCAAAAACGCCGCAATAGATAATCATACAAATCAGTCCCAGTTCGCTTCGAAGTAGCTTCTGTCAGATCCCGTCATATCTCCTCATCGCTATCGGACGCATCCCTGCCCTCTCCATACAACACCTCACAGACTCCCGCCAATGGAACATCCAGCACCGCATCAGTTCCCTCGTTCCAAATCTCCCTCCATCTCAGCCTCCCATTGCTTTCGCATTTCTTTTCCCTCTTGTTGCTCCCCTTCAGCCTCCCCTTCGAATCAATCATCGCCAGCGCCCCCGCCCCGTCCACAATCGTCTCCACGCTCGTCATCGGCACCGTCAAGATCTCCAGATTGTACGCCGCCAGCGCCACGTAGATGTAGACCACCGTCATCACCAGGAACGCCGGCACTGCCAGCGCCCACCAGCGGTCTGGATAGTAGAAGATGCCCAGCGCGTGCAGGAACGGCGCCGGGAGGTAGCTCCAAAGCAGGTACATGAGGAATATCAGGCTGCTGAACAGGTACAGCACGAAGCCGTAGTACTCGTACGTCGGCACCTTGGGCGCCGTGCGCGGCACGGGAGCGATGTCGTCGTCTGAGGCATCTGGAGTCGTCGGGCGCGAGGGCCGTAGGAGCGACGTTAGAGATGGTGATGGGGGCAGAGGCGTGGGCGGTCGGCCATAGAATGGAGGCGCGAAGTAGTTCTGCGACAGAGGCGGCGGCGGCGATTCCTGGTCGGAGGAGCCTGAAGACAGGTTGTCGGAGATGTATTCGCCATCAGATCCGTCCACGTCTGAGCCAGACATGGTGGGGTTATATGCGGCCAAGCGAGGGCCGTGGAGGTGCTTTGCTTAAATTGTTGTAGTTGGCAAGTATACAGCAAAGTGACGGAGGCTAGCATCCCGCGTTATTGTAGAAGGCCCCACGCCACTATTTTACAGCGGCTTGAGGCAATGATAGTTTGTAAGACAGCACCGCAAAAGTTTTCAACCACATAGAATGAGTATTATCAAGCCAGGTAGAGTAATTCATAAGCTTCATATCTCTTGTCTATCCCTATCCCAAAAGGAAAAGAATAACAATGGCTACTTATCTCAATTCGCCATGATCCATAACACACAACCCGCCATTTGCTTTGCTTGCTAGCATGTACATACACAGATAATATACACCTATAACTTGTTCCATCACATATGACTTCTTCCATCAATAGGGCACTTGTAATCCAGATCCCTTGGTAAGATGCCATTCTCTTGCTTCTCTTGTAACGCATCCAGACATGTCTGGTGGTAGATATGCCGACAGGCTAGCACGACTAGCGGTCCTAGCAGCTGATCCTTATTAGAATTTCCAGCATATTGCTCGAGCAGCATGCTTGAGGGCCGCATATCCAAGCTCTTGCCCTTGCTCCGACGATCCGTGATTCTTGCATGGCCTTTGGCTCGCTCTGCAACTTGATTCTGCCTCTGCTTTCTCGCCGCATCTTCGAGGGCTTGCTTGCCTTCCCAGGCCTCAAAAACAGAAGTACCCGCAAGGCCCGGACCCCAGACTCTTTTGCCGCAAGCCTCACAGGTAGAGCCTCGAGGCCTCCATCCACGTTGTCTAAGCTCAACAGATGCGTTGACGTTTGTGAACAGGCTTCGTTCTATAAGACGATTTGACAGACGGAGAATAGACTCTTCGTAAGCATATGCTGAAAAGATAGACGCAAGCACGCTACGGAGGTCTGCCAAGCTTGGAGACGATGCTGCGACCTTGGTGAGGAACGATCTCAATACTCGCAAGAAGGAGAGGTTAGACGCAGGGTTTGAGAAAGCAACAGGGCCTAGCTGGCCATTTGCTTGATTCGAAGCTTGACTTGAAGTGGAAACAAGCAATGAAGTAAATGTGTGCTGTACAAGCGATCGTAGCTTTGCCAAAAGTTTCTCTTCATCAAGCGCATGTTCGTTGGCAACAGCCTGTATAGATGGAGACAATTTTTGAGTTACCTGCACACAGGCAATAATAAGACTCAGCCAGAGAGTTTCATCTGCGGACAAGTTTTCCTGGGCAGTCTTATTATTCTTCGATACCACGCTAGTTCTTCGTGGTGCCTTTGTCTGTTCCTGACACAGCCAAATCCCAACATGGACGTACTTTTGCAGACTCTCCAGAAGGGCTTCAGCCGACGGTTGCAGAGAAAGCGATCTATCGTCCTCTCCATCTTTCGTGTTATGCGATCGCAAAAGACCTTCCATGGCGGATTCGAGGGTTCCCAGGTGTCGTACTAATCGCTCCATAGCATCGTTGACTTGTCCCGCATTGGCCATGAGCACTACAGCAGCGTCCACCACACCGGTTTCTTCCATTATGGGCAATAAATTGCCTAACTGAAGGTCGACCGACTGAACGAGCCCAATGTAGTCCGAAACGTGCTGTGGATCAAACTTACACATGAGCTGAACATATTGTTCGACAAGATACCGATCAAGTGTTGGCTGCTCATCCGCTAACGGGTCTTCTGGCTCCAGCAGAGTTTTTAAATACGCATGTTGTAGTTCAGGAGCGTCGGCGGCAGAATTCAAAATATGTTGATGCAGCTCCGTTACCTGTGATGCAAGCGTCGAGGCTGAACGCTCGGGGCTCAGCTCAAGCAAGTCCTTTGCATGATTTTCGATAACTTCCAAGACCTCCTGTCTTTGCCGTTGGCTGAGTTCGCTATGAGATCGTAAACATTCCGCAATGCAGTCAAATACCAAATCTTGGTCTTCTGCATCTTCAAAATATGTTTGCACAAGCTTTCCATATTGTTTATCGACTTTGTATACTCTCTTCAGAATTCGATAAAAGCCAGCCTGTTTAAGCAATGGCATCAATGCGGACATGTCCGAAGGATGATAAACTGATAGCAAATATTCAGCGCTCAGCTGCGCGTCCTCAGCAAGATCCGGACCAGGGTAATTGCATAGGCCTGTGAGGACATTTGACAAAGTCGTGCCTGAGAACAGCAGATATTGAGGAAATTTGGGGAGATTTCGAGCAATAAACATGTCGAGATATATCGTGTCTGCTGGAGCAAAATCCGATGGGTTCATTACATCGAGCAAGATGGATAAAATGTACTGTCGATTGATTGTCAAGCCAAAGATCTGTTCTTCGGGCATGTCCATTTTGGAACCGCTTCCGCTGGGGTGTTTGTCAGAAGAATCGTTTAGAAACGAGTCTTCAAACGCTTCATTTAAAGCACTGAGAAAACTAGGGGCATCAAATTTGAGAATCATTCTCAGGTATGGAAATGTAGGCTCTGGTTCCCCGTTAATCCTGGTGAGAAACTCCTTGCCGCTGCCTTTAGGCCATGAAATAGTTTTCCCAGAAAAATAGAACCAGTAAATCTCTGCCTTGGCCTTATGAGCTATCTCTTCGTCCATTATCTCTCCGCTTGGGTAAATTCGCCCCGTGAGGATGTAGGAGAGATAGGGGAATATTTTGACCGCATTAACGCCGTAATAGTCATCGCTCGTGCTACCAGCCATAAAATCCCCATTAGACATCAAAGGGACTAATAAGTTGAGCAGGTCGATCATCGGAGTAATGTAATCTTGCAAAGCTTGATTCCAGACGTAGGTAAGCGCATCGTATAGATTGTGTTGCTTACAGAGAATGGTGAGCTGATCCAGATCTAGAGTTGCCGTCTCCATGTGACAAATCATCTCCTCAAGCCTGCTCTCCCACCCTTTGACGACATAATAATTTACCATATCCTTAACCACTGTAGGTGGAACGATTGTAATCGTTTGGTCAAGGATATAAGGCTCAAGTGTTTCGAGGAATATGCCTTCAGCATCAGCATCGCTATACCATTCGTACAACTCTTCAAACAGAAACTCAACATTGCCAACAGTTTGGCAAGCCACAAAACACGTTTCAGCGAGTTGCTTCAAATGGTCATCATCCACAGTTGTCTTATGCTTTTGCCTTTGCGTAAAGGCATACTTTAGAGAAGCGCTAGTTATCTCCATTATTTTGTCGCGAACCATGTTATGTCTTAGGTCAGTATCGTCAGGGAGTCCAACAGTCAGCTTGTTGGCATCACCAGTGTAGTATGAGGTAGCAAGCTGAATAGCCCCTATATAGTCACCATGCTCCATTGTGGCAATCAGTCGGTCTGCCCAATTTGATAATGCGCCTATAGACACATCGTTGAAACCTAGGAGGAACAATCTCCCTTTGTATGCTTTGAAACTCATATAAAAGGCGTCGGCTACAACCCCATGCATGGATACATCATTTTCGTCTAGGTTTTCCACAAGAGTGTGTAGTTGTGTGGAGAAAAGGTCAGTGTGATAGATGTATCTCTCCAATAGATCAAACGCTTCCGTCATGCGCATGGTTCTGTCCTCTAGGACAATCAGTCTTTGAGAGATTGTCAAGACTGTCAATACAGAGCGACTAAGCCACTGCACAGCAGCAATGGACTCCTCACATTTCCACCTGCTTCGAGCTTTAAACCTCAACGAAGGTGGCTGATCACTGTCATCTCCGGGAATCTCTTCCACGTCTAGCACTGTAAGAACGTTAGACCAACAATATGCTAGTTTTGCTTTCGAGATGGTAGATCCAGTGTGTGAGTCTGCAACTTTAAGATGTACAGCAGGAAACCAAGCTAAACAGCCTGTCATTGCGCTGTGAGCCGGAACATCCTTAGGTCGTGCCGACTTGTGTTGCGTCTGAGCAACTGGGGTCGTGGAAACAATGACAAGTAAATAAGGAGTAAGCATAGCAGTCAATCCCATCTTGTCTGTCGCACGTTCAATGTTTCCCAGTGGCAGAGGCGCAAAGGCTAGGACGGTGCTGGGCTTTATTGTTTTGCCTGGAGGCATTGGCGCATTGGGATACCGACCCAATATCCTGGTGGTCTTGACCGTTCTGCCTAGTGGCCCAGTACCTCTGGTGGCAAGATGGGAGAAGGCCATACCGTGGTCATCTGCGGATACAAGAGCTGTGTGCCGGGTCCCCAGAAACCCTATATGAATAACAGACGCCTCTGGCACATGACCATCCACTGTCCTGTTTTGTACTTGGGAATCATCCAGATGCGGGATTGTCAGGAAAGGCCGTGAAGGCCGTGTTGTATCCCAAGTGAAGATGCTTCCGTTAGAATGGCCACCAGCTATAGTTGTATGGTCTGCTGATATAGCAAGGGCAGTGATTGGTCCAGATTCAACAGCTATCAAAATCAGCTATGCACACTTATAGGTCTTTACAGAACATACCTTTGGTTCCAGGGCCAATGATCAGCTTTAGGTTTTGGCTATAATCAAACATTAATATTATGCCTTTGGAGGTTCCCAGGAAAATTGAAGCGGATACAGCAAGACAGGTAGGTGATCCAAAATTCCGCTTCCCTGATTCTGAGAACGCATAGCTATTCAGCTTCTTCAGCCTTGTCCACCTTACAATTTCCCATGGAGGCGATGGAGTATCCGTATCGGCCTGATCTAAAGGAAAATTGGAGCTGTAGGAGGCATGGCGGCTATGGCTGGCCGCAAATGCAGGAGACGATGGACGAGGGCTGAGGGCATTAAAGGAAGATATGCGGGATTGGAATCGTCGATCAAAGGGTCGGAAGGACGGCGTCGGGCTGCCAAATCCCGAACGGGAGGCAGCCGTTGGCAGCACACTGCTGCTTGGAGAGGATACACGCGAGCCCTATGCCTGTCAGGCCGTTTGTCGAATCATACAGAGAGCATCACGTACCTGAACCGAGGGAGAGTCTCCAGCTGCAGAGGTGACAGACTCAATGGGACTCCCTACTCTCCGCGGGATCGCATCAATGGAGCTTGCGTCCGCCGATGTTAATTCAGAAATGTCCCCATTTTGAGCAGATGCTTCTACAACTGTGGCATCTACAGTGTGCTTCTCCTCCTCCAAATCCACAGAGCTGGGGTCTTCTGGTATATCTTGCTCCTCGAGCTGGGGGACATCGGCGTCGTCATCGTTTTCTACTGCAGGACTTGGGTTTTCGTAGTCCGCCACTCGCTCTCCGTTGGGAGATGCGTCTTCAGGATCAGACATTGTACCGCAAATTCCATCACATTGTCCCACATCCAGCGCGTCTTCGGGAGGGTGCGTATGTCTCGGTGTCGTGCGAAGGCGCCGGCAGGCAGCTTGAGGATAAGAGGGGCCAAGCCAGGGTCGGCGGCTCAGCTGTCGCAAGCTCACGAACTACAGATCTCAAGCGATACGGCCTCTCATTGCCTCACGCGGGCACAGCATCAATCTATAGCTCTTGATCGTGAGATCAAAAAAAGAGCTAATTAGATCTCCAAGGCTGCAGTACCTCGTACAGCTTCCCCATCCCGCAGGCGTCCGCGTATGCACATGCATGCGAACTGTTCCGAAGATTCTCCGGCGCAGCGATCCAGAGTGACGTACTGCTGGCAGATTCTATGCACTACAGACAGGGTTGGTACAGACACGGCGGGGTGCCTTGGAGGGGCTGCTGCTAGAAGTGTATATACCAATTTGCAGGTGTTTGTTTGAGTGATAACCTACTACTACCGAATGTACTGCCTTTGTGTCCAGAACCTTATCAGCAGGTAGAGAGTTTCCCAAGTATAAGGTTCTAATATACCAAATTTGTCCCAATCCGGCACTGCCATGGCGTATTCACTTCTGCATATTTCGCACCAATTGTGGGGGTCAATTAAAGAACATCTGGATGTGCGGCCAATGTGACAGGTGAGAGTTCACACACACCAACTCACGGGAATATTCCCGGTCAAACTACCTAACAAAGCCCTTTTGCCTGGACAATAACACATGTGCTTGCATACGATGAAGTCTGCTGTGAGTGGGCGCCATCACAACCCACAGTTTCAATGCCTACAGAATAACTCTTCTCTTTGGCCAAATACTGCAGGGTAATTGATGTGTAAATTCTGGCGGCTGCTTAGATATCCAGCAGTACCTAGCACCAGGTACCACATAGCCATGAAATTTTAGAGGCCCCGCGCTGAAGCCGCTGCCCCTCCTAAAGTCGGACCCTGTAGCGTGGAAAGCATAAGTAGAAAAAATTCAGACGGTCCGCTTTAAATTTTTTTTTTCTTCTTCTTTCCTACGGGAAGAAGCGCCGTATCAACTCCAAACAGTCGATCAAGTTATCCTGATTTGATTGATCCTTCGTCTTCAACCTCGCTCTTTGTCTGTCATCTTTTCTTATTTCAAAAATTTCATCTGAAAAAATGGCCGCCATCAACGGTTCTGCCAAGATCCTCGACCACACCACTGCTCTGCAGGTGCTGGAAGAGTACAAGACTCGTGATGGCCTCGACAGACAGGAGCTCATGGACACGGCCAAGCACGGTGGCCTGACCTACAATGACTTCCTTATTCTCCCTGGCTACATTGGCTTCCCTGCGTCAGAGGTGACCCTCGACTCTGCCATCACCAAGCGCATCACACTCAAGACTCCCTTCGTCTCTTCGCCCATGGACACAGTCACTGAGCACGAGATGGCCATCCACATGGCTCTCCAGGGTGGTCTGGGTGTTATCCACCACAACTGCTCTCCTGATGCTCAGGCCGACATGGTCCGCAAGGTCAAGCGTTACGAGAACGGTTTCATTCTTGACCCCGTTGTCATTACCCGCGACACCACAGTTGGCGAGGCTATCGCTCTCAAGGAGAAATGGGGCTTCGGTGGTTTCCCAGTTACAGGTAAGAAAATTTTTCACACATTCACCCAATCACTTCATCTACTGCATTACGTGATTATAAACCTTTTTAAATTATAACTTTCGTTCCACCAAAAGACCTTTGTCCTGAGGACCACCTATACTATGACCTGCACATGTTATCTGCCCATTAATATGCAACTGAAGCAAATTGGCGACTTGGTTACTAATTCAGGCATGCAGAGGACGGAAAGATCGGCTCAAAGCTCCTCGGTATTGTCACCAATCGAGACATCCAGTTCGAAGATGACCACAGCGCACCTGTCTCCAAGGTCATGGTCAACGATCTCATCACTGCTCCCAATGGCGTTACCCTGACCGAGGCGAACAAAATCCTGTCCCAGTCCAAGAAGGGCAAGCTCCCCATTGTCGACAAGGACTTTAACCTGGTTGCCATGATTTCTCGCTCTGACCTGACCAAGAACCAGCACTTCCCGCTGGCTTCTAAGCTTCCCCACAGCAAGCAGCTTCTCTGCGCTGCTGCCATTGGCACCCGGCCTGAGGATAAGATCCGTCTGCAGAAGCTTGTCGAGGCTGGTCTTGACGTTGTTATCCTTGATAGCTCCCAAGGTAACAGCATGTATCAGGTGGAGATGATCAAGTGGACCAAGGCTCAATTCCCTGATCTGGATGTCATTGGTGGAAACGTCGTCACCCGAGAGCAGGCCGCCAGCCTCATCGCTGCCGGTGTTGATGGTCTCCGAATTGGTATGGGAAGTGGCTCTGCTTGCATCACTCAGGAGGTCATGGCTGTTGGCCGACCCCAGGCAGCTGCTGTTCACGCAGTCAGCAGCTTCGCTGCCCGCTTTGGCGTTCCTTGCATCGCTGATGGCGGTATCCAAAACGTTGGTCACATTGCCAAGGGCCTTGCTCTTGGTGCTTCCACCATCATGATGGGTGGCCTTTTGGCTGGTACCACTGAGTCCCCCGGTACTTCTTTCGTTTCGCGCGAAGGCAAGCTGGTCAAGGCCTACCGTGGTATGGGTTCCATTGATGCTATGCAGGACAAGAAGGCTGGTGGTGGCGGCAAGGACAGCCAGAAGAGCAACGCCGGTACTGCTCGTTACTTCTCTGAAGGCGACAGTGTCTTGGTTGCTCAGGGTGTCGCTGGTGCCGTGGCTCACCGAGGGTAAGTCAAAGACGATAAACGCTCACTCTATAAGAAGGTGCATTTTTAAGGCTAACATATTTTCTAGATCGATTTCCAAATTCGTTCCTTACCTTGCTGCTGGTCTCAAGCACTCTATGCAGGACTGTGGTATGCGCAGTCTCAAGGAGCTGCACGAGTGTGCCGCCAGCGGCGTCTTGCGATTTGAGCTTCGCACTGCCAGCGCTCAGTTGGAGGGTAACGTGAACATGGAGTCATATGAGAAGAAGCTTTATGCATAAATGCGATGATTTGATGAGAAGAATTCTGGATAGGTGTTTTTATACAAAAGGAGAGGGCGGGGAAAAAAAAGGAAAGGGCTGAATCTGATTTCTGGAGTTTGGGTCTAGGCTACTTGTGGTCAGAAGCTTGAAAGATATCGAGTAAACAAAAGACCTCCCATCAAGGTTTAAGAGGCAGGCATGGCGTTTTTCATGACATGAATGATGATTTTATAATTTTAATAAAGAGCGGCTGTCCTCTCGGGGCATGCCAAAATTCTGCGAGACTTTGATTTGCGAGCCATGCTGTGAAATTTTTTTTCTTGCTATATGTGGGTGCTCTGCGAAGCCTTGTATTGAGACTGCACCTCTAGACGGCATTAATTTGCCTCTTGCTTGTATTGAGACCATACATATAGTCTGAATTCATCGCTCAACATGTCTAGTCTAAAACATTCTAATTCCCATCCTCCCGTTCCAACTCCCCATCCACAAGCCCCTCCGAACCGCCACGTGCCGTCTCACGACTCAGAATCACATAATCAGGGCGCACAACTTTGCCGCCTCTTAGCACGCGATCCCTAGGAGAAAAATCATCTTTGGTGAAGCCAATCCTTTCGTAAAACCGAAGGCCGTTGGGGTTGCTGATGAAGCATGTAAGCATAACCTTTTTGGTGGAAGGGATGTTTTCTGCGATGGTGATGAGGAAGTTCATGAGGTGCTTGCCGAGACCGGAGCTAATCAGGTGGAAGATGAAATAGTTAGCTTTTCATGTTACTATTACTATCCAGGTTGTGACATGTCCTTTTATAGAAACAGTACACGCAAAACAATGCTGTTTAAAAAAAAAAAAAAAAAAAAAAAAAAAAAAAAAAAAAAAAAAAAAAGGTAAACGACTTACCCCTGTAGGTCAGGTAACAAATGCACCTCATAGCAGTACAGCACAGGCTCGTGATTCTCAAATGTAGGCATCAGTGATGTAAACCCTTGAACTGTGCCGCTTTCGTCTTTGACCAGGATATATCGCAAGTCCGGCGACTTCATCTCCTTCTTTTTCATGGCGGGATGCCATCCTACCGAGGCGCTCTTATAGTCCTCTCCGCTGGTAGACTCGATGATGTCGAAGCAAGCCTTGAAGTCGTCTTTGCTGAGACTATGCGGTGATAGAAGCTCAAGGGAGTAGCTCTGTTTTGTGAGGGGATGCGTCCATAATGTCCATCCTTGGCTACGAGAAATGGGATAATTTATCGAGTTAGAACATTTTGCTGAAAATCCTCATAGATAAAGGGGGTGGGGGGTTAATATAGAATAGAAGCTGCTGCTTCAACCATATACTTCGTAGGGCAATGTATTATCTGTACCTTGGCTTTAAATAATCCCTGATAAACTCTTCGTCTGTCTTATCGTTGGCCGTAGCAATTGGGCTCGTTTTTGAAGATTTTCTGGCCTTTCCTGCAACTTTAGCTGGTTGTTCTTCAGCCATTGTGTGGAAACTCTGCCTTTATTTAAACCGGAAGAGTATGTAGTATGAAGAGAGATGTGCCTTCAATACAGGGCCAGAGATCCTTTTTCCGACTATCTTATCTTAGCCACGAAAAGTTTCAAAGAGCACCAGTTGTAAAACGTCACAGAAGAATTAAATCAACAAAATTTCAGCCAAAGCAACAAATCCAGCTGCCGTCAAATCGTCTAGGCTTTGACCCATCTCAAAGCCCATAAAGGTCGGTGTACTTCGCCATCAAGAAGTCATCAACACCACTATCCGAGGTTTGGCCGGCTCAAGCCCTTTTGGCTTGCAACATATCGCCAACTTTTTCGACTTATTAATTCGCCAGAAAAAAAAGTCCATACTTCCTCTTCTTTTCCTTTTCCTTCCTTTTCTTGTACTATAATCCATCCTTGGTCCATGAATAATCCTTAATGATTCCCGGCATCCGCCTGCTGCATCTCAGCCGTGGCTATGCCACCAAACGGCCGGCCTCTCGGCTCAAGCCAACGATAAGTCTTGATCACGTATACCACCATATTTATAATGCATCCCAAGGTACGATTAAAGTAGAAAAAAAAACTGACTATTCAAAACTCAGTTTCTCCAACGATCAAGAGCTCTAGCACTATATCGGACCATTTGGCGAAGGACCGGACGCATTGCTGATCCTCAGACGAGAGCTGAGTCTCGCAAATATGCCCGCGATGAGTTTGAGCGGCATCGCAATGTCACAGATATTGTAAGTCAATCCGCTGGCAATCCAATTATTTGCACCAAGAATAAAGGCCCTGCTGACTCAGATCCTCCGCGGATAAGTCTCACATCAGATATCTTTTATCAACAGGCAAGACGGAATGGGAAAGTATGGAGAGGTATATCGGGGGTATGTAACACTACATGAAATGTACATTTATGACGGCAGTTCGGCCGTCTTTGTTCAAGGACGTATATAAAGGCTCTTCCAACGTCAAATCTCACAAAAATTCGCGTCTCTGTTTGGGGCCATCGCCATAATGTCGTCTATCAATTGGCATTTCGCTAGACCCTTTTTTCACTTTATTTTTGTCCGTCGCCCCGTTCGTCGTCACCGTTTATGCGCCAATATTGTACAAAGTTCCCAGCTGTTCCGGATGCCCATATGTCGCCGTCGTCGTCGTCAAAATAAAAAGAACAAAAGTTTGCAATTCGCTTAGCTCTGTCGCTGCTTGTGTCGAGGATTCGCCTTGCAGATGATGTACAGGTATCCGTTGTGTCGCTTTCCGGCCTTTCGTCGAACGACCTGCAGATTTGGTCATTAGCCCACGAACAAGTCCCCCACTGCATGTACCTAGAATTGAAGTTATAAATCCTATTCCAACCTACCTTGCAGTGCTCACACCTCTTCTTGACCGAGCTGTGAACCTTCATGCCCCTCGTCTGCTGCAGGGATCCTGCAATTGCGGGCTTGGACAGCCATCCCATCCAGGAGGAAATCGGGCTTGGTGATGTCGCAAAGCTGCTTGCCGTGAACGGCTTAATAGCCTGTGCAGAGCGTAATAGCCCTGTGGTTATTGAGAACGTGCGCAGTAGGGAAGCCATTGTCGCAAGGTTGGCAGTTCTTAGCTTGCTGGAGGATTAGACGTCGGGCCATTTTTTTGGTACAAGTTTGCGAACTCGCACTGCCGATTGGCTCGTCACGTGGTTTGCCATAATGAGAGCTTCTATATGAAAACTTCTCGCCCACGACGCTACATGTACACAACTATAGCAAGATAGAGGTTGAAAAGAAAAAGAGAGAAAAAGAAAGGAGAAAAAAAGTATACATTTAAATGCAAGAAATATAATGACATGCCTTTCTAACCACTTTCAGCTGCATAAATACAAGTGTCGCCGCTGCAAGTGTTGTGATGATGGTTACAAAAGCGACTATACTTTAGCCTATAAGTCACCTCATTAGGATGCCGCATTCTTGTCTTTTAAACCTCATTGTGAACTATTGCCACCTAGTGGCGTACTTGAAAATATCATACACATTTGTCATACAGATTTCTCGTACATAAAAGCCGCTCCTCGGCGTTTGTAAATGCCCAAAGCCCAAAGTCTCATGTCCTGTGGCTCCTTAGCCAGTTTAGCAAATTTTGGATCGGCAAATTGTGCAAATCCTCGTCTTGGGTGGAAAAGAAAAAAAAAAGACGAAGAATAAAAGATAGAGAAGCTCAAAGAGAAGTTCAAAAAGGAGCTTAGAGACGAACTGGGAAGAACCGAGAAGAACTGAAAGAAGAATTTAATCAAAGGAAAAGGAAAAGCGAGAAAGAGAACCCAGAAAAAGAAAGAGCGGGAAAGCCATTGAAAGAAGAGATGGCTGAAATAAGAGACGAGGCTGTTCACCATTTCCGTTTGACCATCCATTGCGCCGCCTTCAAAGCCGCCTTTTGGTCATAAAAGCACTTCTTTCCATCATCAGTTTTCTTCGGTTGAAGCTCATCTTGATGATCTGGCGCTCCACCATCCATTCGCGTAGAGCCAAATGCGGGAATCCTCTTTCTCTTGTTGCCTGTGCGGTACTGATTTCGAAGTTCGTGGATACCACGACGAAAGACATCCTCTCGAAGAGCTAGAACAACCACAGAATACCACCGTTGCATAGTCTCCGAGTCTTCGGCGACATCTTGAAGACTAGGCAGGCCAGCCAGCGAGTCAAACTGGATCTTATTGTCTCGCATCAATGGCTCGTAATAGGGAGATACCCGGAGCAATCCATCGACAACGAAGGTTAGGAACTGGGGCAATGGACGCTCTGTTTCCGTGGACTTAAGACGAATCAGTCCTGCTCCATCTTCAAAGAGCGGCGCGTCCTCATTGAAGGCCTCTCGATTCCAGTCAGGACATAGCTTGTCTATCAACCGTTTCTTCTGCATTTTCCAATGGTCGCATTCTTCGTCAAGATATAGCTGCAAGTGGCATCCGCCGCAAATTCGTCGGTGTCGTGGCAGACGATTCTTCGAACCAGCTGGGAAAAACTCTTCCAATGTTTCGTATCCACACGAGGAACAACAAAGTAGGGTTTTTGCCATCCGCTTCGTGTAATATTTCGGCCAGTCATCCGCCAAATTTTCATTCAAGGCCAGTCGGATGGGCTTAACGAGGTCATATATTGCTTGTAGCTTCAGATTGCTGCGGGCGGGGTCGTCTTTCTTCACCTCCAGATATCGATAAATAGCATCTAAGAAGCCGAAAATTCCCAACGGAGTGTTTGGAATCTTGGTCAAATACTTTATGAACGCGTGAGCTGGCGAAAAAAGCAGGCCGATGCCCATTGCCTTCGATTTCATGAGAGCCTTGAGAATGATGGCATAGATGCCTCGCTGGGCTATGTCCATCGGCAACGGGCTCCATGACACGCCGTACGTAGCTGCATTCTCGTACTCATATGGCATCCCCTGATTAAAATGCGGAAAGAAATCGAAGTCTTGAATCTCGGGCACATTATGGTCGCGCCGTTGAGTGTTGATCTCATGAAGGAGATCTAGGATGGGGATCACATCGCCGAAATGAATAAGAGGACAGTTATAAACGCCCACCATGACAACATGGGGTAGCCCTCGGAGAATTATTGCGAGCACCCGACGGTCAAGGAATGGCACGTCGTGCAAATGCAGCACTCGAATGTGCGCTCGAGCACTGAACAGTTCAAACACTGCCACATATGTTAGAATGAACCTTCCAAGCAGCTCAAGACGGTTATCCTTGGTACTTACTCAATTTTAGAAGGCTATCCATAGCCAACGTGTAAGGCATCACATGAGGTTTGTAGCTAGTCCCCTCAAGCTGATTAGCTGACCACATCTCATCGAGTGGCTTTAGTGAGCCCATGACATTTATGGCACGGTGATTTCCTTTCCACCACTCGATGGCTCCCTCGTCAGTTCGTGGGTCAATTTCCTCACATTCCGACGCCCAATAAGGTCCGGCGGCCCGCTGGCAAGTTTCTCTCCAGACTCTTGCCCATCTGAAGTAGACATGTTCCACCTCAATTGATCGGATTTTGTACATATCAGGATGACCCTCGAATTCTAGCCTTCGACGCTCATTGTTCCAATCCTCAGGATGGATCATGAGGGGATATTTCTTCTCAGCTTCTCGTATATCCCCAACGGTATATTTCGGAACCATGACGACCATAACAGATGACGGAGGATCGATAATATATTTTGCTGCTGTGAAGTCCCACCGTTTCTATTTGGTATACGTCAGACACGTTCGGAATCTTCCGTCAAGTTGGAAAGAGCGCACGACGTTGACTTACCACGTTGGAGCCTACTAGCCCGAAGACCTTGCCAGAAGCCTTGGATAGATTCATCGCGGATATGTGGCCATCTTTGAAGATTTCGTCCAAGATCATTGGTCCTGCGTGAGCATGCTGCAATACAGCTACAATACCCGATGTATTACCACCGTGTCCGACTGACTCCATTCCCTTGATGGCATTTTTGAATTTCCTAGTGTTGAACCAGGGGCCCTACGTGTGTCACTACTTGGTTGTCCCCTCAGGACTGCAGCATAAGTCAATTACTTACCTGAGTGAGAACAATACGGCGTTTATCGAGACCTTTGCCACGATCATTGTCACGAGCTTTGTCACGAGCTTTGCCATGCTCCTTGCTGCCATTCTTGTTGTTGCTCTTCTTGAATTTTTTTGAGCCGAGTCGAAGTTTTTGAGACTCATAGAAATCTTTCCGCGATTCTCGTTCAACCTGGCCGCTCAAATATGCTATGGCTTCTCTCTCAATCTCCTGAGGCGTCATTGGTGTGACACTCGGATGAAATCCAACCTCTTCAAGACGTTTTCTAGACTCTTGCATCCCATAATGCGAGATGGGGGCTGGGATGATTGTTAGTACAAACTTGATCTTATTTTAGCGTCTGCTTGTGCTTACTCGAAGAATCTTCGTCGTCTGAATCCATCGCGCAGGTTAGTTTTTTTGCGATTGTATATCAAAACCCAATTTCGTCAATATACACAATCAAGTTTTTTTAAACAACAGAGAACTTCTCTCAGTATTATGCCTGTATATCAATTCGTTAGCTGCCTGAGCCTTGAATATGACTACTATTGCTAATTATTCCTTTGCCAACGATCAAGGATGCATATGGGCAGAGAGACCGATGCCTGTGAGTGCTTTTGCAGGGAATCTAGCGATAGGCGAGATATAGAGAATGCATGTATGTTAAGCGTAGTAGCCAGATAAGTGCCAGCCCATTATTCCAACAGGAGAAGCAGCATCTGCAATATCTTCAGAGGATCAAAAATTGCTCAAGTGCAGAAATCATCTTTGAGCATCGCCGCACGCGGTAAGTGAAGTTCTTTGTGTATTGTATCGTTCTCCCTATTTCATCTCTTCATAGAAGAAGGGAGGAGGTTTGGTATCCTGATGGATACACAAAGAAATCAAATGGGTAGTGTGCAGCGTTTGGAAAGGACGAACGAAGCATGATGGCAGCAAAGGGGGAAATAGCCAAATAAAAAGCACGAGAGAATCGTTTCGTTGATTCTGGAGATAGAATGAAGCGATGATTGATGGGTTTGTGCGAATTTGTGCAGGATACAATGGAGATGGAAGCCAAGAGGGACCTACCAAGTAATGCGAGAAGAGCTGCCAAAGGAAAAGTCTCAGAGAACAAACAACAGTATCTGACAAAGGGATATCCTGACTCTACGACGTAGATCGGTATCTGATGCTTGTTGTTGGTGCCTGAGGGCAAGTGTGAGGTTATTCAAAGTCGATGTGTGTGGGGGGGTGGGAAAAAGCAACGGGGAGAGGAGGAGGAAAACTTTGGCCTGCATTCATATCGAATATTTTTTGGGCACGTGTAGGCCGCCACATGCACCTCAAGCTTCACAGCACGTCAACAAATGCCTAGTACGGTTTCCAGGAGCAACTGAAAGTGTTTCCCCCCTAAAGCTCCTAACTAAATTACATTATCAAGCTCCATCACCTAATCCTCAGCCCTTGGATCGTCCAGGCGAAGTATGTTCGATGCTATAGTGCAGAGTTGGATAGTTATTCATTGTGTATATTAGATTTTAGTAGTGCCATTTAATATCAGACCAGAGAGCCTTTCGTCATAATCTTGTAGACTTCTTCTCTGAATCTACCAGGAGCTTCTTTCAGGTGCAGCAGTAACAGAAGACGCACGCACCGAGCTGTGGGACCTGGTTGAAGTTCCTCCTTGGGCTCGTTTGCTTTGTTCTCTCAGGCTACATCATTGTTCATATGAACAGACCTGGGATTGGTATTCAGTCCAATCCACCGGCAACACTCCCTTGCGTTTGATTTCAGTGAGTTTGGTCTCTTCTTGGCATTCAAAGCTGTGAATTTTCCATCCAAACAAAACACGCACTCTACTTCTAATCATCCATCTCGTCAACTGCATTTCGAATATTTCGAGAAAGATTATCTCTCCCAACCACACAACTTTTGACTATCACTCGCCCCCGCCTTAGCAGAAGTATCCTGAGAGGCGATACAGAACAGCGATGCTATCAAACAGCCGTAGGTAGTTTTGGCCATTCCTCCTCTGATGCATGTTTATTGCTCATTAATTGATTTCCAAGTAACTCTGATCATTTCTTCTTCGAGTCGCCATACTTTTCAGTGTCCGCTTAGTTCTGTCTTTTCTCTAGAATATCGAAACGCGTCTACCGAACCAAACCACCATGCCGCAGCGTCAACATACAGAATAATGATATCCATAGCTCTGTTATCAACCGCTCTATCGTAACGGCAAATACGAAGGAATCAAAGCTCAACTTGGAACATCATTTCAGACGATACTTTCTCCCATCCAACACGAAGCCAATTCTTGCGATGTAGACGCCGGTGGCTACCCAACGCGTGCCAACGAACCGCTTGAGCATCTCGCTTAGCGGTGCATGACACCATTTCCCCGACTGTCCATACTTTTTAAAGTTGAAACTGTTGGAACTTACTTTTACTCTATCACAAGAATACCCCAGAGCCTAGATTGTATGCACGGAGAGAGATTCGGCCAAAGCAAGTCTTCATTCCCGTTTTCAAACCAATCATGAGATCTTTAAGAACTTTTCTGATATTGAAATTACTTAATTCTAGAAATGATAACGAAATTAGCTTCGAAAGAGTTGCGTTTCGTCGCGGAAAATCCAGCGCTATCACAAATTCATCTCAGGATCTAAAGAACCGTACAGAGCAACAGAAGCCAACATCCAAGAGACAATAGCCACTCAAAGACTCAAAATAACAAGCATCACAGTCTGATGTACATCTTTTACGAGTGTCTTCATGTGTACACATTATATCGTTGAAATAGCAGTATTGGGGAACAAGAGAGAATAGAGCCACGCCTGCTGTTTATGTCTCTATTCACCTTTTGACATTTAGAACATAGAAGTAGCGTCGCTCACTATCTCTAAATATTTGAGAAGAAGGTGCACTCGGAGCTTGCATTAATGGCAGTTGCATCTCAAGTCTTATCTTGCGAAGATAGACTCCTAAAATACAACAAACGCCAAATCCATTCATAGGGAGCAAGCAGAAGCAACAGTGAAGTGTCAGATAGAGCCGTCGGTAGTGTAAACTACTTCCGAAGAGTGTACTCGCAAACCATATGGATTCTAAGCCATACATTCAACGAGGCTCGAATTTCTTACATCTTGATATTGACCGGATGAGCAATCTGAGCCTTTAACCACTTCCTTGTTTCTTGTGAGTAGATACACCCCTAAGAGTACCAAATGCCATCAAATTGGTTAAACATTGGCAGGAAAGCCGTAAAGATAGTCACAAACCCTGCCTGCGCTATTTGTCCTGTATCTCTGACAATCAACTTAGTTCCTACCAATCAGCCAAAGGCGCTCCTAAACTTCGACTCAAGACAACTACTCCAAGGACGAACAGAGAGTGAGCCACAAAATCATGAAGAAGCAGAAATTTATAAAATGAACATTTGTGTTAATTCGCATATCGGCGTCAAAGTGGATAATAGGCAGAGTTGAGCATGAAGGCCAGGAAGAAGCCAAACAGATTCAAATAGGAAACTGGTGCGGAAGGTCGACGACGTCCATCAGCAGAGAATCCTCGCCGACCTTTTTAGAGAGAACAGACTACAAAGTGAGCCCTCTAAAAGCTTTACAAAGACAACCGTCGCTTTGCGGAGTTGTTAGATACGACACCGAAATTTAGTTTTGCCGGCTCTATACCGCACCAACAACGCACAATTAGTGTATCGGAAACGATGAATATCTACCAATTCAAGCTCTATCGGAATAGTTACGATACCGTTCCATACTCTGGTTGATGGTAACAAAGTTATAAGCATAGCCAAGCCTCACTTGGTTCTCATCTCCATCGTCAGCACTATTAGCACCAGAGCAAATCCAGAGAAAGATTCATGATAAGGCGTTTGTTGCCAGAAGAATATTATCGAAGCATATACGCAATTGCCATCGCAGCAATATTCCCAGAAGATATTCGAATGGCATAGCGGTAGTCATAGATCTCTATATCATAGGTTAATCTAACATCACGGTCCAAGTCTCATGCTCGAGGTTATTTCGCGAAATCAGATTGATTACACGCTCAAATAGCATAGACAATCTTTACGAGTACGTTCTCTTTTGTATATCACACTATCAATCCCGTGAACTTTGATGTTTTGTCCAATTCTTCTAACCGATGTCAGTTGCAGGGTATCCGAAAAAGGCAGACAAGAGCGCCAGAAAAAGACCCTACGTTAGCCGGCAAATAACCAAGAAGAACAATTAACCTCCCACAGTTCCAAAAAACCATTCCAGAAATTTCGATCACTGCAAATGTTACTCTACAAAGCAATCTCGCGTCTTCCTTTTCCCCCGCGCAATATCCGACATCGGGGGTTCATCCAGTTCAAAGCCATCTCCGAAATCGCGAAACAAGACCGAATATCTCCCCCCCAACGACCGTGATTCAGCAACTACTGAACGCTGAATGTGTTCAGAAAAGGCAAGAGAGAGGCATCGTGACTCGGAAAAAAAAAAAGAGAAGATCTTTCTCGGTGCAGATACCACTTTGCGTGCTTAGTCCCTACGAAAGCGTAATCGTGCTTCACGACTTTGAGTGGGCTAGCAGCCAGCTCTAAAGAGAGACGTCAATATGGAAATCCTTCAAGCCAAGACCCTAGCCAAGGCGAGAGAGAATGAAATAGAAATCTCCTCGGTAATAGGGTGTTTATTACATGCGCGCATTGCTACTGAGTTGATCAAGTTTTAAGCTAAATAAGATCACACGACTCGAATCTCGGTTCAGCTTGTAGCTGCGCGGATCCCGTATCGTTCTCGTCGCTGTTGGGGTTACACCAAGTTGTAGCGTGATGTATGTACAGTTTTTACGCCCTACGAAAACTAAGAGTGAGCTTTTTTTTTCTTTCTTTCTTTGTGAAAAGTTCTCCATCTCCCTTTTGGGCATACACCCTTTATAGAGCACAGAGATTCACTGCTACACAGTCAGAGATACTGGGTCTAGAAGGCGAATTCATCTCCTCGGGAAATGTGACTGCTCATCCGGTCTGCATAAACGTAGTAGCATTCGTATCAGGTGCGGCTAACCGTTGCAAAGAGAGAGAGTAAAAGGACCAGGGCAATCCGTACGGAGTACAAGGCAAATGACATCAACAGAAAATCTGCATGGCACGCCTGAAACGTAGATGCGGTAAACGGCCTCTCTGGAAGGCCAACCGACTGCCTGTATCAGCCAAGGGGATCTTCTTCCGGCGGCGGCATGGCAGCCACTTGTACTCCGTGCTGCAGATTTGCTCGCAGGGATGCTCCTCGTAGACTAGAGCCCCGATGCAGAGTCACACCACCTTAGGCCGGCTTTGAACAGCCAATCGAGCCGTAGTGCCGCTGTGAAGAGTCCAGACTTGAAACGGATTCATTAGTCGTAGCAGAAATAGCATTCGATTCGATGATGATGATGCAGCCGCCGGCTTCCCACAGGCCCGTTGCCGCCGGCCGAGAACCAGCTGGACAGGATATACCGGTATTGATACCTATACCGTAGTGGGATTCGGGAAATGGCGGCCTCCGTCCAAGATTCGTCTTTTTTTTGCCATCTCAGTGGCGGGAGCTATCAACGAATTGGTGCTTATGCAGCCAGCTCAAGTGACGGGCCAGCCATCATACGATTCGCCCAGGCGAGCTGCATAATGCTTGGTACCTAGATAGGCATAGCAATTGTGCCTGGCGTCTGCCATGACAGCCGCCGTTGACAGGTTATAAGTGGACATCCATGATCAACAGACAGCGGCGTCTCTGAAGCCATCAACATGAGCCAGCAACGTCGCCAATGCTATGCGATGTCTCCACTGCTCTGAGCGCGACTGGCGAAGCGGGGGTGACTTGGCGATCAAGATGTGGTTCTAAGATGGCGGCAAAAGTGCTTCGCGGGCGTGTGACATTCAACCAGCGCTGCTCTGTGACGGACTCGACGGGCTGCGCTGCTACTTGTCCATGTATTCCGGCCTTGGTGGGCTCACGCTAGATCCGTGCAACTCCCGAGTAGTGGAGTCGCGGCTTGTCGTCACAAGGCCTCTTGGCGGCGCCATAGGTCGATGCAATAAAGGAGTTCCAAGAGTGCGCTGTGAACCATTCATTGTCCCTGCTGCATCTGCATTGTCGAGCGTCAACGCACGTCCAGCCACCGGAAAGAATCCTAGGTCTACATGTTTGATTTGCAGGATGCCATTTTAACTTGTGTTCCCCACAGCCTGTTGAATAAAATTAAAAAAGAAAAACAAAAAAAGAAAGTGCTTGTAGTACAGTACATATCTTGGTCTATTAATAATAAATGTTTCACGTAGCTGGGGGCGGCAATCATCTTGGACCGTAAAACAGGAGTCCTTATTCGCCGGTTTACTTACATATGGAGCAATAATGGTAGCACTCCGCACTGATTTTGAAAAAAAAAATACAAAATTAAACAAAAAAATAAACAAGAAGGAAACCGTTAAAATGAACCAGGTGAGTCAAGGAGTGCGGGAGGGCGAGCAGGGTCCTCATGGCGGATAGATCGAGGGGAACGGGCAGCCGCATTGATATGAAGATTGGCACCGCCAAGTCAAGTGGCATCAGGCAATGGGCAGCATTTTGAAAGAGTCAGAGAAGATAGCCTTGCTGGTTTCTTCTATAAGCAGAGCGGTCTTGGAAGGATAATGAGATATCGAGTCTGCCGCTCACGCTGCCGATTCTCGACGCTCAAAATACAACCATGGTTCATTATTTATTATACTGGATGCAATGCGTCCACAGCTTTCTCAATGGGTGCTTGTCTTGCTGAGGGAAAAGGTATGTACCAATAAAGGTCTCACATGCTGGAGACCCGAACTTGGTTTGAGATATAAGGTATCCGTATTGATTGCATGTTGATTGCGCTCAGTGCAGCTTCTGTGCATGGCGTGTAACTATTTCGAGTTCTGATAACACACATGCCGTTTGGTAAGAGAGATTGCGATTCACATGCGGCTTAACCAACCTCCTGTTGATCAAGGTACAATTGCTATCGTCCAATGTGAAGGGATCTAGGGCAAGCGAGGGCTTCCAAGTCCGTATTTGCGGAGTGCCGCCGAAAGGGGCCTCATTTTGCATCTCCAGGCTGGTTTAATGATTCTTTCTGGACAGTTAATGACCATGGACTTATCGAGCGCCTCTCATTTGATGGAGACCCCTTGTCGCATGGATGAAATCTCTTCTCTCCGGTTTTAGCAGCTGCTAAAAGAATGGGTCCTTGTACCCTGTAATTTTTTTTTTAATTTTTTTTTTTCTTCTCTCGCCGGAGATACTGGTCGGGGCTTTTTATGGTTAGTACCACTGCTTGGCTGAGCACACTGTACGTCGCAGCAGGACTAGAACGAGCCCTCGTATATATCACGGCATACTACAGTATGCACAGTAGCTCGTACGAGGATGCATGCATGGCCGAGGAAGAAGGGGAAGAAGAGACGACAAGGACGATGGGCGCCATGCCCTACCAAGCCGATACTTGTATATTCCATAGATAAGGCAAGGATCGCAGCAGTACATATACTTTGTTCTGGGTGGTTAAAAAGGGGGGAAATTGAATGCATGGCTCCTCAAGTGCTACTGCCAGGGACGCCGTCTCAAACAGGCCTGTTCCCAGCTTGGCTTCTTTGCAGCAGCCTCGTCGAAAGACTCGTCGATACAAGATGCGTTTGCACAAGCAAGTGCGGGCATCGCAAACGCAGCCGCAGTCCGTCTCAAGCCAATTTCGTGCTGCTCCTCCACATCACACACTAAAGTAGGCGTCACATGGCCGATGACAACAACGTGGTGGTGCAGCTAAGCTCTGGCTAGCTGCCAGCTCCAGATGGAATGCACAGTATGTGTGAGGACGAGGCGGCCGCGATTGGTGGCGTGCTGCGGATGGCTGCTCACTCGGGGACGCATGACGACTCACACCATCGCCAACAGTCTGCGTTAGCGATGACTTGTTCAACGGCCTTTGCCCCACGGGCGGTACTCCGTATGTACGTGTATACCTACTTGCTTGTACAAGTATAATGCCTACCTGCCTGTATGTATGTAGAAACCAATCTCGCTGACGGGGAGGGGCGCACCATAAGTGGAATCAATGGAGTGATGTGAAAGCATTTGCTTTTAGGTTAAAGCCAGGGCCCCCTCGACACCACGCATATGCATGGACATGGGGCACACAGTAGCAGCACATGAAGGGGCCACAACGCGCCACTCTTGTGCAGCCAAGTGCCATCTCGGTACTTGTTCCAAGAGGAGCCTTTGGTTGGTTCCCTGGCAAGGCAAATGCTTCATTCATCCATACATTGTAGTACTAGACTACTTGTCGCAGCACCGCCATGTCTCAGCGCAAAGTGGTCAGTTGCAGAGGTCGTGCATGCGATGACGGCTTCAGCTGCTGCTGCGTCTTCTTCTTCCGCTCGTTCGCTCGCAGGCACTCGCCGCAGTAGTTTGCATGGTGCATATGTAGGGAGCCACAGACGCGGGAGAGGGGAGCAAGTGACTGGACGAGACCATCATGACGTTCTTCTGCGGCCGGCTCGCTGCATCGACAACCCGGGAACCTGAAGGCGAGGCAAGCAGCAACAGAATCGAGATGGCCGTTCGTCCCACATGCTCCATGCAGCCCAGCATTCTTATGGGTGGCTATTATTGACACCACATGTCCGTATTAATACTCCACGGCTGGCCAGCGTCCTGTATGGCTTGACCTCCCTCCAATAGAGGCTGCGCGCTGGAGTTTCACCGCCACTCATCAGGGCGGCTTTCTTGTTGCAGGAGAATCAGGAGGCCAAAGATGTTCCCCCCCCCTTTCATTGCTGGATGGGCACTCACTCAAACAACAGCCTCTTGTTCCCCCCTGACCCCCCCCCCCTGCCCTGTTTATGTTGCTTGCATGCTCTGCGACGTCGTGGTGCTAGCAGCAGTAATCTGTAGTAGTGCCGCTAATGCTGTCGCCGCCGGTAATACTTGTGCAGAGCACCGTACTGTACCTCGTACAGCGAGCGTGGCAGCAGATTTATTGCGATCCACTGCAAAATTCGATTCTATTTTCTGCAGTTCGTGCCATGGCCAGGGACAAGCTGGCGCACTAGCAGCCTCGAGGAGCTTTTTGGTGGACACAATAAAGCGTAAACCGGCGAACGATCGACAAGGCAGTTGGACGCATTGTTGCTCGTGACAGACTGCCGCGAATTACCCGGCGCGGCGTGACAGTGCCATCACTGTGCCGTCGCATGTACTCCGTATAAGCCATTGATTAATATGAAATGGCTGGATGGCGGGTGCTCTCGTCGACTGAATAGGGGAGAGCGAGGATAAGACTGACTGCCCTCGAGTGAATTGTTTCTCCTGCCTAATCTTCGTTTTCGCCGAGAGCACTGCGTGTAGATCATCTTTTGCTTAATTACGCGTAACAGCGCAGCGACCTGAGTTCCGTCTTCTGGAGAATTGCCAATACCACTCTGTTACCGCGAGGCGACATTTGATTCCAGGCCGCTATCAAGGGATAATGAAAGCAGATCAATGCGTGCTGGGTCGTAATATTGCCAGCAAAACCAAGTATAGTTTCAGCCTCCGCGAGAAGGCGTCAGAAAAGGGGGGCCTTTGTTCAGACGGCCGCTTCGAAGTACACGCAGCTTTGTGTGGCTATCCTTTTGTTGGTAGGAGATGCACTGGCTAGTACGAAGTAGTATGTAATAGTATTGTATCTTCCTCGTGCTACTGCTGCTAGCTAGGCCATCGCATTACTTCGTACTTCGTATCTATGGAATACGCCGTGCTGCCTTTGCCGCTATACGGACTGGCGGCAGATGCTCAGCTGCACGCAGGCGAAAGATGGATCGTGGGGCAAGGCAAGATAATCTTAGATGGTTCACGGTGATCCATGTCGAGCAAGCTCTGAGTCTTCTACGCGCATTCTCGAGTCAGCCGCCATTCTTCCAAGCTCGCACCTTTTCTCGCCAGCTTATCAGCAGACGGGACAAAGGAGAAGGGCTGTTTAAAATGAGGAGTGGAGGCTGGGAGTCACTGAATGGAGGACCAGAGTGACATATCAGACGGTGCCAGTGCGTCGCAGGCGGCACTGTCCGCAGGTACCAGGCCCAGGCTAAGCCCGCTGCTAGCCCTGGTGGCTGCCGAACATTTCTGTCCGCCACTAGCGCAGGCCGGTGGACGGGTCTGCAATTTCAGGCCCACTCGCTTAAGGCCTGCACAGACCAGACGCCGGGCCCACAGCGCCCCCGGCAACCCAAAAGAGCGCCAGAGCTCCAGGTCTCAGGGCATTCACTGCTGTATCGAGCGCTAGCGGGCTGTCGAACAGTGGGCTGGCAGCGAGAGCTCCCGCCGTGGCGTCACTGGCCGCGATATCTGCTGTCCCTGCGCCGTACTGTATACCTTGCCCGTGCCTGTGCCAGGCGCTGCTCTATCGCTTCAGGTTTCCTTCGCCGGCTGGCCACTCGGACGCAGGGTTGCTTGCTGGTCACACAATTCTGGACGATTCCCCCTAGCCTTCCTCGCGCTCACCAGGCAAATAAGTAGCCCTGCCACCCCCTTCTGCTGCCGCTTCTCTCCTCCTCCTACTTTCTTCACACACGCTTGACCAGCGCCCATTTTCTACACATCCGAAAGGCTTTTTTCTGGATCCTTCTTTTTTAATACCCTTTGTTTGTTTCGCGCTTTAAGATACCCAAAACTCTCTTTTTTCTATCCAGAATGGCTGAGGAAAACAAGCCCGTTGACGTCGCCGCCCCGGTGGCCGAGGAGGTCGCTGCTCCTGCTCCCGCCGTTGTCGCTGAGGAGACCCCCGCTGTCGAGACCGCAGCCCCTGCTGCTGAGGACAAGCCCGCTGAGGAGACGAAGCCCGCCGAGACTGAGGAGGCTGCTGAGGCCCCCAAGGATGAGGACAAGAAGGAGGAGGAGCCCGCCAAGCCCATTGAGGAGGGCTTCCTGGGACACAAGGCTCAGGGCGCCAGCTTCCCCAAGTGAGTCCAGCGCATTTATATCATGTCTTTGCCGAGACTCGTGAGCAGCAGACGCTAACCACTATCATCATCACAGGAACCTGATTGCCAGCAAGGCTTTCTTCTACTTCGGCTCCGAGTCCGTCGAGGCTGATGTCCTCGCCGCCTACAAGCGGGCCGAGAAGCACGTTGAGGTTGCCCAGCACAACATTGCCTGGGCTGCTCACACTGGTAAGGGTCTTCTTTTCATTGGTGACAAGAAGGCCCCCCACGGCATCATCAACCTGGTAAGCAGTCATTGCAAGACTGTTGAATACATGTCTCGATTCGTATGTAGCTAACTCTAGAACCTATAGGCTGATGCCACTGAGCCCGAGAACGATGGCTCCAACAAGTTCTACTTCACTGCCAAGGGCAACAAGCACAGCTTCAAGGCTGTCTCTGCTGCTGAGCGCGACAACTGGGTCGCCCAACTGAAGGAGAAGATTGCTGAGGCCAAGGAGCTTGCCACTGCTGTCACTGAGTCCGAGGTTTACAAGCAGACCATTGAGAGCTTCAAGCCCGCTCCCCCTGCTCCCAAGGAGGAGAAGACTGAGGCCCCCAAGGAGGAGGCTGCCCCTGCTGAGGAGACCGCTGCCACTGCTGAGGAGGCTGCTAAGGAGGGCGAGGCTGCCAAGGAGGAGCCCGCCAAGGAGGAGCTCAAGGTCAAGGAGAACGAGCGCCGCTCTGCTAGCCGCAAGCGCACTTCTTTCTTCGGCTTCGGCAAGAAGGAGGAGAAGAAGGAGGAGGCCAAGACTGAGGAGACTCCCGCTGCTGAGACTCCCGCCGTCGTTGAGCCCGTTCCCGAGGTTGAGGCCGCCACCGAGGAGACCCCCGCTGCTGAGCCCGCCGCCGAGGGTGAGGCCAAGGCCAGCGAGGAGCTCCAGCCCGAGTCCCCCAAGGAGAAGCCTGCTGTCAACAAGCGCACCAGCTTCTTCGGCAATGTCTTCTCTAAGAAGGAGAAGAAGGCTGCTGAGGCCAAGCCCGAGATCGAGTCTCCCAAGGAGGAGGAGGTTCCCGCCGCTGAGACTGCTCCCGTCATCCCTCCCGTTGAGGCCACTACCCCATTGGCCGTCGATGTTGCCAGCCCTGCCACCGTCCCTACTGAGACCACTGAGGTTGCTGTGACCAACGGTGATGCCAAGAAGGAGAAGGAGAAGCGCAAGTCTTCTCTGCCCTTCACCTTTGGCAAGCGTGACAAGTCTCCCGGCCCTGCTGCCGAGGGCGATGAGAAGAAGGGCGCGTTCTCCAAGCTCCGTGCTACCATCAAGGGCAAGGGAGCCGCCAAGTCTGACGACAAGCCCATTGAGGAGGCCAAGGAGGAGGAGGCCATCAAGGAGGAGGAGACTCCCGCCACCGAGGAGGCTGCCAAGACTGAGGAGCCCGCCAAGGAGGAGGCTGCTAAGGAGGAGGAGGCCCCCAAGCCTGCCGAGGCCGAGGCTGAGAACAAGCCCGAGGACATCACCACCGCTACCCCCGCCGTCACTGCGGCCGCTTAGAGAACTCGCTAACAGTGAGTGTTTTTACGGCTTAAAACACTTTGCAAAACTTTCCTTGATATAATTGTTGCGAAAAGAAAACACGCATGAGAGGACTGGGAATGGAAGGATCTGCATTTCTTCAAGATACCAAGATACCCTGTCGAGACTGCTTTCACTGATACCACTTTTCATTTTGTTTTTGCACGTCGATGGACGAGAATTCACTATTAAAAACCTGAAACAAAAAATTCATGTTGCTAGTATACAGCATTCGCGTTCTGCTTTGTTCGATACCCGAGAGGAGGAGATAATTAATAACTAATATACAAATGATGTTTGAGAATATTCGTTTTCAGTTTGCAACGTGAAGTCAATTGATCTCTCTTGTCCCATATATAACGTGAATGGTGTAGCGCCAATTTTTTTTATGATCCTCTTGGCTTTGTGTGTTGTTACCAGTTGAGCATTTCAGCCTTGTGGACTAATACTAATTGATACACGATATGCTATTTTTTAGCCTACAAAGCTTAGAGCCGATCAATCATGAGTGGATACTGAAGCGAAAAATTTGTGTCTTTGCAGCTTTCTCTTTACTGTACTTTCCCTAACGAGACGAGGGAGAAGAGAAGATGTAATGCTGGGCTCAGTAATGACTCACTACTGGTTGAACTAAAAAGAAAAAAAAATGCCGGACTCTTTAAACCCACCATTCCTCCCAGCCCAAGCTGCACAAGCTTGTTTGTTTTAGCTGAAACGGAGAATCACGGTATTCGGAGATTTTGACGTGACGTTACTTTGGCTGCTGTGGCGAAAACAGCGGCATGTCCGAGAAGGAAAAGGAGAAATTTGTTAATTAAAAAATATAACGGATTGTTGAACAAGAGTGGAGGTCTAGCTGAAAAGAGGAGGTGATATGAGGTGTTGATGCTATTGTTAGTAGCTATTTGGTGGCATTGTGTGCATGTACTGTCTAGTAGACACGGAATACAGTAGAAGGCGCAATACATGCTGCTAAGTAAGTTGAATGCTTGACAATTATGTATAACCCAGGGTTTTTTTTTTTTTTTTTTTTTTCTTGTTCAGGTTTTATTGCCTGGCAATTTGTTAGTCTATACCGTCAAGGTGCTCTTCAAATTACAAATAGTGAAGTTTTTGGCATATGTAAATGATCAGTTTTGCATAGTCTAAAAGACTTGTTTAAATTTAATCAGACAGATAAAAAGTACTAGTATGTAGTTAAGCCCATTGCCGGGTTCTTTTTTTGCCTTCAGCAGTAGAGGAGGCAAAGACAGTGTATAGGTAGGTACCCTTTCATTCATGATGATACCGAGCCCTCTTACCCAGATACACCTCCTCTTCTTCTAAATTGGAGACCGATCGCTTCTGTATCTGAACCACATCGCGAGTCTGCATATCCAAGTTGCGTATGCGGAGGAGAAAAAACTTGGTATACGCAGCAGCAGCGGCTGCCGCATACTTGTGCCACTCGTCATTCTTGTGCGAGTCTGCGTAATCGCATATTCCCCGAATAACCAAACAGTTTCCAGTTGCCATAACACCAGCACCCTCCATCTCAAAGCATAGAACGTTCATTCCGGCACCAATGCGGTCCCGAGTCGCTGCATCTTTGATCACCTGGTTTCCAGAAGCAATAAGGCCGTAATGAATATGCGGGCCTGGAGGCCGAGGCTTCTTGGGAACATGAGGACCCTTGCAGTTTTCGCACGTCTTTTGTCTGTAATTGTGCTTGGAATTAACTGGAAATAGCCTATCGCGATCTTCTCCGGGGCTTTGATATTCAGGCCGCAAGCTTACTATACGCTGGATGTGTGCTTCCAGGGCATCGTGAGTGACGCTTGGGTCAGACTGCACCGAACTAAGAGCCGTCAGCAACGATCTAGCAGGACGTTGCGGGAATCCTGTACTCCGAATCTTGGAGTCCTTCTGCATCACTTTGCCCATGTCGTGCTGAATGACGCCAGTACTAACTACAACATCACCCAGTCGAATGTCGTGCTCATCTGAAGGTATTCCTCCGCCAATTCCAACAACAAAATACCATTTCACGGCACGGAAGCTCTTCTCGATATCCGAGGCGACTTTGGAAGCGGCATTCGTGCCATAGTCTCCGCATGGTAGGCAAGCAGCAACCACGTTATAAATTCCCAAGCGACCAAGAGCATAGGTATTGGTGTCACTCTCGTGCTGTGGTAGGTCTTGATGAGTTTCATCGAACAAGGCGCGGATGGCCATTAATTCTTTAGGCAGGGCACAAATTATTGCAATCTTATAATGCTCGTGCCTGAGAGAATGAATGTTTTGTCCAGCATATTGCGACTCAGGGATGGTGGGTGACCGAAGACTCGAGCCAATCCCGCTGTCTGCAGAGTTATCATCGTCTGATTCTTCATCGAACGGTAGTTTTCCTTTTTCTGGGTCTCCGAAATCGTTCCATATCCATCCTATGCTCTCACTATGACCAAATACCACGGCTCCACCGTCTTCCAGCGATAAGGTGGTGATTTTCGGGGATGGTTGGCTTATACGTAATGGCCATATAGCCTGAGCTCTCTCGCAATGCGTCTCTGCATGAGTGCTGCCGTCACATCTAATATTTGATGTCATGTTGACAGAATGCCAGACAAGTGAATCCGTCAATCGTGGGGGATTCGCTTTCAGATTTCCCCCCATGCTGTCTATAATATCGTTTAGATCCTTCGCACTAGCAGCAAGGTAATATTTGTTGGGCGGTAGAGTCTCCCAGTGGCTGCATGTGGAATTCTCTGGAATTGGGTTCATTAGATTGCCAAAGTCTCCGCCAAATAGGAACACGGCTTCGATAGCTCGGGTAAAATCCACCCATCCTTTACCAGCTGTCTTTACCTTTGCGAGACGTAGATAAACAGGATCTTTATCTGTTGCAATATCTTTAAAATTCCAGCCTTCAAGGTCTTTTCGTGGAGCAGATTTGGGTTCCTCTTTTCTGTTGTCAGCTATCATTCTTTGGTAATCAATGGCCTTTTCAAGGACCTCAAATAGTTCATTAACGCGATCACGGACCCGAAATTTGATCCTTGCTCCCGATTCATCCTGCTCGTCTTCCTTGTAGAGCTCCATATCAAGGTTTGCAGGATTTCTCAGGACTTCCCTCGCCGCAGAGACGGTGTAAGGGATGTCTGCTTCTTTAAACATATCTGATTTAAATAAAAATTCAGATGGGGGGTCATTAGTTTTATTAAACTCAAGAGATGCGCGGAGAAGATGGAGCAATGCATTTACTCCGTTCACCAACCACCCACGTTTGCATCCAACGTCCCAAAGCACCATGTACTTCTGGGACAGGAGGTTTAGTCTTTTCCTGTAAGGCTCACGAATAGCCCATGGAGGTTTCTCCCTCTTTCCGATGGCGGCTTCATGATTAGATTTAATTAGTCAACCCTTTGATATGGAGACGCCATCCAATTTACAATTCTCATCAGGGCGTCTGAACCAGGAACTAGAAATATTGTAGTTTGCATCGGCGGACCCTAAATGATGTTACTACCAGTTAAGGCTATAAAATGATAAAGTATTTCTTACCAACAAGATATTTTACACTTGAAGACCAGCCAAGAATATGACGACTGGTTTCCAAGCGATGCAGGCTGATGTCTTCCGCATGCAAATCCCTCCCATCAAGATATGAGACGCGATCTCCATTCTTCTTGCAGAACGAGTGCCAAAGCAGGATGTTGTCAGAACACCGCGTTGGTATCAGCATTGCCGAAAATCCTTTGATGAATATCTTGTTGTGAAAGGTATTTATATGACGGGTGCCCACCAGGTTAGCCATAGTATCTAGACTTATTTCAAGCCCAATGTCAGACATTGGCCTCCGCGGGATGGGATAGCCCTTGACAATCACTGGATTTCGGAACAGCTGGTGCCAGCATTGGCCATTGGATATTTCGCCAGCGTCATCAATCATGTCAAACTCAAAATTAATGTTGCAGAAGTATGTTGGCGCCGGTTCTTCAGCTGAATTTATCCCCATGCCGCTCACAAAAGCACCGACGACAGCGGCGCCGCTTTCATGGGGGGATGGACGAAGGGCTGAGCCAAGCCAAGCAAGTTGTTCTCCGATCTCAGCTATAGATTCTGCTGCCCCAGTGACTTCAAGTTTGAACTCTGGCCCTCGAGGCCACGATTTCAGCTGAGTTCCATCAGGAAGGTTGTCTTGAATCAGGTTTAGCTTTGAAAGCCAGAAGTTTAGTTATAAACTTGCCACATACAAGAGATTGCCATGTTATGGGTATCGCATACCACATGCTTCACAATACGTAAAAGACAAACGCCATATGACGACCATGTTTGGCTAAGATATTGTAGAGTCGTCGCCGCTTGAGCATCAAATTTCGACCCAGTAATGGTAATAGCTCGCTCTACTGCTCTCTCAGGGCTTTCTCTGTATTCTTGCTCTCTCAAAAACAAGGCTAGATCCCAATCGACAGTAAAGGTCAAAATATATCTTTTGGGGGCTTCTCTTCTGCCGACCCTGTGGGCTTTGGGCAGATAGCCTAAAATTGTTTCTCTGATATTAGTCTGTACGTTTCCGGACACATCCATATACAGCTCTCTCTGTATGCTCTGCAAAAGCCATTCATACGCTGGATGCTTCGAAATGAAGTCTCTGTAAGCGGAAAGCTCTGGCAAAGAGTCGGTAGCCCCGTCTGCTTCATCAAGATTATGATAATGACTGTCGTCCATGACATCATCTGGTTTTTTGTTGAGCGCATTATTGGGGTCTTGCAAGAGGTTTGTATTCAGATCCCAATTGCTGATGAGATCACCCAAATCCATCATAGCTGTATTGTATTCGAGACCGTCGGCACGGACAGTATTCTCCCTAATATAACTATTCCTCATGGCAATAGCAATTTCACTAAAAATTAATAAAGTCAGCTCCACTGCAATGGTAGTTGAGAGAGTAAAGTAGCCCACTTACCTTCTGTACCTACGCACAAAGACCATCACATCGCGACAAATCAACGCCGAACCACTCGATCCCACCCTCATAGCAAACGTCTTGAGATGTCTAGGAAGTGCCTTACAGATCCTGTCTACGCTTTTCTCATCTAATTTCTCAGTTGAAACCTTGTTTCGCAGATCATCCGCAAGAGAGGAGATATACGCATCCTTTTTCGATGGCGGGATATTAGGACCTGTTGTGTATATTGAGCTAGCATCATCCAGGCATTGGTTCTCATTGTCCAAGAGGTTTGTGTAGTTGATGTCGGATGCATTGGAGTGGAACTGCTGGTTTCCATTCCTTTCTATCTTCTGAACATTTCCTTTGTACTCATGAATTGGCAGTGATGCATAACCAGAGTCTGTGGCCGACGCAAAGGTCTCCACGTGTTCAGCATCGGCACCGTAGTTAAGAAAGCTGGCTCCCCCAGGTCGTTTCTCCTCGGCAAGATCAGTTTCGTCGGCAGTATCAGCTTTGGTGAAGCCCTGCTTGCGAGCCTTAGTTTCCCAGTACTCGTCTCGGACGCGGCGGCCGTTTTCGATGACGCGGCTTCCAAATTGTCGAAATATAGAGCGAGCAGTAACAATGGTAATCTGTCTCGACCGATATGAGAAAGGTATGATTTCCTGCTGGACAAGATCGTCCTTCTCGGCCTGGCTCGCAATTATCTTGTATAGCGACCTGTTCTTGTTAAATAAAAGGTAGGAATCCCGGTATCCCAGTACTCGTGCGCATTCAGTGGCCAGCATGAACAGTTGATCACCACGGTTTAGGACCAGGAATGTACGACATCGGTATTTGCGGTTGCCAAGAAGCGCACCGTTGGGCATCACCTTCTTCTCGCCAAATTCATCGGTCTCGAACGGGATGCACTCATCGAGAGGTATCTCGAGCTGATTAATGGTGAGATCTGTATGATCTCGCAGCGTGGGTAAATCCTTCGGAGTCATCTTTCTCGGCGCCGTCTCCGGAGCCACTTGCGGCAAGTTTTCTATAGTGACTTCATTGACAGTATGAGTCCTAGCTGCCTCATCAGCCGCTCCCATTCGTGAGGCACCTGCAGCAGACGCTGACTTGGGCATGGCATCATCGGCGTCTGGATAGAGGTTCACCATATGCTCAGAATCGAAGAGGTCGGGGTTGAAGTCGAAGGCGATATTGGGATAAAAAAGTCCAGGTGAAATTGGCGATGGTTCTATGAAGTTATTGGCGATGTTATTAGTTGTGGTGTTGGCGGAATCCACGTCCCATTGAAACATAGAGCCGACCCCGAAATTTTGGTTGCCGTCGTTCGTATTACTTGTCAGAGAATCACTGGGAGCGTAAAATTGCTGTGAATCGACGCGACCAGTGGCTAGAACCATTGACTTGTTAAATTGTGTTCCTTCCATCAATCGCGTAGAATCTATAGTCTCCTCCTTGTTACCAGCTTCTTGCGAAAGCCCAAGATCGAACACATGGCTCTCGTAATCTTCACTATTAGTAGCATCCATAGCGCTCTGTCGTCGAAAAGAGTAAGTCGCACCTTGTCCATCCACGGATGCAATACTTGCTGCACCATCATGCCAGTCCATAGTCTACCTTTGCCACGAGTAGCCAATAAACAGACAAGTCCAGGGCAACTTCAAGGCGCTGATGAGGTGACGCTCAGGTACCAGTTCTCGTGATGTAGAACGTAAGGCCACACCCGATCCCAACATATCAGTATTCTTTCCTATCTTAAGATTATTGCCCTGTTAGGATCCATTGTGCACAATTACCAGGAACATACTCCGAACGCTTTCAATAATCATGAGATATTGCGCAACTACTTACGTAGTTATCAGGGCTCTCTGTATATCGCAGGCGTGAATATTCAAGGCAAAACGTATGCGGGGAAGAAAGGCTTGGGCAATTTGTTACAGCCTGATTTTTACAGCCCGATTCTCACAGTTGTATAACAAGAAACCCTTTTGGATTAACTTAAGGCCGGGGAACCAATTAAAAGAAATTAAGCAAGGACTGTTTGCTTACACGAATTGCATGCATTAATTACAAGGAAGCTCAGTACGATATATTATTACAATCATACCCATATACTGACTAGGTATATATTCACTTTGGATTTTATAATACATAATATACATGTATATATGAAAAGCATTGATTTTCCTAGATTTGGTTCATGATAAGTAATCGCTTTTAAAGAATTATTTGAAACGTATATGGAGAAGTCTTTTGGGTATAAAGAATGAAAGAATCGGTCACCCCACTATTTACGCTTATTTATAGCAGTCTGCCGCTATCTTCTCGCGTATGTATGGAGTAATAGTTGACCCATGACGAGAACTGCCGAGATACGTAGATAGCTATCACTTACAGAGAAAGCCTCGTCCATACTAAGGCATCCCAAATGATGAGAATTTAGTAGAACAAATTTACAGTATAGAAAATTTTGGCTTTGGGGGAAATTCCGTGTCTGTATTTCCTTTCTAACGCTATATTTATTAACATCCTCCTGGATCATCTCCCCATATATATAATCCGACAATACCGCTCTTTCTCTCTCCCAGGACACGCTCTAGTATATCTATGTCCTGTCTCTCTCACCATGTTTCCGCAATCGTATGCAAATAGGAATTTGTCTAAGAAAAAAACAAACTTGGTATCTGAGGAGGCAACCTCGCATATGCCGACAACATTGAAAACACAAAAAAAAAAAAAAAAATGAAATCCATGGCTTGCTGTTTCCTTTTCTGACTCCGCCGATTATACCCGAATGTGACATCAAATAAAAGAAAATGGAAAAGAAGAAGAATATCCCAAAGTAAAATTAGCAAAGGGGGGGAGAAAGAAGAAATGATGACCAAAAACTCCCAGGCTTAAAACGAGACGCTTAGCAACCGTATGTATGCAAATCTAAAAAGGCGACGGGTATGAGAAGAATGAAACTTTTTCACATATGTTACGTCCATAACAGAGACATATGTGTGTCGTAAGGTGAACCACGGAAAGAAAAATCGCTGCATGATTGGTGGCATTTTCTGAGCAGGTAGCGTCATTCATCGCTTTCATGCGTCGCTCGACACAGAAAGACTCTGATACTTGCCCACCAGCTCCTCGATTTTGGGAAGTAGCTCGGGGATGCGGAATGGCTTGGAGATGACATCGTCCTATACGAAACAAGCGGTTAGCGATATTGTCAAGAAGACGGAGATATATGTACGATAGTCATGGTGTAGCTTACAATTCCTGCAGCCTTTGCATTCTCAATTTGTTCGGGCCGTGCGTAAGCCGTAACCGCAATGATGGGGATGTGCTTGATAATTGTCCCTTCCTTTTCGAGTTCGCGTATCCTTCTTGCGCAAGTCATGCCGTCCATTACAGGCATTTCCAAGTCCATAAGGATGACCGATATATCAACACCTTCGGCCTCTTGGCCCGCCCAAAACCTTGATTTCTGCAGGGTCTGGAGTGCCTCTTTACCGTGGTTGGCCACGAATGTGTTATTACCGCAGTTACGCAGCTGTCGCTGCAGCACCTTCTGATTGACAATATTATCTTCAACAATGAGAACATCGAAAAGGGGGCTGCGGCCCGCATCCGACTGGTTTCGCGACGCAGAACCGCCCGCGGGTTGGCTGCTTGTGGCAGGCGACTGAATCCTTCGTTCGAGCTTGAATGGCGTGATGTGTTCATATTGAGACGGGGGATTCATGCATTTACGGCTTTGGATGTAAAAGCTGAATTTGCTCCCAGCATCCTTCTGCGAAGAGACTCCAATCTGGCCACCTTGCATTTCAGTCAAAATCCTGGAGATGAATAGTCCTAGCCCAGAGCCACCATACTGCACATGCGTCCGAGGAGTGGCTTGTTGGAAGCGTTGAAAGAGGACCTTCATCTCTTCATCACCAAGGCCGGCACCGGTGTCCTCCACTGAGCAGTGGATATTGAATCGTTCACCAGAGCCCCACTCCTCTTCGTTGTCAATGTTCATACCCACTGTCCGCTGTACATCGTTTCGTTCAAAGTAAAACGTCCCCTGGCTTGTGATCTCCGAGATATCTTTCGTTGCGCACATACTCACGATAATGGCACGCTTCTCACGGCCCTGGGTGAATTTGATAGCGTTGGTCATGAGATTGATCAACACTTGTCTCAGCCGTGACGGATCTAGCTTGGCCCAGTTGACTCCATATGTCTCGAAGCTATTGTCGACGCGGAATTCGAAATCTATGTCGTGGGCAAGCAGCTCCGACTCAAACATTTTTAGCGTGCGATGGACAACCTTTATTGGCTGCTCATCAACAGGAGTGACAGCTAGTAGGTTTGAATCGAGCTTCGACAGTGTTAAAATATCGTCGACAATACGCTTTTGGTGGCTGGCGCAGAGGTTGATGGTATTGGAAGCATCAAGACAGGATTCCAAAAGGGAGTCTACTTCCGTTCTGTCTGACTGGGCCATAAACGAGGCAATACTATTGGAGATTTGATCTACACACTGAAGGATCGCCGACAAGGGGTTCCTCATCTCGTGGCTCGTAATGTCAATGAAATTTTCTTGCTGGCGCTTGAGCTCCACGGCTTCTTCGCGCCTCTCACTCTGGACCCTTTCAGCCCACTTCTGGGAAGATATATCTGTGATGCAGCCAAAGATAGACGCCAAACTACCGTCGGGGCCCTTTTCTGGAAAGGCGCTCATCAGGACCCAGGTGTCGACAGTGTGATCTCCGCAGAGTTGGCTACAATTAAACCGAAACTCCAATGAGATGGTCACTTTTTGCTCCAGAAGGCGAGTCCAAGCTTCTTCGAGCTTAGGCCTATCTTCAACTCGTACGCTGTCCATCCAGACAGTACCTATTTGCTCGGATCGAGCGTTGCGAGAGATCTGCCACCACATGTCGTTGCAGTAGTTTATATGGCCAAGGTTGTCGGCAATAAACATTCCAACCGGGGCAGCCTCCGCCATGCGCGTGAATTTAGATTCCAACTCGCTGGCTTCTTGTGTACGTTGCTCGAGCTTTTCTGAGAGCTCTTGGCGATCCATCAGAGCTAGTTGCGCTGCTCGCTGGCCACGCCGAATCTCTTCTTCAAAGAGCAGAACCGAGGCCATGGAAGTTGCCAACTGGCGTGATAGTAGGTAGATGAATAACTTGTAATCATCATCATACGGCCGCCGTGGGTTTACGCCAAGCACAACAAAGCCCGTTACAGCTTCGCCAGTGTTTGTAGGAATGACCGGAAAGGCGACAATGGTTCTGCACGGATCCCCGAACCCTCCCCACTCAAATCCTTCTATGAGGCGCTTTGGCAGGGTATCATCTTCTTCGGATAACACAACAGGGACTCCACCTCTTGCCAAGGATTGTCGCAGATACGGCGCAAAGCCTTCGTCCGATGTACGTAGATCTATGGTTTGAGGGGCCGCCACATGACCTTCTGGGACACCACGAGATCCCTCGAGAATAAGCTGGGGCGAGTGGACAAAGCTACCGGAATGCAGTGATGACACTTCGCTTTCGGTGTCGTCCTTGACAGAGTAGACCATACTAAACGGAATGTCATATTCATTAAACATCAAGCCCTTCCTCAACTGCGGCCAAAATTCGTTGATGGAAGCCGCTGAAGCCGTCCGCTCTCCTATCTCTCTCAAGGTAAGCATTCGGCGCTCGTTGATTCTTCGTCGAGTGTTTTCAAAACAGGGGTTGTATAGGCCGACCACCTCGCCTTCTTCACCAAGGATTGGAATAATGGACCATGAGAAGAAGGTTTCTTCCAAAAACCCATGCCTGTTGATGAAGATTTGGTTATCATGCTTCATTATTGCTTGGCCAGACTCCCAAGCCGATTTAAATATGGGCAGGAATTCTTCCTTGATCTCGGCCCAGCCAACTGCATATCGTTGGCCCATGAGGTCTGGGTGTTTGCTGCCGGCCAAGGCCACGTATGCGGCGTTATAGAGACTGACAAACTCACGGCCCCAATACATGGCAGTTGGATTTGGGCTTGCCATGATTAAATTTGTCATGCCTCTCAAGTTATAGCTCCATTCACTCATGGGGCCAAGAGGTGTAGAGGCCCAGTCAATAGACTTGGCCAATTTGATATGCTCAGGCAGATTGTCGTTGTATGGAATCTTGGTCCAGTCAAAAGTCGATCTTACTGGCTGCGATTGCAGTACCTGGTTGGTGAAATCGTCCGGATGGCGTCGGTTCGTATCAAAGATGGGTTCTATGGTGCCGGTTGCGGGAGTTGTGTCGGTTGTATCCACAGACTCAATCGTAGGCTTCACGGTGACGCTACCAAAGTAGTCAGGCGGCTCCAGGATATCAACAGCGGGGGTAACCGGCGTCGACAAAGGATGGCCACTGACATCTGGCCCAAGCATGGCAGTTTCTTCTTCCTCTGCTTCTTCCACCATTGGCGATGCTGGGTGTGTTATGTGATATGCAGTACTTCCGCTGATGAATCGAAATCGACGTCTTAAAGTTGTGCAAATCCATGTAATCCCGCCGTACTCGTAAGTTGATGAAGGCACGTCCAAGGCATCAGTCCCACTAGCCATAACCCAAGATTTGAACTCATTGAAATCCTCTGGGAGATCGGGAGACGCGATGTCTTCTAGGTCGGGGTTCAAAAGGCTGTGGATCGACTCGGCTGCCCGCAAAGATCCATTATAGTAAACGATCGGCAAGCCAGGGCGATTAGCGTTTGCTGGGTTGGCCAGATCAACCAGGAAGGTCGGTCTATCGTCATGCTCAAGAAGCTCTAGCACGCCGACACCTTGAAGCATCTGCAGGCTGGGGGGCAGGCTGCGCATATCCGGGCTCAGAGACGGTACAGACATATCCATGGACGACGGCGTGCTGCCGGAGAGAGCCGCATTTGTGGAGCGAACACTAGCTCTGGGGAGTTTCAGCGTCGTGACCGTCCCTGCAGTTTCCTCGCGAGCTTGTGCCATAATAGCCGAAGCTGCGTCTGAGACAGGAACGCTATGAGGACGAGGGAAATGGCGTGCAGGGGCATGAGAAAAAAAGAGAGGGGAGACCGCATCTTCGCGATTCACTTGCATGGAGCTCAGGGGAAACATGGCATCGCTTAGCATTTCAATTCTCCTTGGAGGCGAGCCCCCCGTGCGAGGCTTCTTGGCCGGCACCGACCCCATCGCTTGGCCGTGCTTGCTTCTGCGCGACTGGCGCTTTCCTGTTCTATCACCGGACGACGAACCTGCGGCTACAGCCTGGCTTAAGCTTGGGTAGCTCTTATTCGATGGTAGGGCCGCACTCGAGTTTGCTGGGGGGTGAGAGCCTGCTTGACCAGTGTTGCTATTGTCGAGATGCCATGGCACCGGCAAGCCTGCCGAATGGTGTCTGGAGTGCTCCTGGCGCGAAGTGCCTGCGAAGAAGGGCGAAGATGCCGTCTCCAGCACCGCCGCAAGAGGTCGAGGAGAGGTTGCTGGTCCTTGGCCAAAGGTCGGGGCAGAGTTCGGTAGTCCAGAGTCTGAAGCAGCGTTTGGAGCCTGAGTCGAGGCTGATGCTGAAGACGACGCTGAGGGCGGGTGTGAGACGGCAGCAGAAGAGAAGGCAGGAGCAGAGGCGGAGGCAAAGCCAAGGCAATCTGCGGAGGAGGAGTCCTCGTTCTGCATTAAGGCGACGGGAGGGGGGGAAGATGCCAGAGGGCAGAGGGCAGAAAGAAGGAGCTCGCTTCGAAAAGCTTGGAGCAAGGCAGGCTTCCGATGAAGACCAAGACCTAAGATTCACTGACAGCGGGGTTTATGGAGAGGGTGTCGAACCTTGTCAGGACACCCGAGTAGCGGACGGGTCTAGGCCTACTAGGGGACTTGTGCAGACGAGATCGAGATGGCCCGACGAGCGAGGGTGGATGATGGGGTGGGTATGGGCCAAACGAGCGAGCCGCCGCCGCCGCCGCCGTTGACCCTCTATGGATAGCCGCACCTGGAATGTCTTTCAACGGTTTTGGAGGCCATGCGGACAGCGCACGAGTACGGCAGCCGAAGAGACGTCGGTCGGGGCGCGGCGGACAACGGGGCACTTTGCGTGCTCTGGATACGAGTGCCTATTCGTAGAGAGGAAAGCAAACCGCAGCAGCACCAGTGCCAGGTATGTGGTGTGTGCAGCCCAGCGGCCGAAACGAACGTATAGACAGGCTGAACGGCGCTCGGGAAAAGCGTCCAGTGTCGTCTTGAACCCGCGCAAGCAGACGGAAGAGTCGCGGCTGGGGGACGTTGGGATGGCGAGAGGGAGCTCAAGCGTAAGCAGCTTTGCGCGGCATCAATAGGGGCCCTGGGCGGCTCAGCACGGCATCCAGCAACTGACACGAGAGACACGCCGGGTCTGTTCTGGCGATGGATCAACAGACGAGTACCGCAGATGGTCGACGGACCCGACAATAAGGGTCGCTTTGCCGGGGAACTGCTGATCAGCACTGAGGCTCCGGATGTCAAGTTGCCTGAGTGGAGTTGCAAAGCCCAACGGGCGACTAGAGCCGGCAGGTGTGAGAGGGACGAGGGCAAAAGGGCTGATGGGCCGCGAAATCATCGATTCAAGCAATCCCGGCAAGGAACCCCCACTGGCTCCATGGGCTGCCGGAGTGGTCAAACGGTCGCATTGCTAGCGGTAGTGCTGGTGGTAGTGGTATTATGGCACCTGGACTGGATATTGGACTTGTGCTACTGCTGCTGCTAGCAGCTGAAGGAGGACCACAGCAGGGCCGACGCAGGGCCTCGGTGGGGGGGCGCAAAAGGTCTGGTTCCATCGCCGAAGCACTATCGTGGGTCGAACTATTCTTAATTTTGCTTATGTTCTTTACTTTTTTTTGGAGAGCTGCAGGATTGCCAAGCCTGTCTACGGTGTCGTGTTTTACTCACACTGTCCGTCGCACCGACTAAACGCCTTCCCTGCGCGGCAGCATAGTGCGCATTAGCTTGTAAAAGCCACCACGTTTTACTGTATGCATTTCTCCTGCTTAATTAGAATGGATCTCTCTTCGGGTAATTTCCAACAAATCAGCCCTCCGCTAGCAGTGCAAATAAAGGTGGCCAGACAGGGGTTCGTGGAGGACCTGCTCCGAGCTGTAAGTATTTTTCCCTTCCTAGTGAATGGCTGGTATCCCAAATGGAAGAGATTTTTAACACCGGCTGTCATATCTCATCCGTACGACACACACACTGTGCCGCCGTGAGAACTGATCGCAGACATATGTACTCACGACTCACGGCATACCAAGCATCAAGTTGACATACGGAGGTAGGTTGATTTTTGGACTGCGAAGTGTATATTAAAAAGTCATACTGCACAGATCGAGTCTACCTCATGCAGGTACTACTGGGTACTTAATACGAATATGCTATGCACGTACCATATAAGACAGCGCCTGAAGGATCCGTAGCGTATTAGGTAGCAGCCCATACAGGTACATTTTGATTTCGCCAGATCCCGGCTAAGAAAGCTCGATTTCTGAGTGCACAGCGGACTAGAGCCACGCTCACACTCGTTGCTTTGGACCGTTCTAGATTCGATTGAGCTACCCACTAGGCAGGGACGAGGCGACTATCATTTGCCGCTGGGTGGAATTCGGGCGAAAAAATTTATCAAGAACCCGAGATAAAGAAGGGGAAAAAATAGCATCGGGAAAAAAAAAAAAAAAAAAAAAAAAAAAAAGAGCGGGAAAAATGGGAGAAGAAGAAAAGAAAAGAAAAAAAGAGCTGTGCTTCCAAGGCAGCAGCAAAGGAGATGCGTCGACAGACATCCCGCGGAGACGCTTGAGGAAAAAGATACCTATCTAAGGAGCGCATGCAAGCACACCTTGGTTTGCTCCTTTGGCTGTCAGCCGTCTCACCATCGGCCTTTGGCGGCTTGGTGATACTCGTACTTGTCGATATACATAACATCATGTCTCATGGGTGCAGCCAAGGTGTTGAGGCAGATAGACGAGTACCTACCTTTAATACCTCTAGGTAACGTACGGTTTAGCGGCTTTTTAGAATAGGAGGACTTTTTATTACTTTTATAGGGAAAAGGGAAGGGAAGAAGAGAAGAGGGAAAAGATTCATGCTTCTAATCGAAGAAATCTTACAAAGCCATACCTAGATACTTAGTATCGGTAATGAAGTACAGGTATACTTACGTATACATATATAGCATCATGGCGCCGGTGAAATTGAGGGGCGTGAACCAGAATTTGACAGAATCAGTTTTCTACTGTGCGGCAGGCAAGTTAACAGCGAGTGGTTATTTTTTTTTTTTTTTTTTTTTTTTTTTTTTTTTTTTTGCTATTGGTAGCTCTGTGCTTATTCATCACCGAAACTCCATCAAATCGAAACAGCTTCGTTGTCGTATGAGTTGTCGGGATATTAGTAGTTATAGCTGCCGCAGTCTATGTGCATCTGCCAAGTGCTGCTTACACATTGCTGCTGATCGGCTTTCTATCAGCAACCTCCGATGTTCTTTTAGCGCCGCGGGTCTACCTGTCACTCTAGGGTCTTCTGCAGGTCACTCAATATGCGGCCATTTCACGCGGTGAACATGGTTTGTTAGACCTGTTTTGCGGCTGGCGGTCCCTTCAGCTGCGCACCTAATACGAAGCACTTGCAAGAGTGCGCAGGTTCTTAGTAATAGTTTGCATCCAATTTCAGCTCTTGTCCGAGCTCTATCTAGACGAGCGCTACATATAATATTGTATAACTACAGCAGCAGAGTCATGAGCTAGCAATTGAGATCTCCCCTGCTATTAATGTTAGCTTCAAGTTACCCTATATCTAATCGCAACCGGCCCCCATCCGATGCTTGGCGAGATGCTGTGCGACATGAATCGTGATCGGCCCAAAGGGTCCAATCTTTAACTAGGGAAGCATCGATCATCACGATTTGTGCTGGCATCGATGCAGAGTTGACCTTGCTATTGCATATACCCAGTAAAAAACCTTTGCTGATCGTCTCGTCTCGGGTGCATTTCTGTCTCAGCTTGCCGCCCCGGGTGCGTCCCGTGCGGAGAAACGGGTGGAGCCTTAAAAGACAGAATAAGCAAGGTTGTGTATGCTGTTGCCTGTATTGTTACGATGCAGCCTGGCAGGGAACTGGTTATTTGAACCGAGGCCCGCTTGTCAAGTTCCTTTCTGCATATCTCGGCGGTAGCAATAAGTCCTGTTGGCAACTTATATGAGAGTTCTGTCAGAGCGGAAGAGGCGCTGTTGGTTCAAAGTCAATTTGAGTGTAAGCTTACTCAGACATCGGCACACAGGAGAGAAACTTATGTGTATGTAGTTTTACACCAGAGTTTAGAACTGAGTGTTGAAGTGTTGATGTCACAGAGCAGGAGACTTTATGTCCCTTGCATACGCGGCATACAGCACGCGGGTTTTTCTCCTCTCCCGCATGCACGCCTTATCGAACGAAACATGCAAAGCAAAGAGCCAACACGTAAGATTGTGGCATCCAGGCACTCGGACGGCTCCAAAGCTGCGAGCCCATTAGCCAAAACTTCTGGGTCGGCACACTAATGGCGCCACCTGCTATGGCACGCGGCCGAATAGAATCCAGTGCTTAGATTGTCTGCACACCAACAGCCCGGACAACCGTGAATGAATATAACAAACCTGCTCGCGCTAGCCATAATAAAGGGCTCCATATGCCTGGGCCGCCTCGTACTCGTACGGAACTCCGAGCCGGGCGCTTTGCCATGTCAAACCGCAAGAAACGAGCGCGGCGTCACGACCAGCAAGGGGAGCAGCGCATCGAAGCCGCTATGAAATTTCTCGCCCTGATGGCTGGCATGCGGGCCATATAATTGGCCTGCCAGCGTCCGGCCCGGCCAATCGTGGCATGCATCTCGGATCTGGGCGCTTAAAACAAAGGCACGACAGCCGCTGCGATTGGCCCGAGGCTTCCTTGTCACCCGGAAGTCTGTCCAATCGCAGCTCATCACAGGCCCAAGCGCCGGCGCCTTGCAGAAGCTTCCCCACCGCCCAGCGACCACCAGAGGCTCTACTCGCCTGGCTGCTGGGGGAGGTGCTCGCTAAAGCGCCCCCCCATTTCAGAAGAGTTCGGAAGCGCTGGGTACTGGTTCCCTCTCACGAGGCTCTGTAATAAATGGCGCCGGCCCCCTCAAGAGGCCATTGCACCATTTTCAATACAGAGTTGATTTTGAACAAACGAGAGAAGACCAAGGCCTGGAACTGAAGGGACGACGAAATAAAGCTGCGATTGCAAGAGCAGAAACAAAGCAAGGCTTTGGCGCAGACTCGGCGCAACGATCGCTACTAAGTGTGCATATGCGGACATGAGCTTTTAGCTTAGCCAAGCTGAGGCGCGCACGCATCTATCCAGAGCTCCCTGCATAGCGAAGAAGCTGGCATTCGACGCCCTTATCGAGCTGCATTCACAGATTTCTTGAGCGATCCGTTTAATCTAGGGCGTTCTACCTTTTTCTCTCACTGAAGGGAAAATTATTAAGAAAAAAAAAAAACAGAAGAAGGAAACGAAGCAGGCAAAGATTGTCCAAAATGGGTATCTTTGGCCCCCCCGGTCGACCGTGGACTTATCACATCCTCCATCGCAAATGGCCCAGAGTCCCAAGAACGGCCATGCGCTGGCTGATGCTGGTGGAATTCATCGGCCTGATTCCTCTCCTCGTCATCACTGCCCTCTCTCAGCCGAACCTGTATCGAACTGCCCTGTGGCAGATTGGATGGGACCACCGTCTCAACTCAAACCCCGCCATCATTCTCTACGCCTATGCAAATTACACGGCTCAGCCGAAGATCGCTTTCATCTGGTCGCAAAAGTCAGTTTGTAAAGAGTCCTTATCACAGAAAGGGAAAACGTTAACGATTTTTGTAACAGGCTCACTGATTTCAATGTCGCCATCGCCGTCATCTCCCTTTTCTTCCTCCTCACCAAGCTCATTGCTGTCATCATGCGAGTTTGGTATCCTATCGTATCTACCGCCAGCTCAATTGCTTTGGTCGTGCTTTACAGCGTGAGCACTTACGGCCAAGTTGGACCCGATTACACCGACCCAAGATACCCGGCACCAGCGGCCTGGTACTTCAGATTCGGGTGCGATATGGCCAAGCCGTACGGACAGTATACCAACTGTCAAATTGCACAGAGTTCGCTCTTCATCACATTATACATGCTGTAAGCCACAGCCAATCTCCAGGAGAATACATGCGCCATACTAATTCTGAGTTTAGGACTGTGTACTTGCTGCTCCTTGGCTTCTCTCTCTATTCCATGTGGCCCAATCACCTCAACGACCTGGATACCGACGAGGATGAAGATGATGAAGAGCCTGTTAAAGAGGGCAAGACCATAGAACTGGGCGGCCTGAAAGAGATGGGCATGAAGCAGCCAATGGCTTCAGGAGCCATTCCCTTTACGCCGAGAACACACGCTTTCCACATCCTCGACCGAAAGCTCCCGCTAAGACAGGAGAGTGAAGCAGTCATGTATGCTTAGGAGCCAGCGGGCTTCATTTTTTTTCTTTATATCATTATATGTCCGCCAAAAAAGGGGCGTGTGTTTGAATTACTCGGATCGGCAATGGCGTAAGGTTTTTCTCATGCAAGCAATATGATGCATGGTAATGATACTGGGCCCTGGAGGCCATGGAAAGAAGAGTAGGGAGGATTGAGGAAACCCGCCTAAAAAGAGGCCACCATCCGCAACTATGTATATTTTTCTTCTTCTTCTTCTTTTCTTTTGTCACATACTTTATATACCCACGCATGATGATCGGTCAAGTTCAAATTGAGACTACTTACAGCATAACCTGCAACTGCAAGGGATTTTCCTAGTCACGCGTCCGAAGTGCATGCAACGAAATAACTTCCTATTCCAGGCATTAATGCTCCCGTTCCGGCGCCAGCCCCGGCGTCGCTTCAACCGGCCCGGCCTCGTGCATACTAATGTAATGAATATGTAAAAGTAATCCACGCTTCTACCCGGTTCTGGCCGCCTTGCTCGCAGTGTCGCAGAGATGGATCCTGATCCAGCGCCGATACCCCGCCAGCCCGCTGCGCATTACCGCGTGAACGTCACTGAACGAGCATCTTTCCCCGCCTCCATCCGCGCTTTGACCCGGGCCGGTCATAAATCTTGCCTCCCTCCGCAGTTTAGTATTTCCAATCACGTACCGCCAAGCTGCCTCCAGAGCTACCTACTTGTACTAGCTACCCCCAAAATCGACGGCTTTGGATTGTGTAATGAGCCCGTAGATTAATTAGTATAACTGGATTCATCTCCCCTCTCTTTTGTATCTCGCATCCTCTGTTTCCTTTGGTCCCATGGCGTTACTGCATCGACTCGCTGCTTCCTCGGCCTCTCGCTGTGCTCCCGGTATATCATCACTTTTAGTCAGAAGAGCTTCCACCATGGTTCCCAAGGTACGTGTCAGACGCTCCCATGCGCTGTGGCCCGATTGGCCCATGTCATGGCTCCTGGGAGTAGCCGGAAGCTAATTCGCATCGAACACGATATAGCTTAGAGATCCGTCCTTGTTGAAGAAGGATGTGTGCTATGTCAATGGCGAGTGGGTGACTGCCAAGTCTGGCAAGACCTTTGAGGTCACTGGTGAGCTTCTCTCCGTACCTTATTCAACCGTGTATTTGTGGACGCTGGGCTAATCAGGTTGTCATTTTAATAATCAAAGATCCTGCCACTGGCGAAGTGATTACAACATGCCCCGAATTCACCACTGCCGATACCGAGTCCGCCATCACCGCCGCCGCCGATGCCTTCAAGACCTTCCGAAACCTGACCGGCCGCGAGCGCGCAAAGCTGCTGCGCAAATGGTACGACCTCACCGCAGAAAATACAGAGGACATTGCCCAGCTTATCACCTGGGAGAACGGAAAGCCTCTTGCAGATGCGAGAGGCGAGGCGACCTACGCTGCCAACTTCTTCGAATGGTTTAGCGAGGAGGCTCCCCGCACATACGGCGACGTCATTCCTGCCAGCGTACCAGGAAACCGAGTATGGACTGTCAAAGAGCCTGTTGGTGTTTGTGGCCTAATCACTCCGTATGTTATATGAAGCTTTGTTTTCCATTTAATATAGATCGCATTGTGCTGATACAGACAATTCACAGGTGGAACTTCCCCGCGGCCATGATCACGAGAAAGATTGGCCCGGCTCTGGCAGCTGGATGCACCGTCGTGTGCAAGGCGCCTGCTGAGACCCCCCTGACAGCCCTTGCACTTGCTGAGCTGGCTCACCGAGCTGGTATTCCCAAGGGTGTTGTCAACATTGTGACGACATCAGATAACACCGTCGCCATCGGCGAGCAACTGACAACAAACCCTACAATCAAGAAGGTTTCCTTCACCGGCTCCACGGGTGTCGGTAAGCTCCTGATGAAACAGTCATCCAGCACTCTCAAGAAGCTCTCACTGGAGCTCGGTGGAAACTCCCCCTTTATCGTGTTTGACGATGCGGATCTCGACGCCGCTGTTGCAGGTGCCATTGCTTCCAAGTTCCGATCTTCGGGGCAGACCTGTGTGTGCGCCAACCGCATTTACGTCCAAGAAGGCATCTACGAAGCCTTTACGGCCAAATTCGTCGAAAAGGTCAAGTCATTCAAGGTTGGCAACGGCTTCGCAGAAGGTGTCACTCACGGCCCTCTTATCCACGACCGCGCCATCGGCAAGGTCGATTACCACGTCCAAGACGCCATCAAGAAGGGCGCCAAGCTCCTCGTCGGTGGCCAGAAGCTGCCCGACGTTGGATCCAACTTCTACGACCTCACGGTCCTCAGCGACATGAACGCCGATATGGCCATTGCCTCTGAGGAGACCTTTGGTCCTGTTGCGGGCCTCTTCAAGTTCAAGACTGAGGCCGAGGTCGTCAAGCTGGCGAATGCTTCTGAGGTTGGCCTGGCTGGCTACTTTTACGCTCGCGACCTGGAGCGCGTTCACCGTGTTGCTGAAGCTCTGGAGGTCGGCATGATTGGTATCAACACTGGTATCATTTCCGACCCCGTTTCACCATTTGGAGGTGTTAAGGAGAGTGGTTTCGGCAGAGAGGGATCAAAATACGGCATTGCAGAGTACCAGATTACGAAGATGATGACCTATGGTGGCATGGGCAAGCCTCTTCAGAGCTAAATATGTGAATGAGTAAGGAGGGTGGGGAGTAGCTAAAAGCTTTTTAATGTTCTACGATACAATGAAATGATGATATCAAATACAGAGGACCAGACCCGTAAAGCGAATGGTAGGACGAAGTGAGATGTATTTTTGTATCAGAGCATATGCACATGTACTTTGTCGCGGTATGCGGTCGAATAAAGAGCAGAGAGGGGCAATGATTAGGCCAGAAGTAGCCTCAGTAATAAGTACTCATAACAAGGAATAACATGAATCAACTTGCAAAACGAAAGAGAGCAGTGGTCACATGCTACTGCAACTTCAACTGCTAATCAATCAACTTGAACCGATACTGTTTTCACGTAGATATTCGAAGAATGCTGCTCTTAGCAAAGTTAGCTTTATATACTCCTTTACCTTGCCGCTAACCCAACAAGAAATCACCAGACTATGTGGCGCAGTGGTTAGCGCAGTCGCCTTACAAGAGTACCGCGAAAGGTCGCAGGTTCGACCCCTGCCATGGTCATTCAATTACTCCAAATTTCATTTTTTGCAATTCGTTCAGTTTGCAGAATCAACTTGTTTTTTTTGCGAGTCAAGTACGTCGGATACGCAGTGTAGGCGCGAAAGCTGGTGTGATGGTTTTCCTCTTTGTTAAACTTGGATGTTACCTACTAAGAGAGGGCTTTGTAAGACATTTGCTGCTGTATATAGCACATGTACAATTTTGTTCAATTACAAATTTGATCCTGCTAGATTCCGCAAAAAGATGTGTGATCCTTACCAGGTATGCTATGCATCCCGATTACATCTTGCTGGTTTACTACGACCGATCTACCAGCAGGGAGTTGGGTGAGAATGGTGGCATTTTGCCCACAATGGCGAGACGACGTCATGTCTCGAAAACGAATTGTCCAAATGAGTAGAGAAGACTAGAGCATAGTTAAAAACATAAACTAACCAGTCAATCCCGTCCAAATAGGTCAAAAGCAGATTCAGCTGCTCAGTCTGAAAGACCACCTGTTCTAGCAGCAATAGCAACCCGTTGCCGCATCTTATCTTATCATACAGCTTGTGCCATATGTATGTACGTCACCCCACCTCTCTGCAAGCTCTTTACAAGCTGCTCCCAACACGCGATCAATCAATTCACCACCACACACATCGTTCGCCATGACACTCTCTCGTTCAAGCAGCCTTGCCAGCCATGGAATGCGCTTGTTTGCGCAAGCAGAAGGGTAAAAAGCTCCATATAAGCATCTCAATTGCCAATTCGCGAGAGGGAGAGCTCTGCAGCTAACTCTCTCTCTTATAGACGCCTCTGTGGCCTGTCCTCTGCATCATCAGCCCCTCGCCTCTCATTAACAAGCCTCAAATACACCAGCAAGGCTCCCTGCACTCCTTCACTCGCTCGCCCATTCAGCCAGTCAACACCTCTCCTCAAAAAGCGCAAAATCGCCCCCGCAAGCAACAGCCCCGAGGCTTCATCACCATCACGCTCCTCCTCCTTCTCGCCTCCTAGCTCCTCCAAATCCTCCGACAACACCCATCCCAACCCCGAAGACCCCCTCGACTTCTCCTCCCTAATAGCCGCCTACTCCCCCATCGATGCGCACTTCAAAGCCCAGCTCCAGGCCGTCCTCCACGGCGGCCGCTTCAACCCCGATGCCCTCGGCGCCCTCCCCGTCGCCCTCAAAGACGAAGATGGCTCCAAGGTGACCTTTCCCCTCAACGAGCTCGCCCAGATCGTCCCCCGCTCAGGCCGCATCATCTCCCTCCTCGTCAACGACCGTGAGTACCTCAAGCCCATCATGTCCGCCGTCCAGTCCAGCAAGGACTTCAACCAGCAGCCCCAGCGCTCCGACGACAACGAGCTCGAGCTCCTCCTCAAGGTCGAGATGGAGCGCAAGGACGACCTCGTGCGCCGCGTGAAGGAGGCGTGCCAGGGCTGGAAGGATCGGGTGCGCCAGGCGCGGACCAAGCACGAGAAGGCGCTCAAGGAGTGGAAGAAGAATGGCACGGTGCTGCCGGACGTGGTGAGGAAGGCGGACAAGGAGCTGCAGAAGGTGCAGGATAAGAAGATGAAGGAGATTGATGGCGAGGAGGCGCAGGTGATTAAGCAGCTTGATCGCAATTAAAGTGCAAGGGCGTATGTATAAGCGCAAACAGACCATCGTTTACATTATAAAAAATAAGAAACGCTTCACATGGGTATGACTGCATGAAGATGAGGAGATGGCTCTAGTTGTAACACTTCTTGTGATCAACCTTCTTTTCATGTAACTCAAAATATCGATGAGATTTCACTATCATAAGCACAGCCCGTATTTCTATCATTTCTTTTTAATCGTACAAAAATACACACACACACACACATATATATATGCACCCTTTTATTTTTCCCACATCAAAAAACCTTCAAGTCTTTCAAGCCTTCGCCTTCTTCCCGCCCGCGGCACCACCAGCACCTCCCGCAGCACCCAGCAAAGACGTCAACTTCTTCTCAAAGCTCTCCACGTCCTTCTGCGTATACGTACCCGCCCTCAGATGCCACGATCTCGAAATGCCCACCGGGTCCGTCGCGAACTTGGGCTTCTCGTGCTTGCCCTCCACAACCGACTCCAGAATCGTCTTCTTGACGGCCTCCTCAACGTCCTGGATGATAGGCTGCTGCTGCTTTTGCTCCGCAGGCGCCGCCTTCTCTTCTTTACCCTCCTCCCCAGCAGCTGGCGTCTGCTGCTCCTGCTTCCTCTTCTCCTGGAGATACTCCTCCGCCGCCTCCCTCGCCTTCAAGTCCGCAAAGAAGCGCGCCCCATTGGCCTCCACCTCGTCGGCGTAGCTCTTCGCCTGCAAGTGCTGCGGCACGCCCACGGGGTCAGCTCTGCCGCCAAGGATATTCAAGTTCTCCATAACAGTCGCCAAGCGACCCTCCTGCGTCGAGGGCATCGCGGGAACAAACGCCGCCAGGGTCTCCTTCGTCAAAGAAGGCGCATAGGTCGTCTTCGTTCCGAATCGCATCGCATCGTCAAATTGCTGCTCCTGGGGATCCATCCTCTCAAAGGGATCTTGTCTCTTTCCTCGCGGCCCAGCAGCAGCAGCCTTGTTGCCGCTTTCGCCACCTTCCTTGGCCTTCGCCGCTCTGCCGCCGCCAGCCCTGCCTCCTCTTCCTCGCGTGGCACCACCTCGTCCTCCCCGTCCGGCGCTGAGCGCAGATGTCCTCCCTCTATTTGAACCCGCAAATCTGTTTCCGCTCGGTGAAGCAGCCCGAGGGCTCGCTGCTGCGTTCTGCCCGCCGCCTCGTCCTCGCAGTCCACCCCGCCCTCGAAGCATTCCTCCTCTGGGCAGACTCCGCACATCAATTACTCGGGGCTGTGCCGGCGTTGCTGAAGAGCCTGCAGGAGTTTGGGCTCCCTGGCTGCCTGTTCGGTTCTTCTGCAGGGCATTGATCTCGCTGGCCGCTGCGCGGGTTCGCTGTCGAGCCGAAGGGTTGGCTTTGGGATCGCTGGGTGCCTCGTCAAGCTGCGATTGCGTGGTGGAGAACTGGCGGAGGTAGCCTCTAAGGGCATATCCGGCATTCCCCAGCTCTGGCTTCGCTCGGTATAGCGAGCGGAGTGTCTGTGAACTCATAGTGGCGGTTGGTGGTGGTTGAACCTGAACCTGAAGTGATCATACTGAAGTGGGATGGTCTTGATGCGAAGACCAAAATCTGTCGCTTGATGACTAAGCACACAACCGCCATAATACACATCACAAGCAAGGCATGATGCAGCCATATAAATACTAGTATACAAGCAGCACAAATCACATAATGACCAGGTCAAATGTATCTTCAAGAAGAAAATGTCCCATGCTAAATCTTCTACTCCAAGTTGGCCCAAGCAAATAGGCGTGTTATCTAACGTTTGCGGTGGGCATCCCAGAGACTCCCAGCGTGAGCCCATGTTGTACAAACTTCAAGTGAACAATTCCCCAATGCCATGGTTATAGATCCTATCTGCTACAAGACTCGTTCATCTACCAATTGGTCCTCCCATGTCCACGGCGCCGGCATGTATTGAAAAAAAAAAAAAAAAAAGAAGCAGGAAGGAAAGAAAAGAATAGAAAATAAAAGAAAAATAATGAATAATATCCGCCTGCCCAAAAGAAATGCGACCCATAGCAGGGCGTGATGCCAAGAGACCGTTCCAGGTCTTGGCTCAGACAATTACGTTTTACCGTTCAAATAAGCCAGTCAAATCACTCGCCACGGTTATTACCCCATGGCTGTGGTAGCCACATGCTGTGTTGTCTTGCCATATCAATCACATGGACACGTAGCCCCCTTCTTAAGAATATGGTATAAGATGTATGGTGTTGCCTACTGGCAATTTCAAGCCGCCTCCTTGTTTCTTTTGTTTTTGTCGTGGGGAAAAGGCTGGAATGCGAAAGGTGAGAGAGGAGAGAGAGTATAGAGAGCACAGCTCTCTTAAAATTAGCGTCATTAGACACTCTGAGGCATGACCAGCGCAGGCTACGAAACTGTCAGTATATAAGTGATTGGACAGCTGAGCAGCTTACTTACAGGACTGTTGAGCATTTGCTGGCGCTTATTTCGGCCCTTCTTAATATGGCTCTTCAGAGCACTGGAGTCAAGAGGTTTGAGAAGCTCAAAGCTGCAAAGCAATTCGGAAGACACAGACATGACTGCGCCCCAATTGTCGAATTCACCACAATACTACAGATGGTTAGCAAGTCAAAGATGAGTTTATGGTGGATCTCAAGCTGCAAGGGGGGCTCACATTTGGTGCGCTGAATACTGTGACTAATACTCGATCGTTGAAGAATTCATACCCGTCTTCTACCACCATGTGGGCGCGGCAGACCAAGTCAAAGTCATGAGTTGCGAGGAAGTCGGTAATAACTTTCTTTCCAAAGCAATAACTGACTCCTCGCTCGTTTGCTTCCCAATCTTGCTCCATGTCGGCCGGATCAGCCCAAAGAAGGTCATTCAACAACCCGTAGTCAGGAACGTCGGTGGGCCGTGCGATGTTGCGAATATCGTCCATCTGGCTCAGAGCAGGCGACAGACCTCCATGGACGCAAAAGATCTTTCCGGCCACAATGGCAGCAATCGGAAGCGTATTGAAGCAATCGATAAATGTCTTCCAGACTTTGATGTTGCACCTTCGCTTGCATTCGTCATAGAAGCCGTAGACTCGAGTGACGTTGGCACACTCATGGTTTCCTCGGAGCAGGAAGAAGTTTTCGGGGAATTTGAGCTTATAGCACAGCAATAGCAGGATTGTCTCAAGAGACTGTTTCCCTCTATCGACATAGTCTCCGAGGAAAAGGTAGTTGGACGTTGGGGGAAAGCCGCACATCTCAAACAAGCGAATGAGATCGGTGTACTGTCCATGCACGTCTCCAACAATCTTGACGGGAGCATCGAGCTCCAACAGAGCAGGCTGGGCCAAGAAGATCTCTCGGACCCGAGCACATATAGCCATGATTTCCGCATTCTTGAGGCATACGCTCTTGGTGACCTTGCCGGCGTATCCAGCGTCGAGGAGCCTCTTGATATAGTCATCGAGATCCATCTCCTTTATTTCGTCCATGCCCATGGGATCATTCTTCGGCTTCTTAGGCTTCTTGACGGGAGTATCTGCCCGCTTCACTAGGATGGACTGGCCTGGGGGGAGCAAATGTGTATTGACGCTGGCATTGGCTGACGGAGGCTGGTCGGAAACGTGGTCAACCTCGCCCGAAGCCTGTGCGGCGCTTACATCGTGAGCGCCGCTTATGACTGATTCGGAGACTGGGGACGGCGGGGGTAGTACCCCTTCTTCGTTTGAATTCGCTGCGGATAGGTCGGTCGAGGGGCTTCTCAGCGGGATCGTATCGGTGCTGCGGCCGGAGCGGGAGATGCTGGAGCGACCACTCCTGCCAGACTTGACCGAAGCAGCATCGTCGCCGTTGAGCAGAACCGAGTTTCTCGGACTGTCGGTCTTACCGCTGCCAGGGATTTTAGACCGCAGCCCACGGAAAGATCGAGTCGAGTCTTTGGTATCCGACTTGCTAAAGGAAGGGTAAGACTGGAGGCCATCCCCGCCGCCGTTTTTGGAGCCGCCCTCTTTGGAAGATTGGTTGCCCATTGTGGTTCAGGTGGATGAGGCTAGAGAGCCCACAGAGTGCGAGGGCGATGGTTTTTCGATGCAGCAAAAATTGAGGAGAGAAAAAAAAAAGTTATCACGAGATTGCCAGCGAGGCGAGCAGACCTATGCGTTTCCAGACCCCTGTTGTTGGTCGGATTTGTCGTCTTGTAACAGCGCTCGTGTGGCAAAAGTTGTTTATGGGGTTTTTAGAAGAGGATGAGTAACCGCAATCCCAGCCCGTCTTAGGGAGGATGGAATCGTCGACCGAGGTCGGTAAAGAAAGAGGACCGCTGGCTCCTTGGAGCGTCCGTTTTGGTTGTCTTAGGCGAGAGCCTAGGAGGACAGGCCAGCTTGGAGGAGCTTATGAGAGCTCAGTCGGGTTGGAGCGGATGACGTCGTGGCAGCGGCTGCTCGTGACTGGAAATTCTGGGTCGAGACCGGCAGCTCTGGAAACAGCGCTCCGGGGTCAGGAACCGCCCACAAGCAGGTCGGGAATACGATGGTCAAAATGCGAAAGTGGCCTCGGCCGTTGGAAAAAAAAATTCTAGACGGCGGAATCAGCGCGGCCGGTCCGGAGCGGTTGTGTCTGCTGCATACGCGGGAGCAGGGCGCAGGAGCGGGGTGGTGTATGGTGTGTGTGTATGTGTGTATGCGATATAACGGCAATGAGTTGGGACCTCGCAGAAAGACGAAGCTCGCGCAATAGCGTCGCAAAAAGTTAACGCAGCATCGAGAAGAGGCTGTGATAACGAGGCAACGATGGCAGCAAAGGCACAGCTTCTGCGGGAGACAGCTTGTCCAGGTACTTATAGGAACTTGCCGGGCGACAGGCGAAGCAGGATACAGCGGGAGTTGAAGACGAAGAAAAAAAAAAAGGTACCTTGCAGATCAGGGCCTACAGCCGAAACATGGATCAGGCGGTGCTAAAGCCAAGTCTCGGAAGCACGGCCAGGACGTCTCGTCTCGTCTCGGTTCGCCGCAAGAGATGGGAATTTGATGGAGGAGAAGGAAAAACAGAATATGAATGGTATGCACATACAAGTACTAAGACGGCAAGGCGGCTATCACTACTAGGCAGGCCGTTCTGCTAGATAGAGCGTGCGGACAGCGTTACGGGCCCGGTGGCGATGCTCACTCGGAGCTCCTATCTCGGCAAGCTTATGGCGGCGAGTGTAAATACGTGCTAACGCCGCCTCGCCTGGCTTAGGTGGGATGGGCGCTGAGAAGCTTGGGTTTAGGGTGCCGTGGACCAGGCAATAGCAATAAACTTGAAGTAGAAGATGTTTTGCACCTCGCAGACACAATACAGAGAAGCTGCAGGTTGGCGGTGGGGGGTCGACCGCTGTTTTATGTAATGGCAGCTTTCTCTTTTCCCTTGTTTCTTGTCTCCAAGGTCTCCTCTGCGAAGAAAAGAGCACAACAGAGACTACCGTGCGGATCGGGCTTTTGGGCAGACGGCCGGTGGGGGCGCGTCCGCAGACCGTTGGTGGAGGCTGGCGTACGCGATCTACTTGTAAGTGTATGGTATCGATGTGCCGTGCTGCGGAAACATCAACGGGGGCAGCAAATGAAAACTGGATGGCAATTTCATGCAAAGACGGCGAAGGAAGATGGCAGAAATGGAGGTGTTGATAAAAGACAGCGAAGAGAGGCTAGAACGAGAGCTACACCCAAGCTATTGTTTGTGAATAGCCGCGGGGTGGATGGCGAAGTCGTCCCAGCCGGGGCCTTGTGACACAAGCCAGCCGCACCTTTGGTAACTGCACACATGTAACTCCGTACCCGCGATTAGAGTTTCACACCCATACCTCCTGAACGGCGAAAGGCGGCAGACTCGAGGTGCTGGTTCCGGACGAGGCAACGAGCCTCTGGGATGTGGAGGGCTGGGCTGGATGCGGCGAGGCGGAGCTTGTGCCCGTCGGGCGCGGACGCGAATACAAGGAGGGGAAATACATAGAAGAGAATAGGAAGACGGAAAAAAAAAAAAAAAAACAAGAGGTGGGCCGGACGCCTACAAGGAGCTGTTGCCTGGTTCTCTGCGTGTTATCGCAGCCAATGCGAAAAGATGGAGGCGGGAAATAGAGTCGTAATTGGCACCGATGCAACGGAAATGCGCACTCGTGCTCCGCGCTGAGCTCGGAGATGCTCCAAGGCAAAGAAACAAGCAACGGACGGCGATGCCCTCAATGCCGGGTGCCACGACCAAGACCCCTGGCCGTTATTGGGCACCTTGGGCGCTGACAGCCAGCCCAGAGCGCTGTAGCGTTCGCCCTAGTGGCTCTAAGCGGCTCCGGGGCCGCCCAATCCCAGCCCGGCCTTGCGCTTTCGCAGACCGAGCCCAGCCCCCACGCACCCGGGAAACAGCCCAGCAGCTTGTTTCAATGCTTCTTGTCGTGCCGCCCTTGCAGCTCAGAAGTCGTCCGACTCACAGGCACGTGCTGACGACGCAATGGGTTTCTGGGCAAGGCAAGCGGCGCAGAATGCCATGACATGATACAAGTCAAGTTTTGCGGTCTCGATGCATCACAATGGGTATTCCTTGGTAGAACTCTGCGCGTGACAGGCAGCTGTTCGTATTTCGAAACCAGCATCCTCGTGCCCAGAACCCACGGGTTTCAAAGTGGCGTTTGGCCGCGCACGACATGCGGCTCATTTTCTCTCATACGGGCCCTCTTCTTGCTAGACAGTCAGGAGGATAATTCACCGTACCATGGAACTCTCGAGTGCATATGCATCACAAATGAAATCCGGAGGCAAAAAAACTACAAAGGAATTGCGCCTTGCGGTGACGCCTTCTTGGTTGTCCTTCCCATTGGTGCCTCATGTCCCGATTGCGAGCAGCTGAGCCTCAGAACTACGGCAACATCCTTCGAAGGATGTTCGTGTCGAGATAAAATGCCCGGATTTCTCCGTCCAATATCGTGTACTCTTCGTGAAAAGATGGCCGCGTAGACATAATCCCCAGAGGGAGAGAAGCGACGGCACGCACAATGCCAGGCGGTTTGTCCCGATTCAATTGTTCGGCATGTGCCGTTGGCGCCATATTGATGTGTACTCTCGGATATTATGGCAACTTCTACTGCTACCCAAGCATCTGTACAATTCATCAATGGGATCAAGCACAGAGTCCATGAACCTCCGATACCTAACTGGATACCATCGCAGCCTTCTGGTATCCCCTTGCGGGTGCGACCAGCACTGTGCTGTTGAAGAAGAGCGTCAAAAACTTAGTATTCTTTACCGCCTTTCCAATGTGCATCAAGAGACTAATGCTCAATTCCTCTCTGGTTTTTCTAAACACACCATGGCCCGCTTCGAGTGCCACTTCGGAAGACACCCGCACGCTCTTCTGTGTGGCGCTGAAGATGGCTTATATTGGTTTTCGTAGTGGTAGAGTGCGCTCGTACGAAGGTAGGCTTAAGTCGCGAGGGCCTTAAGAGGCGGTGCTGTTGACATTGGTTCCAATCTGGGATTTGTCTATTGACCTATTTGGAGCATCCCATCTTACACTCAGAGCAGTTCCTTGCGGTGTGAAGTTGTGGCTCCTATTTCGACATCAGAGTGGCCTACATTAGGGCTGCAGAAGCGTTGGTTGGCCATGCATGAGGACCATAAAATACTCTAGATGTCCTGTTAAAGCATTTGGTGCTCACGGAGGATGAGTCATCTCTCTCTATTTTAATTTCCGACCTTACTGTACAACAAAAGATAAGAGCTAGAAGAATGAGCAGAAGAATAGTCAACACAATAAGAAGATTGAAACAGACCGGTAAGTAAGCGCGAGAAGGCACAAGTCCCACGAGAAACGACAAGCGACGAAACTAAATTGCGACGGCTCGCGGCCAGGCACCAAAAACATTCCTTACAAGCAAAAAACACTGCAGTTTGCCCATTATACAAGCATTACCTATTACTAGTACTACAGTACCTACTAGGCACTTATCAAAGGAGGAATGAGGGATTCCTAGCCTAACTCGAGCCTCTGCTTATCCAGATTCCGCCGCTATTGAGTAAGCTATCCATGCCACGTTTTCCCTAATCAGCCCAATCTGAGGCAGTCTGCGTTTCTGCTTGACCAACATGGAAAATGGTTAGCGTTCAGGATGTGGAAAGACGCGCGCTGCGAGACTTCTCTGCGCAACCCAGCAACAAGCAGAACTCCCTATGCGATGTGAACTCCATCTTGAGGATTCCATTCCATGCGGAGGGGGCAGTTTTCTTCTGCTGCTAGATATCGCAGAGGGCTAAAATTAGAAATAACCAGTTCACCTCACAGCCCAGCTGGCGAGCACTAGCTCCATCACTAATCGCTGCTAGCAGAGGCACTAGCAGTCCTGCGTACCGAGCCAGCTTTTAGGCGGTGTTTTATCTACCCTGTAGGAAGAGAGCCATTGCGTGAGATGCGTTGCATGGCTCGCTTCTCGACGGCCGGGGTGGTTCGCCAGGGCACTTTTTTTTTTATTCTTCTTCTTCTTTCAAATATCTGGGCATTGGGACTTCGGCCAACAGCCGCCGTGTGGAGAGTCACCGCTCAAATAACGCCTACTCTCGGATGTGGGCTTCCGCGCACAGTCAGAGCTAGAGACTGCACGATCAGCGCTCAGGAACCACAGAAAATGCGCTTGCATGTCCCCAGCTGTTGTCGTAAGCAGGTCCAGAAAAAACAAAAATCGCCGACTCAGGGTTCACTGTGTTTATTACCACGGTCTGGGGCGGTTTTGACGATCCGGAAGCCACTTTTGCTGCTAGATGTAGCAAGAGATTTGCGGTTTATACTTTGTAGACGGGCTCGTGCCAGGAAAGATTTGGCCACCGTGATGTCGATTGCTCGCGATTGGACTCGAGGTATGACGTTGGTTGCCAAGCAAGCTGCGTGTCCAAACTTGCAAGCCCCTGGTCTACAAGATACAGTACATTGGAGGTAGATATGCAGCTTTCTTTAGCGGGGCATGCAGGCGGTGGTACCTATTGATGCTACAAGTATGTACAAGTATGAAGAAAAAAATACCCAATACTGCCGATGTTTGTACACAGGTACCTATATTACAGGATTGGCACAGGATTGGTACAGTAAGTACTAGGAGGTATGTATAGACTATTGCATGGGATGCCAGAGGTTCTGACCCCTGGAGGCCGCAGCGACGGTCCAACAAGACATCCTCCCTGCATCCTTGAAGATTACTCAAAGCGCGTTGGGCTCTCTGCCAAAATAGCACGGAACTGGTTCTTTCCAGTTCGTTAGGGTGCTCCAGTGCACGAATATGGTGCTTACTGGCAATTGTCCTTCAAAGACTCTGCCCGTGCTAGGGTAGCTCCGTGCCTAGAGAGCGCCAGGGGCCAGTATTTATAGCTGCTTGGTGGCTCTCTTCCCGTCTATTTATGGCGCCGAGGTTGGGAGCATTACTAACGGCGCCATCATCACGGCCCTGGACTCGCACAATGCCACAAGCACAGGCACCAAGAGGCCGTTCTCGTGCTAGCAGCAGCTCTCGGGTCTCACCAGGCCCCAAGTCCCAAGCCCGAGTCCCCCAGATGCCCCCCAGCCACCCGTTACGCGGGCTTGTGCTGGAGCACGCGCAAATCCTGTGCGCCCCAGGCATGGGTCCGGCCCAGGTGCGCTTTTTTAAGCATCCATCACCATCTGGAGCTGAGCCAGTGGCATTGGCCGCACCGCGCTGGATCGTCTCTGAATCTCGCACTGCCCGCTCCACTCCACCCTCCCTGCCACAGCAGCTCTGGTTACTGCGCCACCCATTCGCCGCATGTCACACAGCCCACTAAAAAAACATGTAAGCAACCCGACGCTGCGTCAAGCCCGCTCCATGCTTTTAAAACCACCTGGTGCCCAACTCGTATATCATGATCCGTTCTTGCTGCTTATTCCCATCTCACTCTCCATCGTTTCATTCCATCTTGTTTGTGCGAGCGCATTGACTCGACTTTCGTTTTTGCTCCGGTCGACTTTTGCCAATCAAGATCGACCAAACCCCTCGTTTCTACACCAGAGCCGCTCTCTGTGCCTGACAGGATACCCCACCGATAAACAGAACAGATAAACAAACCAGCAAGAAAGACAGCAATGGGTGTCGGTCGATTCTTCTGCGTGGCTCTGCCACTCATCCTCACCATTGCCTCGCTCGGCACACTGCTCTACGCAGTCCTCGCCGGCGTGGCCCACGAGAATGTCAGACTCCTGCAGGTCGACCTCAGCGAGTTGAGCATCAGCCCGCTGAGCGTAAGCGACCTCGCCAAGCGCGCCGACTTCAGCATGAAGGAAACCAAGGTTGGCAACATCACCGCAGAGGATCTTGGCCTTCACAAGTACTACGACGTGACGCTCTGGGGATCTTGCTCCTCCGACGACAACAAGAAGTTCACCTGCACCAAGTCTCAGTTCGATTGGGCCTCCAAGCAGATCAACACCACCGATATCAAGGACGGCGGCGCCACCATCAAGCTGCCCAAGGATATCAAGGACGCCGTCTCGGCCTTCCAGAAGCTCATCAAGTGGTCTGAGATTGCCTTCATCGTCGCTCTCATCGCTCTCGGCTTTGAGCTGCTCATTGGCATCTTCTCAAACTTCTCCCGTGCCGTTTCGTGCCTGACGTGGTGTGAATCTGCCTTCACCACCACCATCATCATCCTTGCCGACTCTCTCGCCACTGCCACCGTTGCCGTTATTGCTGGTGTTGTTGATGGCTCCAAGACCCTCTACGGCGCCAAGGTCCACATCGACGGCCGCTTCCTGGCCATTATCTGGATCAGTGCCGCCTTCAGCATCGGTGCCAGTCTCTTCTGGATCTTCACCATCTGCTGCTGCGCCCCCGAGAAGCGCCAGAAGAAGAACCACCACTCCGACGGCGAGAAGCTGCTCCCTACCGGCGGATTTGGATCTCGCGGATATGCTCCTCTCGGCGAGCAGACCGGCTACACCTCTGGTGCTCCCCGCTTCAACTCCGGCTCTGGCCGATCTGACCTTGCTTACGAGCCTTACTCTCACCGAGCCTAAATGGATTTCGAATAGACATCGACTCGAAGTGGTAATTAAAACGATAAAAAAAAGGACCACTGCGTCCTTTTGTGGTGGGGTGTGATCTCTTTCTTCAAAAGCTCTTCAGACTATCTGAATATGAGAACAAAGAACGCAAGGGAATGGATGCTTAGTGCTTGCTGCGATGTGTTTTTTTTTTAAACATTCCTTTGCATGGCGTTTGGTATATTTCAAGTACAGGATGGCTACGGGCGGTGGCACCAGCCGTTGGTGATTGGATACCCAAGATGGCGGGGAACAATCTGTATATAGAGTATAGCGGATACATTTCAATGACTGAACGACAAGAAAATTTTCAAAAAGAAAAAGACTTCTTGGTGCCAATGATGTGTTCAAAATTTTCGTAACAAAGTGTGCCATGATGTGTGTTGTGGCTGTAAATAAAAGCGTTGAATAGGTGCTAGTGAGTTGGTGGCCTTACTCGGTAATCGCAGTCAGTAGATGCACGCAGAAATTTTTTTGACGCCAAATATTTCACCGCGCAACTCAACGACACAACATCGACAGCATTGAGTCATTATTGAATGTCTGCATAGCATAAGGTACATATCTTACTGAGCCTGTGGCTCACATAGCGTAAAAGCCGCGCCTACTCTACAACTCTGCCGACATCATGGTTCGTCTCTGCATAAAATTCTAAACTGCCCCTCCAGCATTCAAACATGAAAGCTCGCCCCATCACAACTGCCCCTCACGACCTTTGAACATATGTTGTTATTCCAAGAGCATAGCTAATCGACTGTATACAAGACTGCAAGCCAAATCAGATTCAGGCGAGACCTCTCCCAGGACCCCGTTACGGCTCTAGCTTTACACCGCGCGCCTTCTGGGAGGCTCTTTGTCTTCGCTGGCGAAGACTCTGACCTTGTTGTCTACGAGGCGAAAAATGGGCGCCACAAAGGCCGCTTCGTCTCTCGCGTAAGCGTATTCATAGATCAGCCTATCCATGGGATTTCCGTGAGGCATGGCCAAGTTCTTGCATGGGGTTTCTGCCACATAGCCATCCTTGCTGTTGAAAGCCTCACTCGGGAGGATGACGGCGATGGTTCTGTGAATGGTCGGCCCCCTGCGATAGCCAGGGCGACGGCTCCTGATTGGATATACCATGGTGCATTCTCAGAAGCCGGTCCTTCTGTTGCGGTACTAGCCACGGCTCACAACGAGGTTATTCCCTTAAAGTATTCGCCCAGTACAGGAGAGATCACCCTCGGCGCCGTCATTGCACCCTCAAGACCGATGCTCTATTCCGCTCATCTTAGTTGGATATCAGACGACACCATACTGGTTGCCGGAGGAACTGTCTTCGGCCACGTTGTCGTATGGAAATGTCACCTGCTAGAAGGCGGCAGGTGGTCAACCGAAACGCTATTCAACTTTGAAGGTCATGAGGGATCTATTTTCGGCATGGACATCTGTACAATTACACTATCCGACGGGAGCTCGGTACAGATGGTTGCCAGCTGCAGCGACGACAGGACGATTCGCATTTGGGATATCACGGAGAGAAAAGACAAAGCCCGATCTCAACCCCTCCAGCCCAACCAGGTCATCAATACGGGCTTTGGAGGCAACGATATTGAGCGTGGCGACAGTGTTTCAGATTCCAGCGAGGAGGGTACTCCCATTGCAGCTGTAATGGGACACGCATCGCGCATATGGGGAGTCAGGTTTGGCCCCGAGTGCGGAGAAAATGCCTTATCCGTCTATTCCTTTGGCGAAGATGCAACGACGCAGAGATGGCGTCTCCAAATTGACTGCGATGCGTCGGCTGGAGAGCCCAATCCTAGCTCAAAATCGTTAACCGGAAAAATGTCCCACAGCAAGACATTTTCCCTGCATAATGGGAAGCACCTTTGGTCAAGGGCCATGCTAGCCGAAGACAAGGCTGTACTCATTGCCACCGGTGGCACTGATAGCCAAATCTGTCTCATTGAAGAGCCTGCCCTGATTGATGAACGGTCAAACAGTGTCGGCGGTTCAATAGTTTTGGATGCCAGCGACATTCTAAAGGGCCTTGTGTCTTCCAAGGAGATTATTAGTCGCTATGATTTTCTCTCTCACGACCATATCCTTGTCACTACTAGCTATGGAAAACTTCTCTTAGGACACCTAATAGAATCCCACACCGAACCAAAGTGGGAGCAAATAAATGTTCCTGAGGAGCGACAAGGAGAGGTGAAGCTTTGCTATGTCGTAAAAGCCATTGATCCCACAGCCGCTCTTCTGGGTACAGCGAGCGGAAATATTTACCATTTTAGCCTGTCATCCAAGAGTATCACACACGTTTCCTCCATGCTGGGCAAGATCACCGATATGATCTGTCTCTCGAATAAAAGCAGAGATGGATCGAGGTCCGCTTCGGCAGAGGTTTTAGTCTTCCTCCACGGAAAGGCGGATTCTCATTACTTTTCGATTGACATCTCTACGGGCGGTGTCCGCAGCCAAGCACAGACTGGGGGCCTCGATCCTAGATTTGTCCCTACTGCGGCTGGGAAAGTAGATGATCTGCTCGTCATTGGATCTCGGCATGGATGGCTATCAATTCTTGATCACAAAGACGATGAGACATACAGCCCAATCCTAGATATCGCAACACGAAGCCGCGATACAATCACCGCCATTCTCCCACTACCCCTAAAATCAGGCTCACACCATACCTCCCACTACATCCTTGTCACTAGCCGCGATGGAAAATACAGGATATACGAAATAGATCGGCGGCCAGAATGCGTTCTCCTTCACCTGCGACATGAAACTTCACCACCCTTTGGACCTATGATTGCAGGCGCGTGGTTTACCCAAGACACTGTGCCCGAGCTGGTATTATACGGGTTTAGAAGCAAGGATTTTGTCATTTGGAACGAGACACGACGAGAAGAAGTAGCGACAATCGAATGTGGTGGAGCGCATAGGACGTTCCAGCTGACATGCAGCAAATCGATACCTGGTCGTTATCGTTTCGCGTTTACAAAGACATCAAAGCTCTCCATATCTTCATCAGACCAATTGAGGCACGAGTGGGTCAAGAGTGGAATCCATGGACGAGAAATTCGAAGTCTGAGCTCCAATGGCCGTTATATAGCTACAGGCGCCGAAGACACTTCTATTCGCATATGGGATTATCAACCTGCTGGAGAAGGTGCACAGGCAGATCTACGATGTGTGGCAGCTATGAAGACCCACGTTACAGGCCTCCAAAAGCTTGTCTGGTTAGGAGATGATTATCTCTTCAGCAGCGCTGGTAATGAAGAGTTCTTCGTATGGAGAGTGCGGAACTTGGACTCTGATTACAAAGGCTTGGCAGTCGTCTGCGAAGGCGTCTTTACGGATAAAAGTGCAGATGCCGATCTCCGCATCATGGATTTCGATGTCTGTAAATCCAACAATGGGGACGGTATAATAGTAACGATGGGATTTTCGAATTCGGTGTTAAGGACGTATCGCTACACAAGTGACAGCGGCCGATTCGAACTCCTTATAAAGGGAGCATACACGGGAGCGTGTCTCACGCAGACGCGCCATCTTGGCATACGCAATCAGCTACCAGTACTCTTCACAGCATCCACCGATGGTCACCTTGCCCTATGGCGGACTGAGCCCGACGAAGGGGCCCAGCACAAGTATGTCCTGGAACAGGTCGTGCCATTGCACCAAAACAGCATCAAAAGTCTGGACATGATGAAATCAGGAGAAGGGTACCATGTGTTTACCGGGGGCGACGACAATAGCGTTGGTGTAACATTACTCGGGCAGACCTCGCGCGGCACAGGCAATGCCAGCTGGACTTTTGTCAAGCGAAGCATCGTGCGCAAAGCCCACGCCGCAGCCATTGCAGGCGTCTTGTTAGTCCGTCGCGGCACGGAACTTCTAGGAGTAAGTGTAAGTAACGACCAGCGTGTGAAGCTGTGGAGTATCCCCGGCGGCGAGGATGGAAATATCAAGTTTCTTCGAGGAGGATGCATCGGCGTGGCAGACGCTGGAGATATTGCAGCCGTTGGTGGACCAGAGAGCGATGCAGCAACAGTAGTATTCGCAGGGATAGGGCTCGAAGCCTGGAGCTTGGTGTGAGCCATGGGCTTTAACAAGAGAGCATTGATACCTTGGTAGCTGCCTAACAAAGCTACCTGCTCTGCGCAGCCAGCGCGTAGCTGAGATTTGAGGCTTCGCAGCGGGGCTGTAAAAATATCACCGTTTTTTGCAGAGTCTCCATCGCGTAATCGGTAATACGGCCACTCCGTACGAACTGCACGGTTTCTCGGTTTTTGGAGGGCACCACTTTTATCCCCCAGACATTCGGTGCAACGAATGGCAGGCTTCGGCAAGCACGGCTCCGGGCTCCTCTCCGATCGATGCTGGTTTAGGAGTGAAGAAGAAAAAGGGATGTGTGGCACGAAGCAGGTGGTAGTGCAACGATGGCACATGTGCCCTTTTTGAAGCTATGCCATGCCAAGAGACATACAGTTCAGGGGTCTTAGCATAGGAACAGGAATATAGCGGCAAATATGTCGTCATGAATCGGCCTTTACTCGAATAAGGAGACCAGGGTTGGCTAGCTGGTGGATTCCGAGCATCTGTTAACGCGAGATTGACAAGAGCATGAGCTCCACGCTGACTTGATAAGACATGAGGCCTCTGAAACATCTCTATCTCTCAGCGCAAGGGTCTTTTTAAATTGAGCGAGAAAGAATGAAGGCGTCAGGGATGCTGGGGCGGTTTCGTCTCAGCTGCCAGTCACAATCGGATCAATGGACGCAGCACGCGAAGAATTGTGAGAATATTGGAAACGTTTCTCTCTTTTTTTTCGGTGGTCCACTATCACGATAGATACGGCAGTCGCGCTTGTAAACCATATCCCCACCGCCTTATAGACATGCCGTATGTATTTTTGGCAGAATTTATTCCAGAAGAAAAAAAAAAGTTGCATCTACAAATGCTGAAAATCTAAATTCTTTGAACTATTCATCGACATCATTCCTGTAACACAAAGTGCCTGCTGTCTCTCTCCAGGGCGTCGAGTCAAGCGAGGAGGACAGAAACACTCCATGCCGGTGCGCAGCCAGCAAGGGACTGCGGGAACCAAGCAAGGATCCTCCCAAACGCCAGCCAAAGAAGAAGCAGAGACCTCGTATTCAGAACCCACGCCTGGTAGCGTCTTTGTCTGTCTTGGCGGAATTCTACAAGGCAGAAGCAGAAATAGCGAGCCATTGTGGAGGAAATAGAATCTATCAAGAGACGGACGAGGGTGGAGGTGGAACCGGGTTATAAAGGTGCGAAGCCTCTTCCCGCTGTGCACAAAGCGACTGAACAATCATTTTGAGATTTGATACCCGTTTATTTATTTTGCTTAACCTTTAAAATTTGCCGCTTTCCTTCTGTTTTTCTTTTAGCTGTGACAACCGTTTGCTTGCATATTGGGTAGCACAAAGGAAGACAACCCACTGTTTGTTCGATGCCGAGGACAAGCTTGTGCTAGATAGCCATCACATGCATAAATAGTCCGCAGAGACTGCTGAGATGCTAATTGACGCAAGGCGCAGCCACTGCTGAGGGATCTGATCTGATATCCGGAAATACATGTACGCGATTATATGCTAGGTATATCTAGTATCCATATATACACTCGCCAAAACCCGCAAGAACAAACCGCGAGGAGTTGGACATCGATCGAGAAGTTCCTGCCGCCATCTCTCCCTAAAGTCCGTCGACGATTCTACCAACCTCCTACTTTTCTCATTGATCTCGACTGTCAAGCAGCGCAAGAAACAACAACGACGCCTTGCAACAGCTGGTGTCTCAAGCTTTGGATTTTCTTCCCTCTTCCCTCTCTTCGCTCTTCCTCTCCGTTGGAAGTTCTGGCTTTACCAGCCTCGACCATATATTCTCTGCTGCGAGGAGTCAGGGCTGCGAAAATTTTGATAAGGCGAAACCCCGACCCCATCTCCTGCGATATACATGATGAAATCGGTGCTCTTGTGGATAGTTTCTGCCATCTTGCAAGCGTCGCTTGTTGTTTCAGCGCCAGTTGGTCCCACGGGCCCATGTGCAGATGCAAGACTCTTAAACTCTTGGCCGTCTGAATGCGAGTTGCTGACTTTTTCTAGGCAAAAGTTGATGCCATCCTTCGAGGCGACATGGATCCATCCGAGTGTTGCTCTTACGGCAACTGTAAAGGCGACGTTGTCGTCTCGGTTGGCGAATAAAGACTAGCCTTGGAAAACCTGTGTAATGTTGGGCCTCGCTTGAGAAACGCCTTGGTGACACCATGCACAGATCACACAGTCAAGGCCTAGAGCGTAATGGCAACGGATTATTTTTATACTATACCGTGCTGAAGGAATGGATCAATACACAGGAGTACTGTAATAACAGGGAGAGGAGGCACATATTTTTTGGGGGACAATGGGTATTGGCGTTTTGGGGGGGAATGCGATATTGGCGTACGAAAGGGAAATACACAAAGAAAAACGAATCAAAGAGCATTTGGCAATGGTTTAGGACTGTTACCCAAGATCATGGGTCGTTTAGAACAGGGCCGAGTCTAATACACACATTATTAGCCGGATATCAAGGCTTTACGTGCCTGTGATGTGACGTCTCTTCTCTCTATTCACATTATGGACGAAACTTACACGTATCCTACGGGCCATTTCGTCCGCGTCGTGGTTGAAAAGATGCTAGCGATCAAAATGGTAAACGTACACGAGTTTGCTCACCGCGGCTGTCAAATTGTGTGTGTGAAGGTACAACAGTATGATACAAAATTGATATGTTCTCGACTGTATAACCAAGTACGTAGCTTGTGCGTATCGCAGTTATTTTCAAACTCGCAAACATGTTTGCAGAAGTTGAGTACAGAAGATGAGAGTTGCACACCGTCCATCCAAATGAAACAAGAGAGGTGGCACCAAAGGCAGAGCTGCATGTGGAAAGCAGGACCATGGGAAAGAAAAAAAAACAAAACCAGGGAAAACAAGCTACAATAGTTGATACTATCCATGCGCAAGTGAGATAAAATAGGTCTAGGTTGGTTAAGGGTGGGTTGATCAACGTATGTAGCTTCGTGAGTGCTTTCGTAGTAGTTGTCGTTAACGGTAGTAATTTACGCACGTAGTTTCTTCTCGAAGTTCATTATGATATTTTGCGCAAGCGATTTCAACAAGAACCAAAGCGTGAATGGTTTAGTGGTAAAATTCTCCGTTGCCATCCGAGCAACGTCGGGGAGCCCTGGGTTCGATTCCCAGTTCACGCATTGATGTTTCTTTTTGTCTTTTTTCCTGCTCCTCCGTTTCAGGAGACCAACCTTCTTTTTGCTTCTGCAATTGGCAATTAAGCCGTGTACCCAACCAGTCGGGAAGACTGCATGGTGGACTTCAACATGAAAATTCGGCTGCCTAATCAAGTGGCTACGACGAAGGATGATCAGATACTACTGCGGCTACTAAAGGGGGAAAAAAAGGCATAAACCCAAATAGACGAATAGAGTCAGTCACCAGACAAGGCTACCCGGTGTAAGGGAAGCGCTGGTAGAATGGAACATGCCTAAATTCAAGAGAGCATTAAAGATCCACCGAGTTTATACCCGTACCAGTCACAAGTCGTCGTTCTGAAGGGGGCTTGGGTGATTAAGCTAATGTGGGGTGAAGAACGAGAGAAAAAAAGAGGACGGAAGCAGAAACATTGTTGGTTGGTGGTGTGTATGGAGTACGAGTGATGTCTGTGTAAAGCCCAATGAGGCAAAAGGCTTGATTTTTTCCGAAGGGTGTTTTCCTCATTAGTGTAATTATGGCGGATATCTATCGAGGGCCTGGGCGGATAAAGCGGTTGAAGACGAAGAAAGTTGCCATTGCGGGGTGGGTATCCAAGTGTAGATGGGCCGCCCTTGAGCTTGAAGCCTGTGAGTTGCAAAAGCTCTGTGTTATAAAAGAGCAATGCTGTCCCATTGTCTGCGGCGTTATCACATACCTCAAACATCTGTGCAGACGGATAATCTTGCCATGATACCTGCAAACCTCTCGGTCCACACTCGTGGCGCTGTTTTACTCGCCGCCACCGCGGTGATTGGCGCGGGTCAGGATCGGTCCCCGTCTCTACGGCCCCGGACGGTCTGGCTGCGAGTGCGCTTAGGCATTTTCCGGGTCTAATATCACTCCGCCGGAATGGCCATGACAATACATTGGGCGTCTTTCTCCCCGGGCCACTTATTTTGTAAGGCTAGCATCTTAGAATTTAGCTGTCGGGGAGCTCGCCTCAAGCACGTTCTCATTCGGAAGTTGATGAACCCCACCTTAAGCTTGCGGCGCATGAGCGGGACGGAGGGGGGTAGGAGGAAGAGGAGAGGAGGAGGAGCTCGTCTGTGGCTAGGAGCGGACTGGAGTAATTTCTGGGTAGATAGATGGATGCCTTACCTTTTCATAGCCGACGCCGGTTTCTGGACCCTGAATAGTTAAAAAAGAGCGTGTATAAATATATAAACTCGCTACTCCTTCGCTGATCCTTTCTTCCTCTTGATCATAACTTTGCGTCTGTTTGCGAGCCGACATCCTCAGTCTAGCTTCTGTCGTCAAATTACCACACATACACTATGTCACCTTCTGCCGTTGATGACGCTCCCAAAGCCGGAGGGGCAGCCATCTCGCTGAAGCCTAACATTGGCGTTTTCACAAACCCCAAGCACGACCTCTGGATAAGCGAAGCTGAACCCAGCGTCGATGCTGTCAAATCTGGAGCTGATCTGAAGCCCGGCGAGGTTACCATCGCCGTCCGCAGCACCGGCATATGCGGGTATGTAATGCTACCATGCGAAATGTAGAGTAACTGATAATTAATCGAGTATGTTCGTCTAGATCTGACGTTCACTTCTGGCACGCTGGCTGCATTGGGCCTATGATTGTAGAGGATGATCACATCCTTGGCCACGAATCAGCTGGTGAAGTTATCGCCGTCCACCCCAGTGTCACAAGCCTCCAAGTTGGCGACCGCGTTGCTATTGAGCCCAATATCATCTGCAACGCCTGCGAGCCTTGCTTAACGGGTCGCTACAACGGCTGCGAAAAGGTCGAGTTCCTGTCTACGCCGCCGGTGCCGGGACTGCTCCGACGCTATGTCAACCACCCGGCCGTTTGGTGCCACAAGATTGGCAACATGTCTTATGAGAATGGTGCGCTACTGGAGCCTCTGAGTGTGGCCTTGGCTGGCATGCAGAGGGCCAAGATCCAACTTGGTGATCCCGTCCTGATCTGTGGAGCTGGCCCTATTGGACTGGTATCCATGCTTTGCTGCGCGGCCGCCGGTGCTTGCCCGCTCGTCATCACAGACATTTCTGAGAGCCGCTTGGCGTTTGCAAAGGAAGTCTGCCCTCGCGTGACGACGCACAAAATTGAGATAGGGAAGTCGGCCGAAGAGACTGCCAAGGGCATTGTCGAAGCCTTTGGCGGTATTGAGCCAGCCGTCACCATGGAATGCACCGGCGTCGAGAGTAGCATTGCGGCCGCCATCTATGCCAGCAAATTCGGAGGCAAAGTCTTCATCATTGGCGTCGGCAAGAATGAGATCAACATTCCCTTCATGCGGGCGAGTGTACGGGAAGTCGATATCCAGCTGCAGTATCGATACAGCAACACCTGGCCGCGAGCCATCCGCCTGATCGAGAGCGGCGTCCTTGATTTGTCCAAGTTTGTCACACATCGTTTCACATTGGAAGATGCCGTCAAGGCGTTTGAGACGTCGGCAAATCCCAAGAGCGGCGCCATCAAGGTTATGATCCAGAGCCTGGACTGAAAAATTGTGCGAGTTATGAGATGAAGAAAGGACTGTGGCGTAATGGATTGGCGCAACGATAAACAGCTGGAAGGATTTGCAAGAATTGAATATCATTGGCATATACGAAAGATTGGACCGGGGAACCAATTGACCTGCCTGTCAACTTACATTTTAGAGCTTCGTTTTCATTTCTATTGCTTTTCTCGTTTACCCTTCTTCCCTGGCCCATTTTTCTGTTGCTTTGAGAATATGAGATGCCATGTATGTAATGATAACCAGGCGAATCAGAAGCCAAATAAAAAAAAATGAAATAAAAAGAACATATTGGAAAAGATTGAAAGAATAAAAAAGAAGATAAATTCAACGAATCATCTCAAAGCCATGGTAGGTGAATTTCAACACATCAAGCGATGCACACCGCAGCACGCCTTCAAGCAGTACCTGCAAATGTGAGCGCCCAGAGTGCGCGCGACAAGTACTCTCCATATCTTGGGCGGATGGAAGGCACAGCAGCAGGCAAGCGCTCCCCTCCGAAAGTGCTTTCCCAAAACGGGCCAAGCCCCCACACATCACACCTTTCGGCTTTGCGACCTCACGAAATCTCCCGAGCTTTTTTTTTTCTCCCTCATACAGAAAATCCAAAAACAAAAAAATCCAAAAAAATCCCCATCAATTGCCCGCCCGTCCGCGCCCGCGCAAAGGAGAGCGATTCTGCTGCGAAACGAGACGATCCGCGTCAACGACACCCGCCGGCTCCCCCCTGGACTCTCCTCCTTTTCCCGTCCATCCGCACCAGAAACGACCGCCATAATGTCTTCGTCACTTGCTCGTCCCATGCTCCGCTCGCCGGCTCTGCGCCAGCTTGCTTTCCGCCGTAGCGAGAGCACCGCCGCCAACAAGGCCTCTGAGACCGCCAAGGACGCTGCCGCCAAGGCCAAGGAGTACCAGGCAAAGGCTACGCAGGGCCTGTCGCGCGTCGCCGGCGCTGCTGGACCTGCCATTGCCGGCGCTGCTCGTGGCCTCACCAGCGCACTCGGCAAGGTCGGTGGACGAACCGGCAAGCTGATCAACTTCGTTGAGAGTATGTTGTAGCTGCTTCTCCCCCATCAGGTTCCCATTGCATTGGTTGCTGACCCGTGAGCTTTAACTCTGCAGAGCAAACCCCTCAGGCCGTTTACTACGGCAAGGTCGCCCTTGAGACCGGCAAGATCGTCTTCCACGCCCAGAAGATGAGCCCTCCGTAAGCGACTCACCATTTTACATGCTGCCTCTTGCGAAGCTAACCTGTCCCGTAGTTCCGTTGCAACCTTCCAGTCCTTCTACCAGTCTCTGTGGAAGTCCGTCCAGAGCGGCGCCATCTTCAAGTCTCCTCAGAACCTCCTCCAACAGGTCCGTAGCCTGACGCCCAGCCAGCTCGTTGCCGGCGGTGTCATCTTCGCCGAGTGCCTTGGATTCTTCACCGTTGGTGAGATGATTGGCCGATTCAAGCTCATTGGCTACCGAGGAGAGACTGCCTCCCACCACTAAACATGCCTTGGGGCATATCTAGTTCCACGATTTTCAAACGAAGTCAAATATACAAAGCATTGGCAATCAGGCCTGGGCGTTTTCTCGGGCCAGGCTTAACTGATGCAGCATGAGAGTTGTCCGTGGTAGGAAAAAAAAAAGCAGGAATGAGGCGAAGAGATGACTAGGAACCCCGCGTTCACATACACCCACACGCGCATCCACACACAAAAAAGCACGCATATCATATACAAAAAATACGAAAATCGGCATGTACGGATAGATAAAGAGGAACGAAATAGAGGCAAACGTGGTTGGTATCACAAATCCCAACTGGTGAAGCAAAGAGGATATCTGGTGCAACCAAACCGGTTGGTAAAAAGGGGGCTAGAGAAATGCGTGGTTGAGCAAGACGAAGCGAGGATCGGGAGGGGAATAGGGAAGGGTTTTGGCTTGGACATTTTGTTTTATTTCGGGGAACTCCTGTTTTCCCTTGTGTATTGGCTGTATCTGGCTGTGAGCACTTGGTTTTGACATTTCCCCCCTTTCCTTTGTTATCACGTGTACATCAGAGGCCTGCTCGATGCTATATCAGCAGTAACAGCAGCTACTTTAATCCATGACAAATTCTTCGGATGCTCAAGCCCAGCCTCTCTCACAAGCTAAACCGGTGACTAACCTACCGTCGTCTTCATATGTGTCGGATAAGCGATAGGTACATACCGATTTTTTGGCCGCACCGAGGTAGTGAGCCAAGACTAACCGTCACACCTGACATGTAACATTCGTACAACGTCGTGGCTTAAAGGGCCAGAGCCGACTGGTCCCATCTCATCTCGCCTTACTTGTTGTCTTTGGACTCCGTTGAGAGAGGGTAGGACTACTGCTACTGTCTCTCGTCTTGAAGTACCGAGTGCAAAGTATCCATGGAGCCGAACGCCCTCCTTGCTAAAACCACCCTGTCAGTAAACGAGTTCCCCTTGCATATATGACTAGCAGATAGTAGTACAGCCTGTACGCCCGACATCGAGAGAGAGAAAAAAAAAGACAACTCTCAGGGGCAAAGTAGTTTCTACTCCATTAATCCAAAGCCTCCTAGTCACCGTAACATTTTCGAAGCATGGAGCCCTCCACTCCCAACATTTAATTTTCAACATCTTACCCCACTCCTATCCGAAGAAAGAAAAATACTACTTCATCGCATACAACAGTCGGGGTTCTGCCAATGGAGCATTACAGAATAGTCAAGACACACAAGGCTGCAAATACGGAGAGCTTCTTTCATTCCCCCCTCTTATCAAAGCTCCAGTTATGCCAAGCTTTTTTTTTTTTTTTTTTTTTTTTTTTTTTATTTCTCCTCCTCCCGGTCTACTTACACACCCTGGGCTGGGCGGATCTAACCAGGTTACATGGCGTGCGTATCGGACCCCCATTTCTCGCTTTTCTCCCAACTTATGTTACTCGTCACATAAGAATAGGTATACAGACCAGGATACTGCTGTCACTACTTAGTAGTAGTACCACTACTGACCAACGTCACAAGATAGCCGCAAAATACTATACTGAGACATGGAGGAGTTGGATGGGCTGTAATCAGTCAATCAAGCATGCTAGTTATACTGGGCTGCTTTTTTGGTAGCATAGCTATGATAGGCGTCATTGAATCACCCATAGCCCTATAATCCATACACGCTTGCGTTAAAAGTTTCTTCACCGTACAAGAAAGAGCAAGGAAAGCATATTGTAAGGAGGAAGAATGATTCTTTCCCAATTCTAAATTGTTACTTCCAAACGCTAACTTGTACACATTACCATACTATAAACATGAACCATGCTCTCGGAGCCGTGATATCCGGCAAATAAACTCATATACTGGCACCGGAAGGCGAAGCCGTCATGGGATCTAGCCCTTGGATCTTCCTTGCTTCATGTAAATCCGTTTATAATGTCGGTCATTAGCCATACTCAGGCATCAGCCCAGCCAAATAGGTGGTTATCACGTCGCAGTCGCCTTAGGAGGCTGTTATTGATGCCGAGCGCCATTAAGATGATCCCTGAGGAATCGTATTTTTGCTTTAGCCTCATATGATCAGTGATCTTGGTCAATATCACAGCCAGCTTCCTATAAATTATGAATGCAAATGCCTGAAAGCCATGAATAGTGGCCAAGATACTGAACACTCAGGCGCCTTACTGGGGCGGGCTGGCGGGTTTCTTGGCCGTCCAGGTGTGTCTGTATGCAGGTTAATACCGACCAAAGAAAAGATTTCAAAGTCATGCTGGTTGGGTCTTACAGAGTAAAGTAGGCGTGGTAGCGCAGAACGCAAGTTTCGGCTTTAACCCGTTTACAGAGGTCTACAACATCCTCTTTCTTCATATGCAGCATGTCAATCATGGGCATCAAGCTCATAGCCTCGAGGCCTAGGCCCAAGGCCAGATTGAACCACCGAGCAGCCTCTCGCTGGTGGCGATCGGTAGACCACGGATTCACATAGCACCGGACCGTAGTTTCTTTAAAATCAGTGAAGCCAGCTGCTTCTACCATGCGCTTGGTATCTTCGGACGATACTTTGACACTGCGGCGGTATCGATGCATAGCGCGGTGAAATTGCTGAGACCACTCACGAATAGCTGAGTGTGTGGGACGGTCGTCGCCATCCCATTGCGGTGTCCAGTCTATCTCCAAATGCTCAACGTAGCCTCCAGGGGCCAAGTGCCTAAACACGTTAGATGAGAAGGAGCCTGTAGAGTATATATCATATACGCACTCGAAAATTTTGCGGTAAGTATCGGCCCACAGATCGTCTTTGATACTTCCATAGAGCAGCCGAAGATGGATCAAGTCGCAGTCGCGGAGGAGTGGTTCCCATGAAGGCTCCTCAATATCAAATTGCTTTGTAGTTACACCTGGAGGGATGCTGTGGTGGCGCATTAGATAAGTCAACACAACTCAAGTCTCTGGTTATCTACTTACAGGGCTGGCTGAATCTGGTTGAGATCAACAGCCATGATTTGGGCATTCGGAATGTAACTGGCTTTTATTAGCGCAACGAAACGCAACGAGATTGGACTAGACGACATTGATAAATCTTACCCTTCCACAAGATGGAATGCCCAAATACCTGTGCCCGTTCCGAGATCCATGATTTTCGGTCGTCCTTCTTTATCTAAAGGAACGGAAGTAACGCGATCTTCTGTTTCTACGATAAAGTACTTGTGGAGAATATCCAGCCTACTGAGCTCCTCCTGAGCAATGATGTCAAAATAGATGTCGCATATACTGTGGCAAAGCGGAGACAAACCTTATCAATTGGAAAATTGTACTTTCCTTTCTTCCAGTTACCATAAAACCGTCCGTACTCCCAATATCCGTCCTGGAGAAGTCGCTCCTCTGGTTCACTGCCTGGTTCGTTGGCCGACTCGCTGACCGGTTGCCCAACAGTTAGTCGCAGATTCGTGGGCGAAGGCGGAGCAGCAGTGGCTGGGGAGGGTGCAACGCACCCGCTTGGAGCGTTTCGAGACGACATGGCGAGTATGGCGAGTCCTATAAGAGCTTAATGGCCTTTGAGAAAAATAATGGAGATCCTAAGGGCTGTCCAGGCAGGTAGCACGGAAATAGGAATCCGGGAAACAAATGGCCGTTAGCAATTAAGAGTAGGTAGATGCGATAAATCAACCAATGTGAATATTATCAGATTAACTAAGGTCTAAGATTAGTAAAACGATTACAGAAAGAAAGCTTAAAGATAGAACAAAAAGCGGAAGACAGCGAGAAATTTGGCAGAAGAATATGTAAATGTGCATGACTTCAGGTAAGGTGAGGAAAACCTCATTATTTTGCTCTGGATATAGCCGGTGACACTAAGCGGTCCTGAGTTGAGATATAAAAAGAGATGAAGAGGCGAGATAAAAAGAGATAGGGGTAGAGTAGGAGAGAGGGAAAGAAAGGGGAAATGGTAGATTGTTGTATATGACGAAATGGGGGTGCAAATATCTAATCTTCAAATAAGAATGGACGCCTCTCACTCTTACTGAAACCCGGGAGGCTTTCCCGGAGAGTATGCTGAGCTTTAAGCTTTGGTATTGAAGCAGCTATTAAATTTGGACAAGATTGCAGGTGGGAGTTGGTAGAAACGACACAGAAGGAAGAAGGAATGAGAGGGAAAAACAAAATCAGGGAGATCAAACAGGGTTTAATCAAGGGAATATAGTGAGACAAGAGATACACACGGCTATCCCAGAAGAGGCAAAAAGGTAAGAATTGGGACGAAGCAGACTGATGCGATTGATAGGCTACCAAGAAAAGAAGCCATGTTGACTAGTAGTAAAACAAGGCACCAAGTCGTAGCCGCACGTACACATTGTCATGCACGGCGCCTGTCAATACGCACAATCATACTAAGACAAGAGAGATAGATGTGTGGAGAATAGCATATAACCGAACTGACGGGAGGGACGGCGTTGGGTGACCAGACGTACAACGAAGATAGATGATGACTTACACGGGGATATTTCGCGGGTTGAAACCCAAGGAGGTGGCACAAATATAATCGCAGGTCGTACAAGAGTGCGCCTCTCAGATGCTGAGGGTTAGGATAAGCGAAGGTTCAACTTTTGCCTTTGCTATCTCAGGCAGCTGTAAATCTGAATCTCCTGAGGATCCTTGAAAAGAGGTCTGAGAATCTCGATTCCGGTCACCTCGGTCACCTCTGCCACCAGTTCGTAAGGAATAGGAAGCAGCGGCTAACAAGAGAAGAACGGGAGTGCCTGTCAAGTAGCAGGTGGATGGTTTTTGAAGGCGCAGGTGGCTCAATTTAGGAGACTTTAGCGAGTGACTGGCGCCGGGAGACGGGAATAAGAGGATATCCAAAGTATGCTGAGAAGTTGGAGGTGAGGTACCAAAAAGCTGGGAATCGGCGTGCGGCAGAGAGGAAGGGGGAAGTGGACGGCTGGCCCTTTAAGACTGGCGCGAGACTCGGGTCCGGAGTGGGCCAAAGACTGGAGATCAGAGGGTCAGGCCGAGTCCACGGATGCCGAATTGAGAATCGACAGATGTTTGTTGTGAGTCGTCGTTGGCTAATGGCAAGCGTCGCGAGGTCCTAGGGCTCTTTCGGGGGATTGGCGTGAAGTCCAGGATGAATGGCCTGCCTCCCCTACTAGCCAACAAGAGATAAAAGAAGAAAAAATGAAAGTAAGAAAAAAAAAAAAAAAAAAAAAAAAAGCAAGGACTGAGTGAAACCTTGGAGTCTTGCTTTTGCCTCTTCTCCCTCTCTTGGCCTGAGTCAAGTGGCCCCCCCTGGAGGTGATCGCCAATGCGAGCAAGGGAATTGGTAAAAGGCAAAACAAAGTGCGAACGAAAGGAACGGCTGCGCTGATCCAAGCCTCTGGGCGCAAGAAGGGAGAGAAGAGCAGAGAGTGAGCGACAGAAGCCCAGCGAAGAGGGAAAAAAATCCTCCGAACGGCAAGCTGTATCCTGAGAAGCTGGGACCAGCAGCCCGCAGCGTGCGAATGAGACCGGTATTGATCGCTCAGTAGGGAGGCTCTCTGCCTCGACAGACACACGATGATTTGCTGGACTTGCTTTGGCGCTAGAGCAAAAGAGCCCCGAAGCCACAGGAAGTGGAGGGGAGGCTAGACGAAGACGCGGTGGGCTGGTTCTTGGTGGTTTTGCGACGGACGCTAGGCGCCAGTCAGGGCCGGATCTCTTCTGCCCTCTTCCTTGGTCTTCGCTTCCCTGGCCGCTCACCGAGAGCAAAGGGCGCTGCTGCTCGGGGTCGTGGTTGTAGCTTCTGACTCTGGCTCCGGCTCTGGCTCCGGCGCTGGCTCTGGCTCCAGTCTCGCAGGCATGAGCATTGCAGGCGGCGACGTTGAGCTGGACAAAAGGTCGAAGCCAGGACATGGGCTCTAGGAAGTCATGTTGTTGCCGGCCGGTCCAGGTGTTACCAGGGAAAGGGCTCTGCAAGTCCTGCCTACCTGGCTCGGCCCAGAGGGTGGCGTGTGGCGCGCGTGGAGCCAGCGACGAGGCACACCCCCCTCCAGAGCTGCTGGTGGTGTTCTGGCGCTGGCCTCGACGGTGATGCAAGTACCTGTACCGTCCCCGTACCCGTCCCAGCAGCAGGCCAGGGGGCACTAAAACTGTGTCCCGCGCGGTGCGGCAAGCCCTGGACCGCTCAACTGGCCACTGCCGCAAGGCCATCTCATCTCGCTCGGGCCGCCAGTCAGCACCAGCATCGACTCCGTACAGTCGGCGGTGATGTTCCGCAGCAGCCGGGGACATTTCCATTCCAGCGGGTTCATTCATCGCATGCCGGCAGAATGACGAGCGTCAATCATGCTGTGAAGTGCGAGGTGCTACCTGGCACAGCACAGCCTGCTGGCACCCGTCCACCAGGTGCCAGTGTTGCTGCAAGGCCAACATCGCCATACTATGTAGCTGCTGCTCCCAATAGCCGGTAATTACTGCTAGCAGCATGCATGGAGTGGCACGGTCGCGAGTAATACAGGCACTTGCAGGCCCAGCGCCAGCACCAGGTACCAGGTACCTAGGTAGGCATCGTACAGCAGAGGTGCTGTCCAGAGCACGGGCTACCTCTAACTGCGTACAGCAGCAGCAAGTACATGTATCATGTACAGTACGGACGATGATGACCAACGCCCAACTGCACCAACGCTGGACATCCCGGCAGCGCTGTTGGACGTCTTTGCATGGACCCTTGGAAATGCAGCAAATAGTATCGATACAAGACACACACACTCGCTCACACGCTCACCCTCAAAGAGCAAGGACGACGGGTAGAGTCATATACACAGACGGCATACTAGCATACAGTGGTACTGTACTTTCCTCACTCCCTCTCGCCGAGGCCCTCCAATCCTGGCCTCTAACTGGCCACCACACTGGATCGATTGCCTCTTTCAACATTTCTGGTTCGATTGGTGGCGTCCCGCAGCACGAGCTCCGTTATCACGCATATTCCTGCAGGTCCTAGTCACCTGTAATTCGGCTTCACCACTCCTTCCTCTTGATTCGGTTGCATTTCTGGTTCTTTTTAATTTCTTGCTTCAGCCATCATTCCGCGACGCCGGAAGCCCAAAACTTTGTCGCGCCCCACGCCCTTCCCCACGCTCAGTTCTTAGTCCACCCGCTTGGTATGCAGCCCCGGCCCTGCTTGTACGAAAGTTGGCTGAATGGACTCGTATTAGGTACTGCCTTGCTCTGAAAGTGCTGGTATATGCCTGAGGAAATACAACCTCGGTCGCGGCCTTGATCTCAATCTGAGTTTCAGTCTGCTGGCTGAGGGATCTTGCGGTATACCAGAGTAAGGAACGGCACACTCTGGTTCTGCCGCCCCGCAAACCGTCGCCGGTTCTGGAGAAATTACCACATGTAGATAGTGCTAGGACCCGAGCTGTAAGTTGTCGGCTGTTAGGAGCAGCATCTTTGCTCTGTTTCGGGGTCCACCGCTTGTTGTTGCAGAACTTTGATGCTGCATGGAGAGCTGTGCCCTATTAAGAGCCAACGACATGGATTCCGCGGGAGAATGACAACCCGTGCGCACATGTAATTCTCTCATTAGTGTTGCCGGGATTGGCAAAACCATCATTGCTTGTACGGTATTACTATCCAAGAGACGGCCGGCTTTGGAGGGCAAATCCCGATGCCCGCCTTTCACTCTAGAGCCTGCGTTTTCTGGTTTGATGGGGGACAACGAAAAGCAAATGGAAGGCGGCGCACTAGCCAGGGCTGATTGTTCTGCGGACTGGGCTCCAGGAAATTCAGATGCGGCTCTAAAATGATCCTCCTGCTTGTGGCGCGTTGCATGGGCTGCTAGCGCAGCCAAACTCATTCTTGTTCAGCTTACATCGATGCTGTAAGTCGACGAATGCGTCTTTAGCCCTCATTGACGCACCAATTTGCGCTCAACGGCCAGGAGAGCTGAACATGACTATCTTAAATAGCGGTAGCACTTTCAATTTGTACGGGATAGTGCGAATATTCTGCGTAGGAACACACGGATCATGTACTGCTCTTGTCTTGCTGCCCGCTTCATCTAACGACATGGATATCTACGAGCATGCGCTTCCAATGCAGCTCGCCGCACTGGCAGGCAGGTGTGGAGGCACTGCATGGGTGTGCCAGTACACGCTGGTACCGGTACACCGTATATTCTGGTGCGAGACGGGTCCATCAGATGCTCTTTGCGCTGTCCCGGCGCGACCCGCCCGTGGCCCCACCAAAGACGGGCAAAGCAGAAGAATCTCAACCAACAGCACCAGGAAGTTGTGTGAGAGTGTGAGAGGAGGTCGTGGCTGTCTGCGATTGATTGCGCAGAGCCACTTTGTGCAGGGGAAAAAGCATTCATGGGCATCGGGTTAATTAGAGTCCGAAGACTTGCCTGAGCTTCGGGGGGTGAAAATCGAAAAGGAAAGCAAGAAGGATGGAAAGAAGGAAAAATGTAATCCTGCTGTGCAAAGAATACAGTCGGCTCGCCAAGTGCTTGCAGGAGGCACTACTACTGCTACTAGGTACCTACGGTAGTACCTAATACAGGTAATAGGTACTATAGGCCTAGTGCCTGTCAGCAACTTACTTGTAGTAGTACTAATAGAGCCCGGAGCACGAATATTTACTGCCTCTGGCGACAACACCACCAGTCACTCACCAGCGCCACACCGAAATAATACCTGTCCATTCGATAAAGGGTCATCGCAAACTGTCAAGCTGTGCATGAATCGCAGAGGTGACGTCTACAGGCCAGGGACGCAGGCATCAGACAGTAGCATTGATCTAGGTAGCTGTATCCACTGTTGCGACCTTCCGCAGAAACCACCACAAGTATACCCACAGCAGATAGAGTAGCATTATCAGAGTACGGTGTGAGAAGTAGTACTCGGACATCCCCGTTTGTTGGCAGCATCCGGCTTGCTGGAAAAGGGCATACAGGCGAGTCTGCCAGTACGCGCAGGCAGCAGTACGTGAGGCATTCACACCGCAAGATGTCTGCCGGCGGCGCAAGCATCTTTAAGGCTGTTCAATACCCCAAGATGTAGGCGGTGGACACTGGCAACATCCATGGCCAGCCCCATTGATGTACCTAGTTATTATGTATCCAGGCACCTATACTGCTACTATGAGGCCAATAGTATGATGCTAGACTATCACTGCCTGACAGGTATATATTTCTCGCAGCCCTCTAAAATAGTGCCTGCTGCCCTCCTGCCCTCCTAGTGGTAGCAAGAAGTAATGGATGGCTTCGTATTGGTACATGTCCCACTCCCTGCTGGTATGGCATTCGATTCTCCGCTCACTCAAAGGCTGTCTAGCCCCAGATCCCAATGCCTTAGGTGCCTAGTAGTTCTTACCTACTATACCTCATAGGTATAGTAGTAGGTACTATGTATCTGTAGTAGTGCACAGGCACCTAATGTTCTAAAGCCACCTGCGGAAGCATGTATGACGTTCACTTCAGCCCGTGAGTTTCCTGTTCAGAAAAAGGTCATGTCTGAGAAACGCTACTCTCTGGAGACACCCATCGGCGAGCTTGGATATGCTGTGAGCGTCTATAAACTCAAATGTCATGTATCCATCAAAACGCGATTGCTATGCATACTAGGAGGCAGCTGTCGATACTTGGTAGCGGCGAGCATATCGTTAATGTCCTTCGTTGTTTCCAGTTGCAATAACTGCTCCTAGTACTTGAGGTCTAGCTGAGACCAAGAAGCTGCTTGGTATTATTAGTGATGTGATTCCATGGTGCCTCAGGAACCAAAATCCATATCCAGTAGCACTACCACTACCTCCCCTCAAAATTTCCCATGGGCCTAATGCTTTTACATCCTCCCCATCTCAGTCAGCTCTTCCACCGCCTTTCTTCCCCCTTCGTCAAATTCAATTCATCGCCGCGGGTGGGCTGAATTATGGTGCAGACCAAAGCTTTGCGCTTCGGCTATTCCCACTGCGGTGCTGCCAGTGCTCTCTCGTTTTACGATGTATCCGTCCTTGAGAGCGACGCCCATGGCGTGTAGCTGCACATCAGGTCTTGGGCTCCACACTCTGAACGAGGATTTCGCAATACTGACTACTACTATCATCTGAGCTTTTGCGAAGTAGACCGGGCACCGTCTCACAGCATTGCCTCGATATCTGGGGGACCAACAACACCACGCTAGTCCTGCCCATTGTACATGTGACGTTTGCTCCCTTCCACGGCTAGGCCGCTGTGTAGGCGGTGCCGGTGGAACTGCTTGATGGATACGATGTAACGGCGTCCTGTAATAGAGCATCATTACTGAGAAGACTACTTACCAGCCGGCGAGCAGAGGCCCAAGGAGAACTGATAGGAGGCTACCTTGCATGTTCCATCCAAGATCTTAGCAACACCGTGCATAGCATGGGCCAGCATTAGCTCCAGCAATGAGGCTACTCTATTGACGACATTGTAGCAGAGGCGTTCACCAAACTCCCAACTATCATGGCTACTTGTGAGTCGGCCAGCCCCACGGTCCCCCCTGGCTCCATGTGATGGTTATTTCTGGACTTGTTCCTTTATGGCAGTATTAACGCGTGGTTAAACGGCCATTTTAGGAAGATCGCTCTAAGAGGGAGCCCCTTGCGAGTTCTTCTCGGCTTGAATCTTTGGTGGTAGCTCATAGCGTCGCATCGTCCCAAGAGGGGCCATAGGATACACTAACAAGCTGTGGAGGAAGACGAAGCTAGCATCCTTTAGCCAGACGCATAATATTGAGCAACCAACAACACACCATCTCGACGAGTGAATCGCCGAACCCAAAGGCACTCCTTTGGCCTTTGTTTATTTGTCTCGGTGCCTTTTTGTTGCTTCTACATATTACACGTCACATATTTTCTCTCCTCTGTTACTCCTCGTCAAACGCTGCAGCATATGTGTCAATTGCTATGCTAACGTTTATGGGTGCGAGCCAGCACATGATTGGCTCTGCGAGCGGGCTGAGATTTTCCTTCTGAAATCCTCCGATACTTTGTACGGATTAGTCTCCTTACAAATGGTGATTCCGACTTCGCCTACAGAAGGGTGAGTACAAGCAGGTATACGAGTAGCTCCGGCGAAAAGTGGTGCCAATTAAGCATTAGATCCCTGAACCCTGCCGACAGCGGTTTCATCCACCACACTAAGTCATGCAGAATCACTTACTATGTACTATGTAGGTGCAAAGGATCACTGCCCTCCATGTCTGCACTCGTTGGCACGACTGACTGCTTTGATTGAAGGAGAAATGGCTGCTAAGGGCCTCTTATTCTCGGGATGGGGGTGCCGCTGAAAATGGCTGGTTGCGAAGTATATCAACCTCTGAGTCGTTTACTGTCACTTGGCTAATGCTAAACAAATATGTAGCTAACCGGCAACCTGGTTATCGGTCGATACTTTCACTGCCGGGCGCAGCAAGATTAAGGTGACGTCCACTGCGACGGCAACCATGTTGGACGTGGGTACGGCTCGGCTGGGATACATTCTCCCCTCTCATCATGCTGGTTCTTCCAATTCGTTGGGCCACTCAGAATAGACGTCTGCGAGATTTGCGTCATACATACCTAGTAGCTACTGGCATAGCTGCTCCACCGACCACATCACTGCCAGAGTGTGTCTGATGAACTGTCGACTGGCAACATAGAAATGCTTCTCTCGACTTCTATCAGTTCCTAGGTCAGAGACTGTGATCTATATTTGCACGGATAATTACGTGAACGAGAGCCATGGCGAATCTATATTCCAATTGACAATCAAACTTACCCAATTCTTAACGATAGAACTAGCATAGAATCTGCTTGGGAGAGGCCATTCTCATATAGGAGCATCGATGACTCGTGGCTTCTCCATTACTCTTCATGAAAGATTCACACAGGCATGGCAAACTAAACTAATTCGGAAATTAGAGACTCCAGGACCGAAGTCATTGTACAAGTATGCCCAGTTTGGCATCCATTCATGAACAAGTGGACCGGTTTTCAAGGGCGAAATCGTGAGTTCATCCGAAACATTCATTTGTTGGCGATTGAACTCTTTCAAGGGCGAGGCCGTATTCTTGCATGAGCTTCCATTTTTTAACGAGTCCAGTTGTAGGTAATCATATTATTTACAACTTCATCCAGTTATGAACGAGCGCAATCGTTAGCGACTAGATTTTTGCTTACAATTGCCCATTTATGAACAAGCCAATTTATTGACAATTAGGCTTTTGCTATCTTTGTCTTTTTATTGGCAAATTTAACTCTTATCGATCATTGAACTTTTTCATCTTCTTCCGTTTACCAACAAGTCCCTTTGTTGGCAATTGGAACTTTTCGTTCAAGTCTTTCCACCACGCCATGCTTGTGCACCCTCGCTTCCTGAACCTGGTCTTTCCGACCGCTTATAGGTTAGAGGAAGCGCAAATCACATATGCCTCGACGATTCGGAACCAGTCACCCATGTCACTAGCGAGACGCCCATACTCAACCTTGCAGGCTTACAAGGTAGAAGCGAAGCCATATACTGCTCCGTCTGACAACTCCCTTTCCTCTTCCTCGAATCAAAACTGCCGACACACCCGCCAGCCTGCTCTCCCCTGTCGGTCTAGACATCTGCACGGCGTCCCACTAACCATTAGCGCCTCTCGGTGAACCAGACTGTCGGGTCGAGCGAGTAGGGGTGCGAAATTGCGGTAAAAATGGTGGTCAGGATACCCTTTGGTGTATCAGGGAGGCTCGTAAGCTGGATCCCCCACCCCGTCCTCTACCCATCCGCTCATCCTCATGCTCACTCATGCATAGAGTAGAGCAACAGGAATGCCACCAGCCCGAGCAGCATCTCCAGCGATATTCCTCGCGAACCCTCTTTTATATAGTGATACTTTGCTGCTCGGTGTATCTGAGGTGAGATCCCTGAAAATCTGGGATAAGCAAGCTGTGTAAGGTAGTCTTGCAGCCCCTCCTACCTCCCCATCCGCCACAGTAAGAATAGTGTGCTCTTCGTTTATTCTACTCCCCAAATGTTCAACTTTCCCAAGTTCGACTCAGCGCCGCCACTTCGTAACCAGAAGCGGGGAGCCCCTCCCCTGTTTACTCGTCGCTCTCATCACGTATAGCCTACCAATACCAATTGGGCGTCGGCGAAGGTCGGCGGACGACGAAGGATTCATGGCCCACGGGCGCCATACAAACGCGCGGAAGCGGACCCGCGACAAGCGATCGTTTACTTCAAGGCCTTGCTCTCCCAAGAAGCGGTCATATGCCTGGGCTAGACGCTTCCCGGCATCTTGCCCCTGTCTTGGTAAATGCCTCAATTTGATTTTACCGCGGCCCAGTAATTTCCTCTTCTCTGTGCTTAGCAAACCTGTGACCGTGAGAGAGGCCTAGGAAGCCGGTTTATGGCTCCCTCGGGGTGTGAGCAGAAAAAAACGAAAACTACCTTGATCTGGCAGGACACCAAGACGGAGCGGCTTGCGCATCCTGCATTAACGCCGAGGCGGAAGCTCTATCGGCTTAGCTGCGCTTGGCGTACTGCTACTACTACTACTAGTACTGCTACTAGGTAGTAAGTAACACGATTATTGTCTTTGGATTAGACGGAAGATAGCCATTTCATATTATGCCGCCCCCTATTGATTAAACTTGCGCCGTTGGGGCCGTTTAGCCCAGCTTTTGTTTGTAGGGTGGTGCACTTGTTCATCTTGCTGATGTTATAATCAATTTATCTTTGGCTTAGAATGTACATACATGGCCCGAGGCGCATCATGCGCAATTGTACCGTTCATGCGATATCCAGCGTGTATTGAACGAAATTAAGGGGAAAACGAAAAGGAAAAATAAAGCCATTTAATCCCAGGGGCATAAAGAAGGCCAGCTGTGCTGGCTGGTCCTTTGGATATAACCTCATTCTCATATTACCAGCACCTGCTCCTCAATTCAAACTTTTTTTTAGTCTTTTTCATTTTAGTATTTCATATCTTGGCATTTCATTTTCGTAGTTAATGTAAAATGTAAAAAATAGCGAGCAACAGCCAAATTAAAGTAGACAAGTGGAGGTATAAAAGTCGGCCAACAAAAAGCCGCTGAAAATAGATAGCACTGAGCCAAACGGGATTCTTCTCGGGTAGCATGTATGAGATCGTAAAGCAACGATGAAAGTGAATCCCCCTCGTGAATTTCGCTACCACTCATACTCGCCAGTTGCTTTGTTAAAAACGTACTCCTTACCGTTAACCGTCAAGACACCATCTTTCAGAGTGCACTTCCTATGTAAAGAGTGAGCACAGATGAAAAAAAAAAAAAAGGGGGGGGGAGCCTTCAACACTCGAGGATAGCTCAAAATTTAGCTCAAAATTTAGCACGTACCACTTGTTCTTGACGCGTTGGACCTTATCGTACATGCAGAGCATGATGTGGCCCAGGCCTTCATCATCAACCTCGTCATCATCTCGATCCTCATCAGGATCATCAAGGTCAGAATTGATGGCGTCTTCATCGACTTCGACGTCGTCATCATCTCCGCCATCATATGCAGCTACGCCAGCCGGACCCTTTCCTTTACTCCTCAGCTTTTTGGACTTTGGTTGGGCTTTTGCAGCTTCCTTAAGAGACAGCATCAAGCCACCTCCTTCCATGCTTTTGGCCTTGGCAGCAATCTGATCGTGGAGGATGCGGTCGATTTCGACTCTTCCAAGCTCTTCCGGATTACCGTTGACACCGTGCCGCAAAAGGACCCCTTCAAAGCTCTCTTCTTCATCATCTGAAGAATCTTCCAACATGGCATCACCCGCACCATCAACCTGAGCATTGCCCAATGGCTGCTGATGTTCTGATGGCTGCTGTTGCGGCTGCTGGGGTAATACGGGTCCTGACGGCTGCCCTGGCTGGGGTGTCTGCAACTGAGGCTGCTGACCCATGCGGCCCTGCTGTATCGCATTTATGGAATCTTGCGCTCGCATTCCGTACTGAGCCTGCAGCTGCTGAGCAGCCCTGTTTGCAGCAACAGTGTTTTTGTTTTCCATGCCAGTGTAGTTGGAATAGGCCATATTGGGCTGTTGTGTGCCGGGCTCCTGCTTGATGCCTGGCTCTGCCTTTACATACGGCTCTGGTTTGACGCCATTCTGCAGCATCCCACTGGGAGGACTCGCGGTTGGCAATGACAATGGCGTAGAAAACTGAGCTTGTGTCTGCACAGGCGTAGCTGTGTTAGGAGGCGGAACAGCTGCGGTTGGTGGGGCAGGCTCAGGCTTGGGATCCCACGGAAACCGCGCGACGTCAAGCTGAGAAAGCTTCTGTTGCCATCCCTAATGAGAGAGGATTAGTATCAGCAAGGCTACAGATACGAGAAATGGTTGTGAAAGCGATTCAAAAGGAACGAAGAAAGAGAAGGGCAATGTGTGTAAGTTCGTTGTGTCGCCAGCAGCCGCTCACACGGTGCGTTGTGCTGTGCAATGCTGCGCTGCGCTGTGACTCGAACCACACGTGAAATTGAGGCACAGGGAGGCGGCCGTCGGCGGTCCAATCAGGCGCCGGCGCCCAATTCCTGCCTGTTTGGAGGGTCACCGGATTTGGCGGGTGGCGAGTGAGGTTTGAGGGGGGCCAGGGGGGTTCTCTCTGGACTTAAAAAGGGCTCCAAATAGTGCCGTGTCGCCCCCCCGATTCCCCGAACCCAACCCGCCACTCCTCTCCACCCCAGATTCCTGCGTCCCCTCTCAGGGAGCCACGAGTCTCGCGCGAAGCATCTTGCTCTTGCGTGCGAAAAACTGAGCTCTGTATTCGTTTCTCGTGGAGAATCTGGAAAGGGACGATGCAGTCACGAGACCAGCGATGGATCGCGATGGTGCAAGCAGAGGTGCAGTTGGCGGGTTGATGGGAACGAACAGAGAGGGAGACTGGCAAAAGCCGGGACACGAATGACTGATTTACTTACCAATCGCAGCTCCTCCAGCACGGCCTCTTCAACACCGCTCTCCTCGAAATCGACTCGCGAGCTGTTGATCACCTCCTCGATGATCGTTTGGTAAACGCTTCCCACAGCCTGGTTCGACATGTTGGCAGCTCTACTCGGACTACACCGATGGCACCCGACTGATGCTAGTTTTGCACTTGGGAATGTCGCCAGAGGCCCCTCGACGAGAGAATCTCTGTTTCGGATGGCTTCAGACGGGATGCAAAAACCGTGCCGTAACCGAATCACAGTCGGAAAAATAAAAATAAAAATAAAAATAAGCGATTGCTTTATTATAGCACTCTCAGACGCCGCGGCCTGGTCTCTCGTTTCCTTCTTCTTTGGCTGGTCAATGAGTGCGCAGCCTATCGCCAGGCGGCCGTTTGTAGGCGTACACAAGTCGGTGGGTAACCGCTCTGGTGGCCAAGCGCTGTATCGATACTCGGCAACGTCGCTGCAGCCGCCACTTTGGCAGAGTAGAGAGGGGGGATGGATGCTGTTGTGTGCACAGATAAAGTCGTTTAGTAGCAATTCTTGAATGCGCGCTCAGGCGTGCAGCGTAGAGGGCAGTGGTGTCGGTCCGTCCTACTGCAAAGGTAGGTATGCAATGGTTAGAGTTGGCGGCAATGGGTAGATTTCCACTTCTAGAGGGCTCTGCTGCTTAGTCATGGCTAGCTGCTCAGCAACTGTGCTGCCTGCGACTAGCAGGCGACAGCGCTGAACTTTACTTGGAAGCACCACTGAAAAGCGACTCTTCCATTGACTTAGCGCCGATGGCCTTGATTGGAACTCAACTCGGCCAGCATCTCTCTAAAGCGTGCACTCGCACCGTATGGTCAAGTTCACATGCTATCATGTGAGCACAGCAGTATAATACGTTTTCTATAAATCACATGCACACCAATGACACTGTTTTCTTCAGAATCTGTATTGTATTCAAACAAAATATTCATTCAACGTTATCTAAGCTACAAGACTTTTTTTCTTCAAAATCCCTTCCATAAACACGGTGGTTGATGGACACCAAACCAGGCGGTTCCTTGACCCTCCCAAACGCCAGACTTCCCATTGAAATCAATATCCGTGTAAGACATAACGTAACAAGTAACTACAAAGTTTTTTTTTTTTTTGTAACTTTCTTTTTTGGTTGCTCTTTGTCTTAGACATTCCATCATAGCTCGTGTTCAGATCCGACCTATCCTATTTATTATTCATTCGTGGAGAAGCACTTTCGTACCACGTGCAGAGAGAATAGCAGACGGCAATCCCCCAAACGCCATTTCAAAAGCAGATGCTCCCACCATTGATAGAGAAAGAGAGACGCCATTCAAAGAGGCTCACATACTTTACTTCAAGGCTGATGAGTAACAGCCACGAGGGGACCGTTATCTATCGAATTGTCATCTGCTTGGCCATTTCGGCCTTTCCAGATGCTCCTGCGCCACCAGTACCGACACTAGATCCGGCCTTCTTCTCGAAGATCTTCCAAAACTTTAAGCTTTCATCAGCAGCAGCGGTGGCCAGCATCTGGCCGTCGGGACTGAGGCAGCTGTGAAGGACACGGCTCTCATGAGCAGGAATTTCGACATTGCGGACCAGGGTAGGGTAGCTCCAGACACTCAGAGAGTTATCTGGGAAGCCACTCGAGCTCACGATCTCGCGGTAGTGGGGGCTCCAGCGGAGGGACGTGACTTGGGAGCCGGTATCGATGCTGTTGACACGCGCTCCCGTAGTGGAGTTCCAAAAGTGAATGTGACGATCGTATGAACCACCGCCAGTGGCAAGCAGGTTGGCGTTCCAAGGGCACCATGCGAGTGCCTTGACTGCCGCCTTGTGGTTGGTCTTGGTGAACTTGGGCACAGACAAGGATCGGGCATCCCAGATGGAGACCAAGTTGTCGTTGCCGCCGGTAGCAAGTTGAGCGCCATCAGACCGCCATTCGAGGCCGCACACTTCGGAGGTATGCGAGACCAACTCGGCAACTTTGTGTTCAGCAATCCGAACGTCGTGGTTGAAAACGAGTCCGTTTCTGGCGCCAGTAGAAAGCAGATGCTTGTTCCAGCCCATGACACCAACGCGCGTATCATGTCCAAACATACTTCGAATCTTTTGGCTCTCGGCTACATCCCAGATCTGGACTTCGCCCGTGCCGAGGCCAACGCCAACGTAGGCACCATCTTCGGACCACTTGACGCTGCTAATGTACGTGTCGGGGGTGGTCTCCATCAGGCAGCTGACGCTGCCCTCGTCCGCGGACCAGACGTAGACGCTGCGCTCCAGGCCGATGGTAACTTGGTTGCCAGAACTCCAGTCCAACAAGTTGAGATAATAGTCATCAATCAGGCCAGGTGCATCTAAAACACGCTCAGGGGCAGTAGCGATGCGTCGGCGAGTCTGGGCAGAGCTAGATCCGGCGTGTCTGAGAGGTCTATTGTACTGCTGGCGGAGATCGATGGGCTTGGACGATTCTGGCGCAGCAGGCTTAAACTCCAGGATGCGAGTCTTGAGGCTCACGCCACAGGCATTGGCAAGAGAATCTTGATAGGCCACAGTATTTGGTGAAGGGCGGACGTAGCTCTCATCCTCATCGTCGTCGAGGATGCTCAAGCCCTCCAAAGCAGAAGCAGTTTCTCCATCATCCTCACCTGATTCGGGAGCAGGTGACCTCTCCGAGCTGCTTGGCTTGGATTTCTTCTTCCTCTCAGGGCCGCTGGCTTTGCTCGATCCAGTATTGGCGATTGCGGAGCTGGCTGCGCGGTTGGGGATGAAGCGGTCGCCGTTGTAGTTCACCGTCGTCTTGCTCGGCTTTTGTCGAAGCGATCCCTTCTTGTTCTTTGGAGCAGGAGGACTCGTGGAAAGGCCGGTACCGGTAAGTGCGTAGTCAGACACTCCGAGTGCGAGCGTGTTGCGGGGCGTTTGAACCGGAAGAGCTACATTAGACTTGGAAGAATCGCGATAGGATTCTCTCTGAGGCTCCTGCTGAGACTCTCGCTGAGAGTTGGCGGTGGATGATGATGTCCGGCCATAGTGGGCCATCAAGTTGCCGCTATAGGTAGGTTTGGAAGCCTTTGCATTCTCAGGAGTGAAGGGAGAAGAGTTTAGGTTGAGGGAGTTGCGAGGTGAGGGCGTGAGAGGAATTCTTTCGGTGCCGGTACGCTTAGAAAAAATACCCTTGTGGGTTTTGGCAGGACTTGATCCTGCTGCAGTAGCCATGATAAAGGACTATTTCTGATGTGTATCAAATGTGTAATGAAGTGTTGGCAACGGAGCAAGTGTCGCTTCTCCAAGGAAAATCCCCCCCAGCAACACAATGATTGGTTCGAGTAGCGATTTTTCTCTAGCAATAGGTGCTTCGTTATCGATTCTTTCGTTATGGAGCGATATGGTTCGATTCGTTAGGGTGTATAAGTTTGCATTGTACAGTGAGGGGAAGATTCCAAGACGGTGACGCCTAATGCCTTTCTTTTTATTTACTACGCCCCACTCAATGCGTTGTCTAGGCAACCATGAACTGTAGGCGGATTAGAGAGCCTTCGACGATCCAGCCGCCACACTGAGTAACGGCCGGGCCGCTAACCGCACTGGGAAAGGCGCACGCGGCAAAGAAAAAAATTAAAAGTACGTACCTAGTCGGGTGTGGGATTTGACGAACGAGACTCTGTTTCGATGCTCCGCAAATCTGCGACCCTCACCTCACATGCGCCGTCCAACGCTTAACCTACAAACATCGTCGAATCCACCACGAGGACCCGTGCAAGTCGCCAAGCGCTGAGACCGGCCGTTATCGCATCACTCGTTTGCGGCTTTCACTCTGCCACTTCTGGGCTTGTCGCCGCCAGTTTACGTCGGATTGCAGCGCGCCTGGCATGGTCTTTTGTTGATCGTGACCAAGTCTCACCATGGCGCAACCGTCTACCCCCGGCCCATCGACATCTTCTGTCAGCATTTTCGGCCAAGGCCTGGCCACCCATGCTGGTGGGACGCCGCAGACCACCAGTATTGTCAGCCAGACTTCAACAGACGCCATGAGCACCGTTCAGACGCCTGCCTCGGCCGCCTCCAATAACACATACATTATGCCAAACTCTCCTGCTAAGGCTCGCCCTCTAGTCGATGGATACCGTCCCAAAGTTACCCGTACGCTCGGCCAGAGACCTGCGTGTCTTGTCAATGCGTCTGTGACATACTGCGGGAACAATCAGATCTACGCCTTTGGCGGTTTTGACCAATACACTGACGAGGTGTACAATCACGTCCTGCGATTAGACCTGACAACCCATCAATGGAACTTGGTGGATAACTATGGCGATATTCCTGGGGTTCGCATGGGTGCGCTTTTATTCCCTGAACTGTCTCTTAACCTCGATCGCGACAAACACTAATTGATATTTCCACAGGCCACACGGCGACGTTGTACAAAGGCGACAAATTACTTGTCTTCGGCGGCGAGAACGAGCATCGAACCTACCTATCTGACCTCATCATCTTCGATTTGAAAACAGCCCACTGGACACAACCTTTGGTGTCCGGCCCCATACCAAAAGGCAGAGCAAGACACGCCGCGGTGCTACACGAGGATAAGCTGTTCATCATCGGCGGCATCACTGGCCAGAACAACTATGTCTTGGACGATATTTGCTATCTCGACCTCAAGACATTTACATGGTCAAAGGCATGGCGTTTCGTCGGTCGCTTTGATCACTCGGCCTATATCTGGGGTGATCGTGTCTGGGTCTTTGGTGGCCTCAGCGAAGACATGGACAAGATTAGTGACCTGTGGTGGCTTGATCTGAAGGGAAGCCCGGAATTCGACTCACGACCCCATTTTGGCGTCTTTGATCGCCACTCTACTGCCCACAGAACTAGTAGTTCTCCCAGGCCACCTTACACTATGGCAGCAAATCCTGTCGTTGGCGCATCTGGATATGCTGCGAATTCCCGGACCGCTCAAGTGAATCCTCCATCTTTCCAAGTAAAATCTTATGCGCCAATGGCACCAGGGTCTATATCCGCTCTCAAGTTTGTTTCGGGGCCAACGGTGCCATCTCAAGGATCAGGCATCCATTTCCACGCCTACTCTTCCGGAACGTTGCTCGACTTTGTGACTCCTGCTGCGACCATTACCCACAGAGAATGCTCTCTATCAGCATTAGATCTCAGCACGTTGCGATGGCAGAAGCTTGCCGACGGCCGCGAAATATTTAAAACCGGATATAGGTGGCATTACTGTACCATGAATGAAGATGGCACCAAAGCGTGGCTTTTAGGCTGTCCAGTTGACCCTGCTTCGACTGACTTGGGCCCTAACGGCTATGAAGAGTACCTCAGGTGAGATGGAACGATAGCTGACCTATACTTGCTCTATATCTACTGACGTGATCCATTGTAGCGACATCATGGAAGTCGACCTTCGACGATACGGCTTTCTTGGAAACAATCTAGCACCGGAAAGTTTGGCTCAGTCTAGGCCATCCTTTGCCACCAGACTTTCTGATCAGCCTTCCAAGGGGCTTGGTGCGGATCTTGCCAAGCTATTCAACCAGCCTCCCGAGTCCGGGAGTGGTACAGACTTTATCATCACAGCGCTTGCTGATGATGCCGACAGCGATGACACATTAAGCTCTGGGCTCATTCGAGCCGATGATTCAAATAAAGATCAAGGCTGGCTTTCTGCGGATACACCGACTTCTACGCCTATTCACGTCCATAAGCTCATTTTGCAAGCTCGGTGGCCACACTTTGCACGCTTGTATAATGCTCAGATGGCGGAATTTCACACGAAGAAGATGCATATCCCCGAGCCGTATTCAGTTGTCAAGGCATTCCTCCTCTATCTCTATACTGATAACATCCACGGCACGGTGGAGACGGACAGTGACGCCACTACGGACCTCTCTGATGTTGCTGGGCTCTTAGTCATGTCCAATATATACAACATCCCACACCTTCGCCTCTTGTGCATAAATCGCCTAGCCAAGGAGCTGGATGTCGAACATGCCTGCGTTATATGGTACTGCTCGGGACTGGCGAGCGAAGAGTGGCTACGCAAGAGAGCGGCAACTTTCTGCATGACACACTGGGGCCGCATTGTTCGTACTCAAGGCTTCCTTCGCCTCCCCCGCAGCGCCCTGGTCGAGCTCTCGCAGGAGATCGACATGGAGGGCCGAGTCGTTGCGGGCGACGAGCTCGAGTGGGGGAGCGTATCGGGCCGGTATAGCGATGGCACGGGGCATGGAGCTCGTAAGGAAAGTATCAGCAGCAGTACTCAGATGCAGATCGTCGAGTCTGAGGTCGATGAAGATGACGAGGACGTGGAGATATCGTAGAAAGGATGCCTTGATACGATATGAAGATTACATGTCGCAACCCGCGCCTATCATCTTTTTCCTTTATTACCCGGACACCTTGCCAAAGGTTACCGAGAAGCCTCTTGAAAGGAAAGATGATGTAGCGATCTTCCCGAAGAAGCTGTTTTTGGCTTTTGCTTGGGGTTGCTCGTTTAAAGAAATGCAATACGACCATATGAGAGCACTTTTTTATTTTCCGTTTCTGGCTTTTTGGGGGGAGGGGGAGCATTTCTCTTTTCTTTTTCTTTTTCTTTTTCTTCTTTTTTTAACTTATCCAATGAGCATTTCAGGGAGTTGGCTGCTTGCTTAGGTACTTTGCTTGCTTTTCATGAAATGGTATGCTTATGATATAGTTCTGTTTAGCTCATGTATGTCTATAGACCATATGAAATTTATATATATATATATGCTATTACCTCTTCTTTCTTCCAGCTGGTCCCTCTGCTGCCTTGGCTGTCCACTTCTCCCTACACGCGCCCTCCCCTGGGATATTGATCCTCCGTCTCTTTCGGCTCTCGCTCCGCCGGCTAATAACTAGAACTTATGATTGCATGGGATAACACGCGTCGCACGTATATGTACATGATAGCAGAAGGAACCTTTGCTCCTCCGCCTCAAAGCGGTAACGATGTGCCCCCGTCTTACGGGGCCTCTCTTTCAGCCTTATTTGGCGGGATTACAAGTGCATGCTTTGAATAGAAGAGGGCGGTACACAAGAAATACATCGGGGTGACAAAGGTAGATCAACAAAAAGCTTAGCTGACATTCAATCTATATGCTGTTCACTAGAGATGTTTTGATCATTGCTCACACACAAGATTAAGTAATAAGGGCAAAATAGCTCCTTTTTTTCCTTTTGGATTTCTCTCTATAAAACCATTTCCTGTTTAAGCATAAAGAAAATACGCAACTTTTTATGTATCTCCATTCCCTTTTTTGTTTTGTTCCACCACCCAGAGAAAATTTTTCACAAAAAAAAAAAAAAAAGGCCCCTTCCCAAAAGCACTATATATATATAAAAAAGGGGGGGAAATTACCAGATTTGCTCTCTCATCTCAAACTCCTCTGTGGTGGCAGGGGGGTCGAATAGAGGGCGAGGAGAGCAGCGCGTGGAAATCAAAGCCAAAATTTCAATCCAATCCAAACCGTTTAGAAACATCAGAGGGTAGTAACGAAAGAAAACACACACGATAGAAAAGAGCCTGAAAAACCAAAACCGCCCAAGATGATCAACGTGACAAATACCAGATTCTTTTCTGTCCAATGCAGCACCAATTCTCCCCAGGAGACATAGCATGAAAGACTAAGAAAAATCTCCCCAACGTACAAACTCATAACCGCTTTTTCGTATTTTTTGTAGTCATTTTTGCTTCACCATTTCAAATTCTTGTCATCATCTTCTTTGGCGAACTTTTTGATTGTTGCCAGGAAGCTAAAAGGGCGCGTTCGCGGTGCCAGCCGGCAGTCGGTCTATAGAAGATGCATCGCGATGGGGTAAACAAAAAACACACACAAGATCATGAACAAACTGAGGTGAGAGAGAGGCTCAATGCAACTTAGAAGACGGGATCAGGTCCTTCCAGTTCTGGTAATTTGGCCGTAGCATCATGTACCACCGCTAGTAGTACATAGTATTAGCGGCCATCCGATGACAGGAATGATCTGCTTCACTGATGCGCATATGGTGGGGGGTTAGCGAGCGAGCAAGCGCGCCATCAATGTGGGAACCTCAGATAAGGGGGAGAGGCGACCATCCAGAAACCAGCAACCTCGAATCCATTTCGTCTCAGGGAACCAGCCCAGGATTAAACGCCGTCGCCATGTGCCGTAAATTTGCAAGGCAAAAGAAGAGTGGATGTACAAATGGCTGAGCATAGAGCGCAAGCGTACGGCGCAAGGCGAGTTGATCGCAACTGGAGGATTGCCCCACAGGAGATCAACACAGGCTCGATGAGTCGGAATCGTACTATAGCGGGGGAGTTTGAATGTCCCTCGTGACGCGAACAGATCCATGCCGTTCAGAGGAGTACGGCCGACGCATCATGTGCAAGCGGCTCACTGCAACATCACGTCTTCTCCAATGCCTGGCAGATTAAGACCGGCGGCTAGAGCTTGAAGCTTAAATTCGGGGTTGCAAGGAAGAGAGTGGGATTTATGCTGAAAAGAGGGTCAGCCTCGGTTAAAGATTATGCAGCTTAATCATTCTTGCTTGGACTTACATATTTCAAGCCGTTGAGGTTCTTGTAGCGTTTGCCGCACGTCTCGCAGTTGAACGGCTTCTCCTTTTCCATACCCATAGTACCCGGGTAAGGCGCACTGGTCTCCGGGTTGACGATGGAAAAGGTTCCGTCACCGTTCTCGTGCAGTTGCTGGGTTTGGTGGCCATGAGCTTTGTGGTACCTAGTAAAATACGGTGGTTAGCACCTCTTATTGCCAATTGGATCGTGTAAACAGGGGTATAGCCTACTTCAGTCCATTTTGGTTCTTGTACGCCTTCTCGCAGCCAATGACCGGGCACTTGAATGGCTTGTGTTCCTCCGGCATCATCATGCTCTGCAATCGGGCAAGCAGCGCCTTGTTGGCCTCGGGGTCCGCAAACTGACCGCTAGTCAAGCCGAGCTGCGCGAGCTGTGCTTGTATAGATCGGTTACCTTGCGGGAATGCGCCGTTGGGGCTAAACAAATGCTTGCCGGGATCGTTAATGCAGAAATTAGAGTCGCTATTAGCGTTGTTGTTGCCGTTACCAAACGTCATGTCGCCAAGATCAGTAGCGTCGCCACCCATTGGCATACCAGGGAGGTCTTCATCCATGTCACCCATGCCGGCCTGTTGGGCCTGCTGTTGCTGCTGCTGCGGCATCTGCTGCTGGGTCGTAAGGGTAGGGGTATTGACAGAGGAAACAGTGGGGTTGTTCTGGAATCCAAAGCTGGCGGCTGCGGGGGTGGGCGGCTGTGACGTCCGGAGACCTTGAGTAATGCCGGAGGTGTTCATGTTGAGCTGTGGTCGCTGCTGTTGGCCGAAGAGCTGGCGAGTCTGATGCATCTTTTGGCTGTCGTCCATGTCCATGGCGCCAATGGCATCATCCATCTCCATATCTGCAACGGCATCCATGTCGTCATTGAGATTGTTGCTCATGGAAGTGGACATCTGAAGCATGGAGGTGCCAACTCGCTGAGGCCCGCCCAGCTGGAGTCCGGGGCCACCGATCGAGCGCTGTTGTCCCAGTTGCTGCGGACCTTGGCCAGGCCCTGGAGTTGCCCTCGGGTTCGGCAACTTTGGTGATCCTTGAATGCCTAGCTGGCCGTATTGGTTGAAAGCACTGTTTCGCGTAGCAGAGGGGCTGGCCTGTGTGTGGGCCTCCTCATAGTGCTGCAGCAAGTCATGTAAGTTTGGCAGAATCTTGCCGCAACATGTGAAGTCTCGCATGAAACTAGCCTCAAGCTTCGGTAGGTAAGATGAAGAGTGGAATGACGGAGACGCGTGGGCGCCGCCGGTGAACGGAGAGGTTCCCTGCATCATGATACTGCAGAGGGCATTCTGTTAGCAGTCGTCACCGCATAGATAAAGAAAGAGGAGGAAGAAGAAGAAGAAGAAAAGAGGAAGGATAGAGAAATGGCAGTCAAATCCGTGAATATGCAGTAGATGATGCCCATGACGTGAACGATGGCGGGGAGATTCGGAGCGAACATGAGGGGTGGAGTGAAGGGGGGGAAAAGAACGGTTGCACGCGGGGCGTGAAGAGTCCAAAATGTGCCTCGTCCAGTCTGCGAATTGACATGCCCAAGAGGAATTCCGTGATGTTTGAGGCAAGATGGTGGAAGCAGCAGTGAGGGTGAATGCGATGCTTGATGACGGTGCGGATGGGGCAAAAATAATTATAGCGCCCACACGATAGCAGAGGCAGATAAGGATAAAAAGCTGACGACAAGAATGATCAAGGCACTTACTCGTCCCTCACAAAACTGCCAAAGGACATGCCGCCCCAGCTCACGCCGCCCATGAGGCTGCCGGCGAGACTCTCGCGACGATTCCTGTTGACATTGTCGCGGTTCTGGATGTTCATGGAGATGGGCTTGGGGCCGGCGCTGACAAACGAGTCCTGCCGCGGTCGGCCCATGGCAGCGTCAAGGCCCGGGCCAGTAGTCATGTCGGCGGTGTCGTCGCAGTCGCTCAGGTCGATGTCGATGTCGACGTCGATGGTGGTGTCGGGTCGGGGGTAGGCGAAGAGCTTCTCGGGCTTGGCCTGGGCCTGCTCGGTTGTGCGAAGGGCGGAGGTCCAGGAATATGCAGACGACGACGAGGGCGAGGGTGCGGCGACGTCTGGGTCAGCGCGCAATGCGGGGGTGCTGCAGAAGCTGGAGCTGTGTCTGGACAGCGGCGATGGCGACGCTGTTGATGATGAGGCAGAGGCGGATGCGGAGGCAGATGCTGAGGCGGAGGCAGAGGCCGATGATGCGTCGTGCAAGAGGTCGGGAGGCGTTGCCGGCTGGGGCGAAGGTGATTGTGTCAGCGACGACGAGTTGAGCGAAGTTGGCGACCCGGCGAGGGCGGGCGAGGCGGCACAGGCAGGCAGCGCCAGGCCGGCACCGTCGCTGGCCTTTGCAGTGGCGCGGGAGTGGGCTGGCCGGGCGAGGGCATTGGGCCTAGCGCTGGAGCCAGTGCTGGAGCCAGTGCTGGAGCCCGCGCTGGAGCCGGTGCTGGTGCTGGAGCTGGTCTGGGCGACGAGCGCTGCGGCCGTGGAGCCTGGCCCAAGGGCCTTGTCGGGGCCCTGGAACCACCTGAGCGCGCTCTGCATTGCTGCCAAGTTTACAGGCGGGATGGGGATGTGTCTTGGTGATGGATGTACTCGGTACACAGTACCAGGCACGCTCGTACTCACTCACGTTCACGCTCACGCTCTGTGTCACACTCGCTGCCTGCTGGGGACAATGACGAGGCAGAGCCAGGATGGAAGCGGGGGTCGCGGCAGCAATAAACAGCAAGCAAGCAAACAAATAAATAAATAAATGGACGTCACGAAAGCCTCAGCCGCAAAACTCAAAACGAGTTCCCGAAATAATCCCCAAGCAGCCCCGGTCGTGCCAAAGTGACGGATGGGCCTATTTTGCCGGCGCGGTTCGGCTGGGGTCGAGCAACGCTCGCTGTGGCTGTCTGCTTGCACGGTAGACAGTGTGGTGCCGTGGACTCTTTTTTTTCTCTCTTTGCCTGGCTGAACCGTGAATGCGGAGTACAAGTGCGCTGCAAAGTACACCGTACCTAGGCGGTACTGTCGTGGCTGCGGCGTAAATGCGGGAGCGCTGTAGATGCGCCAAAGTCCACCGGCTGTACCTGGTATATGACGAAACCGTCTCGCGGCGCAAAGTCGGCGATGGTGAAGGCGTGCAAATAAGCTGTCCCGGCACTCGGTAAACACACAGGCTAGACGTTCACCGATAGAAGAGCGAGTCGAAACAAACGGAAATAGAAGTAAAACGAAGTGAAGCGAAGTAGAGCGGTGGAGGGAAGAGGACAGAGCCTGGAGATGCAAAAATAGACGGCTCAAACAAGGTTCTGCCGGGATGGCTGGAACTTATGGTCGGATGAGGGCAATGCTGAGACTTGGGAGACGTTGCGTAAAACCTCGGAGAGGGTCAGAGCATGTCACACCTTTTTGCCGGGGGTTCCAGGTCAAAGTAGGTATTTATGAATGAATCTGGACGAGCGCGAGTCGTGGGGCGGCCAACAGCTCAAGAGACAGTCCGGCCGTCACGAGAAGCTTGTCCAAATCGAATGAATGGTATTCTTAGCTCGAGAGAAGAGCGGTGCGGCCTGGTGATGTGTTATTGTTGTCGTAGCGGCCCTTGATTGACGGCTTTTGGGGGCCCAGCAACAGCGCAGCGAAATGGCGGAGAAGGCGAAATGGTGTAAGTCGGTTGGTTGGTCGGTTCTTGGTCGCTCAACTGGCGCGATGCATGCACGGCTCAAGGATGGACAATGAAAGAAGGTGGCTTGAAAGAGAGATGGACGTAGGTATGGTGTGGCAGCATCAGACACAACTACGAATTGGAGCTTCTCAAATCACCAATAAGGCAGGTTACTTATAGCAGCAGAGTAGACGGATGGCTTTCAATCTGAGCTAGAAGAGGAGAGATGGAATACGGGTGAAGAAGAGGGAAGAGGAAAGACAAATGCTGCCGCTACATAACATATAGTACTTCCTACAGCTGCTAGCGCAGTAGCACTACAGGCACCACTACTGCTAGCACGTCCATACCAGCAACAAGAGTCCTGATGGTTGACGGCATGATCACCACGATGAGCAAGGTTTCCCCCATCCACACCACCTCATCCACAGAGCCGGAGCAACTGAATCCTAGTTGGCGTCTGCCCCTGCAAGGCCGAAGCTCTGATCACGACCTCAGCGTGTCAGGAGCAAGTCCAGCGAGTCCTCCGTATGTAGTGCTTCGTACAAGCACCAGAGCCACAGGAACAGGGGTTGGCGCTAGCGGTTAATTGGGCGGCTTCAAGCCATCGCTCCCACAGCTATCAGGCGAACAGTACCTCGCCAGTACTCGCGGTCTACCTCGTACCTACGGGAACTGTGCAGTGGAATTAAAACGACGGCTCAGGTTGCCAGCTGCGTACTTCCAGGGGAAGGGAAGAAGCGGCCTACACTGGGCCTTATTATGGGACTTGTGGTGGCATCCAAAAGCGTTCTTAATCTGGACGGATGCCGAATGTTACCACAGGTGCCCTGCCTTGCTGCTTGTGCTACCTGCACGAGCATGCGAGTCGACGACTTTGGTCCTCCGTATCTTGCCTTGCTCTGGAACCCTGGCCCTGCTCTCGCTGTGGGTTCTGCTTCAACAGACTCTTATTCTCTTGGATATGTGCAACTTGTATTACACACCAAATACCAGGTATATGCTTGCATCTACATACTTGTATGAGTGTGCGTGGGGGGTTTTGAGTGTCGGCTCAAGCACGTCGTACTGCATCAACGCATGTAGGCATCGACCGCTAACATGGAGTGCTAGCACTCCAAGCTGCAGGACCTCGCTCGGTCAGGACTAAAGCAGTAATGATGCAGGTCACCGATGATAACATACCAAGTGCGTCGTAGTGAGACCCAGCTTACAAGCATCCATCTCAAGCCCCCCCGGGCCCAGCCAGACTCTATACCAGCAAATCAGACAGCAACGCCGGACGGGCACAGTACACGGGCAAGCAGCATCAATCGAGCGCGGGCGGCAGGTATCGCGACGTATCCGCCTGGTAACGGTCCGCCCTCCTGGCCGCTAGAGGCGCATGTGTGCTTCCGCTTCTCCGGAGATCGGAATTTCCTCGTGCTCCTTGAGCTCTCCGACGACTTGATTCGACTATACTTTACACCTCGCCGTGGTTAGCACGGCTTTAGCAAGTGACACTGACGTGTTCACGAGTCTCGGTGGCGAGGAACTCGCAGAGAAGCAAAAAGAGAGGGCTTCTTTGCCTAGAGCGGCTAGCGCTCACAGGCTTGGTTCATTACGCAGTTGGGAAGTTCCTACAGTATGGAATGCCGCCGAGGAAACGTGCCTGGCTGCACCGCATGCGCCCTTTTGCCCGCCAAGGCTCCAGCCACGCGCATTACAGCGCGCAGGCATGACTTGTACATACGGTACGGAGCAAAAGGATAGTAATCGCAAATCAACTCTGGGGCTCCGTATTGCTTGGACCAAGTTCTCCGCATCGCTTCGCTCTGTCTACTCTACCTGAAGCAGCTACCAAAGGGCCTTTTTTTGGCGGCACTATTGCACACCGACATGGCTGATAGATGCGCTGTGCATGTGAGAGAAACAGTCCCCACGGGCTTTTGGGCCCGACAATAGCAACGTGTCGGAGGTGCTGTGACTGCCCAGGTGCCTGGCGCTACCGCCCGATTCCAGTCGCATCGACCTGCTCAGGCCTATCAGTGCCTCTGGCGGCATTACTCAAACGCGCACTAGCATCGACGCTACTCGGTGGTGCGGTTTAATGCTGAGCCACTACGGAGCAGCCACTGGACTGGCCACCGGTACGAAGTGGGAATGCAGCTTGCGAGCAGGACAATCGCAATACTGGCCTACCGCATGTAGCTGGTTGACCGCCGGACGGTCCCTCTGTTGCCACTTGCAATGGCCTATTCGGCGGAATACTCCGTGATTGACGGCAATGCCAGCTGAATCTTGCCTCGCGTGTGAGCTGAGGCACAGGGAAGAAGCCGAATGCGGTGGCCGGGTGGCCGACATGCATCCTGAAGCAACAGCTTGCAGATCTACGCCGTGGATATGGCCGCATGTGCCCAGCAGTGCCTTGGAGGCCATATATAGAAGCAGTCGTGGATACATGTGGCCTTTGCCGCTCTTTGCCACTCGTAAACCTCCCATCTTACTGCACTACTGCTACATGTACTCACTCGTATTGTGGACAACACAGCAACTTCATGTTTCAGCTCTTCTTCTCTGCCGCGTCACCTCCTCTCTTCACCGCTCGCCGTCTCCCGCAGAAGGAAGCATAAGAAAACCCACCACATCTAGACACGCAGTGCAGACTAAGGATATGGATTCCCAGACTTCCAATTGCCCAGTAGGCGGTCGTGCACTAATTATAGGTACGGTATAGAGTGCGGTGAGCATGTAGGTTAGGTTAGGCACATATATCTTAGGTAGTCTCCTGAGATGAGTTCCTCCAATGATGTCACAGGACCCTTTCTCCTCGACCGCCGCCTTACAAGTAGCCCCCCCAATAAAAAGAAAAGAAAAGAAAAATCAAAGCCGCAGCTGCAGGCACAGGACTACGGCCGATATATCGAGCTGGAGAATGGAGTGGCCTTTTCGACACTGCCAGATCCCCACCTCGTGGCGGACGAATTGTGTTGTGGCTTTAGCATCCCCAGTCTTCGCCAGCCCAGCAGCTCAAGAGGCGGCGGAAACGTGACGACGGATCGATGCGATGTGTGAACATCAGGCTGATAAGCGACGTCGATTCCAGGCCCCCTGGATGCAGAACACGGCTGCTATTCACTACGTAGCTTGAAGATTTTCAGGGTCCAAAGACGCCGCGATTGGCGCCTAAGGCGCTGCGTCATCTTAATAAGTCGCCGTTCTATTATATGTATACGGAGTACGTGTAATGCCTATATGCGGCCACTCGTAAATGCACCGACACCTCATACTCCATGCCTAAATGTACATACCTAGTACGTTCTGTAATGCCCATCTGAGGCATCAGTCGACTTCCCCCCAACAACACAAAAAAAAAAAAAAGGGAAATCCTCCAATTACTTGGCCCGTCTTGGCTCACCAAAAGATGATCACCGGAAATCATGGTGCGCACGGGTAATATGTATAATAACCTAGAGAGCGGTTCCCTTGTTCGGGCCGTCGACGCTGCAGGGTCGCATTCCGCATGTCAAACTGAGAAAGCAAAAAAGACGCTTAAGTGAAAAAAAAAAAATGCCTCTGAGGGTAGGGATTCCCAGTTGCAGTCGCGTGCGCAAAACGCATTGCCCCTGCACCTCATTCATGTTGCTCCGCAGTAAACGTACAAGTATGTCATGTATACATACTGCAATATCGATCAATTAAAGGACGCCTGCAGTTCGACCAATGCAGTTCCAGACTCTCTCCGCCAAAAATGCTACGCTGCAATTCAACTAGCAGTATACCCTCGCTCCCTTACCGAGGCTAATTCGGGTTGTCAGTCTTTGACATCACAGGGGACAAGAGCGTGCGGGATCCATCTCACAGTGGGAACAGTCTCTCTTTTTTTCCTGTCTTTGGCGGAGTCTAGTTGTCTATGGCGCCTCTGCCGCCAGCTGGCCTGAGTCATAACGTGGCACATGGGATGGATATTGGTTGCTATATTTCATTACGAGACACAAATGTTCGCTCCAGCTAGTGAGTAGCAAATACTGCTAACCAGGGTAAATTAACTTGGGCACGGCACAATGACATCTTGGGGGGTCTTTTAGCTCTCTCGCTTGTCTAGAAGCTCTCTGGTGCGTGCATGGCAGTAAGCCGGCGTATTCTCGCTAGTAAAGTTTCCTCTCAACTTCAATGCGGGTTTGTTTAAAGGCCCGCACATTTATATCTTGTCGGCCGAAATTACAGACCCCCAATCTATCTACATGTGTCTTGTGAGGAAAAAAAAAAAAAAAAAAAAAAAGACACATATGGTGGAGAAGCATATGTATTACAGCCAGGATGCCAATATACAAGATGCAAAGTGCCATGAACCAGGCTTTTGATTTCCCCTCGTTGGCTTGGCAAACTCTATCCTCTGCACAAGGCAGCAAAAAAGACAATGCTCGACCCTGAAACGCCACTTTATACCAGTCTCGGCCATGTCTGAGACACGCTTAAGTGGATGAGAGAAATACCTACTGTATCAACCCACACCATTGCCGGGCTTAGCCGCCATTGAGCGTGGAATCCAAGACGAAGAAAAACGGCAAGAGGCGCCTAAAAGGGCCAACAGTTGAATACACGTACTTTGGAATTTTCTCCGTGGTCGCAACCGAAGCCTCTTTCGTCTTGGCGTCGAGTGTCTGAAAAGAAGCCCCAAGTGGGTTGCGCGCGGTAGACTTCGGCATCTCATGGAACAAATGGAGCCCTTCCATGGCGTTGCTAGAAACAAGGAACAAGGGGGCCAAGAAGAGCCACGAATCCATCAGAGTGAGTGCCTCAGCATCCCTTGGAGAGCAGTCCGCTTTTCTTCTTTTATTTTACATACTTTTTTGCCCGCTTTGGCAAGCGCTAGCGGTTGTGCTGTAAAGCTTTCATGGGACGGACTGGACCCTGGATGCATCTCGAGACGCAGCTCTGTTCCCACATTTGGCGCTGTCGATCACCTCGCCTCAACCATCGCCGACCAAAAAAGGGACTCCACTTCGGCACCTCGCGTCCAGGCCAGATTCAACGTGTGGCCCTTTCTTTCTTTCTTTTTTTTTTTTTTTTTTGGCCTCGTAGCCGAGTGCCACTGCCGTGGAAGGAGATGTTACGCAGCTTCTCCTTTTTGACAGATGTTTTGCATGAGGCGTTTGGAAATATTGGAGTCCTAAGCCGGATGAACCAGCCGCACTTTGCCACCGAGCAGTAAGAAAGGGAAGCTCAACGCTTCTAATCTCTTTTTTGTTTTTTACTCCATATCGTCCCCATATATCATACCGTAGCCGTGCTTTGAGCTATTGCATTAAATCGTCCCATTTTTAGAACATGAGGCTCGAGTGCACCGCTAGCTGTGGGATTTAGTGTTTAGTGTTGCGCATTGGCTTATATCTGCCGTCTGTGATGTTGGTCGTCTCCATGCCACGAGAGTGGCCAAGGAGCCTTGGCATGTTCTTCAATAGAAGAAGAAAAGTATGAACCTATTCGATGCGAAGTACCGTAATTTGTCAGTGATAGCAGCGACGTAATCTCCTATGTGAATATTCTTTTCATCTTGGAGAGAAATTAGTGTGTTGTTGAATGTCTAAGCGCGTGCGTACACTGCGTGATATCGCTCGGCTGTAAAAGTCAGGAGCTGTTAGTTGTACGGGCATATGTTTTATTTGAGGTAAATTTTGAGTGATATGACCTAAGTTCAAAAACCTTCCCGGTACTTGGCCATTGATGCTGGTCTCTGAAGGTCTGTCGAACGCCACACCATAAGGCTGACTATCGGCTCTTGTCGGTTCGCTGCATACCTAGGGCTGATTTGTACAAGCTCTTGCATAGGGCAAATGCTGCACCAGCCACTCGGCACATGGTCAGATGTCAAGCAGGTGGAACAATATATCTCGGCGCAGGTGGAATTTTTCGCGTTCTGCTATCACTAGATATGTTATTCGTATGTGGGTTTGTGTATGTCTGCCGCCTACCAACAGCCCCGAGTACGTTTTGTTGAGATGTAATAGGAACAAAAACGTAATAAATGGCCAATTATGGCTCTTCGAATTACTATTATGAGTAGAATAAAAGATCTAATGCCGCCGGGATCACAAGATGGACTAGTGTACTGCGAGTGCAAGCTCCAATACTGAGATCCACGAGCTTAAATGACCCAACAAGAGTCGCACATGGCTTAAATATGGGACTATAGAGTACCTGGTACATTGATATAGCTAATTACAAAGTATAGCATTAGATCTGCACAGCCTAACAGTAGTTGGACACGAGTGTCCGGTCCGAGTCGCCTACATTAATCTCGTAACCCCAGAGGGATCTCAGCGATAAAGACCCGAGCATGGCGTAATCTTTGTGGTACATCTACATCATATAATTCACCGTGGTATTTGGCAATAAACTGGTATCAATTAGACATCCAATCAATCAAACCGTCTCAGGGGTGCGAAGAACAGGGGGTTGCAAGATAAGGGGGGTCGACGACCCGAGTGTTCTCCAGCACACCACCGTGATGCGGCTGGCGGAAGAGGGGCGGCAAGCGGCACCGATCGGTAGGATCATGCATTGCGGCTCTGGGTCCGGGGGAGTGGCAAAGATATGTCGGAATGGTGCATTTGATAGCTGCTCGATTGCAACTCAAATCTGGGGTCGCTTCCAGGGTAGCAATTTGGCCGGCGCGTATAGACGTATTCTCTGCAAGAGTGCTTGTGTCCTCGTTAGAATATGATTTCCTTTTGCAAAGTAGCCAAAGTACTATCGAGTATGTCTATTCAATACGTGGTCTGTGATGTCTCACTCTGGCTGGTTGATGCTGCTGATTGAGGCTTGCTGCTTAGTGGGAATGACGTTGATGCCGCTGCTACTAGTACTACGATTCCATACTACTATCATCACTGGTCCTACCGATCTAGGTATAACAGCCCTGCCGGCTACTTCAGCTAGTTATGCCGACACCAGATCCGGATATGGAGCGCGGAGATGCAATCACTCATCGTCGTACGATCTGGCTGCGGCGGAACCGCCCGGAATTCTAGAAGACACAAGGGTCCATTGACGTCAAACGAACTTGGGCGAGACAGTAAAACTCTCAGCTCGTATGATCTCGCGGTCGGCGCCATGCCCGTCTCGGCTGCCGGCGTGGCACGCGGCTGGCAAGGCTGCAGGGGGTGTGTGTAAGCTGGCATGATTGCGCCGGTTAGTCAGCCTATGAGGCGAGCGGTTGTTTCAACGGGCGAAACCGCCGCAGGCTGCTAAGCCGCAGAGCATCAGGCGGCCTCGCCTCCGAGCGGCGCCGCACATGCCGCAGCCGCCGCGATGAGCGCTGTGGCTTGAGTGTTTTCTCCCTTCTATTATGCCGCGCATCGTTTGTCGTCACATAAGTCGGCGGTCGCCGCTGCGGCGCGCAACGAGCAATCGGATGATGTAGGGAGCGAGTGAAAAAAATTCCATCTCTACAGTGTCGCTCTGCTTTCTTTGCCTACATGCGAGCACTCAATTGCCATACTTGCAATTCAAACAAGGGTATTTGGAAATAGTGCGTAAGTGATATTCCAGTTCTCGATCCTCCAGCTCTTCCTATTTGGTCGAAAACGCGTAAACCCTCTCCTCGATCGCCCTGCGGAGGCCCGGTGTGTCGCGCACGGGAATTTCTCGGTGGGGAATTCTCGGGTTTGTGGCGGGGCGGCTCGGAAGGGAAAGAGGCAAGATTTTTTTTTCTGGTTGGCTGACATCATGCCGCTTCGTCCACGCCCAGCACTATATTTACAGGGCGCTCGCTTCCATCATATCGGGCTTTTGTCTTCATTGCCTTCAGCATCATCACAGCCAAAACATCCAGCACTTCAAGCAATCTCAAGCAGATTCATTCAGCCATCCCATCTATACTCAACCACAAAGACTTGCACTTAATCACACGACCAACCGCTGCAGTCATCAAATCATCCAACAAAGCTAGAATCAGCTCGCTGCTACTTGCTACATTTGGATCCACCCGAGCTTTTCTGACACCACCACCCCTCTTCATCAGAGCAGCTCTCCTGGGGTTATCAATCTCGCCCGACTACGCAAAAGTTACCGCCTGAGCCGGCCTTCTCATCCAATTAGGTAGCTGCTTTTTCTTCGAATAGCCTATACGCGAACCCCCTTTACTCAACGGGAATCATTCCTGCCCGCCCAATCCCCCCGCTTCGCGAAGGTTCTGGGCTCGAGATACATATATAATCACCAAAACTGAGCCACTTTCTGCCGAGTTAGCTCAGTTGTCACCTGTCACAACAACCACATAGTCTCAGACAAACAACTCCAACAGTCACCATGAAGGTCCTTACCAAGGAAGAAGAAGCCGCCCACTACAACGCCGTTGTCAAGGGCGGATTGATCGGTGGTTCGTTGGGTCTCGCTATCGGTGCCACTGGTGTCATCTACGCCTCAAGGAAATACCCTTCTTTCCGTGGCCTGACCCTCCCATTCCGAACTTTCCTTGTCACATCCACCGGTACCTTTGGTGCCATCGTGCAGGCTGATCGCCAAGGTATCAAGCACCAGAAGGAGCAGGACCCCCGACGCCTGTACCGAGACAACTCCCAGCGTGCCCAGGAAATCATCCGCGAGAACGAGACCACATACGAGCGCTTCATGAACTATGGCCGCGAGCACCGCTACAGCATTGTCTGCGCGTCGTGGCTCGCCAGTTTGGCCGTTGCCTTTGCCCTCGTCAGCCGCGCGCCCATGAGCACTCCCCAGAAGATCGTTCAGGCTCGTGTCTACGCCCAGGGCCTGACTCTCGCCGTGCTGATCGTCTCCGCCGCCTTCGAGATGAACGATGCCAAGAGCGGCAAGGGCCGCTGGGAGACCGTCATGGTCTTGGACCCCAACGACCCTGAGCACAAGAAGCTCATTGAGAAGAGAATCCACAAGGAGGAGTACGAGGGACAAGATCTGTGGATGGGTAAGTTTGAATCCCTACCCAACACTCTATAAACAGCTAGCTAACAAACTCGTTACCAGACATGGTTGAGGCTGAGGAGAAGAGAATAGCCGCCCGCAAGGCTGCCCAGGCCCAGGAGCAAGCCCAGTAAGCTGCTGAATGCACTTCAATTCTCCCGTCCCATGGCGGCTATTAGCAGCACGCGCCCGTTGAGGCGCTCTGCACTAGTGGCCATGGCATGCAACATCTATCCGTCACATCCGGTTACAACAAACCGGCCCCTCCCATCTTGAAATACCCCTTCTTGGCATGAAACCAATCACATAGACGCTGTTTCATACACTTGCATCAGACACTCACATATGTCTAATACAGCAAATGAAACTAAACTCCGAAAAAAAATTTATATCAAAGAAAATTACTCCATGAATATCAAGGGGGAGGTTAATGTGTTCTATTTTTTCTTATTTTTAGGCTGGTTTTACCCGTCACGGTTATAGAGAACACGAAAAAACACTTGTACATTGAAGAGGTGGCTAAATAGGCCAAGTTATGGGTGACGAGGAAACAACGGAATCGGCTTCATATTTTTTCTTCACTGTTATTATTATCAGCATTTGCATAATAGGGCGTGTTTGATTCGTTCTTACATTTTGGGTGGTTCAAACAAAACAGTCTGCTTTACACATACATGGTTATTAGTTCCCTATATTGTACAATAAAATCAAAATTGTTTAATGGACTCACGTTATGATCTAATTTGCTCCTCTTTTTTTTTTTCTTTTTAAAAGACTTGTGGTATCATGAAATAAGAAAGCTTACTCTATATCTTATCTTCTTGGCAAGCTACATACATACATGGGAAAGGCTATGCTGCTTGCTTCTGTACATTAAGAAAAAGGGAAAACCAAACCGAATTAATCAGCTTCTTCTATGCACACATAGGGTCAAATAAATCGGAAAATGCAAGATTAACAAAAGAAATATCCAACGTTTCTTCCCTCCTCTTCCTTCATAATCGTGTAAAGCTTCCCGTCATCATACATCAATCGTGAAATGACTAATTTGCGAGTAATACGCATGAACCGCCAACTCCAGAATCATAACATCGCCAAATACATCGCTGCCGTCAAACCCGCCAACCACAAGTAACCTACTATCGTACAGGACCGTGCCGTGGTATCCTCGTCCGCTAGGTGGCAGGCCGTACGTCTTCCGCCTGTCCCACGTCATTGTAACTAAATTGAGGAGCAGCACATCGGCGCAGTACTCGTGGCCATCGTGGCCTCCGATGACAAAGAGGTATGAGCCCACAATGGTGGCAGTGTGTGAGAGCCGACGATAGCTGATGGGGATGTTGACGAGCTTCCAGATGTGCCTCTCCACATCGTAGATCCACACGTCGTCAAAACATTCGCCACCGTCCGATCCACCAAATATGATGAGCTTACTGCCGACCATGTTGGCTGTGTGGTAGCCGCGAGCTTTCGGCCGACGCTCCCGTGTTCCCGGAGCTGTCTTCTCGGCACCGGATATCAGTCTCCACGACATCTTGTTCATGTCACTGACATCGAGCCGCCAGATGTCGTTCAGGGCACGCACGCCATCACCTCCACCAAAGACGTAGATGCCGTTCTTGTATAGGCATGCCGTATGGGCGCGACGTTTCGAAGGCACCTTGTCTCCCATGATACGAGGCTTGGTCCAGCGGAAATTGACCGTATCGAGGACGTAGACATCGTTGAAGTATGTCGGGCCGTCACCACCTCCAAATACGACGAGCTTCTTCCCAACTGCTGTGCATGTCATAGCTCGGAGAGGCATAGGAATATCCCCAACCATGTGTGGCACAGACCAGTAGAACGAGTCCGCATCAAGGACGTACATAGAGTTGAAGCATGTCTTTGCATCGCAGCCGCCGAAAACGTATACATTGGAGCCGATCAGCGTCGTCGTATGAGCTCGGAGATTCGAGTGTGCAGCTCCGGATATTGGTGCCTTCGACCAGTACATGCCGGATGCCGGGGCTGGAGGGACCTCTGGCCCATCACCGGGTCTCGGCAACGGGGGGAACGTGGTATGTTTGCCGGCCGATGGACGAGCCATGATGGAGCTTGTTTGGCGAGCTGACACGGCAGATGTTGCTCTTGATGATGCGGCTACAGCAGCTGCTGCGGCTGCTGCAGCCGCTGCCGTCTTTTGTTCTACTTCGCCATCGCGAGGAAGGGGAGGGACGTCGGGAAGACTGTCTGCGGTCGACTTTCTTTGGCCCGTCGGGCGAGTCGCTGGCGGGTGCGGGTGCGAGGCCGAGATTGCTCGTTGGCGAATGGCCAATTCAGCGGTTGCTTTGTTGCTGCGCGGCTGATCGCTCGGGACATTGCTCCTGGCTCCAGCAAGTCGGCCAGGCGTGTGGCTCCTGGGGACTGGAGTGACTGATTGCTCCTCCTCCTCATCATCCTCCGCCGCGGAATATCGCTGTTCATCTTCCTCGTTCCCTTGTCTCACGTCCTTCCCGTAGTAACCCTCTTCGTCATCCTGATCTTCGTCGTCGCCCTCATCGTCCAGCATCAGATGCCGTCGGTTGGCGGACGGATCGACAACGGTCCTTTGGGATGACACGCCCTGTCTAGAGCCGTACGTTGATGTCTTGTGAGGAGATCGGGTCGCACTAGCGAACGGCTGGCCCAGATCTTCCATGGTCTCGCCAGCTGCTCCTCATTGCCGAGTTTCGGCAGCGTCGATTCGCGAGGAGCGAGGTCTCGGGGACGCGTGCGGGAGGAGCTTAACTCCTTTGAAGGGGGAGAGAGGTTGAAGGCGACTAGGAGGAGGAGGGGTTTGGGTAGTGGGGTAGCATGGGCTATTGAGCGCTGAGCCGGGCCTCAATGTTGATGCTATAGCGGTCTGAGAGCTGGAGAATTGGCCCTCTGGAGCCTCTATTGCGGGGGATGCTCAAGCCTTAAGCCACTGCGATTCTTCATATTGAAATGAGAAATGCCTCTATCCCTTTTGCGTCAAAGCAATCGTTTATCGCTCGGGACCGTTCTCTTGGAATCAGTTTATCTGTATTCTAATTTAAACTTCTCATTAGTCCTAATTATTCTATGACGGGACGCCGAGCAAAAAGTGACATTCATGTCAGCGTGCAGTGGGCATACAGTGAATTCCTACCTATGTTTGTATAGTAGGCAAGTGGCTTAAGTCAGTGACTTGGCCACCTCTGAAATTTCTCACAGGCGCTACTTCACTATCCAGTAGAATTTTCCAACTCCACAGCAATTTTTTTTCCCATCTTCATTCAAGCATCGACCTCCAAGGCTGGGCCAATTGGAATTCAGCCTGCATTTTCTGTCTATTATCCGCAACGAAAGAGACTTCCAATCTCTTTTGTTCACTACATTTAGCAGGGACTTTAGGGATTCTGCTTAGTACATATCTGGCATAGGCTTCTTTTTCTCAACCGCATATTTCATCTTGGGAATCTGGGCATATCAAGCGGCTATTGTCTCGACCCAAGTATATATCGACACCATTGATACAATATGACTACAGAATCCGATATCCCCATGACCGGAAATCACCCGGATGTTGAACCGCATCCTGAAGAGCGAGCCGCCAAGCGAATTAAGATTGACGAAGCAGCGCCTGCTCAGGGAGAGAATGGCCAAACCGCGTCTGATGCCATTCAAAATGGCAATCATGTAGATACTTCAGATAACAACCAAAGCCAACCTGCCTCTGAGACCCCGAAACGATCAGAAGAGAATGGCGAGTCTACTGACCGTGTCAAGGGCCTAGCTCCGATTAAGAAGGAGTAAGTTGCCCCTGTTTGATAACTCATAAATGTTCCCAGCTTATGCATCCTAGGTATCTCATTGATATGTCTGGGAAGCAAGATGAACGATCTACTGCAGTGGATGATGATGCCGCTGAAGGTCGAGGTTCAGATCCCCGAGACCAGCCCCGTAGAGACGGGGAAGACTCCAGATCCCAGGGAAAGAAGGGAAAGAAGAAGGCCAAGGGTCAAAACATCGATCGTTCATTCGGAAGATTCGATGATGCCATTCCCCTCTGCAATAGCAGGGCTTATGCCCGAGAGTTCTCGCCAAAAGAATGTCCATATGGTGAAAAGTGCAAAATGTGCCACGATCTACGCAAGTATCTCAACGAGGGTCGACGCGAGGATGTGGACGCCCTTGGTGGAAAGTGCCCTGCCTTTGAGGCACATGGCTTTTGCGCTTCAGGCTGGAAATGCCGATTTGTCAAGAGCCATATGGAAGAAATCGAGCACGAAGATGGCAGGAAGGAGCTGGTTTTGAAGGATAACCGACCACCCAAAGAGGAATCCAAGAAGGAGTCCAGTGACGAACCCAAAGCGGACGAATCTCCTTCCAAAGAATCATCGCAGGATAAAGAGGCGGCTCCTTATGGCCGAGAGAAGGGCGAAGACGAGTTGCGACCTGGAATCTACAATGTGGTCACTATGGGCCAAAAGATTCAGCTGAACCGCAAACGAATCGACTTCACCAAGACGGACCAGTACATTACATGGTTAAACCACGAATCTAACATCAGCCAAGACTTCCATCATCGCCGCAAAGACCAGCCAGAAATGGGGATTGAAGACCTTCGGGCTCGGTTTGTTGACCCACCATTCAAGCCCTCTGAGAAGCGCCGCCTTTACTTTGGCGCTGAGACTCCGACTCTCGCCCCTTTGACCACTCAGGGAAACCTTCCATTCCGGCGACTGTGTGTAGAGCTCGGTTGTCAGGCTACCTACTCAGAAATGGCCTTGGGAATGCCCCTGCTCCAAGGTTCTAAGCCCGACTGGACGCTGCTGCGCGCGCATAAGTCTGAGATTACACCTCCCAAGATGAATCCCGGAGCTATCCCGCTGTTTGACGACTACAACCACTCACGCGATCTGAAATTTGGCGCCCAAATCTCGGGCAGTGCTCACTGGGTTGTCACCAAGGCTGCTGATGTCCTCAACCGTTTCTGCCCTCACCTTCGACTCATCGACCTCAACTGCGGCTGCCCCATCGACAAGGTATTCAAGTCAGGCGCCGGATCTGCGCTCCTTGAGGCAAGTGGTAAAATGGAGCGCATGATCAGAGGTATGAATGCCGTGTCTGGCGAGATTCCCATCACCGCCAAGATCAGGACTGGTGTTCGAAAGGACCGCCCGACAGCGACTCAGGTCATTGGCAAGCTGGCCTTTGGAGCTCGCGAGCACCGCGAACGGCTTGGTGCTCCTGGCTGTGCGGCGCTTACTCTTCACGGCCGCAGCCGTGAGCAGCGCTATACCAAGACGGCAGACTGGTGCTACATCGGAGAATGCGCAGCTCTAATCAAGACCTATAACGATGAAAAGGCCAAGATCACCGACACTATTGCCGAGCCCGATGAGAGCACCCTGCCCAATGCCAAAGACGGCCGCATGTACTTCCTCGGCAACGGCGACTGCTACTCCCACGTTGACTACTACGAGCATATCGAGAAGGCCCGCGTCGACACCGTCATGATTGGCCGTGGTGCCCTCATCAAGCCTTGGATCTTTGAGGAAATCGAAAAGGGCCAATACCTTGACAAATCATCCACTGAGCGTCTCGGCTACATCGAGAAGTTTGTCAAATATGGTCTCGAGGCCTGGGGCTCGGACGAACTGGGCATCGGTTTCACCAGACGTTTCCTCCTCGAGTACCTCAGCTTCGCGCACCGCTATGTGCCGATCGGTCTGCTGGAGCACCTGCCTCCGCGATTGAACGACAGACCACCGGCGTATAAGGGCAGAGATGAGATGGAGACACTGATGGCATCAGACAATTACAGGGACTGGATCAAGATCAGGTACGTAGGCTGGAATTTTGTTGCTTTCACCATCTCATTTCCCTCTCCCCAGTTTTCATAAAGCCTTTTTTAAAGCAATGAGATCATATGCTAACATGTTCTTGACAGTGAGATGTTCCTTGGACCTGTTCACCCAGGCTTCCAGTTCCAACCCAAGCATAAGTCCAACTCTTATGAAGCTGAGGGCTAAATATGCTGGAGGTCAATAGCATATAGAGAGGAACTTGATCGTATATGAGACTGATTTATCAAGCAATGCGGGACTGAAGAGCAACAACCGCCTGTGTCAAATTACTAAGCTAATTTTTTTTTTTCTTGTTACGGTATATCACGTATAAGTAGAGCCGGCTAAGAAAGTTGAGCAAATAAGATCACAAACACGAGTTAATTAATTGCTAATGTGTCCAATCATCATAAAATGAATTTAAGAAAAGGTGTATGTAAATAATACAAAATAATAAACACCTCCCGGCTTTTATACAGGAAATAGAGGTGGTCTTCATCCACATCTCCATGAAAGCGTCTTAACACAAAAGGGCTATGCGATAGCAAGCATGCAAATACCCCGAAAATAGAACTCCAAAGCGACTTAGATAGTTAGAAAGAACAAAGGAAAAATAAAGAGTACGCCAGTGGTAAAAATAGAGAGCATGCTATACCAGAGCATCTAATCGCGCAGCCTTGACGACCCAATTCCAATCATTACAGACATGTGTATAAAGCTTTCTCCGTTTAAGAATAGAAGTGACTCCTCTGCATGCCATCAGCGGTGGCATACTCCTTCTTGCCCTCCTCGCTTGTTGATGAGCTAGTCAATGAGTTGGTTCTGCTGTCGGGAGCAGCCTTGAGCTTCTTGGGCTCAGCAGATCTCTTCAGAACCTCGAGGTAAGTTGAAGGGAGGTATCCCTGGCGGCCGTCACGGCTGCGGCAGTGCCACCACTCACTGGGCTGACCAGCAGGGTCGTTTTTGCTCAAGACGGCGACGAGATCTCCCTTGCGTCCCTCAAGCTCCATACCGTTGGGCTGCTGGGGGGCAAAGTCGAATCGGAGACGGCAGAACTCCAGCTTGGCGGGATCGACAGGCTTCTGGGCCTCGAGGGCCTGCTGCTGAAGACGCTTCTCTTCTTCCTCGGCGGAAGCGGCAATGTTCTTAATGACCTTGGACATGAGGTAAGGAATACCGAAAGCGGCGAGGAGGAAGAAAATAAGAGGCTTTCGGCTGGCCTTGGGGGGCTGAGATCCAGCAGCGCCGGATCGACCTTCAAATCGAGCGAAATCTGAAGCGTTGAGGGCTGCGGCATCAGCCGGGAGGGGACGGCCAGTGAGCTTGGCCAGTAGAGTACGGATCCAGCGGATGAGGGTGAAGATTCCGAGCAGAGATCCTAGGGTATCGCGCAGGTTGCCGAACTGCTCGGCGACAGAAATCATAGCTGCCGATGCGTTAGCATATAGCTCTAATCGTGAGAGCAAGCCGGAAGTATTATCAACTTACCAAAGAAGCTAGAGTGCGTGGCCATGTAGGTGCTCTCGAGCATCTGTGCAAATCCCCCAAAGGCGGTGACAACGCCCTCAAGCATCTGGAAGGTCGCCGCTGTGCCGTTGCTGAAGCGGCCGGCCAGGCTGTTGGGATCGCCCATGGCACCGCCGCCATACATGCCGCCGCCGTACATGCCTCCCATGCCCATTCCGTATCCGCCATACATGCCGCCATATCCTCCATAGCCACCTCCAAGGCGCGAGTAGGGACTTGAGTAGGGAGATGAGTATGCGCTGTTGTAGGCGCCGTAGGGAGAGGCAGCCATACCGCCCATAACACCGGGGGTAGGAGTGGCAGCGCTCGGGGTCATGGCCGCAGCAAACGACGCCGGGCGCTCTGGTATCGGTGGTGCGTCCATAGATGCAACAGATGATGCCGGCGACAGAGGCGCTGATGATGAGGCTGATGAAGGAGGGATAGTGACTAAAGAGAGGGCAAAAGGCTAGTCAGCATGTGAAGGTCACGAGCGAGGCGCGCTCTGGGCACAAGAGCTTTGGGCGGTTATGTGTTGGGACTTACGTGAAGGTACTGAGGTTCCAGCTCGTTCCCAAGGCTTAGGTGGCGAGGCCATTGTGGAAAGGGTTAAGAAATGAGCAGCAAGAAAAACAGCCGGGGTATCACAACAGTGCTATGGCCACGGAGCGCGTGCAATCCTTTTAGGGTCGCCTCTTTGAGTCTTGGGGTGTGGAGGCTGGCTTGGTTTGGTGTGCTGCCAGCAATTTCGTTTTTTTTTTTCCCAGCTGGGGCTGAGGCAGGCCCCAGGTTGTGGCGATAAGCGACGGCACAAGCAAGACGAGCAGAATCGGCGCGTAAGGCTTAGTCTGCTGTTATTATTGTGCGAGTAACGCGTCGGGCCTGGCAGGATGCAATTCGAATCTGGAATTTGGGAGAGAGCAAAGAGTTGCGATAAGCTCCAGTGTTGACGGGAGGAGGGGAGATGAGCCTTCATCAAATGGCTGGGGCAATCACAAGCCCCGGCGGCTTGGTAATTAAATCGAGCCTGGGCAAATCCCGGGGCTCGCGTGGTTTCGCACCGGGTACTGCTCAAGTACATACGAGCTCATCCCTGCGGACGCAATGCAGGGGGTACCGAAAAGGTATCTCCCTTGCGCTTCCCACTGGGGCGGAGCTGCGGCTGACCTGCTGAAGGCGGTTCTGGGGGACGGGAAAAGCGGGGCGCCGTGGCTTCCAAGTTTCTGTTTGCCTCGGTACTGGCTCTTTGCCATGACGACGGGGCCGAGACGCTAGCACTGCTCGGCCTGGCAATGGCGGAGGCTGGTAGCGGATGCGGCGCTGAAGGCGAGCGCTGAAACGATGGCGCAGCGCCCATTGGCTTAGCTGCATGCGCAGTATACGAGTACTGCTAGGCATATACATACAGCTGCGATGGAGCATTGTTGCAGGCTGTTGTTTGACGCCAATGCTCGCGAATATCTACGAGTAGTATATCATACTGCAGCATAGGTATCTCCATGCTCTATCCATGGGCATCAGCGTGGCAGATTTTCATAGCCGCGGTCCATTTCGGACTGCATGAGCCGAGTCTCGCGCATATATCCATGGCTATGCAGATAATCATTATAACACTAGGCACCTGCTGCGTAGCATTAGTATGCACCACCCCGCGGCTCATTTTTATTCACGACTTGTTACTGGCTCTGCGGTAGAGCCGAGCCGGATATGACGATTACCACGGCGAACGCATCATGATTGGCTAGCGGGAAGTGCCACTGGGTGTTATTTCCTACCAAGCCTGGTACCAGCATGTGCAAATACGCACGTGTATTTGGACGACACTACGGAGTAAGTTCGGAGCATTTACCTAGTCCGTTGCTGCAACATAACCTGTACTGAGTTATCAGAAATGTGAATGATGAAGCCAATGGCGATTGTTCGTTAAGCAGGCTCATTCTAGCTGCTAGTGATTATCAAGTGCACTTTTGACCGAGAGGATGTTTGAAACTTGGCATCAAGTCCGTTAGCTGGGCAAGTATTGCGGCATGTCTACGTATCAGCTTGTATTAATCTGACATCCGTCATAGTAGTGAATAAAGGCTTCGAGCTGTGCTTTCTTCTCCCTTCATTTCTATATACTACCACCTAATACTTGTGTACACTCACCACAACGAACCACAATCTCAACTTCATGGCCTCATCCCGCAAACGCCCTCTCAGCCCCCCTGTGCTTATCCCCAATCCCTTCATCAAGAAGCGTAATCTCGCCTGGTCTCTTGAGTCTCCATCATCACCTCACGGCCCTCACTCTGCCACTTTACCGTCTCTCCTCCCTACTTCATCCACTTCAGCTCCGGCTATAACCACGGCTACAGCTACAGATACAGCTTCTGCTTCCACTCCCCCCATTACTGGTACTAATATTGCCACCGACACTGCTGTCATCTCTACCACCGTTTCTCCTCTGACAGCAACAGTCCGCCCCAGGCCCACTGCCGGCACCACCGCCGAGATCGAATCCGGAGTCGTCCAGATATCTGACCATCTGGCCCAATTCACGTCGATTCTCTCCTCGCATCTCCGCCCGACATCGGCTCTCATCCCTCGACTGTCCATCCCGGCTTATTCACAGCTGTACCAAAGCTGTGCTGGCAGCCCCAACGGCGCGCACTTCGTGATCCATCAGCACGACCACCCCGTAGCCGGCACCCACTATGACCTCCGCCTTCAGATCAACGAGACCAGTAGCGTCAGCTGGGCCATCATGTATGGCCTGCCGGGAGATGCCAACAGCAGTCGGTTGAACCGCAATGCCACCGAGACTCGCATCCACTCCCTTTGGGCAAGTTTCCCTCTTTCTTCTCTCCCTCATGTTACATTACCTCGACTCCTAATACTAACACGATCCACATTTATATATAGAATCACCTTATCGAAACGGCATCTCTAGAAACAGGATCCCTCATTATATGGGACACGGGCACATATTCCGTTCTCCCACGCCGCAGCAAACACGCCCCTCCAGAAGACCCCTCCTCACCGCCAGGCTCACCTCACTCATCATCGTCGTCATCTTCTAACAAGCACGCTCCAACAGCGCAGTCTCTACTTCACGCAGCTTTCCAAAACCGAAAGATCCGGCTGCGTCTCCATGGAACCAAACTTCCCGATCCGTACGTTATTAACATCCGCCTAACTAAGACGGAAGATGCCGCAGGGCGATCTAGAAGCTCGCGAACGCCGCGGTCCAGGCGCCGCGGGAGGACGACGCAAGTGCGCCCTGTAGAGCCAGAAAGTACCCCCTCCGACAGCGATGACTATGATGACGACAGCGATATCCATAGAGAAGAACCTACCAACGATGAACCGCAAGGTAAAACTAACAATGACTCACCCTCCCTGAATGAAACGCGTCGTAAGCAGGAAGAAGAAGACGCCCAAGTCCGCCTCACAAATGCCTACCTCGGAGCATCCAACACCATCGGCAGCGTATATCAACGGCGGTGGTACCTCTCGCTAGACCGTCGCGCCTGCGGCTTCACCGAAAAGAAGCGCCATGGAGGCAGCATGTGGGAGCTTCTCCCCGACACGGCGCCTAAGCATCCTTCCGACTCTGAAGCGGAGCTAGAATCCCGTCGGCTCTCGTTCCCATTCTACGTCCGCGGGCCGCAGTTTGAGCAGAGTGTAGTGACCGGAAGATTAGGAGAAGAAGTTCTGCGAGACGAAGGCGTGACTGCTTTTGTCCCTAGGAAAGGATGGACTCCTGTGATGAAATGAGCGTCTTTGAGGAGTCGGTAATACCTTGTAAAATTATTGCGTGTCTCACACTTTGTTCCAAAGTGTCGGTTACTTGAGTGAACAACATTACCACTACAATTGTAAACAAGACATCAAGGCGCACACGTAAAAGAGTACCACTGCTTAAATCCACACGCCAATGATAGGTATTCAATCAAAACTTTCATTTACTTGTACTAGGCTATAAAACTATTGCACTTTTTGCCTAACCGCTACCCCGTCTGCCAAATCGCGGGCCGGGTAAACCACCCATGCCCTAGGCAGGTCATAGGGAGAGAGAAGTTTTCTCTCTCAAAAACGTATAATAACATCTCCTTCAGCAAGCTTAGACGCCGCCTTGAGATCAAAGCAAGATACGCCAACCCGTAAAACGCCAGCCTGTACCAGTGACATTGGCACCTACCGTCATCCATCTATATAGTCATTGCCAAACCACGCTTCTCATTGTTTTGTGATGGGCGAGTGCCATGCCGAAAGAAAGCAGATAAGATAGCCCGCAGAACATGGCTCGCTCTACAAAATAAATTAAAGAAAAGAAAAAGAAGACATTAAAAAAGACAGGCCGAGGCTGGAGCGTCGTGTTCAATTTGGATTTGAAACAAGAGTTGGAGCAATCCTTCGCTTTTTGGGCTCCTTGGTGTCTTCTTTCTCAGCTTCATCAGCGTCTCTCTTCACGCCCGTGCTGGGTCCAGGTACCACCTTGGGCGTCTCTGGAGGCGTAGTCAAAGGCACGCCCGTTACCCTGCCCGAGTTGGCGGCCGTGATTGACGGCACACTGCCGCTAATGAGAGGCGGGTTGCTCACGACGCCAGACTGCGTAGCTATAGACGATGTAGAATTTGATCTTGTAGGTGAGGATGGGCGATTGGATGGCACAGACGATGTGGTGGGAGGGGAGGGTGCTGTGAAAGAGCTTGCCGAGTTACGCGATTGATGCTGCGGTCCGCTTGGGAATTGGGCAGGCGATGCAAAAGTCGACGTAGGAGTTGGTGTGGATGCACTTGCTTTTGCCCCAACTTCGCCCTTGTAAATCTCGCCGAGCTCGCCGGGGGCAAATGTTAGTGATGAGCAGAATCCATCCGATGATGAGATGATGAGAGTGAGCCCATCAGTTGACCTAGAAAAAGAGAAAGAGTTAGTTCGTAGTACTTCATCCAGGCTAAGCGGGCGTGTATTCATACCAAGCAAGATCAGTAAAAGTTGCGCAGTGCAAGTTGCTGACAATGCATATCGGAGTCTTCTGTTGTGTATCATATAATAGAACGGAGTCTTGGGTGGCGACGGCGTATACCATCCGGTAAGGCAGGGCAAAGGCGGGCTTAGGGCCTGGCGTTGACACATTTGTCTCGGTTGGCGCCCCTTTTGATGGAGCACCTCCTTCGGCGGTAGTTGTCGAAGCCGGCGTCGGCAGCGGGGGAGGATCCATGACGGATGACGTGGTAGATGCCTTGGAAACTGGTTCTGGTAGGGAGGGGATGGTGTCCTCTGCAGAAGATGTATCAATGGTGACGTGTTTAGTCACCGGCGGAGACTGGCGGAGGGTATAGAAAATAGGAGAGCATTTGACAACAACTGAAGGCTTTTTATGGCCTGGCAGATGAGCTATCGGGGGCTTATTGATGCCGCCTCTTGTGTAGATGTAGACCGTATTGATAATTTCATAAGTTGGCTTTGCATCCTTGTCTGTCTGGTGTTGATTCTGATACTGCCCAGACGGCGTGAGCAAGAGACTTCCGTCGGGAGTAAACGTAAGTCGTCGAAAGAAGGATGTCAGAGTCTCGTTTGCATAAAGACTGGCGTTCTTCATTCCAGTGGCCCAATTAGTGTTGAGAGCATAGTGAGGTTTCGGCGACGCCTCCATTGGCATGACGGCAGGAAGGGGAAGAGAAGGTGCCGGCGAGACCGAACGACGAGAGGAGAATGAAGACCGACGGCTATGGCTGATGACGCTTGGCGGGTTCATGGGGAGAGGGGCCGAAGTTGGAGTGCTCGGGGCTGAGGGAGCTGGTGATCCCACAGATGTGGCAGAGTCTACGGTAGACATCTGTGCTCGGTGACCGAATTCGGGGGGTGCGGGACTGCTCGAAGAGATTCGTCGAGTAGGGAGATCGGCCTTGACATGGCTTGCCAACCTTGGCAGCTTATCGTCTTGGCTCAAGGAATACTGGCCGTCTTTTGTTTTGAGAGAGTAGATGTGGACGGACCGATCGGACGACTGGGTTGCAATGTATTCGTTTAGGGGATCCCAAGTGACGCCTTGGACGTAGTGACTATGTTCGGCAATTTGCCTCACGAGGGTTCCTGTCATGGCCTCAACATTAGCTCGCGATGAATCTCGCAAACAATGGCATTGCCGCTGCCTACCTGAACTAGCATTGTAGATTCTCGCGATATTATCCATGCTGCCGATAATAAAGTAGACGGCGTCGGGGGACCATGCTAAATCGTATATCTCGGCTCCGCTAGAGCGACACATGTGCTTGGCTCTCCATGATTCTTTGTCGTCCAAACCTTCGGATCCAAAGTTGGTTGCTGGAATCTCGCTGGGAACCCATAAGATAACGTTGCCGTCGTCGCCGGCGGAAGCGAGCGTTTCTCCTTCATTTGACAGCCACTGTCAGCTCGCGGACAGCTATACAGAGATGCACCGTTGCTATTTACCTTTTGGTGCCCATCGCACAACATTGACTGCTTGATTGTGCTTGGACAGGGTCGACAGATATTCGACTTTGCGTTCCGGGCCGTCGGCCTGAACTTTCCATATCCTCACATGGTTGTCACCACCAGCCGTGGCCAGGCGACCCTTGCCGTTTGGCTCAAAGTGAGCAGAGTAGATCGGGGCATTCTGGTCATGCCAATTGATGATGAGCGGCGAGGCTTTCATCGTAACGCTTGTGTGCTAGGGCGGCCGTCGAACAAGCAGCATGAGGAGCTGGCCGCAGCGATAAGAGGCGGAGGGACGATGGTCGTGGGACAAGCTCTGTCGATTCGACGGGCGGGCAAAAAAAAAATGGCGGGCTCGAAGGAGGGATTGAGGCAGCGTCTCGACAGCGCGGGATTCGGTCTAGTCGGCAAGAGGCTTCAAACGCGTGACAGACTCGGGCAACAGAGGCTCGTGGTGGTCAAAGTTAAAAAAGAGACGGGACGGGTTTGGCCGCGACAAAGAAGCTGCCGCAGCTATGGAAATATTATTATGGCTCCGAGTGGCATGCACTAGGAGCATGTAAGGTCAGGATAGCCGGCTGAAACTGGGTCGCCTGAGAGGGCCAACTGCTCGAGGCTAATGGCGGCTACAGGCTCGAATCTTGGTGGCTGGGCTGGGGTGCTGCAGGGCCGGTCGAGTGCTGTGTGCTGGCCCTACAGGGGCCGTAGCAGCAGCCCGTTCAGCGCGCCAATCGAAGGGCCCCTCCATTGGCCCGTTAACGACGATGCCAGCCGCTTTCGTGGCCGACTGCATACACGCTGCTGTGGGCTCTAACGCCCTGCATGACACGGCGCAAGTCCTGTCGCTGGGACGCAGGGCTGCCACCCGGACCCAACTGCATTACGCGATTGGTACGAGATGCTCGGCTGATCATGCCAGAGCTTGGCTTTGGCCTCTGTCGATTCCACGCAGGGAAACCCTTTTTGCCTTTCACTCTTTTTGGAAGCGCTCTTCCCCATGTTCCCCGTGGCTTGCGGTTTAGACGCCATCTCCACATCTGATGTTTGCTACTGCTCACTCTGCTGATTGCACCGTGCCACGGTAAGCTCATAAATCACACTACTACTGCTGGTATTTGAAGCACTTACTGGTGATTATTGCTTCCGTTGGCTGATGGGCCCTTTGGTCGTTACGATATTCATTGCTGGCTCGTACTGAGCCCTGCTCAGTCTGCAGCGGACCTCTGTACATCCATCTCCGTTTAACCCTCATTGCACTCGAGCCAAGAAATTGGCAGTGCTGGGTGGACCTACTAGCAGATTACATCTATGCTTCAATACGGCCTCGCTGATGTAGATCTGCGGATTAGTACCAATCCCACATATCACTGCATATCATTAGGCGCCCGAATGATCCGTACTCGTACCTGTTTCAATCGAGGCTTCACGATTTCAGGCGAAGCAGCGTAGTGGCGAAGGCGACATATGCCTACCGAATCCCTTTTCTCACGACTTTCTGCTATTCTGTTGATTTCCCTCGGTCTGTTCTACCCTCCATACTGCAAGAGTCTGTGTACAGCTGCGTTGGCGGGTAACAGTTCCCTTGTGATAGTCGCGAAACTTCATCAAATTGAAGACACGGCAAATATCTCTTTCAGCCATCAGCCAAGACATGGCCTGATTAGACTGGCCAAAAAGATGTAGTTCAATTGGTAGGCAGCCAGGTAAAGAGCCTATTGTGAGCAGTCAGCGCTTGTCTGGTAAGGCTACATGCCGCATTTGTTGGTGGCCTGGGTTGTCAGATAGCAATGCTACTCTGAGCAGGCATCCATCGTGATTAGCTGTCTGCAGGTAGCACCTTGTAGGCACGCAGCAATAGTGTATGCAATGTATGCAATAGTCATGCGTATAGATTGACGCGGTGCCGCCTCTTGGTTAGCCACACATGGCCTCCATCGATGTGGTTGAAGCATAGTAGACGTAGATTAATGCAAGACTCGGCGGCACTGGGCAACCACGGCATGAAAGGATTCAACTCCTAGAATCACTAAATATCTGCGAGTGAGTCACTTGACGGCCAGATGGATTGGGAAATCTCCGAGGTGCATGCGATTATATTACATGTAGCCTAGGCCTCCCACTAGAAGTGTGTGTGTGTGCTGCTCTTCTGTATCTGTATCTGACTCACTTCGCATTCAACAGTGCTCCTTCACCCATCACCACGCGAGAAAAAGATGGCAAGCTTTCTTTGGAGGCGCACTCTGGACGAAGTTGTCAGACTTTGTACAACAAATGCCATGCCATGATCGACGACCGATCCAGAGAGGATACTTCACCCAGAACAATTCACGAGGCCAGCCGTGTTCCTGAATGTGAAACTACAGGTGGGTGGGGTCGTCGAGATGCAATAGCTGTGGTGCGCTGGATCCCGCTTGACGGCTTGCTGGGAGCATGCACCACACCATGGTTGATACAACTTGCCCGTGCTCGTACTGGAGGGTTGGATGCGAGGTATGAACATGAACGGCTCGTGATCTCGAGTCTGCATGAGAAGGACGGAAACCGAGTAAAGAGGCAACAAGCCAGCACACCCTCCAGCACCCAGAGAAAGCGGTGTAATTCAACTATTACCAATTGCCAATTACTCTGATAAGAACTAAAAAGATGTATGTCCATACCTACTAAGCTCTGTCCTGTCTCAACTACCCAAGGTACCTAGTATCCATGCTCATTGATGCATGTCTTGGAATTCTCAGATGGATATTGGGTCTACAACAGCTACTACCTAGTACCTGTAGTAGCCCGATCTACCATTCAGCGCCCATGTCGATACGAACGATGCGATGGATTATGCCCCCAGACGCCTCTTTCAGCGTGTTGCAGCTTGTTTAGGGAATTGTCCTTCAACACCCCAGTTTTATTATCCAGCACCCCAGGCGTAGTAGCTGAAGCTACCTCTGCTTCCTCTACTGCTTTTACTTTTTCAATTGAATTGTATTTTCATTAAGTATTCTTATGCATGGGCTGATTGCTTCGCTAGATAACGGCTAGGCTGAATAAATGAAACTGGGGTGCTGGATAGTAATTCCCCTGGTTTATCGTGTACTCAGAACGGTAGCACTTATATGTACAAGTACGTTGGCGATGCGAAGACAAGGCCTATATGGTGGCATGGGTTCACTAGCAGCTCCCCGCAACACAGCACCGCCTAGTAAAAGTACCCATGGCGGCCGCATCGAGCCAATCAGTGCAATTGCAGGTGGCGTTGGACAAGGTCTTTTTGAGGTGAGACGGAGGGCCTAATCAATCCGCGAGCCGGTGATTTCTGTTCGCGATAGGAGGAAAAAGAAGGAGACGACTGAAGCGCCCTGCTATAGTGCTTTACTGATATCTGCCGGCCCGAGATACTAGTACTAGTATTGGGATGTGCTCGGGCTAGACAGTGCCGCGATGTTGATGCCTCTTCAGGCACCAGCTCGGAATTGCAGCTACCTGCTAGGCATCTTAGCATGATGCAGCCACCAGGTACTTTTGCAGCCTCGTAGCCTGCGGAGGGAATAGGAGAAAAAGGGTCCATGTTCTGTTGGAGGGCAGGAAGTGGCAGCCTAAGGTATTCAGCGGTTGATTCGGCAAGGCACATGCCTAAGGCGATCCCCACCGTCCTTAGTATCCATGAGCCAAGACTCGCAACACGCTCTGCCTCCAAGGCTTCAGCCAGCGACTTCTACAGTCAATCAAAAGTGCTTCGCACGGCATACAAGCGTTGCTGTATCTGTCCAAGCGGCCGTTGTGGTACCTGATCCTTGCCCAAGCTATCTCCGTCTAGAAATCGCCTCCGCTTCCTGCCAGAATCCGTTCGTCCAGCGACTCTGATCGAGCCAACAGCAGTGTTTGATGCTCGCCCCCATCCGCATATAGCAACCGGGCAGCTCATACGAGACACTGCTAGTTCAACTCGCGACTAGCATTCGGTTCAATACCCTTGGGATGCGCTACCCGGCCGGGGTATCCTGGGAGATGCAGCCTGCGGGCTTTGGCCGGGAGGTTGCATTCTGTGGATGCTGTGTGGATAGCTTAGAGCACGGGATGGCGTTCCTGCGATAAACCTCTTTTGGCACGCCGGCTGACTGATAACTACCGCCTCGGACGGCACGTCTTTTGCTCGCCTTCTGCTTCCTTTCCTGTTCATCGCTCATGTCCATGCTTTTAGCTCTACTGTCTCCTTTCTTCCTGCAGAGAGAGGCATTTGTTCATCTCGGTTGGAATTGTGCCGTTCCGTCTGCGTGCTGATGCTCTCACCATTGGCATCTCTCGATTAGCTTCCGTAGATCGCATTAACTTCCATTTGAGCTCCCACCGGTGCGCCGGCGAGGGTTTCTCGCTGTGACGATGCAGCATCAGCAGCAGCATCAGTATCAGCATGTGCTGGGCGCTGTCGATGACTCGGCGGACCAGTTCAGTTCCTTCGTGCTGCCGCTCTCCATCGCTGGCTTAACGGTTGTCGGACTCTTTTCGCTGCCGGGCGCCTTTGCTCTTCTCTCCCAGATTCGCAATCGCACTCCAAAAGACAACTTCTATTCGGATATCGACGGTACCAGCACGCCAGAGGCTGTTGCTGCATTTTCCAACAAGCGGCCCAAGATTGCCATTCTTCTCTTCTCCCTGACAAGCTTTGGCACATCTCTTGCCCATTCGATCCTATCCAGCCTTCACGCGGACCGTTATGGCCTATTTGTTCCAAGCTGGCTGATTACTGCCGCTCTTGTAAGCTTACTCGCACCCTCTAGCTCCAGTGAATCGTAAAAATGCTTCGAACATGTCGGCTGATGAGTTACCTTTTCTCCCAAAGGCTGCCATTGTGTTACAAGCTATCTGCATCTCTGCTCACCGGTCTCCCGTTAAATCCCACGACCTCGGTATTTGGTCATTTGGGTCATCGTTCATCGCTATTTTGATCAGTATACTCCAGGCCCACCATGCTTCGCGGCTGGGAGCTACCAAGAATGACGCGGCTTTCATTCTTCGAATCGTCAGCTTGGTAGCTACCATCTTGCTGCTATTTGCTAGCATTTCGCTCCCCCGACGGCCAGCTGTCTTCCACAATGGCAAACCAGTGGACGCACAGTTTACAGGCTCTTTTCTGAGTCGTTATACTTGGTCTTGGGGACGGCCCCTGGTATCGTTGGCCACTGAGAAAGGTGATTTGGACGAAAAAGATATTCCAGGCCCAGATCATAATTTCAGAGCCCGAGACCTAGTCGAGGCTTGGCACAAGTTTGAATTCAAAGGCACACTTCTGAAAAAGCTTCTTCGCTCATATCTGCCCGGATTTTTAATTCAATGGACGGTCACCATCTTTCGATCGTTTATTGGACTTGGCCCCTTTTGGGCCATGTTGCGTGTGATTGAGCTCTTGGAAAAGCGCTACCCCCCTGGCGAACGACCGATGGCCCAGATATTGGCATACATCGTTTCACTCGCCCTTTTTTCTTTATGTGGACAGGTACTTAAGTTCACTCTGAATGATCTCACTGTTGTTAAAATTTACTGAATACTAACACGCTATCTAGTGGACACAAGGATGGATTATGTGGTTTTCTATGTACAGGAACTCCATTCCTCTCCGGGGCCAGCTCTCTTCTCTTATTTTCGAAAAGTCTTTGAAACGCAAAAATGTCAAGATGGCAGAGAAAGAAACACCCAAAGCAGACGGGGATACGGATGAAAGCAACAAAGACACAAAGAAACCTGAGGACGACACTGTTTTGAAGTCCCGCCAGGCCATTGTGAATCTTGTTGGTGTTGACGTCCGGCACGTGTCAAACCTTGCAGCCTTTCAATTTTTCATTATCAACAGCTTGACCAATCTGATCTTTTACTGTGGCTTCCTGCTAAAGTTGATTGGTTTTCTGCCCTTTGCAGCCGGTATCTTGGCATGGGCTCTCGTTTTGCCTATTAACACATATGCCACCAAGATCTACATGAAACAACAAGCCCAACTTATGAAGGATCGCGATGCTAAGCTGGCAATTGTGAACGAGGCGCTGTTGGGTATTCGGCAGATTAAATTCACTGCCCTGGAGAGCCAGTGGGAGGGGCGTATTCAAGAGCAAAGAGAGAAGGAACTTGCAACTCTGAAGAGAACGTTCATGGCGGACTCTGTCCTATTTGCATGCTGGGTTATTAGCCCGATTTTTCTCGCAGCGGCTTCACTAACCGTCTACTCTGTCCTTCATGGCAGCCTATCTCCGTCAGTTGCTTTCGTTAGTATCAGTATCTTTAAGAGTTTGGAAGTTACTCTCTCTGCTCTGCCAGAGCTTCTTACGTCATCTGTCGACACACTTGTTTCGATCAAGCGAATTGACACGTATCTAAGCGGCCCTGAAATAAAGAAGATTCTGTCTGATGGTCCGGATGTTGCTCTCGAAAATGCCGCCATTTCTTGGCCTGTTGACGCCGAAACCCCCGACGATGAACGCTTCATTCTCAAGAATATCAACCTATCATTCCCTGCTGGCGAACTGTCTGTGATCTCTGGTAAAACCGGAACAGGAAAGAGTTTGTTGCTCTCTGCCGTACTGGGCGAGGTTGACCTACTGGAAGGTGCCATTTATGCTCCCCCCGCTGTATCGCCGCTTGAGCGCAATGATCAAGCGGCTCACCCCGGAAATTGGATTCTTCCCGGCTCTGTTGCGTATGTGGCCCAGACGCCTTGGCTCGAAAGCGCTTCTTTCCGAGATAATATTCTATTCGGCCTCCCGTACATTGAAGCAAGATACCAGAAGGTTATTGAAGTCTGTGCCTTGAAGAAGGACCTCGAAATTTTGCCTGATGGCGATAAGACGGAACTTGGAGCCAACGGAATTAATTTGAGTGGAGGCCAGAAGTGGAGAGTGACATTGGCACGAGCTATCTACTCACGCGCCGAGATTCTGGTCATGGATGATATTTTCAGCGCTGTTGATGCTCATGTTGGTCGACACATTTTCGACAAGTGCATTAGTGGTGACATCTGCGAAGGACGAACTCGAATCCTGGTTACTCACCACGTAGCGCTCGTTCAATCTAAGGCTAAGTATCTGGTGGAACTTGGAGAGGGCACTGTCCTAAACGCTGGCCTGACGTCGGAGTTAGCTGAAGAGGGTATTCTCGAGAGAATTAAGACCCATGAGCAGGACCCAGAGGAGATTCAGCGAGAAGAAGCGGCTGCTGAAGGCTCGACAGTTGTCAACTCTGAAGAAGGCTCAGTTACCGCTGACGATGGAGCATCAAATGGAAACACCACGGCTGACCAGAAGACCAAAGACAAGGCTGCTAAAGACTTTGTCGAAAAGGAGACTCGCGACAAAGGACAAGTTAAAAGCCGAATCTATATGAGCTATCTAAACCATAGCGGTGGCTGGCTGTTTTGGATCATTCTTGCTGTTTTATTCTCCAGTTTTGAGGCAGGTAATCTTGCTCGAAATTGGTGGGTGAAAATATGGACGTCCCAAAGCGATAACCAAGTTGATGGAATCCATACCTTTGAAGCGGAGCAGAAGCACGGCCTTGCTTATGGCTTCACCTTACAGCACGGCCCGTTCCATGTTGTGTCGAACCTGCTGAACGCCGAATCGACAGAGCACAACTTGTACTATTACCTATCGATCTATGTTGCTCTATCTGCGGCTAGTGGATTTGTCGGGACACTGCGCTTTATCTGGTCGTTTTATATGAGCATCAAGGCTAGCCGGACCCTGTTTAAGCAGATTCTCTTCACAGTCCTTCGAACCCCCCTACGATGGCTTGATACAGTCCCCGTTGGTCGAATTCTTAACCGACTCACCTCCGATTTTGACATCATCGACAACCGCATTAACATGGACTTTGGCTTGCTACTCTGGCGTTCTCTGGGCCTCATGGGCGTCTGTGTTGCCGCTACTCTCGTGTCGCCTTATATCCTTCCATTGGCATTTGTTTTAGTCATCTTTGCTGCGATAGTTGGAAAGATGTACATGGCTGGCGCTAGGCCCATGAAGAGGTTGGAAAGCACCTCAAAGTCACCCGTCTTTGAACAATTCAACGCGACGTTATCGGGAGTGGCTACCCTTCGAGCATATCAGAAGACTCAAGTATACGTGGATCGTATGTACGCTCATCTTGATGCTTGGGACTCTGTGAGCATTTATGGATCTCTCTTCAATCGATGGATGAGCTTCCGAATGGCCTTGATTGGTACTGCCTTTAGTTCCATCGTTGGTATTGTCGTTGCTGTGTCCCCATACATTGACGCTTCCATGGCCGGCTTCACTTTGGCGTTTGCTGTTGACTTTTCCGGAAACATTCTCATGACCCTTTGGAGCTATACCAGCTTGGAGCTGGATATGAATGCCACTGAGCGTGTTATCGAGTACGCTGACCTTAAGACTGAACCGCTAGATGGAGAGAAGGCACCTGCTGCCTGGCCCACGTCAGGAGATATTGAAGTCAAGGATCTTGTTGTCGGCTATGCTGAAGATCTGCCGCCCGTTCTGAAGGGCGTTTCCTTCAATGTCAAGAACAATGAGCGAGTTGGTGTTATTGGGCGCACCGGAGCTGGAAAGTCATCGCTTACTCTGGCTCTCTTCCGCTTCCTCGAGGCTCGATCTGGTACCGTCTTAATCGATGGTGTAGATATTTCCAAGATTGACCTGCACAGCCTGCGTTCACGATTGGCCATCATTCCTCAGGTAAGAAGATTATTTTGCTCATAAGATTTTTTAAGCTGTGCTAGATTAGTTTACTAATGATGAATTATCTCAGGACCCTGTACTGTTTTCTGGTACTGTCAGGAGCAATCTTGATCCATTTAACGAGCGTACCGACGAAGAACTCCACGAATCGCTTCACCGTGTCCATTTGGTCGATTCTCAGCCAACTACGCCAGCCAATGAGCCTTCTTCCGCCGCTGCTTCCGCCGCTGCTTCAACCGCCTCTCCAATCAACGCCAATATCTTCCGGGATCTCACTAGCGGCGTCGCTGAATCAGGCGGCAATCTCTCTCAAGGCCAACGTCAGCTCCTCTGCATGGCTCGAGCCATTGTCGCGCGACCCAAGATTATGGTGCTTGACGAGGCCACCTCGGCAGTGGACATGGCAACCGATGCGCTCATCCAGCGCAGCATCCGCGAGGAGTTCACTGACAGCACGCTTATCGTAATTGCGCACCGTCTTAGCACGATTGCCGATTTCGACCGCATTCTCGTCCTCAGTGAGGGTGCTGTGGCGGAATTCGGAACACCCAAGGAGCTGTGGGAGAAGGAAGGAAGTGTGTTTAGGGATATGTGTGAGCACAGTGGTGAGCTAGATAAGCTCCGGGAAACAATCTTGGGAAAATAAATAAAGGGAATTATCATTCAGCACCCCTAGTTTTATTTTGTTTTCTCTTCTTCGAATTATTTCTCTTACGATAGATTGTTCGTTATATATGGCACGGTCATAGTGAAAAGAAAAAAAAAAGAAATTTGATTGGTCATGAACTCGTGTCTCGTCATTGTTACTATCTCGAGTGCAAATTCTGCAGATACTACTGAGGTAGTGAAAATAATTGTTTAGGAACCAAATCGTACGTTAGAATAACCCCATCTTCCTCACATACTATAAATCAACATATTTAGGCCAATCTGGGCGAGTATTTAAAAGCAAATGAAAGAAAGTCAAGAAATTCAATCTTATCATTCAGCTTCTCCCTTCACATACCATCTCACTCAAAAGTCCTCCCCATTGACAGCATCATCATCACCATCACCATCGTAGTCAATCTCATCGGAGCCTAGGGACATCGCAGACTTAATATAGTCCTTGAAGCCCTTGCTCATCTTGACCACGGCACGAACGTGCTTCTCTCCAATAGTAATAGTCGGCAAACCTTCCTCGTTGGAATCGCTCTCAGCCAAAGCCAGCGCTGTCTGCATTGCGTTGCGGATCTCTCGTCCGTTCCACTTGAGCGCGCGGACCTCCTGGCTCGACCAGATAAACTGACGGGCCGCGATAGCGACGCGAATCCTGCCGTGGGAATCACGGTTCAGGCGGTCGAAGTTATGGGTCCAGATGCGCTCGCGGTCTTCATCGCTGAGGTTCTTGTAGTGCAGCGCGACGTGAATTCGGCTGAGGAAGGCGGTGTCAAAAGACCGGACGCGGTTGGTGGTGAGAAATAGGACGCCGCGGTAGTACTCCAGCGCGCGGAGGAAGACGGAGACGAGGCCGTTTCGAGAGATATTCTTCGCGCGGCGGCGCTCGAGATAGACGTCGGCCTCGTCAAGTAGGACAAGGGCTCCATAACGCTGGCCCAATTCGAGGAAGTAACTGAGATTGGTCTCGACGCGGAATGAATCGACGCTCAGGTCACCACTGGTGAGGGAAATAAGCGGGCGGTTGGTCAGCTCAGCAATGCACTCGGCGGTGCAAGTCTTGCCAACCCCAGGCGCGCCGTGAAGGAGGAAAATGCGCCCCTCGCCCTTGTTGCGGATGAAATCGTTGCCCCAAGGAGTGATTTGACCGTCGACACCAGTTGCATATTGGCCAATGAGAGCTTTCACGGTCATCTTGATATCATCGTCTAAGACGAGATACTTGAAAGCTTCTTTGTCGGCTTTGACGGGGCTGAGGTTGGCAACGTGAAGATTCCCCCAACGGCGAGTGCCAAGAATGAACCCGGGAATTACCTTGCTGAGAACATAGAAGAAAAGTTCGTTGTCGGGAGGAGTATCGCACAGGGGATCAATGTCTTCGAATCCATTGTATGGACCATCGTTCTCCCGAGGTCGACCTTCAGTGCAGATGGCGCAGCCGCATCTTGGCAAATTCTGAGGAAGGTGATCTTTGTTGGGTATACTCTGAGTTGCACGGCGGCGGGGAGGATGAGGATATCGTCTTCCATCCCAGTCTGGCGCGTTATCAAAGTACTTGTCAAAGCCAGAGGCATCACAAATAACACGACCATTCATAAAGCCAGTTGGGCCACCAGGCAGTCTGTTACCGGAACCAGAGTTGACAAGCAGGCCATCATATTCCATATAGGTAGGTCTCTTGAGGAGCTCCCAGTAAAGCTTGCCTTCTTCGATTAGTTTTTCACGCATCGTGAGGCCGCCTTGAGCAGCGAGGTCTTCTTTCCAAAACGCTTCAGGAACCACTGACAAAGTGCTAATTGCTTGTTCACCTGGCCATGGATTGACAACATAGCTCTCCATGAAGCGACCAACTTTGGTGCCATTGGACTCGAGCAGCCAACAGTTTATCCTGTAACATTCAGGATTGCTAAGGTGACGATTTCCAACACTAACACTGCTAATGACCAAAGGTGTCCAGATGTCGTATTTCTTGGCATAGATGACATTTCCAGGCTTGAGAAGTAGCCAAAAATACTGAAAAGTAGCCATGGGAGTCTCGAGTTTGTGGAGCTCCTCTTCCTTGGTAATCTCATCTTTGAGACTTTCATCAAGGAAATCTAAAAGAGTGTCGATATGCTTGACTGTGGTCTCAACATATTCGGCACTATGCTCTTTAGGCTGCTTATCACGGTACTCGAGAAGCTCCCTGCGGTGGTGATAAAGTATGCGATAGGGTGCGTTGATATGAACTGTTTTCCCGTTGAGATTGACGGTCGGGTAGTATCTGACGACAGCTCTAAGAGCATTGATGAGATGTTCCGAGTAGATAATCATGAAAGGAGCATCGGCTACAGGAGATCCAACCGTATCAATATACTGTTCTTCATCGGTATAGTAGCCGTCGCTTCGGTAATCGATGTTATCAAAAGCAGACGTGAGAGGCCTATCTATCTGAGGGGGCGCTCGGCGAGGATGAGCTATGCGTCTATGGTCATCAGGTCTGCCTTCAATGCACACAGTGGTGACAACCTCGAAGACAGGCTTCTTGATAGGTTCGCCACCTTCATCGGTTTCATCTTGTCTGATTTCGTAGGTGGTCACATTCTGGAACGGCTTGGAGCTTCGCAAGCCTGTGGGTTATCGTTTAGCATTGTTGAACCTTTTATTTGAAGCAAAAGAAGGGGGATTTCGACTCACGCCCAAGGAAACGCCTATTGAGGCCAACATGATTGAGGGTATACAAAATATCAGGAACCTCGCCTTCGACGACATATCTAAGACGTCGCGGATTGGGCAGCGTGCTGCGAGGCCCTAGTTCCTCAAAACCATCACTACTCAGACTGTCCTCACGAGACATATTGTAGTCCCGAATGACAGGAATATGACGTCTAGCCATGATGCTGGCGCAGAAGTGTAGTTAAAACAGACTGAATAAGCAAGAGAGACACGATATAAGGTGTATCAAAAAATCAAAAAGAAAATAGCAGATCAAAGAAGAGGTTCATCCAGAGAACGGCAGCTGGAGGACATTATAACCTTTCCTTCACGCAGCACAAAGCGGGCGTAGGCGTAGGTATGCGATTTAGCTGTTACTCGAGGCAGCAGCATCCTGATTTCAGCCTAGCCAAGCTAGTGAGGTTATCTGCCTGGCGATCAGCCAACAGGAGGCCAGCAACGATGCGCGCGACGGAATATGGACTTAGTTTATGCATGGCAACAGCCGGACCATTGCAGCTCTCATGGTGTGTATAGTCTACCTGCCGGTTCAAAGAGGGGCAGCCCAAAAGAGGCTGCATCCCTTGTTGGTCCAAAGAATTGCTGTGTTGTCATGCTCATGCCATGCGGCAGGCTACCCACCTGCGGCTGAAACGCCGTCTTACAGGTATATTGGGCTATCCCATCCGACCGGATGTCTCTCTAGATCACAATAGTCATAGACGGCTGGATTAGCTGGTGACAAGCTTTTGCATTAGAAGGAAGTTTTATTGGGCCTCGTGACTATGATTTTCTGTTATCTCGTGTGACATTGTTGCACAGTAAGACGGTGTCTATTTTGCCCGATGGTCCTTGTTACCAAGTGCTAATCCAAATCGCACCCCTTCTCTTTCGCTATCGTGATGTATTATGAAGGTATGCTCTTTTCGGTGCACTGCCACTTTTGATGAGCTGAGTGCCTGAGACTAGTTAGTGTGCTAGTTGAGTAGTTGCCGAAAACGACTCCAGCGACGAGAACGAAGGTGAATAGCTATAATGACGTACCAGCAATAGTTTCGTTCAGCCTAGAGGGCAATAACTATCGTATGTCGTAGTAAGTGCTATTGACTGAGGCGTGACGCGCTGCTGTTACACGGAACACAGCGTATTTCCTCTCACTGAGTCCCATTTCTCGCATTCGAGGTCACATTGCTTGCATGGGCTAGCAGAAACTTACAGCACGTAAGTGTGAGCTTGCATGCTTTGGTCCACCCATCATCTTGCGCAATACCAAGCTTTATGCTAGTATCTCCTATCTTGTCTCCCTCAATTTTGTATGGTAGGGTTAACGGCGTGCCCGATGATTCTGTTTCTTGTTGAACAAAGACACCCAGCTGGCGAACTAGCTCGAGGAATCCGACCATGGCAGTATCGAACTTGCGGTGCATAAACGTGAGTCCAAGTGGCATGTCTCCTGAACTATATAGTTCTAGGACTTGTTTCTTGGGTGGCGCATTCATCGGCCGCCCACCTAGCCTGCTGGATGCCGGGTTGGGCATTTCATATCGTATGATTTTGGAAGTGCTACCCAAAGGCAGCGGATCATAGCCTTGGAATTTATAACCGAGTTTGTCGGCAACCGTCACGAGCAGGAGCAGAGCATGGCCCCAAGCAGCATTGACTTCTGGCCAGTCCACAGGCTTATTTGATAGCCTTCCAAGGCGCAGGCCATTGATAGTAGCGAAACTTCCGTCATGGCTAATGCAAAATGTATCGTTGTAGACATTGGATCGTTGGAGCTTCTCGAGCAGCTGTGAGTCGTTGTTATACTTGGCGTTGATGCTGTCACGTTCGGCCTGAAATTCTGCCATTTTGGTAGCAAAGGCATTTCTTTCCCTCCAGAATTGTTCTTCCTCTTTATTTAACTGTTGCGACTCTTCCTCCAAGGCCCATATCTCATCGTCCAGAGCATCTTTCTCGGCCTCCAACTTTTTCAACTCTGCCATAGCGGCGGTTTTATCTTTCTCTGCCTTTTTCAGGGCCTCCTTCCAAGCTTTGACATCTTCCTCACTTGGCTGATTACTTTGAATATCTTTCAGATGTTGGACATATGCGTCTCTTTCTTTTGATGCTGAGTCGAGCTTCTTTTGCAGACCTTCTACAAGTAACTCGGTACAGTCCACACATACGGGATGATCGATATCGGATCTGGCGGATAAAATCTCAAATAACCGGTTGATTTTATCTATATCGTCTCTCTTATTTGACTGAGGCTCGTCTTCGGGGGCTCCGTTTGTACTGGACCGGGGGACTACAGCTCGTTCTTTTTGCTGCTGCTGAGGAGGCAGCGGATGCCCAACTTGCGACTCGGTAAGATAAATGAACGACATTGTAGAATCTCGAGGCTGGCTGCCACGGTATCGCTTAAAGGTTGGAGGGCCAGCATTCTGCGATACTTTGTCGTAGAGTGATCTTCGTGACTGCTCTTGGGCCTGTAGAATCGACGGTTGTGGGGCAGAGGCTTTCGTAACTGGCGACGACGATGCTGCTGCTGTGTTATAAATCAATAAGTAACGGTGTCTATCTTCTGCGACGGCAAGTCAGAGGAGACTCACAAACTAGAAGGTCATAAGCGGCCGGGTTGAGGTCGTCAAGAGAGCTGTCCAGCCTCAACGGCTGGCGGCACTTCTGGCAGTACATCTCGGGGTGTTTGAAAGCACGCCGACTGAGAGGGTTCGTTGTATCGATAGCAGAAGTGCCTTGTCATGCCCTCGAAGATGCCGGTCGCAAAGTGGAAGAGATCGAGGCTGAGGAGGGAGCATGAAAGTCGAAAGATAAGTGCTGGGTTCAAGTCCGCGCTTGCGTACACATGTACCAAGAATCAAATCGCGGGTACTGTGACGGCATAGGGCCGCTGCAACCCCGCTATAGCTGAAGTATCTGCCCTCTGCACATGGATTGTTAGTGGACTCGCCGCACTATTTTAGGCCAGCTGGTAGTGTAGATGGGAGCTCACAGCCGCTAGCTGTTAGCAGGCGCAACCACTTAACGCGCGCTTGCGAGTGCTCCGTACAGCAGTGAAATCGCGACGCGGAGTGTCAGACCCATGCTCGGCCCATCTCGTTGCTCCCGCAACCATCTTTTATCCAAGCCTGCAGGTCTGTCTCCCATTTTCAATGTCCACCTAGGCTACCAAGAGATTGGCAATTAGTAGTGGCCAATGTCGGCTCGATTTCAGCATTATTTCTATATCAATTGGAAACACTGATCTTTTCGTGTAGCTCATAGCGACAATAGCGTTTTAGCTTCGTTTGTGCTGCCATGGAACCACCGGCCAAAAGGCGCCGAATGAGCCAGCTGCTGCTGGACAAGGAAAATGTTGACGAAGACGATGATGAGCTCGCCTTGCAGCCATTCGAAGTTGAAGCCAAACGAGATCCGGATTATAAATTATCCATCGAACGAGCCTATGCAGACCAGCGGTTCCAAGCCACCATGGCGCATATTTTCGACAAATATGGTCGTGACTTCGAAGGCATTGGGGATGAGATCGATCTTGTAACGGGCGAGATTGTCGTTAATAATGGGCATGTTCGCAATATGCGTGACGAAGGCGATGTTGGAGACGGCCTGAGAGAATATCTGGGCGAAGAAGAGGATGATGAAGACGAAGGAGTTCTTCTGGAGGATCTATTTGATGACGAGGAACAATTTGGGGACGAGGACACAACAGAGCAAGAGGGGGATGCAACAGTCTCTGGGAAACAAATTCAAAATGACATTGGCACGGACGACGACGACGAAGATCGCATAATACAGGGCCACGAAGCACCTCGCGAATCGCATTCAACAGCCTTGGTCTTGGGATCAATGGCAGCAAATGCGAGGGGCGTTTCCAGAACTTCTTTACTCCCCTTGCCGCACAAGATTCCACATGGTAATCTTTTAGACTTAGAGCCTACTGGACAGCTACCCTTTGTCTCTTCGCCACTCTCTTTCGATCGTTCGCCGTTCGCCACGGAGCCATGGAGCTTTTCTGGCCAATATTCTGATCCTTTGTGGAACCAGCCCGATTTATTTACAGTCCACCAGCCGAAATCCCAGCAATTGCCGATTAAAGCAAGCCGATACGATTTTCCTGCGCAGAGCGGCCAAAGCTCGATCTGGGCGCCTCGGTCTAAATTTCGAGATGAAGAGAATAAGCCGCTTCAATCTGTATTTGCGGCTACATTTGGGAAACATTTACTCGCCAAGAGGAAGAAAGTTCTTCGGCATCCACTGGTACTACCACCTATCAAGGACGTAGAAGATGATGACAAGAGAGAAGAAGAGGATGAGGATGAAGATGAAGATGCGATTCTAACAGGGAAGAAGACCAAGGAGGTTGAAAGCTTTGGCAGTATTCCAGTGAATCTTGCCAAGAAGAGCAAAGGTTTATATGTCAATAATCAGTCTTCTGAGACAGGCAAAGAACTCGAAGAGAAAGGAGTGGAAGGGGGTTCGAGTGATAGCGGCTATAAGTCTACACAAAGCACTCGAAAGGCCAGAAAGAGAAAGCGAAGACCGGATGAAGACTTTGTTAGAAATGACGCTCTGATCCGAGTTGCCGAACCTTCAAGGGGAGCTCTTCATGTAGATGATGAAATACTGTTATCAAGGGTCAATCAATCTCACCAAAAATTGTCGACGGGTGAGCAGCTTGATGAAGCTGATGGTCTAAGGCGCTCTGGACGCATGAGGAAGCAAGTGGAATTTTTGAATAAAATTTCCTGGGCCGATGTCTTGGCGGAGCAGAGAGCTGAAAAAGAAGCGGCATTTTCTCGGAATAGGTGTGACGGACAACTTATCGAAGCCGAGGGCGCTTTTGAAGAGCGGCCTGTCTTAGCTGCGCCGGAGGATGATTATGTTCCCGATTCTGCTGCTGAAGATGAAGAAGGATTTGAAGAAGACGAAGAAGAGGAGGCAGAGGAGGGAGAAGAAAAAGGAGAAACAAGAGGCCAGACAAACTTCCACGATGGTTTGGCGATACTACGCGAAAAGGAAACTCGTCAACCAGATATCCATGACGAGCCTCGTTTGCCAATACCGGAAGCATTTCCTCGCAAGAATGCAGATTTTTCATGCCTCCTCTCGGATGATGAAGCTCCTACCTTGCTGTCAAAATCAAGGAGGTCCTTTTCTGAGAATACGCCCAAAGATGTGCTCCCACTACGCGAAATTCAAAATATCAAGACTCAAACAACTGTGAAGGCCGGCTCGCCAGCAAGTCACAAAACTAAACGATTAGATTATTCTCACGACGAGAATACGAAGACAAAAGAGGCCATTAAAGATGCGTCTCCTATAGTCAATAAGAGTGGCATGGGGTCGGGCGGATACCTTGATATTCCATCCGAAGACTTGAGTGGCGTGGCGCCATTACCTCCTTCCCCTACTCGTTTCTCATCTCGAATTACCCCCGAAGTGTCTCTCGACGACAAGCCTCAAGCTTCATACACTTCAGCACGGAAGGCTAGGTCTCGGCAATCTGCGGAGACTCGTTCTTCAAGTCCATGTGCTCGTGTGATTGAAGATACCCCGAAAGTTACGACCTCTAAGAAGCAGAAGAAACGCCAATCAACGAAGCTTGCAACAACTCCCATCGTCATTGAAGATAGTTCCTACGAGACATCGGATGAGAGTTACCATGTGGAATCTTCTCCTATCGCTAAAGCCTCTATACCTGTTGAACCAGTCCTCCCCCCCCCCTCTAGACGTACCACGCCGCCTCCTGAAGTGGTGACTCGAGCTTTCTCACAATCTCCTGTGAAACTTTCTTCGATGTTACCACCCAATTCTCCCACCAAAAGCCCTTCAAAACGCACCTCGTCAACGCACTCAGAGCTGCCCTCCGTTGATGAAGCTAAGACATCTAATCCTGTTGCATCTTTGCCCTCTTTGAGCAATCCTCCCCAAACACCTCGTCACTCGAATCGCCATTCTTTCAAGGTTCCTTCTTCTCGACATTCCATCTTGTCTTTGCTATCGGATGACGAAGATGAGGAGGTTGACGAGCTGGGTCGTAACCTGGCTGCTACGCCCAGGTTGCTTAGTTCTGCAGCACAAACTACAGCACAGAAAGTTTGGAAATCTACTTCTCGCACCAGAGAGGTGTATCATACGCCAGTCAAGAAGCGACCAGCTGAGCCTATTAGTCCTGGTAGCATTATCAAGACGCCCGGTGGTACTTTGAGGGCATGTGGCGTGGATGGCTATAGATGTGGACGCGATTTTTGTTTTACGTGCTTATAGTTTATGGGGATAGTAACTAGACTGTTTCTTTTTTTAAGTGGGAGAAAAGTAGAAGTGATTGATGGCGTTTTACGGGATAGCTAGCGGACTGGGCGAATGGAGTAATATATCTGGAAATCTTTTGCGAAACAAAAGGGAGAATGGTAGGTTAGTGTGGAATGACGATGTATTACACGCTACCTCATATTAGCTAACCGCAAATCAAATAAATTGTTTCAAATCATCGAAAAGGGAAGCGAGAAATTATGGGTGAAAAGCTCCCTCCCTCCATCCCTTTCCTGCCTCGCACAAGAGCTTTGCAAATGCCCAAATTTCCTGAAACGCCGTAGACCGACTTGCTGCTCCGAGCTAGCTGAACTCTGACCGACTGAGTGCAAAAGTCGCCAGCTCTAGGTTGTTTTCACAAACTGGTGAAAGGATGTAGAGAGAGGAAAGGAAAGGAGAGAGTTAGGGGAATAGAGAATTTTGTTCGCTGTAGTGTTTTCCTAACCGCTTGCTTTCTTTCTCATATCCAGCCACCGAAATATTGTTGTTCCTATCATATTCCTGCACGTTTTGACAACTGCAGAAACTTGCCGTTCATCATAAAAAGAAGTGTTTGCCGCTGTTTTTTTTTCGTTTATTTCCCATGACTCATCCCCTTGAAAATTTATTAGGCAGCCCAGCCGAAAGAGTTGTAGTTTTATCTTTTGAAGAGGTAAGGGTTCAAGCACCGGTGACGGGAAAAAGAGGCCAGAGAGATCGCGATACTTTAAAGGATAATAGAGAGAATAAAGCACCGTAGCCATTTCAGGACTTGTACGGTCCTCCGTTAGCGCCGATCAAGTTTTGCTTGAAAACCTCAGGGTCTCGAACAGGGTTGAAATAGGCGTGCGCTTGCGCTTCCTTAGCGGTCAGACGTTCCTATTGTTATTAAATTTGGCGTTAGTTAGGAAAGCGGTAAAAAAAAGAAAGGCAAGGGGCGAGTAACGAACCTGGTGGTCGTAACGCAGTAGTTTATCGAGGAAATCAATGGCTTCGTTAGAGACAAAACGCTGATTCTCCGATGTGACGAAACTGTGCCAAGGTTTCTTCTGGAACCGTCCTAGAATATCATCATACTGTGCGTCCAACTCGATCTCGTACTTGTCAAGATAGTCAAACAGATCGTCTGTGCCAAGGACCTTAGCGATCTTGACCAGCTGATCAGAGTTACTGTTTCCATGGAAGAAGGGCTCTTTGCGGAAGATCATGGAGGCAAACATAGCGCCGAGACTCCACATATCGAGGCTGTAGTCGTACTCCTGGAAATCAACTAGCAGTTCGGGGCCCTTGAAATAACGAGAGGCCACACGGACGTTGTATTCAGTTCCAGGATGATAGAATTCAGCCAGACCCCAGTCGATAAGACGTAGCTGTACCCCGCAAATTAGTACATAGAAGCAAACATGACATATCTTGTGCTTTCTGTCCGGAATTTACCTTTCTGTTCTCATGATCGATCATAACGTTATGAGGCTTCACGTCTCGGTGCATAATTCCCTTGCTGTGACAAAAGTCCAGAGCCTTCAACAACTCGAGAATGTAGAATCGCACATCAAGGTCGTTGAACTTGGGATAGAGGCTTCGGAAGTCGGTATTGTTGACATACTCGAAAATGAGAGACGGAGTCTTACTCTGCGATTCGCCAGGGATGTCCCCCCCCTTCAGTCAGCTCACCGCAACATCTATAGCTTGCCAATTATGCTCATCATCTGCTCACCTGGGAGTCTCGCACGACGTCAAGCAGTGCAACAACGTTGGGGCCGCCAGCCAAGTTCTGCAGAATCTTGATCTCTCTCTTGATCTTCTTCTTCTTCACAGGCTTTAGAACCTTGACGACGCACTTCTGGTAGTTGACGACGTTGATGCCTTCGAAAACCTCGGAGTATTTTCCTCGACCTGTGCATCTTCCGATTAGCTACGCGTAGGGGACAGTCGCGCGACGCGGCATCGAGCGGATTCAGGCAAGCCACGTACCGATCTTGCGGACAACCTCGTAGTTCTCGAGAACACCCCAGCCTGCTCAGCATGTTAGCGCCTGTCTCTTCCAACCACACAGCTCGCGTGGACATGGGGACGGGGGATCTCCGCACTGATATTGACGCTGTCGTAATCCCAATAGCTGCGGGGCATGTTCTGATTGACGTCGGCGTAGACGCGCGCCATCTTGGCTGAAGGAGTCGCAGACACGCGACGCAATGAGGATAAAAAAAAGTATGTTGTTGCGCTGGACGATGACCGCGCGGGAGGGTGATTCAGGCGAGGATCCCTCTTCTGGCGATGCAGATGAGAATCCAAAGGTGGGATGGGATGTGCCGCCAGTTCAGCCCCACATTGGCGCCAACGGCGATCAGCCATTGGCTGCAGCGCTTATCGCTTAGCTGATTTCGGTGCCAGCGGACAGAGATTTGAGCTGAGTCAGGTTGCGCGGTGGGCGCTGGGCAGCACGGATATCAAGACATGTGAACCGGGCGTTGTAAGGCCTGGGCACGTTGTAGATACAGCTGCTGTTGGGTGCGTGCATGTACTACCTGCGGTACCTGTTTCTGTCACTGAGGCTGAAGCTGAAGCTGAAGCAGTGGCTGTAGCTGTTGTTGGATCCTTATACTGAAAGATGCTGCGTAGCAACTACAGCAGCTACCTTATCTTGGAAGAGAGTTACTCCTACTACAAACCTATCAAGCGATGTCACCTCTTGTGCAATTATCAGTTTTTTTTTTTTTTTTTTTTTTTGGCCTTTTTTGGCTAAAGATTACGGTATATTATGAATATTAGTATTGCATTGCGTTATGTTTCCACCGGCCAGCCACTTCATCATATCTTGTCAGACGCAATCCCTGTGCTTTAGTTTTGAAGTTAGCCTGTATTCTAAAGTCAAATTCAACGGCCTAAGCAATTATCAGGGAACGAATGTAGCCTCAGAGAGAAGATTATATAATTACTCGTCATGTCGCTTTTGCCAGCCCTCCCCAGATTTGGTCGTTGGTTCGTCAGGCTTGCACGCGCGATCTGACTAAGGATGACGATACAAAAGGTTTTCATCATAATGCAGTACAAGTGTTTCTGGAAGAACAAAAAAAAAAGAAAGAAAGAAAAGACGGATAATGCTTACCGCTGATTGTACATTACCATGCGTTGGTAACCAAAATTTGCAAATTCGCCCGAGAATGCCAAGAGGGCTGATCGCTATCAAATATCATGAGTTCCGCTCTAATCATAGTCAAGTGAATCGAGCCCAGCTTCAACAACATCCCAGGTTCGCTTCCGTAAATCTGGCTTAGGTTCTTGCTTTACCGCCTTGGACTTCTTTTTCTTTTTCTTCTTGCTTCGAGAACTTGTGGGGGCACCCGGTCCATGGGGAGAAGCGGTATCTGTTTCATTTATAGAGGCATCTCGCGGCGTGCCTGATTTGGCCAGAGCTTGTTTTTCTCGTTGTCGTTCGAGTTCCCTTAGCTCTGAATGCCTGAATATTTCGATCTGCTCATCTGTGAGGGTGCGTTTTACACCGTCTTCGTAGTAGCCGAGGCCATCATCCTCTTCTTCCTCCTCTCCCCATTCCTCGTACAGCTGATCCTCGGAGACTTCTTGTGATGGAAGAGTTATGAAATGTTGTCCAAAATCAGAAACTGCTTCGTTTGAAAAGTGACTTTGGTGAAATTCCGATAGTTCGTCACTTGATATCTGTGGAATTTTAAATGAGAGCTCGTTGGTCGACATCCTCGCAGGCATCCGTAGGCTGAGGTAAGGTTAGGCCGTCGCTGCGTAAAATGGCGGGACTGACCGCGACCAAGACATTCGTTGGTCACGTGCCCCAGTTTGCAGCCTGACGCGAATAACGAAGACGCATCGAACATTGGGGCATTCAACCGACATTTGCGCCGTGCATATATATCAAAGATAGAGGGAGGGAAAATAGGAATCGGCTAGAAGCATTAAAAGCAATTTTTCATGCCGATGTGAGGTAGCGGGCGATCCAGCCAGCTCAGTCTATGTAGACCGAAGGAGTGCCAATGCACTTTCAAACGCACGCACAACTTCTTCGTCTAGCGATACCGTTAGTTTTAGAATCAAGCATCAAGTAAATTGTACGTGGGTGCTTACAATGCTGCTGCTTTTGGGCCATCTTTTCCTCAGAAATGTTCACAAAGCGTTGTCGCGTCTGTAAGCGCTTCACCGCTCGCTCGTCATCATGGGCTGAGGCAGCCGATGACCATACCTGGAAATACTGCACGTATAGTTTGCTTACTTTAGTACAATATGTGGGAGAAGATAATCAAAAGAGGCAGCACGTCTTACCTTGGCAAGATTTTCAGCTTCTTTGAGGATTTCTCGCTCTTGCTCATCCGCGTCAACCAGAGCCTTTTCATACCGCGCCTCAAAGTCGTCCCAATCAAAAGGACCCAGGACGGCAGGAGGGTTTGGCGTCAGCCTGCCATTATGCTGTTCAGCTGATAGATCAGGCGTCTTTGTGTGAGCAAAGCGCGGTCTCTCGAAATCTAACACGGCTGTCTCATCCTTGTCGTTGAGGTCCTCTTTCGTCCCATAGACGGGCAGGCGGCCCGCGCCATTGGGCGATTTCGGTGAAGCCATGATGGAACTGATGATGCTTGGGCTGCCGTGTACCTGAGATGCTTGGCGTGATCTATGGCAGCTATTTGGCGTGGACGAGAAGGGGGTAGAAAAGGGGATTGCGCTTTGGTATTGGCTGCTTTGCTGGAAGGGAGAATGAATCACTGCGGAGCGTCGACTCGGCCATCTGGAGCGCTTTCTGGAGACCGTTGCAGTGCAAAGGACGCAGCGCGAGCGTGGCTGCAAATGTGAGTTTCTATCAAGACCGATGGTACAGACAAGAAAAAGAAATATGGACTAGACAAGCTTCATCCAGTGAATGGGCCGCGCTAGCTGCCGTGATGGACGTCACCGTCACCGCGGGCGTTGAACGTGAAACTTTGATTTGAGAGAGTGTCAGGGAGATCGACGGCCACCTCGCCAGATTTCCAGACGCAAGCGCCTCTGCTGCCGCTGTCCACAGTGGAGCCCTACGGGCAGTTGCCTGGCGGGCGGCCAACTAGAGCCGCGCAGCACAGCGGCCTCCGCCCTTGGCCTTGGGGGGGTGGCCAGGCCCGGCAGTGGCGTCTGAACAGCTCAGCTGTCGTTATCGCACCCCGTGATCTCATGCCTTCAATCCTCAACCTCTGTTCTATTCAAGCGTCCAAGCATCGCATCGCTTGCTCCAGAGAGGCTTCACTCGCGTTCAGAGACCCAGAATTCACATGTGTTCACCTAAAGTATATGCAGACTGGGCCAAAGTATAAATTTCCCAACTCGGCCCTATCTTCGCTCTCCCTCCGTCATCGGTCGTTGCGGACAGCGCCAGTTGCCTGCATCATCCCGACATATATATTGACCATCCGTCGACTCCCCATCTCAGCCTCGGCAACTGCAGCAATCAGGTCCTACGATATGGAGTGCGACATCTGCCATCACCCGCATGACGCTCAGCGCCGGCCGTTCTTTTGCGCCGTAGATGCCCGCAACAAGATCTACGAGGGCCGCATGAAGCACCTGCAGCTCATGCTCGGTAATGAGTCGCTCAAGGCGCAGATCGACGAGCTCCTGGATGATGCAGCCAAACCAAACAAGCATACTTGGGATGAAGCCATTTCGCAGAGAGATGCCGCGGAGCAGAAGACTGATCAGATTCTCGCCGCCGCGGATAGGCTTCGCGACGAAATCAAGGCTGCCAGGGATGAGATCCAGGCTAGAAAGGCGGCCCTCGCTCGGCGGAGATCTGACCTAGCCTCCGTCTCTACCGGTATGGTCGAGCGTAGAGCCAAGCAGCTCAAGGAAGTAGAGAAGTCGATTCATATGCTCAAATTCCGATGGTCGCAAAGTGCTGAAGACATGGCCTCTACTCGTGCCTTTTTGTGCACGGAAGCTGTCCGGCTCTACGGTCTTAGAAGGATCACGAAGAAAGGCGGCACTGGGCGCTACGAATATCATCTCGGCAAGATTCCCATTGTAGATCTAACCAGCATGGACTGTGAGTACCCAAAAGTTTCCTTCTTTTCCATCTTTTCCGAAAATGTCCCCATTTCTTCATGTCGTCCTCCTCTTCTCTCTTCACTGTTCTTGCCTAGTATAGTATAAATGATATATATCTCTTTGATCCCTCTTCATCCCTGACGAAGGAGACTTGGGAAAGAGATATGAAAAAGAAGAAAATACATGGTATATATCTCTTTGATCCCTCTCTATCCCTAACAAGGGACTCGAGGGAAAGAAATATGAAAAGAGGAAAGCGAAATTTGAATAGTAAGAAGAGAAAAGAAGATTGAAAGAACAAGAGGAGATAAGTATAAGTCGAAAAGAAGTTGCGGGACAAAATACAGGCAGAGAGAGAAGAAGACAAAAACTGGAGAGAGATGTAGGAGAGGACAGAAAAGAGAGAGAGAGAACAAAGGAGAAAAGAGATCCGTGGCAAGAACAGAAGAAGAGAGAAACGACAAGAACCAAAATCCTCCGCCCAAGATATATATGCTGACTCTTTCCAGCTCTTTCGCCCGAGGTTATCTCAACCTCTCTCGCCCATGTAGCGCATGTTCTCATGCTGGTTTCCCACTACCTTTCCATCCGCCTTCCTGCCGAGATCGTCCTCCCTCACCGCGATTACCCGCGACCAACCATGTTCACCATTCAAAATTCCTACCGCCATGGCGACGTTTCATTCCCCGGGACTCTCCTGGCTCCGACTCCCCTGTCTGAGTCCCCATTTGCCAACTCCCATGTCCCTCGACCTCGCCCTCTGTTTGTGGATAAATCTCTCCCGCAGCTCTCCAAAGAGGATCCTGCTGCCTATTCGTTGTTCCTCGAAGGCGCCACGCTGCTTGCTTATGATGTCGCTTGGCTCTGCTGTTCGCAGGGCGTGTCTGTTGGAGATAAGACTTCGTTTGAGGACATTTGCAACATGGGCCGGAACTTGCATAATTTGTTGATGAATAATCAGCTTCAAGGCGGTGCCATCAATTTTTCGATGGGCGCGCCAGGAGTAGACGCCAACAATGGAGGCCAGAATGCTGATTCGAATCAGAGCTGGATCGGCCGGTATGCTCATGGCACGACTTATTACAGCCTTGCCAGCGACGAAGGAACCGAACTGATGAAGTCTTTCAAACTGCCTAGTCCGTTGAAGCTTGCCGATAAGCTGAAGAAGAAGCTTCTTGGAGACGCGCCCGCTCCTGATTGGGAGGTCCTTGGCGATGATGAATGGAAGGACGAAGGCATGGCGGGTAACGGGGTGTTTGATCCAAAGGCTGTGGGCAGCAGGAATGGCGGTACTCCCGATGTGAGAGACTCGCCGCGGACTAGTAGCTCAAATGGGTGGATGAAGGTCAAGAGTAGATACTAGGTAGACGATAGACCGCCTTTAGACCATCATATGAACGAGATTTCCACTCCAAAATTCCATATTCTGGCTGTGTTCCTCCACGATGTTGACTTTGCCACACTTTTTTTGTGCAGCATTTCTTTTTTTTTTTTTTTTTTTTTTTTTTTTTTGGCATTTTATGCCGTTTGTTATTTGTGGTTTGATGTTTGTGGTTTATATTTCCAGGCGCATTTGAGTGGTAGAAAGTAGTTTCAAGCACCTGGGTCCGATTGAAGATCTTGTTTTTGTCTTCAATATCCGGAGCTGAGAAGATGACGTAGTGGAGATGGGCCGGGTTTTTTTTTCCCCAAGGCTCTGTATCTCTACTTCTTCTCAAATGACGAAGCTTGCTTGCTGTGGTTTGGTTCCGAGCTCGTTCTGTGTGTCCATGGGTTGGTCATGACCTTCTCCCAATTCGTGAGATTCTTTTACCTCCCGTTTGGGGCCAGTCCAAGTCAAATACACTGTGGAGGGCAGTCAGACACTTTTTGTTTTGTCCCATGTTCTTCTTGGATGATGACTCGCATTGAATGGGGCCGCCAACGAACCTGCTCCCAATTCGTGAGATTCTTCGTCCTCACGTTTGGGGCCAGTCCTTTCGGAGGGCGGGCTGTGGCATTTTTTTTTTTTGGCCCCATGTTGTGTGTGTGTCTTGTTTCAATTCATTCCGTAAAGAGTTTGAAGTGATTTATCTTTCGAGAAATTATCCAAGAAGGCGGTCATGGCTTGTTACCAATTCGAGAGATTCGTTTTCCTCCCGTATGGTGCCGGTCCTTGCGGAGGGCAGCCAAGGCCGATTTTGTCCAAGTCATAAAGGCGTGAATATTGGTTGGCCTAGACATTGGGTTCCAGCGTGTGATTGGTTTTGACTGGAGAGAGTGGTGGACATCGAACCATCATCGTTAGTTTGAGTGGTAAGTTTGGATTCTGTTCAACTCAATGGAGACGACATGAACTTTGTGGTTTGAAGTTGGATTATGATTTAAGCCGTCTCCAATGAGGATCAGTTGTTGGATGAGGTTGATGTCCACCACTGGGTGGTCTCGAAAGGCGATGAGAAGTTTGAGTGTATCGCTTGTGAGTGACCGATGAGAGTTCATGGCTGATGTCATGAAGCTCGGAGATTTTTGCAGGGTAAAATGGTTCGAAAATAAATTGGTAAGATGGTCATTCTGCGCAGTGACACAAAACGTTCTTGGGTTTATCGCTGCGCAGGTGCCCGTGGTTGCAGTAAACCTCCATGAGTGCCGAGAGATCAGTAGATGACGATGGATTGTAATGTATAGAAGTTTTGCGTCTTGATCTCTGGCGGTTCCGAGTTTGATGTGTTTTGTGCCGAGAAATGAGAAGAGAGTGATGATGTTTTTTTATCTCTCCTTTCTGGCAAGTCCCCATTTGTTGTGTGTTGTCGTGAGTAGGTAGTTTGATCAACACACAATTGAGAATTATCGCGCAGCCATGATGAATTGAGATTTGATGTCAGGCTTTCAGACTAGAAACTTGAGCGCGATTTCTCGATCTTGGGAGAGACCAAGCGAAAGCTGAATTCTGATAGATTGTGTCTAGCTTCTAGTCTCTCCCGAATTTCCCCGTTGATGTTTTTTTGTGTTTAAAGGAGGATCCGATGTGAAGTAGATGAAGTTGTTTCAGATCCTCCCAATTTCCCCAGTGGTTTGTTTATCAAGGAATAAGATGTCTTGCGATCATGTTGTATTCCTGGATAATAAAGCGTAGAATAGCTTGCTGAAGGTATCCTTCGACAAAGATGTGTGAATTTTCCCAAATTTGTTGTGTCAAAGGCGAGAAGGTAAGTGGTTTTGAGTAATTGAGTTGACCTTTGACAGAAGCCAGAAATCTTGTGAGACTTTGATGAAAGTAGAAGTCTGATAGCGACCAATTTTTTTTTTAAAAAAAAAGTGTTCCCCTGTCGCTATCAAATGCAAGATTCCCGGTCTTGTGAGAGCAAAAAGACAACCATATCGCAGCTGTGTAGATTGTAGATGCTTGTTGCGCTGGAGCATGGTCTGGTCTGGTCTGGTCTGGCCCGGTAGTGTGGCTCGATGGAGCGCTTTAGTTTGAACCAGTGCTTTAGTTTGGAGTGGTGGCTTGTTTGAACCAGTAAATTGGTTTGAAGTGGTAGTTTGCTTGAGCCAGTGGGTTTGGATGAAGTGGTAGTTAATTTGTACCAGTGGCTTGCATATTAATTTGCCGAACCAAAGTCTTGTCTGTTTGAAGTAGTGGTTTGATATAGTTGAAGATGTGACCAAACCGACAATAGACCAATATTTTTGCTCTCAGTATGTCGTTGCCGTGTTGCGTAGATTGAGCAGTGTGAAACTGACTTGGCAACGACACGATTGCGAGCAGGAAAGCAAAAGCAGATGTGATGCTGTGATGATATCTTAGTGGAAAAATAGCGGGTGCTGTAACTGTAGCTGTAGCTAGTTGCTGCTTTGCTTTCCCGATCGCAGTGCTGACTGAATGTGATTTTGTCGAACGCTTGGTGAGAGGTCTGGATAAGCGACGTTGTTCGACATCATTGCGAGTGGAGCTGCATGCGAATGAAGTATTCAAAGCTTTGCGCTGCCATTCCGATGTATCGCAATGATTCCCCGAAGTTTTGTGTCTTGAATGTCGAGCTGTGTAGATGTCTTCGACAATTCTAAACACTGGAAAAGGGATAGCCACAGATGGTGATGCTTGTTGAAGTAGAATGAAGATCCATCTGTGCTCATTATCTCTTTCCCATATGAACCCCTTCTGTATGGTCGACTGAGCAGAGCAAGATCAAGAAGATTATGAAAGTCGCTCGTCGATAAAAGTAGAAATAAAGTCCAAACAGAAGCAAATGATTATGAGTCAAGAGGCTTTGGTTCCATCAATGTGCCATTGATGACACAGGGGCAAGGCGAATTCAGCGACAAAGACAAGCAAAAGAGAGTGCTGTACAATGATGTGTGCGTTCTACTGAATCGCATGTCCCGAAAATTGCAATAAAGCTCTCTTAGATGGTGTGGAAAAATTGAGTGTGTGCCAAAACATATCCTCACAATATGCATATGACAAAGGGCGTAAGGAGCAAATTGGTCGGCGTAAACTGGATAAATAATGTCCGCGTCCCAAGTCTCTGACAGAAGACAATTTTTGCTCGGTGCCCAAAAATACCATCGAAAAAAAAAAAATCCCTCAGAAGAGCCGAGCTCAGCTGCTTTCCCAGTTGGTTTCAATATTAAAGATAATAGTTGATCGTCTCGGTTGGTGTCCAAAAAGCTGTTCGACACGAATGCGCTCAGTTCCAAAATTGAACAAGAAGGAATGATTCGACCTGCGCAAACCCAAGATTCTCAAAACCGTAACTCCAAATGTAAGACGTAAATGTAGAGTATAGCTGGAAGACCGAAAAAAAAAAAAAAAAAAAAAAAGCAAAAGTCGAAAAGCAGTCGGGGAGCTCGAATATTGCTGATAACCATCCATCATTAAACATTAAGAATTAATGATTAAAAATTAAGAAACAAGAAAAGAAAAGATGAGCATCGTGCATCATCTTTCGTCTGCATTGCCCTCATGCAGAATTTCTCTCTGAGCCTCGCTCGCTCGAATCGCCTTCATAACGGCGGGCGAAGCGAGAATCACCTTTGCCGCTCCTTCGTCTTCGACATCCATTCCACCATCAGCATCGCTTCCAGCGCGAGACAAGGCTTGGAAGGACTGTGGAGATCGAAGCTGGGCTTCTCTCTCCGCGGCGTCTGGTGAACGAATAAGGGCCGAAGACTTCTGCGGTAGCTTCGGGTGAAAAATGGAAGCAGGCCGGCGCCTCCTCATGACGTTGCGCAGATCCCGAGCTAGGCTCTCTTCCTTTTGCTTCTTCAGCTCTTCAGCATCGGGGGTCTTGACTTGCTGCGGCAAGGGGGTCATGGGGGCGGGAGTCGCGGGCAGAACAAGATTTCCGCCAGGGAGAAGGAGTCCTCCCATCCTAATAGGCGCGACCTCGACCTCTTTCATTCGGCTCGGCTCAGGAGTCACAATGATCGTCGGGATTGTGACCGGAGTCGGAAGCTCAGTCTCAGGTTGTTGCTCTTCACCAACAACTGCTTCAGAGGCCAGGGTAGCGTCGTCGTCGGGGGACTTAGAACTGCTCGCCTGGGTATGGTCCTCTGGAAGTGGCTCTTGCGCCTCTGTGACTGAGTCCGATCTAGATACACAATCGGTCGGGGCTATATCCCTTTTCAAAAGGTCGTCAGCGGCGCTTTCGGTTGGAATATTGGCCTCGATTGTCCGACGAATGTTGAACAGATCGTTCAACGATAGATTGGTGGCGGTACCAGCCGAGTTGTCCACCATGTCAGGAGGGAATGCCCAGAGGGGCACGTCCTGGTCTGGTGACGGCGGTCGTGAGAACGATTGTGGTGGTGTCGCCGCGAGCATGGCGGCCTCGAGCTCATCAGCGAGGGAAGACCCAGCGTCTGATTCACTCGCCGACCTAGCGCGAGTCGGAGTCTGCGGAGGCGTACGCTCCAGCATGAAATCAAACATTGCTTCTAGGTCGATTGAGTCCTCCTGCTCGTTCCAATCTTCATCATCTTCACCCATGTAAGGCGATCGCGGGGACGATACGGTCTGCTTGGGTGAATTTGGAGCGGCATCCGGAACGATGTCATCGACGGGGGGAGTTGGCTCTTCAGGTTCTGCCATCTCGACGACGTGGGAAATTGACCCGTTGAACTCTGCCGTATCGACGACAGTTGGGGTTGGCTCTCCGGGTTCCGTCATCTCGAAAACAGGGGGGATTGACCTGTTGAGCTCCGTCGCCTTGTCAGTGGGCTCCTCCGGCTCTGTCATGTCAAAGACGACGACAGGGGGAATTGGCTTTTGGAGCTCCACCATGTTGACATCTTCCAAGGATCGTTGCTGCTCCTCGATGATGATGTCCTCCACCGAAGTAAAAGCTAACTGAGCAAAAGCTGCAGTTAGGAACTCTACCTCGGTGTCGGGCAATTCGCTGCCAACTAGGTCCAAGGAGGCCATTTCTTGGTCCATACCAGACACCCGAAGGCCGGCTGGAACGAAGAAGTCGGAAAAAGGCGGCTCCTCGTCGGTGACCGAGTCATCGTCTGTGTCGGAAGGAGGCGCGTCACGGCATGATCCCCAATGTGGAGTCAATCCTGCGTCTGCCATCACTTCATCTTCGTCGACGATGTTGGCGGCGGGGGTAGAATCGGCGACCGCAGGAATGGCCGCTAACCAAGCCTCGTACTCATCGAACCAGGAGTCGACGGCTGTGGGAAGCGTTCCTTTGGAAGCGCCGGAAAGAAGATCGTCCATTTGACGATCAAGGAGGTCGGGATCCATGTTGGCGTAATCCGCCTCCAGGTATGTGTGGCAGTCAGCGGCTGCTAAGAGGTCAGGCTGAAGTTCGATCCCGTCCTACTGGGCCTCGACGACAGTCTGAGCGCTCTGGAGAGCAGGCGACACGTCCAACCATCCGCGGGTTTCATCGCAGCTGACAGGCTCCTGGCTAGCAGAAGACCATGTCGCGGCAACTTCCAATGGCAGGATGGTTTCCTGGGAGTTGGAATTGTCCCAACACAGATCATATAATGGCCTTGGTACCGCCATTCCCGCGAGGGTCTCGGCATCAGCCATCTCAACGTCGGAGTCCACCCCATAGGAGGTCTCGTCCTCGTTGCCACCGGTGACTGGGAGCCCATCGTAAAACGACGACTCCGCGACAGACACAATGGTGGACCAACCTTCACCATCCACCTCCATTGAGGTCTCAGGTTCCTCGGTTGCGGCTATGTCGATGTTCAGCAGGCTTTCACCTTCCTCCTCATACGAGGTCTCCAGTTCCTGGGCCGCTTCGGGTACCGTGGCTCTCGACGAAGCCTCGCCTTCCACCTCAAATGAGATCTCGGGGTCGTTGGCTGGGTCGACTTCGTACAGCAGGCCTTCACCCTCCTCCCTAGATGAGGACTTGGGTTCCTCGGCGGAGCTTTCACCTTCCTTCTCATGCGAGATTTCCAGTTCCTCAGCTCGGCTGTCTTCGTCACCCTCCAGCAAGCCATTACCTTCCACCCCAGATGAGGTCTCGGGCTCTGGTGCTTTCGGGCCGGGTCCGACCAGACCTTCACCTTTGGACTCCTTCTGGTCCGCGGGTTCCTCGGTCTCTATTCGTCCGTTGGCAATCGTTACGTCGTCGGCGACGTTCTCAGACTCGGGATCAGTGGGCCAAGCAGAAGACGGAGTCTCTCTTGACTGAGGCACTGATGGAGCAGGCGAAGCGTGCTCTTGGCTGTCGGATGCTGTCGGCTTCAGATCGATAACCGGTTGCTCAACGGCGGTTCTCCCATCCTTCTTTGCTGCCAGGATTTGTCTGGCGCGCTCCTTTACGAACTTCTTAAATCGTTCTTGGCTCTGCAGCTCCTCCGCTGTGAAGGACGGCTTAACCGAGCGGCGCGATCGTTTACCCCGATGGATAACCTCAAGACCAGCACTGTTGAGGCCGAGCAGGGGAGGGCGCGAGCGTAAGACGAGAACGAGATTTGGAGTTCTGGAGGCTGCCATCTGATGGGCCACGACGCGATCGCCGGTGGACCCAAGCTCCATGGGGCAGTAGCATTTGACGATGTAGTCCGTGAGGTCGAATTCGAACTCCATGGCTTCATGGATTCGGCGGACTATTTCGTTGGCGGCAAGACAAAGAACCCCCTTCAGGCCGAACCAGATTGTCATGACAATGACTGGAACGCCCATCCAGAACCACGCGAGAAATATGAAGTCAATCGCGAGATCGACTTCATGACGTAGGTCAGCCGTCGCGGCAGCCCAGGGCTTCCAGTACCGGAGTAGGGAGAGCCAAGACACCACAGCGACGACAAAGTTCTTGTCCGGGGCGAATGCTGAGACAAAGGCGAGGTATGAGAGGACCGATGGCCAGAGGGCGATGGCCATTTTTGTGCACAGGCACACAAGGAAGAGGAGAGCCCATAGGGCTGGGTAGAAGGCGATATCGCCAAGGCAGGGGTCCTTGGGATAGGGAACGAGGCGGAAAATGGTCTTGAACTCCATTTTTTCTGTCAGTGGTGAGGTCGTTCGTTCGTTGGTTTGCTTGTTTCTTGTGATGGTGTTGATGGTAACTGGAGAAGGAAGGGGAGAAAAAGAGGAAAAAGTCGGAGGGGGGGCGCAGGACTTTTGTTTATTTCTTCCAAACATTCGCAGGCACATGACTTACAGTTGTTTCTGGCCAATTGAGAGCGTTATTTTTCACTTTTTCCCCAGTTATGGTGTGCGTGACTGTTCGCCAGCTGGCAGGTCGTGACAGTTGAAACGGCTATGGCTCTCACTTTTTCCTCACTACGCTGCCAGTTGACAAATCTAAACACTGATTTTCACTTGGCAACATCAGATTAAAAACAATCAACTGCCGGGCGACGCCAATTCGTATGCGGAGGTCAATGGCGATGAATGGCTGAATGGCGATGGGATATCTCAGCCGCCCACTGCGCTTGGTGTTTTATGCTCTGCAACAACTGTCAACTCACCCAAGTCCACCACATTTGGGGGAAAAAAGAAATACCTAGGTAATAATAAAAATAAACTGAAATACAATTACTCACTTATAGCAGCTCTAAATCTATGATAGTTTATGCAAACATCGCTCTATAACCGGTAAATATCCAGTCAGTTTGCATTGTTCTCCTGCTGCGCCATCAACATCAATGCCATGTCGTTGAATCAAGCTTGCCTCTGTGCCACCCCACTCTCCTAATCAGCTACTGTCGTTCAGGCACAAGAACCCGCCATTGGTCACGCACTAACTGACTTTGTCAGCCCAAGACGTAGACGTGGGGGGTTTAGAGAGGGGGCGGTTCTTTCCGCTGCCAACTTCTCCGCTATTAGCTGAGCTCCTCCTGACGGCGCAAGCCACAAACAAAAGGTAAACAGCTGAAGCCGCTGTCTGAGATCTCACCGTCCTCCTTATAAACCCGGCCAAGCCTCGCATCTCGATTCACCTGCAGCCCGTCGTCTCTTCACCGCTGCCGCCTGTCATGGAGGAATCAGTCACTGACGCAGCTGCCCGTCCGCTGCGCATTCTCGCTATCGCGTCTTTCGTCCCGTCCTTCGCGCTGTGCATCGCCCACGGCGTCTTGTCGCATAAGCCTGTTCCGGCTGTTGGTCTGATTCCGCAGGCCTTTTCTGTTGCTACTTCGATCGCGCTGCTACGCACTGCTAGAAGCCACAGCCGGGATGCCGACGTCGAGTCTGTTGGGTCTGCGCAGCATGGCGCCTTTTCCCTCCGCGCTTTCTTGATGCATCCCATCGTTGTGTTTCTCCACGACATCATACTTGCTGCAGCTTTGATGATCGTCCTCGTCTTTACATGGACCCACCACGGCCGCTCAGCTTCGCTTAGTATGCTGGCTGCCTATGCGACTCTGCCTATCCTGACAAGCTTGTGAGTCTCCCCACGCCGCCCAGAAGGAGTAGATGCTTATGTGCGCCGTGCAGCTTCTGCCACCTCCTTGCTGCGACTCGGGCCGTCTACCAAGGGCTCGCTATTCACGGCTACTTACAGTGGGTTGCCTGGCAAATCCTTCCTCCAGATTGTCCAAACTGCGAACACCACCTACGGCCTTCTTCGCTGCCTGAGATCCCCTGGCTCCAGAGTATTAAGAGTTTGAACTTGGGTCTAAGATATCCGTGGCACCGCAGTGATGCTCCCTTGCTAGCTCCCTCCACTTATCTGGACGTGGACGATCCTGAACGCTACCGCGATGATCCTGAAGACGATGGATCTACCCCACAGCCAGTGGCCGTTGAGGTGCGATCGAAGCGGAACCGTAAGAACAACGCCACTCCTTCACCACCCAACGAAGCCTCAGAAGCCGACTTGCTCGGGGACTCGTCTACGAGAGATGACTAACTGGATAAAGGTCAACTGTTTTAACACTATGAGAAAAATCCGTTACATCATAAACACTACGACTAGAAATGCAGGGGCCGGGTCTTTATCATCATGATTCCACTTGCGTCTTTCTTCACACAGTCTTTTCTTTCGTTTGAATGGGGTTCTTTTGGAGGTGTAGTTCATCAAAGTTGTCATTATCGCTAGATTAGCCACTGTCATTATATCATAGACCATGATCGTTCTGAATACTACATGATATCCACCTCTTTCTGGAGGCCGACGTTTATACCTCAGTTTCAATCCCAGCCTCTTTGCTACGGTGATTAAGCAGGCTAGTGACGCTATTTTCCGCCTTGTCCACCTTATGTTTCACCCATTTAGCTGTCCGAGGCACCTGCGTTAGCGGTTAGCTTAATGTCATGCTGCTCTCTCTTTGCAATCCGCCTCTTACCTTCCATTGCATAAGCCCACGATGCTGTCTGTGTAGGGCTTTATCTCTCCGTTTATAATCTCGTATCTGGTCTAGCGGGCCTTGTTTATGCTCTGCGCTACCATCTGGTATATACTCATGCTCATCGGAGCTATCGCTATTACTCGAAATTTCCTCATCCACAATTCCTGCTTCTCTTTCCAGCTCGTCATCTCTCAGGCTGTCCCTTGCGGCGTCGATTACCTCAACAACATCTCGTGTATGCTCATTATTATTAGCCCATTCAGAATGTGCAGCGCCCTAGAGAGGGAAAAAGTTAGCATTATTTCGTAGTGCTGTAGGGTACGTAAAAAGTCAAACCCACCATCCCCGGCCAAAATGTGACCTTCAGCTTAAGAGTGCCGACTTGTTCTCCACATTGGTCCAAGCAGCACGCTGTAGCTCTTTTAATATCGCCTTTCCAGATTGGCAGTTCGAGAGTTATCTCTTCTCCGTCCGGGATGTCCTTCAACCAGCACACACTGAACGCGGTAACCTTATCTCCAATCACTTTTTTCTTGTCTTTGAAGGCAATAGACAAGCAGCTGCTATGTCGTTTTTGGACCGCGAGGTTCAGAGGTCGGTCTTTGCTTGCAGCCCACATCGCCTCATCGGACCCACGAGAATACATTTTCGCACCGCCAATGTCCGTTTTCAACTTGAGTTTTGCGTATTGCAAATCTGGAGGGCAATCTGAACTTGTTGCTACTGGCTGAACGTTCACTGTACCGTATTGCCATCCGATCAGGTTGCGCGGAGCTTGAAGCTGGACGCTGCGCCATACCATGGACAGTCTGATCTTTCCGTATCCAATGCCTCCAGATAAGGGCCAGAATCCATTTCTTTGCGAGCGTTTTTCAAATACTTCGCTTAAACGCAGGTGGACAATTCCCAATAACGGATGGTCTTCGTGCAGCCTCGCGTCTCTAACAGAGACATATACTTCGCAAGACCTCCAGTCTCGAATAAAGCGCTCGCAGCTTGCGTTGAAGAATGGTTTTGAATTCTGGGGCTTGGTACGCGTTTTGTAAGTTTTATTATGGTTGACGATGACAGTGCAGTAGGCGCTTGGCAGGCCCTCGCCGGTCTCTTCGTCACTCGCACTCCCATCTTTATCCTTTAGATTTTTGCTAAGCTTCTGGACTTCGAGGCCGGTAATGTTGTGAATCTGCAGGCTAAAGATGCCACTTGGGTATCCATCTGGTGGTGGTGCCGAAATGATCATCGCGTCTTGTTCTGCCTTGAGCTCCTGCATTTTTTGCTGCTGCAGCTCACTCTCATCACGATTGGACGCACGTTTCAACATGGCCTCTCGAAGCTTCCGCTCGCATCTCTCGCTGACTTTTTCTTTTAGCTGCTCCATTGTTCTCACTTCCGGATCATGAGTCTGCTGGTTGAATTGGCATTCTTGGATCCTTGCTTTAGAGAAGTACCCAATACTCCACTCGAGCTTTCCCGGCATATCATCACCAGATCTTAGCGCTCTGAAGCCATCTGTACGATCCCACATGCGTCCGCTCGACTCTTCCCTTTGCATAAGCTCCTTAAGATCGACTTCAATCCGCCCGAGATCGTCATCTGCTGTGAACCGATCAGAATCCCAAAGCTGTACCCGCAGTCTTTCATTGATATTTAACTCTTCGGGGGTGACCAGTACAAAGCAAGTCTCGTGCCAATATGGTTCCATTTCAGAGAGCAGAACGCGTGTGCTCCAGAGGACTTTGCCAAACTTTGCCCACCCGACAGATACGTAGGGATCTGAGCTGGAGTCCTTGAGAAGCGGTATGCCCGAATCTCCCATTTTGAAGTCGTAGCCGCGCTTGATATGTATCATGAGAACACCCTTTGCATATGTATCCTTCTTGAAATCGTCTCCTGCGAGCATGTCCTTGAGGCTCAACGTGAGACTCTTGGGCGCTACATACTGCGCCATTGCGGCGTCAACAGCCGACTGCACGAAGTTGCTGATGAATGGTACGTCCATGATATTCAGGCCATGTTTACTCAGAGGCACGCAGCTCAGATTCACTTTGGGCTGGCCGAGTAGTGTCAAAGTGCAGAGGTCAAAGAATGGAGGATCCGGTGTGAGCTGTAGTCGCAGTCTCATGGTGCCAACAGCTCCATGCAGATCAACCCAAACGGGAATCTTTAGGTTTCCGGGAAGGTAGAAAGCCAAGTAAAGGTGCATGTCTTTGGTCCTCTCTTTGAAGGATTTGCTGGTGGATCGCGTCCTATATGCGAAGGCAACTTCCAAGTTGATGAAATCGCCTTCCTCGGCTTCCATACCTCTAAAGACTAATTGATCACTCTGGCTGTCATTCTCTTCAGTTTCCTCCAGGCCTGTGTTGCTGCGGCTGTCTCTGTCTTTATTTGAGATGATTTTGCCGTCCTCTGTTACAGCTTGAGCAGCTGCTCCAGTAGGTAACCATCTGATACCGAGAATGCGCAGCGATTCGCTGCCCTGGCCTATGTCATCCACACTCACCATTCGTATCATCTTTGGCAGAGAAGCTTGCATCACATCTTCCAATGTATCTGCTAGGCTAGTGAATAGGTCGGGATTGATAAGCGGCCACACGGAACTAAGCAAAGAATTAAGCCACAGAGTAGTTTCTCGCTCGTACTTCTTCGTCTCCTTCTCCATTTGCCGGCGCTGCGACCGCCAAACCTCGTCTTGGATGGCGTTGTCGACCTTCTTGGCGGTCCATTCTCTCACGCCGAAAATAAGAGCGCCAAATGCTCCAGCCCCAGTACCGACCAGAGAGGACCATAGCAGCAATCTTTGAGTAGTGGCTGCCCAACCCACCGCCTGACGCATATCTACAGGTATTGCTTCGCGGAGTACGCAAACGATAGCCAGAATACTGCATGCGCCGGCGAGTGAGGCCAGAAACCCACGATTGCTTGCACTGACAATTTCTTGACGTAGGAAATCGAGGTCGGGCGGTGGGAATTGGTTCATCAGAGCATGGTGCTTCTTTTGCGAGCTGTCTTGCTCCGTCCGCAGTTCGGAGTCGGACTTGTTCTTTTCATCGACTCCAGAAGCCGTTCTTTTTGTCTGTTCAAACGGGTCCTCGTTTATGTCCAGTTCCTTCAGAGCATTATCTGTGAAGTCATGTATTTTGACTGGAAGGTGAGTAACCGGATCGGTGACTTCACGCTCAGCCCTTTCTTTCTTGGAATCCTTTTTCAGCTTCCGTGGATTGAATGCGGCGGGATCAACCTGCGAGGTGTCTTCGATCGGGGCCTCCGCGTTTGGTTCTTCTACCACTGCTTCTACTTCGGATTCGGATTGAGAATCGGTTGTTTCGCCATCTTGGGTCCAATCGTCTCCGACCTGGGAAGCGCGGCCGTCGACAGCATCAGTATCGCTCTTCAGCGCATCTTGCTGCCTGGCTTCCTTTTCTTCTCGATATTTGGAAATGGTCGGGATCGGGTGCCTTTCGCTATACGGAGCTTCGTAGCGATGGGCATGCTCCAAATCTTCTTTGCCAGCCATTCTGGAGCTCTACGTGCACGCATTCACGTAGGCATGGACTGGGAGACGGACAAGAGTTTTGGCAGCAAAGAAGCATGCATACGCATTGAAATTGGTTAAACAATTATCTGTCAAACAAAACAAAGCAGCCCTTTTTCAATCTCGCAGGATGTCAGTTTTCATGCGTCGTGCTGTCATCCAGTCTGCGATCGACATGGAGCATAAGAATATCACCGCTACGTCATCTATTCGGCAGTGTGGCCACTCCCCACACAAGAGGCTTGGCAATGCTGCCGCAATTACGTTAACCTTAATGCCCAGTGGTCAATGCCAAGACGCACAAATAGGCACAATTGGTATTTACTCTACGCAAGACTTTGGCGGGAACGTCATTAAATTCATGCAGTGCTTGAAAGCCAAGCTTCTGTACGGCACCAAGCATTCAACAAATGCCGAAAAGAGCATCAGGTGAGGCCGGTCACACTCCTACGGGTAGCTGTGCAGTGGGCATGCCTGGAATATGAGGAAGCACTTCCACAGCGTCTCCAATATGAAGGCACTTGCAGCGCGCGCAAGTCGGTCGCAAGCGCTGAGCGACGGGACCAATATTTGATAGCTCTGGTCGTAAGAACTGCTCGCAGCAGGTGTTGTGGGCCTTTTGCGAAAATAGCGGGTATTAGACTACCGATGGCGATGAGCAGCTCCGAATGACTGAGTCTCAAAAGGCAGAAAGGGATGGTGCCACAAAGATGCGTTGGATCCTTCAGAGGACTTGACCGGTTTTCGGGGGCCTCTAGTATTCGCAGTGTTCAAAACGCGTGCTGAATGATCATCCTGTCGCCAACTCCTCTCACGGTCCCTTTTCTTTTCTTTTGGTCCAGCCGAGTGGCTAATCGTGTCCAATGTAGCTAATGAGCGACGAGCATCCCTGGACTATGTTTTGCGTTCTGCCGCACGAGCTCGGGATACTGGCGTAGCGACTCCTGTTCTGCCCTTCTCTTACACGCTACTACAAGTATCGTCGGCACGTCGTACTTCGTATTCGGCTTGCGACGGCGAGTGCGAGGTCGTGGCATCGAGCATATTCGTAGCATGGAAATGGGAAGAGCCGACAAAACGCAAAACAGAAGAAAAGAACGATTTTGGGCATGCGAGAGGCACCGTTTTATAGCAAAACCTACTGGATCCCGCCACGTGGGAGAACTGGAGGGCTTTCAGAAAAAATCGTACGATTCTTTCATCATCGCATGAATGTTTCCTGTCAAAGTATCGAATGCGACCTGTATACGGAGTTACGTCTGCCACTGCAAGCGGCCGCTTTGCCAATGCTGGCCCAACTGGCTAGGAACCATCCCAAGCGTTTCATGGCCTCGGATGGGAGGGGCCGCAGGAGCTGCGCTAAAATCTAAGGAGAGGCCCCAATTCTCGGCGTGGGACTGGCTTCTCGTCTAAGCAGGCGGTCAAATGCTATCCAAATTGGCCCTCTCCATAATAGGACAGTAGTGCCAGTATGCTTGCACGCAAAGGTGCAGGGCGTCCCTCTATTAAGAGACTAATGTTTTAGGTTGTTACTCGTTTCAGTTGAGCATCCACAGCTATCTCTTGTATCCGTCCCCGAGCCTCCGTCCAATCCAAAGCGAAGAATAAGGAGAGAAAAAGGGAAAAATGAAGAAAGGAAAGAAGGTTCGAATAGTACGGAGTAGTGCTAACCAGAATCGATCAAAGCCTATCAAATGTAGATGGTAGACAATCTTATACATTACCTGATGGAGGATGCCGAGACAATCATCGACCAACGGCATGGGGAAAGGAGAGATTGGCGCCAGGAGAAGTCAACACGGCACGCAACCAGATAGCCGGTAGCGGCACTTTTTATTAAATGCCCATTGAAATTGGTAGCTGTAAGGTGCTAGCAGTAGGTAGTGTACTCCGTAGCATACAGGTACTGTAGATACATGTAGTATTCAGTGTAGATTTAGAAGGGGGGGGGGGGGGGAGTTCAAAATCACGGAGTGTCAACTAAGCTAAGCGCTCCAAAGTTCCTCTGGATGGTTCCATTAAAAGGGCATCTCTGTTATAGCAGTGACGGCATCGTTCGATTTCAATAGCCAAATCATCCGTTTTCCAAGCTGACATCACGAGATGCCTGGTTTTAAATCAACAGAGAGAGCAAACCCTGCGTCGCAGTGATATTTCACTTGGCATTGTGGAAGGCCTCTGCGTAGCGGCAGACCCCGCAGCCCATCACCATGGGATGCAACTCTAGACTCTTGTTGGCCAGCCACTGAAGTTTTAAGCGCCGAGCCCAGGGGACCGTTGCCGCATCAGGACTGGCATCGCCAAGCGGCTGCCGGACTAACTCCAGCAGGCCAGTCACAGCGCGCCCAGAGCCTCGAAGAGGAGGGAGGACAGAGGAGGGCCGGCGGCTTCGATGTGACTGCTGGCAGCTATTTTTGGGTGCAAAAAATACAAAAAACAGAGCGATGCGGCAATGCGACCTGCAGGCGACTTATACGCCGCAGGTCGGTCCAAATCTCTGCATGCATTTGCAATCGATCTTCATCCAACTTCATCTCTGGATTCTGCCGTCAAGGAGCACGTCCCCAAAAGTGCAGAAGAGCTTCAGCGCACTCTCAAACGCACACGCCCCAAGAGACCCCCCCGAAAGCCCCCCTGAGCCAGCGCCCGAAACGCCGCTACCAGCGTCCCCTCCGCCGGCTCTCACGTTCGCCGTCGCACAATTCGCTCCACGAGAGTCTCACGTCTGCGCCGTGATCTTGGACCCGGCTTGCGGTTTTCGTCTTCATTGTTTCTGCTCGCCGCGAGCTGTGCAGGCCACACAAGGACTAGTCAGCCCACAGCTGCCGCCAAAGATCCAACCCAGAGGCTCAAGCCAGCAGCCGCAAGACCTCATCGTGCCATTTGGCGGCGGTTCGCTTCGCACCGACAGGGGTCTGCTGTTTCATGCTACAGGGAACGTCCAGATCCGAAGTCAAAGGAATTTTGGGCCCTGCCAGTCCATCTCCGCCGGCCATCTCCAGCCTGTCCGTGTTTCAAGCCCAGCCCAGGAGCTCTCTTTATCTTACCGCGACTCCCGTGTTCTTGGCTTCTTCTCTTCCCTCTTGTTTCCTCCAGCTGTCGTTAGGCGGGCCAAAAAAGCAGCCATTGTTTTTATTTTATTTTCGTTGTATTTTCTTTCTCTTCTTCGGACGTCCTCTTGGGCTTTCCCTTCTGTCAACTGCTGGCTCAGGTCACTCTTTTCACTTATAATCACCTCCGATTCGGATTTCTTTCTCTTATTCCAATCGCGTTAACGATATTTGGGACCTGGGTTTGGAAACACGAAACAAGGATAATATCAGAGTTGGAAAACTGCCTGCACTGGGTTAAATCCCGAGGCGTCCTATCATAATTTTCAGTATTGTCGCAGGTCGACTCTTTAATCTCAAAAACTCGTCAATCGTTTAGAGGAGGAAATTCAGAACCAACGTCCAAAATGGCTGGCCAGCTCTCATATGGCGAGCTGATTCGCAAGCAGTTCACTACCCAGAAGCTATTCTATCATTTTCTGTTTTGGACTTTCCACTGGGGAATTTTTGCTTATGGATGGTGAGCCTTACTCCTTGATCACTCCATATTCCTGCTTCGTCGCAGCAAATGTCTTTTTTTATTAATGCTAACAAACGTATCAGGTGGAAACAAGCCGCTGATATCAGATTAGCGGGTCTGAACACGCTCAAATTCTCCGTATGGATCTCTCGAGGTGCCGGTTTGGTCCTCAGCGTCGACTGCATGCTGATCTTGCTTCCCGTCTGCCGAACCATTATGCGCTGGATCCGACCTAAGATTCGTTTCCTCCCGCTTGATGAGAACTTGTGGATGCACCGCCAAATTGCCTACGCGCTGCTCTTTTTCAGCATCCTCCACACCTCAGCTCACTATGTCAACTTCTACAACGTCGAGAAGAGACAGATCCGTCCGGTTACCGCTCTGCAGATCCACTACGCTCAGCCTGGTGGTATTACTGGCCATGTGATGCTCTTCTGCATGATGCTCATGTACACCACTGCTCATGCCCGTATCCGTCAACAATCCTTCGAGACCTTCTGGTACACCCACCACCTGTTCATTCCTTTCTTCCTGGCTCTCTATACCCACACCGTTGGCTGCTTCGTCCGCGACTCTGTCAATGCATTCTCGCCTTTTGAGGGAGAGCAATACTGGTCGCACTGTATCGGTTATCTCGGATGGCGATGGGAGCTCTGGACTGGAGGTTTCTACCTGCTTGAGCGTCTGTACCGTGAAGTTCGCGCTCGCCGGGAGACCAAGATCACTCGTGTTATCCGACACCCGTATGACGTTGTCGAGATCCAGTTCAACAAGCCTTCCTTCAAGTACAAGGCTGGCCAGTGGCTCTTCCTCCAGGTGCCTTCCATTTCAAAGTACCAGTGGCACCCCTTTACCATCACTTCATGCCCATTCGACCCCTATGTCTCCGTCCACGTACGACAGGTTGGTGACTTCACCGGTCAGCTGGGAGATGCCCTTGGTGCTGGTGCTGCTCAGGCCAAGTTCTACGACGGCGTCGATCCTATGGGCATGTACGAGGTCGCTTTGCAAAATGGCCAGCAGATGCCTGCTCTTCGAATCGATGGACCTTATGGAGCTCCGGCTGAAGATGTCTTTGAAAACGAAATCGCTGTTCTTATCGGTACTGGTATTGGTGTCACTCCCTGGGCTTCCATCCTGAAGAACATCTGGCATCTCCGAAACTCTCCCAACCCTCCCACTCGTCTTCGTCGTGTGGAGTTCATCTGGGTTTGCAAGGATACCGGTTCCTTTGAGTGGTTCCAGACCCTGCTCTCTTCCCTCGAAGAGCAGTCCAACGAGGCAGCTCGCGTTCCTGGAAGCTCTGGCCTTGAGTTCCTCAAGATCCACACCTACCTCACTCAAAAACTGGACATGGACACTACCCAGAATATTGTTCTGAACAGCGTGGGTGCTGAGATGGATCCTCTTACTGAGCTCAAGTCGCGGACACAATTCGGCCGACCTAACTTTGCTCGTCTTTTCAAAACTATGCGTGATGGTATTCTTGACAGAACGTACCTTGGTGGTCTGGAAGGAAGCATGAAGACGACGGTTGGTGTTTACTTCTGTGGTCCTTCTGTTGCAGGTAAGATTTACTATTTTCCACAATTTATTTCTCAAAAATGGTACAAGCTTGCTAACATACAATCTTTACAGCTCGTGATATCAAGACTGCTTGTAAAGCCGCCACAGCTCGCGAGGTCGAGTTTCGCTTCTGGAAAGAGCATTTCTAATCTACAAAAGCTTAAAAAATTTCCCCATTTTCTCTGTATACCAGGCAATACCAATTTTCTCTTTTTGTCCTCCGTTTCATAAATTACAATGATTGAAATCAATTATGACGGTATGTGTGGGTCTCGTAGGAGTTGAGGCTATGAAAGCGTAGGCGGCTATTTTCAGTCTAGCAGCATTAGTGGTAGCATACATAAATTGTTCAAGGCCGATTGATGGTTCATTAAAATAAAACGCGCTTGTTCTCATCATACAGAGGCTGAAAATAGTCCCAAAGACTCTCTTTATCCATCTTTGCGTTCGTCTCCTTTGCTGTATCTAAGGCTGGCTTTCATCACTACACGAGCCTTTCATTCAAAAAGTTGCCCGACGTTGAACGCCCCTCTTCATGACAATGGGAGAATGAAGCATGTCTGTACGTAGAACAATCGGCCACGTTTCCATCAAATGAAAGAGTCTTGTTGTGAAAGACGTTACTATTTGCAGGAGGCTCCGAAGAGACCCTGGATATAAGCGTACATATGTAGGATAAGATGCAGGACCTGACCGCTAGTCTGACAGATATGAGACCAAACTTTACTCTCTTCACCGAATCGCAAAAGCTCTTCAACTAGGAATTCTTGTCGTTCTAACATCTTTAATTTGAGTTGAGCCTGAAAAGAAGGCATAACACGGACTAGCTGCAGTGCTGGAGACTGCATATTGAGTTGTTAGCAAAGATGCCTCGCCAACGCAAAACTACTCGCCCAAGCCAGCGTGAGCTCCCATTCTCTGAGCTCCAGGCAGAAATACCAGACAAAGGTGTCGAAGAAGGCTTCTCATTGCTATATTCCGAAATCAACAAGTTCATCAAAAGTGGCGTCGGCAAAAAAGCAGCCAACACAAAGAAGTCACTCTGGACGAAGCGACATTCCAAGGAATTTCTGAGCTATGCAGGCATGATTGCTCGGCCGGGTGCAGATGGAGGGTGGGAGAAGCTGTTGAGATCGCGACCATATCGCTGCGCCCTTTTGTCGGGCGTGGTGATGATGGTGCTAGATAAACATGTGTTTTCCGATCTACTGTTTGGGGCTGGATCAGAGCATGCAGAAATGCTGCGGATGGAAGACAGTTTCATGGTCAATATCGAAGGTATGGGTGCTCTATAGCATCTTCTCATGAGATATTCTATACAGATTAGCTAATAGCATGCATCAAAACTTTCTAGGCTTCCAACGGACGGATCTTCGGGCAAAAACCAACAGAGTCTATCTTGAAGCAACAGGCGGCGTTCCGCCACTATTCTGGAAAAGAGTAGACAAAATGACTGCGCAGATTCTGGCTATGCTCTCGCCAATTTACTCAGCTATCGGAGCAGAGACACCGTCCCAGTCTTCATATCAGACACTACACGACATTGTTTCTCTCGCGGGATGGCTCAATGTCGCGATCCGTCTGTCTCCCAAGATTACCGCTTTCGAATGGGTTCAGCCCGGCGAGGCATACCAGTTCAGCTATCTCTGTATTGGAGAGGAAAAGAATATGGCTTCAAATGGCCATAACAAAGCTCAAGATGATCAGATTCGTAGACGGACGCGCGTGATGATTTCAACGGCGCCAAAAATCACTCGACATGCGCGTGGGAGCGATGGTTTTTTCACTGGCACAGAGACGTACGAAGTTATGCAGCCACATGTGGTTACATACAGCGGGACTCTTGCAGACTGGGAAGATAATCGCGTAGTTCCGCTGCAGAGCCTCACCAGAAATGGATCTCTTGTTTTTTGGGGTCATGTTTTGTCTTTGTTGATGTCTATTATGCGACTGACGGCCGTGCTATTCATCGTGGGGGTTATTGGACTCATAGTATTTGGCACTTGGACTGGCATACCTGGAGGACATGGCGGTAGCAGTTCTTTGTCGTGGATTGTGCAGATGGTGCTGTGGCCGATCCGACTAACGTTTCAGAGTTTAATGCTGTCGGTCAGGATGATTCTTCAGAATAGCGAGGTCCGCACAGATTACAGCCTTATGAGTACAGGTAGCTGGCTATCAAAGCAATAGCGACGCATTGGCACAGCATAGATATTTGGCTTGGAGAAAAGTACCTACATATGTAGAAATTGGTAGTGATTGATGTGTAGTTTACATGTACCTTGCGACATTCAGGCAAAAGAATTTGAATCAAGCTTTAGCAGAGTGGCGTAATCGTCAAACATTTGTACCGGGTGTTACGTGGCGCATGTCATCCAAACTCCTTATCAATGAAGTTGTATCAATCATTTTACCTGTAAAGCATGAAACCAGCTCAGAGACTTTTTAACGAGACGAGCCAAAATAAGTGCCTCCATAAATAACAATCATTACCAGTGTCATTCTAACTAATTATGTATTCTAATATGCTCCTGATTAATTTTGACTATGGGGGAATGGATGAGTCTTCTGTTACATATAGCTACCCGGCCCTTGATGTATTTCCTTTCAATTCCCAACTTCTATAATGTAAATGACAATTAAATCTATACTATTTCTAGAGTGACTATTTTCCTTGTGCCTACTTCTCTACCTGATGTACGTGGCGGTATAAAACAATGCTCCCTTGGGTCCTTGGATGGATGATTTAAGCAGTCAAGATAATCGACAATAATGCTGCCAATGTGACCAAATTCTCCATCCATTGCACCATGCACAAAGCAATCGCCGATCAGTTGATATTTTTTAGTAGTGGTTGGTCGTAAAACGAAGGGTGTACGGCTACCTGGAAGAACATATATCTCGTCGCCTTCCTTCATTGACAATGGGCCTAAGCCTAGATGGCCATGGCTAAAGAGTTCCGCACGTTCGTAGAGGAGGCTTTCATATTTATCCAGAAGTTCTCCGTATAACCTGAGAGACTCTCTTATGTTTGAGTTGAGTTTGATTTCTTGGTGGATTGCCTTATGTTTATCGAGAAGACGTCTGTGCTGAATTCCCATCCTAGAGGAGTGAATAGGTGCTTTTAAATTGATATCCATTCTTTTCTTTAATTGCTCGAAATTCTCATATATCGACTTCTCGATCGTATTGCCGACATTATGGCTTTTCAGCAACTTCTTATACCTGGCGAGGAATGCTCTCTGCGTGTCGATCGATTTTTGACAGTCAAGAAAGGAGTCATCAACTTCACTAACGAAAAAACAAGTTCGTTTCGTTGCAGACATTCCCAAAACTTCCATGAATGGGTCAGCTTTGGTATCATGAGACTCGGTTGCTTGGTGTTGATCTTCGCCTAACGATCTCTGTTCTATGTTTTCACGGTACCAGGATTTCAAAGCTGGCGTATCTCCGGGTTCAAGTCGTTTTAGGAGTCCGTCTGATGTTTTCTTGACCCCAGACATGATAGTATGCAGAAATTCTTCATGTCGTTCCTCGCGGGCCGACGCCTTCGTTTCTCCCCATCCTTTAATCACTTTCGCAGCCGTATTCATATCGGTATGCGTATATAGCGGTTCTGTGATACCGGTTACTGTGCCGATCTTCATTCCGCTTGCCACCAGAGAGTTGCCACGGTAATTGATGAAGCTATGGGTTGGCAAATATTCGTTGTCATTGCTCTGGAAGGATAGAAATGTGCGTTGGTGATCGTTTAGAATTTTGCGTTTGGATAAAACTGAGCATATTTCCTGAATCTCTGGTGATGGATATAAATATATACATTCCTGGAGTAAAAAATGATCTTTGTCATCGGCATTCTTAAAGGAATGAAAAAATTCGAGTAACTCTTGCTTTCGCTCTCGGTAATTAAGTAGCATTGGCGTGACTGCACAAGCATTATAAAGACTGTAAAGAGTAGCTCGCTGGCGATCATTTTCATCTTGTACCGAGCTCCAGTCTGGAACCCAAGATGGCAAATTTTGGCTTCCTTTGCGACTTTGATCTCCGCATAGAATAGAGAGAGACTTGGTTAATTTTATATTTTCTAGAACCGGCGCAATATACACTTCTGTGTCATTCAATTGGTAGTCGGGTCGAATAGTAGTTCCGTTGTTGCACAGACCCAAGAGTGCATAGACTCTATCTCGATTATCAGAAGCCTTTCGGTGGCCAAAATATCGGAGAAGCGATAGGAGATCTACTTCATGTAAATATTTCCAATCGTTGCGAAATCGATTCAAATCAGAAACACGAGAGAAAAGCTTGAAGACTTTCAAGTCATCGGCCGGGATAGGGCTAGGATCTCTCACGGATGAGGTGCCCCAGCGAGAAGGGGCTTTTGCAACTTCGACCAAGAATTCCCAGGATACTTCAACATTACTGTATCTAACAGTGAGATTTTTGGCGACAACTGCCTCTTGAACAACCCATATTCGATCCCACCAAGGAAGAAGCAGTGTACACCTCATTGCTTCAAAAAGCGCAGCTAAATGGGCCTTTGGAATATCTGCTAGGAGTTTGAATAGGGTCGTAGAGTCTGAGAATTCAACAATTATAGTCAAGAAAGCAAACATTTCCGAGGCTTGAACTGGCTCCTTTAGGGCTGATGTCTTCCAAATGTCGATGATTTGGCGTGCGAACGAAACGTTTGCGTCTTTGAGTCCGAATTTCTGACGAGGGCGCGGAGGTTTTCCAGAGCGCGGCTTGGCAGTGCTATAATCTGACCCATCGCCGAGAAATATAATGACTTGACTGGCCATACTATAGATGCTGCGCATCTGAGATACCTGCGATGATCTCTCCGCAGTGCTGTTTTGGTTAATGCACTAAGCACCAGTTAATAAATACTGCCATGTTCTATTGAAAAGCTGAGGGAATAGTCACCAATGCGTCAACCCACAGAACAATGTCATCATCTTCTTCTCGTAAATGTCTCAAGGCCATCTCCAGATTATTCGTCACTTTAACTGCAAAGCCATTTACTAGAATTTTGGGTGGGTCGCGTCGCCCACGCCCCCAAACGTAAGATAGGGCTTTGTATGAAGGGTATTTGCCTTGATTTCGATAATAAACATTAAGTGTGCAGAGGATCTTGTCGTTCCAACGACCTCGAATTAGTGTTATCAAACGAAATGCATCAGGCTTTTTAGCCAAATCGTCCTCATCCGGGTATCGCTCCCGGTTCCGTAATTCAATGGAGCTGATAGACCCAATCATCGCTAGAAACCATTAAAGTAAACAATCTTAACATACATATTAGGGAGTGATAAGTTTGCTGACATTTGAAAAATTTCCATAAATATAGTCTTGAGACTCGTCAACGCTAAATCTCCCATTTCGCGCTTAGGTATTATTCTGCCCAAGGCGGAGGGCTCACTGCACACTTTACATGTAGGCATCACCGATGTTGGGCGGTAACTAGTGGAGTGCATTTGCTGAGCCTCGCAAGCTTGTACAAAACAGCAACACCAATCAAATTCTACTTTCCAGCACAGCCATCGCCAACAATGCATCTCAGATTAGCCGGTACAGCTCCCGTGGTTGAGCGCTACACTGTGGCGCTGCGCAAGGCATTATGCAGGGCTTAAAAGACCCCGACGTCAATTGAATCAAAAAAAAAGCGTCCGGCACATATGCCATCTTGGCATACACGCCAGCTGCTCATCGTGAAGAATACATCAATATACATGACATGCATGTGCACATACATGCAGTAATTAGTGCGAATTACCGAAGAGCCCCTGCATACTTCAATTGCTCCAAATGCATAGGTGATGGCAATCAATGCCATTCATTGGAAGCCTATGATTTACTAGCACCCGTCGAAAATGGGGCGCGAACTGTGAAGCCTTACATGCAGTTCCGTGGGAGGCTGTGCAACACTTGGACCAGGCAGCTGCTGCATGTTATCCAGGCAGGCGATGAGAAGATTCGGCGAAATTGAGATCATGCATGGATAATTTGGCCAGTACAAGTAAATGGAAATTGCTGGTCAACTAATGCAGATACCACACATTTCTCATTGTACATGTGCTGAAATATACATGCAGCAAGAAGTTGACAAGTTTCGATTTTTTCCATCATCTTTCTACACTTGTACTTTTTGCCTTATCAATCGCGGAGTAAGAAAAAGAGCAAAGTACACGCAAAAATGGCCGACGGATAGTTGGAATACATGTCGTGATTAGGATATAAGTTTAATTCTAAGATAACATGAAGAGAGACTGTAGGTACATGTATATGTGCAGATCACCTAGCGTGTTCCTCTTCTTCCCTTTTGACTGGATCCATCTCTACCGTATCCTCTTCATCATTTACTCTACTTGACCTGCTTGAGCCTGAGCCGCCCTCTTCGTGCGAGTGAAGCTTCATATTCACAAACAAAACCCAGAGCCCTATATCATACGCCACACGGAGCGCACCAGCAGCCACATACGCCACCCAGAACCTGTCTGTGTCTGCAAGAGCTCCTGTTATGCTCGGGCCAATTGTCGAGGCCAATGTCCGTAATGCGTTTGTAATTCCCATGACCGCCGTCCTCTCCACGGGCTTCACGACTGCAGCGATGAGGGCTGCTCGCGGAGCCTGATCCATGTTGTTTAGGCCACCCCGGATGAGCAACAATATCACCGTGAGGACGATCCCTTGTGGTGCTGGAAAGAGTAGCACGGCCACTGAAGATGGCAAATGGGTGAAGACCATCGTGTTGACGAGTCCCAAGTGTCGTGCTAGGGGGCCAGCAAAGACGCTAGATATGCCACCAAGAATGTAATTTGCGGACATGTAGTCGCCAAGTTGTGACTTGGGCAAATGAAACTTGCGGTCGAGATAGTAGTTGGTCAGCGTGTAAGAAGCCATGCCATCGGCCAAAGAATCGACGGTGAGAAGAAACCAGAGTTTATACATGACGGACCGGGTTGTCGCGGATATGCCTGAAAATAGGCTTTTCTTCTGTGGCACTGGAGGCGCGGTGCTGGCTGGTGCCATCTCGCCCTCTATCTCTTCATCAGATTCGCTGAGAAGCCCTTGTGCAGCTTGAGTTCCGTCATCCATCGACGGTGCCGGCTTGGCGATTTCGCAGTTGTCAGTCATGAAGAATGCAAATCCCATGTTAACGACTCCCATGACGACATAGACCGCAAAGATGGCATGGTATACAAGTCTCTCGCTCCAGCCGTCACGATTCTTCAAAGCTTCAACAACCCGACCAGCTACTTCTATACCCGCAGCGGATCCAAGATTCGACGTCACGATATACCACGAAAGCACATCCGGGCGTGTCTCTGGGTTGGTGAGATGAGATAATACCGACTCTTCGATAGCTCGGAATGGCCCAAAATCGCTGCCAGTGGCAGATATTACTCCGACGACGGCTGCAAGCAATAGGATCCAGAAATTCTCAAAATAGATAAATACCAGCCCGGAGACTGCCATTAGCAGGCCAGCGCCGACGAAGACGCGGCGTCTACCGATGCTGTCCGCTATGAAAGTGAGCGCAAAGGAGAGCACAGTGTCCCCGGCCAGCGTCATTGTCATAAAGAGCCCGAGCTGACGGTCGCTAAAGCCCAGGGTAGCAAAGAAGAGGGCCATGATGAGGGAAGCTCCTCCAAAGGCAAACATGCGGCATGTCCGCGCCAAGATGATGAACCATGCATCACGGCCGGTGAGATGGACGGACCGTACTCCAGACTCATGGTATAGCCAGAGAGCAGATTTGCGTAAGCGGGAACCGCTGATATGGCGGTGATCCATAAGAGTAAATTACAAAATTTTTTATTGATAGATCGGATGCAAAAGAAATATCTGCGGGCACCGCCCGTGGTGGATCTTCTGAGATTCACGTCGCCGTGGGCTAGCCACTACTGATGCCGGAATACCACCTATATTCCGGATGTCTAACGGGAGTAAGCTGGAAAATGAGAGAGAAACAGAACCAAGAGCGCATCGAATCTACATATAATCAACAGTAAAATGCCTCTTACTCAGCTGTATAGGCTAATCGGCCGGCCACCGGAGGACGTCGCCTTTTACCAGCCCACTGTCGCCATAGATCTAATATTCAGCAAGGGCCGTGTAAATCCCGAAGCAGCGCAGATCTTCGGTATCCAGCTATAGTTTGGCCGACGTGGAGTATGAATCCGCGCTACTCGGGGTAGAATAGCTGCGTTAAGCCGCCAAAGAGCTTGCATCTCTAGGGCAAACCTCCGCAGCTATAGTTTGAGTATTGTAAGCGCAGTTGAAAGAATGGTGATTGGTAGCAGCAGATCATCGGGCCATCGCTGGCGTGCACCCGGCCCCACTATCAAAAGTTCGCAGCCCGGAATACGTCGTATCTGCGCTCGGAAGCAACTCGATCCACGGCACTTCGAAATATCGGAAATGATATGATACTATACATGCAATGGTTCCTCTAGTCACCAATCGGCGAAAGAGCTAGTCTAGTTGGAAGAACAACGGGATGGGGTAGTCGATGATAATTAGATGCCCCTGGAATGTATTGCTACGATTAAGAATTGGTCGTGTGACAGTAATCCAGTTCCCGCCAGAGATATTCGCTGGCAGATGGCAAAAGTTTCACGTAGCATTTCTGTAATGAATCATTACATTCACTGCTATTATATCTGCTTTAATCAGCTTCTCCGTACTTTAGATCTTACTACTAGCAGTATTATGCACTGAGCTCCTCTTTGACCCAATGCCGTCCGTGAACAATATTAAGATAAATTACATCCTTTAACTAAGCATCAGAGGTTCATGTCGTTATTTTGTAGTATTGCCCAGCAAGACTAATAGTTTGCTACTTCAACGTAAACCATTCTAATTCATCCATGGCACCTGCGTCTTCCTCAGTAGCAAACTCCCCGTCCATCATACCACGCACGTAGCAAGGTCCCCCAAGCTTGGACGTGCCGTCTTCGGTTCGTACAATAAACGGCAGCTTGGATCCCTGAAAAATCACAATCTTGTCGTCAGCTTTTGTTATTATGGGCACCATAGCCAGATACCCTTTATCAGTTATGCTCATGTTACGCCCCCAAGTAACTGAAGTAGCCCTATGAGCATACTTGAACGGCTCTCCGTCGTTGAAAATACGCTTAGCGGCTATATCCGTGTCATCTGTTCCAGTCAGGATTTCTAGCCAAGTGTTAAAGCTCTCTTTGTTTTCTCCAAGTTGCTGTCGGCTATAATCTAAATGGCTTCCCCAGCAAAGCGTATCTTTAAATACGTCGGTAACAGTCTCTCCAGTTGGATAGGAATCTAATGTAGAGGCAAATTTCCACCAGTAGCGCCATAGCTCGATGCATGCCTCGTTGCTATATCCTATGGAGTCCGGTATCTGACCTGCGAGTTTCACGGAGTCAACGTGCCTGCCCTTTATTCGCATGAGAAGCTTGTCGCCGCAATCTTCGTAGACAACAGTGGAGGAGCCTGCTGCGTTGAAGATTTTCCCATCAAAATACTGCACAGGAGTGTCGTTCCAAGATGCCACCCACGATGGCAGATCAGGAACCGTTGACTTAAAGAAGCCATAACATGAGCTCAAGACATCCAAATTCTTTGTGTTGAGTATTATGGCTCGCGAGACATCAGCATAAAGCTCTGCAGCCGGCTTTGTGTAATCTGGATCTGGGAAAATATTCTCAGCATCCGTTGCTGGAGGGCCAAAAAAGCCAAGGATACCGTATATCTTGTCGCGGGGATCCGAAGCCTGCGTATTGCGGGTGGCATTTAGAATATCGAGCGCTTTTATCCCAGGTGGTGATATCTTGCCCATTGTACCAGTTTCAATCATGTGTCTTACATGAAACTGATGAAACGTGTGTGCGATGAAGAGGCTGTTAAACTCCATCACGTCGACCGGCTGCTCAGATCTGATCAGGGCCTTGATAACAATTTTGAGATTGTGGAAAGTCTCTGCTTTTAAGCCACATAATAACGTTGGATCTGTGGCCAAAGCAACTTCTTGAATAACCCATAATCTTTTCCACCAATTCCGGTGAAAGACATCCCAGACGCCGCGCACTCGGGGAGCGAAGACTTCGCTTTCAGAATATTGGAATGCCCTTCGGTCTTTTATAAACTCTTGATAAAGAGGTCCTTCATTTAGAGCGTGCCCTGAATTCGTTCTTTCCGCAATCTCGACTGCAAAGTCGTGGATAAAGTCCATCCCCAGATCCGAAAGCGGCAAGCCAGACTCCTCGTCAACGGCTGTAGACGCGTCGCCAACCCACAGAGCGACCCAAGACGCCTGGGTATAGATCTGACGCATCAAGCGAACTTGGAGACTCCGTTCTTCAAGATCGGCTTGGTTGATACAAACCGCATCAACCCAAAGTATTTGGTCTTGCTTTGGCCGCCGTAATCTCTTCAGTGCGGCCTCACAGTTTTTGGTTATCTTAATGGACGCCCCGTCGCAGAGCAACTCTCGATCTGATGGAGCAGGGTCATCGTCGATTGACCATGCATAAGACAGTGCGCCAAAGCTTGGACAGGCATCGATAGGGAATTCGCAAAGGGAGACTTCGATAGGCAGCTGGTGATATGAACTAGATGTATGCAAGTACAGAAGTCGGATCGATTTGCCATCTTTTAGTGCCTTATACTGGTAATCGATAATTGACTCTTTGTTATCGGTCTCCATAGCGGACAACACAGAGGGTATTTTCTTCTTTTTTTTTTTTTTTTTTTTTCAAATTTGCCAGACAGTGGTATCGCGTTGTTGTATGTATTTCATGATTGCGCAGCAACGCCCTCAGTAAGGCAGACTGCGCATGCAATCCAGACAGGGATTAAGAGCCTCCCAGGCAGCCTATAAGTGGCCTGCATGAATTGGCATCCACTAGCTGGGAAGCACAATTAGCTAAAATGGTCAGTCTCAAGTCATGATGTATTTTAAATCACCATTTACTAGAATGTTTAATGTGTATTTGTTTTGTTTTGTTATTTTATTTAGGCCTGACATTAAACCTATACCTATTTCTCGTACCAATAACCATTGTCCTTGCGATAGTTGTGAAATTCAGTTACGTCTCTAGTTTGAACAATCAACCGCCTCAGTATAATGAGCCGATTCGGCTCTCTGTAACCTCTAGCAAAAATATAGTTACGTGCTGAAAAATAACGCCTGAATTTTTTATGATCGTCATAACTTATCCCTCGGTACGTAAAGCCTTGTCAAGCAAATAAGAATTGTTCTAGAACCTTTTATTAGCTGCTTCCCCTCTCCCTTGAGTTAATGATTTGATTGGCGTCATCCATGTGCCGCTTGACAGCCGTTTCAAGGACTGATGGTGGTAGGTCGGCCGATGCAACCACCACGAGGTCGGGAATCTCCGAAACTAACATATTCAACATATTCAAGCGACCAGCCTAAGTTCTTCAGCCGTACCACATCATTTGATGAATGCGTTTAGGACGTATTCTGAGTCTCGAGCATGGATGACCATCTCGGTAAGTGCATCATATCTGATACAACTATCTCACGTCGATCGAAAACTAGCCTCAATTTTTGGCAGCAGTACAGATACGGTAAGCTCGCGCGTTTTCTTGAAAACCTCACGTGGCATTCTCAAACCTGCCAGTGATGTTCTTAGTATTCTTCTCACCTTAACTGCATCAACTGTGTAGCTATATAATTTCCAATTTTGGCTGGTATCCTAAGAAAAGAGCTATCACTATTCTCAGATTCTCTCTATTATTTCTCAAATCTTAGGGTAAAGCATGATTTAAGTTGCGAACTAACGCGAGTAAGATGGTGGGAAGACAGTACATAATGTACATATTCAATTTACATACGCTATCGATTGGTAAGCTTTCGCTAGGCACGGACCGCACTTAGGCAGACCAATTCACTTCTCAGCCAACGTTAATCGTGTATTGGAATCACTCTGCGACGATCGCATCCTCACCATAGCAGATTTCTTGAATACAATTGTGACGTACAACAGTCTGTGTATTGTCTATCATTCCAGTGAAGAATACTATTCCGGTTACAGATCCAGTCCACGTTTCTCGCCACTTATGCTATCTTAATATTGACTGTGTTACAAGGTTCTAAACAAATCGTAGGAACTCTGGCGGAGACCTGTTAAGTGATGTTGAGCCATATTATATAGCAGCTTCAATCAAGGGGGAGGGGGGAAAGCTAATATATAGTTGAAGACATCAGGCGCAGAAAAATATATAAGGACCACCCGTATGGCAGAAACTCTCTGGTAGAGATTTAAAATTTTGCAGAATTATTAATACCAGATGATTTCTAGTTAATTTAATTATTCCGGCCGTAAATTCCATAGCATATTTGCCTTCGATAGTAACAGCGTCGAGCACTGCATGCCATAACTACACACAGTATAAAAGAAAAGGCCGTTACCATGAAGAATCTTTCCCCAGGATGCTTTGCGGTTCGATCATCCTAACGTATTTTTTTGTTCATGCTACATGTTAAAATAAACCCCCACACAGATCCTAGAAGACAGGCAGGATCGGAGCACTAAGGTCGTTTGCTACACAACATAGATCTTAGCCTTCTGGGTGGAACCTTACTCCGCGATGTTAATTTTCTACCCGAAGAGTCAAAAAAGCTAATGCGAAAAAGAAACCCGTTGTTTGAAGCTCAATGTAGGAAACAAATTACAAGTGATTATAGGTTAGAACATCATATAGAGGCCGCCAGATATCGTCATTTAGCGAAAAACAGCTCGGTTATAGAAGGAGAGGCGAGGGGATTCACATATTAGTGAACTGAGTTTTACCGACGGTGAACTGCACAAAACCGACGGTAAAAGTGGAAGCACGAGCAGTCCACGCAATTGAGGACTTTGTAGTAACTAGCCATAATCCAGCAGCTCACCCTATTAAGATTATTAATGAGAATAGCTTACACAAGCCTGAAGAAAGGGAGGGGTGTATGATTTAGGAATAATGCGCGGAGTAGAGTAGAGACAACCAATCGTAAGAGATAAGGAAAAACGCACAATGCAGAAAACTAGTACGAACTGACGAGTAAGAGATGCAAATGATACTATTTATAAATATAATTGCTATATTTAGAGTAGCCTAAGCATAACTTGCGGCGCTTTAAGCACTAAGCATATAAGTATTGCTCTTTACAAAAGATTGCTTACGCGAGAGCCCTTGATCATGACCCCTCACTTCATAGTCGTGTAATGAACCACGGAGACTCGGATAGTCTGGGAAAGAACGGCATCTATTTCTTTATTTTCCATCCTTTGAGAAAAATGTAATGATTATTCATGTTTGATCATAAGTTCGCCGTTTGTGGTATATGTATATATGGTAGGCGGAGGTGATATGTGAGAAGATATATGAGAATCCCTACTTTGCTTTAAAATGTATTATTTCTAACTATTTCAAAAGGAAGATACATATGTGCTATACAAATAGTTATTCTCAGTTAGTAAGAAGGCACTCTTTTTATTTAACAACCCGATGACATGTCAAGCTACTGGTGTTGTGGTGTTGGACAGTCTCTGTCAAGCAAGAAAATTTACCCTCTCCTAAATACTCAAGTTGTAGTTGCTCATGATAGTCGAAGGGTAATTTTATATATTGCCGTAAGGTTTAGATCATCCTAGCTATGCAAAGCTCCGTCTAGAACTTGACTGATAATATTTTACCGTGAACAACTGGTCTGCTAGCGGCATGCATGCGACTAGCGCACGCGATACTGGGGTAAACCACACACGTTTCCGGACATCCCCAGCCCAAAGTTCGCAATGTCTTACTATATTTGTATCTTATACGCTGCTCTTGTTTTTAGATACTGCAAAAGCCCCGATTCTGCTGAGCCTCTCGTGATTCCTTATCTTTTTCTTTGCGTGATCTCGTAGAAGTTGCTGATTACTGTAAGTGGGAAGATCAATCCGGCATGAATTACGCCCACTTTTCCTTGCACGTTTCCTCCCTTACTTCGCCCATCGCAATCAAAAGTGGATATTTCACACGTTGAGATGGCAAATCCAATCGGAAAGTCTCGTATACGCAATGCTACCTCGTATTTCGATCGGCATTGTGTCACTAGAATTCTACCAGAAGATCCGCTAATTGTGCCACCAGATGCATCTAGTTTCCCGCTTATACATACTATATATAAGTGAGAGCGACAGAAAATTCATCTCATCCGGGCGCTCATTTGTTAAGCCACAATAAATTGCATTGGCTTGATTATATCTCAGCTCTAATTGATTGGATGCTCCTGAGTCTTCGATTGGCCTAGGACAATGAAGGTCAAGGCCGCCTTTAGCCTGCTGGCCATATCTGGTAGAGCGACGTCGCTCTCGACTGTACAACCAACACAAAGTGCCAATACCACTGTGATTCCCAATGCATACATTATTGAGTTTCAACCAGACTTCCACCCCTCTTTGCACCCTCTACAACGCTTTGCCCAAACTCCTATCGGCATTAAAGCAGGCTACCAAATCCGCCATGAGTACAACTCCTCTGATCTATTCCTGGGAGTCTCAGTCTCCTTTGAAACAAACGTCGACCTTGATTCTGTCAGAAAAGCCAATGGGGTGAAGAATGCCTGGCATGTGGCCCTTGTTCCTCGACCCCAGCCGTACTTTACAAACGGTAGCCCCAAAGTCCAATCGGCCAGTGTTAGTGGCAATACGACCTTGCCCAATCTACGAGGTGTTAGCGGCGTGAACCAGCCCCTAGTTTCTACCAATGTCCAGAAGCTTCACGATCAGGGCATTAGAGGCAAAGGAGTCCAGATCGCCATTATTGATTCCGGTGTCGATTATCGACACCCCGCACTTGGCGGAGGCTTCGGCCCTGGCCACAAAATCGCTCTAGGTTGGGATTTTGTGGGCGATAATTACACCGGCTTCAATACTCCTATGCCTGATCCCGATCCACTGGCAACATGTGCTAGTGGTGGACATGGAACTCACACGGCCGGTAAGTACTGGCGATAAGCAATGCACTTCGGGATTGTATGGACAACAGCTAACACTAGGATAGGTATTTTGGCCATGGAAGATCCTGACAATGAAGGCTTCGGTCTTGTTGGAGCGGCTCCTGATGCGACAATAGCAGCTTATAGAGTATTTGGATGTGACGTTGGCGACGCGACCAATGATATTCTTATAGGTGCAATGCTTCGCGCCGCTCAAGACGGTGCGGACGTAATATCCATGTCTATTGGAATAATCGGCGACATATGGGAAGCTATCAACCCTTTTGACGCAGTGGTAACTCAACTCGCACAGAAGGGGGTAGCAACTGTGGCGGCTGTTGGCAACTTTGGCCCTGCAATATACACTGCATCGATTCCAGGTATCTCCCAAGATGGGCTAAGTGTGGGCTCCATGGAGAATGAGGTATACCCAACTCATTACACAGCCTATGATGAAAAGCAAAGGTCGCTAGATTATATATCGGTACTCCCTTATCCGGCAAAGGGCCAACAAGACATCTTCTTGCTTGGAACTGGGCTTGGAATACCAATCAATGATACTGTCGCAAGTGGTTGCTACCAGCCAGCTTGGGATGCAGCTGCTAATGCATCTGTTGATTGGAATACAACTCTATTGTTGGTGTCTTACACAAACAATTGTGGCAATAGTTGGTTTTCGGCTCAGGATTTGGGCGCCTCGACTATTATGGCTTATCTCACAAGCGAAGATCAGCTCATTGTGCTAGATGAGCCAGGAACCACCCCAGAAATCTTATGGTTGACCTACAATAGCTCAAAGGCAATTGTGCAAAATATTAAAGATTTGTCACCTAACGAGACGTATAGCCTGAAATTTGATGGTTCAACAGCTGCGCAATCTCAGCAGCTCATTGCCGACCCACAAGGAAGGTTCATGGATTCATTTACGAGCCTTGGTCCTACTATTGAGTTGACATTACATCCTAAGGTTGCTTCGCCCGGAGGCACAATTCTATCAACATGGCCGCTGGATGTGGGTGCTTATGCAGTTATATCTGGAACGTCGATGGCAACGCCGCTCGCAGCTGCGAGTTATGCGCTTCTCAAGAGTCAATTCCCTCATCTCACTGTTGCGCAACTCTTTGATCGTCTCAAGACTACTGCTTCTCCACTCCCAGAATACAATTCCACGATACCATTCACATCCACGATTCGCCAAGGTGCTGGATTGCTGGATGTTTATGCCGCTGTCAAGGCGGATTCCACTATAACTCCTTCGGAGTTTAGCTTGAGGGACTCTGCGAATCCACCACCGCAAAACATAACCATAAAGAATGACTCAGATCTACCAAATCACTACATAATTAGCCATGATCCCGCCGCGTTGCTTCGAGCCCATGAAAATTATCTGGCCGGCGAACCAAATTTCGACTCGAATAGCGCTTATACTCCGCATTCTGTCCCTGCGTCTGCTCAATTCTCGACGACCAAGCTGACTCTCCAGCCCGGCGAATCGGCCACCATTTCAGTGCGCATTACACCTCAACCGGACAACTATCCGTACTCGACGCCGGTCTATAGCGGGTTTGTAAAGATTGCCAGCGCTAGCTATGTATACTCGATTCCCTACATGGGCTTGCCGTACAGCAGGGACGCTGTTGGTCCGATAGCACAGAATGTCACAACAACAATACCTTATGCTACTCCACAGGTCTTGTCTATTCCAGGCAATCAGCAATCTGTTTTCGCAGCTCAGGCAACTACACCGAATATCGATACATATTATTGGAAAGCAAATGCTTCGGAGTCTATTGTACCGTTCTTGAGGATAGATGTCCTCTTGCCGTCGAAACACATCCTCTACGAACTCGTTCCCGCTAATACATCCTTTATCCCGACCATCTATGGGTTTGATCCTTCCGTCAAGATTGACTACCAAGACACACATCAGCCCATCTTGCCTGGCTTCCTTGGCGTGCCAACTTATGGCACAATACGCGATTTGAATCTGACTAATAATGCATCCCCATCCACTGGCTTCTTTTATATGTTTGATTCGCCGACATTATCGAACAACGGCGTAGCCTACAACATCACGTCTGGAGATTATCGACCCCTTGCTCGCGCGTTGAAGTGGAATGGCAATGAGACTAATCCTGATGACTATGAGTCATATCTTGGACCAGTAATAAGGGCAAATATTCCAGCAGATGTATTCCCTAGCCGCTAAAGCTGAGATCAAGACGACGGTTTAAGACAATTTATGAAGGTTTGCTGTTTCATTTTACTATGAAATGAGGTGATACAATTAAATGTAATTAAAGAAGCCAAATAGAGCATCATGGGCATGATTAGATGCGCCCATTGTTATTGTAACGTCCTCAGAATGCTTATAAGAAGTAAAATGAGTTAATAGGAGATAGTGTGGATCTGAATAACATAATTAGTAGAGCTACGTAGCATTTTCTCCCTTTACTATCTTCCTTAATACGTACATATTCGTCTTCACATGAAATGCCTTTCTCATAGGTCTGCGTGATAAACCCCATGAAACCCATAGCCCATGACGATGGGCATATGAGCCTGACCAATCTCTTCCATATTGATCGCATTGATCATTACCAGGGAGCTCTTTTCCTCTGCCGAATCCATCGCCACTGTTAATAACACGCCATCATCTTCTGCGGTGGCTCCTGGTCGGGACACAAAGATGGGTTCCGATGGCAAATGGTTTGTTTCAGGTGACCAGATTTTCCATGTCTGGGTCTCTGCATCAGTCTTGACGATCGAACCAGCGAAGTAACCTATCTTCTCAACGTGAATGTTCTATGTATAGCGGAAGGGCTTGCTGGATGAAATGCACCAACTCATCACTTCCGTTGCGGCTACAGTATGTAACGGAGGCATCAGCGATCTAGAAAAGGTGATAGCCATTAAAGCCGTCAAACCAATGCTCTACAATGTAGTTTCCGACATCCCAAGTTTCTGCCTCCGCAATAGAGGGATCCAGTCAAACAGCGTGGGATAGATCCAATGATAAGCAACTGCGTCGGTGTTTGGATCTCACGGTATAGATGCAGTGCCTTTTTTAAATAAAACTGATGAAGTACAATGTCTACACTGATTTAGCCCAACTCTTTGGCCTGGTTTTATATGCAACTTATACTTGCAATTCTTCAGCACTGGTATTAGTCAGTAAAATCGTGGAGTGTTGCTATATGGCTGCGGTTTCCAAGGAATAAAGGGACGCTTTTGCAGTTGAAATCGACCATCTCCTAGATACTTTCTTGAACGAACGAATGAGTGTATCTGAGAGCTCAAAATTGCCGCCGCTAAGCTCGAGACATTCAAGCAGCACTTTAAGCGTTATTATACGATACTGCGACCCAAAGTGGCGAATTGGGTGAGAAAGAAGGACAGAGCAGCATCTTTTTGTTCGGCGTTGGTGGTGGAATGATGATCGGTTGAGCTGAAGTACGAGAGGCCAGTGCTCGCCGCTGACTCTTAGAATCTCTCTCGTCGATACTTCTGACAACGATGACGAATCTCACTCGCGGCGCCCTTTTGCCATAGCCTTCGAATTCACGGCCAAGGCGTCTGCAGTGTTGACATCCTGGCCGACCCTCGTCACAGTTGACCTTTCGCCTCTTGCAGATGCTACAGCCTATAGATCTCAGCGGTTGTGTATACGGCCATAAGTTTGCTTGAGAATGTAAGTCGGTAGGTTACATTGAATCCATTCCAACCCCCTCGCTTGGGTGATGGTTACATTTAATTTGAATGACAAAACAATACAGGCCTTTCACACTTCCAAATTACACACAATGATAGTAGTGTGGTACTCTGGTTAGGTTGCATAGGTTAATGAATGTTTCTTGTCTCGATAAATGTATTTAAACCACTCCGTCTGAGCATTTACGTGTTCTTCACTTAATCCCTATAAATAATTCTAATAAAAACTACATATAAACATTGACGATAATATTTATCCAGGTACATGCATGTTACGCGGGGTTAGACACGTGTTTTGACTCACTCTGAAGTCGCACCAATAACCGCCATATATATATCTCCCGTCCGCGGTCAACCCCAGATCTTTATTTTCTTCACTTTGCATCGCACGAACTGAAGTTTGAGTTTTCACTAGCCCAGCACCACCTCTAGGTAAGCGCCCTATTGTGATCAGATTTGGCATTGATGACAACCCGCCATCTAACGGACGCTGGGTTCGAGGCAGGGCGAACATCCATACAAACTATAACCGCCAATTCATGAGGAAGTCGCGTTGCTTTTGCTAATAACTGTCAAAATACCACCATGATGGACGAAACCGATAAATCATCCACTACCTTCACGCAATTTACACCGGAAACATCTCAACCAACCATTTTGGGCGAGGTCTGGGACGGTCGACGCTTTGCAGTGCCTTGGCCAGGCAATAAATACAATATTTTCATAGACGGTACGAACCGGGCAATTTGCTCAAATCCATCGGGCCATCTTTACGTTTTTGACTTCAACAAAGACAAATTCCAGCAACACACGTGGCTATGCGTCGAAAAGAACGGGTATTTTGGCTTTGTCAATCCTCAAACGGGCAGATTTATGGGTCATAACAATTCTGACCAAATGCACTCGGCAACATTTCAACATGAAGCTTGGGAGCTCATGACAGTAAGGAAGCATCCTGAAGGAGGCTATGAGTTGCTGATGCCACATTGGTGGCATACTCTCAAGAAAGTGTGCGTCGTAGAAGGCTCGGATACGGTGGTGTTGCGACAGCATATAACGACTGTTTGGCAGTTTGTCAAGGTAGATTAGTCATTGCCTTCAACACAACATTTGACTATGTGGCTCATTCGAAGACTCTTCCAAGAATCCCATTTCTATCACACAACGTACATGAGATTCTCTTTGCTCCATCCTATAACCGTGTTATATGCAAAAGAGATACTAGAGCCTGAATAAAAAGATGTTAACAAACAAACATGTTTATGATGAGGCCAGGATTTGTTTTATGATCTCTTATAAACCGTATTGCTGATGAGGTAATATCTGAGAGAGTCGCCATATGACTCGCCAACTTTACTACACAGCTGAGCTTCTGTCGTTCTTATCACCTGGTCTGAGTGCGGTATATCCCTATACACCAAGCTGCCAAAAGTATGATATCAATACTACCGTGCTTTAAAAAAGCAGAAAGTGACGGACTGGAGAGTTATCGGGCTTTCCCAGGCAAGTGCAAGTACGATAAACACCCTTAATAACGAATCCATCTGCTGCAGAACTCTCACGACTGATCATATTCAACTCAATAGTCACAACCCTTCTTAGATCTACTCCAAATTTATTCACGTACTATATTAATCTCTTCCCATCCATTGTCTAAATCTACACTATCTGCAGGCAGTAGTTCGCATAAAAGCCGCATAGTTCGCTAGAGTTTAGACTCGACGTGTTTAAGTTAGTATAGAAGGGATTCACTTTCTCACTTCCATTAGTTAGCATAAGCAACTTGGGACAGGCGAAATCTAAGTAGCTCATTTTGGAATGAATTGGACCGAAGGACACTAGCAAAGGCGGAGTAGAAAGGAAGTATACTAGTAATTAAAATACTGCCCGACAACCCACTCGTATAAAAGTATGGCGGGTATATGAAAAGGGAAAATGAGATATTTAATAGCATCTATTCTAATAAAACCAAAGTATTACTATATTTGGTATGCGTACTATTTACGAGTCATCCCATCAGAAGCGGCGTTTTCATGCTTTGCAGAGCCATTTTACGCCCTCATGGGGGAATATTATGGCTCTGGATAGACAACCCATTGACTTTTATGGTTCTCTCTACTGCATTTGTCGCTGCCATCTTCAAAACCAAATGTATAGATCTCTTATTGAAGTGAGAGCAAACGGAGAAAATATCACTGGTGTAAACAATTGGGGACAAAACTTTCGGAACTGGCGGTGTATTATAAACACAATGTGTGTGTAAATAGATAATCATATAGGCCTATTAATTACTCTAAGGAGCGACTAAATAACAATTGGGTCAAGCGCTTCCTCCGTATGGTTCCAATAACCCAGCATTGCTCCGTAAGCACCAATATATTATTACGTGGGCACATGTCTTCTGGTATTTAAATCGTAGCAAATTAAAAGATCGAATAAATCGACCCTCAGTCTAAGATCCCTTTCAAGCCCTCAGCTTTGAAAAGATTAAGTTTAAGTGCAGGAGATTGTGAAGCCGTGCTCCCAGTCCACAGGTTGCTTAGCGAATCTCTCAAAGTCCTTCGCTGGGTCGAAGATGTTGGCGACCTGCTTAACTCCATTCCTCACCACGGTGCATTCGGCGTGTTGGAAGTTGGCAACGAAGAAAATGCTGGTAACAAAGAGGGTGCCGTCTTTGAACAAATTGGTGTGTCCGAAAGCCTGTCCAATGTCTACAGGAGTTCCATCGAGGGGAATGGCGGCGTTGCCATTTGCTCCAGAGACATCGTTTGAAAGTTGTACTGTAACCTTGCCTGCGTTCCGAGAGGACGGGGCTGCGGAAACAGCAAGAGCAAGGAGGGAGAGAGAGAAAGCGATGGCAGAACGCATTCTGGTAAATTTGTAAGTTTAAATTGATGTTGTGATTAAAGTATTGTTGTTAGTCGTGTTATTGGTGTTATGAGTGTTGTAGAATGCTAGTTGGTGTTCGAAAGTGAGATGAAAAGTTGTTTTTATAACTAACTGATGGCATCTTCTCTTTCAGGGCTAACATCATATTTACTAAATATAAATTGACTTTGCACTTCTTTGCAGCTTCAAAGAGTAAACTAGCAATAGACTTCGCTTGACACCGGATAGTAGTCGATCCGCTTATAAAGAAGATAAGCTGACTGGGTTTTAATGTTTTAATCTAACAGCCTTAGCCTCAAGCCAGCTGTGGCTTTGTCCGCGATACTTTTTTTCTCAGCTCACATACGTCATATTTCTAGACCCTGCTTATTTTTAGCCGGCGCAAGTGGAATGTAACCTAATTGAGGTGAACTAAAATATTAAGGCAGAGTATATAAGTAGAAATCGTGGAGAGACAATGAAGTGGAACAGTACGCTATGCCCGGATAGCGGATAACCGGACCTGCCACCTGCTTAGCAACTTGCCCTACTATACTAGTCTAAGCCAAAAATAAATTACAAACATACTATAATAACGTGTTTTCTAATGGACAATTAAAGCTTTTATTATGATGTCGCTGCCATCTCGGGCAAAAGTGGACTCCCGCAATCGCTCGTGAACTAATCAAAGTTATATATAAACTGCCACAATATCTTATGCTTTATTAGTGAAACTTTGCATCTATGACACTTCTCTCCATGTTGCAATTCGTCCCAAGGATAGCGAGAATAAAGGTGACATCACCAGCCTCCTTCAGGAGGCTTTTCCTTTCTAAGTATATCAAGCTGAGCTCGAAATGAAGGATTGATGGGACGAGATACTCTTTATTTGCTCTCATCGTGGCGTCTTAAATCTGGTAAAATGTTATCCTTAACGCACCTACGAACCTGTACGGCGTCGTGATGCAGGCTACTGGACTCACCTTGCATGAGCTATGCGGGTGTGTGGCAAATAGCATACATCGTGAAAAAGCTCAAGAACATGGCGCAGGTTGTTTCCCCGCCGGCCATAAGATTGACCACCACGTCATAAGAGGCGTCTATACGGAGGCCGCCGCACTTGATATATGATAATATCATTGAGTTAAGGACGTATTTATTTTATTAGGTAAATTATTCATTAAACTTGATCATGATGATGTTATACCCATAGCGCTTAAAGTTATACTTTTGTAGCAATAATCACAACTGGCGTTCAAATTTACACTTCTATCTTTTCAGCAATCACATAAACTATCCTACCATGTTAAAGCCTTGGTGCTAGTCTCACACAAGTAGTAGACAAAGTCCATGTAGGAATAGTATACGTTGCAAGTATCGGAAATCGTTGCTAAAACAGAAGGTACAAGCCGATCCTCATACTTCGACGAGTCCAATTGCCTATGCTACCCAGCAAGAATCTCTCCCTCTATGAAGGTATGAGGTCCAATGCAATACAATATTAGTTGGCATCTGTGGGAGTAGATATATACTCCGTGTTATTATATATCTCAAAGCAGGAACTTGCAACGCTTTGTTTAGACTTGTATATTGGCAAGGCATTTATATTTTATCCCGTCATGCGTTCTTAGTTGCGACTCATACGGGGTAGTAATTAGCTAAATTCTTTGTAACTTTCCCGCTCCTTATATGCAATGCAGTGATAATACGTTTTACAAACGAAATGCACACAGTGTAGGCCTAGTACAGACAACTATATTTTTTCTAATTATATAATTATAGTGCGTTGTTGCAGTAGATCGCTCAGTCAAGTTGGTCTTTCATCTGAGCTCAATCTCTGTAGATAACCTTTATCAAACTCTATGATCTTGCTTAATTGGCTACCTAATCATAGCCAAATTCGATAACTTGAGTCTAACAAGAAAACCTTGACCTAACTGAATAATGTAGATCTGATTAGTATGTTAGATGGCCCAAGTCCAATAAGATGGTCTTGGTATATTATTACATTATTTAAAGCTATCTTTGAAACGGCTCATTTCTAGTTAGACTAAGGTCATTCAACTTAGCCATGGCCTTTCAATTTGCATATAATCTAGCTGCATGTATTGTGAGCAATATTCCTCCTTTATATCACAGTGCTAATAAACTCAATACCTCCAAGTTGTATAGTGGCAGACACACCACCATGATCTAAGAAAATGCATATGAACGTGCCGTCTGAAGATCGGCGACTGGCTGAGGTAGAGCTGGGCAATCAGCATGGAGTTTCACGAGTCCGCATATGCCGCTCAAAGCGACGTGAATAGCCATGCAAGGAGCGCTGCTGCGGACGCCTTTACCCAAATCGACGCCACTCGCTACACCAACATTCACCCAGACTCATATTTCCATATTTAACTCCCATTTGCATCGCCGGCAGAGTGTTGGCATGTAAGGGGTGTTGGACAGTAACATCGATATAATTTTTTTTGTGCACGCTCGTCCGTAGTTAAAGTCTATTATTATACTCCTAGCGTCTTGCCAGCCTCGCGTCTTGGCACAACGGGAATGTATCAGGTAGTTACATCCACCTATATTTAGTGTATCTCTATTTTCTATGCCCTTCAGGGTCAAACACGTGCCCACTGCTGGTTCTGTTTTTCGAACGCATCGAATATTTGATAAGGGCGACAGAATAATCAATCTGTTACCTATGCTACGGCAACAGACCATTTCAGTTGTATATGGCTGCATATCTGTAATGTGCCCGGCATAAACCTTCACCCGAAGAGCAGGTACGAAACAAGAAATGAATGCGTACTCTCTAGATCTGAAAATATTGTGAACTTGAATGTGCTTCATCCTAAAATGGGAACGCGGTATACTGTTATTCATCATTCATTACTTCTCAGTGTAAACTTGAGCAGAAGCATAAGTACAAGATGTTGGGACGCAGGCATTGAAAGATGTAGATACGGACTCTATATGTTCATGATACATCTGTTTCAAAGCACAACCATATCCAACTGAACCATGACATATGAAGACATATATCTAAAACCCATATGCGCTTCTGGCTCATTTGAAGGATTGCCGCAAATTAGTATTCCGCCCAAACTGCTTTCCGGAATTACGAGATCCCGAAACACTTGCATTTTGCACCTGCTCTTTTGATTTCTTCTTATTTTCTTCTTCTAACTCCGCTTTCCCAACTTTCTGAACCGAAGTTATTGTGTATTCTTTCCTGTCTGAATCAAAAGACTTTATAGTCCACGGTATCTCCTTGTACTGTAGCGTTTTACCATAATTGGACTCCGGACCCTTATAATAATTAGAAATGCTTTAAAAACCAAGATCACTACACTTACAACAGGATCTAACTGTATAATTTTCTCAACATCATCTTGCTTAACTTTCTCAACCAAAAATATAGTGTATTTATCTGTGACCGGATCAAAAGAGGCTACAGTGTATTGAACCTTCTTATAGAAAACCTTTTTACCAGAATTGAACTCCGGAGGCTTATTAAAATTAGAAATACCTCACAAAACCAAGGTCACTGCACTTACAGCAACAGCTCGTGGTATAGTAGCCCTAAAAGAAAAGATTAGGATGACATTCAACTTGTATTAGGGATCAACCTTCATGTGAGAGATTATACATCAACAGTCTTTTCAAGTTATTGGACGTGTCAAAATGAGGCGAAAATAAAAATAAGAAAAACTAGAGAAGGTAAACCGACCAAACGCAGCGACCGAGATAAACGTGCATTTATATTATTCAAGCTGCTACAGGTGACGTGTCAGGCGCCAATGTTTAGGCCCACTCACCCTTTTGACCATGTATGTACTGAAGCTCTTACACAGTTTGCTTTGCATCCAACGGAAATGTTGTGCCCCCACCCACTTCCTTGTACGTTGTTTCGATCCGGGTCCTACAGGAAGAGCGATAGGAGATCAAGTGGGGCTAGAAGCGTCTTTGTTGCTAGACAGCAGCTGAGTGCCATGAATTGACTATATTTACCTCTACCCTTCCTCTTTTCTCTGAAAGAAAATCTTATTCATTCATATTTTCTTTCTTTGCGGCAACAAGATGCTAGAGGTAATTGTGTCAGAGCTGCTTGCATACATACATTACCCCATGTCCAAATCCTCAAAGGCATGCCCAGCACCCAACAATTTCTCAAAGCCATATCAACGTGTGGAGAGCCAGTCCTGCATTTATCACTAAGACCATCAACGAGGCTTTCATCTGGAGGTACTTCTAAAAATGAACGAGGAATCTTTACCCCTCAACCCAATCACAATGACTGAGAACATAGCACCCCCGATATCGACAACATCCTTGCAATCATATAATTACCTTGAAACATCATCCGGATTGGATAATGACCTTGAAGTGCTATCCTCTAAGTCAGATAAAAGAATTAACTGGCGAGAAAGGATCGAAAAGGAGAATGAGGGTGTCGTTTATGGTACAGATGAGCCTTGATTCTGAACACATGCACTTGATACACCGTGGAGTACACTACTAACTAGCACGCTCTAGTCAATGATTTCCCACAGGGATATCCTCGTTATTCCGCACTACTTAACTCCGACAAGTCTTTTCAGGTCTGGCGCCGGTTTTCGACCTTGCGTACGCGCCTGCTTCTCCTTAAGCAGGATGAACTCTCACGGCTAGAGGAGCAGCTAGAGAATATAGATGCTGAAGACGAGGAATTATTTCCTATATTTCTTGGAAACAATCGCGAAGACACGAATCAAGACAGAAAAGAGATCCTTAAGAAGATCGATATTGCCTTGAATGACTATGGTATTATCAATCGCCATTTCATGAAAAAGCTACAAAATTATTAACAACGATAAAGACTCTTTTTTGAAAAGACAGTATCGAACTTTCAATCTCGAGTCTTCTCGAGATCGAGCTATTTCAAGTCTCAGGAACTGGCACGACAATAATAAGTCATTGGCATCAGAAGAAATAAAATATCTAAATCGCAGAGATCTTTTCACACTTTTAGGGAACGGTAGTTGGTCAGACAGGCTAATAGATTTGATCAACGGTTACTTCAACACCACGAAAAAACCCAGAAGGGAAAGATCGGCGAATATTATGGAGGAGCGGATGAAGCAAATGATACGTGTACTCCAAGCGGCTCTTATGGCAGTGCTTCTTTTTCCTCCCGTTATTATTTGTAACTTCGTGAGTAACTTAACGTACAGAATGATCATTATTGTTGGCACTACGGCTATTTTTATTGCCATTTTGTCGTTGATCGCCCGAACAAGGATGAAATCCTTTGACTTGGTTATAGCTGGAACAACGTATGTTACTCCCCACTACCCTGCTTTCAGGTCACGGAAGTGAATGATAGAGTTAATTACTGACTGGTATAAATCACGATACTGGGCGTGTAGATATGCCACTGTGCTTGTCGTATTTATTTCAGGCACAAATGGCATTAACAATTAAAGACCAGCCCCTACTGAACTGGCTTTCCCCTTCTCTCTCTTTTTTTTTTTTTTTTTTTGTTTTGTTGTTGTTGTTGTTGTTGTTGTTGTTGTTGTTGTTGTTGTTGTTGTTGGAGGAGGAGGAGGAATACATGATTTAGCGGTTGCAGATCAGCATTCGTACCATGTGTGCAAGTTTGCAAGTTACTCTATTTATATGTACGCTTGTATAATATACAATCCTATATTAGTTGGTTTTACCTGGTACTTTTCAATAGTAGTCATGGACATCGCTTCACAATTATTCATGAAATATTTGTCATCATTCTCTATATATCGTCTCAGGAAGAAAGTACTAAATAGCCACATTATTATCGTGTACGTGGGTTCTCGTACGATTCGTCTAGCCTTTAAATTACGTGTCTACCCCTTGGCAAACCAAGAAAATATATTTCAAATCTACTATAATGATATCCGGGTAAATACAGTTCTTGAGTAACACCCTTGATACAATGAAAAGGGCTGGCCAGCCAATGGTAATGGCCCACGTTAGTGAATTGTCGCCCCTTTCTTTCATGTCGGACATTGGGGATTGTGATACATTACAAGCATACCTGCATGCAACTATCGAATGTGCCCAGGCTGTAGTCTTACATTAAAGCGCACTACCTTTGTTGAACTACGCGAAATACATGTACAATGCAAGGAAGAATGGGGTCCGAAAATGCAGAGGAACCCACCAGAATGCTAGATACATATGAGCTTCGAGGTAAATATGCCACGTCAGCAGCAGCCTGAAATGATACCTACTCACAGCATCTATAGCGTCGGGCTGCTACTACAAGGTAGCATCACAGCCTCGTTAAGGTAAGCTCGACCATGTACAGATACCTAATAAACATCCGAGAACATTATAGAAGCCTAGAGAAATATTTGATACCGAGTCTAACTAGAGTATATGTGTCTGAGATTCTCTTGCAAAAACACTTGCCTTTTCTCGCTTCCTCCCCTATCCAACGGATGTCCAAGCCGCTATCCTGGTCTGGAATCCCCCTTGCAAAAATGGTTATTCTATCGGCATCTCCGTCCAATTGATGATCGGCTCGGTGTTGAATTGGTGTGTAGCCATTGATAGAGGATTTAATCTGTCGGAGGCTGGTAACAATGTTGGGCTGCTCACTCCGTATTTACGGCTGAAATCCCCTTGCATACTGTCTCACCACGCCTTGCGACATTCTACCCAATCGATTTTCGGCTCGCCGTTCAGTCGGTGGCTGGATTAAATTGATTCCAAAAATACGGTCTGTTGTAATCTAAATACGTGTTAATATATCATATTTGCTTCTATCATATTACACTAGCAGCCATGTAATAACTCATCATTAACTTCAGTTTGAGGCATCTTGCATATTTACTACATACACTGTGTCACGTTATAATGATTGGAAAAGCTAGACTGAGAAAAAATCCCTTATATGCCAATTTACCGACACCATAGTGTGTTTAGTTGCCGGCACCTTCGCATATCTATCCCTATAAGATTATTACCACACGCATGAAGGATGATGAAAGAGATTCTGCCAGCAGGCAAGGCTTTTATGAGCTATTGAGAAGTTAAACTTCGTGTTTAAACTCCTTGAGAGTCTAACTGAAAGAATATATTCAGCTCCAGGACTTTAAATTGAGCTCATATAAGGCATTAGAGGTACATTGAAGAAAACAGAATTAAGTCAATTTTTAGAGACGTTTCAAAGGTAAATTAAAAAATTTCAGCTAAATATAGCCAATAATGTTAGATATATAAAAACACTTACATAATTATTCATTAATTTATGACTCTTAAGGGCAGAAATTTATATATAATATCCATTGGACCATGGCATTATTATTGACTTCTTTATAATAATACAGCTCCATTGTCAAAGCTTTACTCGTGGCCTATGACCTGGAGTGGAATATCTTGGCTGCTATTGCAGGGTGTGCAGTGGTTAGAAACGACGCATTTTAGGTCGAGAGTTTAATGTAGTGCTGTACTTTCAAGGTCTGCTTCAAAGACCAAGCGAGTATCGCCGTTCCAGTGCTGCGTCCTACGTATGATAGCAGCCGCGACGATATGATCGTCACCACTGCAATACACATTCCCCAAAAGCTCGAGGCAAAGGGTCGGTGGAAATTGTTAATGATTGCTGCTACAGAAACAGTCGCTCATCGTCGTGACATTATGTAAAATATGCGTGTTGCTGGGAATGAAGCATATGGGGCATACAAATTCGCGTTTCAGGAAGAGGGAGTGGGTGTGGATGATAAATTTCTATATGTGTATTGTAATGCAACCGAACATTTTATAATTCCCATTTCTATTATCAAGACAAAGATTTATGCATTGCCAGAGGCACAGATTATACTACAAAACATAAGGCTTCACCTATTCTCCCCATCCAGAGCCTGGTATCCCGATTGATGATTCCGCATCATGCCGGTGTTAGAGTGGTAAGTATGGTCCAAATCATGACCAAAGTCAGAAGTGCATGATGGTTCATTGAGTTTGGTAACCATGTAGAAAGCAAGAATTATCCCCTCAACTGTCTCTTTAGGATTCAACATGGCTAAAAATGCGCGCACACCAAGGAAACCTCCTTGGTAAGATCTTGGAATGTCTGCATGACCACTTAAATCCTCCATATCAGCAACACGGCCGAGTAAGTATGGCTGCACGGAATAGGCCCATGCTAAGAATACGGAGATGGGCACCATCTCAATACAACTAAGTAACGCAGGCAATCCAATGTGTAGGTCGGCATATGTAAGCTTCGACGTAGGATTGAGGCTGCTAGTATTGCCCAAGATTAAGAAAATTATCTGAGCGAGATACACGTTAGTCTCTACATCTGAGTTTTCTGTGAGTAGTATATAGGATAAATAATATTCTTACACTCTGCACGAAGCTAAGAAACACTATAAGCTTGAACGCAACTAGCTTTACCATAGGTTTATGAACTGCAAGTTCAGAATTTAATGTCCTGACGAACACGATAATTGACGTGACGGCGAGTGTGAGTGAGACTTGAGAGATAATAGTGATCTAGTTATAATTAGCTGCAGTTTAAGCTGTAAGTGCCAGCACAAGATCAAATTTGACTTACCCACAGCTTTGTATAATATACCTCGATCTTATATTGGCAATAAGTTCCCACCGCCTCGGAAATGTCGGTAGCAATTGCTGTCAGCACTGCAATAATTGGATATTGAAAGATCGCTATCCAACGACTCTAAATGGGAAACGTCAGATCCCACTTTGTATGCTATAAGTATGCCTACTTACTCGAAACCAAGACAGTCCGCCGGCTTTCCCAGCCTGAGGAGATTTCTTATCTAAGATCGTCATTTTTGCAAAGAAGTCGTTTCGTTTCTCGGAATTGGGCGATATAAAGTCACACATGAGAAGGAAGAACGCGCATAATGAGTTTGCCTGGAAGACCTCGAGCCATGGCTCGAGGTAGACATCCGCATTTGGGAAGCATATTGACAAGAAGCTGAAGAGGGAATAGAAAGGAACTAGAAGGCTAATTCTCATAATCCTGTGCGACTAACAATTAGTTTTTGTAGGCCTATAAGGCAAAATAGAGAAAAACATACTTCACTTGCTCGCTCGGATTGCTAAGCCGATTTGCGTGACTAGACAGATGAATAAAAATTACGGCGCATGCAACTGCCACACAGCTTCCAGCTAAGATTCTATCAAACTGGAAAAATGTCATGGTCCCAAAAATTGCTTCAGTGGCATCTGTAGTCGTGATGTCAGTTATACATGTGTGCATATCTGGCTACATGTACCCATGATATGGTATAGTACCTTCAGAGAGATCATGTGATGGACATGTGTGGTCTTTTGAGCCCATATTGAAGGGGATAGTATTACTACCCGTAGAGTGGAAACAGAGAAGGAGAAAATTAGCTCAACGGATGTATAACAATGTCCATGAAACAAAATTCAAGACAATACAAGAAGCGTGTTATATAATGTAAATGTCCGAGATCAATGAACTACACACCACTAGTGACAGTTGCACAAGGCTGGGGGAGGTACTGGAGGCCGCTTTTATAATACATGTACATATTCGTTTCAGTAGTTGTAAAAGCACAGGCGCTTCAGGTCCTTCCAAAATAAGAACATCCCCCTTGAACAGAGCTGCTGAGACTCTGGATCTTGGAGTCGTTCGAATGGATATCCCAAAAGGGCATGGTGCGGTTGGAGATAGCAGTGCAGGGCTCAGCCAATGCATCCTGACAGGCAACGTAAGAAAGTGGCGGAGGTTAAGCGGTGCAAAAAGGCGAATGATTTGCTTATTTGTTCGCGCACTATGGCTCCCAAGGCGGACCAGGACATAGCCTGCTGTAGGCCCAGCCCCAATCACTGCTCGGTTATCGACGACAGCTAGGATTGATGCTAGTGCCCGCCTACCTGTAGTTTGGACACAATGCCGTTTTCCGTACCGCTTCAGGATGCTTGTAAATGCAATCCATCGCCAAATATGACTATTTTATGCTTAGCGGTAAAAAACGTGAGGAATGCAATACACCTACACGGTCTCCCATACGCGGCTCTTCTGCCAGCAGAGTTACACTAGTAATAGATCAGCCTTCAGCATATCAGAGCGACTAACATTAGGACTCTCGAAAATGGAAATTTCCGATTCTGAAACCGTCTATACATTCGAAATGGGTATATATCTCGGTCATGGCCGACGCAACTGAATCTCAATGCGGATGGATCTTCCTACGAAGGATTCTCCTTAGGAGCTAGTAGGCTCTTGAAAAGATGGCACTTCGCCTGCTGAGCCTGTCATTGGATACCTCCATTATTTTCATGATCAACAAGTTCCTCAATTATGTCAGTTTGAGATATTCTCAATATGAGATCTTGTTATCGTTTTTGCCTGCACCGGCCATAATCTGCTAGTCATATTTTCCGATTCTATGTGCGCTACACACAAAAACCATGTTGCGACACAGTTTCTATAACAAAATGTCCACAATTATGTTATATTGAAGTTATTTGCTATTTTAAGCCATGATAACTGGCATTCAGCACGAAGGACACAGGCAACTGGAGAAAGTTGACTCTTCAAGACCTCAAACCTGTGCTAGGAGAACTAGGATAGCAATACCAGTGCTATTGAAATAACAGCGGCTCAATACTCTAGAGCATCCACTAATCCACGAATCGATCCCATGCCCAACTTCTCCCGTTCCCAAGTGTTATCAACAGATTACATCATCCTCAGTATTGCTTACTATGTGTCCGGCTGAACTCTCTATCACTTTCTTACAATAATGTCAATGCATTGTAGGATCGGCAAATATTCAACTCAAGGAGAGAAGGATTCGGTACCCGCGGTGGGGGTGAGGCTACGTGTAGTCATCAGCGCCCAGAAATGTGCATCACGATCACTGATTGACTCTGGCTCAATGTTATTCCCTTATTACGCATAGCTCTGGTTAATCCTGATGGGCGACTATGATGCATTTCTACCTTAGCACAGCCAAAATGCTCGCTTTCGCTTTCGCTTTCGCCGAATTTGGAATGGAGGGGCAGGATGAGACAAATCCGCCACGAAGCTGCCGTTAACAGGGCAATTATTGGATAACAAGCTTACTTTTTAGGGATGGCATATGGCGCAGCCTGAGCGGGAACAGCGAGGAAATTAAATGAAAAAATACGCCCACCATACACTTGAACAGCTCAACGGTACCTGGCTTGAAGGATTTGTGCCTATTTCTCAAAGCTTAGACCACTTGAAACAACACACTCATCTCGAAAGGCTTTCCCATTTAGGTTGAAAAATGGCCAAGTGGGGGTTTAGTGGTTTTACATTTGAGTTTCGCGAGACTTTACTCTAGATCTACAGTAGTAAAAAGTCTGAACTCATCGTTGATTCATTTACAGATGGGTAATAAGCTGTTGTACTGCATACAATAAGACAGCATTTCGTAAACTACATATGAACACATAGTTAAACATGATGATGAAGTACTGCTAAGTTTTCTCATTTATCACGTTCTCTACGTAATGCAAAAGCCATCGTTTTATCCTTTACATCCATACGTGGCAGAGGCTGTGTAGGTGCCACTCTCGGCTTGTGGATTTTGACGCTTCTCCAAGCCTATCTGCGCGCCCGCGTTGAACTTTTAGTTGGTATCAGTTGGATATCAACTTCACTCGCTACTTTTGATCTAAGCAAGTATTCGTAATATGTATACTCCGCCACAATACTAAGCCTTGCAAAGAATGGAATTGACCGCGGATCCTATGCGAGCTACAAATCCTGGTCTGAAGACAAAATTGGATGCAATAAACCGAAGCTTCGATGCAAGCTTCTGGAACAGGGAATAGGGTCGTTATGCATTACAGGAGGTAGGATCTGTAGCCAACTGGTCGCATGTATTCCGTTGTCGTAATCACTTTGAGTGCTGTTACTCCGAGGAGGCCGAGCTGGTTCCAAAAACATTCCAATGCGAGCTGCCATGGAGTGGAAAATTATATATAAAATGCGACATTCATCCGTTGAATTTGTCTTGACATCTATAAACAGACACAACCAAGCAATATGAGATACCATAGCATTATTTTGACTCTCGGGACCTTGGCTATGGGCACTGTAAGTTCCATCATCCCATTGCTTGTATAATATACTGATAGAGAGGCAGACCGCCCAAGTCAGTTCCGAAGGATCTGCCATATTCCAATTGAGCAATGACACCGAGTTTGCGTTTATGTTGGGAGCTACACTATCTCTTTCCAACAATTTCGGAGCAAACACTGGTGAAGTTCTGCGAGCGGCTAGTCAGATTATCCCCGGCGATTTCGAGAGCTGGTACAGAGAGTTCATATTTCTAGCGAATCAGATACACGACAAAGCAGAAGCCATCAATGCCAAGCGTTTCCCTATATCGGCTCGCGAGGCATACTTTCGATCTGCTACCTACTACCGGGCTGCCACCACTTTCTTATACGCCAACATAAGCGATCCACGCATTTATTCAGTCTGGAATTCTGCGCTGAAAGACTTCGACAAAGCAATATCTCTGCTTCCAGTCCCAGGCGAGCGAGTGAATATCTCAGCCGAAAATTTCACTGTGCCTGCCATATTCTACTCTGCCCAAAGTTCAATGAATACACCCGGCAACCATAGACAAAATCCTTTCAATTCCACGAAGCGTCCTACAGTAATTGTAGGCAATGGATACGATGGTTCACAGGAAGAGCTCTACCACACCTTTGGTCGAGCAATTCTCGACCGTGGTTGGAACTTCATTTCATACGAAGGCCCGGGTCAGCCAACTGTTCGCCGGCAGCAAGGGCTGGGATTTATTCCCAACTGGTGGGAGGCGGTCACTCCGGTGGTGGATTATTTAACAAAGCGTCATGACGTGGATACGGACAGAATTGGTCTCATTGGATACTCGTTTGGTGGAACGTTGGCACCGCTTGCCGCCTCTCGTGAACACCGTCTCTCGGCTGTTATGGCAATTGACGGAGTTACTGACTTGTTTGACTCAATTCAAAGCCAGTTTCCGTCTAATATTAACTCCGTTTTCGAAAGTGGCAATAAGACAGAGTTCGACACATTGTTACTTTCTCTTGTTGACAATACGGCCGTCCCAACTCAGCTCCGATGGGCGATTGCCCAGTCACTATGGGCTTTTGATACTACAAGCCCCTATGAGTGGTTGACAAGGCTGCGCGAATTTAAAGTCGACCAAGCCGTAGCTAACGACATTCATTGTCCAGTACTTGTTAACGAAGGAGAGGATGACAGCTTGGCACCGGGGCAGGCTCAGGAAATGGTACGACTTCTCGGGCGTAAAGCCACATACAACCTGTTCAAGACAGACTTGGGCGCAGGTGAGCACTGCCAGCTTGGGGCAGAATCACAGGTTGCACAGGTCGCATTTGACTGGCTAAGTGATATTTGGGAGGGCATTAGTGTCCCTCACAATATTACTGGTGGCGTTTATTAAAAGTGGCATATAACATGGAAATCATCAGGGTTACCAAGACAGCTATATATATATATAGGCAAACGGCGTAGTAGCTCCGTTAGGTAATACATGTAGCTACGAATTGGGATACTGTTAAACCGCTTATTAGCGCCGTGAGAAACTAAAGCGATCTCTAGGCACCTTCTATTGATGGAGGAGAATTGAATAGTCCATCCTTCACTAGCATGTCGATAGAACGGCGTGAATGTAATTTAGTGTGCGTGCGAAAAGGCATGATCGCATCCAAAACGATAACCAGAGCGCCTTCGTGTTGCCTTCCTTTCGCCTCTCAGCACCTCCGATATAGCTCGATATCTCTATCCATCTTTGCACATCATATACGCCCGTTCAGCTTATTCATCGTCTATCTGGCTGTCTTAGATTCAACAAGCACAGATGAGCCACATCGACTTGGCGTATGGCGAAGGATGCAGTGCGGGTACTGGGGCAGCTATCCTTGATCTTCCAACGTGCTTTTACTCCATACACGCATCATGTCGCCATTTTACCGAGAGTCCCACGAGGCATTGACGTCTGTGCGCACGAATGATTTACATGATGGAGCATGTATGAAGCCCTTACCAGCTCAACAAGCATGTAGCACCGCACAGGGCAATTGCAGGAAGCAGGCAAGCGAGTAAGCCGTTCGTCAAAGTAAAGTCGTCCGCCGTCAACCAAGAGACCTAGGAGAAGCCCTACTAATTAGCTCAATCAAGACGGCTTCACGAACACCGCATGCGATTGCGTAAGTACAAACCGGCATGAGTCGCGCACTTTCAAGCTGGAACAAGGGCTATTAATATCCTTGTTTGTCAGTTGATATCATGTGGGCCCAGCAACCGCTAGAAGATCCCGACGACTCCGTTGAGGGCTGTAGCCCGGCGTTTCAATTTCAATACGAGGTTGGCAATGCGTAGATCACTCTCTCAAGACCCGAAAATTCGCAGCGATAGCCGAAACCTCTAACGGGCAAGAGGCTCGGCAAAGTACGGCGTGTAGATTGATGGGCGATCCGTTGCCGCTTTCTTGCTAAGAAGTAATCTCAGTCGGCGAAGTAAGCACATGTGATAGCGCTGCCGTGCGCCCTGACTCGCGATAGTCACCAGCTCACAGCTGGCTTTGATCACCGCAGTTTTGTAATAGTGCATGTATACATGTGATTGATCATTCCTGCGTCTATTGCGAACCCTAATTGCCATTAAATACTAACAATTGACCCGGGAGAGATATTACACCCACAACAAACAACATTTGAACACTATCATCTTCAAATAGATCTTCCTTTCTCATTCATCTTCAAACCATCAATCGCTTTTTTCCATGGTATAGGCCGGGTAGTCGGTGAATCCGATCGTTGGATCCTCAAAGGGCCCGTAGAAGCGAGACCTATCGTACTGAGCCAGTGGCCAGCCATTCCGCAGCCTCTCCACTAGATCGGGATTGCTGATGAAATATCTTCCGTAAAGTAAAGCATCATATCTTCCGCTTTCTATAATCCCCCATGAATTCGTATGGTCAAAACCGCCAGCGGAGAAGAAGGGTGTTTCTCCCCAGATGTCGCGGAACATTGACAAATCGACAGTAGGCAGGCCCCATGAATTAAGGAACTTTTGCTTCTCAGCTTCAGAAAAGATTTGTTCATATCGCGGCTCGATAAAGCTAACATATGAAAGCTTGGGATGACTCTTCTTTAGCTCACGGCATAAGTGGCCCCAAGTCTCAAGACGCTGCTCGCTGCGAGTTTGGTTAAAGAGGCCAAATGGACTGAGTCGGATGGCCAAGTTATCTTCTCCTACAGTCTTGGCCAGCTCAGCCATCAGATCAAGGACAAACTTGCAGCGCTTCTCAGGAGTGCCACCGTATTCGTCTGTTCGCTGATTGATATTAGAGCTCAAGAACTGCTCCGGCAAGTACCCATTCCCGCCATGGAGCTCCACGCCATCAAAGCCGATCTCAATAGCTGTCTTTGCAGCAGCGCAGTAGTCCCTGATGGTTTTCTTAATGTGGTCCACTGTTAGCTCAAGTGGCAGGTGATCGCTGTACTTGACGGGAGTTGAATCAGGCGCAGGATACATGAAATATTCGTTTGCATCATCCCATGGAATGCTCGACGGCGCTACAATTGGGGTTCCTGTGAGCTGTGGGATGTTGGCACGGCCAGAATGCCAAAGCTGTGCATAAATATAAGCGCCTTTGGCATGAACTGCATCGACAACCTTCTTCCACCCTTTGGCCTGCTCTTCCAAAAAGATTCCCGGAACCCCAGGCATGCCATTTCCCTAAACAGCTTAATGTCAATACTACCCTGTCTTTGCTTTATTCTCAACGCCGCTCTATATGGCCTCTGGGGGATGACATACTTCCAGTGAAGGTGGAATGCCTTCACTAATGAGAAGCCCTCCATCCGTTGCCCGCTGTGCATAGTAATCTGCAATGAGATCGTTGGGAACCCAGATGCGATTTGGATTCTCAGGCGTCGAAGTATGAAGAGGCGTACCACGGTTCCTCGTCAAGGGGGCCAGGACGACTCGATGCTTGAGAGTGATTTTCCCATTTGCAATCGCGAGCGGCTCAAACAATTTCGAATCCTTTCCAACGTAACCTTGAGAACCCATTTTAGACTGTGCTGCGTGATGAATACTTTGAACAGTTAAGTTGAATGAGAGTCAAGTAAGACAAATGATATTACCCAATGTAAATACGACCTGCACAACTATTTGTTCGACAGAGTGACTCGGGGAGGCCGTGCCAAAGTGAAAAGGAGGGCGGCGCTCATAAGTCCGACAGAAGGGAATGCACCCCTGGCAGTCTTCACAACCCTAAGCTGTGCAAATAACAGAACTTACTAGCAATTGCATCTATGGCCCCGTTGACCTAGACAGAAGCCGAGGGCTGAATAGCGAAAAGAGCATAGCCAACCTTTTGACATGGGTTCGAGAGAAATTTGTTGCAGGGCGCTCCACCAGACTCCACAGCGGTAGCATCGTAGGTCAATGCCTTTCCCAAAGTACACGATCGGTTTTCTAATGGGCAAACGATCTTCATGGCGGCGGTTTTAAACCATGTCCTTCTCCATGATGGCGTTGCGGTGTAACTTAGGTATCAGTTCGTCCATGCGCCCCATGCCCCCTCCCCCAACTATCTCAAGGACTTGAACCCTGTCAGAGTGCTCTTGTCGAGATGCCTCGTGCAGGATACTGCGTAACCGAAAGGTTTCGTTTGAGAATCATGTAATCGCAGGGTCCATGACTAGTATATGCCAGCTGGTCTGCTTAGTGTGCTGTTGATTGGCAGCCTTTGCCTCCCGGGAGTCTAGAGTCGTTTTCCGATTCGCACGGGGACACTTTCCTCACCGTTTCCACCCCTGGTTGACATTTTTCAGACAGCGCCATGCTTGTCCTAATTCATCTGGCCTTGGTAGGCAGGTCCACAACGGCTCGGGTCCCTAGCCCGGTCCCACTTTGGATGTCATATTCGGCAGCTAGCTATTCAGCTAGACGGCATATCGCGCTCACCAAGGACCCAATGCAATGCGTAAGTGTCTGAGGCTGACAGGTTGTAGGAGAAGTGGATGGAACTTAGTGTAATCGGGAGTGCCACATGGACAGGGATATTTTTCCTTTCTTTTTTCTTCTTTGAGTCTTCAGGTCCAAACGAATCTAGTTGCAACCGGATTAGCCCTGTTGGCCTTTTATGTTATGATCTCCCTCCCTCACGACATAGTGTGTTCATTTAACTACCGGTAGTCGCTCCATTTTCGTTCGGCACTTCTCAACCTGTTCTGCAAAGCTGTAGGGTCATGAAGTTTTGCCCATCATGAGCTTCCCCGGTGCTGCTCCGCCGCCCGAAGGCGTTATCCCTGATCTTGCCCACCCGCAAGATGTACTGAGAACTGTGAACTATGTCACACAAGCGCTGACAATCTGCTTCGTCACTATCTTCGTGGGAATACGATTTTATGCCAAAACCAGGTTGCTAGGAGGGGGCTTTACAGCAGATGACTGTGGGTTAATGTGTATCAAAGGGGCACACGCGCCAGCAGAAGCTGACTTGAGGAAATAGACGCGACGTATTCGGCTTATGTATGCAACCTAACGATGCTTCGAAGATGTAATATGGTGGGGTCTTGAAGGCTAATACGCGGATTAGGTACTCATGATAGGGTACTGCATCACTGCGTGCTTTGGTAAGTGTTGTCTTTGACCCTTTATCCTTCACAACTTCGTATCACGACCCGCTCATGGTGATTTAGCTGGTTCACATGGTGGAGGTCTAAACATGTGGGAAGTCTCCAAGGAACAAGCTCAATTATACTTTAAGGTAAGAGCCATTTCGAAACTCTTCTCCACGACACCTGCTATATGAGTCTAAAGATTACTTGAAAGTCTTGCTATGCCGCTACGATCTTCTACGCCCCGATGGCCATGACCGTCAAACTGGCCCTGCTTATTATCATCATCCGAGTCTTTGGATCTGTCCACCGGCGAACCCTCATCGGAATCTACATCTTTATCGGTATGCTCGTGGCATATTACGTCTCCGGCTTCTTCATCAAAATCTTCATCTGCTGGCCGATTCACGCATACTGGGAGGGAGATACCAGCAAATGCTTGGACCAGAGCGCTATCGTTACAGCCGACTCTATAATCAGCGTGATTAGCGACTTAGCCATCCTGTTACTACCGACACCCCTTACCTGGTCACTCCAGCTGCCTCGACGAAAACGATTCCGCGTTGCAGGGTTGTTATGTGCTGGCGGAGTTGCCACAGGCTTTAGCATTTATCGCTTAGCAATGATTGTTGATGAGGGCAAGTCTACAAACATGACGATGGTCTTTATCAAAGTCATCTTATCGGGGTAAAGTCTATCTATCTAATAATTACAATCAAAATTATGAATGACGAGGTTAACAAAGTGCTAAATCAGGAACGCTGAGGTTGGTATCGGCTTAATATGCGCCTGTCTTCCAGCCGTCAGTACCCTCTACGTTCAACGCGCTCGAGGCTCCTCATACTTTAAGAACCCCGGCCAATCAAGCGTCAGCGGCCGCGGCGAAATCATCTTGACGAGATCATATCACGTCGATAGATCGGCATTAGACAAGACCATTGACGAGAACGCCATCGAGTTGGGCCACGATGAGACTGGACTGGTGGCCAATATCGAGACTCGAGTCCATGCGAATGCCGCAGAGAGCCATCACTCTACTCGATCCGACGAGACGCTATGATTTCTTTCTTTCTTTTGTTTATTATATAGTCAAAAGCTTTGCAACATTTTTACATTTTAATTATAAGATTTTTAGGTTTATGAGCGGATATGAGCGAGGACTTAGAACGAGACTGGGCTTCGTTTTTGCGGTCGGATACAATTTTCGGAAATCTAATTATATACCAGCCTTTTCGTTAGACAAGCGCAATCAATAGTATCGTATTAGCCTATTAGAGCCTATCTATGATAGAATATAGACGAAATGTTCTCGTTGGACCCATAACTCGGCAACGAAATCTTCATCTAAGGGGGTGGGAAATAGGCACATGTACCTACTTACAGAAGGTCAACGTACTTGATAGGATTTGCTTTGGCTTGCACTGCTTCGCTTCAATCCGCCGTGCAGATGACCATGTCACGACTTACAGAGCCCCCTGAACGTCATTTCTCATTGCTCAGGCCCGTAGGTGGTGGAACACCAAGATTGGGCAAGTCCTGCAAGAGAAACCCTCAAGAGGAAGGTCTCGTGGTCCCCCCTTGCCGGTACCCCAGGTAGGCGTGCCGTAAGCCTGAGAATGAGCTCGGAGAATTCGAAATTCGGCGTCAGCAATTGGCGCGGCGGCTAATCATGGGCACAGTTTCCCCGTGGGCCAGGACATGCCGTGTCGATGAAAGTTTCACAAGGCCTTGATATTCATACTGCACCAGTTGAGTTTTTTTTGGATGCTTTGCCTTGCGATACTGTATAAGCTGCCGTTTCGACATTTTAGGCTACGATCGTGAGCAGAAAAAAGCATTTTCTAGGAGATATTATATTAGTAGTAGTAGCAGAGAGCAGGGATCGCTAACAGCAGCCTTTGATTGGCTTCGGTAGATATGAAGTTAGCCATTATTTGCTGGTCAATGTGACGTTACTGGTAGAATGCTGCAGGGAGATATAGGACATGCTTGCTTGCTGGATACTGCTGAAAGGCTTGACACCAGACGCCAGGCAATTATACGACATCGGCAGCTGGTCTGAACGACACTTATCACCTTGGCTAGTCGAGGCTTGCGATTGATATTGAGAGACACACTCGCTATATGCCGGGTGTTAACTAAAAGAGTTCGAGAATACTCATCCTTTATATCAGGTGTCCTCCTCAGCAGCGTCGAATTTCAGCTAGCAGGTGCACCCCACGGAACCCGCCCCCCCCCCCCCCCCCCCCCCCCCTTCAAAAAAAAAAGCCAATATAGGTCCATAGGTACTCAGCAAACCTTCTTATAGTTAATCTCAATAGCGCATTAAAAAAGAAGGGGTTTTATTAAATAAATTGCCTGAATGCATTGGAGTAGAATCCTCGAAGGAGATACCTGTCAAGAGTTTTTTGTTTGCCACGGAACGGTCAGAGCAGTATTCGGCAACGAATCACGGCATTTAAAGTAAAATATAATCGCAATATTAACAACTGATCATCTAAATTGTCTAAATGAATGTGGTGAAGTGAACCTATATATCTACTAGTCTCATTTTATCTGCGCTCATCTGATTCATGCCTTATTGCTGAGTCTATTCTTCTTTGATTCTTACTCCAATAGACCTGCTGCTACGGCTTTGAATGAGTTGGATGGTGACAAACATTGGCTAAACTAGAAGCTATAGTTGTAGTATTTAAATTGCGTTGATTCTGCCATGGCTCTCAAACCTTCGATTTAGTAATCAAAAGCGTAAAGAATCGATATTCTCAAACATGAAATCGTAACTGGTCTCCCTATATGTATCGTTTTTGAGGCCGTTCTCTGTCTTATTAAACCACAAGAGCTGGTGACCCTCCGTCCACTGGGGCCAAAATACGTCTACATTACTGCCATTATTGGGATCCCCAGTATAGAGAAAATTGATGTAGTATTTTCGGCCACTGATTGTAGGATGTTCGTCATTAGAGTTTTCGAAGAGAACAGGGATATCTGACCCGTGCATAGTGCCCATAGGGTTGAGGCCGAGGTTGTAGTTGTATGAGGAAAAATAGGACCAGGAAGAGATTTCAGGTAGTTCCTCAAAAAGAATTTGAAGTGTGATACGCCGCATTAGATTAAAGACCATGTCACCAAGAATGGCTGCAATCCTCCTCTTACCCGGATAGAGCTCGTAAGGAAGGTTACTCCGAAATGGGCTTCCGTCAGAAATTTCATCGCTATAAGTACCGACAAATTCACTGACCTGGTCGCTGGTAGCATGGCCAAAGTAATATTTCGAGAGATATGTAACGATTTTATCATCTGTGCCCATATCGGTTTGAAACAAGCTAAAGGGTGTTCCTTCATCTTCTTGCGTGCCCATTATTACTGGCACTTTATGAAATTTCCTTTGCCTTGCTAGTGCATCCGGGCTGTCCGTCAAGACCGTGCAATCTGGCCTCGGCAGATATGACAGTGCAAGAGATGGATATGAGAAAATCCCTGGGACCGAGTTGGCTGCAGCGGTAAAGTTGTCATTGTGTAATTTGCGGAGACAGCTTAACGAGTCCTCGTTCTCGCTCTCGCAGCCAGCCTTCTTGACAACTGCATCATAGATAGCCTGTCCCTTAGGACCATCTAAAGGATCGGTAGGAAGAGCGGTACCAGAGTTCATAATGGCACCATGAAAAAGCTCCCTACCCTTGTAGGTTGCATTGCCGTCAAACAGAACTAGCTGATCGAACACCGATATGGCACCAGCAGACTCTCCCCAGATTGTGACTCTCCCTGGATCACCTCCAAACTCTGCAATATTATCGGCCACCCATTCAAGCCCCATTCGCTGGTCACGCAGTCCTGCATTACCACTTCCTTCACGAAGAATCTCTTCTCCCGGCATAAAGCCCCAGCCGCCAACGCGATAGTTGACTGCTACAAAGATAAACGGTTGATTGAGTTGCACTCCAGTCTTGACCAACTCGGTACCATCAAACCCAGTGGTGCTCCCACCCACAAAACCGCCGCCATAGATCCAGAATAATACAGGAAGATTGGCGCCAGCTTCAATACCCTCGGGGCGTTGAACAGTAATTGTCAAGCAGTCCTCGTCAAACTTTGTGGGCTTATCACCGGCGATATCTTTAAAAACAGCGTTTGCAACATCGATTTCTGCAAGAGTAGCTATTGTATCATTCGTATCGGCAAATGGACCAAAGACGGGTCCCTCATGGCATGCTGCAGCTTCCTCTGTAGCATAAAACTCTCCAAGGTGTGTCGAAAGTCTGACTGGTGGTCTGAAGCGTAAATCCCCGATTGGTGGATCAGCATAAGGGATGCCTTTGAAGGACTCGACCTCTCCATCGGTCGAACCAATAATGGTACCAGATGGAATAGTGACATTCGGACGGCCGGCCTGGACTTCTGCCTCTGCAGCTGGAGCCGGTACAGCTCCAGCTATTGGCAGCAGTCCCACCGTAAGAGCTGCGAGAGTAACCACTTTCATAATAATAAATGAATCGAGGAAAGGCGGCAGAAGTATAATTTTATTAGACTATACCACAATAGCCTTGAGCTATGGGCAAATTGTTGTGGGTGCAGATTTCGTAGCTCAGCAAGAGGAACAACCTTGCCCTTATATAATTGGACTTAGTAACGTATCTCCTTCCACGGTTATACGTATGTTCTCAAAAAATGGGCGCCCCAATAACTCGTTTCCTGAATATGATAACACGATCAGACTCAGATTATGAACCAAGACAAGTAGTTGGCAATGACTTACAGTATGTTGTGTCACACCTTGCTAGCTCGGCTGCTTTTTGAGGGCAAGTGAGGCTGACTCAGTAATATTGCTGTGGGAAGTCACACCAACAGATTCGGCACTTACTAAGGTGCACATCCAGTGGCTTTTCATGTGAAACCTGATATCAATATAAGCTGAAAATATGAGAGTGTTCCACTGAGTGGCATTTTGATCAAGTGATATTCTTCTCTAGCACGCTCTATTACTTATCTTCGATATAACTTATACGAATGTGCAGATAGGCGGAGGCTGGTGCTTTATTACTCATATAATCCACATATGTAGTCTTTGTCTAAGACTTTAATATGCGTATATTTTGTGATAACCTCAATCATGCAAATTGGATAATACTACATAAACTTATGATAATATTCTCGATCAAATATCCCTGAAACAGCGTTACATATGGAATATGAGGTAATACTCTCCATCATATGAGACATGTGATGATAACTGGTGCATATGATCTAATACTGTACTGCTTATAAACTCTGTGATAATACTATGCTGAATCACATTGCATACACCGCTAAGATTTTTCTTTATGGAAGAATTTACAATGCTACCGCAGAATTCAAGATGGTTAACACACTTAGTGTCATTATCTCTGAAATAATTGTAGTACAGAAACGGCTTGATAAAGACACAGCGATCTGTATAAACATCTACAGTAATACATATCAAGGTAATGTGAAGCAGCCAGGTGGACTAGGATAATATATTACAATAATACGAATGATAAATTAGTAAATGCCTAATGCTATATTGATGACCCGCTGTTAATGTTGGAATCTGAATCACGAAGCAATTCATGTCTTAGATTTTCTGTTTCACCCACACCGCCCGAGGGTCAGCGGGGCTGCCCTACTTCTCTCTCACTTTTTTGGCGAGTGTGTCGCCTTTGAGGCTAATAAGTAGTAAGCTTATCAATGGATATCTTATGTGAGTAGAGATTTAACTGAATCCCACATGTTTTTTATCCGTTAGCGCACAATGCTTGCCGATGACATTAGGAAGAGCCTGATATACATGAAGACTATGCTTGCAAAGTGTTACTCAACATTAGAAGTCGGTAAGCAAAATTGCCTTAACCGATATGCAAGGTATCGAGCGGTTCCAACTAAAGTCAATCGCTTAACGAGGCTGAGCAGATTTACCGCAAACGCCTGGGCTATAGATGAGAATGCTAACGGCCAAGTTTAAATATTCCCTCCTACATCTACGTATCCCAATCTTTTAGGTACATGTAACCTTTTGTTTAAACACCTTACTCTTATTTTATAGGTAGCTAAACATTATTCTATTTCGCATATTTTCGTGAAAACATTACATTCAGGAGTATTTGTGAAGAACATGCTCGGCATTTAGTGGTGGTTAGTTTAATTTATAAACTACACTCAATTTAATCAACTAAATGCCCTGTGGGCTATCAAGCATATATGCGACATTGAACTTCGCAAGTATACTAACTAAGAGGGGCTTGTTCTTGCTCTGGTTTAATGACAGTATATGAATCTTCAAAAAGTTTACTGACGAAATCAGCCAGCATAACGTCGCTGCCTTTAGCAGCTATGAATCCAACGGCGGCAGGAAGCTGTTCTGTCTCTTGCGTGAACTTTGAGATATATGGCGTGGTACCGACTACACATCATAAATTAGTAAAGCGTTAGAAGGCCGGAAAGAAAATTTGATCGTCTATAACTCCTATTTGCAGGACACAGATTGCGGTTGTTACTCACCAGGAACAATGAGCTCTGGACATTGAGCATAAGGGCCTACATTATAAAAAAAGAACCCCTGGCCTGTAAATTCTTGTGGCCCGCTCTTATACTTATCACGATAGTCTGGCTCACCATTCGTCCAGGGGAGAACGATTATACTGCTAGAGTAGCCATCCCTGGTAGGCGGCATAATATGCTCATAGAACCAGTCGTGGTATGTTTTGAGAAGTCTCTCACCCTCTGCCTTCTGCTCTGCTGTTACGGTCGGTGTATAGCCCCTGCATAAACGTTAGACGTCTTTACCAATTCTATGCATGCATGCCACCTTACTTACACTTTAAATCGAACCTGTGGATTGAGAATTGGTGGTTTGCCCATCTTTTCCGTGTATTCTGTGATGAACGGTTTGAGAAGTCCTGTCCACTGATCACGGTTGGCTGACCAGTCGAAGGCGTGGTGAAAATACTTGCTGATGGATTCGTCTGTTCCTACTGGACGGGTTCTTTTCCATGTGTCTGCGAGATTGATATTTGTACGATTTGTGCCCAAAAAGCTTTCAACGCGCATGACAAAACTCTCCATGACTCGCTGGCTTTCCTCATGATGAACTGGCCAGTAGTCGGTCAAGCAGATTAGCTTTGTCGGCTTCTATTCATAGCAAGTTTGTTAGCAGTCGGTGAGAAGCTATAGGTCAATTGCATACCTCGTAAACCTTGCCTTCTGTCTCCGCCGAGCCGTAGAGCGCTTGTGCGAGGCTCTTGAACTCCGTTGCCGTACGGGCAAATCCACCGACTGTGTCCCAATTGCTAGGTGATAAATATGTCAGTAAATGTAATTGCATAAATAATATGCATTCAAAACATACGAGCTGTACGGCACTACACCGGTGGTGTTTGCGGCTCCAAGCGTAGGCCTCATTCCGAAAATTCCTTGAGCTGCCGAAGGGGATCTTATACTCCCCAAAGCTCCGAAGAAAGTTAGCAAATTGCTATTTACATACAGTAATCATATATCTTACTATCTGTGCCCAAGGATAAGTCAAGCCACGTATAAGTGGAAACAGCGGAAGCACTGCCAGCACTGCTTCCGCTGGGGGTGAGATACCCGTCTCCGCGCGGATTCCAAGGTCCATGATAGTCGACCCAGTCACTGGTTGGCCATTCCGAGTCCGCGAATTGTGTAGTCTTTAGCTTCCCAACAATCACAAAACCCAAGTTGATAAGCCGCTTGACGGTTTCTGCGCTTTCTTCTCTGGCTGGATAAAGCTCGGTGTACGCGCGAGAAGAAGCTCCTGTCTTGAGCCCTTTCAAGTCTATAATGTCTTTAATGGCTATCCTCAGGCCCGCATATGGCTTCTCGCTTGATTTGATATAATATAGGCGAGAGGGTACGGCGACAGTGAGAGCTGATGGAAACTGTTCCCCGTACGCAGAAGCATCTAGAGATCGAAAGCTTTAACAATGATTAGCTCTGGCCATAAAAGGCGGGTATTTCAGGCTCAATACTCACCCATCGCCATCATCTGGAACTGTGGCCACTATAAAGGCATCTGCAGTATCTGGGTACAGCCGATAGGCTTGGTGAAGCTGGCCGTAATGCAGAAAATAAGGACCCTGAGGAAACTGGGCTTCCGCTACGCCATTGTAGAATAGACGTATATCGCTAGCCCCAAGGCTACGAAGAATATCCTTGTCGTTTCCCGTGAGTTTACGGTCAATTTCGGTCGTCTGGATAATTATGGTCCCAATGAAATCCGGCGACCAGACGTCATCCTTAGTCCTGAAGTCATCCAAGATGGCCTGGAGCACACTCGCGTTAGGAAACTGACCATCAATCGTAAGTATGGTACACGCTTCAGCAACCGTATCACGGTCAAAAGTTGGTATGTCAGATTGAGAATCCTATGGATCATTAGCAAATGATCAAGCTTGCAAAACGCACTAGACCTCACAGAAGGGGTTAAAGGGTGCATGTAGTACGATATATCGCCGACTCGGATGACTGTCGACACAACCTTTCCAGCCATGGCTTGTCTGTAGAAGATGGCGAATATTGCTGCGAGCAGTACTGGCAATAGAGCCATCTCATGGGCTCAAATCCCACGTTCGGCTTTGCGACAAAGGAGGGGGGAAGTGATTTTGGCAGCTGCTGCGGCTGCACGAATGGAATGCAAGTCGGGAACGATAGAAAAAGCTAATGTACTCAACGACGATGAGAAGGCGGGGGGGCATCAGAACTCCCAGAAATTGAGGCTCTGTGGCGAGGGTATGTGACAGCGTGCTTCTGGGGAATTGTATCTCGGGAACATGTAGGTACATATAGTGTTGGTAACATGGATGGATTCACGTAGATTAATACGAACTAAAGTGTGGCTGCACGGGCACCAAGTTTTGCCAAAAATGACGGCCCGTGCATATATGTATGCATGCCTTGATTTTATGATTCCCAACAGATTGGGAAAATGCCAACTGTTCGACCAAGAAAGCAATACAAAGAGGAGTGGAGGTTAGTGACACCAACCTGGTACTCGCATCTTCCTCTGCAGTCTACATGTAATATAGCCTACCTACCTCATGCAATAGGCTAGCGCAATGATGGTTACAAACATGAAGGCTTTTATATTTTCTCTAGTGTACGCATTCGCCTTTCATCTCTGCGGGGACAAGCATAGGCATTCCGTTTCAAACTACACCTCTTCCGAACATGGAGTTCAAGCCTATTGAGGTTGAAGTCACCTATGAACATTCCAGTGAGAGCACAGACGATTCATTGTTCTTTCTTACTCTTTAAAGCAGCTCTTAAGTATGTATTTACCATGGTGTATACAGCGTTTTATTAAGCAAGCCCGGGCTAGCATAAACAAAATTTCATCTCTGGAAGGTTCCAAAAGAAATCGGCGTCCCGGAAGAGCAGTGGAAATTGATGGACTTCAAGTTACGAGAGTTTTTATCAAAAGTATTGCCGGCAAAGGGGGTGGCAAATGTGGCAAAAAAAAAATCGTTCGAAGAGTTGGTCTTCAATACATGTTAAGAATGTATCACTACTATTTTCTGTGGTTAAGCGCAGGGTCACTGAGCTACCCCGGTTCGACTACTCCCACTCTATTATTTCCAACAAAATATCATAATGCCCGAGGCAATTTCTAGGCCAGTCACAACTACAGTAAATTACACACCTACATGTATACATGTACTATCTAACCCGAATTAGGTAGCTTCTACAGTATGGTCACCTCCAATCCCCACCTCTTCGACTCTCTCGCGTGCTTCGTCTTTCCGCCAATATTCGTATATTTTGTCCACATTAACACACTCGGCATGGTTGCTGTACCAGCACATCAGCTACGGCTAAAGTTTCAATCGTCGGGGGTACTAAGAAGCATACATGTAGGCAAAAGGCTCTATCATGGCCATCATCAGAAGCCTACGCGTCTCAGGCATCGCCCCTGCGCGAACCTCGCAACCCGCTTGCCAGCTCAAACCAGCATATTCATTCGGCCCTTCGTAACAAGCAGCTCATATAGACAGACAACATCAATTGGCATAGAATGGTATGACCTCTCTCCCGAGCGCAAAATCCAGTGGCTACTGGACTCTGGAGACACCGAATGGGGCTGGGTCATCTACCGATGCACCTACAAGCCGGAGCTCCAGGGTGCTTGGGAGAGTTTCAAGAACCTCGTCGAATACAGGACACGAAAGACCATCGCAGATTCAGACGCCCCCGATATTGCCGAGAAGCTCGACTGGGCCTGGGTCGAGGATCATGAGCTCGAGGGTGCATCGCTGAGTGAGCTGAAGCGTAGATTTAGGGCATGGGTGCGCGCCGACACGCAAGACTCACCTTGTGATATAGGTGCTACACCCTATGAAAACATTTCAAGGTACACATACTTTATTCAGGTCGATGAGGAAAGTCTGGTTAGCTGTCTTCGTGAAGCTGGTGTGGATCTCCATGGAGGACATGTTAATATTGTTCGAGGCTGGGCGGGCTCGCTCCCTGAGGAGGAGATGGGTGAGTCAAGTGAAGGCCTCGTCACCGAGGACTGGATGAAGATTCAGGCAAGCATGGTGGAGCCTATTTTTTACGCTGAATTGTATGATGACACTTGGTATACAATTTATTCGCCGCCGCCGCACGTATGTGTTTGGTAGCTACCTTGAAAGCTCACATTCTCGGTTTATAATGCTCACTCCTCTATTTACTGTACTCCCTCGAAAGTTGGACTGTGGGTCATTTTTAATACAGCAGATTCCTAACTATCCTTGGTTATCTCTTCACCGATTGTGGTAAGTAGTGGAGAGATTTGATCCGGATCCATACTCTAATATATCAAGGAATACGGTATTTGAGTAATATAAGACCTGTCGCGAATGTTTGCTGTTAACAGCCTCGATGTATGGTTACTTTAACCAGATATATCCATATGAGTTTAGCATGATCCATGAACTATGAAACCATTCGTTTTTCACCACTGCTGCTACCCACGTTATTATTCACATGCTGGAGTAATTTCGATGCCGACAGAGCGGGAGGTTGAGATCTTGCTTTAGCTGGAAAGATGTTGCGGCTTAAACGAATTGGGAGCGTGCTAGTGGGGCAGGCCGCCATGGGTACATGTATCTAAGGTACTGTATGTCAAATACTACCTCAACGTGGGAAAGACGTGCACAAAAATAACTCTTTCATATGCTCCCAAAGCTACAGACCACCGCTGCACAACAATATACTCAGATATCTTTCAAGCCTTGGACTTCAATTCTGCCGTGTTCACCGTCTTCATTTCAGTTCCACCACACAAATGATTGATCAATTCCAATACAATATCGGTCTACCCGCAGAACAGTTGTCCAATTACTGCCCAGGAGGCTACCATCCAATCCATCTCGGCGATACACTTGGCGACGGGAGATACCGAATTCTTCATAAGCTTGGTTTCGGGGCATTCTCCACTGTCTGGCTCGCTCTAGATGAAGAGTAACTTGCCTATTCTCTTTTTCTATTGGGTCGATCTTCACTTACATGTCCACCAGGAACAAGAGACATGTTTCTGTTAAAGTCGTGGTCGCAGAGCAGTCGCACGAGCACAACCGCGAGTTGAAAATCTTGCAGACTATCAAACAAAAAGGCGACCCTGCCCATCCAGGCCATAAACATGTTTCGCATCTTCTAAACTCGTTTTACCAAGAAGGTCCAAATGGACGCCATCTTTGTATAGTCCTCGAGTTGTTAGGCCCTAAGATATCTTCAGTTGCGGAGACGCGGCCAAATTACCGTCTCGATGGTCGACTTGCTCGTCGAATCTCCTCACAGCTCCTTGTTGCTGTAGATTATATCCGTGGATGCGGTGTGGCACACGGAGGTATGTCCAAAGTAAACTGACCTCGTTGCTTCTCCTGTTGACTGTGAATATTAGACATACACATGGGCAACGTGTTATTTCGACTCTCTACTCTCAACGGATTACCAACTATGGACGACCCTCGAGTAGGGAAGGTTTCGAAGAAGGACGGGTCACCTAACGAAAAGGGTGTTCCAGACTACCTAATAGAGCCTGCGGAGTACGGATATGGCAAAGGCGAGCTTCTTGACGAGGTCCAACTGGTCGATTTCGGCGAATGTTTGTCTCTCCTCACTCAATGAAAGAAGTGATGCGCTAACTACATTGTTGCGCTTAGCATTCTTCGTCTCCAATCCGCCCAAGTCAATAAATACACCCATGCCCCTCCACCCGCCAGAACTAGTTTTCCGGCGCCCACTTACCGAAGCGGTTGACATCTGGAATCTTGGATGCACGGTAAGAATAATTAAGCCAAATTTGCACATCAACTAATCAGATCAAAGACATATGAGCTTGTCACCGGGCGCACGCCACTCGAGGCATTCATGAATGATCGCGAGTTAATACCACAAATGCAGAAGGTGCTCGGTGGTGTTCCTGAGCAATGGATCCAAGAAGGCCTGGAAACCGGCGTTCTTACGAAGAAACCAGATGGTTAGTTCGCAAAATATGACTCGGAATATAGCTAACTATAAAAAGAATCCACCGCGAAAAACTTTTTTGCCCTTGAGGAGCAAATGCAGGAGGCGTACGCCAATGGCTACGATAAAGAGACACTTGATCTTAATGAGAAGGACCTTGAAGCACTGGGAAGCTATCTCTGCAGGATGTGTGTCGTCGAACCTGACAAACGAGCTACAATGACGGAATTGATGTCACATCCATGGATCAAGGTCACTGAAAGAATCAGAGATGAATAATTAAGGAGAATTAAGGCATCTAGAAGCACTTTCATTAGAATTCCTTTTACACCCCCCTTGAATATTCGGCCTATTACGAGATTTATATCTCAATGCCCAGCTCTATGTGATCTGGTGTAGCTATTTCACAATGGTTAGCAGAAGACATAAGATGGTATCACTTGACTGAGCAGGAATTCAGTTTATTGGCTTGCATCGTTTATTTTATTATGTGTCCATTGAATTTATAAATACTATCACGTAAAAAAAAAAAGATGGATGGATGGAAAGAAAGAAAGAAAGAAAGAAAAAGGCATATATAATTTAGACGAGGTAGAAAAAAGAAGAAAAAAGAACAGGACCGAACGCGGATCGAACGCGTGACCTAGAGATCTGCAATCTCTCGCTGACGAATTTGTTAATATATTTCGGTAGAAACGGCTTGATGCAAGAACTAGTACTAACCTCTACCACTGAGCTATCGATCCAATGTGATGATTTGCTTGCTGGAAAAGAGGCTTATATAGTAGTTTTATTGTAAGGATTGAGAAAGAAATTTGCCCTGTTGATTTTAAGAAGAAATAGGAAGATGAAGAAAGAAATACAAAAACAAATTCAGAAGGGGAAGGTAAAAGAAACCAAAAAAAAAAAAAAAAAAAAAAAAAAAAAAAAAAAAAGACCTGCAAGGAGAAGAGGGGAAAGAATTATAGACTATTGTATTATTTGTAGAGTAGAAAAAGTAAAAAATGAAAGGACCGAACGCGGATCGAACGCGTGACCTAGAGATCTGCAATCTCTCGCTATTGACTTTGTTAGTGATTTAATGTTTCGGGAAAATGTCTTGGACTTGTGCTTACCTCTACCACTGAGCTATCGATCCGAATGTGGAGACTTAGGGCAAGTAATTATACTTATATGTGTTTTACGCAAAGCTGCAAGTGGAGACCATTTTCATAGAAGAGTTTCGTTTGTTTATTCCGTAAGACGGAGCAGTGCTTCCTACGCTCTTGTATCAATCAATCACAATTTACGATGGCGCCTCCCGGAGATTCACCCAAACCCTTCCACCTTTTTGGCAATCTTTTTCTGGATGACCTGGAAACCTATCTTGAAGAGCATAGATTGGCAGAGCTGAAAACACTCCAGCCACACTTCGACAGATTGGCTGCACAGCAACAAGGTACGTCTGGTCAAGCGTCAGTGCGAGGTCGGCGAGGTCCTGATTCTATATCCATCTAGCCAGAACCAAACTTTCTCCTCCAAGCTCATGGGATTATGGTCGTGAATTTCTGGCCATGGCAAAAGAGGAAGTAGCGGAATGGGAGCGTCATGGTGTCGCCCGCGACCCTACCTTCTTGGTCCCAGGTCAAGTATATTCGACCAGACCGAAAACTGCTGGCTGCTCCTCCTAGGAAGCCCGAATGGGAAGAATTCTTTGTTCGTCCAGCACAGGACTGCATTAATTTGCCTAAGATTGTTAGGATAGTATGTCGACGCTGCCGGAGTCAAAAATTTGATGATCACAAGCCACGTTGGACTCGTCAAATAACCCCGCGTTACATCCTTCGAAGACCAGGCTGTGGTAATTGCCATCAGAAAAACACCAATTGGCGTCCTGAAGATCCATCAGTCATGTTTATTGATCCATCGCATTTATCGAGAAAGTGGTCATGTCTGAAGGAGAATCCAGCCTTCGATCCAGCTGATGTTATACAGCACCCTGACTGGTATTTTCCTGGGTCTAGCGAAACCTAACCACGGTAGTTATTGCTCTGGAAAAACCTGTTACTGAACTTGCCAACGGCCAGAGAGGGAGTTGCAGCTGACTATGTATTATTTCTTCGAAGATCTGAGGGCACGTCCGATGTTGACCAGTAATTTAAGCCAATTAAATAGCTACTATATGTAGTAGACATATCAAACGCATGAAAGAAAAAAAAGTGGAAATCAAAGTACTGAGAGCTACCCTACATGCTTCTCCATAATAAAAGTCTGTTAAAATAATAAAATAAATATAGAGAAAAAAAAGACATAATGATTTAATACATACAAATAAATTGTATTTTGTTCTCTTATACCTTATTATGCGCTTTTATTTTCTTCCTGGAACTTAGGTAGAAACGTACTGTTTAATTGATAGGTACCTAAATATCTTAGTAGGTACGTACTCTTGATGTTCTTATTTTCAGATTAAGTTGGTCATGTGCCCTGAAACGGCTTGCTATCATAAAGATATAATAAACTCTTGCAACAGAGGCTTCCAACAGCGGCTCTAATCAATAGAGCATGCATAGCCCCACTTCATCAGATTTTTTATAATCTTCTATAATGAGTAAAGTCTGCTATATTTAGATGACTAGAGCTGAAGGATTGGAGGCATATGCTTCCGTTTTTTTGAAGATGTTGCTTATGGCGCTAACCTCTCGGCGCTAACCTCCCCAGGGCTGGCTTACAATATTAAACAGAGCCGGTGACTGGAAGAGTTCTGCATGGTTGAACGGGTGGCGGATTTCCTTGGTATGTAATCATTGATACATTCTTAACGATTAAAACAGACCCTATTGGATAGATGCTACTTCAACTACCTTGTTCCAAGCAGAGAAGAGATGGCTATGAAAGACGTCAATGATGCCAGTGGTGAAAGTGGGACGCTCGCATGCGTAAGCCATGAACGAACGAATCTTTACCAGAAAACTTTCCTTACGAGTGGGAGTATCATTTTCAATGCGCCGATAGGCCCAAGCTAGGATCTCAGCTTGGAACACACTATCTGCGCTTATTGCGCCACGGTTGCGACACTGTTACCCTTGCCACTATCGCTTCCAAGGGTTGCTGACGCTGGCCAACATTATATTAAGAGTCATTTGATTCCAGCCAGAGGCAACCCAAAGCCAATTGCCAATGGGTGAGGCTTACAATGGGATTGAGTACCGTATTGGCGCTGCATTATTTACTTGTAGGGTCTCTGGTCTGGGCTATAAGAGCTGCTTTGGTTTGCGTTTTCAAGGAACCATAGTACCAGTCTTTTCCTTGAGCCTCGCAGGGAGAGCAGAAGGTTTGTCTACTGCAGTAAAATGCAAAGGTATAAACTGCATGTACCTGCTGCAATATAGATATATAAACGGATCAAGAGGGTTGACCCATCACATACGACCATATCCATTGGAAAATACGGGATCCCGTCTGCTCTCCCAGAGTCAAGCCAATGAGAGGCAGATTAGTAGTTGAGTGGGTGACCATCAGCGAACACCGGCTGTTGTATGTTGATTTCTGTTTTTTTTTTTTTTTTTAGTTTCACAATCATAAGCTGGTAACGTACTATCATGGCTATCATGATAAGAACAATTGTTTAGCTACATGTATTCTCGTGACGAGTGCCATAGTGTGGTAGCTGCGCAGAAGCGCCACGTCACGTCTAATCAGTATATAGGAAACATTAACGCAGGTATTAGTGTTTTAATTGACATCTTTAAGTTAAGAACTTAGATAAAAGGAAATTGATGGTAGATGTTCTTTATGACCAAGGTTTAAATTTCTAGGATCGTACGCCACGGCGTTTTATAGCCATCTGGCTAGTGTCCTGATGAAAACAGGGGGGAAAACAACTCATCGGATCAGTAGAAAACGCCATTGACGCACGATTACATAGCTTCCATGGAGCATATCAAAGTATAGAAAGGGCCGGTCCCTTCTTAGAAAGCCCCCTCACTTCTATTTACCACTTCTCAGACAAATCCAGGTATTCTAAAAATGCGTCATTCACGGCTTCTACATCGACTGCTAGGCAAAGGCCGCTGGAATTATTGGCGCCACGATCAAAAGCCCGCTATTCTCCAGCTTCCGCTAGACATTCTCCTTCTTATTACCGATAACCTGACCTTGCACGATAAATTCCTCCTTTCACATACCTGCAAAGCACTTCGGCAAGTCCTACTTCGAGATTGGGAGATTGAGCTCCCACAGCTGTCCTTTGAACATCAGATTGTGTTTTGGGTAGGGCTGGCTTACACTTTACCAAATCGCTGGGTCTGCCTGAAATGCTGTAAACTACATCCTATTGACACCTCGGATGTGCCAGCGGCCTTCACGCTTGTCAAGCATAGGACTGTCCCTTGCAGCCTTGAAAGATCCCAGCCGCCGGAGGAGCCTGGCAGCCGACAACTTGCAACGCAACCAGCTACATGGATAGAGACCCTATAACGCCAACTACAGAAGGGCAAGCCTCTCAAGTTACATGTATGGAACTGCTGCGTCAAGGCACACAGCAGCCAACTTACCAACCCCCAGAGGGACATAGGGACCCGCGGCCCTGAACGAACCGCTACAACACGGCGCACAACGACAAGTAAGCCAACCCAATTGCGAACACAGCACGGGCTCAAAGCCCCTGAGCCTGTCGCCGCGAGCAGAGCTTACGGCAAGCCAAAACGTACAACCAGTCTAGCGGCCCCAGGCCCTATAGCATCAACCATTGCGGCGTCAGCTACAGGCGGGCTTCCCCTGTTCCCCTACGCTAACTGACTATGTACATAGGTCAGAAGCATAGGGCCCTTCTGGAACGAATTCCAGGCAACCTCCTTACAGCTAGGACCCTGGGGCACAGCTTTCAGAAGGGGATGGCAGGGGTTACGTACCGACCGCTAGCGAGGCCGGAGCCTAATACAAGCCTGTTCAGAAGGACGCTATAACCACTGCCGGCAAGATACGGTACAGAAGGTTGAGCCTGCCAGGCAGCTGCCTAGACCCTTAGAGGCCCCGGCCGGCTGCCTGGCATCTGCTCCTCCTCACAGATCCTCCGGGCAACAGGGCGCGCAGGGCTGCTGGAATTGGGCTCGCGGTCCAATTCCTATTTTCCGCAAAATTAATATATATGCAAAAACAGCCAAATCAACTCACGGCCATACAAATAAAAAACCAAACTAGCCAGATTTTTTGAAATCAGCCTGCGAGGAAATCCTGCCCGGGAGACCCTTACCCTGTAGCTTGGGAAATAGGCTTGTGAGCCTATTAGCCTATAAGCGTAAGGGAAATCCTCTCTTCTGGAATTAGGAAAGGGGCAATTGGGAAGGGTTATTAGAAAATAGATGAAGCAGGCGAAAGCACTATAATTTCCTTGGTCAGCCACGTGTCACGGATAACAAAGTACTATGTATAAGCATGTTCTATAACTGGTTTATACGTGTAGTCTGGATAAATATTATTAGTAGCACGGGATTATAAACAAGGGACTATCAACATCTCGATAAGATTAAGCCAGACTGCATTAAAACTAGTAAAGAATAAATAAGATCTGTTAGTTAAAGTCCTGAAAAACCCGAGAAATCTAGAATACTAAAGAGCAGCATAACCTTAGCTGGCATTAGTAAAGTTATTAGAAAATAGTGGCATATGAAGCACGCTCTCCTGACTAGTAAAAATTGACGAGTTTGTTATTTTAGGCATATAATTTGTAATACTCTTGAGCTAGTTTAAATTATATTATATCAATACTAACCAAGATGTAATGCGGGTGTCTTTTCACCTGTGGAAAGCGCTGGAGCTAGGGTATTCATACTTAGTATATTCAAGTATTGGAGAAATCCTCGATGCTGCTCATGAAGGCTACCTGTAGAGATTATACCCCAAGCGTCTGATACTTAACCTCTGCGTATAAATTTACACTCTAGTAGGACCCAAGTGTGGACACGTTCCCGGCAATCTAATCGACCCCCTGTTCCAATATTTGTTATACAGCCATGCGATCGGAAATATAGTGCTGAAGTAGCTGGTACCTGGACTATTTGTATATTATGCGTTAGCTCTATTAGTTCTGTAGAGTGCGAAGGAAATTCAATTCTTGACTTTACATACCGTCTTTTCTCGTACATCACGTCAAAAGCGGTGAGACTCCGAGTAACTACTGAGTCTAGAGCAGTCCGGACAAACTCTTTCCATTCGTCTTGTAAATCTGGTATCGTGACCGCTTGGCCCTTTTGTGCGTAAAATGTATTGAAAGTGCCCATATGGTCGTATATGGCCTCATATGTTGCGCAAAACTTATCCCATACTTCATTAGTATTGAGATAATTAAATATTAGGCCTGACTTTTTTAGCTTTGATTAATCTGATGGTAAAAGACTTCGAAAATATATACTCACCTATTTCTTTCACCGCTAAGAGCTGTTCCTGCTGAGTTTGAAGGATGTAATCTCCTTCATTTATAGCTTTGTTTCCTTGAAATATCTAAATAAAAATTAGATCGCAGCTTAGAAATAGCAAACAGTAAACAGTAATCATTTGAAATTAGGCGAGGGCTTCCTTACTAATCCTTTTTTGTGGTTAACCCTTCCAAGCATAATTGTGAGACGGTCTAGGTGCGCCTGATTGCCTAGCTCTGTCAAGAGAAGCTGAGCAAATGTCGCGTCTTCAAGCGACCCCCCAATTATTACTTGAAAATCTGAGAATGGCCTGTTTACCCATTGCTGAGTCACGGCACATGGCATCTTGGGTGGTGTATAGTAGACGTTCGCATCGCGAACATTTAACCTGCCCTTGTCCAGCCAAAAGGAAAAGAAGTCGCTGATTAGTTGCCCCTCAAAAACATGTTCGGCTGCAAAAAGAAGAAAAAAAAACATATCAGCTAAAGAGATCTTTTTTCCCCAGCAATTTGACTTAAAGAAGGATATACTTACTTTGATATAACGCCCTTATTGGGGTGTACCCTCCAAGGTTATTGGGAGCCCATACCACGTCTGCAGGCTGAACCTTTCCTACTGCCCAGCTTTGGCAAATCGATGATGTGTTGCCCCAGTACCTCGATATTGGATCCCATCTTCCTTTTTGGATCCCATCCCATTGCTTGGTATGGTCTTCCGGAAAAGATGGGTAGTTGTATGGCGTATTCAACTTAACTAGAGTTCCGCAGACCTTGAGATTCTTGGGTGATATATTAGCCGTTGGATTTGGAGGTTGTCTTGGAAATAGCGAATGTTCATCATCGACAAGGGTATCATTCAGGAATTCAGAATCGATTTCAAGAACATCTTCTTCTCTTTTCGAATTGAAAGTGTTGCCCAGCCATGTACCAGAGAGAGGCTCGCATACGTCAATGTCGCAAGGAGGCATATCCCGAAAATTGGGCCACGTAATGTCCAGAGAAACGCATCCGCAACATTCGTTTATCTCTTCTTCATAACAATTCTCGCAATCAAGACAGTCGAACTTAGGTTTCGAGCGTTCGAATGTACTGAGTCCCTCCAGATCTGAAAAATAAAATTGTGGGAGGGATCCGTCTCCCCTTCCCCATGGGTTCTTCTGTATTGATCCCCGAGGCCCAAGAGATTGTTTCTTGCATTCAAGGCAATCATCACCCAGGTTCTGATGGTCGATTGGTATATCCGTGCTCTTAGAAGATAAGCTATTTGTTAGGTTGCCGCTATCAGTGGCCTTTATATCTCTGCGTCTCTTCGAATTGGTCGCTGCTGGGTAGCAAACTTGGCCGCTAGAGGGTTTTTGCTGGCTAAAATTAGTATACAGCCTTGCAAAAACTCATCTGGACATAGCCTCACTCTATCAAACGCGAGGTTTGCTGCTAAGCTGCTGGAAGCATTCCAACCAAAAGATTCTCTGTAAGGCTATTAGTTCAAATACTTCAATATTTTGTAGCAATGCCTGTATAAAATTACGTACCCTTTTTCCACTACTTGATAGGCATTTGTACTTGATTTCAAAATTTGTCAGTGTCGGTTTCGCTGTAGCATTGAGTTACACGTATTGTAACTCACATCACCTCATAGTCGGAACATGCAAATTCAGGGTGGTCTTCACTTCCTGGTGAGAAAGTGAAGAGTTCCATGGTATCATACACTAGCTCAATCTATATTTGATCAGCAACTTACTTTATTAGGAAGCAAGGGACTAAAAATACTTTTGGTAGACCGTCGTTCCATCTGAATATGTCATTTCGCGCGACGAGGTCTAGCTTTAGCCCAAATTTAAGCTGAGTACCGATAGCAATTTGGCCGCCGCTATTAGTAGTGCCGTAAAGAATATCATCGTTAGGAATAGACAACTTATTCTGTTGACGTTTGTCATTGTATGCCCCTTCTGGTGGATTTTCAGGAGGCGGAAAGTTTGCCTGAAAGTCTCCAAGATCAGTGACAATGCGAGTGGTTAATCGTCCATTGAACGAAACCGCACTGTCTCCAAAGTCAGAGCCATTCGATCCATTAAGAGTTGCCATTTGATATGTTATTTGGTAATATGGTTGAAGCGAAATTATTGCTTCGTCTGTATAGATCGTATGCCCCTTTAGGTTAACGGGGTTGTCATCGCTTAAGGCCGGGTTGCCTTTTCCTGCTTTTGATATGTCAATATCACCAAAGCCACCGATGCCATACGTTAAATCTGTTTGTCCGCTTGCTTTCAAAAAGCCATGAGCTTGATCTACTTCAAATTTTAAGTCTTTGAGCGTTGCCTATCGAAACAAAGAGTCAGTATTAAAGGACGTCTCCTTATATCGTAGTGCTAACAGTATTCATGAATGAATATTCGTCATACTGGGGCAAGGGCCGTACAATCATGGAAAAACCAAACCAAAATTTCACATCAATGTTGCCATCAACAAATGCGCCGAAACCCTCTGAAGCGGTAGAGTCGCCTATAGAACACTCGCCTACGGACTGCCAGAAAACCGGCGCGCTCACATCTTCTTGAATCTGCGTAGCATCTGTAGGAGACCAATTCAATTCGGTAGTTTCAAAGGCTGTGTTCCAGTCTTCTGTTGTTGGAGCGAAGAACCGACTCTCCAGTTTCTTCAAGTCTCTGGACTGTATTCCTGGTGCGTTGACAAGATGATTCCAGTAGCCTGGGACGTTTGAGTAATCTAATCGAAATTTCGTGTTGTTTGAGTCTCTGCGCATAAGTCCAAGATTGAAATCAAACGAGAAGTCGTATACGGGAGAAGTGGGAGTTCTGTCTCCTATATTCAAAGGCAATGACTGGTCTGGCATAGATCAATATTGGTCAGTCATATTTAAAAGACTCTTGAGATTATTCATATATTAGTAACTCACCAGGTGAGATCTTCAGAGAAATGGCTCTTGCAAATAAATTAGGCGCGCACTGTGGTAGATTTGAGTCAGTAAATTCCAACATCGTTGTGCGAAATAGTAAGATGTTATGAACCTACATTGTCCGGCATTTCAACAATGGTCCCTTCAACGCCACGTTCAAGGATTCGGAAACATCCTTCCAAGTCATCGCTCAGACAGGCCACTCTAGCACTTTGAACTTTGTGTTTTGGTTGATCTCGAACATCTGGACAGTCGAGGAAAGTAAAAGGATCTGGCTCACCATTCCTTTTCCTCAGATTTGTGACAACATGAGAGTCTCCCGCAACTAGAAAAAAACCGAATGGTCCAGACGCGGGACTAACATCATGCAAATCACCACCACTCCCAAATGTGACCAGACCGTATGAAATTTGGGAGTCAGAGGTTGGAAGGTCCTCTGATGGGAACAAGTATTTCATATCAACAAGTGAAAAAGCACTATCAGCTCCAGTCGCTCCACTAGATCCTGAGATGGCTCTCAGAGCGTCAAGTTTGCTGCCATCAAGATCAACCGCCCAAACCATAAGTCCTGAAAGACCTATCTTACTGGCATAATCAATTTTGGCCTGGAATGTAATATCATCGTCAAAGCTACAAGATTTTTGTATTAGCTAAACGGCAATTGTGCATATCTAGACTAGACTTTTTGGGATTGTAACTTACGAAACCCAACTGTTGTTACCATATACCAAGTATCTCACAGCGGCCTCTTCGTCTAGATATGAGTCTGCGCCAGTCTGATCAAGTATCGATTGGATCTCTATTAGTCACTATCAGCTGGAAATTCGGTTTATATCATGTATTGGAATCTTACCTCGATATGACAAAATGCCTGCCGTATTAGTACACGGGCCCGCATCTCCTGGGCCGCCAAAGGGACAACCAGGTTTCCAGCAAGATGACGACTTCAAGTTGAAGGTTCGACCATAAAAGGCAAGACCTAACACAATGCTGGACGGCTCTATTTCGGCTCTCCAAAACTATTTGTTTTCACTTGTTAGCAAAGCAATTGAGAAAATAATAGAATGATTAAACAAATATACCAGATCCAAAGCCAAGTCGATCTCAGTTAGATTAGTGTGAGCGAGAACATGACTACCAATTGGGTTTGTACTATCCCAGACCCCATGAAGGTCATATGACATGAGATTGATCCAATCAACGTATGATGCCATGTTTTTAATGTCAAAATGCCGCAAGTACCAATACGATGTTGGTGCCGTAAATGTAACAATATAGTTATGGCCACTACTGGCTATGGCTGCCCGCAGCTCCTTTAAAAGCGCAACGTAGTTGGCAGCGTCTACATCACTGCCACCTCGATCATCGGCCCCGGGATACTCCCAATCTGTAGGTCACAATCAGTCAGATGATCAATTATCTGTTTGATGAATTGGATCTTGTTGTCGACTCTCATTGAAGACTTCAATTCAAAAGTTTTCCGTTCTGGCTTCAAGAAGAGTGATCAAGATAGTTTGATGAATGTAACATGCGTAATGAAAATGTGTTTTGAGTCAACTTACCAAAATCTGTAACTCTAGATTAGTTGAGTTCGCAGGCTGTGAAACGAATAAATATATTCAAGTTACTTACCAACTCCATCGTAACCATACTCTGAGAGAAATCCCAGCAGATTCTGGATGAATATCGCGCGGTTTGCTGACGAGGAAGTCATTGTAGGGAAAACATCGCGCCAAGGGCCAGGATCGCTAAACGCCCAGCCTCCTAACGAAATGACAATTTTGAGACTGGGATTCCTCGCTTTGAGATTACCCACATTTCGGTACAGATCCGAAGATACGCCATCCATATTTGTTATACGGAAGTCATGGCTAATATATCCAAAAGCAATATTCAGGTGGGTTAGATAATTGACGGGAATTTCACCAAGAGTCATTGTACCACACGGATGTTGAGAGTTCCAGGCTTCCCAATAACCAATAATCCTCTGTTGTACATTTGTGGAAGGTCCAGAAGGCTTGGGCTGCTCGCAATTAGATTGGCAGCCTTTGCCGCAAAAGTCTGAAGTTGTTCCACAGAAGCCAAACTCAGAGCAGCAGACATTCAAAGGGCAAGGAGAACCAGATTTGGCAGAAAACTCGCCGCAATCAGCTGTAGCATTGCAGTTTGACTGGCAGCCTTTACCACAATACGTTGGTCCATAACCACACCAGCCACTATCGCCGCAGCAAGCTCCGTTGGAACATGGCGTATTTGGTCCGCATGTATAATCTCCCTGACCGGCAGCAGGTCTATCTATCGAAGCTTCATGCTCGATGAACGCTTCACGGAATCGAGATGATAAGCGCTGGTGATGTTGATCTTCGGTAATTGCACTGTGTTGTACGGATTCTAGGTGAAGGTTACGATGACCGAGATGATGAGTAGAGGCAAAGACTGGTATCGCCAAGAATAGGATACCGCTGAAAAGGGCAGTGAATGTTATGGCCAAGATATTTATCCATGACCGTAGCCCTGGGGGCGACATAATGAACCTCTAAATGCGCAATATTCAAATGAATTGCAAGTAGTAAGGGCGTTATTTGGTATGTATGCAATACAGGGAGTCAAGGCCTATATACCAAAGTAATCACGACTCTTTCATGACATGGGACACAGGAAGAGCCGGACCACATAATCATGTATTCATCAATCCATTGGTGTCATAAATAACTATTTACAAGGTCTCCGGTGTCATTACTTACCTCATGTAAAAATTTACCCTCGTGCCGGATATTAGGCTACCTTCCTCGACTAAGTTACTATGGAACCAAATCCCAATCACAAGTATGTTCATGGTCCACTCCGAGAAAATGTGCCTATGAAATAGCTTTGGAGAAGTCCGGGCCGCCGAGAAACACGAAAACAAAAAAATTACTGATCCCAGGCGAGGAGAATGGTCCATCGATACGGGGTTCGGAAATTACAATTTGTGAAGCCTCCATCTGCATCAGCAGCAAAAGTGTTCAACCAAGAGTCGGATATATTACCACATGCAGGACACAGGTCTAGACCCTTGTAACTCTTGACTCGAGCTCTGTTACAAACACTTTCTACATTGGGCGTATATTTGCAGATGCTTATCCACCTGTGTAGCATCCGACGTCGATTGAACCAACGCAGGGGAGCATCGCACTAACGATATCACCTCAAGGCGTGCCGATAATGCCAGAGGGAGGGATGCGGAATGCGCCTTTTTAGCGTTAAATTTAAGATAGTATGATAGTATTAACTTTCATATTATCGTTAATTCTATAGTGGAGGGTCAGCATAACCTGTGGAAAATAGCTATGCATAAAACTTGTTTATTTTGAACCAATATATCACTTGCTAAACACAGAAACTTAATTACACAGCATATTCTTCCTATATTTCTGTCAGCGTATTTTTCCCTTTTTACAATCCAAGCGCTATATTTCAGTAGGCGTTTGATATCTTCATCAACCTGCTCTGCCGCCTAAATAGATCTACATAATTGGGACTTTTGTGCACTCGGCAACTCACACCAAATATTTTACCGCCTATACTAGTGTATGCAACGATGAAGAGCTCAACCAACAGCACCGAGCAAATCACCGAGTCTATCTTCCCGATAGTCCAGCTCTCCATCAAATGCCGAAGGTGCCGAAGGATTTTTGCCTGAAACCAAGAATAACTGCCATCCCGAAGGAGGGAGCCAAATTAATTCACGTAATTGTGGAAATAAAGCTCATTTAAAAAAAAAAAAAAAAAAAAAAAAACTGACCTGACCTGACCTGACGACCCAATTTAACAAATCCAGGTTCCCAGGTGGTGGCATTGAGCAGCATGTGCTATGCCATAGCTGATCAAGCGATATAGCATATTAAACATAGTGTTTTTTTTTTTTTTTGACATATTCTTGATTTTCTCCTATGTGTGCTTCATTCACCTCCTAGACATACATTTTTAATTATTGAAAGTTTTCACCCACAAAGGTGATGATGAGGCTGTTACTTTTCTGTCAACTGTTTTTTGTCGGGATACAGGCATCAAAACTAGGTGTATCCCCGCCTTCTCAAAGAGACCAAGTCAATTGTCAACTCTATACCGTTCAGCCAAACGATAGCTGCATTGGCATCATCAGCAACAATAATATTACCTACGCCCAGTTGCTTTCTTGGAACCCTTCACTCAATCCTACATGCTCGTATGCTTGACTCTATTCGACTACATGGCGCTGTGCTAATGCAGCGAGATCAGTAACCTCGCAAGCTTGAATTCGAGTAGCATTTGTGTCAGTAACCCTAAAGGAACGTTTTCCATCTCCAGTAATACAAATGGGGCAACCATTATTGCTACTACAACTGCGTGAGTCTTTTCAGGAGCTCCTTGTGGTTAATTGTGCCACCTCTGAGATTAGTACTGACGTATTTGATAGTCCGATTCCTTCTCCAACGCTAGATCAAACAACTTCTCGATGTGCCAAGTACTACCAAGTCGTCGATGGCGATGATTGCTCCCATTTGACTGCACAATTTGCAATTACACTAAAAGATTTGTATACCATCCATCCTAGGACTCTCGACTGATCATTCAGTTTCTATGCAAATCTAGAGGAGCTGACTTTGCCTTCCTCTTATTAGTCTCTTTTTGAATTCCGAAGTTTTTCAAAATTGCACAAATTTGAAATCGGGTTATTACTACTGCGTTGAGCCAGTCGGATACATTTCTACCTATCCAGGATATTTACCCACGGCTACAACCAAGCCATTCAACCAAACTAGTGCGACATCTCTGCCGTACGCTGGAGATCCATGGGCCAAATTTTCCTCAAATGTCTCAGTGATACCTATAGCAAATAACACACGCGTAGATTGTTATTCGTAAGTATATAGCACGATGCCATCTTATTTTTCACGCACAACAACTAATATTGTTATTAATGATATGACAGATACACTTATGTAACAAATCTTACGGAAAACTTATCTGCGGATTGTTGGAATTTGGCGATGTTCTATGATATTACACCCGAAGTAAGTACATTGAGAATTGGGTCTAGCCTACTCTAATTTTCTTTCAAAATAAAAGCTAATAATGTTGCCACTAGGAGCTGGTACTTTGGAATCCTTCTCTTGGCGATGATAGCTCTTCAGGGTCAAATGTCGTATCCGATGAAACCAGTAGAATTGCATCGGCGATAGCAGTCCCAACTACTGCTTCAAGCTTAATCACCAATCCTTACACCTATCCGTGTACACTTGCCGCTAATATTTCGTACTGCGTTGCCTTGGTTTCTCCTACTGCTGGTAAGTCAGAATGGGGCTGAGAGTGAAATCTGTGGTGATGGAGCCATAGCTGTATTTGTTCTTAGCTTCTACATGTGGAAAAAATATATTATTCATGCTAATAGAATGTACATCCATAGATTTACCGACAACTACGGCACCTCCCGGCCCTCACGCTTCTGGGGAGGTATCTAATTGTACGACATGGTTCGCACCCCAGGCCTACAATACATGCAGGGATATCTTATACATCGCCCAGTTATCATTTGCCGATTTCTACCAGATGAACCCCTCGGTTGGCCCAGATTGCTCCGGACTTGTCGTGGGAACAAACTATTGTATATCAACATATCCCAATGGCAATGATCCGAATGAGTGGGATGGGGACGCCAGCATCCCATCCGCTTCATCTACTGGAATCATAACCCCCACACCGATACAGAGTGGCATGGTTAGTAACTGCAACAAATTTTACGATGTGCATTCAAATGATGGCTGTTCAGCCATTGCAAGCAGCCAAAACATCAACCTCAGTTCGTTTTACCAGTGGAACCCAGCCGTCAAGACCGACTGTTCTGGGCTTCAGGCAAGCGTATATGTTTGTATCGGTGTTGCGACGACATCGGCATCTATCACCACTACGTCTAAACCACCCACCGGAGTTATTACACCCACACCAACACAGAGTGGTATGGTTAGTAACTGCAACAAATTTTACGATGTGCATTCAAACGATGGCTGTTCAGCCATTGCAAGCAGCCAAAACATCAACCTCAGTTCTTTTTACCAATGGAATCCAGCTGTCAAGACCGACTGTTCCGGACTGCAAGCAAGTGTATACGTCTGTGTTGGCACGGCGGCAACCACAACAGCTCCCGGCATAACCACTCCTACACCCACCCAAAGCGGTATGGTGAGTGGCTGTAATAAATTCTACGACGTCCACGCCGGCGATGGCTGTTCAGCCATTGCAAGCAGTCAAAAGATAGCTCTATCTTCATTGTATAAGTGGAACCCGGCCGTTAAAACGGATTGCTCTGGCCTCCAAGCGAGCGTGTATATATGCATCGGTGTAGCAACTGCAAATGCTGCTGCTGCTCGTATAACTGGATGAAGATGGTGTAAATGGAAAGCTATAGATATATAAGTGTACATTTGAAATCTAAGCAAAAGCTCCAGCAGTTTTATTCTTTGGGCCTCCCTAGGTTGCCATATCTACTCTATACATGTGTACCGCCTATGTAGCCACTTTTGCCGTTGCCATGGAAAATATGGACACCGAGTCTTAATAGGTGCCTGAGAAGTACTCAGTATCCCTTCAAGACATCCATGTCGGTACCTGCATTAGGTACATGTAGGAGGTACCAGGCATGTTTACACTAACTTTCCTACCTATATAATAAGCCTATCCCCCAAATTTCCCCGCTAGCAGCAATTTCCCGCCATCATTAAGACATATACACATAGGTATCCCAGTAATCGCTAGGGAATCCGTCTGCTCTCATCGCATACGCAACGATGGGAAACAGCTCATCAAAATCTGTTCACCAGCAGAACATAGTAGATAATGATGATGACAACATTTTGTCAGAGGCCTCCTTAACCAGGAGAGTCGAGGACATACACCGCTACCGGTTTCCGATTGAGTCCCCAGCCGACGATGTTGTCCCTACCCCATTCGAGTACACGGCCTTCATATCGCCAGGTGCGTTTTCTATTCCTTAACCAACAAGGACGCCTTCGCAGTTTAATGACAAGCTATAGATTCTCCTCCTCTTTTACCCACACTACCTCCCGAGCTCATTGAGAATCTAGTGAGCCATCTAGACAATCGCTCAATTAAAAATCTTCGCTTGACGTGCAAGCACTTTAGTACCATTAAATTACGCATTAGCCGAGTATTTCTCTCTGCTAATCCACTCAATATTCACGTCCTTCGCTCTATTGCCAATCATGATGTGTACCGCCAAGGCATTATCGAGCTCATTTATGACGATGCGCGCTTATGCTATTCCCGTACTGATTATTCCGACAATGTTGTTCCCGAAGACGTCAATAGGCCAATGACGGATATGGAATGGTTTCAAGTGGAACGGGATCTGAACATCGATGAATTAGAACATCGTAAAGCCGCAGACGAACCAAACCGCCCAAAAGATCTTAGAATATATCGTCTAGTAAATGCCGAATTATCGCTAGGAGAATCATGGACTTACTATCAAGATTTACTACGTCAGCAAGATGACGTGATTGCTCATGGAGCTGATGCTGAAGCTTTTCGATATGCCTTGCAACAGTTTCCCGCGCTGCAAAGAGTTACTATTACACCTGCTGCTCATGGCTGGCTATTCACCCCTCTTTACGAGACTCCTATGATTCGGGCCTTCCCTTATGGATTTAATTATCCGATTCCGCGCGGTTGGCTAACTGCTCGTTTTACAGACAGTAACCAAGAACCCGCGCCATGGGAAGATTCAAAAACGCGATGGCGCGGTTACTGTTTACTTACAAAAATTTTGGCTCAAGAGCATCATCGCGTCTCTGAACTTCGAATTGACTCCCACTATCTTCAATCTGGCCTTAATTACCGCCTCTTCGAGCAACCATCCCAGGAGTATTTGGATTTTATCTGTTGCCTCCAGCACCCTGACTTAAAAAGGTTACATCTGTCACTCTATGTGGACTTCCATTGGACACCCTTTCGCCGTAATCTCCTGCGGAACGCCTTGGCAGAAAATTTACAGCTAGAGTATTTTAGTCTGGAAACAGGCATGGATATATCTAGCTATGAACCCGACTACAACCCCAACCAAGAATGGCCACCAGCACTGCAAACATTTCTTCCTGTTGGCTGTTGGATAAATCTACAGTATTTTCGTCTATGGAATTTTCCTGTGGATTCCACTGATTTAATATCAACGCTCTCACAGCTTCCTGCACTGCAGTCGCTTGAGCTGGGATTTTTATCCATACGCTCCGGCACCCAGCGCCAGTTACTCGAGAATATGCGTGACTCTCTGCGTTGGCACGAGCGACTTGTGCAGCCCAAAATCAAATTTGCTGTACCTATCCCCAATGCTTTTATTCAAGGGCGCGCGATTTGGATTGACGAGGAAGTCGAGAAATTTTTATATCATGGTGGTGAGAACCCTTTTGAGGATAAACACGTCGATCAAGTATGCTATGATATGGGAGTTATAAAAGATGCATATGATCCAGGGTATGAGAGGCCTTATATACATCCTAGGAAGCATTTAGAGCTTTTACAAAGCAATGGGTATAATTGAATGCTGATAATATTGATTAAATCATGTGGACTGAAATGAAATGTTCTGGTTGACTTTCGGATCAACTCCAAAGAGTGCTACATGTTATTTGCATTGAACTATAGATATCAGTTCTTCTGTAGTCTGAGAAGCGCTGCTCTGCATATCGCATTCTTGTTAGAAGTGTGAGTTGCAGTACTGCAGTACTGCAGTACTGCAAATCTGACCTTGCTAACTACATATACAGTGGGGTGTCAAAAGTCTAGGTACAAACGCGTTTTTAGTGACTCTACAATGCGTTTTTGCGAATAACTTTAACATAACTATTAACTTTAAAAAATTATAAAAAAATTACTATATTATTTAATTAACGCTATTTTAGCACTATAATATCTAGAAATTATTAAAAAAATTAAAAAATTAACCTAGTATTTTATTTAGTATTATTTTTACTATAAATACTAGTTATAGAAAGAGCATAACAGTAACAGTATATATTACTATTTAGACTTCTTCTTACTCTTTTACCCTTAAGCAGGGTTGCTAAACTATTAAGTTTATAATATAGTATTCTAGGAATGCTTTATAAATTTATTTTATATTTTATTTATTTAAGCTTAAGTCTATTAAAACTTTTTAAGGTCTTTTTCTATAGCCTTGCAGTACTTAAATAATATAATTAAAATATGTATTTTTATTACTAAAAGAAAACCTTATATTAACTATTTACTATTTTATAAAATGCTTTTATTTTATTTTTTTCTATTATTTTTACTGCTATACCCTTTATTAAAGTCTATGCCCTTATATAGTGTAAAAAAATTCTTCAAGTTTATAAAACTGTCAGGCGACAAAGAAGCTGGGATACAACTAGCTAGAAATTAGCTATCGTCCTCCAAGCTCAAACAGATATTCCATGCCGTGCTGACGAACTTTAAGTCTTCAGCCGAGGATACAAGATAGAAGGCCTGACACAACTAGCTAGAAGCTAATTGCCACAAAGAAAGAAGGTATAAAAGGAAAGGACTTTCTTTTGTAAAAAACAAAGAAAGGGCAGAGATAAATATAGTCTTTTGATGATACCTAGCAGCTATCCAGCAACAAAGACGCACCTAGCCCCACTTGATCCTCTATCACTCTTCTTGCAAGACCCGGATCGTGACAAAAACGCTTTTATAGTATATTAAGTAGCTATTTTAAATTACCATTAATTATTATAGATATATTAAAAAGTAAATTTTTACTATTTATAAGCGCAATAAAGGTTGTTATAATAAAATATTTTATTAAAAAATTTATAATATAAATATAAATATAATAAATATATAAAAAAAAGTAAAAGTAAATATAAAATATAGTATAAAATAATATATTTAAATTAATAAAAGGACTACAATTAAGCAACTTTATATATAATTAGATTAGCCCTGGTAAGGACTGATAATAAATAGCTTTATTTACGTCACGGCGCTTTATAATTAAAAATCGGAACTGCATTGGCGGCAAAGTGTGGGCCATGCAGCTACTGTCGAAAACAGAGAGCACCGGTAAGTGTGGGCTATATAACTACCATTTAAGACGGAGAGCAAAAGTAAGAGGTTATAATGGTTAAATGTCGGATGAGCCTTAACCCCAAGAGCAGCTTCCGTAGCTCAGTTGGTTAGAGCTTCGTACTAATACTCCAGCTTCAAGCTAGTGTTGGTAATGCGGAGGTCGCAGGTTCAAGCCCTGCCGGGAGCAGTCCTAGACGCTGCACAAGGGGATCTTTTTGCCAGATACAGTCTTTTTTTGGTGCCTTTTACTGCAGCGGGTACTCCGTAGCTGTAACCCCGTTGGAGTGGGAATAAGAGGACTATAAGGTATTAGAGCACCGACTTTACGCTGCTTTGTATATTGCCGGGAAGAAGAATCAAAAGTGGTAGTGCTACTTACTCTTTTAGATATTACCCAGCAGTATTTATTAAGGAGGTTGGTCAACACGGTCTTTTTACCAGGTGGCTGGCGACTGAAAGAACAAAGAAAGCCAGGATGATTAAATCCGCATGCTTGCTAATATGACAGAATCAAGATGGCACCTAGCCACTTGAGGCCACTGTGGAGTAGTTCTTGTTCGGCCCAGCCCGCGGATGCTAGCAATTGAGTAAGTAAATGAGTGGCTGCATTCGAAACTAGGCTTGGCTCCTGGGAGAGGGGAGAAACAACAAGAGGACAGACATGGGGTACAGACAAGCTAATTGGACTCAGCGCTGGTGGTCAAGCTGTGGCGAGATGCCGTCATGAAGAAAAGAGAGAGAGAAAGCAGAGAGAACAACTCTTGCAGGCAGTCTCGCCACTAAAAACGCTTTGATGAACCCATTTCCAAATCCAACTCCGCTCTCATCACCATCTATGGCCATAGAGAGCGTGGAAGAGTACATGGCGACTGATGCTGTTGCTGCGGTAGCTCATAAACTGACCATATCATCCAGTTAGCCCTGCCCCATTGATCATATTCCCCTGGTCCCTCAGCCGCAGCGCAAATGCGTGGCCCGTCCGCCTTGGTGCCTTGCATTTGATCTTACCGCTGCTCAAGCTTCGTCTCCAGCCACCCAGATTCTTGAGAGCTCCTCGTTGCCTCCACTTGTTCCTCCACCCAGACCTGCAGCTCCCGACCGCCTCTTTGCTCGATCGCAGGCTCTGCGTCCATTCGCCCCGGCGCGCGATCAATTGGGCTCCAATCGCAAGCGCAGACCCTGGCCAGAACATCATCTCACACCCAGACACCCAGGCCGCTTGGCACCCTGGTCCGTGAACGGGTCTTTGGGTAATATACTGCCGACTAGCAGCAGCTTGTGTGCCAACAAAACGACGGAAATCTTTTTTCCCCTTCTTGAGCTGGTATTCGGCCCAAACGCAAAGACCCGGCGACAGCAATCCGCCCGCATCTCTTGGCCGCGCGCGCGCTTCTGCACTGCACAGCCTATCCTCCGGTGACAGCTCGTCACAAGCTCCCCCTTACGCTACTGCTTGCTCCCGGGCGACTCGAGTCCTGGTTTGGCATCTGTTCTGTTTCGTTGTCACTGCGGCATAACATTACACCCGTCCTCTCGTTGTGCTCGCTTGGGTTCGGCGTACGATCGACCTCGAGCATTCGGAGCGCTGTCTCAGGCACCAGCCCATTCTTGGTGCCACTGCTAGCAGCTGCCATCACATCATAACCACCAGGGCGCAGCCATGTCTGCACCGTATTGGGGCGCGCTGCCTCAGCCAAAAGGTGTTCGAAGCCGGCGAGTTTCAGCAGATTACACCCATGAATTCGCGCAAAATGACCAGAGGCGTTCGTTGGATGTCGAGCGTACGCGCAAAGCCAATCGCGCCTCAGTCCAAACAACTTACACCGAAGCTCCCACCGACACGACATTCAGTCCCAACTCGCCGACATCAGCAGCTGACTATCAAGGCCTGGCCCCTAGACCAGCCTCATATCGTGGGTTCCCTCAAGAGCAAGCATTTGAAAGATATGATAGGCAAGATCGACGATCAAACCGAGTCCCTGACGAATTCGAAAGCATCTCACCAGCTCCGCCATCAGTCACGGATACTATAATTCGAGGCCCGCCAACAAATTATCGCGACCCTTACGCAGATGAACCATACAACTACCCCCATCAGTCGACATCGTCACAGCCTGTGCGGAAATCTGCGGCTCAGGCAGAGAGCATGGGCTACGGCGAACACACCACACCTCAACGAGATAGTCAATATGGCGCACCGCAGCCGTTTGTCGATGGTGGGCTCGCCCGAACAGATAGCATTGCTTCTGCTCAACTTCAGAGAACCCCAACGATTGGGCAGAATGAGCGGCGAAAAAAGTTGGCAGACAACCGATCACCCCTCCAGAGGCTTGAGCTGACGCTCGACAGCATGACCAAGGAGGAAAAGAGAGCGCGAGTGGAAGCAGCAGAGCAGCGGGCCAGAGCGAGGGCTGCCAAAAGAGCTGCCGCTGAAGCTGCCGAAAACCAAAACCCGTCTCCGCTCTCAACTCCTACCCAACGACAAAGCCACCGCCCTACGGCAGTCGAGTCGCCTACTGCTGCGACAATATCAAGATCAGTAACACTACGAGACATCACCTCACCTAAATCCTCAGCTACACAATCAGTACAGCCCGGACAGCGAGTACCCGAAGACCAATATTATCGCCAGAGCCAGGATGGCCTTCGCCGATCAAAAACGACGGCTGAACACCAACCAAGGCAGCTACCACAGCCGCCCATCCGTGAAGAACAGCGGCCGAGGCAGCTACCTCAGCCACCTGTACGCGAAGATCAGCAACCAAGACAGTTGCCCCAACCGCCCATACGTGATGATCAACGCAGAATTCATCCTCAAGAAGCCTCTCGTCCTGATGATCAGCGCCGATATTCTAGCCAAGCAGCTCTTCAGTATCCTCAGGCCAGCCCTGATCAGTGGCAGCCTACCTCAGGAGGGGATATTCCTAAGCGCAATCTCAGCTTCCGCGAGCGCGATGTCTGGCGTGAGGCGAAACCTCTCGATGCAGATTCAAACCAGCCTTCGAAAGGATCCAGCGGCTTTTCCCTTACACGCAGCGGAAGTAACAAGCTAAGAAAAGAACCCCCTGCAGATGTCTGGCGTCGCATACGCGCCGAAGCAGAACGACGATTGCCGCCGGAGCCACAGCCTGCTCAAGCTCAGTTTGATGATCCAATGGGGTCTCCGCAAGGGTCCCCACGAGGATTACCAGTAGGAGCACAACAACAGGCGCGCAATAAAGAACTGCCTCCTTTGCCTTTAGCTGTGAATGACCAGATAAATGTCCGGCCAGAGGCAAAGAAGGCGTCTACATCTGCTGCCGAGGCTGAAATTCAGGCTATGCAGCGGCGGGCCACTGAACCCATTTATGCTCGAGAGGAGAGAGGGCTGAATGCTGAATATGCCCCCGCGGCTGCCATTGGCAGGATCATTTACGAGGCGAGTCAAAAGAACCGGGGAGCCTTTCCACAGCTAAACTCTGCAGTAAAGAGTTTGGAAGATCAGACGAATCATGGTCTAATAGCGGAGACACAGGAACCACAACAACCACAACAACCACAACAACCACAGGAATCACTTGAGCCGCCGAAGCTGCAGCAATCACAGGAGCGGCTCGAGTCGCGATTCGCATCCAAGAACCCGGAGGGGCTACATTCCGGCGATGGCTTGAATAACTCGTCCCGGTGGCTGAATGAGTGGCGGAAAGGCACAGTCGGTACCTTATCTGGGACCCTTCTCGACCTTAGTGGTGACCAGCCGGCCGGATCGATGGAGAAGAACAACGCTCGCTTGGACCGAGAGCAGGGAGGCCATCACCGGAGAATTAGCAGCATTACTTCGAGGCCACGCAAGGCTGAAGCATTCGATGGAGAGTACGATGATACCAGTGGCGCGCCCACTCGATTCAAACCGCAGTTATACTTGAAATGTGGCCCGCTTCTAAGATACTGCGGCCTGCGTTACGAACAGGTTCCACCCAGACCTCGAGGGCCAGCGGCCATGCAAGATCGTGAAATCTGGAGAGGAAGTGTTATGATTGTAACCAACGATGCCCAGTCGTCCTATGACATTGCGCCGACGCTTCGGCTATTCGTGCAAGATATCGAGCTGTTGCCTCCGCCTCCCCACCAGGTTAACGGTGAGCTCTCTCCCGAATATGTGGACCCAATCGCCGGACATCCCAAGCTGGGCCGCAGTGGTGAGACCCTGTATGTTCGACCCGTGGACCATCTTGAAGAAGGCAGAGATCTATCTCATGATGAGTCTGAAGAAGGGCTATTTGAGAAATCAAGAAGCCCGCCAGATGAACCTCTGCCACACGGGCTCCAAGACTATCCGGGATCGTTTGCTAGCCGCCGAGCGCGAGCAAACGTTGATGGTGAGAAGTTGCAAAAGTACAAGGATGTGAGGGGTTTCCGCCTTCACGCCGAACAGGGATGTACGTTTTGGCGTTTCAATATTGAGGTTGAGCTTCGCGAGCAGCAACAACGGATCGCATATCGCATTAATCGTGGTCCAGCTATGGCTTTCTGGGTTCCTGGGCGCGGACAAGCAATGAATATGATGTTCTATTCATGCAATGGTTTCAGCATCAGCGTCAACCCTCATGAGATGAGCGGACCTGATCCCATGTGGCGCGACGTACTCAACTCGCACCAGACACAGCCATTCCACGCCATGATAGGTGGCGGTGATCAGATTTACAACGACTGTGTAGCCTACGATAGTCCACTATTTGACCAATGGCTCCAGATCACTGTTCCTGAAAAGAAGCTCAACGCCCCGTTCACATTCGAGTTGCAGACTGAATTAGAGCACTTTTACTTGGAACGATACTGTGCCTGGTTTTCCCAGGGCTTGTTCGGGCTGGCCACTTCACAAATTCCCATGGTCAATATGTATGATGATCATGATATTTTTGATGGATATGGCTCTTATGCTCATGCCGATATGAGCTCACCAGTATTTTCAGGCTTGGGGTGGGTGGCTTTCAAATATTACATGCTCTTCCAGCATCAAAGTATTGTAACCGAGACGGAGAATTCTGAGCCAAGCTGGATTTTGGGTGAGCAGCCAGGCCCATACATCCAAGAAGTCAGCCGCAGTCTCTACATGTCTATGGGTGGAAAGGTTGCTTTGCTTGCCGTGGATACTCGCACAGAGAGGACTGAAGACGTCGTGCTAAGCGAAAAGACATGGGACAAGATTACAAGCAGGATGTATGCGGAGATCAGGAAGGGGCAAGTAGAACATCTGCTCGTCCTTCTCGGAGTTCCAATTGCCTACCCCCGCCTTGTTTGGCTGGAAAATATGTAAGTGACTGATACTTTCCATCTTTGACTCTTTGTATATCTTTTCTTACTAACATCTCGCAGATTGACCTCAAAACTGATGAGCCCCGTTAAAGCAATCGGCAAGACAGGCGTGCTCGGCAAGACTCTGAACAATATCAATGATAACTATGAGATTCTGGATGATCTCAATGATCATTGGACTGCCAAGAACCATAAAAGGGAGCGCACCGTTATAATTGAAGATTTACAAGACTTGGCTATCGACCGGTCTGTGCGAATCACAATCCTGAGCGGCGACGTTCACCTTGGCGCTGTTGGCCAGTTTTATTCTAACCCCAAGCTCGGCTTGGCTAAACACAATGATCCTAGGTACATGCCGAATATCATATCTTCCGCTATTGTCAATCGCCCACCTGCAGACATCGTCGCCGATCTGCTGAATAAGCGCAACAAAGTCCACCACTTTGACAAACAGACAGACGAAGCCATGATTCCCATCTTCCAAAACGGTGTTGATGGTAAGCCTAGGAACAACAATAACTTGCTTCCTCACCGAAACTGGTGCTCTATTCGCCTGTGGACGCCGGGCAGCACGCCGCCACCATCGCCTCCCATGTCCGACCGAGGAAGGAGTCGAAGCCCGGGAGGCGGAAGTTTGCTTCGGAGGCTTTCGTCTAGACGCCGCAGGTCTACCTCGCAACAGCCTTTTGATGTCTCACGTGAATCCGTGAGAGGGCCTCGGCCTCCCATTTCAGGAGGAGGAGGTCTTTTCAAGAACTTTGGGCGACGGAACTCGGTCGATCAACAACGCCCTGTAGGAGGAGGAGTGACTCGAACCATGTCCCTTGGACGCGGAGAGTCAGCGCAGCAGAGTGCTGATATGGCGTACTACGGACAACATGGTAGCCAGAGCCGATTTGATGAGAGCAATATGAGTGGCCAATGGAGCGGCGAGTTTGACGGCGGATACGCAGATCACCGAGCTCAAGGGCAGCCTCGTCCCTCGGGCCTCCGGGGCGGCGGCGGTAGCGATTATGATGAGTTCTCAGCGGGCGATGAGGCTTATTTCACATCACAAGCGCCTCGACGGGCACAGACTGTGAACTATCATGCCGGAGGCCCTTCTGGCCATGAAGTTGAGGACCCGGCAGCAGTCCGTCCGTACCACCGAACGCCTACGGGACTATCACCCAAAGATATGAAACAGGCCGACAGACTCGAAGTTAATCTAGAAGGTGCATTGGACATTGCTTTGAACATGGAAGTAAACGCCAAGGATCCTACCGGAATTACCGTGCCATATCGAATTTTGGTCCCCAAGCTGTTCTATGAATATTCTTCCCAGGACGATCTGTTCCAGGCGGCAGAACCAACGGGAATCAAAAAGTTCCTCAGCTTTAGGAAGAAGCCCAAGGGCCCCGCCGCGGGGCCAGAGCTGGAACCGGAACCGGAGCCGACTGATGAGATGGGATATGACGACGATGAAGTTGACGACGAAAGATACTAAAAGAAGTATATACCGGGGGGTTTTATATACATGAGAGTGGAAGACGTTTTGATATATTTATGTGGCAATATGCGGCTCTTCTTGTTTATGGTTTCTTAAAATGGCCTCGAAGGGCATCATGATCTTGTAATACACCCTTTCCTTTTCTTTTCTGGCGTGTTTATATCTAGCTTGCGATTACTGGTTATCGAGAACACAGACTGGATACCAGCTTTTGTTGATATTAGATTACCTATTTAGACTAAGCAGCACAGGACTGTGAATGGCGAAATAAAGCGCTTGCTAGCGTTTAGATCTTCCTCGCTGACTACATCTATATGCCCCTAGTGCTGCTTTACAACCACAATGGTGCCTGTCTGACAATTAAGCTACAGCAGCAGTATATGGAAGTTGTTGTAGTTGACTGTGTAGCCCCCAGTCATATTCTTGCGACTCCGCCATGAAGATGTCATGCTGCGTCATGCCATGCGCGAGGCTTAAACTCTATCCGTATACACCAAAGTGCAGTCCATCGTGGGCCTCCATAAACCAATTCTAGAAGCCTGTCAACCGGCAAGACAAGCTTGATTCTTCTGCTTGAGTCAACTTATACTCCACAACGACGGCCTGCTTGTGCGAGGAGCCAAAGAACCTCGGTGCCAAGCCAATGACCAATGCCTGGCCAACGCCGCGGGCAAACGTCGGACAGCTGAGATGCTCACAGCGCTAGACTGCATGAGTGTTTTTATGACGTGCCATGCGCAGAACGGGTCCGGCCACCGGTCTGGTTGCCACTCCGGCCGTCCGCACTCGGAGAGGCAGCAAAATTTCAGTGGGACCACCCCACGAACTGGGAGCGGGCAGTGATGGTGTAGAGGCACGGTACAAGAAATAATGGGCAGCATCTCGCTCTGATGACTCAAACCTTCCTGATCTATCCCGCTACGCCCTGTGTGTGATTTTCTGTCCGCGGCTCTCTCGCTCCCTCTAAAAGCGACTCATCCATCCCCTCTCCTCGCCTTTCTCTGTCCATACTCAGCACCTGCTCCGCCCGACTCCAGACAGACAAAGTCGCCACCAAGATGCCGATGTAGGTTGCGCCAACTACCTGTGAACGCTCAATTGAGCAATTCGACGCATTCCGGCTGACTTTCTTGTAGCCTCAAGGAACCGTGGAAGAAGTATAAGCCATTCAAGGTAAACTTTGTGCCTCCAATGCTTCTCGCCTTTTATCTTTTAGCTAACCTGGCCAGCCGCTGCATCTGCCTAACCGACAGTGGCCCGACAAGGTCATCGACAAGGCCCCCCGTTGGTTGTCGTATGTTCCGCGATCTACACCTTCAGGGCATAGGATATTTGCTAATTGTATCGAAGCTCTTGTCTCCGCGATGGCAACCAGAGTCTTCCCGATCCAATGGTACGTTCCTCCATGCCCCAATTGGCCGTCTTACGCGAGCTGGCATATCTGCTGTCTGAGACTGACATGGGCCCATCACCATACAGAGCGGCGAAGAGAAGTGGCGCTACTTCCAGATGCTATGCGGCCTTGGCTACAAGGAGATTGAGGTCTCTTTCCCTTCCGCATCCCAGATCGACTTTGACTTCACCCGCCGCTTGATCGAAACCCCGGGAGCCGTGCCGGACGATGTGTTCTTGCAGGTCCTTTCACCTTGCCGGCCCGACCTCATCCGCAAGACTGTAGAGTCCGTTCGCGGGGCGAAGAACGCCATCATTCACATCTACCTCGCCACAAGCGAGTGCTTCCGGCAGGTCGTCTTTGGATATACCGAGGAGCAAACCCTGGAGCTCGCCGTCGAATGCACCAAGCTTGTCAGGTCCCTGACCAAGGACAACCCCGAAGCTTCTGGAACCCGGTGGCAGTTCGAGTTCTCGCCGGAGTGTTTCTCTGACACAGATCCCGATTACGCCGTGAGGGTATGCCGCGCAGTGAAGGCGGCGTGGGAGCCCCAAGCAAATGAAGACCCAATCATTTTCAATTTGCCCGCTACGGTCGAGCTGTCAACACCCAACGTATACGCGGACTTGGTAGAATACTTCTGTAACAACATTGGGGATAGGGAGAAAGTGTGTGTGTCTCTGGTAAGTCACACCATTCACGTCCCTCATGTCTTCATCGTGACCATGCTAATCATTTGGGCAGCATCCCCACAACGATCGTGGATGCAGTAAGTGTCTCCAATTCCAGCGCCGTTGTCAAGTCACTAACGTGGTACAGGTGTTGCGGCAGCAGAACTGGCTCAGATGGCGGGAGCTGATCGTGTCGAGGGCTGCTTGTTCGGGTTCGTATTTTCTCCCATCTTTATCACTGTAATTCAGGAGGCGATGCTAAATCTAGTAGCAACGGAGAGAGAACGGGCAACGTTGATCTTGTGACACTGGCTCTAAACCTTTACACACAGGGAGTGAGCCCAAAGATTGACTTCTCCGATCTGAACTCGGTCATCGACGTAGTTGAATCTTGCACCAAGATTCCCGTCCATCAGCGTGCCCCCTACGGCGGAAGTCTCGTATGTGCGGCCTTCTCAGGCAGCCATCAAGATGCAATCAAGAAAGGATTCCAGAACCGCCAGCGCCTCGGCCTATCTAGCGAGGACCCATGGCTTGGAATGCCCTACTTACCGCTGGATCCCCAAGATATCGGGCGCAATTACGAGGCTATTATCCGCGTCAATTCGCAGTCTGGAAAAGGAGGGAGCGCATTTATTTTGCATTCGAAATTACAGCTTGACCTCCCTCGCAGCCTCCAGATCGCCTTCTCCAGCATTGTCCAGCGCCGTGCCGAAGAGCTTGGACGTGAACTGCTTGCGACCGAGATCACTGACCTCTTCGAGACAACTTACTTCCTCCATGAGAATCCCCGCTTTGGTCTCGTTGACTATAGCATCACCCCCGACCGATCACATTCTCCCATGCCCTCTGCGCCAGGCAGGACCCAGGATACGAAGAGTTTCATCCGTATCTTTGAGGGCGTCATCCTTCTGGACGGACAAGAGTTCAAGCTGCGTGGCCGAGGCAATGGACCAATCTCTAGCATGGCGGCTGCGCTCAAGGATGTCGGCATCGACCTTGACGTTCACGACTACAAGGAACATGCCATCGGTGAAGGTAAAAGCGTGAAGGCGGCCTCGTATATCGAGTGCAAGCCTGCAGGCAGCAAGCAGACAGTCTGGGGCGTCGGCATCCACGAGGACGTGGTGCAGAGCTCGCTCCTCGCTCTGCTAAGCGCGGCAAGCAATGTAAGTCTGAAATCCTCATGGGTGGTGAAAGAGAGGGACAGCGGTAAAGACTCGACAGCTAACGATGAGACTCTTCAATTTATAGTTCATTACGAGCCGGCGCGGCAGCCCTATCCTGAAGCCCAGCACAGCCGCTGCTCCTCAAGATATACCCAATTTCATCTCTGTCTTAGAGGAAAAAGCAAGAGGTGTATAAAAAAGAGGATGAAAGCCAGATGTGGAAAAAAAAAAGTTTTGCTCTATTTATAGTTGATATCTCCATACTTTACGTTGATTATCATCATCACCGTCACCATCATCGTCATTAGTATTATTGTTGTCGTTGGTTTAAGATGATTATATTCTTACTCAGGCTTGATAAAGTTGGCCAACAGGAAAATTAGGCGGTGAGATGGGGTGTGGTATAAGAGGTTGATAAACAAGGCCAACCCCAGTAAGAGCAAGCTCTCAATTCTTGGGTTAGCCACTTATAGGTACCTACCTATTTACCTGGTATATTAGTAGTAGTTAAGGTTGATGCTCAGAACTACGTGTAGTACCTATTAACAACTGAAGCAACGCAAAATCCGGTGAAACACGCACTAAAATGGCCGATTCGCTCTCGAAGCGCCCGATGATTTCTCGTGCCAGAGAACCTTGTCCAGTTGGCGGCTGCGAAAAGCAAGTCTGTAGTACTTCGGCATCTGCAGAAATGGTATCCAGATTTTCCCAGGTATGCGTGTGACGAGTGCCCAGGGCGGTTTAGAACGAGTGACGAACAGCGCGATCATAAGTACGACAGCTGTGACAAAACCCTCACAAGCACTTGCGGATTGAGGCCTCATGTCTTAAATTACCACGAAAGAGTAAGCATACTAGCATGGAAGTTGCTAAGGACTTCGCGGCAACGTCTCTTCAACCGCAACCACTGTGCCATTGTCGATGCTCAACAGCTCTACTTCATGATTCGGGTCTATGAAATGATGTGCAAGCGTCCTGAGGATCGCCCGGAGGACTGGCTCGGCATATTACAACAGACCCCAGACCCAGCAATAAATAGGTTCCAGAGCATCTTGACGGCCCGGAAGAGAAAAGGCCAACAGCGGAGAGGAATAGAGCAAGTGAAACGAAACGAAGAGGGGATCGAGATTTAAAGAAAGCGGATATACTTCGTACGACACATCTAACTATTGAACGACACTAGATAGGTGTACAGAGGAGAGGCGAAAAAGCAAAGTTGCTTCGTTTGTTATAAGATTTGCCAATTGACATGACGCTGCATGAGTTTAGAGTCATTGCCCAGACACACATATATACACAATCATTTGATGAGTTATTGAACAACGTTGTCAAAGTGACAGAGAAGAAAAAAAGACAGATACATTCCTATCAATGTAATTAATTACATACTGAAGAAAAAAGCAAAAATAAATGCCCACTATCAGAGTCGAACTGATCACCTTGTCATGTCAAGTTAGTACTAGTGACACGCTATACCGCTTAGCCAAGCGGGCAATTTGAGCTGTTGTTGAAGGGCCCTCGCAGTTTAGGGTACATAAATGGAAAACACAATGCTAAAATTTGTTGCGAGCGTCCGTAGCGATTATCCGGCGTGGAACGACCTGCCTAGACAGGTAAAAAATTGACGGGAACAAGAGGGGAAAAGGAATAGATGTAGAACCTGGGGTAGTATGTAGTGTAGTGCCGCTTTATACTGTAGTGTACGAAATATGCGTCATCGGCAGCTTTGGCAGTATGCACGAGATACAACACAGAGCAAATGAGACGTGCCCTCATTTCCGCTGATCGCTCTCAAAGGCTCCATCCACGGCCTCCTGTACTCGCTATCGATTGCAGCTTCAGGGCGCTATTAGGGAGCGAGCTGAGGCGAATTAGCGCGATCCGCTCAGACGGCCGATCGCTGCAGCAGTGCCCCGTTGCATGGAAGTACGTTATTTCGGGGTAATTGAATTGAATTGTCGCCCCCCATCTGGACGGAATAGGCCCGTACCTCTGGTACATGGCAAAACCTCCCATTGATGCCAGATGCAGATGCAGATGCTGTGCTTGTTATGCAGGCTCTTTAATTGAAGCCGCATCTTATTTGTTTTATTCAATTTTCATCAGGCACAAGCTTCATTGGCAAGGCTTGCGGGTGGCTTTTAATTTTCCTAGACTCTAAATCGCTGCTCCCCAGACTATTTAGGCGCGGATTATAGGTACCGACCTCCTAATACTCACTACCACCATACTAGGCCAACTACGGCCATTTGGCGTGGCAATTGCTGTCATCATCTACTGCTGCTGCAATTATATCCCACCACCTCGTCTTGTCTGCATGACCATCTCCCTCGACTCTGTTCCAGCCCAGTTTGCTGCCACAACAAAGGCCGCGCAATCTAACGCCTTCCTCTGCGTGCGGGAGAGCAGCAATTGGGCTCGAAAATGCCCCCCTCAGACCTCTCGGTAGCCGAGGAGATATACAGGGGCGCCGCGGGCCTGCTGCGTCTGCTGTGGAAATGGTTCAAAGGGCCGGGCTTGCACAAGGCCGCCGTCTTGGTCGCCAGAGTGCTGCACCAGATCAAGAGAAATCTGACGGCCAGGAGGCTCCTGAGCTTCCCGCACCTGCTGGCCTTTTTCTGGATGATCCTGCTGCTCTGGGGCGAGCGCTGGATCTACACCAACCATGTCAACGTCTGTGACTGGAAGAGCTGGGAGAAATGGGTGAGTTTTTGCTGCCTCCATTGCCCTCGGGACTTCTGCAGTGTAGCAGAGGCAAAAAAGGCCAATCGCTAACTCTAACAACAACAGCCCAAAGGCGCAACTCCCCATCATCTCGTCCTCATCGCCGATCCGCAAATCCTCGATCCTCATACCAACCCCGACTGGCCGTGGGCGGAACTCGCTGTCGTCGTAGCCGTTACCGATCGCTATCTCAAGCAAAGTTACAATGCGCTGCTGCACAAGCTGCACCCGGATAGCCTGTTCTTCCTAGGCGACATGCTGGAGGGCGGGCGAGAATGGAAGACGAGGCAAGGCAGCTTCGTCGATCCCAAATGGGGGGTCCGTTCACGCACGGCAAAGGAACAGAGATGGGTCAAGACGTGGCATCGCAAGTATGGCGACGAGTTTTGGCTGCAAGAATACCAGCGCTTCGGGAATATCTTCTTCAACGATTGGAATGTAGCGGGGAGCAAGCCAGGTCCATGGCAGAGAGGCCGGAAGTTCGTGGCGAGTTTGCCTGGGAACCATGACCTCGGCTTTGGCGCCATGGTTCAGGAGTCCGTGAGGGATCGCTACCAGGCATATTTCGGAGAAGGAAACCGAGTCGACGTCGTAGGCAACCACACCATTGTCTCGGTCGATGCCGTCTCTCTAAGTGCGGGGACGTCTGAGCAGAAAGACAAACACGATCTAAGCTCCATCTACAAACCCGTGCACGAATTCCTCGACGGAGTCCAATCTACAAAGCGAAAGATGGCGAAGAAAGAACTGAACTTTTGGTACGGTGTGGACATGGGGCCCAAGTTCAAGCATCACGTTGAGGACCTGGAACACGCAGACTTGACCCGGTGGTCGAGAGACCCTGGGCCGGGGGCTGCTGACTTCCCCACGCTGCTCCTTACACATGTTCCTCTCTACCGTCCTCCTGGGACTCCCTGTGGGCCACAGCGTGAGCACTGGCCGCCGAAGAAAACGCCCAACCCCGACGGTAGCTTGGACACCAGCAACTCCATCTCGGTGGTGGCTGGATATCAGTACCAGAACGTGCTTTCAGAAGAAGATTCAGTCAAGCTGGTCAAGAGTGTCGGCAATGTCGTCAATGTGTTCTCCGGCGATGATCATGATTACTGTGAGCTCGTTCACTCCGACGCCAAGGAGAACGTACGGGAGATCACTGTTAAGACGATGAGCATGTCTCAGGGTGTGCCAACTCCGGGTTTCCTCATGGTTAGTCTCTACAACCCAATCGACAAAGACGGCAAGCCCCTACCAGACTCGCCCGGGCAGACGGTTCAGACCCATCTTTGCCTACTACCAAACCAACTCGTCAAGTACATGAATTATATCGCCTTTACCCTCTTCTCCCTCATTATCCTAGCCGTCAGGGCGTTCTTCGTCCCTGTCCTCAACCTCACCCCATTTGCGCTACCGCCTGAGCGAAGGAATACGTTCCTTCCCGTCTACAAAGAAAAAGTCGAACCACCAATCACGCCGTCGTCTAGCTCAAGCAACGGTGGTGGCAGCAGCATGCGCTGGGCCGGTAAGAAGGGCAAACACAGGCAACGATGGAGCATGGCCGATGGGCCGCGAATCAAGATAAACCAAGACTACTACGACGGCGGTAAGGCTTGGAAGACGACAACGGGCAGGGGAGAGAGATTTTCCGTCAAAGTAATGGCCACGGAGATGTGGACGACAGCGTGGCGAGTGACTTGGATAGCAGTGTTGATTTGGATCTACTTGATACGGAACGGTTAGTTCAGAAAATAGCTTCGTTGGCACAAAGAACGGGTGTGCATCAGCTGTGTTTGTTTTTCTTTTCTTTTCTTTTCTTTTCTTTTCTTTTCTTTTCTGTATATGGAAGGCTTGCCGATGCTACTGTTACTTTTTACGTACTACTACTACTACCACCACCACCACCACTACCACTCGTAATTACCTATTGATATGTATGGGGGGAGGAAAGCATGTTAGCAACTGGAGACATTAGCATTGAATCAGGATCACGGCTGGCTAGAACAGGTTCATACCACAGCATTAAAATAATACCGGACTTTCTTATTTATCATTATCCATTTCACCAAAATTAAAAGCTTATAAAAATGTTGTAAACCCACGTTTCGTTCCCCCACAGCATATCACGACAAACAAACAAATCCAACTCACCTCACCTCGCCCTCCTCCCAACCCCAATCCTCTCCTCCCTCGTCCTCCTCGTCCTCCCCTCCCCATCATCCTGCACCCCCTCCATCGCCTGCGCCCCCAACCCAAGCCCCCCCATAGCAGCCGTCGTCTGCTGCGTTGCCGCCTCCCCAGCACCACCCGCGTTCGACCCCGTTGCCCCAGCAGAAGAAGAAGAAGCTGCTGCAGCAGCAGCAGCAGCCGTAGCCCTCGCAGCGACCTCCGCAGCACGAGCCTGTTGAGCCGCGAGGAGAGCTTCGCTGGCGCGACGGTCCTCGTAGGCGGCGATGTCTTCGGCTGTGATTTGGAGGGTTGTCGGTGGACGGCGGAGCATGTTTTTTCTTTTTTTCTTTTTCTTCTTCTTTCTGTCCTTTGTTTTGTTTCCCCCCTTTCTGTCTGAGTCGAATGAGAACTTTCTTCTTCTTCTTCTTCTTGGTTTTCTTTAATCTAGCGGCCACTAAAATGATTTGAAAAGCTTTAGGGTGCCTTTCCTTTCAATCCGTCTTGGCTGGTCGTAAGCCTTGCTTGATGAGTGCCCCCCTTCCTTTTCGTATTACCTCTGAGGCGTTGTTGTTCCCTTTATGCTACCCCCTGCCTTTTGTTTATCCTGTGTGAAATAAACTGTAAATGAAATGAGAGAAAATTTCACTTGTTATGATGTATGAATTTTCAAAGGTAGTTATCGTAGAGAAGAGAGGGTCTGAATTCTTTTGGAATATGACTATGCGTGTGAGATGGGATAAGGTAAGTGAGATGCACGAGTCAAGGAAAGATCCCGCCTGTAAACCCGCCACAGCTGCAGCCACAGTTACAGTGGCGCGACTTTCACTCACACAACGCAGCAACCAAACGCAGCACCACCTCCTCATATGGACCAACTCAATTAATATTACGATTTTAATCGCAGCTAATCTTACACAAATAAAGGGCATGAGATAACACACGGAAGATTTAGACAAAATAAACGCTGTTCGCGTTGTGGTATCATTCAACTTGGTATCTGTCTGTATCCATAAAGACCGACTCGGCGTCTCCGACTTCAAAATCCCTGCCATGGTATATATCCTCACTTTGACAAATGAAATGAAATGCGGCGTCTGGCACGTAATCCAACGATATCCCAAGCCATCACATCATGCAAAACAAAAACCTTTATATACATAAAAAAAAAAAAAAAAAGAAATCCCTCTTTCAATACATCTTTCTCGTGCGATATTTCAATAAGAGTCATCAATGGTGAACCCAAGGAAAGCTTCAAGTCCGTGCTCCATACCCTGCTTCGAGGCTACGGATGTAGGTGCTAATTCGTCAATTTCTTTGTGGCCGTTCTCAGCGTCGGCTCCCGCCGCTGCCCATGGGCCTTCGGCGCTGTCCGTGGTGTATATGCTAGCGCTGTAAGTGCTCTCACAGCGGTCGCGAAGTTGTTTAATAGTGTCAAAGATATTTTGGTGTTGCGGGATAGTCACGGGGGTCTGCAGCTCTGCTTCAGCCTCCGTTTGTACCGTCGATGGTGTTGATGCAGCCGATGTCATGCTGCCCGCCGAGTCCCGCTGTGTTGACCGATCCGACTTCTTCTCCGACGACTTCTCTGAAGCTGCGATGAGCTCGCCATGAGTCTCGAATCCGAATCCCTCAAACCAAGTAGTAACGTCTTCGGCCATCTTGCCTTCCTCTTCGTCTGCTGGGATTGGCTCTTCTGGGAATAGCCCTTCTAAATCTCCGTTGGAACCGCCCAAGATCGCGGTCTGGAATGCCGTCCAATCAACGTCGCGTGGTTCTTCTTCGACTACCTCTGCTGTCACTACTGAGTCACGGCTGCCGGCATCACTTAGGACAATGGGTCCGTGCCGGAAAGACGGACTAGCCATAGTGTAAGGGGTGCTGGTGAAAGTAATCATGTCATCCTTTACTTCAGAGGCATGATTGCAGCTTCGGCTTCGGCGGTGGGATGAGATGTTTGAGCTCCTGTTGCTGCCCGGAGGAGATCTGAAGCCTTCCAAAATGGGAGGCAGAAGCGGCATTGTCGGCGCTCTCGCAACAAATCTGGCTGGATTCTTGGGGGGGATGGGTATCGAGCTACCTGACGCTGCGTCGTCGTCATCTTCAATGGCGGCGTCTTCAGTATCTGGCAACACCAACTGTGGCACTGACTGCCTCTCCATGTATCTCCTGTCAATCTTTGTAGGCGATTTTGGTGAAACGTCGCCGTGGATGATCTCTGGGGAAACAAGTATCGTTGAAGGGGGCGGCGGGACAGTGATCTCAAAGGGAAGAGCTCTCATTTTTATATCAGCTCTGCTCATCGGGACGGGTGAAGACATTTTATCAGGCCATTGAAAGGGTTCGCTAAACATATTGGCTTGTTGTTCCGTAAGCGGGCCTCCAAATGAACGTGGTATGCTCGCAGAAGTATCTGATGCCGCTTTCATCCTCCTTTCTTTGCTCTTCTTTTGTTTTTCTTTGGCTGCTGCTGCTGCGGCGCCGCCGTTGTCTTGACCATTCCAGATGGCCTCGATTTGGGCTGGCGTCATGGCCTGTTTGTCCGTCTTTATATGCTGCCCTTTGAACATTTCGGCCATGTTTTCTGTCAGTGTCCACCTGGAGGACCGTGCATGTTTCCGCGACTCTATTTCAGCAGTGACATGGCTCGGTCGTCGATGGATGGAGAAATGGAATGAGCTGGCAATGGAGGATTTGCGCGCAAGGCCAGTTTCAGAACCCTTGCTACTGGGCCTAAGGCTGGCACGACGGTTAGGGACAATTGGTGCTGGCGCGGAGAGAACCGAGTACGTAGACGGCTTTGGCGAAGCCGGAGTCATTGCTACATGTGCAGGTTCGTGCACCTGTTCGGCTTCTTCTGAAAGCCGATTGGCCTTGCTGGTGGTGGTAGTAGCGGTGGTAGTAGCGGTGTCGGCTGCATTGTTTGCCTGCGGTTTGTGTTCAGAATGTTGGCTAAGGCGTCGCAAGTCTCTTATGGACGGGCCAGGGAAAGGGGAAAAGGGTCGCAGGATGCTGCGGCTCCGGCTAGGGCGGTGACTGGGCTGGTTCGCCTTTTCAAGCTGATTTGCCTTTTCAAACTGGTTCGCCTTCTCAAGCTGATTTGCCTTCTCGAGAGGTGTTCCCTCGAATAAGTCTCCTTGGGGGCGTTCGGGTCGGTGTGGAGGATAGGGGATCGAAGGAGGATCTGTCGGCGCAGGTTCTGATAACGGTGCCTCGCCGCTTTCCACAGAGGAGAGTTTCCTGTGGTGGAAGGCCGCATCGCTCTCATAGCTTCCTCGCGAGAAGGATGGGGTGGTGGGCGTCGAGATAGCGGCCTGTGATGAAGCTGCCGATGAGACTGCGGATAGGCGGCGAAAGCTCTTGCTACTTCGGAGAATGGTAGAGGCCACAGAATCCTTCCTTCGGGGGGAAAACCATGATCGTGACTTTTCTTGCTTCTCCTCCTTGGCTGCATCCTTGGCTGCGTCTTCGGGTTCAGCAGGAGGCCCATCCGCCTTGCTCTGAGGGCCGGCTAGCTTGCTAGACCTGGCCCGGGAGTGAGACCGCAGCAGTCCTAGTCTGCTCGACTCCATCTGGAGTTCAAGCCGCTTTGTTAATTTAGTCATCTCCGAAAGCAAACAGCTGGAGACAGGTTTGAAGTAAGGGATAGTATGTTGAAAGAAATAATTAAGAGTAGCGCGAAAGCCAACTGCGCTGGGTATCAAAGAGAAGAAGAATCGACGAGCAAGACCTGAGACCGCAGTGCTGAGGGCCGAGCTTTGATTGCGCAGAAGAATCTGGTGTCCTACCAGGCGCGAGCGATAGGAAATGTAGATTTGTCGGTATACATTGTAGTATCACACAGTGTTGTTGCTATTGTTGTTGGGGTTGTTGTGTTGGGCGAGTCGGCAGGAAGTAAAAGGGTCTTTCAGTTTGCTTTATTTGCTCAGGCTTTGTCTGCGCTTGCCGTCCGTCTTGCTTCGACTCGCCGGGCTGTTGGCGGTAATAGAGGACAAGCTAAGAGAAGCTAAAATACCTTTGGCGTTTTGGCGTTCTGGTGGCAAAAGCCAGCCGTCGAAGAAGCAAAAGCGAAAAGAAAATAAGAAAAAAGCCTCTTGGAGCGAGGCGGGAATGAGAGCAATTGTATACAAGAAGAAAAGCTGGCAGGAGTGAGGCTTCGCGCTCGGCGTGGGGATCATCGTCGACTTAAAAGGCAAGTCCAACCATATCGTGCCATGCCCATCATCCTTTGATCCCGGCCATGCATGGCCTGGCAAGTTCCTTCCTTGCTTCCTCTGCAACAATGGTCCCTTGTGCTAAATCGTACTCGTACACGCAGGCGGAGGTACTTTGCAGCAAGGTGCCTGTAGCGCGTGTAGTGCCTGTAGTGCCTGTAGTGCAGCGTGGTGTGGGCATGACGGGGCTTATTACGGGGGCTAATGGCACTAATGCTCCCTGCAGAGCCAATGGGGGCCAGCGTCTCAGTGGCGGCTTTGGGGGAAAGGGCAGGCACAGGGCAAGCTGGAGCCACTTCGGGGCTGCTTCTAGCATGCAAGGCCAAGCCTAACCGAGTGCTCCGACCCGCCAGACCAGTCCCAGCAAGGAAGTAGTTTCTGGCTCTCTTTTTTTTCTTTTCTCAACTGCAATTTGGCTAATCGGGGACATCATTTACGGTGCATCTTCAGCTCAACCTCACGATCCACCACTAGCAGAGGCCCGATTCTCCGTCATCATCTTAATAGAGTAGAGGCCAAATATTCGATAAAGTATACTAGGCCAGGCAATATATTGTGGTGGTGCCGCTCGGAGGAATCCAATAGCGTCGTGTCATGAGTGCTCAGCTCACTGCACACGGCTACGACGGAATGGCCGTAGGCAAATCCCGCTCTACCTCTCTCTCTCTGTTGTAGCGTCTCTGTTGTAGCGTCTCTGCTGTAGCGACGAGAAGAATAAAAGACTCAAAGCACCACTGGACTGACTCTCCTAGTGACAAAAGCTTGGCCGCGCGGACCGCCTGGCCTCGTGCTGGTCGAAACTCAAATGCCATTGCACGCGAGTAACGGAGTAATAGGCGGTAATGGCGCTGTTGATTCGTTAGCGATGGCGGCCATTGCAGAGGCGCCCCCTACTGCAAAGACGCCAGCCTAGGCCCGGGCGGGCATAAAGCGATGTGCGCAAACCGCCACTAATTCGCTGCTGGGGGGTTTTCAGATGCCGCATCCTCCCCACACAGACCCCCAAAAAGGCCCCGAGACTTGTCAGCTGCTGCTACGTTGAGTCTCTGGGTATCGCCATCTCGCCGAGAGTGCATGGGCCGCATTGGGAAGCGTCTTTGGCTGATGCTACCGTCCATCCCAAGACAGGACGGCTCCCCGCATTTGCGTTGCGGGACGGAGAGACGACAGAATGAAAAGTTGCATCGTGAGAGAAGCACCTGCTGTACATAGAGGCAGTAGTACGTAATTGCATGGATGTCGGTAGATTCAGAGTTTCACTGTAGTAGAGGTAGAATTAGCTCAACGTGCACCAGGGAGCTCCTAGGCAACGAGTAATGAGCAGCAAGGGAGACCTTGCCATGCCATGCATGCTGTGGATCTGGCGTAAAGGCACTCCGTAACTTGATCCAACTCACATCAAGTCGAAAAGAGCATTCCGTATCAATGACAACATAAGGCAGGGTAGCTTCGATAGCGCTATCAGTAACGACGACAAGCTTTTGGTGATATATACCTGAGTGGGTAGTAGTTTTCTGGAATACATGCCCAAAAAGTTATCGCACACATATCTAGTACCTAACTACCTAACACTCTGCGAAAGTAAAAAACGGCTCTCTCGCATGACCCGAATTATGGGACGGAGTTTCTGTTCGCACACCGCAGAGACCCTTACGGTGGTCACGCTGATGGCAGAAAAAGTGATCTAATCTAATCCATGGATTGGGTCCGTATCAAGCACAAAGGTACCCAGACCTTTTCTTCACCGTAAGTCTTCCCTCCGTCTCTGCACACTTGCGTCTCCTCCCTACTGTTCGTCCAGGTCTCCCCCCTCCTCTCACACCGGTCTGCAGCGATATGGATACTATCCAGCGGTGCTATGCTCGGTACAACAGCCAAGATGCGCACCACTTGGCCGGTTTGTGCCAGACGCTGAGAGGCTACGGGCCGATGCCACTTGATGCTGTGCCCGCCAGAATGGCCCCGAGCTGCCTCATCGCGGGGTACGTACCCACAGGGATGGAGCAGTCTGTAACTGTGCCAAGGCGTGGTTGAGCGATGCAGCCACTTCTATTTTTGTTCTTGTTTCTAGAAGGAAAGCCAAAGCCAGGAGGCGACTTTATGCCACACAAGCTTTTTGGGGCTTCACCATCTAAGTTTGCCTCAACATGGCAGAACACGCCTCGTTAGCAGCAAACAATGCCGCAAGGTTCAGGCCCAGATCTGGCAGCCATCCATCCCTACGGTCCATCCCGGCTGACCTGGTGGTGGCGTCCAGCCAAGAGCGCTAGCGACAGCGCTCCGAAGATGGCGCGCGGTCCCCGCGATATTGAATCCATCCAGAGGCCATTCTTCGTTGTGCTCTATCCTCATCCGCTCTCGGTGAGTCCGCTAACACATGCTCCAACACCGCCGCCTAGCTGCATCGGGCCATTGCCGCACAGCAGAGTACGCAGATAGATGCCCGACAGCTGGCCGGTGAAAGTGCGAGTCACGAAAAACATGTGCTGAGGCATTTGGAACGAGGCGAGGCGAGACGAGACGCCGTCATCAATGGGTGCATGCTATCCTGACATGCATGAAGCACGCAAGGACCTACGGGGTATCCTACGGGGGGGCACGGTTCTTAGGAGTTGGGAGTAGCAGTAGTACAGTAGTACAGCAGGTAGGTATTTGCCGCATCTGCATTATGCAAGAGGACGAAGAGAAACAGGAGCGAAAAGAAGGAAAAAAGAAAGAAAAGCGAGAAAGAGTCATTACACGTAAAATATCCCGACACTCGGCATTTCACCTCCATCAACGCATCCCGCCACTGCCGACTGACTACATCGGAGGATTGTACCACAGGCAAGCAAGGCTGTTATACCGGACAGGCGTCGCATCCTTCGGAAATCCAGCAGCCAACAGCAAATGATATTCATGGTAGGCGGGCTCCAGCGGCGCCATCGGATGAAGCTCATGCACGTGTATAGCGAGTGCAGTCGACAGCAGCGAATCCTTGTCGGACAAATGTCAAATGTCAAATTCCACACCACCAGCCAGCTGTGAATCGTGAGCGGTAGTGGCGATTCGGCAGATAACGGATAATACGCACCTAGTAGCCACTACTACTGACAATGGCACTTTCTGTCTGCTGCTGCTTTGCACGGAATAACAGAGTAATAGGACAGTAGCAGCAATAGTAATTGTAATTGTAATTGTAATTGTGATAGTAACTACCTTGGGAACATCATAATCCAAGCCTCCATCTGGTTTTGCATGGCTCCAATACCTCGCCCGGAGACTGCATCGCCCGTCAGATAATACTTGTGCAGATTACAAGAACAGACAGCCTGTTTGATAGACGGTGCCACCACCCTCGCTCGCTTCTGCAAGCCCTACTTGCAGCTTAGCATCTCAATTGCTCGCTGCCTAGATATTAGCATCCCTACATACAGCCAACTACCCAGAGACAGTAGGTGCCATTCCTATTGTTACCCCTCACGTCAATACCGCACCACCAACATGCCCACATGCACGTCCCCAAGACGCAGTTCGAGAACCCAGTTCTGGATCCCGAGGCAAGACGCAAAGCACAGAGGCTCGCTCGCCACACCACACGCTGCAAGGCTTTATTTCTCCAGCGGGCAGGAAGCCGATCGGCAGCGCGTAGCGGGGCCTGAACATCTTTGCTGCAAAAGGTTCGGAGGACATGGCCCAGTCAGTGATAGTTGGCATCCTTAGACTATGTATGCCCGTGAATCTATGTATGTATCCACGCAGATATCGACTGTGCCGGATTACTCTACTTGTACACACTTGGACGCACATGCTTGCCCATGCACCCTGTACTGTAGTCAGCCCGTAATCTCTCTCAACCGAGAAAGACACACAAGATACTGTAGCAGCCGTTGTGTATAATTACAGGCAGCCAGCGCAACGGCGTCGCCCTGCTTGCTGACACGATGAAACAAACTTCATTCAGTACGAGTAAGCAGCAAAGCGCCGAGCCTGCCTTGACACACACAGCTCGAGGTCAAGTGCCCAACATTTGCCATTACTCTGACATCACGCAAAGCCGTCATTATTTCCCTCTACAGTAGGTGACAGTCGCAGGGTGGTCCGATAGCATTTGCCTAGACACGGACTGCGTTAGACGCAAATTGAATCGCTTTTCGCCCAGGATCATGACCTTTTGTATGTACATAGTAACTATTGATTGCCACGCCTTTTTTTTTTTTTTTTTTTTTTTTTCCCATCCTTTCATCGCCGGAATGACAGGTTCTCCTCCGCCGATGCCAGGTCGCATCCATGGATAAAATCGTTGAGAATTATGCCCGCCTGCCTCTCTAGTCTCTTCTCTTCTCTTCCCTTACTCTTTTCTCATAGCCGGGGTCCAAATCGGGGCGGCTATATTGGCTGCATGACCGACGGCAGAAAAGCCGCTTCAGACCCTCTTTATCATCATCTTTTGCAAACTGGCCTTGTCAAAGAGAGGCAGCTACTTGTTATTAACAAGCCTCTCTCTCTCTCTGTCTTTTTTTTGTTCCCTTCTTTCCACCTCTGGCTTTTCCTTTCTTTTCCCCCGCTTTAGCTAAAAGAGTTGCAACACCCCCCCGTTTGTTTCGCCGATGAAACCACTTTCTTGCTAAATTTAGCTGCATTGATTGATATGTCATGATGGGGTGTTTGGACTGGTGAAACGTCGCAAAAGCCCATCTTAACCTTTTAGCCCTGTACCGTGGTATCATCCTAAATGCATGTAATTAACACTCCATACATCCCCGAGCTATGCCACCAGCCAATGGCTATGCGCGGCAGTTTTAATATATCCAGACTTGTGGACACACGACCAAGTTGCCAATCTGAACAATTGCTGACCAAGTCGCATTGAAAGCTGTTGTAATTGTCCATCTATGCTATGCTATACGGACGTTTCATGCTTATCTCCCAATGAAATTCTATCTTGTTTTCTACAATATTCCTTTCTTGAAAGATCAAATGAGTAAGAGGAGCAAAAAGAAAGACATCTCGTTCTTGTTCGTGGTATTTTTTTTTTTTAAAAAAAAAGTCCGTATTCTAAAACATAACCGATGTAAATGCCAATTATTCCCACCATCGCCTTTTAAATAACATTAATTCCCATCTTCCATCTTCGTAGATATATTCTCCAACCCGTTCTTCCTCTTTTCTTCACTCTCACAACACATAATTTGCCTCTCTCATCGCCTTCGATGTCCCCGTCATCATAAACGACGCAGCCGCATGCTTCGGAAACGTTACCTTTGCCGTCTCCCACCCCGTCGTATTAGACAGACTCTCCCCTTCAATCAGCGGTTCACAGTCCTCGTCTATCTTGTCACTTCCTTCTTCTAGTTTCCAAACCGCGGCGTCGCTCGTCTTATGGGCTGCACGGCTGCTACAGCACATGGTGAGCCACCTTTTGATGGACTGCATCATGTCTGAACGCCACGTTGTGGGAGGCCTGTGGGTGTAAAAGGGGAGAGGGGGGAACTTTTCCGGTTCTGAAGTGACTTGGATGCCTTTCGAATGGGGCATTTTATCTGTGGTTGGATGGATCAATATCTTAAAAAGAGTGTCTTTCTAAAGTGGATGATAATGATAAGTGTCTTTGACAAGTGAGTAACGATGAATAAGGGGATACAACGGATGTACTGTGTCTCCTACAAATTAAGGAAACAGAATAAAAAGACCTTTGTTCGCTCGACATGAGGTTATATATAAAGGAATCACAGCCTTGTTGACATTCCCCTATTTACCTACTCAATAGCGCCATACATCAATTGGCATGCATTCCACAGACTTCCTAGGCGACCACCTCATTTCGCTTTGAAAAGTCTCACACGAGTGGGCCTTGTTCGTATCTGAGCGCAAGGGAGGCACGCAAAAGCATGTGAGGAATAGCGAGCTTTTGGTCTTGGGTTAATTGATGTCTCACACATGTGATAAAGCCTCCATACCGTGTGATGTGGCGAACCTGAGTGACGTATCACTCCGCGGTCAAGTTCTAAAGGGAGGCGTATGATAGACCTTGCATCATCTCTATGAGGGCGTCACTCCTGGGCTTATGTTAGCAGCGGCAGCAGTTGTAGTAGTAGTAGTAGTAGTAGTTCGGAATCCGTAGTTGCACATCGCATGGTCAATTACTCTCTATCCTAGGAACAACAATCTTAATCATACTCTTCTGCTTCAACATCATCTTCATCACCGTCATCATGCGTGGCGAACGGAACAAAGCGAAAGTCCAAAAAGCTCCTTTTCCCTCCTTCCACATCCACCATAAATTGCAAGCTCAGGACGCCCTGACTGTCCCCTCGAAGACTGACTTTGCTCGCAATACGCATTGCCTCGCTGGCATGTCTGATAAAGTCAAACTTGTACGCTTGTGACCAGCGGTCGTTGATGCTGAACGTTTCAAGGAGATCCTTTCCTCGTGCAAAGTCCACGCTGGAGCTGCCTATATCTCCTGCACAGGATAGGGTCAAGAACGGTGAAGTCTTAGTGGCCGTTATAGTCAACTTGACGGGTCCCGCGGGTATGATTTCGGCGATGCAGTCAAACAAGGTGCGAGATGACATGATGATTTTGAACGTCAGGTCGTTACGATCAAAAGGGATGTCTTCTGGCATTTCGGGAAGGTAGGTTGTCAGGCCTGCGGTGGTCTTGGTGCCGGACTCTTCGAGGATGATTTTGAAAGGATCGCCCTCTTCCGCATATAACAAAGTGCAAGTTCCAGCTATGCCAAGAGTGTGGTTGCTAAACGCATTTGGCCTGTAATTGCGAATGTTACTTCGGTATGGGTCTTGGTCGGCCTTTTGAGCCCGAGCGGCCACATCCACCGATCCAAAGATTTGCAGTACTTCAAGAAATGTCGACAGTGGGATTTGGAAATTAGGATAATCAGGAGTCTCGCCATCTTCCGAAGGGGGGAAGTTCACAGTGTATGCAGAAAACAGAGCCTTGTCTAAAAATGCAACCCCTATACTCCCTGTTAGTATTGCCAGCTACACTCTCAAAGACGCAGCCATCGCACCTTGCATGACCCGTGAATTGTCGGCCGCAAATCGGATCCCATCTTCGGTAATCTGGACGTGAACCCTTTGTGCAAAGTCTATACAACGAAGGAGTTGATAGAGCGGCCGCGGAGACGTCGAGACGGCTCGAAAGAGAGGCTTCACTTCGGTGGCCATGTCGAAAAGTAGAGATTAGATGCCGGGGAAGAGGAAAATGGAACAGATGAGAACAACTCTTATAATCGGTAAAAAGGTTAAAAAATGAGAAAACAGCACAAGACACGATAACTCGCTCAAAAGCACCCTTTTTGAGTGCCCTTGCCAACTAGAATACAATGGCTACCTCAGACATAAACTCCGACCGCACAGAACATATAAACGGTTCCAAAGCTGTTGCTTGTTAGTACTCAATTGACAATTGATGAATATCATGGGGCCGCATACGCAATTGCTAGAGAAGCTGGCACTCCAAGTGCAATGACGCTGACCAATGAACGATCTATCACGGCCGATAATTAGACATGTATCTCAGTTTTTTGGGTCTTCAAACAACTTACTTAGTGCAAAGACACCAGTAATTGCCAGACTCAGTGTGAGAAGAACAAATGCGATGATGAATTGGCTTTCCTTGCCAACAGCAGGGAGGAATGGACTGCCAGCAGCAGCTTGCCAGACTTGATGCAATGAGGAATCCATGTGCTGTACGTTGGAGAACGAGGGATTGAGGTTCCGGGCTGCTTCTCACGAATGATTGCAGAGAGGAACTTGATGCAATTGGGCCTCGTTGGAGTACTGCTGTCAGCTAATCGCGCCGTGGTTGCGAGACTGATGGAGCTTGAGAGAGCTTGTCCAATGCACGCAGCTGTTCGTGTTTGATATCTGGCCGAATGCCAAAGGGGTTTAGCGGCACCAGCCTGGGCGGGGATGAGGTAAGCAGGATATGGGGTACCATGTTATTGAGTACCTAGAGATATACGGCAGCCAATATTTAAAGAGGAGTGAGAGCGCTGTGATGCAGTGTCAAATCTGTTGTGACTGAACTAATCTAATGCTGATAATTCTTCTATTTTTTCACCCATTATAATAACCCTACAACAATATGCGCATTCCTCTCTAGGAGAAAAATACAAATAGCTATTAGTACCAAGGTGCTGCACCTCCACGGTTCCCACTGCGGCTCTCGTCTTACCTAAGCCAGCTGCAAGACGCTTGGGCCATCGCCCTTCAAAGCCGCGTAGCGTCACACATGCTCCGTACCTGTATCTGCATACCATCTTCAACTTCGCCATACTGCCCAACCAGCGTCTCGCGTCGAGCAGCCTCCCGAGGCTGAGCCGCCGCTGCGCATATCGCCAACATGACTGACATCAAAGAAGAGGGTGAGGCGATTCACGCGCTGCCTGTCCGCACAGTTATTGCATTACTAACGCATCTGTTTAGGTGGCAAGCGCAAAGCTGAGGACGAACTCTCGTCTCCCGCCGCATCTAAGCGAGTCAAGCAAGATGAAGACAGCGTTGAGGAAGAAGCAGAAGAGAAGCCCGCCGAATTGAAGCTGATCCCGTTTCCTGAAAAGGTATGCGATGTCTCCCAGCAGCCCCCCTACTCACACTTTATATGTTACCTTCTACGTTGACTTTCAAAATGCTAATCTTCTCTAGCCCGCCGTCCTCGAGGAGCGCAATGGCGAAATAGAGTTTCGCGTCGTCAACAATGACAACGAGCGCGAGTCGCTCATCATCCTCACAGGCCTCAAGTGCATCTTCCAGAAGCAGCTCCCCAAAATGCCCAAAGACTACATCGCGCGACTCGTCTACGATCGAACCCATTTGTCCATCGCCATCGTCAAGAAGCCCCTCGAAGTCGTGGGCGGCATCACCTATCGACCCTTCAAAGGCCGCCAGTTTGCCGAAATCGTCTTTTGCGCCATCAGCTCCGACCAACAAGTCAAGGGATACGGTGCGCATCTCATGTCCCACTTGAAAGACTACGTCAAGGCCACAAGCGACGTCATGCACTTCTTAACGTATGCCGACAACTATGCGATTGGTTATTTCAAGAAACAAGGCTTCACCAAGGAAATTACTCTCCCCAAACACGTTTGGATGGGATATATCAAAGATTACGAGGGTGGAACTATCATGCAGTGCTCCATGCTGCCGCGCATTCGATATCTGGAAATGGGCCGCATGCTCCTTAAGCAGAAGGAATGCGTCCAGGCCAAGATTCGAGCCTACTCCAAGTCGCACAACATCCACCCGCCACCAAAAGAGTGGAAGAATGGCATCCGTGAGATCAATCCTCTTGATATCCCTGCCATCCGGGCGTCTGGATGGTCTCCTGATATGGACGAGCTTGCTCGCCAGCCACGTCACGGACCGAACTACAACCAGCTTCTTCACTTGCTCAATGACCTCCAAAACCATAATTCTGCATGGCCGTTCCTTGTCCCGGTTAATAGAGATGATGTGGCGGACTACTACGACGTGATTAAGGAGCCCATGGATCTTAGCACCATGGAGAGCAAGCTCGAGGCAGACCAATATGCCACCCCAGAGGACTTCATCAAGGACGCCAAGCTCATCTTCGACAACTGCCGCAAATACAACAACGAGAGCACGCCCTACGCCAAGTCCGCCAACAAACTCGAACGATTTATGTGGCAGCAGATCAAGGCCGTGCCTGAATGGTCGCATCTCGAACCGGAGAAATAGAACTTCCCAAAAGATACTAAAAAGGGCATGCAGCGAGCCTCTACGTCTACACTTTAGCCAGGGTATACATACATTCTAGCCCTCGGCTGCTATTCATCATATTTTACGAGTAATGCGCATTCGGAAGGGAGTTGTTGGAAAATCGGCGTTTTCAAAAGATTGTGAAATTGACCAGTCTTGGCGGTGGCTTGACTTTTTTTTTTTTGGTGTTCTTCTTGAGCTTTAAAGAGCAATGGCGTTTGGTGTAGCAGAAGAGTCAAATATCAACTCCAACTTGATCGTTCCTGGAATACAGTGTGTCTGGGTATATAACAATCAGAGTCGGGCTTTTCAGTCATAGTAATCAGTTTATAAGACGCAATAAAACCGCTATTTGCATTTTCACTGGTAGCTGAGAATTGCTACCGCATTGTATAAATACGTAAAGGAACCTTTAGAATTAATAAAAGTGAAGAGACGGACACATTCCAGATGTGTTTATACGCCTCATCTCATTGTTATTGTATCATCTATCTATACTTCTTCACCTCTCATCAAAGCTTTTTCTGTGAATTTCAATCTTAAATCAGACTCTCAGAGCGAATAATAATCTTCCCGTCTCCCATTTCCCTCACTTGGAGCTAGAGACTAAGAACACTTTTGTTTCCCTTGTAATCCACAAGGATAGAATAACAAATTCGAACAAAAAGTGCCACTATGTCTTTCCTGTCTCCTAGGTATGTGTACCGATTGCTGGTGAAGTATGGGAGAAAAGACTGACGGGGAGAAATAAAGAACAAATCTCTCAAATAAAAAAAGAAAAAATAAAATAAAAATAAAAATAAAAAAAAGCATAAAAGAGTAACAAAGTGAGGGAAATAGATCCATTAAACCGCGCTTGCCCGCCTAAACTCCGATCCATATAACTGGTGGCTGTAACAAAAATGAAATTGCGAGGAGATTTTTCCTGCATGTTTGACAATCTGCGAGCCATTTGCGCAAAGTCCACCCTGAGAAAATAAACGGCAGGGAAAAAGTAACAGGAACATCTATCTATAGTGATTTTGGGAGTTCTAAGAAAGCAGAGATAAAAAAAGAAGTAGAAGGTAAGAACCAGTCAGTGACAGGTATACCTACACTACTTGCAAAGAGCCTCTATAAAAAGGCTCAATTGAAATGATTCACAGTGTGTTTCCGATTTTTTTTTTCTTTGCGCGCTCCCTAGGTTTGAGTGCCGGATTGGCTGGTGGCAGAGTCTCCTGCTGGCAGTCGGAGATCTGAATAGGTGCGTCGAATCCAGGGCGGTGGCAAACGACCAGGGGTCGACTGCAGTGTAGATCGCGTTGCTGAGGTCAGAATCGGCTCGTTACGGGTAGAATTCTCGTTATCCACTGTGCGCCGAAGCAAAGGCTGGAGGAACTCGGGGATCTCTGACCACTGGCCAGCGCGTGCCATATGGAGCATGCCATCGGGGAGGAGGCTGGCGACCATGGGGTTGGACGAGCGAGACTGGCCCAACATTTCCTCGGTCATCCTCTCCGTAAGAAGTGCCAGCTCGCCGCTCTCAATCGCATTCTTAAGCCACTGCTCCCATTCCTCGTCCAGGACGACGGATGTGTCGCCAGCCTCACGCCTGGCTGCCTGCGCGCGCAGATGCTGATTTAACGAAACGCCAACGCTCGCCAGTTCTTCGTCGCTCTCTTCCGTCTCCATATTTTCGTCGTCGTCCAGACTCGAAATGTCAATGGTGTGTATTCTGACAGATCGGCCTTGCTGAGCGGACGCCCGACTAGCAGGCTCTGTCCAGTCTGGGAATCCATCGGCCGCGGTGTCTCTGATGATGATGCCCTGTTCCTTTTCGAATTTTTCTTTAGCCCACTTGGTTCCCTCCCACTTCGTGAGAGCAGAAATCTCGGCGTGCGTGAGGCCTAAGCCGTCGAAAGCTCTGAAGAGTCGGCGATGCCATGACCAGCGGCTGAGTCGGATGCGGTGAGTCGGATGAGTATAGTCCAGTCCGGGGTACTTGGCTTCCTGTGTCTCAAGATGGCCATAGAAGGCATGGGTCTCCTGACGAACTTCGGGAATCAGGCTGCGCTGGAGCAGAGCTTGGAAGTCTTGGGGGTCGAACGTCTTGGGCTTGGGAAACATGTACTCGTATACGAGTACTTCGACAGGTCGGCCTCTCATGGCTATGGCGGCTTTTAGATGACACGTTCACCCAGACAAGATTGAGAGGAGGAGGCCTAGATCGAGTTGCGCAAAAATAACGGAGGCGTCACTGGGTCGTCTAATGGCGAGAGTGACAACGTGGCTGGTCCTGCTAGCGGAGAGCGGCCGTTGGAGAGTTGATAGAAGTGTTGGTTAAATGAGGGCGTCAGGAAAGCTGCTAGAGGGGATGAGAAACAGTGAGGCCTGTCGATGCCGTTTGGTTTGCACGAGGGAAGTCAGCAAAAGTCTCGGGAGCGAAAGCCCAGGGTTCAAGAGGCAGCTGTCTCGGAAAGCCGGCGGGTGGATTCGGGCTATCCTGGCTAAAAGTTGTGCTAGGAATGAAAACAATGCCTCCCCCAAATTATTTTTTTTTGTCCCTTCTGCCGGGGAGCGTCCGAGAGAGTGGCCGTGCACAGCACAAAAGAAAAGAAAGAAGACGCTTGGGCTCGGTTCACGTGGAGAAGACGCAATGGATGTTGCACAGCTGGAGATGTCGTCGTCGTCCGTCAGCGGCGTATCACGGCCGAAGACAATACGAGGTGTGTATGGCGAATGGTCACTGCTGCCCAGGTAGGCAATGCGCGAGTGAGTGCGACGCTGCTTGTGCATGGACCGGTGGTTGAGTGTCACCTCGTGCAGGGGAACGCAATGGAAGGCCGGGGAAGCACAGCCTGATGCCAGTTCTGCATCGTACTGTGCTGTAAGCCTGGCCAGGTGAGATGGAACGGGGTTCGGCGCTTGGTTCAAAGCAGCAGATGCTGATCGCTGGCGGATGTGAGATGGGCCGATGGATGATTGGGCCAGGCAGGAAAGAGGGTATGATGACCGCTGCGACAAGCATGGCGCTGGTGCTGCAGTACTGCAGGGAGGAATCTTCAGCGAGATGCGACCCCTGTAGCACGCTGCAGTGGAGCAGACGACCTACCACTTGCAGTAACATCTTCCCGATTTCAGCTCTTCGTCATCGGCGGGTTTTCTGGGGTGCGCGGCACAGCACCAGCAGTGGCTGCACTCAGCATGTCGACACTCAACCTCCTGCAAATGCTGCTGGTTATACGCACGGAACACCTGCAAAGACACGCATGTTATTGATGAGGAATACCTACATGTATGTATGCATAATGTACATAGGTGGAGATCGGTGCCTGATGTGTTGTCATCGCTTTCACACGTGCCTAGTACACAGTAGTAATGAAAACATCAATCGGTGTTTAATAACCAGGGGCTTAAAAACAGCACCAGCTGGTAGAGAGGGCCACGTAATAAGCGAAGTAAACGCTGCCAATTACATGTACCTTGAAGAGATAATTCCTTTGAATTTCCATGTGATAAATGCCCGGGATTGTTGTGGCTTTTTAACATTTCATATGCAGATACATAGTTGAGCATTTTGACTCTTGATGACAAGCAGAGGTCCATATTTCTGCTGCTTAGACATGGCGCCATTTGACACTTATTGTAACGCATTCCCTCGAATAGTTGAACTACGGATTCTAGGCAATCAAAGTCCCACCACTATTTACTACAATCAGTCAAAAAGCATTTACCAGGAATAGTTAGGGAATCTGGCACTTATATAAAAAGACCCACAGTCTGATTCTTTAAAGGATTGAGTTGGTACAAAAGTGCCCATATATGCCGAACATGGAGCACCGTCTGGGGTGACTCACAAGAGTCGTTTCGTATACATCGTATATGTTGGCATCGCAACATGTATAAATTAGATTATCTACGTCGTTCTATCAGCTTTTCATCAAGTGAATTTGAAAGAGACGACAGAATTTCTAAACCTTTCGTACCAAAGGGCAAAGTACCAACGTTATCTCAGCGTGACCGCACTGAGATTTGCCATTGTTGAGATCGATAACCTACGTATCTGGTGATTGTCTGGAAGACAGAAACTCAACTTATGAAAAAAAAAGGAGACAACCAACTATCTACAGAAATAACATAAACATTACTAGAACTATTTCCAGTAATAATGGAGTACACAGAGACTATCAAGGTCCGCACAACGCTGCCACTTATCCCACCCATCAGCTCCAGAGACGAGATACTCACTCCTCGCCTCCTGCTCCGCGCACCTCGCCTCTCCGACGTCCCTGCTCTGCACCTACTCCGCACCGAGCATGAAGTCATGAAGCACTCGGTACAAGGCGTCGACAAGACCCTGGAAGACACCATCCGGAGCCTGGACGACTCGCTGCCTCCCAACGACACCAAAAACTACCACTTCCTCATCTTCGAGCGGGACACGGGCGAGCTGGTCGGCAAAGGCGGCATGCACAGCCTCCTAAGCCGGCGCTTCGGGTGGCCAGAAGTCGGCTACTCCTTCAAGCAGGCAGCATGGGGGAAAGGATACGCAACCGAGTTCATGACGGGGTTCCTTGAGAGCTGGTGGAGCTTGCCTCGCAAAGAAATTGAGATTGAGGTTGATCCGAAGAGCGTAGACGCCGAGGCCGGCAGCACTCCGACAATCGTCGAGCTTCTCACGGCTATAACAGATGCCAAGAATGTGGGAAGCGTCAAGGTGCTGGAGAAGACCAAATTCAATAAATTCATGGAATGGAAAGGGGTAGATAATCGCGAGGCTTCCTTTGGCCAGGATGTTATAGTGCTTGGGTTCTCAATGGCGGCTCCATTGAAGGAGAGCAGCTGAATTCTTCCTGAATGATTTTTACTTTCATTGTGGAAAAGGATAGAAGTCAGTTGAGTTGAGGGGGGAAAGAAGTTCCTATAAAAAGGTTTTTACACTATCTCGGATTGAATTCAGGATCTTGTGAGCGTGATGAGTGACTACGTTTGGACGCGAAGAGGATAATCACATTGCTTCCAAAGATTTTAGTATAAACATAATGACTCTTACGATGACTTATTGGGATATTGTATCTTGCATATATACATATATATTACAATTTAAGACACTGAGTCAAGTAGGTTTTCAAGCTCTTATCTGTAGAAAACAGTACCCACCCCATTCAGAAGCACTTAAAGTGGTTGCGCGAAATCACGTGCCCCATACATTTTCATGCCCGCTCAAGCTCTTTGGTAATTAGTTCGACGCGTCCAGCGCGTCACTCACAGACGTCAACACACCCCTCCATTGTCTCTCTTCGTCTTTTCTATCCTCTCTGTTTTACGTCTTTTTGTTCCACTGCCTCTGTTTCTTTCATTACCCTTCATTCACCCACATCCACACACAGCCTCAGAAACAAACAATGGGGTCAACGCCAGTGCACGAAGAGCACCAGTACCTCAACCTGGTCCGCGAGATCCTGGACCAGGGTGAGCGAAGACCCGATCGGTAAGACAGCCCAGCACAGCGGTAGTGAACCACCACCATGCCACTTCAGAAAGAAAAAAAAAATACTGATAAGTCTTTCCCACACCCGCAGCACTGGCACCGGTACCCTGTCCATTTTCGCACCCCCAAGCTTCAAGTTCCAGCTCAACGACAACGGCCGCCCCATCCTTCCCCTCCTCACCACCAAGCGAGTCTTCCTCCGCGCCGTCATCGCCGAGCTGCTCTGGTTCATCGAGGGCAACACCTCCTCCACCGCCCTCAGCGACGTCGGCGTCAAGATCTGGGACGGCAACGGGTCCCGCGAGTTCCTCGACAGCGTCGGGCTCACGCACCGCGACGTCGGCGACCTGGGCCCCGTCTACGGCTTCCAGTGGCGGCACTTTGGCGCCGACTATGTCGATGCAAAGGCAGATTACGCCGGCAAGGGCGTCGACCAGCTGGCCGAGATCATCCACAAGCTCCGCAACAACCCCTATGATCGCAGAATGATCCTCAGCGCATGGAACCCAAAAGACTTCAAGAGCATGGCCCTGCCGCCCTGCCACATGTTTGCCCAGTTCTACGTCTCCTACCCCGGACGAGGACGGGGACAGGGCGCCGAGGAACCGACAGAGGAGGGCAAGCCAAAGGGCCACCTCCACTGCCAGCTATACCAGCGATCCTGCGACATGGGTCTGGGCATCCCGTTCAACATTGCGAGCTACGCATTGCTGACACATATGCTCGCTCACGTTTGCGATCTTGTCCCAGGAACCTTTACCCACGTCATGGGCGACGCACATGTCTACATTGACCATATCGACGCTCTTCGAACACAGCTAGAGCGCGAGCCGCGACCTTTCCCCGAGCTGGAAATCACACGGGAAAAGGGTGGCAGTATCGACGGCTGGAAAGTAGAAGACTTTGTGGTCAAGGGATATGAACCCCATAAGTCAATTCCTATGAACATGTCTGTCTAGATAATGATGCAGAGATATTTTTGATATCGAGAAGAAACATATGGAGAGAGAAAGAGACAAGAAAAAAGAGCAAAGAGGGAGTTATGAAAAACGGAAAAGCCGAAATACAACGGGCACATTGGTTTTGAATAGTGGAAGCCAATCACCAATGCCCCCCTGATATGCCCCCCTCCCCCCAATACCAAACACTTTGCTAAGTCCTCAGACATCACTGCATGGACGCTGAGTATGCATTATCAGACAGGCACTTTCCCTCTCCTGAGAGAGGTACTTGGGTATCGGAACTTGTTAGAATCGCTCTCCTTATATAGAGCCCGCGTAGAAAGATACATATCTGAGCGTTGATCGCCGTGTGTATATAAGCAATAACATCTTCTTTGAACAAGATAACAGAAATATTTCCAATCGCTAAAACTCCACCAAATGGTTTAATGTCTTCATCGCGTCATCATAAATCATGAGTACTACTTTCTTTCTTTCTTCCTTCCTTCCTTTCTTTTTTTTCAAGTGTAAGTCGACTCCTGGTATCGCCTACTCGGTATGCCTGAACTTGGTATGTCATCTTCCATGGATCGTCTATCCCATTTTCTTTCTCCCCTAATATGATCTCTATCTCGCACATCCCATCCTGCGTCCCGCCGTCTATCGGTGTCGGTGTGGCTGCTAGCCCGGCGTTGTGAATCTGTTCGGTGCAGATGCTGCCGCTCTCTATCTTGGTCGTCAGCGCGGTATGAGCGTTCTCGCTGCTGGCGTAATCTGTGGCGATGGCGGATTTCCTCTTCGCTGGATCCTTCTGATACGCAATCGGAAAGATCTGAATGATTCTGATTTAGGCGTGATGGAGGTATGCTCTCGCGACTCCTACGCACGCGGATGGGGTTGTTGACGGAGCTCTGTCTTGAGCTACCTCGGCTTTGGTTACCTGGGAAAATGTTGGAAACGGTTTCGGTAAACTTTTCTCTGAGGGAGCCGAGGGGACTACCTCTTCTTCTCGCTTCCTCAGCTCGACTGTCGCTTCGATGGGTCCGGAAAGAAGGGACACTGGACCCCGCCGACGGCGGTGGAGGACCTGATGACGGCGGGACGACCCTGCGAATGCCTGAATGTGGAGAGACGGTTCGTTGTCGCCGTCTAGCCCTCATGTGCATGGTGTTGTCTTCAGATTCATCATCTGACGAGTCAGATGTACGCGGCAAGTGGCTATGCCGGCGACCCTGTGAAGGTCGACTGGGTGTCGTTCGCGTGGAATCTGGGTTGAGGTACGTGCCGGAATAGCTGTGGCGGATGGAGTCGGGGTTTGGCTGGCGGTTGGAAGCATAGTCGGAGAGACTTCGACGCCTTCCGGCGTCATCGGCAGGTCTCTGGCGGCGAGGCCTTTCCGGAGAACGCACAGGAGGCCTTTGGCCAAAATTAGCCCCATATCTATCGCCAACATGGACGTAATAAAACCTTTCGGACTGATTCGGATCAGCAGCTCTCGGTCGAGGGGGAGAGGTCGCGCGGAACGGATCCGATGGATAGAAACGGTTTGCTGGATGAAAAGGATCCGGTGGGTGAAAGTAGGCAAACCTTGGTGCGGCAGGTTCCGGAGACGGTTCGGGCTTCGGTGCAGAACTGGAGCTAGGCATGCTTGCTTTCTCTTCCTCCCTGGTCGCATCGTCACGCATCTGATCGGCGCAACTCTTGTGCCAGCGGTCAACTTCCTGATCTGGCTGTGAGGGAAAGACGCTGGCGGGTAGATCAGGCGGGAAGACTTGGCCCGTCTCGGGGTGTCTTAGGTCCCAATGTTTGACAGCATACTGGAGAAAGGGGACATGCTCTTCAGGCCCGAGAAGGACCTCTACCGCTTCCCATCGGGAGAAGCCTCGAGGTGTCAGAGCCGGAATAGAAGGCGGGTCGTAGTCATTCTCGGTGGGTTGCAAACTATGCTGGCAGCCAGTCACATGCCACATGTAGGAGATGGTCGAGTGAGGCGTCTCAAGGAATAAGGCTGCGATTTCGAGGTTAACATACGAGGTAACAGGCCTTGTGGCTCGCATGCCACTAGCTTACAATCATAGTCACCGCCGACGGCTTTGTAAAACGCAGCGAGTTTCTTGGGGGTGAGATGTGTATCGTTTTTGTCACCAAGCTCAGCTACCTGTTGTCAAGCGCGTTAGTCACCAGCCATTTTGTCTCGTTGCTGCTGTCAGGCCACATCTGGAGGCATACGATAAAGCGCGCGATTGCTCTTAGTAGCGCATCAAACTGCTTGGTCGGGCTCCTGTCCGATTCGAACATGTAGGCGTACTGGATGGCCTCGGGCGGCGTCGAGCCATTAGATCGAGGGACGGCCATTCTGGACGGCGACGGGCAGCGAATAAGTCTGGCATTCAAGACGGTTTGCGGGCGTTTTCCAGGAATAAAGGAACCAGAAAAATAAAAGGCGCTGGAGGTAAATAGTAGGTAGAGGCTGCGCGGGCGGCAAAGGGAATTGATGTCACTAGCTGCGGCAGGGCCCGGGCCTGGAGGCTGGAGTCGGAATGGGGTGGGCGTTGGTTCAAGCGTTTAAAATGGCACGGCGAGCGAGCTGTGCGCCACACAAAAGGACGAGACAAGGAAGAAAGAGAGCGAGAGCAGGCGACAAAGACGGTCCGGCTGCTGCAGCATCTGATCTGCCCTGGAGAAGAGAAGTGATAGGCGAGGCCCGGCGCAGGCTGGCCATTGGATTCCACGCAGAAAGATGGCCTTCGACGCCGCCGTCAATCATGGATCATGCCGCAAGGTCAGGGCTCCAGCCTGCTGAGGTGACCAAACCGATGGCGCAAACGGCCCCTCACGGGCTGACACGTGCGTCCTGGCTGCAGCCTTGAAGCGTGGCTGGAGGCCGGCGGGCGATGGACAGAGGATGGATGGATGGAGCCTGGCCGGCCGGTTGTTTTTGCCTTGGCTGCTGGGGCCCAGTCCAGCCCAGCCGTCAGTGCTGCCAGCAGATTCTTTGTGTTGGTGCAACGGAACTAGTGCTTGCGTGTGCTGTGCCTCTGCATGCATGTGCTTGTGCATGTTTCGAAGAGACGAGAAAGAAACGAAGATGGAGGCAGCGGATGATGTCATAAACAAAGGCCGAGCCAGAGCCCCAAGACGAAAGGAAACATTGAAGACTCGAGACGCTCCAGGATGGGCATTGCACTCAGTCAACAGCTGCTCAGGCACCAAACTGCGACAAAGGCGAGCGTCAATCAGCATCCAGATGATCGTCATGCTATAGCCTCAGCCTCAGCCATCCACGACTACAAGGCAGATGGCGCTGTAATCAATCGTCAGTGTTGATCCTGGCAGCTACAGCCCGGCGCTAAGCCCGCTGCTGGCCCTCCTGGCGGCCGATCGCCTCTCCAGCTCTGCCCTCCAAATCCAAAATTCCCCGCCCTTGGCTCAGGCGTCAAAGCTAGAGCGCCCTGCTGAGCCACAGCGGAAAAAAAAGACCCCCCCGCCTTGCCTGATGTCATGCCCCAGGCACAAGCGCAATCTGGCCTGAATCCAGACAAGGGCATCACGGACGGGAAAAAAAAAAAGAAGCGTCGCATTCTGCATCGGAAAAAAAAGGGACGAAAGGTATTGGTTTGAATAGCCTGATATTTTGCGACGCGACGCGCAACGCAGCCTTTTCGAAGAAGGGCCCCGAGCAATTCTCGATTTCGAGCTCCACTCCGAGACGAGGCTGAACGAGGCGCGATTCCTAACCCGAAAAATTTCGAAGTAGCGGATTCAGATCAGACCACAACTCTTCCTCCATCCCAACCAACCGTTCTCGGCCTGATCGAAGCACCGCAGCCATGGATGCCGTCCGGTCTCTCGTCCAGCCCATCACGCACAACCTGCCGGCTCCCATCCGGGACCTCGGCGTCTCCATCGTCGGCGAGACCTGCTACAAGGCGCTGCTGCTCGACGTGGACGTTGAAAACACCGAGTGCATCAAGCTCGCCGTCAGCAAGGGCCTGGGCATTGGCATCGTCGGCGCCTCAGCCGTCGTCAAGGTGCCGCAGATCCTCAAGCTGCTAAAGTCCAAGTCGGCCGAGGGCGTGTCGTTCCTGTCGTACCTGCTCGAGACGAGCGCGTACCTCATCTCGCTGGCGTACAACGTGCGCAATGGCTTCCCCTTCAGCACCTTTGGCGAGACCGCCTTCATCATGGGCCAGAACGTCGTCATCTCCATCCTCGTCCTGAACTACAGCGGCAGGCCTGCCATGGCGGCTCTGTTTGTCGCCGCGCTGGCCATTGGTGCGGCCGCGCTGTTTGCCGACAACGTGCTGGACATGCAGGCTCTGAGCTACCTGCAGGCTGGCGCTGGTGTTCTCGGCGTCGCCAGCAAGGTTCCCCAGATCCTGGCCATCTGGCAGGAGGGAGGTACCGGCCAGCTCAGTGCTTTTGCGGTTCGTATTTCTCCATATGCTGTCAGACTAACATGATAGCTGACTCAATGATATCTAGGTCTTCAACTACTTGGCCGGCTCGCTGTCTCGCATCTTCACCACGCTCCAGGAAGTCGACGACAAACTGATACTGTACGGTTTCATCTCCGGCTTCGCCCTCAACGCCATCCTCGCTCTACAGATGGTGTACTACTGGAACGCTCCATCTGCAAAGGCTCGGGGCAAGCGGAAGGAAGTTGTCCCCGTCGAGGCCCGCGGAAGCTCAACGGCCGTGCCCAAGAAGGGGCCTACTACTCGTCGCCGTGGTTAGCTAGAATTCTATAGAGTTTCGTTTTATTTTGCTTTGGTCTTTATTGGGATGCTGGTGCACAGGTTGGGATCAGGTTACTAGCGGAGGAATATGCTAATAAAAAAAAAGGAGGTGGAAACGCCTAATTTACTCGTGGTATGCTCGCCATCTGGTATTCTTGACCTATTATGTATGTAATTGCAGCTGCAGCTACCATCTATTACTATTACTTTCTACTCTCAAAAGGAGTTCTGAGCACAAGTGACAAGTATAGGATACACGTCGCCATGCATTCAACGGAAGCCAAGACTGATGCAGATGTGTTATTCAAAAAGCTCATTGTACAAGTCTACATTGATGCTCGCTAAGCATACCAGCAATACAGCCAACACTTGGGCACATTTTGTCCATAACGCCAGCCGACCCAAATCATAAGCAAGCATAAGCCGCTCCAAGGCTCGATCAAAGAAGCCGCAACGGGTGTGAAAAAAAAGGAGAAAGAAATAAAATGAAGAAATGAAATAATCATGACCCTAATTGGGAGCTCACAACCTGCTTTAGCAGACCGAAACCAGCAGTGGTCCAGCCAATGCCGCCAATCCAGACTCTCCGTCCCGCGCACTGCAAGCAGCGCTTCTGCTCGCCCAGATTGCTCACCGAGCAGCTGAAGCAGACGTGCTTGCCGCAGGCGCCACAGGCTGTATCCTCGACGGCATCGCTGCTGTCCACGTCCATCTCGTCGCCGCGGCTCCCGCCGGCCAGGGCGGCGCCGCAGTCGTCGCAGCTGGTGGGCAGCGGCGCGGGGGGGTTCTCAATGCCGGGCGACGAGCTCGCCGAGCTGGGCTCGGAGCCGATGCTCCAGAAGCGGTGCAGCGACTGCTGGTGGTTCGACGACGACGACGCAGCGACGGGCGGCGCGGCAGCGGTCGGGGCTTCGTCGCGGAACTGCTGCTGCTGGGGCCGCTGCTGAGCCGAGTACAGCAGGCCCAGGGTGTGCTCTGCGGGCGCGCAAGATGATGAGTTGGGGATGCTCAAGTGGTGGTGGGCGCGCCATTCGTAGAACTTACGATGGACCTCGTCGTCCGACGGCCTGTTGTCGCGGTAGCGCTTGAGGGTGCGGCTGTGCAGGTTCGCCGGCACGGAGGCGTCCATCATAGAGTTGGCGGCGCCGGGCGAGCAGAGCTCGGAGGCGGAGCGCTTGCGCTTGAGGAGCGTTGCCATGGCTGATGGAGAAAAAAAAAAAAAAGAGAATAGGATGGGAGTTTGAGATTGCTTCGGCGTGTATTGGCGGGAGTTCTGTACGCTGTAGAGCTGGAACAATGTCGTCTTGTCTGAGAATGAGAGAAGCAAGAGATGGATACCAAGAAAAACTAGAGCGGAAGAAGAGAAGAAGAAAAAAAGAAGCAGAATCGAAACAGAATCCAAAGAATAGCACGCACGCTCTTCGCAGTGCTCCTTGAGAAAAAAAAATAAATCGTCAGGATGGATGATCAACCAATTGGCACGATGCAAAGTCAAAAGAGAGAAAGAGGAAGAAGGAAAAGGCGGGCGAATTGGGTTTATGGGATGCTGAGTGAGACGGACTGGTGCCGGTCGTTCAGGTAACCGACGAGGACGGGCTGATCCCTGGCTGGAATTTGGAGCTGAGGAAAAGGAAAAAATGGCCTGCGCAAGAGCATGGCGCGTCGGTCCTGTGCGTTGCGCGCAACCGCGTAGAGTGGCTGTTCTTTTTTTTTTTTCCTTTTCTTTTTCAAGCCTGGTCGCGCGACAAATAGTCTTCCCCACTGGCAGCTAACGATTGCTGTGCCTGCGCTATTGATTTGCAGGAACGGTCTTTAGCCGGTGTTTGGTGCTATTGGGGGTGCCGCATATTAGTTGCCTCTAGTATTTCACTCAATCTACAGTATCTAGAATGTGGCAACTCCTAGTAAAAGGTTATCTTGCGATAAACGCTTGATCTGCATACCTACTTAGTAGCTACCTGTATTGGCGGAATAGGTGGTTAGCTCGCGGCATAAAAGGAGGCCACGGTACAATCAAGCCAAATTAATTTGTCTTCAAGGCAGAGAAAAGGGTCAAGCCTTCAAGTCGTCAAAATTCGTAAAGGACATGGAAATTTTGGTGTACTCTTGAGAAAGCATATCTCTTCATACGATAGCTAAAACAGTCACAAAGATCAACCTTGCCGGGTACGCTCTAAACCACAGAGTAAGTCTGATGCAAGTCAATCACCCCATATTTCAAGTCTAGCATCCTTCATCGTGTAATTCCAGATAGCAAAGATGCCATGAATGAGAGTGAAACTGTTTTATATATACAAAGAGAGAAACAAGTGAAGTAGTACAAGACATGAAGTAGCATACATAAAACATGTAAGGGATATCAAGACAACTCCCCCAAAAAATAAAGATATACACACAAACTATAATAATCTAGAATGTAATAAAAAAAAATGTATAAACTACCCATATTAAACACACCTTAGGCCTTTCGCTCATGCATCTAGGCAGTATCTCGACCCCAACTAGATCAAACGATATGAAACAAACTACATCTCAAAGCCACAAGTTCCTCATTCCCTCATCAATCATACAATCTTCACCACCAACTTGCCTATCCCCCCCTTTCCCGAATACACCTCCCCGCAGGCCTTCCTAACCGCCTCCAGATCCCCAAGCTCCACCACCCTCATCACCGACCTCACCTTCCCCAGCGCCACAATCTCCCCGGCCGCCTCCAGGTCCTCCCGGATCTCGACGCCGCCAGACACAAACTCATGCGGGATGTTCGTGCCCCGGAGCTTCCACTTATAAAACAGACCCGCCAGATCCAGCAGCACGCCCATCCACCAGGGGAACCGCTCCGGGCCAAAGATCTTCCTCATCACCTCCTTCTGCGGCGCGCTCGCAATGGACACCAGCACACCAGTCTTGGGATTAATCATCGGAATGCCCTCGTCCATGCTATCCCACTGCGTGTTATACATGATATCCACACTACCTCGCGGAACCTGGTCCCGCGGCCTCTGCGTCTTATAATCAATCACCTGGTCGTACACCCCCGGCAGATACCTCTCCACCAGGTCCATCTTGGGCGTCGACACCGTCGTAATCACCCTCTTCGCACCAAGCACATTCCTCGCCACCTGCGCCGCCATCGACCCCGTGCTGCTCAGCCCGGCGGGGATATACACCGTCTTGCCCTCCAGGTTCTGCACGCCCATGAGCTGCATGCCCCGGCGCCAGGTCTGATACGACGTCACCACCACCGAGGTCATCGACGCGGCCTCCTCCCAGGACAGGTGCGCCGGCTTGGGCAGCAGATATTGCTCCTCCGCAAGGGCGTACTCGGCGGCGAATCCGGCGGGGGGCTTGCGGAACATGGGCTTTTCGATGTACGCGCCGTAGACTTGGTCGCCGACCTTGAGGTTCTTGACTGCGGCTCCGACAGCTATTACGACGCCGGAGCCTTCAAGGCCGATTGGAGCCGGGTATCTTAACAAAGAATACAGAAGTCAGTGAAAAAAGGAAAAAAAAAGGAGGGGAAGAGAAAAGCCGTTATATCATTAAGGCCGGGGAGGGTGTAGACAAGCTTACTTGGGAGTGTAAATCAACCCAAACCGCCCATCAAACGACTGCAGCTCTCCCGTGTTCATCGCCGCCGCATGCATCTTCAACAGCACATGCGTCGGCAGCGTGATGCTCGGCACCGGCAGCTCCATCACCTCGTAGCCTTCTGGTCCACACTTGCGCGGTGCCACGAGCGCGCGCATCGTCGTCGGGATCGCCATGGCGAGCAAGCAAGCAAAAAAGAGAAAAGACACGAATGTGGTGGATTGGATAATGGGCGATAAAAGAAGGGCAAACGAGTAAACCGACTTGCTCTTATAAATAGTCTTGAAGAGAGACAACGAAAGGGAAAGGGGAAAAGCACGCACTCGGCCTATTTATAAAAACCCCTACATGTATACTCCGTACAGCTTAGCAGTTTATCATGCAGGTACAGCAAAACGCACCGAGAGTTCGGCGGCGGACTCGGCGTTCGGTGGGTCCCCCCGAACTGTGGGCCGCCGAAGCGGGAAGCCCTTACCCGGTCCCTTCTTTTGGATCTGCTGCCACCTTGTGGGCCTATCGAGCGGGCTGTTTTGCTCAGAAATCTCCGCAGTGAGCGGAGTTTTAGATGATGAAAGACCACGGTATCATTAGACACTAATGACTAGTAAGGTGATGAAGGCTGGTGAGGCGAAATGAGTTGAGATCCGAAGACAATTCACCATACTAGCAAGTGAGTGAAAAGTGTCTTCGGTAGTCTTCAAAAATATCCACCAAGGTGTATAACGAGACGATCATGATCAAGTTAAATGCGAATGTAAAGAGAATCAGGGTATCCAGCCCTCTTTTATGCTAATCATTTGAAATCACACAAAAAATCGCCATCTTTCCTCTGTAGATTAGACATGCTATTCGCTACATCTACTATTCCTATACGCTCGAATCTACCTCCAAAAGAGTCTCCATGTGTTTTTTTCCACATCTCTTCATGCCATTCCCATCTCCTCCTTAGCAAATATGCTATCCCAAAACAACCGTACGCCCCAGGGGATTTCGGGTATTACCCCCTTTCCCAGTTCCCACGGGAAAAAAAAATCAGAAAAAAATATAAAAAAACGGTGGGGTCACGCTGGTGTGAAAAATATTTCGTTCCGGTCCTCCCTCCAGATGCGCCCGTCTCTTCCTGTACCAAAACAACAAAGGAAATGTAGAAGAAAAGGTTAGAAGAGTAAGAAGAATAGAGGAAAAATGTAAGTGATAGATACAGGGCCATAGCCCCTTCCTATTTGGGAGGATGAAAAAGGCGACAGAATTTTTTTTTTCTTCGGCCAACGAGAAAACGCCGTCTATGCTTAGATAGGAAAATTATATGAGTGAAATGTTTGATAAAGAGGGGACAAGTAGTGATCGCTTGCGGTAATAATTGTAAGAATATAAGTATATCTCATATTGGGCTGTCGTCGGCAAAGCGGAACGTAGTCAGGTGTCATTGTTAGTCGTTGGGTATCGACGTGACATGATGTCTCGTGTGGTATATAATAAGGTCGTCGACCTCTTTTATAGATGGTTGGTTTGATTCATGCTTGTAGAGGGCATGATGTAAAGAAAAGTGTGAACGGATGCATCATCCAGTAAGGGGATGATGATAGTGGGTATGATATATTCAAGGCAGGCCGCGCCTATGGCTAGGATCGCGGGGCTGGCATTGTCTGTCATGCTGGCGCTGCTGAGCAGCTAACCACTGAGCAGACCCGGGCTGGCGAGCTGGGTTTTCGGCTGGCAACTTGGCATCTTGGCCGGCACCGCTGCTGCTGCCATTGCTGCCACTGCCAGAAGCGGATGATCCAGGCACAAGATCTGTGACGGCTTGAGCAATAGATTCCACGACATATGTCCGAAGTTCGTGGTCCTCTGCCTGGTCTTCCTTCTCAAGTCGGAAGCGCTCCTCCTTGGACATGTTGGCCCGGCGGAGGTTTTTGATTTCTTGCATGATGTAGAGCATGACCTCCTCGGGGCATCGGTTGCGCTCATTGGCAGCTTCGCTTTTACGCACGTATCGCCGAGTCACGTCGGTGGCACCATCAGTAGAAAAGGCCACGCAATACGACATCTTCTTCCCCCAGCCTTCGGTGTAGAGTCGCGGGTTGTCCCAAGCTTCTTCGCATGCGTCGACATGGATCCATCGCTTCTGCTGGTCCGAGTAGATTTCGGTCCAGACATGGTCCTCGGCATTCCAAACCCACCGAACACGGCCGCCCAATGCACGGCAGAGCATGCTAAAGCAGTTGGCCCACTCTCCAACGCGGCCTCTGCGGGTTTGCAGGAGTCGCCACACATCGCCGTAGCGCGGGAAGCGCTCGTAGGTACCGCAGCTTTCGGCAGAGCAACGATAGAGCTCGACTCGAAGGGCGCCACAGGCACTCTCCTCAGGTGTGGGTGCCGTCATACCCTGAGCGATCGTGGGAGACAAGCAAACTGGGCATGGGGGGTTATTTACCCAGGTAAAGAATGACCGCCGGTACCATCTGTGCGAGAGAGAAAAAAAGTTAGAACCATGCTAACACACAGAGAGGAAGACGATGGGCTTCGTCAGCATCAAACCTACCGAAGAAGAGCTCGAATGACACAGTCCTGATATCCCCATTCCGGTTTCCGACCGTCGCCCATACTCTCTGCCTGTGCCTGCAGAACCTGACTCTCTTCCTCCGCCTCGCTATATATGCGATCCAGAGGAATGGTCTGGAGAGCCTCATCCAACAAGCCAGGGTTCTCGTACTTTGTGGGTGTAAGTGAAAGGCTGAGAAGGAGGTTTCGGAATTTTTGTGAGTCGCGATCTGCGGCAGCGGGCGGTGTTGGGATCTTGGGGAGATGTCGGAGAGCTGAGTAGGAGGGAGGAGTCGTCGCTGCGGGCGATGGGCTGTACTGGCCGCTGCCAGCAGGTGAAGGGGCGTCGCGATAGGCGCCCGGCGACCGTTCTCGTGAGCTTGACGACATGTGCTGAGCCCGGAGGTCGTTCATGCGCTTATCGCGCAGCAGGCCCTCGAAGCGGATCCGAAGGTCGTGAGCCCATTCCTCCCCGTAGTCGCCTTGCGACGAGGACCCTGAGCCGAAAGGGGTGCCTCGGTCCTCCATTGTGGATGGAAGCTGTAGAGGAAAGTGTTAGGTGCAGGTGGTGAACGAGTGAAGCGGGTCGATCGATGGGTGCTGGAGTTGCTGTGGTCGGGATTGGTGAGTCTCTTCTTTCTTTTCTCTTCAATTAATTATCCAGCAAAAGAAAAGAGAAAAGAAAAGAACGAGTGATCTGAAATAAGGGTCGAGATGGTTGGAGGTGACAGCGTTGAAGAGGCGATTGCGTCGTCGTTGATGTCGCGGCTAGGCTGGAGTCTGGTCGTAGGCCACAGCGTCGTCAGCTGGGGGATGCGTAGGCCGCTGAAATTGCCACAGTGACTTTGAGGCCACCCCTCAGCGTTGCGTCAACGCGCTTGGCTTCGTGGAGTCGAATTTTCGAGCCGCTTTTGTCGCTGCGCCGGATCGTCGCCCGTCTAGAAAACGTGCATCGGCCGTTGGGGGCTCGCCTGGGAAGCTTGCTGCTGGTCGACGCTGCAGAATCAAGAGGCTCTTGTCATGCCTCGAGCCGTCGCCGGGAGAGAAAAAAAAATGAGGGTTGAAGCAAAAAGGCAGCGGACGGGGGGGTTGTGGAGGATGTATGTAATGGGAATGGGCCTCTTGGGGGGCCGAGTGCTCTGAGAGGCCGGCCACGCAGCGCTGGCAGAGTAATCCGTACAGGGGGGAAATAAAAGGGACTAGGCCTGGCAGTGGCAGTGGTAGCACTGCTAGTTGATAGAGGGGCGTGCCGCTGGCGCTGCAAAGAGCAATTGATGCCGGTTTACGCGTCAGCTGGCAGACGCAGCCAATCATGGGCGCCGCCCGCCCCAGCACCAGGATTTGCTGTGCTCGGTGAGAGGGCCCGGCTCGGGTACCGCTACAAGGCGGCCAAGCCTGGGTACATGTCCGGGTACTTGGTCCATGGCGCCTCGCCGTCTACCTTGTGCGTGGATGGCAGACGAGACTCAAGAGCGAACAAGAGACCGAGGCAGAGCGCCGGTATGACGCTGATGGGCCATCAAAGCTATCAAATATCAAATATTCGTAGTAGTGCTAGTTTTGCGAGTTTAAATTACTGCTTTACTTTATTTGCGCGCGGCAGTGGGCCTTTGAGTGTGTGCTTGTTTTGACAAGTGAAGTCTGTCACGCAGTGCTCTCGCTATACCGCTCGAGATGTTCCTATTCAATTTTTATGTCTGTCTTTGGTTTTTTTTTTTTTTTTTTTTTTTTTTTTTTCCCTTCTCTCTTTTTTTCCCCCCCAGATTCTTGAATGTTTGGCAATCTTCTTTTCTTGTTCCTCTAAGCTTTTTTCCCTTATCAACAGGCTGAGAACCGGGGTTTATGTTTCCCGGTTTCAGCCAGGTTGCTTGTGCATGTCCGCGGACAGTGGTACCGACTGCAATTACGAGAATGCCCCATCTCCAGACCCCGAGGGCTCTGCGCGCACGCCAGAGGAGATGACGAGTAAAAGAAAGTAATACTTAAAGAGAGAGGGAAGAAATTAAGAAAAGCAGCCAAAAAACAAGCTGTAAGAAAATGAAGAATATGCAAGTACACACATTGGTATAGCAACAATCCATGGGATGTCCCTCTGGAGTAGATGTCCAAGGTACCCTGTCGCTGTTTCTGGTGGTGGGTACTGCAGCCGGCCGCTGAGAATCAGACAGAATGACGGCAAACGCCAGGTGCTGGGACGCCTCGTGCACCGCAAAAATGGCCAGAGGTACCGCGTGTCCCTCCCCCAGCGGCCCGCAGGTACCGGAACCTGCGCAGCGCCATCGAGAGGCGATGACGAGGCACGCAGCGCATGATGCGCCTTTCCCGTTTCTGCTGTGGCACAGCCGATGCCAAGATGCTAGCGCCGCCAGCTGCGCGCACTGTACAGCTACGGGTGGAAAACACGCACTGCAAGCCATTACCAGTTGAAGAGGGCCAAATCTAGCATCCAAGCTTCTTGATAGGCTACGGCGCAGAGAAACGGTGGCCTCCGTTTTGTTATTTTTGTTTCTTCCTTTTCTTAGTATTGTTCGCTTTTTGCTCCCTTTCTTCTCAATCCACCTTGTCCTCTGCGGCTGCGAAACACCAGCTAGTGCCATCCTTGTCACTTCTGCAGCCGCTAAACCGCCAACGTCTCCCCCGTTGCTCAACCTCCACGCCGAACTATTTCTAGCACTTCCGTACGAGTACGAGTAAGGACAAGTAGGTCTGTCGACTCCGTGTAAACATGTGCGATTGTGATCTGCAGGCATTACGAGTCCTGGCATACGGCAGCGCTCCGTTTCGCACGCTTTGCCTCTGCGCTCCTCTTCTTTTGCTTCCTAGCTTGCGGCTCAGAAGTCGGATAGGGCCCTGATCGGCAGCACCGCCAAGCACGCGCCACACTGCCAGCGAGATCGAAAGCCACAGGCAAGCACGCTGCAGAGGTACCCAGGTACTGTTTACCCGTCCAGTTCTAGACCTCATCTATAATAAGACGAATATCCCGTGCATGTGCTCGGCTCGGCAGGACGAGCAGCATCCTTGGTGCCAGTCCTCCGTAATGATGGCCTAACGCAGCGGGAATCCGCGGCAGCGTTAGTTCTGCTTGCACGGTAAATTGTCAGACGCAGGTGGCCTAGTCCGACGGAGCATCTGCGCCTGGACAGTGCATAGGGATATATCGATACTGTCCTGTCCATTACGAGATGTGCTCCGTGCAAAGTTGAAACGATGCTGCGATGGCGCACCGCGGCTACGGGCGTCTCTCGTCGCTCTTCAAGAAGCGTCTCGAATCAGCCTTGCGTTTTCGGTTCCTGGCCCTTTCAGCTGTACAAGCTCGGCCCCTCTTCTCCATCGCAGATAGACGCAGCGTAGCAGTGCCTCGTAGCAGTGGCAGCGGTCGACTTATACGCCGGCAGTGTCTGGCGCCGAGATCAATTCCACATGGCCCTCGATCGGGAACTGCAGGCTGAGAGTTGCATGGATGGGATATTGCATGGATACATCATACTCACTGCTACAATGCAAGCATTACGAAGTACCGCCCGCCCACGCCAGCAGAGACATGTGAGGCTCTGACTCCTCTCTTCACCACTTACACAATTAGCGCTGCTGAAGAACGCTTCTTTCTCGTTGCTCATTCCGTCCAGTATTAATCTGGCAACTTGGACATGATACGTGAACACATTTCAAAGCCAGGAAATAAACAGAATCTTTCCATCACAGCACTCTGCGATCTGTGAGCCCAAAATCTCATCGCCATTTCCAGCTCAATCAACGTCGGATCCAGCCACCCAAAGCTTCAAGGCTAGTCGAGAAAGGGCCTCCAAAAACGAGAACACGCCCAAAAAATCCAATGTCTTGGTCTCTTCCACCCAATCAGATGCTCGGCAGACCAAATTTCGTCTCTACGCCCACAGCTGGGGCGTGGTATTAGGGGGTGCGGGTGCGAGGCCGCGTCATCCGCTTTTTGCGCTCTATGGGGGCTTGCGTACTACAACGTCCAATCGCCACTCCACGCCTACAGAACATATTGGCAAGCAAGCCAGCCTGGAGGTGAGAATAATCTTCCCGCTAATAGTAGGTAGTTGAGAGAGAGAGAATGCTTGGATTAACCCCCTTTAGCTTACTGGTGGTGATATACTACACCGCTAACGCTCGGTTTGCAGAGGGCATAAAGCCGCGGCGACTGCATGTCCCAAACTGGCGGGATATCGATTTATATTGAGGTCTGTGTGATGTGCTTGGCTTGGTAACCGGACATGAACCAAGGCAAAAAGGCTCTCGCAGAGTAGCTTGGGTAGGGATTATTCTGCTGCCAAAGCTGCCTTAAAGCTTTGCGGCTTAGATCCCGTCTGTCGATGCCGTCGATGCACGTGAAGAGGCGTTTTTCTATCTATTGAGGCTGCGCCGTTGCAAAGCTTGACGGCCCCAAAACCAAACTTGGAATCTCCCTCATCGTTACAGCAAAAGCCTGCAGCCGATCTTGGTCCACTGCAGCCGGACTCGCAAAAAGCCCCATGGAGCGAGGAGGTGACTAATATGGCACGCAGATATCTTCGTACAAACGCTAACGTGCACGCCATGATGGCTCACAACCCAAGTCCTTCCACCATCCGTCCAAACGGGATTGTGCTACCTGCTGATTTGAGACATTCGGATGCATGTGCGGCTAGGATTCGTACTGTACAGTACGGCTCTAATATGCTTACTCCAGTTGTCCACAATCACTAACACATATAAGGTATCCCAGACATACCCACGATTCATGACCACCTTAATCAAACTCTATTGTATGACAAACCAGCTTAGGAAGCCCAAAAGCCCATCGACTACATTATAATAACATGTGCCCAGTCCACGAGATGTTGCTTAATACCCAACATTCTCCACAGTGCTTCGCTCATATGACTCCCTATATATCGACAACCATACAAGGCACCGGTGCATATAACTAGCATTAATTAGAGCACATGTACTGTACCCATTACATTACCTAGTTACCTGGTATGACAAGGCTACCGTAGGGCTAGAACAGCCTTGGCCATGGCGTGGGAAGAGAAAATAAGAAGGGACGCGCGTTAAACTGGATCTCCCGCCCCCCTGCCTTACCCAGACATCGTAGTCGTCGTCGTCGTCGTCTCACTCGCAGACGTACGTCGGTTCATGACATGCCCCAGGATCAAATTACCAAGGCACGTAGCGTCTCTACTGTTCCCAATCCGTTAAGCCAATTATTAGTAAATCTTTCGTTGTGACGTGTTCATGTGGCTAGTGGTTTGCTCATGGATGGATGCCATGCAAGAAGTTGCGTGTGGAACACTCCGCAGTTACTCCGCCAATACTGATGATAGTTTCCTCCCATCTTGCCAGTAATGTTTCAATAAGATGTTTATAGGCGTATTCGTAAATTTTATACGTTTAGCTGCCCGTTTCGTGCAAATGGAAGCATTATCCATCGACTCCTAACCCCCCAAAACGCTCCACCAAGCCAACTTCATATGCTTATAATGTGCTGCTACGTGACAATTCACTTGTAACTAGGAAATAAACAATTATTTTTAAACGAAATAAATTAACATTTCAACTCCTTCCTATATGCTACAAGCCGCAGCTGGCACTTTTGTAAATATCAGCCAGATAATACTCAGCTCTAAAACCACACTTATATGTACGCAGTACCCAAAAAAGAAGACTTTTCGCCAACCACGTTGCTCGGCCATCTTCCTTTTTTTTTTGTATCGTGACATCCTCCTACCATTAAAAGAAAAGATGAAAAAATTTTCACCTCTCCCATTCCTCCCCAGCATAGTATCTCTCGGGCTTCTCCACATCCCATGTTGGTCTCTCCACTAGTGCGACCTCCAAAGGCTGTTCCGCAGCGTTGAGGGATACGATACCAAGGACGGGGCGGTACTTGTAAGTTATCCACCAGCTCTTGCGGTCAGTCTCGGTTTCGAGAGCCCCTGCGTTGTTGCTGTTGCCGTTGGGGTTGCGAAGTTGCGCCAAGTCACCCTCGGGAGCATCAGGCATGTCGTCGTCACTGTCACTGCCGTCTTCGTGGGGAGAGGCAGTATCCACGTCGATATTCACCCACTGTCCGTCTACATACTTGCCAATACGGTGCGGTGCGAGGTTTTCGCGGGTCATCTTGCCTCCAGCACCACTGGCATGGCCTGTTCGCTTGCGCTTCATGCCGGGCTGAGCTCCATGGCTGACGACAGCATCACTCTCTGAGACAGGTTTCGGCAAGTCCTGGGCAATGTCAAGCATCAGCAGGAACGAAATGCCGTAGATCCAAAGGCGGGATCCCTGCCATAGGGCACCTTTAGCCAAGTCGAGTAGGTCTTGAACGGCCGCTGGAAGAGCTTTCCGGGGGTGTCTGCGAGACCATGGTGTGAGAAGGCCTTGGAGAGGATGGAAGGTCAACACATTCCACGAGGCTGTTACTACCGCGAGGGTGTAATCTTTGGCAACATCCACTCCGCTCGTAGCTTCACTGGGTACAAATCCCGAGAATGATAGAACGACGGGGGCCGATGGCAGCTTGGGTAGCTGGTTTGCGCTTGGATTGCGAATCCAACGGGTTTTGACGCTGCTAGTTGGGTCCTCCTCGTCATCCGACTGGTCACTATCACTGTCGCTTTCGCTCTCAGATGATGGTGCCGCGTCATTTTCTCCGTCACCTTCGATCTTGTTCTGCAACTTATCATCCGGGCCACGTAATACCCAGGTGTCGATGTAACCAGCAATATCAGCTACCGCAACCACCTTGGAGTCAGCGGTGAATGAGATGTGAGTAATATTCCTTTCGTAGCTCCTCAATCCTCCATTTTTGACGTATCGTGGAATATGGCGCCGGAGGCGGGGAAGTCGCTGCAAGGTAACGGTAAATTGTGACGGCCCGTTGGTCTCTTCGAGGCTAGCCATGATAACACGAGAGCCTTCTTTGATAGCGCAGAGCCATTTACCATCAGGTGACAACTGCACCTGTGAGGCTCCGGCGGTTTTCAGCTTCTCTGGGAGCTCAATGGCAGATAGCTTGACGTCGGAGGGTTTGATAGGATCCTGATGCTCCAGCCGGAAGGCCTTAATGTCTGTTGATGTAGACACAATGAGTAAGGTTCCTTCTGGGTTGATTGTAGCAGAGCTGATATTGGAGTCACCCTTGACTACAATTGTCTTGAGGAGTTTGCGATTCTTGTTGATGTCGACATCTTCTTCTTCGTCTTCTCCAGTCTGGTTGAATATTTCCGTAGCGGGTTTTCGCAGAGCCCAAATGTGAACCTCTCTATCCCACCAGCTAGTAATGAACCTAGCCTTTTGTGCGCTCAAGATGGGTGGTTGCTGTGGAAGATTGCTAATCGTTCGGTGGTTTTCACGGCCCATTTCTCTTAAGGGGACCAACATGAGGTTCGAATCGGGTCCTTCGTCAAATGTTAGCTAGTCCGCATCTACCAAGCAGTTTTTCATCTTGAATAAAGTTATCTCACCTCCAGTTACTACGACGCTGGTGCGGCCGTTCTCAAATGAAGCAATAGCCTTGACATCGTGGTCGTGATATCTTCGTCCCCAAACCTTGGACCAGCGGTTGCCTGGCCCAGCATTCTGCTTGTAGAGAACGGTACGGCGGTCCATTCCACCACTGATAATCGCCGATCCATCGGCGCTAATCGCGAGACTGAGGACGTCCTGTTTGTGGCTCTGCAGTCTCTGAGATTGAGTGTAGGTTCTGCCATCCCAGATGCAGACTTGGCCTGTAGAGTCGGCCGATACAATATTACCGTTAGGCAGGCACTTGACCGACCACACAATGATATCTTTTGCGCCCCCAGCCAGGTCTGCGCCGAGAGTCATATGGCGGAGCATGTGTCCCTTTGTAACATCGTAGATTCGAATGGTGCTATCCGAGCAGCCCACAACAGCAATCTTGCGTGACTGGAACGTGATGCTGACCATCTGCGCCTTCTTCGTGGGGGATCGAACAACAACTCGTTGGAAGCGGAGGTCATCATCCTCGATCGAGTACATGGCAAGTTCACCGTCAATCGTTCCAGCAATCAGCTTGTTGGAGTGAAGGTCATCCGAGGCTCCGCTCAGGGCTGGAGGCTGAACCGCGAGGCACCAGATGTCGCCGTGCTGCCCGCTCGCATGTCGCTTGGGTTTTCCCTTTTCGAGATCCCACTCGGTCACCGTGGATGTATATCCAATGCTGAAGAGGCGCGATTTGCCCACAGCGATCTTGCCATCGCCAAGGTCCTGATCAGGCTCATTGACCCAGACAAGGCCATCAATGCTGCGATCCCGGCCGCCACGAATCACAAGCTCTTGGTGCCACGCACCGCTTGAAGGGTTCCATATCTCAATATCGCCGTTTGCTCGCCCAACAGCCAATCGCGCAACAGAGCCTTGCTTTGCGGACTTCGTCTTGGGGTGTGAGAAGGCTACCGCATTGACTGCCGAGGGCTTGTAGGGCACAAACCGACAGCGGTGGATATCCATAATGGCAACAGATCCAATTCGCCGTTGTCTCGTCTCTCACAGGCGACTGAATCAACTTCCAGCGTCTGACGCGTTTTCCGACACCGAAATCCGCCGAAGCTGCGCAAAGACAGAAATGATGCTGCAAGAAAAAAAAAAGTGCCAGCCTCGTCCAGAAATTTTTTTGAACTGGCGAATTAAGCAGCGGCCCATGCACGGCTGCCCCTCCACCCCACCCAAAAATCGACCCCAGCGGCGCCTTGTCAGCGGCCAGGGCACTTTCAACGCCTAGAAAAGTAAGGCGGCGCAGAATTGATGTCGCTAAGCTGGTGCGTGTGCTTGTCGATCCAGCTTTAGACATGTCTTGGTTTTTGTATGTACCTACTCTTAACCTAGTACTTTTAATGCTTATTTGGACAGCCTCATCGCATCCCAATGTCCTTCATCATAAAGGACTATGGTATTCTTTAAAACAACAAGACGCTGAGCAGAGCAATAGACATAATGATGTATATGGCTCTAAGAATTACATGTGTGTCCCAAGCAGAGCAAACTTATGTCTCTTGATGAGAGGTCGAAGGTTGCCTAAACTATAGTACTAGAATACCTACCCACATACGAAGTATAGTATTGAGGCATTATCCAACCAATTTTGACAAACAAAATGGTATAGAATGAATTTGTCAAGCCCAGAAATGCAGCGGCAAGGATGGCATGAGCCCATTTGCTCGTCTTCCTTACTCCTTCTTAGAGCCTCTCATTTATACATTTGGAAAGTGGTTTCGCAAGATAATTTTCTCACAAACGAAGCCTCTTCCATGAATGAGAAAGAGCGGCCAGCTAGCGAGACCAATCCAATACCCATATCCTTTCTTCAACCTCATTCAGGCCCTCTCCTCCTATTCTACCCTCCAAAACTCAGTCGATCTGCGTTCCATAACAACGACAATTCTTTGAGCTTCTTTTTGGGGTCCCCTTTTTTGGTTGCTCTTTTGGAAGCATTTTAACACTCTTTTGACTAAGTTACCAACAAGAGTCTTTCAAGAAATGACGAATCAGCAACACGAAGGCAGCGGCCTCAACTGGCCGCCGCGAATCCAGAGGCGAGGTTTGGTGCTCGCGAGCTTAGTTCTTGTCGCTTTTTCTGTAATTGTCTTTGTCGAGATAGCTACTATCGAGACGGTGAAGCTTGAACGACGATCTATAGCTGAGCGACAATTCCAGCTGGGTGGATTTCTAGGGGGTGTATTTCGAGAGGTAAGAGGATATTTCATTCCTGTTGCGTATCAAACAGCTATCTAATAGAAACTGGCTATAACACTCGTTTACTAAATAACCGAAAGGTAGTCGATACTACAGCCGCCATAGCTTCACCTATAGCACACACTACAGAGCAAGAGTTTGCTACGACACCAAGTCGTGTGACTGAGGCAGCAATAACTGCAAACAGTGTGCCCGAAACAACACAAATCAACGATACAGTGGCGTCAAATCCCTCTATCAGCAGCCCCAATTCACTTCTGGAAACATTGGCAGATGCAGTAAAAGAGGCAATCATGACATCGGGTCAACCGTTGGCCTCCGCAGCGAGACATCGTCAAACCGTTTTGTCTGATATCATTGGAGGCGACTTAAACGCCTTGGCGCTCTCGGAAGATTCTTCGTTGCTTCCCTTTCTTAAAACGCCCCGTCCAAGTTCTACGCAGAATCTGCCAACGCCTTCGGTTGGGCTCCTCGGCGGATTCTGGGGAGACAGCTTAACACTGCGAATCCACAACGCGAGAGCAGCCACAGAGGATCCTATGCCAGACTCTTCCGCTAATGGTGCTTCTTTTCTGGGAGATTTATCAAAAATCGTTGCGGAAATATCAGGTATCGACCCCGCGGCAGCTGCCAGGCTCACGGATACTGTGCTGAATGCTCTTCATGTGGACTCATCCGCCGTTGCTGCAGCTATCCCAAAGGTAGCAAACGAAGCTGCTGTTGCAGTTGCTGATCTACTCCCCCTGGTCATACCTGCTGTCGCCAAGGCCATGAACCAACCTCTGCCTCTAGAACCTCCTGTGAGTACGCTGGATATGGTAGAAACGTTAAACAAAGTCCTCCAACAAGGAACAACTGTCATCAATGATCTCAGCAGAGCCTTGGAAGATATCACTGATCCGGCTCTCCTAGAGGTTGTCAATCAGTTGGCTTTGATTGTGAGCGCTGTTGCTAGCTACTTGAAAAAGCCTCTTTGCGCTATTGATCAGGTCTTGGATGGAACCTCTTTTGAAGAAGTGGTACCTTGTGGTAAGGTTGAAACCGGATCGCTTACTTCAACTGGTCAAATCGCAACACTAGCTACGCCTGGTATCCCTGAATCAGCAACCAGAGCTTCTGACTCCGAAGGCATAGCCACACCTGCGGCCCCTAAGCCTTACCTATCCTCGGAGAATCCAGCATCACCCCCGAACCCAACTCCGCCATCTACTCCGATAGACGAAAGTCCCACCAAAACGAGCAATCCAGCGCCCACAGATGGGGAAAACGAGGGAGCTCATTCATCTTGTCCAACTTGCCCATCTTGTGATCAGTGTCCCCTTAAAATCTGCTCAGTCAAGGGCCCTGAGAGCCCGAGTGTCCACCAACCACCTGATGCTTCGATAGGGCCGTGTCCCGGAAGGGGCTTCAAATGTGATGAATGCCTTGATGGATGGTTCTGCCCACCACAGGAGACACCAGCCCAGGTTGTGCCGTGTGGGCTTGGATGGCCGTGCTACCACTGTTCAGCGGGCTGGTTTTGCGAACTGACGGAAACATCCAGTCCAACGTCTCCTCCAAGCTCTACGGCAAGATCTCCATCCAAGGGAATAGGAAGCACAAGCACAAGTAGCGGTGCAGCTCCAACGAAGACGTCCAAGAATAAGAACCTTCCGACAGATTGGAGTCATCTGGGATGCTTTCAAGATGCTATTTCTCGGATATTGCTTGGCGCCAAGCCCGTAGATTATCTTCGGGGGGATATGTCATCCAAAGAATGCGTTGATCACTGTATCTCTGGTGGATATAAATTTGCTGGAACAGAGAATGGAAGAGAATGTTGGTGTGGGACGTCTATTCGAGATGATGCAGTGCGACTTCCCGAATCTCAATGTGGAAGACCTTATCAAGGCCAACCAACTGAGCTTTGTGGCGGCAGCTGGGCTATCGATGTTTTTATATGCTCAGACAAAGGGGAATCTTCTCAAGAGCCATCTGGAGGTCCTGTTGGGGGCTTCGTGTTTCGGTTCCTGTCAAACTTGAAGGGTAGCAGAGGAAAGACAGACCACCAGCGTCTTTACGGTGTTGCATAACGCATCAATGATTGCTATTGCAAGATGAGGTTGAATTGTGTCAATTATTGATTAATAACTCTAGTTTTACAGCGGTGGCCAGGGTGTTTGAGATAGGAAACCTTTTATGCTTCATTCATTTACTGCGTTGTTTCTGATCGATCATGATTTTGAAGGAGAACATGATACATATGGTATACCAGTTGATGGCATATGGTAGATTTACTTTATCTAATCGCATTATTACAACATTTTCTGTGAAATCATTCCAGTGTTTACAACACAGTAATATATTTGGTATTGGGTTTCATCTCGCCGTTTCACAATCGCCTGTCGCCTCTATCATTACAAGTAAGTATAACATAGGGAAGAACTAAAAGGTGTCCCTTTCTGATATGGGCATTATTATTATTATTATGTGCTTTAGCACAAATAGGCAAACTCGGCGAGATGAAAATCTAGGGTAGCGTTAGTCACGCTCTATGATGCCCATGGGCTAGTGCTGGCTACTATGTATTAAACGATATACTTGAGTTGGTTACCAAAGTCTACAATACAGTTTCCAAGGAGTATTCATGAAAATAGCACTGAATATTGGAAAGTAATCAGTTCAAAAGGCATGGTGGATCCAAAGATTTGATATTCTTTGAAAGACAAAGGAGATTTGATATACAGGGAAGTTCATTTCGAAGACATACAAGTTTTCGAATTATCTACCGATTTGCGAGAAAGAGAAAAAAAAATGGGAATTATTTCAATGGTTTGCTTTTATGAGTCACGGGAAATGCCGTCTTTCGTCAAAGCAAGACAATTACCCTCTGATTCAGAGTAGTACTCACGCCTAATCACACACCAGGCAAGAGTACCTATACACAAGGTAGATACCGAGTATCCAGACATCAGTCCGGGTATTCCCTTGTCTGGGCAAAGATACACGCTTTGTTTACTCCGCACTACGGAGTGCTCCAAGTCATATTCGTAAGCACTGCGGCCGGCACCATTAATGGGTGTGAGGGGTTGATTTATGATGCTTTTCGATTGGTATTTGTCGTGGTGTGGCAGTGACCCAGGCTAAGGGAGGGAGAGGAGAGTGAGGGGAGATTAACCCCCAACTCCAGAGATACTGCATAATCTGTCTTGGCGGGATGGAATGTGCCGAGTGGGAGCCGTGACCTATCACTGCTAGAACTAAATCATTTCCCACACTTTGAGTAGCATTTTTTCGGGGAATGTGATCCGTCTCACTTTGTTGTTGGGGTAGTGTTTTCGGTGGGACTGGGGTATCACGACCCGAATTATCGGGCTGGTGTCACTGTCGCGGTGGCTGCTGCGCGCTCCCGACTGCGACAAACTTTGTCAACACACTTTAATTTTATAAATAAATTCCCGCATAATCCAAACGTTACTCAAAGCCAAATTTCAGCATCTCTATTGGTCATGGTGATGTGAAATGGCAGCGGTAGAAAGATATGCCTTCCTTTTTGCCAAGCAACTTAGACCTACCCTGTAGCTGGCGCTAACAATTCCGTAGGCCCGGTCACATCTTACACAGCATCCCTTGTGACTGGTGCATCCAACAAGCTTCTTGGCCCGGAAAAAGAGTTACGGTGAAGAAAAAAACACATGCTAAGACACAAGCCAAAGTCTTGGAGTAAATACGTGACAATGTTTACCACCGACGCCCCGGAGCGACGCGCTACAGGGTAAGACAATGGGCGCGGCTGTTGAAAGCACGAGTCGAGTGATAACCGAGGTCCACGCTGCTCGGCCTAAAGGAGCAGCATGTTTAGTACTCCATATATAAGCCAAGCGTATCAATGGCTCGCCCGCCAACTCTGCGATCCAGGAACACTAACTCTTTTGCATCATCGTCGTCATCATTTTTGGGGTAGCTGCGAAATAGAACATCGCCGGGCTTGAAGGCTAAACAAATCACCGCCGCCACTGCTCCGCTCGGCGATGATAGTCGATCCGCATAGAGCGAGGTGCTCGATGCGCGTGAGAGAGAGACATGGAGCCCTGTCTGCGCAAAGACAGTGTCATAAGACCCCACGACCACATGCGCGTCGGAAACATATTTTGGCTCCCGACCGGATAACGGCATCTCTCCAGTGTGATCTGGATGCAGGTTGAATGCAAATTCGAAGATACGAAGTAAAACAATCGCAAAAAACCGTCATCTTCAGTGTAAACGACGGTGATGCTTTTAGACTTGCACTCCACGCGGCGTGTATCAAGAAGGTGGCTAGAAAAGCCTGGGCGCCGGAAATTAATTGACGTCCGAGTGGTACTTTAGAACGCCTCTAGGCAGTCTTGGCTTTCGAATCTATCTGGGGGAAGCAATCTTTAATCGTAGTCGTATGAGGGTGGCCAAAACCCCACGTTTTGGCTAGTATAGTTCGATGAACAGCCCATTTCCCTCAGCCGACCCCGACTCCATCGACAAAACCATCCGCCTGGGTCTTATTGCGGGTAGCAAAGTAAATCTAAACTACCCCGTATGGAGCTTCAGTAGCTGAGTGTTTCGTGCGGGGGAGATAAAATGCTGGGGAAGCGGGTTTGGAGATGAAATCTTTGAGATTAACAGAGATCCCGAACGCCGAGTTTCTGGGGGAATAAGATGCTTAGGTCGCAACGCGCTAGACTTGATAGCCGACTGCCATCTGCGGGGGAATCTGGGGTCATGACATGGTAATTCTGAAGAAGCAGCTATTAGCCCTTCCATGTTAATAAAATAAAAAGGCGGCTGTTTAATAGCGGCCTAGTTGATCTGGATCTGGCACGTTGACGGATCTGCGGTAGTGCCCCCCAAACGTCAACTTTTAGGCATCCTAATGGAGAGTTCGGTCGCAAAGACTAAGCAGGTCACGAACACCAATAATAGGTAGCTCGCTGCTGTAAGCGGAACTTGATGAGCGTCTTTGTTTCCGGATTTGCAATCGTCGGCCGTCGGCGCGTGGCTGTTGTGTCAGCATGGATTCACGAGTAAGGCACTTCTTTGAATCAAAAGCTTGTCGTCTTTTTGGCTCGGCCCAGCCGCCTAAGCCACATGGTGCGATTCTGTCCATACTGGATTGATGACATCGTGTGATCGATGTGCGATAATCAGAACACGGACCGGGCTTCGCACCAGGGGAAAGCTGACATAGCCACCGCCAGCACTACCCAGTACCGCGCGCGGTGCCACGGTGGCTGGCTGGGCGCAGTAGGCATCTGGGTAGATTTCTCCAATTTCCGACCGCTCGCATTGAGACTTCGTTGAACTTCGTACTCGGCGCCTGAGCGGAGTATAGTATGATTTGCCAAGATGCTAAGACTTCCAACGGATTTAAGAGGAAAAAACGAAAAGCCGCGTCTGACTGGGACTTGGGCCTTTGAGTTTCTTGGCTGGTTCTAGGCCGGCGAAAAGGCAAACGGGGCTCTGGTAGTCGATGGAGTTGCCATTGAGTGGGTAAAAAAAAAGCAGGCGAGAAAGAGATGGAGTTGAGACAAAGAAGATTGGCGGTGGCAAGATAGGTAGACAATGCTCTGCACTGCAGCAATGAACGAATGCAGTAGTAAGTCGCAGCTCAGATGAAGCTTGCGTGAGGAGAAGGTGAGGGGGCTCCAAGACATTGAGGGAGCTTGTCTTGCTTGATTCAGGCTCTACTACGGGTACCTACGGTTGCTCTACAAGCCCTACCCTTTTGCATGTACCTACGCATTTACGTGCATTATTGTACGGCCTAGGCAGGCAGTCACAGTTGGCGAGCCGCTCAGCCGGACTTTGTTCTGTTTTTTCTCCGTCGTGCTCTCCATGGACATTGGCACAGCTTTCTGCCGAAGGTCCGCAATAGAGCGCTGATTGCTTAACGGGGGCGTGTGATGATGCATTAGTCTGGATCCTGGCAGATTTTAGAAGCAACAATCTTTTCCTCATTGTCCCATTGTTCGTCCTGCGATCACCTCCTTGCTGAGCCAAAATGACGATATACTGGGAGGCAGCAAAGCAGCTTCGAAATCTGGTATGTAGCAGGTAATATGGAGCAAATTTCATGTGCGTTTCTCTGCTCCACAGCGTTCGTGGCCCAACTGGGGACAGATCTCTGCAGCCCCCTTTCCTGTGTGCCGCTCCACAAATGAGACAGGTCAGAAAAAAAAATCAAACCAATATATGCAGATAAAACAATAAATGGAAAAATAGAGAAGAGAGGCTCCCAAAGGATTAGATGATCCAGAAGCATCAAAGCCTAATTAAACCTGCAGCATCTCTGTTTCGAGCTATACTTGTATCGTTTCGGCCGGAGTAATACAACCTCGCAAGTCACTCCCGAAAAGCTACTAGAGCTAATAAAAGGCATAACGGCTCAATTTGATACAGGATTTCTGCAGCGGGAGTGCACCCAACACAGAGTAGCAGCACCAACAAGGGAAGAAAAAAAAAAAAAAAAAAAAGCTCTGTGCTCTTCGCAACAACAACCCTGGCTCGACGATGCGGAAAGCCTGCTGCTGTAGCATTTGATTAGCGACCCAGACAGCGGCCACCAGCCTTGACTCGCGCGCGGAGGTCTTGTCCAGATTGAGATAGGGCAGCAGGTCGGCTCTCTGGCGATCCCCCAAGGCCTGTTGTGAAGAGACGCCAGGGTCCGTCACCGCATGGCGCTAGGCTGTCCCTTTCCCAGGCTTGCCAGTGGATGGGCGAATCAAGGCGGCTGGTCAGACTCTGAGCCGGGAGTGGACCCCGGCCATGGGCTCTTGGGATGGCTCGGTGGTATTTCTTTAGCGATGGCCGTTATCGTGCCTGTTATGAGTGAGCGTTGGACGCAGTATCAGCAAGCACGGTTCTGAAATCTGCAACTTTGAAGCACTTCGTATACCTACGTGTGCTTGGTTAATATGCGCTCGGGCACATCCTTATGCTGTTGGTTACTCATCTCCATTTCCGGGCCGCGTCACAATGAGCCCAATCAATATATGCCCTCATCAGGAGATTTGACGACCAGGGCTTTTCTGGCGCAGTAGCAGCAGCGCATGTGTACGGCCTCGGAACATCCCACTGGCAAAAGTTTGATGCCGTTTAGGTTGCCGTGGTGGTGGCTGACCCATGAGCCAATGGCCTCAAAGTCACGATGGCGGCGTATTTGCCCAAGTTCAGGGCCAGACCCCGTAGGAAAGAGAAGGGGGGCTGTCATATCTCACCCACTACTGGCTCAAGCGGTAGAACTATTTTCACTCTTCTCATCCATCGCGGATCCAGCGAGAGACCACTACTGCTGGCTAGCCGGTATACTTGGACGGCACTGGCCCGGTCGGTGAGTACTGGGCAGTATGTTTTAGTGGCCTAGCCTTACGGGCGGACTATACCTACGGAATAACATGGATGTCGCTTTTCTTCTTCGTGCGACAGTCAACCTCAATCAATCCAATACCTTGCTCGTTTGCGCATGGACTTTTTGTTTTCTTCTTCTTCTTCTTTTTTTTTCCTTTCTTCGTTAATCCCAGACAAGTCCATTTCCGGATCCCTCCCAGGTCCAATTGATCCGTAGATGATTGGCTATTATGCCTTTTCCTGGGATTGGAAGGGCTAAATAGCCTAAACTGAAAAATTTCCAGAAAGGTCTGGACAAAAGTGGCTGGCCGGGCTTGACCTTATTTGCTTGTGGCGGCTAAGCCGGGGCTAAGGAGGTTTTTTCCTGCAATGGCCCTTCAGCATCTTTCTGCGTCGTCTGTGGTGTGCTTCATTTTACAAACACGACAAACGCGGCCCACGACCCGTCGCCCATGCATGAGATCAAGCCCCAAAGCAGCGCCTCTTCGGCAATAAGGCCCATCGTCAGCTCAGGGAGGATGTGGGCCAATACTACCCCAATCCACGGTCTAATTTGTCAGGCTTGTCCCCCAAGGGCAAGGATCTGGAACTCCAAGGCCTCCTCACTCGCCTTTACCCCAATCGCCATTATAGCTTGGCCATAGCTTCTTCCTTTCATCAATCGGCGCGTGGCTGCAAATGTCTGAGGGTTCCCTTCGTCCATTTTTAGTACGTAGGCAAGCCTTCCGCAAGCTCAAACGGCAAGTTCGTTTACGGAGTGACCCGTGGCTTTGTACAGTAGTGGGAGATCCGGCTGTGATGGGCGGTAAAGCACGCCTCGTCTTGCGTCTCGCTCGGCTAGCTTTTGAGCTTGGGCTGGATATAGACATGATTGCGGGAACCTGTCCCTCGGCTGGAGCCAATTCTTCTCCTCTGCGGTCCGGGGGGCGAAGGAGCAGAGATGACGAATGGGATTGACGTATTTGCACATCATATGGAGCAAGCAAACTTGGAGATACCGTCGACTTGCTCTTTGGGAGATAGGGTGAGGGAGAAGAAGAAGAAGAAGAAGCAGAGGAAGAAGAGAGGACGAGAGCCTCATTGCACACACACTCGAGCCCAAGCTAAAAAAAAAAAAAAAAAAAAAAAAAACCTTTCCATGTATGTGCGAGTGCATATTACTATATATGACTACGGTTGCATCACATTTACACTTGCAGTATGTAGTAGCAGCAGTAGGTAGGTACATGTAGGCAGTGTTATCGTCAAACTAAACCAACTCAAGGCAGCACCTTGTCCTGAGCGTGTCCATCACAGACAATTCTACAACAACACTATAGCAGTTCCTCCCGCGGCCTACGGGGACACGTCCGTCGCCAGCGTGTCACTCATTGCAACCCTTTTCTCTCCTTCTCCACTTGCTAGATCTGTCGCACGTTGTTGATTGACTCGCGACCACCGGATCCCCCCCCCTTGTCCCTTTTTTCTTCCCCCGGTGCGGTACGAAGGCGTTACGGAGCCAAAAAGTAGGTCGGCTGTTGTGGCACCCAGAAAGGCTTTTGGGGACGGACGTCGGGTGTGCGCCCCAAAAAGAAAGTCTCAGCCATCGGTCTCATTTTGCCCGACCCTGTTTACTCGTGCAGGTAGCTGCCTCAAGCAGAAGCTCTGCCCTCTCGTCAATATATAAGAGTCTTTCTCGTCGCTCCCCACCCAAGGCATAGCCTGCTCTCCTCCTCCTCTTCTTTCTTTGGCCATCCTTGATTTATTAAAATAGTAATTGCTTCTTATCCATCTGTTATCTGGACGGCTCAATACCCCATCATCTACAATTGCCTTTCGATCGATCTTTTTCGTCCGACAACATCACAATGTCTGACGAACTCAACGTCGCTCCCAACGAGAAGGAGACCAACGGTGTCCAGCAGAACGTCAACCCCCAGAGCCCGTCTCGCCACGGCTTCAGCCACAACCACCATGGAGATTTCAGTGAGATGACCATCGGCCAGTACGCCCAGGCCTTTGGTGGTGCCCTCCAGCCCGGTGCTTGGAGGCCCTATGAGCACCGCAAGCTCGCCAACCCGGCCCCTCTGGGTCTCTCTGCTTTCGCCCTGACCACTTTCGTTCTGTCTTGCATCAACATGCACGCTCGAGGCGTCGCGGCTCCCAACGTTGTCGTTTCTCTCGCTTTTGGCTATGGTGGCCTTGTTCAGCTGTGTGCCGGCATGTGGTATGTTACGAGCTCTGTGCTACCTTTCTGACGTAAATTGCAACAAGGCTGACTGTACATCTTTTCCGCAGGGAGGTTGCTGCTGGTAACACCTTCGGTGCTACCGCTCTTGGTTCATACGGTGGTTTCTGGATCTCATACGGTATTCTCTTGACTCCCGAATGGGGCATCACCGCTCCTGACGGCCCTTACGCCGGCAACGTCGCCAGTGTGCTCGGATTCTTCCTGACTGGCTGGTTTATCTTCACCACCATTCTCCTCCTCTGCACTCTGCGATCCACCCTGGCTTTCTTCCTCCTCTTCTTCACCCTTGACTTGGCCTTCCTGTTCCTTGCTTGCGAGCAGTACGCCGCCGACCTGGGCAACGCCACCGCCTCTCTTGCTCTCCAGAAGACTGGTGGTCTTTTCGGCTTCCTGGCCGCTTTCCTTGCCTGGTACAACGCCCTGGCTGGTATTCAGGACAGCAGGTTAGTAAACCCAACATCTTTCTTTTACTCCTACAATTGCTAACAACCCCCGCAGCAACTCCTTCTTCCAGGTTCCCGTCATCCACTTCCCCTGGTCTGAGGCCGCCCGTGAGCGCCGTGCCTCCAAGTCTGAGCGCGCTCAGGCATAAAGTGTTTTCCTTTTTATCAGGAAAAGTACGTGTTCTTGGTCGGTTATGAGCGATGTTGGTGGGGGTTTAAAGGAATGATACCTGGCGGGAAAGAAGCAAAGAGCGTGGTTCCTAGCAGGCTGGGCTGCGATTAGAAAATGATTACTGGGCCTGTTTTTTTATTTTTTATTTTGTTCTGGTTCACCCATACGTATTGAAATGTAATGCAGGAAAGCTCCATCGCAGCTACTAATCTATATACCTATTAATGAAAATTGACGTTTACGTCCTTTGCCCAGCTTAGCTGTTCCCTCTCTCTTCCTCTTGATATCTTAATGTATGCTCATGATTCTACCTTGCTAGCTCTATCTCACCAATTGCATGCAACGTTTCTTGTATGATCTACCGGCATTTGAGTAGTCGAAATTGCGTTCTCCATACACTGGCTTTTAGTTTCACTACCTAGTGCATCGTCTATTAATAACTCCAACGGTCTTGTCTCAGATTGCCGACTTAGGTCTTTTTAGCAGGCGCTATCCAGAACATCCTCATCAAACATTAGTGTTTGCTCCAACGGCGTTTCACCATGCGGCGTAATAAGGCTGCCTGGCAATGCACATCATCCATCCGTGGATTTGCGTTTTATATTGCCTTGATCTACACTCGCATCCCGTCTCGGTAATGCTTGCAGATGACGGGAAATTGTCTCTGATTGAAGGCAAGAGTTACATTGTTGGACTGCTGGCCCAGGTTCATGAAGTTGCTATTTGCATCACGGAGGACTGTGTTGTGAACGAGTTTGTGGATGGTTACCGAGAATTATGCTCTCTGGAGCATCTACGGATGGACGTTCGGCAGATGTTGTAGGGCTCCGAGCCAAGCTTCAAACGTTTCGTTCTTTAGCGTAGAGATGGATCTAGTATTTCCATCTGGTGACCCTCTAGTAGCTGTTGGGCAAGCTTGGCAGCCCTATGGCAAACCCCCCCATCTGCTTCATTTCCACTCATCTTGTCTAGTCTAGAGTATCAAAACAGAACCTGCCGCTATATCAGCCCTTTCTGAGTTGAGCAGGATTCGTGAGATAAACTCATTTTCGTCTTTCTAAAAAGTATAGAAGAATATTGGGGAAATGAAACTAAAGCGAGAAAGATTCTTGATTCTTGGACTTCTTAAAAGGGGTAAATAACGGTAATAATAATCTTACTCGTGTCCCAGGGCCACAATGCACCGTTGATATCTACCTGGTTACTACCTATATATCATTACAAGCAGATGGTATTAATGCGCTTGTCATCAAAAAATACAGAAATTGCGGGGGCTGCTGACTAGCTCCCGAATACTAGAGTACTCGAGAGCTCTACTTGGATAGAGAATTTCTAATTCAGCCCCTATAACTTGTGCAATTGAGTCATACTATTTACGAAATATTTTTTTTCAGACAAATAGACGAATTAGTTTTATCAACATTTTCTTCTTAGTTGCATTCGAAAGTGGAAAGAAAGTCTGTCATTATTAGAAAGCTGCTAGTATTGGATCAATTTCCAGCCCGTCTCTGTATACGCGGTGATATTCAACCTCGGCCGCTAATGCAGCCGCTCCTTGTGACCTCGCTCTGCATCGCAAAGCATATCGCCGACAGTATATTGAACCTCATATCTAAATAACCAATTGAAAGAAACATCTAGGTGAATTTTTCCAATATCGAGCTCCGATATCCCTCGGGCACGTATTCCCAGCTCAAGAACTCAAGAAGAAGAAATATAGATGCGTAAAAATAAAGCCAAGATCTTACTTTTAACCTTTTCCCAAATTGACAGAATAGGAAATGGTGGGGACGAATCGGCTCGCCATAGAGCTGTTTTATATGGGACGATGCCGGTTAAGCCCGGTTCAGCCCCGATCTTGAGCCATTGGAAGAGTTGGATAATGCTTCCTAGTTCGATATGGAATACGACGGTAGTCTCACTTGTACTGCCAAGCTGAGAGTCATGTTCAGCCCCTCCTTTCATATGTATTTGTCTTCTTTTTTTCTCATTTATATATCTCACGCATCGTTGCTAGCTTGTTGTTTTCCCTCACCAGGTCAGTTTGACTCGTCCATCCTGTGGTTCGCTTCGACGTTTGCTGAGAAGAATTTCGTGCGGATAAGATGAATAAAAACCAATTGCCTACACACGCCGACAAACATCATGACAAGGAGCATCTTTTCTTGGCTTCCGAGCCCGAGTCAAACGGCAACGATCAGAGTGCCCTGAGAGACGAGACAGAAAAAGAAAATTATGAATCTATGATCGAGAGCCAAGACCAGCAACCCGCCAATGTCGCATCTCCCCCACCGCCGCCGAATGGGGGATATGGATGGATTGTTACCATTGCTGTTTGCATTATTAATGCTCACACATGGGGAATGAGTTCCAGCTACGCCGTGTTCTTGGCTCATTATATACAAAACAACACTTTCAACGGAGCCACCACCCTCCAATACGCCTTTATAGGATCTCTTTGCCTGGGCTGCGCAATGGGCATTTCTCCATTTGCGACAATAGCCGTTAAGAACTTTGGTACAAGACAAGTCATGCTGCTTGGTGTTGTCCTCGAAACGGCTAGTTGGATTGCAGCAAGCTTTGCCTCCAAGGTGTGGCACATCTTCCTCACTCAAGGTGTCCTCTTCGGTCTCGGCATAGGCGTCTTGTTTACAGCCACGGTTGGCATCATCCCCCAATGGTTTACGACACATCGTTCTTTGGCGAACGGCATTGCAGCCGCTGGCTCGGGTCTGGGTGGCCTCATCTACTCGTTTGCTAGTGGCGCCATGATTCAAAACCTGGGACTTGCTTGGGCTTTCAGAATACTGGGCATCGTCGCCTTTGTTGTCAACTTTACCTGCTGTTTCCTAGTCAAGGACCGCAATAAGATTATTGGATCGACCCATCTCGCTTTCAAGGGGTCTCTTCTGTTGAGACCCGAGTTTCTGCTGTTCATCGCATTCGGGTGGTTTAGTATCTTTGGTTACTCTGTTGTTATCTACAGTCTCGCCAACTACGCAAACGTCATTGGCCTTCAGTCCTCTCAAGCAGCTCTGATCAGTGCTTTCTTCAACCTGGGCCAAAGCATTGGTCGGCCTATAATGGGCTACTTTAGCGATCGAACCGGACGAATGAACATGGCTGCCATCGGAAGTTTCCTAGCCGGGATATTTGCGTTGGCGATCTGGATCAACACCAAAGTATACGGTGTGCTCATTTTCTACTCCATCATCTGCGGCATGGTTGGCGGCACATTCTGGACTGTTGTTGGTCCAGTGGCCGCTGAAATCGTGGGGTTGGCAGATGTGCCATCTGCCCTCAACATCATGTGGCTGGGAATTGTACTCCCTTGCACGTTTAGCGAGCCACTTGCTCTGCAGATTGTCACCGGAACGGGAAATTATCTTGGTACTCAGCTATGGACAGGGCTGACGTATATTGCTGCTGCACTCTGCATGGTCATGCTTCGCGGATGGAAGATTGGCGAGATCGACGAGCTCTCCAAGATAAATAATGAGAAACCGGAAGATTTTGATCCGTATTCGACGAGTAACGAAGACGAATCAGTTGAGCAAGGCAGAAAGGCTGGACGAAAGCGAATGCTGGTTGAATTCTATAGGCGGGGGAAGGTCTGAGTGTCGATTTTGGTTTTGGGGTTCGAGGGTTGTAATTCATTGATGCGATTATACTAATTCTTTCAGCTTGTTACAAGTTGACGAGTTCACGAGATGACGTTCCACACCAAATGAAAAGAGAAAAGAAGCTGGGGAAAGGAATGTTTATATATCATCACAGCGAGCGTTGTTAAGCGGCAACTTAATATGCTATTGGACTTTCTTGTACGAAAGTTTGGAATATTGATCGATTACCCTTTGTTTCGATCAAGCATGTATGTCTTGGATTTGAGAGTTTTGTTCCAGGTGTGAAACCTTTACATGCGATTTACACCATAACCAGATTTAGGCCTGAGCAGCGTGCAGTCACCAGCAGTTACTGCTAAAGAATTCTGGTATTTTAATACGTAGAGGTGCGATATCCATGGCAATTTACAAATACAATCAATATGCAAATAGCTGCTCTCCCGAGATCTGCTGTGTTGCCCCTAGTATTGAAATGTCGTTGAAGTAGTGCAGGCAGCCATCCTAAAGAAGCACGTGAATTGGCGTTGAAGACAACGCCTGTGCTGACGCGCCGCCCCGCAAAAAGTTCACGACGCCAATCGACCAACGTCATCGCAGTAGATGCGCGTCAAGAGATGGGCCCTGGCATAGAATGAATAGCAGCCTGAGGCGATGTGGCTGCTAGAAAACGAAGAGGCCTTTGAAGGTAAGCGAGAGGCCTGTGTGCTGGGCCTGGAGTCGCTGTGGCGCCATATTTGTGCTGACCAGACTTCATGCAGGCCGTCGACTATGGCTGCGTCCGGGCAAAACGTACCTCTTTGGGAGGACTGCAGCAGAGCGTAAGCTGCAGCTTTCGAGGCATTGGGACTTGAGACATGTACTAACTGAGGCGACATCAGCTGGACAGCTTGCAATCTCACATAATACCATCTCGCGCAAACACCTGACAATCACCGTCCAAAGCGTCGCAGAGGGGCATGCACATAATCTATCGAGCCGGTCACACATTAAGATTGAGGATCTGGCGACAAAGATAGGGACAATTGTCAACGGACAAAAAATTAAAGGAAGCATTTATGATACCCAAGTTGAAGAGTACGAGATCATACTGGGCAAGAGTCCCAGCAAATTCAGGTATCTAGGCCTACACGACTAATATAGATGTGGTTGTATTCTGGGTTTTCACTGACATACAGGTTAGGCTAAAATGGCATCCAGCAGTCTTTACTTTCTCCTTCACGACCAAAGAGCTACAGACTCAGCCCTTGACATCCCTCAAAGAACGATTTGAGCAGTTAGATATCAAGCTGCTGACCGACTACAGCGTCAAACACACGACGCACGTCATATCGAAGAAGCGAAATACGGCCAAAGGCCTACAGGCTCTCATAAATGGCAAATACATTGTGACTGAAACCTTTCTCGACGCAATCTCCTCTGTCACAGAGCCGCCAGACGACGGAGATGGGCAAGAATCGAGCTATTTGGAAAGGGACTTTGACGAATATTGGCCCAAGGCCATGGAACATCTGCCTCCGCGAGGTAATGAACCAATACAGCATCCAGATGAGCTATATACGCCAGATGACAGTAGGAAAGACGTATTTGAAGGATATACTTTTATATTCTACAGTCAGCTGCAGTACGATAACCTTATGGCACCCATTACCAATGGCGGTGGGAAGGCCATGCTGCACCCCATCGAGCCAGAGGAGACACAAGTTGATGACTTTGTCCGATATGTAAAGGGAGTTGCCGGAGAGAAAGGAACAGGGTCATTTAATGATGGTAGCGAAGGTAAAGGGGTTGTCCTCGTGAGATTTCTCCCGGCCAAAGGAGAGCTTGTTGGCTGGTATACCGAGTTCATCACCGCAGTATCACTGTTATTGGACCACAGACCCATTGAGCAAAATGAATTCCTAGAAGCAATTTTAATCAACGATGCAAGCAAATTACGACGACCTTTGGAAGTCGAATCGTCAAACAGGTCTCAAAATTCACGGCCTGCTGAGGCTTCTTTACAAGAACCCATGGCTCAACAGAGCAGGGCCAGCATAACAGAATCACCGATACTGACGGAACCATCGCAACAAGAAGACTCCCAGCCAATCCCAAGGCGAGGGGGTAGAATGCGGAAACCTGTCAAGAGGCGATTCGCGGGCTTCGATGATGACGATGATATAGCAACAGATGAACCCCCGCCTCCTCCCTTTGAGCCGGCGAAGCATCAGACGTTACCGCATGAGGATGAGGGTGGGTTATTTGTCTCACAAGAGCCAGATGAACCTTTCATGCCTGACGGCCAGGATGTCCAAGTTCGATCCCACAGAAAGAGACCGCCATCGCCCATACCAGAAAGTGATTTGATGGAAGGCTTGGCACCGTCTGTGGCAAAGTTCAAGCGGCAACGTCTTGAGAGGGGTGACAATTTTGCCGCACCATCGCCCCAACCTGATGAAGATGTGGTCGAAGCGGCAGAGACCAAGGGTGCAAAAAAGAAAGTGAAGGAAGAATTAGATGTTCTAGCAGTTGTCGCCAAGAATCGCGAAGAGGCGGAAGCTCGAGCTCGAGCCGAGGCTGAGGACTTGGCAAACTTACCGGAAGGTATTGACTTGGCTGAGATTCGCCGGCTCAATATTGTCGAAGAGGTGGAGGTCCGTATCCCGGACAGAGCGTCGGGAAGGGACAAAGAGCAGGAAGTCGCAGACGGACGATGGAATCCTAAATGGAATGGCATGAAGAACTTCAAGAAATTTCGCAAGAGAGGGGAAGTGGTGGGCAGGCAACCTGCAAGGGTGATAATCGCCCTTACTGAAGTCAAACCCAAAGAATTTGGAGTTGGCGATAACTACTGGCTGGAAGATGAGAGCAATGACCGCAAGAAGACTACGAGCCAGCCATCTGCCGTTGTCGCCAGTGAGGCAAGGAACTCTCCCTTTATGGATGCACCGCCGACAAGGCGCGGTGCCTCCTCCGCACGAGTCATCGATTCAGAGAGTAGCGACATGGAGGAGATGGAAGCACCAGAGTCAGAGCAGCCATCCTCTAGAGCCACGGGATCGAGAAGGGATGGGGCTAGTGCTCCATCGCAGAAGAGCACTAGACAGACTCAGCTCTCGAGCGCACAATCACGCTCAACCAGCCAGGGGAAGAGGGCGGCGACGGAACCTGCGGCAGCTAAAGACCCGCCTCCGCCGAAACGGACGAGAATGGCGACAACCCTACTGGAGGTTGGAGACAGTGACGACAGTGACGACGACCTTAAGTTTAGGTTTGGCAAGAGGCGGTAACTGGGTGAGTGGCAGGGTCCGCTCCTGTGGGATTGTATCTATGCCGTCTATGTAATATAATTCTATTTGTACATGGGGGTATCTCTCTAGCTTATGTATAACATCTATTAGCCCTTGTGGTGTATACACGCACATTTCGTCCTCGTCCTCGTCCTACTCCACATATTCCTCTTCAGCCCAAGTAGTCTAATCCATTTGATCCATATCATTCTCCTTGCTATCCGACTCTTCGACCAGCAACCCCACAAGACACGCTGCCAGCATAGTCTCATAGTTAACCCATGGGTGAATCTCTCCAAACAGCTTTGTGCCATCTCGCCCCGCGCCCCTCATAAGCTCCGGTACACCTCCAGGGTGGAATCTCGCATACGGCGTAACATTGTACACCTTCCCATTGATAGCCATCCAAGCGTCCTTGCCCTTGCGGCCAGTCTGCGTCTTGAGCATCGAAGGCGTCACACGTAGGTAGGGGGTCGAGGGAGCCACGCCGCGCAAGTCGGCATTGGGCCCGGATATCCTCGCCCAATCTAGCGGAGAGTGGCCCGGCGTGAGGACGACCTGGCGGCTGGGCTTTTGCGGCTTGGCGGCGAGCGTGGGGGGAGGAGCGAGGCCGGACGACGAAGACGAAGACGAAGAGGCAGCAGGGCCGCGATTGGGCGCTGGGCCACGGGCACGCTGGGCGGAGTTGGGGGCTGGAAACTGGCTGAGAGCAGGAATGCGGCCGTTGGACGGGCGAGAGGAAGGGAGAGGCGGCGGAGGCATCATCGAGGACGCTGCGTCGGCGGAGAGGGAGAGGCTGGGAACGCTGTGCGATGGCTTTGCGGCCTGAGCCTTGGGCGTGGTGGGAGATTCTGGTTCCTCAATGGACGGCGGGATGACGGTGGGAGGCATGATTGTAGGAGGCTGGCGTTGCTTCAGGGTCCCAGAGGCGGTTGCTATTGAAGTCGTATTCGAGAGCCCGTTTAGCTCTACATCGGCCTTAGGCACAGAACCGCGGCCGGCATCTGCATCGTCTCTGCTTCGTTGCTTCGCATCTGGCGCTTCCTTCTCCTTGCCGTCCGTGATAGCCGCAAGCCCTCCAAAGCTTTGCCATCGCAGCATCAGCCATTGCGGCGGCCGCAGAATGACGAAGACGACCGATGCGACAATGAGCGAAATGCCCAGCACGGCCATCGTGGGGGAGGCTTGCTGAGACAAAAACGTTGCTCGCTGAAAAAAAAGAAAGATGGCAGCAGTCGGCAAGATGCCGGCGAGCAAGGAAAAAGGGAAACGAGAGAAAAATAAGAAAAGTTTAATGACGAAATTCCAGTCCGATAGACCAAGTAGTGATGACGGCAAAAAGCTCAAGGCATGCATGTGGTCTCTAAATTTGGGACAGCAGAGGCTTGCGCCCTAGCCGGAAAGGGCGGGTTCCCTGTCATTTTCCGTCAACGGGTCCCAGGCCGGGACGTCGTTAGCGCTCGGCACTACGCCCAGCTGGGCATAACAGGGACCGCTGGATCGAATCAGCTGCTTCTTTTATTTTTCTGGTTTGTTTTGTTTCATCAGGAGATGATGATGCTTTGCATGTTTGTTTGGGAAATGGTTGCTGTTTAGAGCAGCTTTCTTGCCCTTGTTTATTCAAATATATGTATATTTTTTCCCCTTCATCTACGCCAATTTGGGCTAGGCAGCTTTGTCTTATTTGCGCAGTGGTTGCGCATACGAGGAAAATAAACAATGGCTGTCGATCCCGACTTTGTCCGTGTGACGCTATCGAGCAAAACGGCAGCACTAATATCCTGGACGGAGCATTCTTTTGCGTACCAAGTTTAATTAATCTCTCGCCGCCTTCATGTACTGTGCAAGGCATGTACAATGTATCCTGCCCAGATCTCACTTTGGCTGCCGAAGCAGGGGGAGGGAGAATTGCTGGCATTGCATGTGTTGTCGCATTAAGAAAGTAAGATGCACTACCAGGGCCGGGTGTAGCATCTTTTGCAGGCATCGTTCCATACATGCATGTAGGTAGTCCACGATACTACACGTTACAGGCAGTGTAAGATCCATCTATAGATGCTGCGAAGCGGGATTCATGTGTATTTGCACCGGCATTCCCAAGCATTAACACCAATGAATACGTCGTAGTCCTCTGCACTCCGCTCTATGCTGCCTCCCACGTCCTAACTACTGCTAGCATGCATGTCTAACTTGCATCCTCGCTTCAAATTGTGGGCTTTGGCTGTCTCATAGGCCTAGGACCACCGGCTTGCAGCTGCACGCTTTACCGCCTTTCTGGATACAGAACTTGCGGGGGGCCATAAACCCTTGCTCTGCAAATGGATTGGGCCATAATTATTGCGTGTGCGTGCTTCTCTCCAGTCCGTCAGTCAGGCGATGCAATGAATGTCATCGCCGCTCGCTCGCCGCGCACGTAAAAAAAGGACGCTGCGCCGAGCATCGTCGAAATGCAAAGGGCTACATGTGCCAGCTCGCTCCCGCTCCGTAACGGCGACATCAACAGTGATCCCCCTCCTCTAATTTATAGCTGCCCGTCCCGCGGCCTTAGTGGACCGCCTCAGGCTCTCCCGGCTCCTTTTATTCCTCCACACGCCCCCTAATTTCTGGCCCGGCTAGCCACCACAGCGGGCTTAATTACAGTGCTAGGGACGCTGCCCAAGGGAGCCAGGTAACGCTACCGACAGCCACCAGCGAGTGACTGTGGCCGCTTGGGAGGATGCGCTCCGTGCAGGTCAACCCATACTCAGACACCATCGTCGACAACGCAAAAACACCATCATCCGCCTCCCGCCTCTCACGCCTCGCCGCCGGCAAGCCTGCAGTCCCCAAGAGACCGGCTGCCGACAAGACAAGCGCTGCGCCTGCGCCTCGCTCAACCTCGACAGTCCCAGGACGGCCCCTCATCCGTGCCAGCGTCGCGCCAAAGCCCGCTGCGGTGCAAGCTCGATCCCCGAATCAACAACATGTGCTTTCTGTGAGAGCTGCCGCCGCTCCGACTACGCGTTCTTCTACCACGAGGAACTCTACCGCCATGCCGATCGGCGACAAGCCTCGCCCGCCTCAGCTGAGCGCTGGGGCCGGAGCTGGAGTCGCAAGAGGCTCGACCCGAGCGCCCCTGACGCCCAAAGTTGCCGTACGAGGCCAGGCGGCCACGACGACGACGGCCACGACGCCCATGGCTCGCAGATCAGGATCCTCGATTACCGGCGCGCAATCTCCCCGCAGCGATGTCAGCTCTGTTACTGCATCATCATACCTAAGTCACAGCACCACCTCGCGGTCAGGCACCAGGCAGACCCGTGCCGAAAGCACTCATACGACGCCGAATAGCACGCCAAATCTCGACAAGCTCAGCGATGGATGGGAGACCAAGAGCAACAGGAGTAGCCGCGGGCTGGGCGTATCGCCCCTAGCACGGACGGACAGCATGGGCTCTAGGAAGAGCATCGGAAACTCGTCCAACGGGCCTGGGGATGACTCCAAGTTCTTCTACGCGAGCAGCATTAAGCCCGCGGCTCCAACATCACATCCGCCCCGGCCGGCTTCTGTGGTCCATACTAAAACTACGCCGACATTCTTCTATGCGAGTGATGCCGCCAGCAAGCGAGTTACGAGCCCTCCTTCATATCCAAGCTCAAGCTCCCACTCGCTGAGCTCGGCGCAAGAGGGGGTTGCTACCAAATTCTTCTATGCCAATGGCGCACCAGATGTGGACGTGAGATTGTCAGCGCGCAGCTCTGGGTCAGGCTCGACCGTATCCAGTGGTTCTAAAGCGCCTCGCCCAAATACCAGCGCCTCGTCTGTCGCAGGATCTAGCACGGTACAGTTGCATTCGAGGCCAGCATCGCCTTCCAAGAACCTTACACACCCAACATTACCACTACAACAACAGCAGCATCACCAACAATCACCGCAATCAACACGGACCAGCGCCATGTCTCCAACTTCTCCCGTTCGATCCTCAGCCCACCCGTCCCCGACATGGGCGGGCTCCGCAAGCCAGGTCGGCAAGCGGCGAGTGAGTATCGAGGCGCCTCTGCGGCTAAAACAGGGGCATGGCCGCGCAGGCAGTGTCCATTCCATAGATGGAGTAGTCACACCCAAGATCGCTACACCAACCATCGCGCCACCCATGATTCATGCGCCTGAGATGACGCCGCCGCTCCTAAGCCCGGGCTTAGCGCAACTATCGCAGCCAGTGACGATGGCGACGATTTTGCAAATGGCTGATGAGCTAGAAGATGAAGAGGACGAGGACAGCGAAGGCGAAGACGGGGAGGGTAAACACAGTGACGATTCGGATTCTGAATCCCGCAGCCATAAGAGGCTGTCTCAGAATTCCGAGCCCCTTGACCACCTCGTCCTAAGCGCTCGGCGTGAACGCAAAGTTCAGGATCTCGAAATCACCAATGCTTCTTTAGAGGCCATCAATAGGACTCTCGAGAGGCAGCTGCGCAAACAATCCGCAGAATTGCGCCGCTTCCGCCGCTTATCTAGGGCCGGCCGCCTTCCAACAGCCACCAACCAAGGAGTGTCTCTGTCTGTACCAGATGCTTCGGGTGGCCTTACTGATGTTAGTGAGAAGGAAGAGGACGCAAACGTGGAGAACCAGGAATACGACGATGACGATGACGAAGATGAAGAAGAAGAAGAGGAGGAGGAGGATGAAGACTCGCTAGTCGACTCCGACTTATCCAACGAAAATGCCGCCACTGATCCCAAATCTACCGACGCTCAAGCAAAGGCAGATTCGCCCAGTGCTAAACGGCGTAAACGCGATGAGCGCCGTCTCCAACTTGATCTCACTAAACATCAAGAGCTCCTCCTGGACAGCCAGAAGATGAACCAGAGTCTCAAGAAGTGTCTGAACTGGACCGACTTGCTGATAAAGGAAGGGCAGAAAGCACTGGCTTATCGAGTCAAGATCGCCGACGTGGATGCCATGCCTGGACGTGTCTTGGCGGCTTCATACTACGACTACGGCGAAGAAACGTCTCAGGCTGGAGACGATACGATATCTACCGTTTCCGCATCGCACTTTGGGGACGATACCATATCAATTGCGGAATCCGAAACATGGCCCAAGGAGGCACAAGATCGTGACAGCGGCATAGAATTGCGCGCTGCGGGTCACTAGCTATCCGACCTTTCGCATATATCCGGGCGAATAATCTTTTACAATCGCCTTTTTGAAATTTCTATATCCGCGGCGCAGCCGCTACTTACATCTTCACATCGCCACTCATTCATATCCATTTTCTTCTTTCTTTTCTCTGTCCTTTTTGCTACCTACTTCTGCAACATTTCCCTTTGGACTTCTCTACCACCCTTTTTTCTCATTTATATCTGCGACAGCATATATTTTTCTTTACATCTACACTTATAGTTATATCTCGGGATATCGGGGATACACGGCGCTCCTTTGGATTTCGCATGGCGTTTACACTATCATATTTCTTTTATATTCTTGCTGCTACTACCAGACAATGAGCTTTTTCTTTTCATTGCGTTTATGAAGGCCATGATCACTCCATTCTTCCTACAACCAGCCATCTCCATTCTCTAATTTCTTTTCTACTTGAGAGCTTCCTCGTATCCCAGCCCCCTCCCTTCAATACAATTCTTCTACCATCCGAGTACGAACAAAAAAAAAACCCTTCGTTTGGTACGCTAGAGGAGGGGAAAATACGACTTCACAGCGTTTTCCCCCCTCCCGCAAAGACCTTCTTTCTGAGATATCCTGGTCATTATTTGACTACTCGATTATTTTTTGCTGTTGTGTGTTTTTTTGTTGTTGTTTTTTTCACATGTGTAAGATCAGATACCCGCAGAGGCAAAGCAAAGGACCAAAGAGAGAAAGATTTAGAAAAAGACGGAAGAAAAAAAATTCAAGCCACGGACACAGCATGAAATTTGCGCCGGGATGCGATGAGAAGATTGGAAGAAGCGAAACACGAAGCGCCATTTTTCTTTTCTTTTCTTTCCTTTTCCCCTCATTGAAAGATAGAAGAAGGAAACAAAGAAGAAGGAAACAAACAAAGAAGAAAGAAAAAAAAAAAAAAAAAAAAGAAAGGAACCCTTTATATATCGTTTAGCTCCTCCATGCAGGAAGGGGGCTACACAAAGATAACGAGTTTGCAATGTCTCTGGATATAAAAGAGAAGAAACTGCATTATTTTTATGTATGTGAGATAGAATACGCTGGGTCTCTTCAGTGATGATGGAAATGGAATAGAAGAAAAAGCGTTTATGCCTTCCAATGATTGGGTCCTGCTGAAAGATGCCCTTTTTTTTATTAACAAAATCATTGTGTGATGTGTTTGATATTCTCTCCTTTTTAAGGTAGATATGCTAAGAATACATGAATGAGCCCAAGTACCTACCTATCATGAAAGGAGAAGAGAACAAGTTAACTAAACTAAAAGTGGTGGATGTATTCTATAGTAAATGGGCTGATCGCTCTCTATCCGGCAATCTTGACATTAATCTCTCTAAACAAGCAAACAGACAATCTCCCTCAGTCCCCTTTTCTTCTTCTTCTTCCTCATCATCATCATCGCTACTCCTGCCCCGTTTTCTTTCCTCCGATATTCACCATTAAATGTCTCTCCTAGTCTTTTCTTTATCCGTTCTCTTAAAACTTTACGCCGCCGGTTTCGGCACATTAGGCGCATCCTGGGCAACCGCTTCTGCGGTCTTGTCGTGGTGCTTCTTATGCTTGTGTTTATCTTCATGCTTGTCTTTCTTGATGGCTGCCTCGGCGACAAGCTGCTCGAAAAGCAGATAGTCGCCCTCTTCTTCAGGGGAACGCTCGGCCTAGTACATCGAAACACGGTTAGAGAGAACACATATATACATCAAACCATAGATCAGCAGGAAGAGAATATCACATACCTTGAGGAAGATCTCGCCAATCAGAATGAGCGCCTGCGCTCGCTCCAATCGCTTCGACAACGGAACCTTCTTGTCGTTCAGAACCGAGTCGCATACCTCGCGCAGCACGCCCTGAATCTCAAACCTGCTGCCCCTCCAAGCGGCCGTCAGGATCTTGCCCGTCACACGGCGCTCGTACTCAACGCGCTTCTCGTCTGTCCAGTCCTCGCCGCCTCGCTCCTCCATCTTGGCCATGTCTTCCACCGTCTGCTGCGCATCAATGGCGCTGCTGATGGTGTTCCATGTGTCCTTGACCAGCGTGCCCTTGTCCTTGAGCTTGCTGAAGAAGCCGCCAATGCCGAGGAACTTTTGGCTGCGCAAAAGAGTCGAGGCCTTGGACACGTAGGTCTGGCCGATGGCGTGAAGGATGTCAATACCGAACGACTCCATTTTCAGGTTCTCCACCTCGAGTCTCATCTTTTCCTGGAAAGCCCTTGTGACATCGGGGTTCTTGTCCGTCTCAGCCCATACGCTGACCCGGTCCAGCAGTTTCTTTGACAGTTGCTCCACGCGCTCTTGACGAACGCGAGCACGCTCCTTCTCATAAGCCAGCAGCTTATCTCTCTGTTCCTTGCTCATACCACCCTTCTTGCGCCCCTTGCCCTTGAGGTCATCTTCTGCCTGTTCTACCTCCTTCTCCGCCGATTCGTCATAAGCCTTATCCATAAGAGCCGGTCGAATAGGGATCTGTCTCCGGGAGCCAACAGACGGGGCTGGAGACGTCGCGTCGGACCGAGCTGGCGGGGGCGTCGCAGTAGCAGATCCCGAAGGCGTCTTCTCCTCATCCACAACCACCGTAGGCGGTGGCGGCGCAGATGCAGAACCTGTAGATGCGTCTGCGTTCTCCTTCATACTCTCCTTCATCGCCTCTGCTGTTCCGGGAAATTCTTCGTCATCTGCTGGCGGAGCCTCTCCTTCTTCCTCTCCCTCCATGGCAATGTCCATGGTGGCCGCCAGATCTTTCATCAGGCTAATCTCACCAATCCAGTCGACAAAAGCCTCGCCGCCAAAAATGGCAGAGAAGAACTCCGCCGGGTCGACGAAGCCCTCTTGCGGTTTCGCGTGGTCTTTTCCATACTTATCGTAGGCTTTTCGTAAATCCGCGTCAGAGAGAACCTGGTAGGCCTCACCGATAGCCTGGAACTTTTCGTGTGCTGTTGGATCGTTTGGGTTCTTATCTGGCGGCAGAAAACTTGTCAGAAGAAGCGGTAGGGGTAGAAGAAGTTAGGCGTATAGTGGCCGAGCATCACACGGCGAAGCCGGCGAAAGCGGTAGAAAGACGCGCGCTCAGTACATACCTGGATGGTGGACAATGGCCATCTTGCGGTACGCCTTTTTGATCTCAAGCTCAGTGGCTTGCGGCGAGACGCCGAGGGTGTCGTAGTAGGCCGTGTCGACGACCATTTTGAATGTGCGTCGTTGATATGCGAGTGCGGCGCTTTCAAGTGTGTCAAAATAAGAAAGAAATTCAAGAGGCCTGGCTGCGCTATGGGAGGTGTAAGATGGCTGTTTCGCGGTTCTCTATCGCGGCATTAGTAGAAACATGGCATATTTGTTCGCCGCAGCCGAAATTTTGCCCAAGGCCGAGTGGTTTGCCTCGTCGGCGCTACGTAATGGCGGGGCAGTGCCGCTAGCCTTATAATCCAAATGCCTAAGATAAGATTGGTGACAAGCAGCTAAAGCTGCGCCGCAGATCCAGGATAAGCAGCCGCTTCAGCGCCATCGGATTTTCACATGAAAATTATGGTCTGCGATTTGATTTACCCACTAAGTTTTGCTCAAGTATCATCATAATCATCGTATCTTGTTTGTCTAAGCGACATTAATTGACAAATAACAGTTCATGCTGAAAAGATGCTTGAATCTACATTGTGCACTCGAAGAAAGCGATCTATTTCTGTTACAACTGGCTACTTAATATCAAGCCCAGAGAATTGCCGCGGGTCCCAAACAGATACGTCACTAACAGGTAGATCATGCACACAGATGAACCATTAGCAGACTGCCGCAACACTAGGCTATCCTTATTGGACACCCGCAGCCTTCATTCGCTTGAAGCATTTTTCATATGCTTCATGAATCTCGGGGATCTCATATTTGTATTCCTTCATCTTGGTAACCAGCTTAGTGGTGTCGAGAGCGCAGTTGCTTCGGCCTGCCTTGATGACTTTGGCTTGTTCCTCGAGCGTAAAGTTCTTCCAACTTAGTTCTGGTCTCACAATATCCTTGAAAAGCGTGAGAACCTCGTTGTGTGAAATGGCGCCTGGATTGGTAAAGTTATACACGCCAGTTTCACCATGCTCTGCGAGAATGATGGAAGCTGGCAGAAGGTCATGGAGGATAGTGTTGCTGTTTGGGACGTCGACCACCCTATCGTAACCAATGATCTTGGTCACGAAATTACGGGAGTGGAGGTCATCGCTAACGGGCATGCGTAGGCGAAGGATGAGACAGTTTGGATAACTGCTCAAGATCTAGATGAGATGTTAGTATCATCACACCCGCTCTTGACCGTATCAGCTTACCGGCTCAACATGACTCTTGGTGAGGGAATAAAAGCTTCCCTCAAAATTCGGGCGATCTTCCTCCGTGTAGCCACGTCCTCCGATGGGATGCGCCTTATCGTATTGATACACGCAACCTGTGGCAAAGACAGTGCAGTGGATATTCGCCTGGAAGCAGGCATCTGCCAAGTTGAGCGTGCCGATGGCGTTGGATCGCACCGTCTGTGACTTATTCTCTTCACACCAGTCGACATTTGGCCTGCCAGTGCATCCGGCAGCGTTCAAGACGTGAGTTGGCTTGGTTAGGAAGAGTTCAGAGAGGACAGCCTCTCGATTTTCCATGCGAATCGTCGTGGTGTGAACTTCTTTGCCCTGTTTCTCCAAAAGGCGTTTCAAATGTCCAGCAATCCATCCGTTGCCTCCCCAGATGAGAAAGCGCGGTTGACGATAGCCATTTGATTGACAGCTTGCCATTGTGACGAAGCTGCTGATTGTCTGGTTTATGGTAATAATCACTAGACTTTTGATGGTATGAGCTCCCTATAGATTGGAAAGAAAATTCTTCAAAACATGATGCAGGGGAGAAGATTAGCGACGCCTTGGCTAGATGCCAGAACTGCAGAGAGGAAGGTGCTATTCCGATGCTCTTTGTGCAATTTTGGCGGTTTGACGGAAAGTGTCACCCGCTCCAGCAATGGTACGGCTTCACTTGCCCTTCTTTCAGTAATATTTGGTAGTACCTGCCTTTGAAACCAAACGTGACAAATAACCGCCTGCCAGGAAGCCACTAGATGGTGACACTTGTACAACTATGCTGCGCTGTCTTGTGCATTTCCCTAGAGTCTTTTATGGAATGAACAGTATGCTATCTACAACATGGATTTGGAGAAAGATGCATGTGCACTGCAGCTTTCTTAGGAACCGGAAAGAAGCTTGATGTGCCCAGTAGCTGTCTCAGTTCGTAGATTACTCCAAGAAACTAGCAGCAATGTAGTATCAACACCAAAGGATAGCCTCGCAGGTGCGAGAACGAAGCTTCCACGCCAGTTTCTGTCTGCCGTTTAAACGTAGGATATCTCATGGGAAGAAAGTGCCACGTGGATGTGCTACCTGTTGGCAGCCGAATGCCAGTCTGGGCCTCTATGATAGGCTCCATTCATGGGCGCCTACATTATCAAGGTAATTGTGGAAAGTTTGAACGGTCATTAAATCTCGTCTTCATACTTTAATGCATAGTACCTGTCACTAAGCTTCTCAAGCACTCTGGTCACCGGGCCGTGCACAATCGGACTGTACAACGGCGACATCCCGCATCATGTTTCTCCAAACCCGTATGCCGCTCATGCAATACTGATTAGGCACAGACTATTGATTTTACTACTAGGTAAGAGCTTACTTTGGTGACTCTCTTACATAGTTCTTACCGACTGGCTATCCGTGCTGATACCGAAACGGGATCTGCGGACAGTTACATCCCGAAGCCCTCATCGATCGGATTTGGATTGGCGATTTATCTGCCGGCTGAGTCATCAGCACAGCAGCGTCCATCAACAGGGAAGAAAATATTTGGGCGGTAACCTGAAGCGAGGGATGCCTCAAGCAACGAACTCCGGACACAGGACCACCACAAGGCGTTGAATGACGCTGTTTGGCAACCCCTTTAGATGTCATCGAATCAAGGCTACGAATATTACTTCCCACCGTTAACCCCTAAAGCTCCCCAGCCTCTATTCCGTATTCGCAATGGTTAGGCTCGATAGGCGCGTCTCCTGCATGCTTGGGCGCATTAGCGGAATCGGCAGCCGTGCCAGCAGCTAAAGCAACCACCCGTAAAAACTGTATACTAGCCCTACTGTATGGAGTTTGCTTCGGAACAATTTGGCTTCTTGTGCGCTGCGGTGGGGCCTTATAGCTCTCTCAGCGATCCATCGGCGTATTCGTATTTTACTCAGCTCCCACTTCCTTTTTCGCCGTCTTTCATTTTAACCACGACACTCTCTTAGCTCCCACGTCCCCCCCATTGCCGAACTTTTCTTTCTTCCCTTCCTTCAGGTGCTGTGTATCTTCTTTATAGTATTTGTTTTCACTATACCCCTTAATCTTTTTTTTTCCACCCGGGGGTTCGCTCAAACTAGGAACACGGTAGCCAGATTGTTTTAGTGCTGGCTTTTCGATACTAAATTTTTGCTATTTCGTCCACCCACTCTCAAACACACAACCGACGGGCTTTTAAAGTGCTCACGGAAACCAACCACAATGGGCGCGCTCTACTATTTACTGCACCCGGGCCAATTGCGTTCCATGATTCAATGGTAGGTGTAAATCGTGGGAAACAAATCTAAGGAGGATCCAAGACAATTTTTCGACACGCTGCTAACTTCAGCAACTCTAGGAAGCTATGGCATGACCCTGTTCACAGACGCGACCCCGCGACCGAATGTGCGACATTATCAGAATGTTTTCGCTATTTGAACATGACAAGCCGTAGTTTCTCGGCTGTCATTCAAGAACTCAACCACGAGCTTTTGGTCCCAATCACCCTTTTCTACTTGGTGCTACGTGGCCTCGACACAATTGAGGATGATATGACCATTCCCCTCGATGTCAAAGTTCCCATGCTACGACAGTTCCATGTGACAATGGAGCAGGATGGCTGGCAGTACCACGACAGCAAAGAAAAGGACGCAGAGCTTCTAGAGCACTTTGATGTCGTAATTACCGAGCTCAAGAAGCTCAAGAAGACTTATTACGAGATTATCAAGGACATGACCATCAAGATGGGCAACGGCATGGCTGACTACGCTCAAAACACCGAAATGATTGAAAATGGTGTGCAGACCGTCAAGGAATATGAGCTGTATTGCCACTACGTTGCGGGGTTGGTCGGCGAAGGCTTGACGCGGCTATTTGTGGCTTCTGAGCTTGCCAACCCCAAGCTAGCCGAGAGGCCCGCCTTGACCGAATCCATGGGTCAGTTCCTGCAGAAAACAAACATCATCCGTGATATCCATGAGGATTGGGGCGACCGGCGACGGTGGTATCCGAAGGAGATTTGGAGCAAACATGTTGACAAATGGGAAGACATGTTTGATCCCAAGTATCGACCGCAGGCGGTAAACTGCGTATCAGAAATGGTACTCGATGCCCTGAAGCACGTTGAAGATTGTCTGTTCTATATGGCCGGCATGAGGGATCAAAGTGCCTTCAACTTTGTTGCCATTCCGCAGGGCATGGCCATTGCCACCCTGGAGCTATGCTTCAGGAACCCAGCCGTGCTGGAAAGCCATATCAAGATTACTAAGGGAGATGCTTGCCAAATCATGCTGGAAAGCACACAAAACCTCCAAGTTCTTTGTGAGGTTTTTAGAAAATACGCCAGGCGCATTCAAAAGAAGAACGACCCCCGGGATCCCAACTTCTTGGCAATTAGCGTACAGTGTGCCAAGGTACGAAGAAGATATCTTCTTGAATTTGAATCTTTGCTAACAAAATTTACCCCTCTAGATTGAACAATTCATCGAAACCTTGTTCCCAAAACAAGATCCAAAGAAACTCACCAAGGAGGCCGAGGAGAAGCAGAGACAAGAACCCAGCATGTCCACCGGCGAAACCGCCATCTTGATTGCTGTCGTTCTTGGCGTTTTGTTAACCATGACGGGTGTTATGGTAAGATATATCTACTTATTCCACCCCGGGTTTAAATTCAAGATTGGTCAATCTAACACTTTACAGATTGGCATTGCTTGGTTCTTTGGTGCGAGATTTGACGGCACTTTTGCTGATACTGCCAAGCTGTGGTCGAGTGCTGGCGGTACGCCTCCAGTATTAGACCGTGATGAATTGTGACGACGCTACTAACTTTTTGATGATACCACCCAACTGCGATGCCTTGATGCCCTCATGCACTACAGATCTTGGCTCATGATATCTGCCAAGCATACACAATGTATACTTACTTATCTTACTTAATATCTTTAATGCTAAATCGAGCAGGAATCATGCTTCCTCCTTGATCGTTAACAACAGATGCTGCATGTTAGAAGCAGCGTGTTTTGCTCCTTGTATTTTCTCCTCTGTCTACAACTAGCACGGATGTCAAATTGCAATTCAGTCCTTCCATGACTGTGGTTGTGCCGAAGAAGTGCTGATATTAACCCTTTCCATTGCTTTTAGTCGCTTTAACTAGCTAGACGCAGCGTGAAATCTCCAGCCTTGGGCTTTAACGAGGTTGGATTTGCGCGGGCGAGCAAACATACCCATATTGCAAGTGTGGCTTTGCAATGTGAATACCGCAACAGAGAAACCCATGTTTGTTCCGAAATGTGTCACTAATTATTTGTTGATCTATTACCACATATAAGTTTAAATATATGTCACATACCTTTGCACAAATACCTATCACTGCTTTGTGTCGAAATGTTCAAACTTTCAATGATCTCATGAATATACCAGTAATTAAGGCAACGTTCTCTATTATATCTATATGTACTCGATACGTTGCGCTGCTCACAATCACCACAAGCTAATTAATACTTCTCGGGCAGATATCATCCCATCGTTTCCAAGGCTTCTCTTTCTCTGTCTGGGGGGAAAAATTATATGTCTATGAAGTCGCGAGAGATAAGAGTTTGAAATTTCAATGCGCTCTTTCTTTTCTTCTTCCTCTTCTTCTTCTTCTGGGCTTGTCATATCAACATCTGGATCAGGGGATTACAGTCTGTTGATTTACAGTTGACCGTTGTTAGCGATGAGGTTGGTGGTTCCGGCAACGTTCTGCTGGACAGAGGCACCGGTGGCAGTGGCGAGGTTCTTGATGAGGGTGGTGACGTCGTTGACGTTGGTGAGACCCTTAAGAGCCATCAGATAGGCAGCGAGACCGGCAACGTGAGGAGTGGCTATTTGAAGAAGCGAATTAGTCAAAGGTTCAAAAGAGGCGTGTGTGAGGGTTGAAGAAAGCTCTTACCCATGCTGGTACCGCTGAGAATGGCGGTATCGGTATCGGACTTGATGCCAACAGAGAGAACATTGACACCCTGAGCGTAGATATCGACATCAGCGCCAAAGTTGGAGAAGCTAGCACGGACATCGTTGGTAGCATCGATAGCACCGACGGTGATGGCCTGAGGGGCAGAGCCAGGAGAGGTGTTGGCAGTATCTTGCTATAATGCGAGTTAGAAACCACGCGATTGCGAATGAGACGATTGAAAGGGATATAAACGTACGTTCTCGTTACCAGCAGCAACAACGGGGACAATACCAGCGTTGGCAATGGCGGCAATAGCGTTATTGACAGCAGCGGACAGCGAGCCACCAAGAGACATGTTCATGACGGCCTTGCCAGAGAGACCCTTGGCCTGGACGTCATTGACGACGAACTGCATGCCGTTCAGGACACCAGAGTTGCTACCGGCACCAGTGGCATCAAGAACCTTGACGGCAACAAGCTTGATGTTCTTGGCAACGCCGAAGGTAGCACCACCAATGGTGCCAGAGACATGGCTGCCGTGGCCGTTCTCATCGGTGTTCTAAATATTATTGTCAGCTTTTTTTTTCATGCTGGGTGAAAGTCATGTCACCAGTTAGGGGTTTTAAGACCACATACGTTGGAGTTGACAAAGTTGGCACCGAAAGAAGCACGGCCCTCAAACTCAGTGTGGGTGATTCTAATACCAGTGTCGACAACGTAGGCAGTGATACCGGTGCCAGCAGAGGTGTCAAAGATGTAGTTTTTGCCACCAACGTTTTGGTTAGAGAGACGGATAAGGCCAGGGGTAGCGTTGGTCTGAGCAACGAGAGCCTTGGTCTGGACGACGGTATCGGCCTCGATATAGGCGACCTCCTTGGCGGCGAAGATGGACTTGACCATCTCGTCGTCAGCATCGAGAGCCATGGCGCGCCAGTTGTGCATCTGGAAGGAGTGAATTTCGGTGGACAGGAAGTTGCCGCCGAGGCTTCGCTTTCCGAGGTTGCGCTTCTGGATGGTGGCAGCGAACTCGGCCTGCTTGGCGGCGATGGCTTCGGAGCCGAAGGTGTTGTTGTAGACGACAATGTAGCGGTTGGCGACGATGTTCTTGGCGTGAGGGTTGGTGATGTATCCAACTAGGCCTGCCAGGTTTTCATTGATCTCGTTGATGGTTTCGGTGAGGTTGAAGTTGAGGTTGAGGTTGTTGTTATGGGTGTTGGGGCCGTGGCCGTGGAACGGCAGGGCAGCCGCCAAAGGGGCCACCACTAACAGGAGATACCCAAGCATGGTGTTGAAAGGCGCCATCGAGACGGTTCTTTGAATTGGCCCAGAGCCTCGGGATGATGGAAAGGAATATTAATAGTACTTTGGGTTGAGAGGACAGGCCCGGCTGTTCACTCGTCAAGGCTGAAGGAATGTTGTTTCTTGGCTCCAAAAAAAGAAATAAAGCTATGGATCCGCGTTGGACCAAAAAGGGAATACAAAGAGAGGATAAAGGATGCGGCGATCAACGGATCCTCTATTAACCAGCTACTCAAAATAAAGAATGACGGCAGAAATAAAATGTTGTTGCAGTCCAAGTGCGGAGGACCAGGCCAGCGACTGTTTGCGAGAGAACAGAGAGAGCGTGTGAATAGGACTTGCAATATCCTAAAAAAACGAAGGGGGGAGGCGAAGGAAATAAAGAATTGACGAGTGAAGCGTAGTTGAAGAAAAAAGAAAACCAACTGACTGGGGGGGAAGCAAAACGAGGAGGAGAATAAAAAAAAAGTGAGTGCGTGAGAGTGGCCTCCGCAGCGCTCCCAGGCCCGGAGAGCCAAGGCGCTCATGCATGGGATTGATGGAACGTTCAATTGGGAGCTTCCGGGGATGGGGCCCTGCTAGTGGCGCGGGCGGGGAAGCTGTTCAGTGTACAAGCAGCAGCGGTGCCTGGCGAGCACCTGCTGTGGCGTGTACCTTGCAGAAGCCTCAGGGCCTAGCCCACGCCGTTGCCGCCGGAACCTGTGGCAGGTCGTTGGGTTTGGGGCCCACGCGGACGTCGAGACGTGGGTGTCTCAGAGTTTGGGCGTGCAGGGGGGCAGCGTGTCTCTGCCAAGCGAGCTGCAAGACGTTTTGAAAACCGCTCAGCCCGCAACGACAGGGCGATGCTGGCAGTGTTTGTCTTTTGTCTGTTTTCTTTTTGATGTCTGTAATACAGCGCAGGACTCGTTCTCCCAGACACGCCGAGGGCTTGGCTGCGAAGCGCCGGTTGAGAGTGCTTGTTAGCGGCGGGGGAAGATTTCTTGTTTTCTTCGCCAAGCCGGTTTGACATTAGATGTGTATCAGGTCGTCAGGTACCCAATACATGTACCTACACAGCGTCCATACTACTACTAGGTAATGGTAGCTTACTTCGTGTTACTATAGCGAATTCACACGACAGGACGTGAATGTCCGCAGCATCCGATGTCAAGATTGCTCATTAAAAGCCACTAGACCAACCGTCTCTGGTCGTGCGGCACATTCAACGATATCAACCGCCATTGGGCGATTGAGTGAGCACAGCATCTGCAGACACTCCTCCTGGGGCAGATACAAGCGCCATTGATCTGCAGGGCCGTAGCATATCGCCATCTAACACATGCGTATCAAATAATAAGAGGCAGTCAAGCAGCATTACTGTAACAGGCATCAAGGCCGAGCTTTGTTAGGCTTCGATGCTCTCCACGCTAGTGTGCATAATGGAAAAATGGCAGCCATTGAGTTTGTCGATCAAATCCAAATGGCAGTGATCCCAACCTCCTAACGACCTCCAGGCAGATCATCCGCCGAGGGCCTCCAAGAGAGGTGCAGATCACTGAGTGCTCTTTCGTGCATGGAATTACATGATAATGAATACGCGTATATGCTTGAAATTCAAGGAATTATCACTGTTACAAGTCAGCTCAGAGACAGTTAGGTACGCAATCGGTTTCTTTATCTAGGTCCTGTAGAGCAATAACCTGGATATTCATTTCTACCCATCTACTACTACTACTAAAGTACCTTAGGTAGGCATACTGAAGGTTGTTCCAGGTGCTTGTACCTGATACCTCAACTGTTCAACAGCAGCAACGGCTCGGGTGGCGTCAGGGGCCCTTGTGGGCTGCTCCACGTCTGAAACACAGCGGAGCGCTAGCGAATCTCGAAGCTCGGCGCCTGTTCCATCCAGCTGGTGAACTCCTTCCACTGGCCTAGCTGACAAGCATTTGAAACGCGCGCTACAGAAGCCAAGTCTCGGTTCATGTCTTGTATTTCGTTCGCGGATCGAGGCTCGACGTTGCAGGCCACAAAGCAGATCTCCCTCTCATTACTGGTGTTGATGCGGCTCTATTCCAGATTTAATGTTCTATTTTAAGGCGAAAAATTAAGGTTGGCTGTTTCGCCCCCTTTGTTTGCTTTGTTTGTGTTTTCAGGATCTTACTTGACAGCTGTGAGCCCTGTGTAGAATTCATTCCATGTCTACCTAGGTATGTTCAAAGTTTGCTCCGATAGCTCTACTCCATGTAGACTTAGCAGCTGGGTAATATTTGCATCAATAACTGCTCACCATCTGAAAGACTACGTGTACGGCAGCTTATCCCCAGTGCCATAGAGACCTGCACAACGCACATGGAGCACAACGCAGCATGGAGTCCATTGTGCAATGAGGTGATGATGGGAACAGATTCCATTGTTGGCATGTAGAGTAAAGCCGTGCTCCCTCCGATGTCACCCATCTTGCACAGAAAATGCCCCTCTATGAGAAGATATCGTCCAGTCGCACATGCAGGTAATAATTCTGATATCAAGCAAGCTGCATAACCCACATGTTAGTGCTGCATCCTTACCTATACTCCATAAAGCATCCACTATCAAGCATGGCTTCGACTGTCGACCTACCAGAGTAGGCATTGTGGAAGCCTGCCATCAACAAATGCGGAATGCTGTCCCCCACACCTCACGTTTAGCGGCCCCTTGCAAAACCTGACCCCCGCAAGCTCTATACGCACTCCGTATTGTTTGAAGTTGAGTGTCCAATTTCCGTCCATCAACGCATACGAGCTCCTCTAAAGCAGCGCACAGGAGGTGTTGTATGCATGCCTCCAACGCCCGGGCAGTTGCTTCGCCTCACCGCGTGGCCACAGCGTCTCGCGCATCTCATTGGGAGATTCGGGAAAATTGGGGGCCTCGATGATACAACATGTAGTTGGCTGCCGGATTCCGATCATTTGCTTGCATGTATGTACACAGCGTCCCTAACTTCGCAATAGTAGAAAGTATGGAGTCCATAAATACGATATTTTCTTCCAGCTTCTCAAAGCAGTGACCGAGGCCAGTCTTATACCAGATGTTGCAGCAGTATTTGTCACTGAAGCATCGTAGACCGTTCCATGGTGTACAGGTATAATATCTTCAACGCGCGTTCTCTTTACAAGGATCCATTATTATAGGACCGCCGGCAGTTCACGTTCCGTGGCGAGTAGCGTAGCACCGGTATGATCCAAGGCATGGCTATCACGTTGCCTAGGTACAGGGAGGTAGTATTAGTATTAGCTGGTGCTACATCTAATTGTGCTAGTATGCAATTCAACTGCTCCTCACAGGCAGCCAAAGGCGTCTGATTCGCAGCCGGTTGATCTTGGCTTTCTTCGCTCTTACATTTCGCGTCTCGGATAAGGCTCCTAAGCCGGGTCGAAATAAGCATAAGAAGAAGCTGCGTGATGGCGTGACCCAATTGGAATGGCTCAATCCGCTTGGGCTTGCCCACGTCGAACATGGGAATGCATTCGTCGATCAGCTATGCCAACGATGCAGTGGGATCCTTGAGGATAACTGTGGCAAGCCGAAGCTTGGCGACGATGCAAATGGTTTCAGCTCGTCTTTTGTCTAGGGTGGCAGTGCCTGCTCTGTCCTTGTGTCTTGCGTATTTATAGCATGAAAAGGACGACTTTTACACCTTCTAATAGGATTAAAGGAGGATATAGTATCAATTTACTCTGCCATGACACCAAAGTTGCGGAAATACGAATGACTTTCTTTCTATTCTACTTTTTTACATATGGCTTAAAGAATGGAGAAGATAATCACCTGAGCCGTCCCAGCTTACATAGTCCGATTATCACTGCCCCCCCCATGCTGTATACATGTATTTTGGACATTTTGACCAACTCGGCTGATCATTCCGACCTACCCGAGAGCGTCAGAACAAAATAGCATAACTTTTATCTTACCCGAGATCAACAAGAGAAAAAGCTGTCACCTTCTGATATGTGACTTCATATCACCATCCGAGGCCAGATGTCTGCGAACACTTAGTTCTGGGAAGCCTACCTAGTACTTTGTAATCGATGGAATACCTAACAATGGACTAAGGCAGTATTTCACTGCTCTATTTACTGATTCATAAAATCACAAAGGGATGCTGAATCAACCGAATTAGTAATCCCTACAAAGGGCTGCTAGGAAACCTTCGGATAGTTGGGAGAGAACGAGTCAAACCACGGCCGGTGACCTCGGAGACCTTACTGTGTAGGCCGTGCATTGGGCAAAGCCAAACAAGAGTCTTATAAATATTACTAAATACATATTCTAGGTAGATTACAGTCAAAGCCAGTAAGTAGCCGTGTATTTCATCATAGCATCCCAGAATCGCACCTGTCAATTTGTCAATACGGTAAATTTCAAGACGAATCCGGCCCTTTGGATTTTTGACGTTTGCCGTGTACCGACGAAGTGGATCCACCGGAGGGAGCGCTGAAATTGTCGTATCCTCGACGCCAAACTATTGGGACAGCGGGAGATTCAGCAATTAAACAGCGCTCAGCAGCGTTGGCCACTAGCGGTGATGCCGAGATGGACGTGCTTATGGCGATTATTTCCTAGCTTTGTGTTATAGCATGAGGTGATTACATACACACAGAATGGGTAGATTAAATGGAAATCAGAAGCTGCCTTTGCAATCAGGCAATGGCCATCAATCGGCGAGAATTATGTGATATACAATTCCTTGCCTAATGTGCCACGAGGGCGGCGAGGGCCAATAATATTTGACTCAGCGAAATGAATCAAAGAGGCAAAATAATGGAAACGAATTATAGATAGACTCAGACTCGTGTTGTCTTGCAGCCATTGGAACTGGCGAATTGTCTTGGGAAGCATAATATTGAGGTGGGGTAATTTTACTGCAAATGAGTTGTCTTTGATGAGCAGCTTTGACGCATGCAAGCCAATCAATCCGAGAGATTGGCTGCCAGCCAAAAAAAAGGTCATTTGGCCTTGGTGACTTTTTTTTTGGTGGGCTTTATTTTAGCGGCTTTGCCGCCTAACATCAACCGCTGGGAGCTGCACGCAATTACGTTTGACATCGGCTGCTGAGCACCATTCGTCGTCTGACAAGCTTTTGATGCCCATTCAGCTGCCTCCTCATTTTACTTTTTCCTTCTCTTTTTCCCAGTGCCTCGTCCAGCCTCATCTTTCGTTCCCGTGCAGTCCCACCGTCTACAGTGCCCCTTCTCCCTTTCCGCCCTTCCTGTTCGTTGGCCAGGCCTCTGCTGCCAGACCCGTCATTCTTCTTGCATTCCTGCGCCGGCGAGACAAAAAGGCGACGGCCACACACTATCCTCCTATCTCCAGCCTCTGATCGGCGTGGCTCTTCTTGATCCTGCACTGCCCCCCTCTGTCGCTTGCAATCTCCGTATCGGCACACGAGCACGAGACCGGGTGGGCGTCGCGTAAAGTGCCAACAGCCTGACCGGATTGACCTGTATCTGCATCGATACCAACTGAACTGACCTCGCTCGCCCTGTTCATACTGTGCAACCTGCAACCTCTCTCCATCTACCATCTACTCTCCATCGTCGCCCGAAAGACGCCGCGAGCCTGTGAAGACCGCCTTGGGGGCGTACAACTGCCCGCGCATTAAATTGTGGAACTGACGCCCGTCTCAAAGGCGCTGACGACGCCCTACTACCCGTACCTTGTTCGCCGTGAAATGCGTGTCTTGTCGTCCTTGCAGAACCCTCAATCATCAGTTTGAATAGGCCTGATCACCAGCCTGAATAGGTCTACGCAGAAATGGGGGAACCCATGGATATCGCAAGCTATGACGACGCAAAGAGCGTCCGCAGCCTGAGGATGGATCTAGACGAGAGGGACGTTGAATGCCAAGAGAAGGGCGAGATGCAGCCGGATGACTCCGACGATGGGAGTTTCTCGTCGCTCATGACCACATCCATGGTTACGACATTTCTCAACACCGCCTCGAGCCCTGTCTCTCCCGGCCCGTCAAGCCCATCCTTCCAGATGGCCAAGAGCACGTCTTTTGTCCCGCCTGCGAGACCCAGTAGCACGCCGTTTCCCCATTTCGAAACTCGAAACCCTCAGATAAGCTGTTTGGAGGAGCCAGAGTCCAGCTCAGATGCCAGTGGCTGGGACAGGGCATCGACCGAGCCGATTGACGCTGCGTCCGGAAGCCCGCCCGCACGGCATTTCGAAGAACTCCCCACTGAAGTTCACGAGGCGATTCTCGATCACATATTTGGGTACTGCGTATCTGCGACGTCGAGAAGCACCATGAGGATTTCGAGCTTGACTAGAGGGTGGAGCACCGCGCTTCGCCATTCGCGGAGGCGAGAACTCACTGCATTAGCTCTGGTTAATCGTGTGTGGAGAGTTCTGGTCCAGCAGCGACTGTTCCGGCATATTAAGCTTAAGGCGACGCTCGATTCGATCAACAATGCCATGGAGTTTTTGGTTCAGCAACAGCATCTCTCGTCGTACATCAAGCACATTGAGATTTGGTTTCCTGTTTTTCAGCCGACATATGGGCCATTGGCGCTGACCAACACTCTCACGCTACCTACGGTTACGACAGATGGATTGACCAACGCCACTTACACCTTGCCGGGAAATAATTGCACGCTCGAACAAGTATTTCAATTCGTCGCCGCGGCGCTTCCGGAGACCAAAGTACTTACCTTGGAAGGTGGAGAGCGGCGCAAGGCGCCCAGGGTCGTCCATTTCGATATGAGAAATCCTGGCTTGGCGGAGGAGGAGGAGAAGCAACTTCTGCACCTCACCTCAGTGCGTACCCTGGTGACCAAGGGCCAGTGGAATTTGATGAGAGACAGGGACGACTTCAGAGTCATCATGAAGGCATTACCTAACCTGGAGGAGTGGCAAGGTTCTTACAGCAAACCAAAGTCTAAGAGCTACATCACTGCTTCAGATTTCCTACCGCTGCTCCCGAATCACGTCACCAACTTTTCTCTCTGTATGGAAAGCGACTATCGACGAGAGGGAGTGATGCCAGCTTTTTACTACAAGGTGGCACAAAAGGCTCATCTCTGCTCTAGCTTGGCCGTCGTTTTACCATCATTGGAACATTTTGCCTACACAGGACGTGTCTGCCACCATCTCTTTGATGCGGCATCGCGCCTGGCCGATCCACTGACGACCAAACTCAAATCTATTGATATCACGGTCAAAAACTGCTGCCGCCGGTCTTTTAGCTTCCATGATTCTGGCTCTGGGATCCAAGATATGGCATTTATCGAGGCCTTTGAAAAACTGGTTCTCTCTGCTGTCCGCTCAATGGAAAAGTTCAAGAGACTCGAGTATCTCAGAATTCGCTTTGTCGACTTAGGTTTGTTTATGAGTGTGACCCCTTTTCCCACAACGTCTGCTAACATTTTAACTATTAGATTCTGTACTGCCGCCGCTGAATCCATTCTTCTTGATGCAGAATGGCAAATGCACTGGAGTCTGGAGCGAGCAAATCATAGCCGAATTGAACAAGGTCCGACCAAATACCACATTCCCCGGACTGAGCGATACTTTTGGCAGCATTGTCTACAGCAAAGATGGCCGTATGATTATTGCGCCTGAGCCATCTAGGGCACGCATCACTTCTCTGAAATTGTCTAATTATCGATCTCTCGCAACTAGAATTACCATCCAGTAAATCTTGGATCGACTTCTCGATTGCAAGAAGCTCGTCGTCGGAAACAAACCACGTTCAAAACTTACGACGAGCATTTTCGGATTTTAAACACAAAATGAAGATAAAAATCTGCCTCATATTCATTTATGGAGTAAAGTACAATGGCGGAAGCCGCAACGGACATGTTGTTTTTTCTTTACTGTTTCTTATCTCGGGGTCTTTTCAGGCGTTTTTTTACAATTCTTTATAACAGCACAAAGCGAGGAATTTGGGATCTGGGTTCTGAGATTTTTGTCCCAATGTTTCGATTTTCATACCCTGGGACAGTCAAATAATGCGAACAAAGCTTGGAGTTGGTTGTTTCTCACTGCTCATGGATATATCGGGTTTGGCAGAAGTTGGGTTTGATGGTATTGCTTAGTATGGCTTTGATAGGGGTAACTCTCGGTAACCGGGCAGCGCACGAATGAGGAAGGGGGAAGGACATGCGAAGAAATTGATATAATGGGTGAAATAATGTTGATACCCGTAGCGGAATTTCCGGTATTTAGGCCACAATCACACATGGTTCCATAATGTCTTTAATGAAGCTGGTGATTACGAATGGCCATTCTAGAGAGAGTATGATGTTTTATTTTTGTGTGAATGAAATCTTTAATATGGAACACTATCAAGCTATTTACGCGGTATGCACCTTTTGGAGGTTGGCTTCTGCACCGTCACTGATAATTATACCTAGTATCCAACAGTTGACGAGGAAAAAGCCCAACGAAGTCAGCCACATGCCCGGAAAGAAGGTGCTGACACCGAGAAATTCGAGCTCGTAGCCTTGCTGTAGCCAAGCGGCTTGTCCCAGGACCCAAAGAAGCAGCGCCGTAATGCCGCGGCTGGGGATGCGAAGCATGGAGGATCCAGGGAGATAGAGAGGCAAGAAGATCATATACCAAAGGAAGTACTGTCCGAAAAGAATGGTCAGTACAAAGTAATCGTGGAATAGATGTCTTCGAGGGTATTTAACTAGGGGTAGGCTTACCTGTGAGGTGCAGACCTTGTTGAATGTGACAAAGGCAAAGGTTTGGGCCATCATGGACGTGGCGAGATCCTTTTTGGCGAGGACAAAGGGGATCAGGAAACATGAGAGGAGCAATTGTGGGAGAAAGGCATGAAGAGAGCTGGAAGATGGGTCGGCGGATGCGAGATAGAGGAAGATGTTGTAAGGCGAGAAGTTGTGGCGGTGGTCGATACGGGTGACGTGGTGGAAGTAAGAATGGACCAGGAAGGGAGTACCATAGCTGCGATATCAGGTTAGTAAAAGATGATTGCTCTGTCTTCGAGAGGAGTAAATAGGTATATAATAAACGCACATGTAGTACATGAGGACATTAAGTCCCATGAAAGTCAATAAGCTGATGATGGTGAGCTGGATCCTCTGAGGGGAGAGGAATCGAATGATGGTGTCTGTAGCTGAAACAAAAGGCTTGGAAGCCCGTTTGCCTAGATGCTCATCGTCCATCCACCATATGATTGCAGGCGCATAAATAAAGGGGTAGATTTTGAAATGCACACTCAACCCCAAGATGAAGCCGGCCAGCCCGATTCTCTTTCCTTCAACAGCCCATAACAGGGCCATTGTCAGAACGCCCAGTAGGCCCTCTGAGCTGCCTCTTGTGCTGATTGTCGCCACCATTGGGTTCCACAGCCAGATGGCGGCAAACGCACCAGCCCTCTCGACGCTCATACCCCTTTGCTTCGTCAGCACTCTGACAATGAGCCATCCGGCGAGTAAGTCCGCCAACGCAAAGACGACTTTGCCGAAGGAGAAGAGCTGTGGCGTGGCCGTAGGGACGAGCATCCAGGCAAGCAGAGGCGTGTAGCGGTACGTCTCTCTGTGATAGGGGCTGAGCCCCTGAGACACATAGCGAGCGGCGTCGGTGAAGACGAGGTAGTCGATGTCGGTGTATTTGACGGCAGAATGGGCGTCTTGCCAAATGCCATAGAAAAGAAGGACCAGGCGAAGAATGGCAGCAAGTGAGAAGAGAGGAACTGGACGAAGGAGAGGAGAAATGGTTGAAGGAGCCATGGTGGCGGTTGGTTGCGAAGATATGAAATGAGATGAGTGATGAGTGTTGAAGGAGCTCTAAGGACAACGTGTTGCGATGGATGGGTTGAAGTTCAAGTTCATGGTTCCAGATTTGAGTAATTGGGCGAGATAAGACTTTAACAACAGAAAATAAACAAGTGCTTTATATAAAACCGAGTTCGTTGTCCCAGGGCTGAACGAGGAAGATTTAGCCGACATCAATCCCTCGTTCTGTGTTCAATGTAATATCGATATCAGAACTTCTGGACAAAGCTTGGGCCAGCTTTAGCTCTGACCAGTGGGGCGCTGTTTGCAATGCGGCACGTTTATTGGCAGCTCTGGAGCTTCGCGTCTCCACTTTTGACAACGCTTGACAAGGTTTCAAGCAGAGCAATTCACTTTGGACTTTAAAAGTTAATACAGACGTATCTTGTCGACCAGGAAACAAACAAATGGCTGGAGGCACAAAGAGAGACTACGACGGCAATGCGCGCGCCAAGAGCACGCAGGAATTGCCGCGCGGCAGATTCCACGCCATGTTCGAGAATTTCCGCGACGAATTGGATGAGCACTACGACCGCAGAGAACGCATTATCAAGGCATCTAGAGATGTGACGGCGCAGAGCAAGAAGATGTCAGTATTCGGACAATGACTGTCGTTTAATCAAGGCAGATTCTCAGACCCTAGGATGCTAACTAGTGATGAAATTTTTGCTCTCTCAATACAGTATTTTCACACTGCAAAGGTAGCTTCATAATCACCAAGCCGCTTCACATTCTTTGTAGTAGCTCATTTACTCATTCATTCATGCATTGTAGAGTCAAACAACCCAATAAAGACTTTCCAAAGGGCATCCAGCAAGACATTGATACACGTCTTGGTGAAATCTCAAAGTTGCTTTCAGGCATTACTGCAGATGTGCAGTCCATCAACCGTTACCGCTACGGCTTTTCTCTGCGATGTCTGGAGGAGCTCGTCGAGGCACTCTCCTTTGCCCACTACCTGAGGCACCAGACTCTCATTACTCTGGAGGAAACTCAAGCAGCCGTTCCCGCCGATATTATGCTGACGCCGCACGACTACATGTATGGCCTCTTCGATCTGTTTGGAGAACTGATGCGTTTTGCAACAGTCACAACCGCGCAGACGGGCGAGCTGGTTGGTGACTATGAGAGAAACATCTTGAGCGATATTCAGGAGCTTGGCTGTGCATTTGAGATGCTGCCTCAGGTGCCGACGAAAGATTTTCGCTCCAAGATGGAGGTTATGCGGCAGAGCATCAACAAGGTCGAGAAGCTGGGCTACGGTCTCGTGGTAAGGGGCAGTGAGCGACCTAAGGGATGGGTCCCTGACATGAAAGACGATGACCCTCGACCTGCTTCTCCTGTGTGAGAGACCAAGAGCATTACTTGTTGTTCTTACCTATTGTTTTTGCAGATTCTCTGCTGCCTCATTTTTTTGAAACCAATTCTGCATTGCCAAATTGCCGAATGTTTATGCTATGGCGATTTATCCTCTTTCCTCCTTTACGAGTAATCTTTGTCAGATATTTTTTTTTTTACTTTGTCCTTGCTTGGGAGCCATCTTCGGTGGATTACTGGGAAAGTGCTAACCTGTCGAAGTAAGTGCTGGGTAACTAACAAACAAACAATAATAAAGGCAATCATCAATCACACTTGCATCATATGTTATTTAATACCACATAAAATCGTTAATTCACAACTTGGCCATCACTGTTTTAAAAACAACAAGCGAGAATCATTTATCAATATCAAGACATAATTTTGACGGATATTGACTTTCTTCTGAAAACACCTACCCCCCTACCAAGCTTTGTTTTGTTTACGCCGACATCTTCCGCCATGAATCATGAGCCAAAATTGCGGTCCGTCTCCTGGGATGACGAGTCCTTGACCATCTGCTCCTCTAACGCCGAGTCTGTTGATTCGAATCAAGACTATGACGACAGTCTTTCAGATGTTTATTTCTCTTACGATGAAACTGGCGTGGAGAACATGACTCCTTTCGAATTTGGATGCTACAGTCGCCGCATGTGGTACATTGACAAAGTTAATATTCTTCTTCGCGATATATGTTTTAGCGAAGCCATTGTCGATCGACTGCCCGAAACGAAGATCAATTCCATGGACCAAAGTTTCGAGTCCTTGTATAAGCCATTTCACCGGGACCGTCAAGCTATCAAATGGCTGCCGGGCCAACCGAACAAGGCGCTTCGCTGGCGCGTCATGGGCCAGATTTGGAGGCTTCTGCGAGAGCATATTTTTGACCAACTTACTATTACGGACAAGGATCCCGAGTTCGACCCAGTTCTTACCGTCATGAGAAACATTGTGGCTGAAAAGATTAAACAATTTGTTGAGCCGTTCAAGGCTTCGGACACGGCAGCCAAAAAGGATTTGGATTCCAAAATAGACGACGTAGTACGTGTGGCCAAATTGCTTTTTCGTTTGCTACACTACGATAGTGCTTATTACTCCTTTTACGATATCAAGGACCAAAGCCATGGAGAGTCACTATTGCTGTACTCTCGACTTATAAACGCCGCCCAAAAAGTTGATATATGCGGCGCTACCCATCGAGATGCATCTAGTGATCTCGTTTGTATAACTGCATCCGCAGGCTTGATGCGGCATGTGGAGAATGATACGTTTCTTGAGAAGAAGGCTTGGGTTGTATTATATCGGGGCGAGAACCGAGATTCTACAAGCTCTGGAAGCTTAACTCAATATCTGCAGGCCCAAGCTTCCCCTTGAATGACTTGTTGTTGGAAAGTTTCTAGTAGACTGGAATAGTCACGGCGCGCTAAGGAGGACTGATGGGAAACGGGTGTTTATGGGGATAGGTGTAAGTCGAAGAGAAGTCTGTACTGGGCGCATGGCATGCTGTGGAAGATGGCCCGGTTTTATTGTATTTCTATTATCGTGTAATTGGATAACAAAAGAAGCGAGTTGAACAATGGGATAATCAAGGTTATGTAGTTGTGTTTGGTGCCGAACAATGGATCCAAAACCGCTGCCCCTCGGCTATACTTATTATACTACCTTGCTCGTCATTTATACTGCATACTGAAATATTTCGCTCTCTGTCTTGCTGGTTTTCGGAAGCTGCTATTTGTAGAAGTAAACAATAGAGCAATTGGCCCTCGGCTGTCGATTTCTCGCCGAAAGCTTGCTCGTTGGCCCGCCAGCTGCCTCCTAGTCACGATACACATTATGCTTCTTTGTTCACCACTTCGCTGCCTTTTCGGTGGCTTCTGCACACATATTCCAGTAATACATCAACAATTCTTTTTATCTCCCAATAAATTCCGGCGAAAGGCCCAACAACTTGCTCATTGACCGCCAGTTACGTGCAACTTTTTCATGCGAAGACCCCCACGCGCCTCGATGCTCGCTTCGAATCGAGGCTGCGCACTCCAAAACTATCCTTTACTACAGCAGAGCTTAATCTTCACATCTTCTCTTCTCTTCTCTTCTCTTCTCTTCGCTTCGCGTATCTCTCCTCTCTCTCTCCCACCCCCCTCAAACTCTGAAGTTTCATACGCCAACTCTTAGGGATAGGAGCTTTCAGTTCAGTGGCTATCTTTAGTTGCTTCACTTGTTTTACGCCATCTACCTCGCAATATTTTCACCGAATAGTATTGGAGAAAAAACGGAAATACGCTTTTGAAACACAAAAAGCCGTTTTCTGCTTTCTCAATAGTGTTTGACAGAGAAACGGCGTAGTGGCGGCGGGTTCCTGGGCGCCATTATACCGAAGCTCCGTTAAGCTCGACGAACGCCTCAATTTGTTGAGAAGTTTTTATTTACTTTAAAGGAGGATTTCTTTGAAACTCTCTTTTTGAATTGCTCCATGGGTTGTTTACCTTTTTGTGGCTTTGTTGTGTTATAAAAACAGAGCGATAGCCCGCATCTCCGATTTTGGATCCTCGCCCGCAATTTGACCTTTCGATTAAGCTTCTTGCACTCACAGCATTTGACCTGGCGTGCAGTCAAAGAGCAACCTGTGTTCAATCATTCTTGAAGCTATATCAATCACTACTATCACTCGACTTCATATTAACCTATACTTCTCACACCCAACTCAACCCTCAACTCAGCTGCTTGCACTCACAGAGCTTGACCTTGCTTGCGGTCAAACAGACACCCGTGTTCAATCACTCTTGAAGCTATATCAATCACTACTATCACTCAACTTCATATCACCTAAACTTCTCATATCCAACCCAATCCTCAATTCATCTTCTTGCACTCACAGAGCTTGACCTCGCTTGCGGTCAAACATTATTCTGTGTTCAAACACCCTTGAAGTTATCCAAATCACTACTATCACTATTCTGTGATCAATCACTCTTGGAGCTATCCAAACCACTACCTTCACTGGGCTTGGTATCATCTAGACTTCACGCCTTGGTAGTATCCTGCTAGTAGTATTCTACTGGTAGTATCCTGCAGTTAGCTAGTCACCACAAGGTTGTCCAGCAAGTTAGAATCACTCAAGAAGTCAAGGTCTTTCAAGATGACTGATAGTACCAACTCAACAACCACCCCGACAACCACCCCCCCTGAGAGTGGTACTAGCGCTTCTCAGAGCCAGAACGGTGGACAAGCCTCGGGCCCCGTCTGCAGAGTGACTTCATTCTACAGCTTCGGCGAGTCTGCTTCTGCCTGTAGCATTGGGGGCACTTACTCCGGCCGAATGTATGTAGAACTACTACAAGGCGCCAGCAGTTCAAGCAGACAAAACATTGTTCTTCTCCACGGTGATTACTTTACTGGCCAGGTAAGGATTTGTCCCCTGTCGGCTTGTTGCAACAGAAAGATGAGACGCTAACATGATCGATTAGACATGGGGCACCAAGCCAGATGGAGACCCGGGTTGGGCAGAATATTTCACCTCCAGGGGACACAATGTTTTCCTGCCCGACTTGCCCGGCGTTGGCAGATCGGCGCTTCGTCCCCAAGACGACTACCAAGACCCCAATTTCCCAAGGATGGTGCGAAGCCTGCCCGCCGCCACGGTCGAGCAGGAGTACACTGCCTCTGAGAAGACTCCTCTACACGACGGTAAGCTTGCATGGGTAACTGCCGATCGACATAGCCAATGGCCAGGAGTAAGTTTACAGCTTTGTCTTGCCCTATTCTTTCTGGGCCTAGGAACCACGAAGCTAACAATCCATCTCTAGAACGGTGTCCGAGGCGATCCCATCTTTGACGCCCTCATGGCTTCCACCACCAGCATGGTTCTCCCAAAGCAAAAGCATGAAGAGCTGGGCAAGAAGGCATTGGTGGATCTGCTCAAAATGATTGGCCCTTCATTCTTGGTTGGACACGGCACTGGAGCCACCATCGCCTGGCTTGCCGCCGATGCTGTCCCGATGCTGGTTCGAGGCGTCGCAGCATTCGAGCCGGATGGCCCCCCTGTGCCTTGTCGGGGACCCCCGTGGGCGGACGCATGACATACTCGCCATTCTTGCAGTACAACCCAACGATCCGACGATATGGACTTTCCGACATTCCGCTTACCTTTTCGCCGGCGGCAAGAAATCACCCTCAGCCTCTGGACATCGAGGTGCGCCAGCTGGCGAGCAACGATGGATGCTGGATGGGCCAGAAATGGATCCCAAGCCTCCAAGTCGTAAACATGCGCAGAAAGGAGGGACAAGAGCCAGTGCCGCAGCTGGTTAAGCTCATGCGGATGCGCCACGCCATCTTCACCAGCGAATCGAGCCCTCATTCCGTCTTTGACTACGGCACGGTGCGGTTCTTGCGACAAGCAGGTCCCTGCCTCGACTTTTTCAGTTTGCCAACTAGGGGGATCCACGGAAACGGGCACTTGATGCATCTGGAGAAGAACAGTGATCAGATTGCTGCCCTTTTGGGAGACTGGATGAATGAGATTATCACGGACGAGAGCCGCGATGGTCTGCTACGACTGATCTGGACGCAATGGGAGAACCAGAGGACCAGTCGAATTCCTCCTCAGCTCATTAGGTTTAGAGCTCAACAGGATGAACTGGAATTCAGCGCCGAACCTGGTGTTGCCACACCTGGGCCATCTCAAGCCTCTGAAGCACCTCAAGCCTCTGAAGCACCTCAAGCCTCTGAAGCACCTCAAGCCTCTGCAGCACCTCAATTCCTTCAAGCTGCTCAGGTGCCTCAATCCACTGGAGAATCTCAGGCCCCTGAAGTGACCCAATTTCCTCAACTTGCTCAAGCACCTCAAGCCGCTCAGTTGCCTCAAGTACCTCAATTTCTTGGAGAGCTTCAATCCATTGGAGAACCTCAGGCCCCTGAATTGCCCCAATTTGCTCAATTTGCTCAGGTACCTCATGTTATTCAGTCGCCTCAAGCTGCTCAGGTGCCTCAAGTACCTCAATTTCTTGGAGTGCCTCAATCTGCTGGACAACTTCAAGTTTCTCAGGTGTCTCAATTTACTCAGGTGCCCCAAGCTCCTCCATCCCCCGATACCCTTGATTATTCGAATGTCTCGACTCGGACTGAGCGTGCCACAGACCTTGATTCCGACATGGCCGCAAACATTTCCGACGACCAAATGGACATTAGCGAAGCATTGCCCGTCAATGATACTACTGAGGTAGACATTGACATGTTCCTGGAGCCGGACTACAGTGTCTTCGATCAAGATGCCGATGTACCGCCATTGCCAGACGTAGAATCGATGTGGCAATTAATGGGGGGTGTCGACCAGGCCATTGCCCAGGCTATCCACCAGATAAACACCAATGATATGATCTTCGCCAATGGTGCTACCGTCCAGGTGCCAGATAACAATATCATCAATCAAGGTGCCGACTTACCGCTGCTCCCAGACAGTGAACCGTGGTGGCCATCATCATTCGCAGACTTCGAGTTTGAAGGCACCCAGGCTGGTATCTTCGACTTCAACACGGCACCGTCCAACGAAACTATGGGACTCTATCCCAGCCCCCCGGGTTATGGTAGTGGCTCCGGACACAGGCTTTTCGATCCGGCAATTCCTGTTACGAAGGAGACCCCGGAGTATTCGCCACAGGGTAGCCTGGGCTCCAAATCCAAGCGTCCCGAGAGCTAGGCCTTTGGATTTGCGGATGAGTTGCTGGAAAATTATAAAATGTTCGATTTGGCCGAGCTGGAATAGCTCCCAACGTCTTTTGAAAGTTTCATGACGGGTTCCTTTTTCAAATCGACATCCGGTCTCTCTCTTTTTCTTCTTCTATTTACTCTCTTGCTTGTATCGAGCTCTACTTCTTTCGGGGTTCTTCTTTTCTGCTTTCTTCTGGCTTGATTTTTTATACACCTGTATTATTATTTCACAAAGTTTTTTTCGGGATACAGATTGGAAGTATACTTGGGCCAAAAACGGGCGGTTACTGGGATATGGATAGGGTTTCTTGGACGAACGTCGTTTTGTTTCCTTCTCTGGTTTCATGACATTGGGAAAGGGCTCTAAGAGCAAAAGGAAAAACAAAAAGGAAAAAAAATTGGAAAATTTATAAATGGGGAAAAAAAAAAAAAGGATTCTTCTGGGTATTTGCGAATTTCGATGGATATTTCAATTTGCTTTCTTTTGGTCTACAAGTACGTCGGCAGGACGTAAGAAGCACACGGTTTTTTCTGGCTGGTTCTCTGGGAAGACTCTTTTACTTGGGTGGATGGAGCTGGATGGATGGAGCTGCTGGATTGGTTGGGTAGTTTAGTATGGAATATCAATAACTTAGGCTATGGATGAATATAAGTCGAGTATCTATTACCCCTGATGAGAATCTTGATTCCAGTGATGCATGTGCGAGGAGCGTGAATTGCGAAGAATGATATTCGGGCGCACCGAAATCTTTCCGAACGGGGCGTTGGAGCAAGTCCTGGCCAGGAATCAATGACCTTTGGAAGCAACAAGAGAATAGGCAGGCAGAAATGAGATCTTGTTGTTCCAGAAAAGTTTGCATCTGATTTTGTCTTTAGTGGCCGAATGGCTTCGATGGACGTCCGAATGTTTGGAATATCACGCTGGCCGAGGCTGCGCGAGGCTCTGGTTGGTCACTTAGAAAGCAAGCCCCGCTTTTCCGTCCGCGAGTCACGGACGAAATCGCAAGCAACAACCTTAAATCCAATCAAGCACGATGTTTATAAAGGCTCGAGTCAACCACCGCCAAAATGACAAGCAACGTCCAGAGCTTCAAGAGCCAGTTCTCCAACAGCTTTCTCAGTGATACATCTATCATACTATGGAAAAGTACGCGGTCGATCTCGCTATGCCGGCGCTGCAGATGCCCCTCTTCAACGACGACGACACCAAGTGGCAAGCCGTGCAGTCTCGCGATCCCAACGCCGACGGCTTCTTTGTCTACGGCGTGCGCACCACCAAAGTCTTTTGTCGACCAACATGCAAGGCCAGGCTGGCGCGCCGGGCCAACGTGCGGTTCTACGCCACCGGGGATGAGGCCAAGCAGAACGGCTTCCGGGCGTGTAAGCGGTGCAAGCCCGAGGTGCTGGGGCTGATGCCGGAGGAGGAAGCGGTGCAGAAGATTCGGGTGTTTGTGCGGGACCAGTCTGCTGCCGGCACGGACCGCGTCTTTGGCGACACGCGCATGAGCTTGAGCCAGATGGCCAAGAAGACGGGCCTGTCCAAGTGGCATTTCCATCGCGTCTTCAAGAAGTGCGTGGGCATCACGCCTGTCGAGTACCTCAAGAGACTGCGAGATAACACCGCCAGCATGAGTCCCGACGTTGAGAGCGACGGAACATTCAGCTGGACAGACCAGCTTGATCTGACCAGCTTGGACATGGACTTTGACTTTGACTTTGGATTCCTCAATGATCCTCTTGCTGTTGACCAAAGCACACAGAGCTCATCGACAATCTCACAAAGCGATTGCTCATCGTTCTCATTCGACGATCTCCTGGTCTGGCCCGACAGCAACGCAAACGAGTAACGGTATTATACTATGTACCACTTACAGAGAGCACCAGTCATGAAAGTAAACATATACGTCATACATAAGCAAGCTCTCTCTGCAGCAAGGTAAAAGAGCCTGCACCCAAGCCCTCGAAGCCGCGAAATGTCCACAGTCTGCTGACTCTTCGGGAACAGCGCAAGCGCATTTAAGAGCCCATATTTCGGGCTTCGGCAAATTCGAGCCATGCAAAACTCTCCTCGCTTTCGGGTGGCGACTGATGACATTTTAACCCATTCTCAGATTCACGCCGCAGCCTAGGCAAATATGCCGCTCGGTCTACGAAGGATTTAAAACAGGCTTGCTTCTATTGCTCTTGTATATTAAGGGGGGTTGAAAAGGAGGGAGAAAGAATCTAGAATTCGGATTTCAAGGACTTCTCGGCTTATTCTGGCAGCTTTCGCGCTACATCATCGCTACGGACTCGGAGGGTACAAAGGTACCTCGCTCAAGTGTCCAGATCGGGCAATCGGTTACTCGGTGCTGACTAAACCCGCGACGCTCATTGGCTCGTCACCCTTGCTGGGAATCCCATCTCGCTGCGCCTGTCAATTGCGCGTGGATCGCTTTAGCAGCTGTTCACTGCAATTCAAAAAGCCAAATCCCAGCCGCTCGACGCTTTTTTAGAGCTCCGACGTGGCTATTTCTAATTGCAACATCACCGATTGGCTCGGTTTGTTTGCGGAGTACGAGAGGACCCCATAAATACGCAACTACCGATCTGCTAGAGCTCTTGGGCCACTTACACGCGGAGCTGGATCTCACGAACCAGATCTCATGACAATAATAAATATCTCCTGCTTCCGTTCACACACATCTAATTCTGATTTGCATCATCGCACGCCCACATCATCTTGAGCTTTCGAAGCTTTCGATCTCTTCCATTCATCCTCACAACTATTTACCCCAACCACGTACAATCAACACACATCTCTCTTATTCGCTGTGAAACGCTCACAAACACCATGTCTCAACTACCATCAGAATCATCTCCTCTGCTACCCGCAGAGCCTGCCACCGAGCGACCGTGGGATTCTAAATACCTACCACAGGCCGACTCCTCCTCAATATCTTCTTCCGTCTCCTCCAGCATGGACCTCACAGACGTCCTCCGCGACGTCATCATCGGCTTCTCAGACGGCCTCACCGTCCCCTTCGCCCTCACAGCCGGCCTCTCCAGCCTCGGCAGCACAAAGCTCGTCATCATGGGCGGCCTGGCTGAGCTCTTCTCCGGAATGATCAGCATGGGACTGGGCGCCTACCTCGCCGCCGTCACGGAGCGAGACCACTACGAGTCCGAGGAGCAGCGCGAGACGAAACAGGTCGACTGCTGCCTCCCGCAAGAGCAGCGAGACGACATCTTCTGCATCCTGGAGAAGTACAACGTCTCTCGCGCAGCTGCGGCCCCCTTGGTAGACGAGCTCTGCCAGAACCGCGATCAGTGGATCCGCTTCCGAATGGACTTTTCATTACGGCTCGAGAAGCCCAACATTCACCGCGCATGGATTTCCGGCGTTACCATGGGACTTAGCTACTTTGTCGGCGGTCTGATCCCCATGATTCCTTACTTCATCATGGACAAAGTTGCCGATGCTCTTCTTGTCTCCATTGCCGTCACTGTCATCATCCTGCTGGGTTTCGGATACGTCAAGAACTACGTTGCGATTAGAAATCACAGAGCTGGTTTGTGGGGTGCAATCCAGACACTGATTATAGGCGTGCTGGCTGCTGGAACGAGTTATATCCTTGTAAAAGCGCTGGACAGGGGTGACGTATAAAAGACTGTCTCTACAGATTTATCTTGTGTTATACTGTTTCGGATTATGCATAAATCATGGCGTTTGGAATTTTAAGAGCGCGTGAGGAAAAACAAGGAATATCACGCTGGCGTTCTAGGCATAGCAAGTACACAGTACTTTGGGAAATCTCAAGGATATTAAGCGGTGCTAAAGCATAAGCATGAATAATGATAACTCTACTTTTTTTTTTAACCTGAATATCTTTTTACCAGCCAATGAATCTATTGTGATACAATACTCGCTGTGTAATATCTGTGAACAGTCTCGCTGGTAAAACCAAAACATGACAGCAATCCCACGCTGTAGCTCTCATCTCAAAAGCCCAGCCAGTCAAAAAGAGAGAATAACATAGGAACATTCACCTCACAACTCCAAGGTACGCCACACGCAAGTCTTCTTTACAGCCACGCCAGAACAGCAGCTTTCTCAATCACTGACCAAGCTTTTTCAACGAAGAGTAATTCAAGAAATCAAGCGGCCATTGCAAAATAAGTCTCTGATATTTCGTCCTCAGATGCAATTCCAATTGTATAAGTATCTTCGTCGGACTCTTCAGAAACGTAACCGTCCCCGTGGGGATTGTATTGAGCTAGCCTAGAGAAGTGATTAGCCCATTATGGCGCGGGCAACAACAGAGCAGAGAGACCATAGAAGAGGAAGGGGGGGGGAAGGACATACTCTTGTCTCAGAAGGTATCTCGTGCCAAAGTAACCGATCAGCAAGCTCATCAGCACTATCATGACTAGATAATCGAGAAAACTCCACCTCCCAGTCAAAAGGCGGTGCAAAAGCATCATCAGTTCCAAAGGGAGGCGCATCACTAGATTCGCCATCTCGGCCACAAAGACTTGGAGAGCCAAATACATAGCTCTAGCAGCCTCCGGCATCAGCCAGTGGGTTGCCCATGCAAATGTGCATCCAATTATGAACTCTAGCAATAGGATCGTCTTGGTCGTTCTGAGGGCTCTGGAGGAGGGGTGCTCCTCCTGAGGCTCTTGAGGCAATATGGCGGGTCTGAACTCAGTTTGGTGTCCTTCGTCGATGGTCTCGAGCGTCTTGGTGAAATTTGGTGAGCGTCGCCATGGTGGTGTTTGGGGCTCTTGTTGTTGTTGTTGTTGTTCCTGCGGCGGCGGCTGTGACGGCTGTGACGATTGCGACAACTGTTTCTGTTGCTTCTGACGTTGTTTTCGGTCCGTCCTGCGAGACATTTTTGCCGTTGTGGTTTTGCCGTACTTTGCTACCAGATTATTATAAGATATAGAGTGCAGGCTGGAATTGTGTTGATGTTGGAGATGTCTGGATGGATAATATAGAATACAGGCTGAGAAGCTGGTTCAAGCGAGGGTAAAGTGTTATTGGAGAATAGCAATGTTTTCTTCAAGTTCTGCACTGGAGTGGTGTTTATTTAGATATGCTCTCCCCTGGGCTTTCCTCGCTTTGAAACTAGATAGCGGATTGCACATGCCATTTCTATTTCGGGGGTTTTGTTTTTTTTTTTTTTTTTTAAATTCTTTATTATTTAACTTTTTTTCTCCGTTTCTTGATACGCTGGTACCCCAACTCAATTTCGCTGTTAGTGTTAAGAGTTAACATACAGTTTTCAGAGACATCCCAACCAAGGCGTCTTCACAAAGAAGATCAAGACCGGGGCGGCCCGAACGACGTATGCAGTTTCTATCTCTAGGGAATGCAAAAGTCTATCCAGCTGCCGAGGTAGTCCAGTCTATTGCCCTGGTGCTCTTGGTTCTTGTAAATCTCTTCAAACTCTGCAAAATTGAGCCTACCCCAGCCTCCTCGCTCAGCTGCCTGTTGCTCAGCCAGGTTCAACTTCTTCCATTTTCGTAAGGTTTTGAGTGACGGTTCACCGGATGGCTTGTTAGCCGCCAGGTTATCTGTGTCTGCCTTGGCTTCATCTTTAGAGAGCGCCTTGGTCTTGCGTTTGGACGAGACTGGTGGCTGACTTGTTGGAGAGACGGAGGCATCGCTGTTAGGACGAAACTGTGGCAAAGTAGGATCACGATATTCGCCTTCGGCGTCAAGCTCAGGCTCTGATTCGGATTCGGATTCGCTTGCCTCTTGATCCGATGAGCGCTCACCGGCCTGTTCATCGCGTAAAATCTCTTCCACAATACTTATTTCTACCGCATTCCGGGACTCTTGTTGGTTGAGCATATATCCAGATTCCTCCAGGAGTTCTTCAAGAGTCTTGTTTCGAGGAGAGGCTTCTGTGTAAATTGGGACGTCTTCTTGCTGTCCACTTCCGTTCTCTGCCTTCTCATCTGCCATGATCACAGAGTCAATTGCATCTTTGTACTTAACTCGCTGTATTTTAGTAGCGGCTGCCTGAACTGCAAGATCTTCGGTGTGTTTGAAGATGATATCGAGAAGTTCGTTAAATGCTTGCTGTGTGACTTGGTAAAGAATCTCTTTGCCGGCGTCCTTTTCAGCAGCAGGAATTCCCAGCCCTGCCCAACGTTCGGGTTGGCTTGTGAATGACGTTGAGCTATTGGACTGAGTTTCCAAATCATTCATGTCATCAGCAAACTCGGCCTTGGAACTAGATAGGGAGTGTGTTGACGCGCGGCGCGGGCTAGCACCCTTGGAACTTTCACCCATAATGCCAGATGTCTCAAGGATGTCTTCTTCATCTTCCCATTGTGAGGGCGCCTCTCCGCCTTCTTCTTCGTCCAGGTAAAAATGCCTTCGCTTCCACCTTTCGTGAAGTTGTCGTCGGGCCAGATCTTGGCGTCTTCGATTCATTCGGGGACCATGTTGACGATAATGGGCCACGTAACTTGCCCTGATTTCGCTCTCTGTCGGAAATCTACCAGTTCGAAAAATGCTAGAGAAAGAGTCGTGCCGCTGTGATCCAGAGTACTCGGGATGGTCACGGTCGTGATCTTCGTCTCCATCCTTGTCGTCCGTTTCTCCGTCTTCAGATGTTTCGTCTGTTGCATTATCGTCGGCCTCATTGTTGCCCACGATAGCGGCAGGCAGTTCATCGAGAGAAGCAGGTGGGTTCATCAGAGACAAAAAATATGATCGGTCAACATCATTCGTCGTCAGGGTGCGGACGGTGCGCCAGTTGGTGTCAACGTCATCTGTAGGGGGCATCCTGCGCCTAGAGTACGGGTCGGTGTCATAGGCATAAAGGTCGGTAAGAATCTCATCTCGAGCAGCTGTGTCGCTTGCGTCGCTCACAACAGCATCTTCCATTCCAACCTCTATCTCAACATGCCCATCGGGGAAGACTCTCTTGCCCTCAAATGCCAATGGCCCGTCCGCCGTCGGAACTCTGCCCTCTCGTCCAAATAGGCTACTAAGAGGCTGGCGGCTGGCGACGAGCTGTTGGGCTTCGGAGCTAGCGAGTAATTGGTCTTCAAGGCCATCCAGGATATCCTTATGCATCTGCTTATAAAGGACGTAATAGGCTCGGAACATGCGTAGGAAATCACGTCTATCGACGTAACCATCGTTGTCAAGATCGTAACCGTCAAAGACTTTCTTGAGTTTATCCTTTCGCTTGCGGTAGGATAAACCCCGTAAGAACTCGGCAAATCCAATGAGATCATCCTTATTATCATCATAAAAGGCAAACATTCGGTCATGAATCAAGTTTGGCGAAGCATGTCGTGAGCCGCCTGTCGGTACGAGGCATCGCTCAAACGTCTTGCGATCCATGGCGATGCCGAGGTCGTTGGGGTCATCTCTCCATTCAGTATTTGCCATAAACGTCCATTGTTCCCAGAAAGCTTCCAACTCTGGCCGTTCAAACCCGGTTTCCCTCGAGAGCTTCGCAATCAGAGGTCTAGGCAGATTGCGCCGACAGCTATCAGGATCTCCAGTATACCAGACCGGCTGCATCTGCCGCGGGCCAAATGGGGGTGCCGGTATGCGAATTTTGTAGAAGATGTGAGTCTTGATATGTACGCCTTGGGATTCACAGGTCTCGCAGAGATCAAAATCGGCACAGTTGGCACATCGGTAGCGAACGCCACGGATAGGAACCATGCCGCAGGAGTTACATTGGCATCCTCTGTGGACGCAGCCATTACGCTTTGCATTATCTTCTGAGACCCGGAAGAGTAGGGAAACGATATTATGCCCAGCTCGTTGTTGGGGAGGGTAGTTATTCGGATCGTTCCACCATTCGTCGTTGTTTGCTTCTACCGTTTCGCCATCACCCACCGGCTGGGCGGGCTGGACACCGTTATCCTCAGCGTTCTCGGCATTTTCAACATTCTCATCGCCAGGTGCGTCTGAAGAAGAGGAGCTCGAGCTAGCTCTGTGTCCGCGCGATCTTCGTCTGCTCCGACGGATGGCGTTGCTTCTGTGAAGGCCGCCACCGGGCAGAACGTCTGCGTGCGTGGAGTTGATGCGGCTCTGGTAGGCGTAGTATGCGATTGACGCCGTGGCGATGGCTGAAACGAGAGCGACGGCGATTCGCGGCCGAGTTACAGACTCGGCCGATGGAGTCGAGAGCCACATGGCTATTGTTGTAGCATCGTGCGTGTTTCGCTGTAGCAGATATCGAAGGTCGAAGAGCCGCTTGGCGGGTATCGGCTGGAAACCGAGTGGCTTGTTGGGACGTTCGCGCGATGGTCTATATATATTGCCCTATTGAAATTACTGGCGTATCACTGGCGTTTGATTGCTTGCGGCTTTCGCAGGTAGATGCTGTTGTCTAAATGAAGTTTGGTGTAAGAAGCAGAAAGAAGCTCCTCTCTTAGAAATCAGTGGTCTGGACAGCGCACAAGTAAAGTTACAGCTCGGCTGCTCCAGCACATGTCTCCATGCTTACAAGCAACAGAGGTATCTTTCCCAGCAGCAGTTAGCTGTGCCAGTACTCCATATTTGAGTACTGCTACTGCAGCAGCAGCCCTGGAGCAAGAGCTGATTACATACAGCTGTTAGCGGGGCTAGCGCTGGCATCCCGCCTATCAAAGCAGCAGCGCCACCAGCCCACTGAGCCGAATGAAGTGATCTTTGATGTAAGTGGAGGGGCCGCCAATCGTTGCGTTTTTAGAGTCGTGTGGTCATGGCCAAAAGCCTACTTTCAGCTTCGAACATTGACAAGTCTTAAATCTGAATCCTCCTCCACGGCTTCTGCAGGTTTTCAGAAGCCCTCTACTTCAATTCACCCCACTTGCACTATTTGGCCAGCCGAACATTTCCTACTATCGCCATGGCAGACCGGCCGCCGGAATTCACCGGGCAGTTTCCCTCGTCTTTTGACGACGAGTACGTCTCGTCCCATTGCTTGCTTCAGAGGCAATGATGCGGCTAACGCATATCTACAGGGAGGCCTACAATGAGAAGCCGATGCAGAAAGTCAAGCGCAAGCTCAAGGAGGAGCCTCTGGTGCCTCTTGGTGAGACTCGTTTCCCTGTTGTGCTGCCCGCACTGAGGCGACTAACCACCAAGCAACAGGAATCGGTTTGACCGTCCTCGCCTTCGTCAATGCCTACCGAGCCCTCCGAAAAGGCGATTCCAGACAAGCAAACAAGATGTTCCGCGCTCGTGTCGCCGCTCAGGGTTTCACCGTCGTCGCAATGGTCGCCGGAAGCATGTACTATAGCAAGGACCGTGAAAAGAGCAAGGAGCTGCGCAAGCTCAAGGAAGAGCGGGATGCGGAAGAGAAACGCCAGAAGTGGATCCGAGAGCTTGAGGCCCGTGACGAGGAAGACAAGGCCATGAAGGCTCTGATTCAAAAGAAACAATCCAATCTTGCGGGCCAGTCTGATTCAGCCAGCGGAGAGCAGACGCAAGGCACCGGCGGAATCCTAGGCAAGATGGGATTATGGTCAAAGGGCGAGAAGGCTGCGGCAGAGGCCGCAAAGGCTGAAGCGGTCGCAGAACCTGCATCAGATAAGAAGTCGAGAAAAGAGAACCCGAAGAGCTCTCTTGGCGCGCTGGGCGAGATTTATGGCAAGAAGGACGAGGAATCCAAGAAATGAAGAGAAAGACGAAACCAACCCAGCTATATGGGTGACTAAACGACTAAAAAGCGCTGTACATAATCCGTTGTTAAAAATTGTATGAGCATGTACGATAGGTAGTTCGAATTTAGGGCATTGATTGTAAGCCACCCCCTTCTCTTAAGAATATCTCCAAATATTAAGGAAGCAGCTAGTATGAGCTGCATCAGGTATCATTCTCGGGTACTCTATACAGCGTCGATTGCTTCTATAACGTATCCCCCTCAAAAAAAAAAAAAAAAAAAAAAAAACTCTGCTGTAACAAAGAGGGGTTCAAGATGGCTTCAGCGACGAAGATGACATGAAATCGTCGTCGTACCATTGCTAACCCATTGAACCACCGCTGCGATTTCCTCCTATGAGGCCAGCCATTTCCAGCAGAGCTCTATCTGCATCGATATCGCCCGTTCCTAGGTTAATCTTACGGCGAGCTTCTGCTTCTCGTTCTTCCCAGGCCCATCGCTCTGCCTGCGCCTTAGCCTCGTCGTCGCCGCCACATCCCCAGACCTCCAAGCTCTCAATGCGGAATCGATCTTGGAAGTCAAATTTTCTCACAATGCTAGTGTGGAAAGCACCTCCTCTTGACTTGTAGTCATGATTGAACACACCAAACTCAAAGGATTCATCAAACAGTAGAGAGACAGCCCCCAGAGCATGCAGACCTTGTTTGCGATGTGACTGTGTTGGTTTAGGATGTGGACAGCCAAACGAGAGACAGGGTCGATTTCCAGGAGGCTTTGTAAAAGCAACGTAGTCTGTGTTGATGGTGCTGGCAGTAAAGACGTCGTGGATGGGTTCCAGCTGGAAGAGAACTGTTTCAGAATCACCAAAGCACTCCCGATGGGTATGCTTCCATGGCTCGCTGATGTAAGCTCCAAACGTCACTCGCTCGGATTTGCTGCCGTGGGGTACTCGTTTTGGTGGAAGCGAGGCAGCAAATGAAGCCTCCTGGCCACCATCGGGGGTATCTTCTAATCTCGTTCCGCTTACCAGAAGGATCGTTGGCGCTCTCCAGTTAAATATCTTTGACTCTAGGCTTCCCATCGAAAACCCAGCATCATTGCCAGAATACAGCAATCTTACTCTTCGAAATAAAGAAGAGCCAGGGAGAAATAGTGAAAGCTGCGACAGGGTGTGTTCGTTTAGGATGTCACCAGGGACTGGTAATAAAGGTTGCGCTATCTTGCCAATATACTGCGACTCGCCGGGCTTATCATCCTTATGCTTCGAAAAATCAAGGTCTTTAGAGAAAAGAAAGTGCTCAAAAAGTCCATTGAAACCAGAAAAGAGATTGGGAAACAGGGCCGGGATGACTGTCTTGAATCGAGTATATCTGATACCCGGGGAGGTTTCGACATTAACGAAGGAAGCTAGCACACACTCTGCCGTAGCTCGGAGCAACTCCAATTCTTGATCCGCAACCCGGGTGGAATACTGCGATAGGCTCTCTTGCGGATCCAAGGGGGCAGCTAATAGTAACAGCATTATCAGTTTCCGCAAATTATCGGTTGGAATTATCGCTTCGTGAATAGTAGAGACGTCGCCGCGCTTGACCGCCTCGTTGACATCAAGCAACTCAAATGCCGTGATTACCAGGTCATCATCATCCTCTTCGTCCTCGTCTTCATCGCCTAATCCCGGCTGATCAACCGCAAACCCTTTAGATTGAGATTGGGTACTAGGCTGTTTGCTGGCGGCGTCAGAGGGAGAATCCTGCTCATTAGTATCGGCTTCCGTGGCTTTCCGGTCATAGACAGCCAGGCTTTTAAAGAGAAGTTTTGTTCTGTCTGTTGATCCCTTGGCGAGGACGCGTTTATACCGTTCCGTCATGATGACAACGACCATGATTAGCTGCGCGAGCTCCAGCACCACCGGTGCCTCTTGGAGGAAGGGAAAAGCACCGAGATACGAAACCATATGAAAAATTACGGGCGATGCTCCAAGGATGTCTGGGATCTCCAGGAAACGAGCTATGGTGTCTTCCTTAAGATACCGGATATCTCCCTGCTGGTCTGCCAGGTTCTTGAACACATCTTTCAGCGAGTAATACTCAATCGACGTAAAACACTTTTCTTTAAATCTGTATGCCTATTACGCAAGATCAGCGACACTGTCCATCGGTGAAGCTGGGCGCTGTGAGGCTCACGAGCTCTTGTGTCAGCTGTTCATGGGTTCGTCGAGCCCTGCGATCCTGCGAGGGGGCTTGGCCCATTGTGAAGTAATATGAGGAATTGTCAAATGGTCATTTATTTCAGTTTCAGCGCGGGTGTCACAAATACGGGAACAGATATTCAATTGGAAAAGGGAGAGAGTAGGCATGCTAGAGCTACATTAAGTGAAAGGTTATTGGGCAAATAAAGTTGTTGAGACGAATGGGCGGTTTGAGGTCCTGCAGCCTCCCTAAGGCTGCCTAGCCCCCTAGGACTGGTATTGAGGCAAAACGGTCGTCACCGTAGATTGCTGAGTCAGCGGAGAACCCTTGTATATGCGCGGCTGCGCCTGTAGCAGTATAGCATCAGGCTTTTTGAACGACAGATGTTACATAGCATATGGCATGAAATATCCAGAGAAGCTAGTTTCCAATATCGGTACTTTTCACCTCTATTATGTGCCTGACCGCGCTTAGTATTGCCTCTCGATCGTTCAGAATAGTAAGCAGGGTACATACTCACATTACCTTCCACGTCTCTTCACCTGCGCCGAGCGTACTACTAGCAGAATAGTATGCATTGGACCCAAGCATCCTTAAGCAAAATAACTTCGGCCATCCACAACTAGAACCAGCCACCCTACACAGGCGCTAAAACGCCTGGTACATCTTCCGTAGTATAGTGGTCAGTATGCAAGCTTGTCACGCTTGAGACCCGGGTTCAATTCCCGGCGGGAGAGATCCGCCACACCTCAGCAGAGGTGGTTCTATTTTTGCTCTTACGTTCTTTTTATTATCCTTCTTTTCGTCTCTACTTTTTGCTGTTCTTTATTCTGCATGGTCCTTTGTGATAGGTTAAGATCGCTTGGAGCCAATTTGCCTCATTTATTCAAAAAGAAAAAAATTGCTACCCCCTAAACGTCAAAAAAAATAGTTAAAAAAAAAAAAAAAAAAAAAAAAAAAAAGTCCAGCTGTGAAAAAGGGTCATACAGCTCCCGTGTGTTGAGACGTCCTATTGAATTATTCCGTATCATTCATTGCCCAATTCCAGTACTCCAAACCCCTTGGTCCCGCTCCATGAAATGCACATCTCTTGAAGCATGTAAATAATAAATAAAAACAAAGGTTCTAGCCGTACAAAGCGTCGCCAACACTCTATGTCATCGAAACGAAAACAGTCGTTAAGCATCTTTAGCTGTCACTGATTGAATGAGGCGCTTATATCTGGCTTCGTTCTCCTCCTCTGGATCATGGGGTTTGAAAAATTCCAACTGTTTCGTAGGGTTAGCTGTCTTTGCCCACAGAACAGAAGGTTTCGCCTCCACAGGCTGGTCAGAGTCCGTTTCGACCTTGAGCGTTGCTATGTTGGCCTTGGGCTCGTCGGGAGCGCCATTGGCCTTTTCATCTTTTGACACTCTTGGCAATTGCATTGCCAGGAGCACATATTCTGCGCGCGTCATGTTGTCCATAACATCATCCATATAACGCCGTACCTCATCTTGAGGCGCCACTACACGCATCAAATTCTCTAGATAGCGGCCAGTACTTGTAGAAATGCGTATTGTGACGGGTTGGTAATAGTCAAGCTCGGGGTCTCCTCCATATTCAGATGTACTACCCTTGCGCACAATGAGAAAGGACGCAACCACCTCTTGGCCGGATGGGGTGGGCAGATATTCAAGGATGCTAAATTTAGGAAACAGGTAGCGATCGCCGTTTCCAAAATCAAACACCACGGCAGAAATATCGGGCTTCGGTGCGGGTGGAGGGCCTTTTGATCGTAGCGCTTGGGGATTCGCCTGCTGAGGCGTTGGGGGATTCGAAGTTCTCGCATGGCCATTGAGAGTATCGTTAGGCTGCTTTGCAGAGAGAGGGGTAGACAGCGTCTGCGGCGCCGGCTTTGCTTCTCTGTGGAGCCGGTCAAGAATTTCCTTGAGGTCTGTCGCATCCGTAAAACCAGGAGTGCCCCCCGCGATACGTCGAATCATGTCGTTGGTTTTTTGGTCTTCCAAGGCTGTCTTTACAAGCATCACAACGAGGGGATCGCTCCTTGGCGGTGGTCTCAGCTCGCTTGACCTCTGGCGAGGATTGGAAGCCAAAACAATGTCAAGAATAGTCCGCACTTCATCTGCAAAGTACTTGACTGTTCTTCCGTCTACAAGCAGCCTATCGGCCGAAGGTCCCTGCTGTCCACCACTTCGCCGATACTCTGCATTCAATTGATCAATGATTTTTTGGAAGCGATCGAGTTCTCCTTGCTTAGCCTGGCCCACAGCTACTCGTTTCATCAGGTCACGCAGCTCAGGGTCTCCCGAGGCCTTTTGTGCAAGCAGGGCAATGACCGGGTCGTTAGGAACAGGCTTTGCATTGGGTGGTCGAGGATTGTTGGCAGGTATAATTAGCGGCGGAGGCGGCGGCGGCCTTGCTAATGGTGCGCGAGCTTGCTGCTGCTGCGCCGGGACGGTATTTACCGGCGGTTGAGGAGGTCGAGCCAGAGGCAGCGGAGCAGCTGCGGGAAGAGATTGTGGAGTTGCAGGAGGAGGCGCAGCGGGCTGCTGTGCAGAAAGCGCTGGGCCCGGTGATGGTGACGTGGCTACGTTGATAGTCGTAAGCGGTGATGGTGAAGGCTGAGGCGCTGAAACACTCGGCGAAGGTGGTGGTGGCCGTTGAGAAGGACTCTGAACAGCACTCGGGGTAACAGCAGGCTTTGGTGTGGTAGCTGCGACTGGAGTTGGTGTCGTCGACCCAGGTCCAGGTGGAGGCGGAGGAGGCATAGAACCATTTGGAGGGCCATACTGGAGAACTGGTCGAGCTAGCGGCTGTGGTTGCGATTGAGCTTGCGATTGAGTCACTGGCAGCGGTTTTGAAGCCTGCTGCGGTGGTCGAGGCGGGGGAGCACGCTTGGCTTCCTTGACGACAAACATGGTGGCTTCAACTATATGGGGCTCAATGGTTATGGTAACTGAGCCGACTTTGGTCATGCTATCCTTGGGAGGGTTTTTCGGGTCCTCGTTGACGACGCCCTTGCGCTTATGAGGTTTGGTCCAGAACTTTTCAAAGAGCCCATCGTTGATCCATCGATATCGAGACCGAGAGAGAGATTCTGCGAGGACGCCACTGGATCGAAAATGTCAGCGGAACCGAGCGCAGTGGCTGTTTGGCGCATCACCGTAGACATACCTTTCTAATACAGACTGATACTCTTTGACAGACAGATCGCCAGGCTGCGCGCGTTCTACGGTTGGCAGCGGCTTTCCTGGCTGGAGCGAGGTCGGCAGCGGCGGCGGCGGCGTTGGCTCCTTGACCACAGGCTCTGGAGGAGGCGGAGGAGGAGCTGGAGTGACGGATCGTTCCTCACGAGGCGTCAAATTCCGACGTTTGTTGGCGTTTTCAACGCGGGCCGAAGTCCTCGCGGGGAGCTTCCGCTTCCTCTCCATCGCGTCTCGAGACGGTTTACACGACTGCGACAGGCGAAGATTTGGCGGCGGGTCAGCATCATAGGGACGCCATGCGAATGTCCAGCAAGCGGCCGGCGACGAGGGGGCCCAGCTACCGGCGAGACAATAGCAAGAGCGAGGGCAGCGGGCTGTGACGATGCAGAGTGACGAGAAGCGATAAAATACTGGGCGATGTGCAGTCCGTTCTGGCTGGACCAAATCCTGGAAGCTGCCGTTAATTGGCACTACTAGGGGTGGATTGCAGTGCTGCAGAACTCGATGGCACAGCAGCAGCCCCTGCTGATTGGTCCGCTAAGTGACGGGGCTGGCCGGCGGCGCCATGGGATTGGCGGAGGCTGACGCACCGTCCCCTCCCCACCGTCCAGGTTCACAGTGCTTAATGCACGCCGTAGCCTAACCAGGTACAACGAGTTGCCGCGAGTGCTAGGCTCCTCGGGCCTTGGAGCCTCCTCCGGGAGTGCGGCGAGCGTACATGTATAATTTCTCTCTCCCAACGACCAGCAGGGATTTTCGAGGAAGAATCGGCGCTCAGATCCTATAGCCTTGACAGTGATATGCACATACCTGATTCGGAAAGCAACCAGCTCGAGGCTCGCTTCGAGTCGTACTCCAAGAGCCTCTCTCTGCGCAGGTACCTGCGGTACTGTATGCACTACGAGCAGCCAAAGGTAGATCCTGCTGAGCCTCAACCCTCAGCCGCCAAAGCCCAACGTCTCCTCCAGGTGCACTAAGCTTCAGCACGCACATATGGTACTTTGCATATACAATCTAGCGTGCGTGCGCCGCCCAACATGTCTCAAAGAGCGGCAAATAGCGGGTATCTCATGCTTATAGCCGTGTAACATCGCTTCCAGCCTCCATCGCTGCGGGCGTGGACCAGGATGGGCGAAACAAAAAGCAAAGGAATGCGGAAAAGAAGGGTTAGAGCAGATCTGATATAAGCGACTATACCGTGCAATCCATTAGGAATAGTCTTGGAATATTATCCTTGCACGAAATGCCACCTGTAAAGCATCAATAGCGTGAGATTTTCAGCGCCCAAGACGCTGCGATGGTCTGTAAATATTCCAAAGTACCAGAGTACGGAGTACATCCAAGAAGAAAAGGGTGTCGAGCCTGCATATCACGAGGCTGGAAATGCGATAGCGCCCACACATTGATTAAACGTATACGACGGCGTGAAGTTGGCATCAGAATTGGCAGCAAAGAGAGGGTGCGCCAACCAGTATGCTGCGTTGCTTTCTGGGAGCAGGCAATTAATTGGTGCTGTCCATTTGCAGCAAAGCAGTAAAAAGCACTTCAGTGGGCTTGCTACAGCAGGACCACAAAAATATATCTCATCAGGCTGTCTCTGGGAATATACCTATTGATCCTATGTGCCTAAACAACGGAGGGTCTTGAGATATGACGATGAGCTGCTTACGAAATCCCCCACTCGCCTAAACTGCTTCAACCACTCAACCACTCGCCCAAGCTTATAGCAGCTACCAACGCCATTCATTCATAGACCCCATACGCAAGGGATGCCCCATTGCGCACCATAGAGATGGGAATTCCTTTACATCCTATTCTTCGAGCATCCATCTGGGTGGCTGCCGCGCCATTGGCGTTCTATGTTGCTCTCCTAGGGCTAGGAGTGGTTCCTTTCTTCCAGAGACAGTAAGTTCTATTGCACATTATTTCCTTGGGTTGCGGCCGTGTCTTACATGCCCATAGTTTCCTGTATGCTCATACCATCAATTCACTATGGTGGTCAGATATTAATGCCCCAGAGGGTTGGGGGTTTGCCAGTCCGTATCCCACCATGCGTCATTACTGGACCGCTATCGCCTCTAACATCTACATGGCGTCTCTTGATAGAAAACCAAGTGACTCCATTTCAGCTACAGACTCCTGATGGAGAGACAATCTACGCTTGGCATATTATGCCACTGCCTCTCTATCTGCAGCACGAAGCCGCAGTTTCAACTCAAAAACTTGGCCTCTGTAATAATTTCACCCAAACCGAATCGTTCCGCTTGCTAGCGAGCGATCCAGAAGCGAGGCTCATCATATCCTGCAAGTATATTCCAAACTCTCCTAATGAATCGATAGAACTTGAACTAATTGTAATTCTACAGTTCATGGGGTAAGCTACTTCTGCCTTTAGACTATGAAATTCAGCTCACATTTACAGAATGCTGGCCACATCGCCCAAAATGAGCGACCAAATAGCTACCATACCTTGACTGATACCTCATCATACCACGTTTTAGCCGTTGACTACCGCGGTTTTGGTCATTCCACAGGCGTTCCCAACGAAAATGGCCTAATTCTAGATGCTGCCACCGTTGTCGATTGGGCAATCAACGTGGCAAAGATTCCTCCAAGCAGAATCGTCTTGCTAGGCCATAGTCTTGGAACCGCCGTTGCCAGTGGTGTCGCCGAACGGTATGCTCTCCAAGGTGTTGAATTTGCAGGCATCGTTCTGGTTGCAGCATTCAGTGACTTGGCCAGTATGCTGAGTGGTTATCGCTTCGGAGGCCTTGTGCCTGCTCTCGGGCCATTTGCGATGTGGCCGGCTTTTCAGCGACTTCTGGAAAGGTACATTGTAGACAAATGGCATTCAGCTAACAGACTTGCAAATATTGTACGCCACACCAGAAGCAGGCTAAGGATTAGCTTGGTACATGCATACAATGATATGGATATCCCGTGGACTGAGGATAATAAGCTATTCCATGCTGCCGCGAGCGAGACGTTAGGGATCCTTGATGATGATGAATTCAACTCTTGGAAAGAGTCGAACACGGTTCGGACCAGTGAGAAATCATTCGTCACCACATGGAAAACAGGTGAAAATATAATCATTCGTCAAGAGCTCTTCCCTTGGGGCGGTAAGTCTTTCTATCTATAAAAATGTTCTTTTCCCGCTTCTAACTATCTATACCGTCAGGGCATAATGAAATTTTGAGCTTTGCGCCTGTTAGCTTGGCAATTATAAGGGCTTTTAACCTCGAAGGCACAGCCTACGATTGATAGGGCTCAAGCGAGAAGATCTATGCACAGAGGCTGAGAATAAGCTTCAAAAAAATCTTTCTTTCCTGGCCCAATTAAGCCCAGAGGGAAAAGGTCTATTAGTGAACAAGTGCAAAAAAAGAAACGTCCGACGGAGACAGGATTCGAACCTGCGAGGCCGAAACCATATGATTTCTAGTCATACCCATTAACCACTCTGGCACTCCGCCTATTGGATGTTGGATGTATGAAGCGGAGCACAATAGGAATATACACGAAAGTCACGAAAGGGAGGCGAAGAAGAAAAAATTGACAGAATAAGTGAACAAAAAAGAAACATTCCGACGGAGACAGGATTCGAACCTGCGAGGCCGAAACCATATGATTTCTAGTCATACCCATTAACCACTCTGGCACTCCGCCTTATTGGATGTTGAAATCCTTCGGCGCTATTTCCTACTATACAGCCCTAGAATTATTAGATCAAAGCGCTAATTTTGTTATTCATTTTAGGGTAGGAATGCTATGATTCAGATTGATTCTCAGAATTCTTTCGGCTATTGAGTAGAAAGAGGGCTGAGGGTGAGAATTTTATTGCATTTCTTCGAGACTGTTTACTGTGTTGTAGTACTCTGTATGCTCAGGTTGCATTTGTGTGATTGGCAGTTCGCCACGCTGCAAGCTATGCGATTTGCAATGTTTGGGTAACGGGTCAGCTACTCTTTTCAGTAGCTATTCAGAAGGGATAGCCACCTACTGCCATTTTTTACTGCCGTGAAAGTATGAATAAATACTGAAAAAAGGGAACTGAGTGTGGTTCATGTCATGCAAGGAAAAGGAATTAAACTGAATAAGCCAAAGGTGCCCCAGGCAGCAACAGCACTCGTCTGAAACAACCACATGTCATCTCCAGCTCTATCGCCAACCCCACCACAGGTCGCAACCAAACACGGCGATTTGGTTCCTGAACCCCACCACAGCGCATTGCAACCTACAAAAGCACGCGACGCCGCAAGCAACATTAGAAAACGCCACCACAGCACAAATGCCTGCCGAGGAATCTAAACCGGTCGACGAGGTCGTCAATGAGGTCGACGCCGAAATCAAGGCCAAGCAGGCCGCGGCCGAATCTGACGGCGAGGAGGAGGATGAAGAAGTAGCTGGTGACGCCTCTGCCGCCGGCGGGGCCTCCGCTGCTGCCAGCAAGAAGAAGAAGAAGTCCAAGAAGAAGAAGGTCAAGGAGGCTCTGACAGGCAAATCCGATGACGCAGAGGCCGATCTGAAGAAGGCCATCGGTGGCCTCACGCCGCAGCAGCTGCAAGAGCTGTTGGCGCTCAACCCTGCGCTCGCAGGGGAGCTGTCTCAAGCTTCCGGCAGCGCGAACCCTTCGCCCGACCAGATCTCCGAGATGCTCAAGAAGATGAACCTGCAGGATATTATGACGGGCCTTGCGGCAGCCGGCAAGAACGTCAAGGATATGGCTTCGTACAAGTTCTGGCAGACACAGCCGGTCCCCAGATTTGGTGAGGACGATAAGGTTGTTGAGGAGGGACCCCTGAGGATCCAGACGGTCGACGAGGTCTCCAAGGAGCCTGCAGCACTTGTTGATGGATTTGAGTGGGTGACAATGGACCTGAACAACGACGAAGAGATTAAGGAGATCTATGAGCTGCTCAACGGACATTACGTTGAGGACGATGAAGCCATGTTCCGATTCAACTACGGACCTGGCATTCTGAAATGGTGAGTTGGCATCATATTCTCTCCCACGGCCCAAGCTGAAAGCTCTATCGTCGCTAATCATGATTCACGGATACTAGGGCCATGATGCCTCCCGGCTGGGCCAAACACTACCACGTCGGTGTCCGCGCCTCCCAGTCCCGCAAGCTTGTCGCCTTCATCTCCGCCATCCCCGTGCGCGTACGAGTCCGCAACAAGACCATCACCGCCTCCGAAGTCAACTTCCTCTGCGTCCACAAGAAGCTCCGCGGCAAGCGTCTGGCCCCCGTCCTCATCAAGGAGATCACCCGTATCAGCAACCTGCACGAAATCTGGCAGGGCTTGTTCACCGCCGGCATCGTCCTCCCCAAGCCCATCAGCACATGCCGTTACTACCACCGCTCGCTCAATTGGCAGAAGCTGTACGAGTGCAGCTTCGTCCACTTGCCAAACGGCAGCAAGCCCCAGTACCAAATCCGCAAGTATGCGGTCCCGGATCGCACCGCCACCAAGGGCCTGCGCGAGATGAAGACTACGGATATCGATGCCGTTCTCAAGCTGATGGACAAGTACATGTCTCGATTCGACATTGCCCCTGAGATGTCAAAGGAGGAGGCAACTCACTGGTTTACCCCAACCCCTCAGCCTGGCCAGGACCAGTACATTTGGTCTTATGTCGTTGAGGTACGAAGAACTTAACTTTACTTTTTTCTACTACATATAAATTTTAATGATCAACCCCATTAACACTCACTCTACAGGATAACGATAAGAACATTACTGACTTCTTCTCCTTCTACTGCATCGAGTCATCCGCCATCAACAACCCCAAGCACGACGTCATCCGTGTCGCCTACCTCTTCTACTACGCCACCGACGTGGCCTTCAAGGAGCCCTTTGACAAGTCCGCCCTCAAGGCCCGCCTCAACGACCTCGTCCACGACGCCCTCATCCTCGCCAAGCTCGCCAAGTTCGACGTCTTCAACGCACTGTCCCTCATGGACAACGGCCTCTTCCTGGAGCAGCAGAAGTTTGGCGCCGGCGACGGCCAGCTGCACTATTACCTTTTCAACTACAGGGCTAACCCCATAGCCGGAGGCGTAGACAAGAAGAACCAGCTGGATGATAATAACCTGAGTGGCGTCGGACTGGTCCTGCCTTAGAAAAGGATTTTCAATATCTATAGAAAGAGCATTTTATTCTGTCTTTTTTCTTTTTCCAGTGTAGTCCGCCGGATGAAGCATTTGTGTTCAAAAAAGAAAAGAAAGATACCTAATGGCTAGCTCTGACGCATACAAATAAACGTTGATACAGAATACAGCCTCTATAAATCTCACGCCCTTGCAATGTATACATCTATCACAGCTTATTAAACGCAATAAACCTCTCCTCCAAAAGGCTGTTGAACCACTCAGGCCGATCCATGCCAGGGGCATGGCCAACTCCCTCGACAATGAGCCCCACAGCCGGCTCGATATACTTGATCAGCTTCTCTCCATTCGCCACCGTAATCATATTATCAGCCGTTCCGTGCATAATGAAGATGCGCTCCCTGCCAACCTTATCCGCCAGCTCGCGCAGCTGCTCCGGCGATTTCCTATGCCACCCCGCCGCAATGAGCTGGCACAAGAAGCCCTGCCGCGTAAACCACCCGACCTGCCGCCTCTTGAAAAGCTCCTGCGCCTGAAACCGCTGGAAATTGGTATCAAAGGCGCGATACTCGCCGTCAGGCGAGCCAGGCGCTGGCCCGCACCGGGGCGTCGTCTTTGGTGAGGGCAGCGCCGCAGCGTCATCCGGCGCAGCGAGCCACTCGTCGCTAAAGAGCTGCCTGCTCGTATCAATCATGCCTTGCTCCTCCGACTTGGGCACGACGAACCCGACGCGCTGCCGGATCGCGTCGGTCCAGGACCTTGCCGGCCCGCTCTCAAACTGGGCCGTGGTGCTGAGCAGAGTCAGGGAGCGCAGGCGCGTGGGGATGGCGTAGGCGACCTCCTGGGCGATCATGCCGCCGAGCGAGATGCCGACGAGGTGGACCTCGCGCTCGGCGGTCCAGCCGACGTGGTCGAGCACGTCGACAACGTCGGCGGCCATGGCGCTGGTGGTGTAGCGGGCCAGGGGCTTGTCGCTCTCGCCCATGCCGCGGTTGTCTAGGATGAGGACGGAGTACTCATCTGCACGGTCGTGACCAAAGTATTTGGTTTGGCGCTGCCATGAAGTCTTTACGCCGGCTAAGCCCATGATAAGCTAAACATTTGTGTGAGAATTGATCAGCACAAAGGACAACAATAGTAGGGAATAAGAATGTCGAAATAATGAAAGAATACAATTGAATAAATGAAAAACAATTCAAATCATACCACAACTTTCGTCGGCCCCTCTCCATGAATCTCCCACGCAATCTTAACAGGACCGCCTCGCCCGATTGCAGCATCAACCATGCCCTTTCGATGAGACTCCAGAGCCCATATCGCCGAGGGATAGGCTGGATGCCTAAGCGTCTCTTCGGCAGTTGGAGCAACAAACGCCCTGTAAATATTCAGCATTAGCTTCCGGGGGGCAGCAAAAATGGCAGCTATAAGAAAAGAAGCAGCGGCGCGAGACATGGGATGGGCTGGGCAACGAGACACAAGAGCATGTATTGGGTGAGTTTCACGGCGAAAAACGAGAGAGCTGTTACACTGCCCTTTTGGCAGCCCTCTGACATGGATGACTTATTTCTATAGGGGAATAGTAACTCACATATTTAAAACTTATTCAAGCACTCAAGCTGTCCGGAGAACACCTCTGAATCTAGGATCGCAAGCCAGCTAGCTATTTGGTTTAGGCTGGCCGGCAGGTTCCAGATCGGCAATTCGTAGCAAATATGGCGCTTTGTAGTCTGCTTATCAGGGTAGCCTTATGCAAAAGAGTTGAAACTTCTAATATAGGCTTAAAAAATACTGGAGTCGTCGACTTTTAGAGAGTTTTGTTAATGACGACGGCGCGCGGGATCGTATTGATGAGGTTGGAAGTCAAAAGCTGCTGACATCATCATAACAAGGGTGACAACGTAGCGTCATTGGTGCTGAGCCTCATCGGATTAACTTGCGCGACAACATTGGGCTCGATCTCTTTCAATAATAGGCCATCTATGCCTGAATATATATCTATAATTTTACACCATCTGGATAAGGCATCTTTATTCCTTCATCTTTCATATCATCAATTGCGGCGATTCACGTCCCGCCGGATGCCAATGGCTCTTGCTGTCAACCGTACTACTATGTAGAGAGATATAGCCCAGTTGCTTCTAACTCGAGAGAACAACCCCCATCTCTACTGTTATTTAACCAAACATCTTACTCTCCTTCATCCTCACCTCTCACCAGCCAGGCGTCGGCGCTGGACCTCTCCCAAGGCCTTGTTTCCGCTCAAGAAGGCAGTGACGCCAACAACGCCAATCGCGGGGAGAACTTGGAACAGATTCCACTGTGTATAGTAGAGAAAGAAGACGCCCTCCATCGCAATGATTGATCCAAAGAAAACGACATGCGAGATGGGAGCATTTCCCAGAGCCTTCTGCGCATGAGTGAAGTTTCCCCCAAGAGCAAACCACTATCGCAAGTTAGTATATGCACTTTTCTTTTGTTATTCACATCTGGGATGACTATATTCAAACATACGCCAATGAACAGTGCCGGCACAGTAGCCACTACAGCAAGAGCAAATGTAATTGAGATGATCACGGGAGGGTTCTTGGGATCGGATCGGAAAATGTGGTGGATCTCAGCAAGCTTGCCATATCGTAGCGGCTTCGGGGGGACTTCGACAGTGGCGACAGGGTCCAGCTTGACATTGAAGTCGAAAACAGGAGTGACCAAGCCCTGGGATGAGCCAAAAGATGCGACGATAAGGCTGGCGGAGAGAGGGCCCTCGGAGAGGAGCAGCTGACTAGGGAGATCTTTTTGTGACTGCCTTGGTATTAGTTCTTGCTCGCCAATTGTTCTCTTATTCTGGCCTTTTCGGATTCCAACATACAATTTCAACAGATCCCTTTCCAGAGTCCTTTACGGTCAAGGGGAAAGGTGCCTCCAATCCAGATAATGACTCCTTCACAACGAGGAAAGCTTGATGCGGTCGCTTCGGTTTGGAGCCATCTTTTGTTATGACCGTAACCTTGAGCTTGTCCTGGTGGCCCAAAGTGAGTGTGTTTCGGACTCGATCAGCACCGTTGAATCTGAAAGCAATGCCAATTGTTAGCAATTGTGCCTCAAATTTCCTATTCAAGGGAAAAGTAAAGGTGTAAGGCTTGGTCGGGTGGCCAAAGGAAGCTCGTTCTTGGCATCGGGGAAAGCTCACTTCTCTACTGCGTCATTGCCGCTCTTTGAGGTCACTTTGACAGTGCCTTCGGTAATACTCCACGAGGAAGCAGCAGAAGCAACGGAGGCGAGCGCCAAAATTGCTGAGGCTACGGAGAAACGCATGTTGGCAGATGACGTTGGTGGACGAGGAAGACGCTGCTCCAAGATGACAGCTTAGACAGCTTTGGTGCTAAAGGTTACGTGGTTGTAGTGCCGTAGAGTCGCGTGGTGGGGCGCTGTGATTGGCTGCTTAGTAGTGGCCACATCAAACACACAGTGTATTCGACATTGTGCACTGTACTAATATGCACTATGCTGCCTCTGGAAGACATCAGACATATGATGCCAGTATAATCAGAGAAGGGGCCTCGGATTCATAGGTATTCATGATTCTTATAGAAGATTTTGATCAAATTTATCAGTATATATACAAATAAGTCTTCAATACAATGCTAGCTTCGCAATATTCTTGTCATCCAGCTATGGTCTACTAACATGAACGCTCATTGACCAAGATCAAACCATTTTCTAGCATTCTCAATCATATAATCTTTCCCCCCAACGCAGTCATAACTCAGTCCTTTTACTTGGTTCAATCGTCGTTTCGCTCCTCTTAGACTTTGGCGGCTCCTTTGGGAAATGCCCGGACAAATCCATCCACTCTGCTGTGAATGCTAGAACCAGCTTAGTCCAGTCATGGACGCTGGGCATATCAAGATGATCCCCATCATCCTGCATCGTATGCCACACGCTAGGGAAAGGCGTGGGAATCAAATGAAGGATATCAACGCCTCGTCTCAGAAAGGGAATATGGTCATCTTCGATGCCTCCGTAGCCGAATTCGCTAGACTGCTTGTTTCCGTCTGGTAGAAAGGGATGGGCGGGTTTGGACTCGAGAAGACCCAGATCGCGCATGCGCTTCTCTAGCGATGCCATGTTCTTATACGCCCAGTGGGTGGTTGGGAAGTAGGATGGCACACGGGGATCAGGCGACCCAAGTAGATCCAGAAGAACGAAGAGGCTGATGGAGTGTAGAGGCGTCCTGTAAGTCGACATGGTGGGATGGAACTCGGATTCCCAAGTCTCGGCCAGAGATCTGAAAAAGGAAACAAAAAGTTAGTGATGCCGATGAGGAATAGGAAAATATCAAGAACAGAGTAACGGCAATCCATACCTCGCACCATACAAGGAGTCCGTCTGCGTCCAGCGCACAAAGGCCTCCTCTCCGTCCAGCAAAATAATCTGCACGCCAACATCCGACTCGAAATCGTCGTCCAGCCCGTCATTTGCCCCCGACGCACTCCATTTCGACTTGAGCGCTCCCTCAATGCTCCTCGCAATGTGTAGGAGCATTGCACACGGCGCCGCGCTGTCCGTCGCCCCAATGAAATCCTTGGGTTCCAACTTGCTGTCGTAATGCGCCACCAGCGTCAGTCTCCCGACCTCTCCCTCGCGAGAATCGGGCGGATCGCGGCGGAAGATGAGATTCGAGAATGGTATGTCATTGTTCCCGGTCGCCGGCGTCTTGGAGGTCGAGTTCTGCCATAGCATTTCCCATTCTGGCAGATTGCTCTTGAAGAAGTCAACAAAGTGTCGCTGTGTCTTGACTTGTCCTTCGGTGCCCGGCACTCGCGGTATGAGAATTGGAGCCAGAAGCTTCCCGTTGTGAATGTCGAAATCGCTGCCGGGAGATGGCAGGTTTCGCAAATCGTCGTCGGTCAAAGTCCCGATGCCGAGCGCTGCGCCGAAGAGGCCAACGAGAGGCACCACGAGGGATGCCCGCAAGACGTTGAAAGGCATCTTCGACGCTATGATCTACTGCACTCTCCCCCAATAACAGGAATTGAAAACAAAAAAAGAAAAAGAAAAGGCAATGCCGGACAAAAGATTATGTTTAGGATAAAGTTGTCACTGCGTAGCGCCGCGGCATCGTTATAGTTAATCTGTTATCTACCAAGGTTCTGGCCGTTATCTTAGCATCAGCCAAAGTGGCCACCTGCGGCGCTACGGGAGCCATCCCCGCTAAACCGCATTTTGCGGAGTCCCCCAGGACCCTGTTCCTGTTCCTGGCAGACAATGCATTGGGCGCCGTTAGTCCCCAAGTGGCTTGCAGAGTCTTGAATTCTCTACTGTCCAGGTAGTGATGCTGCAGTTCATATGTTCAAGCTATTCACACACGTTTCATGTTAACCCGGTTCCTCTGGGGAGCCTTCTGTAAATTTCTTAAATATTATTAGACATAATGGTGACTGTTAAGCATGACGTTGAATCTATATAGTCCCGATATTAATAGGAGGAGGAAAAGAAAATGAGGGAAAAAAAAAAAAATCGGTACAAATCATTCATCCTTGTAGCCCAGAGTTCCCAAAGGCTGGACCATGTTCATAATAGAAGCGCAAAAGCACCAATCCAACGCCGGTCTGCCATGCGTGCCATACTATCAGGTCGCTCATATACAAGTTGCTCTCTCCCTTCTTTGTTCTGTCTCTTTATAGTTGCCCCAAACAATATCTTCTAGTTGGTTGAAATCTTGTCCAATCGTCCGTTTTTATTTTGCTTGCTGGGTGTTGAAATCCTATCCCGCATCGACATCTCTAACTTCGTTTCATGAGGGCATTATCTGTGTTTAAGAAAAAAAGAATTGAAAAAAATAGAAACCAGAAAATGATGAAAGAAAAGAAGAAAGAGCCTATAATTTCAAAAGGCAAAAGGAATAATCGTCGTCTTTCAGTGCAGCTTGGTGGCGGCTCTGGCGGCCAGCTTGTTGGCCAGCTGCTTCTCCTTTGGAATGGTAAGAGCATTGATGCCCAAGAAGTTGCAGATACTGGTGATCACCAGATAAGCCCAGCGGAAATAAACCACCACTGCGAAGAAGAAATATCCCCACATGTAAAACAGCTCCAGCTGAGGGCTAATCTGAGGAAAGCCAACTCGAGGAAGGTTACCAAGAACAGCACCTCCAACCAGCGGAGTCAACATGACAGTCCAGTATGGGAATGGTTGACGGGTCAAGTGCGCAAGGATGATTTTGGTAGTGAGACGTCCGAAAACAAGGGACATGGTGCAGCAAAAGAGGACGAGGTGGTTGTCCTTCATGAGCGAGCTGTAAGGAGAAAAGACCCAAGCACCAGTGCAAACGGTGAAGACGGCCATTGGAATCCACTCGAGGAACACGGGAAGAACAGGGAGATTCTTCGCTTGGCGCGCACGGGCGACGTTCAAGACGCAAAAGGGGATATGGGTAGTGACCAACAGGAAGACGATCATGCCAACCCAGATATCCCGGAAAGAGACGTCTCCAATGAGATGGGCCACTCCCTCCAAGTGGTCGCCCCAGATATGTGCGAGAGGCTTCGTGAAAACGTCTGGCCCGTAAATTCCGGAGATGATCATGATGCCGCAGGCAATGAGGAGGCCTTCCGTTGGGCCGTTGATGACGCCGAGGTAGAGCGTATGCGTATGGTAAGTCTCCCACGTTGAGAAGAACATGGGAAGACACGGAATAAGGGCCGTGAAGATACCAGAGGGCGAGGTACCCAGTCCCATGGCAGCCGTCTCAAGTAAACTGGCGAGAGTGCAGTTAAGCGAATCGATGCCATGGTCGAAGAGCTCGCCCAAGCCGCTCGAGGTGCCGGTCCTTCTCGCCTGCTTTCCGTCGACGTTATCCATCGTCTGGTACATGAAAAGGCCAAACGCAAAACTAAAGTACAGCCATGACGGCCCCTGTAACGATTTCTCCTAGTCAGCAAAACCACCCGCAGTTGCGCACAGGCACGGTCGAATGTTGGTGACGTACTGGTCCCACTAGATCAGGCATATAGATGACCACCAAGGCGACGTTGAAAAGAATGAAGAAAAACCCCAGAAGGGTGACCATATTTGGCGCGATCCATAGCGGTAATACTTCGACAAAGGCGTTCCACTGCAAAGCATTGCTTGTTAGCTACCATTTGTATCGGATCCCTAATCTTTTTTTTTTTTTTTTGGCTGGTGTCGATCGTGCGGAGGGGGATGGAGATGAAGGGGGGCGAACCGCAACGTCATGCGGATATGGGGGAATAATCGGTGAGCCGTACCCAAGGACCAAGAATGTATTTCGACACTGGTGATTTATCAACGCTCGAGTATTTGTACGACTTCAAATGGATCAGGGCATCGTCCGAGATGCACTCGGCCACAGCCTGTTCTACTCCGCCAATATGGTTAGCTGCGCGCCTCCACCAAAAAGAACAATTCCTCCCGGCCGTCAATTGTCGATAGCGCCGGAACGGCCAGCCACCAGCGGCAACCCAAGAACAAATCGTTGCTCTCGAGCGTGAGACATATATATCCTTACTTACTTGTGTTAGGGGCCATGCTGCTACCACCTCGTGTTGAGGTAATATCACCCTGATGCAGTGGCAGCGTGTTGACTGTAGACATCGTAGAGGGGGGAGCCGGGGGCTCGGATAGTGGGAGGTAGGAGGTTCTTTTTAAAAAAGGCACGCAGGGGAGCTTTCCGCTGCTCTAGGTTTGTTCTGCGGGAGAACTACTAGTAGGTTACTCCTTGCTCCCGTGCGTCTGGACGCTGCGCAAACTTCAGACAGAGTTTTTGGTCGGCCAAGTGACCAAGAGTGTGGTTTCGTTGGGAGGCGTGCATGAAAACTTGCGATTTGTGGCCCTGACCCCGGTAAAGAGCCTCGGAAAATCTGCCCGTGGGCCTCTAAATCCCCTGAGCTGGAACCGCTATAGCCCCCAAAAAGCTCCCAAAGTGCTTCTAAGGCCAAGCACCCATGGCCTAGTGGAGGATCATTGACGCGGCCCCCGCTCTGGTAATCTAAAATGACCGTCACCAGCACGTGAAAGCCCGAATTCGTTGAGGCGCCAAGCAGCAAACAACCGTTACTGGTCCTATTGGCAAATCTCGTGGCACATCTTAGCTTAGTATAGGTACCTGCTGGGGCACTGAATCTAGCAGAATATTGGCGGTTACTGTACGTATTCCAACAGACGCCACTATGTCATTGATATTAGCGTGACGTTGGCACGCTGGATCGCAGCGCCGGGTATATTAAGTGCTAGGAGAGCCTCTTCCCTGCAGCTGCCATCCGTCACTATATGCACGATCATCCTGCACATGATACGGAGCTGGGGAACTGGGCTTGTGATTGGCCTTGTTGAAAGACACAAAAGTGCACATAAACCAGCTCTGGATCAAAACTTTCGCTGGCGCCGATGGCGGCCACCTGGAAAGGGTCGCGTGAGCTCTGAAGCTTCATGTGTTAAGCGTCGGATATGGAGAGATTTTTTTGCCAGTCAATTTTGATAGGCTAAATGCAACTTCCCAGTCAAAGCTCCGAATTAATATCCTGGCCAGCGCATAAAAAATTGTCTCTTCGCTTTTGCTAAGCAAAGAGGCGCACAGTCTGCCACGAAGAGAATCAAAAGCGGAGGGGGAAAAAAAAAAGGAGAAAAGTAGAGGAAGAGGAAGAATAAGGAGGGAAAAAAAAAAACGCTTCGGCAAGCTGGATAAATAATCTCAAATTTGTCGTATCAAAACATGCATTCCGTAATATTAAGTATTTCCCATGACGAACTTTGCCCAGTACACATAACGCTATTCAAATGTAAGACGCACGCTCCAATAAACAAGCAAACCAATCAAGTATTATGAGCGATCCCAAAAGAGCAATCTATTACTTGCTCGACCGCATTGTTCCCTTCCCATGAATACGCATATTATAGCATAGCAAACCCAACAAACATGCTTCCAAACAGAACCGCCAGTCCGTATGCTTTTGAAACCTCAACAGCAGGAGCTGCCATCGACTTGCCCTTGCCACCACTGCTGCCGGTAGTACCAGGGACATTAGTGAAGATAGTGTCGGAGCCTGTGGTGGAAGGGGTAGCTTCAGGAACGGTGGTAGAGGCGGTTGAAGTAGTATTGTATCGCTTGGGATCAGTGGCACCGCAAGGGTGGTTGACGGCGCAGTTGGTCGCGCATGTGCTGTCCGTTCCACAGGCATTTCTGCACTGGACAACGAACTCCTGGCAGATGAAGTATGGCAGTGTCAATGAGTATTCAGTGATGTTAGGCTGCTGGTTATTTCCACAGAGACAGCCATATTGCAAAGTGTTCTACTTGGCCGTTAGCAATGTTTTACCTTGCCGATGGAAGTGTTTCTGATAGCACATACCGGGTTGCACTCGTTCACCAACGTCGTCTTAGTTGTGATTTGTGAACAAATGAGCGGGCACGATGAGGTTTCGTATTGACACCACGACTCTGCTCCAATATTAGCATCAATTGGTTGTGTATCATCTCCCGGCAATCATCTCACTTCTTGTGGCGAGGGGCACGCTGTCGGGGTCAATTTGTTCTTGAGCCTGACCTACGGCAGCAAAGGCCGTCGTCGCCGCCAGAAAAACTGATTTAAAAGAGACCATGTTGATTCAAGTGACGAAAACGTTCGTGATGAAGAGATGATACTGTAAAATCTAGCACCGAGCCGATATTAGTGATGCGATATAAGACACAATTGCTTTGATGGATGGATGAGGGAGAGAAGAGTGAAGAGGGCAGAATGATAAGAGACAAGGTAGACGAGATGCAAAGGTGACCAGGAGCCACCTGACAAGGGCAGGTTTGCACCACTCACAATTATATGTATAAACAGCAGCTGCACCAGGGATTGCAAATGCAAATGCAAAAGCGAGAGACAGCAAACGAAGGCAAGCAGCGAAAGAGCTCAGCAAACGACGACTCGTTAACGACAGAGATGGCAGCGGCGGCGAGAGAAAGGACAGGATCAAGAAGGAGGCACGTCCGAGGAGGAAAAGCACTTTTATCAGCGGAGGCAACGGAGCCCCGGCACGGAATCTCTCCAGAAAAGCCAAGACTCGGCCATTGACCAGGGCGGGTGGGAAGCGAGACCAGGAGGCGAGCTCGTCCAAGGGCCCCAGCTCGAGCTTTAGCTTTCGCTATCAAGCACACGGACGCACCAACCGCGCAGCAAAACGGGCAGCTTCAGTATCAGGCCTAGCTCCATTTCGTGTTCCCCGCCAAGCAAACACCCAAACGGGGCTGCTGGGTTCTCACATGTTGGTTTCTGGCCAGAGACGACGTAGAAATGGCCAGTTGCGCTGCGGAGGTTTGCGTCGTGGAGTGAGCTACAGCATCCGCAACTGCTACGATACTTCCACGCCAAAGCTACTATCCAGCAACTACTGCACATCCGCACTTAGTTTTGGGGGACCGTCGACCCTTGTCGGCCTAGTGGCCAGGCGATATTGAGGCCCCCACCATCGACAGCGAATGCTCCGTACCTGGCCGCGACGCTGACTACCTGGACCGTTCTTTGCCCGTGCTAGGCGGTGCATGTACACACATACGAGGCACATCTCCCAGGAAGCAGTAATCCGATGCCCGCTAGTGCACGGTAGCACTGCTGGTAGCGCGTCGTCGCCGGCTAGTGGAAAGATCCGAGCTTGCAGTTCCCCCCTTTTATGAGATGTTGGGCGAGCCGGGAAATGAAGAGTCTCTCTCTCCAGAGGCAAAGGGGAGATGAAATCCAGAGCAAAACGCCAGCTCCTCCCTTTGTCAAGCAGTGCAGCGGCTGTCTGCCTGTCATGTCCTGCCATTGGCCTTCAATGCCTGAGCCAATATTCCCCATGTGCGCTGTGTTTGCAGTCTGGTAGGCGGGCCCTTCATCAAGCCGAGCCGCAAGGTCCATGGATCCAAGATTACGAGCCTGCGAAAACGCACTAGGACGTCGAAAGCAGTCGAGCTTCCATCGAGCTAGGATTCTCCGCTTGACGATAATCCCAAGGGCCACCCATCCATACACGTCCATACACATTATCCTTTTTTGTGCCGCATCTGCGCCGTTCGTATTCTGCTATGCATGCAAATGGGGCCGGGAGCTACAATCGCACTTATGCAGACACTTGCGTCCAGTAGACGGCTATTGTTCCTCCATCGACAGGTGAAAATGCTCCGTGCTCTCCGCACGCTGGTATATCAAGATGCAGCAGGAATGCGTGGTTTCTGGCTGGACTGAAAGTCTCATTCGTGGGGAGATCCACTTGAGCAACGGGGCCCCGATTGTCATAACACTACCGCACAAATACAAAATTCTGCTAGCGATGCGAGGGAGGAGAAGCATGCCAAGGGGTGTGAAGAAAAACGGGGAATTTGCAAACGATCGGCACACAATTCTCAACTTCGCGCACCAATTTGACACCAGCATCCACTGTTTAGTTGGTCAAATAGTGCTCATACTTTCAATTTGTGTGTGTATTTTCATTTTGCGGTCCCTGTTTTTCTTCGCACCGCTTGCATGCATACCAGGCTCCCGTATACGATTCATGATATCCTGAAAATTTTCCCTTGGTTCTGGCCCCGTCGAGGCCCGTGTCCTCACATTGAACGGAGTCCCCTTCGGACTCGACGAACGACAAGGGCAAATACATGACCTGTCAGACATGCATCCCAGTACGGCCCCATTCCTTCTCCCTACTTAGGTAGGTTGCTGTACGTTACTCGGCATTAATTCTGGAGACAGGCAACGGATACGTAGCATGAGTCTGACCCTCGGGCCACCGTACGAGTGGCATTATGGAGAATTTGCCCAGCATCCCCAGCATCGCGAGATCAAGGCTGGAGCACAAGTATGCTTAGATGCATCGGATGCGATTCTATCGTGCCGTACTCCGTACAGGAGGAAATAAATAGGAAAGCAGCGATTCCCAGCTTGAGCACTCAAAAAGCTTGGCTCGTAGATCTCAAAATCTGGGGCAGAACGACGTTGGAGTGGAGGAGGAGCAGCGACTCGCGAATGAGAGCCAAGGAGAGAGTTGAGTGCGATATCGCCGAAACGGCCCCCGTTTATAACCGTTTTGGTGTGGGGATGGTACATCTTTACGGACTACGCAGCGTGCAGTAGCATGAGTATCAGGCGGCGATCAGTCCAGAGCAAAAGTACTATTTTGCTAATACGGAGTAGTATTAGGCAAAATGCTCGTAATGCCACCGATGACTCTGCCGTTACGTCCTACGCTCGTTCGTATACTAAAGCGCTGGGCTGGTGCATGAATACGGGTAATGGGGTGATTTATTATCAAAATGCTCACTCCGAGGGTCAATGAAAAGTAAAGCATTTGCCGTATACCGTCGTGTGCGCTCGAGGAAACGGATGCTTTGTACAAATATTTCGTAAAAACGAACTGCTAAAATCGGGATCGCCATCTGCTGTGAGTGCCTCGTAACATAGTGAGACGGTGGCAATAAACGACAGCATGCGAGATAGGCTGATACATCTGCTCTACTTGCAGTAGGCATGCAGCCAGGACATCGAATGTCTCCATATAGAGTCACAAGCTTTTCTAGTGACAGCGTGGCCGACGTGCAAGTAGCACAGCCGTCGTCTTCTCGGGCATGATCAGCACACTCAGGGCGCCAGAACGAGCGGCTTTCCACTCTGTACTACTTGCAGTCCAGTATTTACCCGTTTACAGAATGCCGTGCCTTATCTCTCGTCCCGACTTTGTCAATTTATTGGTGCGAGGGGAGAGCATTGAAGTTATCTTAGCATCACTCCTCCGGTAACCCCGAACTGCGCTGCGCCGCGAGACAAAAGGGGTAGCCATCAACAGTGGTCGCCAGGAATAGCTGCTCCGGTCGAGGAAGACTATCTTTACCTACATGTGTGGTTTGTGTTGATATTGCACGATTGGCGGTGATACAATAGTCATATCGCCCTCTTCTCTGGTTTGGCCGAAGGATATCCATTGTGTATGGAACGGACGCAGCCAAAACGCTATAATGGATGGTGTCGTGCAGATTTTCTTCGATAGCCACATCACAGTCGAGCACCTGAAGCAAGCTGCGAGGGTGAATATTGATTGTTAGATGCTAAATTGCATTGGTCAATCCATCTGGGGGCGAGATCCTGCCAAAGAAGCCACCGAGTGCTGAATGGTGAGAGCTTTGGAGCAATAGTAAGCTCTGTTTTCTTTCTACGGAACCCAAACAATGACCCAAGCTTTCCCAGTGAATGGGATGCTATGCATGCGTGAACTGTAGCTCATATAACAGGGACCAAGCTGCATTTAAGCATAGGTATAAACTTAGCAATTACCAACAGCCATACACCGTATTACCTCGCTTTTCGAGACTTTAAAGTAAAAAGTGAGAAAACAAAGAATCCAGCTAATTAAAGTCTATACTTTGTCGAACTTGCGAGGGAACTGCAATAAATATAAAATTAGAGAGTTTAATTGGTTTATAAAGCTCTATAATGACTTTTAATTGGCTATACATTAATTCATTGTGGTTCCCTCGATTTTTCGGCGATGATTATCTCGCTTTTTCGACAATATTTATTGCAGCTCCCTCGCAAGTTCGGTGATGAGTTATCATATAGAAAATAAAAGATGTAGCCAATTAAACTATCTAGAACCTAGATTTAGAGCCTACTCTAACGGTATGGCCTGCTGGTGAAATACGCTGCTGGGTTTCTTTCTTCCAGCTCTGTACATGATTCCACTGAAGTCCAACACCGCTAAGCATATTCCCATCAACTGCTTGGATTTGGCTATAATAATGCATACGTGCAGTTCTTCAGCATTGACAGAATAATAAGCATAATTCAACACTTGAACAAAAAAATTTCTACTACTATCTGAGAGACGCAGCTTTCCGTGAGAGCTTGTGTGCATTACCTAATCATCATATAAGGCCTAATTTGCTGTGAATGTCAGGCCCATTTCTGAATAGACCCCACGCCGCTTGCAGCTTTTAGCTGCCGGGATAGCTACGCCACTGTCGGACTACTAATGTGATTCGGAGACAGTGGAGGATACTGATAGGCCACAAATTTGAGAGGCGTCCCATTTGGGATCTTATCTCATACATCTACAGCTTTGCTATGCACTCTGGCGCTCAATCAAGACGGCCAGGAACATAGAATTTACCATCACCAGCATCGCTATTCCCTCATCGCAACTCTCGAGCAATCCCGCTCGCAATTGTGTTATCCAGCCAAGAGCTAGAGCGTACAGAGGAATTTAGACCTGGCTGCTGTCGCATTGATTTATAATAAATCACCCCGATCGAATCGATACTTCCGCGAGCATTGCGACCCCTTCACTCCACATGGCTGAATGGCTTCGGCTGTAGACACGGACCAGGACAATGCGCAAGGCGACCTGACGAGCCAGGCAGGGCCATCGCCACTTGCAGAGTCCAACGCAACACCGCCGTCAAGTCGCACCTTGAGCATAAACACCAATCTCTCCCCCAGAGGCGGCCGCTCCCAAGGCGAAAGCCATCATGGCGGCGACAACGACGAAGCGCTGCACAGCGCTCTCTCTGCTACGAGCTCGGTCACATCACCTCCTCCCTACTGGCCTCATGTCAATCTACACCAGCGAAACATCTCCAACATGTCAACCGAGTCTTTCCTACCAGCCGGGGCAATAAGGTTGCGCGACAACGACACGAGCGATGACGATAGGAATAGCGCATGCTGGGCGAAGAGCGTAGAGATTACCGACTACATATTTGTCAATGGCAGCAACACGAACATTGGCGCATTCATCGTCTGGAATATCCGAGTCGAAACGCTGAATGTGAGTTGTTGTTTCCTCTCCCTCTGCAGATGCGGCATTGTGCGTCTGCGCCAGCTTCAACGACGTCATACAATTAAAAATATGGCCATTGACTGACTAATATTTGCTTGTTCTAAACAGGGAAGCTTTATGAATATTCGGAAGCGCTACTCTGAATTTGACGACTTTCGACGAAAACTGACACAATCGTTTCCCAACTTCAGAGCGGCAGTCCCGGAACTCCCGCCCAAGAGCGCGTTATTCAAATTCCGTCCCAAGTTCCTGGAGAAGCGCCGGGCTGGCCTGCAATATTTTCTCAAGTACGGGAAAATCCAACTCCCATTTTATGCGCTTCTTGCTCATACACAAGCTAACGCGATCTTTATAGCTGTATACTACTAAACCCAGAGTTCTCGGGTTCGCCTGTTCTCAAAGACTTCCTATTTGCGTAATCACGCGGCCGCTTTTCTCTTTCTCTTCCATTTTTTCTTCCCCGAAGGAGCGGGCTCTGAAAACTGCGCATCGCTTTTAGCCGAATGGCCCAAAGTAGCACCCACGTGCTGCTGCACGATGAGCTGGATAAATGAGCTTGAGATTTCCTTTTTAGGTAATATTTCTCGCATCTAATTTTGAGCATGTATTTTTGTATTGTATTATAATCCTAGCTTGAGTCTTTATATGCGCCAGAGCGGCTGGGCTTTGTCATGTTATGTACGATAGTCTGCAGTATATGTAATGGTAATGAAGGAATTTGTAATGATATATGGACGAATGTGGATGATGTCTGGCAATGTGGCATTTGCACAGAGATTGAGCATGAGGTTACCTAGTAGGTAAGTGCCTTGGCCTGTCAAATTATTTGCTATCAATGTTCCTGATGGGCACTATGAATGACTAAAACTTTTTCTTGAAACACGGCGTTATACACTTTTGGCACTAAAACACTATTTCAACCACTACCTAATAGCAATAGAAACAGGGCCTGGTAACGTCTGCATTGAACAACTTATCGTACTTCAGAGCGATACGCCCCTGTATCATGTCCATTGATTCCATGCCTATTACACCTATTACAATGCCAGCTCGTTCTATGTACTAAGCGCGGCACGCACCCTGGCTGTTTCAACCTTCTAGAATAAACGCGATGGCTGACACGAGCGTCAGACTCCCATGCGTCGACTCCGTAATACCACTAAACCCGTTCTCCATATACAATGTTATCTACAGCCCTACATAATACCTATATCCCCGTCTCCAGAATTCGCGCCATCTGTGCGACGGTCCGACCTGCACTGCCTCAAACATTGTCGCTCGAGCGGCCGAACCAACGCTGTTCTGGTTGGCCCAGAATGTCCTGCTTCTGAGACAGGAGGTCACATAACAAGACAAAACAAAAAGAAAAGACCCAGAGAGAGAGATAATATCATGTCAAGTCCTCTCTTGGCGGCGTGACACGCGGATTTGGGCGATCTATCGTACTGCTTCGAGTATATTTCGGAGGATTCCAAGATTTACTACCTAGCTAGTACTGCTACTACTATGAATGACAGCTGCACCGCCCCCCCTTGGGACTTGGGCCCTAACAGAGCAACATTACGATCATCATCCCTGCCTTTGGCTTCTCTTTAGGTTGCCAAATTTTTCCGAGCATGAACATCCATAGCATACGAAAACAAAATATTATCGGCGCCTGTATTTGATCAGATACAGGCCATGGAGAACCCGTGGTCGGTCGGGATTCGTTATGCTGCTATTTTGCTCTAAACAAGTCCTATTTTAGTAACAAGATGGCTGGGACCCACGTCACGTCATCTTACTCCATCACTAGATGTAAATGCTAGTGAGACTCGAGCTGGTTTTTTATCTGTAATACCAACTCGTATGTACTACGTACAATGGAATCGCACCAGAGCACCGCATTCAAGGTCATATTCCGCCTTCCATCTAGTGCACCAATACTTGTGGATAAAAGGTACAATGGTACCCGTACTGCTGGGTAACTCAGACCAAGATGGCCGCCCGTCTCAGATGAGAGGCGGTGCTTTTGGGTATATATACCACAGCTGCCTTTCGGGTCCTTGCGTCACTCCGTCATCAACAGCAATATCTGTACCCAGTTCAGGGGCCGGAGACAAGTGGTCAGCTTCTGATCACATTTTCCCTTCTTCAGCAAAGCTACAGCTAGTTATTGGGTCCGTTCAAGGTGGCTACCGTCCCTTTTTTTTTTAGTTCTTATCACTGTCTTAAAGGCCGCCCTCCCGCTTCGTAGTGCGGCCTGTAGAACCAGCACCAACAAATTCCTAAACCCTGCAACCGGATATCGAGCTGGCTATTCTCCTCTTGAACGCCAAGAACCCACCCGAGCATCCCGAATGTCAAAGGCGGCTCCCATTTTCGTATAAAAGCGACTCGCCTCTCACAAACAGCTCCGTCCATGAGATGAGAGAGTGTCGATAATCCTAGAGTTTGCCTTTTTTTTTCCCCGCAGCCCCGCGGAGGTGGTCTCCCACGGGAGGTGCCGGGCATCATGACTACCTCTAGCTTGACCTCTAGTTTCACGACCCTCACCTCATCCTCGACGAAATCACAGCAGTATATGGATTCGCTGGTACCGCCGTCCCAAGATCAGTTTGAGCGCATCGCTCGGGTGCAGGAGGGGAAGGAGGAGGAAATTAGGCAAAGAGTCAAGCATCAGAGGCACAAGTCGCTTCAAGAAAGCAAGCAGAGTTTGCGGTCGAGCAGGAGCGATGAGATGAGCGATGCTGCACGCATTATTCAGAAAACGTTTCGCGGCTACCGAGCAAGGAGGGAGATGAGTGGATTCACCTTGGATCCGAGTACAAGATGGATAACTGCGATTCGGGAGGCACAGTTCCGCGAAACAACGCGACCTCGAGGTCGGTCGTTCACCGGCGCAAGTCAAGATACGTTGTCACTTGGAGACATACCCGATTTCCATGCATCAACCGCGCGATCAAACTGGAAGAAGCTGAGCATGGTTGCGCTGCGCGCCGGTCACGATGATGAGGAGGAAGAATCCGATTCGGATTGCTCATCTGGGTCGGCGAGCCTACCACTGCATGAAAGAGAAGAGTTGCGGCGACTTCGTGAAGAAGCTAATGCCCAACGACGAAAAACCGCTCTCACGTTGGGGCTGCAGTACTGGTTAGAAATCGTAGATCAGAAGCACCGATATGGTACAAACCTGCGCATGTATCACGAAGAATGGAGGAAAGCTGACACCAATGAAAATTTCTTCTATTGGCTCGACTATGGGGAAGGCCGGTATATATCGCTTGACACTTGCCCGCGAGAGCGACTCGAAAGGGATCAAGTGCGATACTTGTCGCGAGAAGAGCGCCAGTACTACTTGGCCACGGTCGACGACCAAGGCCGGCTATGCTGGGCCAAGAACGGAGAGCCCATCGACACGTCACAAAAATATAGAGACAGCATATATGGCATCGTCCCTGTAGACGACCCAGCACCACCGTACCGACCGATGATGGAGCATCCGAATCCCTACGCCGACTCAGCTAGCGGAATGACTTCCAATGCATCTACGTCATATCTTGATTCGAGTCATGAACAGCGTCGCGCAGACCGTCATGTCAATCCAGTGCCCGACCAACGAGATATCAAAAAGATAAAGCAGTTCTCTGCTACGACAACACTAAACAAACTGCTCCGTAAGACGGTCAGAGACGGTACTTGGATCTTCGTCGCCGACACCTCGTTCAGGCTTTACATAGGCATCAAACAGGCGGGTGCTTTTCAGCACTCATCGTTCCTTCAAGGGGCCCGAATATCCGCGGGAGGTCTCATTAGCATCAAGGATGGCAAGCTCAGCTCTCTCTCTCCGCTGAGTGGGCATTACCGCCCACCAACCTCCAATTTCCGTGCCTTTGTTCGGAGCCTCAAGGTTGAAGGTGTCGATGTGGGACATGTGACGATATCAAAGGCTTATGCCGTCCTCCTTGGCCTAGAGACATATACCAAGTCGCGACGTGTGGGCAAGGATCTTATGCACAAGATGATTCACCGGAAGAACAAAGTAATACACCCAAAGGAGATGAAGAAGAAGGAGGAGGAGGAAGTAGATACCAGCAAGAGTGCGCAGAGAGAAAGGGAAATTCTGGAAAAGGAGAAGCAGCAGGCGGTGGTTGATAAACACACACGTGTGGAAGAGACTGCAGTGAAGGCGATGGAGAAGCTGCATCTTGTGCCTTCAGCAGCTGACGAAGAATCTCGGGCGAGGGCTGTCACACATCTTTAGCATTTGGAAGGTATAATTACCTGGTTGGGCGCAGGACAATGGGCTTGCATTTTGGTCCGTACGCATAAATACCCTGGGACTAGCTAGATAGAGCGAATTTATGTTTGACTTTGGCGTTATGATACGGCTGAAATTGAAGTTCAGCTTTCTAGCTGAAGTTGCTTCTCCCGGGTAATAGTCTCTATTTCTGTGAGCCACCCTAGTTGTATAAGCAATGAAGCAACGGATGCTTCTTTGCCAAAGAAAAAAAAGGTTCACCGTAATTAACATCAATCATTGTAGATAACACTATGATTTGCTAAGTTTGACTTCGGGTTGGCTATTGCGTTGTCAAAAATCCAACTGTTCTCAACTGGTGACGACAATTTCTGGGAGTAATACGGAGTATCCGACTAGCATTAGGCATATTATTAGGTGGAGCACTTGGTGCCAAACGTGGTTGATTCTTTTTCCAACAAGCAGCGCAGCTGATTCCAAATGCCCTGAAAAGGGGTTGAGCACTGCTACCACAGTGAGCTTGCGCCCTGTAACGTCGCTGGCTTGTAGGCGGTACGGGGGCAAGAGCTGCTGGGACTGCTCGCTAAAATCCACCAAACTCCATGACGCGCAGGCGCTAGAGCGCCCCCTTCCGCCGCCCAAGAGGAAAAAAAAAAAAAAAGGCGTAGAGGGAAAGCTGCAGTTGAGCGTCAAACGTCACGTCGCACGAAACAATCGGCATCAGTGCATCGAGCAAAGCATCGAGGCAACGCGTGTCCCGACAGCGACAGCGACCTCTCCAGCCGCCCTGAAGAAACATGACAGGCGCGGACCAGCTTGCCAATGGCCTCCATCACCCGCTCCAACCGGCGAGCTGAGGGCCTTCACCTCTATGACCGTAACGTGAACGCCAGCGCCCCCCTCACGCGCTCGGCGCCAGGGCCAAACTCGTCCAGCTTCCACCACGGCGGCGCTGCAGCGGGCGGTCGCACAAAGCGAGCCCTCGACGTGGCCGAGCGCGAGTTCGAGGCCATCCGCCACAAGAAGACGAGGATCGCCGTCGAGATTCTCGCAAAGCCCCAGCTGCCTCTCGAGTCTGTGAATGTACAACCGCCCCCGATACCGCGACGAGCCGCTGTGGCGAGCAGCGCAAGTAGGCCGCCTCCTGCCCCTGTGCAGCCGCCCACCAAGCCCCAAGCGGCGCCCATAGCCGCAGAACCGCAGAGCTCCAGCTCCAGCTCCAACCTGACGAAGCATCAGGCGAAAGTAATAAATGGCATTAAACACGAGCTGGACCGGCTGCAGCCTCGCCAGGACGACACTAAGGAGCAGGGCCGCAAGCTGCGGTCGCAGGAGGCGACCCGGTTCAAGAGCGAGCTCTCAGCTTATTTCCCAGACTACGATGAAGTAATAGGGAACGACCCCAAAGAAGAACGTGAGCAGCCCTGCCTATCCGCCTCCGAAATTGCCGTGCCAATTCCCTTGCCGCCATTTTTTTTATTATTATTATTATTATTATTTTTTTTTATTTTACTGCTGTCCTACGATATGCAACTGTTTTTCTGACGAGCTGATTCAGATTTACTTAACCCTGAAACGCCGATTATTATTATCGATACCAGTCTGTCGCGCGCGATTCCCGATCCTCCTCGCAATGCACCTCGACCCCACCATCGACCCCCAGGTAGCATTGACTTTCCGGTCAGAGGATACGGCGATGCGCTATTCACTGATGTATTCGACTCTCAACGCATCGATTTTGGCTTTCTGGAAGCCCAGCATAAGAACAAAAATATAGAAGATCCCCTACCTGACGGCTTATTCGAGCCCATTCACAAAAAGGCCGAGAGGGTTGAGCGATCGATCCGCAACACAGAGAAAGGTCGAGCACAACATGAGAAAGATCAAATCATCCGACTGCTGGAAGGCCTCCAAGGCCATGACTGGCTAAGAGTCATGGGTGTCAGTGGCGTCACGGAGACGAAGAAGAAGAAGTTTGAACCTGCTAGGATGCATTTCATCAAAGGCTGCCAGGCTATATTGGCCAAATTTCGTAATTGGAACCTAGAAGAGAAACGGCGAAAGCTTGAGAAGGAGAAAGCACTCGCAGAAAAGGCCGAGCAAGAGGATGAAACTGACGAGAGCGACAATGAATCCCAGGAGAACTTGGATGACTATTCCAAACAGAGTGATGACGAGGATGAAGATCAGAATGAAGATGAGGGCGAGGGCGAGGGCGAAGTCGAAGACGAGGACGAAGATGAAGACGATGCTGAAGAAGACGAGCCTTCTCACGACGATACTAGCGAGACGTCATCACCGGCTAAGCAACTTCGACGAGAAGCGAGGGCAAGATCAAAGCTGGCGGCGGCAAATTCCAAAAAGCCGCGACTAACGAACAAATCTACGCCACCGATAAAACCTCAAGAGCCTCCAAAAGAGTTTAAATCTTTTTTCTCTAAGAAGTACGAGCGTGATAGTGCGCTTAACCGACAACGGCGGGCAGGAAGAAAGGTTCTTGCCTGGGGCCATCCGCTTCCCGAAATTGCTGAGGCCGACTTCGTATTGCCAGAAGAATATCGGGATGAAGAGACGCTAAAGGCACGCGCAAGGAAGAAGCGCAGAGACAGGCGAGAGTTGCGGACTTCGAAATAATATCGAAATCATTGTCACGGAGCGTCATCTGGAGGGGAATGGAAGAACAGGGCATAGTGGGCGTCTAAGGGTCTGATTTGTAGGGCGTTTGGTGGTTTCAAGGTCATATATATTGGAGATGATGGCCCAGCAATTTTTTTATCAGCTCTTGTAAGATTATACCAACGCATCAATGCACCACGGACTTGAGAGTGTACCATTCTTGGGGCAACTCTTAAACTGTAATAAAGAAGAAGAGAAAATAAACAGATAACATGAACGCCAGTGGGCGAATCGAGCATATGATTAGGGGTGTTGAAAGTAGATGCTACTTACTATTTTTGCCATTGACGACATCGATGGATAATTAGGACAGTGACAAAATCTATGAACGCGTGAAGCTTAAAAGGCTTGGTTATAATGATGTGCATTCACATGTGAGTCAGGTATAGTGCGCTGCCTGCCGTAATAAACAAGATGTAGAATGATAGATTTGACCCCCTGAGAATTAATATAATCTATGTTTGATACACGAACAAGGTAATATTTGCAGTAATCCATCACGTAGGTAGGTTAGTAGGTAGATTTCCAAGAGTCTGACTTACAGCAGCAATGGTGTAGACTTTTGGCCGCCAGGTGGATGTCAATGTACAGTTGGTGGACAAAAGTCTGCGACCACCTAAAAATCGAAATCCCCGCAAAATTTGTATGGGGGCCATTTCGTTGAACTTCTGCCCCCCTTATCCCTCAAGAGATAATATTTAAACGGCTAAAAATCTCTCTAGAAATAAATTATAACTATTCTTCTAAGTGCATGCAATCTTTCAATTGCTGATTATTTTTGTGGATTTAATTATAATTTTTTTTTGGAATGAATAAGTCTTGGTGGTGGTCGTAGATTTTTGGCTACCTGGTACTTAACTTTAACTTGGCCTAGCAAAGTTTGGGCTGGGTGCGGCAGCAAACAGAGGTGCGTGGTCCGTGCTCCTCAAGCTTCTTTCGTGAGCGACGCGCCGCCACCACTCTGGCAATTTGTTTAGCCAACGTATCCGTCATAGCTTTTTGCGACCCTGCCTTTGCAGCATCTTCCGTATTTCTTTTTCTTTCAGGATTGGAGTTTGGCGATCTAATTACTTGTGGTTTTCATCCTTGCCATCGCTTCCTCACCTGGGACACACCCCTTGCGACTGAATACGACCTTGAGCGACGACCAGCCGAAGTGCGATGAAGCTGATGGTGATCTGGTAGCTCTCATTCTCTTCTCAGATGCGCTCGCGACACATTCATCGAGCTCGATGCAGTGACTTTACAATTTGAAGCTCGCTAGAGCCGCGCCGCTCACAACTCTCCCCGCTCTTCAATCTCTCTTACTCCAGTCGTTACCGCAGCCATGGCTGCGTTTACCAGCGGCACCAACTCAACGCCAGACATGGAAGAGCAGGCGTTATCGCAGCATCCCCTGCTAGACGGGCGAGATGGATTGCCCCCCATCGAAGACCGGTCGGTGCTCGGATATTTCGTTATCAAGCAGGAAGTCAGCCTTGACGTCAACTTTCGAGATCGACGCATCGACGGCACGACCGATATTTTCATAGTCACTTTTACGGACAAGGCTTCCGAAGAAATCCTTCTCGATGCTGCGCAGTGCGAAATCGATACGGACAACATTACGGTTACCGAAATGCGAGAGGTACAAGGAGAGGCTATTGAAGGCCAGAAGCGTAAGGTGGCTGCCGAATACCGCGATCCATATCAGAAGTTAGCGCACCCCAAAGGTTGGAACTGGCGAGCCGACCATCATGATCTTCGCCGTATCCGCGCTCGTTCAGTTTTCCATAGCCGCAGGACCGACGTGCCCGCCGAAAATAGAGAATTCGAGGGTTGTACGCCGGTTTACGGTTCGTTGAAGGTGAACCTTCGCGGCAAAGGCGAGCAAGAACGTCCGAGGTTAATCATAAGAAAATCGACAACAAATCTGGATAGCCTGGAAAGGCCTCATAAGCAATTCAAGATTACCGTGCCGTTTACAAACAAAAACCCGAGGGATGGCCTGCATTTCGTTGGCGTTGATCCGCTAGATAACAGGTTTACACACATGTATACTCGCCATTCGATCCAGCCAGGAACTGCGTGCTGCATTTTCCCTTGTGTCGACGACCATGGCGCTCGGTGTGATTGGAGGATATCCATCAAGTATCCCCGGACTCTTGGCGACGCCCTTCAACAGGCTCTTGCAACACAGAAGGATGGCCCATCCCACAACGGTGTCGAGAAATCTCAAGTTGACGGCCACGATCTTCACTTTAAGCTAGCAGAAGAAGATAAGCTGCGGGAAATGTCCGTGGTCTGCTCTGGTTTCTTAATGGAAGAGTCTATTGACCCCGATGACGACCACAAGAAGATCATGATATTTGAGCCAGAGAAGCAAGTCTCAGTACAAAAGCTTGGGTTTGCCATAGGCCCCTTTGAGCATATCAACCTCTCTTCAGAGTCCCGAACTGAAGAAGACGAAGTGAAGCTCGGGATGAGCGCACTAAAAATCCATGCCTACTGTTTACCCAACCGGGCAGATTGGGTTCGCAACACTGCCGCGGCGTTAACCATGGCTGCTGATTTCTTTACGTACACATTTGCCAAGTACCCCTTTGGCAATTTCAAGCTCTGTTTTCTCGACGACATGGTGGAGGACACAACAGTGTTGCATTCTCTGGCTTTTATAAGCAATCGACTCTTATACCCCGAAGACATCATCGACCCAGAAATTGAAACGACGAGGAAAATTGTTTACACTCTAACATCTCAATGGATAGGAATCAATATGATTCCAAATACGCGAAACGATATGTGGCTTGTGATTGGGCTAGCTCATTATATGACGGACCTTTTCATGAAAAAGCTCTGCGGCAACAATGATTATAGGTTTCGGATGAAGATGTTGGCGGATAAACTTGTCGAGACTGATATTGGCCGACCCTCTCTATCAGATCTTGGTCCTAGCCTCCACCTTGGCGAATTTGAGATGGAATTCATGGCCCTGAAAGCGCCAATCGTGTTCTTTATTCTTGACAAGCGGCTCAGCAAAGCGTCCGGTGGCCACGGATTGACTCGCATTCTTCAGAAACAGCTCACTAGGGCTCAGATTGAAAGCAGTGATAAATTTCTCATTCTTGACTCTGAAAAATTCAGAGCTACATGTGAGAAGGCTGCCAAATACCGCCTCGAAAGCTTTTGGAATCAATGGATTTATGGCTCAGGCTGTCCGAGGTTCGATGTCAAGGCCAAATTCAACAAGAAGCGGCTTTGCGTGGAATTGATGTTGATACAGACCCAGCAGCAAACCATCAAAAAGACCGAGCTCAGTAAAGATGAATTTTTGCGAGCTATCAAAGAGCGAAGGGCAGATCTTAAGACTGGTGAAACGCAGCCATTGTTTACTGGGCCAATGACTGTCCGGATCCATGAAGCTGATGGAACCCCTTACGAGCATATTCTAGAGATTCGAGAGGATGCTGCTCGCTCTACGAAATTCGAAATTCCTTATAATACAAAGTACAAGCGTTTAAAAAGAACGCGCCGCATGAAAGAGAAGCACAACGCAGGCGCAAGTATGGAGATACCTGAAAATACTGATGACGCTCTCCTCTACTGCCTCGGAGACGTCCTGCAAAGCCCAGAGGATCTTCGCGACTGGGAATTGATAGAGTGGGACCCGGAAACCGAACGGAAAATGGACCAAGAGTCTTACGAGTGGATTCGCGTTGACGCCGACTTTGAATGGGCGTGTAGTATGAACAGAACGCTTGAGCCGTATATGTACGTTTCCCAATTGCAGCAAGACCGGGACGTTGTCGCCCAGCAAGATGCGATGTTGTATCTGTCGACCGGTCCGCTTCATCCGATTGCCTCAGGATTCCTTGTACGAACACTTGTCGATCGTCGTTATTTCCACGGCATCCGGACTATGGCAGCGAAAGCGCTGACCAGGCAGGCCAATATCAAGGACATTCCAATGCTGGGACTCCGACAGTTGATGCGGGCTTTTCGCGATATGTTTTGCTATGACCAAACTAATCAGCCCCTTCAAAACGACTTCTCTGATAAGAGACAGTACAATGTCAGATGTTCAATTATTAGAGCCATCTCTGAGGTTAGAGATGGCACAAATTACTGTCCATTCGAGGCCCGGCAGTTCATCTTAGACCAACTGCTCTTTAATAACAACGAGAACAATCCATACTCTGATCACCATTACATAGCTCTGCTTGTTGAAGCGCTGGCTACGTCGCTTATTCCTGCCCAGGCAGACGAATGGTTTAAGCGGCAAGTCAAAATTCCTACCGAAGAGGAACGCCGGTTTCTTGAGGAGGCATTGGAGCAGATTGAACGAGTTCTTAGACGCGATGAATGGACACATTCCTACCAGAATATTTGGACCATCGCAGGTTTAGATGCGAAGCAGCGTCTCATGAAAGCAGAAGTGATACCCATCAATTACGCTGAGTTTGGCCAGTACCTGCTAGACGGAACAAATGATCTTATTCGTATCAAGTGTTTTGAAGCTCTCATCGATCTTGGGGCGCTGATGGACCCGACGGTTTTTACTTTCCTGTTCTACTCTCTGATGACCGATCGATCGCCCTTTGTTCGTGATAAACTTATTCAGGCTGTGGCCCGGGGGCTTGCTGCCATTGCATTCGGTGAATACTCAAAGGCCGTTAAGAATGAGCCTGCTCAGGATGAAGCGGATGCTTTGTTGCTTATCCAAGATAGCGCCGAGGAAGTTGCTGCCAGAAAGGAAAAGTTTGCTCGAAAGGAAAATCTGGACGCTGCGCTCAAAGCTCTGAGAAAAGAGATGGAAGAGACATACAATGGTGATGAGAGGCATTACAGCACCGCCATGCGCAAAGCGCTGGACCATCCCAGCCTTGGACGGACTGAAATTGAATCGCTGCTTGATCTAGCGGCCATGATGTTTGAGGAGGCAAGAAGCTGGGTGCTTACGCTCAACTTGCCCAAGGGCTGGAGGGTGGAGCGTCCTGTGGTTCAGCTTTCGGACAGAGTAAGTTATTATACATTCCCCCTTCTTTACTTTGATATACGGGTAATCTGACTCTTAGTAGCTTATGGTGAACTTTAAGTCTTATTATAAGACCAAGTTGAAGAATTCAGTGCCTGCACCGCGGACTCCTGTGCCTGAGGTCAAGCTACCTCCTCCTTTGCCAAGATCATCATCCATCAAGATTAATACAAAGGTCGCGCAGCCGCCGGCGCCGGCGCCGCAGCCATCTCAGCCGGCACGACCTGTAACTATTTCCAAGCCAACACCTCCTGCAGATACTATAGTTGCGGCTCCAGGTGTCCCTCGGCCTTTGAATGGCACTAGCTCGCTTCTTAAAACTGGCGTTAAGCTAGAGTCTCAATCAGGGTTACTGGCCAAACGGCCTCGGCCAGAAAAGGGTGACCAAGTATCAACACCAAAGAGACCCAAGGTAGAACAACAGTCGTCGTCAAGTTTCGATAAGATCACTGCCCTTCCGAAAAAGCGGCGCATTGTCACTCTCAAAACATCCAATCCAAAGCGACTTGCTGTCATTCTTGGTCATACAAAAACTCTTTCTTCTATTCCTAGCAGGACGGCTTTACCTTCTGCGGCTCCTAAGGAACAGCCAGCCCTCGGATTGGCCAAGGACATCAATGCTCTAAAGCCTGCGCGAAAGCCGCTACCTTCTGGAGAAATAGTAAGGAAGCCTTTGCCAATGGGCGGCTCTTCTTCAAGTCTCTCGAGCCTTCCAGGTTCTCAGACAACTAGCAAGATCTTTGCGAAGCATCGTCCGCCAATGCCTGGGCCTAAGGCGCCTAGCAAGTCGCCTAGCAAATCTCCAAGTAAGTCGGCTACTCCGCCGGTGGCTAGTCAACCGGCGGCAGCAGCGGCAGCGACCTCGGCACCTGTTCCAAGTGCACGCCCCAAGATCAAGATTATCCGAAAGCCCCAGCCGACACAAGCTTCTCCTGCGCCATGAAGCAGTGTTGTTTGTCTGGATGAGCAGCAATGAAAAGCATAATTGAAGAAATTACAAGAAGAGAGAAAAACAACGGGGACGTTGGGAAGCTGGTAGTCTCGGATAAACCTAAATAAAAAAGAATTTAGTTCTACGAGAAGGTTCTGAAATTTTTCTACGCGTGGGAGGTGATGGGAATTTGTACGCTTTGATACCTTTCTTTTTCTCTGCTCTATCCTTTACTCTCTGAGTACCTCGATTTGTATTTACTGGCATTACTATGGCGTTTTAGGGAAGGGGGATGGACCTATGAACGATTTTCACAATGCTCTATGGGAGTTGGGCGGTTATGAAGGCGATAGCAAATTTGCGATGGTGCGAGCCATTCGTTAGGAGGAGGGGTTTAATACGCGTCTGTGATAGAAAAGCAATATGGCCACAAGCCTTATGATATAATTTGAACTGATGTGTACAAACCTTGATTGATATAGTGCTCTTGGTGTGGTAGCTGAGCTGGGTTTACTCATGTCGCTTCTTTTGATGATCGACCAGCCCAATGAATTGATTCAGCACCTAGACATTACGTCTAAAATTTCCGCCCACGGGTGTACTTGTAGCTGGTGGGCGTAGCGTGTATTATCGTTGGAAGCGGCCCATATCTCTGTCTATCTTTATAGGGTATATAATGAACATGGGCTGTAGCTGAAAGCGTTTCCGAGAGATTGGCAAGACATGCTCAATCTTACCTTGTAACCAAAAAAACAAACCTGCCGCCGATCCAGATATCCGGTTGGGTAAATTGGGTTACTGTTAAGCGTTTTATGCTTTCACATCTTCCTCCCTGCCCCATCGCGCAGTCTCGTCGCCATCCTTCCATTCTCGCTCAACATAGCCAATTTGTTGCTTGACTTTTTGAACAGTCTCCTTGTCGCCAGTGTTCTTTCCAGAATTATCGCTGTTATGAATGAATTTTGATAGTCATTAGCCAGTGAACTACATTGAGTATCTTGCGTTGCTGAGGATCATAAAACTAACCTGATTTTGACAGCTGGCCGGCCAGCAGCTGAGCTGAGCTTAATGACAATATTTAGTGGCACCGATTTGGTCCCAGTCGTAAGGTGCGTAAAGTCGTTTGTTAAGAAGGTGCCGACACCAAAGGATGGCTGGAAGTCGTACTTTTGAGAAATTTGGAGATATTCCACACAGCTATCGATGTTCAATGAGTCAGAAAACACAATGACCTTCTTATCCTTGATGCCTTGCGCATCGTAGTAATCGCGCAGCATCTTGACATATTCGGCCGGGTCTCCGGAATCTTGTCGTACTCCCACAAACATCTCAGCGTACGTCTTCATGCTTCCATCAGCCTTCTGGAAGACTTCAGGGCTGAAGCCGCCATCGACCGGACGGATGGGCAGGCTAAAAGCCCTGAGGAACTCTTGTGTGCCAAAGGTATCCGTCAGAGCAATGGTCAAGTTGGGACCGAAAGAGCTGACCCAGTGACGCAGGGCCTCTTCGGTTGCCTTGGTATAGTCATTGGTAATGGCAGCTATTCCCATAAACCACTCATGGGCTACAGTACCGACAGGAGGGATACCGAAGCGCATAGCCAAGTGAACATTACTAGTGCCAGTCAACTTTCCAGGGAAACCCTTTGCAGCCGCCTCCTTTGATGCCTTGACTAGACCGCGAAATACAAGTGCTTGGGTATGGTAGTCACGGCGTCTCCGGGTTCCGAATTCGGAAGTGGTGCATCCGGCTTCGAGAAGGCGCAGACCCTTTTCGAAAGCCCTTTCTTCCTGTCCTTCATAGTTCCAATCTGTGTCGATGAAGCGGAAGTAAGCCTCAGAAGTAAGCGCTAATATAGGAATCTCATAGAGAATCGTGTCGGACCAAGTGCCCTTGATCTCCATGTGGACGTCGCCAACGTCCGAGTCAGAGCCGGTATCTTCTCCGACGGGGGTAAAGGTCGTGAAAACCTGCTCCCGAGGTCGCAGCCGGAAGTCCTTGAGGAATTCGAGATAATCAGCAGTTAGGTACTTGCAGTGCTCCTGCAAGAATCGGTACTCTTCGTCAGATAGGGAGATGTTGCCGAGCTCTGCCAGAATATGTCAGTATACGTGCAACAGTTTCTCAAAAGTAGCATTGGGTAACATCGCTTTAGGAGAACAAAAAAAAGTACACACTGCGAATTTGCTCCTCTAGCCATTTGAAAGCAGCTCTGGAGAGCTTCTTGTCGGGGGTTCTGTTGGTGAAAGCATAGGTCACAGGAACGTCCTTGAAGAACTTGAAGACGGCACATTGCATCGTCAGCTTATACAAGTCTGTGTCTAGAAAGGAGATGACTCCCTCCGGGAAGGGAGAAGAGCTGTTGAAATCCATGGCTGGAGATGAACAGACGACGAGGGGAAATGCTATGGTGCGACGACGATGGTTATTGTTGAGGAATGATTCATCAAGGTCCTTAGTTTCCGGAAAAGTGTTTTGGGTTAAGTTTAGTCTAAGTTCAGCTACACTGGCGGGGGCGCTCAAGAGTTGAGTTGCTGCTGATAAATTTAGGATCTGTCCGCCTTGTTCCGAAATGATAGCGCTTGGCGCCCTGCGGGTTTAGAACGAGTCAATATGCCGTGTTTGTGCACGAGAGATTTTACTTCGAGTTGTTCCAGGGCGCTGCCTAGCTTGCTGCAGCTTTTCTCTCTTCACTTTGATGCATTGACTTACCGAGGTGTACCTTGCAGGTCTAGTAGCTCTAAATAATACGCCTAGAGTACTTCTAACTACTTTGGTGGGCGAGTATTGCGTGGTATCTGAGATACAATGAGGAGAGAGATGGGTTTTTCACGCTGGAGCTTGAGCGAGAGTAAAGCTACATGTGCTGATTTCCTAATCGACTATTTCGATTGATATTAATAATATAGAGCTAGCCATATGCATGAACTAAACACTGTAAACAATCAACTGGCAAGTCTCTCCAGGGTCCTCTAGTGGTCTTGTGGCTTATTTGCACACCCCATGATATCATGGCTAGCGACGGCGCCGAATTCCGCAGTGCCAGAATTGAGATAAGGGAACAACGATGATCCGTGCCTTCAAACAGAGCTAAAAACCTTCCGTGGGCAGTCAATTCCGCTCCAGAGAGCTTATCAACACGTGACGAAGAAGCCTCCACGGCACGCCCAGGCGATGGCTGTCAGATCTCGTCACCCTTTGAATTCGGAGCTACCCAGGTTTGCACCGGTACAAAATTGTGTGCCCCCCAAAGTTTTTTGCTTGTTTGCTATCGCCGTGTCGTTCTCTTGATCAAATCTTGTCTTGGGGCTCGAGCTTCCATGTAGGAGCACATCGGCTCAGCTGTGCCTATAAGCTGTAAGTCGTTTCTCTCTTCTGCTTTCGCGCGACAAAGAGATCTAGCCGGACAATCTCCTGAGCCGGCTGTGAGGTGTGGACGGACAAACATTAACAAAGAGCTGTTGTTTGTCGACGTGGTTCTCCGAGAGAGAGCACGCAGTTTTCTTGCCTTCTTTTGCCATATGTCGCCTTCAGCTCTCTCGTTTAGAATTTGGCTAATTAAAATCCTTATCGGCAGATCAGCATGAATAGCCAGAATCTACACGGCCACGGCGGTGGCGCGCCGTACGACAGAGAGCGCGATATGGATGAACGACATCGCGCCATCCAACAGCACGAAGAAATGGCTCGCCGCGACCAAGAACGAGATAGAGAGCGCGAGCGAGAACGAGATAGCGAACGTTACCCGCCGGCACCGCACCAGAGCAGCGCCGGCTCAATCCCCATCCACCAGCCGGTGGCCTCGCGGATCTCCGGTGCCATACACAGTCCCGGAGGACTGCTCGCAAACCATAATGGCAACGCGCCGCCCATCCCTCTCGGCGCTCCGTCGGGACCGCTGGGTAACTTTGCCGGGCCTTTGCAGGGCGAGCATGGACGGCCGATCCAGCACGGCGGACCGGGTGGTGCCAATGGGCAACACCAAATGTTCGCATCGATGTCTCATACACAACCACCTCCCAACGGCTCCCAGGCGGCGCCGGGCGGTGGTATTTTCGGTGGGCCTTTGCAGCCGCAACACCAACAAGAGGGAGGACGGGGAGGCCAACAGAATGCGTCCATGGTCGGCGTAGCTCCTGGCGGACACCAGATTCCTGGTGGAATCACACAGGGCCAGCAGCCTATTTTGAATGTGAGTGATTGCATTTCACTTTTGCATATGCGTTTGAGTTTCTACTTTTCTTCCTCCCCTGTTTGAGTGCAGTGAATGCAAAGTCCAGTGAATGGCGTTGCATTCAGCGGCGGGTGCCTTTGGAGTGGCAGCCGGCCGCTGGAGAAGTGACAATCAGAGCAAACGGCTGCGAGGTCTGATTCACTCTTGGGTGCTCGCATCTTTCTTCCCCTCTCTTATCAGTACCAAGCTCGTTTACCTCCATCTTTTCTGGATAGAGGAATGCCCATTTTCTTCCCTTTCCTCCTCTGCCTCTGCTGCCTACCCATCCCCACTCGACAAACAGATGTGCATGCGTTGTAACTACTGCATGGATACACCGTTTCCTTTCTTGCGCTGTTGTTACACAAGCCTGAACGCGAGCCCAAATCGAGCGCGGGCATGGATAGGCTACAACAGTATCCCGCAATGGCCATCACACTGCCCTCTGGTCCTCCACTGGCCAGCCTTGTTGACCCTGTGGCACTTCAAACCATGGCGTTTATCGATTTTCCAGCTGGGACACGAGAAGTAGTCACAGCGTTTGTTGCTGGTGGCGAGCGTTTAATCTTAGCCTGTCGCGATGATACTAGGCTCTGGGGCTTCTATCATCACTTTCATGTGCCGTTGAATCTGCTTTATTTGATGCTTCGATTGCTCCAGTCGCTAACATTTCTGACCGTTTAGGATGCTCTTACCTATCTCGACCAAGTCAAGGTGCAGTTTCACGACCAACCTGACGTTTACAACAGATTTCTCGACATTATGAAAGATTTCAAAAGCCAGGCGTATGCAACTCATGTGCATTTTTCTAACTTTCAGACGCTGACATATGCCTAGGATTGATACCCCCGGCGTCATTAACCGTGTTTCTGAGCTGTTCGCTGGGCATCCAAATCTGATACAGGGTTTCAATACCTTCTTGCCCCCTGGGTATAGGATTGAATGCGGAGCCGGTAATGACCCGAATACTATCCGAGTCACCACCCCCATGGGAACCACAGTCCAGTCCATCGCTGGACGTGGACCACAACCTGAAGGACATGGACTTGCTGTTGGCGGTCAGCCTTTATTCCCTGAACGTGGAAACCAATGGCAACAAAGACCTCAGCACAGTATTGAGAGCCCAGAAGCTGCCTTCAGTACTCCAGTTCAGAATGGCGCAAATTTGTTCGTTCAAGCAGCCACCCAGGGTGGCGCCTTCGATGGTCCAGGAAGTCATCAGCAACGCAATCCCTCTCAAATGCAGGGAAATGCTGGCCCGTCCGGTGGACCGAATGCAAGGAATGCCCACACTCCAATGCCTACTTCCGGCCCAGGTGCAGCTAATGGCGGTGCGGCCAATCCAGCTAATATGGAACGTCGTGGCCCTGTTGAGTTTAACCACGCAATTAGTTATGTGAATAAGATCAAGGTAAGCATATATCTCCGAGGGGTCTACATAAACGTCTATATAAACCGTCGACTAATATACCACCTGTATAGAATCGTTTCCAGGATAAGCCTGAGATCTATAAACAGTTCCTCGAAATCCTACAGACTTATCAAAGAGAACAAAAACCGATACAGGACGTCTATGCTCAAGTGACTACCCTCTTCAATTCTGCACCTGATCTCTTAGAGGACTTTAAGCAGTTCTTGCCAGAGTCTGCGGGCCAAGCCAGAGCACCGCCAGGCCGCCCAGAAGATGGCGCCGCCGCCGGATCTGCACATACCCCTCAGCCTGGAATGAGAGATGGACAGAAGATGCCTCCTCTGGGGAGTTTTGCGCCACCAGTCAGCGCAGGCAAAGATACCAAGAAAAGGCCACGCACTGACAAGCAGACCCCTACTCCTGGTGCCCTTCTTCCGGAACCTCCCGTTGCGACCCGAATTCCTCCCCAGAATCTGAACGGTAGCAAGCGACCGAAGCTCAGCCATGCAAGAGGTAGCGGAGACGCTGGTTCTATCGAACCCACCCTTACGCCTGTCATGCCCGAGCCCTACCCTCCTCGCTCTCCCGCTACATCAAATCAGGAGGAAATTGCCTTCTTTGAGAGGGTCAAGAAGTTCCTCAGCAATCGGTCTGCGATGAACGAATTTCTCAAACTCTGCAATCTTTTTAGCCAGAACATCATTGACAAGAATACTTTATTTCACAAAGGTGCTCTTTTCATAGGCGCAAGCCCCGAGCTGATGACTTTTTGGAAAGCCTTTGTTGGCGTCGACTCCCAAGATGTGGTCATCGACAATAGGCCAGCACCGCCACTTGAGAAGGTCTCGTTGAGCAACTGCCGCGGCTACGGCCCAAGCTACAGGCTCCTACCAAAGAGGGTAAGTAACAAGAATAAATGCTACGTCTTTACTCGTTTCATCGCCGGCTAACAGATGCTTCGCTACAGGAACGACTCAAGCCTTGCAGTGGCCGTGATGAGCTCTGCAACTCAGTTCTAAACGACGAGTGGGCTTCGCACCCAACTTGGGCCAGTGAGGATTCCGGATTTGTCGCTCATCGTAAAAATCAGTTTGAAGAGGGCCTTCACCGTATCGAAGAGGAGCGCCATGATTACGATTTTAACATTGAAGCTAATCTGAAGTGCATTCAACTCCTTGAGCCTATTGCTCAGCAGATGCTTGCAATGTCGCCGTCCGAAAGAGAGGCATTCCACATGCCATCTGCTCTCGCCGGTCAAAGCACTTCCATATTCAAGCGCATATGCAAGAAGATCTATGGCGAACGCGGCATTGACGTTGTCAATGACATGTACACGCATCCTTTTGATGTGATCCCCGTACTTCTGGCTCGCATGAAACAAAAGGATGAAGAGTGGCGGTTCTCTCAGCGAGAATGGGAAAAAGTGTGGCACGCTCAAACGCATAACATGCACCTCAAGAGCTTGGATCACATGGGCATTCTCGTCAAGTCAACGGACAAGAGAAATCTGACGGCCAAGCATCTGGTGGATGTCATCAAGACTAAGCACGAGGAGCAACGTCGCGAACGCATCCTCAAGGGGAAGGCGCCTCGCCACCAATTTGTTTGGGATTTCAAGGATAAGGACGTTGTTCTCGACCTTTTGCGTCTGATGATGCTCTACAGCATGCATAATGGTCAACACAGCGGCCAAGAGAAAGAGCGTATCTTGGACTTTTTCGAGACGTTCATCCCGGCCTTTTTCGATCTCTCGGAGGATATCGTCCAGGAGAGAGTCCCAAAGATGCAACCTGAATCTGGTGAAGAGGAGATTGAAGACCAGACGCCGGCTGAGTTGACCAACGGCCGTAGTCGCCGCAATGGAAAGAAGGGCGATCTCCTTAGAGGGGTCCTCGACCCTGGTCGAAACGGCAGCAAACCACGAAATCAGAAAGAGGACAGCGCAGCCTCTGGCAGCAAAGAGACCACTCCTGAAGTTGGATCTGCCAATGAAGAAGAGATGGCTGATGCTAATGACGATGCCGCTGTCCCTGAGGTGTCGAATGAGCGATGGATGCCTACCATTCCTAAGCCAGTGGTCGTTGGTGATAGCGATAATGCTCTCCTTGATGCTGATGGAGAGCTCAAAGCGGACGGCTTCTTCACTCGCCCGTGGTACAACTTTTTCTGCAACCAGACCATGTTTGTTTTCTTTAGCATTTTCCAAACGGTATATTCTCGACTCCTGGATATCAAAGACAGCAAAGATGCCGTTGCTGTTGAGATTCAGCGACTCAACAAGCCTAAGCCTGCTAGAGATCTTGGCTTTACAGAGAACCACATGACATTCTTTGACCCCAACGACGAGCCCTCAAAATTTTGGCCCAAGACTCTGGAGCTTATCGAGGATTATATTACTGGAGAAATTGATGAAAATCGATACCAGGATGTCATGCGACACTATTATCTAAAAAACGGCTGGAAGCTGTACACTATTCAAGACCTGCTCAAGACTCTTTGCCGCCTGGCTCTGACCTGCAAGAGCCTGGATGCTAAAGAGAAGACGCCAGATCTTATTCAGCAGTATCTGCTTAGCCGAGAAAAAGAAGAGACGAGCTATCAGACTGAAATCAGCGCCAGAAAATTTGCAGAGAAGTGTGTTAAGGATGGTGATCTGTTTGTCGTCTGCTGGGTAAGTTGACGGATTTTTTTTACCCCCCTGTTTACCTAGCCCCCCTACAGCGGTTAATTCTTGAATCTAGTTCCCTCAGAAATCCGAAGCTACTGTCCGATGGCTCCAGCGAGATGAGACTACTTTCTACATGGATGAAATGCAACTCCGTGAGAGGTGGCAGTATTATATCTCCTCCTTCATTCGTGTAGAACCTACCGAGGGTGTTGCTCGATCGAAAATGAAGAAGGTGGTTCTCACTCGCAACCTGCCATCTGGGGAGTCTGAAAACGACGAGGATGCCATTCCTAAGCCGGTATCATACAAAGAGAGCCTTACAGTCAGTATCTGTCTTAAGAGCTCCAAAATGATTTGGGCTCCCGGCACTTCTGAGTACTTCGTTTACGACCAGGCTCCAAAGTCCAAAGAGCAACGCGAGCATCGCGAAAAGCTCACCAAGGCGATGAGCAACTTCCGTGAACTGAAGCTCCTCGAGAAGATGGTGCACAATCCAGTCTGGGCCAAAGATATGAGCCCTGAGGAAGTTCAAGAGCTCAATGGAAATTTCCGCAGGTGGATGGATGAGGGAATTGCTCCAGCTGGTTCTAATGAGGACGTGGAGATGGATTAGGAAATCTTTCTGGCCAGTTCTAATGAGGAAGTGGACATGGATTAGGAAAACCAAGAATGATATCCACTCGTCTGATTTTGACGTTTTTTTTTCTTCTCCCATTCTCTTTTCAAACAGAGAGGAGAATCATATTGGCATGCTTCGAGCGGAATTGGGCTACGCTTTGATTTATACATATTTCCCCCCAAGTTGGTTGCAGCTTCTATAAACGAAACCAAAAAAAAAAGGACACTTCTCAACTTTGGGGACAAAAAGTACAGCATACGATGCGGGCAAAAAAAACATTATTCGAACAAAAAAATTAACTGGCACGAAGTCTAATGGAATTGATATCGATGCGGAGTAGGTGGCAAAGGGAGGGTAGGCAGCGTGCTGGCAGTATATCTTGCAGCGTGCTTTATTTATGTTTTCCTCTCTCTCTCTTCTATATTGGAGTGCTAGTTCTGTACTTTACGTTGCGTTTTTGATTTGTTCTTCAAGTACGGATATTGGGGATTTCTTTTTACCCTTTTGGTAGCTCTATGCAGTACTATAGCTTGAATTGACGAAGATTAAGACCAAGATGAAGACGGTTTTATTACCTCTAGTGATGATGCGGGACCAGTCTTCTTAGGTTCGTAAAGCTTCAATAGATTAAAGCCAGTGCATCTGAGAAATGGAGGTACTTTGGTATTCAAGAGGGGGCTGCTTATGTGAATACTTCAAGAACTGCTCATGTTTAAAATTGAAAGAAGATTTATTATATTTTAATATCCCTTGCCCATTATCCAACTATGGCTCAGCCTGCTTTTATGTATGGCGGTATATGTTGCTGGTCCCTAAATGTATATGCTTCATCCAAGCTTTACTCTACCTCGCTTTAATTATTCAGCTCATATATTCATAATGCTTATTTTTTTTTCTCTTATAATTTTGATGCCTCCAGATGAGAGGCTGGTTCAGCCGTGGGTAGTCACTGCAAGTTCTCGATAACCAGGGCAGAGGCACCACCACCACCGTTGCAGATACCGGCAACACCAATCTTGCCCTTCTTCTCCGCAAGAACTGAGGTCAAGGTGGAGAGGATACGGGCACCAGAGGCACCCAGAGGGTGACCAATGGCAACTGAACCGCCAAAGACGTTAACCTTCTCAGGGTTGAGGTTGAGGAGCTGAATGTTGGCGAGGGCAACGACGGAGAAAGCCTCGTTGATCTCGTAGTAGTCAACATCATCGGCGGTCAGACCAGCGTGCTTGATGGCCTTGGGGATGGCAGCAGCGGGAGCAATGGTGAATCGCTCAGACTCGCGTTCGGCATCACCCCAGCCGAGAATCTTGGCAATGGGCTTGAGGCCGAGCTCCTTGAGCTTACGCTCGGAGACCAAAACGACGGCGGCAGCACCATCGTTCAAGGGGGCGGCGTTGGGGGCAGTGACAGTGCCGTCAGTCTTGAAAGCTGGGCGCATAGCCTTGAGCTTGGCCTCGTTGAGGTTCTTGACCTCATCGTCTCGGTCAATGGTGACATTGGGCTTGCCACGGCCGCCAGGAACCTCGACAGGAACAATCTCCTTGAAGAGGCCGGCCTCGGTGGCAGCCTGGGCCTTCTTGTAGGTGTTGATGGCATATTCGTCCTGGGCCTCGCGGGTGAGCTTGTGCTCGTCGGCGCAGAGCTCGGCCTGAAGACCCATGTGCTCCTTCTTGAAAGAGTCAATCAGACCGTCCCTCAGGACACCCTCGACGAGAGTCTGGTCACCGTACTTGGCGCCAGTGCGCATGTTGGGCAGATAGTGGGGAGTGTTGGACATGGACTCAGAGCCGGCAGCAACCACAATGTCGTTGATGCCAAGCATGATGTTTTGGGCACCGAGAATGACAGCCTTCAGGGATGAAGCGCAGACTTTGTTGACGGTGGTGGTAATGACGCTGTTGGAGAGGCCAGCGCCGATGGCGGCCTGACGAGCGGGAGCCTGACCCAAGCTAGAAGAAGAATATGTATAAGCATTCATGTTTGATCGAAAGTCGCGGTTCGTGAAGGATTGGGGTTCGGCTTACTTGGCGGAGAGGACATTGCCAAAGAAGACCTCTTCGACATCTTCGGGCTTGACGCCAGAGCGCTCAACGGCTCCTACGAGGCTGTTAGATCTAGACACAAGCAGAAGCCAGGGTGAGAGTAGACAAACCCTTGATAGCAGCAGAACCAAGCTGGGTGGCAGTCAGGCCGGACAGAGAGCTGGATTGGGATTTTAGCATGAGGTCGTACGCGGCCAGAGAGCTGCAGCAGTTTCTTACCCCAAGAAAGAACCAACGGGGGTTCTGGCGGCAGAGACGATGTAAACGGGAGGAAGACCAGACATCTTGACGGTGTTGTTTGCAAGATTGGGAGGATGGAGAGAAGAGAATCAAGAAAAGGGGTGGGTTAAGTATGGAGAGGTAAGAGCGTAAGAAAGATGGAGAGGTCCAAGGGGTATATATACTAGTGCTGCCCAACAGATTAGTCGCAGGGCAGGTGGCGCAATTTGGGGTTTTGGACGAGATGCAGGCTGCAATTGATTGAATCTGACCAGGAAACGGGTGTGGACGAGGGTATGGAAATGTCGCAGGGTTGAAGCCGGGACGCTTGATTGCGAATGCGGCCTGGGGCTGGATCTTGCACACCCAAGAGCCGTGAGCCAGGTACCAATGGATGCCATCAGGGCCCTGATTCTGGGTTCCTGATGCCGAGTGACGGCGGAGAGGGGCACATTTTTTGGGTGGCCCATCGGCTCTTGGACCCCGCCATGGTACCGGGTACTTTGATGGCTGGCCACTGACCGAGCGCTGGAATCAAGAGCTCAGCACTGCTTGTAGGAGGACCCTGCCTGTATTTCGTAGCCCGCCGCTCCACACCGCAATTGCCGCGTTGGGCAGTAAGTCAGTATGCCATATTGGACAGCTTCTATGGAGTGTTTGGCTGTGGGCAAAGCTGGAACACACACATTAGAGCACACAAGTAAGTATAGAGTACTCTGTACCAAGTGGCATACCCCAGCTCGTCTGGCTGCGGGATAAGGGAAGATGCTGATAAACCCTGCCTCCTGTATCAAGTTGGCATTATCAGACTGTAAAGGTGCCAGGAATTAGCATCCATCTCATCGATGTGCACATATGAGATTGGCGTATTGCGCATCGCGCTAAATACGAACCAGGGCCTCCCGTATCCGTATCCGTAAAGCCGCACGCATGTATGTGCATACACAAGTGTCAGCTTCCCAGATCCTTCCGATATCACAACGTCGTTTATCACAGGGACAATGCTGAGATTGTAACCATAAAATGCCATTAGTAAATGCGTAGATGTAAGATTACCCTCATTGAATGATTCAGACAAGCCAACTGGAGGCACATCAAGCACCCAATGCGAGGTTCCTACTGCTAGTACCCAGTACAAGTTGCCTGCGAAAAGCAAGACCCCACAGTGGTTAGCCTTAGTCCCGTCCAGGAACCAAGATGCTCACGATATCGGACAAAGGTCTTGGTGGCTCTGGAAGTGGGAGTATTTTAACCCGAGACATGCTTAAGCGGCTCCGCCCACGATCGCGATAAGATAAGATTCCCTCAGCCTTGCATATCACCACGTGATAAGCTCTTCTAGCTCTGACTGCAAAAAAGTTGCTGGGGACCCGTTTTAGTGCAAGGCAGGCGGTCGGTATCGCAAGTACACGCGACTTGCGACGATACCCGTGTCTTCAGCATTTCGAGTTTGTCGTCCGCCATTGACCTTGTATTTTGGACTATATCGGTGACAAAATGGATGACCTCTATGATGAGTGAGCTTCGATCCCCGTCAAAGATGCGCTTTAACATGAATTCGCTCCTAACAAGCTCATCCTAGGTTCGGAAACTTCATCGGCGAAGAGGTTGAATCCGAAGAAGTGTCCGAGGCTGGAGATGAGGCGGCTGATTATGCATATGATGATGAGCAAGAGGAGGCACCTAGTGTGACTGGGCAAGAGCTTATGGAGCTTGATGGTAAGCTTGGCTTTATATTCAAAAGACAGCGACAGAAGAGAGCAGAACATTGACTGAAACTCGGGCAGATGGACCTTCGAATGCCGTCATCCTTCATGAAGACAAGCAATACTACCCCACTGCCGAGCAGGTGTATGGTGCGGAAGTCGAGACGCGCGTGGAAGAGGTGGATGCACAGCCTTTAACACAGCCTATCATTGCGCCGGTCGAGCAGAAGAAGTTCAACATCGAAGAGGTCGACTTACCGCCCGTGTTTTTCGACCGCGAGTTCATGGCCGATCTGATGAACTTTCCCGAGCAAACAAGGAACATTGCGCTTGCTGGCCACCTACATCACGGAAAAACGGCCTTCATGGACATGCTTGTCCTAGAGACGCATGACATTACCGACAGGCTTGATCGGAGAGTCGGCAAGAAGCGTGACGAGGCGCTGCGATACACCGATGTACACATGTTGGAGAGGGAGCGAGGAATCTCTATCAAGGCTGCGCCAATGAGCCTTGTTCTGCAGAGCACCAAGGGAAAATCACATCTTTTTCACATCGTTGATACCCCTGGCCATGTCAACTTCGTAGATGAAGTGGCAGCAGCATTTAGGCTGGTGGATGGTGTGTGTCTGGTTGTCGATGTGGTTGAGGGTGTCCAAATAAATACAGAGCAAATCATCAAGCATGCTGTGCTAGAGGATATTCCCTTGACACTCATCATCAACAAGATGGATCGTCTGATCTTGGAGTTGAAGCTCCCACCTAAGGATGCCTACTTCAAGCTTAAGCATGTTGTTGAGGAGGTCAACACAGTCATTGCCAACACCGTCCCGACCAAGGCGGCTTCAAAGCGACTAAGCCCCGAGAAAGGCAACGTTCTATTCGCCTGCACGGATATGGGATGGTGTTTCACGCTGCCTTCTTTTGCCAAGATGTACACGGACACCTTTGGTGACATCAACACGGACGAGTTTGCCAGGCGATTGTGGGGAGACGCCTATTATAACCCGAAGAAGCGGAATTTTACTCGCAAGCCGGCGGAAGACAGATCAGCAAGATCATTTGTTCATTTCATTCTCGAACCTATCTACAAAATCTTTACACATGCTATTAGTGATAGCCCGGAACAGTTGAAATTGGTCCTATCTTCGCTTGGCATTGAACTGAAGCCGTCACAGTACAAAGCTGATGCGAATGTCATCTTGAAGTTGGTATGCGAGCAATTCTTTGGTCCCTCAACGGGCTTTGTCGATATGGTTGTGAAGCACATTCCTTCTCCAGCTGAAGGAGCACAGCGGCTACTGGAGCGCTACTACACTGGACCTTTGGATACAAAGGTAGCGACTTCGATGCAGGCATGCAACCAGGATGGGCCCCTGGTGATTCATGTCTCAAAGCTCTTCAATACCTCTGATGCAAAGAGCTTCTACTCTTTCGGTCGTGTTCTCAGCGGTACTGCCCGGCCAGGCGCCACTGTGAGAGTCCTTGGTGAAGGCTATTCCCTTGATGACGAGGAAGACATGACGACAGCCTCCATCGGCGAAGTATTCATCGCAGAGACAAGATACAACATCCCTACGGACGGTGTCCCGGCGGGTAACTTGGTGCTGTTAGGAGGCATCGACAACTCCATCGTTAAAACTGCGACAGTCGTACCCCCCAAGCTGGAAGATGACGAGGATGCCTTCATCTTCAAGCCCATCGCCCATTTTACGGAATCCGTGCTGAAAGTGGCTGTCGAGCCTATTAACCCCTCCGAGCTTCCGAAGATGCTTGACGGACTACGCAAAATCCAAAAGTCATATCCCCTAATCAACACTAAAGTTGAAGAATCTGGTGAACACGTCGTCTTGGGAACCGGAGAGCTCTATATGGACTGCGTACTGCACGATTTGCGGAAGCTGTATGCCGATATGGATATCAAGGTATCAGATCCGGTAACAAGATTCTGTGAAACGGTGGTAGAAACTTCAGCGACGAAGTGTTACGCCATCACTCCGAACAAGAAGAACAAAATTACCATGGTAGCAGAGCAGCTGGAGAAGGGTATCTCTACTGATATCGAGACCGGTGCAGTGAGAATACGTGATCCGATACGGAAGACGGCCAAATTTTTCGAAGAAAACCACGGCTGGGATAAGTTGGCGGCAAGAAGTATCTGGGCTTTTGGCCCTGATGAGATGGGGCCAAACATTCTTCAGGACGATACTTTGCCTACCGAAGTAAGTCGATATGGCGATGCCCACGACGCATAAACGCCTCTTTGCGAACATTTTGCTAATAATTGTTTTCCTCACTCCAGGTCGACAAGAAACTTTTGTCTACAGTCAAAGAATCCATAAGGCAAGGCTTCAGCTGGGCTACTCGTGAAGGTCCCCTCTGTGAAGAACGTATGTTTAACTCTCCTTTTTCAGCATCAGCTCCAAGTTGAGAAATCGGTCAACATTTGCTGACACCCTTTCTATAGCCATCCGCAATACCAAGTTCAAAGTTACGGATGTGGTATTAGCCAACGAGGCCATCTTCCGCGGTGGTGGTCAGATCATCCCCACTTCCCGAAGAGCGTGCTACTCATCCTTCCTGATGGCCTCTCCGCGCCTCATGGAGCCTGTTTACACCGTCTCTGTTACTGGCCCAGAAGACTCTTACATGGAAGTTTATAACGTGCTTGCACGGCGCCGAGGCCACGTCCTATCTGATGGCCCCGTTGCTGGCACACCTCTCTATCGTGTAAATGGCCTCATTCCTGTCATTGACAGTTTTGGCTTCGAAACAGATTTGCGAATCAAAACACAGGGTGGTTCTATGGTCAGCTTGGTGTTCGATAGCTGGAGCATCATACCCGGTGATCCGCTTGATAGGGACCAGGTTACGAGGCCGCTCCAACCCGCCGCCGCGCAGGCTACAGCCAGAGACTTTGTGCTGAAGACCAGACGGCGAAAAGGTCTAAGCGAAGATGTCAGTGTCAAGACATTCTTGGAACCGGAATTCTACCAGAGCCTGATGGAGAGTGGAATGCTCGGCGACGTATAAGTTTTGAGAATAGACCTCTACGTCAGCCTTACTTGACCACCTCTCGGATGCTGCATACTAATACTGTCACACATGTGTTTTGATATATGTACGCTGTTTATGCTACTATGTCGTTGTATATTTTGAGGACGGAGATCAGAGCTGAGCTAGGGGCCGTCAAAGCGGCTGAGACACAATAAAAGGAAGAAACAAGAGAACAGGAATCGAGCGGTAATCGCTTCTGAAGTAGTATATATGTCGGCAAAGCGCAAAATCTAGATATCAATTTATTAATGAAGAAATCAAAGGAGAAAAAAATAGAGACGTCAACAACAATGCCCCGTCTGTTAGGCTGTGAATTTGACCCGCTCATTGATTGGTGGAAGAATGGCCATGCTAGCCTTTGCGTCGATACACGCCGTAGACTAGCAAGACTCCCCATGTTGAATTCGGCTAAAAGAAGACTGAAAATTACGGAGCATATAGGAGAAGTGCCGACGATCAGCTCTTGATAAGCTGAGAGAAGAGAGCAGTCATCTGTCACAGAAGAAAGCTTGTATGCAAGCTACAACCTGGTATGCAGGAGTGCTTCGTACCTGTACGCAACTGCTTTCCAGCTTTGATTCCTCTACAAGTACTACTACTCCACATGTACAGTAGTATTCCTTCTTCCCCCTCCACATCCCTTGACAGATGACGAAAAATAATGGACAACCCGAAAAATGGGCATCTACTACTTGTACTGTAGCAGCACTTAATACTTGGTACTGTACGTATGTGCAGAAGCGCAACCCACGCATGAAAGAGAAGAAAGGGAGAAAAAAATAAAAATAAAAATAAAAAAGATCGGCTGATTAATCTACGAGTCAGCAGTCTACGACGTAATAAACTTGCATGCCTTGACGCAAGGAAAAGAAAAAGCCAAACGCAACTACCCCAAAAGAAGGAACAGGGAACGCAAAATAGGGAATAGACTGCAGCAGCGCTAAAATCCTTACCAAGGGGGGCGTGGTGGTTGGTGGTGGGAGGGAAGCAAATCCCGGCAGCATGATTTGAGAGAGGAAAAACGCTGCAACAAGAATAGGAATATGTGGCAGGGTTAGGCTTAGGACAAAAGCCAACAACCACCAGTTACACTTCCAGCACTGCCTACATACATTAGGCCCCTCTTGTGTAGGATTTTCATGAGGCCAAAAGTGGCTCTTACGTATTAACATGTTGGCGCCATCAAAAGGAACAAGCGGTTTCTCTTGTCTGGCTGGAGACATGGCATGAATTGACTCGAAATGACGAGTCAACCTGAACTTCCCGTCGGGTTTAAGCCTGAGCTCTGGGTCGCCTAGGAGGCAGCATACTTGGCTGGTTTAGTTTACGACGACGTCTCACTGTTGCGTAGATGTAAGAGAGATCAACTGTGAGACAATACAGTATACTTGTGTATTCATATAGGTAGGTACCTAACCCCAAGCACGCGCGTTGTCGGCTTGATTGGCTGCTCAGTCGGCGATTGTTGCGGTAAATATCCCACGATCCTGGTTCTCAGGGAAGCGCTCGTTTGCGCATGCCCAGCAGCTGCATTTCTCCGGAAGTACCGTCATAAGCAGCTGCAAGCCAATGGAAGCCCCAGGTTCTAGATGACCAGGCTAATCCGATGCTTTCGGCGACTTCCTCCTCAGATCTTAGCCAGATCCTTGCGCGCCTTCGCCATCGCTCATTGTCATTTCCAAGGTTACAATGGGCTATCGTTTGGGCTGCTTGAACTGCCGTCCATGGGATATACAAAACTTGCTCGTCTGTGCCGCTGGCGGAGAATTCTTCGGCTCCGAATTTGTGCGGAGGATGTCCAAGCACTGCCTATTCCATAGACAGAAACGAGGGAACTAATATCCACATTTACTAAAAGAGGCCAAGTTGCGCTAGGCCCCAATATTACCATCCCACGTACTACTCATACATGGTAAGAGAAGAATTGATATTCTGGATATTTCCAACACAACAGCTGATGTGGTATTAGTACTGCCTAAAAAGTCAATAACAAGGAAGCGTAATTTGTGAACCATGACTAGGGGACGTAACGTTCGAAAAGTTGGCCAGCCTACATCAGCCCTCGCTAATAACGAAGAAGAAGCCGATCATGATTCATTGTATGGAGTCATTGAGAATCGCATCTCCAAGTGGAAAGGCTTTTTTTTTTTTTTTTTTTGGTTTGGGGGGGGGTGGGCTTTTTCACTCCCATTTATGTTTATTCGCATCAAGTTTATTCGTCAACCTCCCATCCTGGCAACGGCTAATGTTGGCGAGCGTGATGTCTTACTACATCGGGCGCCATAGAGTAGCAGTAGCTGTAACGGTATCGAGTTGCTACTTCTAGGCAGCGATTTTCAACCACACCTCGCAGCCGCGCTGCATGGAGGGTCTCTCATCGTGGTCAAAGCTTCCCGCTTGCCCTCTTGGATGATGCTGACGTTTTGGCTCCGTGAAGATTTAGCTCCTATACCCTGGTAATACCATCTAGAAGCCATGTGTTGGCTGTTGACGTAGTGTCACGAGCCAAGAGCGCAGGGGATAAGCTGAGGTGCAGAGAACGAGCACGAACATCCACGCTTTCAGCCAATGCGCAGCGTAAAGGAATCTCGGCTTGTGGGGTTTTCGAAATTGGGCGAGTTTAATTATCTATGCAAGACTCCAGCATCTTGTCCAAGACACTCTTTAGCGAGTCATTCTCCAGAGCCGCCGCAACACGCTCTTTGTCGCTAAGCTGCTTGTTCACCTGGTCATCCTGGCTATGGCTGTTTTCCTTGCAGATGACCTCAACGCGGTAATTCGGGGGCAGCACCTGCTCCAGTCGGACTCTAACGCCAAGTCCAAGCACAGTAGCGAGGGAGCAGTGGGTGACAGTAGGCGTTAGCTCAACAGTAACCTGCACGATTGTGTTTGGACTTGGTACGCCGAGAGCCGGAGAGGGAGTGATGTGAATATCGGGAAGATTGATGACAGACAGTTGGCCCAAGGAAACAGGGTGTTCAGGGTCCGTTATGTTAGAAATAAGATCTATAAGCGAATGTTAGTACTGCTGTCAAATTGTTACCAGCGGTATATGATGCCAAAGGAGATCCGATGTGAAAAGGGCTGTACGTGACGTTTCCAGAACACGGCAATTTTTTTCCCCCTCGGAAAACATAGCAGTCGAAAAACGACTGCCAAATTTGCCCAGTGAGTTTTTTTTTGGCCGTCATCGTCTCAGAGCAACGAAATAAGCAACTGCAGTAGTGCAAATCCCCCAGACGTTGACAGTGGCATGACATGTACAAAACGGGTCTGGCATGCCAGGGGAGGCCACATCGGGGGTCACTTTGAAACGCCGAACAGCAAAGTGCTGGATGGCACAGATGAGGAGAAAGCAGCTAGGAAGGGTAAGGGGAAGGAGAAGGAAGGAAGAAGGAAGAAGGAAGGATATGGCGGAGAGCTAGGCTTGTAACATGTTTAGAGGTCGCAATCATACCGTAGATCTCTTGCTCGTCGATGGCCTCGGCCGATAGATTGTCATCTGCACCTCCTGCGCCGGAACCGAAGCGGGACCAAGCCACAGCCGCCGCTGTATCATCCTGATACTGCGCATCGTCGTCTTGCAAAAAGGGCCGAGACATATACGACGGCCTGGAGAGGATCAGGTCCGAGTATCTGCAGTCAGGGCCCTTGCGCGGAGCGGACCGCTTGTGCCGGGTTGGGAGCTGCGAGGCGCTCAGAATGACGGGATTGGCATTGTCTAGAGCCGCAGCAGCCATCTTGTCTTCTGGAGTTTGATGGATGAATCTTGATAGCGCCTATTTGCGAGAGCCAGAGGATGGCGTATAGAGTCTTGCGTTTACAGTTGTGTTTGTCACTATAAGTCACAAAAAAGCGTGCTGAGAAAATATCTCGGGGTCTGACGCGGGGGCGATCGACCAGCTGCTCTAGGGAGACGGTGACAGACGGGGCCGTTTGGCGAGAGTGAGGGGGGTGTTCGTGGAGGCAAAGTTGATTGTCGAGAGCTCGTCAGAGTTTCGTTGGAGACCATTAGTAATAGGATTTATGATTTTGCGGGCGGTCAGAAACAAGTTGCGTGCCAAACTGCAGTACCTGAGAGCTGCACCAAGAATCGGTGCTAGCGGTACGTAGCGTGGAAGGCGTCAATCGTGCTACGTCTACCGCTTGATAGTAGTACTCCCAGCTATCAAAGCATTGATAGGTATCTTCGGTGATACTACACTACATGGCATTTATTTGTGATTGATCATTTACTAGGTAGATGACAAGAATTAGTACTGTGCTTGAGTGGAGTATCCTGAAAAAATAGGTTGAACATGATTTAAGATGATTTAAGATAAAGGAATAAATATACGGAGATATAACATAAAATTAATATGCCCAGCCTACGGAGTACACTTGCACCCCGTTTGAAGCAAACGAAGAGACTCCATCGAAACACCAAGGAGCTGCGGCGACTGGGGTTGAGGGCTTTGCAACTCTGGGCGCAAGAATCAATTCATGTTTAGTCGAGTTGCGCCAGTAAGATGCGACTTGGAGAGTCAGTTGGCAGGGATGGCTGTGGCACCTGGTTGTGGGCTGAACTCGCCGTGGCCTTTTGCTCTTGTCCAGAACGCAGCACAAACGGCGGGATCCCTGTAAGCTAGCGCCATCACCTGCTAAGCGATCAACGAGCTGGCACTTCGTACCTGCGAGAGTTGGACCGCATTGTTTGCGCTTTGTGCGACTTGATCCTTCTCAGCCGTCAAGGGGGAAGCGCTCCATCGCGCTCCTCCTGGACGCTAGTTTTCTCAAAACGTAGCTGCAAGAGGCAATCGTGTGTGCTGCCTTTTTGCGTTGCAGTGCCCTAAAGGGCTGCCTTACAGTACCTAGCACGACAGACTGTACAGTACATGTAGCAGTAGCGCCATGTGCAGAACACCGCATCATGCATTAGCACTCCATTGTATATAAAAAGCACGCACAAGCGCGCTTGACGCTGGATCTACTGCAGGGGATCTTTGTCGCGAGTAAAGAGCTGGGCTCCTCTTCTGGATGGAAGTGAGGACGAGGCCGCGAGAGAGGAAACGGTAGCATCGACGTCGTATTCCGCAATCGTAAAGCGGCTCTTCTGTTGCTACTGCGGCATGGCATGGCACGGAGCCCTCAGGCGATAAAACGATCCGAGTTTGAGCCACGCACTACCCTCGTCTGTGACTGTGATAGCAAAGAACGTAGCACTTCAGTACTACTACAGTACTATTCGCCTCTCTTTGGTCACCGAGCCTTAGATCTCTGGCCTTGTTTTCTCTCCGCTGCCTTGCCCAATGCCTGCCAGCCTGCACCGTGCAAATTGCTACACACCCTTGAACTTCCACCCCCCCTTTTCGCCCCCCTCTACAGTATCAGTAGGGCTGGGAGGTTTGGGATGAATTGCTCCTACGCGGCAATACGACCCTCCAATGCTCACATGCACAGATGTATACTGGAATGTATTTAACACCATATTCATACGCCAAGTATTACAGCAGCATAGTATAAGCAAAGCTGGGTGAAAAGCGAGATGAGCCCGCAATGCTGTGGCGGCTTAGTGCTGCGCTCTTTGAACCTTTTCGTCGTGGCGGTGCGACAGCACTCAGATTGGCAAGCAGAACTTTGTGCCCGCGATGACGCGATCGGCTGGCAGCTAAGTTTGATGCTAAAAAATACGGCCGAAAAGGCGGACTTTGCATGGAATGATCATCTCATCTAGCATGATTGGCCATCCGAAGCTGAAAAGGAACGAGAGAGAATATCTTGCAAACAGAGTTGCATTCGCCGAATTACTTAGGCGAGTCAGAACACCGCGAAGCCTTATAACAACAGGTAGCATTGCAATATGTTGTACATACAGGCAGCCAGCGCCGCAGTAGTTGCGACTGGGTGCTGACATTCCATTTTGCCTGAGAGGGGTCTTGACTCGTTCTATTACAGACATGTACCCTGTTCGTTCACTGAGCCTCGGCACCCCCTCTAGCGAAAGCATTCTAGAAGCTCTGTGCACGCTAGAAGGGTGGCCTTGAACCCCGGAATAAATTGCAAGTAAATTACAGTGCCTAGGATGCTAGTTTAGCAGACGGAAGAATTATTTGCTTGTATCGAGAAGAGCGCTATTGCTACTACGTACCTACATGCCTATCAGTACAGTAATAGCAGGCACGGCAGTTCTGTATGCCATATCTCAATAGTGGGACGTGGAGTGTGATATGTGGATGATTGGCTCTTGAGCAATATTGAAGGGTGCACCAACAGCAGTAGCACGACTCGAGTACATATGTAGTACCAAGCATGTATGAGCACGCCTCCTCACCTCTTTAACGGAATTGGTAGCAGGAGGTATTGAATAGAATTGCATCAAAAAAGGATACGTATGTAGGATCGCGATGTACGGAGTATAAGCCGTTGCATTGCAGTTCTTAGGGTTGGATAACCCAATGCCGCGCAGAAGCGACTCGCCAGCAACTGCCCACCACCACCACCCCCATTGCGCCCAAGTGCCGGAGCCTTTTTGCAATGTCCGGATATGGACAATGGTCTGTATCTGTGCTGTAGATGGCAGTCGAAAGGTTGATCTGCAGCTCTGTAAAAGACGCTGCGCTAGTCGTCGCGCAGGATCGTCAACTCTACAGGCAAACCGGTTTGCAAGGGACGGGGAAGGAAGAAAGGTGGAACTTTTACTCCGTAATTCATCTCAGATATTCCCGTATACCGTGGAGAATTTATTTTTATCCATCCATTCATCCACTCATCCATTCGTTTGTTCATGTTTTGTAGCTCTACGGTGCTCCCAAGCTGAGTGACGGTGGAATGTTCATTAGGCTGGAACGGCTGAAAACTCATCTTGTTTTCTCTTCTCTTCATTCCTTTTCTCTTAATCCAGTAGTGTAATAGCATAGTATTATTGCACAAGTCGCTCCTGACCGGCAAGTATCTCCGGCAACAATAGAGAATGTTGGTGATTTACAACTAAAGACCTCTGTCTCATTATACGGGATCAAAGGACCGAATATCGTACGCACGTATCTCTCTGTACCCATATTAATGGGACCCAAGTCCCGCAACTCGTTACATGCTAAGTTCCTAATTGGGCGACAAATGCAGAGAATGATTGCTCAAGCCTCTCTATTGGCAGCGTCCCTTGATGGGTGGAAATCCCATGAAATCATCTTTCACTCCCAACAGGCCAATTGGAACTGCTTCCTGCGTTGTTGGTCAATGCTGCTTCTGAAAGTAGCACTTGAGCTGTTGATAGCAGATCCATGCATACTGATCGGTGCCATTTTGAGCACTCTGGCATTGTTACAGTCGCTTGCTCTTACCTCTACTTCCTCTCTTTGCTCGCTATTGCTCCTGATGTAGACACGGAGTTAAGGGATTGCAGGAAGAAGCGAAATCGAAATGTCCGCGGAGATAATATAGCCTATGGGGAAGTGCTAATGATCACTTTCGACGAGTGATACCGTATTTCCGCAACAAGTTACCAGATTCAAAGTCCGCTTCATAAAACCTTCCGAACTGTGGCGTAGGTTGAAAGTATCAACCAACAGACGAGGCTGTCGATTATCCGAGGTCATAGGTTGCAAATGGTTTGCTCGCAAAACACGCTGCACTAGCAGTACTAGTCCTAGTTAGAGAGATTTGCCACAACATGGCTTGGCCATACAGGCCCCAGGAGCAAGCTAATAGTGTTTGTCCATCGCTTCTCCGTCGCCTGTTCAGCTCCCAGAGTCTGTTGCATTCTGCGTATCAGTGTCACGTACCATCAGCGCTGGCACAGATGGTCAAAGCTGGGAGACGGAACTTTCCGTCCCTCACTCTTGGCACCCCCGTCATCCAGACCGAGCCGGCCGCTGCCGAAGATCATTGAGGGTTACGGGCCAGGTACATGCAGCAGGCACTGCCAGGCGGTAGCATCGCTGGGTATCCAGCAGGTACTATCCCAGTATCGGTGCTCGTATTGCTTGCAACTTTGGCACTGCTATCTTTAGAAGGTAGCTAACTGACTTGGTAATTCTTTGAAACATACACAGACGTCTTTACCCGCAACTCCAGAGGTCTCAACCTGTACGCGTACGACAGCGTAGAACCTTTGTTCGTTGTCGATGGCGCGCGCGGTAGGGGCAGGGCTAGCCCTGTGCGTCAAGAACAGCATCTCCATGAGTAGCGCTTTAGTTGCAGACGCTGCTAGTCCCGGCTGGTGCTAGAGCGCTGATTGCTAGTGCTAGCGGCATCAGACTCTCATTCTTGCGTGCGGGGGGGACATTTTGGGGGCCCTCTCGGTTAGGAGAGTGACAGCTCGCTCGACACCGCCAGGAAAACATTGAAACCACGCTGCTGGTGCGCGCGCAGGATGATGCACCCAGGCAGGTACTTGCACGAGCACTACTGCACGCACCAGACGCCATGTACCAAGTGGTGTTCGGCAGATGCAACAAGTGCACATGCTGCTGCAGCCATCTTGCCTCTTGCGGCGGTGCTAGTACGCATCAGCCATGCTGCTGGGCAGTAGAAGTTTCTACAGATCCAAGCGCGGCGGGGAATCAAGTCGGGCTGGCTGGCTAGTCCTGTTAGCGGTTCGTTGTTCTCCGTCCAAACGCTACTCGAGCTCAAGGTGCTACTGTATTAGAGTAGACCTGCCACGCGCTGCGTATCCGCACATCGAGAGGGGCTGAGGGGCTGAAAGAAAGTCAATGTCTGGTGTAGAGTGCGAGTGCCAAGATGCTCCCAAGCTGGCTTAATAATCTGGTACGTACCCGCTGAGTGCTCGCCCATACTGCACAAGCATGTGCTGAAGCAGGGAACCTTGGACAATCCCTGTTGCAAGAGACGCTCAGCCAATCATGCCACCTTGTATTGCTGCAGACAGGCACCTCGTGCATAAACCTGATAGAGACAGACAGGGCCTGGAAAGGAAGCTGATGCCAGCAAAAGTTACTCCCAACGTCCATTGGGCTGTTGTATGTTTCCCTGTCTGTACTAGCCTAGGGCCTCTTTTGTAAATGCCAATTCCAGACGGCATTTCAGTTCACACATACACCGGACAGTGACTATATGTATAGGTCCCTATGATACTGGCAACTACTTGCTGCAAGAATGCGATAATAATAGCATCACCCGTACAAACTAGTAACGGTAGTGCTTCGTGGGCCTTTTCGAGATTGATCTGTTGGAATGGGGCACGGTATATCAGGAACATGGATGAGGAGCTCTCGAGGCTTGTGGTCTAACAGCCCTACCATCCTCGAGGCCTGAGGGCCTGCTACCTACCTAGGTATGTATTACTCCTAGTAACAAACCTGGGTGCGCAATCTTACCTATGGCAGTAATAGTAATATCACAGCTCGGCTATTGCAGCAGGCCTCCTTAACTGTTTTTGTGTTTATTTCTCCTTTTCTCTTGACTTCCTACGTGCGAGAGGCATACTTTGGACTTTGGAAACCGTTAGACTAATTGGCAATCCACATGCCAGGAACTTCTGTTGCATGCCTACCAAACAAGAATATGTACTTTAGGGATGGTATAGGTTCATACACGCACTAGAGTCTCAGGAGAGAGTGGCGGTACTCGCATTCGATGGCTGAGATAAAGCATAGACAGCACTCCACGTGCATGACGCTCGACATCCACAGCCACGAGTTGCCGCCTGCCCCAAGCGTTCGGATGGTGGTAGGAGCTCGGTGCGCGCTACTGATATGCACCTACTTCTTTGAATCTTGGATTCAGCCACCAGGAACCACGAACAGTTCAACGGTCGATTGCCATGCAAGCACAATCATGCGCCTTTGACGGGTGCCCCTAGCACCAGCCTCACGCAGTGGTGGAGAAACAAACACGGCCACACTATTCCATCCGGAGCATGCGGAGGACGTTGAGAGCAAGCTACTGTACCATCAATAGGCTACTCCATCCTGAGGAGCTTGTCTAGGATCATGCTCCCCTCAATGGTCATCACTCCACTCTACGAGTGATCGTCCTTGGCATGCGACGTGCTTCGCAATGCGAAAATACGAGCATAGCCGGCTTAAATAGTTGGACTTTGCTGCGAATGCTGCCGTGCAACCAGGGACCTGCGGGCTGCCAGTTGTAGGTAGGTTTCAATATAGAAGATATAATAGCCACGGGAGAAAAGTCGAACTACGACGCCATCTCCCAGCATTGTGATCATTACGCCAGTGTTGCTTACTCGCAGTGGACATATGCTTTTTTTGGCTTTGACATGCCAGTCAGCTTGTACTTGTGTCCCTGTTCATAGAGAAGTGAGACGGGTGATCGGCTTATTGGTGGCGGACAGAGAGAAAAAGGCGCGAATCGTGAGATCGAGTTGCGGCGAGCCAGCGAATTTTACAAGGCGCCAATATGCGTATAAAGTTTCATCATGTCATAATCGCGGGTCATCCAAGGGTGTCGCCTCAGACGCCTGTAATATGTAGCCAGTGAACTGGCTTGATTGGCATCTGCCCCCTAGATTGCGCAACACAAGCTGCTGGGAGCATGGCTATTACTATCAGCTACTGGCTGAGCAGTATTTGCCCCCTGACTCGACCGTAAGTCGTTGGTAATATCGTGCATATTCGTATGTCAAATTTGAAAAAGGAACCTACGCAGCACCAAAGGAAAAAAGGCCCTCCCACCGGCAGTATGCTTTGACCTCACAAATGATATGATTCGACTTGAGGTGTGTGTCTAGCTGCGACTTACTCGTCCGTCATTTCGGGTTTCCGTCTCGACCTTCGGATCCGTCAAATCCGTGTCGTCCACCCCAGTGGCTGATGCGGGTTCAGCTGGCAGGCATGGATGAGACCAAACAGACATGGAGGCAAAAAACCCTTCCCAAGCTTAATGTAGCTCGCGCAGGTAGCGGTACAACGAGCCGGGGCCTCGCTGCCCCAGTTGTCGCGCGCGCCCAATGTTGTGGTACTTGTCGCTAGCAACACACGGCCTGGTAGCGCAGTGCGACGGCCTCAAGCACTCCAGAGCAGGTACCGCTGGGCCGGCACAGCTACACTGTACTGCAGCAGGCGCGGGCACTAAAGGCTCGCAGCTAGCCCCAAAGCCGCCCAGCGCCGCCCACCCAGTCAGCGCCAGCGCTCTCTAGCAGCAGGCCGTACCTCGTCCGTCATAACCCAAAGTCTGGGCCCAAGGCCTCCCTGAAAAAGTCTCCTCATCCAAACAGCATCCACGCAACGCGAGCAGCCCGCCCAGGAGGCAAGTCCAGTCAAACCAAACCAAACCAAACCAGAGCCCCTTGCCCCTGTCTCCTTGTTCTTGCCCGCACGCCCCCTCCCTTGGCGAACCCCTCCTCCCATTTGGTGCCACCCACGCCGCCTGTCCTTGTCCAGCGCAGCGCTGCTAACTGGGTTTACTGGCTCCAACCCCCAAAAGTCCGCCTGCTGCCGCTAAAACGCCCTGCCCCTCTGGCTGTACTTCTGCTGCCCAGCCTGGATCGATCACAAAGTCGACTTTGCTATACACCAGAGCCTACAAAACTGCCGCCTCCAGCTGCGGCCCAGTGGTGAATTTGATCGTAATCTGATTTGATCTGCTTCGCCGTCTGCTCATCGAACCGAATTCGCCGTTGCTTCCGAGCTCGTAACGTCTTGCTCGCCGTTTCGGCATTCCATCTTGCAGGCGCTCTGCAGCTCCGCACGCCTCGCCGCGACAACATACCGAGGCGCCGGGGGTCGCCGCTTCGAGTGTCAACGTCTATGAAGTCACGATCTCGACGCTGAACATATCTACACCGACTGAATATACGACCGATCGAACGCACGCTTTGACGAGCGTTTCTTTAGAGCGCACATTTCACCGCCATGTCTTCCACTGATCCTTCTGTTCGGCGCATCCTGCCGCAGGAGTCCCAGAGCGCCCAGGCCATGGGCATGAATAGCTATGCGTTTGCGCCTCAACAATACCCCCAGAGGGAAACCCAGAAGAGTGAGATGCGCCGACCCAGTTACAGCCATGCCAAAATATCAGATGATTCAGCCGAAATCGCAAACTGACATGCTAATTAGACTATGTCTTCGTTGACGAACACAATCGCCACAAGCGGCTCAAAGGTAATTTTCAGCCATGTCTTGCAAAATAGCATCACCATGGTGGCATCGATTTGACTGACCGTTTCCTCGCAGTGATGAGAGCTTGCGAAGGCTGTCGGCGCCGAAAGATCAAGTGTGATGCGGCCACCACAAATACTTGGCCTTGTTCTGCCTGCATCCGACTTAAACTCCACTGCGTCCGACCAAATGGCTATGACGGCGCCACCGATTCGACGACATACGAGACCTTGGTTCCTCCCGGAAACCAATTCCAGCAGATGGCGATGCCACCGCATCCACAGGGCCAAGCTCCTCTGAAGTCAGAGTCCGACGTCTATGCGCCGCAGGCCGGCTATCCTGACGCAGCCTCGACTTCCTTCCAAGCCATGCCTTATGACGCCTCACAGCCTCAGCACGATATTCACTACACCACAGTTGCCCCACCAATGTCCCTGGTAGATCAACAGGTAGCGCCTCAGGATGCGTTCCCAACGCCGCCTACAATGCAGCAGTCGCAACCGGGCTCTTCGCCGGGAGCATATTCTGATTCCTACCAGGGGCATGATCTAGCAGATCTTCTTGGTGGCCTCAAGATGAATGAGATTGGAACTGGTATGATGATGCCTCAAAGCTGCAGGCGCAATTTACGTTGCTGACTAACACCGTGATAGCACCATATCTGAGAAATAAACCGTCCTTTAGACATGAGGATCCAGCAGTCGAGGAAGACGACGGTTACGGCAATCTACCTCCCATCTCGATAGGCGCCGGCCATAGGATTCGCATCCCTCCCGAGTTGATGCCGGATGATGGAAACGCGATTCATTACTTTGACCTCTATTTTACCCATGTCCATCCCTATGTCCCCGTGCTGAACCGGTCAATGTTCTACCGCCAATGGGCCACTGCTAGGGATTCTATTTCTCCGTTAATACTTGAGGCTCTATTTGCCATTGGAGGACGATTGGCAGATGAGCCGGCGCAGGGCCAACAATGGCTAGCGCTAGCATCAAGTACGTGCTACATTACTTGATGGGGACCGCGATCTATCTGTACTAACACGAGTCTAGGGCATGCCGATGCTTTTATGGATGTTCCCCGACTTAGCACCCTTCAAGCGCTGCTGATGATTCTCAAGGCTCGGGAGGCCGCGCCGAAGCGAGGTTACTACTACCGCTCGTGGATGACCGTTGTGCAGTGCGTTCAGATGGCCAAGGATCTTGGACTTGAAGAGCACTATGAGGAGCACAAAGCCGGCCGGCCTTGCGAATATGCAAGCAATCCCGCTGAATGCCAGCTGCGAACACGGATCTGGCAAACAGTCTTTATTTGCGAGGTCATGGTGGGAGGTCCTCAAGGTAAGTACTTGGCTTGCATCTTATATTCCTAGGATGGTATGAACGCGACGCTCATCATGCCAATATAGGTCGGTACAATATGGCTGTGGACATTGAGTCTGTGGATTTCAATGTGCCAAAGCCCATCCCTGGCGGGGACGACGCCGAATATCTCATCTCGCGCAACTTCACCTACTTTGCTCGTAACGTGCGAAACATTGCCAAGATAACTAGCATTTATGTGCGCCTAAAGAACAGAAAGGACTGGGGAATCGACCCCGAATTTCAGCAAATGGACCACGATTTCAGCCAGTTTTTGGCAGAAATTCCCGCTGATCTGAGTGTTACATTTCCGCCGGACGGTTCGGCGCCCTGGCTGCCATCACCATTCCTCGGCAATATCCACTCGTACTACTATCTGACTTTGATCCTATTCCACCGACCGCAATTATCCTTCTTCGATCCAACGACCCAAGAGGCTCAGTGGAAGCACCACATGATGATTTGCTATAATTCCGCCCGAGCTCTCTGCCGCCTACAAGAAGCCGTCATCAATTCATTTGGAGTCATGGGGTTACAGTGCATGCAGCGTGGCTTTAGCTTGGCAGTCTACGCTGGGCTTTCATGCATTGTGCTTCATCTAGTAAGCCGCGCTAGTTTCCTTAACCCCTTTATTTTTATACTACGCGCAGGAAATAGCAATTTCGTTTGTTATCAGAAACCTGACTGTTCGAAATAGGTAGCGATTGTGTCTCCAGATCCCGATCTTCATACAGACGCGCGAGAATTCTTTACCCGCCACATGCGGATTATGGAAACGGTGATGGAGGCGTGGCCGATGCCAGAATTGCGAAGACAGATCGACGCCGTCCGGGAGGCCTTTTCCGCTGACACTAGGAAGCCTTTTGTTCTCAAGCCGTCTTTCCCATACGGTAGCCCTCATCCGTCTCATAGTGCCAGCCCCCCAGCGTTTCGAGGCATGGAGCGCGCCAGTTCCATGGAACAAGTTCTGGATACGAGCGGCACCCAAACAGTCAGTTATATAAGCCATCCCATATCACCTCCAATCTCTGCCGGCGGTCTGGACAGTAAGAGTGACTCTCCATCTGCACAGTCACTCGTTATGATGCCACAAACGGTTGGCCCCGGCATGCCACCAAACATGACCATGCCGGAGCAGCCAGCCTGGAATCCTGCAAAGATTTTTGAGTAAGTCGCTACCCAGCGTCAATCGAAGTTTCTATGTTGCCCTAGTCTTTTCGTTTCGCTTTAGATAATTGGGCCTTTGGATTTCCTTTTTTCTTTCACCCTTGCTTGTTTTATATATATATATATATATATATATATATATATATATATATATTTTTTTTTTTTTTTGGAACACATGTCTAGTCTTTTTACCACATACATATTCCGATCTCAATAGACTAACACTGTACTCAGACAATGGAACACCACATTTGGTACGCCTGCTCATACAGAGCCCAACCCTGTTTCCCCGGCCAGCTCTCTGAACATTGCTTCGTCCTCAGGTGCACCCGAAATTCCTTCGCTTGATGATATTCAAGCTGTAAATTCCTCGTTACCGCCCGGCTCACAACACAGCATCTCCCCACAACAATATGCGGCTGCTCCCGTGCCGAACTTCGTCACGCCCGCTATGTGGCAGGAATCTGTGGCCAACGTATACGAAGGCGGCCTCAAGCGCTCATGGGACTACGACGGAATCACTCCAGCCATGAAGCGCCGCTAGCGGGTATCATTCGTCGAAAGGAGCCTGGCTGGTCTTTGGCTTCCTAACAAATCTCTATTCCCTAATTCCAAAATCGACTCTAGCCACGATAGCGTTGGACTGGGAAATTACAACTGAGGGCTCATTGTTTACTGGGTCCTTTCCTCAGCTTTCGCCTTAACCTAAATATGGCGATACACGTTCCATACGATACCTTTTTATTAATTCTTCTTCTATCCTTTTTCTTACGGCCATGTATAGTTTCTTTCCCCCATGCTTTGTTGATTTTTCCCCCCCAAAGATTTTTTTTATCTTATACCGGTCGAAAAGGGGAGCTATTGGGCTAATTTGATTTTCACCCTTGTTACTGATATTTTTCTCTCTCCTCTTTTTTTGCTGTTTTGCTCTGTTAAATGGTCTTTTTACTATACGGATGCGATGTCACATCACGATTAGGGAGGTGCAACGGGGTGTGGACGGGTGGATATATAAAAACAGAGTGGCGGCGCTCCGGCAAAACAAAAGCGATATTTGATAACCGGTTATGCCCTGCGGGCTACGCTGGCGGAGGGCCTTAATGAATCTATGATGGACAGAATTGGTGGCGTTGCAGGTCGATTCGAAACCTCTTCTCAAACTTTTTGCTTCCCGGTGCATCGTCAAATGTCGGAGTCCTGGCTGGCTATGGGAACGAAATGCAGGATGTTAGCTTTGCGTGTAGTACATATATCACTGGTCTTATGGGCGATGTATAGTCAGTCTCCTTTTTTGTTACGATCACACGGCAAGGCATGGCTACAGTATCATGTATGAGATATTGGAGGGTACTCTTTACATAAAGGGTGGACCCTGGGATGATGAATTTCAAACGATTTGAGTTTTTTTGGTCTTTGGATACCTATGTTACGATATCAGGATGAGGAGTTTCAGGGCACAGTGCAGTGTATTGCAGCACATTGTGACGAAGTGAATCCATGTCGAAGGACATGTGGGAGTGCTACTATTAGAACTACTAGTGCTATCTAATACACACTGCTACGAACAGCGTCCGTGCTGGCGGCAAAGGTTCCGCGGGCAGCGCAGACCCAGATTCAATAGTAGAATTGTAACATAGAGCCAAGTTTCCTTGTGGGGATGTCCTTTTCTCACTGGGCTGAAAATGGATATTGCAACGAAATAATGCCGAAAAGCCTAAAGGGGGGGCTGATTAACATGAAAAGAACGAGCGGGCGGGCGGATGTTTCTTTTAGACGGTGGAGCCCCCCCCCCCCCCCCCCAAATAACGCTCGTTATCTACAGATAGCCTGGAATTGCCACGCGATGTGCCGCTGATATATTGGCGATAAGATGAAAAACTAGGTGATGTTGCTTCGTAACGATGGAGGTGTGATGTTGTGGCTTCGCACTTTTGCAAAGCTGAGAGTGGAGCTAGCAATGGGAGATAGAGTCTTTGCGGAGTAGAACGGAGCTGAAACGGATAGGATAGTGACCTGTTACTGGCGATTGAAGCTAAGTAGCGGGATGAAGTCTAGAAGGCAGATCAAGAAGACCAAGTACCTAGTGTGGCGAGATGACACAGAGGTGGTCCGGGGGGGAGGGGGGTATGAGCGAGAACTAAGCCTTGAGATCCGGTTGGCTCGACAAAAGGATGTGATGTATGCACGACTCTTGCTCGGAAATATGCAGAGCAACAGCCCAGAAACAAGACAGGAACCATGATAATACCTAGTGTACTGTGCTCTCTGAGAGGGGGACGAGGGAACAAAGAAGAGACGAAGGGATCCATCGGAGATTGATAAGTTGGTGTGAGTGGGCGGCGCTAAGAACTTTTTTTTTGGAACCCAGTCTGGGGAACTTTTTGTTTTTATTTTCCATACGAGCGAGGGCTGTGTCTAACGATTAGCTTGGTTGGGAAGGGGGGAGAAGTACATATGGAGTAATGTAATGCAATGTAATCTGGTATACGGTTTGCGTGTGCATGTGTGTTAGCATGGTACGATGTTATTAGTATTTCGTCCAAGTACGAGACAAGGGGGGGACTTATTGGGCTCGTAATGGAGTTACGGAGTATATATGGGTAAAATACCTATATCTGCACGTTCCGTACATGCATACATGAGGTGGTATTGAATCCTACGAGTAGTTGTTTGTTGGGACCTGGGTCGTGATGTGGCGGATATATTTGGAAACAAGGGCGGTAAAACACTTAGCCATATATAGGCTTACTTTATTTGCTTTGAGGGATACATGTATGGTTATGAGGCATTGTGAGGTATTCAATGTTGTTTTAGCAATGATGTAATCTACTTTCAATGAATTGTTTTACAGCTTGTAAGCTCTGCTGATGTTTTTATATATGATACATGTTAATAGGTGACTTTGTTGCTTGATGGTTCATAATTGAACCTATTTCGAATGGATGAATGTTCAACCAAGCCAGATGAACAATATACTACTTTGCCGTTTAGAGTCAGCTGGGCTATATTAGGCTATATGGAAACAATATTTGACTTTTTTTTCCTGCCCTCTTCTCTTGCATGTACTTTTGATATTTGATGTGGATTCTAAGCAACAGATGCCTCTGCTGAAGGAGGTGTGGGCGGTTCTAGCATTGGTGCTATCGCTCATTTTATTAGTCGTAGTATTTGTGTTTCTATCTGCGGCTTATTGTTAATAGCCATTACCAACTACATAATAACATACATGGCCGCGTATACGGACTATGTAGACTATGCGGTGTGATAAAACAGTGTGGGAACTGTTCCATGGTTGTTGACGCGGTTGGTTCTGTTTGGATAATATGCTGCTGCTCCGTATTTTCCTTTTCAGAAGAAAAGAACTACTGCAGCTTCTGCATTGCTTTGGAGGAGCCATATGTATGTACGGCATGTGCATGCATATGCGTGATAACGCCGACGAGGATTTGGCGCGCCAACTAGTAGCAATAAAGCACGGGTCAAGATGGGATACATCGCCACAGTGTGTGTAGAATGATGCTAATAGATGGCTTCTTTTTTTTTTCTGGGGAGCGAGGGGGGAGGGGGGTGTGCGCCGCGAAATGCCGAGGCTTTTTTTGGTGTGGCTTGGATTTCGCTGCGGATCTACGAGATGGAAGAGCAAAAAGAAGACAAAACGCTTTTGACATGTGAGAGAGCCAAGAAGACGGAGAAAGACAGGGGTGCAAGGGAAAGCGATGTTGGCTGGGCTGGAAGGGGATGAGGCGCCGGGATGGTGTGATGAGGCGCTGGGCTGCGATATTTTTCTTCATTTTCCTCGCTTTTTTTTTTTTTGTTTTCCTCGGTCTCTACAAAGTGCGGAGTATTACATGCTGGGTAGATACGTGTCTCATCTGCTGTTGTTTTAGGGTTGCACCGGGTGACTCAGACTCAGGTGAGCGTCGGTCCTGGAAACGGGGAACGCTGCAAAACAAAGGTGAAGGAAGAGAGGTGAGGGAGTCTTGGCAGACTGGGGGGTTTTGGCGGGGTATCAGAAAAACAAACGCAAAGAAACTAAGAAGACGGAAGAGGAAAATAATAATAGTGAGAGGTTGCGTGATGATTGTGCTAAGATGCTTTTACAAACTTCGCAAATCATACAGTGAAAAGGTTGCAGCCTTGTCTGTTGAAGCTAGAGCATCACAACTCCACCGAATCGAGCTTGGGCGAAAAAGCCTTCGTCCATGCAAGATCAGGCAGATCGAAATCGGCAAATCCCCAGATTCTACAACGGACAATGCGAGCTTCACCGCAGACTAACAACTTAGCACTGCTACTGCTAACTAAGAATAACCAAGGCATTGGGCCAACTGGGCGGTGGAAAATGGAGTATACTGTAGACGGTTATGCGGCTCGGGTGACATCCCGTTGATGGAGAACACGGACATGTTACTCATTTTGTTTCTAGCGTTTGGGCTCTTGATGGGTTTTGGGTGGATAGGTGAGATTGAGCGTTGGGATATTTTATGGCAATGTGAGCCTTTTGGTGGTAACTTTGATAGACAATGATAGATGTAAACTGTCATGGACTTGCAAGAGGGAAAAAAAAAAGGATTTACAACGAGATGCTATGAGATGATAATACGAGTTTTGTAGTTACAACGAGTGGCCATCATTTATGGCTTTAATTCTATCACTGATATACAATATAATTTCACAATTTAACGTTTGTACATAAAACTCTTACAACGCCTTGTTAGAGTTAAACGGCCGCCCTCTTCTCAATCTTATCCTTCAACGCATCCCAAATCCACGCCTCCGTCAAGTCTTTGCTCTTCTTTGCTTTAACCCTCTTCTTCTCCGTTCTCACTTCCTGCACGCCAAACTTGGTCATGGCCCGCAAGTTGTACCACTTCCTTGTCTCGTTCTCCACCATTGCGTCCTCAGCGTCTCGCACGTAGTTTACGATGCCGAAGCGCCGCTTTGCTGGACGCAGATGGCCTGCTTGCATGGTGCTGTAGCGAGGCTTTGCAATGGCGCTCATGGTCGTGAGGGTAAGCTCCGTCGAAGGGGGGAGGGCGCCGTGGATGAAGCGCTCGAGGACCGGGCGGCTGGTGCGAGCGGCTGGAGGGAGGTGGATGTAGATGTGAGTGACAAAGGGGGATGTTGTGTATGCAACGAAGATGAGAGGGATGAGGCCGCAGAGAGCAACTGGTGGAAAGTTAGTTGCATTTCAGATGCGCTTAGATTGGCGAGATGAAAGAATGAGAAAACATGAAGGGCTAGTATCGGCAGTATAACCTCTTTTCGTGTTTGAAAAGATGTTAAGATGTGGTTTATAAATTCTCAACAGCCACTGACAGCTTGAACGGAAATTGCACTTTGTAAAATAACACAGCAACTCACCTCCCACAGTCTCCCACTCTGGCTTCTCAGCCTTGATATATCCCGGAACAACAACAAAGGTAAAAAACGCTCCGAGGAACAACGTCGTCACCTTGACCATGGCCAGGAACGTTATCCTCCCCGTACCCGCATGATAGATGAGCAGCCTCTCCGCAATATCTGTATTCATCATCGTTAGCAGGTGTGTCTCATACTAGAAGACGCTCAATTTGATGGTTACCGTAATGCTTCGACCCAACGTTGGCAGCAGCGGCTTTTGCCTGCTGCTTGGCCTGTTCAGCCGCTGAGAGATTCGGTTTTGAGATGGGCTTTTTGGGTAGCTGGGCGTAGCATCGCCGGAAGAGACATCTGCTTTCAATGGGTGGTAGGTGGCGAGCTCGGAGGAGATTTTGCCGACTGATGATGCCGGATGGCGACGAGAGGCTGGTGAATGGGCTGAATGGCTTTTTACTACATAATCTCAGAGAGAACATGTTGGGCTATGAGTTGTCGTCGGAATCAAGAGCTCAATTAAGCTGTGGCTGACGTCGATGAACGGCGTTTTTGCTCCAGGCTAGTTGGAGGACCCCGGATCGGTCCACCCCGCGATAACGATAAAAAAGGAACTGCCACTAAAACAGGTAGCTCTATCATTGCATTCTCGTTTATAAAGCTTCAATCGGATTTCTCAAAGTCATGTTAATTATTTAAATTGTTCAAAAATAATAATGCCTCTTTATATGATTTTCAGTACACTACCATCTCTATGTGCATCTCACCTTCACTCTCCTACCCAATGTTCTTGGTAAAAAACTCCTTCCACTGATCCAGCGTCCAGCCGGAACTAGTATCCTGAACGACGCCGTCAAGAACTACTGTAGGAGTAACATGGACGCCCACCAGGCGGTTCATCTTGGTGACCACCTTCAGGTCGTTGGTCACGGCGTTGCCATTGTTCAGCGACCCGTCCTCGCCAGCCTTCTCGGGAATGGCCAACAGCTTATAGACCTCATCCTCACTGACGCCAACCTTGGCGGCGACTTTAGCCAGGCGACGGTACGTCTGATTGCGGGTTTCTCCAACCACTGAAATATCAAAAAATTGGGTCTGCACCGCGAACAGCTCGCCGCTGAAAGCCCAGAACTTCTCGGGAGCCAGACGCAGCACCGCGAGGCCGGTCTCGTGCATCAGCGTGGAAGACGGGTGCCATGGCTGCACCTGCTGGCGGAAGACGACGGTGAGGCTGTTGGCCCAGACGGAATTCTCGCGAATGGCTGGGAAAACTTGGGATGTGAGATTCTTGAAAATCTTGGCGGAAAATGGGCAGCAGTAGTCGAGGTAGAGCTCAAAAGTATGAGTTGCGCGCGGGACGGACGAGCTTGAAGCTGTCGGCGGGGCGAATTCGAGCTTGTGGCCGGCGAACTTGGGAGGGACAGCCATTGTGGGTTGTGTTGCTTTGGTGTTGTGTTGCTTTGGTATCGTGTCGCTTGGGTAGCGGTTGATTAATGTCGATTGATCAATTGGCGGTTGAAGCTGCTAACAGCGTTGAAATTGTAGAGCTTCGAGGATGTGGGAGAAGAAGATGATATTGATTCTTCAGAGTTGAGCGAGGGGGTGCAAATCGCTGTTGGCAATTACCCCTCAGCCCCTCCATCTTACCTGCCACATGCTTATGTGCAGGGTGATGTCAAAGAGGCTTCATCCACGGGCGTCGGGCGTACCTGCCTCTGACTATGGCGGGGCAACCTGATGGGTTACGACCAGCGCGAATGGCGTGTGATTGCGTGCGATTGCATAATTCCAGTCATCCGCTACAGAGCTTTGACAGCAACATATGGCAAGTTTATGAACCATTGGGTTTTGAATGCGGCATTGATCGGGCTATCTTTCATCTGATTTCAATGTTGTCATGCACAAACAAGCATTAAAATAGCTTTCCGGCGGAGAGTTGGCGGCGGCTTCTGTATGTTTCGCTGCTCAAATGGTTACGCGCTGATGCTAAATATTTCACAAAATAGATTACTTTGGTGAAAAAGAAGAAGAAAAGAGATGCTTCGAGGGGAAAAAAAAAGTAGTAGCTTTATTTTGACAAGACCAGCTGTCAATGGTGTCAATCTAACAACGCTCGCTATTTCTATCGTACATCCAATGTCGTGAGCTCCAGGCTCTCTTGATTCCATCGCTGTGGTTGCCCATCAAAGTGTCAAAGGTCTATGAAAAGAGAAGAAGAAGAAAATCCACAAAAGAAAGAGAAAAAGAAAAAATAATCATACAACATAGCTTTCCAACATGCATTCCATCATTTACCCTCCACTCAGTCAAAACTTTGATGTCGCTATGCCACCCTCCTCAGTCTGATGTTGATATCGTTGGCACATCGCTCAAAGCCAATGCCAAATCCGTCTTCAGTTCGCGGCTCAGGGTACAGCTCGCTCTCGCCACGAGGATTCTCAATGTCAAAACCCCGCAGCACACTGGCGACCACATACAAGATTGTCTCGAACCCGACTTTTCTTCCGGGGCACAGGTTGCCCGCCACGCCAAAGACTCTTAGCTTTCGCACCATGGAGGCAGAGAGGTTGCCAGAGTTGTTTAGCAGCCTTTCGGGTGAGAAAGTGGAAGCATCGGGGCCCCAGGTTTCAGTGTTCCTGTTGAATGAGGACATGGCCAGGTAGATGAGATCTCCCGACTTCAGCTGGATGGGCTGTGAGTTGGGCACCGCGACGTCGAAATCGGCCTTTGCCACACGCGGAATTGCTGTCATGTGTAATCGTAGAGTTTCATACAAGCATGCAGCCAAGAAGGGGAATGATTCTCGGATACGAGTCAAGTCGATGTTGCCTTCTTCATCAAGAGCATTCGGGTTTCGTGCTTCCTTGATGACTCTGTCGAAGAGATCAGGACGCAAGAGCAGATGACGGATCATCCAGACTGCCATGGTGCTGGGAGTGACCATCAGGCCGAGCGATGTGAGCAGTTCAACTTTGAAATAATCTTTATTGGATTCCCACTCGGGGTCGGACATGACGACAGCATTGATTCGGTGTGCAATCTGTCGGACCCTTGATGCTCGGTTATTGGCGTGAGAGGCTTGCAGTCTGTCGATGATGAATGTTCTGGCCTTGTGGGCTACCTTGGCGGTGTACTTCGAAAATGGCCTTAGAAGAGTCATTTGTGAGCCGCTGAGTTCCATGAACTGGTTCTGAAACTCCTCATCTACAACCCAAGGGCTTTCAGGTCCCCAAAGGGCGCTGGCGACAGCCGAGCTGGTGAGCTTGAAAAGCCAAGGGCCGAGTTCAGTTTCCTGAACATCAGGTTGGCTCTGAAGTTTCTGGCCTGTGGTTTCAGCCATTGTTGCAAGGAGGGCCCTGGCGTTGCTCGCAGATGAGAACTCGCCAACGTGGATTGGGCGAGGATCATAGCCTCCAATGGCCTCGATAGTAGAGTCGCTCAAGCCGAATACACGGCGGCCAATCAAGAAAATAACGTTGGCAAGACTTGTCTCGGAAGTATGCCTAGATAGGACACTTTCCATAGAAGGGTCTGTGACAACAATCTTCCGTGGGAAGATGTTGATGGAGAGTACCGGCCTGGCGCAGTTGAGAATGGCATTGTATACAAACGAGTAGAGTTTGTATCTCAACCATGATATAGTCTTGACAATCTTGACTGAGAGAGGCTTCTCGCTATAACCTTTGCGGCCACGATATGTGTGAAGCAGGGGGGCTATTAGAAGCAAAAGGAGTAGGAAGTGGTAAGGGAATGGAAATGAGACATGGGGCTCGGTGAAGACAGGCTCGACCACGCCGAGGTGAGATGCTGAGGACGGAATGACGTCCAAACGATTCATCTTGTGTATCCAAGAAGAATTGATGTTCAAAAATGTCTTGTAAGTGGAAATAGAGTGCTTATTGAAGACGTCTGATGTAAGTAAGAGGAAGCAGAGTGTCTATTCAACAAGTCTGATATATATATCGAGTGTATATATTGAGTGCTGTGGGCTTGTTGCGTTGTCCGTTTGTTAATGGTGAATGATGGGATGCCACCAGGAAAACAGCAACGCAACGGCATATTTATCTACATCAGATGAACATACATGAACCAGACAAACGGGTCTAGCAAAGAGGCTGAATCCATCCATCGCCAAACTAGCACAAACAGCCACCTTGCCTGTGAGGCTATGGGGCGCAACAAAGCTCCAAAAAGATGTCTATGAGGCCACCGTCGGACTGGCTGGCTCGATCCTGCCCACTGCCGTAAAGCTGAGATTTTTGGGCCCCCAAAGTTTTTCCCACATTCAGCGCCCCCTCCCCCCCCTCGGCCATCACTTCTCACGGACAAAAGAGAAGAAAGATGCCTAACTCGATGACAAGTTCTTCCCACTGGGGCGTCATGGTAGGGCACGGTAGGGATGGTTCGCTTGGCCAAAGCTGTGGGAGGACGGGACTAGTATCTTGGGTTCCCGCATCGGGGAACGGTTGATCGAGGCTATGTACATGAGCAGCTGAACACTATAGGCTTTCTACTCTTTTTCAGTCATTTTCAGCATCGATATGAACCATGCTAGTCGATAAGAATGATGAATTTACCGAGATCAGGTAAGAGGAAGAAAATAAACAGCCCCATGTAAGAGTCAGGGAAGAAGACCATGTGGTTTGGCCTGCATTAGCACGAAGGGGATGATGCAAAAGAGGGAGGGGGCGTGTACCAACCCATGGACGAGCGCCATGATTTCCTCTTTTTTGGGTATCCTAAATAGGTCAATGGCCAATTTGGGGCGCCTATTGGTAGAAATATCATTTTGTAGTATTCTTCTTAGGCCTATATTCCCTCACGAGGACTCCCAGCAGGGAGGGAGCATGGGCGTGAGCGTAAGGCCCAGTAACTGGGGCTGAGGACTGGGGCTGGGATGTAGGGGGGGACAGAAAAGTATCCGATGATCTGGATGGCTGATTGGCCGCCTTGCGTTCACTGGACTGGGCAGGGACAGGGAAGGATTGGACGGCCATTATGGGGAATGATGCCTGGGCTGAGCGTTTGTGTGTGTGTGTGTGTAAGAGTCAGGTCAGTGTAGGTGAGGGCGGAAAGGATGCTACCCGATTGGGAAACCGGCCGTGGGGCCTAGCTTGGTTTTCACCGAGGGGCTGGTCATTGGCATTTTGGGGTCTGTTTTTTTTTTTACAATTATTATTTCTGGGCATTGGTATTTGGCATATTATTTATGAGAATTTTGGGATAAGAAAGAAAAAAAGGGAAAATGTAGGAAAGGGGATGTAGTATCAACTGCTTTGCTTCGAGTTGAACAAAGTCCTGGATACGAAGAAAACAGCCCTGCGCTACTTTAGTGTCAGAGCCAAACGGCCGTGTCATCAGTGGTCATCATCGATGTCATCCGGCTCAAAAGGGAAATTCTAGAATGTCTCATACTTTTATTTATATCATGTGTGCGACCCTACTTCCCCCCCCCCCCCCCCCCCCCCAAAAAAAAAAAGTTGTGAAGAAAGAGAAGGAATCTGTCTGAAACTTTGTTTTAATGCCTCGCCCTTTTTGGCTCAGGCACATGCATTGCATTGCATGCCTACCTGCCTACCTGCCTACCTTACATGTAAGATAATGCTTGCCCTACAAATACATTTTGATCATGCAAGAGTAATGTGACCGATGGCGAGATGCAACTTGTGCATAAATGCTGCCTTGGCTGGAGTGCTAGCATAGGGCTGGATGCAATATATTTAGATTGAATTGGCGGATGTTATTAGTTGGCCAATGGAGATAAGTGGACAAAGGTGGACAGGCAGACAAGACAAAGCAGAGACATGCGCTCAGACGAAGGTGAATCCAGTCATCCATCATCCTGCGGTACACGCCCCCTCCATGTTTTGCTTGCTTTGCTCACTTTTTTTTTTATCTGTTCGACAAGACAAAAATGATGAAGACTAAAAACAAGAACACAAAAAAAAAAAAATCGATAGCCAAACCTCAGTAATACTGAATTACTAGTCGAATTCATAGCCCACACGACGATTATCCAATCCCAGGCGTCCATTGACTAGACCAGATCCCCTTCACCTTGCTACACACTCGGTCAACCGCAGCTGCGCGCGTCTGCTTGTCCCACTCCCCACCACCAGGTGTCACTTGCATCACCGTCATCAGATCAGCCGCTCCCAGATGCAAGGTTCAGGTCCCTCCCTTGCCCTGCGTCTCAGCCCCATCCGCCGAGCTGCCGCCAAGGGAATGGCCATCGTATTGCTCGTCGTATTTTTCTTCTTCTTTTTCTTTCTCCCTCTGCTCTGCACCGTTTGCTGATTGGGTATCACAGAGAGATACTAAATAAAACAAGTAAAAGCATTAAGAGCCAATGAGGCAGCACAGATCGCTATAGATAGAATCGTTTCTTAGCCATAGTGACACATGTAAGTCAGTAGCACGAAAACAAACGTTCTTTTCTTTATTCTTTTTTTCATCTTGAACGCGCTTAGACTTACTTTTTGTGGCACCCAAAAAAACAGATGCATACGATGTTACGATACGAGTTACCAGACGCGCGCTGGGTGCGTTGGACCAAACAAGGGCATCATATCACGGGAAGGATTGAGGCCGCAAAGAAGAGAATGCCGGAGCCGGGTGAGTGACAGCGGGCGGCCGCATGAAATGACGCCCAACCGCCCGTCTTGGCGCAAACTCTGTTTTTTTTTTTTTTGTGCTCGGCCTCTTGACGATGCTCGCTTCTTGCTGCGGCTACTTGGGCGAGATGAGATGCGCCAGAATACTAAGCAGTTGGCCGCGGCAATAGCCGGGAGCGATGTTGGTTCGCAGGGCGGGCGTCGCAATCGCCTGTTGGCCGCTGTTTAGCTCCCGCGGTGGGCTTAGTGGCTGCGGGAAGGGAAGGGGTAAGGCTGTATTGGGGACATGGAAATAATAGCCCGATCGGGCCATGCACAGGTAGCATGAACCATCATGCAGGTGTTTCTCTCCCTTGAGTTTTTTTCTTTCTTTCCTTCTGTCTCTTCAAGCTGCCCTGCTTTTTGTCTCTCGTTTTCTTCTAAATTTGGCGTCTGGGTGGGGCTAATCTGCAGCTGGAAGGGTCAGCTCTTGGGGGAGCAAAGAGTGCAGAGCGAGGACCAAGTAACTATGTGCCAAGTGCCTGTGAGTTTTTCTCTTTCATTCTTCATTCTTCATTCTTCCAGGGCTGGACACGAGCTCGCTTCGGTTCGCATCAGCTGAGCAGAGCAGTGGCCAGCGGCTGCTCGGTTTGCCTCTCGCAGCTGATAGCTGCTTGTACTTGTTGATGTCATCCAGTCACAGCATAGCCCATCGCCGCCTTGCGCTTCCAGGCAACAAAGCTCCAGTAGCGGTTAGTCATTCCACCCACTTACACCCACGCACACACACACTCTCTCTCTCTCTCTACAGTATCTCTCTTCCACTTTTCCTTATCCCTCCGCAACTGCCGCTATCAATCCTCCACTGCCAACCATCTCCGCGGCAATCTATTGATCTTTTTCGTTTTCTTTGCCCTGTTGGTCGGATCCATTCCTCTCTGCCGTTCACCCCCTCCATGGATATTATTCGTCCCATCTTCTTCCAGGGTCCCCTCCAATAGCGCAAAATGCCAACATCCGGCCCCCTCCCTCTCCAACTGCCCGTGTCTGCCCGGCCTTCACCGAGCAGAGCTGATCCCCTGCACGCAGCTGAACTTCGAATCCGGGTCTCGATGCTACCTCTACGGAGCGGCGTTGGCCCCGCTTGTGTGTGCCTCTTCCCGCAAAAGCCCGGCAGGAGAAAAATAAACCAGCAACCGCCATGGTATGATACTGTTCCCTTTTCTTTTTTTTACCGGTAGATGGATCGCGCAGATGGCTGCCCAGGCAAGGTTGATAAGCAGATGAGATGGAGGGAAGCAAAGAGGACCCAGAACAGAGACTATTTGCTAAGCCGCATCGAGCTGGAGATCTAGGCCCCATTCAGGGTTCACGCGCCGCTGGTGATTCTCTCTGCCCCCCCTGTTCCAGTCTATTTGTTTTTTTTTTCTCCTTCTCCCCTTGTCCGTCTACGCTGCAGAAATGACGTCTTTGTTTCCCTCCCCGGCTTGTCGTTTTGATTCGACGCATCATATGACTGGGGGCTAAAACGAGGCTGGCTGGCTGTTGTTCCAGACCGAAACGACGCAAAACAAAAAGAGAGAAAGAAGAAGAAAAAAAGATAGTCCAGGCACCCATGTATCGCATATCTCATAAATCGAATGGTGACGTACTACCCGTCGGAATACTACTACGACTCCCCAGCCCAGCGAATGCTACCTGAACTGGGTAGTGTTTTGATTCCATGTCTCTTCACCACGTGGTACGGCTACACTATCCCCTTGTAGTTTCACAAGAGGGGGGGTTTGTTTTTTTCCAAAAGGAAATAAAAAAGAATAATTGGGGGAAAAAAATATATTAAAAATAAATAAGTAAATTACTGGATCCAGGCTGCAGCGGACCTGCAGGAGTCATTGCAGAAAAGTGCTGCCTTGCATGCAAGGGCATGGTAGAAACGTTGCCTTGGTATAAATGTGTGCGCGCGTGTGTGTACGACGGTGACTCTACTCTTAGTCCAGGTGAGGCGTACAGCGGACAATTCAAGTTGGCCGAAGCTATTTTCGCTCTCCCTCTCTCTCTTTCTCTTTCAAGTGAGGCTCAGTGTTTTTTGGGCAAGCTCTGGACTGGGGCCAAGCACCCAGAGCGACGGCTGCAGCGGCGAAGCATGAAAAGATATTCAAGGCTGAGACAAGGAATTTTTAAGGCGTGCTCTTTTGGGTATGTCCGTGTGTGTGTTTGTGACTGGAATGGGATATGTGACGTGGACTATCGAACCATGGGAAATAGCATGTAGGATATGAGATGTTGGATATTCAAGAAGGGGGTGGATATGATATCTGATGGTGATATTGACCCGGCTTCTTGCTGGTATCACTCAGCCAAGGCAGAGTAGAGAGCATTTTTACCACACCACAGATGCCTACATCGTATCATTTCAACTTTTTTTTTTCTTTCTCATTGTCCTAGTCTAGACCCAAAAAAAAAACCCCCCATCAGTCTAAGAAACTGTATTCTTCGTCACGACACCTCTCGCAAACTCTCCAAACGTCAAGTGCTGCTCAATGTCCACCTCCTCACCCAAGTTGGGCTGCGTAAACACCGCCAGCGTGTTCCTAGCTACCCTTCCATCGCTGACACTCGCCCTTACCCCCCTCACAAAGTGCGGCACCGCCTTGAACTTGCCCGCCGTGATGCGCTCGAGGGCCTCGCCCGTCTGGAACGCGATGCAGTCACGCGGGATCTTGACCTGCACCGTCTCGCCCGTTCGAGACTTGATGTACAGGCCGGCCGCGGCGTCGGGCGACGCAGGCAGCTCTTGCAGAGGGGGCAGCGAGGCGCCGTTGAGGCTTGTAATGTCCGCCGCGCTTGGCACCGCAGGGCTGACCTGCTTCTCGTCGATGAACATGGCCGACGTGAGGCCCGTCAAGCAGCCGTGGTCGAGATGGGTGCCGCACCAGTCGTCCTCGTCGCCCTCTGCCGCCGTCGACGCCGCGTCGGACGCCCCCTGGGGGAAGTAGTGCAGCAGCCTCGCCTTGGTGGTGTTGGACGTGCTGACGACGTGCTCCAGGTAGCCCTTGGGGTAGCCCTGGATCTCCTGCTCGGCAAAGCGGTCACAGGCGCGCGCCACCAGCACGGCAACGTCGATGATGAGGCGGCAGAGGCTGGTCACTGCCGGCTTCATGCCGGGGAGCACGCTCTCCGCCGGCCAGATGTTGGGCGAGAGGTACTCGGGGAACGTCTCCGGCGAGAACTCTGCCGTGGGCTCGGCACAGTCCAGGCTGGGGTTGACGTAAAAGGCACAGTTGGCGTAGTAGGAGCCCTTGAAGGTGTCGGCCTGGCCATTCTTGAGCGTCTCCTTGCCCAGAGACCAGCCGGTCAGATACTTGGCTTTGGCATTTTCCAGCTTGTCTAAATCAGGGGCCATGGTCAGCGATTTTGCTTATGTGGCTGGCAAACTATATGCATCTCTATGTAGTTGCCTGAACTTGGCCCCCTACTGATTCCCTCCCACTTCGATAGTCTCCCCTAAGGGCAAAAAAAAAAAAAGGGTGGCAGATGCAGCAAACAAGCAAACTTACCTAGCTCCTCCTTGGGTAGGTTACCCAAATAAGATCCATATGATAAGGCGACATGGCGCAGCTGCGCAAACTCCTGCGGCACGTTCTTGACCACTAAGATGCCAAGGGAATCAGGGCCAAAAGCTTCCTGCAAAGTCTCAAAGGAGACATTTCCTAGATGACTCGCGTGTAAGTCAGGGCAATTCCGGCACGTATGAGTAAAGAACGAGTATATTCAGTTAAAAAAAAATGTGGCGCGGGTTGTGAAAGTGGGATTGTGTGAGTGGGCTTTTGAATCCATCGATTCGTTCAGACGTTTTTGCACGGCACGGACGACTTGTACGAAGTAGGAAATAAGAAGTAGATGCACATGACGGGACGTGAGGCTCTTCATACCATTCTGGAGGTCTTCGAGAGACACAGTCACGGCCTGTGCCAGAGGGGCCATTTTGAAACGATGATGACGATGGGCGATGAGGATGATGCAGATGTCAGCTGCTGACGGGAGGAATGGAGTGTATAGTGAGAAGTAGACAGTAGAGGAGAGAAAAAGGGCGATCAGAGGAAAAAATATCACCAGATGGACGTGATGCAGAAGAAAAGGATCGATCAAATGCCCCCAATCGTACGAGAAAAAGGGCACCTTTTCGCGGTTTATCCTCGCCCCCAAAACGGCCGCCACAACGGCCCCATTTCCGCTCCTCCAACGCTCTTGAGCAAAAAAATAATCCGAATTACTAGCAGCTTCAAGCTCGCTTCATTCCCGAGCCCATATCGATTCATTAGCGGGGGAGGGGCAAAAAAAAAGAAGCCAGTCTCAACGCAAACGAGGAGACGCCAATGAGAGGGCCAAAAGTCCCAAAAGGGCACTCACTGCGACTTTCGCTTACGTAACGCGGCAAGTATAGCAGAGCTTCTCAATGGACCGAAAGATGGAGCTCGCCGTCTCCCGAATCATTCAACTCCAGGCCGAGCTCTTGAAAAAAAACAAGCCAAGGCTGTTCCGCTTAATGCTACCCATTACAGCCATAACAAGCATATCATCTTCCGGTCTTCGGACGCCCTTCTGATCGAGGCGTTTTCGGCTCGCCCCGACGCCAGCCGCGTCTCCCATTGGCTCTGCTCTACTCTGCTCTGCTTTGCCAGTAGCTGCAGCTGTAGCTATACCGTATCGCAGCAATCATGGTCAAGCCATTGACCTTCAAGGGCGACAAAAAGACCAAGAAGCGGAAGCGCGCCGCTGCGGAGCTCAACGATGACGATGGCGCCGGCGAGTCCAGCAGCAAGCAGGTGGCCGCCAAGGCAAACGATGACAACGAAGACCAGGCCCAAGACGATAGCTGGGTCTCGGCCGATGCCGTCACCGATGTCGTGGGCCCGATCATGATTGTGCTCCCCACGGACAAGCCATCTGCGCTCGCCTGCGATCCCAGCGGCAAGGTGTTTGCGCTGCCGATCGAGAACATTGTAGATGACAATCCGACCAGCGCGGAGCCGCATGATGTGAGGCAGGTTTGGGTTGCCAATCGCGTGGCCGGCACTGAAAACTTTCGCTTCAAGGGACATCATGGGAGGTACGTTTGTGTGGTTTGGTTGCACCCCCCAAGATTCAACATTCGAGGCTACTTCTGCCTATGTATAGCAGCATCCCGCTAACGTGGATGCGCAATGAACAGATATCTCGCCTGCGACAAGATTGGTCTGCTGTCGGCAACCTCAGAAGCCGTCTCCCCGCTAGAATCGTTCAACCTCATCGCCACCGCAGACACGCCCGGCACGTTCCAGATCCAGTCTCTTCGTGACACCTTCATCACCATCAAGCCATCCACGTCGTCCAAGCCGAATGCGCCGCCCGCCGACGTGCGCGGCGACGCCGACAACATCACCTTCAACACGACGCTGCGCATCCGCATGCAGGCGCGCTTCAAGCCTCGCATCAGGACGTCCAAGGAGGAGCGCGAGAAGTCCAAGATTAGCCGCCGGGAGCTGGAAGATGCGGCTGGGCGGAGGCTGAACGAGGATGAGGTGCGGGTGCTGAAGAGGGCGAGGAGGGAAGGGGATTATCATGAGCGGTTGCTGGAGATTAAGGTGAAGAATAAGCACGACAAATTTGGCTGAAGCGCTTTGTGCTATGGAGAAGCTTGGCCTTCTGCTTCACGTTTCCGTGACAGAACAATACTTGCAATTCAGCGCAGCCACCGCAGACTCGGGATTGAGATGTTGGCCACCTGAAATAAATGTCAAGGCTTGATCAAGGGTCGCAAATCCAAGACTTACTTCAATCAGCGCGAGACTGACGAGCTGGCCGCTACACCCAATCTACAAACTGATCCAACGTTGAGTCATAAACGTTGCGAAACCCTGGCCACTAGGCCAGTGTTATCCAGAACTCACCAGAAAAAGAGGGGTGATAAGAGCAAAGTCAATATATAAATCTTCTTTTGCTAGGGAGCTGAATTGCTGTGTATATATACATATTAAGATAGAGAAAAGATAAAAGACAAGCAGAAGACGGCCTATAAATGCCAAAGAAATGAAAGCTCAACTTTTATACCATTTTGATATCTATTCAAACATTCATTTCTTTTCAGTTACCTGCCCTCCACGCCTTTACATTCCCATCCTCTCCTGTCGTGAAAACAACCTGCTCATCGTCAAAGAAGCAGAACGAGCGCACAATCTCGCCGCCGTGAGCACCAGGCAGGACTACTCTATTGTCATGGTCAAGTGCCCAGGCATTACTTGGCGTCTTGGCCAAGAAGACGAGCTCAAAGTTTTGTTTACTAATGCAGTTGTTGTTCACGATTAGCCATGTCACAAGAAAACTAAAAAAGGGGGAGATAACAAAAAAAAAAAAAAGGAGAGAGAGAGAGAGAGAGAGAGACATACTCTTGCGCTCCAGCGCCTAGAATCGCACCACTACCATCCAACTTTGTCGTCACATTCGCCACATACTGACACCCAAGCACCTTTCTCAAATCCCCAAAGTCCTGCGTCGCATTGCCATCGGTGCGCTCCTCCGCAACGTCATACAGCGCAAACGTCTCGTCGTGCGACAGCGCAAAGACCTCCGTGGGCGTCAGGAAGGCGGCGTCGTGGATGGAGGCGTTGTGGTTAAACGTCTGGACGGTGAGCTCGTCCTCGTCGGCAATGGTCGTGTCGTGGACGCTGACGAGGCCGTCGGTCGAGCCGGAGATGAGGAGCGTGGGCGAGGACGGGTGGAAGCCGAGAGAGGTGACGTCGTCGCTGTGGACTTCGGAGTAGGTTGCTTTGGGGGAGGGGCTGGAGCGGACGTCCCTGAGAGCAAGAGAGTTTAATATATATATGAGTTTGGGCGAATGGGATTTAATCTAGATATGCGTGGCGGTCCTTCTTACCAGAGGTGTATTGAGGCGACGTGGTTCTCCAGCTCTGTGCCGACGGCAATGGTTTGTGTGTTTGCGCTGCATGCCATGGACAAGATTGACGCCTCGGCCGCTATGAAGCATCATGTTAGCCAGTAAATTCCACTCCATTCATCATCATCTTCCATGTCTCATCGTCATCTTTGCCTTTTCATTTCTCATTCTCACTCATCACTCATCAACCTCACCCTTTCATCATTTCACACAAACTCACCCTGAAACTGCGCAACCCTCGCTCCCTGCCTCAAATCCCAGACCCCAACAGAGCCATTCTCGCCAGCCGTGCAGACCAACGAGCTCGCCGCGTCAAACACCCGCAGCGTCGTCACATTTCCATGGCCAGTCTTGAGGCTCGTAACGGGCCCGGCCCCGAGTCGAGCGGGATTGAATAGCGAGAGCGTCTGGTCCGAGGCTACGGTGGCGAGGCCCGCTGCTGTGCGGTGCGCCTCGAGCACGTAGACGTCTTCTGGGCCGGAGAAGTGGTGCTGGTCGATGTTGGTGAGGGTGTACATTGTGAGCTTGTGGGATAATGCAGGTACTAGGTAATTATGCGGGTGTGGTATAAGACGAGAGGTAGCGATATCTCTTGGTGTTTCGCTTTTGCGAAGCCCCCGCTACGACCCTTTCGATGAAAGAATCCTGGAGAATTTCCAATAGAGCCGACAAGTTTTGTTCGTCTATTCCGCGAAATCGAGTTCCAGACCTAATGTTTAAATATAAAGATTCACGCAGAGCTGAAATGAAATGTTCAACAAGCACCTATGTAAACTCTTTTTCACCCACTAGGACGCTAAATTTAGAACTAGCCTCGTTAACTAAATATCCTCACACCTACAATTTGCAGCTCATGCCATGGCAGATACACACACGTCACTGAGGCATGCGTTATACTATCGAAAACATACTACAAACAAATTATTGTTACATATATCTTTCTCCGCTTTGTCTATCGTACACACGTATTTTTGCTCTAAAGAGTTCGAATCATTCGTCCAACATATGATGGGAGTGTCGCCAAAAGCCAGCTCGAAAAAAAGTAAATTTTGGTCCCTTTTTTTTCCTCAAAAATCAAAACACCTCCCAAGACTTGCTTTCTGATAGCAGTTCTTTATATCAAACGCCATATGAAAAATCTAAAACGCCAAAACCTCGATGAAAACTTTGGAAAAGACTTCATTCATTTTAACAAACCCAAACCCAATTATTGTATTTTATTGTTATTGCCTCATCTGTTCATTCAGTCCTTGCCTGATAAGCTTTCGCTCATAGAACGTTCATTGACGCTTCGAAACGCCCGCTTGCCGACTTCGTAGCTACTGATCATAATGGCACAAGCCGGTGCCACCTTCAGAGTGCGGGGGATCCAGCCTCTCCATAAGCCAGAGATGCCCTCCGTCTGGAAAATGTGTAATAGTAGTCGCCCCATATTCTGCTGCTCGGGTGCTAATGCGCTTCCGGCCGCACGGCGCGAACTGTCGTTGTAGACCTGGGTGCGTGTCTTGCCGACGTCAAACGGCATGGTCATTATAGATGCAATAGCGCCGGAAGTAGCGCCAGCGGCGAAACTGTCAAGGAAAGTTTCTGTGTGGCTCTCTCGGCTCTGGGATCGACGCCGGGCTGTTGTGCGGCTGAACCCATCAATGGTGTCGCGGCTAACTGCCCTGCCCTGTCGTTCTTCGCGCATATCTGAAATTCTAGATCGGATGGATTCATATCCCCACCAGTAGAGGCCGGAAAAGGGCACATCTCTCCACAGAGTCAATGTCAGGCCGCGCCATAATGAAGTATAGCCTTGAGTGGCAACCATGGAGCGGATTCCGCTGAAAGCTTCAACCAGGTGGTTTGTCGTAGAAGAGCCAGGCGCAGCCTGCATACGGGTGCGGACGAGCTCGATGGGGCCGACGGCGGTTGCTGCAAGAATTCGAGCGAAAGAGCCGGCGGTGAGGGGTGCATAATCGGTTGAGAGCTTCGAAAACGGGCTCATGGAGTTGAATCGCAGCCAATCGTATCCAGTGAAGTAAATGATGTTGGCGGGAATTGTCATGGCGAGGGTAGGCGAGAGGCCTCTCCATAACGTCGTAAACCCTTCGTTGCGAGCAATCTTCCGCAGACCATCAATTGTTGAGTGATATGTCTTCTTTTGGACTTCTTGCACTGCACAGTCAGCAGCGGCGCCGCTTCCGCCGGATGCTGCGATGCCCTCGATTCTCGGCGCGGCAAGGCAGTACTCTATGGCGCTGTCTGCGAAAAACACTTCGCGGCAACAAGCTGTGACGCCTAGTTCGGCTGTTTGGACGGGGGTGAGGTTGGCAGTTGTTCGCATGAGTCTGGAAAAGTCCACGACTGGGGCGGCAGTGGCGGAAGTCGGTTGCGATTGTAAGCGCACGCGAACGACGTCTAATGGAGTTACTAAGAGAGGATGTAAAGTTAGTACAGTTAACAGCTCAGAGCTTGTGATGAATCACAGCAAAGATTGTTCACTCACCCAGCAACGAAGTCAAGAGGCTCCCCGACATGGCCGACACCATCTTCTGGCCAGCTGTGATATCCGGTATGATGCTGCCTCCATCGCCATCGCCCGCGCCCGCAATCCCAGGGATGCCAGACATGCTGGCTTCGTCTCCGTCTATCCTGTCGTAGTTTTGGCCGTTTGAGCTGTGGACAACAGAAAGAGATCCCATGCCGATCCAAGACTGGCGGGGGAGCGTGAGCGAGGAGCCGAGCCCTCGGGCTCTCACGAATATCCGGACTCTGTAGGCTTGTGCGTAGCTCTCGGAGATGCTCGGACCAGGCCGAATTCGGTCAAGACTCTTGATGTTTGGAGCTCGAAAGTCGATGCGGCAGAAACTGCGCGCGAATGGCGATATATCAATACAGAAGGGTGTTCAAAGGATGGATGGAGGAGGCAGGAATGGTCATGGAAAGAGGAGAGCGAGAGAATATCGAGTAGTCATAGCTAGGTAGGTTATTCAGTTAGTAGATACTAGAAGCCGCTAGCCAAGGTGTAGCGCATGCACGCAGTAAATATCGACGGCTCAGCGGCGTTGCGTCCAACGAGCCCCAGTTTATTTTTTTTTTCGTTGGTTTTTCTGTCTCGCCTCCACGCCGCAGCCGGAGATGAATCTGGCACCGCACCTGCCTGGCCTGCCAATCCCGCACCGAGGCCAGACACCGTCTGTAGCCGAATGATGTCACGCCGCGCTGTGATTGGCCGGGCTTTTGCTGTGGCGATTGATAATCAGCGATAAGATGAACTGCTCCAGTGCTTGATGCTTGTGCTGCTTCCCCATAGACCTCCATGGACCCTGCACGGTGTATTTGCTTTTTTAAACGGCAATTTTGGGGGCGCCGTCTTGATCTAGCAGCACAAGCTTCGGAGATTGCTCGTATGAATCTCGATATTATGCCACAGTCACTCGATTGCCCGGATCCCGCATGATCGCCTCCCACTCGTCTCTGCTTTTACACTCCTATGTGCATATTCATTATCTTTTATCCACTAGCATCAGATCAGGCCTAGCATGCTCAAGCACATACATCCACGCATTACGGCGTCTTAGTCATCGACATGGGCTCAGCTGGCCGATCGAGTCACTTCTCCAGGGCGCTTGACCGATTCATTGCGTATCTCAGACATGCGCTCAGTAGTGCCGTGATATTTGTAAGGCACTCCGTCTAAAAAAGTCCATATACATGCAGTGTTAGAACATCGTTATTCATCCCCTTTCTTCTCCATTTCGGCTATTTTCCGCTGCTTTTCAAAATATTAGTGTCCAGCTCATAATGATCATCATGTCCTTGTAAATTGAATCAAGCACGGCGCGTAACACCCAGCATAAGCAACTGTGCTGAGTACTCACCAATTCCCCGCGCTCGGCCATATCGGATTCACGCGTTATTCATTCGTATCTGCCAACCGCCGCCATGACTTCAGAAGACCGAGAGCCCAACTCGGAGCTGGAATCCTTCCGGCAAAAATGGATCTCCGACTTGCGATCCAGGAGGGAATCATTCGGGTCAGCCTCTCATCAGGCTGAGGCGTCGTCCGCAGCCTCTGCCGCTGCGCCGGCCGGTACATCACGGCCAAGGAAGCATTCAGGCCCTTCTTCAGGCAAGAAGAATTTACCAGTCATTGATGATGATGAATATTATCTTCACGTCCAATCGTTTGATGGCCCTCCTCCAACATCTGCTTCGGGGCATCTGCTCTCAGATGCTCCCGGCAAAGGTGTTGAGAGATCGCTCGTCTCAGCTCTAGATCACTATGAGGAAGCCATGGAAAAGGAAGCCCAGGGCAACATGGGAGAAAGCCTGCGGCTCTATAGAAAGGCGTATAGAGTAAGCTTCTTTTCTATTATTCTTTCTTTTTTTTTTCCTCTTTTCAAGATGTCAAATTTTATTCGTCCTATGATTATACTGACTCTTTGCTTTACTAGCTGGATAGTAGAATAGACCAGACATACCGTGAGAAACACTTCCCTGGAGGTTTCGCCGCCACCAAAGGCGCAGTCCCAGCCACAGGAGCACCAGCAGCACCAGCAACGAAGAAATCTGAAGCTGATGAAGGGGAGCCCAAGCCGCTAACCCTGGAAGAGCTCATCGCCAGCTTCTCAACCCTCAAGATTGAACCAGCGCCCCCTGAGATTGAGAACACCCCGCCACCCCCATGCCCAATCGCCAACCTGCCAGACGAGCTGCTTGTCCACATCCTCCAGGACGTTGCCGTCGCAGACGTCGGAGACTTCGCCCGCCTGAGTCTCGTGTGCAAGCATTTCGCCTTTCTTGTCGCCACCGAGCAGCGCCCCTGGAAGCGCGTCTGCCTCGGGAGCGAGTTCGGCTTCGCGTCCGTGCCTCGTCATTGGCAAAAGAGCATTGAATGGGAAGATCTCGAGATCCAGGAGGAGGCAGACGAAGATGGCCTACTTATCAGCATGCGAGAGCTCGAAGAGCGCCGCCTCGCCGACGCGCTATCCTTTACCCTGTCGCTCCACGATCCAGACGTTTATCCTTCGTGGAAGCACATGTTCCGAAACCGCCCACGGATCCGTTTCAACGGATGCTACATCAGCACGGTCAACTATGTGCGCAGCGGTCAGGCCTCCACAAATCAGTCCACCTGGGGCGGAGCGCCCGTCCTCATCGTCACATACTACCGCTACTTGCGATTTTTCCGTGATGGCACTGTCATCAGTCTCCTTACCACGGCATCTCCAGTAGACGTCGTTCATCACCTGACCCCCGAGCTGCTCCTCTTACACCGCGAGGCTCCTCACCCCCATTTGCCGTCCGTTGTGATGCATCAAGCATACAAGGGTCGCTGGCGGCAGTCCTCTGCCTTGGATCATCCTGACAACACAGATCCCAAGGAGCAGGAATCAGATATCTATGTAGAGACGGAGGGCGTCGGCCCAAAGTACATGTACAGAATGGACTTGACGCTCCGAAGTGCAGGCAAAGGCACCAAGAACAACAAAATCGTCTGGAGAGGTTTCCACAGCTACAACAAACTAACAGACGATTGGGCCGAATTTCAGCTCAAAAACGACAAGCCGTTCTTTTTCAGCCGAGTCAAGAGTTATGGAATAGGAGAGCCGGTAAAGGAGCTCTAGAGGACTAGTGCTGCTTATCCACTGCACCATACACCTGGTCGAACCATTTTATGAAAGCGCACCTACTTATACACATGCATCTCGAGAGTACATTTCCCATCATTCGATTCAATAGATGTAGACTCAACCAATAATATTACCAGTATCACAAATCTTAAGTAAATTTCCCGACGCCGGCAAATAGCGGCAAATAGATGGCTGCCAGGGCCACGGCTGCTATTCTCTATATCGCAGGTGCCAACGATGATTATATGCTCACTAAGCATATTATTTTCATCCCTCGTACTCCATATACAAGACAGGTGCTCGTATTTGATTATAATATCACACTATACGCTGCAATAAGCAATAAGCAATAGGCCGTTCGCACTAGTCGTTCTATAAGCACGAAAGCACTTCTTTCCAACTCTGCTTAATACTAGCGCGGTCTGCAAAGCCCCTACAGGTAATATTCCGTGCCTCACCTACTGAATCTGGCATCACCTTTTCCAATATTGCAACTGCTGGGCTACAAACATGACAGGGCATCAATAAAGATGGATTCATCATCCAACTTACTGATCTTGTAAGCGTAAGAGTATTGCCATTAGTCCACGAATAGATGCAAAGGACATGTGATACCCTCGCACTTTGTACCAGATATATATTGGCCATACGCTCTCTCTCTCTCTCTCTCTCTCTCTCTCTCTCTGTTTCTGTCTCATACTCAACAATCACTTCAACCATTCACAACAATCACTTTAGTCTTCACAACTAAGCAACCATGCAATTCTCAACTGCCTCATTTCTCGCGGTCCTCACCGCATCTCTTGCCTCTGCCGCGCAAATGCAGATCAATTACTACAGCGATCAGTGCAGTTCATACGAGGGCCAAGTCGATGTGACCTGGGCAACCAACGTTTTCAATGGCAAGGATAACTGCTACAACTACCAGTTTGGTAGCTGGGCAAACATTGCCAACTGCAATGAAAACGGCGGATGCAAATGCAATTTCTTTTCCTCGGAAAATTGCCAGAATTATTTGGGTTTTTCCGCCAGTGGTACCGGAAACTGCATTCCCGTCTCAAACGCCAGGTCTTTTGCCTGTTACTATGGCAGCAATTGAGATCTCAAATATCATGGGCCTAGGTATAACTAAATACGGGCTATGATGAAAGGAAGGGGGGGAATCAGCATGAATAACTGGTGGCGGTTTGCTAATTACGGGCAAGACAAACAAAACTGCATGTACATATATCTCACCAAGATATTTATAAACAATATAATTGGTAGAGGAGCTCTCGATTACAGCATGCAACATAGTAGTCAGCCATCTTGTATAAGCGTACATAGTACATCCATCTTGAGAGTGCGTTTTCTATCCAACTTACCGCTATATGTAGACTCAGCCAGCAATATATTGCACTTTGTACACAAGGCACTGGTGTTATATAGTAGCGCGGCAGAAGCTTGCCTATGGAAGTTGTGTAGTATTATTGCAGTCTTAAGCTACAAGAGGCCATGCACGCCGCAAAGCGCTAGCCTTTTTATACGTTTACATTGGAATTCTCTTTTTCCTTTTTATACTAGTGCGGCCTACCCAATATGTATCCACTAGATACAAGGCCAACCTCAGTACCTAGCTAACATATTGAAATTGTGGTTTATATATGTAATAGACCTTTAGCCTAGATGGGTGTGAGTGTGATTATCAACTTATATGTTGTAAGCATGATTACTTGATGCATAGAACGAAGCAACTGTGGTACACTCTGCGCTGGGTTTTGTATTATTAGGCAAGATACCAGTTGGCACTTTATTTCCAATATTTGAATTGTTATCTGTAGAGTTATTACTCTTTCTCTCTTACACACACATAGGTACTCAGACTCAACAATCATGTCAATCATTTACAAGACTTGCTTCAATCTTCACAAAACATTGGCGGCCACAAATCCATGAACGAGACCAATATACATAGGTATACAACGTCTTTCTTTTTCTACTTTTTTCAGGCAAATATATTAAATATTCCACATGACAACTGGACATACGAGCACACATAGACTTATCAGAAGAATGAACGGTTCAACAAAATTTACAGCGTTTCAATGTGTTTGTATTGCTCAGATCGAAAGAGTCTTAGACCTCGTCGGATCCCCATTAGACTCATGAAGAGTATTTTGTTTTTTAATAAAAACAGACGTATAAAAATGTTTAGCTTAAATGCCGCCTCCTTCCCCTTAACTTAATGCCAAATATGCTGGGCTCCAGTAAGTTTACAAAGAAAATGAAAGGAATGGTAAACTAGACGAAAAATGACGTTGATAACATAAAATATTCATCGCCATGGTATGATACTTAAACGCCCAAAATAACGTAGCCAAGATTAATAAAAAAAAAAAAAAAAAGGTGAAAACTGAGTAGGCATATACAAAAGTAGTGTAGCATAGGAAATCGCTTGTTCGCTAATGGTACTACATCCCAAAGAGAGGACGAGGATATAATAATGATTTGCAAGATGCGTTTGAGTAAGCGCATATATGAAATGGGGGATATTTGCTTTTTCGAGAAAAGACTGTATAAATGGTTGGATCTAAGCAATGCTTCGCTTATTGGGTATCGCATGAAAAACGCTTGCTGGAGTAGATTCGCTCGATTTTGTTGATAATGATAGAGATTGCGAAAACGAGTGTCTGGTATTGCCGTCTTTGGTTGTGTGGCTCGTCGTCTGCCCTTTTTTTTTTCTCCTCTTTTCTAGAAAGGAAACTGAACTTATCTTCATTGCTAGTTTATTCAGCAATAGAATAGATATATCGTTCAGACAGAATGGCCCCTGGGTTTATCGCACTCGTCTTCCGTCCAAAAACTTGGGTGGATCAGCGTTATAGTAGCTCTCTTGGTATTGCATAGCTCTGCGTGCCTCATAAGCCGCTCGCTCTTCTTCATCCATGCTGAAAGCTTTCTTGAGCCAACCAAAGGCACTTTTCTTCTTCTTAAGCTGCTTATCCACAGTTTTGGTAGTTCGTACGCTTTGCGAGGTCCCGTCGTCATAGTTTGCGGACGTAACCTTGCTTAAGCCGCTCAAAGCAGGCGGTGCCAAGGAAGAATGGCCTTGATGATATGAAGCATGACCATGTCCAACAGCCGTATGGGGCCTCTGCTGAAGTGGTGAGTGTGGCGATGCATGCACGGGGTGATAGTATCTTTGCCGATCCGAGCGCGGAGAGGGCACAACGTTGACCTGCGGAGGGGACATTGTCATGTTGCTAGAGCTTCCAGATGGATGGCGGCCATGGCTTTCCGCATCAGATTCATATGCTGAATCAAAATGATGAGATCTCATTGTCTGCGGCGTGGTAGTGCCAGGTGAATGAGCGTACTTCTCCATGCCTTTGAGAGACCTTACCGGAATCTGAATATCTCCAGGGGGCATCATTTTTTGAGATACACGGTCGCGGAGAGACGTCCTTCTCTTTACAACAGCACTCAAAGGCCGGCTATCTGCAGGAGAAATTGGTGTGGACCGGAGGGATGGAAGCGTCGACTGTGATCCCGATCGAGCACTGTGACCCGGGTCATCTTTGATAAGAGGTGAGGGCAGCGGTGCAGGAGGCTGCGGGGTATAAGTTCGTGGCTGGAGAAGGAACACCGGTTCGTCTTCATGATTGCTATGACCTGTCTCCGTTTCTCGATCGCTATCCTCAAATTCCATAGCCGGCGAGTCTTGGCTGTCTTGGCGGAAGTGGATTTGCATTGTCTGGGGACTGGTGACACCAAAGGTACCTGCGGCAGACTGAGGGGTATATTGAGCGCTTTGAGGGCTATCAAAGCCGGATGTCGTAGTAGCCGACTGAGGGCTGCTCAAGCCGAAAGTGTTCGAAGTATGACGGGTAGACTTAAACGGTGGAAGTAGGGGTAAGCCTCCAGGCAGAGGAAAATCAATAGTGCTGGTATCATCATCGATTATAGAGCTGGCCGGTCTATGTTCTGTAGATCCGCTTCGGACGCTCTCTTGAGTACTAGATCTTCGACTATAATCCTCGGTTATAACGTGTAGATCCGAAGGTCTTGAATCTTCAGGAATATTAGGCATAGGAGGAGCACAGAGTGGTTCTATGCTCGCCTGAAAATTGAATTAGCTACTGGAACCGACTTCGTTGATGGTGACAGAACCTACCCAGGTCCGCCGGCTAGCTTCACCGGCCTTCTTTTCCATCTCAGATATTATGTTCATCAACCGAATGATGAGACTGTTAATGTCTTGAGCATTATCACTGATTTTCTCAAATGCAATGAGCCACCCTTCTGCATTGCCGCTCATGGCATCAAAAATGTCGGTAACGTCTGGCAGGCCCGATCGCCATGTGCCTTCAGCATGCTCGTTCAACCAGTTTATGAAGATGTTGCTAGTTAGTAGCCCGGCTTCAATATCGTCGTCCCACTGCTTCATTGACACATTGGTCCTTGCGAGGATGTGCTCAATCTTCTCGTTGCCTTGAAGTATTTCGGTCCGGAATTTACTGTCTTCCAGCAGCTGTTCAAACACCGTGGCATTAGACATGGGAAGCATCAGATGATCGATGCGCCTCTTCAGGTCCGCCTCTACTTCTTCAAGATCCTCAATTGTGACTTCGAGAAACTCGTCCACCTCATCGATGTGGCCCTGAAGAATGTTGATGACCTGTGTATTATCATTGGCCATCCCGTTCAGCATCAGATATACACCAAAAGAAATCTGAGCAATTAGCTTGCCCAGTTCATGCTGGGTCTGGCCAGGTCGGAGCCTCCACATAGCATCAAGAGCAGGCTCATCTTTGCCCTGAGCAAGCACAGCCTCTCTGCGTCCCTGGGCGTCCAGCGCCCTCAATTTAGGCTTCTCAACCGCAACACCGCTCATCACCTCATTCAACGATTCGGCGAAAGCATCCTGTAAAGCAGGAATGGGGTGGATTGGAATCGCTGGCGGTGGTGGCGTCGAATCGGAATCATGCTCAATCTCGTCCACGTCCACCTCCTGGTCATCGTCAGATTCGGAGTCCACAGCATGTTGGTCGTGTTCACAGTATCGAGCAGAGCTCAAGGTGGTATTCGAAGGAGGCTCTTTGCTCTGATGGTAGTCTGGAGAGAGTGGAGAGAGCGGAGACGACATGTTCTCAACTTCGGGTAGCAGGACAATCCGAAGTCCGCCTTCGTTGAAGTCGAGCGGCGGCAGCTGAGTCGAGGTCATGGCGACGCAGATACTATCCGATACAAACGGCAAGAAGGCTAATCCAGGCTAAGTCAGGTTGCACAGCACTATAGAATCAGAGACCCAGGCTGTGTAGCAGTTGGCAGAAATCGAGAGTGCTTCGGGAGCACGAGCAGTGGCGATGATGACAATTTCAGAATCTGATGGCGCTGTCTGCACCTTTCGAGAGTCCTAATTAGGATGGGCCAATAGCCATAATACCTCCGACCAAGTACAGCCCGAAATCGCTGGGCAGATGTTTCGACAAAGGTTGATGGAAAGGATGGCGGGGTCGGATCTTGAGAAGGCTGAGGCTCGTTCTCGATTCTGATATGATCAACGGGATCGTGAGCCAAGAGCAGCCAGTGGGGGTGGTAAAAATAAGCAGGTCAGCAATCGGGTTGCATGGCAAGCTGGCGCTAGGAGAGAAGCACAGAAAAGAAATAATCAAGGAAATAAAAGGGACAGCAAGAGGCGACTGGCGAGGAGAAACGAGGCCGGCTAGCCACCCAGCCAAGGCAGGCCTTTGGTGATGGTTTATGGGAGAGATTCGAGCGGGCGGCGAGAGGGCGAGAAACGAAACGTGCTAATATTATTACTGGCCCAGATGTTTCTCGTCTCTGGCAGCTTCTCGCTTGAGGGAGCCCAGACCACCTCCAATGCGTCCCGTCGCCACTCTAGCGCAGGCCTGGCCGCTCACTAATGGCGCTCGACTGCTAAATTGGGAACAGGTTGATGGGAGCCGGCCATCAAGTCCCCTGGCTCTAGTGCAGATGCTTGCAGGGCCATCCAGGGCTTTTGCTCTCGGTAGGGCTCTGATACCGGCTGACGATGGGCAAGTCTCCTGAAGTGGCCAGTGCTGGCTGCTGGCCTAGGAGACGCGGCCTGCATGGATGGCCAACAGCCGAGAGCACATCCAGGCACGGATCAGGGGGGGCTTGGCGCCTCGACGACGGCCAGACGGGGCACGACGGATGGCGCTCAATCTCAGGCTCGCGTACCTGAGGAGGAAATGCTGCTAGCAGTAGCATTATGGAGCACGGCGCGGCGGGACTTAACGGCAGTAGTGCTCGTAGTATGATTTGATTCTTGTGCTGCCCTACCAATCGCATCAGTGTCAGTATCAGCATCGGTACGGAGTAAGGTATGGAGCAGGAAGACCTAATACGAGCATGGCGTACAGTATGAAGTGGCAGCGAGTGAGAGTGCTGCATTGCTGCATGTCCGGTATGCACGAGCAGATATGGAGCACCTGTAGTTGAGCTGTCGAGAATTACAAGTCGCATGGCGTTTTGGCCAAAGCGGTGTGCCGAATCTGCATGTCACCCAGTACCTATGGTCCTAATGAAGGAGAGCTACCAGCAGATGGTTTGCCCGTTGCAGAGACACGGAGAGAAAAAAAAATGCAAGGGGTTGAGCACTCGTCAGCAGATGCAAGGGAAGTCCATGATCCCAGATGTTAGCAGCTTAGCACCCAAACTATCAGTTGACAGAAGGATACTATTTGGCGGGTGGGTGAAGCTTGTGGCTCAGCACCAGGAACCATTGGCGCCATAGCAGCGCTGGCCGGCACTAGCCTAGTGCATTTACTGCCCGAGCTGCTATAAGAGCAGGCTGGCGATGCCTCCAAAACAGCTCAGCTATAGTTGATACCTACAACACAACTACAGGGACCCACGAATAGATTATCTTGGGTAGTTATAAACACTCTTAATACTGTTACAAAGTCAAGCCAAAGCCCTTCAAGTCTGACAGCGCAGCGTGGAGGACAACTGCTAAGCATCGTGTGAGATCTGAAATGCGGTTGAGTGAGACACTGGAGCAGCCGGTTACCACCAGCTCAATCCGCGCTATCATCCGAGCCTGCTGGTGGGTAACGTCGGAGACGATGATCAGCAGCAAACCCCGATCTCTGCAGTCGAGACACGCCGATCGCTCTACACTTCGAGCAAAGCCGGACTCGCATGAGAGATGGCATGAAAAATCCAGACCGAAGCGGCGCAGTCACCCTCTGAGTACTACGTTGTATCGGTTGTGCCATTGCCTCGTAAACGAGCGTCAACTCTACTACCTGCCAAACCTAATGTACATTGCTCTGCCCAATATTTGCAATTTTCACGCCTTCTCAAACTCCCATTGGTAGCTCCATACAGACCTACATATACAGTACCAATGCACTACTGCTCTCCTGACGCATCTCAGGTCGTACAAGTGATCACCATAGCTTTACAGTAGCCTCGTTGCCGGTTCAGGTACAGGCACTCGCTGCCGGTAGAGCTGCATCTGAGTCTCTAGTGCCGCAGCCGACGCTCTGGATACAGGTGAATGAAGTCGGTGGCTTGCACTATCGGCGCCGGCACGACGACAACTCCAATTTTAGCAGCCCAGCGCCGCAAAGCAAATTATGGCCAATGCCATCTCCGATCGTACCTGGAATACGGGGCGTGGGCCAAGGTCCGCTAAAGAACCCGGATATTACTACCTAGCATTACGAGGACCCAGCCGTGCGTATACATGCTGTACGTGTACAATACTGGCCCAGAATGGTCACAATATTCGACGTGTTCTCTTTACTTGGATACAACAGCTCATGCTAGTTCTTCTCTTTCGCATCCATATGTTGCTCGCTATCAATGATAATCTCAAAGATGGTGGTCAGCTTGCATGGAGCTATTCGAGCCATGCGATGCATTGTGATCGACCACGGCCGCCAATTGGGTAAAAAGCCAACTTCGCCGTAACGCACATACATTCAATTACAGCGCCATGCGAAAAGTCTCTTGTGGGCTAGGCAAAGGCATGTAATCCTGGACTTTCATTACTTGCAGCGCTCTCGCCCTATTGGCCTACTAATCCGCCAATTTTTTCCCTCCAGCTGAGCTGTGGCTATGGCGGTACCAAGCGCAGGGGTATCGTGGACTCTTTCATTTCGGCGGGCCTTGGCTCCGTATTTCTGCAGCCGTTAACGCCTCCGCCAAACGTATTAGCGACAACTTGTCTATTTTCCCCCTCCTTTTTTCTTCCTTATTTAAGAAGAGCAAAGCAAACTCAGGGCGATTCTCTTCGTCTACGTATCAAGCCTCGGAGATTGATGAAAAGCTTGTTTCCCCTACTTGTAAGTCAGCCGATTAACATCAATCGATATTTCAGCACAGCCTCGGGGCATTAGCGCTAGCGTCTCGGTTCTGCTCGTGGGCGCAACAACTGCTCTGTGCATGCTTCTCCTACATTTGTCGGGAAATCCATGGTTTCCGCCCCGGTCCGTCTTATCTGCGTATTCTCTCGAGATGATATCGAAGAGAACGTGATTTTTTTTTTTTTTTAATTTCATCCCTTTCATACGGGATAGCTTCTGAACTCGTAGCCTGGATTGATATGATACTAGTATCCATAAATCCTCTAATCGCTTATTATGGGGAAGCTCTGGCATTGATAGCGTTTTATCACCCAATTTCGTGTTGTGGGCTTCACACAGTTGGTATTTGATTATAGAACATCGACCCATTTGGCGAACTAGCAAATTCTAGGCAGCATAAATATGATTTTAGTATGGCATATTGCTAAACAGCACTCGTACGAGAATATGGTACGGTTGCTCCCTTGTCTGCGGAAAAGACAAACGCGCCGCCCAGCCGGCAAACTTCATTCCCATAAACCCCAATGTGATAGCCCCATTGTACCCCCATTTCACCTCCCCACTATCGAAGTGATCAACAAGATCGGTGGCCCAGAAGTGGATGACCTGCATGCTGCCGATATGATCATCGCACAAGGGAAAAAAACAACAGCCCAGGTGGCGTCAACGCCGAACATCCACGTATTACAACTGTCGCATGTCTGCATCTCTCTACACTATCATAAAAAACATTAAATAACATCTCCAAAACAAGACTCATACGTGCAGATTAGATATCAAATTTCTGTCAATCGTCGCGCTTTATAGCTTTCTAGCAGGCGCTCTTAGCGTCCCTTAATTTGAAGAGGCCCTTGGTGCTGTCGCATGACGTTTCTTTTTGATACAATCCTTATACCTAACTACCAATGCCAGCATTTCTAGGATAATAATACGGTATATATTACTCAGACTCACCTATAACAATAGACCAGATACATACTTGTAAATTATGAACATGATGCATCTGTCAATTAGTTTTTTTAAGGAAGCTTAATTCATGTGGTGGATCGATATTGTAAGTATAGAATCTGAGCCCCTGAGAGTTCACCTACTTTTTACCCCTGTGAAGCTAAGTGTCCACGTAGCCAGACGCAAGGATTACATGAGTATCAATAAGTCATATGCGGTGCGTAAAATTCATTTAGCACAGCTATAGCGATGAATATGAAGATGTTTCACTTTAAGATAGATACCGCCGCAGCTCTCATTTAGAAAGCAGTCTCAGAACGTACGACTGTCTATTGAGAGGAAACTCTATGGAGATATTCGCTTATATTGAAGTTCATATAGAGTATAAACAAGTCTGAATACCTTATCATTGTTCATTCGTATATTGCCGTACTAGCCGTTGGTTTAAAATGAGAATAGCTTGGTGGCTATGTACATCAATAGCAGTATAATTATGCGAAAATAAAAGCTGCCTGAAACCCCCCCAGTACCTATTAGACTGCTATTAGCCATATAACGCGGATGCCGTTGAGCAGGAATCGAACCTACAGGTTACGTGTAACTACTCATCGTGCTTCCAGCACCGCCTTCGTCCTCTGGAGAACGAATCTGGGCGTTGGGAGTGGGAGCAGCGGCAGCCAGACTGGCCGCAGTAGCATAGCCGATAATAATGTAGGCAAAAAGAAATAGTGGGTAGTTTATTCAGTGAAGGCTGTTGGATCTGAGAATACCAAATATGAGAAGGTGGACGGAGAGTTTAAATATATTTGTAGATATAAGAGGATATAGAAGTGCGGTTATAGTGCAATGTTTCGGCGAGGGGCTCTATCTCACACTTCTGCACTGGAATAGGATACTTCCTCTTTTCCAGCAAATGATCAAGTGTGGAAGGGAAACTGTCATCAAATGTAATATAATAGGTAACCCTGCTCTGGAAAAACCAATGGTTATAAATGTATTACTCTCAAGCCTGTCTTCTAGGCGTCAGGTCGGATCTCTTTAACAGTCTGGGTGACAAATTTAAATACTGATTCGGAGCTCCTGTTAGGTGCAACGATTAATAATAATACCATCTGTAAATCCTGCTACTTCAAATGGCCTTCAGTTGAAGCACATAAGTTCTAGCAAACGTCAATGTGGGTCATTATTGGCTGGCTGTTACGTACTCTGCGGTAGACAAGGTACATTAATTTACTTAACATGTACACAACAGAACTGGCATTTGTAATATGGTATATGATCTCTGTTGTAGAGCTTTTAGAAGTACTTTACCTTCACCAAAATGCTAGAAACTAGTATGCTTTTACTTATTCTGGCCATAGCAGAGGCAAACTGCAGGGACTCTAGTTTAGAAAGTAAACCATGATTACGCATATATTCTCAGGATATTCTGCCTATCCAATAAAGGCATGGTCGTTTCTATGTTCGATTTACAGCAGAGGGTTACATGCGTATGGAGTGCAGTGATCTAGCGACGCAATAGCGTGGCGTTTATGCTTAACCAGCCTATGATCTTCGTAGCATGTGGGGTATCGAATACTAGAGAGGTTTTTCTAAGAATAGTATATCCTTGACAAGGGACAGGAGGGCTGTTGCTTCTCCTAGTCTAACGTTGGGTTCTCCTGGCTTGGACTTGTCGTCGTGCTAAGGCCTTCCAGAGGTATCATCGAGCAATAGTCGATGAAATTGGCTCACCGATTCTCGAACCGTAATCGATAACTTCCATATTTGTTACATATTATCTATGGGATGCAGTCTATGTAAATACTGATACAAAGCTAGCATCTTGGAGGATAGTTCGCTGCCTCACTGGAACTGGTACGACGTATCATCAATGTTTAGCAAACGCCGTCCAGTAATGAGCACTTCATTCGTGTTAAATCGAGGAGTGTGTCATGACCGAGAGATTAAGATGAGATATTGTACTTTTCAGTGAAAGATGTTATAGCTTTATCAGCCTAACCATCTAGATATACTTTCGAGAATCCTTGTCCCATATAATATCTAGTACGCTAGGGTATAGAAGAGGCTAGCTCATTCAGACATGTATTCTACCTAGAACTTCTACTTAATATCAATCGTCAGGGCAGAAATCCAGTCTAAGGTAAACAAAAAAAAAACCCCCCAGAAAGCCCTTTTTTTTCTAACGAAAAAAAACACTCGCTTATCCTCTAATGCTGACTATTTTATAGATATTCTCTCTAGCATTTCATCGTGACTCCCTTTCGCTTCTCCGACTCTCTAATCTCAAACATGATCTGGATACCTACAAATAGACAAGATGATGCCGTGAGGATAAAGAAAACTCCTATTAAATCATCAGTAAGTTAGTCAAAAGAAAAAAAAACACTCAATGAAAAGATAACTGGTTCAACTTACCGGACCAATCATGAAGGATGCTGCTAAGAATACTACGCAATCCATCCAAACCAACTGCAAAGCCAACCAAGTTGGCAGAAATCATCATGAGAACATTTCCAACAGCACCAATGCAGCAGAGCATACGATACTCCGTAGGGCGGCTTTCCCATTTCCTCTTCGGGAAGAGGTAAGTGGCGGTCCATTCCGGCACCATAAAGATAACAATGAGCCAGCCCCAAATAAGCAGACGAAGCTTGATGTCGTGCCAGAGGGCAACAAACGTGAAAACAAGGAGATATGTGACGACAGATTTCGCCGAAGATGCCCAGCTGCGGAACGAAGAACCACCGAGCGGCACGTAAATATAGCGGATGATCCAGCGATTATACGAGCGATGCCAAGCGCGCCAGAATAGCTGCGTGCTATAATTATTGCTCACACATCGAACCATATTCTCAGGAGGGTCAATTCCATCCACCAGGGCCCAAAGTCGGAACATACGCCAGGGAAGAAGAAGCTTCAGCCAGATGATGTGAAGGTTGAAGAAGGACAAAAGGCTGAGCTGGGCAGCGGTGTAATCACTCCAAACGGGAGCTGCTTTGCTAATCGCACCGACATAGTCAAAGTGTAGGATGAGCTCCATAGAGAGGAGCACGAGCAGGAATCGAATGCCGTATCGAATGGTGCGCGGCCATTCGATGCTCGCGGCGCGATATTTGGCCTGGGAAATGTAGTCGTTGAACGTCAGGATTGGACCAGCTATATATAGCGGCGCATACAATGCGTACGCCAAGTAGTTTCGAAACGAGAAATCTCTAATATCGGCGGGGATCGAAATTCGGTCGCGCTCGGAAAGACTAGCGGGATCCAACCCCTTCTTCTTGGGTGTTATTAGAGACCAAGCACATTGGATGCAGGGGAGAACAAGGAGCTTACCTCAAGAGTGTTGACATGGCGCTTATCAATGCTCCAGTAGTAATCCATGTTGAAGCTGATGAGCCGCAGGATGGTAATGTTGAAAAGAATATCCCAGCGCTTCATGATTCCACCCCAGTTATCCAGCCAGTAGCCCCAATGCGCCAACGGTCCCCAAGGAGGGCCAACCCAATTGGCCAGGAGCTGGAGCCTGTATCCCATGGTCAACTCATTGGCGAACAACGTGCCGACGTTGAAGATCCATGTTGCCGTGGGTACTTGGTGCCGGGGCAGCTTGGTTGCGATTTGATAATTGATTGCGAGAATGGTAAGGATCTTGAAGGCGGATATGCCGTGCAGGATGACAATGAAGATGATTGCAAATACAAAGTCGAATGTAGCGCGCTGGTCTAGTCTCGCCGAGCCTCTTGCGCCTCGCGCCGATGGTTTATACACAGATTCCCACCCTTTTCTCAGCAGCGGGTGGAATATCAAAAGACACGTCAAGATGGGGAAGTTGCCTCGAAACGTCTGGTATTGCGCATCGGAATTGTCGATCTTTCGTCCAGGGATCCATCCTTCGGACAGATATCTCTCATATTTGGGGTACCTCGGGTCAGAAGCTGCTGGATTGTTAGAGCGTGTCGATGAAGGTACACGGATATGGCGCTTGCGTGGCAATACGCAAGCAGGGGGAGGGCGCTTCTCACGTTTTGAGACATCATATGCTATCCAGAACATGTACGGGACAACCACAATAAAGACAAGGTAATAGAGGAAGAACTCTGGCGTGCGCCATTTTGGCGGCGGAGCCGAGCTTCGAGCTTTGGCTGCAGCCTCTCTCTCTGCGATCGGGTCGCCGCGAGCATCGATGACTGTCTGGTATGGAGCGGAAGATGGGCTCGTAAATCGGGTGTCGAGAGTGTCGAGGTCGTAGACCTTGCGCAGGTAGGAAAGGACACCCATGGTGGTTGGTCTGGGTCGCGCGAGACGGACTCAGCGCATGTTGGCCTGATTGGATGTGAGGATGCAAATGGACAAGCAGCAAACGGCCGAGGCTCTGGATTGACCTGCAAGCTGTCGTTGTCTCGTGAGGCTCGAGAGAATCAGCGGCCGGGTGGGGCAGCATCTCAGCAAGCGAGGCCCCTGAATCCTCGGCCCCAGATTTGCGCAGTCCAGCATTGCTGGTGCTGCCGCTAACAATGGGCGGCTCTCCATATTTCGAGCTCTTGATCCCAATATTTGCTCCTGCACATCACTGGCTCCATCTACCCTATCAGCCAATGCATTTTCAAGTCATAATTGCGATGGGCTGGTATTGTCAAAGTGTAATGTGTGAATTATAAGCGGAGAAATAGTAAACAAAGTGTAAAAAAGCATGGGTGCTGGCGACTGGCATTTGGGTCTATCTCATCTGGCGATAGTGCAAATAGCTCCATTTGGTACGAAGCAGGAGATACCTACCTAGTTAGTAGTGCCTTAATGTTCTTTTTGTGTTCCATAAAACGCATCACAGACTTGCCTAAGTCGAGCTTATGCACTATCAAGCAAATTTATAACAGTAGTTGACAGAAGATACCAATAGATGCCTTTCCAGGCTCAAAAAAAGCCACCGCCGCTACTCACGAGTGCTCTTTGTGCAATTACGCCAAGTGGCAACAACAGACGCTGCCTGCACTCGGCTACATGCAGATGTGGCTCGTATTGGCACAATTCCACCGACGCATACGAAGCACAGCCCCCAGCAGAATCAAGCAAGAGCAAATGATCACGCAGCCAATATCTCCAAGACCGCCGTTGGCATGATTTCATAAACCGCAAGGCTGAGGCGACACACCAGCCCGCCAGTCAGGACGAGACAGATAAGCTGGCGTCAAGCGTACCAATGTGCTGGCATGCTAGAAAGGTCACGCTGGTGTGAGGGGGTGCCATATATTGTATTCCCAGAGCGTGACTTCGCCATCTGCTGCACGATGATCCAACATATTCGCTCTCTACTTTTTAAGCTTCGCCCTGCCAGAGCTTCCCCCTCCCTGATGAGGCGTCAAGTCAATCAGACAAAGGACGAATCGGATCCTTGCATTTCTGCAGTCCAGCTGGCGGCCTGACTGCCCCTCAGAGCTTGCCAGGCTTTCTTTTTCTTTGCATGGCTGAGCCACTCGTATGTGGCCTAAGGTTGTACCAGTCGAAAACCTGAAAGCTGAGAGGGAAAAAAATAATTGCTTGCTCAGGCCCTGCATCAGGCGTGTGACGCCGCCAGAGTTGAGATCGTTCACCACTCTCCTCTTCGCCTCCACGCCTGTCTCGAAAATATCTCAAGTTGCATAGAAAGCTCTTGTTGGCTCAATATTAGACCTACCATATCGCTATAAAAGGCATCAGGATTAAGCACTCTAAAATCCTCTCGCTCCAAGAAGCTCGTGTCCCGAGACGTCAAGGACAGTCCTTACCATGTGTCAAGTCAAGCTTTCCATTTGTGTCCACTGCGCCAAAGTCTTCGGGGCCAAGATGAAGTATTGCGATACGGTCCAGGCCGCCATATCGGTCACGGACAGCAGTCCGTTCGAGATTACCTCATCGTTCAATTGGTCCCCCATGGAAGGGTGTACTGGACTGAAAATCCACCACACGGCGAATCTCGACGCTTGTAAGGATGATGTGTCCCGATCCGAAGCGCCGTTTGAGCGACCTGCTGCAACGAGACCGAGCGCCAGAAGCCCCTATCCAATGCCAACGATGATCCAGCGGACGGAGATTCGAGAGCAACTTCCCGCCCCTCCTGGGATGGAAGAGCATCGGGCAGTGGCTTCGGTGCCGCTTGGGTCGGATATGCAACCGCAAATGCAGCTGCAGATCCAGCAGATGCAAGCGGGACCCTCGACGAGAGAAACTCTGACAGCTAGTTCGCCGAACTCTTCGTGGTCAGGCTCAACTGTTTCTTATTACTGAATATGAATCATGGGGCCGTACCTTGTGCTCCTCCAGTCCCATGGTCTTCTTTTCCGCTCTCACATATCGCCGACCTGTATCTGTACACCGTATCAGACCAGCAATATCGAGAAATTAGCTGCAGAATTCGGGTCTATATTGAAGATGATTGGAGCCCTATTCTCTCCCCTACCACTTGTTGGGTCGCCGCCCCTGGTATTATCAGTCAAACAACGCGTCAAAGTTGGCCGAAGGATGCAGCCGAAGCTCCCATAAAAGCCTTTCCGTGCTTCAAGGAGGAGCAACATATGTCAAATTTAGAGAAATGGTGGGGACATGCCCCGGTAGAACGAATATCGATCAAGTGATCTAAACAGGATTTTTCAGAATTTTTCTCTTACATCTCTCGAAAAATGGTGTGGGCGTAACTCTGGCAGGAGAGGCACTACGCCCGAGATTACGAAGCATGGGGTGATAAGAGACGAGCTGGCGGTGCAAGTGAATCCAAAAGGAGTGTGATATTCTAGCTATTCATGTGGTGTGTGGTTTATTGTGTCCTTTTCCACTGTGGCAGAGCTGCTGCGGGACCTACTGGCTTAAAGGTTATATCAGACAAGTTCTCCTTTTTCACTCGCACCTTGTGTGAAAGGCCCCCAACGATGATTCCTCTTTTAACTGCATTTCGTTAGCCGTGGGCTGTTGGATGGCATTCATACACGCTTTAGCCAAACGGACCCGTGAAGTTTTCAGCCAAAGCCCCCATTCTCATTCAGGATTCTTGCCTTCAGAGTACGAGCGGGTTTCCTCGTAACGGAACCAAAGTACTTGAGTAGCTGAAACGAAGCGCTCAATAGTGTCTCGAGCATGTAGACTTGAAATGAGTATATATTTGGCTCGTACAGCCTTGGGGTCCGCACGGCAGGATCCAAGATGGTGGTCAACCATGATGATCAACGGTGACGAATAGGAAGCAAAGGGACCACTTGGCAGGAGCTCTTTGCGGCAGCAGCCTTTCCACCAAAACAAACCGCGGGTAGACTAGAGCCACGGCCAGGGAGGAGATTCGGACAGGGAAGAGCCTCGGCCAACACCCATTGTTCTTTGAGCTCCGGCCTTTCCATATGCGGAGCCGCTCCACGCATTCGTGCTCTTCGGGCTGGTATTCCGTGCATAGTACTGGGTCTGGTACCAGGTTCAACAGTTAAAAGCACGTTCCGTGGAAGGCTGCTCGTGATACAGTATACCAGCATTCTTGATGCAAACTGTTGTCACTGCTGCGTATTTTCAACACCACTTCTGCCGCTTTAGCATCTATTTTGCTATATATGGTACCATACCGTAGGTTAACACCATAAACAGATACGTGGGTTTAAACAAGTCGATGTGTGTGCAGGCTGTACGGGTACATGTACACGACCATGCAGTTTAGGAAGATTATGGCAGGATTAACGCCCATATAGCCGCCTATATCGTCAGCGTCCCACACGGTCAGATGCATGCCAGATGACATGTTCCCAGCAGCAATGAATAGAGTATTTACAAGGGTTCTACCGCCTCGAAGCTTACTCGTTACATATAATTCTCGGCGGCCCTACTCCGCGCATGCATCGGATGGATGTCACCAATATATACAAGTAGCACTGCCCGCAAGGGGGGTGTTGTTGGGTCTGGATGGAAGTTTGTCGGAGTTTTAATTGGGGACCCAACCGTGCGCGCTATTGAAGGTCTTATAGCCGATCAGTCGGCCGTCTTCTCTATGTGCGTCGAGTCGGCGTTTGGTTTGGAGGCGCTCATGAGGGCCACGAATCGGCTGCTGGGACGACACCGTTGGGTGTTCAGTGGTGACCTGGGTGGAGAGCCGCCGGAAGGGATCTTGAAGATCTTTAGGCAAGCCCTTGCGATGTTTTGCTTGACAGGTTATAATGCCTATTGCTTAATATCCATGGGTCACAAGAATAGGCAGTAGTAGAGTTACTAGCGTGAATCGCACCTAGGTTGTTACCAGGTATTGGATGGCGAACCGTTTACAGTCATCTCCGCCTTGATTCGGTGGATCGCAAGTAGAGCGTGCTTCAGCTTGATGATCGCTGTTCTGGATACTGTCCTAGGAGCTTGGCGGGTGTGACGGACGTGGCCGGGAAGACAAGATGCCAGCCCAACAGTTACTCGTACTAGTTACGTGTTACTTGCAGCTGGAAGTAGTACCTACTATCATCCATGGTCTGCCAGGGTAGACTTTTGGATATCTTCTATTCTACATCAGAGCCACTATCAGGCAGAGAATGGCACGGCGGATGGCATACAAGGGCCAGTGGCCCCATGGCTGCAGGTGACTGACATCGAACAATGCCGTTGTTCAGCGGGCCTCAGTGGTGGCTGTCGCTCGGTAGCGGCCGCCGCTTGCCCGCCCGAGGAAATGGACAAGCGCGCCGCTAACGCCGCTAGCTGTGGCCCTGAAGCTGGGCTCTTTTCTGGGAAACAAAGCTCAAGCCATCATGCTTGGCAATGAGTTTCATTGATGGCTTGGCCGCGGATTGCGATCGACTCGCTAAGGGCTGCTAGTCATCGCTTGTTTAATATCGATACTATAAACACCCATGGGGCTGCTGGTTTCTATGAATAGGCTCTTAATGCTAATTAACAATCGGGTTATTTCCTTAACCCGCACAGGTGGGAAAGCCGGCTATCTCTCAGCACTAGGCATGTTTGCCAACAGAATGGACAAATTATAAACCGGCCGGCTTCTTTTGTTTTCCGCAGGCATGGATGCCTCGATGAGTACCGGGTACATGTACAAGTGAATTTTGCCGCACCTGCTGCAGCTTCTGGCATTATTGGCAACGGAAGCGTGTACCTGCAGATGCCTCTTTCAGCAACTACTGCGTTCCGGCAACCTCATGAGCTGAGTTGAAGCACTGGAGCTATGGACTATGGGCTATGGGCACGGGATAGCATCCGTGCATCAACCGATTGATCAGTCAATCACCCTCGTTGCCTACTGCAATTTCAAATAACACGAGTGTTTGGGCCAAATTTGATGTGGGCTGGCGGGCCGACGTCATCCGCATCTAACTGTGGCAGCGCACACGAAGCCAATTGTGCACTACCTTATGTCGTACATTAGCTATTACTACTAGGTAGCTAGTAGGGAGGCACCTACCGGGCGTAGTACCTGCCTTTGCAAACTTTGGCCACCATTGAGATTGTCTCTAGCTTTGCTCAACTTCCCATCATCTTCATCATCGTCATTGTCACCTCCTCGGACACTTTTCTGCGGTGCGAGCGCCTGCGTCGGCCGAGACGTGCCGCAGATGCGGCCTAGCAGGGACTGCATTGGCTGGCTGAACGGCAAACCCATCCAATATCTTAGTTCCCTGCCTTGCCCGTTGCCACTGCGGTCATGGCGCGGGATGGGCACGTAGCACCGCCAGCGAAGACACTTTTTGCATCTTGTTGTATCACTAACACTTTGACTCTGTATGGCCCCGATTGGCCAACCCGCGTTGAAACAATGCCCAGCTAACATATCTGTCCAGTTGACGTTGGCCGTCAATCAATTGCAGCTCTGTGCCGCTCGCTGGTGGGTGTCGCCGGCACTACGTCTCGCTCGGTGGAGCGCCTGAACATCCAGCATCCACTGTCTCGTCCGCTACAGTTTGGCCGACACAGCGGCCAATGGCGCCACAAGCCGCTCGGCCCACGCCCGATCACCGATGGCGGCGTTTGCTCTCGCCCGCACCGACAGACGGCGATAAGGCAGGTCGTGGATCTGGATACCCACTTCAATCTCGTCCATCTCATGCTATACCGGGCCCCTTGTCTGGGCGCCTGAGTCTCTCAGCGTTTGAGTATGCTGCTAAACTGCTGCTGCTTCAACTAGGGGCTCTGGCCGCCACTACGGCTGCTGCTATTTCGCATGACTGATGGGCGTGTAAAAGCCTGTGCGTCCGCCTCTCGAAAGATGGCTGCTTCTAATAAACTCTTCTTCCTCTTTCTGTGGGACTGCCTTAAAGGTAGATCTTGCCCTTGGCCTTGGATGCGGCGACCCCCCGGCACATTGATCGAAGCTTCCGAACCCGCCTACCCTTTTGATGGCGGTCTAACGCTGCCATCGACTCCCCCCTGGCCGAAGCTAATCATGTTCTGTACCCGAACCGACTTGGACTCTGTCTTGTCTCTTAAGATTTAACCGTGTCTTCAAACATTCATCGCCCGCCAGTTGGCATCCTGCACCACCGACCCTCGCACGACTGAGACCAAGAGAAGAGACCTGCTCAGACGAGTTACACCATTTCATATCTCATTTGCGCCGATTTGAAACCGCTACTCAACCTCATCGACGCCTGCAGCGTTTTAGACCTTTTCAAACTGCCCGATTGTGGTCAGGTGCCGTCAGCGAGTATCGCATGCTGCAACACCGATTTGAGTGTTGTGTGTTGCGATATCAGACCGTGTACGATACACCGGTCCACCAAGTTGCATGTACGTTGGTTCTGCCCTTCTTACAGACCCATCATCCTTGCTTTGTCCTAGTTCTACAATCTGCTATTAGCATTTACCTGTCCTATCCTCTTATCAATCTCCGTGATGCCAAGACCCACGTTTATTGCTGCTGTCACATGAGTTACGACCACACACGCACGCACACCACACACACCCTCAGTGCGGGAGCGGATGACAAGCTTTTAGCCATGGGCTACTCCTTCTTACAATTTCTGCACTTATAAATCCTGCACCTTCATCTATTGAGTTTCATCCGAAAGCCAAGGTGGCTCACAACGCACTTCTTTCACTTCATTTCTTTCATATGTCGTGTGTGGAACCACATTGCAGAACCTCATCTATCCAAGTTGTATAGAGAGAGAAGGTAATGCCACACAATTTGTGTATTGTCGACTCACTCTCACTTGCCCAAACACTGAATCGTTTGTGACATTTCCAATTCTCAGAAACCCTTATTCTCAATCATCGTGTTCTCCTCATCACCCTTTTCAACAAAGCCAGTATATATTGCGGCTCCTACACCCTATATCAGATCCTCCACTCTACGGATGGGTATGGTGACACTCACTCACATGTAGTCCATAATGGGCTTTACATTTGGTATCTAACACATTCGATAGATTCCAGAGACTCACGGGCACCCTCTAGGTCTAAAAGAGAGAAGTCTAACAAGTTATACGAAGAGCCTACCAGATCAACCATGGATACCGATCCAGTCTCCTGCAATATGGCGTCAGCATTTTACGAAATAATGAAAGAATCTGGACTCCAAAGGCAGCTGGAGCGTGGATGGGGAAACAACTACGCACATGATGGTGCGGCGGATTCCGCATCATCACCCACTTCTGATTTTGGTGATACCAACCAGTCCAACCGATCACGGTCTCGGCAAAGTTCAAAAGTATCATCTCCATCAGGATCTCGCAGAGTGGCACAAAGACGAGATGGGAAGCGCCTCAAGAGCCCCAAGTCAAAGAAATCCGGAGGAAGCGAAGTCAAGGAAGAAGATGAAGAAGAGACCATGGAGGATATCCAAGCCATGCCAGAATCCGGTAACCCGTACTCTCTGAACCACGATCCTCAGACTGCGGCGACTGGAGAGGACCATCGGACCTCTGGTTATAAGCTGAATAGGGAAGACTACGCAGACCGTGAATATCTGAGAGAGCTGGACTCGGAGCTGGATACTCTTAGAAAGCACTTGCTCCAGCGCGCCAATCCTCCCAGATCATTTCCCTAATGATTCACCTCGCCACCCTCTGTTGTGACAGGAAGCGCGTGCACAGAAAGGACGGATACCAGATGCATTTGTATATCACACGCATTAACAGCAAGCCTTTGCTTTTACACTAGAAAAAAAAACCAAATGGGGCGCTCAGGAGTTTATGAATTTGGTTTTGTTTGAATTGATCAGCTAGGTGCAGGAGGGGAGGGGAGGGAAGGGGATCTACAACAAGAAGCTAATTGCATATAGACCATCATGGCCACCGAGAATGAGGTAGTAGCAATGAAACTTTTTGATCTTTCCTTTTTTATTTTGTTTTGCTCTAGGTTTCGCATGAACAGGCTCTTGGCGATAGGCAACAAAGTGAAAGAATTGGGCCTCATGCATGTGCATGATATGGCTGAATGGGCTCGCCGGCCGGCTTGCTTCATGCAGAGTTCTAGTCAAGGCATAGCATCGGCCGAGAGGGGCGGCTATCACATCGGCCGCTCCTTGTTCCCCGAAGCAGAGTGTGGCGTACGACCCTCCCTGCCGAGGATTTTGAACATTGTTCGGTCGAATGCCCAAAGGCGGGTACATGGGGTAGACCTGGCAGCAGAACAGGAGATGAGAGCTGAACATAACGTAGTAACGAAGGCAACAAAGAGACAATTCCGTGCTGCGGAATCGGAAGATTTTTGGTAATTTTCCCCGCCTACGTAGCAAGTACAAAATAGTATGGAGTAGGCAGCTACTAGCAGTGGCAGGGCTTTAATATAATAAGCGCCTCTGAGGGTCCAGAATGCGTGAAAGAGCGGTTCGGTGGAGCATCAGCCGCTTGGGGTGTTTATTAACAAGGACGGAGCAGGTACATTTACAGGTTTCAGGGTACCTACTGTAAACAAATGGACCTACCTACTATGCATGTTGGCTGCTGGGACGCTTGCATCTGCAGCGGGGGACACAAACCGGCAGTTGTGGCGTTGCGGACGGCTTCATGACTGGCCAGTTTGGTTTGTGGCCTCCTGCGTGTGTGTGTATGTTGTATGCAAGGGAAGAAGGGGGAGTGTGTGTGATGTAATTGCAGATGTTGGAGAGAAGAGTAATTACAATCAACAGTTAACGGTAGGGTAATAGAGGAAACAACCGAAACAAAAAAGGGAAAAAGAGAGAGAGAGAGAAATTCAATGGGTGAGACAACGGATGGGATATCTAAGACATATAATCTAAAATAACTAGCTTATTATCAACTCTTCTACCTCTGGGTGGTCTAGTTGGTTCATGGCGTTCGGCTGTAATGGATAACATCTCACCGAAAAGTCGGCGGTTCGATTCCGTCCCCGGAGAGATTATTCTTCCGGAGAAGAGTTACATTTTTTTATTTTTTTTTCCTATCATAAGCATATCTCATTAAGTATATACCGCAGCATTCCTTTTTTTTTCTCATTCTTTTTTCAATCTCCCTACTTAACCACCCCTTGCAGCCCTCGTTGTTTTCATCCAACTAGAACATATCTTGCAAAGTTTCAAGCTGAATAATCTTTTTATCACCGTGCTGGCGCTTATATTTCAACTGTGCTTTACGCCCCATAGAGGTAAGCGCTAATGCTTAAAATACAACCCTGCCTATCGATTGGCATACTATTGCTCTTAGCGGCGGGAATGGCCTGCGCTTAAGGAGCTTTAGCTAGGATATTTGGCCTTATAAAGCTAAAATACAGTGACGCTAACAACACTAGCACAGTCACTAAAATGACCGTGCTAGACTTGGGGTGGTCTAGTTGGTTCATGGCGTTCGACTGTAATGGAGACATCTCATCGAAAAGTCGGCGGTTCGATTCCGCCTCCCGAGAATGAATTTCTTTTTTGGAAGTTTTTTCCATTTATATATATAAATAATCGTCATCATTCGCTTTGCGTTTCACTTTTCTTGCTGTGAGTATAGTTGTAGATATTTATTCAGGCTAGAAACAGCTAATAAACCAGCAGTAGATGAGATGTTGTAATTTATAAGTTATAATGCTTTTCTATACTTGTCGAGTGTTCCGGGTGAGGATCATTCTTGCCTATCCCCACATAAAACACAAATAATTATAAGAAGATACAGCAGAAGAAAATTTTATATTTATGAGTTTTATAGAAGAAAAGGGGAAAGAGAAAAGCACTATGAAGTAGATGACAAGGAACATAATTGTCATTATATACCGCTGCTTTAATTTCAAAATATCCACATAGCATCCGAACTAAAAGCTACTCTTGAACGATACTCATATATTATCCACATGATCTAATTTGACCTTTAATGTCTCCTTGTTTGCCCAAAGCGCTGTCTCAACCGCTTCAATGGTTCCTCGTTAGGCCTCAATCTTCGATTCTGATTTCTCCAACCATGTCTCCTCTCGCCAGAACCTCTAGGGGAGTAAGCATTCATGTTGTTGCGCGTTCCATTGCTCACGAGTGGTTGTTGCGGAATAGGAGGAGGAGGAGGATGCTGATACTGCTATGAATGCTGTCGAAGCTGCTGCGGTTGTAGTAGCTGTTGTTGAAGCTGCCGTGGCTGTTGTCGATGCTGCTCGTCTCAGACCTCTGCGGATACTCGCTCTTAGACAGCGGGTGCAGTAACTTCACCTGCAGGGGAGGGGCAATCGTTGTCATTGTGGTCATTGCTGTCGTTGCTGCTGTCATCTCCATCATCTTCACTCTCACCAACTCCCGGTTCAGGGGAGGGCCTCAGCAGAAGCCACTTGTCATCTTCATATATTTCAACACTCAGACTATTGAGTCTTTACTGGGTAATATTTAGGTTTCCTGTGTTGAGGTGTTCTTTTTCTTTTATGCTGTGGATATTTTGGCACTACGGATGAAGTTCGCTTTCCTAGGTGCTGTTGCTGAAGAATTAGACGACTTGAGCCCTCTGCTGGCATGGCGCATTTGCCATGGATTATATAAATCAAGTATACAAAGTTGCAGTCTTCATCTCGCGTCTCACAAATTTACTTCTTTTCTTCTCCTTTGCAAGAGTAATCTTTCCATGGTGCGTACATTGTGTTATTTATTTATATAGATATACCCAGACACACAAGCCTTTCAAACCATCCAGTTTGGTTGATGAATAGCAATACAATCAAGTGCACACACAGTTCTTCTTGGACAGCAAGACCATTTCGGCGCCATAATAATAAAACAAGCCAGTAAAAGAAGAATTAAGAAAAAAATGTCTTAACATAGGACAAGGGTATTTCGCAGTTTGAACAGGCAATGTCCATAATCCAGTTCGTTCTCTGCCCGTGGGCTTAATCAAAAGCAGTTCACGGGTCCATAAATCACAGTTTGGCCATGACGCTGGCAGAAAAAGAAAAGGGGGGGAAGAGAAAGCGCCCCCATGCGTCCACAGCTCCCCCGAAAATATCCACATGCAACTTAATCAGAGATGTCCCAAAAATACCAAAACCGGAAAGGGTTTCCTTTGCCAATAACCCCCCCAAAAAATCCAAGTTACCCTCGACACTCAAGAAATTTGATGCACCCATGCCCATGTACCCGAGCAAATCCCATAATAGCCCAAAATAGGGAACAAGGTAATAATAGTAAAAAAAAAAATCAGGAAAACCAAAAAGCCAAACACCCTAAAAACTCCGTTGCATCAATTAACTCCATCGCTGATATATTCACATGTCACATAAAAAGGTTTCGATAGTAATAATAGCCTTGCCCTTCTGTGTATGTCGGAAGAAGTGAGAGGAAGAAATAAGAGATAAGAGAGCGGGACATGAATATGACACGCAGCTCTTTACAGAAGAAGGAAGAGGGGGGTGTTGAGACCGGCCATTTAGTAGCTAAAATCGACGTGTGCCATGGTGGGTATAGACTCTTTGTTTTCATCCGAGGACGCTGTCGTTATTTCGTTGCCATTACCGTGAGTACTGTGAGGCATGTGGATGGTGACTGAGTTTGAATCACCGAGCGTGGTATCAGCACTTGATTGTGAAGGAGTTGTTTGTAACTCATGATCTGGTGGAGGCTGCGCGCTGGCCGACCACCCTTCGTCAAGCAGTTGCTGGAAGCTCCAGCTGGGCTCGAAATGTCTGCTGTTCCATGCATGGTCCACCCGCTCGTACATCTCGTCGATCTGTTCCAGACTGATTTTGCTCGTTTCATAGACCATGGCCCATACAAAGAAAACTGCGAGAATGCAAAAGGCTCCCCAAATGAAGAAGATTTTGGTTCCAAAACCAGCAGTGCCCGGACCGCTACCTATCATGAATGGTGTACTGTACCCGATGCCAAAATTGAGCACCCAGTTAGAAAATGTCGAGATAGACATTGATTTTGCGCGGACTTTTAGAGGATAAATCTCCGACGTTACGACCCATGCCACGGGGCCCCAGGAGGCAGCGAAGAAGAAGATATTGATGGAACAGAAAACGATGAGTATGGTAGCAGAGGCTGATTTAAGGCTCTCGCCAGCGGCAGCGGCAAACGATGCCATGAGCAGTTGGCAGCAAGCCATACCAATGGCGCCCACAATAAGCAGCCTTCGCCGACCCCAAGACTCAATAACAAAGACACCGACAAACGTAGATACAACGTTGATGATTTGGATGATGAGCGACTTTGTATAGGGGCTGTCAACGCCGGAACCGCCGAAAAACGTAGTGCTGTAATACATGATGAAGTTGATTCCAGTAAGCTGTTGAAGCATTTGAATTCCGCATCCTGTAAAGGTCCGGCGTCCTAGATGAGGAGAGCCTACGAAAATCTCCTTGTATGTGTCTGGACCCAGGCTCAATTCGTACTGGTGATTGGCGACAATTTCCTGGAGTTCGTCAAGAAGAGCCGGATGAGTGATGTCGAGGCGTCGAAGACGGCTGAGTGAAAGACCGGCAGCGTCTTTCTTGCCTTGCTTAACCAAAAATCGGGGAGTTTCGGGGAGGAGAATAAGGCCAGCGGTTAGAATGAGAGCGGGAACGAGTTGAAGACCAAGAGGGATTCGGTAAGCGGCCGATGAGTGGAGTTTAGAGGTGAGAATGTTGATTATAGATGCACATAGGAGCCCTATAGTGATGGAGAGCTGATAGGCGCAAACCAGAGTACCACGAATCCATTTCGGAGCCATTTCAGATTGATACAGTGGGATTAGGACAGACACGGCACCAACACCGAGTCCAGCTAGGCCTCTGGTAGAAAAGGTCAGTTATATTGCACAGTTTAATGGAACAGCGCGCATGCCAAGTGCGGATCAAAGCTTTTGGTGGAGAGGATGACGTTGGTAATGAAAACAGAAAACTCACCTTCCAACCAACAAGGCTGGTAATGCTTCGGCACAGACCTGGCAGATGGCGCCAATACAAAAAATGCCAACGGCGAGGAGCATGCTCCGTCGACGACCAAGCATATCACCAGCGGGAGCGGCGAGGAGGGCTCCAATCGCCGTGCCTACGCTGAGGATAGCGACGATGAGGGCCGAGTCCTTGGCGCAAATGTCGTCTCTGTCGGGCTGGTCTTTACATGTGCCAAACCGTTCCTTGAATTCATTCATGGCGAGAATGCCATTAATGGCCCTAGAAAAGGTGGTTAGCGGTCGATGTTCAATGTTGGTGAATCGAAGTGCGACTGCGGGCCAGCCAGATGCGTGAAGAAATGGGTGATTTCGGGAAATAACAGTCATGCGTATATCCTTCCATGCCACTACAACAACGACAATAACGATATTCTTCTTCCGACTATCTCGCATCGTATATAAACGGTTGTTTTACGATGAAGAGATAGAACGGCCCTGGTGCAGCACTGGCCGCATCGTCACCACCACCGTCAAAACAGAAAAAAAGAATAAGAATCCAACCATCTTCCTTCTCTTTCTCCTCCTCTGGTGTCTCTAAAAGAAAAAGCACAGGAACAGACGACATCAAGTATAACAGGGATCGGAACAATCGGGGCGGCGGCGGCAGGCTGAGCATCGCATTCACGGTCGGTGATTTCACAGAACGGCTTACCCAGTATCATAACCAAAGAGCAGGCCACCGGAAGCGACAAAAAGCCCGACCATGATCGCTGGCGCCGACGAGCCAGCGACATTGTCGGGCTTGTGCCAGCCCATGGCGATGGCCATGGTGACGGCGGGTTTGAAATCAATCCAGGGCTGTCAGGCGTTGCGACGCCCTTCGCCTCGCGGACGGCGGCAAAAGAGGGTGAAGGCTCGATGATGGCGGGTCGCCGGGACAGCGTTTCGCAGGCGGCGAGTCGGGCGCAGGAGGACGGTCGACGGTGGTTGATCAGAGGTCGAAGTCGAATCACAGAAAACGGGTCGGATGAGAGAAAGTGAGAGGCGTGGAATCGCAAAACGGGCGAGAAGTGGGTAATATCCTCAGCGTCCCAGTGGGAAAAAGATGGGGGGACAGCCGACAGGCAAGGGTTGGACGCCGGCCGGAGTGCGCTAGCAGTGTGACCACTAAGAGGGCCAACTAACACAAGTCGAATGGGCAGCGGTACGGCGAGTAGTGCGAGCAGAGGGCAGCGCTGCGAGTAAGCGTAGGCGGCGCAGTGCTAGCCGGTCGCACAGGCAGCTCGTTTAGCGACGAGGCTTGACCTGAAGCTTCGGCGGCGTCGAGAGGGAGACGAGACGGGACGAAACGCGACGAGGCCAGCGGGGAGGGAAGAGCACTTCGAGAAGGGCCCTGGATTTGTGCCCGTGGGCGCGGGAGCTGGAGCTGCGATTTAGTGGGCCGCAAACGTGATGCGCGCAGCACGACGATCCAGATGTGGCAGCAGGCGACGAGAGAAGGGGAGGAAAAGAGGTGCGGGTGAGTGAGATTCGGTCAACGGGCCAGAGGCGAACAGGAAGCGATCAGCAGCAGCGCCCAGCACCGGCCCAGCATGGCCCAGCAGGTCCAGCATGGCGCTGGGCGGCGCTGATTGGGCCGTGGCCCGGCCTGCAGCGCTCTGTGCCGATGTACACGCGAGTTACTAGCATGGCGCGCCCCACACGGGCTGGCCTGGGAGGGTGGAGGGCCCTGGAGCCTGTCCGTGGCTGTTCTGCCAGGCATTTGGCGTCAGGCCTCTGAGCTCAAGGCTGCTCGAGATGCCGCCGATAGTCTGGAACCAGAGGTGAAACTTGGCACGTCGGTTGTCGAGTTGACAACTGCTAGGCAGACAGCATCTGTGCCGAAACAGTACAGCAGCAGTACGGCACAAACGTGTTGCAATTCATTTACCCATCTAGGCGCCTTCAATAGTATCCAACACTCGCAGCATCATCCATCAAACTTGGCCGCTATGGCTCTTCTCTTATACCGCCATGAGAAAATCTCAACCACTCACGCACTTTGCACGGTGCACCGCTACAAGGGGCAGGCTGCGGATATTCGGTACCTAGAATGTACGTGATACTGTATTACAGTAGAGGCCCATGGCTTGTCCTTTTGCGCTCCTTCATCGGACTTCCACGTAATGCCAGCGCCGACCTTGGCGTGAGTCTGAATGTCCTCGTCGGCACTCTCACCAGAAACCCTCCGTCGGGGCCAAGGCAAGACAACGGCAAGGTACCAGCAGCGCCTGTACTCGGCACGTACTGTAGTCCATTATCCATCCTCTTTGTGCGAGCATCCGCACGCAGCTCATATTCGCCGCTAATCGCTTGCTCTGCTGGGGCTCTCCCACCCTCCTTCGCCTGGCGCCATGCCCGGTTGGGAGGCTCGCTCGACGCCACAGAGGAATGGAATTCCGCCTCCCCTGCCACCGGACCAAGGAACCTAGCCTAAGAGCAACTCTGTTTGCGAGACGGAGGGAAAGAAGAGAAGAGAGGAAAAAAACTGCATCCCTCCCCGGGCAAGCCTCGCCAACAGCGCCCAAACATTGGCCCGTTCTGCCTCCATGAGGGGAGGAGAGTCTCAATACGCCGCTAATACGATATAGTGCCTCTCCGGTAGTGCTCTGTGAGAGCTGCCAAATTCGCAAGCTGCGCTGCCGGTGTGCAGCCTCCTCTGCCTTTGAGAGCCTGGTCCGAGTACGAGCGCAAGGCACACCCAACATTTATCGATTGGGCATCATGACACTCTGCATAACAGAGTGGTTGCTGGTACGAGGACTCGAGACATACACGGGCCCTCGTCAGCCACACCACCGCTATGACGCCGTTACAAGGCACAGGCAGCACGTCTCATGCCGTACTCCGAAATACCTGCCTGCCTACCTTGCTCTCTCTTGCCTGTCCCAGTTACTAATCCATCTGACTACAATTAATTCAGTGGCAAAGGTGGTTATCCAGGAACTCGGCCATCATCCTTTTTGGCCAGATGTCCCAGACGCCGCTCAGATCCTTGTCCAGTGTAAGAGGCCCAGAACGTCTCATAGCGAGTCCATGGCATGGACACAAGACTGACACAGATGAGAGTGGAGCGGTGAATGCAGTCCTCAGGCTATCGAGGCCATCAGCACTTCGGTTAGCTGGGCTGGAGCGGACTTGTGGCTCAAAGGCCAAGGCCTACAGTTATATTGAGTGCCAGTTAGCTGCATTCGGCCGCCCGAGTGGCTTTTTTAGACCCCTCTTGTAGGTGCGGAAACTGTAGTCTTGGGACTTGGGTTCCCCCCTTGAGAAGTAGGTATCTGCCCGCAAGCTGGAGTTTGGTGCGGCACAGTATTCTCAGCGCCAGATACACTCCAAGCACCAGGATGCCTTGCCTCGGCTTTGGGGTGCCGCCAGAAGTACCACTACTTCTCGTCCTACGAGGACGCAGTTGACTCATCCTGACACGGCAATGGTAAGAGGTCTCTTCTCTGTAGAGATACCTCTTGTTAGTGCGAAAGGCACACGTGTGGAAAATAGGTACAGTAGCAGAGCCCTCGCACTTGTAGACTACGTTCTCCGCAGCCCGCAGCGCTTACAATCAGCCGATACAGCAGGAGGTTTAAGATGCCCGAGTTTTTATGGACCAAGCTGCCTGTATCTCCGAGATATATATGAATGAAAGAGAGCAGACTGGCCGGTTCTTCAGATACAAGCACGGCAGATACGGCATCGAGGCTGTATGACGGTGACACGAAGTGGGATGCCCTGGGTATAGCCTGACTAACAGGCTCACTAGGTGCTAAATGGATTTCTCATCGAATAGACTATGGTTTCACCCCCGGTAGGAGTCGAGAGAAATACAAAATAAGAAAACAAATTGTAGCAGGCTGGTTGTTGCACTACAATGGGCCGCCAGAAACGCCATGTTTTCTAGCTGCAGTGCGCTTCGACTCCAACGTGGTACGTCCAAGAAAAAAGGGAACGGGACGCAAATTATGATGCGGAGAAAATCTGGGGAAGAACAGCCAATAAGGGTTCTGCTGGAATTTTTTTTCTTGTTTTTTTTTTTCCTCCTCCTTTCCTCTTTTGTGCCATGTGTCCAGTGCGCCGCACAGTGCAGTACGCCTCTGGGTCTTCCTTGTGGAGAGGTGCCGCGTACTCCTGACTAGCAGGTACCTGCCTGCGGAATGATCTGGGGAAATGGTCATGTGGGCTGCCAAGACCTTGGAGGTACTCCTCCGTACTTGTACTACCGCGGCAAGGTCAAGGGGTACCCAGTCACAGCTCGGCTCGGACACGGTACAGGGGGGGCTCTTGGCTGCTGTTGTTCCCTTGCCTTGCGAATATGCTAAGCATTCTTGGCCGCTGGCAGCCTGCGCTGTCGTTACCAGCTTTGGTGCATGGCCGAGGTGGTGCTTGAGCTGCTGCAGGAATCAGATGCTTGCAGCTTGCAGCTGACATGGCGGCACTTGCGGAGTACACATTCCCGAAAGTACCACGCCGTAAAGGAGACCTGGCTGCTGCTAGCGGTCGGTAGTGACAGCATTAGCGACTTTTTTTTTGAGCGCAATGTCTAGCATCACCTCATGATTTTGATGGAGCCCGCTAAATAGTAGCTGAATATACGAGTACGCATCTGTGTCCTGGTTAGGAAAAGGGGGGAGGAGGGAGAAGGACGGCAGAACGAATAGCCATTTACATGAAGGAAACGCAAAATCAAGATTAAGAATGAAAGGGAAAGGCGCGCTTAAAGCAGGGCAAAGCTTTCAAAGTGCTATTTTACGTTTGCTGCTAATCCCGTTTGCACGTTAGCACCGCCATAAAGCAGGCTGGTACACTGCGCTATTGCTGCGATAGTATCCAATACGCTCTCGATACGCTTATGCAGGCGTTGCATCGATGTAGCACATACAGTATGGTATGGGCAAGATAGACGTGACAGAAAACTCGTCGCTTTTAGGCTGGGCATGTTTACCCGCTTTCTGCTAGAACCAACTGATCATGTAGTGCATTAGTCCTTGTTAGTATAAGGGAAAAAGCAGAACTTGCAAGATGAGTGACATTTTGTTTTGACACAGCGATAGGTGCTAGATTTTTTTTATCTTTTTTGTTTTGTCATGGCTGGTTTTATCTAGTTTGTTTAGGTCATGGTGTTTCTTTCTTGACTGAAGTGATTGAGGTCTCTTTTGTTTTGCGGGCGCCTTTTCACTGGAAGCCTCGGATGATGAGCCCAGCTAGTTAGTATCCTAGACTACCTATGTGGAATCAGATATTGTATCTCGAACGTGTCCCCCCGGAATAGGTACTGCGCAACTTCCTTTTTTTTTTCTTCTTCTTTTTTTCGTGTTTCTCGTTTATCGTGTCTCACGGGATATGACGTAAGACGGTGCCAAATTGGTAAACTTGTGCTAGCGAAGTGATATTTTAGCCGTTGGTCGTGCAAGATTTGGCGAGTGGCTGGGCAGAAGCATCCCAGGCCAGGCTACTCTATGTCGCTACCCAGAGCTTGGTACAAAGGATAAAACTATAATAAATGCGTGTATTTCTGTGAGATACACTCTTGAGATACAATTTAATCTTAACCTAATTCAAATGGCGAATAAGCCAGCCACAGTGAGCAGAAGCCAATAATCGAAGTTTAGTAGCATGAAATAGGGCTGGATGCTGTAGCTACAGTATAAGTTTGATAGCAGATTACCCTGTACGGGGCAATCTCGAGATTCGTCGAGGAGTGCTCGTATGTGCCGGACCCGAAACCTATGTCGGCAGCACCTCTGATGGAAATAATACGGTACATAATTGCCGCGAATTCATCTATTACTCCGTAACGACACCTCCAGAGGATGCGAGTGTGTATTGAATGGGAGGAGCGAGGACATGATACATCATCGCAGAGTCGTACTCTACACGAATCTCCGGCATCAGCCACCCCCCCAGCGCCGGAGATTCTCTCACTAAAACCTCAAAAGAAAGCAGTCATGCATGGTATCATTCAGCACAGTGGAGAAAGGGACAACAAGATAAAACGCCGCAATCGATTGTGCTACGATGTGATGCAACGCTGCGACGATGGCGCAGACGGACAGAGCAGCCCCTTCTCTCTTTTTCTCTCATACAAACAAACACGGAGTAGGTCCCATGCTAAACACGCAAAGAGAGATGCACAGATTTGACAGATCATGCACTTGTCAACCCCGGATCGGCATCACCCCGCATGGGATGGACAGGCGGGCAGTCTAGCGGCAATCGCCAAGCAAACTCTGAATTATTGACTCGGTATGACCCTCAATATTGATTTTTATTTTCCCATCTTTTCCCATCGTAGCTGCAAAAACAACCCCCTTGAATCGTTCCATGTAGCGCCACGACCCAGCAGCGACGGGTCACGAAAAAAAAAGAGGGGACGTGTCCTAGGGCCTTTCGAACGCAGAAGATGTCATCTACACATCCATCACCCACATGTTATGAGTGCGTACCGATAAGGAGCATCCTAACTGGTGATGGCTCCGGGCCTTGATGTCACAGCCCCAAGAAGCCAGAAACGCCCATCTTGTTAGTTCCAAGGGGAAGGGCCGGTTGCCTGCATCGTTCTGGCACTCCCTCCTGTTCCGAAGGCGGGAACTCGTTTGAAGCCCCCCCTTCCCTTTGTTTTTGATTCGATCCGTCAAAATCCAATTCATAGAGGAAAGAATTTTGGGAAAAGAGACGGCTCTAATTTTTTTTATCCCTTTTTTACGATTAAGTCTCCTTTCGGCTCTTTTTTTTCTGCTAGCTTCACATGCTGAGTGAACGCCCGTTATTGCCATGCAGCCATTACGGCGAAAAAGTGGTGGCGGCGTTTTTTGTTCTCTTATACTCTATCTCTGCCAAGGGAACAAAAAAAAAAAAAAAAAGAAAAAGAAAAAGCCAAATAAGAGAGGGGAAAAAGACAGTGTGTATCATAGGCCTATTATTTGCCCAGAGTGTAGGTAACCCAAGAGTAGCTTACTCCATTCAAATGACAATGAGAATGGCCATGCCATGTATAAGAATGTCACTGCCCATTATTAGCCTACAACAAAAGAGACAACACCAAGGCAATTTACACAGCGCCAACCTTCCGCCTTGTGGCTTGAGGGGAGATTACACAAAAAATCCCGTGGTCTCCGCCAAGGGCCTGGAACACCGCACACGCTTAAAAAAGGTTTCAATCTCGTCTACGGAGTACCTGATGAAATTTTCCAAACAGTGCCGGTTGGTGCAGGATAATTTACGCTGGGAATGTCACGGGGGCTGTGCCTCGAATTCCAGTCTGTGTTCACACGTGATGCCGATGGCAGCCATTCGCAGTGGTATCAATCAGTCATAATAACGCTGATGAAATGCCTAGAGAGTTCACGATGCGGGCCTTGATCAATCTGGGCAAATGAAAGAAGAAGAAAAAAAGAGACGCTTCATCATTCGATTTGACCCAGTACCCCCCCCGGCTAACGCACCTTTTTTTAACCTTTCCCCTGATTGTACATCTTAGATGCTTCCCATTTTTTTTTTTTTTCTTTTCTTTTTTTCTGGGTCTCTCTCTCTCTCTATAAGCGGGACTCACAAACGCGGGGGCCATCGTTCGATTCCTCGTGCTTAATTCCTAATTCCTCCATGACAAATATGCATATGCACTGAGAGTGTCTGCGTGTGCCGCCCATCCCTTGGTGTGTTTTATGTTTATGGTTCAGTTCAGAAGGAGTAGCTGCTCCGCTGTGACTCCCGTGCTAAGGCGGCTCAGTGGGGAACGGCCCATTCCGTCCTCGCCGTGGAATTTGGAATCTCGGGGGCTCTGAAATCCGATCCAATGGACTGCTGCGAATCTCCGATTTCCATTGCCGACAAGATGGATTTGTCGTTGAACGGTGCTTGACTGTTCAAGCATCTCGGCTACTTATCAAATTATCCATTGCCATGCAACGAGACAAGGTGCAGAGGTGCTCAAGAAAAGCGCAAAGTGCGCCAACAGTGTAGTCTGCATGTCGTGCCGGCGTATAAACTGTCAAGAACAGCGCCTACTTCTTCGCGTCAATGCCTCTACTCGCATGGACTGCCTGCTTAGAGCTCATGAGATCCCTGTTTCAAGTATTGAATGCGTTGAACAGGATCTTGAGAATTGACAATCACGGCCCATTCTAGGCATTAAAAGTCCAAGTTGGTTTCATGTTTAAAGAGAATGTGAAAACATGCTACCACTTTTTAACCTTGGAAAGATTAACAAGGCTAATTAATACACAAGATGTAAATTGTTCAATTATCATACATTCAATACACGGAACAGAAGCACCAAGAACGGGCCACAGCCAAAGTAGCTAACAAGATTTGACATTCCCAACGATGTCCATTACGAGAACAAAGAAAGAGAAAGCAATCACTTGTTGTGTTCCATCAGCATTCTGGATGGATTATCTATCTGTATTTTAGGATACAATATCCGCATTCTGCAGCCAAAGTGCCAAATCTATGATGTGGGTGCGCGTCTCAAATGTACATTTCGATATATTATATCCTGGCACGTGTTCTTTACTCTGGATATTTCCGAAATGAGCGAAACCCAAGTTCGTAATATCCATCTTGATAGCTTGGGTGATACAGGGTATATCCTTTCCAAACAAACGATGATGGATATCTAGATATATAAGCCATACAATTTATAGGGACATCGCCGCTGCGATCTCTCGTTCCTTTTCACATTCAAAAGTAGGTTAAATGAGATATTATTCAAAAGTTGTCAATTAGCAACGATACACTTGGTATTCATTATCACTGTTCACATTCACATTCGATAGCATCCGTTACGACGTTGGCGAAAAGCATTTGATCAAACAATTGATTTATATGCAACTATAACTATCAGTACATTACACATAAAACACACATAAAAAAAACCAAGCCCAGTGCGCCTGTAAAAAGACAATCTAACAGCTCATCGTGATGAGAGCAAAACACATTCTGAGGCTCCGTCCTCACAATGTCATAATGGTATACGCATCTCCTTCTCGTAGATGCCATCATTCGTTCCATCTCCTTTTCCCATTCATCTTTCAGCTCAGGGGCTTATGTTTTTATACATGACATTACATTTCATTCGTCTGGATTTTTTCCTTCTTTTTAGTACTCAAGGGTGACCTTCTGTCCCTTGACGCGGCCAATGACCTGGCTAGGGGCGTACTTGGGGATGACCTCGTCGTCGTGAAGCATAGCAAACTCCTCGGTGGCATCACGGCCCATGAAGTTCAGGATGGCGTTGACACCACCGGGGTGCTCCTCAACCCAGTTGGTCAGGTCCAGGACAACACCCTTGACGACAACCCACAGGTCCTCTCTGGTGTTGTGCTTGGCAACCTCCTCCATGGTGTACTCCGTCTCAGGGATAGAGAAAGCCTTGGGCTTGGAAGCCTCCTTGGGAGCCGCAGCCGCAGGCTTGTCGGCAACCTGAGCGGGGGCAGAGCTGGCAACACCGCCGTTGGCCCACTCGACGGTCAGCTTACCGGGAGCAGAGGGATCGAGGTGCAGGGAAATCTGGCCCAGACGCTGAGCGGCGCCAGCGGTGCCCTGGAGGGCCTGCTGGAAGAGGTAGCTGCTGGCACTGTCACCGGCAACACGGCCGTAGACGACACAGCCAAGCAGCGAGGAACCACCGAGACGGTTGGCGCCGTGGACACCACCAGCCAACTCACCACAGGCGAAGAGACCCTCGAAGGGCTTCTTCTCCTGGTTGAGGACCTCGGCACGGTCGTTGATCTCGACACCACCCATGGTGAAGTGAAGGACGGGCTCCATGAGAGCGACGTGGAAGTCGTCGTTGATGTCCACAGGCAGGTTGTGGAAGAACTTCTTGCCCCAGGGATCCTTCTGCTTGCCCTCAGCAATGGCGTTGTAGGTCTGGAAGGTCTTCTGGAGGTGCTCAGGGGTGCAGCCAATCTCCTTGGCAAGCTGCTGGCCGGTCATCTTCTTCATGAGGCCACGGCCAGAGTAGTGGCGAGTGTGGAAGTCCAGGACGTTGGAGGCCTTGGAGTTGAGGATGAGGCGGATGGGGAACTTGTTCTTGTCCTTTTCCTTCCACATCATGCCAGAGACGTAATCACGGTGGCCGAGCTCATCGCAGAATCGGTCACCATCAGCGTTGAGAAGGAGACCACCCTCACCACGCAGAGCCTCAGCGGCCAAGAACTTCCACTTGTTGCCAGGGTCCTTGGGGTCAACCAGACCAGTAGGGTGGACCTGGACCTTGTCCATGTCAATGCCGTTACCGCCAATGGCCATGATCATCTTCTGACCGTCACCAGTGGCGTGTGTGCCGTTGGTAGTAGCAAGGCCAAAGATCTCGGGGCGGTGCTTCTTGAGCAGAGAGCCCTCACCGAAATCAGCGGCGTAACCACCAGTGGCGAGGATAACGGGGCCGTCCAGGGAGGCGGTCTCGCCGTTGAGCTCATAAGTGACACCAGTAACGGTGTTGCCCTCCTTGTTCAAGCTGGTGACGCGGGCCTTCTTGATGATCTCGACACGGTGGGGCTCGGCCTCGGCAAGCTCCTCAATGCGCTGCATCAGAGCGTAGGTGATGGCCATACCGGGGAATTTGGCATCGTGGCCTCGGTGGGTTCGGGGCTGGGAGTGACCACTGTAAGTCATTATGTTAGCCAAATTGTTCTGCTGGATTGAGAAGCGTCATTCAAACGAGAGAGGAGCCAACTTACCCCAGTCGGGAGACCAGCGTCAGGTCAAGGTTGAACACGTCCTGAAGCCACTCAACGGCGGCAGCGGACTTGTATGTGAGGACCTTGATGAGGTCAGGACGAGCCTGCTCACGAGCAGACTTGAGGGTATCATCGTAGAACTGCTTGACGGAGTCGCGGATGTTGTGGTCGACCTGGGTGCGGGTCAAGGCACCGTTGATGCCGGAGGTGGCCTTGGTAGAGTTACCACCGAAGAAACCTGCGCGCGAGAGTCAGCATTTCGGGGTAAATACCCCCGAGCCTCTCACCATCGCTGTGGAGCGAGAATTGGGCCGGGAATTGCAGTTTTCTGAGGAAAACTTACCCTGCTTGTCGAGGACTACTACGTTGCCACCAGCAAGGTAGATGGTGTGAGCGGCTGACAGACCAGAAACTGTAATGGCATCTCGTTAGCAAACTGATGATCCAAACCGAGCGTCGTCCTATCCTCGCTGTCGCGCATGCGTTCACCTCGTCTCCAAGGATAAGAATGAACAGAGCAAGAGCGGCAGAAAGAACAAGCGAGAGGCAGAAGAATCCAGGCTATTACTTACGGCCGCCACCAACGACAATTACTCTGGGAGCCATGGTTGTGATGTGAGGAGTCTGAAGCGGTAGAGGAACTGGAGAGGGAACACGACGCGACTGTAATCAGACGGAGAAATACAACGAGGGTATATAGAGGGGCGGGGAGGGAAAAGGAAGAGAATGGAGAGAGGAGAAGAAAAGAAGGGGATAAGAATCAGATCGCGGCTCGACCTTTGGAGTTTTAAACAGTACGGAATGGGCATGAGCTCCACGCCGAGGGCGGTAGTGAGCCGAGGCAACCTTGGGTGGGTAAGGGAAAGCCACCGAGACGGCAGTACAGGTACGTGCTGGAGGGTGCTGGCCACAGCGCGTCGACGGCCCACTAAGCCCGCTGAAGCCTGAGGCCCGGGAGCGAGGTACGGGGGGGTGTTGCGCGGGACTGGCAGTGAAGAGGTACCTAGGCACTGCCTACCGAGAGGCATGCATCTACGCATAGGCAGGTAATCCTTTCTGAATAGTTGGTATCAACGCATTCTTCTCTTCTTCTTCTTCTTCTTCTTCTTCTTCTTCTTCTTCTTTTCACCGTAGACTCGTTTAGAATTGACTCTCCATAATTTTTCCACCACATATATTCACAGATTGCTCTCCAACGACGACCGTCTCCTTGCCGGTACTCCGTGGCATTTTGGAGCCACTTTTCCTCACCCCACTAAACTACCCCAATCGCAGTGTCAAATCAGCAATTAGGCTTTGTAAACTCTCACTGGGGGGCAACGTCAGTCCGTTCCCGGAACACCAGAAACACCAGCCAACGCTGGTCCTGCGAACATACCACTAGCAGTAGTATATAGCCGAAGATCCGGAGACCATTGGATCGAAAGGGGGAAAATGCGAGGCAACAAGAGCCAAGTAGGCAATTTTAAAACGTATAAATTTTTTAGTGATTGCATCTTGAAAAAGCGTGCTTGCATTTGGCTCTCTTGTCTGGCAACGTGAGCTGCACACGCGACTGCCGAGGCTAATTTCTCGTCTCCGAGCTCATGGAAACTCACCGTTCGGCAGCGCGACGTCGTCTCCCACCAGGCAACGCCTTTTTTAATCAGGAAACTGCTTTTGCTAAACAACACCCTTTTGATCATCGTAATTTAATCGGCTACACTATCTGGCGCCAAACTGGGCACGCAGCATGCCCGCTAAAACGCTTCTTCCCACGCCCATCCCATCCCATCCCACATGCTTTTCACATGTCAAGACCACCGTCAGCCCAGCTGACCGTAGCATCACATCACTTTACCTACAGTACCTACGTATTGCTACCATGTGTTTCCCCCATACAACAAGCCCAGCAAATCAAGGCAAAAACGGCCCAGCTTCTACCCCACACATTCAAGCACTGTTAGAACCAAAACCCCAAATCCGGGGGGGCCACAGGGGCGCAAGTCAGATGATGGTCTCCGTGCTCGGTGAGCCGGCTTCCGGCCACGCGATTGGCCAGCCCCGGCCCTGAGTCGCAGCAAATCTGTCGTTTTTGCCTTTCGTCTCTTGAACTTTCATGTGAAAATCCTACTTGCAGGCGCAAAGTACAGTTCCCCCAAGTTCCATCTCCCTTATTATGTCACATTGCCTAAGCCTACCTAGGTACCTACTTAGTATTTACACAAGGGGGTGCATGCAGCTCGCCATGTGGTGAAGGGAAAAAAAAGTACAGTACTCTTACCACCTACCTTACGCTGCCCAGCATCGAGTCTATTGCACTGCTCGCGACGGAATTATTGCTTTCTCTCTTTTGCTATTCCTTCAACTAAGGCTTGCTATCTTATTTAGCCTTCGGATATTAATTTTCCACCTCTTGCGCTCCAGCCTTTTTGCCCCAGCTTTCGTCCCAAGGCCAGCTCGTTTTCTAGAACGGAAGATCACGTGACTCAGCATGCATTCCATTTGAGCATCTGCCGCCGTGGACTTCCCTATTTGGCAGGATGTTTCTAGTGACGTCGTTCAGTCGCTCATTCGCGATATCAATCCAACACACCTATTGCAACAAATCCTAACAAAAATATTCCAGCCCAACCTACAGCCCAACCTTCATCCCGTTGCGCTAAAAAGGAAGAGCATGAAGTTCTTCGCCTTGCTCCAACTCAGTCTATTCACCGCCGCAACCGCAGCCACGGCTCCCCCAACGGACCAACAACCGCTCCGCCGGCCAGAGCAGCAGCAGCGTCTGCCTCCTCACCCACCTCCAGGCCACCTCCCCGTCATGATGGGCTCCTCCGGAAACGACAGCCAAGTCCAGCCCGCCGTCCTGCTGTACGACATCCTCGGCACCCAGCGCTCCCTCACCACCTTCTTCTCCCTCACGCGCATGCACGAGTCCACGAGCGAGCCCCTCTCCGACGCAAAGACAAACACCACCGTCCTCGCGCCGAACAACATCATCATCGACGACCTGCCGCGGAAGCCCTGGGAGAATCCTGGCGACTATGCCGCCCTGGGTGAGCAGGCGTATGACGGCTCCGGGGGCAAAGATCGTGCAGACGACAACATGCGCAAGTTTGTAGAGGCGCATCTTGTCGTCGGGACGAGTCCCTGGGAGGCCGGCGTGAAGGCAAAGACGGCTGCAGGGACGGAGGTGTGGTGGGAGACGAAGACAGATAAAGATGGCAACGAGAAGAGGGTGATTATGCCGGATGAGGTTGTAGTAGACCGTGTGGCCAGCCGAGTTGCCAACGGCGAGGTGGTAAGTTGTTTTGTTTCTTTCAAGACAAAAGAAGAAGTTACCAAAACAAAGCGAAACTTCCAAAGGCCGAACCTTGATGAGCTAATGTGAATCTCCTTGATTTAGTGGATTTTGAATGGCGTCTTGAACTACGCATAATGATATGATGATACCTTTTCTTCTTTTATATGCTACGACTATATGCAAACTCTTTTATTCTTGTTCTTTTAGCAGCACATGTTTGCAGTGTAATAATTTAGCTGCAACAAGCTAAGCCTTTACTGAGGCGATGTATGATATGATTTACTTCATTATGAATGTTTGGAAGATCATCTTCGATAATATGAACAACTACCTAGCCACTTCGTAAATGTGCAAAACTCTTACAAGCAGCCAAGATGGAAGCAATTTACCTTACATCACAAACGGAAAGAATTTGAACAAATTTGAACGACGCAGAATGGAATATTATTCACCAATAACTACCAATGCCACATATCTTTCAGTTCTGTGTGGCCTAACTACATTTTCTAGCCAAAACGCCCTCCCCCAACCCATAGCCCTCTTCCCCCCTTCTCCTTGCTTCAAAACCATCTTTCCCCGATCTGTGTGCTAGAAAAAAAGACATTCCCTCAACTGTAGTTAGAAGTCGTGTTTTCCACATCTCCATAATAGATATCCCCCATTTAATATGCAAAATCGATGGAAAAAACGTGAAAATAGCATCAACAGCATCAACAACACAAATGATTCCCTTGAACAACACCAACACAAATCTCCCAAATAATAAAGCCAATGTAGAAACAAAACAACACTTCCATCTTGACAAAGAGTTAAACGAAAGGTACAGAGAGCTTTGTAGACAGAACTCATCCATGAAAAGAAAAGACCGGGAGTAAAAAAAAAAAAAAAAAAACATAATAAATATACATGAAAGAAAAATATAGGGGTGAAGAAAAATAGAGAAAGGAAAGAAAAGGAAAGGAAAGAAGAATCTAAGCTGATACAGGACAAAGGGGTATCTGGAAGAATATGAAGAGAATCAAAATTACCCAACAAGTATCTCATACATCCTATCGGTCCACTTTCAAGCGTTTGGGGTCGCTAGCCATGTCATGGTTCTCATCAGGGCCAATCGCTTCAAGCTCCGGACTCTTTCGTTTTGCCAACCCCGACGGCTGTGTCGAGCCGCCAAGGTTGCTGCTACCTGCCTCAGCATTCCCGCCGCTGCCACCTGGGATGTGGGTATCGTCCCGTAGGAAACTCGGCCCCGAGCCTACCACGGGTGTAGCAAAGTTTAGAGGGCTGGGCAGCGTGTTGTTGTCACTTCCTCTAAAGTTCCACTCTGGATAGAAACTGCTGGGACTTGGCAGCAGCTCGTTATTTAGGAAGCGAGACGGGAGAGCAGAAACGGGCGTGTCACCATTGATATTCTGCTGTGGGACTGGGCGAGCAAAAGGATTAGGGGGGCCTGTAGCTCCGGCCGAGAGCAGTGTGGTGGCAGATGGAGAAGGGGGTGGGAGGACTACGGTGCCATGCCGATGCTGTGCGTGGGAGACGGCGTCTGCTGGATTCCGAGGGGAGTTCGAGTCGCCTGTTGCACTGCCACCAGCTTCGGACGCCCCATCCGGAATCTGGACGGTAAGCCGCGGCGGTTTCGGCCGTGCGCCTCCCACAGCTGTGTTGATCTTTAGACTGGCGGTATTTGGAGTATCGGGGAGAGAGGATATCGACGTATTGCGCAAATTGGATCGTTGTTGTAGGTGCGGCGAAGATGATGATTCTCCATTTCGTATGATGGGTCCATTATCAGCCGACTGAGACCGGTTCGCATTTGCTTGAGACTGAGGTTCGGAAGCAAAAGACGCCAAATGCTGAGATAAGATTGACCGGTTTTCCTCGATCGGCGTGAAGATACTGTGAGATTTGCGCTGAGACAGCTTCTTGATCGCGGTGTCCGTGTTAATTAGAGGCGCCTTGGGCCGCTCGGAAGCTTCTGCCTTTGGTTCGACGGGTGGGGGAGGTTGCGGATCCAGGGGACGTCGTGATGGCTGCGGTGAAGTCATGTGAGGGGGAATGGAATGCGGGGGGACTAGTTGATGAGGCGGCTGAGGAGGAGATGGCTCTGGGCGTGAGCCTGCTGCCAGGGGCTGAGGAGGCGGATGAGCATTGAAGGTGGGGGGTGCAGATGGTCTTCGTTCTTCCATATATGGCTGCTGCTGCTGCTGCTGTGGTGGTTGATATGGATAAGGACCAGGCTGGGGCGGCATCAAGTTGGAATGGTTACCAGCAGAAGGGTTGTAGATGGGGGGCGTAGGCATGTACGTTATACCCGGGTGAGGTCCATGGGGGCCGACGGGCTGGGACATCATGCCGGGACCCATGCGCCGCATATCTCCTCTCGAGCCGGGCCGTGATGGGACGGCAGGTTGCGGCGTGTGGCTTCGTTGAAGGTGAGCAGGATGGCCCTGGAAAGGCACACCATTGGGAATGGGAGGCGACACTGAGGCTGTCTGATGGCGGATATGAGGAGGGAAAGACTGAGGTTGGCCCTGGAAGTGAGGAGGCATCATGTGAGCTTCCATTCCGTCAGGGCCTCGAGGAGGCGTTCCGTCACCGTCCTCATCATCGTCGTCGTCGTTTCCGCCGCCGTTAAAGTCGGCGGGACCCTTGTGCTCATTAGGACCGCCGTGCTACAATTGTCATTACATCAGCTAATCGCGTCCTGCCAGAATTGGAGTGAACATGGATAACCATGCAGCCGACGAAGCAGCCTTTAGTGGAACTAACATATTGGTACTTGGTGATGAGATGCTGCATATCTGCTGAAGAGTATTCATATAGCTTTTTGTTGTTGCCAAAGATGAAAACAGCGACATCGACGGAGCACAGGACAGAGAGCTCGTGTGCCTTCTTGAATAGGCCGCCCTTTCGCTTGAGAAAGGTCCTAAGATAAGATGTCGATGTTAGCTCAAGTCCATATAGACAGCGAATTGGGCTCGAGGGAACGGCTTGGCGATAACATACACGGAGCGATTGCGGTCATCTCTGATGGCCTTGATCTCAATCTTTCTTCGACCCATTTTGAAGTACGGCTAGCAAGAATCGCGGTATTGGAGGAGCGAGGTGGAACGGCGCGCGAGGCTGAAGGACTCAAAGCTCGGGATCGTCCAGTACCCGGCGGCCGTGGACGTGTTTGGCTGTGGCGGGTCTCGAGGTCGAACCCAGTAGTCAAGGTCGCTCGGAGAAGGGGAATTTTCGAGGTCGAGATCGAAATTGGGCCCGTGAAGCGGGAGCAAAGTTTTGTGCAATGTCTAAAAAAGCACGCGCCGCAGGGAAGTGTTTTGTCCGGACCCACAACGAGAGAGAGACAAAGAAGCACGGGGAGGGAGTAAGACGGCTCGCCCCAGGGAGATGGCAAGAGACGACGGCCAATGCTAGCAGCAGCGGCGGCAGTACTAGCACCTATATAAACCGGCCTGGGCTTGGTCTTCTTGTCATGCGCGGGCGCACCAGGACAAGGATGGCGATGGAGGAGTTGAGGCCGAGGACGACGGGAGGAAGCAGGGAGGCGCCACCTATGTACAATTACCGGCAGCCACAATTATATACCTAGAGTGGCCCAGCGGACGGAGGCAGGTAGGCAGGCTAGGCGCGAACAGAGAAGAGGATGCCGCGCGATGATGGTTCGCAAGACGGAACTGAACCGGGCGGGATTCGATGCCAGTGGCGGGCGGCTTCAGCAGCGGTGCCAGGGCCGATCCAGTCGCAGTCGCGGTCGCAATGCGGCGCGATACATGCAGCGGCAGCGGCAGCGTCTGTCGCTTGGGATGCTGGGTGGGCGGCGTGGTGCGTTGCAGCGGTTGATCGTTGAAGCTGGGGTTGGATTAAACGTGTTGGCACAGGCGGTTGCAGGACGATGGGGCTGAATCTGGCGTTGGAGGCTTCTAATAATAGCCAGATCGTGTTCAGTCTGAGGGAGTGGGAAAAAAAAATTAAGAGGGAAGAAGGGAAAAAGGGCCCTACTAGTACAAGTCCAGCAGGGAACTGCCCAAAGCTACAGGGTGGAGGCGGAGGGGGGGCTTTCGCTTCCTGTTTTGGCTGCGGTGCCCTACCAGTCGATTTGCCGTGGGCGGGCAGCGCCCCTCTGCCGTATTTTACTGGGTGCAGCGGGAGGGCTTAGCAACATTTCAGTCCGTCTAACGGATTCGATTCGACGTTTGGTTGATTTGACATGACATGCTGGTGCATTGCATTGCGCTACAGCATCGTTAGTTGTTGCTGCCACGGCTGCACGGCTGCAGTCCAGCTCGCGCCGCTGCTGGCAAGGGTTCCCTGGCGGAGCGATACGACGCTCTGCAGTACTGTAATACCTACCTGCTGCTGCACTGGCATCCTCAGCGAGCGCAGACGCATTACCGCGTCCAGCAGGCTCTGACGTGACACTCCAGCTCCAAATTGTAGTGGACGAACCACGTCATGGGCTTAGCTTGGGCTGCACCCTTGCACCATGGGGCCCGTAATGCCTACTGTAGCCCTACTGCACAATCTGCCCAGCCACTGTTTCCAACTCCCAAGATTCCAAATTTCGATGTCAGTTCCGTTTCTCTGCTAGTGCTTGTCAAACGCAGCGTTATGTGATTCCTTCATCATGCTATACAATGGAATATCACTGACCGGCGACTAAGCCCGTTTACATCGGCCAGTCATACGTTTTGTGCTACCATGCAAGATTAACAACCATTGTAGGGAACCTGATTCTCCCACGGACTCCATCACCGTAAGATTAATTGGAATGAAAAATGGCCCCATGTATCCACAGCAGCCTGGCCTATTTGCCAGACCCCCCCGGACAAGCACGCACCTGTAGTTTGTGATAACCGGCACGTTTCGCGGCAACGGTGATAACGATCTGCCAGGCTTGACTATCCAGCCTGCTTTAGCCGCCACTCGAGAAGAAACGAATTGCAGGGGAAGCTCTCTTCTGCCTGTCTGACGGTTCGTTGTCAACGCTGGGGGACCAACGTTTCTTGCATGCCCAGCGTTTCTTGTCCCTGGAGGAAGGTCTAAGCCTAGTCCAGGCCTGCGCAGCTAAGCCTCCAGGGGTACCTGATTCTCGCTGTTCATGCAGCCATTTCCACGAGGAGCATCGGCAGCAATAGCCCGAGCCTGCAGTAATCCAGACTTGGCCTACCGCTCACCACCACAGCACAGCGACCTGGCAGACAATGGTCCTCGCTGCCCAGGTCAGACCGTCAGGAGCACTCGCCTCCCCCCCTCCCAGGCGACGCAAGGCGAGGCTACAAGGCAGCGCCAGCACACACTGGATGCTGCTGCTGCTGCTAAAGCGAATGCGGTGAAACACCAGACGAATGGCCCACGCATCGAACGCCCGTCACGGCCATATCATGCCAAGATCCGGCACACTTTTCGCCCGCGCTTCTCGCCAGGTGCGTCGTGGAGGGCACGCGCTTAGGCAGCGACTTAAATCGTCTAGACGTCACATGCTAGACAGTCACCGCGTCAAGACAGCCGTCGCTCTCACCCAAGGGTCCACACATGAAAGAGCGGGAGAGAGAAGAGAAAAGAAGAGGGACAAGACAAAAGGTACCTGCCTCGGTCGCTCCCGGATTCTATCCGAATATGCTGCGAGCCGAGAGTTCGGTTTTTACAAACTCTGTAGCGCTGCCGACCCCATCACCAGTCACAGATAAGCGCCCTGCTGCCGTCCGTTTCTGCATCATCACCTCTTGGAACCAACAACGCTGCAGCAATTCTGAAATAGAACAGCGGTATCAGAACAAAGAAAAATACTGTTCTGAAACACAAGCCCCCATGCCGGGCCCTTTCCCCTCGGATACAAGGCAAAACAAAAATAGTAGACGCAGAGAAGAACAATGAAGCGTATCACTGCAGATGCCATGCCCCATGCCCTGCGAGCAAAACCACCAGGTCGCGAGATCCAGGGGCCCACCCGGCTCAGCCTCCCTCTCAGCTCATTCTTGCGGATACATGTAGGTACTACTCGCCTTTCCGTCTTTTTCTCCTCTTTCTATCTTGTCACAAATTCTTCTACTATTTTGTCCCCAATTGCTGCCCCGTCGATTGCATGTGTGCACACACGTATGTATTCCACCCTTCTGAAAAAAGCCTAAATCAATTTAAAAAAAAGAAAAGGTAGTAAAACGAGCCAGAATAAAATAGGAAAAAAAAAATAATAATATTAAAAATTAAAATTGGGTTTCTTACACTCAATCTTCTCTCGACTCCGCCTTGAAGCCACCCACCCGCTCTCCCCTTCCCGCTCAGCCTCCTCCGCCCGCCGCAGGACCCCTACAAGCCTACCGATTGGACGCCTGCCCGTTCTTTTCTTATTTTGGGCCCTCATGCAAGGGTATTACTGTATTTCTTATAGTGCACTTCTAAAAATACTCTCGCAGCTTCGCGCATACACACTAACTCGCTAGACCCTTTTTTTTTTTCCCCCAACTCAACACCATCTTGCCAAGCATCATCATCGTCACCTGGCATCGCCCTCTGCTGCGTGCTGCAGTGGCATGTCCTGTCCTCGAGTGCATCATAGTGCTGCAGTTTGCCTCTCAGATCGGCTGTTTTCTCATAAATCATGTCATGATTTGCACCGTGTTAGCCAAATCATCCTTTCGGCAACTAAAAGCTCCCAAGGCAACGAGGCTACACGAAAGACCTAAACAGCTGCCTCCTGATCCGTCGTGACCTAATTCCTCACTTCGTTAGACTTATGCAAGCCATTTTCTTACTTGCAGCCACGTATCACGCATCTGGGACTCTTCAACGTAAAGCTGCCGTCCTATCAAATCACTCGAGACTGCTTGAGCTGGAACAGCAAGTCATTACGGACGCTACCGCCCCTTGAGCAGGCTTTGCATTGTACCATCTACATATGTACCTAAGCGGATTTTCCAGGTGTGTATATGTTTCGAAATTAACTCTTTGATCTCCCTTGAACGCCAATCAAGCCCATGGGGCTGACATGCTTGAAAACCCAAACTCCTGTGCTGCCTGCCCCTTTACGTGTTAATCGAAGCCTCATCAAATCCCAATTTTCATCATTACCCGACTCATCCATGGCGTGTCTCGCCGGCGACAGGATCAGAAACAGTACGAGGTTATTCTCCGTCGCCCCATCCAGAAAGCTTTCGTAAATTCCACCGACTTCTACCTTATTTGCTTTTGTATCGCTTAGCATATCATTTGTTTTGTACCTCTTTGTTACGCGGCGCAGCTTGTATCGGCACGTAAGTGTAAAGGAATAAGTACGGCTGCTTTTCTGCCACCACAACGTGATCGGTGTCATCTCTAAATCGGCGATCCCGCGCCTCCCGTGGGGGCATTGTAGTTACCAAAACCACCGTGTTCAGATGCGCCGTTGTCCGCTTTCATCGTACCGTTAAGCAGAGGACATAATCTTGGGAGTGCAAAGTTAGCAAAATAGAAATCTCTTGCGGGGAAACTTTGAAAGAGCTGAAATAGAAAAAAGGCAAGGCTAGATAGAGGAAAGCGGGAGACAGCAAAGGCACCAGCAGCCAGGCGATTGTGATTAGTGAGATCTGTCAGCTGCAGCTCTCCACCACGGCTGGTTAGAGAAGCATTGTGCTCCTTCGCCCTGCCTTTGTCTTTCTTCCCGTTCCTGCCGGGCTCTTTCTTGCAGCTCTCGCTTGAGTATCTGCAGCTGCTCCTTTTCCTCGCGAAGCGCTTCCTCTCTGTCTAGCTCTTCTTGCGCTTTGCGTTCTTTTTCTTCTTTGCGTGCCTTCTGGCTCTGCCCATTGCCGGCTTTCCGCTTTGTCAGACGCGCTCGCTCTTCTTTTCGAGCTTGCATGTCAGATTGCTTAAGCTTACGGGCAAGGATGCTTTTTCGCTTTCTGTTTCTCTTGCCAGCACTACTGGCGCCGTCTTCCAGCTCTCTGGCACAATGCCACCAATCAAAAGGCAAACGAGGGGGTGGTGACGTAGGAGGTAAACAAGTAGGGATTACCGTACTTTTTGTTTGTCTTAATGTGTCCAACCTGTCCACAATTGGCACACTTGCGGGTAGTCCCTGTAGGGATCTTATCGGCCCCAGGAGACCCTGCATCGCCGGCGCTAGCTTTCTGGTGCAATTCTTTTTGCTGCTCTCGAGCCTGTCGTCGGGCCTTGTTCTTCTCCAATCGCTCGAGTTCCTTTTTGATCCTACGTAGCAGTGTGAGTAATTCGAATCTTGCACTTGTGCAACAAGAGGCATGAAACTTACCTAAGGCCTGCAAGACGGTCATGATCGGCATTGCCCGTAGGCCTGGCGCTGTAGATACTGTAGAAAGATATACGTAAGCCGGCGCTCTAAATTCTAAGCCAACACCATCGACCACGGAATCGGGCGAGCCCAATCCATATGAAGGAGGTTGCTTCCTAAGATGTGTTTTGGCGAGTCTCGACCACCGATGGAGTGCTCTGACTGAAGCGGGCAATCTCAACCAAGATTTGGGCGGTTTTCTTGATGTTAGGGTTTGGAAGCGGACAATGTGTTTCACATACTCTCGCATTTCCAAGTCGGCTTCAGTTCGCCGCTTGATATACTGTGAGATGACTACTGGGTCGTGGACAATCTCTATTCTCGTTTGCGTCGTGCCGTCTGGGAGCTCTACTTCTCTCGTTATTCGAATCGTTCGTTTTGGATGGCGGCTAGATGAGGTTAAGCCGCTGATCTGACTGGTTCCGTCGTCGAATACCGCCGGCGTGGCTGCTGATTGGACGTTGAATCGATCGTCTTCGTCTTCTGTCGTCGCAATATCGTTGACGTCGTGTTCTTGGGGATCCGAAAGAGTTGCTTTCTGTTTGTCCCAGATCTCGCGAATGCCTTCTTCGTACATTGCCTGCTGTTTCTTGACGTTATACGCATGCCCACCGTTGGCACGTTTCTCACGTTCCATTGCGTCTGCCGAGGTGGCCAATGGCCCCTGAACGGCTTCTATGTAGCCGCCCTTCATAGATGTTCGGATGAAACTGAAACCAAGTCCGTGGCCGGTAGGGTCTCCTTCACCGTGTAGTTGAAGCATAGCTTTCTGGGCACATGCGTCTATGAATGCCTTGGTCGTCTTCCACGGCGCCATTTTATCGGCGAGCGTCTCTTCTTGCTTCTCGGCAATCTTTTTGGCTCCCTTGACGATTTTGCTTCCTTCGCCATCGTCATCCTCTTCGTCATCGACATCAAGCCCTTGTGCCTCATCATCAATGGTGGCATTGCGAGGATCGTAGCCGGCATCCTCAAGCTCCTTGATGCCGAGCTGCATAGCATCAAGAAGGCAGACTTCTTCAGGCTTAATCATTGCACGGATGGTGTTCTCATCGGGAAGTATCTCTCCAGGCTTGAGGCGCCACATTCCCTTCTCTTTGCTATCTCTGTCATATTGAAGAAACTCCTTCAACTTCTGTCGATTTTGAGTGTCTGTAGACTCCGCAATATGCTTAGTAATGTCGGATAGCTGACAGTTGTCCGATCGACTGTGCCTAATCATTCTGAACGCCAGCATCTTCATTCGGCTCTTTGACGCATTTGTTACCCGTCTGCTGTGGGGTCCAGGGACATCGACAGATGGGAATGTCTGGCCGACAACATGCATATGATCAATTTTATGTATGTACCATTTGGCGCCACCAATGCCCGTAGTACTGCGAACAATGAGGAAATCAGTGTTTCGAGGAGTATGTTTAAAAACTGGCGCTCTGTACATCTCATTGTGCAGCGTCGGTACCACCTCACCGGGGTCGACAGTGCCAAAAAGTGAGAATGGTGACCGATCTTCCGGCAGAAGCGTGCGATATTCGCCCAACTCCAGCTTTGCGAGCTGATCCTCCTCATTGCTGTTTTCCTTTCGCCTATAATAATTAATAAGCCGGCTACCCATGGCGAAGCCATTCAACACCCTTGGCCTTGGCTCGCAGTATTCGAACAGCACGGCCGCAGAATTATCGCACAGACTCAGATCCTTCGATTTGAGGAAAATCTCATGTGCTTTACCCTTCATCTGCTTTCGCTTAAAATGCAGGGGCTTCTCGAACCTGACAGTATGCCCCACGCTTTTCTTGTAACGGAAACGGGGACGATGATATTCATCCGTCGTCCCACCCAGTTTGACTTTATAATAAGGCCATGAAAGCTTGAGAGCGGGCATACCATGTTCAACAGAAATATTTCCAAGCGTGGCTCGAACTTTGCTTTGGTGGTTTTCTTTCAAAAGTTCATATGCTTCATCATTGGAGAGATTGAAACGCTGAGAGACATCCCTGCCCATATTCCCATTCGCCATGCGCTTCATCTTGGCCTCTTGCCGTGGTCTTTTGTTAGGGTTGTATGACTCAGTCTCTAGTAGAAGATATGGATCGCTGGTATCTAAATGGACGCGCTTTGCGCCTCGTCGAGTCGCATCTTCAAAATTATCAAATGAAGGTGCGGTGTAGCGGGGAATGTCTGGCAAGCCGAGCTTGATTGCCTTGCGCTTCTTCTGACGTGGTTGGGGATCATCTGCGATATCCATCAAAAACTCAGCGTCCCATTCGTCATCCTGCTCGGCTTCCTCAATGTGGCGTTTTTGGGATAAGGTTGCCTGCTCCGCAGCCAACTGTTGGGCCGCAAAACTTTTTTCAACACTGTCAATATGGACATTCCAATCTTCGCACGCTAATTCGATGTCACGTAACGTGAAGCCCATGACAGTTTCTGTGTCAGAATCAGGGTCGATGTCAAATTGCGCAGTGTCTTCTTCATGGCCATCGGTCGTGAGGTTGCAATGGACAAGACCATTAATCGCCATCTCATGCAACTTCGCCTTTGTCGCTGAACTTGCTGGCCCAGGAATACGAAATAGCTTTTCATCATCAGGCGCCAAGTCGAGGCTCAGTTTGCTTGTTACAAGATATTTCGGTTTCTTTAATGGTTTTTTCTCCTTCCACGTCGCTTTCTTCGCTGGTAAAAGCTCACTCCAAGTAAGAATATGGCCCTTTTTGTATGCCGGCCATGTTGCCTTGAGTAAATCCCCGATCGATTCGGCAGGAGCAGGAATGTCGGGATCCTGGTTAGCTGCGCCATTGAGATGGGGGTCGGGGTCGAAGTTGATAGCTCCGAAGCTGATGCCTGAGCTGATGGCCTGCGAATCATCGGCTGCCTCAGCATCACGGACATGGGGAGCGGGCGAAGTTGGGCCATCAATGAGGTCGATGGGAGAAGAAGGACCTTCTCCAAAGAGATCGTCTGCGTCGTTGCTTGTATTTCCATCGTCTGTCAGCCCAGGTACCTCAAGCGAAGCACCTGCGCTGGGTTCTTCCTCATCAGGAAGGTCGTCGTCGCTGATATCCTCAAAATCTTCTGCGTCGTCTGCTTTATTGGTTTGATCAAAGGGAGTATCGTCAAGCTTCAGTCCACCACTGGTACCATTTTGGCCCTGTTCCAGGAGTCGCGCAATCTCACGTTCGTCAGCGGCATCTTGGGCTTTCCAATCATTCTCGTCAAACGACGAAAACTCGATATCGTCGGGCATGATCGCGACGCGCCACCTCCCCTCAAAGCGTCCTCTGAGAGGTTTATGGGGCTTGAAGGTTCTAAATCATGCTTCTCATAGACTTAAATGTTGGTCGAACAGCTTCTGCGACCGAGCGATCCAGTCGGGTAGGGGTGCGGGCAAGATATTCTTCTAGAAGCTGAAAGTGAGCATCTGTTGAGCTGACTTGGAGGTTGCTTGGAGGTGGCTTGGAGGTGGCTCTCGGCAGAAGATGCGGAAAGAGCTTAGTCATCATATGCATGGGTCCGTGCGCACGTGTTTCAGCCTAAAAGCAGAGTGCCGCGATGTAAACGGTTGAGACACAATATGACGATACTGACAATAAATAGTACTCGCGTTGCATAAAAAAAATTGTTTTCAATATAATGTCTGCCTCCTCTATTCAGTCCATGACCTCATTCTTCCTTCAGATGGCTGTTGTTCTCTTTCACAATAGAGAGTAAGGATGGATTCTTCTAATCTAGGTGGCTGTGGATCCCACCGACACCGAAAGTTGGATTCTCAATACTACTACTACTGCTTCTGAAAGAGTGAAGAGTGAATAACAAAATCTCTAGCCTTATTAGCAAATTTCCCGTATCACTGCTGAATTCACATAGCCATAGACTCTAGTATCAAGAAGTAAACCAAAAAGTCCAGCCTAGATAACTCACTTATACTCACGTGCTTTGCTAAACAAATCGCAAACAAGTGACTATATCAAGTACATAGAAACCATGTACTTGGAGCTTAGAGTTCTTGTCATCAGTTTTGAATAAGCATCTAATTTGAAATCACTTGCGTAACTATCCGGGAGAAATGCCTATAAATGCACAGCGCGGAAAGCTCTCCTGCTTCCATCTAATGATACAAGGCCAAGTGGCGATCGATTTTGTTGGGAGGCAGGTCGCGACCTCCCAAACTCTAAATACACTATGTATAATAGTTACATCCTACGTCCTACAGAACTTAAAAAATTCAAGCCTTAGCACTTCGTATAATTTGACCCCTTTGTTCTACGACAAACGTATCAAACAGAGGAGATTGGCTCATCTCAATCATTGAACGTGAAGCGATATAGATTTGATCATGTACTGACTGTCTGGTGCTACGGGTTTGCCGTCATACCCTTGCCGCCCCATTGGAGAATTGAAAAACTGATAACATTTCAGAATAAAAGGCAAAGAGGGAAAGCCTAGAATGTGTAATATCTTTTAAATATTCTACCAAACAGCGGCAATAAACAGGTGGCAAGAGGGGAAAGGTGGATGAATTTGTCCCTCGCATCCTGTGTAATGATGTTGCCGTTTCAGGAGTTACTATCTTCAGATTGCGCGGACTATTTTGCAGACTATGCCCTCGACATCATCTATATCTTTAGACTCATTCCATACTCGTTGTGTCGTCTCTACGCGGGTGGGAATTAAGTACTATTCTGGAAATCGCCCCGCAGGCTGAAGTGTTATTAGGCTTGAAGCTAATGCACGCACGTGGGTGGACCTCGTTGATCTTCAAATACAGATAAAGCCTTTCTCTCGTTTAGGAATATTTCCTTGGATCTTGCTAGACTCTCTTTGTTTTTCTGAGATGCGGTAAAGCGTCATCTACACCGCCTCCAATTCTACAAGCGCTTACTATCTACTACCTACGGAGTTGAAGTATGTAGTCAAGTGGTAGATAGAAAAACCAAGACTGCAAAATAAATACGTGCGTACAAATTTGTAACGTGAGCACCTGTGACGATGATTAACTCCTGGTATCGTATGCGCATAATATTCGCGTGTATGTTCAAAATTCTGGCATTCCTTGTCTTTTTGTCATCTCTTTGGTAGTTATTTCAAATTGTTAGTGCATGCAGTAAGAGACTAAAGAAGCGAGCGTATTCCATACGCCCAGCCTCTGTATCACTATGACATGGTCTATGTTGCTTCAGCACTGCGCACTGACACGGACCTCTGCCAAGGACTTCAGCCATGTTCAAAAGCCTCAATCGGCGTCACTAAGCACTGGCGTTGTACATTATATTGGAATAATATTGCAATATTACAGAGCCTGCAAGGCTGTCGGCAAGGCTGCTGGCAAGGCGGGTAAGGCTCAAGCCCAGACGCAGGGCACAGAACGGCATGTAACCTGGCGTTCGGAGTAAAATTTGGCGCGCTCCAGCCCAGCCAAACAGAGCTAAAGTCGCGACTCATTCACTGCCTTTTCTAGTACGGAGCTGCATGGCTCTCCCCGAAGCCTGGTGGCTGGGTCTGCTAGACGACGTAATGGTCCATGACCGTTTTGGCGTGTGCCGGCGTTTGGAGACCCGGTAGCTCCAAAACCTGGCCTGGGCTTTCCTTTGTGATGCCAAGACGCTTAATTCGGCCCATCAGTAATAGCGCAGCGTGCCTCCCTTATATAGCCTGAGTGTTGGACAAATCCCTAGGTGCTGTTTCGTCCTGTCTTAGTTTTCTCGACCTTGCATGCTACATATCCTGGTAGCTTTGTTTAGCATCTCCATCAGCATTGGCATCGCTTTGCACCATGAGATTCAACCTCGCTCTCTTGCTTGCCACTCTCCTAGCCACTGTCATCGCTAGCACCATTGGGGGCCCTCGACATGTGGTCAGAATAGAGGGCACGTCTCAATCCGACGAGCATGATCTGTTCAAGCGCAAGGGCGGCGGTGGCGGTGGTGGAAGAGGAGGTGGTGGAGGCAGCGGTGGAAAAGGCGGAAGCAGTGGAGGAAGTGGCAGCAGTGGAAGCGGTGGCAGCAGTGGCAGCAGTGGAAGCGGTGGAAGCGGTGGAAGCGGTGGTACCAAAGGTGGCTCTGGGAGCGGCAAAGGTGGCTCTGGAAGCTCTGGCAGTTCGTATGTTTCCCCCTAGGATGGTCGCTCTGGGCACTCTGGCTCTTCTGAGGCCTCCGGATCCTCCCTGCCATATTATTCACACAAGCGACCTAACCATCATAACAGCGGAAATCGATCTCCCAGCTCCAACGTCGGTGGTACATCTGCTGGAGGAAGCGGACCCAGGCCACAATACGGCGGTGGCCAGTTCTACGGCGGCGGCGCGAGAACTCCTTACCGCGCCGGTTCTCGAAGCCCCGTAGGAGGCATCGTCCCCATCGCGCTCCTCGGAGGCGCCGCTGCTCTCGCCTTCTGGCCTGGAATCTGGCTGTACGGTGCCTACCTGTATCCTTATCACCAGCCATACCGCTTCCACAACGAGTCCAGCAACCGGAATGAAACCCTGAACGTCATTTGTGGATGTGGCACATACGATGTTTGCGGCTGCGACGACAACAACAATACCGAGTACTTCACCAGTCTTGTCGGAAATGGAAGCTACGATGCCCTCAACAAGAGTGTCGTCAATGTTGCCATGGTCAATGGCACGAACAGCCTTCTTATCAACGGTTCTCTGCCAAATGGCACAACAGCCGACGACCCCAATGCCAGCTCTTCAAGTGCAGCCAGCATGAGAACTATGGTCCAAATGATTGGTTTCTGGCCCGCTGTCGCTGCTGTACTTGTTACTGTCTTCTTGGCATAAGAATACGAAGCCTTCACTAATCAGTACTTTTACTTCTTGCTTTACTTTGCTTTATTAATGTTTACTTTAATGATCTTGGAATTTTTCCTTCTCAACATTCATGTCTAACAGTTTTTACGAATACCGAACGCCACGCTTGATGTGCTACAAAAACGGATGGTGACGATATGGGCTTGGCGCTTCTTTGGGTTTTCAATTCTTACGGTAGATGCTTATTTGGAATCATAGCTTGTGTTGGGTGTTGGGTTGAGGATTTGGAATACGTGCCCAAGTTTTAGGGGCGGCTTTAGAGCGGCTTTAGAGCTAATACCAAACATTGAATGCAATAACTAGAGTTTGTATTGCAAGGTGGCAGTGCTCTTTGATCTATGCCATGCAGGTGATGAAATCCCTCCGTCAACTCCGGGGTGGCTGGCTGCTGAGAGAGGCGATGCTTGCGAGGTGGTGCTCAATAATCATGAAAAAGTGCGGACTTTGACGGATGAATATGTGGCGATTGTTATCGTCATACACTTGGTACGACACCAAATTTCCTTCCTGGTTGGTGGATTACCACGTAGTCTTGCCAATAAGGTTAATGCAGGTTGAGTTGGATGCATGCAGAGTGCATATCACAGTACCATTGGAGCATTGTTGTAGGATCTAGCACGCAGCGGGTTGTGAAGTTTAGGCTATACAAGGCGTACTCGAAGGCTTTCTTCCATGCTCCATCGATAACAACTCCAATCAATATGCGAGGCTGAGATGCCGCGCTAATGCTAAAAATTATACCTACTACTTTGCATAAATTGACCATGAATCGGAATCTTAGAAATTCTCTTACTGTTATAGCCATGGAGATGCGAAAAGGCGGAAGAAAAGAGAGACAAAGAAAGGCATAGGCATTTTGAAACTTTGCAGGGCGGCGAGGAAATAAGAAACGCTTAAGTAAAGCATCGGCTTGGCGCGTGACTTTGCGCGCTGCTGGGCTGGGCTGGGCTGGCGTGCCGATTGATCATGCTTTTTACTAAATCACCTCACATGGGCGCAGTTGATAACGTGCTTGAATTTTGACTGAGGGTACTACGTGTTTGACTTGTTTCTTCGCGACAAGGATAAATCAACATAATTTTCAAATGATTTTGTCTTGAATCTACCTACGCAATGCCCGGTGATATAGACAACTCGCTGTTAGAGCGTCTACAAGCGCTGCGGGGTTCAAGCTCCGGCTCATCTAGTCAAGCAGCTCCGATAAAGTACGAGACGATATCTCAACCGCCAGGCGTATTCTCGGCAAACGAAGAACAAGGCGTATGCTAAATGTTTGCAGGTTCAGCGTAGATGTGATTGAAAGGTCAAAGCCAGCAACTAGAGAAGACACACTAGCCGCTCGGTTAAAGTCCCTCCGGGCCCAGGACGGAGGCTCAGCCTCATCATCAGGACAGAGTTCTCTCGAAACGGAGAAGACAGATGCCAGGGCAGTGCCCCCATCGTCGTCAGAATCGAGGTCCGCCAAGGCTGGAAACCCGGCATCTCAAGAGAAGCCAGCTAAACTAGAAGATGACGCCGATGCAGACTTTATGTTCTCGACGGATGACCAGACGTTGGAGGAGCTACTGGGCGATGTCAGCCCTGATGAGAATCCTGTGACGGAGCCAAGCGATGAGCAAGTCAGGGCGCTGTTAGAAGAACTGTCACTATCTGTACCGAAAGATGATGCAGATGAAGAAGAGCGTGAGAAGGAGGCTGATGATTCAGACAATTCTGATGGCGAGCGTATGCAAACGAAAGCAAACGATGTTATTGCTAGGCTCAAGGATGAAATAGAGCTTGAAGCCACTCTCGGAAATGCAGACGATGAAACCGATTCTACAATACAGCACCAGAAAGAAGACCAGCAAGAGGGGGAAGAGAGCAACCCCGCCAACATTGACTTCATCATTCCTTCACTCCCCTCCAACCTGGACGATCTTCCAGCTTCTTCTCCTCAACGGGTTGGCGCTACAGCCGGTATGGACGATATAACAGCTCGTATGGCGGCTCTCCGAGCTCCCAACACTGATGACTCCTTTTCTCTTCCCTCTGTTCCCAGTTCTAAGCCCTCTGCAGGTGATAAGCCTGTCAAGCGACTTACTAGCAAGACGGATTACACAGATGACGATATCGATAGCTGGTGCACCGTCTGTCTCAATGACGCCACGCTACGCTGCTTAGGTTGTGACGACGATCCTTACTGTACGCGTTGCTGGAGGGAGATGCATATTGGGCCGGCAGCTGCGTTTGATGACGGAAGCCATAAAGCTGTTCAGTTCACAAGAGCGAGGAAAAAGGACCAGCAAAGGGTAGCGCTAGGAGCTTGATATTCCACTAACGAAAGAAAGACTAAAAGAAGAAGAAGAAGAAGAAAAAGAAGAAGAAAAAAAATCAGAAAAGATATTAAGATAGGCCGGCACGTCTGCAAAGAAACTTTCTGGCTAAGCGTCTCTTAACTAGCGATTTGTGCACGCCTTCCCCAGGATAAAAACAAACCAATAATGGAGCATTCGCCGATGTTGACTCCGAAGTTCCCATGTCCAAGCCGTGCTATGCCATAACCCGAAATCAATTTCCATTTCCCGTCAAAGTCAATCTGATAACCCAATTTCCCAACCCTATTTCAAAGCTATAAATACGAAAATACGCTGTAAACTTGTTGTCATGTTTAGTTGCCCTGTGGCCGTGAACCTCGAATTAGTACAGGCCCATTCCTTGAGCTTCTATCGGCCTGCCCGGGCTGTCCTCTGACGTCTTGCCAGGTCGCGCCGAATCGGCGGCTGGTTGACGCAAGAAGGCTTTCCTCTTCATCGGCCTCGGCAAACTCATCAATCTCAGCCAGATTAACTCTGGGGCTGCGCACCAGCGCCGTGACGAAGACGATGAGGAAAATACCCATAAACACATACTGTGCCCAGAAATCGATGATACCAAAAAGTGGCCAAGTGATGGTAATACGATTTAAAAAGGTAGACATCATAGATGGTGTGCATACATCTTTAGCATGCTTGTAATCCAGAGCGTCAGAGCAAGGACGGATTAATTCTGGATGGTTCTTGCAATCAGGCTGAGCCCCAGGGTATGCGGGCTCGTTCGTGCAAAACGTTTGGGTTCCGTAAAATGAATACTGAGGAGCCACAAACATAGCGATGGCAAAATTGATGGCCAAGGTGATAAGTGAGAGCATGACCGTCGCAATGAGAAGGGCCTGCGGGGCTGTTCTGCCTCTGCGGATCTGGAAAATTCGGATCCAGAGGAACCGTATACCGACGGCAGCAATGCCGGAGATGGAACTGCTAAAGAGAATGAGAACCAGTGAGGCCATCAATATGTAATCGACGGGGAATGCCTTAGCGGCCTTCAAGAAGATCCAATTCATTGGCTGGAAAAGGTGAACTTGACCAAGGATGTAGCCACAACGCTGCTTACAGACCGAATTCTTGGCCTTGTCGATGCCTGTGATGAACATGGATACCCAAATCACAATTGCTAGGATCAAGAGTAGAATTCCACCAAGCATCTTGACTGGCCTGACGAGTGCGCACAGTTTGAGCCAAATTTGATAGACTCGACTCTTGCCTTCGCCCAATGCCTCAGCAGCAAGGCGTTCGCGCCGAACCAAAGTCTGTTCCTCTCTGACGAGAGCATCGAGTTCCCTTCTATCCTTACGAGGCATGCCGCCTTCGCGGCCGGCATTGCGTAGCTCAAGTTGGCGCTGGCGCTCTCGGTTTTGCTCGAGCTGTGAAGCAGTTGTAGCTGAAAGTTGAGGAGCCGAAATTGGGGGTGCTGATTTGATAAAAGAGACGGGCATAAGAGCAAGTCCAGCACTGGTATAGATAACATAGAGGAAGGTCCCGAGCGTTACCAAAAGACCAAGAGCAAAAGTGAGCGCCTTCTCGCCATGATTTTGGGATAATAGCGATTTATAGTAGTCGAGATCCCAGTGACCCTTACCACCACCGGCCGCAGGGACGAAGAATCCTAAAAGGAAGAGGACGACAGTGAGAGCAACAAAGAATAGAGTATACTTGGTGGCAGCCCAAAAGCGGCCCTTCCACGTGCGGCCCTCCTCTTCGAAAGCAACCTCATCGTATTCCTCATACCAAAAATATGCAAAGGGAATCACTAAGAGGCAGAGAAGAGCATCAAAGCTGTAAAGCGAATAATACACGATCTTGAGAGTCAAGAGAATATCTGCGACTCGCTTTGGCGTGGCCCAGTCTTTCTTGGCGCCTAGGCCTGAGGACCCTGTAGACGAAACTAGGGCGATGTCGACAGGAAGAAGCAAGACGGTCGCGAGAAGTGATGTGAGGCTGACGATAGCAACGATGCTGACCATCGCTGAGCGGTCGATGGGCGTTTGCCACGTAAATGTCGTGATAATCGCAGCGCCAAGGCATAGCAAGACGGCGACTGCGTAGGCCAGCCATATTAGACTGGCTTGGACGTGGCCTGCGTCGGCCATGGTAGACAATTTGTGGATTCAATCCCTTTTCGTGCTATTTGTGATGATTTCTTAATGGCGATCGAATTCGGCTTGATGCATCTGTCCTCCGGGTTGTTGTAAAGGTTCGGTGTTGTTTCTTTTGGAACGCGTGGCGGACGTTGTCCTTGTCTGGATTGTGACGCAATGGCAGCATCACAAGCTGTCTCAGCGTTGCATTCCCTGTTCTAGAGCTCCTTCAGGCACCAGATGTGCCTGAGCTAGAGCTGGAAGGCCCCCCCACAACAGCAGCTGAAGTGGCAGCCTAAGGGCCGCTAGGTATTAGCTACCTTGCGCTGCTGCTGTATTACGGCCTGCTTTCGAGTATGTGATACAGCCGTTGCCAGCACATGTCTGTTTGCTAGCAGCCCGGCACGGCAGCGCGTTGATCCGCTATGGAGGGCCGCTAGCCCACTGCCGGCCTGAAGCAGCTCCCCGGACAGAACATACCCACCTCAACGGAAATTGTTTTGCGACAAGCCTCGTCTTGATTGATAGCAGCAAACACTCAATCGTGCTCGTCAGACGGCGGAGGAAATGCTCTTGCAGCAATGCAAGTTTACACAGAGCTCACGGCTCCCACAGCCGTTACGCAATGCCTGAGCTTACCTCTAACGTCTGCCACCGCGAACAATCTGGTAGTCGCAAAGGGCTCTCTGCTACAGATCTTCACGGTCAAGTCTATCTCGGCCGAGCTTGACCCCGAATTCCAGCCCAGCCAACCGATTGACACGGATACGCGGTTTGACCGCCAAGTAAATGATGACGATGGCCTCGAATCTTCCTTTCTGGGCGGCGAATCGATGTTTATGCGAACCGATCGGACGAACAATACCAAGCTGGTGCTCATCGCAGAGATTCCACTCGCGGGAACCGTCATTGGGCTGGCAAGGGTGAGGACGAAAAACACCGCATCGGGGGGTGAGGCTCTGTTACTGGCGTACAAGGCGGCCAAGATGTGTCTGGCTGAATGGGATCCTAAGAAGAACGAGCTGGAGACCATCTCCATCCACTATTATGAGAAGGAAGAGCTGCAGGGATCTCCGTGGGAGGAAGTCTTTGGGGAGTATGTTAACTACCTTGAGGCAGATCCTGGTAGTAGATGTGCCGCATTCAAATTCGGCACTCGAAACTTGGCCATTCTGCCATTTACTCGCTCTGAAGAGGACCTGGAGATGGAGGACTGGGACGAGGACCTAGACGGGCCTCGGCCAGTTAAAGAACATGCAACAGCTGCCAACGGAGATGGCAACAATGTAGAAGCAGCCTATACTCCGTCATTCGTCTTGCGTCTGCCCCTCCTAGACCCGAGCCTGCTTCACCCTGTACACCTCACTTTTCTGCATGAGTATCGCGAGCCTACTTTCGGTGTCCTTTCTTCCAGTCAAGCGCCTGCTTCTTCACTAGGCTCAAAAGACCATCTATCGTACAAAGTGTTTACTCTAGACCTGCAACAGAGAGCATCGACAACCATTTTATCAGTGACTGGCCTTCCGCACGATCTTTACAAAGTCATCGCATTGCCTGCTCCCGTTGGCGGTGCGTTGCTGGTTGGTCAGAATGAGCTGATCCATGTTGACCAATCTGGAAAACCAAATGGCGTGGCTGTTAATCCTATGGCCAAGTTGGCAACATCTTTCAACTTGACTGACCAATCAGACCTGAATTTGCGCCTTGAAAACTGTGCTATCGAGCTGCTTGCCATTGAAAACGGCGAACTACTATTGATATTAAACGATGGCAGACTGGGCATCATCTCTTTCAAGATTGATGGACGAACGGTATCTGGTCTTGGTGTCAAGCTGGTAGGCGCAGATTGCGGTGGGAATATAATCAAGAGCAGAGTCACATGCATTTCTCGACTAGGCAAGAACGTATTCTTCCTTGGGAGTGAAACTAGCGATTCCATTGTACTAGGATGGTCGAGAAAGCAGACCCAAGAAAAGCGCAGGAAGTCTCGACTGATAGATACAGATCTAGCTTTGGATGTGGATGAACTCGATCTTGAAGACGATGAAGAAGATGATGACTTATACGGAGATGACTCTGCTGCGACCAAGCCTAACCAAACGGCCAACGGGGGATCAGCCAAGTCTGGAGATCTATCTTTTCGAATACACGACACGCTACTCAGTATTGCGCCGATACAAGATGTTACATGTGGGCAGTCAGCCTTTTTACCCGATAGCGAAGAGGCTACTCTAAGTAGAGGAGTCTCAGCTGACTTGCAACTTGCTTGTGCTGTTGGGCGTGGAGAGGCAGGCTCTCTCGCAGTCATCAACCGCGAAATTCAGCCCAAAGTCATCGGCCGCTTTGAGTTTCCAGAGGCCAGAGGGTTTTGGACTATGTGTGTGAAAAAGCCGGTTCCAAAGTCACTGGGTACGAATGCTGGGGTGGCTGGCGACTACGATGCGCCTATCCAACATGACAAGTTCATGATCGTTGCCAAGGTCGATCTAGATGGCTACGAAACTTCTGACGTATATGCATTGACGGCCGCGGGATTTGAGACTTTGAAAGAGACGGAATTTGAGCCTGCTGCTGGATTTACGGTGGAAGCTGGCACAATGGGGAATCAAATGGTAGTTATCCAGGTGCTCAAATCGGAGGTTCGGTGCTATAACGGAGGTGAGTTGAACGACGCCCAAGTTTGTGTGTTGCGGCTGCTGATTGATGTCAAGATCTGAGCTTGATCCAAATTTTACCTATGCTTGACGAAGAGACTGGCGCAGAACCCCGTGCTGTCAGTGCAAGTATCGTTGACCCCTACTTGCTTATCATCCGTGACGACGCAAGTGTTTTCCTGGCACAAATCGATAGCAACAATGAGATTGAGGAGGTAGAGAAGACCGATAGCGGCCTTACATCTACAAAGTGGGCAGCCGGGTGTTTATACAAGGACACCAAGGGCTACTTTCAGCCAAGTCAGGGCGATTCAGCTAAGAAATCAAGCGCAGAGGTTATGATGTTCTTGCTCAATACCGCAGGAGCTCTACATGTAAGACAGCGCTTGTATAGGAGAGGCCCGATTATACTACTACAAAAAGCTAACTCTTATAGATATATGCACTGCCGGATCTTTCAAAGCCAGTCTATGTGGCCGAGGGACTCTCATCAATACCTCCCCATCTCTCAGCCGATTTTATGGCCAAGAAAATAGCCTCACGAGAAGCCATAACAGAAATTGTCGTGGCAGACCTTGGAGATGCCGTCCATTATTCCCCTTATCTGATTGTATGAAGCCTTCTTCTATCGACTATTGATGGCGGCTAACAAGAAGATTCGCTAGCTGCGTCACTCTACTGATGATCTCACCATTTACGAGCCCATCCGCCTGCCGGCCGATCCAGTTACTCATACCTTATCTGACACTCTCTTCTTTAAAAAATCGGCGAATTCCGTCTTAGCCAAGAGCGCCGTAGAAGATCCATTAGATGACACCGCACAACAGCCGCGCTATGTTCCCCTGAGAGTCTGCGGTAATGTGGGAGGCTATAGTGCCGTGTTTCTTCCAGGTCCTTCGCCGGCTTTTATCTTAAAGAGCAGCAAAAGTATTCCTAGAGTGATTGGACTTCAGGGTCTTAGTGTTCGCGGCATGAGTACTTTCAATACTGAAGGCTGCGACAGGGGGTTCATCTACTCAGATTCCGAGGGCATAGCTAGAGTTACGCAGCTTCCGAGCAAAACTAATCTGACCGAGCTGGGCGTTTCGGTGAAGAAGGTTCCTTTAGGAAGCGATGTCCGCCACGTTGCCTACCACCATCCCACCGAAATGTACATGGCAGGCTGCGCAGTCACCGAGAGCTTTGAGCTGCCAAAAGATGACGATTATCATAAGGAGTGGGCCAAAGAAACGCTCTCCTTCCAGCCTTCAACGGTTAGAGGAACTCTCAAACTAATCAGCCCCATCACATGGACTGTCATTCACTCAATCGACATGGAACCCGGCGAGTCCATTGAGTGCATGAAGACCTTGCATCTCGAAGTATCAGAGGAAACGAAAGAACGTAGAATGCTTCTGGCCGTGGGCACTGCTCTAACAAGGGGCGAAGATCTCCCTACCCGAGGACGCGTACAAGTTTACGACATCGTAACCGTCATTCCTGAGCCGGGGAAACCGGAAACGAACAAGAAACTCAAGCTTCTAGCCAAGGAGGAAATCCCCAGAGGGGGCGTGACGGCGTTATCCGAAATTGGCACGCAAGGCCTCATGCTGATGGCGCAAGGCCAGAAATGCATGGTGCGTGGTCTAAAGGAAGACGGCTCACTGCTTCCTGTGGCCTTCTTAGATATGAGCTGCCACGTAGCATCGGCACGGGAGCTACCAGGCACCGGTTTGTGTTTGATAGCAGACGCATTTAAGGGACTATGGTTTGCTGGATATACCGAGGAACCGTATACTTTCAAGGTGCTCGGCAAGAGTAGCGGATCTTTGCCGCTGCTGGTGGCAGATTTTCTACCTGATGGTGAAGATTTGTCAATGGTTGCTGTGGATGCGGATGGCGACATCCATATTCTCGAATTCAACCCAGAACGTAAGTTTTTAATTTACCCCCTGATCATGTTACTGATTGCTATTAAAGCCTGACAATGCTAACCTGCTTTTTAAGATCCCAAATCGCTTCAGGGTCATCTCTTACTTCACCGCACCACGTTCAGCGTGACCCCCAACCCTCCAACTTCTACACTCCTCCTGCCACGCACTCTTCCCGCATCCCAATCAGCCACGGTCTCACAAGACTCTTCAACGTCACAGCCTCACATCCTCCTCCTCGCCTCTCCATCAGGCTCTCTAGCCGCTCTGACGCCCCTCCCCGAATCGGCATACAGGCGGCTCCTCTCAGTCACAAACCAGCTCTTACCGGCCCTCGTCCCTCACGGCGGCCTCCACGCCAGAGCACACCGCGCTCCCGAGGGCGGAGGCGGTATGTCGCGCATAGTCGGCGTCGAAACTGCTGCATCTGGCCGCGCCATTGTAGACGGCGCTATCCTGGCTCGATGGAAAGAACTGGGCGCTGCGAAGAAGACGGAAGTGGCGAGCAGGGGCGGCTATGACAGTGTGACTGAGTTGAGAGAGGATCTGGAGGCTGTGTTGGGATGGAGTGGACTGGCGTATATGTGAGATGGATGAGGCTTTGTTTTATATGAATACGTATGGTAGTTAGATGAGACCGACTCGACACTTGGCTGCGATAGGAATAGGACATAGCCTTGATAGCGTATCATAGCCATGAAATGGAGACTTTGAACATACTTCAAACTCAGAGCAGTGAGAATTGAAAGGGCAGCGATCCCAATTAACAACGTTTGTGTGCAGTAAGAAAATCGATCAAATGTTTTCTTTCGACATTTATTTGGGTCAAATGTGTTTATTTCCACCCGATAGATAATACCTGCCGCCATCCAGCGCTCTATAATACACGTGTTACCACACAATAAATACCCTTGGAACCAATCTCGTAGCCTAAAACGCCGTATTGAAATCATTTCCACATAAAACCTCATCCATCCCTTAAAAGTAACAAAAGCATATGTCACACAACGCAGTCATTGCCATTTGAGAAGCGCACAAATCTCACTGAGACTCGCCAACCAATGCCTTCGTCTTTCCACGAATACTGCCCCACCGCCGCTTCAGGCCGTCGCTCAGCTTCTTACCAGTAGAGTTCCGGCGCTGCAAGTCGTGGTTATTATAGGCGTTTCCGCTGGACGAAGAGTTGTCGCGGAACGCAACGCTGATGCTGCGCTGTGGCTTGGACGAACTCGAGTGGCCTTTGCGACTGTATAGGCCGGATTGCATTTCAATCTCATCGGGCTCGCCTCTTTTAGCGCGCTTCTTTTCTTTCAGATCCTTTTCTATGGTATAAGAAGGCTCTCCTTTTCCTTTGAGGTCGTCGGGGTGGTATTTCTAAAACTGGGTAAGCATTTCATCGAGGGCTCCTCGGCCGGAAGAGAGGATGGTGGTATTACAATATAGTCATAGCGCTTGAATGCGCCGCCGGGGGCATCCGGTTCCCGCATAAGATCTGGGCCTTCTTCGTAACTCATCCTAGAACCGGAAAGATCCAGGCCGCCAGAAGGAACAGTTGCAGTCCCTTGGAGGGGCAAATGGCGCTCCAGGCTGTCAATGATGTATTCCCGAGGCGTAGCTCGCAGAGTTTCCATGTTTGAATCCTGGACGGCGGCAACTGGCGAATATTTCTTGTTTAGGTTGCGACTTATGAGTGTGGCATCATACGGCCCGCCGTGGTGATAGGTGCCTCCGATTGTATCGAGGGCATCGATCATGTCGACGTCGGAGATGCGTTTCCGATGACGCAGAGGCCGTTCAGCAGCCCGAGCATCGTTCTTAATGATGTCTAGGGGTCTGGGGGATGAATCTCCAGGAAAGCGCTCATAGAGAGAGCGACTACGACTGTGACCGTGAGCGTGACCAGGATCTGAACGCGGGCCTCGTCGCTGGGTCGGCGAAAAGTTATTCATTGATTGGCGCTGGTGCGCTCGTGTCGCCCGGTCAGTGTCAGGGGAATCAGGCGGAGAGATGAGTGTCTTGTCTTCGACCATATCAGTCGATCCTTCTGATGAGGCAAATGGATTCGACGGGTGGAATTTCCGGTTTGGGCTGCCTGATTGTGGTGGCGTGGGATATTTATCGGCCTGGTCACTCATTTCTGACTGCATTGTGTCGCCGGAGAGTCTCATAGATCGATTTTTAAAGCTAGAATTCGGGTTCGATTCCTGGCGATGATGATGCTTTGCAGACGGCTGAGCTTGCAAAGATGCGCGGTGGGGGTTGTAGTGAGAGGATCCAAGGCCAGTTTCTTGGTTTGGCTCAGGAGCAGTCAGGGGGTCCAAAATATACTTTCGGGCCTGGAGTTGAAGCTGTCAGTTATTTTGAGTTTCGCAGTGTTATGACACGCAATTGACGTGCTAGATTTGTTCCGGTGTAAGTGGAAGCTCCAATGCGACGGATTCAAGCATCTTCATATATGGAGTTGAGAAGTGGGGCATGACGAAATGGCTTGCGGTTGACAGGGTACATGTGCGAAGCATTGGAAGAAGTGCAGCGAAAAGAGAAGAAGGCTCGATCGACTTGCGAGATCGAAAATAAGCAACGCATACAGGGACCAATGAAGAACAATAAGAGCAGCATCAAGCGTGCGAAGCCAAGCAGCATCATCCGATCTGCCCCGGTCCACCTGAACCCTTTTTTCTTATCCATGACCCGCTGAGGCCGGATTGGTGACGCAACGCTACGCACCAGCCTCGGTGGGCGGGCGGACGCAATCCGGGATCCTTGCATCTTTCAGGGTTTCGCTCTTGGGAATACCCTGGTTTGCGATCGGCGGATCAACTGCAGGTGACGAAACGCATCGCGAGGACGATGGATGAGCAAACTTGGCAGGGCACAAAGTGATGGCTCGATCGGCGGCGGGATGGATAGGTAGTATCATGAAGGTGGTGTCGGTGCTGACAGTAAGAGAGACAGAGAGAGCTGTTCATCGCAGCAAACTTACCCATTCTTTATCCAACTGGTCGTCCATTTTGGCAGATGAGGCTGAGAATGGTAATGTGAACTGGGAAAATATCGCAGCTGGTGGAAATCGCTGGGTTTTCTAAATGTGGATTGCGACTAATAGACGGGACGTTCGGACGTTGACGGCTGACCCACGAACGAGAGTGAGAGCGAGGGAAAAAGTGGATGAACGAGAGGCGCAACTCCAAGCCGTCTGAGCTCGTCTTCTCTCGGACGCTGCTAATAAAAGCGTGCTTACAGCTTCAAAGTGAGAGGGACGCAGGCTACTTCAGGAGTCTGCTGGTGGTGTTGTACGAGAGGATGCCGTGTTGCTAACGTAAACCTGCCTTGGGCCTATTGGTGGTATCAAGGTGAACAGTCGCTGGCGTTGAATGGCACAGTCCTATTCGATACGATACGAGAAGCGAAGGAGAAATACCGCCAAGAGGACAGCAGCGTCGCAACAGGCCGCTAACGAAACCAAGTCACATTCGAATGAGAAGACTGGATTTGCACGAGAAGGCCATTGCCAGGGAAGAACTGCGAAGAAGCAGATGGGGCAGCAGAGCTATTTAAACCGAGTCGCAGACCGTTGCAAAGTGCGAGGAGCTTTTGGCTCAACATCCGCGCGTCAGCTGCAGGCACCTCTTTTGCAAATTCTCCGGTGAGAGAGAGCAATAACAGGCGGCCACATTGGGCGCGCAAAACTAAGAGACCCAAGTCGGGCAAAGTGGCGAGGTCGAGGCCATGCCGCTGCTCGTTGAGGTAAAGTGCGCCATGTAGGTTCATGTGCTGAGTTGAGGGACCTACAGTAGCACCAAGTCTAGCAACAATCAAACAACATGCCATGCTCTTGGCCTGCGCTAAGCCCGCCGCATGCCATTCCAAAAAGCCTATTGGGGGGGTCGAGCAGTTCCAAAAACGAGGGCCTGGGCCCCTGGGAGGAGTCTGGCTGGCGTATAAGCAGTCGTATTCGTTCTTACTGCACCAATGCTGGAAAACGCCTGAGCCGCTGCATTTGTCTTGTACCTTTCATGTGAGAAGTTCTTGCCAGTCTTTGCATGATGTGTATCATGATGGTGTAACTGGCTTGATTTGGAGACTCTGGCGAGCGGTGGAGCTCGACGCCTTCATTCGCAGGAGCTGGGGTTGGGCTTGATTTTGGCTTTCGTCGTGGCGGGCGACGTCTATTGAAAGAGGGGAACATGCCATGTGAGCCAGGCCGCACAGTGAGATTCTAACTGTATCATGTATCAACGGTTCATGGTGCAGGGCTTTATTATTAAAGTTATAGCTTGTGAGGGTCCTGTATCAAAACACAGAATGCTACATATGTTCAAGCTGGAGCATATTATTTACATGAATCGACCCGTCTGTTTGGGTGTATATCGCTATCATCCCACCTGTGGCCTCTTCATACGAAATGTTCATGTTTGTAAATGTTTGCGAATTAGTTCTTCTCTAGTCTTACTGTACGGAGATCACGCCCGCGGGCATTGCTTCTTTCATCAACCTTGCCGGCGGCCCTATCACCCAACAACCTTTTAACAACCTACATGTATACATGCATGCAATGGCACAGCTATGTCACACGCTGTCTATCCCGTTCTAAGCAGCCAAATAATTACCCGGGAATCCTTTCGAATTCTGCCTTTGCATTGTTTCCCAGCATACTTTCCTCAGCATGCCAAGCCCTCTCGATATTCCTTTCAGCTCGTAAAACCTTGGGACTCGAGCGCGCTGCAGCGGACCGTTTTGCTATCTGACAAGGGTCTGCGTCACGCCCGTGTGGCTTTTCCTTCCCCAGACAGCTATTCTCCCTTTTACACACAAATGACATAAGACTTCCAAAGACGTCTTGCCTGTCTCTGTTCAGGATAAGAAAGAGATGCGATCACGTTTCATCTACGTCAGTTGCATCAGCCTTCCCGCGCTATTTTCGGCTACGATGGGAAGCAAGACAGCCAGCTTTCAGCTATTTTGGGACTGACAGCCCGACGGCCTGGATAAGGTAGCTCGGAGCGGGAAAGCTAGCTTATGTAAGGGCAGATCTCTGTTTCGCGTGTAGGGGAGCCGGTCTCTCAAGACTTTTGGACTCTGGGCCCTGGGCGGCTTGTTTAACCTCAGTTTCGTTCTATCCCAGGTACATGTTCTATTACGCCAAGGTACAAGCTGTATGTCTTGTTGAAACTTCCTCTCCCTCCTACCGTTTGGATATGCTGTCGCCTTGAGCATCTCGGCTTCTGCCACAGCTTTCTCCTCCCTCTCAGCCGCGCCCCATTTCAATGGCTCTTGTCGACTACTCCTCGTCGTCATCATCAGGGGGTTCCGATAGCGAAGATTCAGAGGCGCTGTCGGCACCACCGGCCAAACGGCGAAGGCGGGATGACTCCCGGGTCCAGCCCAGCCCTCCGAGCGCTCCGTCAAGGTCCGAGTCCAGGCTGCCACCCCTGCCTCCAGCATTCCATGATCTGTATGCGTCCACTGTTCGTCACAGTGTTGTAGATGACCCAGCACTGCATCAGGGCCGCAAGAGGCTGATTCCTCATGTTGTGGGCAACTGGCCCAGTCATCTCTACATCGAGTGTAAGTAAAAGCCAGTACTGCTACATCTTCGTTCTATTGCGGTTTTGCTTAGAAGCTAATGCGCCTGCCTTTTCAGGGCACCCATTGGCTAAGCAACAGGAGAAGCTGGTTCAGTTGATTAGCAGCGTTAGCGAGGGCATTGACAGTCAAATCAAGCTGCACAGCTTCATGACAAGCGATTTGGGGGCACCCTTGCCGCTCCACATAAGCTTGTCGAGGCCCATTTCCCTAACCACCTCTAACAAGGACCAGTTCCTTGACCAGATCTCATCTGCCATCGACACAAGCAGCGTGCACCAGTTTGCAGTCAGCCCTAAAAGACTGATATGGTTTAAATCACCGGATTCAAACCGCACATTTCTTGTTCTCCAGGTAGCAAGCTCTTTAACCCCAGAGAGCGCTACAGCGTCGTCGAATCCAGAGCTTATGCGCTTGTTGAACATTTGCAACGACACAGTCAAGTCGTTCAGTCAGCCTCTTCTGTACCAGGGCCCGGGAAAAGACTCAGCCGACGAAGCATTTCATATTTCGATCGGATGGGCTCTGAATCTCCAAGTAGATGAAGCATCTAACAAAGCTCTAAAAGTGTTTGACAATGCCGACTTTCGGTCACTTAAATCATGGAAAATTCTGGTGCGTGGAGTCAAGGTAAAGATTGGTAACGTTGTAAGCCATCTGCCATTATCTACGGGTACAACTTCAGCCTCAACAGCCTCAAAGGGTGCATCAAGCTCGCTGTTTGGGTTATGAAATGAATTCTTCATACATACACATTTTACTTTTACTATGATAAAACTAATTAGCGTTGGAAAGCTATATGACTTACTATAGATTTATTATTTTAGAACAGCTGCGCATCGAGATAGAGAATAACTGCTGCCACCTCATTCTCTGGGTCGATCTACCTGTTGTATTTGATGTCTCGTAGAAAAAGAGTACAGTATAGGATTTCCAATTTAGGAAAGATGGATTATCCAATAGATAACTTCGATGTAAATGATGATTCCCACTGAAAAACTCGCAAAGTACTCTGATAAGTAGTAAATATTTTTGAGCATTCGACTAAAGATTTTGGCAAAAGTGGTCTACAAGCTGCTTGTTCCGTGCGGAACGTTGTCGTGGAGTTTAAACAGTACTGTGGTGTACATAGCACTGTTGTGCAAGAAGTAGTTTATCTAGAGCACCTGTTCTGCCATCTCTTTGATACAATTTGTGACATTCCAAGGCGAGGGCTATTGCGGAGCAAATCCTTCTGATTAGTACAGAATGTCAAAAATAATTGAAAACACATTCTAGAGGGTAATATAATGGAAGGCAAAAACGGCGGTTGGCTATCTACCACATGTCTTTACATGCAGCCAACTGACTTGCCGCCCCCTGGCTGTCAGCGGCCTAGGTGGCCTAGGCGCTGGCAGTGGCGCTGATTAGTGGCCCGCCAGTGGATATCGCAGCGCTCGATTCGAGAATCGTCTGGTCGCAAGCACCACTGGATTTGTTTACTTGATCCACTGCAGAACCTCCCCCCGTTCTTCCTATTTCTTCAACCCCTCCGACACCATTCGCCGGGTCTCGTGCCGTTTCTTTCTGCTTGTTCGTGGTTCTTTCTTGCTTCTTCGTTATTGTCGCGCCTTCCTGTCTGCAAATCGACGTCCCTCGTGACTCACGCGCCCCGACTCTGCCATTCATTCGATCCCACCGCAGCTTTTCGCACGCACCGATCAGGACTCTGTGCCGCTTCTCTTCCTTCGACTTTCACCGCCAACAACCTATTTTCGCTATTTTTTCAAATCAGATTTGGTGTTCCAGCCGCTTAAACAGCTTAAGGCGAAAGCAACGACAATTGGATAAACTGCAGACCAGTTTTTCGGCGCGGTTCTCCGACTTTACGACTGATCGACGAATAGATCGCGCTACGCGGCGGACGATTTCTGCAGGAGCACTAAAATCTCTACAACACCATGCCAATGGATATCGACATGAGCCGACGGAACAAAACCCCCCGACCTCTAACGGATTCGGAGCGGGCTCGGCTTGAAGAGTTTATCGATGCTATTCGGTACTCAGAAAGGTGGGTTTACAATGGCTGTATTTGTTGGCTTTGACTGGAGGGAGAGACTCGCCGGGGGTTGCGAGAGCTGAGGCGCTAATAGACAACAGGTACCACGACGATGAATACGAGTATCGCCATGTCCAGCTGCCAAAGTTGATGCTCAAAGCGATTCCTAAAGAATACCATGACTCTGCCAAGGGCACGTTAAAGCTTCTTTGGGAGGAAGAATGGAGGGCCATGGGAATGACACAGGTGAGGGGCATGCCTTTGAAAAAAAAAAAAAAATCATATATCCTCGCATATCCCCCGCGATCTAAAGGAAGAGTGACACCAATCAATGCAACATCAACTAACATTAGCTTTCCTAGAGTCTCGGCTGGGAGCACTACGAAGTTCATGAGCCGGAGCCGCATATTCTCCTTTTCAAGTGAGTTCTGCCGCTGTTTACTGATAACGAGTCAACTAATCGATTGAAAGGCGACCTCTCGACTATCAACCTCCGCAGTGAACCCATGCGCGAACAGGCCGTCGCTCAAACTGTATATGATAACCTTGAATTTTCCGCGTCGGCTGATGATGCATCAAGAGTCCCTTTGTTTAATGTCCCATTACGATTTTTACGGTCTGCATACTACAATAATGTTGGGTTAATAAGCTACGAGATGGGCGAGCGCTGTTTCGCGACACTACCGACACTCGCTCTCGCTCGCTTCAATGTCTGTTGTGGCAATCCGGGACTACACACCGGCTTTGGTTCTGAGTCTGGGTAGTGAGCGGCACGCGGGTACCTATATCGAAAGTGCAAACATTTGCTTGGCGAGATGGCACTCGTCTACAACGATTTACATGTCTTCCCAGAGAGATGCCTTGAGGTTGCATATAAGCTGGTCAAATGAGTTGACACTTTGGAAGATGACTGGTGCTGCAGGAAAGGCGCATTTAGGCGATTGGTTAGCCTTGTGTAGAGGTAGCTGAAGAATTGAAGAATGGTCTAGGAATATATATATACATACATACATATATGGAGATATTCTAGCAGCCAATCCACGGTCGACTCTAGAGAGGCACCGTGTCAAGCAATGTCTAAAGGGCTGAGTTCTTTGAGACGCAGTTTTCGAGCATTGGGGCGGGAAAGCTTGTTCAGTGTCGCTATATATACTGTAGTAATAAATGCAACATTTCCGCTGTCAGTGAAGCAATGCAAGATATCAGGGTTTTCTTCCTATGCAGAATAGCGACGAGAAGCGTGCCTAGCGCATGCTCTTAATTAAAGCGCTGTAGCATTTGTTTCGAGGCCGTATTCGCTGCGCAAGTATAATGCTGTTCGTGTTGCTGCAGAGCCCATGTCTATTGATTGCCTTTTGGTGAGAACTCGACATTCGAGTCGGTTTGTGGTCTACGTGGCCTCTTTGCGAGGTCTTGGATTCATCCTCTTCATATACGATAGACTGAAGTTTGCTGCCCTATATCACGCCACGAATCACGCGTATACATGTAGATATCAGGAGTAGAGAAGATGATATCAGAGGAGTCATCAACTGTCCCCTCCTTCAGATAGAACCCTGTAGGTTTGCGTCTACTGGGCCAGTATGTACTGAGTACCTGCAGTATTCGTGCTCTACTGGTGAATACGGGGCACACTCGATGCCTCTACACGCGAGGTGCCTGATTGGACTGCTCCCAGCTGTGTGTAAGCCGTAATGCGGCCTCTTCTCACCAGTCAGGTAGGTGACGTTACTGCTATGGCCGACGTGCACCCCGAAGCGGAAAGCGTCTGGAGTTGATGCGCGGCCGGTCGGGTGGGCTGATTCTGGCTTTTCTGCGGCGATGGATGGTCTCACTTGGAACAGATGCAAGGCTTGCTTGTCTTGCACATACCGATCAGCTGGCAGACTCGTATACAGCCCGTAGTAAAGGGACGCCCTTGAGCTAGCAGCGTCACTACCGCCCAGCATCAGCATATCAGCGGCCTCTCTGGCCTCTTCGCCCTGTGGCCACATTCCAAGGTCCCTGAAAAGTCTCTGGCGTGGGTGGCGTCAAAAACTGCGCTTTCCAGCGCCCACATTGGTCGGCTCCAGCGACCGAAACGCCCCCCTGGGCCACCTTCTGGTCTCTTCCCCGCGCCACCGCTAGGCCGGTACTTGGTACACCGCGGCTCCGTAGCTTTTCTCCTAAAGTGAAGGGTAAAAAAAGTTCGTTTCTAATCAAAGTATCCAGATCGCCAGCGTGGCATCTTTCCCGTTTCAGGAACATATCTCATGATATGTCAGCAGAAGACTGTCCTCTCTCCAAAGTCTCCGGCGCAGCTTCTTGATCCTTTTTTGCGGACCTTTTTTCCTTACTTATTCGCAAACTATATAAGTTTTTCCACATTCCCTCGCTGCTGGCCGTTCCCCCCCGCGATACGAGTTTGAAAGGCGCAGTTCGGACTAAGTTGCACTTACTTGCTGTGGCTTGGCGAGAGGCTGAAGTCAACATTCTATTTATCGATTAAACGTCAGCCTTTCCTTCTCTTGAATTTTCTTGCTCTTGCTTGGGTCGCATTTCTTGAGACTCTCAATCGGGCTATATTTCGATAGCCTTCAATCCTTTTGCATCTTGGAGAGGCACATCTCCTATTCATTCTGCCGTCGTTTCGGTCCCTCGCTTCCCGAAGCGATGCCAGCCATTCGGGCTACGCATTAACTATATAGAACCGCCACTACAGAATTTGGTTTCCCCGGATCGAAGATGAAGTCTGCAAGCAAGCTGTTTTATCTCTCAGTGTTTGCCCTCTTGGCTACGTCGGGATCATGTTCCGACTCTGCAGACACCTGTCCTGTATGACAACCCAAGTTCGCCTCGCTTTCCAAGGTTGCCTTTGCGCTAACAATCTGTCGCCTCTAGTTTTCGCCAAACGCCATCATTGACGATGGATGTGTTTCGTATGCTACGCTCGATAGACTCAATTCAAAGGTGAAGCCTGCAGTCGATGAACTCGTGCGCACGACCGATTTCTTTTCGTATTACCGCATGAACCTATTTCACAAGACATGTCCGTTCTGGAGCGACGAAGATGGCATGTGCGGTAACATTGCATGCGCCGTCGAGACGCTAGATAACGAAGAAGACATCCCCGAGATTTGGAGAGCTAGCGAACTGGGCAAGCTGGAAGGCCCTCTAGCGAAGCATCCGGGCAAGAAGATGCAGAAACAGAATCCGGAGCGACCGCTACAAGGGAAGCTGGGTGAAGGCGTTGGAGAGAGCTGTGTGGTGGAATATGACGATGAATGCGACGACAGAGACTACTGCATTCCCGAAGACGAAGGCACGACATCCAATGGAGACTACATCAACTTGCTACACAACCCAGAGCGGTTTACCGGATATAGTGGCCAAAGTGCCAAGCAGGTCTGGGACGCCATCTACTTGGAAAACTGCTTCAAGAAGAGCTCATTCCCCAAATCTGCCGACCTGGGAGTTTCGCATGCGCCATCGGAGCCTGCCGCCTTGGATTTCAAGCACGTCTTAGACTCTGCTGGGCGCCAGGCCCAGCTTGAGCACCAGCGACAGAGTTACCCGGATACTCCTTTTGTTGCCAATACTGGCTACGAGGTCGAAGATGAATGCCTGGAAAAGCGAGTCTTCTATCGAGTTGTCTCGGGAATGCATGCCAGTATTAGCACGCATCTGTGCTGGGATTATTTGAACCAAAGCACTGGAGAGTGGCAGCCAAACCTGGCTTGCTACGAGAGCCGACTGCACAAATTCCCAGATCGTATCAGCAACTTGTACTTTAACTACGCACTCGTTACTCGCGCCATTGCGAAGCTGGGCCCTTACGTCCTTGGGCCGCAGTACACGTTTTGCGCAGGAGATTTATTGCAGGATCAGGACACACGAGACAAGGTTGCTGCTGTTACCAAGCACGCGGCCAGTGTTCCTCAAATATTTGACGAAGGCGTCATGTTTGTGAATGGCGAAGGCCCATCTCTGAAAGAAGATTTCCGCAATCGTTTCCGCAACATCAGTCGAGTCATGGACTGTGTCGGCTGCGACAAGTGCCGTCTCTGGGGCAAGATCCAAACGAGCGGCTACGGAACTGCCTTGAAGGTGCTCTTCGAATTCCACGAGCATCAGAAACCCCCGTCGTTGAAGAGGACTGAGCTAGTAGCGCTATTCAACACCTATGCCAGACTCAGCTCATCGATCGCAGCCAATGGCAAATTCAGAGCCATGATCGAATTGCGCGATAAGGGATCTAGCGAGCAACCACCCACACCTGAAGAAATCTATCAGCTTATTGACGAGGATGACGAAGATATGAATGAATTCATTCGGATGCGCCATCTTGGACCTGACGATTCGCTGGGTGACCATGTCGGAAATGAGATTGGTCGTGTCATGAAGGCAGTGAAGATTGTTTTGAAGAGCTGGATTCGAACGCCCAGGATGATGTAAGTTTATATAACGATACAAAACGGTCGAAAATGACATTTACTAACAGAACTACTAGCTGGGAAATTCTGTCGGATGAGACATCGAGAATCTATCGTACTTGGATCGGTCTGCCTCCTCGACCGAGGCGCTATACTTTCAAATTGCCGGTTTTAGACAGAGACGAACTTTGAGCACAACATTTACATTCATTGTATATTTATGGTGCATTCTGTATATATTTCATTTGCAGAAAGTGGCGTTTTGGAAGGGTATTGCTTTTTTTCCTTGTTAGTTCTTCTCTTCGAAAGGGGAAGTTTCCATTACATGATGAGCGATTGGTTATTTTCCGATGCATTGATAGAACCGACTTCTATATCAAACGATATACAACAACAGACTGCTATAGGACGCAATGCATTCCATTATGAATATATATATATGCATGATATCATTATCTATCTGGGAACATTACAAACAAATACGTACTACCACTGGAGAACAAAAAAAAATTGACAAGCGGGGAACTAGCAAAAAATGACACCTGAGGGATTCGAACCCTCGCCTATTTCTAGACCGCGAATAGGATGCTTCAATTGCTTGGAGCTGTACCTGAACACGGCGCCTTAGACCACTCGGCCAAAGTGCCTTTGGACATGTCCTGAGCAAACCAATTTGTAATTATGAAAGTGCTCATCTCAGCGGCTGTGAGTAAGAGCCGTATTTTCGCACCAGTAAGCATTTCTCTATCATAGACATGGAACTCTTTCGATTATTGCACAGTGCCTTTTGTTTTCTCTCTTCTTCCAAACTATAGTGCTTCCATTATGTATATTAGAAAATGGAGCTCGCAGCTAGAATACAAAGCTGTAGGATGTCTCATTACTGAGGGGCACTCAACTTAGATGCAGATACCGCGCTGCAGCTGACTCCATTTCGGATGAGGGGTTGTGCATGTAAATGAATACAGCAGATCGTTTACCAGTGGTAAATGAACTGCATGAATATACCTAAACAAGACAATAACGTGTAGAAAGAAATAAGCATCCTTTTTTTTTTTTCTTTTTTTTTTTTTTTATGGTTTTTATGCTTATTGAATTGTCTTTGATTAGCAGACCTATAACAACATCACTTCATCATGACTCTATCTACCGTGCTCCCACCACGGCCCTCACGACGACTTGATGGGAAAGTCGCCATCGTCACCGGCGCAGGCAGCCTGGGTGACGGCCTCGGCAACGGGCGTGCCATATCTATTCTTCTTGCTGAAGATGGTGCCACAGTGCTCTGTGCTGATCGAGACTTGGCAACAGCAGAGCGCACAGTGGAGATGATTGTCCAGGAAGGAGGTAAAGCAGCCTCAGTATACGCGGACGTGAGCTCAGAAGGAGACTGTGAAAAGCTAGTGAAAGCCGCAGAAGAGAAATTTGGGCGATTGGATATTCTCGTTAACAATGTGGGCATTATGGGTGCCGAGGGGACGGCCGTGGAGGCAGATGCTGAGGAGTGGGATAAAGGGCTGAGAATCAACGTGACGGGGATGATGCTCATGGCCAAGTATGCGATTCCGCTGATGCTGAAGAACCAGCCTGGCGATGGTGGCATACGAGGAAACATCGTCAACATGGCATCCATAGCGGGCTTGCAGGGGGGCACAGCACATCTGTTCTATCCAACTAGCAAGGGGGCAATTGTGAACATGACGAGAGCGATGGCGTATAACCACGGGCATGAAGGCATACGAGCCAATTGCGTGTGTCCAGGATTCCTCTACACCCCCATGGTTGCGGGCGACGGTATGCCGGACGAGGTGCGTGACCAGCGTCGCAGGCAAGGCTTGTTGAAGACGGAGGGAAATGCCTGGGACTGCGCTGCTGCGGTGAGGTTCTTGGCGAGCGATGAGGCGAGATGGATTACGGGGACGGCGATGACGGTGGATGCAGGGGTGACATGTTCGTACTCTATGCCATGATGGAATAACATGGAAAAAAGAAGTAGTTGGCGATGCTGGAAGAAAAAAAAAAGATGTTGCTGGCCGATACGGAGAAGAATAAAACGATGTCATACTTGTCACTTGGAGCTTCAGCATCTACCTATGTAAACGAGAACTGAACGTGGGTACTATCTATCTGTTCAAAAGAGGGTTAAATATTAGACATATACTCATATTAAGTACAAGACGAAATTATACCATAGAAGAAGAAGAGAGAAAAAAGGAAAGCTACTGGCTATTTCACAGAATAATAACATTGAAGTAAGATTTGGATGATAGCGATCCGCATTAGGTAAGCCAAGCTGGATACATATTCACGCCACGCCTTTCACAGCGCCATCTCCTCAACTAAAGTCACGCATCAGCAAAATGAAGACAAAAAAAATTTCATATCAGGCGAAATCCTTGGCCACAGTTGGTGACTTCTACGAGATAATGATATGATATGTGCTTCCCCAGGCGACGTCACGGTGCCCTCGCCCGCAGTCTACGACGTGCGCTCGCAAATATCTAGGGATTCGCGTGGCGATCTTTCGGCGAAATCACAATAGAATCGCCTCTCAGGAGCAAAACTTGATGATACGAACGAGATTTTGGAGATCTCTTAAATGTACTATTAGAAGGTGGCATGCCGGAAGCTCTTGGCGTGAATGCACACCAATATGGTAACAATGGCAGAGGTAAGTTCACTGTTACGAGCGTGGTTCTTTGTTAACAAATCCGCTTCAATTCATGGAGAGAAAATAAATATGAAATCGTATCCTAAACTAATAGTACAATACTTGACAGCTGACGCTTCGTCAACCCCAGGCTTTAAAATCAAGCTTTGAGGGGGGTGGAGAAATTAAGGCCACCAAGGTTCAGACCAAGGCCACTGCTGTTGAGGTTGACACCAAGACCGTTATCACCACCAAGGGTGGCATTGAGGAGGTTATCACCACCAAGGAAATCATTGACGGCGTTATTGCCATCGAGGTTTACACCCAGGCCGCTGCTATTGAGGTTGACACCAAGACCATTATCACCACCCAGGGTAGCATTGAGGAGGTTATCACCACCAATGGTAGAATTAAATAGATCAAGTCCACCAAGGGTAGTATTGAGGAGATCAAGTCCACCAAGGGTGGCATTGAGGAGATCAAGACCACTAAGGGTTGCATTGAAGAGGTCAAGACCACCAAGGGTGTCATTGAGCAGGTTATCACCACCAAGGATATCATTGGGGAGGTTATTGCCACCGAGGGTCACGTTGAGAAGGGTTCTGTTGTGGTTTGGACCGAACCCACGGAAGTTCCCATCGGCATCTTGATCAAAGCCATCGCCACCCCAACCTAAATCGCCGGTGAAGGTGGGATCGAAGCTAATTGACGGAATTTCAGACCAGCCACCGCAGTTGCTCAAGAATTGGCCATCGTTCGTCCTCTTATCCCTGGCGACGAGGACTGCGTTGTTGGGATCAAGGACAGTCATTCCAAACTCACCGCAATCCTGAGCATTGACATACAGGATGCGGATGGGGATGTACGTGCCAACTTCGATTTCGGAGACAACCTTCAACCAAGTATTGAAACTAACAGTCCAGCTGCCATCGGCGATCAGGTTGGTATTGATGTTCTTCCAGCCGGCTAGAGCCTGATCGCCAAGCCAGAGATACACGGTCTGCTTCAGTCCACCATCAACCTGGAACGTGTAGGTACCGGCCTCCTTGGGACGGAAATAACCGATGTGGTGGACGATGCTGTAGTCGATTCCAGTTCCGGTGTCGGTACCATATACAATGGCATCCTCAGGAGGGCAGGTATTCTGAATACCCAGTGTCTGGGTCCAGCCAGAATACCTGGCCTCTTGACCAACGAGAGCCACATCTGGTTGAAAGTGAAGGATGGGCCAGTTCTGGACCGTCAAAATATCTGTGTTGCGGAACGGGATGGTGCCCGGGGTGGTTACAGTGTCCCTAGCCGCGCGATTCAACTTGAAGTACGACCATTGGAAACCATTCGAACAGCTGGCGTCTGTACGGTCTGTTCGGTCTGTACCGTCTGTGCCGACCGCCCCTGTGAAATGCTTCTTCTTCTCGCATTTGCCTGACTTGCAGTGGTGTCCTTCAGGGCACTCAAAGTTATAGTGGCATTCACCCTCCGTCACGCAAATGTTGTTCACACAGATATTTCCTGCACCACCGCAATCACCCGCAGTGTTGCAGGAAACCCTGGAGATGCACTTGCTGCTGGAGCAAACAGTTCCGGGAAGACATTGGGAATCATTGAAACACTCCTCAAAAGGCTTCGCCTCGCAGTGACCAAAGGCATTGCAGAACTCATCGTCATTGCACTGGCCGTCAGAGCCACAAAGGGGTCCGGCTGGGCGACTCTGGCACTTTCCGTGAATATCACAGGCCTCGGCCAACTTGCACTCCGAATCGACCTTGCATCGGAAATGCTCACCGCGACGACACCTGCCTTCCGAGTCACAGATATCGCCATCTTTGCAATGCGTATCGTCTTTGCAGCTATTGCTCTCCTTGGGCTTGCAGGAACCGTCATTACAGCCTTCGCCGTCATTGCATTCGTGATCGGCTTTGCACTTGGGACACTCAGCCTTCTGGCAGATTCTCTGGGAGTTGCAAAGGTGGCCCTCGTTACAACCTTTATCGTCTTGGCAAACGGGGACGTCGACTGTCTTACAAATTCCCCAATTGGTGCAGATTTGGCCCCATTTGCAGTCCGAGTTCTTCTCGCAGTCGGGGAAAACAACCTTTTGACAGTAACCGCGCTGATTGCAAATTTCGCCGTGATCGCAATCCTTGTTTGTACCACACTTTCCTCCATTGTCAACCTCACAGGCTTTGTCTTGACATCGAGGACCTGGTATGGGTTGACAGACGCCGTTGGAGTTGCACATTTCGCCGGGCTTGCACTCAGTGCTGTCTTTGCACTCAGGGCCTTTGCTGGTTTCACAGATGGATTTGGAGCTGCAGCTGCACTCGGCGGGGCAGTGGTGCTCAGTGCTACATCCCCCCCAGAGGCCATGATACACATCTGTGGGATCCGTGTGCCAGTTTCCCCAAGTGTGATCTGAGGTGCCGGCGTCCTTGTCCTCGCTCCCAGAGTCCTTGTTCCAGGTGCCTGACTCCTTATTCGGGCTCTCAGGTTCCGTATTCCCAGCCCCCGTCTCTTTGTTCCAACTACCAGAGTCCTTCCCCTTACCCTTCTCGCATTCAACGCAATTCTTCTGTTCAGGGAAGGGTGTAGGAGTGGGGCCACAGGCGTATTTGCCTTGGCGACACATGTGCTCATAGTCCCTCAGGTCGACGTAGGCAGTGCTTGTGACGGTGACAGTCGAGGCCAGCCACTTATTGTCGTTGTCGTGACTATGATCCCCTTCATTGCCGGCCACCGCCGATGCCGCCCAAACAGCAGCCGCCGTCAGGAGGCCGCGGCGAAGAGACCGCGCCATCTTGTTGTGAACGAATGAATGATAAACAATTAACTACAACGAAAAAAAAAAGAGATGAACGAGCGTTGAGATTTAAAGATTACAATCAAACCGACCATCCGAGAGCAGAGAAACGCGGGTGTATTTAAGTACATGCGCGACAGACCGCGATTGTCGGGGCATCAAGCAACGAGCCGATGAAGAGCTCAATGCACGCTGCAAACATCAACATGAATGGCAATGCATTCCAGCTTTAAATGAAGCATTTTTGCTCCTTCCGTTTCAGGGTTTCCAAGCTCCAAAAGGTTTGAAACATTTCACAAGACTAGGCTTGAGGTTTCAGGCTCGACCCTTTTTATTGGTTGAACCGGTCTTTGCCCTGGATATGCCTATGTGTAGCTGAGATCACTCATAGGCAATAAGTGATTTGCCAGTTCTATTCTCCTACTGTAAACCGTCAACGATGGCCCTATTGAATAGCTAACTAACGAGGAATCATCCTCTCTTTCTTCCCTATCCCTACTCCCCTTCAACCGGATTCCATCTATAATAATTCTATCTGCGATATGTCCAGGACATGCGACTTGATTTGCTAGTTTAGACTTCAAAAGCCCGTCCTTACAAGATGTGCTCTTTAGGCAATATCATCCTTTGCATGCAAATAACCCGTCTCACGATTAGGGATATACTTGGCCTACCTATATGCCAGACTATATTCCTAATCGATGCCACAAAAGCTGTTGCTTCCTGTCCTTTACATGCAGATCGGCAGTTGTAGCGCTGTCTTTCCATCCCCTTTCCATCTATGGAAGCAGGAGAAATCATCCAACTGCATTCCCCTAGATGTCTCGCACTCTCGATGCTCAGCTTTGGAAGAAAACGGCCAATGTCTTAAGGTACTGCTATTTTATGCTGCTTCCGTGTTCGATACAGTTGTTGAATGCCACAAGGCATATCGATTAGCTGACTTTGACAAATCAAGTATTTCGCCTTGTTCCCACCTCTTGAGGAACGCGGGGTTGATAGCTGCCTACCTACGAATAAGGCAGAATACCATATGGTGTGCTTTCAAAGCGCTCAGGCCGTTTGATTGCCTGCTTGATAGGGGATTCCTTCTCTTCTACACTAATGGCAGATGGGATAGTGCTAGTAATAGACAGTTTGTTTGTGGTCTAGCACCATTCCTAGCAGTGTCTTGACAGTGTATAGAATATATGGATAGCTCGCTCAACGAGGGCCTACTGTATTATCTCCAGCTCCGCGCTCATACAGCACATAGTCCTGGGAAAGCGTAGGGCTTGGCTAGTTCGTGATGATCTGAATTGAAACCATCGCCTCGAAACAGGAGATCTGCATGGTAGAAAAATGCGAACGCAGCGACATGACGAGGAGGCGGCAGCAAAGGAATGCCAGTCGCGGAGCATAACAATGGCAAGGTGTATTCTTGGTCCTCGCGCCTGGGAAGATTGAGCACGTGTGAATTCCATCCTTTGCCAGGGCTGGTGTGTCTCACCAAGCAGCATTGCAAGTACGTACTTTGCCCTCTAGACGCCTGGCGGTGAGAACAACCCGAGGGCAAGGCCGAGGAAGCAAAATGTCTCTCTACGGTGTTCACTTTTTTTTTTTTTTAGTCTTTGTGTATTAGCGTCGATCTCTCCCGTCGCGGCGATCTGAAGCTGCTGCCTCGTCTCAGCCTGACAGTTGATCATCCATCGCGTCTAGGCGGGGAGCCGAATTCGGCAGCGGTGCCAGTGATGCGCTGCAGGCCATCTGTGTTCAGCGTTATAGGGCCGAGTCAGTATTTGACACACAGTTGACATCAAGTGTAAGAAGCGGCGAAATGGGGCAAATGTATTTCTCGCGATAAGTGAACGGGCTGTGTACAGAATAAAAATCGAGCATCACACGGAGAAGGCAGCAGAGAGGCCATTACGCCGCTAAGCCACTCTAGTGGAGAAGAGAGAGAGGCTGGGGCTCAAAGTAGAATCGAATCACGCGCGGGTTTTCGCAGTGATTCTGACTGCGCGCGACATGCATATTCGGCCATGTGCTTGATTCACCGGCGCCTGTGCACAGCCCTTTGAACTGTGGGTGGACAGAGATTGATTGAGTAAGATGGTTTTGTCTGTATTCCCCAACAAGTATGCCTTGATGTAGGTGCAGTTTGGACATTCATAGCATCGCGCCATGGAGCAATAGCGCAGGTTATAAAAGGGCTCTCTTATCTGCATTGCGTTTACTGATGGCAAGAACCAAAACCAAAGTGGAATCAAACGTGCGGTACCAATCTGTAGACTTTCCTTACATCGACATCGACATTGCTCTCTATCAACCTTGGCTGAAACACAACGAAAAATCACAATGTCTTCCACCATGAATCTCCCACACGTCAGAGTTGGTGTCGCGGCTGTCATCCGCGATAAAGACGGCAAATTCCTCGTTGGCAAGCGAAAGGGCAGCCACGGTGCAGGTAAAGTCTCGTCCCCTTTGACTCTTGCGAGATTCTTCATGTGTGATGGATGGAGGGGAAGTACCTGTGAGATGGCTAGAAATGCAGAGAGTTTGGGCTTGAAACAGGAGGGCTGTCTCAAAAAACAACAATCGAGTTTCGCTGACTGGATATGGTACGAATGATACAGGCACATTGCAGACTCCAGGCGGTCATCTGGAGCATGGCGAAGATCTCGGCGCGTGCGCGGTGCGAGAGACGGAGGAAGAGACTGGTCTGGTGGTCACAGCCGGAAACGTCATCACCATCACCAACGACGTGTTTGACGGAGAGGACAAGCACTATATCACTATCTTTGTCGACTGTGCCATGACTGATCCTAATGCCACGCCAGAGGTAAAGCAAAATCCTTTTATTTGATGTTGCAAAGATAATACGAGTAGAGTTGGAGAGCTAACGCTGGGGAATTTTTTTCCCTTACAGACCACAGAACCCCTCAAATGCGAGGGATGGGAATGGAAGTCGTGGGACGAGCTGAAGCGAATCAACGAAGCAGCCAAATCGAACCCTTCTGGCGACAAGCTGTTTCTGCCTCTTGTTAACTTGGTGAAGCAGACGGCCGATCTCAACGCCTTGATTGCTTCCAAGAGCCAGTAAACAAACGGCTGTGCATGACTCCTGCTCCTTGTTTGTTTGCTCTCGCTTTCAAGCTTATCTTAATACTTGCTTTCTTTCTTTTTCTTTCTTTCTTTTTTCCTTTCTTAAATCCACGGCACTAATATCGGATAAACGGTCAAGGCACAAAAAAAAGGGATGGGGTGGGTAGGCAAATTGGTTTTGCATCCTTTTTTTTTTTTTAGAGCTAGAGGTTAGACCTTATGGTAGGTGCTTCAGAAGCACATTTTGCTTTTTTTCAAGGGTTCAGATCAACGATCTCGGCAGGCAGTTAAGAAAATTGATTTATTTCTTGATTTATTTATTTTGTACTCGTTTTTTTTTTTTTTTTTTTTTTTTTTTTCATGTGAAATACGCTTTTTCCAATGGCCAATCTCATAAATACCTCTGGCTGCGCTGTGCAGCAGGGGATACCTGTATGTAGCGGACGCCGCAATGGTTGATGTTTCGGGGCCTGCGATCCCTATAGTTGGTATAGGCGTTGATTTTCCAGCAGCTGCAGCTCTTGCAGTGGGTTGGCTAGTTGGCTAGTTGGCTAACTGGCATGTTGCCACATTCATCAGCCCAACGGGTGATTCCAGGGTCAGAGGGCCTTTATGTATGCATAGTTGATCGGTCCAAAGACTTTGTGCCTAGGCGGGTGGAGTTTTCAGGGCCTAGAGCTCCCACTGAAGGTGAGCTGGTTATTTGGTGGTCGTTGGATTGTTCTTGTCACAGCGGTAAGTTTGGGTCCGTTCCGGGGGCGGGTGCTATCCGGGTGAAGCTCCTGTGGGGCCGCGTGGTTCCGGGGGCGGTTTGGGGGGGAAGATGTGTTGGAACTGCATGGGGTTATACCTATACTTACTTTACCAGGCTGTTACCTGGTTACATGTACCTAAGCAGCAGGTACAAAGTCTGTAATCGCGATGTGTACACAATACGAGAACAAGAAAGTACGGTATGTTATCCTCTTCCAGTGATCCATTTCCGTGCATATTTCAAACCCAGCTCCAGGTTAGCAGAAGTCTTTGATTAGATATAAGGTCTAGGGTAGACATTGTTTTGAAGTAACATTTATATAGTACAGCAAGGTTTATATTTATTGTACATAGGTACCTACCTAGTTACAAGTTGGTTTCCTTTCACTAATATACGGATTGCCATTCATTTAGGGTAGCGTGGCTGCTCCTCGTGAGAATGGTAGCTTTGACTGGGTTTTTTTTTTTTTTTTTTTTTTTTTTTTTTTTTTTTGCATGAGGTGCAAGTAGTATATGTGCCTCGTTAGACTCTGAATGTCAATTGCCGTCTGATATTTTGATTTGATTATTAGCTTTCAATGTCCCGTCGCTTCTATGCTGACTTCTCTGCTGGCCAATTGTGTTACTGCACTTGTAAATTATGTGACATGGAGCTTCAGGCTGCAGCACGCATCTGCCTATGCATGGCTACACACGCGCCTCACACATGCATAGCACAACAACGCAAGGCTACGGGCCTCTGTCTTTAGCGGCATCATATCTCTTGCGCATTGCCATCTTCCTTCTCCATCTTCACCTTGTCTACATCCTTTGCTGTTGCGCCAAGCTCATCTGCCATTTTATGCAGGTATCCGTATATAAAGAACTTGTAGAGTACCTTGTTCAATGCGGCAGACTGTATGTCGTTGTCTTGTACCTCATAGGTATCTATCAGCGCCTGCCGCAGTGCCGGACATCTATGCTTATAGCCGGGCCCTGGAGCTTCGCACCCACTCCATTCCAGCCAACGTAACTCAATGACGATTTCGGCCCTGATATGCTCCAATAGTGCGCGCAACGCAGTTGCAAGAGCTGGCCCCGGCTTCGTTCATTGCTCCTTTGACGACATGCTTCCAGCCGCGTCATCTCCACCTCCTCGCACTCATGCCCTCGCTTCCCGAACCTCGCCGGCCGCGTCTGTTACCGCAGAACCGCAAGCTTCGTCACCTCAAGGGCCTCTCGCTGCGGAACTTGTCGTTTGAGCCCGTGCAGCTGCGCACTTCCGACGATGGTGCCCTCAACAGAAGCCCCAACAAGCTCAGCGCGTTAAGGGAGTCCGGGCAGCTGCATGGATCGCGGTCGTCGGACAACTTGCGACAGGATGCCTTGCGGCCCGAACGATCGAGATCGCAGCCCCCGCGGAGGACGAGCTTGATCGCCGCCAGTACGAGTCCAGCCCTCAAGCATAAACGGCTGAAAGAGCTCCTGGATGATACCTTGGGAGACGCCTTCTTCTCGCTGCACGTTAACGGTATCGAGGAGCCCGTCTACGTTAGCGAAACACGCGAGAGATCGGCGGTATGAGCCACGGACTCTGCGCAACTTTTACCGATCGCTAAGGCTCCGACGCTGACTTGAATTTTTTCTCTTTTCTATTCTAGAACTTCAACTTCCAATTCTTCGAACTGGCATCTCAGGGATCGCTTGTATCCAGATCGTGTCAATTTGTTATCCGAGTATGGGCCAGGCGGCAGAAGCAGGCAACTTGGACCTTCCTGCTAGAAGAGCTGGTTGATCTCAGAGAGCTCAAGTTCATAGGCACGCTGCTGGACCGTCAGTATCCTCAGAATGCGCTCGTCTTTCATCTCGAAGATGGCGTCTACTCTTTTGACTTTCCAACTAGAGAATCCAGACCAAGAAATGCTCCCCCCATAGCGACTTCATCCTACAATGCATTGATGAAATTGGCCAACCTCGAGAGCTCCATCGAGGACGCCATGCAGACCCAGCAACGAATCATGAAGCAGATAAACGATATTCTTGATAGCTCTACTACCGATGCGCCGGATGTGGCCGAACAAGAGGTTGCCTTGGCTCAGAAATATGTCACCATGCAACAGCGCACGAATAGACTTACACAAGCGAGAAGAGACGAATTGCGGGAGTCGCTGCGTAAGCGGAGGGCTGCAATTGCTACAGGCAGAGAACTCCAAGAAAAGGTAGATGAAGATATTAGAAATAATCGTGAGACACTCATGGCAGCCAAGCAGCTGCTGGAACAGACACAACAGCAGATCCGTGGTCAACGTCGCCGCATCTGCTCCGAGCTGGCAGACATCTTCCCCATCACTCCAATACCAAACGCACCGCCTCTCTCCTTTCAAATCTGCAACGTGCCACTGCCAAACTCCACATATGATGCTGCTACTGCTAGGACTTTAAATGAGGACGTTCTATCGGCCGGCCTGGGTCTGGTCACACTACTTACGCGCCACTTACAGCTCTATCTGTCTCATCCGCTCCTCTATCCGCTATATCACCATGGCTCTCGCTCATATGCAAAGGATGACATCTCCCTTCTTACTGAAAAGGGCGGTTCTCGTAGAGAGTTCCCGCTTTATCTCCCCCGAGGTGGATCGACCGCCCTACAATGGCGCTTCGAATACGCCTGGTTTCTCCTCAACAAAGACATTGAAACGCTATGCGCTTCCCAGGGCCTCAAAGTAGTCGACATCCGACATACGCTCCCGAACCTCAAGTATCTCCTCTACGTTTGTAGCGCCGGCACAGACGAAGTGCCCGCGCGGAAAAAGGGCGGCGTCAGGGGCTTGTGGGTCGGGAGACTGAAGGGGAGGCTTTCGGCTGTGCCCTCACTGCTGGATGGAGAGGGAAGCAGTGCGGCGGGCAGTAGGCGCGGGAGCTCGGATAGTGACTTTACGACTGGCCAGCATGCCGATGCGCTGAGGAATGCAATTGCTAAGAGTAATGGACATGGCAATAGTAATGGCAATGGCGGCGATGCAACTGACATGCTGCGGAGTCCAGATGGGCCAGATTTGAATCTGCCGTTTGTGACTGGCGATGCCAAGTTCACTCTGAGGACAAAGGGTCTCCGAGAGAACATTACAGGATGAAATGGTAATTTTTTCTATGCCTAACAAATTTGCGGTTGGGGGTTTGCTTCTAGAAACGCTGAATCGATTCTTTTGATGGGCGTGTAATCTGGATGTTGGAAAAGATTGAAGGTTGAGATATCCTTAGCGATTGCTGGTATACTAGTTAAGTTATCTCGTTTAAACATTAGCGTAATATATAAAAGCGAATGAATTAATAGAGGGCAATTACGGGCGAAGCTCCCTGGCTCATCCAAAGATATCTTTGTCAACTCATCAAAAGACTGTATAATCGCTTGTGCATGTAACAATGCATTCAACACGCCAAACCTCCCGACATCTCGTTTTTAACCCACAAACGAGCGCCCATACCAGTCACCCATCCTAGTCACAGTTCCATAACACCTTGCTGGAAAAAAAAATAAAAATAAAAATAAGACACAGACATAAGGATAATACCCGTTAACCCCCTCCCTCAAGAGATAACAAGAAGCCAACTCTGCCATTTCAAGAGCCCTGCTCAGCGATCCGTTCTCGCAAACTTGACGCTCTTCCTCCTCTCTCTTTCGCCAGTCAAGGTCCGTCCGGGGCTGGAACTCAAAATGCCTCCGCCACTGCCCTTGTTCAATGCTTCCCTCGCCATCCCGACGGCCTTGCTCTGCGGCACGTCGTTGGTATCGCTCCTAATACTACGATCCATAGTCATACTGCTGGGGCCTGAGCGTCCGGGGCTGGATCTCCTGCTAGTGCTAGTCTTGCCGAACTCATCACGCATGCGAGTGCTATCCATCGTGTAACGACCAAGCTCCTCTGCTCGAGCTGTTGTTGTCTCCCCTCTATATTTGCCGGGAAGACAGGCGTGTCCGCAACCGTCGACAGGGCAGCATCCATCGCTGTAGACATTTGGTGAAGAAGAGGACGTGATCTCGGAGGGACGGAGGGCGGCGTGCCAAGTTTGCATGCATGAAGCGTGGCCGCCGTGGCAGCAGCTAGGGCAGTACCACCACGCCGTCATCCATGATTCTTTGCTGGGGATGTCGGTAACTTCGGTAGGCAGCGAGCTGGCAATTTCGGCATCACGATGACCACAGACCGCGCAAGGGGTAACTACCTGGCGGCACTTTTCGCAGGTCCAAAATGCTGAATCCCCATTGCTGCGGTCGATTTCTCGGGGCTTGCGGCAATTTGAACACATAAAACCTGCCTTAACACCCTGCTGGGCTGGTGTGAATAAGGAGGTATAGTTTTCGCCCCAGTTGGGCAGGCCAGCAGGCCAACCTTTGATCGCCAGATTTCGCAGGAGTGCAGCCTCGACGAAAAGGCTCATTCCCATGAGACGCGAGTGGTGCTGTCGCAAGATGGCAGTTGCTTGATAGATGTCGATGATAGATTCAGGCACCAGCGGTTTAAGTAAAAGCACCATTGCAGAGGCGTTGAGGGCTGAAGTTCGTGATTCGAATTCCAAGGCGCGTTTTAAAAGAGAATAGGGGTCAAGTGGGCAAGCAGGTATGCTAGGCGTTTTGAATGACTTTGATTCCGATGAGTCAGTAGGAAAGGGATAGGGGCCGTCTTCCCGCCAAGGGAGATAATCAGTAATGACGATATGAGGGCTTGGGTCATACTCGGGAGCTGTAGCCACTGGAGCAGGACTAATAGGCCGAGCCGTTGTAATTTCATTTGATGGGGTCGGACGATGGCCAGCAAAGCCCTCATGGTGGACTTCTGAGTCTTCTGTTTGAGAGGCAAATGATATTTGAGATGGATAAGTATCATCGGTGGCAGCAGTTGTCTGAGAGATCATGAACATCTCTTCTGGCGAATCTGCCCGCGGCATTGTCGCAGAGCTGTTAGATGGCTTCTGAGTTTGCCTCGGAGACTTCTGTTCGCTATCTTCATGCGCTTGCGTCGCAAACTTGGCCCCAATTGCGTTCCCAACTGCCGAGACTTTCAATGACTCGGGCCTCAAAGAGCTTGGGGTATTGGACAAATCTCCCCTCGGCGAAGTGTGATCACTGCTATCAGAAGCAGAAAACACTTGAGCAAAACTATCGTTTGAATCATGTCGAATAGCCTTGACTCGTTGAAGCTTTTCGGCTTCACTATACTCCCTCATTGGCACATCGATGGCCCGTGATAGAGCTTCCATGTCATAAAAGTCATATCCCTCTGTGATAGATGTCTTGGACGCTTCACTATCATGGCTCATCTCTGAAATCGGCGCAGAATCATGACGCTGACGAGGACTGGGACGATATGATCCATGAGCAGAAGGCCCTAAGTTGAGGCTTTCGGGTTCGATGATGGGCGTTAGTTTCTTTCCATGGGGATAGTGCCGTTCGTCCCATTCAACAGTAGCGCCTTCGCCTACTGGCCTTACAAGGGGGGTCGGCACGTTAGAGGTGCTCTCGATTTCCTCTGCTAGCAGTGACCTCCCCATTGAGAGGCGTCCGTCAACGCTCCCAGCTTGGCCAGATGGTCTGCGTGACGAGTCATCGCCATTCGCAAGACGGCTAACGTGAAGGTGGCTAGGTGTCTTCTTAATATTGGCTTTCCCTTCGTCAATGCTCCTCTTACGGAATTTCTCCGTTCTAAGCCGCAAGTGATATTCCGCTCGTTTCTCCAGCAGGAGTGACATGGCATAAGCAAGAATACGCCATGTCTGTGATAGTCGGTATTGTCGAACGTTCTCCGCAGCTACAGCATATTTTTCCATGATGCCGGCTACTCGTTGAATCAGTGAATTTTCACTGCCATCCAGAGGTAATTCTTTCTGGAGGATTTCAAGGTAGTTACTGGAAAGATAATGGTACACGCCCACAGACTTTGCGGCTGGAACATGTCCAGATGCCATCCCCTGTTGGGTCTTGAATATACCAGTAACGTTGATGGACTGCTCTAGGCCAAGAATTTGCTTCCCATCATCAGGTAAGTTGGGCAAAGACGGCGGAGTGGTGCTCATTGGTAAGCCAGACCTGGTGCTAAGACGTCTTTTGCGAATCGTTCGTCTGCGAGGCCCTAGAAAGCTGCCCAGAACATCTTCTTCTGAGTCGCTTCGACTGACGCTAAGCATTGGCGTATTGGGGCTTGTGCTGAACGGAGTTCGGGGTATCACGTCTGAATCATGAGTGACAGACGGATGCGGTCGCGGAGGTTGTGGTCGTTCATCAAGGAACATGACTACATCTCCCCGAGATGAAAATGCCATAGCAGAAGTAGATTGACGATCAATAACTTTAGGGGCGTATGCAACATCGCACTGATTGAACATTCCATCCCGCCCGACAGTCCAGAGCATGTCCTGGTCTAGCCATGCAAGTGCCGACGGCGAACTGTCGAATCGTTCAATCTCCTTGTACGGCATTGCGGGCCTCGCCAGATCCCAGATGTGAACAACCGAGGTGCCATACCGTCGATTGCTCATCTCGTCATAGCTCACAGCGACTTGAGCAAGACGTCGGTTCTGAGCAGTCGCAGACCAAAGGCCGGGCCGCCAGGCAATTGTAGTCACTGGTGCCGGTGTAGTCACGCTCCACTTGGGTTTCTGTCGCTTGTCTGCGGTCCCTCCAAAATCCCATACATGTAGTTTCGCATCCCAGCCAGCACTCATCAAATGTATGCCATCAGAATGCCAAGCAATGGCAGAGCAAGACTTTTCGTGAGCGTTGATCCTTAGTAAAGGCCGAGAAGGCTGCCGAACGTCCCATTTCAAGATAACTCCGGATTCCGTACAGCAGGCCAGCTCATGACCGACCTTGGGCGACCACTTGACTTGTCTGACAGGCTCATTGCTTTTCATAGCTGAGAATCGCTGTCTAAAAGTTAAGAAGCCGGCTCGTGTCTGCCACGGCGCGGACACGTCAAAAACTCGGACTATTCCATCATGACTTCCGGACAGCAGCCAGCTCTTCAGATGAGGATTAACATCCAAGCTGTGGACCTGTCGAGAATCTTCCTGGACTTGTATGTAGTCGGGGGCATCGGATACACCACCAGAGCCAAGCCTAGCCACGTCGTAGGCGAAGATTCTACCGGCAGCACATGCTGTAAATATCGTCGACGCGCCCTGCCACTTGACGTCGCGAATGTTGAGTTGATCTGCAACAAAATTGCCACCAGAACCAGACGACTTCTGCGCCGTGATGGCCGATCTTAAATCCACACCGTCGGTGAACTTGAAGCTGAAACTGGAATCGCCAGATGTATCCGTCACTATCGTTTTGAGGACGTGAGGGCCGCCCAGCACAACGGCACGGTGATCCGGGGTCACATCAAGGCACGCAATGGGGCTGCCCACGGGGTATACGGCGTTCTGAGACTTTGAGGGACGAAATATAGTCGGGATGTTCGCTTGGCTGTTGGTAAGGTCGCCGCTGGTGGCGTCTGGGGCTGCCTTGCCCAGGAGCTTGCGCATGATCCTGGAGTCGAAGTGCGCCTGGCGTGCCATGCCAGTCGGTTCAATGGCGCATCGCGTGGAAGAACGAATATTCTAAGGCTCAATTGCGTGTTGACAATGCGGCGCGCCTGGATAAATGGCCATGGGACTTATGCTGTCGACGCTTGAAATCCCGTTTCGACCGCACTCATGCCTGACGACAAATGCATATGAAGTCACCAAAGAGGACTGCAGTTGCGTCTCCAGGCCAGGTACATAGTTGTACCTAACCTGCTAGAATCTAGCGTGGGCGACCTAAGGTATGCTGAGGCAGCGGCTGTAGTGGGGAAATCCAGCGCTTTGCTGAGCGCGGGGAGTTCCATGGCTCTGGAAGCAGTATCAAAGTACTGGGACTTGAAGATACCTATGAGCAGCTGGAGATTGGGCAGCATCGAGTAAGAACAAGAGTGATTCACACATATCCATACCAAATGACAGCCTATCTGATCAGATGTCCAGATATCTATCACTTTGCCTTTATGTTGGATTTTGGACACTGTCTCTTATTTTGCTTTGGCACCTGCTATCAGCTTCGAGCATTTAGATAGCATTCGTTCAGAGCACTTTGAGAGGACAAGTAATGTAGTTAAGTAGTGAGTAAAAGTAATCTTCCATCTAGGTAGGTATTTAAAAAGAAGACGACATCCAAATACAAAGGTCTGTCTGCTGGATATTATATTATTCTAGAGCCAAGACCATCCGGCCCTGCGCAGGAGATCTAGAGGTTAACCGGCGATCTACCGATTTGAGATGTTTTCATTTTGTTTTCGGGAGGCCAAAGCCCGAATTCGCCAATCATCGCGCTCACAGTTCGACAAACGGCCCAGGATGCCGTATTTCCTGAACATTGACAGTGCTGTTAATGAGATCCAATTTGTTTCGAGCTTGGCTCGGGCATCCTAAATAGACTCAATAAGCTATGAACCTGATTTGTTGGGCTTCTAAAAACCATACCTCGCTGAATTAGATTATATATGCCGACATGTCGTGACCGCGGGTCATCACATCGGCAGCAGACTTGTTGTCTTGGTATTATCTCGAGTTTTTCATGCATCGTTGCTCTTGGCGTCAGGACTCCTGCTTCGGCTGCGACCTCTTCTACCACCAGCCCTGCCGCCACCTTGCCTGCCGCCTTTGCCAGGAGGAGGTCTGACGAAGGCAAAGTCCACTTGGATCGTCTGATCTAACAATTTTGTATCGTGTGCTCCATCGATCGCCGCTCGAGCCTCTTCCAGTGTCGCATATTCGATCAGAGCGTAGCCCTATAGAAGAGAAATTAGCGAGATGCTCCATTTACAAAATCTGCTCTGCCAGTGTAATATCGTACCTTGACATAACCACTACGTCTATCAAGATTAAGATGCAAGTTCTTAATCTCTCCGTAGTCTCCAAATTTGTCTTGCAAAGCTTCTTCGTCGGCCTCTTCGTGGACATTTGTGACAATGATAATCCATCCCTCAATTGACCGGACTGCCGTTGCCTTGGTATGTGTCTGCATTTCGGACTCGTTCCGCGTGGAGGATGGCGGAGCGTCATCGACTTCCATATCTACGTCGGCCATCTTGGGCGATGAATAACGTCTGTAAGGCGAATGGGTTTGTATGAATGGACTGAAGCTTTGGTAGCAACCAGTACTGCTAACATACCGCGGGGCAGAGATTCGGCTGCGAAGCGCGTGTATCACGTGACGATGATCACATTTGCGCAGAACAAGGATTCATGCAATTTAATACTGCGTATATATGTCCATGTTTGGGCTACATATGATTAAGCTGCAATGGAGCTTCTATTCTAGGGAAACCAACCAACATCTCATTTACTTCTACGACATGGATATGCAAATAATACGGTCTACATGTTAAATTTTGCTTTGAACGCACTTAAAGAACATGCATCCAAGCCAGAAAGGCTGAGCCATGTGATGGCAAGTTTCTCCAGCGTTGTGAATATCATCCTGCCAAGTATCCCACGGATTGGACCAGGATAAAAGCGTTGTAAATTTTGGTCGTTGGAATGCTTGTGGTCGCAGCGGATAGAAAGCACATCACCGGCAATATCATAAACGGAGCCTGCAGTCGCGGACGAATCTTCGTTATATTGACAAACGACACCAGACGCCGAGTACAGTCGTCGCGCTTCGTCGCATCTCTCAAACTGTGGATGATGCTCAGCCAGCCAATCGACCCGACTCAATCCATTTCCCTATATGCTGAAATCAAGCAACCATCGGAGAACGGCCCCGTTGTCAATCCTCAAATCCTTCTTTCCCTAGCCATCTTTAAAATCGTTTAAGAGCCGGGGTTAGGGTTCATCTATTTCCGTCGTCAGCAACGGAGTCCCGGATAATGCTGTATATATCGAATATTTTTACCTTCCGCTTGCCACCGGTCAGGGTGACGTTGACAAATCGTCGGGTGTACTTGTGGCGCTTAAGAGCACGACCCTTGGGGGTCTTGGCCTTCTCCTGAGGCTCAACCTGTAGGGGGAAAAAATCATCAGTTTTCGGATTCGTCAGCGGGGGGTAGGCGAGTCGATGCGTCGTACTTTAGGAGTCTGAGACTTGACCTTGCCTGGAAAAAAAAGAAAGTTAGTTGATGGATAAAGAGAGGCAATATGGTTGGGCAGAGTTTTCACATACCGGCACGGGCAAGAGATCCGTGAACTTTACCCATGGTGATAGATTGGTTTGGCGATGATGTGGACGAGGAGTCTGCGGTGGCGCGGTGAGATTTTTGGGGATTTCGCCAAATGATTGTGGGCGAGAGGTATCTATCACGTGAGCGGGGACTGCCCTGCCGGATAATTATGTGACCCGATACTCTCGCCGATGAGTCAGCGATTGCCCGTTTCTTCGGGTTGCTGCTTCGCCGAAAGAACTGTTATTGGCTATTTCAAGACCCACCCTGCCGGGCCTCAGATCTCACGCTACTACTGTGCTGCAGAACGGTAGACAAAAATAATCGAGACGACTCCTATGGGCAGGTTTTGTTACCGTATATTGCGAAGTACAAATACTGAGATGTGCATATCTATAGATAAAATTGCATGGCATCAGCAAGAACATGAATGAATACCTCCGCAGCCCTATCCGGTTTGCATCGTCTTACTAGCTCCTCTCTGGTATGTAGTAGTTGCTCTCTCATGAATTTTGTCTACCGCTCGCCACGCTGCGGTGCCTAAAACATGGGCGCTGCACTATGTCGTCATTGCTTGTTTACTGCTCGCGTGCGCCAGATATGCATCTCCAGGATACTCTTGTCCTGATCAAGGGCGAGAAGCTCGATTATTGGGTTACAGAATACTTGAAGGCATTGAAACTCATCTTGTCGGCCAATAGCGCAGCAGCATATTTGTTAAACTCTCCTGAAGCAGAAACTACACCCAAAATATCTAACAAGAAGATATAAAACGATTCAAGCCTATGCTTTCATGAAGCTTTCATTCCAGCTTAGCACCATCAACTCAATACAATTAGAAGTCTTTGTTCATTTAATTTGACCAATGCTTTGACAAATATCTTTTTTAATTTAATGCCCTTTGGCAAGACTTTCGTATCTTCTCTCCTTTTTGGCATGTGAATGTATATTAGTGACGATGTGCATCATTTTAGACCCGCAAAGAAGCTTGCTCTGGCTTTGACTGTATTTCTGACGTCACGATTCCAAGCAAAGTCACCTCACCACCGTAAATCTCGTGCTGAATCCAGACAATACGCCTCGTTTTCTCTCCTCTACTTCTACACAACAAAAAATCACATTATGCGCTCCTGGAAGTACCTCAAGCAATGACGGCACCTCCACAGGCCAGCACGAAGCCTCTTCGGAAGTCCGCTGTTAAACCACGAAAGACTCTCAGGGAATTATTTCTGCACCGCCTTCCTCACTACAATGGGCCGTACAATGTTGGATATATGGATATTGAAGTTCCAGTTCGCAATCCGCGGCCTGTATCCGATCTTCGAAGAAATGGAAAACCGGTACTTCGACTAGATACCGTCCTCATGGGGATATACTATCCATGCGACTTACAATCCCATAATGGCGCTGGAAAGCCTCACCGTGTTGACTGGATGCCACGACCACGAGCCGCAACTGCCAAAGGCTACGCCAAATACTTGCATATCCCAGCACTCCCAGTCACTGCTTACCTTGCCTGCACCTCTTTATACACAAAGTTGCCTGCATTCCGAAACGCTAAACTGGCTGCTCACTGGCCAGAGGATATACGCAACGATACTGGTCCAACCGGACAGAAAGCTCGAGAAGAAGAAGAAAACCCGACAAGCCGACCAAAGTTTCCTGTTATAATATTTAGTCACGGGCTTGGTGGCTCACGGCTTTGCTACAGCTCAATATGTGGAGAGCTTGCGAGTTTCGGGTTCTTTGTTATAGCAATAGAACATCGGGATGGCAGTGGTGCTAGGACATATGTCAGTCTTCCAAGTAATGTTGAGGCTGCCGCTATCGAGTCATCAACTGCTGATCTACACACCAATAACGAGGGTAAAGAACACACTTCAGATAAAAAGGTACAACGTCGAAGGAAAAAGGGAGTGAATCCGTATTATGTGATGGATTATATTCTTCCTAAGGATAATGCACAGGATACTTCTCCACATAACCGCAGAGGCGTCGATCATATTTTGAGATCAGCACAGATTGAACTACGGCAAGAAGAAATCAAGGAAGCATTCTATATCCTCAATCTGATAAATTCCGGCCGTGGTGACGAAGTTGCGTCCCTGAATCTCAGAAAGAAAGGAAACATAGGTTCCAGCTCTATAGGGCTCAACGGTGTCGACTGGGAGGATTGGAAAGATAGAATGTTTCTGAGCAAAGTCACTATGATGGGGCACTCATTCGGAGGCGCAACGACGGTTCAGATTTGTCGAGACGATTCTCTTACATGGCTAGGCCAGGGCATTATTCTTGATGCATGGGGCCAAGCAACGCCCCCAGGCGGAAAGACTTTGAAGGAAAGAATCACCAAGCCCATCATCTCCATTTCGTCCGAGGTTTTCATGCACTGGAAAGACAATTTCGACAAAATAGTCGAATTTAGTAACGAAGCCCGTGATTCAGGAGCCCTGTGCTGGATGCTCACAGTAGTTGGATCGACTCATCTAGCAATGACTGACCTTGCTGTACTTTACCCACAATGGATGTCGATATTGATGAAGTCTATGGTTGATCCCCTACGAGCAGTCTCTCTTACTACAACTGCGTCGTTGGAATTTCTTAAGATCATTTTGCCTCCAGAACAAACCAAGTATAACATGTGGGCAGATGAGAAGCTGTTACAATCTGCAGAGCCTCCTTCCGAGCCTGAGGAGTCTCTTCGAAGTGATCACGCTCCTGACCATAAATGGGTTGCTGTACGATTGAAGATACCGAACGAATTTACGGTACGATTGCGGGTGTGGGTTCGACGAACTTGGCGGTTTATTGTTTGTACTGGGCGTGAAGTCGCTGATCTCAGTGGCGGGCTTCAAGACTTTGGGCAAAAGGACGAAATTTGGACTCATATGTGTCCCACCCATGAAGCGGTGCAAGAGCATTTGAACCAAGTTCGATGAAGCTTTGGTCGCGAGTTTCTAACATTACCAAGCAATCATTTAAGGTACTGATCGTATTGTTCGATTATGACTATGAAAATGTATATTATGAATGACGAATCATTAAAGTAGCGATATGAGTTTAGCGTAAACATGAACAAGGAGCTTGTACAATATCACTGAACACTAACAAGACGTGTGCAATGCTAAGAAATTAATCACAAAGCGACGCTCTATCCAATATGGCTTCTAAAACACAGTTCCCCCACATGATTATCTATATGTGGCATTTGATTGCGAATTTGTGTTAGCCCCCTAGTAATGCTGGTTCTAGGATAACTCGATTAGAATACGTTTTGGGGATGGTTGGCAATCAGACACACCATTATGGAGCATACTTGAACCTATCAGACTGTATTTCAAGTTTTTCAAGCTTGAGAGATGCCAATAGAGCAGTAGATTATAGGAGTTTAGCTGGGGGTAAATGTGTTTATCGCCGGTGTGTGGGCCTCCAGTCGGGAAGTCGGAAGCAAGGGGTATTGTCAGCGCAAAAGTATTCTACTTGTCTCAGTCTAACTGAAACTACGGGAAAGAGGTGGCCGGTGTGTTTTAGATATTGAAATTTACGATTACTTCTATGGAGAATTAACGCCGTCAGAAATGGCTCTGATATTGGTATTGGTGGAATTATCAATCTGTCACACAAATTAGCGTAAAGAGCTTTTCCAAATTATATGCAGTATCCATCGGGACTCTCCGATGGATGAGATGTTCGGTGAACCTTGAGAGCTCGCTGCTGGCTATAGACAGGCCAAGCAATTCTTCATGGCCCAGCTACCAGGTAGCCCTATATATCATCTCCATTCTCAGATAAATAGCAGTCTATAAGAAACTACGACCAGATATTATAATAATACATTATCGTACCTTAAGTACTAGAATCCTTTATATAGCAGCTGTTTTTTGTATTATACCATTACCCTTGACGCTGCTACCTTTCTATATAGAAGTGCTGCTTCCTGAAAAAAGCTAAGTCCTGAGGAAGCCAGCCACTATAAGCCGCCTATTCGGAATTAGATATAACTTGCGCTTAGATCTTATACACTCATCCAAGCTGACACATTTATAAGTGCTATATTGTACCTTTATTTCCATAAATGATGTAAAGGATGGAGGATAACAGTCTTATTTTGGAACACCGGAAGCAAGGTTTTCAGCGTAATGTAGACAGATTCATATGTCTTTAGTCATTACCATGACTAACAAAAGCACTGCCAAGTAATGAGACTATGAGAAATGGTGACTGCTTTATCCTAGACATTTCATTTTACTGCCTTCAGTGTCATCGTGTTTGGGTAGTGTTTCAGAAAGGATGCCTCTGATCCTGGCACTATTGGCGGAAAACCATCACTCGGTAAAACAGCTTGATGCAAAAAGCTTTGCCCAATTATATAATTATGATGTGAAACAGGCCGATCCATCGGAGAGTCCCGATTGATAGTATATTCTGTGAACCTTGAGAGCTCACTGCTGGCAATAAAGGTCGAACACCGTTCGTGGTCTAGCACGTCTATATCTTACATTCACTCAAGATAGTAGTCTACGAAAAGCACTACTGCCGAATAGATATATTAATAACGCATGATCATGTATCGATTACCGTCAGAATGCTTCTTCAAAATACTCTCAATATCACACAGATGAGACGTTGAGGTAATTATGTTAGAAACCGTAAAACCTGATGCGGTAAAGACAAAATAATATCTAGAAATAAATATGGAGGATTCATCAAGCTTATGCTTGTTCATAGATATCCGCGGCTGTTCGTCTAGGACACTGTATATAAACGGCTAGGCTGTGGCTTCGATTCTAGGAGCTGCAACATTATAGGGCATGTATAGTATGTGAACCTATGATCAGGCTTGAAGAGTTTCAGTAGAGTGGTCGACGACAAAGTTGAAATGGAAGAAGATATGGTTATCGCCGGTATGTCGGCTTCGTATCGGAATGTCGGCGGCGAGAGGCATAGCTCGATGCAAGATGTTCATGGGTCTCACTCCTCGCCGAACGTTGAAAGCCAATCAAACAATTCCAAATACTGAAGCTTTGAGAAAGAGGTGGTTGGTACATCTCAGACATTGTCTGTTGCCTTTATAAGCACCGGCCTTGACAGCGGCAACGAAAAGATGCTTCGGTTGCTTGTATTGGCCGAAGACTATCAACTCGTCACAAACATTTATGCAAGGAAGACTTCCTACTTATAATATTTCGACATGCAGCACGCCGTATCCATGGGAGAACACATCTTGTGTGAACCTTGAGAGGTCGCTACTACCTATAAAAAGGCCGAACAATTCCACAAGAACCGGCTACACTTGTCTATCAACCTCATTCTCAATTTAACATTAGCCTACAGGCCAACAAGAAATACTATTACAAAATAAGCACACAGCGCCTTATTTCCTCCAAATTCCTCCAAAGCACCAGCAAAATGCATTTCAAGACTATTATTTATACCATTGCATTTGGCGCCGCCGCCTTAGTTCACAGTGCTACTACTGCCTCTGAGCAGCAAAATCCTGAGGAAGCCAATCACTACGACCCACCGATCAACCCATTATGTGCGGTTCCATGCAGCCCCATCAACTGCCCGCCTCCTTTACGATGCATTAACGGCTGCTGCGGTTTTAATGCTTAAATGGGACAAAGGATAATCTTGGCATTCATGGAATATAGCCGATTTGCAAGGACGGCCGAATGCAGGGATGATTAAGGGTGACTGGATATGGGAAAAATCAGGTACAAAATCTACATTTTATGAATAGGAACTTGAATAAATTTATCCCATCAACCCTGACTACGTTACCAATGCCCGCGTAGCCAGTGAAATTCGTAGATGGGAGAACTACTTCGTTGTTTGTCGATACGTTGTGCAAGATGTGGAGAAGCATTACGGAATAGTATTACATGACCACTTCTAGATCTTAATACCAAGTGTGTATGCCAAACGCCCGCTATCATATCCCGTTTATGATCAATCCTGCTGTCATCAGCGAGATCGACATATGCCCACTTGGAGGCTGGTGGCTGCTTGAATTGTCTGCACGATTTCGCGTGGCTAGCTCCGATTTGCCACGCCTTCTATGCAGATACATGTATCGTATATTCAATGGGTGTTCAATGGGTGGATACTCTGTCTGGTTGTGATCTCCTGTGAGCGTGGATTGACATGGACTTCTGAGCTTCATTGGACACACTAGGTTGCGTGGATGGATGTCTTCCACGCTGCGAGCTGCACTACGAAGCACGTATGTTGTGCATAATGCAGCATGGGGTCGATCCTGGATGTATACGAAAATAGCGATACTCCTTACTTTGCTTTCTAATACGATGGCACAGTAGACTTCGAACAATGTGAAGTCACATCGCTCTTCGTCTCCTTACCCACCACTCCCAAATAGAGGTTTCAGCTTTTTGGACTTTCACCAATGCAGTTACGTGATAACATGAAGTTTTGTTCCCCACGCTGTAATTGACGCTCATCTTTGAAACGGTAGAGGAAACCTTTTTCCACTCTCAATGGCTTGGTCTTGAAGTATGCGTGCGTTGAGGTGTAAAGGAGTCATGTGTCTCATCTGTCAAGCGTAAAACTATCCACGGCAATGAAACCGATCTACACGCAAGTGTAGAGTATATCGCCACTACTGTAGTATATCCTCCTCATACTGGCATATGCTCTCATTCACCCTTTTGCCCCTTTTCAGCTCTCTTTTTAAACTTTCCAAGCTGAAACGGTTGGAGCAATGCACACGGGTTTGACCATCTTGGCATTAGAATCCAAAGCAGAATTAGAATTGTTGGCATGTCGCGCTGTCATGACCATTGGGTCGCTTCCATCGTTCCACCCTGCAACAAAGTTCGTGTTTAAAAACGGGGCCGATCGAGGGAGCTAAATAAAGCGCCAGCGTCCCCAGACTTGTTCCTATTTTTACGCAGACTTTGGAGGCGCTTCTTTATTCACAAAGCCCAAACGTGCTGCTGGCGCGCTAATAGCCAGCTAGTGGCCGGGGGTTAAAGAGTCGTGAACAATCCATGTCGGCGATCGGCCCCGGATCCAGTGCTGGTCTTAGCAAACGCCACCAAGGCGACAGTAGCTGGTGGAGAGACCATTCAAGGCTGCTTTGGCGTCTTTAGCGGCTCGTATCGAAAAGAGAGGGCACAGCATGTTCGCCCGTTCCATTGACAGCTGTGAAGGCAGATGGAACATGATGTGTGCAGCTTGAACGGGTCAGTCAGCCAGGCACTGAACTTTCAATCTCAATGTGCTTTCACGCCGCAAGAACAAGCAGCAATGCGGATCGATGTCAGTCGCCCAAAACTAAAAATACAGAGCAGCGGCATTGCGCAGTGGAGCTGCGTCAGTTGGCATCTCCCACCGTCCCGTATACATGCAGACTCCATGCGGCGGCGCGGAGCATATACGGCGCGAAGTAACGCTATGGTTGGTGCCTGCTACTGCAGACAGGCACCGCTGGATCCCCTTCCGAACCCTCATCCTCCTTGTCCCATGCCTCGTCCCTGTGCTGTACATACTTGTAGCATGTTCAGTAGCACCCACCGCCACTAATTCCGAGTTTCTCGCTGCGCTATTCCTGTTCCCCTGGCCCGCAGAATCGCTGCGTGCTTTTCCACCTGCCCAAAGTATTTGCCAGTCCTGACATTGCTGGATGTGGATTCTGCCTACGCCGTAATCCGTTAGCACTGCCTGCAAGGTAGCACCGCTGACGGTGAGGCAAAGATGCACCACGAGAGTACGAACAGCAGCATGTCTTTTCTGGGGCTCATTCTCCCTCTGGTGCTCTGCAGGCATTTTCTCTTTGCTCTTGGACCGCAGGCCCATACGGAGCAGCGCAGGGTGGTGAATCATCCCACTGGCCCCTCGCGCGTAACTGCTTTTGCTGCTGCTTCAGCTGGCATGGCCCGTCTGCTCGGCTCATTGGACCACCTCATCGCCGCTGTCTCAGTCTTGCACACCACACCACATCGCCCAAACCTTGCTCCAAGCTCGTATTGCGGGCACCAAGGCCGCTGGCCTGGTTTTTGGCGCCTCCTTTATCCGCTCGCTCCCGCGACTAGTACTCTCTTTACGAAGTAGCAATATTGTAACGTCGTTCGCCTTCGCTTTTCCCTGCCCCCACGTGCGGTCGCTGGAAGCTTCCTGCGAGGGCCAACGCCCAACCGCTTTTCTGCCGAGGACAACTCAGGCCTTCGTGCTTTGTGGTTGGGTGGGCTTTGTTCTTCTTCGCTTTGTCCCTTCTTCATCGTCCTTCATTGCCAAAGGGCTTTCACGCTCCATTGTCCTTTGAGGCTACCCTCGTACCCCAAAGCGAGGCGTATGTTCCCAGCTGTTCGGCGGCTGACCTTGTACCAGCCACATCGTTGCCGCTGACGAGCTTTGTCTCCCTTGTGCCGCTTTGAACTCGCCGCAATCTGGCGGTCTATTTTTACGCCTCCTCGCCCATTCGACTGCTGGCTTGCTAGGCAGCATAAAGCGACCCTAGCAAAAATGTCCAGCCATAAGACTCGACCCGCTCGGTCAAATAGCTTGCAGCGCATGCTTGAGCTCGAACGTCGTTACATGGTAAGCGGAGACCAGGATGTTACGTCTCCAGGTTTCAAGACTCTAAATAATCTTATACATGCTAATGCGCACTCTCTGTCAACCAAATCTAGCTCGAACGACTTGAAGCTTCGCGCAATTCTATATCTAAACCCGACACAGTCTCCAGACCACCACCTGCGCCGTCAAGTCGCCCAGCAGCTCAGGCTTATCGCATTGAATCCTCGACTCAAAAGGATGCTCGGAAGGGCGCTAGCACAACCAGAGACAAGATGCCCATCACTCAAATAGTTCCGCTCACCATCAACATCAGCTCCACCAATCTTGGGCTGGATGCGACAACCGAGACGGGTACCGACGCGCAAATAAAAACGGTAATTTTACCTCAAAGTCAGCCAGGGAGCAAGCCGGTACTTAAAGCTGTATCATTTGACGTTCCCCCAAGTGGTGATGAAGATGAACGAAGGTCCATCTGCCAGTCTCCAAGTTGGGAGGCATATGGCCGGCGCAAAAAAACTGAGAAAAAGGATGTGAAAAAAGAGCAGAAGAAGGAGCAGTTGAAGAGGGAGCAGCAGAAGAAGGAAGAGGAGAGAAAGGAACAAGAGAGAAAAGAGCAGCTGAGAAAGGAGCAGCTGAGAAAGGAGCAGCTGAGAAAGGAGCAGCTGAGAAAGGAGCAGCTGAGAAAGGAGCAGCTGAGAAAAGAGCAATTGAAAAAGGAACAGCTGAAGAAGGAGCAGCTAAAAAAAGAACAGTTGGAAAAAGAACAGCGCAAAAAGGAGCAGCAGGTGAAGGCAACAAAGCGTGAAAAGGAGGAATCCACGCTCAGGAATGCTTTAATTAAGAAGAAGCGCTTGAGCAAGCAACCTCCCGCTTCTTCGCCGCATGCCATAGACCAAGCGAATCGTATGACATCCGCGGCGGCGCTGGCGGCTTCGAGAGATAGACAAAGACCTTCAAGCGCTCTAGAATTTACAACTCCCTCCGGAGATGATGTGCCCAGTCGCCCTCATCATGGACGATCAGGCTCTTTCACCTCTCTGATCAGGTCTCCCTTTGAGTCTCGGCGGGCTTCCCTTGAAACCTCTCGTCCCAGTGAAACCGGCTTTATTGGAGGCATAAAGCTGGAAATTCAACGACACGCCGCCTACCAAAAAACTGTGGAAGGGCCTGAGAAGATGGATGAGTCTAAAATCCATCCAGCGCTCCGGACGAACAATGCGCACAACCAAAAGTGGTCTGCTCCCCCTGCCCGCCCAAATCCAGAGTCTCAGCGACGGGCTTACCCTCCCATCACGAGACATCCAGCTACTGCAGCCAAGACAAGGTCTCTCATCTCTTCGGCAGAAATGGATGCTTCAGATGCGGGAACAATGGACAGATGGAGAGCCTTTGTTGGCTTGAAGCCCAAGGACTCCGGGGAGTCATCAAAGGTCGCTACTCAGCAACAAGCTTCGAAGCAGCCCGTCACGACCAATGAGGCAGCAAACCCTGCGTCTGCGGTGTCACCGCCTCAGACAAACGTGAAGGAGAAGCCGGCCGTCGTTGCTGCTTCCCAAACAAGCAGAGGCCCTGACATCTCCCAGCCAAATCTCCCAAACGGCAGCGGGAAGCCTTTGGACCAGAGCTCAAAACCTAAGCTCACTGTATCTACCGCCATTCTCCCGTCAAATAGCCCCGTTCCTGCTCCAAGGCCACAGCCCAGGGAAAAGACAGCCCAGCCCAGCCTTGTATCCTCCCCTGATGGTATGAAGAGCGGCGAAATTGCAGATAAAGGTCTCACTCAGAATGTAGCCTCTTCACAGCTATCTTTGCCACCAGCCCCACCTCGTCGAAGTTCAAAGAGAAACTCACTTCTGAGCTTGAATTCAGTATCATCTGTGTCTTCACCACGCTCACCGGCACATAGACCTAGCAGCTCTGACTCGTCCAATAGCAATCATGATCTAGCTGCAGTTAAATCAAACGGAGTTTCCGAGTCTCATACAACTGTCACAACTCCGCATGGACGGGCTCACAACTCCCCCAACCTAGCGACGAGCGCTATCGAACCAAAAGGTGTAGAGCTACAGGGGGGTGGTGCATCTCTGCGTACGTCTACACCACGAGAGGCCAGTCGCATTGCTAGGGACCACAGGCCGGACCCAATAAACATACCATTATGGGACGATATTGAGTCTTCTGTTTTGCAAGCGATCGACACAAAAATATCGCTATCTCCGATCCGCAAATCTCACAATTCCTTGCGGGACGATAGCGATTTCACCGTTCGTCGGCTCACAGACGGCCCAGCCCCCACGACCTCGGGAGATGACTCTTCGTCTGACGATTTCCACTCAATATCGATGCCTGGTACGCCTGACACCTCCCGAGCTCAATCCGAAAAGGATATTCCCCCCATGAAAGATGCTGAGAGTAAGCGATTAGCTACGGAGAGTCGCATGAGAACTAGTTCCCAAAGCCCAGCTAGACAGCCGCTTCTCCTCCAGCCAGGGGCTGGCTCGAGCCAGAATAGTCTGGGGCTGAAGAATTCACGACCTGTGGGCAAAACGACCACTGCTGTTGTCCCCGGACAAGCCATTTACCACCGGCTTCAGTTGGAGGCTGATGTGATACCTGGAGCCGATTTCCTACCGAAGTTGAAGCATCAGCCTCTAAAGGTGGTGGAACACGTAGCGATGCCAAAGCAGCACCTTCAGTCAACACTGCTAGTCCCTGGGCCAGCTTCATACCTCGAAGAAGCTCGGAAGGCAACTCCCTTGGCCCCTCCTCCTCCACTGCTAGGATCGCCTCGCCTTGGTCCAAAAGTCACACCGCCATCCTCTATCCGGAGCCAGCCTTCATCCACATCTGACCTTGCACTCGCAAAGGCGCCACGGCACGTACCAGGGTCGCCTGTTGTTGGAGGCGAACCAATTGCAAAGATGTTTGTCGAGTGCTGCGGATGCAAATACTTTCACGACATGCCCAGCAACCTCTATGAAGCTATGGCTAATCCAGAAGCCATCATTCGCCCGAGAGGTAATGTTGGGTTCGCTGGCGCAGTATCTATGACTGTGAAGTGCCCGTGGTGTTCCCACGAAATGAGCACCAAATGCTGTGCTGGCTATGCTGCCATGGTCTATGTGAAGGAGAGACTGCACTAATAAGCGCGCCGACCTCTCCTTTGCTTCTGTTCATATCAAAACTATTTATGATTTTACGACTTTTCTCAGCAATAAGCTTAAGCTTTTGCAACGAATCTCTTTCCAAATAACTAACCATAATAGGAAGAATTATCTGATGGACTTCTCTCGTCACTTTCGTTTTCTTTTTCTTTCTCATTTATGATGATTATGATTATGACAATGTATAAAAGCTTGAAAGATAATTATGGACTACACTAATTACCAAGTTTGCTTTGGATTTGTTGCTGATATGGACAATCATTCAACTATCTACGAAATTTTCTTGTTTTTGTTTTTCTTTCTTTGTTTTATTTTTATATGCACGGGGGAGTTTTATTGATCACTCAATCAGGTGATACATGGAGGGGAACAGATTGATGTTTGTAAGATGACGGTATCGTTTGGCACAGTGTCAGCAAAACTGGGACGAGGAACAGTATGATGGAATAAATTTTATGGAACGTTATTTCCTGGCCAAACGCAGTGTCCTTGTGTGTATCAATATTGCCCATCCCTCGTATCCTAGGATTCGAGCTACAGGACATAAGATCTAGTTAATTCATGGTTTCGTTGCTGAACTTCAGAGACCTTCTTGGCAAGTTCCAAGTTTGTAGAACGCAAAGCTGCCATGGCCTGAGTAGCACGATCAAGCTGACCTTCCAAGAGTTCCTCTCTCTTTTCGAGGATTTTGACGCGGTCTTCTAGAAAAGATAGTCTCGCGTGGAGGCTCACCTCATAACCCTGGCGATCTTGGATCTGGTCGCTGTCGTCGTTGCCGTCAGCTGCACTGCCGTACATGGCGGAATCATCATCCACTGCGCGGTTGAAACCGTTTTCGGTAAGCACTTCCATAAAAGGCTTGTAAGGCATTTTTGCCTGGAGGCGAAGGACATTGTAAAGCTGGTCGGCGAGGCGGACGGCGAAAGACCAGGGGTCGGTGCCTCGATCGTGGGTCAAGGGCATGTTGCTTAGGGGCTCGATGGCGGTGCGGTTGATGCGAGGCCAGCTTTCGTGACTGCCTCGGTCAAGGTTGGGCTGCTTGTCCGTGAGTTCTATATAGAATATTGAGCATGGAGTTGGAATAGCGTTTAGGGGAATGATATGAGGATATGACATACTACGAAGATTGTATTCTTCTCGAAGATCGCGCATGAATGACTTGGTGCTCCAGTGAGTAGTTCGATCGTTGCTTAGGACGTTCTTGAGGATATCCACCATCTGCTCTGTGAATAATTCTGGAGATTGTTCCGATTTGGTGATGTGATGACAGAGGAGATCTTCCAAGTCTTCGAGGTCGCTTATAAAGTCCCTCGGCTCGCTTGGCTTGGTGGTCATGGTGAATAGAAATGCAAGATAAGACTCAATAATATGTACGGTGAAGATAGACGAGAGTGGATAGCAGCCTGTGCGTTGATAGGAAAAATATGAAAAAGCAGAAGAGAATCGTCTGAGGCATCGAGTCTCGGTCCCGCGTCGAGAGGTTGATATGGGGAACAGGAGTGGCAGCTGGTGCGCTGTAGGTGCTCCAAAACAGACGACCCATTCACCTCATTGTGAATTATGCCTCGTTTATGGTGATTCATTTTCATTTCACTTTTTCATCGTATTTTCGTCTTTCTTTGCGACAGAGCTGCGAGATTGAATCACCGCGGTGGCGCTCAAAGGGTTTGCCAATTGTCGCCGTGAGACAGTGTCACCGCCTGTGCGACATGCAATCATCTTCAATTCTTTATTTCTACATAATCAACTAACGGGATACCATGAGAAGAAAAAAAATTTTTTAATCAGAAAGTACTGTTTTATAAAGAACGATTAAGAAGAAAGATGGCTTCCTCTGTAGCACCAAATGATTTGCCAAGCATGTTTCTTTGAAGACAGAGTCAGTACCTAAGTAGTTTGGTGTAAATGCAGAAAGAGTCGTATCTTGGTGCTAGCTAATTTTAGAAAATCGAATACTACCTAACTATCTTAGTTTTAGTAAGCCGAGTTAAAAAATCTACATGCTTTATCTCGTTATCCATTATTTCTGTCACTTCTCCCCGGGTTTCACGAGGGTCAGCTGGAGTCGTAGCAAACGGACATTGTCCGGCATTCATCGAAGGCACCCGCGGCTAAAGCTCGTGCGCAACAGGCTACTATTAGCCTAGAGGCGCTGGCGGATGACGATAAGGCGATGCGTTGCTTGTACGTAAACGAACTAATCAGGTAATATTTATTTCTCCGAAGCCGCCGCCTTTTCACTTTCTTGCTTCTTGCCTCCACGCCCACCCAGCAAAACACTTGCAAAACGGCATCTGCAGGGCTCCATCCCCCCGCCAGTACTTTCCAGGCCTCAGGATTGATGAATTTGTTTATGGTTATCAGTTTTGACTGCAATGAGCTCAAAGGGCTCGGCTGAAGCATCAAAAGGTAAAGCCAGAAAAGCCTTGTTCGCACCGTACACCTTTTTTCCTGTTTCCGCTCACAGCTGCTAATATACTACTTTTTTTTTCTATATAGGCTGCCGCACCTGTATGCGGCGACGCATTCGATGTGACCTCGGTCGTCCAGGTTGTTCAAAATGCATCAAGAAAGGCTTCAGCTGTCCAGGATATGGGAGGCATCTAAGATGGGCTGATGGCGTGGCTGTCCGCGGTAAGTTGAAAGGTCAACGGCTGCCTGTGGCGGGCTCGGTGCCTATGGAGTTGCCGGCACCAACAGACGAGGATTCGGTTTCTGTTGCGGCTTCACAGGCCCTCCAGGCGATAGAACCAGCGGCCCTCAGTATCAATAAGGCTATAGAAACCGCCTCGGCGACACCAAGTTTGCTCAATTTCACACTTTGGGCGTCTTCACCGGATATAATCGAATACTATGACAAGAATTTGGCGGGGCGAATGGTTTGGATCGACTCGGAAGAGAATGACTATCGACGACGAATGCTGCCCATGGCTGCCAACGCCCCGGGTCTTCGGTTCGCCATTGCCGCCTTCTCTCTTTATCATGGCTATCACGGGCCCACGAAATTCCCAACCGAGCTGGCCCGATATCACGAAGAGGCTCGAGACGCCTGCTTGGAAGTGCTGCAGAGGCAGGTCCGAGAAATGAATAGCCGGCTCATCAGCGGGGCGGAGCTGAATACGCGTGCGGATGTTGCCAACGCAGAGTGGATGTTGGCCTGCATCCTTGTAATTGCCAACTATGAGATGGCCAAGAATCACTCGGAGGCCGCCGAAGGCCATCGCCTTGCTGCAAGGAGGATTGTCAATGTCTTTGGACAGAACGAAGCATGTAACAAGGGCCTGTTTGCGTTTCTAAGGAATCAGCTCGCAATTCATGAAGTTCTAGGCTCAGCAACGTCTTTCGACTTGATCGATGTGGCGGAAACAGTTCTTCCGACACCAAACTCTGGAAGCCATGTTCTGTTCTCCGAATACCTTTCGTTTTTGCATCAAATCACCCTAGCATCACGGCGGTCCATGGCCGTTAATGAAGCCATCGACGTGTCACAGTGGCCCGAAAGCTTTACCGCGATTGAAATCCAGTCACGTTTCGAGCAGGCAAGAGGCCAGACGTTGATGATTGCGGGGAAGCTACAAATGAGCCCGCCAATTGTCCGCCGTGACTTCATAAGATTGGTGGACTTATACCATCATGCAGCGGTTGTCTATGCATACAGATGCCTGGGCTATGCAACACCGGGTAATTTCGATTGGCTAGCTTCAGTTATGAAGCTGTTTGACCAGTTTGATCAGATTGAGAATATCTCCATCTGCGTTCAAAACTTACCGTGGCCGATTTTCATTGCGGGCACAGAGTGTCATGGCGATGCAGAAAGACAGCACAAAGTTGCTACGATTCTTGATACTGTAATCAATATGACGGGCTTCAATCAGTACGAAACTATTCGTAGTTTTCTGACTGAATTTTGGAACGGCCCAGAGCCCAACTGGCTCCCGGTTGCACAGCGGCTACAAGCGAACGGACTTAGAATTCTTGTTGTATGAAACATAAGGACCTCTTTGAATTACACACACTACTCTATCTGCGGATAGTTTCTGCGTCCAAGACGTTGAATATCTCCTCCATTGGGTCTTTATACTTATATAGGCCTAAAGCTGGTGGGCAGAGCCCATATCCCAAGAGACGCAACAGTTGTGGTGAGAATCCTTGGGCTTTGGCTACCTCTGGTGGCAATTCCAAATACTGATTCTCTTCTTGCCTCAGGGTACCTTTGCACATAAATACGCCAATTGTTTCACGTGCATCATCTCTGGAGCATTGAATACTCATTAGCGTCATTACCACGACTGGGAGCTGAATTGGGGCCAGGGGGGAATACTTGGTGACGTTTGCACCTCCTGCGTGATATACGTTGCCAACGAATATGGCAGCATCTCCGACTTCCAGTTCTGCTGAAACTGTTTCTTCATCGAGGGGGCATCTGTCTGGCCCCCATAAGTGGCTCTTTGGAATGATGACAGTTGCACCATTCTCCTTTGTCGTCTTCGATAGCGCCTAGAGATCGCAAATCATTATTCAGCCAAACATTCACGCCAATGGCATGGAGAGCGAACAACAATCTTACCGTGACGCAGCCCAACATTACCGGCATGTCGCAGTTTCGAGTGTGATAATCCGCGTCATCTCTATGGAGAGGCTGCTGCTTACCGCCAGGCTCAACACGGAAACCTACTATGCTTGCGATTTGTGGCTTTGCTGCCACACTCTTTTGTTCTTGACCCTCCCAGTAGGTATATCTACTGGTTAACATCCTCTCCGCGACGGACTGAAAGAGGGGATTCACCACTAGTTTGGCGCTAGCCGGTGAATTTGCAAGAATGCCAGAAGCACGCTTTGTAGTGCTGGGGAAGAAGCCAGCAGGATCTGGTTTATCCGAGTCAAATATAGGCTTCAGATCTTGCTTGATCTGCGCACAGAGAGATTGGGGGAAAAGATTCTTGACGATGACGGCACCGTCTCTCTTTATAAGAGACTCTAAGAGTTCAGCGGTTGTGGCTGGATCGTCGGCATAGACGGTGGTGACTTCCTTGCCGGCTTCGGAGGGAAATTCCTCTGTAGCGTAATGCTGAGTGCAGGTCATTTTGGCAAATGATTTACGAAGAGATGATTTCACAAGCAGTTTATGAAGGATATTTTGATTAGAGACTATTAGCCCAATGCAATATCAAAGGCTTCCAAGAGTGCAGCTCCTGGCCCCCTTTTATGTTCATCCAGCAGCCACCATAACATGAAGAGCTACCAGCTTTTTCCTCGATCTTGAAGCCTTGTTTGGGAAATGGCAAGAGAAAAGGACTGCCGCGCCGAATACGGCATCACCCGCGTGCCGCTTTGCCCATCCAAGCAAATATATCGAGAATGACATATCGTTGCAAGGGTCTCTCCCTCAAACCAAGAGATCTATTAACCGAGACTGACCACACCTTGAGAAAACCTAAAAAAAAAAGGCAATCATGAGTCCTTGATCCCCCTCTTGAGAGCAGCATCGCTGGGAGGGCGCATCGGCGAGCTTCTCCGGTTAGTTACCTGATGTGGTTAGGATGAGATGGGGAGGAGACTCCGCTAGATGGGGGGTGGAGAAACTTGGGCGATGAAATAGAGAAGATTGGGGTAAGAAAGAGATCTTTGGCCGATGCTTTGACACTATTTCCTGTTTGGAGAATAATTCTTGAAGGTCCATGCTCCGAAAGAGGATTACTCGCTTTGGCTGAAGCTTTTAATAGACGGGATCTAGGGCGATGTGGAGCAGCATGCGGGGGGAGGTTGTTCATGTCAAGTGAGAGATTGATATTAAAAGTCTATTTCTACTCTTTTTCTTCTCTTTTTCTCTTTTTTATCTGTTGATATATGGCCTGCTGGTAGTGATTGAGATGCTTAATGCTTCTTGTAGCAAGGCATGGAGGAATGCTATTTATTATGAACCTGTATAAGCCACTCTCATCAGCTTACCAGCTCACCATCACATATTTGGACTCAAACTTTTGTTGTCATTATTAGATACCATCTCTCTCGCTTGCTAGTTGCAGAATATATATGTGTGTGTATGTATGTGTATGTATATACTCCCTTTAGCTAGTACCATTGGATGTAGCCTTTCTCTTAACTTCAGTCGCCGCATCGAGCGCATCCTTGAGCGTGTCAATCAGATCCTCGGCATCTTCCAAACCAGCGGAGATTCGTATACTCTCCTCAGCGGCGTTGTATCCTCTAAATGCCTCCTTCTCCGCCGGCTTCTTGCCAAACATCATCATGTTGTATGCCAGCATGATGGTGACGTGGCCGCCCAGGTGCGGGCTGGAGTAGAAGCCGCAGCGGTCGTAAAAGGCACGAGCAGTCTCGACGCTCTCAAACTCGACGTTTACGAGACAGCCGTAGCCTGGGTTGGGCAGCTCGACGGTGCTGCGGCGCAGGAAGCGATCGTAGTTGGGCTTGTCCGCCAGCAGGCTGGGATACTGGACTCGGACGATGGGAGAGTCGTCGCGGCCAATTGTCCTGTGCAGGAAGGTGGCCATGGCCTCTGCGTTGCGGTTGAGGCGGCGTGTGCGCTGGAGGTAATCGTGCGAGTTGGCGAGTATCACCTCGGCATCGCCGGCGTAGAGCTCGTTGTTGTGAGTCTCTGCATATCGGGAAGACAGCTCGCTGTAGTGGGGGGAGAGAGGGTTGAGGACGATGGAGCCACCGAGGACGTCGGCCCTGCCGTTGAAGCTCTTGGTGAGAGAGGTGAGGACAATGTCTGCGTGTGCCAGCACGTCGACGTTTGCAAAGCCAGCGATGGTGTCATCGACAATCAGCACAAAGCCGTGCTTTTCGGACAGCTTCTTAAGACGGGGCAAGTCTGTGCTCTCCAAGGTCGGGTTTCCTGGGAATTCGACAATGACGAAGCTCACTTTTCGGCCTTCCTTGGTCTCCCCTTCGAGCCATGCCTCCATTTCATCAAGGCCCTGCTTGTCGACCTTGCCGAAGTGCTTGAATCCGTTGGGGCTCTCTTCGAGCAGATGATGCTGGGTGTTGTGGAAGACTACGCCGAGGATGACGTTGGTTCCGGCGCGATATTGTTGCACCAGGTTCGTGGTGTGGAAGACGCCAGCCATACCGCTGGGGAAGAGATAGACATCGCTGGGCTGGCTCTTGACCAGCTCCGGGTTGATGGAGGCGCGGTGGACAAACTTGTTGACGCGCTCGCGGAGCAGTTGGTGCGCTGGACCATCGGGCGTGAACGTGGGCTTGGGAGGGTTCTTGTAGTCATCAAATGGGACTTCGACCAGGCTGTCAATGTTGCCCAGCAGATGCTCTGCCATGCGGATGGAGAGTCCCAGGCCGGGATTGCCCCAGCTAAGCATGAGGGCTTTGGCATGCTGCGGCTCGAAAATCACGGCGTAGATGCGGTGGCCGGCCACGTCGACACACTTGAAGGTGAGGTTCTCCGGGTCAATGGCAGCTTCGTCGCGGTGCGAGTTCTTGACGTGGCCGGCGGTGTATGGGAACATGATGGGGTTGAGATAAACCATGCAGCCCTTGTTCTCGTAGCCCAGTTTGTTTGCTACCGCCTGGCCGAGCTATGATGGATATATGTGGTCAGTTATTTGTCACCTTGAGTCAGTTTGGCGAGTTCAACTCACCTTGCCGGCAAATTGAGTCGGTCCAAAGCGCGGGTAGATGTGGACGATTTTTGCCATGGGAGACATGTCTCCATCGCGAACGCTCTGGAGCGTGTCCCATCCTGGCAAGTTGGTGACGATGCTGTACGCTGTCTGAGGGGGTGGCGCATGGCCAACTTCTGACTGTGGTCTTAGGACAACCATTTTGTATGTGTGAGTTTAACGAGATCAACGCTTAAAGGATATAAAGATGTAAAGACGGGGTTGAGCCAAATGGGAGAGAGGTGGTCTTATTTAAAGTATCACAGTGAGTGTTAGTTTTAGTGGTTCCTACCCAGCGTATTGAGTTGCACAGCCCAAACGGATCAAGTCCGACAACCGTAAGATGTCCATGTGGGCTGTTTAGTGTCTAGCCCGCACCGATATTTAGCGGCTCACGTACGACGTAGCCATGATAGTTTTATGCTACGGATCCTTTTGAGATGATTACTAGTCGCGTTGAGAAGACATGGCTCGTGTCAACTTTAGCAAGTGAGCTGTTGGCGCAAATCAGGTCCTTGATACCAATGCAGGAGTACAGTAGGTATATACGATCCTGATCCTGAGGATACGATTTGTTCACTCTGCAACGTAACAGAGAGTGAAAAGACACCGCATCTCCGCATGGACCCTGCACTCCTGTTCTTGTCGAACAGTAATGCGATTTCTGATTCCAAAGAAGCCATTGGTGGGGGGTTGCGTAAGATGCGAGGCAAGCCATGGTGAGACCGTATATAGCGCCGGTTTTATTTCCTACACTCTTTTCCAGATTGCTAGCTTTTGGTAGCTCAAGTAACTACAGATAGCCTATTGAACAAGCCTTAAAATCAAGAACCCCCCCGTTTATATCTCCGACAGGCGACGACGGGGGCAAAAAAGACAAAAAAAAGTCCCACGACTAAAAACATATAGTGTCGAGAACATTGCCAGATGTGGAAATAACCGTGGCGAAATATGTCCGCGCAGGCAGATCGAGTCCGAAGAGCCCCATTGACGTGTTTCTCTCCTCAATGAGCAAGTTTAACTGGGCCAATTTCTCGATTCGAGGTCCGGATATGCGGGCTGATTGGCCGGTTCGGATCGCGATCCACCCCGGGGAGTTTCTGTTTGCAGCGTTTTCCTAATTTGACAAATAGCAAGATGACAAATGGGCGATATATATATAGGTATATTATTATTGTATGGGGATTTATGAGAATGAGAATTATCAAGTGCCCTCTTCATCTTCAGACCCCATCTATCGTACTGTCTGTTCATTACTTGCGCTCAGCTTTGGTGCGGATAAGGAGATGATTGTAAACAAGCACTCATGACAGACGCCGTCGGTAATGATTTTATTCGCAAATGTCTTTTATCAAGAGACTATGATGCATCTGTATGCATATCTTAGCTGCGTGTTACTCCTTGGTTGAAATCTAGAAGCCACAAAGTGTCGACCATGGTATAGTTCTGAGCTTACTCCGTATATATATGCACCATTGTAGTTGAGCGAAGCTGTCAATAATAAGTTGATGTTTGCGCATCTGAGCATCATTCGCGATAACCATGTTAAATACTATTTAATTACCGTCTTTCTTTATATATATAATTGAATTCGATCACATGCTCTGATACAGTGCGTATTTCCAGCCTCTATCCGCACACTTATATCATTCCTAATACATACCATATTATGAGACGAGATAGCACCAACTGCATCTAACACTGCCGCACTTCCGTATCTCCCCAACGAAAAGCGCTGGTAAATTTTCTCCTTTTCATTTTTCATCTTATCAATCCTTTAAATACTTCACTTCACAGATACACTCAACTCCTGTGCATTATGCAGACTAGTCCCCATCCCACATCCCATCCTTGGCACCGAAGCACAGCACAAAGGCAGACTTTCAAGCCTCCGCCTGCAGCCAGCCTCACCCAAGATTCAATAGCTCGCAAGTAAATGAGCACGCTGCGATACAAACCTGCCTATCCACGACACCCTCTCGCCTCATGTAGATATCCTTCCCCGCATGACCAATGATTGGCTGTCCCAGCTCCCCGTCTGCCCAAACTCCACATCCCCGCGTGCCAGCGCCGAGAGTCGGAGCGCCGGCGCCAGAAGGCAGACTCAACATCGTTGCAGCAACCACCGTATGACGCTTTCAACGAGGAGGAATTGTTGGTAAATGCGTCACGCGGCGTGTTATTGGAGGAAGCAATGGGATGATATTCTTTGGGCTTGATCAACACCGTCATGAAAATATAGATACAGCTGCTTGTCTCTCTAAATCTCGGCTTTGATATTACTGCGTTGCAAGCCGTAACGGCAGAAACTCATCCTTCATTTACACCACAACAACAATTCACACCACCATGTCTGACATCATCGTGATTGGGTAATTCCATTCCACTCTCCCAAAATCCATTCTCACCAACACAAAAACTACATCAACTAACACAAAATTTAATAAAAAAAGAGCCGGCGTCATCGGCCTCAGCGCCGCCCTTCGCCTCCAACAAGCCGGCCACAGCGTCACCATCGTCGCAAAGGACTTCCCCACGCCCTACGAGTCCGCCAACAAGCGCGCCCTCATCAACTACAGCTCGCAATGGGCCGGCGCCCACAACCGCTGGGTTCTCCCCACCAACGCGGCCGAGCAGCGCGAGCACGGCTTCTCCCTCACGACGTACCGCCACATGGAGGCCACCGTGGCCAAGTTTCCCGAAGCCGGCATCACGTTTATGAAGGGCGTCGAGTATTTTGATGTTGCGCCCCCCCTGCATGGCGACTTGACGGAGGAGAAGGCCGCTCAGCTTGGTCTTGAGGAGTTTAAGCTGCTGGGCAAGCAGGACTTTCCTGATGACAAGGTGACTTATGGATATGAGTACAAGACGTGGTGTCTTAACCCCATGATCTATTGCTCTTTTCTCCTTCGCCAGTTCCATATACTGGGAGGGAAAATCATGTCAATGGAGCTCCGTAACGTAAACGAAGCGTTTCTTCTCAAGGGTGTACCAGGCGTTCCAATCGTCGTCAACTGCTCCGGGGTGGGATTCAACGACACGGCCATGTTTCCTACGCGAGGTAAGTCCCTTATCCTGCATCTACTCTCTTCTCTTCTCCTCTCGTATATGCATGCATCAACATGCTTACATGTGTTCATTTGCCCACACTTTAGGCCAAACATGCCTCGTCTCCAACCCCTCCGCCATCACCTACACACGCCAATACGCAGACGGCACCTGGAGCTTCTGCATACCCCGAAACTTCCACGGCGGCACAATCATCGGCGGCACCAAAGAGCCCGACAACTGGGACTCCGAGCCCAGCGCCGAGGCTCGCGCCCGCCTGCTCTCCAACGCCGCCGCCACGTACCCTGCCCTCGTGGCAGACGGGCCGCTGCAGCCGCTCGGGGACATTGTTGGCCGGAGACCGACTCGTCGTGGCGGAATCCGCCTGGAGAGGGAGGAGATTCCAGCTGGTGGCATCAAGGGCTTGCAGGACGATGCTGCGAGATCGATTGTCCATGCGTATGGCCTCGGTGGGAGGGGATACGAGCTCTCGTGGGGAGTGGCAGAGGAGGTTTTAGAGCTTGTCAAGCAGCGAGTTTCTAGCCGTCTATAATTGCGCTATTGCGTCCATCCGGAACGCAGCCTAGGTTAACTTTTTGTATCCAAATCTTCATAATCATACAAGCCGTAGTCCCCCCTCCTCCCGTATATCTATATCTGTACACATAACACGCCCTCTCATCAACTGATTCTCAAAATCATGCAAACCCAATTTACTTGCGCCCAGCATTAAACGCCAACAAAGAGAAGAAAAAAAAACCAATAATCGCCCTTTGTTTTTGGCCAAAAGCAATAAGCCAGCCACTTTACTTAGCGCTGGCCTCTGGTCTTGCAGGAGGTATCTTCTCCCCTCTCTTCTCCATCTCCTTCTGTCTCGACAGCCTCACCTCCTCTGGAAGTCCCCACCACTCTCGCATGAATTCCTCCTGAGCCGCCGCCATCTTGGCTTTCCTCTCGCGCTGCTTCTGTCGTTCCATTCGTAGTGCGAACCAGTCCTCTCGGGCGGCGTCCTGTTGTTCTTGAGTGGCATGTTGCACCATGCAGGCGTTCATGGCGTGGTTTTCAGCTTTGCAGGCAAATGAAACGCTGAATGTTCGGCCGAGGGCGCAGTCGGCGAATGCTATTTGACAAAACTCTTTAGCAACAGCTTCTATCATTGTGCCAATGCAGAGAAATGCGAGAGCAATTGGCCGAAGAGAGAGAAAAAAACGAGGGGGGTCATGCCACTTTCACGACAAAGCTCATAACGATGCAAAAAAATAAAAGAGTTGAAAAATTGCCAATGTATGTCAACATACCTTTAATTTCATCGGCGCACAGTTTTCGCACTCTAGCATAGTAAATATCCCGAACTTGAGACTCTTGCGAAGCGGACAAAGGCAGCGGATTCCGAGACGGGACGCCGAGCCGCGGTTGAGGGAGTTCGGGAGTTTGCGTGGCCATCGCGGCCATTGAGGTGCGCAATGTTCAGGAGCGGTGGCTGAGGGATTTAATGTCGGGGGTTTAAACACCTATGCGGCGCCTTTACTGCCTAATTTTCGAGAGTTGATGTCGATGGAGGTTGGTTCGATCATGAGCTGGATCGGACCCTCTGAATAATCGTCAGATGGGGTTGGAGCTGGGCCGATAATGCGGCAGAATTCCCACCGCCTACCTATTTCGACTTACACTGAAATCACTCAGTAACATCAGCGAAATGGATGTATCACAAAGAAAATAGAGCACATCCATCTCTGATTTTGGTTCTTCACAGAATGCTGCAATTTAGAGATTGAAAGTGTATAAAATAACATATTAAAAATCAACTGCTTATGGCAGTGATTTGTGCTTCGTAATAGAGGTATCTGCCGCGTTTCATCCAGTTCATTACATGTACTTTAACCCAAGCCAACCATAAACCCGTGGGATATCCATAAATAAAATGCGCCCAATGACTCACTTCTCCAATCCCGTCTCTTAATCTCCATTTTTCAACCAATTTACCCCTTGTCAACTATGAGGTTTGGTAGGGAGGCTGCTGAGGATGTGAAGATGAGACTTCAGAGGGTGCTTCATGGTAACCCTGTGGGGGGTACTGCTGAGGAGGATACTGCTGAGGGGGGTACTGGCCATACGCCGCCTGTTGCTGTTCCTGGGGAGGAGGAGAGTAGGCAGTTTGCGGCTGGTAAGGAGACTGAGCAGGGGGATAAGGGCTGGTGGTCTGAGGGGGGTATTGGCCCTGTTGGTATTGATCCTGCGGGGGATACTGTGCGGCAGGCTGACCAGTAGGCTGAGGTTGGAGCGGAGCCTGCTGCTGAGCCTGATTATCTTGCTTCGTTTCCATGGCGATGGTCTGGGGGGTGACAGCCTCGTTGTCAAACAAGAATCTGCCTTCCTTGCGTCCCTTGAGGAAATAGTGCAGAGTCCAGGCAAAGGTTGCAATGAAGAGAAGCCTATATTCATGGTTAGCAATGAGACAATCAAATACAATTCAATTCGACTCCAACTTACCAGACCAAAGCACCAAGGCCAGCGATGGCAGCAAGCTCAGCAGCACCGCGCTTGAACAGGATGACATCGCGCTTGCTAATGTCGCGCTTCTTGAAGCATGTTTCGCTGTTGAACAGGCTGCCATCGTTGAAGCATTGGCTCACAGAAACGTTGAAGACGAACTGTGCGCGCTTGGCAGCGACAGCAGCAAAGGTCGCGAGCCAAAGAATCATCATGACGCCGTCGAGGACGATGACGGCGACTACATGATACAGGTGATGCAGCGTTGGGAGCCGCTCGGTAAGAATGGCATACAGTGTAACGATCCAAGTAATGATAGACTAGTTGAACTAATTGTTAGGATTGAATGTTTTTTTTTTTTTTTTTTTTTTTTGAAATTCACCATTCACGTGGAGAGAATAGAAGAGGGAGCATCGACTTACAACAGCCAGGGCAAGGCCTTCTTCATCAAGATAGGCTCCGTGCGCCAAATCGGCAGCCAGGCCAAGGATGATTACAGAAACGAGAATTTGAAAGATACGGCTGACAAACACCCAGAGGGGTGTGACCAGGACATGGTCCTGTTCGCTTTGAGGCTGCTGCATGTTGAAGACGAGCTCGCGGATGATAGCAACCGATTATTCCTTGTATTCTGCTGGAAAGTAGTCCTAGAATCTTGCTACAGGACAAGAAACCCTTGGCAGCTTGTCATATAGAGAATGAACGAAGCGGGAAATGGCAGGATAACAACAGCCAAGGGAAAGCGGGATAGCACGGCATTCTTATTTCCTTCGGCCGAGCAAGACGACTCGCTCTTTGGTCTCCGCCGCCCGGCAGCTCTATCAGCCTAGGAGCGGTCGGTGAGGCAGACTGCCGGGTCAGTGTCCCCATCATCCATCAACTTTTGCAGTCTCGCGTGCCATCCCTCTGGCGCCAACGACGGCACTAACAGCGCTGGTGTCCCCCCTCGGGTTCAGCCGCAGTCCAGGGTCTGTTGTTTAGGTTGATGCCAATATGCCGCTGTGAGCTTGGGCCGGGCTCAAAACCCAGGGACGTCGGACTGTCACAATCAAGTTGCTGCTGGGCTAGCTAGCCGGGGTGCGGCTGTGACGATGGTGTTCTGGACCCGCCAGACTAAGAACGTGTAAGTCGAGCAATGCAGAAATGTCGTAGCGCAGCTCCGAAGACCTTGCAAGGCATGAAACTGCAGCAAAAAGAAAAAAAGAGGTGTGGGTGGGCATGGGGCACAGCAAAGACAATTAGGCGAGACGCAGATTCTGAGGAAATACTTGTAGGTACCTACTTGTAGAACGAGCAGATGCGGTCAGGGTGGGATGCGTTGCAACATGTGGCGTGCATGAGAGGCTGGATGTTTAATGAGGTTGAGAGCCAAGCTCCGGATCAGCTATTGGTGCCGCACGGGTCCCAGGATGGCGCCGATTTGTCAGTTCCGATGGGCGGATCCTTTGGCACCGTTCCCTGCTTTTTTTGGCTTTTTTTGGACTGTGCAGCATGTGCTATGAAACTATCGAAATGTCGGGGGAGGGTGAAAAAAGCAAAGAAAAATTAACAAGAATAAAAGGATACATGTGCATGCGCTAGACACGCCCATCCGCATTGCCTTGAGGCGAGCTTCATCCCTTGCATGTGTCCTGGCCAGCTTTACATGTGCCTTGGTCAGCTTGCATGGCTCGGCGCCTATTCATCGCAGCTACACGACCGATCCTTTTTGCTTGCACGACCTACTTACAGTACCAGTTGCTCCCGCGCTGGGCTGATCAGAGTAGGCAGCTCGTGAAACGAAGGGGGTCCAATTAAGGTGCTGGCCTGATGCTAGAATCGCAAAGATCGGCAGAGCGCGGGATTGGTTCCGCCGTCTTACAAGCACGGATGCTTGCCCTGTCCTTCTCTTCAGCATTCGTATGAGGCACGTGGAAGTGCCAGCTTTTTTTGGGCACCACTCGTGAAAAAAGCTCTTTTTTTAAATTTTTTTTTAGATTAAAGAGATTGGGCCGTCAGACAGAGGAGGATCCGCCGCGGAAAGCAGTCAGTCGTGACCCAGCTTCCGTTGTGCAAGGTCCTATCGCGAGCCCGTCCAACTCAGCCTCACCAGCTAGCATTTGCGCCAGCGTCGTTAGCTGCGTCTGGCATGCCAGGATTTGCCCAAGCTAGGCTCGATACTTATGGTTTCTGCGCCGTCTGTGACACCGTCAGGCAGGCTCAGGCCATTCGCTAAACGAGGCGGTTTGCTGGTGCACTATACATGGCTAACACCGTTGCACTCCTCATGCTATACTGTGCAGTCGACATGTACTATCACTGCTTTGTGTCCATCACAGCCCCGGGAGATTGCTTCTGTGTCACTGGCGCCCTTCAGCCTGCAGCATCCGCAGCAAGTACAGAGAGCCTCAATTCTTGGGGTCTCTGGTGACCGCCACTCGCTCTCGTTGCAAGGATCAACACGCCATTTTAGAATCCTTCAGCAAAAGATTACCACTCCCTACTTGTAGTAGTAGCAGCATCATGGGTAGGTATATGCGTGTCTCACAATCAAGGTTGGGATGCAGCGTTAGTTGCTGCACATTATGTATTTACTCTTTTGTTTCTCTTTTGATTTATTTTGGTATCATTTTTTACTTTCCTTTTTTATCTCCTAGTGTCTTTTACACCTTCTCGTTGGGTCCGGCAATCAAAATCTTGATAACCTCCCCGGTCTTGACCTTTTGGAATGCTTCCTCCGCCTTGTCGAAGCTTACAACGCTCGAAATCAGCTTCTTAACATCAACGCGGCCACTTCTAACAAGCTCAACAGCCAGTTCATAATCTCCAGCTCCATAGCGGAACGATCCCCGGGTCGTAATCTCCTTGATGCACATGGCCATAATAGGGAATGTGATGTCGTTCTTGCCCATGCCGCCCTGCACGTAAGTGCCTCCCACACGGACGACGTGAATGCTCGTCTGGATAGACGGCTCTGCACCGCTGGCATCGATGACGGCGTCGGCACCGATGGGGAGATCCGCAAGCTCCCTGATGGCCTTGGCGTTCTCTTCGGGCGACACTCTCTGCGATACATAGGTGTGCGTGGAGCTGAAGCCCTTGGCAAAGTCCAGCTTGGACTGGACAATGTCAACACTGACAATCTTTGATGCACCGTACGCCTTCGCCACGGCAGCACAGAGGAGGCCTACGGGGCCAGCTCCCATCACGACAACCGACTGGCCGGGCAGGATCTGCGCCTGCTTTACAATGTGAACGGCCACGGCGAGCGGCTCAATCAGCGCTCCCTCCTGCAGCGATACGTTGTCCGGCAGCTTGTAGCAGAAGTCGGCGGGAGCGGCCCACAGCCCGGTCAGGGTGCCGTGGTATGGCGGCGTCGCGGCGAAGACCATGTCCGGGCAGAGGTTGTACTTTCCAGCGCGGCAGAATGCGCACCGGCGGCAAGGATAGCCGGGCTCGAGGGCAACGCGGTCGCCGGCCTTGAGGTGCTTGACGGCAGAGCCGACCTCGACGATGGTGCCGGCGGATTCGTGGCCGAGAACCATTGGGTCCTTGACGACGAAGTGGCCAATGGCGCCGTGGACCCAGTAATGGACGTCTGAGCCACAGATTCCAGTGTAGTTTACCGCGACGAGGACATCGTTGGGGTCGGCGATGGTGGGCTTGGGCCGCTCCTCAAAGGTGACATCCCCTGGCTTGTTCAGGACAAAAGAAAGGTTCTGTTTTGTTTCGCCAAGTCCAACTGTCAGCCCACTCGACGTGTTTGAGTTTCAACGCCCTTTGCCTCTCCTTTGGTGGTTTTCTCTTACGCTGATCGCATCCTTGTTAACCGTCTGAGTCGCCATGTCGATATTTGTGGTGCTGGAGTCTACTGTAAGAGCGAAACGCTTGGCGGGGTAGCACTTTCAGCTTCAAGAAAAATCACAATGACGTGGGAGCAGAGTAGAGAAAGGGAGAAAATCTCTCTCCAAACCAGCTGATCATCTTATTATATAGGGAAAATCCTTCCATCCCCGCATTGCGAATCAGCCATATGACATTTTCCATACGCGAACGAATTTCTTCCCAACGGATGCCCCACGATGGCTCATTGGAGAGATAGAGCCAGCTGCGCTGCGAGAAGCGTGTTTCGTTCTCGTAAGCCTAAGCCGATCTCGAAGGCACCCCGCGCCGTGCTACTCTGCTCTCCCTAGAACTTTGGCAGTGATTCTATGTTCCTGGGCTTGCCTGGTGACCCAAAACTATTTGCTTGCTACCCACAATTATAAGAGGCCCAATGGCATTTTAGCCGGTGATAATAGCCGCGCCAATAGGAGAAGCGCTGGAGGAATACTGGAGATATGGTGGATAGCGATTTCGGTGATGTATTGAGGGATAACGTTGGTGTTATCTTCTGAAAATATCTGCAAAAAAATAAGAAACAAGGGTTCCATGAGCGTGATTCATTAACTGTATCGAGTAAGATGCCCTGAAAATCCTGAAAATCATCAGACGCGCCTATTTTCATATGCATACTCTTGTGTAGGGGATCAACGCTTTGTTTAGACTAACGTTTAGCACATTTACCCTGTAGCAAGCACGACTTTACGTGGATGTTTCCTGTGCAGAAAGAATGCCGCCTAATAAATATCTTGAGAATCACCTAGTTTCGCAAGGAGCCGATAGTTTATCCAGATTGCTGCCCGCCTGGGTTGACGGCACGGGCGCCTATCGGTTTGTTAATCCTATATAATCTCGAGTTATCCCATCGCAAGATTTTAATCATATATATCTCACGCTTATCAGCTATTTCCAAGGGTATGTAGATATGGGAATGTCACTCCTGAGCCACCTCTTAAATCGATAGATTTAAGACTAAAACCTACGTCGATTTTGGACGTAGAAATGGAATGATGCATCTTCAAATCCTTCGTCAGTGTAGAGGTGGCGGCCAACTCTCGCCCACAAACTCTTGCAAATCAAGCGCAGGCAACATCTCCTAAAATCCCCACAATAGATGGGAGATATTTGGAGAATACGACGATGAACCGGTATAAACCTTCACCGCCACTGGAAAGAAAGACACGAAAGCCCTCATGGTGCTTCCTCATCTCTTTAGTTCGGAAGTTATTTTCCGAGTGTAACGCAGCTATGCGCCGGGGATCTAGAGATACCAGAGATGCTAGATGTCCTAAAAGAGACATGGGAATTGAATAAGTCGTCGACTTTGCAGTTTGATTGGTATTTACTACTCTCTATCCCCAGCTGCCAAGATTTAAGTTTAAATTTCCTCTGCTGTGAAAGATTGGTGCAATATCAGGTGGGCGCTATATTGGTAGGTTATCATTTTTCGTCTGCTTTTTACCAATGTCAGGACTCTAGCACATACATATCGAATCATATAGGATAGCATACATTTTTAGCACCCAACTGGGAATCTTGTACCCTAGATTAGATAATCTTGCATCATAATAGTTGAGCTTTCTCTACTTGGAAGCCAATGGATCTTCTTCATTTCGAAAATCCTCTCCTTCTTCAATTGAGGTATTGACTGGCTGAGTGAAAAAGCGCGTATCACCCATCGGTGTTGCCAACACCCATCTTAGCATGGCTAGCCCGATGGCTGATATACTATCGTTATCTATAGAAAAGCTTAGCTGACGAGAGACGCAAACTACAATGGCTATTCTTGGTGTGAAGTTGCAATATTTGACCACTTGTTCCGTTGACACTTGGCATTACAACCTAGATATGTTACGAATGATGATTCAAGTGCGTATCAATGACATATGTAACTCTTACCGGAAATGTCTGATGCTCCAGCCACGGACTTAACGCATGACTGCTGCGTAAAAATACACACTGCCAGTAGCAGCTCACTTCTCAGGGTACGGTCTTGGGGACAAGAGTGTCGTAAGTGATGACAATTATATGAGGAAAAGCTTGATCGGGGGCTCGTCTGGCTCTACGTTTGTAAAGAAGCGCATAGGTTGCTTGGAACTCGTGAAATGCATTTCTTGGGCCCATGATTCCTTTCAAACGTCGTAGTTCGCGTACGATCGTCACTGGTAAGGCTATCAAGGCAAACAAGCAAAAAAAAAAAAAAATAAAAAAAATAAAAAATAAAAAATAAAAAATAGAGTATGCTATTTGGCAGAAGGGGTATACCTCACTGTGAAACCACCATGGGTTGTTACTGCATCCCTCTTCCCGCGCTGTCATCTCCCAAAGTGTCGTTGCATAGTTATTCACGTAGCTTAGGTGTAGAATCAGGCTCTCATTCTAATCCTTGTAAAACTGAGGCGCTCTTTCAACTTCTGGTCATTCCCCCTTGTCGAGAAACTTTATGTCTCGCGCAGCTGTGAAGAATCTTTTGTCGATATCACGCGGCCGACAGTCTTATCAGATCTTTATCACATAACAACGGAGAATGTTTGCGCGTCTCTAACCCGTGCTTTAAGTTGGTACACTGATTGCATAGGTGTATGTATGAGCAGTCTTTGCAGCTCAATCACGACATCCAAATTCACTGCCATTCTCGCAGATCAGCATGGAACAAGTCTCGGAGTTTTGAGCAATAGAGAGACTGCTAGAGAGGGACTACCCAGGACTTTGAACGTGCGAGTATGTGCCGCTGCTAGGAGGCTGTGACCTTGCCTTGTTGTTCCTTAGTTTCTTGTCGTGTGTTTATCATATCTAGGTAATGGCATCCTCAAATGACCAGTTAGTGATATTCATGACTTTTTGTGGGGCTCCAAGTGTGCAAGATGCAGCTTTTCTACCAGGCTCGAGTCTGTCGTCGGATCCCAGATGAAGCGGTGGGTCTTTGCCATTGCTCGCAGCTAATAGCGGGGTAGTGCTGCTGACCACAGCGGGTACTATGTTGAACTAGCACGCTATAAGCATACTGCAAAGTCTATATAAATGCACCTAAATGATGGAAGGCGGCCGCGTGTCTGAGCGCCTAGAAGAGAGCAGAAGCATGTTAAAGATCTCGCTGACAAAAGCGCTACCCAAATATCCACGATCCTTGCCAATTTCTGTCCTTCAGTCTTGATTGCTCCCCTCCAAGATGCTCTTCGCCTACTGTACTGCACCCAAGGGACACACAACACACACATGTTAGCACCAGCCTAGTTTCTCGATACCCACCTCCTCGAAAAAATTAAGCGCCTTTCCTGCCGCGCGACCAACGGCCTCCAGCCTATCAAGAATCCACTTCGATGCGACCAAGCGCGATGCTCAGGGCATCTGCAAGTGGCCCATGGCGCTCCTCCAGTGGCCTTCGAGTCCCAGCCCACCCTTGCGTCTCCAGCGCTTAACTCGAGCCAATGCAGTGTGATGCGGCCTCTCATTGGCCTGGGCGGACATCAACGGCGTTCGCCCGTCAAGATCAAGGTGCTATTTTCGGGCGCAAAGCTCACGACTAGCTCCTTTGGCCGGACCTGTTGGAGGCCAGCTCCACATGCTGTGTGCCTCTGGAGTGCCTCTGGAGTGCCTGTGCCTGTTTACACCAGCTGCTCGTCTCCCGCCGACTCGGCCAAGATGTCTGGCTACAGGCGCTTAGTCGACTGATTCGATGTCCAGGTTGCTCGCCGACCTCCTCCTCGCAGGCGGATCTACCGAGAGAAGAGGAGCGTTTATTATATCTGGTCTGGTAGCGCCGTTTTTCCTATTGCCCTTGCATGGTGCTTCTTCTGCCGTCTGTGCTCTTCTTGTTGTGTCTGCTCTGCTGGTCTCACGATGCGACGCTCAACCAACAGACAATGAAGCGGTAGCATCCTCTCAACGTTGGCCTCACCCTTTGGATACCCCAGGCGTTTCTTTTTTTGTCCTTTTTCGTGTCTTTTGCTCCACCTCAATTCGATACCCCTCGCCTCTTCCGTGAAGAAGGCAATTCTCGAGTACTGCGAGTGTATAGATACGCCATTCCGTGTTTGAATCATGGCTTCGCAATCAACCTCTGGCGGTGCCAGCTTCTCACTCTTCCCCAATCCTAATTTCTCCAAGCCTATGCCACGTACTGGCCAGACACCTCGGACCCGTCGTTCGGAGTCTCGTGAACGTCGAGTAGTTACACCGCAGCAGCAACTCCAAGACAGTCGTGCTCCAACGCCTGGTGCTTCGTCTTCACCAGTGCTTGCTCCTGTATCATCGCCTCAGAACGGCCGGCAGACGCCACAACAGAGGACACATACCCCTCTAGAGACCAATCATCCCCTTGAAGCAGTATCAGAGGCAGCTCTGGATCATAACCCTCCATCGACTACGAACATAGAAGAGCAGCCGCTTGATACACCCGGCGCGGACTCTAGTCGCCCCCGCCTGACCATCGAAGTTCCTAGGCGAGCAGATGCTCCCATTTTGCCACCTCAGGTATTACCAGGCAACAGCAGTAATCGGCCGCAGAATTATATCGCCAAACCTCTTCTATTATTTGACAGCCCGCCATCGTTTGCACCGCCGCCGGCAGCGCCGGCAGCATTGCGGTCCATGTTTCCAACATACAATCCTGATTTGCCCCTTGATCAACAAAACTACGGTCCAATTCAGATGAATCCTTCTGGAATGCCTAGGGCTGTTGTCAGTCGCCAGAGCTACTTCGAAGATCCCGAGGCTGCATCTGAACGTCCACCGGTCCGGAGTCCACCATACAGAGTTCCTGCTCGCCCTCAGAATCCTCCAGTCATTCCTGCCATTAGCACTACTGAACAGCTTCAAGACCTTTGGAAAGTCGCAAACGGCTGGCAAGCGTCTGGATCAGAGGGACGTGTTTATTGCTTAAAGTTGACGCAACAAAAAGATGCTCCTGTCTACACTCTTTCCTCCACCTCCCAGCCTTTTTATAGTCTTCGTTTGGATCCTACATCTGCTTCGGCCTACGTGTCACTCAGTAGGCACGACCCCAGCAAGATTTACAAGGCTCCGAAATCAGCGTCAGGCTCTCCCGCAAGTATTTTTAATGGCGTTCTAAGCGGCAACAACCGAGCCTCAGACAACAAACATTGGCAAGAAGCGTTAACTACAACCCTCGAAGAAGAATCTCGCAAGCATTCCCCAAATGATGGTCTTGCTGCCCTGCTTATGCCCTGCGCCGCGACAAAAATCGTCTTGGACAGGGCAGACGACCCTGTTACAGTTGCAGCTGCAGAGAGGGAGTGTGGCAGACTTGTATGGGATGACGATAGCGCAAGCCACTATCTAGTACATCCTGCCCTGGCAACGCCATTCTGTGTTACTGTTGAAAATTGCGCTGCCTGGTCTCGTGTCGAGTATACACTGGAACATCACGAATCACCACAGCACCTCGCCAAGCTCACACGGGATGGTGCCGGTAGTGGGTGGTTGGAAATCGATACTGGTGTTGCGTCAAAAATCGAGTCATTCTACATTGTCGACGTGGCTATTACAGCACTGCTTCTTGTCGCGGCCATGGAAGATAGGAACTCACCAAACACTGTCATCGAGGCATTCGAGGCGCCACCGGTACCGGAACCTCCTAGGCCATCAAGAAGCTTGAGCAGTGCATTGAGCCGACACCGTGACGATGAGAGCAGCAAGAAGAGTAAAAAAGACAAGAAAGATAAGAAACGCCAAAGGATGGAGCAATTCGAAATTGACATCGAGAGCCAGAATGATAGTTTAGGCAAGGGGAGCAAAAAGGCTGAAGCTGAAGATAAACTGCCCTTCCTAATACGGGTCATCGTTAAGCTGGCAAAGGGGCTATTTAACTGTTTTATATGGATACTTACAATTGGGTTTGCATGTGTCAAAGGAGTATTCAAGGTTCTTTATAAATGTGTGGGATCCAAGTATTAATACGACGATATATGATGATTTAATGATGACAATGAGCTATCAAACGCTTTGATTTAGCGTATTCGTGATCACTTTATAGATTGTACATACTGTATTTACTGTTTGAGAGTGTGAAGATGATTCTGGTATTTAAGTTTACCCAGAGATTTATTCATTTTGGTAGTAAGTGATAAGAAGCTATATATCCTCAGCCTCGTTGCAATGAAACGCGAGAACCAAACAAATCCATTTTTTAAACCCAAGCTCTATAGGCTCCAGTAGCCATGCCACAACCATGAACATGTTTCAAAAATATTCCAACCCGATATATTAACAGCGCTCACGATCAAAAGCACTCTTCACCATCACGCCAACTAACCCCCTTTACTCCCATCAAGCCCCCCCCGTCTTGCCTCTCCATTTCTCTCTCTCTCTCTCTCTCTCTCTCTCTCTCTCTCTCTTTTCTTCTCTTTTCTTTTCTTTTCTTTTTTTTTTACCTCTTCCTCTGCCTCACAACAATCTTCTTCCCCCTCCTCGTCGTGCCGCCCGACGTCGCCGTCTTGGCCATCTTGGCCTGCTGAACCTCGAGCTTGCTCTCGGCCGTCATTAGCGCTTTTACTTTCTTGCGCGAGTGCTCCAGCTTGCGCTTGAGCTCGCGGAGGTTTTCTGCCCTGTCAAACGCATCGTCCTGGTCCTCCATCTTCTGGGGCTTCTTGTCCTCGTCGATTTCTATGATTTCCTCTCGCTCGGCCTCGTCGTCTGCGAAGACGATTTTTCGGGGTGCGCCTGTTCGCCGTCTTTTTGACGCACCTGAGTCGTAGTCGTCAAAGTCATCGTCGTCGTCGTCGTCGTCGTCGTCGTCGTCTTCCTCATGCAATTGATCCAGACCTTTCATCAAGACAAACTGCTCTTCCAGTCTCGCCAGCTCCTTCACGGCAACCTGCTTCATTGTCCTTACGTATCCCAAGTCCTGTGTCTTCAGCAGCCGCACCGTGTCCATGTCCAAATCTTTATTTCCACGATCGCCTTCGACTCGGCCGTTCCAGGTCTTGCCAGTCTTGATTTTCGAGCCGGGGCCCTTGCGCGACATCATTCCAAAGTAGAATTCATCTTCGTTGCGGTCGGCGGCCTTTTCGCGGAGGGCCTTGAGTTGCTTCTTCTTCTGGTTGTAGTCTTTGGCACGTAGAGAGTAATCCTATGATATCCCGTTAGTAAATTTTCCATGAAAGAGACTGTACGAAATAATCTCGGTATTGGAGGGCCCATATGATGTGTTTTTTTTTTTTTTTGTGTTAACTCGTACCTTGTGCTTTTCGAGAAGACCGAGGCGGCGGCGCTCGAGGGGCTGCGCACGCTCCTTATGGTTGCGCCGCTGAATTGAATTTCGCAAAGAAGACATTTTTGCGATGGCTCTGTAACTGATGCTGAGAAACGAAAGAGCTCCCAGATGTTTTGGTCGTGAAGACGTCGCTGTAGTATGAAGAAAGTTGGCGCTCGGAGGTGGAAGAGCGGCAGAATTTTTGGGATTTTTGGCGGTGAGAGTGGATGTGGCTAGCGCCATGTCGCACTTGGGTGCTAAGTGACTTGGGCGAACACTTGAATAAACGGCGGTAATTCTTAACCGGAAAAATGAACAATTTCTTTTAAAACGATTTAGTTTTTTTCTCGTCAATTCATAATATTGAGTGTATATATATGTTGTCTAAATTGGGGCGCGATTGGGCATCTATTATACAAAACTTTGCGCAGCTTTTGCGCGGGTAGTCGTACAGCTCACTTACACGATTGTCTAGCTTATCAGCTGTCTACACCAGCCATCTAAACATATCCCCCCTAGCAGTCCTGAGGCTCTGGCGAATAATGTATTAGCCGTCCATCGTCTTATGAGGATTTTGAGCGAAGTTGTAGGCCATATGGGGCAAGTTGCTCGTTGCTGAGCTTGCTCGGTGACTGCACAAAGGGGTCTTCTCCCTTCATTGTCTTGGGAAACGCAATGACATCTCGGACAGTTGGTGTACCAGTCATCAGAGCAGCAAGACGATCAAATCCGAGCGCAAATCCAGCATGAGGGGGGCATCCGGAGCGAAGAGCCTCAAACAGATGAGAAAAATCCTTGATCCTCTTATCGGTCATCTTCAAAACGTCTCTCATGATAAAGTCTTGGACTTCGGCAATGTGGTTACGCACACTGCCTCCGCCAATTTCGATACCATTGAGAACCAAGTCATATGCAGCGCTCTTTGCTTCTAGAGGATCTGTGAAAAGCAACTCTAGGTCTTTCTGAGAAAGAGGTGCCGTAAAGGGGTGGTGAGAAGCAGCGATTCCCGCAGCGCCCTCCTGGCCTGGCTCGCCCTCCTCAACTGGCTTAAACATGGGGAATTCTGTCACCCAAGCGAACTGAAGCGATCCTGGCTCTCCGAGTCGTGGCGTCTCCATGTAGCCTGCCTCGACAAGTGCCTTCCACAGCAGATTTCGGATGTCTCCGATCTTAGTTGAGCCAGAATAGTATTGTCCAGCGGGCTTCTCGCGAGCCTGGAAAACAACAATATCTCCGTCATTAAGACCCTTCTTCTCAGAAAGCAAGTCTAAAACGCCTTCGTACTCAAAGCCCAGTGAAGAGAATCCGCATAGTGGCTTGCTAGAATCGTAGATAAGAATCTGAGGTTTGCCGTCGGGATTTTTTCCTAGAGAAGCGGGAAGCTCGTCCATAAACTTAGTGACAAACTTTTGCACTTCCGAAGGAGAGCAATCGTTGAGTGGGAATGCAAAGGCTTCGATTAGAGGATCGGACATGTGAGTTATCATGCTGACGAAATGGCGGAAAGGCTCAAGATCCGGAAGGGCATGTATCTGTATGGTGTTAGCTTTACGGTTACTTGATATCGTCTCGTTTTTCTTACCCTCAAAGGAATACGAAGATCTGGCTTGTCAGAGCCGTAAGCAGCAATGCTATCCGCAAAGGTAATATTTGTAAACTGATGAGCAACAGGCTGGTCTGCTGGTGGAGGGGTGGGAGGTATGTCGCCAACAACAGGAATCACCTCTCCTCGAATCTCCTTGTAGCTGTGTGCTGGCTGAAGAGCAGTCAGAGCAGCCAAGACAATATCATTGATATCCTTTTGCACCGTCTCAGCCCCGGCGAAAGCCCATTCCATGTCGAGCTAGTCAAGGTGGTCAGCACCGGGTCTCAGATTGTAGTCGTAGTATTCGCCTTACCTGTGAGAATTCGGGTTGTCGGTCAGCCCGAAGGTCTTCATCACGATAGCACCGTGCCCATTGCATATAGCGCATTATACCACTGGCCATAAGGACCTGTTTATACTGCTGCGGGCTTTGACTTAGAGCATAGGCAGTACCTTTCTGTCGTGTAGGGACAAGAAATTCTCTGGCTCCTTCTGGTGTGGATTTAAACAAGGTTGGAGTCTCTATATCCGTAAAGCCCTTTTCGAGTAAGCTTTGATTGAGCTTTCCTTTCAGCCATGATCTGAACTGGAGTCTGGCTTGCAATTCTGGGTGAAATCGAATTTGAAGATGCCTTTTTGTTGGAGGGAACTGAACTTCGGGCGTTACTATCAGATTCTTTGGGACGCTATTCAAGGCACGTATGCTGTCTAGATAGACGGTCTTCTTTGATGAGCTGTCGCTCGTATTTGACTCGGCCACATCGGCAGCCTCGTGCTGCTTTATGCGGATGAGAACGGGGCTGAAAGCAGGAACTTGGCGGAAGTCATCATGAGCTTTGTTGTCTCTCTCTGCGCTGGAGCAGATTTGAATGACTTCACCCGACGGTGTGGTGAGATCTGCGAATGAAAGGTGCTTTGAGACATTACGGCTCTTGCCTAACAGCCCCACGTAGATGTCCTCCGAGTTGAGTCCAAGTGATTCATCATTGGCCTCGTCTATTGCATGTTAGGTATTTTTCATGAAGCAAGAATTCTGCATGAACAAGAGCCTACATTTGTTCCAGAGATCTAATAAACTGGCCCGCTGTGTTGAGCTTCCCGCCTCATCTTTGGCCGTCTGTGAGTAAAATCGGCTGTTTCTGTAAATCACCTGGCGAGGAACGCTCGAAGCAAAGCCATTGGCGCACACGCAACGACGCAATGCCAGGCTACGGGAACCAACAAGAGGCCCCATTGCCTATTATCAAGCTCAAATAATCATTCAATTATACAAGAATGAGCTGCGCAAGGAAATATGGCTTGACTGATAAGATAAAAGATGAAGATGGACCTTTGTCGCGAGATGCTCAATCACCCGATAAATTTCCGGGTGCCCCACGTTCAGCGCCGACCTTTAAATCTCTGCCGACGCTGGAGCTAAACTTTTTTTCTTCTTTTCTTCTTTATCCTTCCATTCAAATAAACGTACGCCCCCCAGACTTGCAAATATCCTTGATCTGAACCGCTGCTAACTAGATATTGCAGGTGATGAGACTCCGTGCCAAAAATGATGCTGAGCCGCTTTCCTGACCTCTCAACACTCTCCCTTCGGGGCTTCAGGGTTTGGGGGTGATGGAGGGCTGGTTCCATGAAATAGGCGTTCGACACACCGACCTTGTTTTGCATCGAACGCGATGGAAAAAAGCTCTGACTTATGACGAATGGAAGGTTTTTCTTGATCATGTTTTCTTTTCTTTTCTTTTTTTGGTTAATTTCATGCCCTTTGTTTTTCGTCCTTCTCATTGATGTTCCTCGTCTCTGCATCTGCATTCCGCGGCTCGTGTATGCCCCATAATGTATTATATAATTAGTACGGAGTTCGTATCATAATAAAAACGGCGGAACTCGGTTCCTTAATTTGCTATTGAAATTCAGAATGTCTGTGCTCTCCATTAAATTACCTCTTGGCAAGTAGAAGTAATATAAACGGACCGTCTGCGCTGTAGATGCATGCTTAGATAACTGTTGCGCTCCAAATGCTTCTTCCACTAATAAAAGCTCGCGGCATGCCTCCAAATTATGCACATCGCGCCAAGCGTTAAAGCCCCCAACTGTCCTGTCCATCAAAAGTCAATTCCAACTCCCGTTAGCGAGTGACTTGCGCTCCCTGCCCAGCCACCGCCATTCCGTAGCTTCCGCCGCCCACGTGCAGCCTCGCTGGCGGTATCGCCATAACTTCAACCCCCAGCGCTTCACTTGCTAGTGCCCAGTAGCAACCGCCATCATCCTCCCACCAAACGAAACAAACCCGCGCCAGCTCCGCCCGGCTGCCGGTTCGGCTGAACTCCGTCCTGTCGCCCAACTTTCTTATCTACCGACCTGACCATTGTCGCGCAGGCCTGCGAGCCCGAAGAATCTCGAGTACCGCAGCCCCAGACGCAGTTCGCAACCATGAGCTCTTTCGAGAAGTCCGTCAAGGGGGCGACCAAGATCAAGGTGAGGGCGATTCCAGCGTTGGGCAGCAATGGCCATGACGATGGAGGATGTCATCTGAGGCTATGGAGCATCTGTCCATCTGAGGCTGGGGACAGGCAAGGCAGACCAACCAGATCGCTAACCGCTGCTCGTGTATGCAGAATGCTCCCCCCAAGACGAAGTATATCGAGCACATCCTGGTCGGCACTCACTCTGGTGAGGCTGGCATCGCCGAGGTCCTCCGCGCGCTCCAAAACCGACTGCACGACTCAACGTGGACTGTCGTCTTCAAGAGCTTGATGACGGTTCATCTCATGATCCGCGAGGGGTCTCCAGAGGCTACGCTTGCTTATCTGGCTCGGCACCGAAACATGCTGGCCATTAGCAACTTTGCAGACGGTCCGTCCCTACCAAAGCGATGAGGAGTTACAAATACAGAAGAGGACTGACACTCTCCATAGCCCAGACCCAAGGCCGGAACATCCGTCACTATGCGAATTACCTCATTGAGCGAGTGCGAGCGTATCGCGATACCAAGACCGACTGGGTTCGGGCGCCGGAATCGCGGCTGGAAAGACTCACGGTTGACAAAGGGCTGCTGCGAGAGACGGAGGTTGTTCAACACCAAATAACGGCGCTGTTGAAATGTGACGTATGTGGCATGCTGAAGCCCTCTCCCTTCTTGACGATGAATGCGAAGCTTACCCCTCCTGTAGCTGCTCGACCAGGAACCAGAGACCGAGATCACAATTGCAGTATTTCGATTATTAGTCCTTGACCTCTTGCCTCTGTTCCAAGTCTTGAACCAGGGCCTCATCAACATTCTTGGTTAGCTATGGATGCCCCTGCGATATCGCACCACCGTGTTTATTCTAACATCATCCTAGGTCACTTCTTTGAGATGTCTAAGCCGGATGCCGATAGAGCTATGGAAATCTACCGGACCTTCACCAAGCATACCGATTATGTCGTCCAGTACCTCAGTACTGCCAAACAATGGCAACACCATACTAGAGTAGAGGTTCCCAAGCTAAAGCATGCGCCCGTAAACCTAGGCCGTCAGCTCGAGGAATATCTCAACGATCCTGATTTTGAGATTCACCGAAGACAGTACTTGGCGGAACAGGAGGCGAAGAAGGGAGGCAAAACATTGAAGTCCAAGTCTACGAAGAACGGAGCCGACTTTCCCAAGGCGCCTTCTCCTGCGGCCAATAACCCTTTCCCTGCTCCCGGCAGCGCCAAGGCCGAGTCGAAGCCTCAAGCAAACAAGGGACCAGACCCCGACCTCATCGACTTCTTTGACTCGATTGAGCAGAACCAGATACCGATGCAAGTCACTGCCGCTGCCCAACAGCCTCCTATGCAAATGCCTATACAAACCCAGGGACCAGACTTGGCCTTCCAGGGGCAACCTGTTGGCCTAGGATTTCAACAAAACAATTTCGTGCAGCAGCCTACAGGATTTGCCCAGGGTAATGCGTTCCCGCAGCAAGATAATGGGTTTATGCAGCCTCCAGCACAGCTGCAACCGACCATCACTGGCTTTAGTGGCTTCGGACCACAGCAGGATTTCCAGCACAATGCCCTAGGTCCCATTCCTCAGAATACGGTTCCCAATTTCCAGCCTCCTATGCAACAACCTGTCGGTCTTCAGCCTACTGGTCTTCAGCCATCGCTCGCAGCTCCGCAGATGACCAACCCTTTCCGTCAGTCTATGCTGGTAGCGCAGCCAACGTCTTCATCTCAGCTGTCAACTCCCACGTCGAGCACGCCTACTCTCAACCGTCAATCTACGAATCCCTTTGCTCGATCGACGAATTCTCCAGGCCAAAACACGAGTCCTTTCCAGGCTCAGCCTGTGCAGCCCCAACCTACGAGCACCAACCCTTTTGCTCGTAACGTTCCCACCGAGACGCCGGTGCAACAGCAGTTTCCAGACCCGCAGCAACAGTCTTCATCGCTTGCTCCACAGCCAACTGGTGTTACCAATCCGTTCCGCCAGGGCGCTTTTGTGAACCACGCCACTGGCCTGGGCTGGCAGCATAACGCGACTCCCATTGGTGGTGGTATTGACCAGATTCAAACCGTGCCAGTGTTCCCTCGCCCTGCGCAGCAGACACCCTGGCAGCAATAAACTAGGACTGGGATATTGCTCGTTACTCTGATTTTTCCTACTACTCTTTTTTGAATCATGTAAGCTCTTGCGATCTGGGAGTCTGGATTTGTGTCATTCTTTTTCATCGCTTTTTCTTTCATGGGTCATCGTTGCTAGGGTTTTGCACTTTTTTTTACTCCAAATATCGCATTATCCAGCGAGGCGTTTATTGGCTTTTTCGTTTCTTTTGTTCAATAGGGAGAGGAGGCAGGCCTGTGGATTATTATTATTCTTATTAGTCAGAATTCTCGAGAAATCACTATAGTATGCAAATTCGGATAGTTTGTTAGGAGGGCAGAGGTGACAATTAGCACTTAGAGAGAAGGCTTTACTGAAGATGAACATGAACATGAACATGTAAAGGCCTGGGCAAACTGGGACGAGGGCGAGGCGGATTGTTATTGTTGCATGGTGGGCAGAGTTTGTCTTTGGCGATAGTGTCTTTGGCGATAGAGACGCAAAGAGTATGGTTCACAAACATTTTTGTTTATAACTAACCTCTTTATGTATTCTCTAGCCTAATATTAACATGTCTAGTATTCATCACGATTTGAAAAAAAAAAAAAAAAAAGAAATATTAAAAAAAATATTGTGAAAGACACCAGTCTTTAGACGCCGGCCTCCCTGAAAACATTTCCATTAGGATGGGATATTATGGCTTTCATCCTGTTATGTTTTCTTCCTGTTGACGCCAGAAAAATGCAACCAAAAAACACACGGATATACTCTTGAGAAATAGCAGAAGGGCTTCGAGAAATATCGTAACTGAGAGAGTCTCTCAGAACACATCATCCACGTCCATCTTTCCACCGACAGACACCGCAGCGCCAGCCTCCAAGGAAGCCGCCACCGTAGCATCTTCTCTGGTATCTTTATCGTCCTCAATGAAGACTCCCAAACCAGAGAAAGCTTCAAACAGCGCTCTCGTGAGGTACTCCTCAGAACTGTATCCGCCCACGATGTAGTCTTCCTTCGTGCGCGTAATATCAAGCCACTCGCTCTTATACTGCGATAAATTCTCGCCGGCCAAGTCGACTCTTTGCGGCGCCAGATCCAGGCCGCCAAACGGATCGTACGGCTTGTCGTCCGCCACAGGAGCTCGCTTGTCTCTCAGACCGCGAATCGACAGACCGCTGCCTCCCAATGCCGCAACGGCATCCAGCGTAGCGTCGCGTTTCTGCTGGCCTCGCTTCTTGAGCAGCACGCGATCGACCGCCTCTGCAGCATGTCCCAGCTCTGCGTTCTGCAAAGAGTTGAGCATCTCTTCGCGGAACCGAGCAGCGCTGGCCTTCTCCTCGGCGTCCTCTTGCAGTTCCTGTATGCGGCGCTGGCGAGCTGCCTCCTGCTCGGCGGCGAGGCGCTTCTGCCGTGACTCGTCCGATTCGCGGGCGAGTTTGCGATTGCGTTCGATTTCGGCCTTGTGCTGGGCCTCCCATTCGGCGAGCTGGACCTCGGCCTTTTTCCTAGCCTCGTCGCTTCCGTTGACGAGGTCGTCTGTGAGGCATTCCACCATGTAGAGATAGTCGTTGTACGCATCCAGGCTTTCAAAGTCATCCTCGGCCTTGTTAAACACCGCCGCCACTCTCCTCCTGATATCAACCTCCCGCTCGACGCCCAGGTCGCCGAAGAAGGCCGTCTTGAAGCCCCTCAGACGCAGCGTCTTGTGACATCCCGCATAGGGGCACTGGTTAGGGCCGTCCTTGAAGATACGCTCGACGCAGGTCTTGCACATGCGGTGGTAGCACTCGGTGTTGATGCGGAACTCCATGTCCTTGTTGAAGTAGCGGGTGGTTTTGCATACAGGACAGGCTTCGTCGTCGTCGACTGGCGGCAGGGGGGCCGAGATGAAGGCGGCGGAGGAGTTGTTGGAGGCATGGCGCATCGAGACGGTGCTGGTGCCGCCCGGACGAGACATTGTGCGGGAGAATGTGGTGGATTGGCTATGAGATTGTCGATGAGTGGAGGGAGATCGATCTGGAGGTTTAGGATGATTGCATGTAGAGTTCTGGAGTCGATCCGACCCCAGCGGCGACCGCGTTCTTCAAGTTCAGTCGAATGATAGTTTTTTTGCTATATCTGCTGTGGTTATATTCTGGCGCAGTCTATGTGACCAACAGCAAGTTGCAATTTGGCTTGGGGATGGCTCGTGATATGTAAGAAACAACGGCCCGTGATTCCATCCAAGGCTGACTATTCACTTTAGCTGATCAAAGCCAGCGGATAGCTTTCCGCCCTTGCATCGATGCCAAAGCTGCTAACCGTTAGAAGCCCGGCATGCCATTGGCTGCTTTTGGTTCAGCCGCCTAACGGGCCTCTCTATTAGCGCATTTGCCCCTCCACGCTTATTAGCTGGACTTCCACCCGCGTCCATTGTCTGCCATGCTTTAGGCCATTACAGTTGACGAAAAAAGAGCTGCAACGCCAAAACTTGCAAGTTACACAGCAGCGTTTTGAGCCATGGCTGACAAAGGTAAAGGATGCTACAATGCCTCTTTCTATTATAATGAGCTGCGATCTATCGCCTTCTTTATCATCCCCATCTGGTGACGACGAATAGCTAACCAGCTGTTTACAAACTACAGATCCCTCCCCCGCCGAAGAGGCTGCCGCGCGCAAGAAGGAAGCTGAGGAGCAGGCCGCACTGCCTTACAAATGGAGCCAGACCATCGGCGAGCTGGACCTGTCCTTCAACGTGCCCGGAAATTATAAATCAAGGGATCTCGTCGTCGATATCAAGAAGCTGTCCATCGTTGCGGGTGTCAAGGGACAAGAGCCTATCATCAAGGTATGCAGCATTCCTTCTTTTTATAATCCTGATATGCGCCAATCTTTCCAGGTTGCATAATATTCTTCTCCTTTGTTTCTTTCTTTCTTTCTTTCTTTCCTTTCATTTTATACGTCAAGAAACCCCGACCAAGCTATCTATATATATATACATCTGCTCATATCGAATGTCACTAATAGGGCGACCTCCCCCATGCGATCCGCGTTGACGATTCGACTTGGACTCTGTCCACCAACTCCGACGGCACCAAGGTTGTCGAGATCCACCTTGACAAGGTCAACAAGATGGAATGGTGGCCACACGTCGTTACCAGCGCGCCCACCATCGACGTCACCAAGATCCAGCCCGAAAACTCAAAGCTCTCTGACCTCGACGGCGAGACCAGGGGCATGGTTGAGAAGATGATGTTCGATCAGCGACAGAAGGAGCAAGGCCTACCCACATCAGACGAACAGAAGAAAATGGATATCCTCAAGAAGTTCCAGGAGCAGCATCCAGAGATGGACTTCAGCAAGGCCAAGATCCAGTAAGAAAACACCGAGGGAGGGTATTGTACGAAGGAAAAGAAAAAAAGAAAAAAAACAATAAAACAATAATGAATAAATGATTGCATAAAAATGAGGGGTATCATCGTGATTCAAGTGCTATGGCAGCCCGCTCTAAGAATGAGTTGAAGTCTCTGACCTGTCTGAGAATGCCGCCTGTAAAGCTGGACGAGCTGGCCTGCTCCGATATGCGAGACACAAGAAGCTCGAGATTGGCCAACTCGGCCTCCTTTTGTGCCGCGCGTGAAAGCTCTGGTGCTTCCCTGCCTTGTTCTACGGCAAGGTCTACATCATGCATGAGAGAGGATGCATCTAGACAATACTACAAAGCATATATTTGTTAGCATATATATTGGCCTTGCATAAGACTTCAACTATTCTTACCTTTGATTCTCTAGCATCAGCCTCATGCTTGATTCTGATAGCATCCATTCGGAGAGCAACCTGCTCTCTCTCAGCTTTGATACGCATAATCTCCTCGCGTAAAGCCATCTTCTCCTTTTGCACATGCCGTAGCCGCTTGCGCAAGGAGTGCCAGTGATTCAAGTGGATAGCCTTAAAATATTTTCGTTAGCATCGGTTCAGATGAGTTCACAATCATATCCATAGAAACATACATGCTGAAGGAACCGGGACTTGAGCTCTTCTCTGTAAGCCTCTATAGCTCGCGTCTTGATACGATACTCCTTCTTTTTTGCTAAATCTTCCGCACTAGCGGACACCTCCTGAAGCTGCTCTAGGGTCGTAGAGATCACCTCGTCGCAAACCTGAGCGAATACGTCGATAACGCTTTCTCCTCCGTGATTCATAAACGCCATCTCATTTTGCAGCGGATCTAGATCGTCATCCTCATTGCCGCGCTTCTTGAGGTTGACAAACCGCTGGACCGTGATTTCGATCATTCCACCATCACCTTCGCTCTGATCACTATGCCTCTTCTTTGTTCTTGCCTTCTTGGGCTGTGGCTGTTCGTTCTCATCATTGGCATTTTCTGGTTGTGCTTGAACTCGCTTTTTTGGTTTAACAGGTTTCGGTTTAGTAGTAGGTTGCTTCTGGTTAGTTGGGCTCTTGCTGGGGCGCCCGCGCTTTCGTTTGGGAGGAGTTGGTAGCACGGCTTCTTCCACTTCAGCTTCATCCTCTGTTTCTTCCTCTCTTTCTGGCCCAGACTCCGGTTCAGGTTCCAGGGCTTGTTGTCCTTCCGATTCTGGCTCAGGCTCTAGTCCAATCTCATCATTTTCGGGCTCAGACTCCGGCTCTTCTGTTTCTTCTCGTATATCCTCCAGTGGCTGGGAACCCAACTCTGGAGAGGGTTCTCGTGGTCTTCTCGTGCGTTTTGTCTTTGGAGCTTTCGGTGTTTCCTCTTCATCATATTCCTCAGCGTTCTCCTCCTCCTCTTCTTCATCTTGTAAAATTGTGCTTTCTTCAATAACCAAGTCGGCGGCCACCATTAACTCATCTTCTTCTAATTCAGCTAGTTGGGGGAAGCCATCAGAAGACAGCTCATCCGCCAGGTTGCTCGCTTCTTGGCCATATACTGTTGCAGCCGACCTCCTTGATGAGGCTGCGTCGCTACGGCGCAACTTATTCACGAGAGGAGATGAAGGCATGGGAATTCCATCATCTGATGATATCACACCCATCAGCTTAATACTAGAGCTTATGGTCTCGCTCACGGGCACGCGACGCCGCTTCCCGCTTCCTGGCGCATCTGCAGGAGACTCTGCCACCTCTTCGATCGTCTTCTCGGATCTGCGCGCCGAAGGCGATTGCAAAAGCGCAGCCGAAATGGCACCGGGGTGTGGCGGTAGATTTTCGAGCTCATCTTCGTCTTCCTCTATAATCATAGGAATGGTTGATCTTACTGAGCTTGAAGGTTGTGGTACTCGGGTTCTGCCAGCTCTAGGTGTAGGTTCGTCTTCGTCCATTTCATCGTGATCCAGCACTGGTTCGCTTGGCGCATCTGGCAGTTCGCTCGACGGGTTTATAGGTGGCTGAGGTCGGCCCCTTCGTCGTCGAGGGGTAGGGCTCGGTGCGTGCTCTGGAGAAGTTGTGGCCGTCGCATTTTTATTCAGCCTCCTTCTTTTTGCTGAATTTGTTGGGGAGTATTTAGCATTGGCGGCGGGGCTCGAGGCTGATGCGACTGATGATGCAATGGCAAGACCAGAGATGTTGAGGCTGTTGATGTCGAGGCTGAAAGATTCATCGTCTACATTGGCGCGCCTGTAAAGGAATAAGCAACTTTTCTGGCATATTTGTTTCTAATATGAAGCCTACTGAGCACCGCGAAGACGCTCATTCAGGCGATCCGCGCGGTTTTGTCGTCCTGTCGTCGTGTTAGAATGCTTCGAGATGGTGGCGCAAAGAAACATTTTTTGGAGAGCGACATGCCTGTAGCCATCGTAAAGGCAAGGGTGCAATTGCTATTGCACTAAATAGCCTTCTACATGTGGAATCTGAGAGACGCTGGTCAAGATGCTATTATGTTCTTGAGCAGACATAAATATAGGAGCTTGTGGTTATCGTGGCTTGGAAGTAAATTCAAGGTTGCGACACTCATAGATGCAAATCTGAGATGTACCGAGCCGGAGGTGCCAAAACTGGACTAGGGCAGCAGCTTGGACGCGACTGTTTCGAGACACGCGTTGATGGGCTCTGGCTGGATGGCGGGGTTTAGGCCATTCCGCATTTGAAGTTACACTCATTAGTACTGCAACTTACAGCGCTGTATGTGGGGTAAAATGCACATATAAGAAAACGCATCGAGGGTTGGGAGCATTCTCTTTCACCGCTTGAAACAAAATAACGCTAAAATAGTAATATTAAGGCGCGTATATACGTTATAGGCTTTTGATGACCCGACATTCCCTTCCAGGTTCCCAGCTGTGTGCCTGGCCCGCCGTCCATATGCCGTCAATTTATACAGGTGGACAGCTTTTAAAGATTAAACTGGTCCTATGATAGCATATACCAATAGGGCATGTTAGAGGAAAAAAGAAAAGAAGAAATCAACAATTAACGCCAACACCCATGCAATCTGTTCTGACAATTATAAATCTTGCTGTGCCTCCGCCTCTGCTGAAGGCTTGTCAATGGCAACCCATTTCATTGCTTCGTCGTCGAATCGATGGCTATATCTTATCAGCTGCGCCACCTCGGATAAAAACTAAGATTCATGACTTACTCGTGGAATTCTGTGTTTGTCAAAGCGTTCTTCCCATATTCAGCCTGCAGCATGTCTTGATAACGATAGGGGATCTTGCAGGGCACGCCCTCAAAGGTTGTGTCTCGTAGGGGGAAGACGTAGGTATCCTACGCGGCACGTTAGTCATGTATAATCACAACCGTTGATCTAAGGCTCAGCTATTTGTCATACCCGATATTCATGACCATATTTGTCGTATAAAATGCCTTCTCCTTCTTCGTGATCCAAATCATATCGTGCCGCAGTAATGTCGATGTAGAGTCCGTTCTGCATATCAATCCACCGGCCATCAATGACATTAGATTTGTCGTCTTGCTCTCGGTGTTTAAAGTACGGATTGATCTCAAGCTGGAAGTACCGGCCCTCGTCCATGCCGCCGTACTTGTAATAGTATACGGTCATGTTGTGATAAGCAGCGAGGTAGTACATGTCTGCCTCTGTGATTTGAACATCCGCATCATAGTCCCACGGCATAACCTTGAGATTAAGAATTAGTTTGTTGGTTACAATGATGACGAAAAATGGACGAGTAATAGAGTAGTAAAGATACCTTCTTCCCCCACCACCACCCAAGCAGAGTGCCATGCATCAGCCATGTTTGGACGCCCAAGTCTCTAAACGTTGCCAGATACGTCTGCACTAAGACCTTGATGGCCTCTCTCTGCTCGGGGTCTTCGAGAATTGCGCGGGTGAACCGGGCATCATAGTGGACATCGTAGCTACCAAAGATGTGTTAGACCTACATTGGATCCAAAGAAAAAGTGGTGCTGGCTGCAAAGACTTGATCGAGACACTTACGGACTCTCATCTATGAGAGAGAGGCTCTTGTTAGCATGGATGCCAGCGGCCGCCGCGTAATCTCACATCAAATCCACTCACGGAAATATTTGGGTACGGTAGCCTCGCTGGACTTTCCAGAAGGAGCAGCACTAATAGCCCATGCTAACGCTGCCCATGTGACTGCGACAACAGCATGCTTGAGGCTGATCGTACAGGGCTTCATCTGTGCTGTGGCAGATTTTGAAAGTCGTCAGTATTGCCCGGCCTCTCTTGTCTCCTCCAGAATCCCTTTTATTTTGCTCGACTGGCTCCTGGGAACTCTATAGAGCCCAACTAGCCCTCTCGTTAATTAATAGATCCAGCTCTAGAGTGGAACTGGTGCTGCTTCCGCGTCGGCAATTCGATGCCGCGAAGGGGGACTAGAATGCGGCCACTCGGCAGCGACGTTTCGGCGGCGGTAGGCCAAATTACATGGGCTGGACGCGCGTATGGACCCTATTTTGGCATCCTCAAGCGGCTAGAAATGCGGTTCCAAGTCCCTATCGGCGAGGGAAACGTCATGCCCGCTTGTTACTTGCTGCTTCTGCTTAGGAGAAACCGGAGATCGACACGATTTCACCCTTTGATGCAAAGCCCCTGGAGCTGACTGCTGAAAATTTCCATGTACTACTGCTATGGGTACAGGCGCGTGCTGTAGTGACATCACGCGACGCTGGCTTGAGATTCGAGAGCGTCTGAAAACGGGGCTTCAGAGGGTTATTGAGCTATAACCTGTGCGCTAGCGAGCCTATCTACCGGCTTTGGTGTACAATATTGCTCCATTGCAATCACTCGAGATTGAATGGCTTGCCTTTGGCTCGAGACGTAATAGTAACAGCCAATGAGGCGTATGCTAGCGCTCACTAGATTGGTACCTGTAACAGCAGCGGCTTTGCGGGGGGTTTGGACGATCAAAGATTTGCTGCAAGGAGCACGTGCGCTGTGCTTTCTTATAGGGATGCGTCCGAGCACAACAAATTCTTGGAGCGGCAGCAAAGGCACCGACCTGAGAGAGAGGCACGTTTCTGAAACGTGAAACGCACACGCACACACATTATTGCGTACCACCTTGCTTTGTGTGTGTGCTCCGTATCCCCAACAATTTTCGTTGTTTTCCCTTTGGAGAAAGGCTATATCGGAGCGGGCTGTAATATGTAACATTCCTATGTGCTGTTACTCCTGATTCCGTGCAGATAGTATTACCTGCCTCAGCAATTTTATACTTTTCACCCCAGCCTTTAGGTTTTTCTTCAGAAAGGGGATGAAAGCTTCAGTGCAGAGTATAACCCGGAAATGGCTGGAGTAAGCCAGAGCATCTAGCCCTCCTTTTATGACTAAGATGATATTGATGCATCTATCAGGGCATCGTCACTAAAGTGGGGGCGTGCGGTGCTTCCAGCGTTACAAGCGTGGCCAGGACCTGGGGTCTGACGCAAGCTTAGCCTCAGCTCCACGTTTACAGCTTCATCCTAGCATTTGATCCTAACAACAACAAGAAAACTCCCTATTTGCGATCGCTGCGATCGTCCGACTGGCTTCGATGCCTGTGTTCTTGTAACATTTATTGCTTGATTTCTTTTCTTCTTCTCCCTGTACCGTCCCTTCCTAGCTATTCCGTTCTAGAGTAGCGGCAAGGCTTGAGCTGCCGCGAGCCCGCATCATGGGAGCCTGGAATGTAAGATGGGATCCAGATCCTCCAGATCCTCGTCTTGAATGAGATGTCGCGAGAATCAAGCTGACTTATGCGACCTAGATCTTTCGCATCTTGGGCGATTGCCTCCATATGCTCTCCAAGGGCATCCTCATCTTCTCCATCCATAGAAACCGCAGTGCGGAAGGCGTTTCCCTTATCACACAAGGGCTCTACGCCATCGTCTTCTGCTCGCGATACCTCGATCTGTTCGGAGAGCGCTCGGCATGGAATGCTATATTCAAAGTCACATATATTGTCACATCATTCTATATCTTGGGTGTTATGCAATGGCTGTTCCCTCGATCTCGAGAACGTGAGATCTCCTGGAAGCTGGGAGCTATCATCCTTGGTGGCAGCCTTGCTCTGTCTCCCTTTGTCATGATGATTTTCGAAGGCAAGAGGAGATGGGGATTCCTAACTGTAGGTCTCAGTTGAAGCAAGATAAGGGAGGGGGTTTATGTGCTAATCATTATCACAGTGGATGTGGGTTTTTTCTGAGATCCTCGAATCCGTATGCGTTCTGCCGCAGCTGCTGCTGTTGAGACAGACCACAGTTCCAACCGTAATCGACTCGTTCTATCTCCTGGCGCTAGGCTCCTACCGCGCCATGTACTGCGTGAACTGGTTCGTGCGAGAAATGGACGTAAACGACCGACCGCCCGATGCTATTGCCGTCATTTTTGGCATCATTCAGACTGCCTTATACGTCGATTTTGCTTGGGTCTACTACACTAGACAGCGGGTTAAGCTCCGTGGCGGCGGTGTAGTTGACGCCGATGATCTGAACCGTGGATGGTTCCTATACCGCATCTTTGGAAAGCACGCTGCGCCTAATGACGAAGAAAGCGGCCACGGTGACTCGGGTGGTAGCCGGGCGAGATGGGGATCTCGTGGTATCTCAGTCAGTGCTGACGACAGCGTATTGGAGTCGGAGAGAGACAATCGTGATCATCACGAGGGGCTCGATGCCGCGGTGGATCCTGATGCCAGGATGCACGACCCCGATGAGCTGGCCAAGGCCATGGACGACGATGACGACGATGACGAAGAAAATACGCCTCTGCGTGCTGGGAGCTCTTCTCAGACGCACACACCACCAGGAATCCGAAGTGGGGATGAATGGGCCGACTAAAGCAGGCTCATCTAGTTTCTTGGATACCGTATCTCTTTTAAGAGGAGCAGTATAGGATCACAGTCACAATGTCAACACCGTAATCTACGGTATGGATAACATTTAACCAATTGTCTTTGTTTTAGGCAAAGCATGTTTTGGGATATCTCTTTTTTTTCTTAAGTTGGGTTTGGTTACTTGTACTGGAATCAAGGAGTAGTGAGAGGAAATTTCATGACTGGAAGATGGTTTGCTATATCTGAACTACGCACTCTAGTGGCATGAATATACACTTATGAATAAGAAATTTACGCTTCTGCGAACGACTTCGAGCCGCGGACCGTGGCATTTCTTTTACTAGCCGAAAGAAGATCCCCGGGGAATATGAGCCCTCGGCTGGATGGCAGTGGAATTGCGGGACACTCCCGGGAGTGCGGAGAACATGCAGGCATCAGACTTAGCATTTCACTAGTAGTAGCAGGCATGTGAACGTCAGATCACTTTTCCGAAGCAAATGTCACAATGCGCGGTAGAAAGCGCTCGCGTGAAAATTGAAACGCCGGGGACTTTTCGTCACCCCATATGTACACAATACTCAGTACATGAGAAAGCCCCCCCTTCTGAGAAACGAACAAACCCGAGGAGGCCCTCCTCCTTTGTCCTGCTTGGTCCAACTTGGTTCAAAAATAGCCTGAACCTGGAGAAGTGATTTTCCAACCACCGTAAATAACGCCTAGTAGTACCCAAGTAAAAATAAGACATAAAAACGTAACAGTCGCCAGAAATAAGCAAGAATGCCAACCGAGAAGCTTGAAAAGGCCGCTGAAGAAAATAGTGAAGAATAGTTCAAAGGGTCCCTCTCTTAGAAATTAAGCCGTTACCGAGCGAAACGGCGCTCAAAGGCCTCGTAAAGCTTGGGGCTGATCTCATCGCTGCTCATGCCCTCGACCTCGAGCAAGACACCCTTCTTGGCGTAGTGGTTGAGCAGCGGCTCGCTGTTCTCCTGGAACTTCTTGAAGCGTGCGCGGTAGGTCTCCTCGTTGTCATCCGGGCGCTGGACCAGGGGCTCGCCGGTAACGTCGTCGCGACCAGGAACGCGGGGCCGGTTGAAGGTTGTGTTATACACGCGGCCGGAAGGCTCGTGCACCCATCGGCCGGCAATGCGTTCGAGAAGAACGGAGAAGGGAGTCTGGATGGAAACGACAAGGTTCATGGGAACGATCTTGTCGAGGGTGACGGCCTGGGGGACGGTTCGGGGATAGCCATCCAGCATGAAAGACGCAGAAGGATCCTCTGAAGCCTGTGGAACGGCGTGCTCATCTATTTGGAAAGGCATTGAACTAAAGTGATCCATGGAGGAGGAGCTGTAGGAGCCTTCGGTAGAGGTTGCCTCGGCAGAGAGTGTCATGACCGGAGGTCGGTTTCCGTAAAGCCAGCCTCGGGATCGAAGCTCTCCTGAGATTAGACGAAGCATCAAGTCGTCAGCGACCAGGCCACCGGCTTTGATAGTGTTTTCAGCCATGATGCCTGAGGAGGGAATGATTAGCTTCCAGCAGTATGGGATAGTAATTACGAATGTTTGACTTACCGAGAGGCGTCCTGTTCTTGACATTGTGGCGGAGAAGGTCGCCTGTGCTGATGGCCTTGAGTTGAGGGAAGCGCTTCAACAGCCTCTCACTCTGCGTCCCCTTGCCCACGCCGGGCGCGCCAACTAGAATTACTCGTGCTGCTCTCCTGAGTTGCATTTCTAGGAAATTAAAGATGTCTTATTTGTCTACGTAGAGACGAGATTGGAACTGGCGAGGCGGATATGATTCTCTGAAGTCTAGAGGTTGGAGATGGCGAGGTATCAAACGTTACAGTGTTGCGCGTAAGCAACGCCGAAGACGGCCCGTCAAAGGAAAAAAAAAAAAAGAAAAAATAAAAATCTTGACGTAGAACAGCAAAAGTTAAACAGACATGTAGCCTGGCAGCACGACTACTGTATGTAAAACAAGCCGTCTACCGCAGACAAGGAACGAAAGGATATTATATATATAAGGTGACAAAGCAGAAAACAGAACGGGGAAATCGAGTGAGCGCGAGGGAAGGACGTGTTAATAATGTTGAGTGAGTTGTCGATAAAGACCCGGCCCTGCCATGGCGGGACGGGCGGGGGTCCAGCCCAGCATGTGGGAACCGAAGAAGCGCCGCACGGTGGCTGACGGCGCTGCATAGGCCGGGACAGACAGTGCGGTGACAGCCGATGGCACTTTGTGGGCGGCCAAAAGATGGTGGGCTGAATGTCTGTTTGCTAGACAGAGACAGCAGCCCCAGCGTTGGTTGAGAGCTTAGCTCCAAACTCCGGACGGGACACACGAGCCCAGAGGCGCCAGATTCGAGCCAAGGCGCCCTGGAACTGCGCCGAAAGCGAAGCGCTGACGGGGGCTCGGAGGGTTTTCGCCCTGGAACTTGCTCTGAAAGCGGTGCGCAGGCACGCCGCGGCGGGGAAGACTGACGCTGCCGCAACGTGCGCTGATGGAGGGGTCCCCCGGGCAGGGACGCTACCAGCTGCTAATAGCCGGTGTCTGCCTGTTCTCGATGCGCCGATTCTTGGGCCAGCGGACGGCTCAACAAAGCTGGGGCGGGTCTCGCCCGGGTCGCAAATCGCAACTCTTGTGCGACGAAGCGTCCGTCACGCCATTTATCCGCAGGGCAGTTGATTCAAAGCAGTAATTATCAGAGAGACGCTGTCTGCTGGCTGTGCGGACAATTCGGTCCGTGGCGGTCCGAGCCCAAAAGGGCCAAATGCCATCTGTTGGAGAGAGAGAGAGAGAGTGAAGCATGATACCAATGAGATTCCACTTCTGCTGCTTAGCGGTAGTATAAAGACGATGAGGATGCCCGTGCTTGTTTATTCGTCTGCCTTCCGGTTTCCGTTCATGGGCAACTGACTGGGCCTATAATAATTCCGAGACGACAATAGATGAGAACATGGGCTGTTTCTGCTGCTTGGCAACCCTTCGCTGTGTGGTAATTGGCCGGTTCCCATCTTGTCTGGGCTCATAACAATCGTGTTTCACTTTTGGGCTCCGGCGATCAGTCGGGCCACGATGGGAGCATTTACCGAGCAATCTCCAGCAAAAACGAGAGATGCCCGACAATCATTCTAAGGCGTGCGAGCTGCGAGGTAGAGGGGCCGAGAACAGCAATCAAGAGTACGAAGAATGAGCATCACTATGCCCTGCTGCCCCTGCTACAGAGCATAGAAATCCAGACTATGATTTGAGCATTTGCTTCTGTAAAATGGCCTTGTTAACTCCTTGCTTGCCATTTAATCTCTTGTCAATCCATATTATCTTCGGTATATGAACCAGCAATTGCATTGTTTCACGTTGCCGCACTGAACACATTGCCCGACACAGCACAGGTTCATGTACTGTACTCCAGGCAAGGAAACCCAACGCTCAGTCTGGGGAATAACCCAGAGCCATATACAGCCCAATGATGAGTTTCGTGCATATCTCCCCACAGATGACAACGTCTGCCAATGTCTACCAGCATCTGCTATTTGTAGGCCTGTAGAACGCTGCATGTTAGTAGCACCGACTGCGCCCTCGCATTCTCCTTAACCCCCGAAGCAAACGCACTCAATCTCTTGCCAGCAAAGCATACTTATGCATTACACTTTTTCCATCCCCCAAAGTCCGGCATGTCCGAGGCCGCGACACGCAAATCAGCGCTCTCGTATTATGTAATAAGGCCTCAACTCTCTGCAAGCCCGTCTCACTCAGGCACTCAGGAGATATTACGTCACGTGATCTCGCCTGCCGTATGGCTTCAGCCCAACGGCTCCACCAAATCTGCCGCTGGAAACTCTGATCCAGCCTATGGCATGCCAGCTCCCGGCCTCTTGACGTGTGGCGCACCAAAAGCAGACTGGATTGTACTCTTGTAGACCCTGGCCTGGTTCCTTCGATATTCTTTCCCTTCATCATCCCTCCTATCCGCCACATTCGACTTCAATTCATCCCCCCATTTCTCTGTTTTATATTTGTTGTGCCGGTTTTTCGTCGTCGCTGTAATCGAATCTTGTGTCTTCCTCGGTCTGTAATTCTCACATCTGCTCGCAATGAGCGCCTCATCCAGCCTCGCCCGCAGGGCTGTAGTTCGCAACCCCTTGCTTGGCCCATGTAAGTTTGTTCCATGTCTCCTTTACAGGACCGCAGTGTTTGTTGACTCTCTCCGAAGCAAGACATCTATCCAGAGGCGTTTCGCCAGCTCTCATCACCAGACATATTGCTCGACAGACCCAGATTCCCGCCTTGGCCCTGCTGGTCCCATTGCGCCAATTGGGAACCGAGCCTCATCGACCGGATGCGCCGTCTGGACCGCCCCCAGGATTCAATGCCGAGCAGGCTAAGAAGCCGCTGCCAAAGGACCCCTCGAGTGCTGCTAAGAAATCTGATGCCGATGCAAAGACAAAGGATGGATCAGTGACTGCTGCGCAAGCTGGCAAGACCGCCGATGAGGCATCATCGACAGAGCTGGCAGCTAAGAAAGACGAGAACGCTCAGCAAAAGGAGCTCACAAAGAAAAAAGAAGAGGAAGTCAAATTGACGACCTGGCAAAAAGTTAAGAAAGAAGCCCAGCATTACTGGGATGGAAGCAAGCTCCTTGCCACGGAGATTCGTATCAGCTGGAGGCTAGCACTCAAGATGGCCGCCGGCTACGAGCTTACCCGCAGGGAAAATAAGCAGCTTCAGCGCACTGTGAAAGACCTGGGCCGGCTCGTTCCCTTCTCCATCTTCATCATCGTCCCCCTGGGTGAAGCTCTGCTGCCACTGGCCTTGAAGCTCTTCCCCAACATGCTCCCCAGCACGTTTGAGGGCCAAAAATCCAAGGAGGCAAAAGCTACCCTGTTGCGGTCTACGAGGAAGGAGGTCAGCAGCTTTATTCGACAGACACTGAAAGAGACCGGCCTTCCCCTGAGCCAGGCGACAGCTCAGAAGGAAGAGTTTGCCAAGTTCTTCCGCAAGGTCAGATCTACTGGAGAAGCGCCCACTGACCAGGACGTTATCAAGGTGTGCAAGGTCTTCCGCGATGACATGACTCTGGATAACCTGTCACGGCCCCAATTGGTGTCCATGTGCCGCTACATGGGTCTCAACACCTTTGGCACAGACGCCATGCTGCGATACCAGATCCGTCATCGCATGCGTCAAATCAAGCGCGATGATAAGGCTATCGCCTATGAGGGCATTGACAGCCTAACCGTTGCAGAGCTGCAGCTGGCATGCGCTGCCCGCGGTATTCGCACACACAGCGTGTCCCCTGCTAGGATGAGGGCTGATCTGCAGACTTGGCTGGACTTGCGTCTCAAGGAGGGCGTTCCCTCTACGCTGCTGGTCCTAAGCAATGCTTACATGTACGGCCAAGGATCCGGCGAGGGCTCGAGCCAAATTGAGGCCCTTGTTGGTGTGCTCTCCTCCATCCCCGAGGAGCTCTTCCACGAGATTGAGCTGGAAGTCCACAACGCTGAGGGCGCCGCTACCAACAAACAGCGTCTTGAAGTCGTCAAAGAGCAGCAGGATCTCATTGAAGAGGAAGAGATGCAGAACAAGGAGAGCCAGACAACAGGCTTTGCCACTCCCCGTGATGTCGACGACATTGACGAGAAGGAAGAGCGACAACTGTCCGCCGCTGAGAGTGGCTTAGAGACGAAGCCAGCTGGCGAGATGGTTGATGCTGAGCTGGACCAGATCAAAGTCATTGAGTCTGAGAAGCAGAAGGCCGCTGCCAAGGAGCAAAAATAATGACAGATCATGAAACAACAAACATGTCAAGAAAAAAAGAATAAAAAAAGACCAAAAAAAAAATCGTAAAGGAGACAAATACACGGCGTACGCAATAGCGCCGGCAGTCAAACGAATTGTTATTCTTATTTCATATGTACACAATGGGCTTATTACAACATACCCGGATGGATAAGGGGTCATGTTACTAAACTAACTAACAATAAGCTGGATGATGCAAACATGGAAACTTATTTGGGCGGCGGGCGGCATAGACATCTCGACACAACCAGGAAACAACAAATAGACTACACATATCATTATAATTGCTTTACTACTATGTGCTTGATCGTGTTAATTGTTACGTGATGAATACATGACCAAATCCAAATCCAAATTCAAATCAGATAAGGAAAAAAAAAAAGGATAAAAAGTCTATAGCTACAGCAAAAGCTAAAATTATTGTGTACATACAATAGAGTGTACAAGGGAAGCATCGATATCGCAACGTGATCAGCAAAAGCGCCGCCAATCGTGAGTGGTGGCCGCGAGGCTGTTGCGTCATCATGGCCCACGCAGGTACCAACTTGGAAGGCAGCATCCAGCAGGCACCAAATCCGGGCAAGAGAAACAGATGCGGGCGCTTCAGCTTTTGCGCAGAGAAGGAAAATGGGATTTTGAAAAGCGAATTCCAAATTCTCCTACTGGATCAATGCTCCTACCAACTTGTTTCACTCGCAAATGAAGGCTTCACTTCGATGCTGATGCTATGCGCATTTCGAAAATCCCATCCCGCGTATGTACCTGAGACGGCTGTGGAACCTGGAGCATGTAGTCTATGTACCTGCTAATTGCGCGCAGCGTTCACACAGCCTCAAGAAGTCGCTGCAGCCAACTGACAGCCCACGCCTTCGCTAGCCTCGGAATCCACGCCACCTATTCTCGACTCTCGCCTTCGACATTTGCTTGCAGCTCTCCCTTACATCATTCAACCAAGCCGCACCTCTTCAGGGTCGAGAGAGCCTTGATCCAATTGTCGCAGCTCACGCTCGGGCATCTCTCTAGACTCACAGCCTCAGCCTCCATTATCCGAGCAATCACCACTCAGCCCAGCTCCCGTCAGATGCTCCAACCATGACGAGCCCCCAAGACAACGACCAGGACGACTTCTCCAACGTCACTTGGAGCGAGCATGTACATGATCAAGCAGCGCGCTCTGCAGCTGTCGCCGCTGCCGAGGGACCCGGGCGCCCCATAGAGGAGATTGGAAACAGCTCGGCGAATGCCATCGGTCGTGAGAAGCTCGAATGCACTGTTGGGTCGCCCATCAAGGAGAATGACGGCACCAAGGATGCCTTTGTCTCCTACCTCGTCACTACTCACGTACGTATACCACATTCATGATTGCGAGCGGCTATCTGCTCTGGCTCTTCTCTCATTCTCTCCCTTCTTACCCCGCCTTGAAGCTGTCGCAAGATGATGCTCTACCAGACGCTGCTGGCTAACACAATGTGCAACATGTCCTTAGTCTACATTCCCATCGTTCCAGAAAGAAGTCACAACGGTGAGGAGGCGCTTCACAGACTTTGCCTTTCTCTTCAAGCAGCTCATGCGAGACTACCCGGCCTGTGCCGTCCCACCAATCCCGGATAAGCAGCGCATGGAGTACGTCCGCGGCGATCGCTTCGGTAACGACTTCACTTCACGGCGCGCCCACTCACTGCAGCGGTTCCTGAACCGCCTATCGCTCCACCCGGTGCTGCGCAGGAGCACCATTCTGCACAGCTTCCTCGAAAGCCCCGACTGGAACGCGACAGTCAAGAGCCGCACGACTCGTGGCAGCATAGCGAGCGACCCTGGCGGTTCCAGCGGCGTTTTCGACAACTTTGCCGATACTTTCATCAACGCTTTCACCAAAGTCCACCAGCCCGATAGGCGATTCCTCGAGGTGAAGGAGAAGAGCGACAAGCTTGATGAAGACCTCGGCCATATCGAAAAGGTAATTGCCCGTGTGGCCCGCCGAGAAGGCGACCTAGAAACCGATCTTCGGGATCTAGCGGAGCAATTCCAGAAACTCATCACCCTTGAACCTGGTATCGAGTCTGCTGTCCACGCTTTTGCCGCCTCTATCGAAGATACGGCACAACACCTTCACCAGTTAAAGGACGTTACAGACCAGGACTATCTCGGATCGCTTCGCGACATGCAGGCCTTCTCTCTTGCTCTCAAGAATCTACTTAAAGCCCGAGAACAGAAGCAGCTTGACTATGAACAGCTGACAGAGTACTTAAACAAGTCCACGTCCGAACGTGACTCTCTACGTTCCGGCCACGGCGCACCAAGCGGGCCGGGCGGCTTCATCCGCGCCAAGATAGAGGACGTCCGTGGAGTGGATCACGAACAGGCCCGACGAGAGCGCACCAGGAAGCTGGAACTACGGGTCGAGGAGCTCAGCACTGAGGTCGAAAATGCTCGTGAAACCAGCCATCGGTTCGACGACGAGGTGATCCGCGAGGTTGCTGACTTTGAGCGCATCAAGCGCATCGAGATGAAGGCTCAGCTTGGCGGTCTGGCGGATGCTCATGTCAAGTTTTACGGCGACGTTGCCGAGTTGTGGGAGCGATATGTCATGGAGATGGAAAAGGAAGGCGTTGTTCCTATAGCGTGACAGTGAGCTAAGAGATGCGCGTTTAATGTGATATTGATGACAAACTATCTGGAGCGGTCTTTTTTCTCTATTTTTTTTCTTTTTTTTTTCAAGTAAAGAGGGAAGGGAAGGAGTGTGGTATAGGATCTGGTATTGAGGTATATGTGGGCGTAACGTTGAAGGGGAGGAAAATATATGCTCCTGGTGGGAAGGAGTTAGAAATAATAATGACACAGATGTCTAATAAATCAACTTCTTATTGCACCTTAGAAGTATCTTATCACAGGATATATGGCCTGGCTAAAATGGCATATAATAGTTTTGGCAGCGACACAAAGCATAACCAAGCCCCGGGCCTAAACCAGGGGCACATTCGGGACGTAGCGCACAGGAGGGCCAACATCAGCATCAATTACGCTCCTCATCCATCCATCCACGAGTAGTTCATATTATCATATACCTATTACATAGGTATGCGGATAGGTAGGTATCTACACCTTAGAAATACATATCCCTATCCAAGACAAGAAATATTGCCCAAGCATTCCATATAAAGACAGAAACCACCACAGGGGCATAACAGAGTAATTAATCGAGGACCGCCAAAAAAAAAAAAAAATTAATGGTATAATTGAAAGAAAAATACTCCGTCTAATGAATACCTAATGTTCAAAAAAAAATTCTTTTTTGTTTCATTCAAAAAAACACACAACAAGAGGGTAAGAGAAGCGCTTCTCGTCTATATTCAACTCGACAGCCTCTGTTTTTCATGGCCATCGTCATCGTCATCGTCATCGCTCTCCTCACCAACGACATAATGCTCCGGCTCATCATCGGGATTATGTCCCGCCAGCCTCTCGGCTGATCGATCTCTATACTCGTCAAACTCGTCGTCATCGTCACTGCCGCCCGCAAAGGCATCGTAGAGCTCTCCGCCACGAGTCCGGCGCGTCTTCTTGCCTCCATTGGCGCCCTTCTCGGCGCTGTTAAGGCCTTCAGTCTCTTCCTCGTCGAGAAGTTCAAATTCGTAGTTGTTACGGGGGTTGTTGCGAAGGCGGCGGCGGCGCGCAACCCAGAGGTAGACGCCCAGGCCGCAGCAAAATGCGACAATCAAGCCAAGGGCGGCGTAGATCCAGATCTTAGCCTTGGTTCCGAATGTAGGAAGCCAGGAGACCCATGAAGATGGGCTAGTCGAACTGGATGCTTGGGCAGATTCAGTACCGGTAGTGACCTCGTGCTCAGTGTCTGATGGCTTTTCATCGGCAGAGGTTTCTTGGGGTTTGGTCGATGATTCTGTAGGCTGTGCCCCAGGTTTCGTTGGGCGCACAGGGTGGTCTGTAGGGTTGGCGGTGACAGCCGATTTGGTTGTGCTTGGCGCTGCGATCGATTTGGTAGAGGCCGCTCCCGAAACGGTGGACTGAATCACATCATGGTCGGCATCATCATCCTCGGACGGCATGGGTAAGATCTTGGCCTTGCTGGCATCAATGCTCTCGCCCCAAAGCTTCAGGTGCCAGTCGATAAATTTGCCCTTTTCGTTGTTCACTTCCGTGTCTCGGACAATAACAGTCCATCTTCCAACACCACTCTCGCCCCTGGGGAAAAAAATGGATTAGCACCAAACGATTTATCTTGCCAATGTTTGTGAAAGAAACGGGGAAGCTTACCAATGGGCAACGGACATAAATGTCCAGTCATCGTAACCGCCTTTAAAGTTGTCCCCTTTGCGAGAAACAGAAATGTGGCTGATAACGTTGTCAGGGCTGACCAAATCCACGCTCAAATCGCCACGGCGAGTGTGTTCGACGTTCATGGTGACAGTGACATGCTCCAGACGAGCCAAGTTGGCTTCTTTGAGCATATCAGCAGTCACATCAAAGCTCATTGCCAGCCCATCTTTGCCTTCAGGAATGTCCTTTTTGACATGCAGCCAAGGTGAAAAGTACCAGGCCTGAGGCTTCACCTTCTGCCATGTCTTGGACCTCTCAACGAGACCGTATGAGTCGACTTTGCCGTAGCCAAAAGTGTGGCTAAATTGTCTCCCAGCAGAAGTGGTCTGCCACTCGGCGTCTGTCTCGTCGTCCAATTTGATAGCAGTATCCATGGCAAGGTATTGCATGTCTCGCCAAGTCAGGTCTGGGCGAACTTGCATGACCAGGGCAAAGATACCCGCCGCAAGCGGTGCCGCGGCTGATGTGCCTCCATGAGCTCCATAGCAGGCGTTTTCCCCAACATCAGTTGTGTGCTGTATATGGTAAGCCACTAAAACCGGGTTGGAAAGAAAAGAAGGGAAAGAAAACTTACTATACCGTCGCCGCCGCCACTACTGTAAGTAACAACGAGCAAGGCGGAGCAGTGTTCCGAGTAATACGGGTGCTGGCCAGCACGATCAACCGCACCGACTGTAATACTGAAGATTGAATTTGTATATCCGTCAAAGTTGCAGTTGTCGCCGCTCGCTGCACCGTTACCGCTGGCGAAAACATAGATGGAACCAAGGCCACCCCGGCCCTCCTGAATACCCTTGAGCATGGCTCGTCGAATCAGAACATCAGGGGCTTCCATGGATCTGCCATCGTCTGGAGGTCCCCAGGAACAGGAGTAGATTTGATTATCCTGAAATTTGTAGATCATGGCCTCAGCTTCATCCGCATCACTAATAGGGCTGCTCAGAATTCGGATGCCTGCAATCTTGGAGTCGTAGGCAACGCCGAGACCGCATACGTCGTTGCGGACTGCAGAGATCTCGCCAGCGCATCTGGTGCCGTGTTTGTCGTCTGACAATACCGGTTTAGGTTCCGGGTCGTTGTCATTGAAATCCCAAGAGCCTTCGGCGAAATAATTGTCCTTTAGGTCTCGGCTGTACATATCCAGACCGTCATCGATCACAGCGACTGTTGCATTCTTTCCAGTAATGCCCTCGAGCCAGAGCCCAGTAACATTGACATCATGGCCAACCTGCACCGTATTGTATAGATGCCACTGCTCTGTAAAAGTCGGATCGGCGATGCCCAGGTCTCTCATGAGGTTTGTTTGAGCGAGGACCGCCGAATCGTCAGGCTTTTGATTTTGAGGAAGGCGGGGAAGCACATTGTCCCTGGGCGGGATAACTCTCTTCTGCAGACGGCTACGAGCTTCTTGCTTGGTTGTCAAGAGGACTCCATCCAGGATGTCGTACCCGCCAACGTCTCGTTTCCTCCTTTTGCGCTCTCGTACCTCATCCTTGACGATATCTCGATCGTGCTTCTCGGCGCGAAATACGTGGTGGTCGGTGAGCTCTCCGAGCTGGCCTTCGTGTGTTAATCCAAGGCGAGCCGCAATATCGCTGGGCTGTGTTGACCGGTCGAGATGCAGCACATAGTAGTCGTTCTTGGTGTAATCCCTGGCAATCCTGGTAGCCTGTGACACGGCCACCAGGCCAGCGATTCCTAGCACGGAAGCGACTCTCATGGCGGCGCAAAGAGGGCAAGGCGCTCACGGAGCTGCCGGCGCAAAGAAAGGGATGTGACGCGAGTTGAAAGGGAAAAGTGGCTGAAGTTATGAACTCATGGAGTCCTTTTTTTGGGGGGGTGGGTTGTTTATTTGCTTATAGGTCGGGCGGAAGATTTAAACACGATCTGCAAAATGCTTGTCAGTGATTTTAAAAAAGTCGAGTTGCCAAGTCTAGCTCTTGGGTGACGAATGAATGGCAGTTCAGGAGTCGCAGTCGTCGCAACTCGCCACATTGGAGAAGCGACTCGGAACGGCACTCCCGAAGCACCGCCTTGCAGTAACAGGTGGCCAATCACAAGGAGGACCAAAAGACGCCAAATGTGAGACTCACCCAGATATGCGGACCTGCAATGCAATGCACGTCTCTGTATTCTCCCGGCGGTCAGAAATCAGCAGCAACCAAATCAGTAAAGATATAAAGACGTGCAAAAGAAGAGCATGAAGCGACTGGGAAAGTTTGGAGATGCCAGTTGTCGTGGCCGTTCTGTTGAAAACGCATTGAATAGGCACCTAAACTTACCTAGGACGACGCCAACTCTTTCGCGCAAGTACAGGTACAAGCGGCCCCTCAAGCCCCCCGCTGCTATTCCGCTACATTCCATACCAGACCTTCATTCTTTCTCCGTACCACTACCAACTGCGAAGTAGGGGGTCGCACTAGCAGGCCTAGATGCCGCGCCACTAACGCAGCTTTAGCAGGTCGGCCTGGGGTCACTGTCGAAGACGCAGGCAGTGCAAGGGGCGCGCCGCCTGTACCTCGTACATGGATTACGACGATGCGGAGTGGGTTTGGCTATCCTGAAGCCTAGAGCAGCCGTAGCCGATACTTGTGGCATAGGCTCCTGTTTTTTATTGATTTGCGGAGCAATAAACGAGACTGCCTGGACTAATAGTGTAGTATTATGTGCTGCACACGAGAACTATTGCCTGCCAATTAGGAAAGACCCCGTTTCAGTGTCTCAATTGAGAAGTTGAGCTTGAACGGAGCAGTCTATTACTTTTGGGCTTATTAGTGACACGTAGCCGCATCTGATGCTTGCTCTCTAAACTTTAGCACCAGCTTATAGCCATGACGTGCGTCATTCTCCATCCAGAAGCATACAAAAGTGCTGCTAGCATCTCCAAAAGGCTTATTGCCTTGCCTTCACGTCAGCATCAACACTTTGTTAAAGCAAGAATAGCAACAGCGTGAGATCCAAAAACTGTCTGCGGGCTAAATTCAACAAGTAGTACTACATATACAAAATAACCATTATCCTATCCTCTCCCATCACTACACTCCATCGTCAACACTGCGTCGTACCCGTCATGCCTTGTCGTCAACCACCGCAGTAAGCGTCAGTGTTTGCGCAAAAAATCTCCTTCATAGAGCAGCGTGCTTATGGCAGTAAAATATCCTATTAGTCAACCTCAATTCAATGGGCGCCTCTTCAGAAGCGACAATAAGCACCACAGCAAACAATATGGGCAACGCTAGCTAAATGTTCTTAGTTGCCATCCCACCAACGACGCACAGACAAAACCCTTTGCTTGCCACAAACCGAAACCAAAATGATCAGCTTCCGCTGTTTTAAAAATTCTCGCTTAAAAAAAAATTAAATTTTTTTTTTTGATATGATTATATAACTCATAGCAAAGATTGTCAAAGCTCAAGCTACGCTGCAGCCACTTACCTTACCTATATAGTCGCCCTTCTCTCCGTCCACTTCATAAAGTGTTCCAAGGCCAGCCTCCGGCCATGAAGGCCGCAAAATGCCAACCCGGTCTTGGCGCCGCCGAAGAGCTCGAACCGGGCCGGCAGAGAAGATTGCGACATCCGACCCTCCGGAGACACGCCGACGGATTGGGTTCTTCTTAATTTTGAAAACCCCAGTCTCTGGAGCTATGCTGCTCCATGGCGCAGGGCGAGTCGCAGCGCCGAAGCCGGAGGGCAATCCAAGGCCAGAGCAGACCCGCTTTGGAGCCATTCTCTCGACTCATGGGCAGATCTTTAATTGAAAGATGCTATACCCCAGAGTTCAGTCCGATACGGAAGAACACGGAGAGGAAAAGACAAATGATTCACTAGAGAAGACAGTTTTTGTGTGCGTGAAAGAATATGCGTGAAACGAGAATTCAGATTTTCCCTTATGCGGTATCATAAAAAGGCCCTAACTTTTTTTTAAACTAACACAACATGCCTCGTCACTCCAGATCTCCCAGGATCGTTGCCGAGTGTCCAAGATGCAGGTACCAAAAAAAATGACATTTTACCCCAAAATGTTTCCCCCCCACAACACCATTCTTAAACCCACAACGCACGACTCGCGCTGCTTATTTCTGGTTCTCGGGTCGCAGAGAGCTGTGAAAGAAAGTGAAAATGTTAGCCATGGTGACCTTAAGTGAATGAGATGTAATGTAGTCTTGTGTATGTATGTCACTTACCGAACGGCCTTGCCGGCTCTCCAGATCTCCAGCTCTCGGATCTCCTTCATCTCAGCCTCGTATCTCTCGCGGTAGTCGGGCTGGCTGTTGTACTCGAGGGATCGCTTGGTCTCGGAGCCATCCTTGACGGAGTCGTACAGGCTGTTGAAGACGGGCTTCAGGGCGTCCTTGAACTTGGGGGTCCAGTCAATGGCACCACGTCGGGCGGTGGTGGAGCAGGCCTCGAACATCCAGTCCATGCCGTTGGCACCAATCAGAGGGTACAAGCTCTGAGTGGCCTCCTCGACGGTCTCGTTGAAGGCCTCGCTGGGGCTGTGTCCACGCTCACGGAGAACCTCGTACTGAGCAAGGAACATGCCGTGGATACCACCCATCAGGCAGCCACGCTCACCGTAGAGGTCAGAGTAGACCTCCTTCTCAAAGGTGGTCTTGTACAGGTAGCCGGAGCCGATGGCAACACCAAGGGCAACAGCCTTCTCCTCAGCCTTGCCGCTGACATCCTGGTAGACGGCGAATGAGGAGTTGATACCACGGCCCTCACGGAAGAGGGAGCGGACAGTTCGGCCAGAGCCCTTGGGAGCGCAAAGGATGACGTCAATGTTCTTGGGGACGTCAACCTTGGTGAGGTCCTTGAAGACGGGGGAGAAACCGTGAGAGAAGTACAGGGTCTGCGGCAGACAGCCGAGTTAGTCGCAACTTTAACAATGGCACGCCACTAATTGGGAGGCTGCCATGCGAGTGAGTGAGGGGGAGGGGCAGGCTAGCCACATACCTTGCCCTCAGTCAGTTGGGGCTTGATGGAGGGCCAAGTCTCGGACTGGGCGGCATCACTGAGGAGGTTCATGACGATGGTACCACGGGTGATGGCATCGTCGACCTCGAAGAGGTTCTTGCCAGGAACCCAGCCATCCTGGATGGCGTCGTTCCATGACTTGCCGTTCTTTCGGACACCAACAATAACGTTGAGGCCGTTGTCGCGGAGGTTAAGTCCCTGGCCGTGACCCTGGGAGCCGTAGCCGATGAGGGCGAGGGTGTCGTTCTTGAAGTACTCCTGCAGGCAATGGTGGTCAGTTTGTGCGCCTCACATAAATAAATCACCATTGAATGAAGTGGAGCAGTAGACATGTGAGAAGAAGAAGTGGGCATCCATGACTCCTCGGGGGCTATCTCATGTTTCAATTACTCACCAGAAGCTTCTCCTGGGGCCAGTCGGCACGCTCTACAATACAGCCAATTGTCAGCTCAGACCTCTCCATCTCATAAAGCTCCCGCGCGCAGAAGCAATGTCGCACTTACCGTAGACGTCCTCCTTGACGCCCGCGAAGTCAATGGTCTTGACACCACGGACCTGCTGCTGAGACAGACCAGCCAGAGCCGGGCGAGCAGCAGCGACGGCGCGAGTGGCGCTGCGAGCAACAGTGTATGAGCGCTGGGCCACACGAGGGGCAATCAGCTGTCGGGCAATTGGTGCCCGCAGGGTCTTGGAGAAAGCTTTTGAGGCCATTGTGAGGAGGGATCTGGTGTGTGAGAAGGATGAAGAGGGAAGAAAAAAAAAGAAAAGAAAAAAAGAGGAAGTAAGAAAGTTTATTTAGAAGAGAGCAGATGAGCAACAGATCGTCTACCTTTTGAATGGGTGGGTGGGGGAAAAGCCGCAGTGGCAGCAGCCCGATCTCGGTCGTGCCAATTGCGCCAGCTCCAGCAGCTTTGTGTCGAAACGGAGGTGCCCCCTGTCCCACACATGTGAAAAAAAGAGGCTTGCGCCGTGCTTTGCGCCGTGCTTTGCGCCGTGCTTTGCGCCTAGCTTGCCAAGGGTTTATCAAAAATCGCAGTCAGTGCGATGAGTAACAGCGGCAATGGCTAGCCTTGCTTTGCGTTGGAGTTCCGACGGTGGGACCCTTGGTGCGAGCGAGCGAGGCCTCAGCTTACTGTACCAAGACGCATGTCCTGTATTAGTACTAGGTAGTGTGCTGTGTGCAGCACGTCGTAACATTGCGGCAGGATCCTAATACGCAGTAGGTACTATTACGCCCACGGCCAATTGGTCAGCCATATTGATGGTGCTTTCTGTGCAATGCGTGGGTTGAGAGCGTTGATCTGCTGCTGAGCTTGGAAAACCACGAAGCTGTCCAGAACTCTCCTGGGCTGCTGCCGACTGCACTCTCGCACCGCCCGAGGTGACGCATCCGATGAGCGCTTGCAGCGCCCACTGCTCCGTAAGGCTCCAGCAGCGTGGAGCTCGTGCCCCACCTCAACCGCCGAAATCTGGCTTCTGCTGCCCTGTCCAATGGAACGTTTCTCATTACTTGAAGCCATTGACCTCTATCCATGATGATATATTCTCTACAATCCAAAGGGGAGGCTTCTCTACCTCTGCATCTTCTCCTGTCTTCTTTCGTCAGAGCCGCTCTCTCGAAAATCACCTTGCATATGCCCTTGGCCATCTCCAAAAAGGCTCCACGTCTCATTGTAGTCAGGCTCCGGTCGTGATCCGGAGAATCACCAGCCGCAGTATGCAACTACAGATGCCGGAATACTACATCCTAGCCTCTGGTATATTATATACTATCATGTACTTATTATCACTAAACGTACTACATACTGCTAATATGCTCTCCCTGCCTTTGCCTGCGGGCTACGTAGGCGAATGCATGTACACAGAGCTATCCAAGTAGCCAACCACGTAGACGCTTTTTCTAGGTAGCCACTACCTATTGCTGCATTGCATTGCATGCAATCAATGTCTTGAGCCACGCAACGGTCGTGGAGTGCCGGAATTGCTCAGGTTTCAAATTGCGTCGCACCGCGTACTAGGACTTTGCATATGCCCTACAGGATATGCTCGGGCTATTTCGGAATGGCATTCAGACAATATTGTCGCTTCAGCCAAAGTGGTAAGCTCTTCCGGAGTGTGTCTCCTTTGTATAGTATAAAGCAAATCATCTTTGAGCAACCGAGTCTGCAAGGGAGTGTGAGCATCAGCTTACACATCTATGTACCACACCTCAACTGTTTAGCGGCCGATCGGATGGAGGCCAACTTCAGTTCAGGGCAGGAAGCTAGTAGCGTTAAAACTGGCCATCAGTATCAACATATCGATATGCCCAAGTGCTATTTCTACCTGCACTAAAGGGCGTAACATAGCGTATCGCCATGACTCGTATATAAATCATAGGGTAGGGTAATCCACCACTTCCTGTTAATTCCTCACAACAAAAGATCAATCAGCTGGCTATTCTACCCAAAATACCAACTCCTACTCAACCTCATATTACGCAATGAACGCCATGTATTTCTATGCTAAGTGCTATGGACTTAATGAAAGGTAGTATATAGATAAGTTGAACCCCATAGCTAGGTCTCGCCAAGAAAGAAAGCATTGGGCACCATGTTCTCCTTGGTTCAAACACCAGCGGAAGCTGAGGCGTGGAAGCGCCATATCTCCAATATAGGAAAAATGGATATCGGACGATATATGTCCTTTATATGGTATGTCGGGTGTTCTCGTTGTCGTCTCGCCCATCCTCTTTTCACGACCCCCCCCCCCCCCCCTTTCCTCTCAAAAACTTCACGTCTATTTCAGTACCCGGTCATATGTAGTACCCTTAATAGTTCCTCCACTCATGGCCGTTCGTACGTTTCTCTTGAAGCCTTCTCGGTTGCTTCGCAGGTCATCAGCAGCCTCTTTGTTCAACGGATCTGAAGCATTGGGTTCTAAGAACAAGAACTGTAATTTTCATCAAGTCAGCCTCATAGCTCGTACTCGATATCCCACTCTCCCGCTCTATGGGCGGCCAAGAGCAGAAGCGCATGTGCCGGTTCTTACCTGCAGTCCCACGATGACAGCATTCAGATTCAACACTGGCTTCCAGTCCTCCCGCAGAATGTTCAAGCAAACTTTACCTTCCAGGTCGATATTAGGGTGGTAGATCTTTTCCATGCATCGTACTTTCGGGGGCTCGTGGGGGAAGTTCTGGTTGATGGCGAAGTCGAAGGTGAATCTTGCCCCTCGGTACATACCCTCGTCCGGCTCGATACTCAGGATAAAGTTGAGGATGTTGTCAGGATCCGGGAAATCCGTTCTCATCGTGGCGCCGAGTGATAGTTCTGATAAATCTGCATTTCGGTTGTAAATGGCTCTCTGTTAGCTACCCTGTCATGTAATAGCAGAGTGAGGTCGGGAGGGTATTTGGGGGGGGCTTACCTTTCTGCACTCGCAGCTGCGCCGCCGTCACCTTCTTCCTCTTTCCCCCAGCGGCCTGACCTTCAGCATTCTCAGCTTCTTTTTGCTTTTTTTTCTATAACTATACGTTAGGAATCTCCGTGGCAGAATATAAGCAGGGCGCGTGCCTAGTACCATAGACCATATGTTCAACATCGTGGGCTGTTGGAATGTCGCCGGTGAGACCGATATCCTGAAATGGCTAGCCGCACGAATAGAAAAGGACGAAAGAAATGAAAATGCTTTTGATGAGCAAGAGAAAAACAGAGCCTCGACCGCCGATTTAGAGGAGGACCAAGTCTTTCCGTTTGCGCGCAAAAGTGATGTTTTGGACAAGAGGAAAAGCAACCGTTCATCGGCGGGGACCGATGTTGCCTTGCTGGAGACGAGATGCTGTCACACAATTGCGATAAGATAAGACCCTACTCCATAATTTTAGATGCGTAGGTAATCTGACGCGGCCGGAGTTTATGCGGCGACAAAACGTGGAGAGCGCATATTACATAGAGAACGAAATGAACACAGTCAGATCATTAATCATTGAATAGATAGATTTCCTTGTTTCCTCTCTAATATCCTTTCTCTCTACTCAGTAGGCGCACCGCAAAAATTTCTTCCAAACTATCTGCAAAACTTTTTTTTTTCGTCTCAGGTCGCCTATTCCATCCCGTGTGAACAAAGAAACATGCTAAAAACATTAATGCCTTAATAACGTTACAAGCCAAGGTATATCTGTATATGAAATAATTTGTCTACTAGGCAACCCGTATATTCCTGTAAAACCACAGCCGCAAACTCTCAATCGGGGTCGCAAACGACCTTTTAATTTATCTTCTAGCGAAGCAGCACATAAGACCCGTCTTACCCAGGAACCAGAGGAACCCGATGAAGCGGACGAGAGACAGCACGGCGGTAGCATACAGAAGGAACTTGAAGAAACTGGCAGTGCGGCTGGAGGCAGATCCCTATAGTAGTTGTTAGTTATCAGAAGCATTATAGGAGAGGTCGTATCAAAGAAGCTACTTACCACAAAGCCGACTTGGCTAAAGCTGTCGGTAGTGACACCGATGATCAGAACAATGTTGGTAAACAACCAAGAAACGACCAGACCGGTACGGAAAGACTTGTAACCGTCTTCCACGTCCTTCTTCTCAATCTCTTCCTCCTCCTTGAAGGGAGCCAGGGCTCGTCGCACAGTCTGTTCGAACTGACTGTCGATATCCTCTTGCTCCTTTTCAATTTCTTCGACAACCACTTCGTTCTTCTCGCCCTTCTGGACATTGGCAGACGGAAGAGCTTCAGCCTTATCGGAACCCTTGGTACCCCAAGACACATCGTGCCAGTTGTTGAAAGCATAGACCATGAGAATGTTGATGTAGGTCGACATGAGCAACAGATAGTGGGGGAAAGAGTGGAACATGTGCCAGGGATCGAGATACAAGAAAGAAGCAATGAAGTAAAGACCGTAAATGGTAATCAGGGCGATAATAATGACACCTGCGGCACTCGCACCGAAGAAGAAACTCTTGACAAAGTCTTCACCGTTGTCAAAGTTGATCTGCTCGTCGAGGGGTGTCTTGAACGCGCTGACGACCAAGAAGACGGAAAGAACCAAAATGTAACCCTGAATCAAAGCAAAGACCATGAAAGAAGCAATATAGGTGAACTTGGAACCCTTCGGTCTGTTACCCAGAGCGAGGATGAACTGCAAGATGACGAATGCAAGATAAATGTATTTCAGAAGCGTGTTGACAATGGGTGTCGCGGTATCTCCAAATGGGAAAGCGTGATGCTCATTGGTGCTGTTAGACGGAATAGAAGGAGTACCGACAAGGTCCATAATGACAGTGGTGGTAAGATAGTAAGAAGCCAGGGAGAACCAAGAGAAGATGACGTTGAGGAAGTTGTAAATAAGCTGGATGTGCAAGAAGAACATGCGGATGATGTTGTGACCACTCTTGTACATTCGACCGAAGTGCATCAGCGAATACAGAGAGGCAGCAAACGAACCGTTGAGCCAACGACGACGCTGACTGATGAATTCGGCAGCACCTTCTGGAACATCAGTCTCACCCTTGGCAGCCTTGATGTAGGTCAAGTGCCATTTCTGGCCAGCTTTGGCGACCAGCTCGAAACAAAGAATACGATCTTCGGCCAAAAACATGTTCTTCTTGAAAATGTTCATGCCGTCGATACCCTTCTTACCAAGAATCTTGGACAGCGTGTGATCACCATGGAAATACTGCTCCAGAGGGCGTCCCATGATAGCTCGGAAACGATAGGCAGAGAAGGCACCGGGCAACACAGAGACGTAGCCGAAAGAACTCTCAAGGGGCTTGTCAAGAATATTTGAAATCTTGTACTCAAAGTTCTGCACGGCGACCAGGGGGTTGAGCAGCTTCTTGCCGCCCTTACCCAACATGGCGTGAATCTCACCACAAGCACCACCAAGATCCTTGTCGTTGTAGAAGCCCTCCCACAAAGCCAGCAGCGAACGAGGGCTGGGCTTGGTACCGGCATCAAGAAGAATACAGACTTCGGGGTTCAAAATTCGGCCAAAGGCGTTGAACAGCCAACGATGGGAGTTGATCTTCTTGGTGTTCTGCTGTTTCAAGCAGAAGATGAACTGAACAGGGGGCAGGTTTTGCGCATTGTCAGCAGAAGGTCGGATGAGCTGCTGGTTGGGCGTGACGGAAAGCTGACTGGTGTACTCAAAAATGTGAGCGACGGTTTCCTTGCCGTCGACATCCTTCTTGACGACACCATCCTGGTACACACCAATGGTGGCGAGCACGTCCAGGGTGTTCTTGTCAGCCTTGTCGATACCGTCAAAGACGAAGCAGACGACAATCTTCTGCCAGGCGGGACCTCCCTTGTTCCAGAAAGTCGACTTCTTGAGGTTGACGATGTCTCGGATGTTTTGCATCACACCGTGCAGAGTTCTGGCAAGCAGAACCTTATCTTCGTTGTAGTACGTAATGGCAATAAGAAGCTCCGTGTGACGGTTATACATTCGCGGCCGCAAATCGTAACCGTTCTTCAAGGTGAAGTCATTGGGATCACAAGTGGCGGCCGTGTATCGCATCTTGATAAACTCCTCGTTGCCGCCTTCGACATCGCGGTACTTGGGCTCAACCGCGTTCTTGATGGCACTGGGCACCGGGTAGTCGATACTCAAAACGGAGCCCTGGACAAGCTTGACCTTTCTGGTGTTGTAACGCTTCAGACCGCCACCAGCGGGCTGCTGCTGTCGCTGAACCCAGCTGTCGTCATCGTTATCATGGACAGTTGAGGCAGGGCGGGGGAAATCGTATCCCGGGCCCTGGCCGTACTGGTTGTAGCCATTGTCGCTGCCCAAGCCAGGAGTGCCGATGGGTGATGCTCCAGGGGCATAAGACTCGGTGAGACTGTAAGCTGAGACAGGACGGTCGGGAGGAGTCCCGGCACCAAGGCGATCATGCTCGTAGCCATGCGCGCCGGGCTCGTTCAGCAGATATCGTCCAGCTTCTTCCTCTTGCTCGTGGGGGGGCAAGTGATACTAGAGAAAGAGGAAAGCGTTAGCCAAACCTTGCTTGACCTAATCTCGACGTCGTCCTTGGGCCTTGTTTTGGTGGCTACTCACGCTACTGCCTGAGGGAAGATCCTGTAGCGGGTGTCCCCCGCCTTGGCCACCGCCGGCACCGTTGTATGCCATGATGGTCCTATTTCTAAAATGGTATCAAGACGACGGCTGTGAAAATTGTAATGCTAACGAGCGTCTTCGGTGGATTGTTTGTTGTTCGTAAATCGTGTCTAGTTGGCTCGCGTATGTCCCGACGGGCAAGGTACAATGGGGGGACGAAAAAAATAGGGGACCCCAAAGAGAGAGAGAGGGACAAGAAAAATCTATTGAGCTCAATGCCAGCTTTGTTTGCGGAAAGCAACCCGACCCCTAACGATACGAGCAATGAGGCACCAGCCTCGAACGATGGGACTGAAGGTTGGGGAAGATGGAAGAGCGAGAGTTGACGACGAAGCCTGGTGGGCTGAAAAGAATAATAAGGGGAGGGAAAGGCTCTCGCGAACGATTCAGGAGATGCCCCAAGTGCTGCGTGCTTCTAGGATCTTGTTTCGGACAGTACGAAATGCATACAGTGCCCGGCCTCTGGAGCGATGGCCCAGAATAGGGGAGACTAGACGCTAAGGGGCCTCGAGGGGGGAGCTGAGCCACCGCACCTGCACTGTACAAGACTTCTCAAACAACAGGCGAGCATATTCGCTGGGCATCCTTTGGGCTAGGCCGCCTTATCAGCCCCGAGTTAGCGTCTGCGGTGAGACAGCCGCAGCGAACACTCGCTGTAAGACAGAGAAAACCAGCGCTGGAGCTCGAGGAGAACGGCCGGAGGCAGCAGAGTATCACCTGTCGTCATCACGTTGCCCCTCCCTTTTATGCAGGAGGGTCCAGCAGCTTCTCGCGTTGCATTTGCCTGCACCTCCAGAAACAAGATTTCCTTGTTGCTGGACACCCACATTCCAACTCATGGCTCTCGCCACAAAGCCGCCGGAAATTTCCAGCTGTCGAGGCTGCCCAGATGCTGAAAGAGCTCCCCTATGCTCGCATGAGCCGCAAAAGTGTCAAAATCTCGTATGGCTGTGGGCAAAAAACAAGGCGGTATCCGCTTTTGAAAGCCCGGCCCTGCAATAGCACCAGATGCTGACATCCAATCCCTGGAGCGCGGCTGACTGCGTCCCACTGTCTGCTGGAGAGCGACGTACAGTGGCTGGCACTGTACACTCTCGGCTGGGCTCACTAATAAGCGTGCGCTCCTTATTGCAGCCACAGCAGTTGAAGAAGCTATATTTTGCGTATATTAGCATCATTCCGGCTTCTATATTGCATTGATTCCATCTCAATATCACTCCCTCCGTAACCGATATTCCTCATCCGTGCCCCATGCTTCATGCTCCATGCTCCCTCATTCGCGTGCTCGGGAGCACAGCGATCCGCTAGCCAGCCCGTAGGGCTCTTCTCATCTCATCACGACAAGGCCGTCCTGATCGCTACCAAAAATAGCACAAGCCAACCTAGGCTGAGGCCAATGAGATCTGTGCGTCCGCAGCACTGTGGAGGCGGTGCAGCCACAGTCCGTTTCTGTTAGACTTGCGTTCTACGCGTTAATGGCAAGGCTTTCTGCTGATCTTATTTTTATACCGCGCTTACAGTGCGAGATGCCTGGGCGCCGAAGACGCTAGCTCATGGCTAAGCACAGGCCTGCTGAGGCTTTGCTGTAGGCACATGCTTTGTAAAGTTTGCGTGCCCGTCTTCTAAAATATCCTTTGATCTACTGGAGATGGAGCCAGACTCCGCATCATTGTACAGTAGGTAGCACGGCAAAGCCCGTCGTTTTATGAGTAATCATCCACTGGTGATGTGGCAGACAATGGCTTCGGTGCGGTGCCCTGCGTTGATGCCGGATCTCAAAGGCGTCGATGCCCGGCACCTCTCCCAGGAACCTGCAATAAGGCATTTTCCGCCTCCCGCAACCTAGGAGCCACATGCCAGCTAATATTAATCTGCCAGTCTGGGCGATTAGGTAGATTCAATTTGCGCCGGCCCCACTGATAATTCTGTGGACGCTCCAATCCACCAGCACCCTACGCACATACGAACCTATGTATGTAGGTACTGTACAATAGAGACGCGATATCACAGTCAATACCCGTGATGCGCGAATAGGCCATTCGCAGAATACTACCTACTAGCACTGGCCTATTCAGAGGCCCAGCCGGGCCACAGGTGGATGCCCTGTCCGTGCCAGATGCGATTCTGCATCGTCACCCTCGCTATCTGAGGATAATGTCTTGCGCCTATCGGCCAGCCCCATGCCTGGCGTTGCGTATCACGCACTCCGAACGTCCAATCGCCACCTTGCGAAAAAGTCCTCAGTTTCTCGTACGGAGAATCTCTGGACGCCAGAGTGGGAGGCGGTGCGTCTGTGTCGCTAAACCCCTTTTGGCCGGGTTTGCCCCACTAAGGGATCGAGATGAAATTTGCCAACCGCAGACAAGATTTGTTCTCCTGAATTGCATGTACGGAGTTAGGAGTATTAGGGAGTACGTGTCTGTGCCTGGCAAAGAGCGGTCTTCACAACAACCTCACGCCCGCGCGCTTCTTGCATAGTCTTCATTTCTTCTCTTATTCTAGAAGAAGCCTCTCGTTTGACCCATCTTCCTTTTCTCCCTTCCGACGCAGATCGCGCCATCTCCGCCCCCAGAGAATTTCGCGTGGAACCCACCCTTAGCGACTCTGTCAAGCCAGCCTCTCGTTTCACTCTCGTCTTCACCCTCACCCTCACTCTCATTACCGTTCCCTGTATCATTCCTCATCGCCTGGCTGTCTGAGCGTCTGTAGCGTTGGTCCTCACAATGTCAGACAAAAAGAACGACGATTATAGCCACCGGGACGCCGAGATGGGCGACGGCAGCAAGGTCGAGACGGCCTACTCTCGCTCGCCCTCGCCTCGAATGGCTGCACCAACTGGCTTTAGCTTGTCCAAGATCGACAACAGCCCGGGGGCATCTGTGCTGGGTTACTGCTTGGCTTCCATCAGTATGACTGTCGTCAATAAATATGTTGTGTCGGGCTCCTCATGGAACATGAACTTTTTATATCTTGCTATTCAGGTAAATAATCCCCCCTGCCATCCCCTAATCCCCTTTTTGTTTTTGGCATTTCTTTTCCTTCGAAAAATGACCATTTGCTAACTATCAAATAGTCCATTGTGTGTTGTGTTGCTATTCAGGCTTGCAAGCAGGCCGGTCTTATTACCAACCTTTCTGCATTTGACGTTGAGAAGGGCAAAAAATGTCAGCTCTTGTTGTTTGATATGTTGATTTACAGAGTTGCTAATTTTGTACAGGGTTCCCAATTTCTGTTCTGTTGGTTGGTATGATTTATACTGGCGCCAAGGCTCTTCAGTACCTCTCTGTGCCTGTGTACACCATCTTCAAGAACTTGACCATTATTGTTATCGCCTACGGAGAGGTGCTCTGGTTTGGTGGAAGCGTCAGCCCAACTATTCTCCTCTCCTTTGGCTTGATTGTTTTCAGTTCCATCGTTGCCGCCTGGGCTGATGCCGATGCTGCTGGACGTTCATCAAAGGCCTCTCAATCCCTTGCCACCCTGCAAGTCGGCTACACCTGGATGGCCCTGAATGTATTCTGCCAGGCTGCCTTTGTTCTCGGTATGCGCAAGGTCATTAAGAAGATGGGTTTCAAGGACTGGGACAGTGAGTGTTTTCTTTTTCCTAGATACATACGCCGAGATATGATAACAAATGCTGACTATCCTCGTACAGCCATGTTCTACAACAACTTTTTGACCATTCCGGTCCTGATTGTTGGCTCTCTTCTGCTCGAGGACTGGTCTGCTGATAACCTGGCTCGAAACTTCCCCGCGGAGACTCGAAACAGTCTCATCATCGGTATGATCTACTCTGGTCTGTGTGCCATCTTCATTTCATACTCGTCTGCCTGGTGCATTCGTGTAACTTCCTCTACCACTTATTCGATGGTGGGAGCCCTGAACAAGCTTCCTATCGCTGTCAGTGGACTTATTTTCTTCGATGCCCCCGTTACTTTTGGCAGCGTGTCTGCCATTATCATTGGTTTCTTCAGTGGTCTTGTGTATGCCTGGGGCAAGATTCGCCAGACGGAGAAGGCCAAGATGTCGCTTCCAGTGACCAAGCCTGTCATGAGTGCCAGTTCTCAGAGCAACAACGACGCATCAAACGCGTAAAGCTCTGAAATCAATAGACAAAAAAGACCGACGGTGATGGAAAAGGATGGTATAGGATGGGCAGTGGAGTTTGAGTATTTATGCTACCATTGGGAAGTTATAGATTTTTGTGGGATTGTACTCTAGATATATCCAGCCAACGTGCGAAGAGGTCAAGATTTAATGATGGCAGTGTTCTTGTCATGATAATTACGATTCTTTTTTTTTTCAAGACATTTTAAGACATGATCAATTTTCTCCCGTGTAAAGAAAAACCAGTTCAGGAGTAGCCGGTGGAAGGAAAAGGCTTCCTCGCGTCAGAATGCCACTTGATAAGATAGGTGCTACTAATCCAATTAAACTTCACAGAGACCAGTCTTCGTACCTACGAGTATAGCAAGAGCCGGTGAGCATTATGCAAACGCTTCAGATCGGATAAACAACTACGACGATTACGCCCAAGAGTGCCTAATATGGTATATCTGTAACAAGCTTGTTCCAAAAGCGCGCATTCTCCGCTGCAATCAGGACATTGCCCATGTTCCAGAACGAAGGATCTGCACGATTCCATCTGGTCATATTTTAGAGTTGCAATTCTTCGTACTGCCGGCCCACGTAATTCGTGTCTATCTGCAGGGCTTACCTACTATGTACTGATGTATAACATGAGACTGCTAACTACTAAGATTTGCGGTGAGATTGACTCTGGACGCGAATTTGCAGGGCGAAGATAACAATCCAATCATGCTTGGCCTTAGTGCATATATACTTCGTATTCCGTACTCTGTATATGGAATGAATACTCTATACCTTACCTGGTAGGTAGGCGACGATAAGTCCACGAGTAATACTACTTGCACGTGCGAAACGTGCGCGTCTCTAGGCCACACCACCCTTGCTCGAGGACCGTTCATTTTACGAGTTGTCATGCTCAACCATGGCGGGGAGCGAGCGTGATTTGCTGGCATCGGCAAATTGTTAATTTACGGGGAACAAAACTTGCTGTAAGTGTGGCATCTTAGCTTGGAGCCAAAGTAAGCAAGGGATTGACGGAGGGAAGAAGAAAAAAAAAAAGCCAAGAAAACAGCTTCTTTTTCTCTTCCTGATTTCTCTTTCCTGGTGGATCCTTTCACTAGGAAGATGCCTGCTGCTTGCCCTATAGCGATTGTCTCTTTCTTATCCCGTACTGTGCCACTGCAGCGTTCGCATCGAGAAATCTCGCGCAAGCAGGCCAATAGACGAGAAGTCATTGGATCCGAGGGCGGCTGGGCTGAATCAGTGGAAAACGTCTTTCGTCCCACGGGGGCTGCGAGGCGCTGCAGGTAGCGGAGTCGCAGGTTGCACCGGGCGGTTCATCCACTGACACGCGAGATCTCTTCGTCTTTTTTTTGCCTACAGTATTTCTGCCTCTGTTATTTTACCTGAGGCCCAGGTTCCCAGCTGCAAGGCTCGTTTGGAGGGATAGCCGGCGGCAACAAGCAGCGAATTGACCGCATTACGTGTCGACGGAGCAGAAAAATGAATCAAATACGGAGTACATGCCACTTGCGTATACGTACTCTCTTCACCCTGGACACCCACTACGGGCTCCGTACAGTAGAGACACAGCACGGCAGTAGCGGATCGAGTGTCAAATCATGGCGGCGAGCCTCTGGGTGTACAGTACATGCAATTAGAGAAAACTCGTTAGCACGCCCAGCCAGCGCATTGTCGCGAATCTTATTGCAGCGAAATGTATGCAAGCCAAAAATCCACAACGTCGCAGCGGCCAGGCATTAGCGGACGGAAAACAAGCAGGCAAGGTCCACCCTCGTTGTGGAATGGACCGAGTGCTAGTACAGAGTCAAGATAGTGCTCGTCGCAGTGCGACTCGGGCTAACAGCTACTAGCAGGTGGTAAACAATAGTGGCGCTGCAATGGGGGAGCGGAGGCCACGGTGCGATCCCACAGTGCCCGGACGGTCCCTCCCAGCGGTGCGGCGCCCCACCGCGCGCAGCTCCCGCGGCCACTCAGCGCCGCTCCAGCGCCTCCCACAGCCCCTGGCACCGGTCCAAAACAGCCCAAAACAAGAGGCTGTTAGAGGGCCCGCCGGCACAAGATGCACTGTGCGCGGGCGCTGCGAAACGCAGGCGGCTAGGCCCCAAGCGGCTCTAGCTCCCTGACGCTGCCCCTGGCGCCAGAAACGCCCCCCCATGGCCAAACCGGGGGGCCCATCTTTCTGCGTTCTTTGCTTTGCAGCAGCATTCAGAAGGGCAAGCTTGGCGGGCAGGGCCCTGTAGAAGCTCGTGGTGCAGCGTGTCGCTCTGCCGTCCGCCCCAGCCAGCGCAGGTCCTTCTTTCGCTTCTCGCCCAATCCTCCACTGCGCCCTCTTTTCTCGCCTTGTCGAACGACAATCAGCACAGAAAACACCGAGCGTGCAACGAACCCGGAAAGCAGCTGCAAGTCTTCTCTTCCGTTCGTTTTCTTCATCCTCGACTGTCGCCAAGGCCGATTATGTCGTTCTATTCGTCTTGATCCAGCATCTTATTGTTTACCACTCACGCTCGCTTTTTTTTTTTTAAATACCTTTTTGTTCTTTAATTTTTTGGATTCGTTTGTTTGAGCTAGACTCAGTCCACTCCTTTCTTCCAATTTCCCGCGGTCTTTCAACTTCTACCTACGCTACGAGACAAAGTGCTCGTTTCCTTTGGCCGAAGACAGCTACTCGAATATTATCACGAAGGAGAAAAGAAAAGAAAAGAAAAGAAAAGAAAAAAAATATCAAAATATTAAAAAGTCCGGACATCCAAGAGCTTCCTGTCGACCAGTATTGTCTGCTGCATTTGCTCGACGCCCTATCGTTAACGAATCCGATCTGAACGACCCTATCTTGTCACTGTGAATCACCGAGCGCTACTATTTTGCGTATTGCCACAAAGGAATCGCCCAAGATGGACGCGACCTCGTATCTCGTTGCGAGGGACATTTCGGAACTGCATGAAGGTGAGGGATCTCAGAGGCATGGACGCATGCTGCTCTCCTATTACGGCTACTAATGTCTATCCCAGTGATGAAACTGGTCCCAAGATCAGGCGACTGCGTTAAGTGCGATGACACGTCCAAGCTTCAATGCCCTTCTTGCGCTTCCAATGAGAGCTGTCAGTTTACAGTTCCGCTCGATTGCACGCAATGTCCTACGTCCTTCTGCGCGCCGAATGATACGCCCTCGACCAGCAGCGGAAAAGGTGGCGGCAGCGGCGGCCCAAGCGCAGGCCCTATCGCTGGTGGTGTCATCGGTGGTCTTGCTGCCATTGCCATCATCACTTACCTTGTGTGGAGATTCCTAATCAAGCCCAAGAGACAAAACACCCAAGCGGTCTATGGCGCCGAAGAGGGCGCTCCTGAAGGCAGCGAAAAGAATGGCAACCGAGTTACGCGCCGCGGATCGACACATACTGTCCATTCCATTGCCTCGACCGTTCTCACCCGCGCTTCCAACATTATCCAAATCGCCTACATTCCCGGCGTCACCAACCGAGCCACTCCTACGTCGCCCAATGTTCTGGTCCCCCCTGTTCCGCCGATTCCCATGCATCATACCGAAGGATACCGCGATTCTGAGGCTGATCCTCACTTCTTTGTTCCCGGCAACTTGCGAGACTCGACATACTCCGGTATCTCTGCCTTTTCGGACCGAACTTCATTTGCTCCTCCTCGCTCTAGCGTTGCATCTACCATCTTTGGTGGTGGCAAGCAGCAAGTCCTGACTCCTGCCCAGACCGGTATGCGTGCCAAGCCGACAATGGTGAGCGTCAAGTCTGGTTCAAGCGCCCCCAACACTCCTCCTATTCCCAACATCGACTTCGACAAGTTCAATGCTTCCAAGCACCTACGACCTACGAGTGCGGCAAGCAACTTTAGCGTTGGATCTACTTTCCTTAACAGTGCCAACACCGTTACCCAAGCTCGCGCACAGGTTGTCAAAGTGGGAGGCTCTGGACTGAGAATGGTGGAGATTGCCTCCAAGCCTGAGGCTAACACATCCTCCACAACACTCGGCAACAAGTCACCAGAGACAACAACAGACAGCGTGACTCCACCTACGAGCCAAGGAGATTCATCAAAGGAAGACCAGGGTCCGTTCTCTGATCCTCCAGAGGGTGATTCCAGCCCCAAGATCTCCGTTGAAGCCCCCTCTTCGCCCAGCAGAGAAAGGGCGGCCACCAAAGAGGGTGAGCACACAGGCTCTCAGAAGCGTGACACCAGCCCTTTTGGTGATGAGCATGAAGCTAAGGATTAATTAAATCCAACCTGAGGGCCTTTTATATATGTTGATTCACACGAGTCAATGACGAGCGTGGTGAGGGGGGGTTTTTCTTTGTCTCCCTCTTTATTTTTTCTTTTTCTATACTTTTCGTGTTATACTTTTTTGGAGACCCCTGCTTTCTTCAGCGACGAGAGAATATCTTAGTTACGGGTTTATGGCGTCTTTTTTTATATGGGGACAAAATGTCGCAGGGATTGATATGACAGATGGCGGCATGGATTTTGAAGCAACAAATGGTGACATCTTTTTGTGTGCTCGATTTTATTTATTACTATTTTGAATAGAAAACATGACTTGCTTGGCAATTGTGCTCTATATGTGTGTATGTGTGAGAGAGAGAGAGAGTGGGAGAGAGAGAGTACGTGTGTGTGTATGTGTGTTCAAATTCAATATGCCAAGCTTGGTTTCTCGTAGATGAACTTAGCATTTAGACTTGTGAGTTAGTGCTGGAGCTCGTTGTAAGCCAAGATGCCGATTGTAAAGTAGCAGGGACAACTCCGGAGCAATAATCCTCGGACTTGCCCGACTTCAATCTAAAAGCAAAGTGCGGAGAGGTTGATTATAGACAAAAGAGGCGTTGCACGTCAAAACTAGGTAGTTGGTAAGCCGACTATGGCCGATAGGCTGCTCAAGTCTCTGAATCTGTCTGGCCCCTTGCGTTAAGACGACTTATAGGACGCCACCACGCTGCGCGTCAAGACTATTCAACGCCCCTTGCGGGGTTTAGATCATGGCATACATAGATGGGCAGCTAAATCGCCCTCAAGCAGTCTATAACTCTTTAGCGTTTCAAAAACGTAAGAATAAGATGCCATGTCTCGAAAGACGCCGACATGCTTCAAAGTGGCTTCAGAAACCGTTAGATGGCGTGTGAGTTTTGTGCAAGAGAGCGGGGTGGGCAAGTAAAAATTAGTTTTTGACGTTTTGCCTAGAACAAACAAAAAAAAAAAAAAGAGGTACGTCTCTTTTTTTTGTTGTTTTTTATCTGCCCACATCCAGCCTTTGTCTTATAGGTCAGCAATTAGTTTTTTGTTGTTGGTTGAGACTGGAACTTTTGTTATCACTCTGCACGGGAGGGATTTTAGTTGCTTCAGCTAAACTCGGTTGACGTTGCCGGGTTGGCGTGGTAATTGTCAATTTAGCTTTTTTGGGGGATTTTTTTTACCAGCAAAAAAAGAATATGAATTTCTACATCTTGAAAAAAATGAAATGTGTGTATTCTAGTTGTCCAAAAAAAGAGAAATGTTCCATCAATCAGGAACGCATACAAAGAGTGGAGATTGCTCAATAACAAAGAACACTAGAACCAAAAAAAGTGCCATTCCGCGTAATGATACACCACCACAAACCACACTACAGCCACTGGAAGAAGGAGAAGAACAAGAGGGTATATGAGAATAGCAGTAACCGAATGACATTTGTTATCTGCAATTGGTCAAGGAAGAGAAAATCAGTAGTAGTTCCACACACACCACCTGTCGTCTTGTTATCCCGCGTCCAAGAAGCTTAGTCGCTCTCTAGTGATGGCTAGTTGTAGGGCCGTTGTTGATGGCGGAGTGGCCGAGCCACGCGGATCGAACCACGACCGTTTATAGAAAGCGAGGCTATGTTTTTTCTTCTTCTCTCTCTCTCCTTGGGGAAAGACAAAATGAGCCGTCGTGAGAAACTAGGATTCAAAATAGTATTGTTGCCGTGCCCCGTCTTTTCGTATTTATCAAGCCATCATGAGTTTTGATCCGCAAACTCTATTGGCCAATGGCAGCACTTCCACATGTGCTAGGTAGCTCGATAGTCAGCTAAAGCTATACGACGGCATGTTTGTATGTAGCTGCCTGGCATGTACCTACATCTGCATAAAACAACCTTGAATCAACAAAATTGCCCGTGAAAATAAGCAATGCCAGTCACTCTCTCCACAAATAAATTCCCGTCGGAACCCTCTGCCGTGCACATCCCTACTCCAGTGATCGTCTCTCTCCCTAAACGCCACCTTGTGGTCACATTGGCCTTGTCGACGGTCTTTGCTGTAGATCAAAACGCTAATTGGTGCTCCAGTTTTCGCCCTACTTAGTTCGCCAGTCCATAGTTGTGACACATTAGAAGCTCAAACGCCCGGCACCGTAACTAGGTGAACCTATCCTTTTCCTGGGGAGCAGTGGGGGAGACTTATCAAGTGTCAGAATGGCACGCACAGGTAGCGATATACACCGCATGGTTACATCATTGCGGGTTATTACGGGTTTCGAATACTTCACATGCACAGATAGGTAGAGAGATCAGCTATGAGAATATGACGAGTGACATCCGGTTATGTCAATTGTAGGTGCTGCTAGGTAGGATGTAGCCCGAGGGCAAAGCGCAAATACAGCCTTGCAACAGCCCGCCAATTGTCCCAGTGAGTTCCGCCGCGTCTTCAAAAAATAACATCAATGCAGTTTGGACTTTTTCTTCTTGCTTTTCCCCTCTTGGGCCAAAGTGGCGTAGGCCTATCCCAAATCTCGCTCTTGTTTACAAAAGAAAATCGAAAAAGGAGAGAGAGAAATAGGAAAATTCGAACTTCTGACTGAAGAAAAAAAAAGGAATTGTAGCTTCTAGCATCCAGCATTCCCTTCTTCCGTACAATTTCGTCTAGAAACCAGATATAAGGATAATAAAAGGGAGAAAAAAAAAAGCAAAGAGAATCAACACAATATGGGATAATAACAGGAATAACATAGTAAATAAGAAAAATGACAGATCCAACAAGATATCGCTATCAACACCCCTCCCATGACATGTGCCCAAGACGTATACGGTGATGTACTTTTTGTAACCCAAAATTTGAAAAGGGAGTAGCAGAGATGGAAACTGTCGGAGCAGGAAAGGAAAAAAGAAATCAGACTCAACCAAAGACTCCTGGAACACCCACACGACCATCCATTCCAGATCTGTGGGGAAACGAACGCAAAATAGAGTAGGAATTGGTGATGATGCAGGGAGAGATAAGAGGTGCCGCCGGCGTTGGAGACAGCAATTGGCGTTGATCGGTGCGTGTCAAATCGTCAGGTAAAGCCAGAGGACAAAAAGAAATGAGTTTATTGCTCCCAAAAAAAATTCATCAAAGAGCCGCGTTCAGCTTGTCCAGTAACGGTATAAATGTATTGGAAATCCAGCGCCGCAGGATGATGCCGCCAGTTTGATTTGTATGTGTGCGTCTGTGCGTGCACATGTCTTACGCCATGCGCCAATTCGAGGAGCCGTAAGTTTTAAAATAAAGATGCGTTTTCTTTCTCTTTTTCTTTCTTTCCAAAAGTGCCGTCGTAATCATATAAAAATACTGAAAGCTCGTGCAACAGCGGGGGGAAGGGTTAAAAACAGAGCACCAGCTCTTGCTGCTGCGGAGTTAACCTCGCGTCAACCCCGATCCATTCTATTCCATCGAAGGAGAGACACCTAGTGGAGGTGATGTCAAGTTCAACAAGTAGATAAAAGCATCAAAGAACACAAAAAAAACCGAAAGCATGCAGAATCAAGCGCGCGTTATCCAACATGGCCCAGCCCTCAAGATGTATCGGAAGTTGGAAGATGATACCAATGAAGCTGCTCATAACACAATGCACTTGGACTTGCTCTTGCCACCGCCGCGCCCGTACTTGTGTGAATCTCGGCCTCCTCCGCCTACATCGCCATTGCTTGTTCGAGTTCGGCCGCTTGAGCCCGCCGGGGGTCGTGAAGCCTGCTGGCGTTGTCGGCGTAGAATCCTCACGACATCGTAGAAAGCCTTTTCTACGTTGATGCAATTCTTAGCCGAGGCCTCAACAAACTCACAGCCCAGCTCCCGAGCCAAAGCATGTCCCTCTTGGGTCGATACCTCGCGCTCGGTGACTCTGTCGCTCTTGTTGCCGACAAGCATGATGGGTACAGGCAGCTGCGAGTTGGTGGCAGAAAGAGGAGAGCCGGGGTATGACGGTGAAGAAGCTACCGACTCCTTGACGCGCTGTATCTGGTGGTGAAACCGCTTGATGCGAGTAAAGGATGAGCGGGATGCGATGCTGTAGACCAGCACAAAGCCTTCGCCATCGCGAATCCATTGATCTCGCAGCGCTGTGTACTCTTCCTGGCCGGCCGTATCGAGCACCTCAAGCATGCAGGGCTGGCCATCAATGACAACCTGTTTGCGGTACGAATCCTCAATTGTCGGGTCGTACTGTTGGCATCAACCGTTAGCTAAAACGTGCCTCTCTCTGTAGACGACTCCCCCATTGTTTCTGCCCCTCTTCCATTCCCGCCACCGCTCAGCCCAACGAATGGGCCAGGAGAGGGGGGAGGAATTGGGGACGCTGCTTCTTCCATGACTTTTACTGCTCGCTGCAGTGAGGAAAAAGGGCTAGGTATTTCATGCTTACCGTCTCGACGAAATGCTGCAGACAAAGCTGGATGGTCAAGGCCGTCTTGCCAACACCACCATCTCCCAGCACCACCAGTTTGTACAGTACCATTCTGCCCGCCATGATGGGCGCAAGTTAAGTGGTCGAGCGGCCGAGCTAAGACAAGCAATCCTAGGGTTTTCGCCGGCGATTCCAAAAGGGCCCGCTAGCGGCGCTGCGAAAGGAGGAGGGGGACGGAGATGAGCAGCAAAAGCAGTGAAAAGGACGAAGCAGCAACTCGAGGGCCGAACGCAAGAGTCTGGGCGCAGCACGGCGACGGTGCAATGGTTGAGGAGATGCGGTGCGAGCGGTGCAAAGCAATTGGGATCAGAGGGAGTAGTTTGGGGAGGGATGTTTGTGTCAGTTCTAGCACGGCCAAAAAGACGAAGATGCTCTGAGCGACCTTGGAGCTGGTCGAGTGGACTTTGGTGGAGAAGCAGGTGTGGATTTTGGGCGGGTCCGGCTTTGGATTTGGGATAAGAAGAGGCTTGCTGATAGGGGGCTCTGGAGGCGGTTACGGGAGAGCGGTTTAAAGAGGGACGCGGCCGTTCGCAGGGAAAATGGAGGCACAGACAGGCTAGCAGGCCTAGTAACGGCATGGAGGCAATGCCATATGCAGCATGCAGCCTGTACGCATGCACGTTCGGGGCATGTACTTTGCACAGAGCAGCAATGGTTGGAGAGCGTGAAGCGCCGGCCGGCGTGGGCATGTACTATACTTGTTGATGTAGCAGTACTCGCTGCGCATCGTGCCTTGGGTGTACCTGTAGGTAGAGCGCACAAAGTTTCTCTGGTGCGGAGAGCATCGAGGTCTAGGACGTTTGAGCCTAGTGGGAGGTGCTTGCGTGTAGCGTGAAGTGAGGCGAGGAGCAACAGCCTGCCGGCCACCAAGTACAGGTACTGCAGTATTCTTGAAGGGGGAGCACGCATTGGGTTGACGCTTCAGCGAGACCAGGCAGAAGAATGCCGCAGCACAATTAGCAGTGCCAAGCTGGTCCTAGCAGCACCGTCTGCGCTGAATAGCAGCGCCTTAGCTGCCAGTTAGTGGCAGCCGGAACACCAGAGCTGCGCGCCCCCAGGCCCTGCCCCAGGCCAGCTAAGCCCTTCTGGGCGGCACAACCCAGCCAACCCACGCAGCGGCTTCGCTCGCACAGGCACTCGTACAGGTACATACAGACATACAAGTACTGTAGCATGCTCGTACAGGGCCGACGACACGCAGCAGCACAGGCATCTGCTCTGTCCAATGATCCCCTATTTTTCTCTTCTCCCCTACAGGGCCTGTCTGCAGCCTGCGTCCGCCGAGCAGCGCAGGGCTTTCACAGCCAGCAAGGCATGGGTTGAGCTTGGAGCTTGCGGCCCCGACAACCCTGCGGCCAAAGCGTCTGGGGCGGATGTGCTTGTCTCGCTGCTGTCTGTGGGCGCCGCGCACAAGTATAACCCAGACCCTGGATGATAGCGACGGGTACCTAAGAGATACTTCGCAACTAGGCCTGCACCGCAGAAAATTAGCGGCCAGATTATGTCAGAGCGCTGCAGCAAGGGAATCATCGGCATGTCTCAAGCAGCACGAGCGAGCACATATACGAGCAACCTGTCGGCCGCATATGCCACCTGTATACCCTTGCGAAATGCTTTTTGGCATTGTAATACAGGGCCTGCGTGTCATGATCATGATATGGAGTACCTATCTACCTACCTACCTAGATATTCAATTCACTATATGTATGTATTTTAACAGGCTGCAGATGCATCGAGATAAAAGTCCGAGCCGAAGACGAAGCATGTACTGCATTGTAGCACCCAAGCACGGGCCCAGTAGTAGCTCCAAACGGTGCTACCCAAGAGGTACCCTCGAGGTAGAGAGCAGTACCGCCGCTGCCATGAGACGCTGGGCTTCGCAGTACCTGCCTTGGACGCCGTGAAATGATTCAATTTCCAAGCCAATTTGCTTTGTAGGGTCCACGAAGACATCCGTGACTTGGTTAAAACACAAGGCTCTGCTAGGCTGCGCAGGCACCAGGTATGAGCGGAAATAAACCGAGCAGAGGTGCTAACATGCAGTAATACTGCTGATAGGATCAATACCCTTTCATTAGTGCTGGCCCAACGGGTGCGTACGGCAAATCCAGATCGAAACAACCCTATCCAGCCACATCTGTTGGGCAGCATTTCCTTCTTTTTCCTCGCTGGGGGTTGGCCTTCAACTCGCAACTCTCCAACTCCCTAGCCATACCAGTATTAGCCAACCGCCATCAACCGGCACGCCCAGCTATCGGCGCCAGTGGCTTCCATGGCCTGACGCAGCCGAGCCAGTCGGAAGCATCTGATGCCATAGATCCAGCAAGGCCGCCATCACACGAGCACGACATGTGCCAACCTTGCGGGGGCCGCATCCCAGCCCTCGCAAAGCTGGTTGGAATTCTGCAAACTTGGCGAGCCATCTCGTCCTTCTCCCTCATCCGGGGCGACCCGATGCCTCTGGCCATCAACCAGCGCCTCTCCCTTGCCTGGGCCCGTCACAAGCGTCGATATCGGCGCAGCGATGCTGCATCCGTAGCGCGCTGCGGCTGCGGAAGCGACGCGCTCTAGGAGCATGGCAGCAGGATATCCCCAGCATCGCCAGCGAGCCTCTGAGAAGCTATCGATCTGCAGCGCCGGCTGGGCTAGCGGTCGGCACCGCAGTTTCACAGGCTCGGCTGTCCGCTGAGCGTCGACTATTCTACTCTTAGGTCCTAGTCAACCAGAGCGCTAGCCATCCTTTGTCCGCCATACTTGGCCATGCTCCAAGCCCTGAGATCCCAGCATGGCCGCTACGAGATGTATGAGCAAGGACCACGATATCAATGGTCTGATTCTTTGTCGTCTGCCCCCATATTATCCTCGTACTAATGCGGAATCCGGCCCATTGCTAGCATCTGCAGCCAGAAGCTAAAGAGTCAAAAGGGAAAAGGGCTGAAAGAACAGAGGAAGATGGTGGGCAGCTATCTGGTCACGGAGTCAAGGACAGACAGATTCCAATGGCATTCAAGAGCGTTTGGGCTCGGCAGCATCTCGTTCGGCAATCATCCCTACCCACGCCGAGCGTTTCTGCTTACAAGCCCAGAGTGCGTGCCTAAACATCTCTGTATCGCGTATTTATGCACCAGGCCGTGCGTCAACGGGGGGCCACACAGGACGAACCCCCCGCAGAGTAAGCTGAGGACGCAGTCTCCTCGTGCATCCTGCCATAATCAGTCTGCCGCCTGCTGCCTCTCCTGTGTGATGACAGCTGCGACGTCCCTGCTCTAGCAATGCCCGCCTACCAATTCGTCAGCTTCTTACACGCGCTAGCCCTGGCAGATGTTGATGCTTGGCGCTCTCCCCAGACCGAAGGCTGAAGGCTCGCCACAATCCGACCCATATTATGAGGAGTCCACCATAGTGTACATCACTGCAGCAAGCCGGTACGGGATAAGAAGCTAGGGCACTCGGCGTGGAGAGATCGATCAACGCGAGCGAAACGTGGACTGCCCCGAGCCACGGATGCCAAAGGGCAAGGCCACGGCCAGTGACATTTCCCATGCTTTGTCTCCGAGAGGCGGCAACGGCGTCCAATGCGTCCAATGCTCCCCCCAACGATCCATCGCATGTTGCGTGGGATACTAGTCTAACTTTGTTGAGGACATCGACCCGCCGCGGTAGGCCACAGACTGCATGCGTTCAACTCTCACGGCCGACCCGCCGCATGGCACAATGCATTGATGGACATGATGATGATGCTCTACTACATACAGCCTGTGTGTAACTTGCGGCTGCTGGTAGTAATACGGCATATCGGGCAGCACCTCTGCGCTCTCATCCTACTCTCTCTTCCGCCAACGCCTGTCTGAAGCCAATGGCATATCGGCACTAGTCAGATTTGCATAGCCTTATGATTCCAAGTCACGCCCGTCGGGGATTATATTCCATCTCTCGCTTACAGCCATGGATCCAACAGTATTTGCCACTCCAGGCTTGTACATTCGAAGCAACAGCTCCCCAGTGGTAGTCGACGGACCTTTGGCCCTGTGACGGCGCTTTACTCGCTCAAGGATAAGCTACGACCATTAGTACGACTTACACAAAGCATGTGTCTTCTGGTCTGATTACCTAGCTGCTGTAGTACTGCGTCAGCGCGGGGAAGCATGTCGCTCGGTCAAGGAATTCTTTCCCCTTCCACGCAACACGTTGCAGCATGCATATAATGCTTGTTACAGACGCAGCTATATACGCAGCTCGGTATGTCGGTATGTCGGCCTTTGCCGGTGTCTTGTTTAGCTTAACCGCCGTCGCCTTTCCTGCATACCGGCACGCAGGTGACGCTTACGCGCGAGCAACACCTGATCCTGAATGCCAGCCAGACTCAACCAAGCCGGGCGCCAAGATGTATTGGTGAGCACGCATGGTACGTGTGCCACCGCCAAATACATTGTAATAAGCCATCGCCGGAGCAGTGTACGTGGCGGACAATCTAATCAGCCGGTCGGCACAATACGACTCTTAAATCCTTGTATCACCGCGAAGTAACCGCGAGATGCGAGAGACAAAAAGAAGCTGCATGAGAGATTGATCCACCAGGGAACTTTCCGGGGGCACTTGCAATTGACTCGTGTCTGCTGTCTTGGCGTCACGTTTGGCTCAGCTGCATCGGCCATGGTATCCGAACGAACCCTGCCGTTTCTGCTTTCTTTCAGCCCCACGAATCAAGATTGTATCCTGTAGCCTCGGGTACTCCCGAATTGAGGATTATCAGCACACAGTATGAGATGAAGTGGCTCAGCTGGCGCTGTGTTTATCTCAGCTCGCACAACTTATGGCTACGCACGACTTGGACACACGCTCATGAGATGAAGCATCAGCTCAACGTGAGTAGTGAGTTTAGCCCGAAGCGTCAATTAAAGCTGAAAGAGTGTGGCCTCTCAGATTTTCTTGTAAAGTTGCATCTAGTATTAGTGCTCCCCCATCATTGCTGTAGTTGGTTGTAACGACTTTCTTTAAGCCCATGACGTAGAGATGTATCCGCGTATGTAGCATGAAGCACTACGGGTCTATGGATGGCTGTGAACTCACTTCACACTGGACATGTTTCCTAAAGCTTGGGTCTCATGAGATATGCTGCTTTGAGTTTTCTCTTAGCTGAGTAATTGGTGGTTGAGGTGACTTTGATTGCAATATTGCGTGATACTTACAATCACATCATCTATTCTATTGTTTCACATTTTGCCTTGGCGCTATAGAGAAATCAATACAGTCTCGGCAGCAGTATTTGGCGGTGTCTTTGACTGTTATCAAAGTAGGTAATTGTAGAGGTTTTATTTATGAATACAGTCACTATAAGTTCAATATAAGCCGCAAAGGGCTAGTGCAAGAAAGAGCTGTACTCAGCCCCAACTTCAGTGACGACATATCATTGAAAGTAGTTGTCTCAAGCAAAACATACATCTCTGTGCCAATATCTAGACCACTCAGTTTATCCACTCTTCTCATTGCTGTTATACGACATAAGAGTGTTTAAGTAAATATCACAAACTCTGCTCTTCAACCTCATGACTCATCTACAGCCGATATCCGAGTCAATCAGAAACAGTTCCAGGCCAAGTATATACAGCCCATTGTCTCCTTTCCAATTCACCTTTCTTACTTTCCATCATAAGTGCCATCACTACTACTCCAATTCACCCAGCTTCGTCGCCACAGTCAAGAACCCATTCTCCTCTTCCGTGACCCACATATCCGTCCACCCCTTCGCCTCCTTATACCTCTCCTCCTCCGGCCCCCAAGCCTCCTCCTGATTCCTCTCAACGTAAATCGTCCTCAGGCCACAACCTCTCGCGGCCTGAAGATCTCCCAAGTGCGCCGCCACCAGGGCAACCTCCTCCGGCTGCAATCCGAGTGCCTGCACGGCGCCAAGATACGTTGCCGGGTTGGGCTTGTACGCCTTGAACGTCTCGGCACAGAAGATGTTGTGGAAAGTAAGCCCGCCAAAGTCGTTCAGATCACGCAGCAGGCTGGTGTTTCCGTTTGACAGAGTTCCAAGGGTGTATTTGCGGCTCAGCTCCGCGAGACCATCGGGAGAATCAGGCCATGGGGTGAGTCTATGCCAGACCAAGCTCAGGGATTCAAGCTCCGTCTCCGTGAATAATCCATCGAGGTCCCATTTCTTGAGAAGCTCGACAAGACTATCGTATTGGTGTTGATCAATGCTCTTCCAGGGGTCCGTTTCTGGGTTAAAAGATCTCGTAAATGCGCTATATGCGTTATGCCACTCTTGTACAAACCTGTCCCAGTCTGGCTGGGTGAGACCATCGAGGCGGGTTTTCAGGGCAGCTGGTAGGACATTCTCGGATGAGAGTTTGCGGAATACTCGAAGGGAGATTTCATCGGTGATGGAGGAGCGCCAATCAACGGTAGTGCCGAAGATGTCAAAGAGGAGAGCTTTGACGTTGGTGAGGGGGGAGACTACCGATGGCATGGTTTCTTTTTTCTTGATTGGCCTGTCTAGAGCCGATGTGTTAGCTGTATATTTGTATATGTGAATCTTTAAAATTAGACTTACTGTAATTGTGGTGTATTTAAAGGAAATGCTGAATGTTTTTTTGCTCAATACATTGCAAGTTCTCAGTGACTCAACTGAGAACCATCGCCGAGGTTAAGGCTTAGATCTACAAGATCACATGATTAGATGTCGCCATTCGGTGAAATGGAAAGCTTCATCACAAAGCCAGTGGATGAGTCATAAAGATTAAATAGATGATTTTATATGTTATTATACGGAGGATGCAGGCATGTGAAAGTCAGCGTAGTGAATGTCGGATAATCTTTTGAATTGAGCTGTAGGGTAGTACACAATGAGACGGAAGATGGCGATTCGGCATCTGGGCGCCATTATTTTATGAATATAGATATATGCTAGAATGTACACTAATCAGCCTATGGAGAGTTTCCGTAAGAATATTTTCAAGCTAGGCGTGCTGCAATAGTGCTGAGAGATTGAGACTGTATGAGTTTTTCAGAGCAGGAGTTTGCATCGCGGTGTATGAGTGAGATACAACTTACTGCATACAGTGTATGATTACTCCATCTTTCAGTAGAACACTAGTTGTCAATTTATACAATAGCATGGTAATGTTATGGTATATATTTGGTATAATTTATGCTTTGGATTCCTCCATTTGGAGAAGCAGACAAATATTACGCCAGTGATTGTCACAGCCGTATGGTACCACATAGCAGTGCACCACAATTCATACCATGAACTACGCAACTGTATTTGGCTCATAATTTCACATGCGTATAAAATCTCGTTGGCAGACATATCCATCACATGGTCAATCAACAAAGTACTAAGCGCTTACTTTGAATAAGCTACTACTACTATAAAATGCCTCCCCTGTGTATGTATCTTATATTTCTTTCAAATACTAATAAGTTGCCATTATATGAACAGATTATTAGCAGGGTAGCATTCCGGTCGAGATAATACGAGGTACGAAATAACAATTTGATTACCATTAGTGGGCAGTCTTACTCCGTGCATGCTGATCTGCTCGGGAGACTGATCCGCGAGCACAGACTCCTTACTAGTGTAAATAGAATCGCCTGCGCAAGGACCAGCACTTCATATACTCGAAACGCTCGCCATCGTAACACCGTTAGACTCAGGAATGTCAAAGCTACATTGACTTTAATTAAGCTATTCAAGTAGCTTGATAGTACTAGTCGTTCTGACTAGTGGGAGCTTGTCATCAAATGATTGACGGCGTACATGTCACGAAGACCTGTCACTGGTAACCCCTGTTCTAAATTTGCCACCAAGCGTCCTCTCTTTGGTAGTGAACGTCATGGAGAAAGAAACCTTATGGTGTTGGTTGCTAGCTTGTGATACTTCAAACTTGCGAAAAATTGCGAAGCGGGCTTCACGTGTGTGGCCAACACGTTACTGAGGGAGCTGAGATACATACAATCCCTGCTATTCTAAAGGCCGAGGCACGACATATTCGCGGCCCTTTTTGCTTCCTTAAATAGAAGATTCTCCTCAGTGCCGTTACACATGTCGTGTGACTGTGATAGTGATGGCCAGGTATCGAATCCTTGGTGTGTCCCAAAGCACGTGCAGCAACGACGGAATAACGGAGAATGAGAGAATACAGTATAACCACCGGTGGGCTTGTTATCTAGGACAATGACGAAAAGCGTTATCATAGAGTACCTGCTACCTGTACTAAGCCAAAAAAAAAAAAAAAAAAAAAAAAAAAAAAGAGATTATGCGGAGGAGTCGACGATTATCTTGGTAATTGACTTAGGTAGCCGAACAAAGCTTTGAAGAGATCCGTGTTGTTTGGAATTATGGGTATTCTAGGGAGTAGCTGTGTCCCCGGAAATACTCTAGCCGTCTTCCAGCTGGCATCATAACTGCTGTATACAGTAAGATAAAAATACATCCAAGAAGACCCCCTTTAGGAGACACGGATGGACGGCCCGGAACGATGGTAGCGACTTCGTAATGTGTGGCTGAATCCCTGTCGATCCAATGGTCTTGCAATAAAACATCAATTGAGACAACAGGATGCATCGGCTGGATAAAATTATAGCATTTGATAATGCTCCTCTGGTCAACTACCGTTGCGCACATGCAGTTTACTTTTCCGCATGCTACTCCAAGATGCCACGCCAAGCGCTTGGTGATAGTTTGAATCTGCTCCGTATCATTGGCGCGAGAAGATAGCACTGCCTTAGTAGTCACAAGTGTACTGTTCAAGAACTGTGAAACTGGGGAGTGATGTGAGCTGTGCTCTGTTGTACTACTTCAATGAGCTTGTTAGATTTAGCTTTGCGTGGGGATCACAGGTATACGGCCTTCAGCTAATGCTGATCTTGCTGCCTGCTATGATCTGGATATCCCTGGGGCGTTTAAGAAATCAATAGTTCATCGACTTGGCGGCGGAGCATTTTGCAGATTCTTACTATGTACGTCTCCCCGAAGACTTGACTTTGACCTTGCTGCTCTGTCAATATCAATAGCCCTGCCGACTCGCTAGAGACTTATCACACTTGGCTAGGGAGCCGCGTGAGATTCAGCCGCTCACAAGCTTCTTGTGCTTGCCAATTCTTTTCAGCTGCAATTAGTACTGACGTATCTAACAGTGCTAGGCCGCCCAGAATCGGAGTGGAGTATTAAGCGGAGAAATTGCAGGAGCATGGCAATCGCCCTATCACCCATCACATCTCAGGCTAACCTGAGGGAGCGAGTTGGACTAGCACGAAGAGAGCTGATGGGGTGGTGCCGGCATATTACTCGTAGGCAAAGTGGAGTGGCCGTAGTCAAATCGGGACATGTTTTCTAATGAGAACTTCTCAAGGATAATTGCTCGTACGAGTAGATTTTCAGCTGTAGTCGGATGGTCTGTTGAGCCAATCAATTAGTGGTCAGAGAGGCTTTTAGCTGATAACATGAGGTCTAAATCCAGCTATAGCCAACAGCAAATGCTAAATAAAGTAAAACGGCTCAAGAGGGCGATGATCGTCGCCCGCTGTGGAGAGTGCCCGGCTGCTCACCAGTTTTCGACAATGGCCTGGTCTAGATTTCACAGCCCTTGCGACGCAGTAAGTGAAATAGCAGCTTTCAATTTCCGATATTGCTTATCGTCTCCTTTTCCGTGATTGCATAGCAAAGTGAGATGATTTAAAATGCTATCGAGCTGCTTTGAGTAAGTAATAGAGGTCGCGGCCGTTGCATTGGAAATATCCCAATATTATGCATGGAGCAGTGCTCATATCCTTCTCCCAACATTCTCATGGCCACGGAAACCAACCCTCTTCATGGGTAACCTAGCTGTCAGACAATCAAAGAAGCATCTGCACTCGTATCTGTCTTGCCATAGGCTTGATTGTGTCGGTCATGCCGACCCCGATGAACAGGCGGGCGACAAAAAGAAAATCTCCAATAATCGCCCCTTGTCTTCTCTAATTAATTGAGCGATACGGAGTAAGGTTGGCTCCCCTGAAAGAGCGCGAGGACCGTGCTGGCTCTGCCAAGCTCGGCCCGCTTCCTAGGCCAGCATAGCGTCGGGGACTGGTGGATGGCAGAGCAGAATCGACGACGACGGCCCTGGTCCCGATTAATTTCCAGAGCAGCCAAGGGAGGCCAGCTAAAGCAAATGAGCCAACCTGGATAACTCCGTACCCCATACTAGGGTGTTGTGTAGGCACGTGTACTTGCAGGATCTGCCAGTAGTGCAGCAGCATTCCCATAGACAGCATTCCCCATAACGAGTAGTGCCTTAATGCCTGCGCGGAACACTGGAAGCTGAGCCTGCAGGACGATGCAAGGTACGCGTGCAGGTGTCGAACGAGCATAGCCGAGCACCAGCATGGTGGGAGGCACGGTAATTAGCCCGGCATAAGTACTCGTACTCTATTGCGACTGTACTGCTATGGTTCGCTTATTGGCACGTTGGCAGGCAGAGTCTCATCAGTAGTGTGGGCGACCCAGGCGAAGCGTACCCCGAATAGGGGGGAAAGAATAAGGCAGCCATACTCTGCTTTATGGGGGTGCTGATTATGATGACGATGATGATGGCTCTCGGGCCCCGATGGCGACTGAATAGCGAGACTAACTTTGGGACTTTGGACCAACAGCTGCGAATTCTCCCATCATTTCCTAGAAAAGAAATATGAGTAGCGATTGTCCGCCGTCCATCGCGCCAAGCAGTGCTCCGTCTGTGGCATCATCCTTGGGCTCTCCTTCGCTGTACGAGTGCCGAATATTCGCTCTAGCCAGGATACTCTTCCTAGCTACGCACACAACTTCGGATAATGTCCTGAAGGTGGCCCTGACAGGGATCCCACCAGGTGATACTACCGGTAGCCTTGCATATGTGATATTGCCGTGCATCCACACACAAACGTGCTAGCTTATGTACTCCGTACTTCAATACTGGTAAGATCCAGTCTATGATGTTGCCATCCACTTTTCCAAGGGCTCTTTTCGTATGCTTTGTTGTGTTATTCGGCGCGGGGGTGGGTAGCGTTCGCGACTTTTCCTGTTACGAGTATTGTGCTATGTTATCTGAAGACTGTTGGCTCTTTACACAAATGAACGCTGTGTAATATCCCGCACAAGGTAAAGGTACCCCCCGGGTGCTGGTGAGAGTCACTTGCCCTTCAGCAGCGCGCCATTCGAAAGCTGCTGTATCATATTATTCAGTCTTGCGCTGGACAATGGTGAAACGATCAAAAGCCACAAGCTATTAGCCCGATCCTACGCTTTGCGGCCGGGAAGAAAACGCCACCGCGCCACCTGCCAGCACTAGTAGCAGCAAAAATGGTGCATTTAGCTGAAGAGGAAACCTGACAGGACAGCGAGCTACTATTAGAATTTGTATTAGCCACTCGTATGGAGCATGTCTAGTGGGCGTTTTTGGTGGTGACTGACGACCGCTAATCAGGGCCGGGAGTAGGAGCTTAGGCCATCGCGGATGAGAGAACCGACAGAGACAGCCCCTGGCAGAGTGTGCAGGTAGAGGACGCAGGGTTGCAGGGTTGCAGGGGCAGCGTGAAGAGCACAAAGAAGAAAGTCCTCCCTAATTGAGGTTCCTAGGAGGGACGAACATGGCCGCTGCGGCAGATTTGGGGTTGGCTCTTGGCGGTGCATATCGGACGTTTAGACGTCAACAGCTTATGGTGGTGTGCATCTGCCACCACACACAACGGCGCGCGACGAATTCTCGAAAAAAGAGAAAGCTCTGGGTTCTGTATGCCCCCCTGCGGAATTCTAGATTCTGGTTATGATAGAGTCGGGGTGCACAAGCTTCGTCGAAGCTGCATAGAAAGCCCCCCATCTGCAGGTCTCAGCCAAGAGCCGTCAGCTTGGGCGCTTGTCCAGACGCCAGTTGATCAAATTACCTCGACTGCTAGCATGTCCATAGAGAATATTAGTCCCCGTATGCGGCGTAGTGCTCGTAGACTTCCCACTGCCCGGCCCCCATGCAACCAAGCTTCCAGCGTCCTGGGATCGCCTCAATCACCGGCCCACATGGCCAGAGACGACCCCGATCGCGCGTCAACCAACGAGGCAAAGTGGATGTGGACAATTTATACTCCCTGCCTCCTACTCTTTCGGCACCCCGGCGGGATACCTCGTCATTATCTTTTCGTCTCGCCGTCTCCTGTTCTGCGTCCGTCGTCGTTATCGTCGTCGGTCGTGTCGTGCTTGTTGGCCCCGAGCGATAATCTTCAGCCTCAACAATCACACAGCTCTGAGGGAGATTGTCTGGGTCAGAAGCTGTTTTGTCTCTGCTTTTCTTTTTTTTTCGGCCTCAATGGATTAATTGCACCCGACAACTTGTCCGCCAAGCCTCTCTAGGCAACTCTGCTTCTTTCCTTCCTTTTTCCTTCCCTTGCGTCTTTGTGTCTTTAGGTGAGTTCAAGTGGCAGGAACGAGCAGCGCCCTTGTACAGCCAACCCGCCTGCCTTACAAACTCCCTACCGAGGTACCTGTGGAAATACAAAGCTGATATTTTCAGCTCTGTTCTCTTAATTTTGATTTAGATCACCGCATTTCCGCGTCATCGCTGTCGAAACTCTTCCTTGACACTCGCCGCCTCCTTTGTGTTTCATTCGAAGTCGCTTTCGCTTTCGCCTTGATCAGTTGGCCGGACCCTCTTCCAAGAAGCCATCACTTATTCTAACTTACGACAAACATTCAATTCTTCAGCTTTGAATCGGATTTTCTAACAACTATTCCACGAATTTTCTCTTACCTTACGGATTGCATATCTTATATCTAAATCAGCGCAAACCCAGCATCATCGACGGTTTCTTACAGCGAGGAAGTTTAGGCGCAATTGTATTAGACAACGTTGCCACCAGTGTGGCTAGAGCAATTACCCATTGAATATATCTCCGCGGGGCCTGGCGCGCCGTAAAATAACAGCAAGAGAGGAGAAAAAGAAGTCTGGTGCTGAGTTATTTCGTCGTGTAAGTCAAACCCCCTGTTTTAGTTGTACCCGAGCCGCCCTATGCCGATATGTCTCAGGACAGACAAAAAGCGGCTGTCGTTTATATCCACACACGCTGACATCTTTATTTAAGGACGCTTGTCTCTGGTTAAGCTGAGGCTGGACGAGATAACTGGCCCCTGAAGACAGTTCTTGGCTGCAGGAAGTGCCTTTTCATCCATGAAAAGGGCTGCTATTACACGGGGTTGCTACTCATCATACAGGCTTATTATAGTCTTGGAGCGTCTGTTCTAGCCGCTTGGTATTAAGAACTGTATGAGTCATTGAGAAATCGCCTTTTGACTTGGCTCGACTTAGTCAAAATGACGGCCTGGCAGACAGACGATGAGTATATGAATGCGCAGGGCGCAGTCTCACTGCCTCCACGAGAGTACGTTCCTTATAGAACGCCCTCGACTCGATCAAGAAAGTCGCGACGTTCGGCACGCTCAATCACCCCACCAGCAAAGAAGAAGATATCGCCGTCTAGAAATGGGAACGCTTCCAAACGTTCGTCAAGAGATATCACAACCGATGAACAAATTAGTATTCTCGATCCGCGGCGCTTCACTCCTACTCTACACGCCAACTTGGTGTCTGAAATTTTGTCACTACGAAGAGACCAGGAAGAGAAAACCAGAGTAATTGAGAGCCTCGAAAGTACGCTCCAGACAAGCAGAGAAGAACAAGAGGCGCTACAGAACAGTATCAACGCATCGACCAAAGAGACGCGTTCGCTACAGCGACAGTTATCTTTACTAGAGGGTGGAACTTCCTCGGCATTGGGCGACCTTTCACGAGAAAGGGATGAAGCTGTCGATTCTGCAGCCGATATTAAAAAGCGCTTAGAAGCTGCTCAGAAGAAAATTCGTAACCAAGAGGAAGACTCCCAACGAGTTCATGATCAATGGGCTGAAGAAAAGGAGAATTGGGAAGATGAAAAACGCAAATATGAGCGGCGAATTCATGTGGCGGAAAGCCGCCTCAAAATAGTGCTTGATGAAGTAGAGGCCTACCAGGCTAATCACGTACAGGGAGCCGCTCAACATGGCAATGGGCACGAGAGTGAAGGTGAAGACAGTGGCAGAGAAAATGATGCAGCTAGTGTCAGAACAATGAGCCTCACGAGTAGCATTCGGTACTCTCTGGCTAACGGACCTGGCTTCTCTCTCAATGGGTTTTCCCTGGCAGATGAGCTCAAGTTCGATGATACTGATGAACAGACCGATATTGACGGACGCGAGAGCGTCTTCTCGAGCCCACGAGTCGCGAGCCCACGACAACACCGCCGAACATTTAGTCGTGAGAGCGTCATTAGCAAGCTCCATCGGAAGAATAAGAGCATCGACAGCGTGAAGCGTGCTGGTAGCGTCGCACGTGGTAGGATTTTTATGAATCAGTCAGTTCTAGAGGCGCTCGAGGGCGAGGATGAAGAAACAGAAGGAGAAGATTCTCGTCCCGCCCTTGCTGCCGCCCCCGTTATAAAGCCATCATACGCTGACGCTGGAGTTCAATCCACGCCTGCCTCCAAGTACTTATACAATAACGCTGGAGTCCAGTGCTCTCCTGTTTCCGAGCACAAGTACAGCGATGCAAGCGTTCAATGCTGTCCTGCTCCGGCTCCTACTCCGGCTCCCAAGCCTTTACGTATTGACACAGGAATTCAATACTCACCTGTTTCCGAGCCTTCATATAGCGATGCGGGGATTCAATCCTCTCCTGCTTCTGAAAACTCATATACCGACACAGGAATTCAATATTCTCCTATTTCTGAATACTCATGCACCGATGCGGGAGCTCAATATTCTGCACCACCCTCCCCTATGTTGGAGGTTGTAGAACCTATTGAGCCGGAGCCTGTTATCTTGGAAGCAGTTGATAAGAAACCGGAGCCAAAGACTCCTCCGCGTTCATCCGAAGTCGAAGCAAATCAACGAAAGAAGCGTGTTAGCCTACCTCTTAGTATCGAACCACCCGCTTTGCTCCAGCGCATGGTATCATCTGCTTCCCAAACAGTTGAGGTTCCCCTAACACCTCCAAAGACGCCAAATTCGCAGCACGCCGTTCCCGAGCCTTCACCTACTGAAGTCAAAATGCCAAAGGCTGGGCCAAAGATGGTAACTTCGTCTACACAAACTGAGGCTCCTGCTCCTGCAGTACCGCCTATGCCGCTACCCCCATTAGAGACACGCATTCCGAGTATCAGTATCCAACCACCAACCAGTCGACCTGCGTCGCCGCATTCACCCAAGTTACCTCAATATTTCAAAGACATCGGCTGCCAAGTTAATATCCCTATTAAAGTGGACACAGTTGATTCTTGCTCCCAGACGGAGGCAATCCAAATCGACAAGAGGCGGCTGGCTAATTTACCAGCACATCTTCAGCCCTCTTCTATCACCTCTCGGCCCACCTCCCCTCATCCGTCAGGTGTTGCTGTTCTCGACAAGAGTCCTCTTCTTGGCACTGTACCTCCTCGAAATCCTCGACGATTGGAAAGCAGCCGGTACAGTACCGAACTTCCATCTTCCCCTATCAGCATCTCGATGGATGGCCCAGATCTGCACGAGTTCAATGATGATCTTCTCCTGTCCAACCCACACGCTCCGATAATACCACCTCGTCGATTCAGCAGCCTCTTCTCTGGCTTTTACACTGATTCAGACGAGATTGACGAATTTGGAGAGCTAGACTTTAGTGATTCTGAGTACCGAACAGCTTTGACGGCTCCTAGACCTCCATCTAACTTGAGCCGGACGGGAAAGCGAAGTTCTGTGGGCACAGTAGCGACCTCACCGGATCAGCATTCCAAACGTTCTGGCAGGACGTCTGCAAGATCGGTAAGGAGTGACCTGTATAGTGTTGAAGAAGGTGATGCTAGATCCGGCAGGTCGAGCAGGGCCACGGAGAAGTCGCCGGCCCCTGCTGCAAGTGCATCGAGCCGCAACAACGCTATGCGCAATGCCGCCATGGCTCAGACTGGTATGGTGAACTACCCTACCATTGTTGAGCCTAAGAACCCACCGCCGTTTCCTATCCCAGCCCGAGCGAGTTCACGGAAGCCCTCACGGCAGCCATCTATCAGTACTAGCATTCCAAGTGATGGACGCAGTACCCCATCAAATACTAGTTGGCATCGTCGAAGCGGTAGTCGCACTTATCAGGTCAATAACGTTCGCCGTGTCCGTTCTGCAAATAATCTGCCACGGCATGAACGCCATCATAGGACAGGCAGCCGAACACCACCGTTGTCACCATCAACTGAAGCTCCTGATAGCCCTGGTCTCCCCCCCTTGCCTCGAAATGACATCACTACGCCGCGTAACCGCGAAGACAGCAGTTATAGAAGACATCGACATCAACCATCCAACACTACCGTTGTGACTGCCAACACAGAAGCCGCGTCCCAGACAAGCTCACAATCCCCGGGAGTGGTGGATGCGATTGCCCAGACTATGGTTGGAGAATGGATGTTCAAATATGTCCGCAGGAGGAAATCGTTTGGTGTTGGGGATAGTGCGCATAAAGACGAGACTAGCAACGATAGACACAAGCGATGGGTTTGGATAGCACCGTATGAGAGAGCGATTCTATGGAGCAGCAAACAACCGTCTTCTGGTAGTGCTCTGTTAGGGAAGACGGGGCGCAAACTGGCGATCCAGTCGGTACTGGACGTCAAGGATGACAATCCCTCGCCTAGGGGCATTACTACACCTATCTTTAACAGATCAATCTTGATTCTCACACCGCAGAGAGCCCTCAAGTTCACAGCTTCCACAGCAGAGAGACATTACCTCTGGCTGACGGCCTTATCATTCCTGGCCCATTCTTACCAGGCAGTCCCTGACGTTATATCTCCCCAACCCCAGCAACACCTTTCAGTTAAACAGCGGCCACTTCCCAATTTTGAACCACCGCGTCCTACCAAGCTGACAAGAGGGGGGATCCGAGATTCTATTCGGCTAGCCAAAGGCCGGGCCGTTGCGCCAAAGACTGAGCTGACGAGCATGCCCAGCATTCCTGATGTCCCGACACTGAGGATGGGCGATGTAGCTAGCTTTCGAGTGGCAGAATCCGTATCAGGGCCCGGACACGCTAGGGAAATCTCGGTGGACGCTGCCGAGCCACCTATGATACGTCGCTTCAATAATGAGCGTACAGGCCATAACCAGACGCATCACGGACGCAAGCGAAGCAATACGGGAGGCAACGTTCACCCGCCGCTATCCTTCCGAGGCTTCTCGCCAGCTCTGGGTGAGAGCAGCCACCATTCTGCGAACAGCACAGCTGGCGCTAGCATTGATACCGCTGGTTCTTCTGATATCTACCCCTCTCAGGCATCTACCATCGGAAGCTGGGGTATTGCTCAAACTTCCATGTCGGCAGTATCGTCGCAAGGCAATTTCTTTGATGCAATCGGTACTGTGCGAATGGAAGCATTCATTAGCCCTCATGCTCACCAACAATACGAGGGGTACCAAGACGATGACTATAGATCTCTTGCACGGAAGAAGAGCAAAGAATTCCGCCGACGTACCAGCCGGCATCGGCGCCGAGCCCAAATGTCCAGGAGCGCGCGAGGATCTGATGAGTTCTTCAGTGGAAGCAAGACTGCGGGAGAGGAAGACTTTTTCCAAGACGATCCTTTCAGCGGGTTTTAAACTTCTTGAAGAAAGAGAACAAAATCAAACTAGTAAAACATGAAAACGATCACTAATCACACTCCTTCAACCGATTTTATATATCACCGATTCGCCTATAACGGATCAAGCAACACCACGACGGGATACCCTGTTTTTTTTTTTTTTTTTTTGTAGCATACACACTAATTTTGCTTCAAGCCTTGTATTGATACGAATTACCGTCATTGCCGCTCTAATTCACATATTCGATTTTCCCTTGCTGTTTATATCATTCTTCTCATATACGGTGCGCGGCGCTGGCTTTTCTTTTCTCGAATATATATGTATTTTTTTTTCTTTGTCGGTGGATGGATGATGAGGAGGACGAGAAGAGTCCGCAATATATACAAAACGGGTATACACAAAACAAACAGAGCAATTTCCACCATGATCTTATGCTGCTAGAGGCATGTTTGGTCTGGACATGGTAATAGAGATTTGAAGATTAGCTGTATGGCTAGACAGGATGCCTTGTCGATGGGTCGATTGGGCAGCTACTCTCTGGGAACACAGAAAACCGAGAAATAGCGTTAGAAGATGGTCCAAATTGAGTATAATATGCTCATTATATCAGAAGAAGAAGAAGTAAAAAAAAAAAAAGAAATTCATTGATCTGTATATCGAAAGTGATATTGGCATAGTTGATTTGCTGCTAACTTGTAGCATCTACCTCGAGGTTTGCTTAGATCTCCACATGCCGGGAATGATGGTAACCCCGCCAAAGGAACTGAAAAAAATAGTTGGGTTGGATATTGAACTTTGGAACTTGACCCCGCCATCAACACTTTTGCCGCAAGTAGGTTTTGCTTTCAAGCGTCTCTTATGAAATTTGCTGAGTTTATGTAATTTGTCGCGAATGTAAAGAATTTGAAAGGCACTAGAAAAGAAAGACATAAAAGGAGGAGAGACACGAATATGGAGGGCGAGACGTTGGAACAAATGCAGGCGCGGCACCGGCGTGAGCTGAAGGACGTCCAGGGAAGAATCACAAGCAAGAAGAAGAACGCTACCAAGAAGACGCGCAAAGGCGTCAATGACGAATGCGCCGAGATGGAACGTCAGCTAAGAGAGAAGCAAGCTTCCGAAGTCGCAGTCTTGAGCGGAGAAGTCGAGGAAGATCTTGAGGAAGAGGAGCAGGAACGGAACGACGAGACGCCCAGCGGGACAGAAGTGCTGGAAAATGCGGCCGCGAAGCTCAATATTGAAGAGAACAGCGGCGATGCTCAACAGCAGCAACAGCCTGGAAAGAAGCGAAATCGACAAAAGGAGCGCCTCGCGCGCCGTGCCGCCGAGCAAGAAGCCGCCATGCTGAGCGCCGAACAGGAAGCCTCGTCCATGACAGACCACCGCGCGCGCGAAAGTACATACATGAAGAACACATTTGCAGCGAACAAACTCACCGAGAAGGACATCCAGCCGGACGGACACTGCTTGTTCTCGGCGCTGGCGGACCAGCTCTCTCACAACGGCATCCCTCTGGGCGGTGATGGCGACAAGGCAGAGCCTGCGTATAAGACGATACGGAAAACAGCGACGGGATACATGGTGGAGCACGCAGATGACTTTGCGCCTTTTTTGGAGGAGGATTTCGAGGGCTACGTGAAGAAGATGAGAGACACGGCGGAATGGGGCGGACAGCTCGAGCTGATGGCTGTGGCGAGGCGGTACGGCGTTGAGATTAAGGTGATCCAAGATGGGAGGACAGAGAATATCAGCGGCAAAGAGGGAGAGGAAGAGGGAGACGAGGCGAAGACCTTGTGGCTGGCGTACTATCGACATGGATATGGGCTTGGAGAGCATTACAACTCCTTGAGAAGGGCGACGACAACAACGACGGCGGGAACCACAGCGGACTGAGGATGATGGCGAGACTGATAATGGTACACCGAGCCTTTCATTTACTTGATGTTTGTTTCCCAGGTCTGCCGGGACTTGTTACTTCCCTTTGTTCCACCAACTTTGTGGTAGATGGGAGTTTATAGGCGCCAGACTCCTTTTCCTTTGGACCTTACTACCGCCATTTTTTTTCCACTTTTATACTGCTACTACTACTACTATATACGGAAACCTCAGCACCACTAGCACCGTCGCTACCGGGACCACACGGAGATAAAGTCCCTGACACTCCCATCCTCATTCAAGCCCGCCTTATGTGTCCGCGGCGGCTTCACAAGACACACGCGATGCAGCGCATCTGGGTGAGGCTGTTTAGGAGTGGTGCTCGACTTGACGTTGCCGTCATCGGTGTATTCGACGGGCTCGCCGGGATTAGCCAGGAGGGCCTCGTAGACTTCGGGCCAGACGCCCCAGGGCGGACCCTGCAGCGAGAGAGGCTTCCCGGAGGGAAACTCGAGGCAGATGAGTTGGCCGCTGGGGGCGAGCAGTTGAGACATGCGCTTTGCCCACTTGGGGCGCTCGGAAGGTTGTAGGGCGCAGAGGAACTGGCGGAGAGCGAAGGAGAGGATATGGTGTTAGCTAATCTGCCACAAAAAAAAGGGGGGAAGAGACAAAAGCTTCCTCATCCCTTGTAGAGGCGAAAATTAAAAAAAAAAAAAAACAACATCAAAAGGCCACTCTTTTTGCTCACCGTGTAATCGTATATCAGATCAAACTTTTGCGTGCCCTCGCTGCCCACTCCGCCCTCCCACTCGTCGCCAAAGAAGTCGCCCGAGACCCATGTCACGCGACCGCACTCCATGCCCTCCTCAGCTGACTTGTATCTGCCATCCTCGAGCGCCTTCTTCTGGTTCTCCCGGGCGGCACCAAGCGCGCGATGGCTGTAGTCCAGGCCGACGACGTCGTACCCCAGCGAGCTCAGCAGCAGCACGTCGTGGCCGAGGCCGCAGCCCGGGATCAGCGCCGAGCGGCGGACGACGTGGCCGGTGGTGTCGCGGAGGGGGTTGCCGCGCGGGTCGCGCTCGAGGGAGGGCGGGATCAGGTCGGTGCGCTGGGCGAGCAGGTCGGCGAGGGCGAGGGACGGGCCGGCGCGGTCCCAGGGCGTGAAGGACTCTGCGTAGAGGGCGTCCCAGGCGTCGTTGTGGGCGGAGACTGGTTTGGAGGCGAAGTGGTCGCGGAGCTTGGTGGGAGTAGAGGTGGCCATTGCTGTGCGGCGGGCTGTGAATGAAGGGAATGGAGGAGCAGTCTGGGATGGGAAATATGTTAGATATATGTATATATATATATATATATATATAAGTAGGTAAGTATAGAGTGGGTATGTGTATGTAGGTAGCTTTGAGGCTGGGCTTTGGCTTTGGGGGGAGGAAGTGAGGCTACGAGTAGTCGCATCGTATCATCGCATCATAGAGGGGCAGGCTTTTGAACTTACGGCAAAGAAAGGGTCTAACAGCCACGAGGCTGATGATGATTCAAACACAAACAGGATAGATAGGTATCCAAAAAGAAAGACACCAATTCTAGTTCCTGCTTACATTAACCTGGAAAAACAAGAGAGAGAAGGCGAGCGAAGCGAATGCGTTGGTGTCTTTTTACGAGGTTGAAGCATGACGATGGGGGCTCCTTTATTGGTGGCAGCAAAGCTTAGCTTAGTTAGAAGTCTTACTGCGCAATACTTTCTGGCAGCTGAGTTTAAGCCGTAGGTGGGGCGGGATCTCGGCGCATGGGATTCTTCGGAGCTGGGGAAATGGGCTCCTGTATTACTAGGGGGGCTTCAAAATCAGCCAAATCCCCGTGCATGCTCCACATAGCACGGGGGGTACGCTGATAAGGAAAATGTTCGATGATCGGGAAAAAAATAAAGATACCTAGCTTTATAGTGAAAATCCTATATAAAATTAAGTACCTATGTTTTATTGCATACCTTCATTATTTTAAAATTTCAACCCCTCCAAAGTATACCTATATCGCTATCAACGAATAATAACGTTATAACATGCTGCGCTTAACACCGCGTTATTGACATTTAATAACATTCCAAGGAAGCCTGATCGCCGGGCTATCCTAGATTCAACAGCTTTGATGAGTTATTTCTATTATCTTCATCGCGAGCTTCGTTTTTGCCGGTCTTTTGAAGACGAGCCGCCGGTGCCTTGGCCACAGACCTACGATCCTGAGATTGTTCAAGAAGCGGTGCATTTTACAGTTATAAATGCAGAAAAACGGGCTCAAAATCAATCTAAGCTCTTGTTTAAAGTTGACGGCATAGAAATTATAGGGGAAGATGTTCTAGATGAGCCTGACGAAGGTTTTGAACGAATAAAGGATGAACGCGACGGCCTCTAGCTTGAATTTCGCGTCAACTTCGTGATAGTCTCATAATATCCTCCTAGGTTGACTTCAGCGGGTCCCTTATAGAAATACTGAAGTAATCTTAATAACGAAGGTATTTATTTCCTCATATAATTTAGCAGGGCGCCTATGTATCTAATTTTTCCCGATCATCGAACATTTTCCTTATCAGCGTACCCCCCGTGCTATGTGGAGCATGCACGGGGATTTGGCTGATTTTGAAGCCCCCCTAGTAGTCTAGGGGCGGGGGGGGTTTCGCATGGGGTTTTTGTTCTTGTAAGTAAGAACTACCAATTGGCGTGGACCTATATAGGTATCTATAACATAATACAAGGATAGAATAATACATGTATAATAATTATTATTATTATTTTTTTTTTTTTTTACAAAAAAAAAGCCTCGATTTTTACTCAACTTGCGGATATTGCTGGAAGCCAAGGCACATGTACCTGACACACAAACGTAGTATTTTCGAGAGCCGCAGCGGAATACGGAGTACAGTGGTATCATTATGCGGTCCGCGTATCGATAACGTTCGGCCCAAAAAAAACAGTTGGTAATCTACTACCGAAATAGGCCTAGTACAGACGCGGAGCATAACTCGGTACAAGCCTGGCCCGCGAGCCGAGGTATGCTGTGGGATGACATCCTCAAGACCTTGATGACCAGCTTACCTGTATTCTAATATTCTTTGCTATTTACATCTCTGATATCACTTGTTTGACGTCTAACCAACTCAATCGAATAGTAGAACAATCCGTGTATCACTCATATATCAGATAAGGCAGTCATCATGGATGTCAACAATCTATTCAGCGTCAAGGTACTGTCTGCCATCCATCCCTCCCCATCACCGAATGTCTATTCCATACAGATGGACTTACCAGCTTAATTCGCAGGGCAAAGTCGTCCTCGTCACCGGAGGCAAGTCTCCTTTGAACCACTCCCCCCCCAAAATGCTTTTCCAAACCCCAGCCCCCATCAAACTAACCTCTTCCTCTCTCTCTCTCTCTCCAGGCGCCAAAGGCATCGGCCGCATGATCGCCCAAGGCTTCGTCGAAAACGGCGCCAAAGTCTACCTCAACGGCCGCGACGCCCCGGCCTGCACCTCCGCCGCCGCCGAACTGACCTCGCTCGCGCGCAACGGCGGCTCCGCGCACGCCCTGCCCGGCGACCTCCAGGACCTCGCCCAGGTGCAGGACCTCGTGAAGCGCCTCACCGACCTCGAGCCCGCCGGCCTGCACGTGCTGGTCAACAACGCCGGCGCGGCCTGGGGCGCCGACGTCGACTCGTACCCGGACCACGCGTGGAACAAGGTCCTGACGCTCAACCTGCACCGAGTCTTCACCTTGACGCAGCTGTGCCTGCCGCTGCTGGAAAAGGTCGCCTCGCAGGACGACCCGGCCCGCGTGATCCACATCGGGAGCATCGACGGCATCCGCGTGCCGACCGTGTCCAACATTGCCTACGCGGCGAGCAAGGCCGGCCTGCATCACATGTCGAGCGTGCTGGCCAAGGAGCTGGGGCCGCGCTACATCACCAGCAACGTGCTGGCGTGCGGACCGTTTGCGACTAAGATGATGAGGGCGACGCTGGACTCTGTGGGGGAGTATATTCGAAGCGAGCTGCCGTTGAGGAGGATTGGCACGCCGGAGGATGTGGCGGGTGCCAGTTTGTTCCTGGCAAGTCGAGCAGGGTGAGTCTTTTTGTTTCCTGCTTCTTTTTGCTTTTCGCTCTTGTGAACTGGGGTTTGATGTCGGTTGGCTAATCCCGATGGTCCATATAGTGCATTCTGCAATGGCGCTTTGATCCGTATCGATGGAGGCGCATCTAATGTGGCCAAGCTATAAATATGATGTGTAGCACAGTCACATTTGTTTTATTACTCTTACTACCACCAAGCGTTTTGCTTTACAGGCGCTACATATTCGTCACGTAGATGAAAGGAGAAGGACCAAGAAAAAGGGTATTTATGAGGCGTACATGATTGCCTCGTTTAGTCTCATTACTATCAAGATACGGGTATTTCTAGCTCAGTGTATATATTTATATGCCCGGAACAAAAGGGAAAAAAAACCAAGAGAAAAATCAAGACTTGAACATCTGTGCGCGAGGCTTCTTCTTCCAACTTAGACCAACACCATCCCATCCAGCTGATAGAGCTTTAATAACCAAATAAATGACATCCCAAGGATTGAGCGTGTATAAAGATCTGACGCCTGATCTCCGTTGCAAATGTAGTAAAAAAGGAAAAGAAAAGGAAAAAAGGAAAAGAAAAAGGGTGTTGGGGGGGGAGGCGATATAAGACGACCTTGAGATTGGTGGTCATATTCATATTTCCCGGTTGTGCTTGAAAATGGCCGGTCTGGCAGATCGCATCGCATTATTGCCGTGACTGAGAGGCCAAGAAAGCCAAGCCCAGATTGCGAGTCTTATTCAAAATCCGTTGATAGGAATCCATTCATAGCCACGAAGCTAGTCGCCAATCTCAACGCGCCCGATGGTACATTCTCCATCAGATGCCGACATCCTCGAAGTCGCGCACCATGACTGCGACCTGCGCGCGTTTGGCAGCCTCGGCGATGAGGGTAAAGTCCTTCAGGAAGGGCTCGGTTGAAGGGGCCTTGACCTGGATGGGGGCAGGGACCATGGCGGCGGCTGAGCTGTTGGGAGACGGCCTTGTTGATGAGGCGGTCGATGAGGAGGCGTTTGTGGAAGAAGAAGGGTCCATGGCTGTGGAGTGAGGTGGAGATGATGTTATAGGAGTCGTTGCGAGATGCGGGAGTTGTAGGAGAATGCTGGTTGGCGGTGTATCAGACAGCCGATGGTAGAGCAAGTGATGGCGAGTATCTCGACACGATGATGCGAGAAGTCCGGGGGATCTGCGCTCTTCTTTCTGCGGGTGAAATTCCACAAAAGGGGAAATTATGGTGCTGACGATTTCGGATATCGATGGCCAAGGCGGATAGAAGCGACGGTTGTTTGTAAATGCCGGAGAGGACGGTCTCTGATGAATTCAGCCGTCGCGCGTGTGTGTGCGTGAGGTTGGTTAATGGTGGGGCTGCTGCAAGCAAAGTGTGTGGACCGAGATCTGGAATGGCCCTTTTCGGCACTTGTTGCAAGGAGAGAAGGCCGAGCGATGGAAGAAGAAAGTAAAGATGGGAAAAGAATATCGAGGGGATAGTGAGCCAGAGAGACGAAAAGAGGACCGAGCACGAGAAAGCGGATAAGCACTCCTTTTTATCTATTCGGCGGAATAAACGAAAGGGCTGTTGGAGGAGAGAGTCTAGATTTGCCGGTCCTCGTTGTGGGGGGGAACTTCTCTTACATATGACGACAGCGAAGCCACTAGGCCGGAGTACGTCTTTATGGGGGATCGCTGGGGGAAGGGACAAGTACCTTTTTTTTTTATGAGAGGACTCGGGAAAAAGGGACTTTTGGGGGAGGGAAGCAATCGATTTGGCCCGGGATTGCCTCGGCATGTACCGCCGCGTGATGCGACGATTCGTGCAGAACGAGCTCGGGATTTTTATTTTTATTTTTACTTGCATTTTAAATTGACTGTCCTTCCGGTAGTTGTGATGGTGGTGATGGTGGTGTATTGCGACGTCGTGACTGCTCACCCGCTGCATTCTTGTTCCATGTACTTTGTCGACAGAAGGCATCTACTAACATGCCAAGAAGCCCGGGTCCAAGTACCAGAGAGACAAGGCGAAACTGGCCAAACCCCACGTCTCGGGCGATCCAGCACATCAATCTACATCCTCAAACGCGAGAGTCTCGGCGACGAACAAGTACCTCTTAAAGCCTCCAGAGACAGCCCCCGCCGCAGTGGGGGAAAGTGGTTCGACGCCGTGGCGCATCAGCATCTGTATGTATTTTTGTATCTCCCATTGTGTAGCGTGTACAGTACGGCGGGATGTACAGTTAGAAGAATCTGATGGTTACTTCTTCTTGGTTGCTGCGGCTGCTGCTACCCTCAATATAAAAACATCAGACGTTGCACGTCAAAAGAGCTCACAAGATCGAATGAGAGGCGGCCACATTGTGCTGCTTCCTGCATGGGTGATGCCGCTGCTGCTGCACCAGAAACGGCAATGCTACACACCCAGGAGAGAGACAAGCAGAAGGAGATCGGATTTACCGATCCGAGGCGCGGAGCTGCACAGCCAACAGCCAAAAAGGATAAAAAAAGCCAAGGACTAGGCAGAAGCATTTCCCACTCTGCCTTCAGCTTTAGCACTTGCCTAGTCGTGGTTTGTTCCGTAGGTCGGATCGGCTAAAACGCGAAAATGCATTTGGCGGCCCAGATCTGCACCTGTCTCGGACTGATTCCAGGGTCCTTCCTTGGCCCTGGTCTGGCAGGTTTTATTGCATTAGCATGTACTAGGTAGTAGGTGGGCTCCATGCTGCAGTATGCTCCATGTTCTGCGCTGGGCAGTTTGCTGCGCTGTCTGTCGAGCCATGCACGTGCATTGTACTCTTTGGCGCCAAGTGCGGCATAAAGGTACATATACATGCCTTGAGCTACAGGTATCAATGCCATACACGTATTGGAATCTGCATCACCCATGCCGTTTGGAAGCAGACGAGCACCAGAAAGGGACGCTCGTCACATTTCCAAGCAACCAGACTCTTTTCTTCTTCTACGGGCAACCAAGGAGCGGTGAAGACGATATCACTTTTGACCACTTTCCGATGCGAGAGTGGAGGGGGAACACCATTAGTCTAAAGATGGGCTCTCTTCTTTATCTAGGGCCGATTGCGAATTGCGAGAGCGCAAAGATGGGTGGGAAATTAGCCAAGGAAAAAAAAAAAAAAAAAAAAAAAAAAACACCCGACACATGCGTTACGACTCGTGCGTTTTCGCTCTCTCCCCTCTTGCATCGTTGCATGATATTACGGGCTGCTGCAAGTTTAGCAGTGGGTTTTGCGCTAGGCTACACCACCTGATTCTGCTGCCGCGTTGGACGCATCCGGTGCTGATTGATTGAAGCCAGCACCGCAGCAGAGATGCCATGTAAAGGCACATACGCAGACACCAAAAGGATTAAGCCTTGTATGTACCTATGCAAGAGGAACGACGCGTTGCCGTTCTGTGCTGCTCGCCATCAGCCACCAGATTGCCAAATAAAGAATCCCGGTGTTTCCCAAAAGAGCACTGCAGGACCCTGAGCCCCGTCTTTTCCTGCGGCCCCGCTTTTCTTTTCTTTCTGCCCCACGTTCTGTTCTTCAAACCAGAACGTCACTACGTACATTCAAAGTTTCTTTTTTCTTTTCTTCCGAGATTTCTCCCGAATTACGCCAATGGCTTCCAGAAGGCCACTCTAGTTTCTTTCCGTTCCACACACCCCCTTCCAGATACTCGGTTTCACAGAACGTATCAGAACCAAACTTCGAATAGAACTGGTGCGAAATCGCAGCAAAAAAAGCAAAAGGGCCGAACAACCAAACGCAACCCCCCCTGCTCAATCCTCCTCCCAAACCCCCAAGTTCATATCGCCCTCTCTTCCCCCTCCGCCACATGGCCGCCGTCGCCGGCCCCAATTCTCGCCCCGGCTGGTTCGCCGTGCCGGCCCCCGTCCGCGAGCTGTTCAAGCTGTTTCCCTTGACGACCCTCCCCGCCGATCCTCTGCCCGAACGAGCCCCCGAAAGAGCGCGGCCGCGGCCTCGTCTGTATGTCTTTGCAAGGAGCGAGGAGGAAGCTCGAGGCGGACGGCCGAGCTTCAATCCTCAGTGCTTGAAGTGGCAGGTAAGGTCCATCTGATTTAAAGAGTTTGATGTAATCCATTGCCATTATAAAACGGGAACAAGGCAATGGCATATTGAATTCTAAGATACATTGCACCATTATGTTTTACCCTTCGCTAACTTGACGTCTCGCAGACCTTCCTTCGCATAGCCGGCGTTGAAGTCGACATCATCCCATCCAACAACCATGCCTCCCCCTCCGGCGCATTGCCTTTCCTCCTCCCCCAACAACACCACCATCACCATCATCAACATTGTCAACGACGGAGTCGCAACCTGCTCCAGCACCTCTCAACAGCAATCTAAAACCAACAATACCTCTCACGGGCAGCAAGATCGAGCGCTACGCCAAAGACCACTCCTCCCACGAAATACCCTCCGACCCCTCCACTTCTCGCATCGAAGCCTACGAAGCACTCCTATCACAGAGTCTTCGTCCCGCATGGGTATGTCAAACTCATCCCCCCCTCTTCTCTCTTGTAAACCAACCACCCAGCCAACGCAGCTAACAACAAACCTCGTCTAGCTATACACCCTCTACCTCGACCCTCTCAACACCACCCTCCTCTCAACTCTCTACCTCCCCCCCTCGCCAATCCTCCAACTCCCCTCCCTCCACACCCTCCGCAACGCCGCCACCGCCGAGATCCTCAAGACCACCCGCTCCGCCATCATTTCCCCCCTCCAGCTCCTCTCCGACGCCACCGACGCCCTGCGCTCGCTCTCAGCCCTCCTCTCCGACGACGAGTGGTTCTTTGGCAGCTCCGAACCAGGCCTGTTCGACGCAGAGGTCTTTGCTTACACTCACTTGATCCTGGATCCAGAGTTTGGCTGGGCGGATGATAATTCGCTGACAAAGTGCTTGGCAAAGTTTGGTAACTTGGTTGAGCATAGGAGAAGGCTTTATGAGAGCTGTTGGCCGGAATCTCAGGGAGAAAAATAGAAAGGAATAGATCCAGTTAGAACACAGCTCCGCAATGATTCGGTAGAACAAGCAAATGAATGCCTCATCTCGTAAAGCATATATATATATATATATATATATATATATATATATATTCAGTGACAAAGTATAACTCCCAATTGCGTCAATTGTATCTAAGGCGCTTTACATTTCTTTCTTCAAAGAAAGACTCCAATCTCTCTAATCATTACAACACATATACACACGCGCGTACACATACATATTGCTTAACAAAAATATATTTAGCCGCTCAAACCAACCCCTTGCCATTAGTCAACACGATGCTATTACTGTACAGCAATCCATCACATTCAGCTCAGTACATATCCAAGTGTCTTACATGCCCACAGGAGAGAAAATGATTGTTATCACAGCCAATTCATTAGTTTGACCCCGTCCCTAATATTTCCATTTGACTTGACTTTGAACGCACCGCGTCCGCTTAACCGCCCATTTCCCTATTAAATCTAAAATACCACCCCTTAAATAAATAAACAAGGTAGGATAGGAAGGAGAGAAGGGATAAAGGTATTAAAAGAGAGTGGGAGTCAGTAAGTGCGTATGTGATGAAGAGGTAGGAAATCCTAGCGCCAAAACTCCAAGACACGATTAAACCCAGAGAGAAGAGGAGAATACAAAATGGAGGAGTGAACAGAAGGGCCAAAAATCGCTGCGTCTATGCACATCCCGGGCAGAGGAATGGCGATAGCATAGTCTCTTCACACCTGTGGAAACTGTTGAATGCTATCTACCACGTCCTGTAGCGACACAAACGCACCGGGACCACCATCCTTTCGCAAGTCTTCAAGCAGCACGCTAGTCTGCGCATACAACGTTTCCAGTGATGCTCGGGATGACTTTCCGAGTGATGCTGAAATTTTTCAATACATATTAGAAATCTGTCCATGAATCAAAGAGAGGGTTCGGGTTCAGACTCACATAAAATGGCAGAATTCAGCTCCTCAGCAACCGTCACTCGGCCCTTTTCTTCCAGCAGGTGGCTAACTTGTGGCTCTTTGAGCGGGTTCTTGTATGCCACGAGCGCCCAAATCTCGTTCAATGCTTTACCAATCTCCTTCCTCGAATCGCCGGCATATTCTCCCTGCAGAGACTGGCCGTATTTGAGCATTTTGTTTTCCAACTTGGTCAGTTCCGCTCTGTGGTCCCCGCCGTCAGTCTCCATGTTGTCTCCCCAGCCGTGGCTGCCATTCAGATCCAGGTCCATCTCTTGGTCGCCACCTCTTTTGCCGTCGTATTTTATGCTCAGCTCAGCAGCCTTTCGCACCATCTCGATGAACTTGCGGCACCGTAATTTGAAATACACCTGCTCGTTATCTTGGAGGACCTGAGGATAGTACATGTCGGTGTACTTGAGTGCCTGGTCTATTTCTCCGTCAAGAATCGCTTGCCGAATTCCTAATCATCATGTCAGAGTGAAGTGCCGATATACAAAAGAGCGGAATCAAACTTACGCTGTCGATTATTTGCATCCTCATCATCCTTGATATTGACACCGTCCACCGTTACGTCCGGATTCAAATTCAGGGCCTCCTTTTGCAGCTTCATATCCTCTGCAAAAGCACGCGCCGTCTCCACATAGCCATCGTGTTGAAGGAACTGCAATACCAAGGTTTGGATGAGATCCGTCTCATTCATACCTGGCTCAAGATGTGAAGTATCTGTCCTTTGAATGGCTCTCTGGATGCTCTCGCGTTGTTCCTGTCACAGCCCATGTTAATAAATCTTCATACAATCGCGAGACTGTAATGGAAAGGAACCAAAGTTTGTATGCATACATTCATCAAGTCGTCAATATTGTAGACAAACGGTTCCTGTCCGAAGTTGACCAATATTTCCTCGCCCTGCTTTTTCAGACTGACAGACGGATATAGCTTGTGTCTGGGAATATCCTGAACTGCGAATCCTGTTTTTGTCATACCTCTTGTTAGCAAATCATTGAACATGGGTAGCTTCATGTACGCCCTCTCGCAATTGCCTACCTAGCATATGTCCATTTTTGGTCCAGAATGCCGTGTGGTCTCGAAAGTTGACTCCGCAACCGATAACGTCACCAGTCGTAAAAGAGGGCCCATAACTTCGGCCGATATTTTGACCTGTGAAGCACCGGCCGTCATCCCCATGATAACCCCAAGACTCTGGTTCCCAGCCTACAGGCCGCGACAATGATGCGGTCTTAGTTGAAAATCCGATCGCAATGGTTGTACTAGTGCCACGGTTAGTTGGTAACCTTATGAGTTGATGGCTGCCCTTGATAGGGCTGCTACATACTCATCTTGTTTACCAGAAATAATGTGTACTTCGTAATAATATATCCCACATTGCGGAGGCATGAAATGGTCCGCCCGAATGGCGCTAGCCTCATGGTCGCGCTCGTGATGGTTCTTGGGTCCTGAGAATTTGAGCCCCAGCATATTTGGCATCACCTCTATTGAAGTCCACATATCTGCTGTGTTCCAGTGCCTAGGAAGGGGCGCTAGACTGTCGCCGTCATCAAACGGTGCTCTTTCCAGGACGGTATGCAGCATGCCTCTGTGTGCGCCACCAGGCAGCGGTGTCGTGCTGAGACTTGAGGCGCTGATATCTTGCCCATTCCCCTTGGTCCGCTTCACTTCTTTCTGAGCTTCCAGCTTCTTGTTGTATGCTTCCTCCAACTTTTGAACGTATGTCGATCCCTTTAGATACGATGGCACGAAGAATCTGTCGTCGTCTACTGTGGCGCTCGTAGGCTCTGAGGCAAAGAAGTCGAAAGCTCGAGAAAAAGACGGTAAGCTGCCGCCAGGGGTCCTCCATACGTTGGCCGTATCGCCCTGTGCCGCCGCATAGTCCATCTCAGTCGAGTTTGCGGCCGGCGCGGGCCCTAGACGTAGCGTAGGATCGAGAACCAAGTCACCGTTGGCGTCTAGCACGGATGTTCGGGCAGGGTGCGTATAGAAGTTGTAACCGCCTCCTTCGCCGGGAGGAGCGGAGGTGTGAGTCGCTGTGTATTGATGTTCTTGAAATTCGAGGGATTCAGCAGACGATTCCGAGTCTGTGAAGCCAGATGAGCCATGCGGTTCCGGACTGGACATGATAGGGCAGGAGAGATGGAGATGGAAGAACAAGCAAAGCAAACGCTTCAAGGGGAAGAGATTGGAGAGTCGTGCCTGGCAAGCGAGCAGTTCAGTTACTGAAGCTTATTGGAAGCTCCAGTCAAACGCGCCACTCGTTCCAGGTCCGGTCTCCTCCCGATACAGGTAGCTGGAGGGATGAAACGACGCCGGGGACGCAAACCAACGGTTGTTGACGGTATTTGTGCACAGATGGAAGTGAATGTCGACAGGCTGGTTTGGCATATAACAAGAAACAAGACGCAGAAGTGAAAGTCGGCAGATGAGATATGCCGTGACGATGCCGTGCAGCTCGCTCTGCGTATCGAGGGAGGGGAATCGGCGTTGAAAGCGGGCCGATGAGCTCGTGGCAACAGCCGTCAACCGAGTGGGCGCCGGCAGCTCAGAAAGCGACAATGAGGGCAGCAATGGCAGGCACAGCTACGCCGACAAGGCAAGACTGTGCAGCAAAAGATCACGGTGACAGCCCGGGTCAATCAGCTCGCAGGCGTTGCTGTTGGGCGCCCGTAATGAGGTGTCGTGCTGGTGGGTGTCGTAGTTGTCATTGACGGGTGGAGAAGTCGATGCTGGCACTAGCACGCTGCTCTGCTGCGCGATAGCACTTATCGCTCCCTATCGCTGCGGCCATCACGGGTTCTGTAGGGAGCAAAAGGTGGAGCAGCGCCGAGCCTGGAACAGCGAATTTCTGGCGCCGCTGATCAGATGTTTTACGTCAAGAGCACTCACTGAGCTTTGCAGGACGTCCATCACGGGACAACCTGGGCCTGGCGGCCAAATGGAATGCTTTCAGCGCGCTTATTGCTTGTTTTCCATTTGCCTCGGGCGGGTTGATTTGATTGCCCCCTACAGCAGCAGCCAAACATGCCACTTTCTGATCAACGTCGCATGCGCTTCTGAAGTGACATTTCAAGCTGCCATGCTTCTTACCTGGCACTGGAACTGTAACAAGAAAACCTGAGGGGCAAGGGACACATACCCGAGGCGGCATGTGCGTTACAAAGGCGTAAGCCAAGGGGCACGGATTATAATGGCTATTACGACAACCTACTGTGCAGTGCCTCTAAGCATTAGTAGTTGATGAGAGTGTCTTGCATCTTCATGTCCAAACTCGTAGATGTACCGTCCACGCTGCAATCAAGCTTATAACAAGCAAGGCGTAATGTACCTAGCACTAACCGCACAACTGCCGTCCAATTCGGCATAGCCCACTTACCTATATAATGACTAAGCTGCTCCAGGTCGACGATGTGCCCAACTTCAGCAGTACCGCGCGACAACACCTGGGCCTTCATCAACGGGTCAAATACTAATATCCTCATCGCCCAACTGCGTTACAGCAATCTAAATCTGTACGTTCATCCCTGCTCAGGTTGTAGCGCCGTGTGGGGGAATGAGCGAGCAAAAGCCAACCAGCCGCCAATGGCTAAAACGAAAATAAGGGCCAGGAAAAAAAGTATAAGTCTGATAAAATGTGATGGCCGCTTGGGGCTAAACGAGTAATGCGGCAAACCAGGGAACACTGCTACGACGCCACCGCGAGGAGAGCTGGAGCCAAGAATGTACAAACCACTGTCGATAAATGGCTCACCCTCCGCGCGCAAAGTAAGCTGTCATCCAGAGCAGGGAACCGAGATTACCTAGTAGGATGAGGCTGGCCCATCTGCCGCGCAATCTGGCAATGCAGATTTGGAAACAACGGGGTAGACGGTTAATAGAAATAATTTCACAGAGTCGATGTGCAGTGGCTTTGACTGCGATGATGCAGGTCCAGTTGTGTGAAAAGGGCTGTGCTGCTGCTGCGCTACTGTTCCAAATCCGAGACATTCATTAGACTGCACAGGCAGGGCTATTCACAAGGCACGCGCAATGTAGCACAGCATCTGCTCTGCATAGGTTGGGCATCACCCCAAAATCAAGAAAAGATGTCTCTATCGCCTCTCATCATCGGCATGCACTTGGAAGTAATGGCAAACAAATACCACACCTAATATAAAACACAGCAATAAAGCAAAAAATTGTATTGCCCCGGCTGGCCAACCATGCCAACCTGTCTACTCTGAAACCCTGAGTATACCGTTACATACATACAATTACGCCGACAATGATCCCGATACTCCAGCTTGCGCAATCCTTCGATGACCGGCAGTTCGATCCCTCCCGCCAACGCCCAGCGACAACTTGCCGTCGCCTTGTAAAAGACACGATATTATCATGTTACCCGAGTTTCCATCCTCGGAGCCGATGAAGCAAAATGCAGATAACCTAAGCCCAATTTTTTTCTAGGTTTGGAACGTAATAAGAAATAGATAAGAGAAAAGAAAGAAAGAAAGAAAGAAAGAAAGAAAGAAAGAAAGAAAGAAAGAAAGAAAGAAAGAAAGAAAGAAAAAAAAAAACACTTGCATCGTGGGATGCAAAACGATGGAAGAGACAGCTTGATGCAAGATGCTATGATGCGGTGGCTACAGCAATAGGTGCTGGTGATGAGGCCTGGATGCTGGGCGCGCTTTGCATCTCGACATCAGGGCCGCTGTTGCTGTTAGAAACACTGTTGTCCTTGGACATGCTGTTGGCTTCGTTTCCATTTTCCTTGTTCTCTTTGTTGCTACCTTCGGCTGAGGGGACAGCCGAGTCTTCGGTGCCAGAGTCGGGAACGGTTCGCGGAGGCGCAGTCCATCGTGGTATCTCCCAGACAACTCCAGTGAAGCTCTTGAGTCTGAAGCCACCCTTGGCCCATTTTCGGCAAGGCTTGCCAGAACGGTCGAGGGCGCGAAGGCCTGCGTTGATGGCTCCCTGATTGGCCTTGGGACCGAGTTTGTGGGCAGTAGGGCGAGCTGCTGCACTGCTGTGGTCGATAGTACCGTCCTCCCTGTACGGAGCAGTTTGATTAGCATACTGTTCAAATAGTCTAGGTTGTTACATGTATAAAGAAGAAGAAGAAGAAGAAGAAAAAGAAAAAGAAAAAGAAAAAGAGAGCACATGGATACTTACAATCGAGGTTTCTTCTTAGGGCCCGGCTTGCCTCTTGGCTTGGGGACTCCATCAATGGTGCCATTTGCAGCAGCCGCAGATCGCTTCACTCCTTTCTTCTTCGCTCCGTCAGCGGGAGGTCCCATTGGCGTAGGAGCAGGTGTGGTTTCGGCGGCCGGTGTGGCAGCATTGGAGTCGGATGCATTGTCTCCATTCGAGATGGTAGATACAACCAGCGCGTTCGGGCTAGCCGGCGACTCTTTGATCTGCGAATCCTCCTTGGAGAGCTTTGACTCTGGGGATTGAGATGCTTCTTTGACAGACACGGAAGGGAAGATATCGCGTAGCAGTTCCGGCGATACGCTGAGAGTGACGAGCAGCCCGTGTTTGGTTGCCGACTTGCGGCGGCCATCAGCTGCCTTGGGAGGAGCCATCGCGTCTTGGTCGAAGAATTTTTTTTTTTCTTTCCCGTCTCAAGAGTAGTAGGCAAGCAAGTCAGTGGTTAGATATTTGGCCGTGCCAACGGTGCTGGCGCTCAAGCGGCCCAACGACGGTATGATGGGCGACGGCGATGCAGGGTTTTGCGTTGGCAATGGCACGGTGGCAGAGCGACGCTGACGGTGCACGGTGGTGATGGCGGAGCGCTGGTGGTGATGGAGAAGAGCAAAAAATGAGGATGACGGGAAGGCCGCGCAAGTTTTTTGGCGGTGCTCTGAACCACGGGCGATGGGCTAATACCTAATGCTGGTGGTGATCCGGCGTGGTGGTCAGGGGGTCTGGGGGCCTTGCGTGGAGCAGCAAGCAGAGAGGCAACTCTGGAACTCTGGACTATATTAGCAGGTCGGCGGTGATAGTGTCATGTCATGAGCGCTGGTGCATCGCGGGCGAAGAGTTGCGGAGAGGCGAGGGGAGAAAAAGAGGCGGGAGGCGGAGGGATTTTCATTTTCTGGGGTGTTGTCTCGTAAGGTTCGGGGCCTTGGTCTCATCCTCATTTTTTTTTTTTTTCGGGCCAGAAGGGCGGCGGCGCACAACGTAAAAAATCGGGCAGCCCAGAGGTTTCTTGTTCGTAGCTGGCGCAGATGGGCCAGCAGGACCGTGACGCTCCAACACAAAGGGCGAGGGGTGGAAGATTCAGGCCGCGCTTAGGATCCATCCCGATATGGACTAGCGCACGCAGTGCTCCAATCCGAAAGGGGCCCTTTTTCGAAGAAAGCTGTCCCAAGTGGCTTTTATTTTCGCATTATTTGGGCATCCGGCTGGCCAATCAAGGGCTAGTCTGGCTAGCCCTGCGACGGACTTGGGAAGGTTTGGCTCGCACCCGTCTGATAGGCGGGCTGTCATTTAGGTAAGCAGTAGCTGGGGACATTCCTTTGTACCCGCAACCTGGTGGATTAGCCTCAACATGCGGCATGCTCAAGTATTAGATACAAATCATCCAGTCACAAGCCGAGGGCTTTGAGATTTGAGGAGCCGTGAGTGTTTTGGCTTCCTTTTTCACTTCTTTCTCACCCACGAGCCAATTTCTAATTACCCGAAGGCGGCACCCCATTGGCAATCAAACTTGGCTTCCGGTTTCGGTGGCAATTACAGCAGTTGACGCTCCCAAGGCGACAGCAATTCTCATCAAGCGTCGAAATAGCAACCTCCAACATGCAAAGTAGCATTTGGGAATAGACGGCTTCATGGCATTGATCGTGATGAATTTGATCAACACTATTCACTGCAATTACGAACAGCGGTCGCAACGCTTATGATGTCCTAAGCGAGTAACCTGCGCCATTCCTGACTATTGAGGCCCATTTGCCTCCATACAGTGTTTTTTCTCCATCTACATGTGCTTTAATTTGCGTAGATCGTCTTCAGGGCTGCGGCCGAAGCTGTGGATACCAAGTTGTGCCAGCCCTTGATGACTTCATCAGTTCTACTGGCTTCTACTGCTGCACAGCCCGAGCTTACCGAAGGCATCTCATCTGACCCCCTTGCATCCGAACGCAAATTACAAGGCACTTCAATGTCATCTAATGGGCTGAATAATTTACAAATTTTGGTCTCTCAGGTCAAGCAAGAAACTCGAATTTTTTGCATCTGTATTTCTTCTACTGATATGGGATCATCCCACCAAGTTGGCGCACAATCGTCCATCGATAGCATAATGAGCGAGTCGCTGATGTAAAATATTAAATGAACGGTGATTAGACATGACTTCACAGCCTTCCTACCATCCATTCAATCGAACAAATGACCTCACCAAGGTCACCTGAATCTGAACAAGACTGTACAATGTAGCCAATATTATCGAAATACTCTCTGAAAAATAGTTGAATGTACTTGGAGCGGCGTCCACTGTGTTTGTTTCTCAGTTCAAGCATCCTGCACGGTCTCAGATGAAGGTGAGATTCGTTATACCTAGATGCAATTTGGACTGGAATACTGAAATTCTCCATCATCGCGGAACTTCTACACACATCTAGGTAATTCTTACTCCAAGGCCTGTTGCGCATGGGGATCTTAGGTTTCAGTTTTGGAATAGATAGGCAAACTTGAGGAATTGCAACTGATGAATTAAGCCTTCGTGCCGAGCAACATACCGTCATGTTTAGTTGGACGTAACATCACGTAGCATCACTTGAATTTATATTACCATGACAAACTCAATCGGATACTATCTCTGTCGTTTTATATATTTGGAGTGGTTAATGGAAGTGATCTATGGAAGAATAGCGAGAATCGAGAACAGCAATCATCTCGCACCCACCAGCCAGTGTATGGTCCATTCGAGAGAGGACGTACCATCATAATTCCATCTGAGACATTGTCTATCGATTAAACTAAACCAATTATGTAGAATCTCGTGGCAAAGCACATTTAATTCGGTATAGAGCGTTAATCTCAATGCAAGTGCAGCATCAACTTCGTGTCCAATATATGCTCAAAAAACGGGCTGCTTTCCTACCCTCTTTAGCCTATCTTGTCTAGAAAACCTCTTTATTCACAAATAAATTGAGCTTGCAAGAGGTGATTGTTTCATCCTGTGTCCCGTTATAAGTAACTGGAATTCGGCAGCCACGCAACAAAAATCGCCGTCGCCATCGCAGCCGCTGGAATGTGTTGCTCCTTACAACGACCCACCTCCTTCGCCATATATATCTTGATGAATATTCTCCGTGAATTCTTTCTGCCCCCAAATTGATCAAAATCATTCATCCATTATTTACTTCCATCTTCGAGTGATATTGTAACATTTTTTTTCACAGTCGTAATCGTCATCATCATCATCATCATCATCATGGTTCTTCTTGAACATCTCCCCCTTCTCGGGCTCGCTTTGGGTCTTGCACACCACCACCACTATCACGGGAGAGTATCTCATAGTCAACCAGCTCAGTTAAATCACGCTACCGTCCCCCAGATTTCTGATGGTTCATCTCAACTCCATCAGGTTCCTCCCAAATTGATTGCCACCCGGGCGTCAGATGAGAGCAATGAGACTACAATCCAAATTACCCAAACCCATTTACAGGGCATCTTGGACAGAATCAAATCTCTTGAAGAAGAGATCGCCGGTATGATGGCATCCAGAGCTAACTCTTCTCTAGATTCTTCTTCCACTCCCGTTCAACACTCCTCCCAGGACCCCGATGATATCGAGTTTTCCAAGGCCACCATGGCGGCAATGAAGCCTGCGAGGCCACAACAAGAAACAAATACTACCCCAGGAGGCAAGCCTTCCTTGACCTAGCAGGGCTGCCATAGTTCAACCACTAATCAACTTATTGGTAGCTGCCATCGGGGGTTTGTTCAAAGAGGCTTCTGTCAACTTGGATGATTCAGATATATTAACCGAGACGTCCACAATAACAGTCACCTCAACGACTCGTATCACGCGCTTGGTCACCATAGCGCCGACGACGATAGTTACATTGACCACAATTTCAACCAATTCTGCGAATGTAAGTTTTAGAAATCGCTTTTTAGGAGACTGTTGATGCGAACCCTCATCAGGAAAGCAAATCCAAGGCTTTGATTCCCTTTTCCAGTGACAAGGTTGCTGCGATTCCTCCAAAAACCACGTTGGCAAATGCTGCTCGACCTTCCAGCTCGTCATCACCAGCAAGTTTTAAAACAGAGCTAAAGCAGCCAACACTAATACAGCCAACAACCACCTCTCTCAGCTCTAATACTTCGATGACCTTTCATCGAGCATCGCCTCCGGTGATGTCGAGCGGATTCATGACTGTGCGGAGGGCTGCCAGATCTGTATGAAGATGATAGATGAATGGCTTGTACGATTGCTTATAGGATAAACTGGGTCGGTTCAGGATAAAGGAGGCGTTAAAGGCGGTCACATATTTGTCCATCATACTTGACTACACGAATACAGTCAATTTCTATTACTTCTTGTTTGTTTTTGCAATGCGTGCTTACTCCACAGATCCCAGAGAGAAAACTCAGCCACCCTGGAACGCCCCATTTTCTCCCACCTTTTGCTATCCAGCAACAAAGTTCAACGAACGAATCACATCTTTTCCATTAATCAACGTTTCCCCAACCCAGTCCCCAACTGGTCCGACCCTGGTTCAAATCAAACATGTAGAGCGCCACGGAGGGCGCACGGGGGCTGCACGGAGGGGAGCCCGCTTCTCAAGATACCTAGGGTTTCGTGCTGCATCAGCCCAGGCTCTTTGTACCTGGCTTATTAGAGAGAACAAGGGCCGGGTCCGATTTCGTTGCGTGGCCGGAATGATTCCGGCCAATGGTCCAGTAAAAAGGCCGGGCAGTATCGGTAGCCTGTGGGGCGAATCCTCCCCCAAACCGGCCCCTCCCCCACAATGGACGAGACTGTCTTACTCCAAGATAGGCGGGCAGAGACGGCATACGGTAACAGATGCTGCAGGGCCTTATCAGGACCCTCGCGGTGAGTGTCTCACAAATGCTCCCGGGCTGCCCCTGGAAGATAGAGATGGCGATAACAACTACTTTCCGTTGCAAATGCTCCTATGCCATTGTTATTGACCTACGGAGAGATAACTGTTTTCGTGATACTATAAGCAAGTGGTACTGAAAGACAGTATGCGTGTAAGCTGAGCACACACGGTATAGCTCGCCTTTGCTTCGTCCTCTTGGTCATGCTACCCCCTTTCTCGCCCGGTTGACTATGTTGGGACATTAGATAACGGGTTTCCATTTGTTTCTGTTACGTGAAGTCTTCGCATTAGCCTCCGGACACCTTCCTCTAACGGAGACAAGGGCTGTCTCGACCCGCCTATACTGCCCGTGCATCGTGACCTCATCCCCACCGAGTGGCCGGAATCCATTCCGGCCACCGGGTACTTAGGCGGCGGCGCGGACCCGGACTGACGATGATTGTCCCCCGATTCTCTCAGACTTCACAGAGCAAGTTTCCTCTTTGCCACCTGCCCTTTCTACCACTCCTTGGCATCTCAGCCCCTGAAGACTGCCACCCAGCCATCCCATCCTCCCGGCACTTACACACTTACACGCACTCCAAGCCATATCATATCATATCTTGATACCAACACATCCCTCATATTCACAATGGGTTCCATGGGCACCAGCGTACCTCCATTCGAGGTCCTCACAGATGCTCGTCCTGATGACAACTCCCTCCCTGCCTTCTTGGTGTCCACCACCAGAGGCTTCCTCCCTCGTGCAGACCCTATTGCCACTCTGCCCAAGGAGTTTGATGCGTTAGAGTCTATCCTCCAGCGTATGCCCGTCAAGACTCTGTCTGGCGAGCCAGGTCTTCTTGCCCACAGCAAGCTCGGTGAAGAAGTTGACAACAACTTCCCTGATCTCACTGATGCAATGGACCTGTATAAGGGAAACCTCCCCCTGATGAATGCCCTCTACCGAGATTACTCGTTCCTTGCTTCTGCGTATCTTCTTGAGCCTTGTCATGAACGGTTCGTCAAGGGCGAAGGCTATGGCTTAGGACGCCAGACTCTTCCCAAGAACATTGCTCGCCCTATCGCTCGATGTGCTGAGCTGTAAGTTATTAGTCATTACCCTTTGGTGAAATATTCGAGGCTGACCTCTTCTCTTCTTACAGCACCGGCTTTATGCCTTTCATGGAGTATGCTGGATCTTATGCGCTCTACAACTACCGTCTTGAGGATCCCGCAAAGGGCTTGGAGTATGATAACATTCGTCTCATTCGTGCCTTTGAACATGGCCTTGACCCAACTTCATCCGAGGCCGGCTTCGTTCTTGTCCACATTGACATGGTCAAGAACTCGGGCCCCTTGGTTGCGGCCACTATGCGCTGCTTAGAAGAAGCTTCCAAGGCCTCTACTAACCCCGACCCAGTCGAGGGGCGTAGATCCTTCAATGAAGGCCTCTCTGATATCGTCACGGCGATGAAGAAGATCAACTCTGTCATGGAGACCATGTGGGGAAAGTCTCGTCCCAGAGACTACACCAGCTTCCGCACCTTCATCTTCGGTATCACTGGCCAATCCATGTTCCCCAATGGTGTCGTCTATGAAGGTCTCTTTGACAACAAGCCCCAGTCGTTCCGAGGTGAATCTGGCGCCAATGACTCCATGGTGCCCCTCATGGACAACTTCCTTCAGCTTCCCCTGCCCAACACCCCTCTGACGGCTATCCTGACGGACTTCCGTGAGTACCGTCCCAGCAACCACAAAACCTTCTTGCAGTACGTCAAGGGCCGCTCTCTAGAGCTGGATCTCAAGGACTATGCTCTGGGCAACAAGATTGAGCCCACCTCGGAGGAAGAGAAGGATTTGCTCCGCCAGACTTGCAGCCTATGGATCCAGGTTCTCAACGAGGTGCGAGACTTCCGCTGGCGCCACTGGTGCTTCGCCAGGGAGTACATCTTGAAGCAGACATCCCACCCAACCGCCACCGGTGGCAGCCCCATTGTCACTTGGCTTCCTAACCAGCTGGAGGCGGTGCTGGCAGAGATGGTGAATGTGCATGATCTGTCCAAGGCCAAGCACCAGAAGGGCTTGGGCACGGTTGCCGAGGATATCATGGAGGCAGCGCTGCGGCAGAGGGACACCCTGCGGAAGGAGGTTGACAAGTTCTGCGCCGACCGCGGTGTCGCGAGGGAGAACTGATGGATTGAATCATCTCATTTGGCAAACAAAAAATTGGGAGGAGAGAAAATCTCCAGTAAGGAAAATCGGACTATACCAGAGTGGATTTAACGCGCTTTCTCATGTATGAGGCTCTTGGGATGATGTATGATAAGACCGTTTTTGGTAGCCCTTTCTTAGTAAGGTGTCTATTAGTAGTAACAATGTTTGATTGTTCGCAAGCGCCCGAGACAATGCATTTTTGATTAGATGCTCGTGACTTGCGCGTGTAAGCACTTGCGCCCAAGCCGCCTAACTGCACTGCACTTGTTCCCAAACAAACCTAGAACCGTCTACACCAATATATTGTTTAGTCTTGACGATGTGATCCGCAGAATTTCTCCCATCTGCCAAAGGATTCGTCTCGTGAGCACGGCCAAGGGCTGCCTCGGAGCAAAGAGGGGACAGACGCCGTTCATGCACAGTAAATGAAATCGCATCCACAAGGCCCCGATCCATCCACTCACCAACCAGCCTTTGCCGGTTTGCCCAACAGCCAAGACACCGCTCACGCTCTTGAGGGAAAGGCCGAATGCCGTGTATTCAGCAACCAAATGTCAGCTCACGCACAATTTGCCCGAAGGCTGAGCGAGTACGTCGGTTCGGTCATTAGGAACAGCTGAGGATGATTATCCTGCGCCGCGCATCCGCTCCTGTATTCAGTGTTATCTGCATTCATGCATGTATGGATACGGTGTGTGCTCGGTGGCCATGCGGCGCCATTGTGCCTCTCTTCTTGGACGGTTGGACGGTTGGACGGCAGCAGATGGGATGTCACTTGTTTTTTACATTGTGCCCTTCTGGATGAGGATGTACAGCCCGGATGGGGTCGCATGGTGCAGGGGTGAGTGCGGATGGGGGCATTTGGGGTTCTTTAGTTCGCCGCTGTTGCCAGTTAATCCCTGCACGAAAGACACAAGGCTGTGATTCAGTTGGTGCGATGAGATTTCGCTGTTTTCTTTTTCTCTTCCTCCATCTCGTTTCTTTTCCACGCAGATACGCGACAGAGCTCTTGCTGGGGAAATCCGAGCGGCAGTAGATGGGAGAAGGGAAAAGGATGCAACTGTCGCCGCCCAGCCACGATTGAAGATGAGGTTCCTCTTCGTGCTCTCGCTCTCCGGCCTCGCTACCGCCAGCGCCGCCCGGGATAGATTCGCTGCTCTGCCAATTATACCAGAAGGGTTGACGCCGCGATATGTTTTCGATAGGTCACAACCGCTCTTGAAGCGCGATGGAATCTGCGGTGACAACCACCACAGCTGTAAGGCGACAACCCCTCTTCTTCTACGTCCAATGCTATATGCGATTGATATCAGCATCACTTACACACCATATTATACACGCGTTGATCGCCGCTAATACTAACTTTGTTCACTAGGCCTCGATATCGGCCACGGTGATGCCTGCTGCGATAATGACAGCTACTGCTTTTTAAACACATCTTTCGAGCCAAAATGCTGCGAAATCGGCCAGACTTGCGCTCCCAACAACCCTTGTCCTGCCTCTGCCGTACGCTGCACCGTCACAACCACCCTCACATTAACCCACACTTCTTCGCCCACACAAACTCGCGCAAAGGAAACCACTATAACGAGCAAATCCACGTCCGTCATTACAGGATGCTGTGGGCGCTCCTGTCCTAGGACGAGCCAGTACCTTTGCGCCAAGACACTTGGCGGCGAGTGCTGCCCATTCGATACCAACTGCGAGGCGGACGGGAACTGCGTCTTCACAAAGACAAAGCCTCCGCCGGGCCTGACTCCTGCTGCAACCGGCAGCTGCACTACAAGCCAGTTTAGATGCTCCGACGGCAACGGGTGCTGCAACAACGGAGCGACGTGCACTTCGTTCAGCGGGTCGGCGTACTGCTCCACCGCTACCGGCGGTCCTACAAGCACCCTCGTCGCGCCCAGTGACGGTGGCTCATCTTCTTCTGGAGGGCTCTCTGCCGGAGCCGAAGCGGGTATTGCTGTCGGAAGCGTGGTTGGAGGTGGCCTTATTGTCGCGGCAGCCGTGTGGTATTTGTTCAGAAGACGGAGAGCGGCGGCGGCGGCGAATCACGTATACAATCCGGCTGATCCACAGCCCAGAGATGTCAATGGAGATGCAGCAGCTCCAAGTGGCCCTACCATGAGTACCGCGCCGGCGACGCCTCGAACCTGGCGGCAGCGCTGGACAATGGCATCGTCGCTTACCCCCTCGGGGGCTGTAACTGACGCCGGGACAATAAGGTCTCCGTCGTCGGCCCCAGACCCCGTCGAGATTGGGTCGGAAGCGCTGTCAGAAGTGGCCGGCTCGGAGGTTATGACGCCCAAATCTGAAATCACCGGTTTTGCCTTGACAGGACTTCGAACACCGGAGACAATAGATGGTCGATTTGAATTGGGTGGAACGGAAATGGCCTGGCCGCAACCCTCGCCAGCTAGTCCCGAACCCAGTCCCCAACCGGAGGAGCAGAAACGAGATTCAAAGTCAAATTCATCACGATAACTGAAGGGAGTATTTGCCAGTTGGTCTAGTTCAAGGAGGAAAACGGAGTTATCTTTTTTTAGAAAGTTTATATGCCATTTCTATTGAGTCAACGCCTAGCCTGATAATACACGATACCGCCCAAATTCATATGTCGAAAAAGATGCCCCCTTTCAGCGAAAAAGTGAAGAAAACCAAATAGATCCTTGCATATGTTTCCTTCATGCTTACAGTCGTTTGATGTAAGTGACTGTAAATTTCCGCCTAACGCTGCGCATCTCACACTTAATCGAGAGGCTAACTCGGGGAAGCAAAAGAGAGACAAGAAAGTAAAGTGTTTGAAGATTAGAAAAAGCTTCATTGAACTGTTGGCACAGATCAATGAATAAGAAGAAGAAGAAGAAGAAGAAGAAGAAGAAGAAGAAGAAGAAGAAGAAGAAGAAGAAGAAGAAGAAGAAGAAGAAGAAGAAATGCCCTGAACGTTCCTATCATCCACTCGTTACTTTTGTATGCCGGTACCGGCTCAGCATACGATACCACCGAATGGCGCGCAGTTTCTCAGATCCTTGACCAAGTCTTCCACGCTACTAAGGTGGCGACTCAGAAGTTGCTGTTTCTCTGCCGTGGTCAAAGTTGTAACCCCGCTGCTATTGGCACGCTTGCGTCCGTTTCTAGCATCGACGTGGAATGCGCCAGAAAGCTTCGAAGGGCTGCGCTGGAACACAGACTCTCGCTGGTCAGCTCGAGGGGCGGAGGGTGTCTCGGGCATAAGGTAGAAGTAGAGGAATTCGACGAGCTTTAGCTTGACCTCACGAGAGGTTGATCGAGATTTGAAGAGAGAGGTAACAGTAAGCAGGCCATCAAGCCCTTCGAAGGTGCGTGTGTTGTTCGGAGTGTCGATGAGAGCGACTACCAGGGTCAGGAGGGTAGCTGACTGGATCGCGGGGCAGTTATATGGTTCGAGAAGATCTAATAAGAGCTGGCCAAAAGAGTAAGTTTGTGTTCGCCATAATGGCCGTTAGGGATGTCTCTTACATTCATATTCTGCTCTCGCGCAAACAGAGATTTGCTCGGAGGATGCAGCAGGGTGACGCCTTGGATGAGGTCCAGTGCACTGAGAATGAGCAAGTCATTCTGACCATCACTACCCTTGGCCATGAGCCGATCTAGTGTGCCTACCAAGCGCATAGCAACGTTCCATTCGAATCCCTCCTGCAGCTTGAAGAACTCTCGAAATGCCGGGTCTTGGGTGAGCTGGGCGAGATCTTTGCGAGGAGCTGTGCCGGATGCATCTTCGTAGTCGTCAGGCGCTGTCGAGGATACAGAAGTAGACCGTGCTCGGCCTGAAGACCCGTTGGATAGGCAGATCTGTGCTAGAAGACCCTCTACTTGGCGCAAGCCCTTGCGGATTTTGGGTCCATCATATGACGAAAGATTATCGAAAGCGAGTGACAAGAGAGCTTCCATTGGTGGCAAAGACTTGAAAGCCTCGGCGATTGATAGCGGCAGGTAAACACTGTGTGGTTAAGCAACTGATCTCTTTTCCTGCAGTAAGAAAAGAAGCGATAAAACAACAAATTAATAAAAGAGAGAAAGAAAAAAACAGCCCTTTTAGTTTGGCAGCTTTCTTTAGTGGGCGGGGAGGTGGGATGAACTTTGCTTTTAGATGAAAAAGAAAATATCGAGTGGGCAAAAAAAGAAGATGGCTCCTGGCAGACTGGATGGATGCCTGTGCGCGCGCAAAGATGTTAATACAAGACCAGAACAAAGAAATAAAGCATTGACTGCATGGGGGTATCAAAAGGCGACTTGGTGACAAAAACAAAACATGGAAAAGAGAGTTAAAGTAAAGAAGATCAGGGGAGGATGAGAAATGCGTTCTACGGCAATGACAAAAGTTGACTGCCAGGAAGCTCCCAGCGAGCCGGTTTTGGAATTAGGTGTTGCTGGTCGTCCATTTCCCCGGCAACCATGAAAGGGAGCCGCTGCGGCATGCTAAATTGTAGGCGGAGAGGCAGACGTTTAGTGGCTACAGGCAGCTTGATAGCGCGCGAGCTCCACTGGGATGTCCCACGGCATAGGCTGTCATAGGCTGTCATAGGCTGCTAGCGCTGCGCGGGACCGCCGAGAAAGCCTGGCCAGACCCTGAAATCACCGGAGTGCTTGCAGCACGGTCGCTGCAAGCCATTTAACGATTGGACAGGATCCCTGAACCCAGCATGATTCGATATCCGCTGTCTCAAAGCTCAACCCACGGGACTGGAAATTGCACTGGCATTGGCGACTGGGATGTTTGCTGATTCACCAATTATATGCCCAAGGCAAGAATGGCGATGATGCCATCGACATTACGGAGTAGTCCTATCAAACACCTTGCCAAGCTCCAACGCTCAATTGGCCTCTTTTTCTTCCAAGGCAGGATTACTACTTACTATCAACATATATGTGGACATCCAGGCCGCCCGCTGCTAACTAAAAGGAGCAGCCGACAAGAGTGGAGGCTATTTTTTAAAGCAAGCAGAGACTCTCCCAACGACAGAGCAGCGATCTCGAGAGCTGGCATGGAACCCAAAGATCTCGCAGCAGCTGAAATCCATCCTCCACCCCTCGCTTTCCCGGTCATGATCCTCTTCCTTGTCTAATCCATGGTTTTCCGCACCGCTGACCAAACGAGAGATTTTCCTTCGAAGAACCAACAATTCTGCTACAGAAAGAGCATTCAGTTCGCAGACATTGCGTCGGAAAAGACGGCGAAATGGATACGAATCGTTCATCTATACGTTTTTGGAGTGCTGGAACCGTCATCCTTGAGGTGAATTTTGGCGACAGGAGCGGCTGATGAAGTATAAGGCAGCGTAATGCAGCACACCTCGACCAGTCAACCCAGGCCGGTAACTTTGCCATCTGGCGAGCGCGAGCCCCAACGTCAGCTCAAGAAGCCGGCTATCATATCGTTCGACGTAATGGGCATTCTTATCAATATTACGTGTCTACTCTCACACGCCATCGCCGCTGTCACAGGCCTTAGTGCAGGCAGGAAGGCTCGGTAAACCTATCGCCAAGTCACGAGGCGCCGCCAAACGGCAGTCAGGCGATTGATTAAGGGCCAAACATGCAGGCAACCTTGCTTCTTGAGGCTAACCTCTGCACAAAACATCGAATCGGGCATCCTAATCCGATGGAAGGCGGCGTCGATCTGAAATGCCGCAAGAAAATGTTCAAACTTTCTCCATCGTGCCCCTCAACCAGTAGAAACCCCGCTGCGGTGCAGATACGACAGCTATCAAACATCCAGGGTTTTGTCACCGAAAGTACTTCGCACGAAGTATAATACACGGCATGTTGCGCTGCGTTTTGGGAGCGATGGTGTCTCAAACTGCCCCGCGATATCCACACCTTAGCTGCGGCGCCACTTTCACGTGTACTGTACTCAGAAACACAGCTTCAGCCACACATCGACAGCAGAGATGCCTTCCGACATCAACATCTCTCCCAACGCCCTCCCTCCGATAACCTCTAGCAGCGGCCTGCACTCTCAAGCCCAGCGCCAGGATTTTGGATTTGCCAACGCTCTCGGCTCGTCCCTCTCGCCTCTCAACCCCTTAGGTCCCGGCGGCCGCGGACCCCTAATCGAAAGCGAGGCTGAGCGGCTAGGCAAACATTCCGGATCAGGGAAGCTCTCAGGACACTCAGGAAAGAGGTCTTTGCACCCTGAGCCACCACCGCGAAGGAGCAGCAAGAGGGTAAATCGCGGTGTGCTCAGCATGCAGCACCAAAACAATCCGGGGCCGCCCCCCGACCCCTCGCGGTTTGCCAGCGAAGACTTCGATTTCAGCCGTCGAGGAACGTGGAATGACGACAAGGAGAGGATTGTAAGGGGTCCGTTTGACTACGTCGTCAGCCACCCGGGCAAAGATTTCCGTGCCCAGCTCATCTCCTCGTTTAATGCCTTCCTCGATGTCCCCCCCGCGAGCCTCGCAATTATCACAAAGGTTGTGGGCATGCTTCACGAGTCCTCCCTCCTCGTCGACGACGTCCAAGATTCATCCGAGCTCCGCCGCGGCTTCCCCGTCGCCCACAACATCTTCGGCGTAGCTCAAACCATCAACTCAGCCAACTACATATACTTTGCTGCCTTGCAGGAGCTCGTCAAGCTCGGCAACCAGAATGTCATTCCACTGTTTGCCGAGGAGCTCCTCAATCTACACCGCGGCCAGGGCATGGATCTGTTCTGGAGAGATACTCTCACGTGCCCGACCGAAGATGACTACCTAGAGATGGTAGGGAACAAAACGGGTGGCCTGTTCCGCCTCGGCATCAAGCTGATGCAGGCAGAATCGAGCACCAACGTCGACCTTGTACCTCTCATCAACCTCGTCGGCCTCATCTTCCAGATCCGCGACGATTATATGAATCTTTCTTCAAGCGAATACAGCCATAACAAGGGCATGTGCGAGGACCTGACGGAAGGCAAATTCTCTTTCCCTGTCATTCACAGCATTCGCGCCGATCCCGTAGATCTGCAGTTGATCAGCATACTGAAGCAAAAGACCACGGACGAGCAGGTTAAACGCTACGCTGTCTCCTTCATGGAGTCCAAGGGTAGCTTCGACTATACCCGGAAGGTGGTCGAAACTCTCATCGAGAGGGCGCGCAAGCTGGTCGAGGAGCTGGACGACGGGTCCGGAAAGGCCGCTGGCATCCACAAGATTCTGGATAAGATGGTCATATCGTCATGAAACCCGAGATGGCTTCATCATTTCTTTCTAGATGAGTGGCAGAGCCGAGGGTAGGTTTAACGATTCACGTAATGAAGCCAGGGAATAACTTCCATTGCATCTGTACCAAAGCGAAATGAACTATCATTATCTCCTTTTGTTTATTTTTGTTGGCGTTTTGTTCTTCTCTATATAGTATAGATCAGATACTGCGCATCTAGTAAGCGGTAACATTAGCCTGAGACAAGTCATCGCACGTGCAGCAAATATACTGTTAAAAGATGCCAGTTATTGTTCATCTCGTGCAATTTTCTTTTCTTTTCTTTTTTTTTTTTTTTTGTTATATATGAGCTTGAATATGCCTACAACTATGCTATAAACAAAGTCAAAATGCTCAACTCCCGGACACGTAATTGACACGCTGGCAATAGCCCTGAAGAATACCTAGTAAGATCATGGCAATTACTGAGCTTCCATATTTTACTCATTGGCGCGAGAAAAGTCTACCGTTTTCCGCAGATGAACACTTAAAAACTGTGAGCATGTTTTCTGGACTTTCAGTTTCTGAGGTGGTACTAATACGCTAACCAAATGAATAGCTTCTTCTGGATTTAATCCTACGAATGTGGGAGAATCCTCTTGCTATCGACAATACGGATTCTATCATGCGATTATTCTGTCTTGAGAACCAATAGGTGTGGTGTATGCAACTCGAGGAAAAGATACTGCTCAGAAGGATAGTCGTGCAGTATGTACGATTTAGTCATTTAGTCCTCGGGCAATAAAATTCATACAATACTCTCTCCTGTCTTTGAAATGTTCAGTTATAGTTATATTAGCCGTGCTTAGAGCATAACGGCAGCTAGGAGTTTACTACCTCCCAGGTATAATACGGGTGGTTCTGTAGGCTCGAATAATGCCGGTGTTAATCTCTTCATGTAACCAATCTCATTTCTCTGTAGCAACTACACGACTCTATGAAACGAGACAAGTTCTTACTCAGCGGCTACGAGCGTCACGTGCCCAAAGAGCTCGCCGCCTGTACTCTGTCAATCTGTGTAGAGGCTTTTCTTCCTTGTGAGATCTGGTTATGGATTGCAAAAGCGGGTACCGCCATTAATCGGGCATCTGCCTTGCTTAAGCGCCCACTTCATTGCGCTCATATGTCTCCGCATATAATACGAAGTACGTATACGAGTTACACGTATCATGAAGAAATGACTTCTGTTTCGGTGGCGCTGGGGAAAGCAAAAAGGAGAAGTGCCGGGGTATTTTTCCTATCTGGCTACTTGTCTCTTCGTTTTATCTCGCCTATCATTTGACCAACTCCACACTTTAACCCCTCCATCTAATAGCATTAATCTAATATGGTATTACAGAACATGGCGATGAGACGTTTTACCAGAGGGAATCGGAAATAAAGAAGCGAATCTGAGGCGTTTCACTGCCTGTGCGCCTTGCTCGGTTGGTCATCAGGTGCAGGTCATGCGGTTCGTTGTCGTCGTCTGTTATTTGTCATATACTTGGGCATGGCGCATCTTGATTCGCCACGTCTTACATATGAAGCCACCGACATTTGAGGGCTTCGCTTTTTTCCATCCATACACGATACTTTTTTCTGATACCAACAAAGTACATCACTAACGTATACTGCTTTGCAACTACAAGTATGCGCGGTGTACTTCTACCTAGTAACTACCTACAGGTAGGTAATAGGCAATTTGCGTTGCCAACGCCGTTGTTGCAGTTGCAGCTGCATGAATCAGCTCTAGATATTTGTTGATGTGCCGCGGCCCAATTAGGCAATGCCCTTTAGTCGCTGGGTCTCCGTTTTCTGCCTGTCCCCATTTCTCAATGCGCCAATGAGGTTGTTTTTGAGCGCACAAAGTGGTGCCATGATTGGCTGCAGAGCGTCAGATCTTGCAGGCGCATAGAGTGGTGCAGGCTGCAGTGCCCCGTTGCTAGGACGGAAGCTCTCAAGTGGTGATTCCCTATTCCTTCACTCATCATCTCCATTGTTGGGTATTGTTACTTGGGTGTTGAGTGCTTACGGGCCTCATTGGGTTGCAATCTGCTACTATTCTGTCGTTCTATTCGTGTTGATGGAAACTGTTGGAGATCAGCAGATAGATTGTTTGCCGATTGGTCTTCCCACCTCTTGACCCCATTCGTCACAACGGATAGTGTGCAGGTTAGCCACGGTGACCAACTAGTATACAGCGACTGACATGTTCTCTGGACTTGGACTTCATACAGAGTGCGGAGAACAGATATCGGAATGCCGCTGCCACGATATTTTCAGATCACAAGGCTTGCCCGTTGCTCCATAAGCATCCACCAAGCTGTCAAGCCTTTGCTGCACAGTTGTGTCATCGGTCCGCCACGTATCGTCAAGATGGAGCCGTAGCAACGGCCGACTTCAATCCACGGCGTCTAAAACCGTCGTCGTGCATGTAGTAGCTCTTTGCGGTGAGAGTAGACCTGCATCTTACCTGGACCGGCTCCATAAATAAATACAGGGTGGACATGCCCATTACTCGTAGCAGCAGCTATTGTCAGGGTTTCAATGTCAGCGGCGCAATTTGCTCATGCATCATGTCGCCAGCTCCGCGGCTAAACCTTCCATCCTTCTTGAAGCAATTGCAAGCCACATGGAGCTGTTGAATCAATGCTGGAGGTTCAATTGGAGAGAGATATTCTGGTGGTGCCAAGTGAGCAAGCTGTCAAGCCTCTTTTTAGCGGCCGCTGGCTAGCGCTTTCGGATTCCCCAGAATGGATAGCTGATGAATCGCCATCTCGGGTGCGTTCTGGAGTGTATGTCCGTGTGGGTGTGGCGCCGCTACGCCACAAGTGAGATCATCGCTTGCCGCTGCGCGTCACATGCTAAGCTTAACCTCGACCTCTCGTGTTGGTATCGTGCCATCACCAACAACGCATCACATCAACAGCATGAGAGCGCACTGAAAGTAGCATTGCCGCTGGCTAGCTCTTCATATGCCATGGATGATTTCGCGGTAGAATTACTAGCAGCCAGGCGCGATGAATCGCCAGAACGGCCGCCAGAGCCGAAGGCGCCTTCGGAACTAGATCCATCAACGGCGTCACCGCAGCGATCTGGTTTGCGAAGCGGCCTTGCAGCCCTCCGAGAGAAGGCGAACATCCAAGACCGCCTGGTAGAAAAGTCTGTATAGCCAAGATAGCAAAAGGGACCGCAGGGGACGCAGTGCTGATGTTGGATGTGTAGATTACTTCAACAAGTCATTCCAGCCGAAGACGATCATGGGCCCGATGTTCCCATATCGGCAGACGGTGCGGCATTCCCGCAACGACCTGGCTTCAATCTCACCACGATGTCCAATAATTTTCGCCGATTCAACGCCCGAATCGGAGTCGTTTTCAAGTTTCAGGCTCGAATGACCCGCATTATGTGTTGGCGCAAGCCGTCGCACACGCTATCTCTGCTCGCCACCTACACCTTCGTCTGTCTCGACCCATATCTCCTCTTCGTCTTACCCATTGTCGGGATTCTCCTAGGCGCATTCATACCAGGATTCCTAGCGCGGCATCCCGCGCCCCCAAAAGGCACTCTATCTAGCGAACAGAGTATGGGTTATTCACCAAAGGGGCCTCCTCTAGCGCCGGCGGCGACGGTACGCCCTGCAAAGGAGCTGAGCAAGGACTTCTTCCGGAATATGGGCGATTTGCAGAACTGCATGGAGGACTTTACTCAGGGACACGATATGGTGGTGTCGTTGCTGGTACCCATTAGCAATTTCAGCAACGAGGCGCTATCATCGGCCGTGTTCCTTTTCCTCTGCGCCGCGGGCATCTCCATGACCATCGCAGCACACATCATTCCCTGGAGATTTGTCTTTCTAATAGGCGGATGGGCCGCCATCTGCTCAGGACACCCTGCTGTCTCCCGTCTGCTGGTGGAAACCCGCGAGGAGCACATCCAGCCGCGAGAGGAAAAAGCAAAGACGTGGATGGACGACTGGATTGCTACTGATGTTATCCTTGACTCGGCACCGGAGACACGCGAAGTAGAGATTTTTGAACTACAAAAAGCATCTGGGGCAGGTGAGTGGGAAGCCTGGCTCTTTTGCCCGTCGCCCTATGACCCTCTGTCTCAGCCTCGCATCGCTGGAGAGCGGCCACGTGGCACGCGCTTCTTTGAGGATGTGATGCCACCAGAAGGATGGGAGTGGAGCGAGAAGAAGTGGGCTTTGGATCTCTGGAGCAGGGACTGGGTTGAAGAGCGTATCATTACGGGAGTGGAAGTTGAAACGGAAGGAGAGCGGTGGGTGTACGATATTTACAACGAGCGCGAGGAGCGCACTGGCGTGGCCGATCAGCCCGAGAAGGGAAGCTTCAAAGGTGTATCGATGCCGCATACAAGCTGGGAAGAGGGAGATGATGGCACGGGTAAGAAAGGAGAATGGAGGCGGAGGCGATGGGTGAGGTTGGTGAAAAGAAAAGTGTCTGCAGCTGCACCTGGATCATGATGCAGCACTAGTTTAAATGGGATATGGTAGCATTTTCGTTGTATTCTGTTTTATATATATATATATATATATATATCATGCACTTAATCAAAGGATATCAATGACAACAAACGTATAAACCACGGCCCCTGTGAAGCTGAAGAAGCATCGTATGTGGTTCAACGCCATGGTGGCAACATGAAGTAAATTAGCACACAGAGCATGCTCTTCGTGTTGCCCTCACCTGCAAATGCTGGAAAGTACAAAAGAAAAGCAATTAGTATTACATTGCATCTACTGTTTGACATTTCTCCCGGGAAAGTAGTAAATTAGCGGGGGGGTAATTAATTATTGGACAAGGGAAATCGTGGTAAAACAGATCGTGAAATAAAATGGGACGGGAGCTGAAATTGACAGAAATCCGTTTCATGCTCCTCATTTTATAAAATGGAGTTTGATGCAGAAGCATGTACGGTCGTATCTGGGATGGGCCTGGAGTAATTTAGTACCCGGCACGTACCCGTAAAACAGCCAAATGCAATTTGGTATTTTCTGGGCAATGCGACTTTGGCAGCCGCCGCCGCCTCCAAAACCAAAGATACAGATGCAGCTGGTGGTGTCAAGACGGCAAGCATTTTGGGGCTTCTGGACGAGGCAACGCCGCTGGAATGGCCTGGCGAAAGCAGCCGCCGCGTTGTACCGGTACTTGCGCAGCCCAGGCCTTCCCCTCGCGCCGCGGCCTTCCCTCCGCACAAGGCGGCGCGCGTGCTCCACCGCGCGAGGTACCGGGACCTCCCCACCCACACCCTTCTCTGTGGTTGCCCGTCCAAGCTCCAGCCGCTAAGTGGCCACCGCGCCCCAGTGGGCCTGGCCGACCTTGGTAGCAGGCTGCTAGTGCGGTGGCAGCGCGAGCGTTCCTAGGCCTACTGGCAGTAGGTGCTGCCGCCGGTACGGCCACTGGCGCTGGCGCTGTCGACGGCCCCAACGTCCACTGAAAGTGTGCAACCCCCGATTCACGCAAAACAACGTCGTCGTCTAGCAAGCCGCCCCTTTCGGTTTTTTTCTTCCCTCTCGCTTCACGCATCGCCGTCGGCAATCCAGACATCTTGGGAGGCAGGCCGCTGCCGTTGGCGTCTCGCGAGCTTCGACCAGACCCGCGCTTGCCTCGCAGCCACAGCCCCGACGAGCACAGGCCCCGGGTCGGAATGAGGTAGCTATTCGATCGCTCTCAGCTCCCTGACCGGACTGAGGCTTGACGCTGCTCCCAGCGAAACGACCCTCTTTGTGTGTACGCAGGTGCACACCCACATCGCCCGCTCCCATTCGCGACGCTGCTTACTCTATGACCTTAAAGCACAAGACGCCCGCTGGGCCCCGACCGGCAAACACGTCTTCTCGCCTGTAAGAATCTTCGACCTTCCCACCCAGCGCCAAGAGAAGAAGGGGAAAAAAATAATAAAAAAAAATTGAAAAAATAAATAAAAACAAAAATAACAGAGAGAGACTCTTGGACCCGGCCATTACTTCTCCGCTGGGGGGAGAATGAAATAGAGGCCGGATAGAGGACGAAGAAGAGTGCTGACCTGATGCCATGGCAATTACAGATCCTACAGCAGACCTGCTAGTCGTGTACCGACGGCAACCTCGAGGAGCAACAGCTCAATCTCGAATTCTCCAATGCTCAGCACTGCTTCTTCCAACAACCACTCTCATTTCTCCTACGGCCGAAATGGACAGGCAAGCCAGACAGAACAAACAATCACCTCTACCGGCTCTTACGATTTCCTACCCTCTGTGAGCTTCGACGACTTCCATACCAGCATCGAATCCGCGGCATCTAGCGGCGAATTCAGGCCGAACAAATATCCTTCCCCAGCAGCGTCACGCAGTGACGTTGAATCTTCGTTAAGCATGGCCGACAGGAGATTGTCCGACAGGACGGCTGTCAACCCCAATGGCAGTGCCACGCGCGTGGGTGTTTCAGCCTCGTCCTCTCGGGCCACCAGATCGGGGTCCATCCTCCACAGGCCAAGCGCGTCGAGGCAGAATAGCGCCTCGTCAATCTCAACCACGTCCGGCTCCATCGATGCCTCCACAGCAACTATTGGGGTGCGCACTCGTCGCCAGAGCCAGTATCCGCCTGTTTCTGGCTCAGGTGCCGCTTCCAAACCCCCTCGAAAATCTATTGGCCCCGGCGTCGTTGCCGACGCGGAAACAGTGACGCGGAGCGCCTCCAAACGCCGTCCCAGCCTCTTCTCCGAAAAGACTAGCGACATGACGAGGACTTCTCTCGACATGGGCGGCGATACTACCCGCGGCTTTACCACCACTACCAGGAGCGTCAAGGCCAAATCCGTGGTACAGGCTTCTCCGATGGTCAGCCAAACAAACATCCTAACCAGTACTTCGCTCACTCCTGAGCAACATCGAAATACTTCCAAATCACCGCTTCCTGGAGGCGCAGGTTTAACGCCATCCTCAGGAGGGCGACGGGCATCCATCATGCCTACCGGTCATGCTTCTCATGCTACCGGACTAGGCGCCCGAACCATAAGCCCAACTGACACTAGAAGAATGAAGCGTATGTCCATGATGCCACAATCTACGAGTTCGAATCAAGTTTCAAATGCACCACCGCCTCCGCCAGTTTCGATGGAGACGCGAGCCGCCTCCAGGTCACCATCAATGATTCCGAGAAAGGCGTCGGCTACACCATCCTCGTCTAGGACAACGCCAGATATTAGTAGAAAATCATACAGCTCAGGTCTCTCCGTTGGATCTACTGTTAGCTTCAACACCGTGAGGACATCAACTGGCTCTTTACAGCCGCGCTTACCACAGCCGGCGTCTGTTTCTCGACTACCAGCTCCCAAACATGCTACAAGCCATGGCTCCCTACCCTCGGGCGATGAAGAAGATGTACCCCCTGTTCCTGCAATTCCCAAAGCTTTTGAATCTCCAAAGGATACCCCCCCAGCTGAAACATACTTTTTGGCCAAGAAGAAGTCTAGCCTTGGGACTCTCGACAGCATCAGTATTAATCTCAACAGCAGCAACTCTACCACCAATGTTTCAGCGCCAACTCAAGTAGAAACTGTCAAATTACAACGCAAGCCGAGCGTCAAGACCGCTCAGCATGCACCTGCAGCGCCGCCGAACAACGACAAGAAGAGCGGGCCGAACAAGAAGAGCCTGGAACCTCTGCGGCTGCCGCCCTTGAATCTTCTTCCATTGAGCATACCCACCGCAGCCAAGGTGGCTGCATTGCAGGAAAATGGCAAAGATAATCGAAACATGAGCCCGCCAGCCTCGCGACAGCTCCCCAAGACGCCGACGACACCAATGACGGCGTCGAAAAGTTCCTTTTTTGCAAAATCGCGATATGATGATGCTATGGAGCCAATGCCGTCCATTAGAAGCAGTACTTCAGCACATCGATCCCACCACCGCCGAACCCCAAGCATACCGGATGCGACGACATCTTCCACGGATTCTTCGCTTGTTTTCAAAGATTTGGACACCAAATCCAGCATGTCACCGTTCTTATCTTCGTCTCTCCCCAAAAACGAACCCGCGAATGGATTCCTGAAGCGTTCAAAAACCGGTTCTGATCACACCCGCGTCAATCGGACGCTTTTTGATGAAAAGGCGCCTCAAAAGCCTGCTGGACCACGCCCACCACATACAGAAAAGCCTGTTCCCAAATCCCCTCCGCCGGCTCCACCTACTGAGCAGCCTCAAACACCGTCCTCAATGAGTACGCTGAGGAGAAAGCTGAGCTTGTCTTGGAAAAAGGGTAACTCGAAGGGAGGTATTGTCCCACCCCAAGATGTCGTAGACAAGGCGCAGAGTCTGAAACAGGAGAGCATACCGCCTCCTCGCATACCCGCATCTGCCACATTGAATTCTCTCCCGACCGCGAAGCATTTTGGGCCTACTGCATCTGTTCCTCACGGACTTGCTGAGACGAAGAGAAGAAAGAGCTCTGCCACTAGCTTGAACAATGCTTACCTCTCCCACGATCGAACCAAGAGTGACCCCTGGAGCGCTAAGAAGGATGTCACTGCGGCCGATCCTACAACCATGCCACCAGCTCGTCACCCCTCTGTCATGGCCAAACTCATGAGACCAAAGACAGCTTCCAGTGCTATGCCCAGTGCTACTTCATATACTGCCGAAATTGACAAGGACGATGTTATTGCGGAAGAGGAAATGCGTAAACTGGGATCTCGACGCAAAGAGACGGAAATTGCGGCTAGGACCCTCGATGCCTTGAAAAGGAGAGCCTCGCCCAAAGAGCGGGTTGGTCCTCACGAGGCAATTCGCATTGCCATGCTCAACATTTATGAACGGGGTGAGATTATTGATTACAATGACGTGTATTTCTGCGGCACTCAGAATGCCAATAAGGTGGTGGGTGATCTTTCATCGGATGCCCCGAACTTTGGCTACGATGATGAACGTGGAGATTACTCAATTGTGATTGGTGACCACCTCGCATATCGGTATGAGGTCATTGATGTCCTCGGAAAGGGAAGCTTTGGTCAGGTTGTCCGGTGTATTGACCACAAACTTGGAGTTCTCGTCGCCGTCAAGATTATCAGGAACAAGAAGAGGTTTCATCAGCAAGCCCTTGTTGAAGTTAACATCCTACAAAAGCTTCGCGAGTGGGTGAGTATTAATGGGCGACATGCCCCCCCTCAGACCCAGTTGAGTATAAGTGAGCTAGCTAGCCAACTAACATTTTGTACAGGATCCTCACAACAGGCACAGCATGGTGAACTTCACTCAAAGCTTTTACTTCCGTGGCCATCTTTGCATATCTACGGAACTTTTGGACATGAATCTTTATGAATTCATCAAGGCCCACTCCTTTAGAGGATTCTCTTTGCGCATCATCAGGCGCTTCACGAAGCAGATCCTCAGTTCCCTGATTATACTGAAGCAGAAGAAGGTAATTCACTGCGATCTTAAACCAGAAAACATTCTGCTGCGTCACCCGCTCCACGCCGAAATCAAAGTCATCGACTTTGGCTCGAGCTGTTTTGAAAGCGAAAAGGTTTATACTTATATTCAATCTCGATTCTATCGGTCACCCGAAGTCATATTAGGCATGACGTATGGTCTGCCTATTGATATGTGGAGTGTGGGATGTATCCTCGCTGAGCTGTACACTGGTGTTCCCATTTTCCCTGGTGAGAACGAGCAGGAACAGCTGGCATGCATCATGGAGGTCTTTGGTCCTCCCGAGAAGCACCTCATTGAAAAGAGCACAAGAAAGAAGCTCTTTTTCGATTCCATGGGCAAACCCCGGTTGACAGTCTCCTCCAAAGGCCGCAGACGACGCCCATCGTCCAAGACTTTACAGCAGGTGTTGAAGTGTGATGATGAGGCGTTCCTGGATTTCGTTGCCCGATGCCTCAGATGGGACCCTGACCGCCGATTGAAACCTGAGGATGCCGTCAGGCATGAATTCATCACCGGAATCAAGGTGCCCACTCCAACTCCTCGCTTACCGATGCGTGAAGCATCCCCAGTAAAACGCTACAACACGATATCAGTATCTCGTCCTTTACCTGATCCGCCTGGTATTTCAAGCAAGGCAAGCGTGGGTGCCAGCCCCGGAAAGCCAATTCCCGCGGCTGCGCGTAGAGCTTCAGGGGCTACGGCCGCTACAACGGCAAGTCTAAACAGGCGGACGAGTGCTGGAGGCATGGCGGGAGGTATGACGGGCATGGCTGGTTCATCAAGCTCCAGCAATCTGCCACGGGCCGCAGGCCGGATTATGAGCGGAACGCGGGATATCGCTGCCGCGGGCGCAACTGCGGCTATGAATCGACGACCTTAGGACCAATTTTTCGACTAACTCGAAAGAAAGTGTACGAACTATAACATATTGGGAGTTTAAGAGGGTCATTGGCATTTTATTTTGATGATCATCATGACTCATTGGTTATTCGCTGGCTTGATTTTGTTTTTAATTTCCCTTTTCTTTGCATTGGGGCTAGACGAGATGATACACAACCTCTTTTGTTCTTTCTCGGCCGACTAGACGAGCCGCTGTTTCTATCTTGGTATTTTCCCCTTGTGCGTGGATGAAATGAAGGAGACGGAAGAAAAGGGGAAAGACAAGGAGATGGGAAAAGGCTATGCTGGGATTTAGTGCGGCTATCGAAAGTGGTTGGTCGAGGGAGTGAGTGTATTACCAAAGATATCTCACACACACCATAAAAAGGAGGCTTTTGTCTTGTCTTGTCTAGTCTAGCGTTTTTACGTGCTTACTTGCAAGGGGTTTTTTTTTCATGGCGTGCCATGGTGTATGATGTTTTTCTCTTGTTTAAGCCACATGTTTATTTTGCCATTATACCTTTATTCCCCCCCCTTATTCCCCAGGACCTCCTATTAATTTCTTTGCTATTTTGAAAGCCTTTTTTATACACCAATTGCAACACAACAAGACAAAACGACGACCCAGTCGAGAAGGAAAAAAAATGGACGTAAATTAGGTTACATACTGGACTGGCAAGATATCACACCAGTCACATTTTGTTTCAATGCGTGTTTCGTTCACTATCTCGTTTTTCTCACACTGTTGCATTTTCTTTTTTCTTTTTCTACTTTGGCATGTGATACTCCCTCCTTGCCATATCGTTCTTCAGTCGTTCCCCCCTTGATTTTTTTTCCCCTCTTTCTTTCTTTTGTGGTAATTCCCCTTTTTGGAGCTATTTCCGAATGCTACTTATTGCATTGGAGTTTCATGATATAGTAATTAGACAGATTAGAGAGAAAAGAGAAGAGTTTTAGAAACCTAAAAAAAAAAAAAAGAAGAAGAAGAAGAAGAAGAAGAAGAAGAGAAAAGATGGTGTTTTTTTATTCCCTCTCTCTTTCTCTCATTTACGCTTTAATAAAGAAACCAAAAACAAGTATGCTAAATAAGCGGATACTGGGAAGAAAAAGAAACGCCAATTCCTCTAGGTATACCATATGTGTCCTCTACGATTTGTCAAACTGTTTGACATCATGAAAGAAATAAAATGATCAGTAAACTCAAGCACGAAAATGTATGCAACATTCGATTTTAGAAATGACGGCCATAAAAAAAGTTAAATGAGCTGAAAAGACTTTAATCTTGCTGTAATTTACGTCTCGGCCAATCAAAACATGTCTTCTCTTTGGCTGACGTGTAATAAAACGCAAACGTTCTTCGCAAAAATTCCCCATTTGGACAATGGAGAGTAAAATCGAGAATGACTTCTTCTCTCTTCTCTTCTTTTCCTTTTCAGCTTTGCCATAGGTGCGACGCTTGTCCATATGACTCTTTCTCCTGATGACTTGGGATATTACATGCAGATGAAAGAAGAGAAGAGAGAGCCAATCAGAAACGTGAAATGGGCTATTCATAGCCAGGCTTGCGGAAGAAGCCTAGAGCAAGCGGGAAAATGTGGGTGCCCATAGGGCTGATTTGGTGGAGCAGATGCGACGGCCTAGAATTTCATGGAAGTATGTTGAAACAAGGGGAGTACAGGAAGAAGATCGTTTGTCGTATGGAGAACTAATAGGTACTAGGCCTAGGTAGTAAGTATTTGAGAATGCGTGGATGTGTATCGGAATACTACACAGATTAGTATGCTTACGAGGGATGATTACGACGGTGGGGGGAATTGGAGGGCTTGTGCGTAATTTTTGTTGGCGAGTAGACATGTCTAAATGCGAGTCAAGGCGCGCATTCTCTAACAAGCTGAAATGCAGCTAATCGAAGTGCAATGATACAATTCGTCTCTACAATATCTGAGTGCTCCGTCTGAGGCCTCCACTGCATGCAGCCAGCAACGGACCCGGATAGCGCCTGCTTGTAAGACGAACTATGGGTATGGCTGTTCTAGCTCAAGGAACGGCACGCAGCAAGCCAATTTTGGCAACAAAAACGAGTAAGGAATAGCAAGAGTTAAAAAGTGCTGGTAAAGTTATGGCCTACTTTGGCAATGGCCAGTGAGTTAGGCGAGATGGCGGAGATAGGCGAGCGCATGCATACAAGAGAAGTAGCCAATGTTTCAAAGGTCGACATGTAAGGCGTACAAAAGAATAAAAGAGCCGAGGAGGAGGGGGGGTGTAGGGCATCTATGGCTGGTCAGATTAAGCGCCCGAGTTCATTTCAGAAAGGTGATTGAATCCGGAAGCTAGCGAAATCCCAAAACCGTCATCTTGAGCTCGATTTCTGATGTGCAACCGCTACGGGAGATCAATGTTTCGGCTAGCTGCTGCGGAAGTTGAGCCGCGGTCAGTAAGAACAACCATACCTAAAAAAAAGGGGGGGCCAGCCCAAATTGGGGTTTATTTTTCATAGGAGAATGAGGCTCATTCGTCCCCTAAAAAAAACCATGGATCTGCTAGGGCATTGGCATGGGATGAGAAGAAAACGGCAAGGGGGGTGTATCGAAGAAAAACCATGATGCGGGATAGCGGGTCAAGTGCTCGCTGCTGCTGCAGGGGAGTTTGCTAGGGTTGGGAGCATGCAGAGTGCAGCCTTAGACGCAAGAGCCAAGCAACGAGAGCCTTGCAGCGATAGCATACTGTACTAGATGTCGAGAGCTGGTTGGAGTTGAGGTACCAAGAGTTTGAAAGGCAAGGATCATCACCAGATATGCTGACAAACTCCGGCATTTTACAAATGCCACAGAGCGTGATTCTCCCATGCCTTGGTCATAATAATAGCCAGCATCCTTCACTGTAGATGGCGCGGCGCGGGGGCCAACGGCTGCCTGGTGAATCGAATACCTATTATGGGGAAACAGTTGTTGGTATCTCGGAAACAGAGCTCCTGGAAGACCGATGAGAGTGCGTGTGTGCCTGTTTATTTTTCCTTTTTTGGCTCCTGTGGCGACTGACGTGTCTGCCGACGAAGATTTGAGAATCAAGGCGGCATGGAATCCTTCGCAGAGCTGGAATCCACGAGTCATCCCTCGCCCTCTGCAGACTTCGGAGCCCGCGATTCACCTGGCGAACGATTGCGACGATCCCGCCGCTCTGTTTCGTCGCCGTTTTGATTTGGCGTGGCCGGCAACTCCGGGGCGGATACCGGATGCGGACATGGACGGGCGACGGGGGTTCGAAAAGCGGGCCAGTCCAGCAAGCCACAGTGAGAGGCGCAGCGAAGATGGGGCGTCGACGACCGGATTGCCAGTCACCGCTGCGCTTGCTTGCTAATGATTGATTATCGAGTAGAGGCGTGTGCAGCAGTGCCGGGAATGAATTAGCAATGCACAGAACGTCGTGGAACAGAAGAGTGCTTAGCTGCGCAAGGGCTACACGCTCGAAGGGCTGCTTGGCTTTGATAGCGCGGCAGGGGAACAAAGCATGAGCATGGAGATGACGACGCTGGGCCGAGTCACGCGCAGGTCGCTTTGGGAGCAGGGCTAGTCGCCAGTAGATACACTTTTGCAAGCGAGGAATGACAGGCCTCATGAGGTCATATGGACGACCGCGCGCAAGGTGAAGCAAAAAAAGAAAAGAGGATGGTCGTATCGTGCTCATCACGACCGCAGCCTGGAGCAGGTGATGTTCGCTTTGGGATTTAGAGGGCGGCGGGTGCCCGTCCGCGCCCAGGCGAAGCTCTCGGATCGCAGCATCTGCAGCGGCATATCGAGCATCGCAGAGTGGTGAGAGAGGAGCAGGCCCGAAGCCGATCGATTTCACCAGCCCATCTTCTGCTCTGTGTTCTGCCTGCCTGGGCAGTCCCCGCTGCTCCCCGGCCTGCTAGTCCAGCATCTAGAACCGGCCCCGTTATTGTTTTCGCTGACGGCGGTTTTCTGACTAGACTACTGCTTCACGAAGAGAATCTCGGAGTGTTCCTCGGCTGTTCAGGCCATCTCACTCATCAGCTCGTTCTCTTCTCCACCAATGAACGGCTTGAAGCGCGCCTGTCGCTTAACTGCCTGCAATCCTCCCTGCCATGTTTCATACACATCCAAGCCTTAGCATCAATTATCCCGATCAGCGAATGGAAATTGTGGCGGGCTGACAGCTGTCGGTCCCCAGCCCCTCCGGGCCGGTCCCACTGTATAGACACCAATTCCCTCCCGAGACATGTTGGAATAGGGAATTTAGTGTTGAACTTGACAAAGCCACCTAGATACTGAATTCACAAGAACCAAGGGCGTACCAGTTATCCATCTCTTTCTCTCCTTTTTTTTTTTTTAAATATATATATATATATATAATAAATAAAAAATCGAAAAGTAAAAAGTAAAAAGTAAAAAGAGAGACATGCGTTCCTCTGTTGTCAACAGCCGATGAAATGACTTATTGTTGAGTCTGGTAGCTCCAAACCCTGTCTGTTCTTCATAGGCGCCTTGTGCCGCGGACTGAGAACTATTTTTACTTCAGTGTCGGGGGCAGCATCTGATAAAGTCTATGCAAGGAAAGGCGTATTTCGCGTAGAGAGGAGGCCCCCAGAAAACCAGCATGGGTAAGGAAAGATTAAGGTAGGAACCAAAATGGCAGATGAAACGGAAGGGAGGGTAGCGATACCAAGGCCTTGGGTTTGGCCTAACAGACGATCTAATAGTGTGGTTCCTATATTTGGCATCAGCCTGCCAGGGGCCCCCTGTTCATCTCCCAGAGTCAAAGTCGTCATCCGTTCGACCGTTGCACGATCGCCCGTCAGCGGTGATACGATAGATCTCAAACTGCTGCGCAGTATACGGAACACATGGTATGTAGCATGCATTTCTTGCTCTTCTTTTTTTCGACGCGTACCTACCTAGGCAGTTGGTGATGTTTCGGGGTACAAGCGTAGGGCCCTGCTCTTGGCGCCTTTCAGCCAGACTCACCATGCCACCATATGACCGAGCACCGATTGCTCACACGCTTCACGTGCATGTATGAGTCTTTCGCTACCGTATCACCGCCTCCCGCGGCCCCCAAAATGCATGTCTTAGACAAGGCAGTATAATCCGCATGTATGTGCGCTACCTCGGCCAAAGCATCATGGTGGTGGTGGTGTCTGTAAGCTGCTCCACGCCGCCGCGGGGTGGTGGAGGTAGTGGTGTAAACAAAGGTTGTGTTTCAGGCACCAGGCCCTTGGGATCTGGTGGTGTATACTTATTGGTGCAAAAGTGAGAGGTCCTTTTTTTTAACCAGCCGATGCGTGCAGGTAAGCTTAACCAATTACATCGTACCGCGATATACTACTTAGACAGCTGGGCTTAAGCGATGGAGTTTCCTGTGCGTATGTGCCTGGCGGTGGGTTGCCAGGGAACACGTGAGATTGAGTGCCGGCTGCCTCCGCATTTTCTTACGGCGCACGCGCCTTGTCCTTAGCCGTCTTTTCGGGATGACTATACTGGCTTGTATCTCTGAGGAGGGACCACGGGGGAAAACAAAATGGAACAAGAAGGTCCATGGCGGCCGGGTTGTGAGGCCGCCTCGTGGCTTATGGGGACAAGGACGGGATGGATGCACAGATGCGCTTGGTCCCAAGTTCAAGCGTTGGTGGCTGCCGGCTAATATGTTCTCGACTCCATGTGCAAAGCAGCTGCAATGCACGGTTAAAGTGCGCCCCAGACGGCCATGCAATTGAGGCAAGCGGCCGCCAGTTGGCCCAGTCGCACTGCAGTTCGTTCAAACATGCAGTGCCAAGTCCCACACTGCGCGCAGTTCCCAATACCGTCTGCTCCGTTTGCTCTGGGTAGCTGACCGACGTGTGCATTACCCTATTGGAAATCGCACCTGGCGATTTTTTCTTTTACCTGTCTTTTTTGGTGTCCCGCAGCATCCTGCATGACATTGCCTGAATGGGCCGTAAGGCTGCAGCTGGGCCTGTGTTTCATCCCAATTGGGATTCTTGCAGAGCGTATTTTGGCAGAGAAGGTAAATACAAGCTTCTCAAGCCGTAGCACAGCATGAAATGTGAAACATGACTGTGATCAACTTTGTCCGCCCAGAAAGTGGATCGTGGATGGATAAGGGTGCAAAGGTAGCGCCATTCCAATATACAGCGTTCAAAGCTCGAAACAGAGCCAGTACATCATCGTATATGCTTTCCCACTGGGGCTCAACTCACTCTCCCGTCCTCCGGTGTCCCTCTTCTAGATGACCAAGGGCTTGTGCAACGTGAGCGACACTACCATCGGATACTGCGACACGATGAAATGACGATGCTGACGGGCCGGCGTGATGATGGGTGCATCATAACCACATCATCCCGTGACGGCGGCTAGCGAGGCATTAGAGAATTATTCCCTTGCCGTGGCCTGCAGGTGAGTAGGAGAAACAAGAGGAGCGCTGTTGAATGAACGATGGCCCTTGTGGCTCAGCACGCGCTTGGGATAGAATGCATGCTTGCTTGCAGGCTGTTTCTGTGGCTCTGTGCTGCTTGTATCCACATTGCGTCTGGCTCTTCTGGTTGGCCACATCGTACCTGCATAGATCAGTAGTGGTGGTGTACCCTGCACCGTCGCACTCGTTCGCATAGTGTTCGCAATGTGCATAGTGGTGCATGCGCTCATTCGACCCAAGCAGCATTGGTAACCAAATCTTGCCTGTCAACCAGCTTCAGCGAGCGCCAAACATTGAGCATCAATCAGCTACATCGCGGCAGCGTCGACTTTCATCATATGGGCGGCAGATCGTCGTGCGTATCTGGAGTGATCAAGATATCTCAGTGAAAAGTATGACGTACTGCCTTGAGCACTGTTCGGGCTTTAGCGCTCTGGCATATCCGATTCTGCCGTCATCTGACGCTCCCATATGGACTTCTGCGAAGTGCGACGGCTTAGGATCGTAACTATTGGGAACAAGGTATCCGGCCCAATCTGGCATCTTGAGTAACAATAAACTCTCTCTTCGGTGCACGGGCTTATTGGGGCCGATGATTTTTTTTTTTTCTTATTTCTTTGTCTTTTGTTTTGTTTTACTTTGGCTCCTTTCTCACTTTTCGCCTGATTCCCAAGATTAAACGAGCCTTGCTCGGCAAAGTCCAGTTCCGACTGCTGATGCTGACGGCGCCGACGACTGCGGACGCATAGCGGGGCCGCGATTCCATCTCAGGGCCGGATTAACGGGAAAGGCGCATGGAACACTTCAGACGGTGAGCGATGCCGGCATTTGGAGAGAGAGAGAAGTATCCCGGCTCACAGCGCTTTATTGGGGGCTTCGAAATGATGGTGTTGTGTGAAGCAGTAAGCAGATGCAAAAATTGCGCGTGGAGACGAAGAACCAACTCACACCTAGCCGGTAGGCATTCGAAGTTGTTGGTGCAGCGCGCCTTCCGGGGCCCGCGACTGCAAGTGTACAAAGCCACACCTTCCATACCAATGCTAGGACACGACGCATATTACTGAGGTACGAGGTGCAAAGTAAATAAAGTGAATCAAGGCACCCGCCTTACTGCTAAAGTACCTAAGAAGGCCGACTAATCTATTGAACCATATTCAATAGCCATAATCTGGCTCTCTTCTTATCCACCACTTTGCCAGATCCACTCGCAGCAAAAATTGTTTGATATAGGCTGGTAGTCGTAGAATACCGCCGCAAGGCACGGGGGCACTCTCTCGAAGAGCCGCATAAGAAGAACCAGATAAATATGTTACATCTGTACAAGTACAATCAAAGTCCTGGCAACTTCCGAGAGAAGGCGGGCCATCCTCTGTCATCGCCAGTGATCGAGGCAGGAACGGCTTATACCCACCAATGACGCATGATCCATCCCGAAGGAAGCGGTTCCTTGGATGCCAATTCATCAAGTGCCATAAAATCTCTTGCATGTGCCTGGTGACGCGGAAAGCAAAAAACAGGATGAACGGATGCTATACGGCGAACTGTGAATATTCTGTCCGCGCCGAGATGCTGTGTGTTTTGTTTCCATCCCAACCTCACGGGTCGGGTGCTAAAAAGCTGCTAGTGTTGCTAGCTGCAGCGAATGAGCCCGCCTGGACAAGCTGTTGGTGGGTGGAATTGTGACATCAGAGGCCCAAAATGTTCTCCAGGCAGCCTTACCAGCGCTGCCGAGCGAACCAATCCGACTGCACCCCACCAGGTCGGCTGTCTCTACGTCGATGACAGAAAGGCGGTTCGTGCATACTGCTTTTGGACAAGCAATACTGTCTCTGCCTGCTGAATCTCTGCCTGTGAAATTCATAAACTGCTCGTAGCCCATTTTTTTAGGGAAGTCAGTCATGAATTAATTACGTCGGGGCATTTTGTACAGCCTCTTCCATATGTTTTCGCCCCGTGGCATCGCTGCCCCGGCGTCGACTGTTTTGCCCGGATGCAGCAAGAGCCATCTCCTCGCCGCAAGGCCTCGCTCGACGTCTTGTTATCATGATGATGATGATGATGCTGATGATGCTGATGATGCGCGCCCTGGATCCGCAGACTCGTGGCCCCTTGCAGTCTGCACTGCACTGCACTGCACTGCACCGCAATGCAGGCACTCCAAGTGCCTCCATAGCCGTCTGCTATTAGTGGTGGTGGTCGATTACAGACACGGAAGTGGTGGTCCCAGTGCTGTAGCCGACGCCTCCAGATTGCTGAGGACGAGCTGACAAGCTGCACACCCTCCCCCCAGTTCAGCCTTGCTGCAGGTCAACTTCCAGGCCCCCAAAGGGCTCTTTTGCTTCCCACGCCCCTGGTCACCAAGGACCCGGGTGACTCTTCCAGACCCCGAAGAAGCCCTGCTCGCCGTCCTACTTGCCGACTAGCGCACCTTACACGAGTACACCCAGACCTGTATTTGTATTTTTGTATCTGGCTACCTAGCACCTTACCTATCTGGATCCCTTTTCAGGAAACCTGCTCGCCGAGGGGAACGGCTCTGAGAACCGCCACGCTCTACGGATATGCTGCCTGCTCCGTATTCCGCGCGCCGACCCTGCAGCGGCCGCGTTGCTTGTGCTGCTTGTACTCGTACGAGTGCTTGCGCTGTCTCCTGTCAAACAGCACGGCCAGACTCATCGCTTAGTCCTCGTCGGCCGGTTCGCTTTTCGGGGCGCCATGGTTCGTCCACTACTGGCTGATCCGCCACTGGCATCATCTTGGTGCCTTGCGCCTTGCAGCTAGCTGCGCTGCACTGCAACGTGCTGCAATACAGCGCTGGTGCTGCGTGCTATTCCAACCTGCCAGTACTAATCAGTATTCGAATCCATTCCGCGCCACTACCTCTCGTCCAAGTGTCTGTTCAAATGCCCCTATGCCTGGCGACGGTGTCCCGGCGGTATTCCCGCATGATACCACTGCGATGAGTACTCGTACCAGCATCATCACCAGAGGCAGCACTCGCAATACCGCTACTCGGTGGCTAGCGGCGCGACTCAGTCTACTTGCGAGAACCCTGCTGTTCTGGTGCTGACCTGGTGCAGCGCCCACCTGCTTACCTTACCTTACCCTCATCTGCTTTAGTAAGAGGTACTGCTACTAATGCCGTGAGTACATGTAATCTGCAACCGCTGCTTCATCTGGTTTTTTTTCCGCCTTGCCTCGCGCTCCACCCGCGCAGCCAGCCCTCCCGCAACCCACACTTGCACATCCACGCGGTCCAGAGACGAGGGTTTGGGACCATGGATGGACCCTTGCTCCCCAGAGCCATCCGATGGATTACATATGCTTGTGCCTCTGTGTCGACGTTAGCTCTGGTGCTAGCAATGGCTGGCGGCGGGGGGTGCAGATATCACCATCTCCCTGTGCGTCCCAACCATGCCGGCGCACGCCTCCCGCAGCGGCCCTGCTCCCAGGCCAGGATCTCTCTTGAAGACGGCCAGGCCCCTGTTCTGCACGCCTCAGTCCTGCTCTCAGGCACTCCTCCATCCTGTACACCGATCACTCGAACCTTGACACCTTGACACCTTGCTCCGGCTCCCGCCTGTCGTCGGCCACTCTACCCAGGCTGCGATGCACGAGCTATAAGGCTGCGATGCCTCTTCCTTCCAGTCCTCACCCTGCTACACTTGCTCAATCACACTCCCACCTCATCATAGCCCCCCGGCAGTTTCCTATAGAGATCGGTTTCCTTGCCTAGTTTCCTATTCCTCTTGTCTTGTCTTGTCTAGTTCTGGTCTTGTCCGTCCCTTTCATCTGTCCTGTTCCTTGTCCTAGCATTGCTCGTCTTATAAAGAGCTATAGCGCCAACCTTGAAACCAACATCAATCTTGTCGAGGCATCTACATCAGCTCCCACCAACACAACAGCCTGCTTCTGTCTCAACCAACAGCAAACAAGGGCGAGCAACTGCCGTCAATCTTCATCTGCTTGCTCCAACAACCGTTGTTGGCCCACGATACAGACCGGGCCTTCTCCACCGTCTTTGCCTAGCTTGCCTCCTCGGATGCAACCTTGTCCAATTCGTCGACCAAACGCTATATACTCTTGCCCCTACAACAATACAAGGCACCATGTGTTATCAGCTTGTTGAACTCTACTCGGCTTGCCGCTGCCTCTACTACCAGCACGCCATTGACCGCTGCGCGGCATACGGAAGACCGGGCCACAGCATCGAGCAGCGCACAATCTACGTCGGTTATGCCTGCAGCGCACATACTGGTCACAGTGCTCATTACGCACATGAATCTACATATTCAGATTCTGGCTACGGTAGTGGCGGCCGCTCCAGCCGCAAGAGCTACCGATGATGGGTGTTGTCTTCGGTAGCGGGCCCTCAGATATTGCGCTTCCCGCGGCTTCTTCGCTTCGAGCTCGACGACTGGATCTCGTTTCTCTACTCTGCCAATCCGTCATCCATTCTCCTTATGCTCGTCCGCCACCGCCGCCAAAGCGCAACGTCTAATCGCGCTCCCATATGAACTTGATCTTGATCAGAGATCTCGCTCATTTCTTCCTCACTCGACCTCCATCCTCCTCGACTTCCTCCCACCTCCTTCACGACGTTACTGAAGACACGGAAATGAGACATTGACGAGTTGACTCTCCTACCGGAGCATGTTCCGAATGATTTTATGATGCGCCGCAAGCGACAACTCCACCTCTTCACAGCCTCATACCTTGGTTTAGGCATTAGCGAATGATGCGGAATGAAGCACCGAGTATATCGCTTTCTCATCTACGACATTTCGAGCACCTTGTTTTTCATTCGATCGCGAAAGTTGTCCGTTTCTATTATTTTTTTTCTGCTGTTTGTTTAATGCATAGCATATGGGATTGGGATTTTTTCTTATGTCATCTCTTGGTTTTGGGTACGATAAATGAGAGACACGGCCGCTTCTGGGAACGCAATTACATTCTCTTTTGAGCCTTCCTTTTTCACCTTGTCTCTTCTTTCTTGAGACGGGGCCTTCTCGGGTCGCCGCGAGGCGACTCCGAAGGAGCCCCGTCCACTTTTCTTGGGTCTTTTAGCCAACTGGATTGGCCACGGGATACACGGCATGGCATGGCATAGACTACTTCGTCTCGTTCACTTTGATTTGCACCTCTGTTTTTTTTTTCCTTTTTTACTTTCTTCGGTTATTTCTCTTCTTGTTTCAGGATTCTGGGTATTTTGGGCCATTTACATTGGGCTTGGGAAATTCTTTCTGTTCGCGAAAGGACCACGTCATGCGCCTGGTGTTGCATACGTTGATACTCGGTAATGTCTTATTTGGGCGTGCTGCGCTTATTGGGTGTGCACCGCAGGGAACGGATCTACTCTCTGCTCAAATAGCCATGTTTTTTTTTTTTTTCTTTTTCTTTTTTTTTTTTTCGGTTTGTTTTTCTCACTGTTTTGCTTTCTTCCAGCTGTACTACCAGTCCTCTCAATTATTTCCATAGCAGATACCTAGATGGGTTGCGCAGCGCGCAATGTCTCAGTGACATCGGTGGCTGGCACCACCACTATTTCTTTTATAGCTTAGTAGGCAAGCATCTGGATGCTTCCAAATCAATAGAACCAAGCAATTCTATAACTACATTCATGGAATCAATCTCTTGTGGCGTGATTTTTGGGTTTTTTTCTTTTTCTTTTTCTTTTCTTTTTTTCCTAACTTATAGTACCTGGGTACTCTACAGTCGGCGAAGACCAAAGTAAACGGGGTAATGGTAGACCGAGAAAAAGCGGCGCTTTGCCAACTGCCGATATTTTAGATTACAGGAATGGCAGCAACTCCGTCACTTGGGTTCATTGATATCTACGAAGTTGCTAAACTGCCCCGCTGCAATATCACTCCTCTCTTATGATTACTCGCACTTTTTTTTTTTTTTCTTTTTTGGAGCAGCGTGTTGAATTTTGAATGCCCTAACAATATTATCAAGTCTAACTAGAGAAGAAAAAAAAAAATCAATCACCGCTCCTGTCCCGCGATAGCCGTCCACTAATAAGGGGGGTAAAGAGGAAATAGCATAAGCTCTCGGGCTTAGTACAGAAACTACTGGATAGACTACTTTGGCGTTATCAAGTTAAGTTGCTAGTATGTTGCTGCGGTACTACGGACTACTATAATTTGGTACTTTTTTCGAGAGGGGCACATATAGATGGCTTGGATGAGTCGTGAAAATAAGCAACGGGCCGATATTTTTTTTTTCCGGGTTGTAAGGGGAAGAAGACAATAATGGGGCGCAGTCGCTTGGGGTCAAAATCGACCTTGTTTTACTTGAACTTCTGTATGCTCTCTCTCCTTCACTTTAATTTTGGTGTAGTAGATCCAAGAGACGGGATAGTAGTACCAAAAAGAATGAGGCTAGAGGGAAGAAAGCTCTGTGCTATTTTTAGATCTGCTTGCTTTTGTCTCAGTATGCGGAAAGGATTCTTGCCGAATCGGGCCAGGTGTGGCGCGTGGGTTGGCTGGGGCTTTTTTAGCAGGCGGCTGCGCGCTTGAAGGCAGGGAAGGGGATTTTCAGCTTAGACTGTGAGCTGTTTGCCGCTAAAACACCAGGCATGAAAGAGCTTATTGCTAGGGCCAAGGTCGGTTGCTTATTATAGACATGTCTGACAGCAACTGACTTCTTGTTTCGCGTCTATTGTATGTTTCGTGAGCGATGGTTAAGCGATGTCACCCCAGCCAGATCAAGATGGATGTAGACTAAGCAGATGAAGGAGAGCAAAAAATGCATCATCTCTGTCTTACAAGTATGTGCAATTCTCAGCACGGAATACCAAGGGGCGGGACCCTCTCCCATGCTGCTGCTCTCCGGCTTGCGCCTTGATTGGTTCCACGGCGCTGGGATAGGGAGGGTAGGCGTGAGATTCGGCCTCTGAGCGCATGGGAGATGCATAGACGGATACCATACCCGGCTTCCATGTATGTACATCCAGGACGACGAACGGGACACCGCTGCCGGGGCTTTTTTGTCGTGCGAACGGCCCCCCAGGGCGGATTCGCAAGCGCGTCTGAGCTAGGCGCACTTGACGCGGGCGATCGCATGGGGCGCAAAGGGCGCAAGATGACGATGATATTGTACTCTGTATTGACTGCCGCTGCTAGTCAGATACGCCGCTATGCGCGGCCGCGCTTGTTTTGCAATGCTAGCTTGGTCCTAATTTTATCTGGCGGTGGATCGCGCTTGTCGTCCAATGTTTCCCCAGCCGAAACATCAATCGGCATCGCATCGACATCAGGTGCTTTTGCGGATGAGGGTGCTGGGCGTGGGCTGAGCCGAATACGGGGGTGCTGATGCAACGGCACGGACAAGCAGCCTTGGGAACTGGACGGGGAACCCCTGCCGTACCGCCCAGCGTCTTTTTTTCCCGGCGCGCTGGGGGCTTCCCCTACAGAGTAACGGTACTAAGACGGACGTGTCACATTCAATTGTCTGCACCGCGCCGTACTGGTACATGCTCGCAGCAGGGCTCCCTGCCATTTGAGGCTCTGTGAAGCAAATGGGGCATAGGCCGGATGGGAGATGTCAAGAGGGCCATGGTGGTACTATTGACATTTGCGTATTAGGTTTCGCATGGCAGCGTCTCAACCTCTTTGTCCCTTGCACTCTTTTTTCCTTTTTTTTTTTTTTGGTGGTGGCGTGGCTTGGCTCTGTCGTTGGGAGAATCCATTCGGCATCCCGTAAACGGAGAGGCAAAGTCCTGCCTCTGATTGGGGCTCAGTGCTATGTAGTCATCCGTCTGCCTGACTGTCACGAGTGACTTGCAGCCTGCTGCTCCAGGCAGAAACCACCGTATTTTGCAGATATGAATGGCGTAGGACTGCTCGTATACCGTGCAGCTGTCATGGGGAGTCATCGCCCGGGAGGATTCTTTCTGGACTTTTCTTTTCGCCCAGTTCTGGTTAGATTCACGTGTCCTACATGCCGAGATGGCAACATTCGGTAGCGTGTCCGGCAGGACTCTGGCCTGGTGTGTGTGGCGGCGTGAAAGGATGGGGTTGCATCGGCCTATGTGGCTCGATTAGGACGCAAGAGTGGCAGGTAATTTAGGGCATGTTTCTGGTGCCTGGCAACTTTCTGTGAGAGGGTGTCAGCAACGATCGACATTGGATGGATGGATGGATGGATGATTGTGCTTTCAGCCGGCGAACTCTATTTTTTTTTCTCCCCCGTCGAGCCGAGCGGCCCCAGAGCCACGCTCTTCCTTTTCGTGTCAGTTGTTGAACACGTCAGACTGGCACAACTGAAAAGATGACAATAAAGAACGACCCTCTGACTTTGATGGTTGTGCGACCCGACTGAAGGGGGGTGTCTCCAATCTTGTCGTATTGAGCCTAACAATAGGAGAGGAGGATGCAGACGAGGTGAAGGGGTATGCTTTTATTCGGAGAGGCTTCAGCTGAGCAGTTCCATGTGGCATAAGACTTTGGCTGCATGTACACCGGAAAGCCTCTTTACCACACGGTTAATAGCCATAAGGCTGAGTGGTCGGCTGGTGTGTCAGACCGTATAGCCGTCTAGCGAAGTGTGAGTGGCCATTGGGATATGTGCGTGTGGGTTAGTGAAACATGCTATACGTACGGAGCACTCTGGTATGCTTGATACCTACAATAGAACTATTTTACTATCTCCGGTAGATTAATAGATGCAGGAAAGAATTCATTGCATGGGTAATTGCAGCTGCGAGAAAGGAGGCCGATGAGGGGAGTTGGTTACGACAACTGCTGGGGGCCACGCCCTTTGAGGATAGAGAAATGACGAGTGAATGGCTTTAGGCCAGTTCCGAGCATCTGTAGCAACTAAGGTAGTACCTACTAGGTAGGGAGGGAGGTAAGTGCCTTTGCTGTAGTAGTTGCTAGGTACTTCTCATGCCAAGTATCTGCTTAAGCCAGGAGAATATGCATGCAACGTGCACGCATATCTGACCTACAAGGTTATCTGTTGCATCTACTCCGCATCCCGCGGCTGGCTTTATTGCGGTGAGAGATATAGTCTGTGTCTACCTTGTCTTTGAAGGAGCAAGTGCTAAACTGTGTTATTATTGGCAGAGCATCATTTAGCCAGCTAATGGTCCTTGCAATGTCCCAAGTCCTCATTGGCCAGGCGTCCACTGAACTTGGCCTTGACCTTGCCCCTGCCATGGAGGCATCGACACCGGGCCACCACTTATCATCTACTGACCTAGTTGAATCTTAGTTGTCTTTAGACCGGAGATGAAGCAAACTTGTGACGCTCGGCTTTCTCTTGTATGTAGCTTGTATTGCTTTTTGCGCCGTGTCTGGGTACCAGCTCTAGGGATCAAAAGGGATAGGCTTATATTTACCCAAAGGGGGCATATTATGAATCCTTTGTTGCTACTAGTCAACTAAGCAGCTTGCACAGCTATTCTGCTGCAACTTGGAATGAAGACCCGCAGCTGTTGCAGGGCAGATGTTTGCCACTGCTACGCTGCCGTCCCAGCTCTGAGGTCGCCCCTTTTGCCCCCTACCGTCCCTTCCGTGCCCAGGTGTATTTCGAATGGCGGCAGTTCGTTCCGCCCCCAAAAAGTGACAGAAATACACGCACAGAGAGGGATACATGTACCCAGGCTGTTGAAATTCCCGGGGAAGGCGCATCCCCAACGTCTCGGCTCTGTCTCGTTTCGCGAGTGTCAACAAACGCAGATACGGATAAGCTGCATTTGGCTGACGAATTGCCCCTCGCCCATCTCGACTCACTCCTCGCCATCATTGATTCCATCACTTTGATTCCATCACCGACCTCTTCCGCATCTTCTCCTCGTGCTACATCCCTATTCTCTTCTCCCTGTGCCAGTTTCAGATGTATTTTTAACCCAGAATCATTACTCACGCTGTAGCTGCATGGTTTCACAGCCTCGTCTGCCCTCTGGTGCCGAGAGGCCATCAGTCTTCTTCCCTGCTGCACCGTCCAGCACCTCTCAGCCACGATATCGCCGCTTACTTTCAAATAGACCCTTCGACGAATAGCAGATCCACCAGATCCGAGCGAACTTTTGAAATCTGCTCCCCCTGGTCTGAACCCCCTATTCTTCACTCGACACTCCTGCGCCTGCTCAACACACGCCTCTTTGCCGGCTTGTGTGCAAGCACATATTCACAAGCAAGGGTGGATGTCGACCAGGTGGCAATGGTCTTGGCAGTTTCCCACTACATCCATGCCCAGCAGCCCCAATATCGAGCCGACATGGAGGCCGGCGACTTCGATCACACGCCCGCTCCCAGCGCCCGTCCTTCCCTCACCGTGTTGAGGACCGAAGAAAGCCACAAGATGGCTGATATATCCGAAATATCCATGAGCAGGGCTGCTGCATTTAGACACCACCTGTTGAAGGCTTCAACCAGCGGCCCGGCCCTTGTCGACAGAGACTTGCCCGCGCCACCGGTGGTCAGTCGATCTCCCCCTATCAAGACGCCCTCCCAGCCATCCAAGCCAGAGCTCGAAAATCGAGGTGTTGTCCCGAGCAGGCCTGCATCCGCGCTTCCCTGGTTGAGCTTCCCTATTCATCGACCAGACAAGATAGTTTCTTCGCCCCCAATACAGCCCATCGACCGAGAGCGTGTCAATGCTGCCTCCCTATACAACTACAACACGTATACCGACACTCACCACCCCGGGCTACTGGAGGGTGCCGATTTCTGCGATTATGGGATCCGATCAGCAGGATCTCGAAGCTTGATTTCCTCGACTGAACCGTCATCTCCAGTATCCGATAGTTCAATGATAAGCGGTGAGATGCATCGGATTCTGTCCAGTGGTCATATTTCCGTCACCGAAGTAACGGTGCCTATTCACCGTCACAAAGATCACAGCATTGCAGTCAAAGTGCGCCCGGCTTTCTCCTACTATCCCTCACATCATCCAGTAACCCCCGGAGGTCAGCGTGGACTAAACTATAGCCGCTCTGCCAACAAAGTTCAGCCATTTGACTCAAGACTCGATCACCCTGAGCTTACAGGAAGACTAAATAGAGATGATGTTGAGAAAGATATAAAGGAGACTCGGGATCTTATATTCCCATCGTCCAAAATTCGAGCTTTCCTCCCTGAACTACACTCAGAAGGCGGCCATCAATGCCACAGCCATTTGTTAAAAGTCAAGCCGTACACTGGAACAGATGGCAACGAAACCTCGCATCATCAGCTTCCTTCAACAAACATTGGCTCAGAGCATCTTACAATCAGTAGCAATGATCAACTCTCCGGCCATGAAAATCAAGAGGCAATTTTGTCAAAATTGGGAGGGTTTGAAACGGCGATTTCACACAGCTATAACGGCCCACAGATAGATAATGGGACCGAAATTCAAGGCTTTGGAGACATAATCCCATCTCAAGGCAGAAAATATATTCCTTCTGAGCATTTAATCCACTCTCCAATTCCCGTTTCAAAGATCCGTCCCATTTTCACAGTCCAGCCTTCGTCAAGCGGACATGAAAGCCATTCTTCCGCATCCAAAATTGAGCCCGTTCAACAAGACCCCTATGCCACGGCCACTCTAGATAGGCCCCTTTTTCAGATGGAAATGGGTCAGTCTCTCCACTCATAGGAGGAAAACCTGCAGAGACAAATGTCTGATGGCTCGTCCGCGCGGGCGCATTCTCTTGGCTCAACGTTGGATTACAAGCGCACTGCTCAATGGCTACGTGAAATTCTCAAGTATCCCGAAACTTATACTTCCAAATTCACAGAGCTACCATCAAAGACTAAAGACAAAAGATCCTCGTCAGCAGAGCAACGAAGGCAGTCTGATACAGCGTTATCCAGCATCCTCCCCTCGCGCCGTATGACAGGCCTTTCATCGCATTCTAGAAGATCTGAACCAAAGATCGATCCATTGATATTTCAACGCGCCGTCAATGACCTTGAAAAGCTTATGAATGAAGCTATCGCATTGGCTTCAGAAGTGGTGCAGCGTGCTGACAGTCCCTCTTGCCCTAAACCTCACCGGGTGTCAATCACTCTACAATCTCGTTCCCATAGTGTACCCGGTGGTCAAGATGGAGCTTCTCAAGACAATGGCACATCAGACTGCACTCATGAGAGTCCTGGCCGCCTTGAGGATGTTGATATCCAAGACGACAGCCAGCAGAAGAGGCCTTTATACCAACATGCGGCTACATATGCTGGCGCTCCCGAACGTCCGCGACTAAATGAAATCTTACAAAATTACTCCAATACATGTGAACGCGCAGCTGCCATAAATTTTCCGGTGCAGGAGGCGCCGCCATCTCAGGCCGTAGGCGAAGCATCCGTTGCTGTACCGGGGAGAAGATCCAGTATCCAAGGAGCGACCTATACTTCACAGGGACCTCACAAAGCTTCAGGCAGAGCACAGAAGCTAACTCGCAAAAGACAATACGATGATTTGGCAAATAGAACGAAGGACGCTGCTGTAGAAGGTAAATCTCGTCAAGCCAAAGCGGCATCAAGGGGTTCGCATGCACGGCATGCTTCACACGAGTCCGGAGAGGACGATCCTCCAGGGCGCGAGGCTGCCAATCGTCGACCGCATGCTGATCATGGAATCAGTCTTCGGCGCCGATCTCATGTCAGTTTACGAGGTGCCCAAGGATTCAGTTTAGCAAAGTCACGCAAACGGCAACCCACAGCCAGAGATTGGTCACCAATTCGCAAGAGATTCGTTGCTACTGTTGCCTGTATCAGTACCGCATTGATTGGAGTTATTCTGGGTGTTTATGCTGGCTTAGTTCCCTCAATCCAATACTATATCATCGATCAGTCTCATGCCACTGTCCATGGAAACACTGGCTGTTTTCTGGGTTTGGCCATACCCACTTTCTTTCTGTGGCCACTCCCATTGCTGCATGGACGGAAGCCGTACATCATGACGAGTCTCGTGCTTGCTATGCCTCTCCTATTTCCTCAAGCACTCGCAGTCAACGCTCAGAGGTTAACCAACACAGGGATGTGGAGAGCTACGCTTCTTGTATCTCGAGCATTAATGGGGGCCTCACTTGGGTTTGCTAGCATGAATTTTCATTCAATACTGACAGATTTATTCGGCGCATCGCTCATGAGCACAAATCCCCACCAAGAGGTAGTTGATCACTATGACGCGAGACGGCATGGCGGCGGTATGGGAGTTTGGCTGGGTATTTGGACTTGGTGCTGGATTGGTTCCCTTGGCATTGGCTTCTTTGTTGGCGCTTGCGTAATTGATAAATATCCGCCAACATGGGGCTTTTATATCAGCATCATCATGATTGCTGTTGTGCTCTTCCTCAATGTCCTCTGTCCCGAAGTCCGCCGGTCTGCGTTCAGAAGATCGGTGGCAGAAGTGAGGACTGGGGGTGATATTTCTCGCCGGGTGGCTCGAGGCGAGATCATGATGCACAGAGTCAAGACCGGCCCGAAATGGTGGGGGCAAGAGGTCTATCATGGCATTCTTCTCACTCTGGAGATGCTTCGCCAGCCTGGTTTTCTGATCCTCGCCCTCTACTCTGCGTGGATCTACGCGCAGGTGGTGTTGACCATTGTACTCCTGGGATCATTAACGTCCAAATTCTATAAACTTCGGTCTCCAAACGTGGGACTTCTTGTTGGAAGTGTTGCTCTTGGAGCCATCTTGGCCATTCCATTTCAAAAAGCCAGCTTCTTTTCGCGATCCCGCCAAGCGCAGCTGAACACCAACAAGGCAACCATGGACAGGAAGATTGCGTGGTCGTCGCATCTCGTTCGGCGCACAATCTTTACCATTTTACTGCCTTTGGCGGGAGTGTGTTACGCTGCCGTATCTTCTGGACCTCCGATGCATGTCGGAGTGCCAACCGTCTTTGCATTCTGCATAGGACTCCTATCATGCCTTGCAATTGCGGAGTGCAACGGTTTAGTGATGGAGTGCTTTGACACTTCTGATCTTTCACCTGGAATGACGGGACGCCAACGCAGCAAATCAGGAAAGTCTGAGAAGCGCACCAATTACTCATCTTTCCCAAGAGTCACGGCTGGTTTTGCAGCTATTCATACTCTAGCATTCATCTTTGCAGCGGGTGCTACTGCCCTAGGTGGGTTGGTCACCAGAACCCTAGGTCAACAGGTCGCTACTGGAGTTGTAGCAGGCATTCTTTTCATTCTCACCATCTTGCTACTATTAATCTTGGCTCGTTTTACAGAAGTGCAAATTATACCAAATACCAAGATGGAAGAAATGGATCGGTTGATTGAGGCTCGTCGAAGGTCGACCATACGACGTGCTTCTATGCCCAATGATCATCAAGCGGCTGTTGAGGAGGAGAAAGCATGGCGACCTGCTATGCTCGGAAACCCTATTGGCAAAAAGAGAAGGGTAAATGTCTTTGAACTCGGGAGCAAGTCACGATGGCAAGAGATCCGAAAGAAGAACAAGCTGGTGGATGAGAACGCCCATCTAAATCAAGCAGCGTGGACCCAAGGGCTGGAGGCTTTGGATGACAAACTAAGTGATATCCAGAGCGATGTAGAAGACTTTTTCGGGCTAGGAAGTGTAAAGAAGAGGGGTTCAAGACGTTTACGTCGATCAGACGAAACCAGTGAGTCAGCTCAGGATATTGAGATGGTAAACATGGGTAATCAGGCATCGGGATCAAGGCCATCTCTGAAACGCTTCGTGGAGCGAGAATGCGTCATGAGTCAAACGGTGGCAGAGGAAAACGAAGGTCAGGATGACCATCGAAGGAAGCACTGAAGTTCGCCGTAGATATCGCAATGTTGTAGTGTGAGAAGCACGGGAGAAGGAGAGACAGGGAGCTTTTGAACACTTGAATACCTAGGCTAGCCAATAATAATATACATAACACTCTATTCCTCTTTGACCTGTACAGACACAAAAATGGTATGCTGCATGTGTTTATAAATGAAACAAGGACTCTTCCTGCGCTGTGTTTATCTATTGTACATGAGGCTCTCTCCTGGGAGCCAGCTAAGACAAGTAGAAAGGAAATAAAGAAAGGAAATATTAGCTGTAAATAACTGCTGGGTACTCTTCAACCAGATGTCATAACAAACATACCATGACAGGGTAACTGGGAAAAAAAAAAAAAGAAAGAAAGAAAGATTAGGGGCAAACAAACAAAATCCAAATGCATAATCCCAGTAGTGATTTCTTTTTTCTCTTTTTTTTTTTTTTCTCTTTTTTAACAGGGAGTACAATTTTTTCTTCCGCTTTTCCTCATAAGTGTACATGGTGCGGAATGAACGTGGTATATACGTAATGTGTAACAGATTGGAGAAACAGATGAAAGAAAAAGATAAACAGCTTTTTTTTTACCGCGCAATCAAGTACAAGTCATCTCCGCGCCTCGTGGGAGTCAATCTGGGCTTCCACACGGGCGTCGCGGGCAACTCGGCGGGCTGCTGGGGCGGCGGAGGCATTTGCGGCGTAGAGGGCTGCTGCTGCTGGTCCTGCTGGCCCTGGCGATGCCATTTGTTTTGCGAAGATGAGCCTGTTGTGGCTTGGGGCACTGGGAGGGCCATGTTGGCGGCACGGGAGGTGCCGAGACGCTTGGCGAGGAGAGAGGATGACTGGGAGTCGGTGCTTGCGGTGGTGGTTGTGGAGGTGCCGGTGGGGAGGGGGCCCTGGGAGATGCCACTTGGGTAATATGATGAGGCGGAGGGTTGCAGGTAGAAGTCTTGTTGTTGCTGCTGCTGTTGCGGCATACGTCCTAGAGACGGCGGCCGTTGCTGCCTCTGTGGTCGCGGCTGTTGTTGTTGTTGTTGTTGTTGTTGTTGTTGCCGCTGCTGTTGAGGTTGTTGCTGTGGTCGCTGGCTCGGCTGTTGCCTTTGCTGCGGCAGCTGCGAAATCGGCCGGGCAGAGGACTGCTGTGCAAAGGGTGGCTGGTGATCACGCGGATGGTGGTACGGGTATCTATTGGGCTGAGGAGCATACGGCATGTTGTAAGTCATAGGGCCCTGGTTGAGATCTGGGAGGCGAGTCTGGTATGGATAGCCAGAAGAATCGATATTCGGCCTGTAGGCAGTCGGGTGGGGAGGGAGCCGGTATGGCATGTGGTAGTTGTTGGAACCCGTCGGTCTTTGATAAGCTGGTGCAGGATATTGTTGATTCTGCTGCGGCGGGTATGGCCGTGAGGAGGCGTTTGGCTGTGCAGACATATTAGGTTGCTGAGATGCTTGGCCACGCGGTCCCAGATATCTTTCATCTGTTCGAGACGTTGAACCTTCCATTCTCATCATCGGTGAGCCGGTTCTAATAGCATTAGGAGCTCCTACGGCATCACTTCCCATAGGCCGCTTCCCCCGTTGCTTTGACTTATTGTCATTGGAAGACATTGTGCCAGCAGCAAGAGGGGCCCCAAAACTCGGGCTTTTCTGCGCTGGACGGTCAGTCGCGGCGGGCTTAGAAGGCGCTGCTGCATTTCCGCCCTTAGAAGTAGCCATCTCAATATTCAGATTTCCCGAAGAAGGGATCGCGGCGTTCAAGCTAGCTGGAATCTTGGGGTATTGCGTCGGTGATTGGCCCCTTCTAGGTCGTAGAGACCGCGGAGACTCGACTACAGGGGAGAGGTTACCCAATTGCTCTGCTCCAGGCGGCGATCTCAACTCAGTATCGTCCTCTGTGGAAGTCGAAAAAGTGGTTACGCCACTATCGGTAGAAGTAATTCGAGGACGGGTCAGAGACCGGGTCGAAGACCGACGGTGGGATGACAGGCGGCGAGGAAAGCTGATATTGTTACCGTTCCCTGAAAAAAGGGGCCGCGGAGCATATGGTTGTTGGTCCTGTTCTTGCTCTTGAATTTCTTCGTCTGAAGAAAGTGATGGTTCAACGGCTCTGATCGTTTTCTCCGGGGGAATCATTATACCCAAGCCATCTTGCCTAGATTGCTCAGCAGCCTTGAGTTTTGCGGCTGCTCTGTTTGCCTCCCGCCTACTCGCAGCTTTTACAAGCTCCAGAGCCTCAGCTGCTCCAGTGGCTAATCCTAGACCAGCTACTAATTTGGGTGCTGCAGACCTGGGAGCAGCCGTCAATGGACTTATAGAGGCCTCAAGCTCTGCAATCTCTTGAGCCCGTACCGGGTCCGCAAGTTTCCAGTTACCATTCCTATCCGCAACATAGTAAGGAGCCGCCGTGAGAGGATCGGCTGAAGGTGGCCTCCAGATTTGGCCACCCGGCGAGAGCGACGTCCTACCATCCTCTTCAAATTCCGTGGTTGAACTATCATGCCTGGTGCTGATGACGGGTATGGGCACGAATGGTTTAAAAGCCCCTTTCTTTGGAATGATCAGCTTCAGCGCCAAAGGCGATTGAGGCTTGCTTCGAGGAGATGCGAGATTTCTAGGAGGTGTTATAATTCGAGGGGGGGTAAGACTTCGAGGTTGGGCGAATTGCGTGGTTGTTGTTGGTTCACGATTCGCAGGCTGCGCCATAGGCTGCACTTTGGGTAGAGCCGCAGGTCTAGGCGATGAGGAGGCAGCCATGGCACCGCTCATGACGGCTCCTGAAGCTAGACCGGCTGCGGCCGTGCCCATGAATGCTGCGGCACCGAAATGAGAGTCGCCGTCCCGGCTAGGGAGCGATACTTCTAGCCGTGGTGGTCCCTGGCCCATAACAGGTTTGGCTGGAAGCAGTTTGGATAGTGGCCTCGCCGATGTTGGCGTCGTTACTCGATTTACGTCTCTTGTACGTGAGGGTGATATTGCCAGTCCAATGGCGCTAGGCCTCCAGCTCGCTCTATTATACCACGATTTTGTCGGAGTAGGCACAGGGCCAGGATCAAGAGGCGCTCGGAGTTGATTCACGATCCATGAGTCGGTGCCTCCTCCACCGCCGTTGGGCTTTTCTGGGCCCCATGAATCCCTCAGCAATCGCCCATCCTTTCTCATCTTCCTACCAAATTGAGATCTTCTTTTTCGAAGGCATCGACAGAAGACTGCGATTCCAATGCCGATAAATCCTGCACCGGTAATGCAGCCAATGGCAATCCCTACTACCTGCCCATTGCTGAGAGGTGCCGAGGCCTTCTTTTCACCCTGCCCGCCAACTATGCCATTGGGAACATTAGTACCGGTACTGGTCTCGGCTGTGGCTGCGGTAGTCTTGGTGAATGCCAGGCCCGTTGGATCAGTTGTTAAAACATCGGTCAGAGGCGATGTCGATGATCTGAATGAGGTGGCCGATTTAGTTGTTCGTCTAATCGTGGTAGTAGCCGTCGGTTTGGCTATAGATCCAGTCATAGACGGCCTGGACTTGGATAACGAAGTCGGATCTGTAATCAGCGTTGTGGGAAGCGATATCGATGACTGGGTCTCTCCGGAGATTGCTGTAGGAATCGAAGTCTGGTGGCTAGTCTTGGTAACTGATGGAAATGTAATTGGTCCCGTGCCGGAGAGTGGCATGGCAAGGGTAGCTGTGATGACGGTGTGAGTGGGCAACAGAGCACTAGGCTGACCAAAACACATGTAGTAGGCTTTATCAATCACCGCGTCTTTTTACCAGTTAGCTTCTTTACGTTCATTTAATCATCCAATCATCGTTTGACCTACTGTTTGCGACCTGATTAGAACAAGCACCTGCTGCCCGCTCCGCGACAAGACACTGGACGGCCGCCTCTCCGATTGTGAATCCATATGCTCCAATGAGTGGGCAAAGCTCTGCCAATGTTCTCGCAGTGTGGTCTCCATAGCTGATATTAAGGAATGAATCGAAACACTGAATCGCACAACTAGGAACAAAAGAATCGAGGCCTCCTGCTGAGTTGAGGGGTGCCGCTGTTACAGTATAAATGAGTGCGATGAACAACAGTAGCATGTACGAAGGGAGCCCCCTAGACATTCTATTAGGAAACATCTGTAGAACAAAGAGTCAGTGCTTAATCCATTCATATCTCTTCCGTCATATATTTTATCATCATGAGCAATCCAAGATGATCGCCTAACTCAAGTGTTCGAGTATTATACTGTGAAGTACAATATCATCGACATGGAATCGATAGAACTTACCTAAAGAAAGATCCGGTATTAGAGGAGAGACGACCAGCATCTCAACATGGCTCAACACGCTAAAGCAGAAAAGAAGGAATAGCGAAGGTATGGCTCTCGCTCTATGGAAACCGATATGTCGTACAACAAGGAAATAGAAAAATGAAACGAGCCGGAGTAACAATTACGGAGACAAGAATAAGAAAAAAACAAAACAACAGAGCAAGGAAATGCCAAACAAAAAAAAAGGAGATGGAAAATAGAAAGAAAGTGGCTAAGGAGAAGTTGGTAGAACGAAACGAGAAACGAGAGAGATCGGTCCAAACCGTCCTGGAGGGGGGGGAACTATTCATTGAACTACCATCTACCAGAAACACGATACGCGCCCGCAATGCCAAAGTTGCATCGCCCCAAGCACTCTCTGGCCAGGAACGTCTTTTTTTTTGTTCTTCTCCTGCAGAAAAGCTCCATGGTTTGCTGGCTTTCCTCTCAGCTGCAGGGCACATCAAACGCCCATCACAGCCGCCCAGCCCCCATGTCTTTTTCATCGTTTGCTGCCATCGTCATCGTCAGCAGCGCAGAAACAAACTCTTCTTCTTTGGCCACCTACTTCACGCCCATGGAAACGCTTTTGCCCTCCCCCCCAGATTCTGTCTCTCTTCTTCTTCCCAGCTCATTATGCATATTCCCGCCCGGGCGCTTGACTGCATATCAGCCCGTCTCGTCCAATGATGGCCATAAGACAGGGGAGGATCCGGTTTTCCAGTGGAGCCCTCCCTCTCCAGAGAAGCTTCAGGGCGCCTAAATTGCAAGCGCGTAAGAAATAGTTGCTGCTGCAGAAGACTTCGTTGGCGCCTGGGGAAAAGGCCCCGCAAAGGTCACGTGCACGGCCTCCAGCGATGAGCGGCCTGGCCCGTTTGACGTCGCCGCTGGTCCAATCAATCACTGGCGGCGGTTCTGCGATGGGCGAGTCTCTGCTGTGTTTGAGATATCAGTGGCTCGCGGCGTCTTTGCCAGAAGAGGGATCCTTGTTGATATGATTCAATGGTCTGCGTATGTACTTGTAGGATGTTGTTAGGCAAAGGGCCTGTCACGTCACCGCGTTTATTTCTGGCTGAATGCATATACTAGTACTACCTACAACAGCTCTCAGATCTGAGTCTGGAGAATGGAGTCGCTTGGGAAATCAGGGCGATTTTCAACTGAAAACCGCCCAACAGATCCGTAGATATGACCCAATCTACACCTTCGTTTTTTTTTTTTTTCTTTTATTCTTAGACACCCCGTAATGACCATTGGGCCGGCTGTTTAGTCTGGTCCAGTCTATTAAGAAGATGCCGCCTCAAGATACGTAACCGCCTCGATTATGTGATTCTACAGATAAGGGGTGCATCGGGGCGCCTACTGAAATCGTCTTAATTTTGAAGATTTTTATTACCGCTTGCACCAAAGGGATTGAGGAATGCCTCGCAGCGCACAAACCATCAGTAATGGGCATTAAGGACCGAGTGTTGTAGCATATGTTCATATATAAGTAAAAAACAAAACAAAAAGATATTCTCTTTAGATTTGATCTTTGGTTGGCATCTAATTCTCTACCAAATCAGCTCAATAAACCCTCGACTACCTAGACCCAGTTCTTCCCTTTGTACCAGAGAGCGCCAAAAATGTCGTTACCCGTAATGCGACTTGCCCAGCCTGAGACGGGAGTGCCTCGCTTCTCCTGTCCTTAGGAAAGAATCTGTTGCCCATCACACACCAGAAGAAATATTAACCATGCCCTCAAAGACGCCAACGCCAGGGAAACAACACCACTCGTGTTAAAAAAAGGGGGGGGGAGGCAAGAAAAGAGAAAGAAGCCAGTAAGTCAGTCTGCGTAGGAATTACACAGCAAATATGCTCCTTCAACAAAGGTAGAGTGAAGCGAAGTGGCCGTATTCACAGAATCAGTACATCACCATTTACGCCGGTCCGCGAAATGCCCCATATACTGTGATGCCTCGTAATTCAACAGCAAGCAGCTCACATTGCCATCTCAGCTTGAAGCTTCAGAAGCTCAGCCTCCTCGTCGTCCTCCACGGCAACCTTCTTGCTAGATATAGCTGTTTGAATGTTAGCATCACATACATTGTTCAAGTCCCGAGGGGTATACTGACGATCTGCATTCGATGGTGTGGGCATCTTGTGGACGGCATCCGCTATGGGCACCTGGCCTGTGTTCAGCATTTGCTCGTCAAGATGCTCTTGTTGCATGCGTTCCAGCTCGTCTTCCAGCTCGCCATCATCAAATTGCTCGCCGATCGGGTTTTGCGTAATGACATTAACAATCTCATCGCTAAGCGCATTCTGTTCATTGATTTTCTCCCTATACTCTCGTCAGTTCACCTATACACACGCAATATTGGTGCCGCAGATGGATGCGGAATCACATACATAATCTCATCCACTTTCTCCGGCGTCAGGCCTTGGTGGATGGCCTTGATGGCCTCTGAAGACTTCTCCATGACTGCCAGCGTTTCGCGGTTGATGTTGGCCGATTCGATCGAGTTAATCTGCGCTTCCAGCGTCGCGATCTGCGCAATAGTCTTATCCAATGTTCCCTCTTGTGTCTTCTTGCGTCGCAAGGCAGCCTTGGCCACTAATGTTTTCATCTCGTCAATACTGCCACCCCGCCACTTCCGAGGCATCTAACAACATCAGTCTACATACCTGTTTTGTTCGTGTTGACGTTCTTCCTAGCGATCTGATCCTGTTCTTCGATCTGGTTCATGATATGCTTCTCTCGTTTTTGCAGCATATCAAGCTGCGCCCGCAAGCCGAGAATGGCATTCTTGGCCGAATCCTTCTTCTTCTGCGCGGCGGCGCCGCCTCCAAACCAGCCCCACATGATGGATGATGGATAGAAGACGGGATGTACTGAGTCTGAGGAATAGGTGTTAAAGATGATGGAGATTCGAAATCGCCGATAAAAGTGATTCCTAGGAGGTTGGTCGGTCGCAAAATGACGGTGTGATGCCGCGGCCGACGCAACAGGCTTTCGGTGGAGGGGTCAGCCTAAAGTCGTCGTCGTCGCCGTCGTCGTTAGTCCGGGATGCGCAAAAGCGACTAGGCAACCATGCAACAATCAACGGCATTCGCCGCGCGTTACGTACCTGGTAGGATTTGCATGCACAGAGGTGCGTCGTCAAGTCTCGTCGTGGGGATGCGCAGCCAGTCGCAGGCGGCTGATGTGATTGCACTCGTCTAAGTTGTACGTGTTGCTGCTATGACGGCACCCAGCGACCTAACTGGTGGATTTAACCGAAGCTCTCCCGCGCGCCTGTTAAAGTTTCTCCTTATCTTTGAGAGCCGAAATTCGGGCGTAGGTCGGCTGACCAGGCAATGCGCAGCAGAAAAACACCCGGAATAATACAGGGAGGGCTGAAACATGGCCGTCACGGGAGAACACACCGGCATGACAACGAGGCGCATGCTATTTTGATCATGCTATTTGAACGTCTGTTCTGTTTTGTCATTTCGGATACTGTCACATGATAAAAAAGGCTTGAAAGCAGTCATTGCCTCACGCATCAAAATAAAATAAAATAGGCTTCCTAACATGATATAGCATCTATCAAATGATGAGACAGAAAAAAATACAAAGCCCGTTTGGCCACGTGAATATGCCATGCCTACTCTAAACTCCAAAAACACATAGAACTGTTCCAACCAGCCTCGCCATTACTCCCGCCATAGCACAAACAACAACCTCCATTCCAGTAGCTCCTATATGCGCAACGCAAGTAGCCAGAATCTAGTATCGCGGCGGACAAGATCTAACTCGCTTATTGCCCTTCCAGGCTCAACCCAACATGCGCAAGCCTTTCCCAGACAAAATCCCATCATTATTAAGAAAAGTGCGAACCAGCAAACGGTCTCTGCCGACGGTATGCAAAAGAACGTACTCATAGCCAGCCGTAATAGTTGATGCGTCAACGTTGAGGTTGGTCGTATCTAAAAGGTAGTCCGGTCCGCCAGAAAGTATAATATCATGAGTCTTCGTATAAGTGTTGTCCCCATTGCCAATATAACAACCGAATTATTCGAACCAGTTCGCAAAATATGACACACGTGAAGTGGAATCTAATTCTTCGGGAGAATGTTGATGTCGAGCTTAAGCGTTGCCGCCCTTCTCTTCGGTGTCGATATGCCAAACAACGTAATTGGGAAGGCCGTAGACTTGGTAGCCGGCGCGCTTGGCCATTTTAGCAAATCCCTCTGTCTCGGCTTGGTTCTCAAAGGCATAGCAGGGGAAGTTGATGCCTAATTAAAAGGAAAAGAAAACAACATGTTAGTAGCTGCCCATATCAATAAGAGAATGAGGTCTAGCGGCATACCAGAGCGATGCACGTCCGCTTTAACAAGAATATTGACGCCACCGATGCCGTCGAGCTCAAGCTCCACGTCCTTATTCTCGCGCCAGTCGCCCATTTTTGCCATATAATCTCTACCAGTGTCGTATTGCTTGTAGCCTGTTGACCTAGTAAGCACTATCCATGCTAACGTCTAGTTTAGGGCGGTATACCTTCAGCAAGGACGACATCCTTATCGAGGCTATTCGCCAGCTTGCGACCCTGGTCTGACTCGACCCAGGAGTTGTAATCAACTATTTATCTGCTGTGAGTGACGACATTCTGCATGTGCTCTATAGTTAAAAGTCACTTACATCGGCCCTCGATATCCACGCCATCGCGGTAGCGGTGGAACCAAATGTCTTGGCATCGGAGATTAGCAAGTCTTTATCTTTCAGGGCAATCACAAATAATTCCTTACTTGGAACCAGAATATCCCTGTCATGGGCAATAAAGTCCTCAAGAATTCCAGTAGGGCTGTCTACAATGTCGACATCGCGCCAGTAAACCCAGGAGTGCTCGGCCTTCAGAGCGGTATAGAGGAGATAGTTTCTTGCTCTACCCATAGCCTTTCGTCGGGGGCCTTGAGCTTCAAATGAGTGCCTCTCTTCGACATTTTGGCTAAGTTTAAACCCAAAATCCTTTTCAATAACGGTTGCGCTGTGGAAAGGGATCTGGTCGGGTCTTTTCTGGATACGGTCGAGTTCGGACGCAAGAACGGCGAGGGTGTCGTCGGTAGAGTCTGACACGAGGAACGCCAGATCAATCAAGCGATGGGGGTAAGTCAGTTCCGCGAGAAGCTCGAAGTATTTAGACAGGTACGGAGCGGCGTCCTTCAGCGGCGTCAGGATGAGTATCCTCTCTTCTTTGCTAACAGCTTGCTTGGTCGACTCGATAGGGTTGAGGTCAACGTGTTCGATTGTGCTAGAGTTGACCTCTATCGGGGCGTGGTGGTTGAAGATGACCGGTGTTTGTAGGTGTCCATTCCATCTGTTGTGGTCGTTCGGCGACATTTCCATGGGTGGTTTGGCAGGACCCCAGCAGTAGAAGCTATGCGGCGTCAAGAATGATCAGCGCCTGCGTTATCACCAGCAAACCAGCGCACAGCTGCTTACCTCTGCATATCCGACGCCGAATGGGACAAGCCGCGCCATAGTAACAGGATGATTCCCGTGACGCCAACCAGCAGTATAAATCGTGTTCGCGTCACGGCGTTCCATAGAGCCCTAGTTGGAGGTATCTGCGCCTTGGCAGACTTCCAGTTCAGTCCACCCTTGGGAAACAGCATGATGACGTCTCGAGGCGCGCCTCGGTTCGCAAGGGACGTTTAATCGGTTGCGATGTCGATCACAATTGGCACCCAAAATCGGGGACTTGTCGTTTGTCGCGCAACGATTCCAGAGTCCTTGGGGATGACACAGGAGGACTGGAGACGATAGGCGGGCTTAGGAGAGACGGGCCAGAAGGAAGAGAGGGTCTTTGAAAACGAGAGTGGAGGCGGCGACGCCTAGTTTGGGCCAAGGATCACAAATGGACAGAGCCAGCGTTGTAATGAGAGGCTGCTGGACAAATGGCCAACGAAGGAGAGAAGGGGGAACAAGTCGAGATAGGGCGCTCCGTATCTTAGCGTTACCTATCAGACAGATTGCTGCTATCCTGTTGAAAAAGTTTAACCGTTGGGCAGTGCAAAGCAATACATTCTGGATACTTTCACCTGCTGGCCGGGGCCGGCAGAAAAGTGGTTCCTATTAGTACCCAGGAAGTTGCGTTTTATTAGCGACACCCGTCGCGAAACATTTGCTTGTGCCAATTGAGACACGCTACTTCGAATCAGGAGGTCTAGAATGCAGGAAGCGGCAATGCTACCCTATAGATTACGGAATACGAGTTGCGGCAATGGCAATAGTAATACCAACAACTGGTCGTGGTTGTGAGCACCGCAATTGAGTATCAAACGACTATAGTAGATATATAAAGTAAGCAGAGTACCAACAAGTGAGATGAACTAGATTGACAGGTTACAATAGAGTTCGATCAAAAGAGAGTTTTTCAATTGCGCATGAATGGCGGTCCGGGGCTGCGATCTAGAAGGAGCCTGGAAAAAAAGACCAAGCCGCAGTGGCAACCTCACACGCCGCAGACTCCGTAATTCTATAGCTGGGAACAAATCAACAAATCGGATGCCGGCAACCGATTCTTGGACATGGAGAACGAACTAGGCAAGTTTATTCATGATTATCTTGCCTAGTTTAGAAAGCCTGACCTAATGTGCGAAATGATAGCTGTCGTCCTTTTTTTCTCCAAGCGCCGACTTGGCTGTAACTATTCGCTGACCGGCCTTTACTTGGAGGGATGTCACTCCGTTTTTTTCTACATGCAATTGTGGCGTTGCTACGCATGTCGGTACCTGAGCCGTGATGACAAACTGCCTTTCCATACCGCAAATCTTGTAACAGACCACAGGTGACATACGTTTGATTCAATTCTCCAGTTACATCGCCATACGCCAATTGGAACAAGTCCAAAGCGTCTGCCCAATTGCCAATGCCAATTCTAGATCATCTACAGACATAGTAGCGAATGCAATCACTCAGCTACGCGAGATCTCTAGCCATAGCGTACAGACCACTTACAACGCCCAGATTCAGCACATACTCACACGCAGCAATGGCAGCCACACGGCGTTCTGCACGGATCAGCAGCAAGGCGAGCGCCAAAGAAGCAGCCGCGGTTACAAAGCCCACTGCTGCTGCTCCTGCGCCTCCAAAGGAGAATAAGAGGAAGAGAAAAGCAGTTCCCGATCCCGAACCAGCAGTGCCCAAGACACCAACCAAGAAGCAGCGATCAGCCGCCCCCCCTTTAACACCCACCACCAGCGCTGTCAGTTTCAATGGCGAAGACAAAGGCGCAGCTCACAAGTCTGTCACTCGCCTCGCAGACCCCAGGTTTTCCAATGCGACGCTGCTGTCGCCACAGACGTCCCGGATAGTTGCTTCGCGCAATGCGGAGCCTGAGTCTCCTTCAAAGGCGGCTTCTATCGGCGGCAAGACCACGACGACAACGGCAACATTGCTGCGGGAGGCGTGCGATCACTTGATCAACGTGGACGAGCGTATGAGGCCTCTGGTTGAGAAACATCACTGCCATGTATTCTCACCCGAAGGACTGGCCGAGAAGGTTGACCCGTTTGAGAGCTTGGTGAGCTCCATCATATCGCAACAGGTATCCGGCGCGGCAGCTCGGTCAATCAAATCTAAATTCATCGCCCTCTTCTTCCCGGAAGGCGAGGCTTCTCAGCCTGCCAACTACGAGGCCGCCGTGGAACGATTCCCGATGCCATCCGAAGTCGCGGCATGCTCCATTGAGAAGCTGCGCACCGCTGGCCTCTCGCAGCGCAAGGCAGAGTACGTACAGGGTCTTGCTGAGAAGTTTGCGAGCGGCGAGATTACGGCGCAGATGCTTCACGATGCGCCAGACGAGGAACTCATGGAGAAGCTCGTCGCTGTGCGTGGGCTGGGCAAGTGGACCGTCGAAATGTTTGCTTTCTTTGCTCTGAAGAGGATGAACGTCTTCTCACTGGGTGACCTCGGTATCCAGAGGGGCATGGCTGCATTTGTCGGTCGAGATGTAGCCAAGCTCAAGAACAAGGGAGGCAAGTGGAAGTATATGTCGGAGCAAGACATGGTGGAACTGTCAGACAAGTTCAGACCGTATCGGAGTTTGTTTATGTGGTACATGTGGAAGGTAGAGGAGGTGGATGTCAGTACTATGGAGTAATGTTGAATGTTATAGCGCACTTGTGCAGCTTGTATTATAGAATGTCGCAAGATGGGCCCTCTACAGTTTCTAGCTCAATGCTTGATGTTAGTTGTTGCGTTTCTCCTTTCATATGTGCGAAGGATATATATATTTATATATACGTTGTACAACTCAAGCCTGGAATCAGCTGAAATGTGTACTGTAGCCCATCACCATTGGATTTGCCTGCCAGGGGGTGTTTCCTAAATTTAGGTTCAAGATAGGATTTTACCAATCTCGAGAGTGAATCATGCAGATTTCTCGTGTTTGGGTATTTGCATATGTCAGGTGGGTACGTGTAAGATGTGGTTCCAGGTCTAGAAGCAAGCTTGTTTGCACGGCTCGGCGCGGATGACACGTGCAGCGGCTACAGATAAGAGGGTGGCCACATGTGAAGTTACTTTGGAGACGGACTGTGTGATATCACACCATGCGGGCAATTTATCGAATTGTAAATTGTTTGGTTAAGCTTTCTTCGTTGCAAAGCAGGGAGACGTTGAAGCAAAGTGACACTAATTTCTGCAAGGCAGTGGTAACATGTTACAGACCATCAGGGAAGCGACGAGCCTTGATCACAGGAGCATCTTGATATAATTAAACAGTTTCAAATCGTGACTGATAAGGCAGCTCTGCTTATAATAATACGGATCAGGCCAAATCATTATGACTCGTATGGTTCCCGCGTACGGATATCGGAGCAACTACATGTAGCATGCCGACCTCCTTTGTATACGAAGTACTCCGTACGAAGTACAGGTATAGTAATCCTTACAGCCAATAAGAGTATTTCATCTTTACCTTGCTTCGTGTCTTCGTATCAGCGCAGCGAACTGCTAAAGTAAACGATATGTCGGCTACAAAAGCCTATAGTAAATTAACTCCGTATTTGGAAGCGAGTATAACAAGCACTTCATGGTGGAGAAGTGTCTTATACGAGTATCTGAGCACAGCTGCTGTTCTTATGGTTCCAAATCGGGAGTGTAACAGTGGACAATGACAAGCTTTTTTACTTTGTTATTTGGTGGCACAGCTATTGGTAGCTTGAGAGGGGTGACTGCATCAATGCAGACGGCTTTCTATGCCGTATCGCGATGCACTGTATGGAGTACTACTGCGTATCTGGGTGATGACGAGGATTGATGTCCCACTTGAGGCGCACTCCGCATACACGTAGTCGACTTCATGTTGATGGACAGGCGCTAATAATGAATCCATCACCAATTCATCTGGTGACCACTAGGCCACCCGTATGCTTATTATTGCCGACATTGATCAATGCCGTCAAACTCTACGCGTACATTATCATTAACATGCTAGAGTCCAAAATAGAATACTGCTAGCAACAGCTCGTATCGCAACGGTCGGGTCGGAGACTATTGGAGCTTCGGGAGAGAAAGTGTGGCACACCCGCTGTGCCAAGCAGCCACCAATTAACGTCGTCCTCGCAGAGCTCCAATGCAGATACGTCAGCGCGTCACGTCTCAAGTGGTTGCTGCATTTCGAGGTCGTCATCGCCGGCATCATGGACCGGACGGCGTTGCCGTGATGCCGGGCGCTGCAGAGGGAAACATGGAGCGGCAGATGGATCATGAAACGATGAAACGCTTGGGTGGTTAATATGAGCTGTACGCGCAGCACCAAGATAGTGGACAACATAGTGATATACAGCCCTGTGCTTGCAAAAGGAGTGCAGCGCCGTGAATACCAACGGAGGAGGCGCTCCGTATTAATTATGGGGGGGAAAACAGGCCGCCGACAGATCGCCTATTCGTAGCTGTAGAGACTAGGAGCGCCTCCTGGAAGTAGCGCAAGTATCGCTGGCCAAGTAAACCGGCCTAGAACTCGATGCCGCCGGGTCTCCTTGCGCTGACCCCCTCCGCGGCAGTGGCCAATCCAGCAATCTTGCTGGTACTAGGTACTACCTACTCCGTACTGCACTCGTGAATGTGAAAGGAACCCATAAAAAGGGGACGATTCTGGCTCACGGCCGAAGATTCCGCGCACGCTTCGGTCAGTGGCTAACAGGCACCAGGGGCAGGCATTATGTGCGGTACCTATTCCCAGCTCGCATTGTTACAGAGCGCCATGGCTCTGCGCAAGTGGCTCTAGGGGCGCTAGCAAATTCAATTGAGCCTTTCAATTCCAGCACCCCTGTTAGCTCACACATGGTCGCTGGGACGGTCCTTTGGCGAAATGCCCTACTGGCGGGTTAGCAGCGTTAGCAGCGTTAGCAGCTGTTTAGTATCGGCGTGGCGGTAGCTGGCGCATGCGATACGATCTGCATCGGCGGACGACGTCGTGGTGATGTTAGCAGCGTTTGCATGCAGATCGGATGCCTCCCACTGCGAGTAGCGCACGAGTGCGGAGAAACATATGATTTTTTTTTTTCTTTCCCTTATTCGTGTGTAAGTCGCGATGCGACATGCCAAACAAGAGCAGAATAACGACAGGCGGTCGGCCCACGCATTGTTCAATTGCGACCCTCGCGCCGAGATGAGATTTTCTTGTTTGTGCTGTGCTGTACTTGCAGGATCCAGGTACGTGGACGCATGCGGGCTTGCCGTGCCTCCAGGCGGTGCTGCCCGTAACGGCAAGGTCCAGGCACGGTCTGTCTCTGAGTTATTACCTGCCCAGCTCGGATCAGGTTTTCTGGCTGTCAGCCCTTGCGGGGGGAGAGCTGCTGCGAGTCAACAACAGGATACTTGCACAGCAGCTGTTTAAGCTGTCTGTCTGCACTGTACCGAGGACTGTATTTATATATGCATGTTTGTGCGCTGTATGACAGCGTTCACTTTAGTGTGTTAGTTCCATGACATGATGGTATAAAGTTGCAGCCGCTTTGAAGCTTGCGGCGCCCACACACTCGGGCGCTGGAGTACCTATGCGGGAGCAAAGCACACAATCACATGTACCTACAGATACAGATACGGAGACAGAGACACAGACACAGACAGATACGCACTGCTAGCCCGCTCCGCACTGTACCATCGGGCCATCATCGCGCCCATGGTGCGCATCGCATCCATCATTCTGTGCCGCCAGCCGAGGCCACCCTCGCGCTGCTCTTGGTTTTGATGGCTTGCGCGCTCGTACTAATACAGTACGGGGCAGCAAATTTCACGGCAAATTATGGACATGAGGCCGGTGGGGCCCAGGTGCCCTTTCCAGCGGCTCATGTCCCTGCCCGCGTCCCACCCACACCCCCTAGAAGCTCCATTCCCAGGGGAGATTTGGACGACCTCACCCCCTGGCAAGGCCCGCGTCGGAGCTTGTGGTTGGTGCACAGTCGCGGCAGGGGGTGTCGCTTGGTTTCGTCCAAGGAGCAAGTTCTTCACGTCCAAATCCTTTTTCTCCCCTTCTTCCTCGCTTTCTCTCGCTCGTTCGTTTTACGATTGCCGTCGTCTCGCCGTCCTGCTTCACTTCCTGCCACTCGTTACCAGGCCAAGCAATTTGCGCTATAGCTTCTTTATTTTCCTCTTCTTCATTCCAATCCAACTACAGTCTTCCAGGCCAACCAGTAGCCCTTAACTTCGACCACCATCTTTTAAGACATTTCTAAGCCGTTGCCGAGGAACGTTTCCAATTTTCGCGTCCGGAAAAAGATCGACTTTTTGCTACAAGGTGTGAGTTCTCCTGGTTTCGCTTGCGGCGTGCACGTTGCCTTGTTGTTGCTGCTCCCCCCAAACCTCGTTTCACCTGGCATTTCCGCAACCTTTCACCTGCTCTCCTCCTTCCATACACAATTCTGCAACGCCAATTCAGCCTCGATTTGCGTCTCAAGCCTGCTGCTGCGCCCCAGTTGCGACTGCGCTGTTCCGCTGTTCAAACTTGACGCTCCCTCTTTCTTCGGCCCAACCGACACTATTCCTTCCTGGACTCGCCCGGTGCAGATTCGAGCGAGAATAACTAGTAACCTGGGTCATCATTTGGGCGTCCAAGAGCTAGATTCTGTCAACATCTTTTGGTCTTGCGTCGTGCCTTTTGGACCGGTTGCATAGTTTAAACGCCAGAGTCAGATATAACCCCCTATTTGCACAAGCATCGAGCCCCGAATCGCGACCCGAATTTCAGACTTTTTTTTTTTTTTTTTTTTTTTTTTCCAACCGCACCGTGATGCATGGTTGCTGACCTTTCACCTTTCATTAGATCATAATGCATTCCAAGCTTTTCTCAGCCGTGTTGGCTGTTGGCTCTGCCAGCGTGGTCTCTGGTAAGCGCTTCCTCTTGCTTGTGTATGGCTTCGCAGTGCTAACTCAACCGTAGCTGTCACCACCTGCACCAAGGACATCAAGGTTACCCAGCCCACTCCCGTCATTGCTTGCGATGTTGTCGATGCTAGCATCACCATTGACGCGTCTGTGGCCGGCGGCCTGAGCCTCGAGGGACCCAAGGCGATCACAGGTGATCTCATCATCAAGAACGCCACCCAGCTCATCTCCATCTCCAGCTCTACCATCCAGTCCATTGAGGGCAACTTCGAGCTTCAGAGTCTCGAGCTCCTGAGCTCTGTTAACATGCAGGCGCTCAAGACCTTGAACAAGCTGAACATGGTCAAGCTCCCCCAGCTGAGCACCTTGACTTTTGGCACTTCTGGTGTCACCAAGGCCTCCGACATTGTCATTTCCGATACTTTCCTCAATGATTTGAGCGGTCTCAACATCAACAGTGTTGACAGCCTTACCATCACCAACAACAACAAGCTGACTGCCTTCAACTCCGATCTCGTCAACATCACCAGTCTTCTCAGTGTTACTAGCAACGGAAACAACATGGAAATCAACATGACCAAGCTTACCTCTGCTGCGGAGATCCAGCTCTCCAACGTCAAGAGCTTCGTGGTTCCTCGCCTCAAGACCATTACTCAGTCTCTCAAATTCGACACCAACCCCGAACTCACCACCTTCTCTGCTAAGAACGTTACCAGCATCACCGACAGTGTCACTTTCATCAACAACAACAAGCTTACCAACGTCTCTTTCCCCCTGTTGACTTCTATCGGTGATATGACCATTCAGAACAACACCAAGCTGCTTGCAGTTGAGGGTTTCCCCAAGCTGTCAAAGGTCGCTGGTGGTATCATCCTCCGTGGTAACTTCGAAACGTAAGCACCTATCCAGCCTGAATACAGCCATGAGTCGTTTTCTTACTAACATTTATTTTCTTACAGTGTTGAGCTTCCTTCTCTCTCTGACGTCGAGGGTGGCTGCACTGTCTTCTCCACTACCGATATCTCTGCTTTCTGCGGATTCTTTGACAATGCTCACTCTAAGAAGATCATCAAGGGTACCGAATCCTGCAAGAGCAACGTTAAGGCCGCCAACGAGGGAGGTAGCGACGGTGACTCCAACACTTCCAGCGGCGGCAAGGGCAGCAGTGGTAACGGCACTGACAACGCTGTCGCCGCTCTTAGCGTCAACAACGTCCTCTTGGGTGTGTCAGTCGTTGCTGGCATGGCTCAGCTGTGGTAAAAAGTCGAAGGATGATAGGTGGGAATTTGGCGTCAATCTCTGTTCTCTCAGATGTTTTCTGTTTTCTATTAGCCAACACGTTGTGGTTTCATCAACCTCTCCCAGGCCATGGCTGCACTACTTATGTCCGCGGCACTAACGCTAGAACTTAATAATGGAAATGTACTTCAAAAAATATTGTCGCCACGTTTCTTTATCCTTTGGCAAGCTCGACAGGACGCATGGTGCGCATGATGTATGATGCCTGTCGCGTCGGTACGTTTGTCAGTGTGTATACGCCTGGACGGCTCTGGTTCTCCACTCATGTGAAGGAGAGATTCATGTTCAGGCACCACTGTGCACGGCGTGATGAGCACATCTATATTGGCGACAAATTGGTTAGCACCGGTGTGCTTCAGACTTGAAAAGGATTTTACGTGTGTATGGTTACTGGTGATTATTCTATCACGATTTGTTCCTCTCTTTAGACTTTTTCTTTATTGGTGTTGGTGTATGTTTAGACTTAGGGTACTTTATACCACTTTTCGCATTGTTTTCTCTATGAATTCAACCTTGCCTAATTATTACATATCTATTTCGCTCCTGGTCGTGAAAATGAAATACAGTCCCTACTATAATGCAAATATTGCTTCGTGCTTGACACCGTGGTAACGCTACTTTGATTTATTCACGTAAATGCCCCTTTCAAAATCTTCAGTGTCGTAAAACTTTGGGATAATGGTGTTGCCGTTGAAAACGCGACCATCTAATTCATTGACTGCCTATTGTTATTGAGTTAGCCCCGGCTTTTATTGTTTCGCTATTTATTTGATTCTGTACATGCGAGTACGCATGACTTACTCGCAGGGCAGACACCTGATCTGTGAATTTGATAAAGACTTGGCGGGTCTCGACGTCAATGTATAGTCTCTCGACTCGTCCATACTATTGTCAACGCATTAGCTCAGAGAGAGAGAGAGAGAGAGAGAGAGAGAGAGAGAAAGAGAGAGAGAGAGAAAGAGAGAGAGAGAGAGAGAGAGAGAGAGAGAAAGAGAGAGAGAGAGAGAAGGAGGGGATAAATCTCAACCTTTTCACCGCATTCTCCGCCAATTTCCTGGCCAAGCCCATCGGCGATTTCCGCCTCGAGGTCGGGCATGTTTTCCAGCATGTTCTGAAGCACAATGACCTCGCTCATGGTGCCAAACTTGCCGGCCGCTTCTTTGCGCTTGCCGCCGATGATCTTGCCTTTGCCTCCCGGTTCGGCCCATCCACCGCCGTCTGCGTCGGCCTTTTTGCGCCTCTTTTCGACTTGGACGCGCAGGGGGTTGAGGATGCCTGATTCGTTGGCGCCGAGGGCGGTGCCCTTTGTCCAGCCGTATTTGCTCATGAGGCGCTGGGCGAAGCCGACCTGGCCGGGGCGGTTGGATCGTGGTTGGGAGGAGTCTTGGGGGGTATCGTCGTCGTCGTCTTGGTTGGTGTCTTGGTTGGCGTGACTGAAGCTGGGCGGTGGGGAGTACCTTTCGTCTTCGCCGTCCTCGACATTGTCGAGGGATAGGGTGGGTTGGTTATAACGGACGGGAGCTTTGGATATCGAGACGGAATCTGACGGTGGTGGAGGCGGAGGAGGATTGAGGCTCGTATCAAGCGGTGGAGGCGGTGGGAGAGGTATTGATGAGTTGGAAGGCTGTGGCGGAGGAGGAGGAGGTGGTTGTTCTGTTGACGAGAGGGCTAGACGGCGGGCATAAGCCTCATCTGCAGTTTCATCTTGTGGTGGAGCGGCTGGAGGAGATCTGGGAGGAGGCGCAAAGTTGTAAGAGGTAGGCGGAGCGAATTGGTCTGTAATGAAAACATATCCTGTTAGACTGGTTCCTCAAGGCTTTGACGTGAGTCGGCTTACTGGAAGGTGCTGCGCGCGTTCCCTCGTCCTCAGAGTCTGATATGTCACTCTCATCTGGTCTCTTTCGGTGTCGATATAGCAGACCTTTCCACTCCTGCACCTCTGCTACTTTCTCATCGCTTTTGAGAAACTCGTCCACGTTCGTTGGTCTCGACGGATCGTACATTTCGTCCCAATCCGTCTCGAACTGCTCGTCCTGCTTCCTCTTCTTCTTCTTGCGACCGCCGCGCTGGCGCTTCTCTCCAACGCCATACATCCACTCATCTTCCTCTGTCGCTACCCAGTCGGCAAGAGAGCTCTGATGCGGTACTGATTGAGGCCCTACAGATTGCGGCGCTCCGGTGGCAGTTGTGGCCGTCACTGGATCCGTAGCAGGCCTGGGAATAGCTTTTGGGAATGCCGACTTGGCTTTCGGCTGCTTCACCTGTGGTCGGCGGATGGGTTGGAATTGGAGGGCGGCATTGATGGCTTTTTTCGGCGCCTGCTCGTCGGCGGTAGCTTCGCCTTGTTTATAGGTCACTGGCGCGGAAGATATCGTCGCCGACGCGGGCGGGTCATTGGGATCGTGAAGGTTGTCGTAGAGGGAGAGTCCTCGAGGCGGAGGTGCCGCCATGTTGCCTCACCACAAATTGCACTTGGCTCTTATGAGGCTTTTGGAGACGTTTAATACATGTAAATAAAAATTTAGTAAGTATGTAAAGCTTGAGGCGCTACCAAAGTATAGGTAGTACTAGGTAGGTAATGAAATTCGTAGATCTGAGTTGCTGGGCTTATTTCGTACCTACTAAGTTGGCGATACAGCTGATAAGCTATAAAGCTGCGGCGCGCCTCGGAAAATTATCGGCGTTATTCAATCAACTGAAGGAAGCCTTGAGCTGCAGCTTCGCCCCTCCAATCAGCTAACCCCACCAAAATTTCCCCCGTCCTGTCCTCGTCGTAGGTCACTTTAACTTCACCATAGACTTCGGTGTAGGCTTTGGGGAGCACGCCTAGGCGCCGTATTTCCTTTATTCAATTGTTTACTTTTCCACGGTTGGACACGGCCCGAGACAGTTGCAGGCAAACTGTTCCTCAGCATCCTTCTCTGATCTGTATATCAGCCTCCGATACTACATACCACTTACGAATCCCGATAATCTATCTCAATCACTCACCGTTTTCCAAAAATGTCTGACCTCGCGAGCCGTATTACGAAGCCTGACGAGCCGGCCAAGACTACTGATTGGGCTGAATCTGTTGAGGCAGAGGAAACTAAGCAGCAGCCAGAAGCTGATGCTGGCGCTGCCGAGGTTCAGGTTGACGGTGCTGTTGAAGAGCTCGGTGGCTCTGGTCTGCATGAACCTGACTGGGATGTTGAAGTCTCTCTCAGCGATCTCCAGGCCAACGAAGCAACTCCTTTCCACTCTGCTACACAATGGCAGGACATGGGACTGTAAGTATCGATGGTTATTTACTACCCTAAACTGAATGTTTACTGACTGTTTTCCCCAAAGTTCGGAGGACCTCCTCAAGGGCCTCTTGGCTCTCAAGTTCTTGAAACCTTCAAAAGTCCAGGGGAAATCGCTTCCTCTAATGCTTAGCGATCCTCCGAGAAATATGATGGCCCAATCCCAATCTGGTACTGGAAAGACGGCGGCGTTTGTTACTGCCATTCTTTCGCGTGTCGACTTTACCAAGCCGGATCAGCCTCAAGCCCTTGCCTTGGCGCCCAGCAGAGAACTGGCTCGTCAGATTGAGGGTGTTATAAACGCTATTGGTCGCTTTATTGAACCTCTCAAGGTTGCTGCAGCTATCCCTGGTGCTCTGCCTCGCGACCAGCCAGTTCGATCCGCTGTTATAGTTGGCACCCCTGGTACTGTCCAGGACATTATCAGACGAAGACAGTTGGATGTTTCTCAACTGAAGGTCCTCGTCTTGGACGAAGCCGACAACATGCTGGATCAGCAAGGAATGGGTGACCAGTGCCTGAGAGTAAAGAAGTACGCCTATTTAACAAGAAAAACGATGGGGTGAAGAACAAGATAACTAACGCCTGAATGTAGCCTGCTGCCGAAGACTGTGCAGATTCTTCTCTTCTCAGCCACTTTCCCCGACAAAGTCGGTGCATATGCCATGAAGTTTGCGCCGAATGCCCATTCTCTCAAGCTACAGCGAAGCGAGCTTACAGTCAAGGGCATTTCACAAATGTTCATCGACTGCGCGGACGACAACATCAAGTACGACGTCCTTTGCAAGCTTTACGGTCTTATGACCATTGGACAATCGGTTATCTTTGTCAAGGTATGTTGTAAATGGAATTTTGAGATAAACTTGGAGCAATATTATTGACATTAAATAGACCCGTGAAAGCGCCAACGAGATCCAGAGACGTATGGTGGCTGATGGACACAAAGTATCTGCTCTGCACGCTGCGTTTGATGGTAATGAGAGAGACGAGCTGCTGAACAAGTTCCGACAAGGCGAGAACAAGGTTCTCATCACCACCAATGTCCTCGCCCGTGGTATTGACGTGTCGACCGTATCCATGGTCATCAACTACGATATCCCCATGAAAGGCCGAGGCGATAGTGAGCCAGACGCCGAGACTTACCTCCACCGTATTGGTCGAACTGGACGTTTTGGCCGCGTTGGTGTCAGTATCAGTTTCGTCTATGACAAAAAGAGCTACGATGCCCTCCTCGGCATTGCCAACACATATGGCATTGATCTCGTACGTCTTGACACCGATGACTGGGATGAGGCGGAGGAGCGTGTCAAGGAAGTCATCAAGAAGAACAGAGCTCAGGCTGCATATGCCCCGAGCGCTACGGATAACGCCAAGGCATCCTAGAAAGATGGGTTTGACGCATGGATGACGATGTAAATTGGTGGAGGGTCTATATTTATTGCTTTTCTCTTTTCTTTGGTTTGGTGAGATGCTACGGTATTAACAAGTTCACGATGAATGGTACGGCAATAAGGGATTATACAAATGGATCTGTAGAATGTGGCACGACGAGATACCAAAAATTCACACACTTGCGCTCTTGCAAGACGACTGAAGTCGCTGAAATTTATAAATATCTGGCTGATTTCGTAATGCTTGTCTCGTACCTACGTAACTATCTCAGCGACGAGCGTTGAATAATAGTAGCTCACACGGTTACTCAACCAAGCCAACTCCAACGCATGATCTAGGTACTATTTTACAGCTAATCATCACCACTCAGCCAGTGCTGATTCAGAGTTTCACGAGATTGGCATGGCTTATGCAGCTCAAAGTGGATATCGGCTTGTAGAAGGTGCATGAAGGACTGCCAAGCACCGTAGCTGCGTAACAGCAGCATTACGATGGAGCCTGCGGTTCATGGATCCGTCTCTCACTTTCCGGCACATGACTGACTCTCACAAGCAAAAGGTACTGCGATTCGGTGGCAAAATCTGAACCGAGAAGAAGTCTGTGTCTTTCCATTCACCTTTTTGCATATAATCTCATTGGCCGTAGCGCTTTCTGCGGCCTTTTTTTTTTTTAAACCCCCATGCCAGGCTAACACTACAACGGAGGAGGTTGGAGACGCCCGTAACCGGAAGATATCTGGCGGTTGGAGAGATTGTTTCTTAGCCTGGCCGACCACCTCTTTTTTTTTTCGATCCTTCTCCGAGGTGGCTCACACTATGTAGTGCTAATGTAGATGCATGCACGTCGGATGTATGTCCGCATGTATAGAACTTACTCGTACGCGAATGAGAAAATATAGAGCGTAGATGCATATGAAGACTGCTGGGAGGGGTTGATGCTACCACCATTGGCACTGTACTTGCAGTGTGTGAGGGGTCTGGGCTTACACGAGGGCTGGATATTATGCACGCAATTAAGTCAGTGGTTGGAGGAGATGCTACTCTGCAGTTGTGAATCAGACGCTGGAGGCGCACAGGCGAGCAAACAGGATATCTGATGAATAGCTAGGTGTACGAGCAAGTCGCCTGTCTCAGCGGATTTGTGGGTGCTTTGATGCCGTACCACTACACCATCACCGACGAAATAGAGCTGCCTATCTTCTCCCCTCATCACAGCTAGGATCCACCATTATGTCACTGCAGCGCCAAGAGAGAAGAAGCCAAGGAAAGTAACAAAGCAACAACAACAACAAACAGCCAGATGACAGAGGAGCGAAAATTCCCTAAGAAAATCTACGCGGTGAAGCATCTCACGTGTGGTTCCCAAAACTACATCGAGGATTGGCGCTACAGGCAACCCCCACTCTTTTCTCTCTGTCTCCCGTCCAGCCACCGCACACCGCCAACTAGACACCACTAATTTTTTTTCGCATTTCCCGTTATTGGCACACCTTGCATAATAGCGCAGTTCTGGTCGAGACAAATCTGGCAAGGTAAGGAAACAAAGAGAGACGAGGGAGAAGCCAAGCGAAGACAGAAGATTCCTTTTCTAGTGAGGTCGGTGGCAATAATTGTGGCAGATGGTTATAATCCTTACGCTGTGTGCTTGTATGACTGTCGGCTGATATTTTTGAGCAGCACAGTCGACAAGACCCCCAGCCGCATTTTTTTTTTTTTGAGAAATTTCTCCTACGGAACAATCCCTGTCAAGTGTCGGCTGTGGCTCCATCGTCGTAGCACTGGTTAGCCAAAAAGGAACCAGCCTCTCCGAGCCTGGCAGCCATACGAGTAGCTCGAGGTGGCTTAACGGTTAGTTTGTGGTGCGATTTTCCCCCCCTATGCTGCGAGAATAATAAGGGACCCTTCTGCAAGTCATGTCCCCAAGCAAGTCATTACTATGCTCGCCACAGGAGATGAAGAGATTTGATCCATCAAGGAACCGTCTTCCTAGGTAATTGACGCAATTGTTCAATGCCGATAGATTCCGGGGTCGAGCTGCATGAGAACGACCGCGGGGCATCAAGAGGCGAGCCACGTAGCACGCCGGGGGAGAAACCAGTCACAGCATGCATGTCCATCCAGCCTTCGCGGACGCATCCTCAGGCGCTAGGTCTTTTCGTGGTGGGCGCTCGTTGATATCGCTCAGAAAGCCGGAGCCACTTGGCCCACAGCTAGCCAGCTCATCTGGCCGCCTACTCATGATTGCATTTTGTCTGTGTGTCTGATTTGCCCGGCGCGGCCCAATCCCACTTTTCGTTGGTTGATCATGCATGTTCCAATTCTGTTGCGTCGGGCAGCTTTCCTGTCAGCCCGTGCGGATTCAAGTCATGTCTCAACCCGCAAATGCGGCCGGCTGGCGACAAGGCCGCTTGCTGAGCCCAATCGTAGTGCGGCGCGGCGGGCGAAATGGCCTTCTTCTTCCAATTGGGTCTTCGCTGGTGCTATCAAGGCATGGTGTGGATATTGATCTTTGTGGCAAGGGGGGTCTGGCCCGGAACTGTGCTCTCTGGATGTGCTGGGCTCCGCATCGTCAATCTTCTGTGGTTCGCTTGTGATCGGTCATGGGTGTTTTTTTTGACATGGGACGTGCTTTTTTTTTTTTTTGTATGGGCCCATGCAGCTCCAGGAAGCAAGGCTCCAAGTGGTGTCATCTCAAAAGACTTTACTGACTTCCCACCTGTTCGCAGGCTTTAGAGAGGGAAAAAAAAGTTTACCTCCTGCATCGTACATTCAAACTACTCGTTTGAATCCCGTCACAATCCCTATCCAATAGGCTGCTACGTTCGCTTTGAAGCAGCCACAAACAGTCGTGTCCTGAAGCGCCAAGGCCCAAGAGACCGGCTGTTTCGTTATTGGCGCCTTCTACCTGCATTGTCGGATAATCTCATCGCAGTGCAGCTTGTATGGAGGTCGATAATCAAGCCGTGCCCCAACTCGCTCAGCCCGGAGAGTTTGCGGTCTCAGAGGTCGAGAGGGCACAGGAAGTATGAGCGCCGCCCAAGAAGTCGAATACTATCTAGTTGGGACTAACAGAGATTTTTCCAATGTGCAGCACTTCGAAAAGAATGACTCTGAGCTCGGTTCAAAATTGTCATTAGACAACAAAGGTAGCGAGCAATAATTTCACAGGGCATTGCTTTAGATACGTCCAATGCTAACGCTCGAACAGAGTCCGAAATCTCTCAAGATGCGGGTGCCGAAGATCACCCAGAAGAGGCCGAGGTAGAGGGAGATGCTGCGGCCGAGCCGACTTCTTCCAAGAGCAAGAAGAAGAAAAAGAAGAAGAAGAACAAGAGCGAGAGCCAAATCACCTCACCTATAGAGTCCGCCGACAGCATCCCCGCTGTTGACATCAAGGCCGAGGGAGGAGAAACCGTCGAGGCAGCGGAGCAAGACAGAACAGTTACCCCTCCCCCAGAGGAATCAAATCTGGTAGTCGAAGACGAGGCTAAGAAGGATAAGAAGAAGAAAAAGAAGAAGAAGAAGAACGGCCCAAAGAACTCCGAAACGGATGTTACTTCTGATGGCGCTCTTGACCCGGCCCAGCCTCCATCACCCCCCGACACGGACGAGGGACGAGGCGAGGACGAGGCTACGCCGGTAGCGCAAGAGGAGGCCGTGACTGCGGCCCCGGAACCCGAGGCTGCTCTTGAAACTGTGAAAGAGGAGAGCTCTGCTGATGTTGAGCAGTCTAATGACGCTGTTCCCGTTCCCGAAGAATCCAAGGCTGTTGAAGAAGAGGCTAAACCCGCCGACGATGTTGCCGTTGCCTCCGAAGAGCCCGAGCACGTGGAACCAGAGTCAGAAGCCCCCAAAGAGCATCAACATGAACATGAGCACGAGCACGAGCACAAGCACGAGCAGACACATCAGGAGGAGCCCAATCACGCTCCCCAGGAGGAGGTTGAACCTGTCAAGGAGCCAGAGTCTGTGCCCGCTGAGCATGAAAATGCCCCAGCTGAAGAGTCTCATGAAGCTGCTGAGACACACGATGAGAAGCCTGTCGAAGAGGCTGCTCACACAGAAGATACCCAAGCACCAGCGACAGTTGAGGAGCCCGCTGAGCACCAGGAAGAGCACAAGGACGTTCCTGAACCCGTTGAAGCCGACAACAAAGAGGTAGAGCACCACTCGGAAGAGGAAAAGCATGTCGAGAAGGCGAACATCTCCGATGACAAGCCTGCGGAAGAAGAGAACCACACTGAGGAGAAGCACTCCGACGAAGTTATCTCTGAAGAGGCAAAGCCCATCGAAGAAGAGAAGACTGTCGAAGAAGAGAAACTCGACACCGAGAAGGACACCGCTGAATCCCAGACTAAGGAGGAGCCAGCTGCTGAGCCTGCGATCGAGGCTGAGGAGACTCCCGAAGTCGCTGAAGAGCATGTCGCCGAAACAGCTACTGAAGAGCCTACTAAGGAAGTCGAGGAACATGTTACTGAAGAAGCACCAGTTACTGAACATGTTGAAGAAGCTGCGAAGAATTCAGTTGTAGAGGAGGCTGCTCCTCAAGAGGAGAAGGCCCCAGAGACCACCGAATCCGAGGCCAAGCATGACGACTCTGAGAAGCATGAGGAGCCTGTCGCTGAACACGCGCCCGTAGCTGTTGAGGCTGAAACCAAGGCTGAGGAGGTCCACGAGGAGGCTCCCAAGGAGGAAATTATCGAAGAGACTCCTAGGGATACTGTGACTGAGTCTCATGTGTCTGCCGAAGAAGCCAACAACGAGGAGGCTAAGAAGACCCCCGAAGTCGAAGACGCTGAGCCTGTTGCTGAGCCTGTTGCTGAGCCTGTTGCTGAGCCTGAGACCAGCTCGGAAGTGAAGGCTGCTGATGAACACGACGCGGAAGTTGCCAAAGAAGAGACTCACGAAGAGCATGTCGAAGCCCAAGAGAGCGAGCCTGTTGTTGATACCCACGAAGAGAAAAAGGATGAGGTTGTTGCTGAGGCTGAAACTACTCACGAGCCAGAGGTGGCCCATTCTGAAGTAGAACACGTTTCTCACGAAGAAACACCTGCTGCTGAAGAGTCTGTGGTTTCCTCTGTCCCAGCTGAAGAGGTCACCGAGTCCGAAATCTCCAAGGACGAGCCAGAAGTTGTTCATACTACTCATTCTGAGGTTGAGACACCTGCTGAGGATGCCACGGAAACCACCGAGGCTAAGCCCCAAGTTGCTGAGGCCAAGTCGGAAGTCTCAGAGGTGAAGCCTGAAACGACCGAGAGTGAATCTACTCATGACGAGCACATTACAGCCACTGAGACCGAAAGTGACATTCAGAAGGATGTTGCTGAGCCTGAGACTATCGTCGAATCCGAAGTCGCTGCTGATTCTGAGGCTGCTACTGAGTCTGAGCCCGTTGCTCAACACGAAGCCGCCGTTGAATCTGAGGTCGCTGTCGAGCCTGAGGCTGCTGTGGAATCTGAAGTTGCTGCTAAATCCGAAGTTGCTACCGATTCCGAGCCCGTTGCTCAACACGAAACTGCTGTTGACTCTGAGGTTGCTACTGAATCTGAAGTCGCTGCTGAGCCAGAGGTCGCTGCTATTGTTACGAAGTCCGAGGTCGCTCCTGAGTCTGAAGTCGCTGCTGATGTTACGGAGTCCGAGGTCGCTACTGAATCCGAGGTTGCTGCTGAGCCAGAGGTCGCTGCTAACGTTACGGAGTCCGAGGTCGCTACTGAATCCGAGGTTGCTGCTGAGCGTGAAGTTGCTGCAGAGCAGGAGCTTTCTCACCATGACAAGCCAGCTGAATCCACTTTTGAAGAGGCCCAGCACTTGGATGAAGTGGTCGAAATTATTGCTCCCGTTGAGGCTGAGAAGGCTGCCGAACCTGAGGCCCTTTACGAAGACAAGGAAGAGACATCAGAGGTCCAGGCTACTTCCGAGCTAACTGAAGACTCCAAAACCTCTCATGTTGAGGAAATTGTGGCTGAAGCTGACAAGGAGGTAGAAGCCAAGCCTGAAGAATCGCACTCTCCGGTTCCTGCGGCCGAGGAGACTGCTGTTCAAGATGCTCCTGTTGTGCCTGCGGAGGAGCCTGCGGTGGTCGACCCTGAATCAACGCCTGCCGTTGTAGAAAGTGAAAAGGCAATTGTGCCAGAGCCAGTGGAAGAAGTCGAACAGCCCGTGGCTGTTGAGGTGGAAGCACCCAAGACTAGAGAGGAGGAAGTTAAGGATACTGTGGTAGAGAGAGTTAGGAAAGGTGAGGAGCAGCATTCATTACATGATACCCCTGTTGATATTTCGGGACGGTTTGGTGACTCCACATCGGGTGAGGAGTCGAAGGACCACGGCGTTTTGGAGTTACATTCGGAAGACATTTCGGAAATTCAGAGTCAGTCCTTGGGAGAGGAGCAGAAAGTAGATCTCAAGCGAGATGAGCTTGAACGGGCTGAAACCCCGGCTGTGGAGGAGCCTGTTGTTTCTACCAAACCTGATGTGGAGACCGTCTCTGAGCCATTGATTTCACAAAAGGAAGATGCTGAGAGAACATTACCAGATGAGGAGTCGGACAAGATTGCTCTCATTGCTGGCACAGCTGCAGTTGCTACGGCTGCTACTGCTGCAGTGGCGACAGCTGCCGTCATTCACCAGGAGCCTGTTGTTCCTGAAGCACCCAAGTCTGAGAGAAAAGCCCCTGAGCCGGAAGAGACACACAGAGAGATTGTCCCTGAAGTTACGAAGCCCACTGAAGAGCCCGTTGCCGCGCGAGAGGCTGAACCGGCAGCTGTTGCCGAGACAGCTGCGCCTTCGACGTCTAAGGTGCCAGTTGCTGCGAAAACTACTCCAGAAGCCTCGTCACGACAACCATCAAACGAGGTGGACACTACCAAAGCAGTAATAGTAATGGACCCCGAACAGGCAAGTAAAGAGATCAACAAAAGGGCGGAGCCTATTCAAGAGAACACAAACTTACAGGATGTAGCCCAAGTCGAGTATTCTGGAGGCGCTTACGATTTGGCTATTGGCGCCGTTCGTGTGGCTGCGCACCCAGATCTTCGGGAAGAAGACGGACGAATAAATGCATATACCATGCCCGGATTGAGCCATAGCATCGAAAGGGATGTTCTCGATGGACCTCCGTTTGCAACAGTGGTCGCTCAATCCGACGATGGACACCGGGCGGAAGTTATGATGAAGAGAGAGATAATACCATCACATGAATTGGATCGAACTATGATCCCCTTAGAAATCGCTGCCGCAACTAGCCACGTGCCCCCTTTACGATACCCTGCTCGCAACGCCGACAGTCACTACCTCCCGAAATGGATGAATATGGTCTCTCCCGTTGAATACGATGGAATGGTTCAAGATACTCCGCCTCCGCTGTCTCTTTCCGTGTTATTGGATGATGAGTTCAAAGTGCCGACTCCTGCCGCTGTGGTTCCCGATAAGGCAATGACTGTGACTGACAGGCGGAGGGCTCGAATGCTGCGTCATAAGCAAAAGATTCCACTTCACGAAGCTGATGATGACGCAGTTGCAGCTGCTGTGGTCACCAACACCACTGCAGACGCATTGAGACCTGTTGCTGGTCCTTCGATTGCCGGCCTCCGCAGCGGTGGGGACCTCCCTCATCTGGGACATCAGATGATGTTGGATTCGGAGGAACTTCACTCTCTAGCCGTCCCTACTACACGCAGGAGTATTAGTGATGTTGAGGAGGATCTTCATAAATCCATTGCTGACATTTTCACAGAGGATAGATCAAAGGGTTACATCTCATCGAGCAGTGACCGTGACCGAGATCGAGAAAGACGCCACAAGTATCGTCATTCTCGCCATTCTTCTCATTCTAGCAGAAATCGTGGAGAGGAAGAGGGCAGAGAATATAGAGAGAGCAGAGACAGTAAACGTCGCTCACACGAATCTCAAGGGTCTAACTACCGTCGTTCTACCCAGGATAACGGTGGTTCTAGGCCTGGTTCTGGGTCATCCAAGCTGGACACCCCGCCTCGAACTCCTCGACGGCGCCACAGCGGAATTGTGGGCGAAGCACCTGTATCTTCAAGCCGGAGATATAAAATCCCTGATGAGCAGGAAGCTCAGGAGCAACGCGAGCAGCGCGAGCAACGCAGAGCGCAGCGTCGTGCCGCTCGTCAGCCTGAGCGTTTCGACATGAACGAGGTACAGCAAATAGGACGGGAAGGGCACGAAGGGCACGAACGATATGAGCGGCCTGAACGATATAACGAGCGACGTGAAAGAGGTGAACACCGAGACCGTCGTGAACGTTCAGAACGCCATGAACGTGCTGAACGTACTGAACGTGTCGAGCGACCAGAACGTGTCGAACGACTAGAACGTACTGAACGCCCAGAACGTGCTGAACGACCAGAGCGCGCTGAACGCTCAGAACGCCCGGAACGCCCGGAACGTCAAGAGCGTGCTGAACACCAAGGTCGAGTTGAACGCCCGGAACGTGTTGAGCGCTCAGATCGTGTTGAACGCCCGGAACGCGTTGAACGCTCAGAACGTCCGGAACGTCTCGAACGCAATCGGCGCTCGGAGCGTACCGAACGTTCTGAGCAGCTTGAGCGACCTGAACCACCTCAGCTGCTCGATGACCGTGACTTGCAAGACGAAGGCTATGACCGCTCTGAAAGATACGAACGACGTGAGCGACGTGAGCGTCGAGAACGCCGCGAGCGCGAGCGCGAACGCCGAGAACGTCGTGAACTCTACGAAAAACCCCTGGAGCCCCAGACTGAGCACTTCCCAGCTACTGACGATAGCCAAGAACGACCCCCGGAGCTTGCCCCTGCATTTGTACCTGCACTTGCATCTGCACCTACAGAGCGCAAGGGTAAAGAGGTGGGATTCGACTTGCCGCCAGAAGATATAAAGCGCCATCGTAGCCGCTCATTTCGCCAGCGTGCCAATAACTCTCATTACTCTCGAGATGACTTCCTACGGCGATCGCAGTCTCCTGAGAAGGACTCTGGATTCCCCGTTCCTGAAAAGAGATTTTTCGAAATGAAGAATGCCGAGGGAGTTGTTCGCAGGTCATCGTCACCGCCACTTCCAGACAAGTCTATCTACGTACCAATACGGGAGTCTTCACTTCCAGAAGGGCCGAGGCCTAAAACACGAGACCGGGATGTTCCCCGAACTCGTGAACGTCGGTTATCCGAGGCCACCTATGACAGACCTCGCGGAAGTCGGATCGAACACCTTCCTAGGCAATCAGCGCCGCTGGACGAAGGTGATGATTCTGCTCGACGAGCTCGCAATGAACGCAGGCGCCAGAGAGAGGCCAAAGAGGCTAGGGAGCAAGAGAAGAAGTCTGGAGGAATCAGGGGAGTGTTTAAGAGATTGTTTAATTGATGGATAGAGCAATGGGGGCATATGGCAGAAGCAACAGCGATGGATTAAAGGCGATCATTTGTTGAAACGATCTAATGAATTATGTGTGAATGGCTTGTTTAATTCTTCTTCATGATTACTACCTGGCCATTAGGCTGGTTTATGATAGCTACGTTCAATTACGGTTAAAATGAACTATATTGATTCTGGGACACTTATGAGATCTGGGTGTTGTCTTTCTTTTAAATATGGATGGGGCTAGAAAGCCGAAAGCCAGACTCCATTCTGCTTGCTGCTTACTACTATATCAACAGAGTACAAGTATATCCTAATCTCGTAGGACGATAAGAAACACTGGTTCCAGATGCTGTGTGTAAGTCGTTTAAGGAGGCTACCAACCTATCTGCTGTAAGCTGTGATATCACGTGACACATCCTCTTGGTTCATTCGGAGCCTCGGCGCTACTTGATCCGCTCCAGCCCTAGTTTGGCAGCGTGGCCCCATTTCGAGCAGCCCACCAAAAATTCGGCTAAAAATTTCGCGAGGAGCTGAGCACTTTCGCATCAACTCCAGCAAAAAAATAATTTCATACCAAAAAGGCGCAGGATTCGATCTCTTTGCGTTCTTCACGTCCACTCACCAAAAACCCCACCAATATCAACAATGGCTCCCATCACTGTATGTATTGCTTGGAATGACATTTGAGAAGTCGCTTTGCTGTAGGCGGACGTCGATTCCCTTGCTCTCCTCGATCATCTTTCCGTTTGGAGAGATGAGAGAGTGTTGAGGAAGGGAATTGGCGCCGCCGCCGGAGAGAAAAAAAAAAAAACACCCAAAAATGCAGTAGGCTGATTGAGAATGTCATGATATAGAAGAAGTCGGGCAAGGCCCAGAAGCAGACCAAGAAGGTGAGTTGCCATTCCAAACAGACGTGCCTCAATCCTCGTTGCTGCCCCTGACTGAGGATGCTAATATGTACCCTCCTATTATAGTTCATCATCAACGCTTCTCAGCCTGCCAGCGACAAGATCTTCGATGTCTCCGCCTTCGAGAAGTTCCTCCAGGACCACATCAAGGTTGACGGCCGCACCAACAACCTGGGCGACAACATCGTCATCTCTTCCTCTGCCGACGGCAAGATCGAGGTCGTTGCCCACAACGAGCTCTCTGGCCGCTACCTCAAGTACCTGTACGACTTTTACCACATATGACAAGTCTCTCTTTACCATGTTTCGCTAACGTATTTGGAAACAACAGGACCAAGAAGTTCCTCAAGAAGCAGCAGCTCCGTGACTGGCTCCGTGTCGTCTCCACCTCCCGCGGTGTTTACGAGCTCAAGTTCTTCAACGTCGTCAACGACGAGGCTGATGAGGATGACGAGTAAATTCGCTTCTTTCCGGTACTAGGATGACGAACAAAAAAAGAAAAAGCCATTTTTGGGAAAATGATGAAATGGGCTATGGGAAACTAATTGAAAAAATATTACAGCAATCTGGGATATATCTTTTTTCATGATGGAAGATATGTATACTCACGTGCGGACTTGTGAAAGAGTCTGTCGCCAGCGTGTGGATGCTGTTTAGATTTTTTTTTAGTCAAGGGAATAAACTGACCGGCCATTTCGAGTGGACCTACATCAAACACTTCTATCTTGTGCTCCTATAATATTTCTCTGTGATTTTTCAAAGCGTAGTTCTTCGAACCACTGATATCAACTTAAATTTCGATATACTACCAAATGATCTATCTGTGTATTCATATGCAATCATTCATAAATTACAAGACATAAACGAGGTATCTTCAGTGTCAAGTAAAAAAAAAAGGGGGGAGGGGGTCAAGTATATACGAAAGCATCACCCTTTTCAAGGCAAAGTCCTCATCACACCCTCAAAAGCCACCAACGCCATCGCATTCGCCGGGAAAGCCCTCAAAAAGCACGGCAAGAATCCTCTCCAGTATCCCCTCCATCCAGACTCGCGATACACCGTCACAGCCGCATCCCGCCACTTCGGGAACCGTCTCTCTCCATCTCCCAGCCCTCCGCCAAGCGGGTCCGTCATGATGCGCTGCTTGACAAGATCGCTCGGGTAGCTCGTCAGCCAAAACACCTGCGCGCTCAGCCCACCAGCCCAGAAGTTGATGGCCGGATTGCTCAGGTTGGTGTTCTTGCGAAGAGTCCGTGAAAGGACGTCGTAGCTGCCCCACCAGAAGAAGAAGAAGCTCCGGAAGAGCAGCGTGGCAGAGAGGCCGTGGTAGACGCCTCGCACGCCGTGGTGGGTGTAGATCTTGCGGATGCAGTCGAGCGGTCCAGAGTACAGGCGCTCGGCCTTGCGCGCGGCGTACTGGATCTGCAGACGGGCCTTGATGTGCTCTACGGGCGCGGCGATGAAGCTGACGGTAGAGCCGGCCATGATGCCCGCGATGCCGTGGCCCACTGGCGGCAGATACGACGGCTCTGATGACGACGACGCAGATCTAGATGTCTGCCCTGCCCCCAACGACTTCAGCGACGAAGACAGATTTCCAAGCCCGAATCCTGATCCAGATCCAGCCCCTGGCGTCCAGGAATCCACGTGAAAGACATGCTGTGCCATGAGTCGTCTATAGACGTTCAACGACCCCAGCATCACCGAGTCCATAAACATCCACCCGACCAAAGGCGGCGTGGCGCCTTTATACAGGCCCGTCACGCCCTCATTGCGGATCGTCTGCAGGACGCATTGCAGAGGGCCACTGAAGCGCGAGGACTGGGTTGTTTGAAGCCGGACCTTGACGGTGTCGAAAGGATGGCCGACTGCAAAGATTCAAGGATGTGAGGTTAGTCAGGATTGTTCAGTGCAAGAAAGCTCGAGTCCAACCACCAAACGCAGGTTATCTCATCCGCATAGGCTAACAACTCTCCAACATAGAAAGCCTCCAGAAAGAAAAGAAAGGGGTGTTTTTGTAGTAAATTGATATACATTGGGGGGAAAAAAAAAACACAAACAACATACCCGTGAGCTTTGCAATTCCGCTAAACACGCCCGCCACAAATCCCTTGTAATCGCGCCTGGCCGATGTCGCAGGCTTCGTCTCTTGAGCGACAACCGAACTCGACGTCAACCCCGTCGAGGTCCCAGAAGCGGTCGCCTCTGCCATTTGCGACGCCCGGCGAGTTTTACGCAGAGAGAACGGATGCAGAAAACTTCCCAGCGCTATGAATAGGAAATGAAAAGAAGAGGAAGAAGAAGAAAAGGAAAAAAAAAGTGTTATGTGTGTATAAGAGCAAAAGGCCTAGGTAGTTGAGTCGGTTAGCGATGAGGTCAGCCAGCCAGGCACCGCAGTATTATTCAGATAAAAACGCCGTACCCCCTTGCAGAAACAAGAACAGCAAGTCCCTTTTACTTTCGTTGTATAACGCTCTTCAGATAAGGAAGGGGGAAAAAAAAGATCGTCTTCGTGCTAAATTCTTCAAACACTCCCCATTTCCCCAGAAAAGTGAGAGGAATCAGCACTCCGCAGTTGAATACTACTGTGATAGATGAAATGAGATGCCCTGTCAAAAACGAATAGAGAAAAGAAAGTGGGGTGGGAAAAAATCCCCCCATCCGTAAGTCCCCCATCCGTAATACATACTTGTAGTACTGTACTTGCCTCCCCGACTTACTATTTATTAGCGGCGCCACAGGCATCCTATCGGCTGCAGATTCACGTAAGACGGACAGTAATACCGGTGAAGAGGGCCGGCAGCTTGATTGGCCTATAAACGGCCCGGAAAGCAGCCATCTACGGCGTCACAGAGTGTGATACATGCCGATTCCAACATCCATCTTGTGATTATCAACGTGTCTGCTCTTGCATGGTTGGATGGGACCAACAGGACTCACGTCTGTCTCACAACTTCATGAGACACAGTCTCGCACATGCATATACTACTTGTATCTAGACCACTAGGCAGGCTGCACGAATAGGAGAGCAAGTAGATAGAGAGCATGGCAAAATCTCACTGCCAAATATGCATCATTTGTGCCATTGAAAAAAAAAAACACGCACTATGCTACGCCTCTTGTCAGCTTGTAAAGGCCGAGAGCTTCACCCCCCGTCCCTCGTCTCATCTCCTTTTTTCGTCTTCAATGCCAGCAGTGCATCGTCCAGATTAAGACCAGCACAAATAATGCCTCCGCTCCGCTCTAGAATCAAATAATCATGTCATGTCGTCGTCAAGAACGAAGAAAGAGAAATACAAAAATATCAAGAAGGGGAAAAAAAGTCAAACGGAGCCGGCTAAAACAGCTCATCGCAGATATAGTCTCGCAAAGCAAAAGTCCATCTTCAAAATCCTTTCGTATCCCATATATCCTTCCTACCAGCTTCTCTCGAAGCAATTCCTGTGGCATTATGTAATATCCTCGCAAGTTGCCTTGCACAACAGCCAGGCAATGCGATCTTCTTCTTCTCCCCTCAATCCCCACTACCCTCCCCTTGGTCTCTCCTTTTGCTGGAGTAGTTTTTTATGCACCTTTTGCTTTTTTTTTTTCCTTCTTTCTTTTGAAATAACGAAAAACCATTTTACGGGTATTGTGTAGCATGTATCCCATGTATACAGCCATGGTGCATGTAATAATAACAATCAAGGAAAAAAAAAAATCACCATCTTCGCTCTTTTCTTTGAGCTGCGTTATCAATTTGTGGATGAGGCCGAGGCCCAATGAAACGGTACGATTTTGCCTAGAATGTGTCCGTTTCTTGGCTGGCCTGACTAACGTGGCTTGCAATGCTGCCAAACGTGTCTACAAAAGGATAACAAGTTAATAAACTCTTTCATTCCTGAGTAAAAAGCAGTAGTGATTGTCATCATCATTGTAACGTACCTCTCTTTCGTCGCCTCTCCTCTCTTGCCACGTCATCTGGGCTCTTGGGAGTCATTGCTCGAGGGCCGCTGGGCCTGCGCGATGGGATGCCAAGGGCAGCGTTCAAGTTCTTATTCTCAGGCTTGGGGCTGGTGCTGTTGTATTGGCTGGGGTGAGTGCCGGTGCCACTGCCGTAGCCGCTTTCGTAGCCTTGAGGGCCCAAGGGGCTGCCCTTCTGCAGCGCTGAAATCCGTGTAGATCGGGGTGATGTCTGCTGAGCTGAGCCGTTCATGGGCTCCTTGGGTGGCCGGGCTGGGGCAGAGCCTTGTTGCTGCAGAGCAGCGGGCCAGTAATCACCACCCTCGTTTCCATATCGCTCATTTGTGTTGCCATTGAGACGGCCAAGGCTGTTCACTGAGCCACCCCAATCAGCAGATCTGGGTGTCGCCGGAGCATCGAAATCTTGAGCAGAATGTTCCAACGCGGTTCGGAATCGCTCTGTCTGTCCTGTTCTTGGCTGAGGGTGCATGAGGTTGAGCGAGTTGCGGTGCGCCTTGTATTTCGGATCTTCTGGTGTGGTGAAATTCGGCACAATAGGCGCTGATGATTCCTGATGAATCTCGTGTGGCGGTGCCAGGCGTGCCTCGGGAAATCCTCCCGGAAGTCTGTCGTCACCATAGGTGTCGAGAGGATAGAGATCATCACGCGAAGCCATGCTTGATCCTGATCGAGATTGCAGCATGTCCTCATTCTTGGCGTCCTTCTTGGTGTTGCCGCGCAGCGCCTTGCTTACGGTAGACGCTGTCGTTCCAGACCAGCGGGAGATCTTAGGCAACCAACTGGTGCTACTTGACTTGCCCTTTCGTCCCTTGTCGCTCCGAGGGGGGGTGTTGTCGGCGCTGTGCGGCTGGTGGTAGCCCTGGTCAGAGACCTGTTGTGCGCCGTCTGGAGGGACAGAGCCGCTACGTTGCATCTCGCGATCCATGGGGCTCATCGGAGGAATGATTTGAGTTCGCTCTGCCGTCGGAGTAGGGTGATCATACTCATACTCATCCTCGTGCTCGGGCACTGTGTCGATGCGATGATCGGAGAACTTACGCTGCCCCTGGGATTGGGACTGGCTGCCATGGCTGGTGGTCGAGTTGCCTTCGGGTTCGTAGCCCTTGTCATGCTCGTACTGCCCCTCCGGCTGCAGATTGTCAAATGACTGTCCTGCACCGCTGGTAGAGACTCTAGCAGAGATGGGCGGGGCTGTCTGAGTCTTGAGAACGTCAACCTCTCCGAGAAGCTGCATCAGCATGTCTTCGATGCGAGTGAGATCGCTTGTGCCCTTGGCACTAAGGCCCTGGAGAGCGCGTTTCCACAAGTTCTTCTTCTTCACTGCAATATCATCCACAGTGGCAACTGAGGCGCTTTGCACAGAGCGAGGGCCAGGATAAGGTCTTGGTCCGTTGATAGCCTTTTGAAGCTTTTCGGTGTTTTCAGAGTTGGCGAAGATGACATCATCTCCGGTATCTTGAACCAGCTCCTTCAAGTCACGGAAGGAATTGCGCATCTCAATGGCAGCATTCATAAGGAGAGCAACAATTTCTGTGTCACGGGCACTTCGCTGGGCATCGCGGACCATGAGCTAAAAAGGAAAGAAACGTGTTAGCAATTTTAGTTATATACAGAGTTTGGGGGGTCTTGTTCGTTCAACTTACGTGCTGCATCAAGGCAACAATATCCTTGTTCTCAATGCGGTCGATTCCTCCACCCGTGGAAGCATCGTAAAACGGAGAAGCCATGCCTTGAGACATGCCGCTAAGAGCGCGGTTGCCCTGAGATCCGTAGAATGGATCTTCGCCTCCCATAAACTTGGACGGACCCGCGAGATTGATAGCCTTGCCCTTGGGTTCGGCGTCGGGGGTTCGATTAGGTCCATTAGACATGTATCCTTCATCATATTTGAACCCAGGGCTGCCCGTGCTGAAACCCAGGCCGCGAGAGCCCAGAAGGTTATCGTTAAGCTCGGGGTTGACAATGGGGCTGGCATCCTCATACGGGTTGGTGAGCAGAGTGTCACGCTTCCGCTCAGCAGACGTTCTCCGCCACTCGTCAACTTCTCCACTCGGCTCTCGGCTGAGATGGGCAGCATCGTTGAGGTGAGCATCTCTCATTTCCTCATCAGACTTTGACCTGGGAATGACCTGGCCATATTCTGTAGGCGTGGCCTTGCCAGACCACATACCAGGGGCAATGTCTTCGTTTAGTATCGATGGGTTGGTTTGCAACTCTGAGTCAATGTAGCCAATTTCAGGCATTGGGTTATTTTGATCGGGAACACTGCTAGCGTCCAACTGGGGCGCAGCCTCATAATCAAGTCTGTCCAAGCTATGAGTGGGGGTGTTTCGTGGCTTCCAGCCTTCCATAGCACGCTCTTTGAATGATTTGTTGCGGAACACGCCGGCAGGTTCGTAGTTCTCGTCGGTAGCATCCTCAACGGTGGCTTGCTTTCTCTCTTGAGCGGCCTTTAGAGCGGCAGCGGCAGCACCAACGGCGCCTGCGGTGATGGCAGCTTCAGACGATGTGGGGGACTGGCGATACTTTGTGCGAGGCACCTTTCGTCCATTCTCATCAAGCTCATATTCCATGTATCCATGAGACTGTCCAGGAGTTGGTTGACGATCGTCGTCATATTCTTGGTGATCAAGGCCAGAACGCTTATCCGGGCTAGCACCCCGGCTGCTTTGAAGCTTAAGTCGGTCATCATATGAGAGATTGGAATCTCCCGCACCGCTATAGACGCCAGTTAGGACGGATTGGTCAAGCATTGACCCATCAATCAGGGAGGCAACGGCAGATTCGGCCGCAATGGTGGGATGAATGATATTTGGGTTAGCAGCAATAGGTCGGACAGCCTTTCCTGCAGCCGTCTGTCCCATCTGAGAATCTTCAGAGTAGGCAGTGCCTCTTTGGCCCCCATTAACGTTACCAGGGACAGAGTCAAGTGATTGCAGTGAGTGATGAGACTTGATGGATCCATAGGCGTCGCCGCGTGAATTCCTATTTGGCGTTTCTCCATCAGCCTCTGTGAAGCCAGACACGCTGGGTATTGGGCTCAAGCCACGTAGGCCCGCCTGGTACGGGACATATCTCAGAGGCGGAGGAACGTCCTGCGTATTGTAATAGCCATCATCGTAGCCATCGTCTGGGTCTTCGCCCTGGTCAATATCGCGAGGATCTCCATCGTAGTTGAAATTGCCGATGGGAATCTTATTTCCGAACTCGTCCGTATCATACTCCAGGCTTTGATTGTATTCCTTCTTGCCACGTGGCAGAGCAGTAAGGTCGCCCTGTGACACATTGGCATGAGTCCTGCCTAGTACTTGGGGTATGTCTACAGATGCTCTAGAAGGAGTGGGTGTTGACGAAGCCGAAGGGATGTCTCTCTGTTGACTCGCCAATGGGGCGATTTCTTCCGTGGCTGAGTGTGGCCCATCAGATTCTGCTGACAATATCGAGGTCCGCGTCATTTCTGAGGGGTTGATCTCGCTCATGAGGGGCATTGGTGGTGCTGGCGGCAACTCTTCCTCATCATCATATTCTTCCGCGTATCGTTCACGGCCGAGACTTTGGCTCCTGGCTCGGGATTCGTTCCTTCTTCTGCGCCTCTCACGATGCCTCTTTTCACCCCCAGTTTCAGATACATCGTCTGCTGTGCCGGACAAAGCCTTGGCTGCTGCTGCGCCAGTCGCGCCAGCGAGTGCTGCCTTGGCCAAACTGCTTCTCTTTGGAGTGTTGCCATCATCATGAGCGCGGAAATCCGTATCGAGAGAATCTCGGCTAGGGCTGTGCACCGACAGGTCATCGTAGTCGTGACGAGCTTCACGGTTTCGTCTTTCTTTGTGCCTGGAACTCTCTTTCGCGCCGTCCTTATCTCTGCTTGACTCGGGCTTTTGACTTGCAGACCGCCTGCGGTCCAATGCAATATCTTCCCTTGAGGCGGATGAAGAAAAGGACGCACGTCGGCCTTCTCGTTTGCTCTGTTCTCGCTTAAGAGCGCTCAACTCTGGCAAAATCAATCTTCGGATAGCATCTTCAACCGTCTCGAGCAACTTGGGGTTGTTGATTGAAGATTTCGATGCGCCAGAACGCATAGAGCGAGTATCCATGGAGCGATGGCTTGGGGCCAAGTTTGATGACAAGACACTCGAGTCAACAGCAGAAAATTGAGGCGCTGGTGGTTCCGGGTTACGGCTTCGGCTGGAGCGACGTCGTGACGACGTGTAGATCTCCTCGGGCGGAGGTTCACTGATGCTTCCAGCCCGACTCTTTGACCGCCGCTTGCGTTCTCCCTTCTCCTTGGGCTTGTCTGATGAAACCTTGGAGGAGCGGTCTTTTGATTTAGTTTTGGTAGCCTTGGGATCCTCTATAGTCTCTTCGAGATGCTCTCCCGAGCCCAGTTCGCGTCCAGGAGAGCCATCCAGGAAGCTGTCTGTGGGGATGGCTGAGATTTCAGAGCCATTTCCTGGCGGATAGGAGGATTCTCTCTCATTATTTGGAATCAGTGGGCTGGCAGGGCGGCGCCGTCGTTGCTGCTGCTGCTGTTGGCCCTGGGTAATCTCTATATCGATGGGGTTTCGTGAGACAGTGGATTCCTCGGTGGCCGAAGCATACGACGTCACGCTATGGCCATCGTCGGCTCCGAGCAATTCGTGCTCGCGGGATGGGACGCCATCGTCCAAGGGAATCCGTCGAGTCAGCGAACCTTTGCGGGAAGTTTTTGTCTCCGTCACTTGGATATTGTGATTGCTCTTGCCCCTTTTGGAGGTAGAGGGGGTGAGCCGCACTCGCACGCTGGGTTTACGACTGGTCGAGCTCCCTGTCCTGCTGCCTTCAAAGTACTCGATCAATAGCGATGTCTGAGACCGGTGGCTTCTGTGCCCGCGAGCGCGACTGGAGATTGGAGCGGTGCTGTCGTCGGCCATGGAGTAGCCCGATTTCTCGTCACCAAGCCTGGAGATGTCGGCGGTAAGCTCCGTGGGCGTTTCTGTCTCGTCGGTTTCGGTCGGGGCAGGCAGCGGGAGGCTTTTTCTACTGACGGTGCTCATGTTAGGCACAAAGGGCAATCGGTATCCTTGCCTCCTAACGTCGTACCGCTACCAATGGGCGTGAGCGCGGCAGGGAAGCTCCTCAAAGGCGAACTCCCAAAAGTTTACGGAAAGGGGCGTCAAGGGAAACAAAGGGCGAGGTTGAGGAAGAGATATTAAAATAAATAATAGTAATATCCAGACATCCGGAACAGGGCCCAACGCTTGGCTAAGAATGGGACGGGCGCCTTGAGCGACGTCAGCAAATGGACGGGCACAGCGATGGAAAGCGTGAAAAGAATGAGAGCAAAGTGAATCTCCAGATGGGCCACTCGAGATGGGCCCGAGCAGGTGGGTTTGGATGTCAGAAACTCACAGGAACCAAAGAGGAGAGGGCGGAATCGGGAAGGGCCAGGGCCAGTTTTTAGCTGAACAGTGGCGAAGCTCAGGCGCCGAAGCGGTAAAGAGGTTCACAGACAACGGAGCTGTAGAGTCAGGGAGTAGCTGCAGGCCCAGCCAGCTGTACCTGGAAATGCGCACAAGTACGTATGGCGTGCGGGCGACGACGTGCCGTTGTAGGATGGGTTATGTAGGAGGAATATGTGGGAATAATGAGGTAATATGTATGTACAGCTAGCTGAGCGAGGCGGAGGAGCAGCAGCAAAACGGGGGTTTGCTGGAGGAGCCTGTCGGTGAGCTGCAAATGCGGCTGCCAGCTGAGCAGATGCGATGCGATGCGATGCGATAAGATGCCCGGAACTGCGAGTCGCTGCTGGGGGGCTTTCTCTTTTGCTTCTCTCGCGTTTCCTTTTTTTTTTTCCTCTCCAGGGAAAAGCAGCAAACGCGAGGCGACGCAGGTGGGCGCAGGTGGGCGATGCGATATGCAAGCAGGAGGAGGAGGAGAGGGCCCGACCTGAGACTCGCAGGCTGATGGGATGGATTGAGGCCTTGTTATTGTCCAGAAGCGGGCTGGGGCCTCTGCTTGATGAGTTGGCGCTGCCGATGCGCCTGTCCAATGGCGCTCGGGCGGGCAGGGGTGGGTGGTGCCGCCTGCTGGGCCCTCTGAACGGGTGTGCTAGGCCACGCTGTAGTAGCGTCTACGGTGTGCTGTGCGCTATGGCTGGTGGCTGACTTGTTTTCCTTTTGCTGGCCAGATTGGGCGGTGGCACGGGGTATGCGGTACCTGCTGAGGTCAAAAGTGGTTACATGGAGGGTACATGCATGCGTGATGCATCCAACGGACTGATGATGCTTCTTTTTCAAGAGAGCGCAAGCACAGTAGCGCACAACTGGCCAACCGCGAAACCGATATTTTCATCTTCTATGGAGAAACACCAGCCATCTTTTTTTTTTCGCTTGTCTCTCTCTCTCTCTCTCTCGCTACCTAATCTACCTACTCTATCAATCAACGATCCCCCTTGCGCTTTTGATAGGCGGGTGGCGCAGTAGGGGAAAGAAAAAAAAAAGGACGAGGCTGGTGATACAGCGCAGCGCCATTGCACCAGCTTGCGCTACCACCCATTCTGCGCATGCATTTCCAGCCAATGGCCGATCGTCAGCCTGAGGGGGTAAAAAGGAGAGTTGAGCTCGAATCAGAGCCGTGTTTTGCCCGTCAACGCCCAACGTGTCGCTGCGTCTTCTCTCTTCCAACCTCAGCTCAGCATGCTTATTCCCTCATCTGCATGCAACGTTGAGCATCGTTGAAGTCACCATGATGTATTCCCCTCGGCGCGGCTTCTGTACTCGCTACTCCGTCGCTCTGCCTGTGATACTGTACTGTGCTCTGCTCTGCTGCTATTGATTGACACCTTCTTCCCGCCCCATGGCTTCAAGCCGCAACCGCGTCCACAACCCCTGGCAGCCATGGAGAAGCCGAACCATGGCGTTTCTCCAAAAAAAAATCCAAAGAGACCCGCCAATGGCGCCAGAACGACCTGAATCGGCCGTCACGCTGGCAGGGTAACCAGAACCGCCTAACAGCCCAGCTTGGACGTATTTCTGCTGCCAGGCCCAGGCACATGGGACAAGGGACACGAACCAGGAGGCCGACGTTGGCAGGCCTGCCGAGGGCTGAAAGTGGGAATCTGCGTGATGTGCATGGCGGACAAGCAGCTCCCAAAATGCTTGCAGCGCTTAGCTCTGGAAGTACGAGTAATTACGGAGCACCTGTGCCACTGATCTGGGCTCGCACTGGTACGATGTGCTCCAAACCTCCATCCTCGTGCGTCGTCGGTCGTCTTTCGTTGCCGATTGCGCATGGACGCTGCCAAATCTTTGTCACTTCTCGTTCCGCGTTCTCCCGCACCCCCAGCAGCTCGTGGTGCACATGGATGGGTAGGGCTGAGACGCAGGTTAAACTCGAGCGTTTGAAGATGCACTTCGTGGGCGTTCGCCATCTGCATTCAGCGGCTTCAGCGGACCCCAAAATGGGCACCGCCCGGCGGATCGTGATCGATCGGCCAAGTGAGCTGCTAGTCATTGAGCTGTAATTCATTCTATGGGGCGCCTTTTCAATTAATACACTACCGGCCCAAGCCTCTGTTCTATAGCTCCGGAACTGCCGTGGCTCGTTTTACCAGATTAAAAAAAAAATCGAGCTTATTTGACAGGATATCCGGGAGCCTGCCGTGACCCAGATGCTGTCTAACACTTTAATATTAAGAAGGGCGACAGTATACTAATAAGCTCATTCGACTTCAAGCGTTAAAGGCTACTTTTTCATCTTCCATCAAAATAAACCACATCCGTCAAGAACTAGTTAATCAACGGTGTCTTGCGTTTGAATTATTCAAATCATACTGGCCATCCAGCCTCTCGTTTACATAAACTTGTCTCATATTCTCTTAGCTTTCAACGAATGCAGAATGTACCTCTCTTCTCAAACAAGCACACCAATGATGTAGGTTCCTCGCATGCAAGTCTTAATTTGTTTTTCCCCCCTCACAGGTTGGCGGCGTTTGGTCATGTATAATAGCGCAGTGTACGAGTACGTGATAGAAATGCGCGCCACCGAGTGGATGCGCGGGAGTAGCACTCGTGATACCGGCAGAGCTCGTTTGTCTCTCATCAACGGTCGCCTTCGGCTACCAGCAGGTCATTTGTGCAAGTAATTCATTCCGACACGAAGGGTTGTGAAGCGTGACCCAGCGTGAGCTGAGAGATAGGGTTATAAGCCATCTCTTTTCATTTGTAGAAGGGTGTAGCCGTTGGGCAGCAAAAGATGTACAGTATGCTCTCCTCTCTTCATATTGAAGGTATAATGGGTAAAGTGAGACAAGTCAAGTGGTATAAGTAGACATCAGTATAAATACATTTATACCAAATTACTGTCCCATCAGTCCACGTCGGTGCTGTCTCGAAAGCCAGTACTCGCCCTGCGCAGCTCTTATACAGTATCATGATATGTCTTGAACGGGAACAAGCCGGCTCCAGACCCAAATCATATTGATTTCCGCGGAAATAAAGATTCGAAAAAGTCGTATATTCGGATTTTAATGTACTGTTGAATATGGAGATTCCAAAACACCATCCAATTGCCATGAGACTTAGAACAAAAACAACCTCAATCCATCATTACACCACGCCTCGAAACTCCGCGAAATGACAAGCAACATTGAATCTCAATCTCATCCGCAAAATATATAGTCAGCATTCCCGCTATGCTTCTGTCCTCCTCGAATCTATCGTGACAGCCGGCGGTGGCTCAGCGATATACTCCGGCGGCCTTCTCCCCTCCTCCATATCCCTCAGCTCCGTCGGTGTTCCAGCCGCGACATCTTCTCCTTCAGCCGACAGTTTCCTGACCAAATACGGAGGCGGTGCTTCCCCCAGCTCATTAAGCCCTTCGCGAGAGTCGAATCCTCCCCAAGGATTACGTCTGGAATGCCGCGGTAGGTAGGTTCCATCTCGTCTCAGCCAGACCAAGGCTCCGTCTCGTCTCACCCAGCGGCCTCGATTCCAAAGCGAAGGATCGAGGGTGGGTTCCCGAGTACCACGACGGCGTATGTAGAAGAATACCAACATCGAAAATACGGCAAAGAGGGCGAGGAGAGGGATGATTATATATGTCAACGGTCGCGTCGACATAGACTGATCTGAAGGCTGAGACATGATGATGGTCGTCAACTGTGTGTGTATTGAAGTGTGTCTGCGTCTATTGCATCCAAGCCAGCGAGCAGCTACCCAAACAAACACATGAGAGTTTTAGCTGTATACAATCTCAGTATTAGTTCACTTCCTCCAATAAAAGAGGAAATAGGGTGGGCAGATAACAAATGAGATTTGTATCGCGTTTAACACATGGCAGCAAGGCTCAAGACACAAGAAATGCAATCGTAGAGGGCGGAAAGGTGAAGCTAAAAACCACTCAGATAAAGAGGTGACGGAATGCTTTTGTACGATCCGGACCAGCCTCTGCAGACGTCACTCTTCAAACCTCCGAATCCATCCATTATGTTATGTATTATGCTCGCAGCTCCTAGTCCGCCCGCCGGCCAGTCACATCAATAGTCGCTGCCATCGACGGATTTGTCACTGAGTGTGAGTGGCATCCACGGGTCCAGTTATCCGTAATGGTGCATCAAGGGAGCCCAGGGGAGACCAAGTGAGTCGGGCCTGGGCATCTACTGCTCGGTCTAGCTATAATTTAGCCGTTTATATGAAGCTCGCTATCTGGAGTGAGCACCTCGCGGGATCTTTTGTGCGGGGAGCACGGCACAATTATACCGAAGTGTGGTGCCTATGATTTGGAGCATCGCTGCGGAATACGGAGCTGTCGGCGATTAACACGCTGATACCTACCACGCCCGCATGAAGTCGTCGGCATGCTGTCAAGTTGATGTCCAAGCCGACTGATGCTACCTTGCTGAACTGTACGTGATTTAAAGATACACGTATATATGCCCGGGAAGCTTCACCGGCGCGCCCCTTCAAGGTCCACCCCGACCGTTTCTCGGGCGCTAAAGCCACGGCCTGGAGCCCCCCAAGACCCGCCGTAAATCGACGTGCACACCTAAGGCACCAGAACTCTCCAGCGATCGCCGTCATCATCTATTTCTTAGCGCAGCCTTGCCTCGATTCACAATCTTCAGACTCCGGATCAACCACCTCCTGCCCAGCATGCCCCGCGCAATCAGAGGTATGCATCTCGCTCGCTTTTCTTCCAGCTCACTCGGGCCATAGCCTGTAACTGACCTTTCTTGCCTCGTGCTCAGGCGTACTGATCGAATGCGATCCTTCCATCAAATCCATCATAGTCAACATCGATAGCGTCAATCACGACTTCATCATCGAGGATCTAGACGAGGAGCGTGTCGTGGTGAAGGAAAACATGGTTCAATTGCTCAAACAGAAACTCGAGGACGTATGTTGAAACCCCCCGATGTCTTCTTTACTCGCTTTATTCTCCTCGGTTTCTGCTCACACGACCATTTTCTGCAGCGCCTGAAGGAGAATCTTCCTCCTGTCGACGAGTCTGGTTCCGAATAAGCCGCCCGATATCAAGCATTTTACATACACTACGGGGTCTATTTTATTCAAATTTCAAACCCACGTCTGGCGAAAACAACCTTTATTTATTCCACTAAAAGAGAGCCCATACATTACCAGGCAGTTTATTCTAGCCACTGTACAAATAACCGTATCGTTAATATCTAAACATTACCATCCACGATCGACCGATGTTTTACAACTTAGCAAACGTCGGCTTCTGCCTCTTCAACACACTCAACATCGCCGCCGGGAAATCCGCCCCCTGCAGCGCTGCCGAATTCCACAACTGCGTATACCGCAGAGCGTCCACCGTGGTGTGGTCTCTCGCGTGGTTCAACAGCTCCTTCGTACCCTGAACCGCCACGGGGCTCTTCGATGCTATAAACGTCGCCATATCAATAGCCGCCTGCACTGTCTTCTCCTTGCCTTCGTGCACCTGGCTCACGAAACCCACCGCCAGGGCTTCCTGTGCGGAAAAGTCACGGGCCGTCAGGCACACGTCCTTGACCCATGAGTTGGAGCCCACGATCTTGGGGAGACGCGCGAGCGTGCCGATGTCAGCGGCGAGACCAATGTCGACCTCCTTAACGGCGAAGCGAGTGTTGGACGCGCAGACGCGGACGTCGGCGCAGCAGGAAATATCGATGGCGAGGCCGATAGAAATTCCATGCATGGCACAAATCACCGCTGTTAGAATATTACTTTAGATGAATTTTCCTCGATAGAATAAAAATGTCCAAAGGGAGGTTGAATATATAAAGACTTACGCTTCTCACACTTCTCCAACGCTCCAATAGAGCTCTGAAACTCCTCAATGTGCGCCCTGATCTTCTTCGCTTTCCTGGCCGGATCACTCGCATCTGAGTTCAGCACTGTATCCTGAGACGCCGACTGTACGTCCAGTCCGGCCGTAAACGCCTTGTCGCCCGCTCCACTCAGCACCACTGCCCGCACATCGGCATCCTCGCTCAGCTGTCGGAAGATGCGTCCAAACTCGAGCCACATGGGCTCGGAGAAGGCGTTGAGCTTCTCTGGCCGCTGGATCTGCACGTGTGCTACGAATGGCTTGGGGCCGGTGATGGTGAAGAACTTGTAGGCGCTGTAGGCCGCGAGGGGAGATTCCGCCGCGGATGACATCTTGAGATGCTATTCTTGGTGCTTTGCTGGGTATGAGATTCTCGGGCGTAGAGGTGAGTGAATGAAGGGATCGTAGGCGCCAATCAATCGCGAAAGGTATATATTATGTTTCGCAAGGCGTAAAGCGAATTATAACCAGACTAATGTAAAATGATAGCCAATCTTCCATACAAGAGAAGAAAAAGATCAACTGTTTAAAGTTGTCGACAGCATGGCATACCGAGGCGCTTTGCTTATCCTAGCAATTGCCGTTTCCAGCGAAGCCGAGGCACAGCTAATGTGGGGCTAACAACGTCCGAGTCTGGGGATAGCGGGCTTCTGATCGTGTTATCCATTCTGTATTGAATCGCTATGGCTGCCCATTCCTTCAGACTGTCTCTCCTCTTTAACGAACAACTATTCTCATAAATTGGTCTTTTTCTCTGCGCATCGTTTAAAGCAAGAACAGCCAGAGAGATTAGGTCTTCTGGTAAATAACTTGGGTGTACTTACTTTCTCTTCTCATGCTCAGCTATAAGTTCCGTGAATGGGTTTGATAACAATGTCGTTTGGTTCAAACTCGATAGCTGAGAAATTTATCTTTTGAGGCCAATAAGGTACATACACTATAGAGTTAATGAGGAATTGACAAGCATCATTAGAGAATACCTCAGATGTTGCGTTTCACTTTCTCTTTGCTGCTTCATAGATTGAGGATACAGATCATCTTCGCTTTTGCAATACCTCTAAATTGCTATATTAATTTCGTAAATAGCAGACGAGCCATGCTGAATAAAGCTGCGCATGAGAACCATGGATTCTACCCAGCGAAGAAACTACGCTCCGAGGAAACAGTGAAGTCGTTGGCCAATCTTGAAATCATCAAAAGAATAAGCAGCTTGGTAAACTAAACGCTCTCTTGCAAGGTCAAGAGGGTTACATACCTTTTGAGTATTCCCCGGGACTTTTATAAGTGCGATGCTCTGGAAAATGTTTTGAACTTCTTTGCGGACGTCCATCAATGGCCAAAGAGATGGAAACATCTGGATGGGTATTCAAGATCCCATTACGGTACAAAGCTTCGGCAGTGGTATGATATATTCACGGAATATCGAGAATCGGAATCAAGCTTCATGCAGATGACGAACTTGCAGTATTCATATTTTCTTAAAAGAAAAATTGCAAAATGGTATGATAAGAACACCCCCTTACGTTTACGGTTTGATGGAGACAAGGAGCTAAAGATTAAAGCAGATGAACATCCTACATATAATCCTGCAATTTCGATCTTCTGGTATAGAACAATCTTGTAGGACAAACATCAGGATGAGTTCGCAGACGAACTCTGAGGCCAGCTCTACCTCTTAATGGTGAATATATACACATACCTAGGGATATCAAGATATTATCCAATCAAATAATCAGATAGACTTGTAACAGAAGGCTGTAGCGTCGACAGCCTCCCTTCCATATACAAATTTCACTTTAACTGCAATACAAATCAAATGACCAAAATGAATTCTAAGGGTAAAAAAAAAAGGCGATGCATGTATAAACAATGGCTCCAAAGCCTAAACTGTAAGATTATCATCCCTCCCACTCCTGTCCAGACTTTCCAGACTCAGACCTAGACCCAGACCCGGGTGGCCTTTACATTACTGCTCAGCCCGGAGTTCATTGATACCATACAGCTGAAGACTCCTGATCTATAACGGCATTAATAAAGCCCCATCCTTCCCAATCGCCAAAAATAATAAAACTTCAAAATCTCCCGAATTGACAGCTAATCAGGCCCTTACAGGAGAAGAGTTCCGAACAGGGTAAACACCATGGCCAAACCAGACACGATGAATGGCGCCTTGTCCATGGGGCCGAGCAAGAGAGAAGCAGCAGCACTGTCAGATTCGGTTTCAGACGCAGCGCCACCTGAGCTTGTTGGGGATGCCGTGCCTGCTGTAGCACTAGCTGTGGCAGTACCGCTATCGGCAGCATTCTGAGATCCATCGCCACCAAGGCCAGGGCCACTGCCGGCACCCTTCTTCATGTACTTGTTGGCCTGAGAAGGCATTTCGGGGACCAAGCTGGGGTCAACGTTCCATCCAGAGGCCTTGGGCGGGCACTGAGCAGCCTTGCTAGAGCTGGCAGCGCCACCGGAACCAGTAGGAGTAGGGTTAGCAGCCAGGGCCTTCTTGAAGAGATCGTACTCATCCGACTTGGAAACAGAGTCGCCATCAATAGTAACAATTCCGTAGTCATTGTCCTCCTTGGAGTATTCATACATGATACCACCAGAGTAGACGGCGCTCATTTGTGAGCTCATGAGGGCAGACAGCTCTTCGAACTTGCGAGGGCGGTTCTTGATGCAGCCCCACTCGGACAAGCTGGCGAGCAGTCGTTAGCAAGCTATTTTGAAATAATGGAGGGCAAGTCAAGTGTGGTATACATACAAGATAGGAATTCCGTAGTCGGTAAAGGTCTTAACCTTTTGGTCCCAGCCAGAGGTCTTGAAGTCGCTGTTGCACCACGAGTAGTCGTTGAAGGCGAAGAAGTCGGATCGCTCATCGTCGCTACCGCAGTTCATGTACATTGCTGTCTGCAAGCGGTTTGAAGAAACATCAGCGGCAGAGTATCCAACTGGAACCTTGCGCAGTCCACGAGAGTTCATGTAGTTCTTCATGTCACGAGTGACAGCCTTGATGTAGGGGGCGCATGCATCAGTTCCGGGCTCGTCGTTGATGACTTCGTTACCGGAGAAGAAGGCCAGTGTGTTGTCATACTTGGCAAACATCTCAACGGTGGCAAAAACGCTCTGAAGGTACATGGTGTTGTAGGAAGGTCCGGGCTTAGAGCGGTTGATGGAGTAGCCCGGGTTGTTGACGTCAAGGACCAGGTAGATGCCAGCGTCGGCGAGAGCGTTCATGCAGTCGTCATGGTTCTTGGAGTTGTCGACAGCATAGACACGAATAACATTGACGCCAAGGTCCTTGAAGTTCTTGATGTCTCGCTCACAGGTTTTGGAATCAGCCAAGGGATCCGAGGTGCCCGAAGAACCACCAGGCTGGTAGTCGATGCCGCGAAGATAGAAGCGCTTGCCATCGGCCCAGAAAGCTACCCATTTCAAACTTATTAATGTCCGTCTTCCATTCGAGGTCGTCTTTCACTTACCATTTCCAGAAGCCGAAACGACGGGCAGCGAGGCTCGCTTGGACGGAGGGCTGTTCTTGGATGGCGTGGGAGTGGCCATGACGGCGCTGAGGCCGGCAATGGCCGAGAGAAAAGCGTATCCCTTCATGATGATGCCAATTGCTGATTGATGAAACGGCGCAGATGTGATAAGTCTTTGTGGAACGCCGCGGACAAAATGTATCGATAGATGGATGAGTTGTTAAGGAGTGGATTGAAACCGAGAGGCCAAGTCGAGAATTATACGGTAGATTTGATAACGAAAATTCAGAGAAGGAGGGAAAGAAGAAGAAGAAGAAGCGAGAGGCTCCAATAACGAGAGATTGAGAAACGAGTGAAAGGCTTTGCAGGAAAGAGAGGATGTTGCGGCAAGAAGAGGGAGGAGGGAGAGAAGAAAAGGGCAGGAAGAAGGGCAGCTGGAATGGAGGGCCTCGATATTTAATGCCAGAAAGCACAACAGCCACACGCCTGGGCGCGCACCGAGACGACTTCTCTGCGCCCTTTAGCGGGCCTCGGACGAATTCTGATCTCCATTGCTGCATCACATCACGCCAGCTTCGTGCTTGGCCAAAGTGTGGTGCTTGCTACCAGGTGCTACGCGCACATCCAGGCTTGAGGCCACCCAGCGACGGGTCGAGCTGCCAGCAACTGGCCCGAGAGCGTCGCACACAAACCCACAAGGAGACGGATTGCATGATCCACTGACCGGCGCCACTTCGAAACCGCCAGCTGGCTATGCTGAGCTACCAATCACTAACAGGCACAGCAGGGAGAGACAAGACGATAGTAGAGTCGCGAGGTTGTGATAGGCAGACAGTGTGAGACACTGCGCGGAGGCTTCGTTTTTCTGTGGATCAGCGTGGGAGAAGCAGCAAAGAGGCAGCTTTTGCCTGTGCCTGGTACGGAATAAAAGTAGCTAGTATAGGTAAATAAAAATAAAACAAAGGTATCCAAGTAGAATAAGAAAAAAGTCAATTAAAAGCCTTCTTTGTTCTAAGGAAGCGTGGCGCATGGACTATGGGATTATCCAGCGCGCGATGCCAAAGTCTATTATTCGTGATGCCATCATTCGTATTCCCCAGTTGATGCAACGAACCAGACGAGCGAGATTCGGCCAACACGAGAAAAAGAAAGCCTGAATGCTGCCTGTATTTTTTTTTTTTTCTTGTATGCATAGAGTGGGTGACATATACCGATCGTCATTGCTCCACAAGTTCTCGAGCTCTTTGTTCTTTTAATAGCTTCTTTTGATTCTGCATATTTTGATTAGTTGCTGGGAATACAAGGGAAATATAGGTAGACACCTGCAATGTATATGATACAGCGACTCATCATGCTCGTGGAACTGCCATTAAACAGTATGCCATCACATATACAGCCAAATTGGAAGTCTGGTTCAATGCATCTTCGTGACGATTGATAGGCGGACGCTCCAAAACTTGAAACTTGGTCGTCGTTGCGAGTGGAGGCCGCGAGGGCTTAGAATAGACTTCCAAGGTTAAATGTTCCCGCAATTACCCCTGCCAGCGCCCCTCTCGGAATCCACCCTGCAGTGTCTGCATCTCAAAGCCATACGGCTTGGATCTGGCTCGCCTTCTTCACCGTACGTGCGAGGATAGAGCACACAGTATTGGGTTCAGCGAGCGAGAAAGCAAACTACGGCGAGCTGGAGGCCATTAGATGGCAGCTAGATCATTTAGCTTGCATAGCTGTTGCCAATGAGATGCGGCAATTTGACTGGGGAAAAAAACATCGTATTTCATCCATCCACCAAATCACGAACAGCCGGGCATCTAAGGTGAGGCCCTGCCGTGATGCATCGATCGCGTCGTCCTGTCGGAACATTTCCAGCGTCGTTCCGGCTCGGTATCCCTCTTTCGTCCTCACCTTACAAGCTTTAGAACACCACCAAGCCGTTTTCGAAGGAATCAAACTCGTGGATTCCATTTCAACGTGCGCCGCCACCCAGGAGCTCCCCAGCCCGCACTGGTCCCAAAACCCACAGCAAAGCCTCTGATCTTCAGGGGCCATCACCCTCTTCGTTCGTTCCAGCGGCGCATGGGCAAACCGCCCCGGCACAGCGTTTGCCGCTGCCACGCAGAACCAGCGCTCTTAATCTGGGGACCCTAAAGAAGCTTGTTGGCCAATGTTAATGCCGCTAGGTTTTAACCGAAGCCTGTGATCGGCGGTTTCTTCTGGTCTTTTCGAGACATTCTGAGATGCGGAAATTTGAATCGTCGTGGCGATCTTGCTCTTGCTTGTCAGCTGGTGCATGCTCCCATGCAATGGACAAAAAACAACGTCCGTCCGTCACTATAGATCTGATGTGATGAGCGGTGGTGTTTTCTACATGCCCCTATACTCCTTGGCTACTACCTTGTGCCTCCATTAATCTCCTATCGGATTCTTGGAATAATGCCTGTGAAGCTTCCATTATCAAAATGAAGTTTCATACGCATTATGGATACAACCTAAAGATAGTACGGGGATAACCGATCAGCTGCTCTCTCCTTATCTCTCTATGCCATGGAATAGTCCAAACAGGATTGGTGGGTAGCTTTCAACTACATACCAGAAAATCCATGTTGCCTGAAAGTGACGCAACTGGTCCTCCATGTCACCAGACCAGTGTCTTCACCTCCTCTTTTCCTCCCCGGCTCAAGATCCAGATTGCGATCTGCCAAGAACACAACTCATTGTCCATCTCTGTATCAAACAGTCTCACTGTCCTCTCCACCTACTCCGTAGCCTTGCCTACTTGCATACCTCTGTCACAATCACACACACAATATCACACACAAAACGGTTGAGCGGGGAAAGCAGACAGTCTAGCAAAGTTGCAAGTCATAAGAGGTCGTAATATTCATACTTCATATTTATATCCCATCCCACCCTTTATAATCTAATTCTTGATCTTTCCAGCAGAGAAGAGGCAAAGGGGAAGGGGAAAGGAAGAAAGAAACACAAAGCTCATAGTCTTTAAAAGAACCGCTTCTACCGCCATTATTTACCCAAGGAAGCAATAACACTGCCCGAAAAAGCTCTACTCCCCAGGCGCGCTGAATATCTCTTCAACGCCAGTCCAGGCGCCGCGGGCACGCTCCTCCCAGTAACTCTCCTTGCCAGTCTTAATCCTCCATACTTCCTCTCCTTCCGGGGACTCGTCCGCCTTGACGAACCACCTGGGCTTGTGCACTTCACCTCGCTCCTCCGTGACACGGCGACGGGCTCGCTGTGCTTCCTCGAGCTTCACCTTCCAAAGCTCGGCTTCGTCTAGGTTACCCTGCTCGGCGAGACGCTGATCAGGACGCAATCTGCAGTCGGTTGGTGGTAGTTTGCCCTTCTCAATCTCCGTGATTTCGTTCAGCGAGGCTGCGAATGCCGTCATACCGTAGGTCTGTGTAGGGTTGTCAACCATGCTGCCGACGCGCCAAATCTCTTCACCGCCAGATTTTCCAGGACCGGCCGTCTTGAGTCCTCCTGTCCAGGTACCAGTCAAGCCGCTGCCCGTGTTGCTGCCCTTGGGATCAAATGTCTCCACATTGACATCTTCGGCCCTTCCGCCAAACATGCCCTTGCTTCTAAACTCAACAGCTGCTTTGTGGCCTGTTGAGTCATTTACTACATTCATCGTCCCGACGGGCTCCACATACTTCTCCCCCATTACAACGTTTCGCAAAAACATGGTAGCAATGTTCCACGAGTACAGCTCGTCAGATCCGTCTGGTAGACGGAGCACCACTCTGACACGTCCATCAGTCGTAATCTCGGCACTTTTACCCCAAAACTTCTGACCCGGAGCGGCAGATTGAGAAAGCGACCAACTGGCTGACTCGGCCTGCATGGCCAATTTGACAGGTCGATGCTGAACCTTCTCCACGAGCAACCGGAATCCTCCGGGTATCTCCTTGCTCGAGCGAACCAGCTCAAACGTCTCGCCTAGCAGAGGATTAAACGGTTTGCGGATAGCTCGCTCCTTGGCACGGCCACTGCTAAACTGTGAGACAGCAAAGGCGGTAACATACAGCAGTCGCTCGGTTACCGATCCACGCTTAACGGCTTGGTCCAAAAGCTGCGCGTATTCCAACTGCTCGGCAATCTTCTGTAGCAAAGAAATCGGCTCGTTTGCGGAAACTGGCATGCTAATGGTGCTAAGATCTTTGCCGACATTCTTTCGGACGAATGCAATCAGACTAGGCGGCAAAACCATGGCAGGCGGTATGCCAGTTCTGCGGGAAACAACGACATCAAGAGGCAGAGGACTAAGACTCTTTGGCTTGGCTGGGAACAGCGCATTGGCGCCCCCATTTCGCACTTCCTCTTCTTCCACAGACGAGATGGACGAGCCATCGTGAGATGAGGCATCGTCACCTTCAGCTTCAGACTCGTGCGTCTCATCGTCGCTAGCATCAATCTTGACGACGCTTGCGCCGGCGGCATCTTCCGCGTCAAAGAACTCATCTCCAGTAGAGGTCGTATCCAAGCTCAGGCGGGAGGCAGCATCAGCTGATTTGGGCACCGGCAGTCGACGTCGTTTGCTGTTGTTGATAAGAATGGTAAACTCGCTGACAACAGAGTCCAAATCGGCTAGCAGGGCCGCACAGTGATCCTGCAAAGACTTTTCTTCTTGTGTCGCTCCCTTAGATCTGCGTTTATTCGAATCATCATGATCTTCGCCAGGCGAAAAGTGAGGGTGTAATCCCGGAGGACTCGATACGGAAGAGCTAGATTTGCGTTTCCAGAATGACTTCCGCTCTGCTCCGTCGCCGTTATCTTCGATAGCGCTCCCCGATTGGCTCTGGAGATGATGGGACGATGACGAAGTCGGTCTTGGCAGAGCCGCAACCTCCTTGGTCAAACGGCGCAGTGCGTCACGAGTCCCAACCACGCGGCTAACTAGGGTCTCGACCTGCTGCCATTCCACCTCCTCATCACGGCCTACATGGTTGCCGGTAGAATTTTTGTTATCCTGTAGAGTGCGATGATCAACCTGTAGGCCAAGTTTTGGCTGCTGTGGCAAGCTTTCGAGTCCTCTGGCCAGTTTACTTGCTTTCTCGAGGGCTCGGGCCCATTCTTGGAATTCTTTATCGTTGGGTGCCTTGAGGTGCCATACTTCTGCGCCCGAGTCTATGCTGATTTCCCTTCGCCTCTCATCAGCAGCAATGGCAGCCAAGCTAAGAGGGATAGCACCACGAAGGGCAGAGGAGTTGCGGTTGTAGTAATATGACAAAGTGCAGGTAGAGTAATCGAGAGAAAAATAGCGGCGGGCATATCCTTGTCCCTTCTTTCTTCGGCGCTTTGAGAGCGTTCCAACATGATAGTTGGCTGGGGCAGTTGATTCGGACATGTTGCGGGCATGGCCCTTGCTTGGGTGGCTATGGAAGCTATCCACAGAAGCAGAAGGGTCGGCCTCTTGAGGCGGGCTGGTATGTACCCCCAGGCTGGTCTGGCTAGCATTCGGCATCTGGAGGTTTGGGAGGTGGTTGGCACTCTGGGGGGCGGCGCCGGTGGGATACGTCAGGACAACAAAAGTCGCTGTCTTGGACGTCTGCTTGGAGAATGTGTTGTCAAAGACCAAGCCATACATGCCCGTCTGCCCCAGGGGAACATCGTAGGCCCCCATGGATACCTTGTCCGCCTCGCACTTCCCAAACCATTTTATTGATATAAAGCCCTTGCTGGAGAGAAGCTCTTGGGCTGTGACGTCTTTCTTAGCAAATCGGCTCGCTTTGCCCTCATCAACCCCTTGCGTGTGGGGTGCATTGGGCTGAAGGTCGTCGCCGGTCGTGGAAGAGAGGCCTGTGGCGCCGCTGCCAGGGTGCTTGACGATACCGAAGTTTCTAGATGGTTTTATAATTAGCTATAGTTGCAGCAAGCTACATTGGCTCTTTTGCCGCTGCTCACATTGACTTTTTGTGTGGTTGTACGCTCCAGGAGAGAGTGTTCCCCTCCTCGACTTTGACCCATCGCACGATGTAGGACTATGCGATTCTGTCAGCCATTTACAGCTCATGATATTGGTAAGGGGAGAGAATTGAGCGGCCTTACCCTGCTGTGGACCTCTAGTCTCTCGATGCCAGCCATTGTTGTTGAAATGGGTCAACCAGAGACTCGAAATGTCGGGGGTGGAACAGAAGGTCGCGAAACAAGCTGCGTGTTTTAAGGCTCTTGTTCCATTGCAGAAACGCCCGCTATCGTAGGTTTGCAGTCGGGCTAGTCGGTTAGGATCCAGACACAGCTAAGACAAGCTGACCGAGCAAATAAGTAAGATTGCGTGTGGCTGGGAAGCGTCGCCAGAGTCGAGGTTTTGAGCGAGATTGAGCTGAAGCTAGAGCTGGAGACGGTACTGACACGTTAGCAGTCGGACTCAACAAGTTGCGGGTAGCTTCGCACTGCGGGTTGCGTCTCGGGGGAGCGTACGGGGCTGTGGCTGGGTATATGAGCGCGCAACCGTGCAGTGGGTTTCATCCGGTGGCTGTGGCCGGGGGTCTTATTCAGCGCAGGCAGCACAGCAGCTCAGCATCGCCGTAAGCCCGTGCTCTTGTTAGTGGCATACAGATCCATTCAAGGCACTCGTATAGCATGCAATGGACTGGGCACAGCCGTCAGCATCCATCAAGTAGGGGTCCTCCTGTACTAATAGATGTCCGGCCCTGTCGACGCGAGGTTGGGAGCAGCGGCGACAGGCGGAAAAGCGGACCTGGCAACGGCGGACTGAGGGTTCGCGCAAGGCACGGGCAGCGTAGCGGATGCGTCCAGGCCATTTAGCTGGGCGTTGACAAATTTCGCTTCCAGAGGCGTCGGCCGGCTCGTGAGCGACCTTTTTTTCTTTTGCTCTTTTCTTTTTGTCATCCGCACGAGCTAGAATAGGGGACTGCTGCGCTTACCAGAGGCCCTGCGTCAGTGGCACCATCGCGGCGTCGAGGGGCTCCGAGGCCCGGGCTTTGCTATTGATCCTCGGAAACTGCTTAACCTGGAATATTCCGAATACTCGACGTCCGAAAAAACCCTGATAGGTCGGCATGGCCGGGCCTCGGGTCCATGAGCACGTGGGTGACAGCATCTCGGGAAATAGTATTTTGCATTATATAGCAGCGGTATGTGCCGGATCTTGACTCAGTGATGCCGGTGCTGGTGCCGTCACTCTTGATCGAGTCTGGCGAGAATTACTAAAGAGGAGAGAGGGCGAAGATGAACCGGGAACAAATGAATTCGCAAAATTTTCCAATAGTTCCGAAAAAGAAGTATACAAATTGCCTACTCGTCATCATGTGCAGACCTCAAGTTTCAGGGAGATCAATGGTCTTGGCTCGAAATATCCTGTTCTGCTGTCACTCGCTTGAGTGCGCGTTCTAATAAAAGATCAATTCGCAAGCGCTTTGACATCACCGTTGGATTGAGTGCTAGATGGGGTCAATGCTGACAGAATGGGTGGGCAGCGCAGCCAATCGTCGGTCTGTGCCTGCTACTCCTACTCCTACTCCTACTCAGACCAACCATGGCACTGCTGCCAAGCAATGAGCCTAGATTGGGCTTGTGAGCTTTGCTTCCCATCGCCGGTGGTTCATCCGCACATGGCGCCCACATTCCGCCTCTCCAAGCAGCCGTTTTGAATTCTCATCAGCCTTATCGATTAGCCCCGCCACTCCGGTTCTTCGTCGGTGTCTTCCAGCGCGTATTGCTCGGGGTGGCGCTTGGCGCCCAAATACGAAGCAGAGGCTCTGGAGCGCTCCCAAAACACCGCTGAAGCGCTGGGCCGGCGGGCCGCTAACTTCCCTGAGCACAGGCTTCTGCAGGCCCTGAGCCCAGCGCTTCTATGGAACAATGTCCTTCCCCACATGCGCTGTGGCGCTGTGTCTTGGCTAGGCTGCGCTGGTCGTGTGGCATCTGCAGGCTAAAATGAAAGACGGGTAATGATTCGATGCTTCTCCTTTTCCCCAGTGGATAAGTCAGGAATCGAATCGCAACACCCATGAGTCGCTCGCCTCGCTAGCACCATTTCTTCGCTGCTTTCGCATCGTCTCTTTTTCTACTTGGATTTAGCCGTTGGGGTTCTTTTTTGGTTCCTTGCTTTTGTTTCTCTGCCATCTGCAGGTTGCCTGGTAGCATCGTCAATATCCTCAGCGAAGCCCAGTTTGCCAGCTTCTGCGCGGCCCCTCCTTGCCTGCCTCCATCGCCATGACCCTGGTCTGATTCCAAAGCCTCATCTTACAGCCCGCCAGCCGTCAAAAAATCAATCAAACCCGCCTGGGTCTCTGATTGCTTGGGTACAACGGAGCACCCCGGTCTTCCCACACCGAAGCTTTAACACGCGCACGCAGTCCCTTCCGCTACTCTCGCTTGTCAACCAAGTAATAACCAGACAGAGACGACGGCGTCATGACGGGGGCATTGAGCAAGCGCCAGCAGGCGCGTAACGAGGCGATTCTACAAGAGCTGGTACATTCCGTGCCGGGCAATGACCAGTGCGCCGACTGCCACGCGCGGAATCCATGTATGCATCTGCGTCTCTCTGTTCACACATCTGGTACAACCACTTGCTAACCACAACTCTGTGTCACAGCCTGGGCATCATGGAGCGTACGATATCCCTCTCTCGATGGGCCTTTGCCGGTCGCCCGCGTTATAACTTGAAATGGCATGTGCTAATGATGCGATTTACAGCTGGGCATCTTCCTGTGTATGCGATGCGCGACAATTCATCGAAAGCTGGGCACGCACATATCCAAAGTGAAGTCGCTAAGTATGGATTCTTGGACAAACGAACAAGTCGACGTGAGTGAACACCGTTCTTTGCCTTTGAGCTCGTCAATGTCTTTGATGCTGATTTGGTTTGGTTACAGAATATGCGAAAGGTGGGCAACGTTGCTTCTAATAAAATATACAATCCCGAGAAGAAAGAGCCATCGATCCCCATCGATGTAGATGAAGCAGACTCGGCAATGGAGAGATTTATTAGACAAAAGTACGTCAACACCGCCGCTGGTCAGGGTGGGAGGCTCAAGAAACCACAACTGGATGAAGCCACTCCTCCGCCGCCCCCGCCCAAGAATTCCAAGTTCGGGTTCAGGTCAGCCTCGTCGATATTCCCACTATCTTCCCGGGCGAAGAAGGAGGCCAAGGCGGCCGCCGCACAGGAGCTTGCGAATTCCAGTCATTCATCGAACCATGCAAACAAGCAATCGAAAGTCTTTGGCGCTGCTGTGGATTACGGCCAGGGCGATACGGATAAGAAGCTTGCGAGACTACGAGATATGGGTTTCCAAGATGATCAACGAAACGCAACTATTCTGAGAGGAGTTAACGGCAATTTGGAGCGTGCTGTTGAGGCGCTCGTTCGTCTCGGCGAGGGTGATGGACAATCGCCAGGACCCGTCCCGCCAGCAGCTGAGCGAACTTTGCGAACTTCAAGGTCATTAACGCCCGTGGGTTCGAATCCTGCAGGACTCAATCTAGGCTTAAGTGTACCACACAAGGACACGACTCCAGAACGACCGACGACAGCAACGGCAGCGTCCACGAACCCCTTCGATATCTTCCCCCCGGCCCAGCCAGCGACAGCCCATTCTACTGGAACGCTTCAAACCAACAACCCTTTCATAACCTCGACGAATCCCTACGGAGCTCCAGCGCAGCAGGCCAACCTTGTCACCCAAGCGTTTCAGAATATGTCCTTGTCTCCAGCAGCCCAGTCGCTGTTCCCTCATCACACTGGCGGAGTGACCTCGCCGCAGCAGCATCATCAGTACTCGGTGTATCAGCCACAGCAAGGTGCTCAGCCGCCAATTCCTCAACAATATCAGAATCTGGGCTTCCAAAGCAGCATGACGTACCCTCAGCCTGCTGCACAACCCCTGGCACCTCAGCAAACGGGCTATAATCCGTTTTTCACGCAGCCGCAGCCCGTATTCCAGCAACAGCAGCCGCAGCAGCAGCAGCAGCAGCAGCCGGCGCCTCAGCAAAGTCTATCACTAAATACTAGTCAGGCTGCAGCATATGGAAACAATCCCTTCACACGATCTCCGACCAGGATATCCTCGCCTTCTCTCACGCAAATCCCGGAGCAATCTCTGCCTACCATGTTCCAGAGCCCCATGCCACTACAGCCTCATTTGACTGGGACAAACCCCTTTTTGAACAATGGCGTACAGTACCAGCAGCAGCAGCAGCAGCAGCAACAGCCCCAATTCTTTGGACAACAGCAACAACAGCCTCAGTTCTTTGGACAGCAGCACCAACAGTACTACCAGCCCCAGCGCCAAGATAAAGCGTCTATCCTGGCTCTGTATGGTCAACCGCAGGCAGCACGCCCTACGGCTTCTGAGCCCAATATGCACGCACAACCGCCAGCTATTCCGGAGGATAGGGTTATGCCAGCTCAGCCAATGCAGCCAATGCAGTCCATGCAGCCCGTGGCAGCTCCGGCACAGTCACCTTTAGTCACCTCGCAGCCCACTGCGGGTAACAATAACCCATTCATGAAGAGTGGGCCTCCGGTGGCAGCCCCAGACCCTTTTGCCACAGATCGGAAGATTAGCAGAGAAAGCATGAACTTGGGGATGGACCTGGCATGGACAAACGGGCGTCATAGCCCTGATGCCTTTGCAAGCCTCAGTGCGAGATATGGATGAGTAAGAGGAAGAGCTGGAGAGAATTTGTGTGAATTTTGCCTTGCCTTGCCTTGCCTCTTTTTCTTTTTTTTTTTTTGTTTCTTTTTTCCTATTTAAATCAGGCGCATATGCCAAAGCAATGGGCTTGGCACATTTGTTTATTTGTATATGCTTTGTGACATTGGGCTTCAGAGGGTCATGAAAATCTATACCTGATAAGTCGTTTGGGTAGCGAGACGGATGGTCAAAGAGCCCATCTGCTTTGGTAGGATGTAAGTAGTGGTCATAGCAGACATGAGGATGTACATTTGAGGACTGTATAGGAGTCTGCAAATGCAGATATTTTACCCTTTTTAATTTCGTATCTCGTTCCGTATTGAAATCTCTTGTTGATACCTCTGAGGATCGAGACGAACACTCGCACTGTCTTATAACACCACTAAGCGTATCACGTTGCCGGCAACAGTATTAAGATGTTAGTTCAAAATGGGGCTTGGCCGTATCTCTAGAATCGTCTAAGTTCTAATTGTGCAAGAACCCGGAGGAGAATATTTAGTCAGATGGTAGTATTGAGATCCCATGACGGGCGGCGTCTGTGTCGGCTCAGAGACGAGTTTCAACTAGACGCTGTTTGAGGCTTCTCGTCACTAGCTCTCGTCTCTAGCCTCGCTCTAAGCACGCAGAGCTAGAGCAAGCCTGGAGCTAACGGCTAGAGCCCCCTGTGATTAATCAATCCTGTAGAACACCCACGTCGAATACGGGAGCAATGTAGGCACTTTGATGCACTCTCTCTGCATACCCCAGTTGAGCATCAACCGACCAACCCCCTATTGCCACAGACGAATCGCTGCATACGAGTAATATAGCCGGGCGAGGGCCTTGGCAGCGCAGCATTTCGTCATCTCGGCCTGTCACCGCGGAAGCTCGGTGCCACAGCCAGCAGCAAACACAGTATTGGCGTCGCACTGTATTATTGCACGCAGTCTGTGCCGCCCGAGACAGTGTGCACAGGCCCGAAACCGTGCATCAGAGCGGCCCAACATGTGGGCTTGGCGACCCGGATGATTGGCACCGAAAGCGCCGCTGAACCGCTGTAAGCGGGCTGCTAACTCATGCTACTAGAAGCGTCCAGTCAGCAGCAGAAAGGGAGCCACACAGGGCCTGTTAAAGTTCGCAGCACACGCACTTCCTCTCCTCTCCTCCGCTTTTTTTTCTCTTTTCTTCTTCACACTCCAAAAGTCAAATTTCCTCTACACCAACCACATCGAAAAACATTCGACAAAACGCCCGTTCGAGACATCCGCTCAACGAGAAAAAAAAAAAAAAAAAAAGAATTGGAAATACGATCTGTCAAGCATCTCCCAAAGCTATAAATTCCACAAGCACCAAATCGATTTTTCGATCAAGACCGCATTGAACGCTCCGCTGCGCTGCAACACCACCGCACCAACTTTCGCCACCCTCGGTCGACCTAGCTCTCAGCTCGGTATCTTTCCAGCAACGCCCAACCACCAGACTTCCCAGCAATCACCGTGGAACTCCATCGCAATGGCGCCAATGAGTAACCAAAGTATAAATTACAGTAGTAATTATGGCGAGGACTTGACTGCCCGTGTCAATGTCCTTGCCTCCTGCTACGTCGTTGACTCTTCCGCGAACCTCAAGGGCCTCCACTACTGCACTACGGGGGTCACAGGTACGTCCTAGTTTTACAGCTTCATACCATATAATATCGTATCATTAGGCTAATCTTCCCTCTTTGCCGTCTTTACAGGGGCCGAGTGGTATTCCTGAGGTTCCTTCCTCAGGTCTGCCCTCTCCTCCTTCAAGTCCCCCCCTCGCCGCATTAACCTCGTCCAACGAGCTCGCCCTTCTTCCTAAGCAGAAGAAGCGCGACATTCCAGGCCGCCGCCTGGAGCGACGAGGGGGGGCAGCACTCATGATCAGGGAAGAATGTGAGAGATTCTTCTGTGAGACCATGAAGACCGTGTTCCTTGGTGAGAGGAACCTGTCTATCCATGGCTCCGGCTTGACAGGTGCTTATTTGCAATCGCCGCCACCAGACAACCACCTCGCGGATCCATTCAACCAGGGCCCGGACGACGTTCCGGCTGGCCCGAGGATCGAGGCCTGGATGGAAGTCTGGGACTACGCTGGCGGATCGAGCTTCCGCGCCTTTGTGGCAGACGATGGAAAGGAGAAATCACTTTTCATCTTCTTCGACACCGAAGGCGTGCTAGGAAGAGACTTGAAAAAGGCGTAAGCATATACCTCCTCCAATATCTCAATCGCAATATATATCTGGTACTGACGCTCAATATAGTCTTATGGCGCTCATCGAACTTGCTGATGGTCCTCTGGCTTGTAGCCAGATCGTCACATGTCTTGACCGCCGCATGCCTGCGGACAATGCTCGCGACTTAATCAAGAGCCTTCAATGGGTTGGCTTCGACATGGCCACGCTGGATCACTGGGCTCACGACCTGGACGTGACGAGCAGCCAGTGGATCTTTATGGGTATGGAGCTCTAGTCTCCTCAGCCCAGTTACTTCAACTTTTTTCAACTTTTTTTCTTCTTCTTCTTTCTTTCGTTCTTTTTTTTCTGCGCATTTGTCACTGAGAGAACATGCATATTACCTCGTTTTGTAACCAGAATGATTTCATTTGCAATCTGTCTATTCGTTGTTTGATGGTGTTGAATGTGTATGACCAGCAAAGGAGCCAAACGGCGTTAGTAATGATTCCGCTTTTTTCGGTAGTTCTATTGACCTTGAACGGCATCATACTCTTCAAAGTTTCTTTTCTTTTTAGTTGGCGCTGTTGGTAATTTTTTTATTGTTGGTCATTGTTGTTGTTGTTTTCGTGCAAACTGCCTCTGAGAAAAGTGTCAACATTTTGTTTTCTGCATTTGGAGTCACGGCTCAAAAGGATTAGACTGTACGGAGTACTCCGGACGGGTTTAAGCCAAGCAGTAGTTATCAGTTATCAGGTAGTAGTTGCCAGTGATGGCTTGAGAATGGAATTTTTTTTTTTTTTCAAAGCTTTTTTATATTTTGAGCACAATCCAATCATTAACATACAAGTATCACATACCATACATGTGAATATTCTATAACAACTTTTCCCCCCCTACGTAACCATCTCTAATCATAGGTCTCCATCGAATTGTCGTACCAGTAAACCCTTCTCTTGTAGGAAATCCTTGACCTGTTTTACAGTGTACTCTCCTCTGTGGAACATGCCCGCGCCAAGAGCGGCATCCGTTGTAGTCTTTTCAAACACTTCCTCAAAGTGTCCTGGGTTACCAGCACCACTGGACGCAATGACGGGAATCTTGACGGCCATCTTCACCTGCTCGATGAGCTCAAGGTCGAAACCGCTGTTGGTGCCGTCCTTGTCGATGCAGTTGAGCAGAATCTCGCCGGCTCCCATGGCCTCGACGGCCTGTGTGAGCTCCACGACGTCCATGTCACGAGTTTCACGACCGCCCTTGATGGTACAGGCGTACCAGCAGAAGGCCTCGCCCTTGGGGCCGGGGAACTTGGTGTTGACGATGGCGTGGCGAGTGGCATCGAGCTTAGGGACATAAACGCGCTTGGGGTCTACGCTGACGACGACGGCTTGTCTGCCGTAGGCGCGAGAGATTTGCTCAATGGCGGTGTTGCCGAAGAGCTTCTTACCAAGGGAGTAGTATTCCTCAGCAGCTAGCACGGCATCGGATCCGATAGAGACCTTGTCGGCGCCAGACTTGAAGTACATGGTGGCAATATCCAGGGCTGAGACCTTGGTGCCATCGGTGTCCACGGTGTCGCGGATACCACCACCGATAGTAAGCGGCACGAAGACAGTCTTTGAAGTCTGTCGGAGAACCTCCAGCATAGGGAGGTCGGCGAGAGGGCAGTCGCGGAAGGAAGTGATGTTGAGGAAGGTGACTTCATCGGCGCCGGATTCGTAGTACTTCTTGGCCATCTCAACGGGCTTGCCCAGGTTCCGGACATTGCGGTCAGCGCCCTTTTCACGGACATCGTACTGGTCACCTTTTGTGACGACAAGATCGCCCTGGTCATTGGTTCGGACGTCAAGACAGGCAATGAGTCGGCGAGTGAGGCCGTCCTTGAACTCGGTTGACGCCGTGCCGGATGGCATATCGGCTCCGAGGTTTTGCGCTCCGGAGCCGGTCAAAAAGGCCCGAATTGTTCGGAGACCGGCAACGCCTGACTTCTCTGGGTGGAATTGGGTGGCATAGATGTTGCCTTTTGCAATGGCGCCGACGAAAGTCTCATTTCCGTAGGTTCCCGTCGCAACTGTCCAGCCTTGGGCTTCGAACTCGGCCTTGTTGTAAGGGGACTTGTAAGTGTGGACATAGTAGTATTTTGAGTCTGGGCTCAAGTCGTACATGACCTTGCCTCCAGTGTTGGCGTTGTTCCATCCAATGTGTGGTACTGATTTGTCGGAGTCATCAAACTGTGTGAGTGTAGAAGGAATCAGGCCGAGTCCGGGAACGTCAGGATCCTCTACTGAACCTTCAAAGAGGGCCTGGAGGCCAACGCAGATGCCCATAAATGGTTTGCCGGCTTCAATGTGCTTTTTAATGGCAGGCAAATAGCCTGCCTGGCCAAGCTGGGTCATACAGTGGCCGAAGTGGCCGACGCCAGGCAGAATGAGTTTCTGTCAGGAAGGGTGAGTAAGTGGTCCAATATTGGAGACTGGTTAAGGGCCATCCAAACCTCTGCCCTGGGCACATCTTCGGGAGATCTGACCCAGTCAACCTCGTAGCCCAGCTTCTCAATGGCATTAACCAGACTGCGGATATTGCCGGCCACGTAATCCAGGAGGTGAACCGTGGGCATCTTGCCCGCTGCTGTTTGCAAAAATGTTCCGCGGGGTTCTGACAATAAGTGAGATGCGAATAGTCGAAAGGCTCAGCCCCGTTGGTTTGTATACGCTGAACGAGCTATCTCGCGAGATTGAGGATGAGGCTCTGAGATTAAAGATATTTGTAGCCAAGGAATCCCCCCTTTGCAATTTGTGAGTCAAGCAGGAATCCGAGTCGAAGAGTCAATCACGATGGAGTGAGTCTCGAATTTCTTATCGTAGCCCTGATAACGGCAGTGAAGAGCGATAGCGGGGTCTAGTCTTGATCAGTTCGTGCGCTAAACCGAAAATGGACAGAGCAGGGTCGTATTGGACTTGTCAAGAGCTCCGCCAAAGCTATTAATGCTCTTTTCGCTCTACGTAATGGCGGCCTTGGCTTGAGGCTTGGTCGGGTTCACGCGTTTCGCGGTTGTCAATTGAAGCTCGAATTTAGGCGGACAACCCTTTTCAATCTATTTATCATCAGTCGCGATATCGAATTCCATTGCCAACCGTGCCTGTTCTTTGGGAAGGTACGCTGTATCCACCATGGCAGCCGCAGCGTCAAGCTCGACCTCAGAACCATTGGCAACAAAATCAACAGTGTCTCCATGGCTAGACGAGGAGCCTGGAGCTTTGCATGTCGATAAAGTCTTGGAACAGGTATCGCAGGATGATCAGGACGAGTGGGAATACGAATACTCCACGACTGAGACAGAAGTAAGATCTACAAGCTGCTGCACAATGAGGACTTCGAATTCTTTCATGCTAAATCACACCACTCCTTAGGTCTACTATTTAACGCTTGATCTATCATACCCAGAGTTCAAAGAACGCCCAGCAAAGGCCCATCATCATAGCCGTGGAGGGTATTACAAAAATTGGTCAGATCAGTACGCCGATAACAATAACGCAGACGTGAAGAACGACAAACATGTTGTTGGTCCACACGAACCAGGTCGTAACGAGGATAACAACGACGAAGAAGATGGCCAGGGCAATTCAGGAGCTGCTGAACCAGAAGAAGAGGTTCCAGAAGAAGAAGATGCACCAGGGGAAGAAGAGGAAAATGAAGAGGACGCGAATATCGACCCTCGTCTAAGAGCGATTAGCAACCCTACGAAAACTACGAAACCAGTGAAGAAGGACAAAGGGAAAGGGAAAGAGAAAGAGAAAGAGAAAGAGAGAGAAGACTCGGCTATGAAAGAGACGACTGAACCAGCAATAGATAAAGACTCCAGCGAACCTCTGGAAGAGATACAGATACTGGAACTCCACTCTCGCAACCCAATTATATCCTACAGAGGCCGAGTGTTTGAGGGCCAGTGGGCAGAAGTAATCGGGACAGAAGCGATTTTAGCAGATCGTGAGGCCAAAGATGCCGCCCAGCTACCTGCTCTTCGCCATCTTCCTGGCGGTGTAGATATCCTTGGAGCCAGCTCCTCACGTATCCTGACCACTGAAAAGACGTTAAAGCCCAAAGTGGCACAAGAGGACTCGTTAAAGGCTATTCGTGAGGAGTGGAACATTCGCATCCCCCCTGGGAAAGATAGGACGGGCGAGAGGGCGCAGCAGTTGCGCTTCCTAGAGAATCTCATCGCCCTCAAGAAGAAAAGGGGGGACGAAGATGAAGTTACCGTTTATGCGATGGATGGCGCTGGAAAGGATTTTGATGACAGAAAGGGTCCTGACTTCAAACCTCGCAGAAAAAAGCCCAGTCTTGGTGTGGAACAAAGCAATGGTGCTAGTCAGAGTGACAGAGGGGAACGTCGATATACAAGACGGAGCCAGGGCCGCCGGGGAGGCAGACGAAGGCGAGCTTCTGCTGTCAGAGGCATAGCAGCCGCAGCAGCAGATAGGGGCGTTTTCCCAACTCCCGACTCAACTACGCTATCTACACCGACGCCGAGCCACTGGGATGAACTTTTGGGAATACAGGGCGACGAAGATGATAACAATAATGACAGCCTCAGTGACATCGATGAGGACAGCGATGAATCGGCAAGAATGCGTACTGGCTTTGATGGCGAAGATGAAGATGACGACGAAGTTGAAGATGAGGATGAGGATGATGATGAAGACGACGGAGATGTGATAATGCTTGGCTAGGGTTACAGGGAGCATCTACTTCCTCACACTAACAGAGTCTGAATAGGCTCGTGCTGTACACTACATTGGACGTACACTACATTGGACGAAAAAAAAAATTTAACGCAAGCATTGGCACATGTTCGAAAAAAAAAAAGGAAGTTTAATGATTCCATGAGCGGTGATTATGAAATAGTATCATGTTTGGATGTCAACTTCAGCACTCTTAGCCATCTGAAGCTCTGCTTCTGCTACCCTTCAAAGGGTGGTATTGTACAGTAATCTTCAACGAATCTGATTTTGCCGACAACCAAGCCGTCGTCAACTTGGCTATTGCCTTTTCCCTAGCAAATTAGGGTAGCATCACTAGACACGCCGCTTTCTCAGTGGCTACGGATGACAGTCGAGCAAGAAACCATGGTAGGAATCTAATAGATGGCGAGCTCATGGCTATTTCATTGGAGGGATCAATATAGCAAACTTGTGTCTGTTCAATCGTCGTCGATATTCTCACTCTTCGCTTCCGGGTAAATACGCCCGAGAGTCATGTGTGACAATAAGCGAGTTGAAGATAGCCTTGCGTAATAAACTGCTAAATGGCGATAGGGCAGCGCTGGCCATTGGGCAGTCCCATGTGGTGGTCTAGGTAAAAGTGGTTTGCTAATGAGCTCTTGACTACTGCACGGCTGGGCGATCTCTTGGCGTTGAATATCAAGGGTTCACGGGATTAATCTATTAGGCGAGGCTAATCATGCACATGGTGAGCACGTTGTTATTCTATGTGCCAGCCGACTATCATTAAGATGTATCCATGTGCCGCATGTGTATCAAACACACTACCATTGGCCAGAGCCAAAGATCCGTGTCCGAATCGTGGAATTGAAAGGGCAGGCGTGAATACTCTTCGCGGTGGTTTTAAACTGGCATGGCTGCATGGATACAATCACGATCAACGCAGATGCCAGTCTAAAGATGCGATTCCGCCCCACGGTCGAAGTACTGAGACTTTGATCATCTCGATGTATGGCCAAGAAGAGAACCCTGGGAGGATCGTGCTAGCGCGTGCTAGCTTACGAGTACGACGTAGTCTATTAGAGGGCCAAGCTTAGCATCCATCTTCATATTTGGGCTGGTCTTCAGTCCTGACACATGAAGCGGGCGGAATCGGTCCTGGGCTGGAAAATGTACGACCCAACCAGCATGTGAAAGTATCAATTACTCCTATTTAGTACCTACCGGACAGTATCATAGTCCGCGGCAACGAGTCTATAAACAGCAGAGGCTGAGCAAGGCCGCGCAACAAGTAAGCATGCCGTTTCACGTAAACGCTAAGCCTTGGTGGCATGCGAACCAAGGTTCCCGGCTGCATATACGGATACAGGTACCTGAGCTTAAAGAGATTTTGACGAGATGGTCGGGATTGAAAAGTGGCGACCGTGAGAAAAGACTAGAGATATCAATGGAAGTAGGCGCACCAGCAGCCAGTGAAATGCCTCAATGCAACAATCGGTAGTAGCATTCGCAGTCATCTGTCCAACATGACTTGGATAGAATCAGCCGTCTCCAGAGTCGCGGTGCCTGTTTCTCTCTAGCCTTTGGTCTTCACGTCGTCCTTGTGATTCATGCATGAATGACGTACCATCCTCTTTACATTTCTGAGAGTATTACATGATCTGGTGAGAGCGGAAGATCTGACGTTAACGTGGAAGCGCCGGGTGAGGCCGAGGAATGTGCGAATTGGCCCGGCTGGAACAGATACACCAAGAGCAGATACAGGCACAATTAGCAGTAATGCCGAATATTAATCACAAATCAACGGATATGATATGCGTTCACGGCAAATCGTTCCATGCGCTTGATCGAATGACCATTACTACTTCGCGTCTGTATACAGGGTAAGGTAGCCGGCAAACTACGTGTCCTGCAGTAGGTTGATATGACGAACCTTCTGTGGACGACCTACAGTATACACTAAGGCTCTCGGGGGGAGTCCGGCTAGCGGGGAGAGTTCATGTGGAAGTGGGGGCTGCGGAAGTGGGCGAAGATGTGAAGCAGAAGCGGAAACTCGCAATGTCGGGAGGAGCGAGAACAAGCCCTTTAGCTGATTCGGATATCATGCGGCAAAGTGAAGCAAAAGGTGTTGGACGTACGTGTGCACGAAGCAATACCTACGTAATGTGAGCACCTAGCAGAGGCTCTTGTTTGGCTTGCAGCACACTAGCAGTAGCAGATGTTAGTTGTCCCGGTGCATTCTAGACTGCCGAGTAGTACCGCTACTTGGAGGCGCAAGAAGTGCCAAAGTGCTTACTTGAGGTGAGTAGGGAAGGAGAGACGGAGGGCAGTCGTGGCGCCGATGCATGCGGGTCTTGGCGAATCCTAAGGCGACATGATTGGCCGCAGAAGGGGGCAGGCGCGGCACCTTGGGCTTGGCTTCCTGTCAGGGCGGCTCAGCCGGACAGTCCTTGCAGAGTTTGAGGGGTCCACGCGCCTTGCTGGCTTCGTACTCGGACTCAGGCGCTGGGCCGGGGCGGTCAGGCATCGCTGCGAGGTAGCGGTACATGGCCCTACGGCTGCAGCGTATTGGTTCTGGCGTCCCAAGGCTCCGAACGATGCCGAGCCCACTAAAACAGGCGCCTAGGGCCAACCACGCCGCCGCGTGGCGCTCGATTCGAACGTGTTGCCCAGTGCTAGCCAGGTATCTCTACTTCTGGCGGTGTTCCGGTACGCCCTGAATCTATTATCATTACTCGTACAGGTACGCCTGGCCGGTGCCGGTGGAGGAGCGGGCCACCTGCCGCCCAAATGCCTGCATGTACCTGGACTCTTGCGGCCACAAGTACCGCGACCTTGCAACAGCCACACCCTCAGCCAAACCGCATCTCACATTCTTGACAACCGGGCCTCTTTTTGACTTTTTTCTTCTCTTTGTTTGTATCTTCTCGACTTTCATATTTTACTTCTACTTCCCACCTCCACTGTGATCTCGCTTGCGAATAGCTCGACCATGTCGCCAGGGGCGCCGTGATAAGCCTATTCCGCAGCGTTTCTTTTCTCCTTTGTGATGCACTTATAATAATCCGCCTTGCATTCCTCATCCTCGGGTCTTAGATCTGCTCCGAACCCCAGCCTCACCCGGATATCCCGCTTCCCCCGGAACTCTGACCTCTCGACGCCTCTCGACCTCAGCCATTCATTCTTTGCTTGCGATTGCAGTCTGCAAGGCTCTGCTGAACCATTATTCTTAACCCTGCCGTATACGATTAAGACGCCCGAACGTCATCCTTGATGCGCAGCCTTGCCAGATCCGTCGCCACTTTGCATCTTTAGCCATCCCGCCTCGTCCTTTCAGCTGAGAATATCCAATCTCCCTTGATTGGGCCTGTAATACCATATACCAACACATCTACCGATATCATATCACCATTCTTCACTCGACTCGCAAAATCATTCACCCGTCGTTGCCGAGCGTTCTCGGGCACCGAAGCCGCCATGTACTGGGTGCGACGATTCACCTACCTGACGGTGCCGGTGCTACTCATTATCTTTGTGGCTACTTACCTCCCCGTTCTCCTCGATCCAACAAGTAGAGGACCTGAGAGTCGCGCTCGCGATCGACTTTGGGTTAGCAGTAGCCCATACTTCTGGGATCGCCAAGCATGCCGATGGATAAGCTTGTGTGGTCTGCACCACCTGCGGAGGGACCCTGCCGTGCTCCCGCCCATCTTCGAAGAAGACCCTGAAGACGAGCTAAGAGTAGAACTGCGAAAACGTATGGACGTTACGTGGGAGGAAGATGCTGAACTCCACGGCTTAGGAAGCCGGAAAGCCAAGAGGGACTTGAAGAGGAATCCGCAGGAGCGTCGCAAGATCCTCAAGGAAGTTCCCCAATATGTTATCGATCATGCCCCGTTAGTGCACCTCTACTCTGGCGAGCAGTTTTGGCCTTCAGACATTCGCGAGCATATCCAACACATGATTGTCACAATCGACCACAAGCGTTTGAACACGACCGAGAATGTGACGCTGCATAACTTGCAGAGCCTCAACCGCTTCGATAATCATATGGTCACTCTTCACAGCCTGGAGGACGTTGAATCTCGCCCCAAGTGGCTTCACAGCCATGACAACCTGCCAAACCCCTTTGATGACCCCGATGCTTCTACACCACCTCCTCGAGGAAGTGGTAGGAAACCACATAACGAGCCCGACACTTGGTTCGACACAGACAAGAAGCATCCTGTCCATCGTATCTCTGATCCTCGAAGGAAAAACAAACCCGCATATGCCCCTACACCTAGTCCCGGCAAAGAACAGCAACGGATAATTCCGCGCGGCCACAAACCAGATGCCGATGGCTATTCCAAAGCGCCGGCTACCCTCGTTCTGGTGGATAAAGGCTCGGGCATTGTTGATGCTTTCTGGTTTTTCTTTTACAGCTACAATCTAGGGCAAACTGTGCTTGGCCTACGATTCGGAAACCATGTGGGTGACTGGGAGCATTGCATGGTGCGCTTCCAGAATGGAGAACCCCGCGGCATCTTCTTTTCTGAGCACGAGGGTGGCCAGGCTTACGCATGGGAGGCCATTGAAAAGCGCGGCGTGAGGCCCGTCATATACTCGGCTGTTGGCTCCCATGCCATGTATGCTCTGCCCGGTCCGCACCCTTACGTTCTGCCCTTCAAAATGCTAAAGGATGTTACGGATAAGGGCCCCCTATGGGATCCTGCGCTTAATAACTATGCTTATTTCTACGATTACACCCTCGAGAACCCCGAAGACACCATCGAGCACGAGGATAGCATTGGAGCGAAGGGACTGACGCACGACACCCACAGCTTCGTCCCCGCCGCGTCCAATCCGGATGCGCCGACTACGTGGCTGCACTATCAGGGCCGTTGGGGTGATGAGACTTACACCCTAGCTGATCCTCGCCAATGGCGCCTCTTTGGCCAGTATCATTATGTTACAGGACCCAGTGGACCTAAGTTCAAGAATCTCGAGCGGCAAACCCTATGCCCAGCGAGAACTTGCCGTCTACTATATGAGATTGATCCCAAGGGTACTTGGTACTAAGCATCAGACATGCATTTTAATCATATGCATGAAGGTCTTATTTTCCTTACTTGGTTTCTCTTTTCCATTTCATTTCCCGATACATCTTTCTGCACAGTTTGCCTGGCTAGATGAATGCATACGCGAAGAAAGATTAGCAGTTGATACCCAAATGGAGACGAATCGTACGAAGTGGACTGAAGATTTTCCGAGGGCCACTTGGAAGACGACGTGTTTTAAAAGGCGTTTCCAGACGGCGGTTGTGATAATTTACTGGCATTACCTGCTTTCCTTTTATAACTACCCCCCGTTTGTTTTCATTTTTTTTTTCGGATATGGTATTGATATTTGCATCTTTGAGTTGTCCAACTTGACAAATGTTTGGTCCTGATGGGTGCCCATTTGGGCCTCATAACGGTCCTCGCAGACGAATTGATGAACCCCCTCACATCCTCCCCTTGTATTTAGTCTGGTGTTTTGAGTGTGAAGGAGTTTGCTTGAGCATTTTCAAGGGTCAGTCTTTGGCCTTTTGATACCCGATCCCGCTGCTGCGCCTTTCCTCACAATGTACATATATACCTATACACACATGTTTCTACACTATACCTGTCATCACTTGTCATATGTGATATTTTATCACCGCAACATAGAAATCTGCTTTACACTGTTCTGCTTGTTATTGTTTTGGCACACCGATATAGACTTTGCTATTTAACATAATATTTATTTGATACTTATACATTGATAAATAAGAATGAAAATTAAATGCAAACAAACTAAAAATCAAAATCTCCTAGCTGGTGTGCTTGGCTGTGTTGTGTGTGGTGCAGTAGCATTGAATGTGTCTCGTGGGGTAAGTCATATGCCCACCCTTTTCCTAGAACGCATGACGAATGAAAAGTCGCTCTACATTGTGTTTTGCGCGGAAAAGGTTGCCACACATCTGCTACGTAAGATACTGAGGTTGAAGAGAGCAAAGTCTTTCATATGACATGTGCTTCTAATATGTCTTTTATGTAGACTATCCAAGATGAACACTCCCACTGATATATCCTCCCCATATCAACGAAGCGTAGGGGGAAAAAAAGAGAGGACAAGGTACACTTATAAAAGAGGAAAGATAGAAAGCCGTCCCTATATCCACACATACCCCAGACGCCGATAACATAGAACCAAGATGGTAACATATTCCAAGAAAAAAAAAGAGAAGAAGAAATGATTTCTCTCCAAACGCCATGCATAATCAGACAAGGAGAAAAAAAAAAAGATCCTAACAAACACATGGCCGCTCTGTTTCCATACGCCCTGATTAACGACAGCTGTGCCCTGCCCATGCAAATCAGCTTTATATATGTGCGTATATATGCATATATAAACGTCCGTCCAATCATAACTTCCTCCTCTGTGATCTTTTTTGACATATGTCATACTTGCTCGCTAAAATACCACTCAATTCAATGCCAACAAAACATGCCACACTTCAAAACAAAGGAGATAAAGAAAGATAAGAGAAGATGAGGGAGGGTTAAGCTCTTTTATCCTGGTCATCCCGGTGAATAACAAATTCCTTTGTTGTTTGGTTGTGCCACCCTCTCGGTGTGCTCGGATACTCAGACGGTCCGCTGTTATCGCTCTCGTCTTCCACGTCCATGAGGTTAGGATCAATATTCTCGCCGTCAGAATGGTGAGTGTCATCACCTGGCCGACTGTTTGTCTGAGGCGCTATATTTTCCATATCCGGATGGTTATTTAACCCTTGATCCTCGACACCTGGCCAAGGGTTATCTCTGCTCAAAGGACGAGGTTGCTGTGGCTGTGAGCTATTCTGAGGAGCAGATTGGGATGATTTAAGTAGTTGAGAACCTTGCGGTGCATATATGGTGCTGATATCCCCTTCCTCTCCGTTTTCTTCGCCTCCATCATGTCCCTCATCGCTATATGATTCGTCGTCCTCATCCATATAACTGGAGCTATCAATGTCCTCACTTTCATAATCGTCAGCGTCATCCATGGCCACTGACTGTTCGCGGAAAAAGCTGGTTTCTCGCTCCATCCGAAGTTCCTGAAGGGGAGCATTGCTATGTGGTGTAGCATAGTCACCGGGGGTTGTGCCCCGACCTGGAATTGTGCCCCGACCTGGAGTTGTGCCCCAACCTGGAGTTGTGCCCCGACCTGGTGTTATGCCCCAGCCAGGAGTTACGCTTCGGCTGCGCTGGCGATCACGATAAACAGAGGGGGCAGGAGAGGGTGACTTGGTTGGTCTTGGGGTGTGTCGTGCGTAGCCAGACGACTCTCGCGTCTGGCGTTTCTTTGTGACGCCTGCTTGAGGTAGGCTCTGGATAGTCGGTGAAGACCGTCGGCTCTGGCCACGAGATGAGAGTCGCCGTTTGGAAATTGCTCCAGACGCGGTATGATGCGTTATGGCAGTGATAGGCGCTGAAGGAGTCCTAGGGAAAGGCGGGACTGACTCTTTGCTCCTAGTTATTACTGATTGGCGATGGACAGTAGCCGAAGTGGGTTCCGGCCAAAGACGACTGGTAGGGAAAATCTCAACAGATGGCGATATGGAGACCCGGTGTCTTTCTTGACGGGGAATTTTGCTAGGGACCTGCGTAGCCAGTGGTCCGTCAAGCTGCTCATTCCATGCCCAGCATTCTTCAAGTCGATCTACCTCGGGTGCCTCCTGCGATTCTGTAACATCATAGGCCGGTGGCATCTCCTGTAATCTTGTCCAAGTCCAAGACGACTCGTACGCTTCATGGGTTTGAAGGTAGGCGTCAGGATGAGTAACGAACAATCTAGGTTCTGATGACCTCATCATGACTGAGTTTAGGAACTGGACGTCCCACAATGCTGGAGTTAGCATTTCCTCTGGACCCAAGAATCGCAGGCGTGAGTCTTTATGAATTTTGCGGAGAGGAACCCATGGCGATCGAAGTCCCATATACTTAGAGGCCTTGGATAGAGGGCTTTGCGGTCTGGCATACATCTGCATGTCGCGGAACACATTCCCAAAAGCCGCGAGCATCGCAACGTTAACGCTTCTTGCATCCGAATCTTTTACCACAATCTTCTTGACTAGGCCACGACTCCTCAGACGCCAGTCTGCGACGCCCTTATCGCTGCACGCCCTAGGCAGGAGCCACTCTATCTCACGGTTATGCGCAGGCCAGTCTTCTAAGAATGGAGATTGAGCGCGGGATCTGGATGTGCTAAGTGTCATGGGGAGCTGAGTCCAGTCATCCTCATTATCAATATTTGGGTCAGCCTTGAATTGGTGAATAGGCTGCCATAGCCTTCCGAGCGGAAAGGGTATAAAGACAACTTCTACTTCCCAGGCATGGTTCCAAGAAGGAATGACTGATTGAAGTTGGTCAACTTGGGCTTGCAGTGACTGGAGCTGGCTATAAACTTCCTGCGAGTAATTTGGGCGGCTGGCGGCACTGGAGGTGACCGATGTATCCTCGATTGGAGTGGCGGCGTCATCTGGATGACGATTTGTGCTGTCATTGTCGATAACACGTTTCTCAATATCTTCCATTTTGCTCTCCAGCTCAATAACACGAAGGTCCATTGATTCATATCTGTCACTACACTCTTCGTGAGCGCTGTCCGAGAAAGAGACGGTCTCCAGCTTGTCAAGTCGTTGTGAGTGAGCGCCAACTATGTCTGTGAGATTCTTTAATGTCTCAGTAGGTATGGCCTCGGATGATGCGGCGGCGGCGGCGGCGGCCGCCGCCGCACGAGGTTCAATTTGAGTGGTAGCAGTGTCTGGTCTTGGGGTAGATTCCTCATCCGCAGTTAGGAATACAAACGATTCTTCGATACTCTCAGTCTTCTGCTGGAAGAGTGACTCTGGCAAGCTGGGGTGTACAATTGACTGTTGTGGAACAATAGATGGATTGTTGCTGCTCAGAGTATGCAAACCTTTTCCGGCAAAGGGCCTTAGATACTTGGCGTGTACAGAAGAGTTGCTGGAGGTCGCCTGAGATATGAGACTTTGAGGAGGAATTGATGGCAGTGTTGTAGGAGATTCCGGCTGAGTATGCGGTGCAGGATCAGCCCAGGCTAGAGTATCAGGCATAGAGCTAGACGCCTGCTGGGGTGTGGGAACAGCCCCCAGAGAATTATAATGCTCGTCGATGGGTTTCTGTAGAAAGGACAATGGGCTGGCTCCATTGAAGCTGAGGAGCTCGGGCCCAAGCATCGCCGTTGCTTCCTTGGCTGAGATGAGGTCCAGAGCGGGGCTCATGGCATCCAGTGTCTGAATTGCCTGCAGGTTCTCAGTAATCTGCGCAGTGGCGGGCATATGAATCATTTCTGCTGGCTGTTGTTGAGGCTGGGAGTTGCGAGGGCGATCGTCATGGTAGCACGCATGATGGTTGCACATGCACCAACCGGCTTGATCCACGAGAGGGCTGCCTGGGTGGGAAGACCAGAAACGCCGACAGCCGCATCGTGATCCATTGGCGCCTGGTGTCAAATCTACATAGTTGCATCCACCGCTAGGCAACTGAGGAAGAGGAACAGCGGTCCGCACAACTGCAGCGTTTTCATGATAGAGATCGAGAACTCCGGTGCCGAACTGAGCTGTTTCGAATGGATTCGAGGCCATTGGTACACAGAGGAGACTGCGTCTAGCTCTTAAAGTGGTGAAAATGGGGTGGAACAGTGTCGAAGAGTCGTAGGGGCGGCAAAGTTCGCTCGTCGTTCGGTTGGCAAGGTTGACGATGGCACGTCTTGTCCTTGTTTAAGGGAGATGGTTGAGCCTCACTCGGTGAGCAGGCCCAGACGGGTCGCAGGTCCGCTGGCCACTCAGTTCATGGCACTGCGGATAGAGAAGCCGGAGAAGAGGAAGAGCTTGCGGAGACTGAGGTCGGCAGCAGCAGTTTCGTGCGCAGAGTGTGTCGAGAGGTCTGGGGTGAAGTCGCAGCTCCCGGATACGAGCAAGTGAAAGACGACAAGTAACGACAGGGAGAAGGCGGGCGACGCTGGCGTATATATACTGACTGTTCTATGGAGGTCGCAGCATTGCAGGCTTGGCGGGCATGGCAGAAACGACAAAAATCGAGCAACAGAGCAGATGGCTTGTCATGGAGCTGAAAAAGGCGATGCGGGAGCCCAGAAAAAGGTGCTGAGCTTGGAAAGGACTCGTCTTATGTGGGAGCCCCAGGCTTGGCCGTGGTTTAAGAGGCTCCCCACATTTCGGCTCCCTCGAAACGCGCCTTTGTGCCCGCTGCGGCCACTAAAACTGGCCCAAAACCATCGCCTGAAAGTGGCAGAAGATGGGAAGACAAGATTGCGAGTTGCGCAGCCGGCGGGCAGGATGGCTTGCGCGCGCCTTTATTGCGATGCGGCCTGTTTGAAGCCGGAGTCGCTCCCTGTGAAGGACACAGTCAGTTGGCAGACGATGCAGAGTCACCGTTGGTTGGCGGCCCCGAAGACGAGAACGAGGCCAAAGAACTGGAGGAGTGAGAACAGGGGGCTGCACACCATCCTATCGCGCCTTTCCCAGGCTGTGACTGCTAGTTGCTGCCACTGCAGCGTTAATTCGCTTGGGTTACCTCTCAATTCCGCATCTGCCGGGAGAGAAGACGAGCAGGTACGGAGATTGCGCGATGCCCAATGGTATTATACAGCGCTGCATAGGTACCTATCCAACGTTGATGTTGAGGACGGGTCAACTGTCATATCTGGGTCGCATGAGAGCAGACAGACAGCCAACATGGACCAATGTGCATCACATCTTCTTCAGCCAGCGCCATCACAGCTCTCTCCCTCTCTCTCTCTCTCTCATTACAACGTAGTAAAATACAATACAGCAAGCCCAACAAAGTCATCGCGCGAAAGAAACATATGCAAAAAATGATAAATAAACAAACAACTAATAGCCCCCCGATGGCAATAACAGGAGATGACGCTATTCACTGCTTCCTCTCCCTCCAACCCCGCCAAACCCACTACTTTACGCGGTCAACTGGCGATATTCTCCCTCCCTGAAACGCGAGAAAACACTCTCTAAAAAACCGGCCCACAGGTGTATGCTGTCTTATCGGCATGGCCCGTGCCTTTCTGGCTAGTTGAGTGGTGCTAGTTAGCAGTAGTGCGGCGTGGCGCTCCATGAGCAACTACAGTTGATTTGAAGCGTTTTGATAGCTGAAAACGAAACGAAACAAAACAACGGGCAGCTCTTATGATTGCTGCCATGTCCAGTCGTCTTTTGCCAGAACTCTACCCTCGCTTCTTGACGGAACTACTCAATGACAGCACAGCCACCATCACTGCAAAACGGACACCATCGAGGCATCTACAGCATTAAGCCAACAAACGGCTGCCCCACTATCGATATCACTCATTCTGCAGGGGCCTCAAGACTCCCCTTCCAGTAAAAGTCCTAGCCTACAGTATGTACATACATACCTGTAGTACCAAAAGGAGACCTACATATAGATCTACCTACCATACAAGTATGGAAGATCTTCCAAACAACGCCACTTCTCATCATAACGCTGTAACACAAAAGTCCCATTCCATATACGGAGTACATACAGCCAGTTCAATACCACTAGGGAAGAAAAACCGTAAGGCATCCACGTAGCCTCGCCTCGTCACTCTCATCACGAGCGCAGCTCAGTGGACCCTCTTGCCGTCCTGCATGCGTTAGACACGACATCCTGTCAAGCCACCAACCGGCATATACGTCTGCTTTCCCGCGCCAGGCGGGCTTATCCCCTGGTAGCCTCATAATCAAGAATAGGATGTGTAATCGTTGTCATTCAATAGATGATTATATTCAAAACCCCCTAGTATGCTAGGAAGGCTTGCGTGGCTTTTGCAGAATGTCAAAAACAAAAAGCCCGCTGTCTTATCTCCGAGTACGGATTCTTCCAATAGTAATGTATCTAATAGCCAAGGAAAAAAGATAACCAAAAACGCCTTTCCCGGTCGACCTCAAATCATTAACATCATGCATCTCGCCAACAAATGCATTACGCCTTGCTCTTGAATAAAAAATATGATAGTAATGAGGGGAACAATAATGTGATAGTCGCCTAGTAATGCCGCTGTAAGTGATGCCAGAAAATGATGATAATGAACGAATGATATAAAAACCCGATGATAAAAACCCGCACCGCTTCGGTTTAAACTTCGCCCCAGCTGCCCATCGCGGCATTGGGAGCAGCAGCAGCAATCATTGATCCCGTGCCGATGGATCCTCCAATGTCCCAGTAGTGTCGTGATGAGACGCTGCTTCTCCTGGCTGATCGGCGTGTGCTCTGGCTGGCACAGCTGGAGTGATGTCGCATAGCCACGGGGCTGCTAGGTGCAGTTGCTTTGAAAGCTCGACGTTCATTAGGGCGAGTCCGGGAGGTGAGGGGGTGGTGCTGCCTTACTCTGGCAGCCTTAGCGGCAGCGTCTTGCGGCTTCGCAGGAACCGGACGGGTAGTCATCTCGGTAGGGATCGTCGGCTCAGGCCTAGACGTAAAGCGTGACACTAGGTATCGGAACATGAGCTTGATATCAATGTCCCTCTCCCACTCCTCTTGAGTAAATGTGTCGTCCATGGGCAAATCCTGTAATAATGCCTCTGATGCCGTTGACCTCAGTGGTGGTCTGTTGGTCGTTCGCGGAGTGGATCGGATCGTGGGTCTGAATTCTGGAAATATATTCTCGCTGGCCCTATCTGCTGCTGTGCGTGCGGACGAAGATGCCCGCGCGCCTGCAGCCTCCGGTATGGCCGGCAAACCGGCATAAGGCAAAGGTACCTGGTGAACATGCGAGTACGTTGAAAAGGCGCCGGGGTGCTTTGAGAGATGGTTGACCAGCAAGCCAAGCTCTCTTGATACTGTCTCCAGGATGCGCATATGCCACGATTCTTCTGATTCCGGAGCTGATGGCTCCTGGTCGTGTCCACTCTCTGACGGACGCGGGGTCCTTGAAAGCTCCTCATCGCTTAATAGATCGCCCCCGAGTACCACGGATAGTAGCTTCTCATCTATACCAAGTATATCCCGCAAAACTTTGCGAGTGATTCTCGTAATCAGCCCTTCGCTGTCTTCCTTGTCTTCTGGGTGAGTATCTGGGTCTTCCTCATGCCAAGTCATGTCTTCCGTCTCGGTGACTTCCTCTGCCTTTGGCACGGGTTTCTGTGAAACGACCCGCTTCTGCTGCAATATCTTTGATCGCCGTGCCTCGCGCTGCACCTCTTCTAGGATGATGCGGCTATGTTCCAGCCGCCAGGCTTCAATCCGTGCCCTCTTCTCTGCCTCCTGGATTTGCGCTTGCTCCAATTCAAACTGAGCCTCATCAAAGCTGTTTAGCCTCCGGCGTACTCGTCTGGGGTTAAACCTCTCAAACTGGTAAATGTGGTCCTGAGCGTCTAAGCCGAGGGCGGGTTGATCCAAGTGGAACGAGCCGAGGCCATCGTGGGCTGGGAGGACCGGCATAACAAAGCTATTCCGGGGGAATGACCTGAACCCAGGCAGATGGCCATCGAGACTATCCAGCTCAGCATCATCCGCTTGTGATTCGTCAACAGCCGCAGAGAGCTGCGAGGACTGGGCTTCATCATTTCGCCCGGCCGCCGCCGCCGCCGCCGCCGACCCTGTTCTTGCAACTGTATTTAAGCTGCCGAGGTCGCTTAGGCGCGAGCGGCCTGGGGTCTCCAACGATTCGTCATGCTCATCTTCGGTCAGATAGGACGTGGTGGTCACATCGGTAGGAGGCGAGAAGAGCACCCAAGTCTGCGCCTCGTCGGCTTCTTGCTCCTGGGCGCTGCGCGCCGATCGCCTAGAAAGACCTTGGCTGCCAACAGCGGAGCGAGCAGCCCGCTGCACGGCCGGACGGTTGGGCTGCTGTTGAAATGCCATGATGGCTGTATGTATTTGGAAGGAATAAAGAAGGGAAAAAAGAAGAAGAGGACAGGCGTTTAATGTGGGTTCCAAATGTCGGTTATTCTCTAATTATCGGGGAAAGGTCGCGCGCGATAAGGCAAATGGGGGGCGCTCTGATCGGTGAAGGATAGCTGCATGTGGCGATGCCGAGTCAAGGTGGAGCGCTCAAGGGAATAAGCGGATGTGTAGGGGTGTCGCTGGAACAAATCGTGCCAGTCGCCAATGGCCTGGGGTTTGAACGTGGCCGGGAGCAGCAAGCAAAAGGCGACGAAGAGCAAGAAAACTGAGGAGGAAAAGGAGAGGCTGGACGGGCCAGCCTTTTGTTTTTGTTGAGCGTCATCGCGACCAGGCCACCTGGGTAGTAGCAACGGCCTGATGGGCCGGGGTGGGGGTTTGGTGGCTGCTCGCGTGCTGGCAGCTGAGGTGACAGTGGTCAGAGGCCAGCCACTTGTGCGCTGTTGCCGCCCACTGACGCCTACTGACAGTGCGATTGGTGCTGCACAGACGTTCCGAGACAGCGCCGTCGCCGCGGGTTTCAGCGACTTCTCCCGCTGTCGCTAGCTGCTGGGCACTGTACTCGCGGCTCCATCCTGCGTACATGATCTGTAGCTGCTAGCACCGGGCGGGCTACGTCGAGCACTAAGCAGCGCGGTAGGGGGACATCGTTGATACTAGCGATGCTAGCACGTAACCTACAGTTGACTTGGCGCGCTGGGTCTTGCAAATCCATCTGGATTACGGCGAGATTCACCTTCTTTGCGTCACATTTACGCTCCGCTACTGGGCCGCCCAAGTCAGCGCTGCACCACCCTCACGGGTAAAGGCCAGTTATGCTTGAGCAGCAATCTAGATACGACACGGCACGGGAAAATAAGCAAAAGAAGGAGGCGAGAACAAAATAAAAAGTTTTCCATCCGATTACTGCGTCGTGCTGAAGTTAGGCGGAGCGTCCTTTGTCAAAGTGCTGATGAACGCCCGCCACCACCCGTTCCTTGTACCTACATGCACGACCAATGCGCGCACTCAGCGACTCGTGCATACTTCGGTGTTTGCGGCACGTTGGCGGAATTGCTTATCGGCACAGGCGGCTCTATCCGACTTTCGGGGTCCCTTTGTGACGCCTTTCTGTGTCGCTTGGGAGGAGAAAGAGAAAAAAAAAAAAAAGACCAAGACCAAGACCCTGCGTCATGGATATTTCCTCCCCCACCAACCAATAGCTGTGTCCGTGTGCCATCCCATCCGTATTGTGCAATCTTATTGTGCTCCCGTTACCCGTATGTGTCTCAGGGCAGATACAGAACGATACAGTGCTTCGTTGTAAACCAACTTGGTACACAGAGCAGTATATGGTAGTATCACTGCTAAAACTCTATTGTACTGTGCAGCCCAACAAAAAGCTCTTGGGGCATCCCCATCCAGTGCTCATCCATCGTACTTCTGTGACCATAGTGTCACTGACTCAAGTCAGGTGGTCTCGTCATAACCTGCCAGCGCCAGGTCCGGATCTCGGATGGCATTTGGAAACTATCTGTTCCTGGCATAGAACGGCATTTGCTAAGACACCCATTACGGCGGTGGCTGATGCTAGGTAGGCAAGCTCTGAGTTCGACGTTGTAGTATCTGCACACTGGACTCAGCTTGGCCAAGTGCAAATACGAGTACCTACTTACAAATCAACCCAAGGATTTCCCCTTTTTGATGACAAGGGCTAGGTTTATTCACCAGACAGTTCAGGTGAAACAGCCACTTTATGGGTAATTTCAACATAGCGAGCGATAAGAATCAAAATTTCTGTACATGGTAGGACACAGCGGGTATAGTGCTGAACGCACAATGGTTTGAATTGCCTAACTGATGATTCTCAAATCGAGAAATCTCTTATCTGACAGTGCCATAATTACGCCAACCTAAAACCCAGATGCCATATGAAGAAGAAACATTTTACGCCTCGGACGAGAAAGCGTCGGGGAAACGGCGAATGTTGTTCTCAATGGAACCGTAGTTGCTGAGGAACTGAACGTAAGCACCGTCGACCTTGACACGGCCGGCAGCCTTGCGCTCGAGGTAGTCCTCGCGGCGGAGAGGGGTGAAACCCCAGTTCTTGGAGATAATGATCTTCTGGCGACCAGGGAACTTGTACTGGGATCGTCGGAGAGCCTCAAGAGCCAGAGCACGGTCTGAGAAGATGCATTGTTAGCATACTTGGATCTTGATATCATCAGCAGTTGGTAATAACGGATAACACATACTAGAGTCACGAGTGCGGACGCTCATGATGATCTGACCAATGTTGACACGGGCGACAGTGCCGTTGGGCTTGCCCCAGGCACCACGCATACCGGTCTGCAGTCTATCGGCACCAGCGCAAGACAACATCTTGTTGATACGGACGACGTGGTAAGGGTGAGCGCGGACACGCAGGTGGAAACCCTCCTTTCCGGTGTGCTTGACGAGGTACTTGTTGGCGCAAATACGGGCGGCCTCGAGGGCCTCGGAGCTCAGCTGCTCATACTCGTTGGAGACGAGGTGAATGCAGAGAGGGAAGTCGTCGACGTTGGCGCGCTTACGGCCCAGATCGAAGATACGGATCTTGGGGTCGGGGACACCACGGTTGAACCGAGACTTGGGATACGGCTGAACAGCGCAAAAGAATATCAGCACAGCTCATCAGGAAGAAGAAAACATGTTTGCATCTGGCCCATGATATTCGAGACAGAGAGCTGGAGGTAGTGACCAACTGCATCCATCGAGAATGCTTCATCTCTGGTAATTTATAATCCACCTCTTGCGTCACTCCATAAATTTTTCCCTCCATAAAATCTTCCCAAGCTCGAAATATTCATTTTGCGCATCGAAAAGTCGTCAAATTTCAGCAACATACCTTGTTCTTGCAGTATCGGTAGCAACGAGCAGGACGGCGAGCCATTTTGTCGGTGTTTCGCTGACGATTACCTTGGGATGTTGGTGATGATGTTTGGGGGAAGATAATTCCAACACAAGGATTCCCGGAGCCACTTCAGTGAAATCTGCTGGATTGATTTCAAAGCAACTTTGGCCACCGCAGATGGTGTTTCGTTTAAACCTCGGCACTTTAGGGCTTACCAAAACGGCAAGTCTGTGTTCATTGGCTGGGTGTGGCAGAGCCCTGCCCCACTCAAAGTTGGTGCATCCTAAAAGAAAACTGCAAACCCACGAACTTTCGAGAGCTCCGAGTGTCTTCAGCAACCGCATCAATCAAGTCGCAAGATCGTCGCTCGCGCCCAAAATCCATCACAATGGCCCCCCAAAAGAAGAGCAAGAAGGATGCCAACAGCATCAACTCCAAGTTGGCGCTTGTTATGAAGTCCGGAAAGGGTATGCAGCCAAATTTTCAGGAAACTGAACTCCTCGAACTCTCGACGCAGGTTGTGCTAACATGATATTTGCCAGTCACCCTCGGATACAAGTCTACCCTCAAGTCTCTCCGATCCGGCAAGGCCAAGCTGATTATCATCGCTGGCAACACTCCTCCTCTGCGAAAGAGTGAACTCGAGTACTACAGCATGCTGTCCAAGGCTCCCATCCACCACTTTGCTGGCAACAACGTAAGTTTTGTAACCCGACACACTATCGACGAGTGAAAATCCCTGGAAACAGGGCGCACTTGTACAATTTACTTCTTGCTTCTCAGAAGCTACTCTTGCTGCCACAGAGAATTTTCCAATTCTTGTGGAATTGCCCAGAGAAGAAGTCTTTATCAGACTTTGGAGGGTTCACATTGGCTTACATTTCTCATAAAAATAGATTGAGCTGGGCACTGCCTGCGGAAAGCTCTTCCGCTGCTCTACCCTTGCCATCCTGGATGCTGGTGACTCTGATATCCTCAGCGACCAGCAGGCTTAAGCAGCCACTATCTTGTGCATTCAACGGCGTTGGGGGTAAAACGGTTCACGGGCAATATGGATACCATTTCACTTTCACGTGATGTGTAAAGCGAAAATTTTTGATGCGAGACATCATCCACTACGAGGCAAAGCCCCTTGGGCATGAAAAGCAAAAATCAAAAGCTTCCAAGTGATAGTTATCTCAATGGAATAATACAGCCATGAAGACTGTTCCCCTGTCACGTTGAAAAAAACTGCTTGCTGTTCTCATGAGTGATGCCGTGTACTATGTAAACTCGTGACGACCACATAAGCTTACGAATTTTGCTAACCTGCGCCTACCTTGCGCCTTGCGGTGTTCATCTATCGAGCAGCAGCCTTGGCAATAGACATTCGCATTTACTCTCTATTATGCTCGAATCATCGAATCAGATACTCGTAGATATGTAGGTACCTAGCAGCATATACAAGTGCCCGCAGGAATTAAGTAACGCCGAGGCGAGCCGGTTATAAGCTGCCTTGCTCTAGACGCGCCCAGCCAGAGGCTCTCGAGAGAATAGGGTCGATATACAGATGTATACCCTTGCCAGTCGTGCTACCACAGAATACATGTATTACCGCATGGGCCATTCTATTCCATGCCTAAACACTTCCGGCACTTGGCCTACAAGTATCATGTGAATTCCATTCAATCCACTACTCGTCAATCAAGTCTAGTTGCAAAATGCAGCTGGGACAGGCAGAGTGGCTTGTGGCTGCAACTTGTACGACACCTTATGAGAGTGACAAGGTCAAAACCGCTTAGCTATTGGCCCTCAAAATAGAAACGGCAGTCTGATACGAGCAGTGACGCTTCGGTCAAAGCATATCTCAAATCTCAATGTTCTTTATGTCATACTCTGGGGCATGCCAGGCACACAGCGCTGTTTAAGTGCTGATTTGCCCGTACGCATGACTTTTTGCCACCAGAAGGCTCAGCGGAAGCCCTATCGTTAATTATAGCAACCACAGCCTTCTCTAGTCGTTGCTTGTACTCAGTTTTGTACCTGTACTTTGTGGTGACCGTTTTCAGTCGCGCCTCACTGTGTTTGAACGCTTCGAGCACGAAACGTGAGACAGACAGGAACAAACAGCAAGACCCTGTGCTCTGTTTGCACAATCATACAGACAGGATGGGATCAGACATGACAAAGCAACACAGCTAGTACTATTTCATCCAAGGGTATATTCATTTTTCCAGAAAAGGGACTGCGCTGTTTTGTCTCTCGAGCGCAGAGAAGCGGTCAGTACTGCAACAGACTGGATTGGGCCGCGGCCACCGGCGAGGGCGAAGCGCTGCACTGCGTCCGCAGTGGCACAAGTTTTAGGGGAGCGACAGAAGGCAGAAAGAGGGGAGCAGCAGAGATTCTAGCAGCGTCCAGCAGTGGGGGTGGAGAGGCCCCAGGGGTCCTTTGGTGGTTCTGGATGGCCAATCAGGCACCCGTCCCGGCATCAGATGCAGGGCACTCTGATCGGAGTCATGCACTGTTTAAAGCAGAGGCATGAAGAGGAACTCCGTCGCAATTACCTCCAGGGACGGCATGCTGGACGCCTCCTTTCTGAGGCAGAGACGACGGGAACAGCTGCTAAAGTTTATACTACTATTTCGTAAAAGAAGAGGCTCTGAAAAATGGGTGGCTGAGAGTCTGTTGAAGGATTTCATGCCGCTTTCGTCACCGCATCGTGTTTTTTACCGCCGAACGGCTTAGAAAGAGGCGTAATAGGTCGTAGCACAAAGTACTGTATGTGGGATGTACTCCTTGTGTATGGGTACCTCCCCCAGCAAGGCGCTGGCCCCTTGGCGGAGGTATCTTTTTCTGCTCCCCAACTCTCCATGCCCTTTAAATTGCCGTCCAGCGAGGTGGAGCCCAACCAGACAGTCCAAACCCTCGTGGCCTGTTATCCCTCCTAATAGTCTGTAACTCCTCTTCACCAACGACCTGAAGTGAACTGCAAGACGACCGTTCGAACTTCAAGCATAATTATTCCCACCGTCCAACCTGTTTGGCCCTGCGCCTAGTGGCCCCCGTTTGAGCGTTTCAACTAGAGTTAGCTCACCGACCTCGCGGGAAGGTGTTATTGAAATCTCCAAACTAGACCGCACTCAGCGCCATGTCTACGGTTGCAAAGAAGCCGCAGGTCAGCGCAGTCGGCCGAGTCACAAATTCAGAGACGGGCACGTCTCCTCCAAACTCCTCCCATACGCGAACCCAATCCCTGCGATCCTCGACTCCCCCCGCCGGACACTCGCGAACGAGATCAGTTCGCGCCGCTCCCGTCTCTGCCCGCGCCGCTGTTGCCAGCAGACGAGAATCAGTTATGAGCACCGTTGACTCCGACGCCCGGGCCGCCCAGGCCGCTGCGCTGGAAGACCTCCAGCAGCGCTTGGAAAAGGAGGAAAAGCAATCGGAGCAGTATAGGAGGCAGTCGGAAGTCCTCCAGTCGAAACTGGACGACTCGGTTAAGGAGTCGGCCAAGTTGGAGGAGAAGGTTCACGAGCACGATGAGCTCCTCGAGACATTACGAAACGAGAAGCGGGAAGCCACTCGCAAAATCAGAGAGATGGAGACAATCTACGAGGCCGAGCGAAGCGCGATCCTCAAGGAGAAGGAAGAGATGGCAAATAAGGAAGAGGAGATGCAGATGGTAATCGCGCGATTGAAGGAGAGCTTGGCCCAAAAACTGAGCGTTGAGGACGACCCGAGGCCATCGAGGCAATGTAAGCAATGTCTAGCAGAAGTTGCCGTTTGTTCGCTCGCTAATTTGAAGTGTCTACAGCAACTAGCGGTTCACCCTCCCTTGACGGCAGCAGCTTCGCCCCACCGTCCTCTCTTCAGCGAAGCGATTCGCGAAATAGCTCCAAATTGATCCTACAGAAAGACAAGCTCATCGAGTCGCTGCGCTTGGAACTTGCAGAAGCCCAGATCAAACTGGTAGAATCCGAAAACCAGGGCGGGGGCAGATTGCGCGAGGTTGAGCGTCTGTTGATGGAGGCGCGCATGGCCAACGCACGACTCATGGAAGACAACGAAAGCTATCAACTGCTTCTCCAGGAAAAGACTCTCAAGGGAGATTTCGGCCAAAGCGACTTTAGCTACATGAACCCAAGCGTGAACCACGAGGCACTGGACGCCTTAGAGGGCAAAACAGCCGGCAACAGTCTTGCTGATGAGCTTGACGACGCAACACAATCTGAGCCCGATACTGGCGTTGACCATCGTCGTCTCGAAAGTGAACTCAAGGCTTTGAGGGAGAAGAACAAGGCTCTCTCGCTGTATATCAACAAGATCATCGAGCGCCTCCTCCAGCACCAGGACTTTGAGACGATTCTGGATCAATCAGCAGATATGAAACCTCCGTTGCCCGAAAAAGACAAAGATCTACCACCACCACCTCCGCCAGCTGAGAAGAGTGAAAAAAGTGAGAAAAGTGAGAAAAGTGAGAAAAGGCTCTCAAGCGGACAGTTTCCATTACAGCGAACCAGAACTGCGCCCATCATGGCAGGGAGGACAAAGCCTCGGCCATTCTCCATCATTCAAACATCCGATGGCAACGTATTGGACCACACTGATCCCGACAAGGCCCCAAGCATTCCCATTGGTCTGGGCCGGATTAACCGGCGTTCGCGACCTGCGAGCGACCAATTCCCAGGAGCGGCAAGCCTAGTCAGCCAGATGTATAGGGGTCCAGACAGCCCTGCCTCGCCGCCGCTCACTAACAAAAGGCACTCAACTGCTTTCTTCCCGACTGCCGGAGTCATTGGCACTCCTGGACGGATTCCTAGCGGTAGCCAGGCTCCTTCGTCCGGAAATTTCCCAGGCACCAGAGGTGAAAGAAGCGAGACATCCAGCTTAAGCGGCGAGTCTGGCGAGATTTCCACGCCGCCATCACAGTCACCGCCTCGATCTCAGTCCGACAAGCAGACAACGTTCACTGGTAGCAAGCCGCGTCCGTTGAGACTTGTCCAAGAGAACCCAGACGCCGTCAAAGACAACAACGCCAACAAGCGGCAAAGCTGGATATCGGGCTGGGGCTGGGGTGGAAAGAAGGACGACGCGCCAGTCAGCCCTGCCATCCCAGAATAGGGCGGTGATGGAAGTAGAGAAAGAAAATGATTGAGCCAGAGTGGCGTTTGATGATTATTGCCGAAAAAAATAAATAAACTTGGGTTCATAATCTCTTTTTTGGGGGATTCGGACAGGCGTCTTCACGGGAGTGCACCAACTACTTCGATATGCAACGGATAATTTCTTTAAACTTAAGGATCAGTATGATTGGCTTCTTTTTTCAACCTTGATGGATGATAACGCACGGCAAATGACGACATCAACGACGCAGTGGCAAGACTGGCAGGTGAAATGCGGCTTGGATACCCTTTTCACCCATTAGAAAACCCCTTGGACAGCAGACGAACGATGATGAACAACGACAAGCACATGACTTGCAAACAGATCGATATATGATATAACCTTGTCTGCTTCTTCTTTTTTTTTTTCCCACACACATACGATCTTTTTTTCTTTTGCTTTTTTATTACCATGATTGTCATTATTAGATACTATATTGTATGGGAGCACCTAGCCCGCTGTTGCTGAAGGATGATGGACCACGTCTTGATTTATTGGGCTATTTGATTGATGAAGGATGTTACTGGAATGAAACCCAAGAAAATTACGTTGCATTACATGTATACATAAGGCACGACGTTCGGACAAACCACATACGTAGGCTATTTTCTTCTTCTTTGGTGGCAGTTGATGTTGGGAGTGGACTTTTTACTTAACCCAGTTTTTTTTTTCCGTTGGATTAGGTAGTTTATTTTAATTTGATACACTTTATATATATATCATATACTTAAATACTGTACCACTTCACAATTTAATTTCCCGGCAAAGTGCCTTGAGGTTGTAGATTTGCTTGCATGCATACTTACACGTCTTCTGCAGCGGCAGCGGTTCTTGATGTCACTAGCACGGAGAACGGATGAAAAGGGGAAAATAAACCTGTCAGATGAGAGAACGCCTCATCAACGTTTTTGGCCTCCTCGTTTTTTTTAGGATGGTCCCGTGTACATTACATTGCATTAGCATCTACAGAAGCGAGAGAGCAAGGTGGTAAATGCGTGCATGTACGAAGCGTAATCGTCAACGAAGCGCGTACGTCTACGGAGTAATAGTACGTATTATCCACACATTCAAAAGACAAGGGGAGGGGGTGCTTGTACGCTGTATGTAGAGAGGCTTGACTCGACGAAGAAAATGCATAATACGATCTCCATAGATGGGGCATGCGATATATCGGTAATATGGAGTCAAAACATCAACATGAAGCACGACGGACCTCTGTAGTGCTTGTAAGTGGCAGGACTAACAAAGTGGCTAGCAAAGGCGCCGCCCCCCATTCATTAATGCCTTCGCGTACGGCGTGTGTTGCTGTTATTAGGTATTATTATTGATGGCTCTTTGATTGAAACACATTGATACTGCCTGACCGCTTGTTGTACATGTCAGTTGGCCAGACCAAAGCTCCTCAATGGAAAACGCAATGACCTAGTAGTTGTTTCTTCATATTTTTTTTTTTAGTCATCTTGTTTGTTTGTCCCCAAAAGATGCCGACTCTTTTCTCCACTTTCTTGGTGGTCTTATGAGCTTTGCGGGTGGAGAGGAGGGCTGTCAAGGTGGTTGCGTGAGTGTGTGCATGTAAGGTTATCTTGTTGTTGCGATTGATGCCCAACCTGCGATCACGGGTTGGTGGGAACTGGACCACTGCTTCTTGCCTTCTTTCAGAGATTTGTTTGGGGTCTGTGTCGTTAGTATTTCTCGTTTTGGTGAGGGTTGTTACATAACGGTTGCATGTATGGCATGCGGGCGTGTATGTTTGTGTACAGTAAGGCGGTGAAGAAGAGGGCGGAGAGCGGGTGCTAGTTAAAAACTGCTGTAGGGATACTATGGAGAACTGGAGACAAGCTTGAGTAGGGGTCTTGTGAGATTGATGCTGCTGGGGGGTGGTGTTTCTTTTTTTTTTCTTTTTCTTTTTCTTCTTTGTTTTTTTTTCCCTATGTGGTACAGGCGTATATGTAAGTGAACAATTTTTTTGTCTCTTTTCCCTTTTTGCCGCTGTATTTAGTGTTTGAAAAGCTAGCGGAAAATCAATGGCGGGTTGGGATTGACGGCTGAATAGGAATAGATGAGCTGCGAAGAGGCTATTTCAGTTTGGTATAATTACATTACGGGTCTATCAAGTACATATCATAGGTGCATAGATAGATAGCATTCTTGAATAGGAAGACACCTGTCGCGTACAAGTGTGGCAAAAAGTGAGATCAATTCATCCTTGCGGTTGATCAGACAGTAGCTCTTTAGGATGTGGTGTGAGTGATGATCATGTTGGATTTGCAGAGATCGCCTTCTTGGCCTCCATACATACGAGAATGTTGACATCTCTGGCTTTGAGATATGAGATATACGGCATAGGGGCGGTTATGGCGGTTACGGCACATGCTGCTATGTATTCACCACCAAGACGTTCTCTGCATGTAATTACATGGTATAGCGAGTTTTGAGCTTGGAATGGATGTTTTACGCAATCTCTGCGGTATCGGCGTAGTTTGTAACACAGAGCACGCACGAGCACCTTTGTAGCAACATGGTTCTTGCTTGTCGTCCAAGCCACGCTCAAGGCCCCTTCCTTGGTCTCATTTTCGGCTCCAAGCCGACTCGACCACTCCATCTTGTCCTGCTAGTACTTGCTTGCACAGTAATTAATACCAACTACATAGCACTACATCGGCAGCCTGTGTCTCGGCAGCGGGCGAGCCTTGGTGGGACGACATGGAGGCGTGGTCACCTGTGCGGAAGCCTAGAGGCTTGATAGGCCTCCTGGGCAATTCGCTATAATCATTGGCTTACGGCTATGTGCGAGCATCTAGATGCGGTGGTGCACGAGGTGGAATATGGAGGTGCACGAGTGGTCTGGGATATCGGGAGCCGTGATCTAGCATATGTGGGTGAGTGGAAGGGTGGCTGAAGACGGGAAGGGATTCTGGCGGTAGCACCAGTCAATATACCTACTTACTCTGTACGTCAAAGACTGGTGTTACGACGACGTTTGCTTAGTATGTAGTTCTTAGGGTAAAGTACCCCTGCCATGTCTGACTCCAAGCAAACGCGGTGGAGGTATTCCGAGTTTACTGGGCAATATGCGGGTATCCGAGGGAGTACGACTACGATCAAGTTGCAGGCCTGAGAAGAGCAGAGCATGCAAAATTCAACACCAGCCACATAAAGCTTGTGGGTGCACTACAGTAATACGCGCTATTCTCGCCGGATAATAGAAAAAAAAAAAAAAAAAAAAAATTCAAACGGGAAAAAAAAAAGAGAGAATCCAGCTTTCCCCCAGCTAGCTCCAACGGCTGCTCTTCTGCAAGCCCCTCCAAAGCGGGACGGCAAGGGGCAAAAGACAGTTAGGGCGCATGCGCCTACTATGGAAACATGGACAGGGGTGGCCGTCTATCGTGTCGAGCTGTGAGAGGCTGGCGGCAGAGGCTGGCGGCAGAGGCTGATGGGAGAATCCTGCTGGGGGACCAGCACCAATAGAACCAATAGTACTGGTTGGGGGGTGTGTGAGAGTTCGAGAAAGGGTGCCCACTGCAAAGAGAGAGAGAGAGAGAAAGAGAGAGGGAGAGGGAGAGAGAGGTGTGGGCTCATCTCTCGTCGTCAGCGAGAGGGTTGATAAGAGTCACAAAGAACGAGAAAGAGAAGAGCCAAGAGAAAAGAGAGGTAGCAGCAGTACCCAGTAACTTGAGAAGGACTTGTCCGGTGATCACAAGTTAGAGATGCCGTCTGTTTGATTGGAGGTTGAGGGCGCCATCGCCGTGTTGCGAGAATGTCATCGTGCGCGTAGCAATCCCGTTACAGGAGCGAACCGACGGTCTTTGGGTGGCGAAGATGAGGATGAAGATGGTGATGATGAATGCGCTACTTTGCACAGCATTCCTTTTGGTGTTTAGTACGACGGAGCAGGACGGACATCCACCGGATCTGTGTTATAGCAGCGCTACTAGGCACATGTAGCATTCTGTCGTATGTTTCAACGGAGTAGTTGATACAGTACATCTATTCGCCAGATGTGATAGAGAATCCAATCTCACATCTGGACGGGCGGATGGAACGGGACGAGCCCGAGCACTGGGTAGTAGCAGTAGTAATGGCTGTGACAACCTAAACTGGCCGATGCGCTGTCCTGATTAATTGCTTTACGTAGCATTAATCTCTATAAACACCTCCAGCTGTTTCGTTTATATGGACAGCCATCCATCCATTGGGCCGCTACCGACAACCGTGCTGCGCTCGTCGTGCAGTCGTTCCGGTTCTTTCCATCTCGCCTGACGGGAGACAACGAAAAATCTTTGCACCTGGACAGGGCTGCCGACTGAGCCATTTAATATATGTGAGTGCAACTGCTGGTACGTCTTACAAGTATGAAATAGAGTGTTTACATGACTTGCGCGCGCACGGTCATGCAAAAAGGGAGCCGAAGGAGAGATGCGGTGCTCAGGCCAGGCCGTTGCAGTGGTTGATGACAGGGACGGCCCCTGGCGCAGGCTGGCCTTGGCCCTTCTGGGCCGCTGTGCAATAAATCCTGGGGAATGGATCGGGCATGCTGAATAGAGGCAATCACATCTACCTTATTTTAGGCGCCATCAAGCACATGGTTGTTATGTTATGTACGTGGTATAGTATCAGTAGTACTCCGTACTGCTGTGCGAGATGCCTGTTGCATCAGCCAAAGTCCATGTAGTACATACGCATTACCATCAGTCAGCATGAACTCAGTCACAGACTTGTTGAACCGATTCAATGCGCTCCCTGGAGCAGAACCTGCGGTCAGTTTGAAGGTGTCTTGGGGCGCATGGGAGCCGCTCGCCTGCTTGTTGGGGGCCCCTGTGGAACGCAGTTTCATGAACTAGCAATGCACCAGCGCTGCACTCGTACATACATACAGTGCATGGCATTAGCACCTCCCAAGGCGCCCCCCGTGGCGTTGGTCTTGTCGTTAATCCAGAGGCTAGACGTTTCCTAGACATTGGGCGATTCGGCAAGGCAAGAAAGGGATTTCCGCGCTGCCGAGCGGGAAAACAAAGTGAAACCAGCGCGGTGGGCTGTTGTTGTTCATGTTGCGCAGTCCATGACGTGTGTGGATCGGGCGTCGCCGCCAGAGCCTGTGCTTCTGCACCACCCATCTTGCATCGTCACGGACCTGTGCAGCTGCTCTGGTTCCAGGTTTTCGTTTTGGGGGCCAGCAAAGCGAATTGGACGGCCGTTGCTTGCGTAAGGCTGGTTGGTGCCACAAGAGGTCAGAAGCGGCGTGTCTCCTCCGGCGCTGCTGCTCGAGATATGCTCCATGACGTGCTGATCTCTGCTCCTGGCCTTGTGTTGCTTCAACGGGGGTTTCAATGCTTTACCAGTGTTGCGACCGTCGCATTGGAGCTTGTTGAGATGGTGGCATCTTGACTTTGGAGGCGTCAAGTCGGATTGATCACCCGTGGTCAGTTATAAGAAATGTGACAGCAAAGACAGCCGAGTGGTCATAGGCTTTCAGTACGGAGCAGTAGTAGGTTAGTAGCTTTTTTGTCTCCCACGCTGCTGGCAGTTGCAGAGGCAGCTCACCACCACTGCCTGATAGCGGATACCTGCCCTACTCACTGCGAATTGGGCCACCAGCAGCGCACCGTCTATTGGCTGCGGGCCGACTAGCTGCAGGCTCTTTCTGTCTTCCCGCATCCAAGGTGCCACCTGGCAATGTTGTGCTGCAGCTGGGGCCTGTCGAGGTGCCCGGAACCAAGCACAAGGTGCCACCAGACATGCCGGTCGAGGTAGACGAAACATCAAGCCACATGCTGGCACGAAGGAAGTGCAGGTAGCCACAGGTAGCCACTGCTTGTGATTTCGGCAGTAGTACGGAGCACAAGGCACTTTGGACCGGAATAGCACACAGTCAGCAGACCAGTGCGACTACGGGACCGCGGCACTGCACATGTCTCTCTGCCTGGCACCGAAGAGGCTGGGCTTTTTTGCTCCCATCTTTTTGCTGCTAGTGTTTGGCGAGACGGTGCTAACGCGGCAACCCCCCGGCGTTCCTGGTTGCAGAGCGTGAGCCCTAGATATCTTACCCTTCCAGGCCAGGTCTCTTTTTTGTTGAGCCGGTACGAAAGTACATTGAAAAAAAAAGAAAAACGCCCAGCATCGTTTCCATTGGCCATGTTCACCGGCACTTTGCTTTGCTTCGTTGCGACTTACACATAAGCACACGCAGCCAACACAGGCATGTCGTGTAGGTGCTGTACATATGGAGAACAGAGGCGCCACGTCCTCAGATGGAGCCCCGAACAAGACCCCAAACATATAGAAAGGGAGCCTCTCTCTTCTGCAATTTTTTCGTCTTCCTCTTCTGGCCCTTCTAGCCCTATCGCTGGCACAGAATCGGTGTTGCAACAAGGTTTAATCGACCGACCGCCTAAATCTCCTCGACGTGTGCCAATCAGCATGACAGAAGCCGGTTAGCAGGTCGCGCTACAGCAGCAGTCTGGTACTTTCCCCACAGTGGGCGGCACTGTACATTGGTGCTACCTCAACCGCTGGCCAGGCCGCAGCCCCCGGAGCGCTTCCTCCCCATGTCCCCAAGTACCAGCCCGTACCGCCTCCCCATCGCCGGCGGCCCACGCCCATTTTTCGTTTTGCAAGCCCTTCCATCGTATTCCCACACCCTTCCATGCCTTCCTGCTCCTGGCTCTAGCGCGGCCCTGAGCAAAGTCCCACCATCTTGGCCGTCAACCTGATTGATTGATTGTGTCATCCTTGTTTCCGCCCAGCGTCCCCATCTCAGGCCCGTCATCCTCTCTTCCCCGGCTCGAAGCGAATATTCACCTTTTCCTCTGCCATTCTGCTTTGTGCGAGCCTGCATCCAAACACCCTCCCTTGGCTTCTGCCCCCGTCAGCTGCGACACGCCGCTCGAGCTCCGCCGAGCTTGCCAGACTCCAGCCATTGGCTCGCCGCATCCTGCCAGTCTCGCAGCCTCTGCGTCGTCGTACATAATACTCGCTCGCAAGGGCTCCTAGATAGTACCGCTCGAGCACAACGTTGGGCATCGCGCGCCCATCCGATCCTCCCGCAGTCTCTCGACGGCCTGCACCGCTCCTGTATCCGCGAGCCAACCACAATGATCTGGGCCTAATACCAGTTCCCACTCGCCATCGGACCCTGTATTCGTACACGCACGCAGTCCCAGACCAGTAGAGGCCTGCCCCGTTGGCATGCATGCTCTGCGAACACCCCACGACGACTCTCGCTATCCACCACAGCCATGAACAGGCCACCGGCTGCTGCTACTGACGGTGGTAAAGGCGCCACACAGCCTGCCGGCCCCGACATGGCGAATCATCAGCCCACACCTGGTGCGCCTGCGTCCGGTGCGACGTCCAGCGCCAGTGCCACCGCGGGCCAGACGTCGAGACAATCATCCGCCAGCAACTCCGTCACTTATTCACCCATGGGCTCCCGAGACCCCTCTCCGACCCGTCATCCCCGGAGAGCAACTTCGTCGTCGGGCAGGATCAACCGTTCCAGTTCACGGAACAGCAGCCAGCTGGATCAGAGTCCATCTCGCCAGCTCAAGTCGTCTCTTGGCGGTCCTGCCTCCGGCATTCGAAGCCTCTCCGCGACTACCACGCCAGTCCTCGTGCCCGTCACCGCCAACTCCCCAGACTCGCAGTCCGTCCAGGCACCAGAGCCGCAGAAGCCTGCACAGTCGTCCGAGTTGAGAGACAACACGAAATGGCCCGTGTCGCCGCGTGTGCGCTCCCCTCCGCTGCAACTGCTTAGAAACGGCAGCACTACGCCTCGCCCGAGCGAGCAGGACCCTCCTCTTATCAACGTACAGCACCCCAGTCCGTCTGCCCAGCCGGCAGACTCATACCAGTACTTAACTGCCAGCGAAAGCGAAGCCGAAGACTTGCAGATGGCTTCCGGCCTACGAACACCGGCCCGAGGGCCTCTGGAAACTGTTCAAGAGGTTAGCCAGCCCAACTCGCCAGCCCGCCGCCGCCAGCAGCAGGATTCGTCCCTTCTGGAGCACGTAAGGGAAAAATTCTCATACGACAATCAGTCAGATATTGATGGCGGTCGGACTCTGCGAGCCAGGCCCATGATTCCCGGCCAGGAGAATGGCGGCGATAGCACCGGTGCCAGGAGAACAACCTCTGTTCCTCCGCCTCTCCTCTCGAGACAATCCAGTGCGATAATGCTATCCAAGCAAGCAAAAGCCCGGCCTGAGGGTTCTACGCAGACCATGACGGTGGAGACTGAGACCGTGTCCAGCATTCCCCAGGTGGCACTTACAGTAGGCCCAAAGCCGGACGGCATGAATGGTACCCTGAGAACGAAACCAAGCAACGAGACTATTAAACCTAAAAAAGAAAAGAAAAGATCTCGCAAACAACCGGTCAACAGCGGAAATGGTGAGCTTTTTTTTTCCCCTTTCTATTTCGCATTTTTTTTCTCGGTCGTGTTCTACCCATATACGATGGACAGCTGTGCTAAAAAATCCTTTAATTGCTAGGATCATCCAAAGCGGATATTTTTGAAGCCAAGATCGCGAACGCTGTTGATGAAGCTAATACCTCTGATTCAGAGGAGACGTTTGTGTATGATTCTAATCCCCCAGATGTGGGAGACAGGGTTACCCGCCGCTTCCACTCTCGCACCCCCAGTGCAACATCTATCGTTAGCCAGGGAGATCGCCCCAACTTGCGCTCCATATATGGTATCATGGACAACCATGTTCCTGCGCCTAAGAAGAGCATGAAATTCTCCAATACTTACGGCAATGGTGCCATCGATGGTGGTGGATTAACCGGCGACGAAGATGGCAGAGGAACGGGCCGCAGCGCCGGTGGCTCTGGCCGTGGCACCGTTCGACAGCATCACCACATAGGACGCTGGGGTCGACAACCCGGCAATGGCCATCCCTCACTTTTTGACAACGAATCGCCTTTTCAGAACACGCCAAGGCCCAAGTTGGCCAACTCTCGTCATTCTTCTGGGCCACCTAGCCCGAGAAACCACCCCTCTATGCGGGGACCCCTGAGCTCTAAACGTTCAGCGATACACATGTCTTCGAGCTATGATTTGGACGATACTACTGGCGCAGATGACGAACGGACGCCTCTGATTGACAACGGCCGCAGAGGAGGACGATTTAGGCGTGGCCCGCATAACCTGCGGCAGGCGGAGGCTCAGACCTACACTAGGAGGTCGTCTTATCTCAACCGATTTGCCGCATGCCTGGTCCTTACGATGATGTTCCTCCTGGTCATTACTGGTGCCATTGGCTTCATGTTTGCGACTTCCCAGCCTCTGAGTGACATTGAAATTGTTTCCATCCACAATGTCGTCACCAGCGAACAGGTTCTCATGTTTGATGTCACTGTCAAGGCGCACAATCCCAACGTTGTGGTTGTCACCATCGACCATGCAAACCTTGAGATCTTCGCCAAATCGGAGTATGGAGGTGTTGACTCGGATTGGTGGGATAACCCGGATGGACTAAAAGACAACTTGGTACGTCCATACGACGACCCCCCGAACGATCCCACTACTCCTGGAGGAGAGGACGAGACGAAGCCAAACATACTGCTTGGACGCATTACCGAATTTGACAGCCCCCTGACATTCGAGGGATCACTGTTCCACCAAGGCCTGTCCTCTTCAACAGGCGAGATGCAGCTACCATACCCTGGCAACGCTACTGCCGGTGGCTCTAAGCGTTGGGAGCGAATTTATCAAAACGAATTTGATCTTATTGTGAAGGGTGTTGTCAAGTATAGCCTTCCCCTGAGCGCACATATCCGCAGCGCTACGGTGTCCGGACGAACGACGGTCAAACCAAACTCAGCGAATAATCCTCCATCGAAACCCAATGTTACGGCAGTGAATTTTGAAGCATAAGACGCGCAGACTCATATATTTCTTTTCATTCAATACCTGTTCCGTCATTATTACCCTCATCCTTTTATTTTCTCTATTTTTCTTTTTTCCCATTCTGTTTCCTACAGTTTTTTTTTTCCTTTTGGCTGTGTACATCGAGCGCGCATAGCGAGGTTTTCTTTTTCTTTTTCTTATGGAGCAGAGGCGTTGGGTTGAATCTTTCCAACTACAGCATGGCTTGTTCGGTTACTGGTAAAGACAAAGTTGGCCCTGCCAAACGGTGTTTTTTGGGTGTCTTTGTATGTGTGTATGTGTCCAGACGCGAAAAAGAAGTTGGGCGAGGAAATGGAAATTTCACCCCTTTTTTATTTTATCTATTTTACTTTGCTTCATCCCCCCCCCCCCCTCTCTCTCTCTTTTTTTTTCTTTCTTTTTCGGGAGGATTTTTTTTTGGAGGGCTTATTTGTGGTCATGAAATCTCCCTGGCTTGAGAAGGATTCCAAACTCTCTTTAAAATTCGCAAGAAACGTACAAGAATGAAAAATAAAAAAGCAGGGAGCACGAACGGCATATTTTTTGTTTCGGATGGAGTTTTTTTTTTTTTCTTTTTTTTTTCTTTTTTTTATACGCGACATAGATGAGAAAAAGTGGCAACTACCTTTTTTTGTAATTGTAACGGGTTATTACTTCTTCATGACGAGCAGGTCGGGATCTCATTCAACAGGAGAGCAGCTATTTTACTTATTTGTTTTTACTCTGAGAAGCAAGGAGGAGGCAATAAGAGAGAAGTATTTCAAGGGATATGCGTTAGAATTGAAAAGGGTCAGTTGATTCGGTAGAAGACAGATATTTTAAAGCATAAGAGGCAAGATAAATACAGTGATACTAGGATGATTTCCAATGATGGCGTTTTTTAGAGGCTATATCTTGTGCTCTTAAGTTATGATAACATTTCTTTCCAACTACTTAGTAAGTACTATATATGTAAGGCCGCAGGCGTGCAACAAAAACGTGATGCTTCTTCGATGCCCAGTGCAAGATGGTTTTTAAAACTCCAGTAACGCCCATTTTCCCGGCTTTTATTGCGAACCATGGTGTAAAGAAAAAAAAAGAGTCTTCTAATAGAGACATATTCCTTCATAACTTCATATCTCTTTCAGATTCACCATCTCGGTGACCTCAATCAATAAGTAGAAGAAAAAAGAAAGAAAGAAAGAAAGAAAGAAAGAAAGAGACATCTATGAAAAGTGAATGCCCTCCTCGTTGAAAGCAAAGAGCAGACGCAAAAAGTCGTTTTCGTCACATTTACCGGCTCGCTTATCTGCGAGTTCTGTCACGTCTTCGAGGACCTTGCGGATCTTCTCGCGGACGAGCTCCGCAACCTTGGTCTTCTTGCGCTTGCTCTTGGTCTTGGGAACGTTGGCGCTGGCGGCCTTGAGGTCTTGGAAGAAACTGGGGGTATCATCGCCGAGGTCGTCGACGTCCATGCCGGCGTCTTCGCCATCGTTGGCGCCACCGTCATCCATTTCCATGTCGTCCTCCTCCTCTGCACCCTCGACGACGCTCTCGTCGATGGGCACGCCGTTCATGGCGCACCAGGTGCGGTAGTTGCGCTCAACCATGGCGAGTACTTCCTTGGTGCCCAGCCAACTCGCGCGGAGCGTCTTGTTCTTGCGGACAAAGCACACTCGCAGAAGGCCGTCCCACTCGTCCCAGCTGACGTTGGGCCGGTCCTTACCCATCTTGGGCTCGATGCGCACGACGGAGGACTCGACTTGCGGCGGAGGCCTGAAGTTGTTCTTGCCAACCTTCATGATGTGGGTGATCTTGGCCCAGAACTGGGCGTTGACGGACAGGCGGCAGTAGAGGGCGTCGCCGGGGCGGGCTGTGAGACGGAGGGCAAATTCACGCTGGAACATGAGAACGGAGCATCGAGGAGGGTTGGGCAGGGAGAGCAGCTTGAAGACGAGGGGACTTGAAATCTGTTTTGGTACAGTTTAGCACGATGTGGTAAAGTCAATCTGGGGAGCCTTAATGTTGAGCATACCTGATAGGGGGTATTTGAGATGCAAACATCAAAAGCTGGTAGCTCTGTCTTGATCACATCTCCCAGCAAAACCTCCAATTTTCGCTGTTCCGGCTTTCCTTGCACACGCTTGGTGACTTCGGCCGCCATTCGAGGATCCAGCTCGACGCAGATGCATTTTTTGGCCTTTTCCAGAATGCGGACTGTCAAGTTGCCAGTACCGGGACCGACTTCAAGGACGGTGTCTGTGGGCTTGAGAAAGGCCTTGTCGACAATGGCGTCTGAGACACCGGGGTTCTTCAGAATGTGCTGACCAAAGTTGGTGTTGAACTTGAAGACATTGTTGGTTTTTGAGTTTTTTTCACTTGGCTTCTCGTATGGGCCATTGGAAGCGTTGTTGCGCTTCGCTCTGTCGGCTTTGGCCATGGTTGAAAAAAAAAAAAAAATATTGCCCGGTTGGCGCAATTTGGGTATATCTGCAGGCGTTGCGATATCGTGGAGACGAGGGGCGATGGCTGGTGGTGGGAAACTTTTTTTTTTTGTCCAGGCGAGATTATCGATAAGCGGTCTGGCAAGTACCAGAATTTTTCAAAGCGGGTGTAAATTCTAGCTGGGATCCACTTCATAAGCTTCCTAAATTCACACCTGTTTCAAGCTCGCGGGCTAAGTGTTGCCTTTGGCTCGCGACAAGGGCTCTCTCGCCTTGATCAATCTTCATCTTGAATTCCAACCATCCGCTCAGAATCCGGCCGAAACGATGTCAACCCGACGCGACTTTCTGAGCCAGCCGGCTCCAGAAAACTACGTCGCGGGTCTGGGTCGAGGTGCCACCGGTTTCACAACCCGATCCGATCTTGGACCTGCTCGTGACGGCCCCAGCGAAGACCAGATCAAAGAGGCGATTGCGAAGCGTGCTGCACAGCTTGGACTCGTGCCTGAAGGCAAGAAGGGCAAAGATAAGGAGGAGGAGGAAGACGATGAAAGATACCAGGATCCTGATAACGAGGTTGGACTTTTCGCGGGCGGAGTCTACGACAAGGACGATGAGGAAGCGGACAAGATCTGGGAGTGGGTAGATGAACGAATGGACCGACGAAGACGGCAAAGAGAGGCTCGTGAGAATGCTGAGCGCGATGAATATGAGAGGAACAACCCCAAAATCCAGCAGCAGTTTTCAGACCTGAAACGTGCTCTCGCCTCGGTCTCGGACGATGACTGGGCCAACTTGCCCGAGGTGGGCGATCTGACTGGTAAGAACCGGCGCAGCAAGCAGGCTTTGCGGCAGCGGTTCTATGCGGTGCCAGACAGCGTGCTCGCGGCCGCAGGGGCCTCGGGAGAGATGGGAACAACGGTTATGGATGACGGGGCTGCGTCAAGCACGACGGACGCATCTGACGGCACCATGACTAACTTTGCTAAGATCGGTGCTGCCCGCGACAGAGTCCTGAAGTCGAGGCTGGAACAGGCCTCACAAACCGCTGGTGGCGACTCGGTCATTGGAACTTCAACTAGCATCGATGCGCAGGGATACATTACGAGCTTAAACAAGATGCAGATGAACGAATCTCAGGCGCAGGTCGGTGATATCAACCGAGTGCGAGAGTTGCTTCAATCTGTTGTCAAGACCAACCCCAATAACGCTCTAGGCTGGATTGCAGCCGCCCGACTGGAGGAGTTGGCTGGCAAAATTGTGGCCGCGCGGAAAACAATCGACCAGGGTTGTACCCGGTGCCCTAAGAGCGAGGATGCGTGGCTGGAAAACATTCGACTTAACCACGACTCACCAAATACTAAGATTATTGCACGACGAGCTATCGAGGCCAACAACCGCTCAGTTAGGCTATGGGTGGAGGCAATGAGGTTGGAGACTATACCAAGCAACAAGAAACGAGTTATCAGACAGGCGCTGGACCATATTCCGGAGTCAGAGGCGCTATGGAAAGAAGCAGTCAACCTGGAGGACGACCCCGAAGACGCGAAGCTCATGCTGGCAAAGGCTACAGAGCTCATCCCGCTTTCTGTAGACTTGTGGCTGGCGTTGGCACGACTTGAAACCCCTGAGAATGCGCAGAAGGTATTGAACAAGGCACGAAAGGCAGTTCCAACTTCGCACGAGATTTGGATTGCAGCTGCTCGTTTACAGGAACAGCTGGGCCAAGGACAGAAGATTCCTGTTTTGAAGCGAGCTGTTCAAGTTCTGGCTAAAGAATCGGCCATGCCAAAGCGTGAAGAGTGGATTGGTGAGGCGGAAAAGTGTGAGGAAGAGGGTGCTATTATTACCTGCCAGAACATTATTCAGGAAACTCTGGGTTGGGGCCTGGACGAAGACGATGACCGTAAGGATACGTGGGCGGAGGATGCCAAATCAAGTATCAACAGAGGCAAATATGAGACGGCGAGGGCTATCTACGCCTACGCCCTGCGCGTCTTTGTCAATAGCCGGACGATGTGGATGGCTGCAGCAGACCTTGAGCGGAATCACGGAACGCGCGAATCTCTGTGGCAGGTCCTAGAGAAGGCGGTCGAAGCCTGTCCTAAGAGCGAGGATCTGTGGATGATGCTAGCCAAGGAGAAATGGCAATCGGGAGATGTGGACAATGCGAGATTGGTGCTTAAGCGAGCATTCAACCAGAACCCCAACAACGAGGACATCTGGCTGGCCGCCGTCAAACTGGAGTCTGAGAATGGCAACGAGGACCAGGCTCGGAAACTGCTGGCGATTGCAAGAGAACAAGCACCTACTGATCGTGTCTGGATGAAGAGCGTTGTCTTTGAGCGGGTCTTGGGCAATGTCGAAACTGCGCTGGACTTGGTTCTACAGGCATTACAACTCTTCCCCACCGCAGCCAAGCTATGGATGCTGAAGGGCCAAATATACGAAGACCTGGGCAAGACGGGGCAAGCTCGAGAGGCATACGCCACGGGAGTCAAGGCGGTTCCCAGATCCGTGCCTCTTTGGCTTCTGTACTCTCGCTTGGAGGAAAAGTCGGGTCTGACTGTCAAGGCCCGTTCAGTGCTTGACCGAGCCCGTCTGGCTGTACCCAAGAATGGAGAGCTCTGGTGTGAGTCTGTTCGCCTTGAGCGTCGTGCTGGCAACCTGTCTCAAGCCAAGTCACTTATGGCCAAGGCGCTTCAAGAAGCCCCCAAGAGCGGCATCCTCTGGGTCGAGCAAATCTGGAATCTGGAGCCTCGCACGCAGCGAAAGCCCCGCAGTCTGGAGGCCATCAAGAAGGTGGACAACGACCCGATCCTCTTTGTGGCCGTCGCCCGTATCTTCTGGGGCGACCGTAAACTGGAGAAGGCGCAAAGCTGGTTCGAGAAGGCCCTTGTGCTGGACGCGGATCAGGGCGACAGCTGGGCCTGGTACTACCGATTCCTAGTGCAACACGGCACGGACGAGAAGAGGGCGGATATGGTGACCAAGTGTGTGCTTAACGAGCCGAGGCACGGCGAGGTGTGGCAGTCTGTGGCCAAGAATCCCAAGAATGCGAAGAAGAGCGTGGAGGAGATTCTGAAGCTTGTTGCGGCAGAGCTAGAACAGTGATCTTGCTTGTGGATATGAGCAGAGCAGGGAAGGCGTATTATACTGATTTTAGAAATGGCAAAGGAGTTTGAAGAGGGGTTTAGGATTCTTTTGATACTGCAAGTATGATTATTTTTATTATTTTTTTTGCGGTGTATGGGTGGCTTGGAATATTCTCAGTTGCACAGTTTCATTGAAAGAGAGTATAATAGACTCTGCTAATGAACCAAGACTTGATTCATATTTCTTCTCAAGAGGGTTACGGTAGAAATAAGATGAGAAAAATATACTGGTATTAGGTTTAAATAGACACAGCCTTGCTATTATGTCCTTTCATCGGCTTTAGCTTCATTTTTTCTCCTACTCTTCAACCACAACCTGTAGTCGCAATGATTCTTCTTATTTGCTACTTCCTCCAAACCAGCCTGAGATGCCGCTCTTGGCCTTTGCGGCGCCGTCTTCAACCTTTTGGTCAAACTTGTCGATGGCTTTCAAGGTTTCGCTTTTGGCGTCCTTGGCGTAGGATTCTGCGTTGCTCTTGAGCTTGTTGGCTTCTTTATCGGCATCGGCCAACTAAGAGAAATAGTCAGTTTAAATTAATTCAAACTAGTCAAAGGAACGAGAAGACGACGTACAGCTTTGTCGAGCTTGGCGCCAGCTTCTTGGCCTACGTTTTTAAAGCCTTTCTCGGCATCGGGAGAGTCGCCGGGGAGCTTGCCCTTGATTTTTGCAGCTGCTCGATCGGCGTCGCCTTAATTGTGAGAGCGTCAGTAAAAAATAAAATAAAATAGACGGGTATATTTGAGATGGAGAAGGTAATTCATACTCTCGAATTTGGCCTCTGCCGCCTTGGCGTTGCCGCCCGCGCTGTAGAGATAGTAGCCGATACCACCAGCGGCACCGAGGCCGAGGACTAAGGGCATTCGTGATCTAGACATGGTTGTTGGATTGGCTTTGCGCGTCGCTGCGATATGGATGAAGTGTTGGTTGTGGTTCTGATGCGCTGTGGGGGATTTGCGATGATGGTGGTAGGTGGCGAATGTGTGGAGGATTGGATGATTATTTTCTGGCGAGAACACCAGATCGGAAAACAAAAAGGGAATAGAGAGTTGCTTGATGGGCTAGAAATGGACGGGTGAGCAGAAGAATTAATTGGAGGAAAAGCTGTGTGTGTGATGCTGCTAGCTGGAAACCGTTTTGGCATCCGGCCACAAGCTCAGCATTATTTATCACTCTTACGCGCAAGGCATGCACGAACCAGCTACTTCATTATGACGCATCGTCTATGGTACCTTGGACTTTCGGTATGCTGAGGCAACCTGCTGGGAAAACTTCGTGATGGTGATGCAAAAGCGTCGACTTGGGAATACATGACGTAGTGTGGTCGTGAGAGCGGGGCAGCAAGTAGCAAGTACAAGTACCCCGGATTTTTACCATGGCCGTAGTAGGCAGAGACTGAACTTTTAGCGCTGTGAATGGCAGAGGATTGGTCAATCTTATTAGAGCTGTGTGTAAATGGCTGCTGATTTGAGATTTGTGGCTGGAAAATCATGACTGGAATGCAAGAGGAGATGCGATGGAACAGAACGAGGCCCCATGGAACAAATGTTCTAGAGAGTGACAGGGGCTATATTCTACATAGGACGATAATGCAGCATAAATGGGACGAATCTGCGATCTGCAGAAGAAAAAGAACCCCGTGCATGCAGTGCGATCGATCACTAAGAAGACGTCGATCCACTGAAGTAAATCGCTGAAGCAACACCGTCCATGGTGCCTGTTCGGGGAGAGACATCCGCCAATCACGCTGTAATTTAGCGATCTAGCGTGCGGCCTGTAGGCTGTTAGTAGCTCTCGGTTGCTGCCATTACATCATCGACAAAGCACCTCTGCGGCCCAGTTACCCGCCACTAGCTCGCAAGGTACGCCGCAGACGAGGCTCTAATTCTAACGATGCCTTCATCGGCAAGAGCTGACATGGTGATCACCAGCACCTGTACAGCAGCGGAGGGCAATGTCAATGTACTCTATATACATGCATTTGTAGATTTGACAGGACCATGTGATAAGACATGGCCGTGCGCTTTTAGAACTTATGTAATGGTGCGCTCCAGTGGCATGCAGGGCAATCGGCGCATCTGCATCCATCTCCCCACTTGCGGGTCATTTGGCCTCCCAGGCAAGTCGCGCTATCGCCTGGCTGGAAGCAGTACAAGTAAAACAAGCTTGGAGCTCCGCCTGCTTCATCCATTTTTTTGTTCTACTCCTTTTACACGGACCAACTTCTTGCTTCTGTTGCTTGCGAAGCGTTCCTGGTTCTTTCACGTTGGAGCTGCCTTCTTCTTTGATTCTTTCTGTTTCTTTGCTATAATTTTTTTTTAATAATACATTTGATACTGCAGTGACTCGAATGCTATAGCAAAGTTCTTTTGTCTGGCACATCGAAACTGCTATAATCGATGACGTGAGCTCCAACACACTCTCGAATCATTAGACAAGCCCTAGCCCCAAGCGATATTGCTATATACGCTCCTTCTTGTGCGACTGCAATCGACCCGGAATCAACATCCTCATGATCTGCCGACGACTATAATCAAGATGCACGGCTCACGCCGCGTTGCGACCTTACAGCCGGGTGACTACGATCACGAGATTACAATCTTGGACGATGAGGCCGAAGAAGGATCACAACGAGCTGCAAGCTCTGAAGGCAGAGCGCTCATTGCCTCGAATACCGCTTCACGCCTGCTATCTGACCAGGAAGCAGAGACAGAGGATGACCAGGAGCGGCCTTCGCACCGTGGCGAGAGACACGGCCAGGACGACACGCATCTGCAGCCAAGCAGTGCGTTGAAGGCGAAAAACGCCGAAACTCATATTTACCAGCTCCCTACTGCGGAGACGACCAGCGATTTACGTCCTTCAGTTTCCGGCGAAGGACCCTCAATCGAAATCCGAGGTGGGTAGCTTGTACCTTTCATTTCGCCATAATCCATGCTAATTGCTGCTTTCTTTTGAAACAGTCGGTCCAAGTCTCGACGCCGTTTCGGAACGCACTTCACATTGGGATAACCGTTCAAGGCCCAGGTCAAGAGACAAGCGGGAGACGGCTATAGATATTCTATACGAGAATGAAAGAGGCGGATTTTTATGTTGTGGCGTCGGCTTGTTTTCTGCCGCAGCTCTCGGCGGGCTTGACCCCACCCCTTGGAGTGAGTTATACCTGCGAATCGTGACATTGTGCGAAAAAAACTCAACTAACCAAATATATGGTAGCCAATGCTTACCACAATCCATCTCCCACTGATATTCATACTGCGCAGGTTCCCGACCCGTCGTGGGAGTGGGTATGGCCTGAATGGCGGATCAATGAGCAAGACGGCTTGGATGAAGGTGGCTGGGAATATTCTTTTGCCTTTCAAAAGGCATTCTCATGGCACGGACCAAAGTGGTGGAACTCGTTTGTCAGACGGCGTGCATGGATTCGGAAGAGGGCGAAGAAGCGGCCTGAAGAAGCAGCAATTGGATCGAATCCTCTTGCCAGTTTCGACTATTTCCACACTGGGCTACCATCCGTCCTAAGCCCGCAAGGTAGCCGGGTCGGCAGCAGAGCTCCAAGCAGGGCTCCGAGCCGATTTAGTACGACGCAGGCATCGTCTGTTGAACCAGAGCAAAATCGACCCGATATCGAGGATATACACATGCTTCTTCATATCCTCCGCACTGCCAGGATTGACCGAGAGAGGCGAGAAGCTGTCGAAAACTATATCGAGCATGCGATAGACTTGTCAGAACTACAGCATGAGATGCATGAAATCATGTGTCTGTTCATATTCCAACAATCACGCAGGCAGCTGCTATCATATTTAATGCATAAACACGAAGAGACGGCAAAAGCATGGGAGGAAGACAAGAGTCTAGAATTGAAGGTTCGCAAAGAGGCCCTTGACGCCGCCGTGAGGCATGCTGAAGAAGAGGTCTGCAAGCTGGCTTACTGGAGCGATGTGAAGCAGATGGCTGAGAGCGGAGAATTGCGCGACGTTGTCGGCACCTGTGAGGGACTTGGTGATGATCCATGGCAAGGTCTAGACAAGAGCGCCCCTGAAGCCCCTAGAGATGGCAAGATGCCAAAGCCCTGAGACGCTTTTTTTTTTTTTTTTTTTTTTTTTTTTTTTTTTTTTTTTTTTTGTGGAATTTACGGCCTTTTTGGCTTGAGAGAAACTGCACAGGTAAATGCATATACCCTTTTTGTGTTGGAGGAGTTGGTAAAGCATGAATTTGAAAGAATACGGCCCATACGATTGATTATACCTGGCTGTGAAACTGGCGCTACTTTGGGACGATTGAGGGGCGACTCGGCTGTTTACTGTTTTTGGCATCTACTTGCATGGGAGCGCAGCATCTGGCGCTTGGGTTTTGGGCTGGAAATCAAGGATTTGTTAGTAGAATTATGAGACAAGATATCTGACTCTTAATAAAGAGCCTCTTGTATTTTCGTTCAACCGAGTAACTCTGTAGAGAAAGGATCGTTGCAAGTACAAGTGGCACGTGACGGTGCTAAAATGCTGCAGAGGCAATAGAAATTCCTTTATCGGAGCTTATCGGCAGTGCATTTCCTATTGCGAACTCTGCCTCTACTGCCCTCTTATAAAGCAGCAACATGTGCACCTCATGACCAATGTTCCAAGGGATCAAGTCGATTTGGAGGACTCGGTCCCAGTTCATCGGCACGCCTGGATCTCGTCCGACTCGAGCGCTATCATGGCGCACCGCAGCATCTCCTAGGCCCGCACCGGCCCTGGCCTCGACCTCGCGCTTTACATCTTCAGCTGCTTCGACGAACAAGTCTGCTGTTGCCGAATTGCACAATGCCTCGCCTGTAGAGGCTGAGACGATATTACCTGCTTCAGAAAATCCGTCCTCGAAAGCGGCACGCCCCAACAATGCACGAAATCGCATGTTTAGGGAGACTTTTCGAGAAAAGAGTGCGGCACAGTCAACAGATGTACAACGGAAGCTCGCTTCGCCGTATGTCCCTACGGTGAGGGGCTATCCGCTGGCACATGCAGCGGAAGAGAGCAAAGTGCATGCGTTGCAGGTGGCGAAGGTGCAGGTGGCGTTTGATATGATATGGCGGGATTTCGGCCAGGAGATGCCGGACTGGTCTGAGACGTTTAACCTGCTGAAGAGAATGATGACAAAGAGGAGCGAGCCGTTGAGCATGGCGGCGATGAGGATTGTTCTGCCCAAGTCGTGGGAGCTGGAGCTGGACAACAAGAAGGTTGAGTTTGTGGATTCGACGACGGGGCTGCTCGCAAAGCTACGGGTTTCTTCGGATCATCAGAACCCTTCGGCGATCATTCTACGTGGAAAGAGCTCAGTGTTGGCCAGTGCGGCGGAGGAATTGGTAGCCGCGTGCAAGGACGTTGAAGTATATAAGCTTGGAGAAGTTGCGGCATTTGGCTACGAGGTGAAGCGTCTTTGGCCCGCAATTGAGGATGCCGTGGATGGTGGCACGTTTATTCCGGAGGACAAACTCGACAACATCTGGGTGCATCAAGAGCATCAGACGCATTGGATCGAGACGCCGTATGAGCAGACTCCCAAGCCGGAGCAGTGGACGATTGAGAATCTCGAATCATACATCACAACGCTTGTTTGCGGCCGGCTGCGTCCGCATCTTGCACTACGCTACTACGTAAAACCCGAAAAGGACGGCAAGTTTGTCGACACGGATGGCATTCGAATTCGCATGATCATGGATGCCCTCACGGACCCCGAGGCAAAAGCCTGCATTACACCGTCGATGCTGAAGATGGCCATGTCATTCATGGCTCATAAAGGAGGCCATCGGGCAGATGCAGACCGACTGCTAGCCCTGGCAGAAGAATGGGGTATCCCTCTGGATACAGAGGTTTTCAACATCATGCTCGAAGGTTACGTCACTAAACGCGACGTTGGCTTCTTCCACTGGCTGCTTCGAAAGATGGAACAGCGATACTTTCACCCCAATGCGCGGACGTGGCTACTATTCCTCGAGCTTGTCGAAAAGGAGACTGAAAGAAGACAAATCATCGTGGCCATGTACGACTTGGGTTTATTCAAGGATCCCGCCACACGCAGGGGAATCGCGCGGATCATGGCCGCCCATGACGCCTACGTTGCTTTTAAATCAGGAAAAAGGCTCCCTATCTTCATGGCGGAGCAGAAGTCGCGGTATGGTGATGACTGGTTTACGGCAGATGCTATAAAGAGCATATTAACAGAGTTCTTCCGGTTTCACGAGCGGAACAATCGTCGCTATGACGAGTTTAAGAGCCTCATCGAAATGCAGTCTGAAGATGGCCGCAAGGTCGGCGTCGACACCATTAACTTGGTTCTAGAAACATGCCTGTTCTACAAGGACTGGGATACCGCCATTTGGGCGCTTACCAAGTTGAAGGAGTCCGGGTATGAGGCAGACGCGACGACGTATCAGTATATTATTCGGCTGGCTATCAGGCTTCAGCTGCCGCACGCCCTTGGTGTTGCTGTCTTTTACGGGGCGCTGGAGTATAAACTACAGTATCTTACGAGAATCATTCTGCGCCGTCATCTGGCAAATCATGTCAAAGATACATTCTGGCTGCAGCACAAGCCCAAGATGCTTTCCAAAGAGATGGGCCGCCTCCTCCAGGACAACCGGAACAGAGGGATATCCAGGATGCTGTCCCGCGTGGAATGGGCCATCAACCAAGTCTGTGAGGGATATAAGCCCGCGAAGCCCCTCGTAGAAATGCTCGATCTGGCTCAGCGGACCAAAGATAGGCCGCTGCTGCTGCGGCATAGATATCCCAAGGACTTCCAATACGAGGGCGCTGATGCCCCCAGTGATGATTTGGCGATTAAGATGGTCGGGAGTGGGACGGCGGATAAGAAAGCGATGTATGTGCATTTGAACTGGCATTTTGATCCAAAGACAATGGTGAAAGGCTGGAATGAAGAGAAGGCGAAGAAGTCTCAGGAATGGTTTGATCGAAATAAAAGGATACCGGGTGACTTGAAAAGGAGTTCTTGAGGAGGGAGGATGGGCTTTATTATATATATATATATATATATGTATAAGGCTGTGGGCATTTTTATATCATTTTTGGCAAGATCAATGGATCTCTGTAATTTATATAGAACTCGGGGGGGATTTGTTGGGTAGCATGGTATGTATGTATGACACACAGATGAGCAGCAGTTCTGCTTTTTACGGACATTTACGAATATCACAATTGTATACTAGCAGATGAGCATATAATCTCATGTATAATATATTTAAGACATAGCGTATGCTAAAAAGTCTCTAAGCCATCTACCTACCTGCCTATCCCATCCCCCCAAAAAGCGCCAATATTACCTCAGCAAGAGAGAAGTCTTTTTCCACTCTTACTTTATATCCTTGTAATCCTTTCCTCAGCTCTTCTTCTACTTCCATCTACAAGCAAGCGAAGCCTAGAGTAAGTTCCACAGCACCACAACTCATATTCCCCCCCAGAAAATGAGATGAAAATCTAGTTTCCAGAGAGAGAGAGAGAGAGAGACTTGGGGCAGAAAAGGTGATGTATACATACCTAGGTAGCAGCAGCAGCATGATCAAGGAAAGAAGCCAGCCCCCGTACAGTATCCGAGAAGCGAACCTGTAGCGTCTCTCGGATTTATAACACGAACGGTAGGTACCTCATTTCACCAATTGTTTTAAAAACATCACTCGAGCTTGAAGAATGAAAAGCGGACGTCTGTTGGAGAAGGTTGGTTGGGTATCAGAAATGATAATAAATGGGTCTGGAGCAATGCGAAAAAGAATTAATAGAAACAAAGGATCAAGCTCAGAGTGGCGGTTTTCCTGTTCCAAGACGGAGGACGGAGTAATAAAAAAAAAAGAAGATGCGCGTCAAGGGGGGGAACCGTGTGTATGCTGCAAGAGACCCAACTCTCCTTGATCCAAATATTATACCACCGGTACACCAAATATCAACAACGATAGAAAGAACCGTATAAGAGGGGAACACTCAAAATGTCTAATCGCCCCCTAATCCTCTGCCCCCTCTCCCACGACGTTTGCTAAAACCTTTCCCTTTCCCTCTTCCTGGCTTACCTAGGTAAGGGTACACATTCCTTCACGCCTTGGTTCGAGATCGAGATCACGCCTGGTTCGAGCGACAGCCAAAAAAAGAATAATGGCACATATTCATCAATCACACAAAGGGCGGGCTTCAAGGCGAGCTACCTGAGCAGGGCGAAAGGACCACCTAATCCTTCTTACTCTCCTCGGGTGCCTTCTCGTCTTGCTTCTTCTCCGCCGGTGCAGACGCTGACTCGGGCGCTGGCTTGGACTCTGAATCTTCCTTGGCCTCAGACTCTTTAGGGTTCTTTGAAATCTGGCTGGGAAGATCCTTGTCCTCGTCAGCGTTATCAAACATCTCTGTGTCGTCAGCTCCGGTCAGGACTTCTGTGCCGTCGCCAAGGAAGATGATCCGACCACGGGATCCCGAGAGGCTAAACTTGCCGCCGCTCTCCTGGTCAAGATCATAGCCGCTGTCGCTGTCCTCGTAGTTGTGGTGGACTCCTGGGCCGCGGAACTCCGCTGATAGTGATATTTTGGTTAGTCTTTAAGGTTCCGCCTCTAGGCTTGTATATTGGAAGCTGGGGAATGGTTCGCTCGTACCATATTCCGGGGGAGCACAAGGGCCATCACCGTCAGCCACTCTCTTGGCAATTTCATCGTACCACTGCTCCTTGGTCTTGCCGTGCAAGAAACCAATGATGATCATGGTCATGTTGTCGCAGCCAACACCGCCGGTTTCTGAGTTTGATGCAAGGCAATTGTCCATCATGTTCTCGCAAATCTTGTCAAGGTCTTGTCTGGCAGCAATGCCTCGTCGCACGAATTCGACAACAGCCTGGGAAGACTGGCAATCCCAGATACCTAGCGGCGAAAAAAAAAGGTATATGTAAGCCTGGTGTTTCTTCACGCCTATAACCAAATTTTGTTGGCATCATCCCAACTCACCATCACAAGCAATGACCAAAAATTCATCCTCCTCTGTGAGATCGTGCTCCTCGACATCGGGGTAAGCGGTAACGATTTGATTTTCGGGGGAGAGCTCGGCGCTCTTCTTAAATTCGAAGTCGCCGATGGCACGCGACAGTGCCAGGTTACCGTTGACACGGCCAAAGTCGACGAAGCCGCCTGCCGCTGTGATTCGGTTCTTCTCCGCTGTAAATCGCAAGGTAATGGCAATCAGTATTCCCAGTCTTCAAATACTGATTGAACGGGTGTACAAACTTTCAAGCTGAGGCTTGTGGTCGTTAGATAGGGGCTTGGCTCGGCCCTTGATGCCCAGCACACCTCGAGAGTCACCGGCGTTTGCCTACGATATTCTTGTTAGTCTGAGAACGCTTCCATTTCCATAGGCCAGGCGGACGTACGACATAGATCTTGTTTCCAGCGATCAGGGAAACGCAAGCGGTGCAGCCAGAAACTTCTTCCTCGTACTTGGGGTCTGTAAACAACGTCGCACAAGGCAAGTTAGCACAAACTTATTCTTCCATAAAGGACGAGTCTAGTATATGCACGAGAGAAGCGATAGAATTTTAGGCGTAATCCATATTTGTTCTGCCTCTCTCCTGCTTCTTCATTGTGTCTATGCTTTGCGCACAAACTGGCAAATGTATGTTAAGTGGGGTTATCATATTCGTACCGTTGAGAATAGCCCGATCCGTTGCAAGGAAGCCGTCCTTGAGGCCCTGAGCATAGTTGCCGGTCTTGAAAGAATCTTGTTTGAATACGATGTTGTGGATATTCTCGCCTGCGAACAATGCGACTTTGTCTCCTCCGTGTCCGTCATAGACTCCGAAAAATGCCAGCCGGTCAGGGTGCGTCTTGGTGTCGTTGTCAGGTGCGGGTAGGTTCAGCTCAGCCGTGTGGGCATCTTCCATGCTAATGCGCCAGCCTTGCATGGCTGAGACGCCGTAGAGGAGTCGGTCATCCTCGCCTTTTTCGGAAGTCTAGATGTTGGAGAAAGGAGGGGCGGTTAGCGATTGTGAGGGCAGCTTGAAAGAGAGCTCCAAGATGGCATCTAGAGGCAGAAACACGAGGCAGAGAAGAGGAAAAGATGAGCAGCTATGCGCGGCGGGGTTGTGCATGCGCTCGACGGCCGATTTTCTGCTCCTCGAGGCCACAATGGCGGGACGCACGAGGCAGGGCAGAGACAAGACAGAAGCAATACGAGATGGTACAAGACCACGCAGGCTTGGACTTTTATAGCCCGTTGAAGCTATCGGGTCGCGGCTGAGGCATATGACGAGAGCGTCACGGTGCGCTCAAGGCATGACGGGGACAGACAGCGGGCACCTCACAGACGAGGCGCCCGCAACGCAACGCAACGCAACACACCTTTTCGACGACGGGCTCCGAGAGGGTCTGACCCATGGCTGCGGAGAGGAGTCCTGGCTCACGAGGGCCAGCGAAGGGTTATATCGATATGGGCGAGAAGCGAGGCTCGGGGGTGCGGGCGATCGTCGAGAGTGCTTTGCGTGCGGCACGAACGAAGGCGAGAGAAGAAAAAGAAAAGGATGCGGGGTCTAGGCGTCGCTGAGGCAAGGCTGGACACCTCGCAAAGAGCCTCTGTTTGGCTTTAGATTCCAGGAAGTGGAAGGCGTGTCAGGGACAAAAAAAACCAGAGGTCAGGTGGATGGAGATTTGTTTGTGTGTGGTGGTTTTGCCAGCGACGCAAAATCGGTCGGCTTCGTAGGAAGCGGGGTACCAGAATACATCAGCCAAACCGAACGCCACACTTTTTTTTTTCTTCTTCCATCACGTCTGCACTGCAAACGGGCTCCCCGGGCGCTATGCTACAGGCTGCGTGATAGCGCTAGAGCTGTTCAACCCCCCTGGCAGGCTCTGTTCACTTCACCTTCACTGTCCTGTAGATAGGCAGCCAGATGTGGCGAAGCAAGCTACTGCAAGCTGCCTAGCGAGAAGCCCGCTATCTGTGCGATTCTGCAAGAGGCAAAGGGCTTAATTTCCTTTGCGTCTCCATGTCCCTTAGCACGATGCGGAGCAGTTCTATTTTATGTTTAGTTTAGTGCCCCGTAGCGGAGATTTGATGTTCGTTCTTCTCTTGTCTTGGACAATCGTTTGATGCAGAGGTGAGGCTTAAAATGGAAGCATACTTCCGTTACATATTAGAAAGCAGAGTGGCATTGATGCTTCACTGCAACCAACCCCTCCATCCATCTTCAGCGGACAGGGGGGGGTTTTTGTGGCTGGAGAAAAAAAAGCGATCAAGTGCCAGGTAGGTAGATGCGCATGTACCATGCAGCCGCGATTACTAGGGCCAGGTACTCGGCACTTAACTGTGCCTTATCATGCCGCGTGGCAATCTCTGTGTGACAAATGCACATCCAACGACTCAATTGGCTCCTTGTATCCCAACTTCTCCAGCGGAAAGCCGAAAAAAAGGAACCGGCAGTATGAAAATACACACACAGGGAAGAATAAGAACACTGAGGTATATAAAGAATCCTTTTATATTGTATATATATGATAAACGCAATGCAAATGCAGAATACCTCCGCGCGCGAATAGACCTGCCTGCTCATGCTTGGAAGATTCTCTATTCTTTTACTCTTCACTTGCCTTCTTTATCCCCAAGTACTAGTTCCATGGTATCGAAAAGAAAATGCCACATAGGTAGGGGAAACCAAAATCAACAACCACAGCTACTTCATAAGAAAAAGCAAATATGTCAACATAAAGCAGTTGTGCAAACCCGCCCTTTTTGATTTATATAAACATCTTGAAGCTCCTCTCTGACACTTTAGCAGCCGAAGCTTCTCTCTTCCAGGTCGCCGCCTCTCTCTCCCCAAACACAGACGACGTACCACCCTCGCTCACCGCAGATATCGCACTCGTGGACCTCATGGGCCGTATCGTGCTCTTCCTCTCATCCTCGCCCCATTTGCTTGGCGACATGAGCTCCAGGCTCCGTCGCTCTTCTAGCTGTGACACGTTTGTTCTCGATGCCGATCTGGACGGGAGGAAAGGCGTCTCGTCTACGAGCTCTAGGTATGCTATGCTTGGATCTCGTTGGGCGAGCGCGCGCCAGTTCTCGTTTGATCCAAATGATGGCTCTGTTTGGAAGCTCTTGGCTCTATTTGATATAGAGGCTGTGTTCATCCAAGAAGAACCGCGGCGGCTGAGCCATTTGTGGCTCGAAAGTCGCGCTTGGCTGGGCTGTTTTAGCTCTGAGATGCTTTCAGCTGCTTCGCCATCTGCCTTTGTTTCTGTGGCGGGCTCCTTTTCCTTCGTGAGAGGCTTATTGGCGGGTTCTTTCGCTCGACTAACAAGGCTGGGGTCAAATGGCTCTTGAATGTCTTGAACTGTCGAAAGGACTGACGGCAACGCGGCAGAACTGGACGTTGTAGCCGAAAAGGCCCCCGAGACAGCTCGCTCGCTTGAAACGTTGTGAGGTGCAACGGACATGGGCTGTATATTGGCCAAATCATCAAAGGACGGCAGCGTAAGATCTAGTCCGCTCCTAAATGCACTCCCCCCAGCTTCTGTGAGGAAACTTGATGTGGGCAAATACAACTGAGCGGCTTCGGGCAAGGTCGTGTCTGAATGGCAGCTGTCTGTTGCCTTATGGCTTCGCCCGCTAGCTGTGGTTCTCTCTACGGTAAACCATGAGGCTTGATCTTCGTCGTCCAGCGGACTAACGCTCCTAGCCGTGGCAGGCCGAGCTCCCGATGCCATTGGCGCTGTAGGAGTACGCCTGGGTATGGAAACACCGCGCAAAGTACCCGATCTTTTTGACCTTGATGATATTTGTGATGCCACCTCTGCAAAGATACCATTGCCTTTCTTGAATAGCTGTAGCTGCGTGTTGGATCTTTTGGAGCCTATAGTCTTCTCTACGTGGTAGATTGTTTCCTCGTCTGACTCGTTATTGCGCAGTGTAAAGCGTATTGGGTCTGATATCTTGGGCCGATGCTTTGCTGACGAGATATAAGTTCGACGATGCCGTCTTCTGCGCATGACGCATACAATGAGCATTATGGCAAAGGTGAGGAACAGAATCGGTAAAAGAGTAGCCAGGAGAATATCGGTTGTATTCATACGGTGAGGGGGGCCATCTTCGGAACTCATGCCAGCCGGCATCGTGGAATTTGATGCATGAGAACCGGAGGACGACGTCGCTTTGTCTGGCGAGAGAAAGGCGGCTTGCAATACCTCTGATTCGCTGAGACCATTGCTTTTCGACGTAGCTTTGAGTGACATTTTGAATTTGCCTTTTGCCGTTTTGGGGGCATTGCCTGATATTTTGAGCCCATCAACATGTAGCCAGCCCGGTTCGGGATCCAGATCAACTTTGAGGTCTATATCCTTAGGGTCGCGGAAATATGACGAGAGGTCAAGGTTAAATTCATCTCCAGGCTGGATTTCGATATCCCTTTGGAGGTTTGACTGAAATAAACCAGTGCCCACATCAGCTCGGACGTGAATATTCAGAACATCTGCAAATGAATCATGAATGATGATTGTAAAACTGGCGGACTCATCGTTGCTTGTCGGCGTTCCTTCCACGAGTAGCGTCGTCGGATCTAAAGACAGCCAAGAGGGCATATTCTCAGTCGACACATTAAGGGAGCTAGGTTCGATAGCTTTGTTGTCCAGCTGGATCCCTTTGGTCAGTCCATCATAGCTAATCTTGGAGCCTCTTGTAGCATTCAGCTGAATGACGGGGTGATCCGTAGTAAGTTTGTGGCTGCCGACCACAATAGCAAATGAGAGAGCAGTTCCCGAGAACCCCACAATATCAGAGGCGACGAGATTAAAATCAAACTTCTGCGGAGGTTGGACCAAGGACTCAAAAGCTGGAGTCCTCCCGGAGAAGGTCAGCGTTTGCTTATCGAATGTGATCCATGCTGGCAAAGGAGTGCTATCATTAGTCGAAGCGTAATAGCTGAAATTTTTCCCAGCACCAAACGTATTCAGGTCAAAAGTATACCGAAAATCGGTTGATGGGTAGGATAAGAGCGAAGACGGGGCTGAAAATTGTCCCAGGCTGTCCATCTGCTGTGAAATAGGTATTTTTACTGAGGGTGGCGGATTGCGTGATATTACAATAGTAGCATTCATAGAGGCCGAACCGATACTATCCGTCGCAATAAGATCAAACTGCTGGCCTACGACCTCTCCCGCAGGGATATCGTCATCTTTTGGCGTCCCATACAGACGTCGGCCGCCTTTCTCGAGAGATAGCCAGCTTGGATGATGGCCTAGACTGTAGGTGATATTGGAATTGGATGTAAATGTATTTGGAGAGAAAGAGTACGAGAAGAGCCGATCTATTCTGGCGGCAGGAGGGAGTTGTGCGTTGAAAGGATATGAGGGTGCAGGCTCAGCCCAAGCAGTCTCTAGGAGGCGAAGAGTAAAGAGAACCGCGAAGAGCGAAGCCATCGTGTTACAATGTTGCGCCAGAATGCGCTGGATAGCTTCAAAAGCGCAGCACAAAAGCCATGTGGCATAGGAGAGAGAGCTTTAGCTGAAAGTACGGCTTGGAGAAGAGGATATCAAGGAGGCAAACATGGAGTAGATGAGAAGGAGAAGGACTGGAAACTGGAAACTGGAAACCCAGCAGGAAGAAGTCATATTGAACTCGTCTAGGAGATGGCTGGGTATTAACTTGGGTGCAAGCCCCCTTCATTCCACTACAGCCGGCTCACGAAGCCATCATGGGCTCGATCTATCAATAATGCCGACGGAATCACGAGAACGCACAGCTGGTCCATTACGGTGGGAGGCGAAATGTTTCAGAGACCAGACAGAGGAAGAGTCTTCCAATAGAATAGGCGGGTCTTACCGTCGATAGAGCGTCAAAAAGGCTGGCCAGAGAGGCTATGGCATTCCAGAGTTGAGGATACCCCGCGCTGGCGGTGCTGAAGACTGAGACATGGGATACCACCCAGAAGAATGGCCAGGCAGACTATTAGCATCTAGAGAATGGAGGGGATCGGCGAGAAACGCGTAACGCGATATCCTCCCTTGACAATGCTGCAACCACTTTAACATATTGTTGATCACGCCTGATCCCGAGCATAGCTCCTTGGCAGCCTCCGAGCAGCTGGACCGTTAGACCCACAGCCGGCAAGCTGTATACATACACACTTGATAATCCTTGCCGCGCGTATAGATGGAGTAGTCCAGTTGATCCATCGCGAAAACGATCGTCGGCGCAGCAAAAGGCGGCCAGAGCAGGTATTCATTGGCGTTTTGCAGGAGCAAACATCCATGGGCGTTGAAATCGATTGTTCTTCTCCCGGCGGCCATCTGCGGCAGGCCGGAACAATTGAGGGTCTTTCCTTCGGAAACACTATCGTGGCCAGGAAAAACATCACTTTAGGGCCATCACAGATAAGGTATCAGAAAAAAGAGGGACAGGCTGCTGCGGGGGAGTCGGACAAGGTCGTGTGCTCGTACTCGTAGACGCCCTGCCAGATCTTAAACTTTATCACAACCGCCTCTTGTTTCATCTTCTCTCCATCCTGCCAACATTACACTCTGGCCTTCGTCCTTCATCGCACCAGCACAGCTTACAGCCATGGAAAGCCGTAGTCCGTCGCCTGACTTGGACCCCGTGGCGGGCGTCACGGAGGACCTCGTTTCACTACCAAACTCAAAGGTGGCCGGCGACACACACATCGACTTTGACGGACTGCTCGCACAGTCTATCAAGCTCCACGAGGACGTGCGGACAGGCTGCGGTGGACAGACGTGGCCTGCGGGCATGGTGCTGGGCAAGCACATGCTGCGCTACCACAGAGCCAAGCTGGAGACTGCCCGAATGTGAGTGGTTTTCCCTTCCCTCAACTTCTGTCTTGTTCTACCGAGAGGCGCTCGGCGTTTTTTTTTTTTTTTTTTTTTTTTTTTTTCGCGCCCAAGATGCCCACCGCGATGCATGACTAAAGCCACTCCCAAAGAATGGTTGAACGGTTGCTGACTCAGGCCTAACGCAGACTGGAATTGGGCGCTGGTGGAGGACTAGTCGGACTGGCTGTGGCGGCTGGTTGTGACCTCCAGGCGCCACTCATCTTAACTGACCAGGATGTGATGCTGGAGCTGATGAAGCATAATATTCAGCTGAACGAGCTTGAGGGCAAAGCCACGGCCTCAATATTGGACTGGTACGTCGTGACTTGAGATTCTCCGCTTCTGCGTCTTGGTATCCGCCCAGCAGAAAACTGCTGCTTGGAAGGCTTGTGCTTGGCGGTGCTACGTTGCCATACCTCCAAGTGGCTCTATTTTCAGCGCCGAAGCCAATACGTACTTGACTGACCTAACACAATGGGTGCAAATTTCCAGGGGCGAGACGCTTCCAGAGGCCGTTGTGGCGCACAAACCGGACGTGATATTGGCAGCTGAATGTGTGTACTTTGAGCCGGCCTTCCCGCTACTGATGCAGACGCTCAAGGACCTGTTCGAGCTCAATGAGGATGCAGTGGTGTATTTCTGCTTCAAGAAGAGGAGACGAGCGGACATGCAGTTTGTCAAAGCAGCCAAGAAAGCGTTTGTGGTCGAGGAGATTTTCGACGAGGACAGGCCCGTGTTTCAGCGAGAGTCACTGTTTCTCTTCACATTTAGAAAGCGGGCAACCGGTGGCACCACTACGAGCAAGAAGAAAGGCGGCATGATAGCAGCCAACCATAATGGCCAAATCCAAACCGAAAGATGATGCCACCCAACCCCATGATTGGACCTGACTCCTCTTTTTTTCCTTCCGTGTTATTGCAGGACATCGGCAGCACGAGGCCCGTCGGCGGTTGCACCAAGCAGAGTGAGTATCCAAAGAAGGGAGACCGGAGGGAGCCTGCATGCACTCTTCCTCCCATGTCAAGCGAGCACGGACGGATTGGCATACGATAGGGCAAATAAAGGTGCGGGGGGACAAGGCCGTGGAGCAGATGCGGCTGTGAGCTTGACGACTGAGCGAGATTAACGGTTCAGCATGGCTTGTCTCCATGCTGCGAGTCGGGCAAGCATACGCAAGCCTTTGACGATGGTCTGAAAATTTTTCTGACGCGTGGCGATTGCATTGCTTCTTTTTGTTCCTTTTTTCTTCTCGGTTCTGTACAGAGGCAATGGTGCTGCTACCTGGGCTACTGGCTACTCATGTAGCAACGGTTCCATATTTGTCGTCCACACGGCTTCTCAATATGCCCATCCGGTTGGTACAGAGCAGACGCGTGGTGGAGACAGTCGTTGAAGTTAGACGACTGGCCACGACAAAGCAGGGAGTCAACCGCCACAAGTTTTAGATCGAATGAGCGTGCCTTGGGTCGGCGTTGTCGGAGACACAAGCAAACGCAGTTTAGTCGGAAAAAGCCTAACTTCCGTCGACGCCGCCAGCCTAGTCCAAGTAGCACCATACTGTGCGCTGCCCCTGCCGCATATTGAACATGTTAATCACATTAAAGTGCCCTCCACATCAGCGCAGTACTGTAGCATTCGGAATGAAAAGAGGGGCGGATCACCTCTGACTCGCCTCATCTCCGACTGCCTTTGGAATGAAAGATGCATTGACGGCCAGCACGTGGAGGCGCTCTCCATTGCACGAGATGGCGTTGAATAGCGCTGTTCCCTTCCCGGCGCACCCACAGCGGCACAATGGATGGGTTCCTTTCTTTGGAGAACAAGAGGGAGAAAAACAGCGCACCGTTGTCGAGTCCCCACGGCAGGCAGCATCTCGATAGCCGGACGGCAACAAGAATGTCAAGATCCAAGTGGATGGGAGACGAAGCGGGTCTGCGAAGAAAGAATTTCCCTCAAGTGTCGGTCGGCAAAATGCGAACATGGGGGGGTCGAGCTAAAAGAAGCGTGAACAGGATCAAGCAAAAAAACTTGCATGACAAGGCGCATTTTCTTTTCTTCTCTCTTGCCCGTGCGTGCGGATCCACCGAGATGGCGAGCGAGTTTTTGCAAAGCAGAGGTCCACCGCCCATGTTTCGAGTTTTGCGAGTCCTGCCAATCTGCGTGCGAGGGCCCGCAGCGCCTCAGGCACCGGCCAGCGCCCATTGGCTGGTCAGACGGGTACCTGGTTGGCACTGCGACGCTGCGACGGGTCCGGATGGCGGCCCCTGCAGAGCCCGCGAAGGCTATTCGCCCCTGTAATACAGGCGCTACAGCAGGCCGGGGGCCAATGGCAGCGCGCAGTGGCGACGTGGCAGCGGCGACTGGCTAGCTCCGCGCGGCTGTGATCCGTTAGGGGTCGCCGTTCGCTCTTTTTTCTTGAACAGTGTGCGCACGCTTCTTTTTGTCTCAGGCCTCCATCCATCCCTCGGTTCCGCTGCCAACGCCCTTGCAGTAAGCAGCAGCTGTATCGGCACTGGCTGCGTTGTGCGGCGCTTGGCTTCAAGCAGGGCTCCAGCAGGACTCCAGCAGGGGCTCCAGCAGCTCAGCGCGGACGGCACCAGGCTAATTGAACAGACGCCCACAATGGCCACACCAAGCCGGGCGATTTGAAGCACCCCCGGCTAGCGCTCCGTATTAATCCTGGGAGCCCAGGTAAGCCGCAATCCCATTAATAAATCCAGCCTCCTCCCCCTGGCCGATTGTTTCGTCTTCCTCTTCTTCGCAAACGAAACAGACTTACTTCATAGTCGATCTATTTCCCACCTTCGGAGCAGGACTCTCCCTTCCTCTTGCAACCCACATTCCTTCAATTCACTTGCACTTTCGCCTCTACGGCACTTTGCTATATCAGGTCCTGTTGAACAGAACAACATCGCGACACCACCGCTCCTTAAGCCAAACAGTTATTCAAAATGAAGACCTTTACCGTTGCTTCTGCCTTCCTCGTTGCGGCCGCTGCCGCCAAGCCTCACCACGGCCGCCACGCTCACCACCACGCTGCTCGTGATGCCGTCGTGACCGAGATCGAGTGGCACACGGAGTACGTCACCCAGACTGAGATTATCGACTCTACCACCACCTACTTGGTCCAGGACGGCAAGACCACTCCTGTTGCGGCTCCCACCAGCAGCGGCCTTGCTGCCTCTGCCGGCGAGTTCCTTGAGCCTTCGTCTTCCACCGCTCCCAGCTCCTCGACCACTCCCGCTGTTCCTACTACCAGCAGCCAGGCGCCTCCTCCTCCTCCTCCGACCACTGCTGCGGCCTCGTCTTCGTCCGTCTTCACGCCGCCGCCTCCTCCTCCCCAGACCTCTTCTCAGGTCTCGGTCCAGGCTGTGCCTCCTCCCGCGCCCTCAAGCTCCTCTGCGGCTCCTCCTCCTCCTCCGGCTTCGACTCCTAGCCCCTCTCCTTCTCCCTCTCCTAGCCCCAGCCAGCCTGCTGCTGGTGGCAGCAGCGGAAGCAGCAGCGGCAGCAGCTTCCACGGCGACATCACCTACTACACTGTCGGCCTCGGCTCTTGCGGTGTCGACAACACTGGCGATGACACCACCCAGAACCTCGTCGCCATCAACTGGGAGCAGATGGGTGCTCAGTCCAACGGCAACCCCATGTGCGGCAAGACCATCACCATCAGCGCTGGCGGCAAGACCACCACCGCCCTCGTCGTCGACAAGTGCATGGGCTGTGCCTCCGGCTCCATCGATGTCAGCGAGAAGGTCTTCACCGATCTCTTCGGCAGCCTTACCGCCGGCCGTGCTCCTTGCAGCTGGTCTTTCAACTAAGCTGTCTCCAAGACAATCTGTGCATGATGGGTATATGTATCCTCTGCCAGGCTTCGCCTCAAATCTCAAGGCACACATATACCCTAGACCATCTTTTGGACAAAAATTCACGTTATACCCTACATTCGTTTGATTTAACTTGTTTGGATTCACCATCCCTGGCGTGGATGGGAATGCGATATGGAATAGGAAAATGATTACTTTATTATTTTTTATTTATTCTTCACACATTTTTTGAAATTTTGTCCCGGAACGGAAAATAACAACAGATCCTCTCTTAAACGCAAGTTTTGAGGAGGGGAAATACAAGGGAACGGGAAAAAAAAATCTTTTTTCTATTGTACATATAGACAAAATTTTATAGACATGTCCTCTCATATTGGAGACAACGTGGAATGACATACCCTTTTAGATGCCCATCAATATCTGATATTCTACATATTTTATTCGTGATGCCGCGTGATTTGGTGTGAGCCGTGAGTGTTGTAATGCCTACAGGCTAAGCAGTACGCGCAGTAAAATAGTGTGTCTGTCTAGTCTGTTCACTAAAATTCACTAAAAGTGTGCTCATTTGCGCTGCACCTAATTACACTATGCCATGTATGCCTCCAAGTTGCGCCATAGCATATACTAATTACTGGGTAACATCGGCAACACTCTTCAACGCAATTTTGGGTAATTGTGATAGCCATTGTCACCTCGTATCAACCAGAGCTCAAATCTCTATTCAACTCGCCAAAAACTGGGCATTCCCCATACGATACGCCGCTAACTACAAACTGTCATATTATTCTTTTTCTTGGCCTCTTCTCTTTACAGCAGGGTCAACAGCTCTTCGATATATCGCCTCGTATCGACGCCAATCCCCTGCGCCAACCGGCCCATACCTTCTCCACCCCCGGAAGCTCCCTCGTCTGAAGCAATACGAAAGCCAATGTGGTCACTTGCGCGTCGGATAAGGAATATCTCCTTGTCGACGATGGGGGGAGGTGAGTGGGAGGATGCAGAAGAAGAGGACGAGCGATGAGACAAAGGGGCCTTGCTTTCGAGGGCAGCTTCTTCTTCTTCATGGTTGCTTGCGTGGGAATTCGAGTTCAGGGATGATGACGACGCGGACTCATGAATAGTGGATAGCGGCAGTGCCGCCGTGGCAGTGTGGGTTGTGGAAGGGGTGGCGGCGGTGCGCTGAAGGACCCGCGTCCAGACGATCCACCATCCGCGATTTGTCTTTTGCGTGCGCTCGAGGTTGGTGATGCGGGAGCGCGTCGCGGCGTAGATGTTGAGGAGATGGAGGTGTGTACTTACGGCATCCGCGCGGGACCACGCGGGTGAAGGAGACGGTGAAGATGCAGCCGCCGGGTCGGGGAAGAAGTCGGGGATGTTTGGTATGGACGAGTGCACGGTGAGCGAGGGCGGATCCCATACGAGGTCTTGGATGTGGGATGTTACAGGGCCAGCGTCTGGGCGCTCGGGACGGTATTTGGTTGACGCCAAGAGGGGCTTCCTCAGCGGAGAGAGCTGGTAGTGCAGGGAGCGGTAAAGGGTGTCCCAAGCCAGGGAATCCGTGCGGAGGCGGAAAAGAAAGGTGAAGATGAAGGGCTTGTTGACGTAGACGACGACGCGGAGCTTTCCCGCCATGTTGGCGTCGTGAGAGGCATAGTTGGGGAGCATGTTTCCCACCTCTTGGGATGAAGTCAACGGATTGGCAGGATGCTCGAAATCTCTGACGATGGCACTGTCAAGGCGGTTCTCCGTAGCAGATGAACTTTCCAGCTCAACGTGGAGGGTGCGAAGAACGGTACGAGAGTTGTTTTCATCGCCGTCAGGATCGTCTGAAACCAGCGCGCCTTCTGGATCATTCTCAGCAATCTCCTCGTCTTCAATGTCCCCTCTGAGGCCAATCAAGTAGTGGCCAGAAGCCATAGAAGATGGTCGTTTCAACAACTTGGGACGCGAGTCCGGTGCGCCTGTGGCATTTGGCTTGCCATTAGCGGCAGCTTGTTGTTGATCGGCCGCTTCTGACGAATTGCCTCCAGCTCCGGGAAAAGACCAATACGATCCGTAACCTAACGTTAGATAGCTGACCATCTTGTCAAGTCTTCCAGCCTCAGGCTCTTGAGCTGCTTGACTCTGTTCACCTTCCGATGCTTTTGGCTGAGCATCCTGCACATCACTCGTAGATGGGACGCTTTCTTCTGCAGGCTCCGTTGCCTTGAGTGCTGCATCATCTTTTGGGTGCTGGATGTCATCCGGAACCACCACCTTTGAAGACGACTTCTTGCCTCGAGCGCGCCGTGTTGAGGTTGGACTCTCTATGACACCATATGCGTGCTCGCCCCAGGTATACAGATCTTCCATCCAGTTTGTCACGTCCCGTAGAGACTTTCGTGATAACGCCCCCGTCCCAAGGAATATGGCGCCGTCTTCAGCTCTAGGCTCCTTGCCGCTGCCAAGCCATGGCTCTACCTCCGTCTTATTCGACTTGCCGGGCTCTGATTCGACATCGTCAGACCCGAATCTTGAGACGACAAGATCAACAAGGCCTTCCACTCGGCTGACCAAGCCCTCGAGCACCTCTCTTTCACCGCTTCCTCTGTCTTCTTCACCAACCCCTACCCCGAGCTCTCCAGAGGCAGCAACGTTGATGCCGCCGAAAATGTCTCTTGCAGGGTTTCCGTGCAGCATGACGTTCCAGGTAGATAGAAACAGGTCCCAGTAGCGGCTTAGCAGCGCGATGAACTTGACTCGGCGATGTCGCACAAACAAGGCGCTTAGTGATGATCCATGATGCAAGAGGAAGATGCTGTGCGCACGCAACAGATCCCTCAGCAGCAGCGTAGCCGGCTTCATCTCCCGGGTCGAATACTCATATCTCTCCTCCTGTTGCTCTCCAGTCTTGGTAGGTAGCCTTGGAGGGAGAGGCACCTTATTCAGGTCGATGCTCTATTCGTGTCAAGGTCAGCAATCGTATCATCTTTAACGGGCACTTTTTGCGCATCATCAGGCCAAGAACAGGCTTGTGCAAGGCTCACCGCAAGAATCCACCATCCCGGCTCCAGCTCATGGGCAATCACCCTCGACTTCTCTGTGTCGATGACATCTACCGCAGCTCCATCAGAGAAACCGCGGCCGAAGTTGACCATTCCTTGGGCGAGGCCAATCTGTCGCAGCCGCTCGTGGCGCTCCTCTTGGGAGATGCCATCTGTCGGTCTCGTGCGCGCCCGCCTGCGTCGGCGGCTGGAGCTCTGTGTAGAAACAGAGGCATAGTAAACGATCTGGTCGTCAACTGTCTCATCTGTCTGGCCCAGCGAAGGATTGAACAGGGCCAGGAAGCCCAGCTGCGCGGGCACAATGCCGCTCGTGGAAGCATAAGCAGCCATAAGGCCGACGCTGGGTGACCCAACCGATCGAGCGAATGGGCAGCTATGAAGTGGTGGAAATAGGCATAATCAGCCAAATCTGGGGATCTACGGGTAAAAGTTCTGCCCTTTAATACGATAGCTTATGGTTCATGGATATGATTGCCGCGCGGCAAAGAAGACGTTACGAGGGTGAGCTGTAGATCCAGATTTGATAGAGGGGAAGTTTTGCAAGTGCTTGGGCTCTCGAAGCACCAGCGTTCAATGTTAGCAGTAGTAGCCCCTCCAAAAGCGCGCTGCGTCATTGCTGGTGCGATGAGAGAATCAAGCGGATCTAATGACATGCATCAGCAATTTAAAAGTATGAGCCGTATTAATTGACCAAAATTGTTTTTTTTTTAGAATATTTATTAACTCATCGACATACGTCATGACAATTGTATAGCATAGGTAGACGATAGACAGTATGCGTTTTAGCAAGTGTAATCAATCCATTTCACCCATCAAGGCCACCTAGCAAATTGAGAAATCGCCAAAAAGGCAAAAAAGAAAAAAGAAAAAAGAAAAAAAAAATCCAAAACAAAAATCCAGGAACCATACTCAGAGAGCAAAAATGAGAATAGAATAGACACTCCCCCCCATAAAAAATAGATAAAGTGAAAAAGAAATTCGTTTTCATCAAAAAGATGCCTATTGTGTGACCCCTGTGTCGTTCCGTAGCCTAGCCATTTGCGTCAAGTTCAGCTCTGCTTTTTCTTCCTCGGAAATGCGTTCAAAGTAACTGTCTTTTATCTCATCTCCCTTCTTCTTCTGAGCATCATGCCGCAGTTTTGTTATCCACAGCCACATAAAGAAGAGTATGAAGGTTATGATGGTGAGCGGGATAGTAATGACCCAGTACAGTCCAAACTGAGGCAGCAGCCGCACCCCGATGCCGTTCGATGATGGGTCGACGCTGTCCCAGTCGAACATTGATGTTGAGAATAAGGCAGAAACAAAACTTCCTGGGAGAAAAAACATGGTGACGATGGCAAGGGTCTTCATCGAGAGTGAGTCACGATGCTGGGACTCAGCCAGCATCAGAGTTGCTTGAAAATCGCTTCTAGAAATGATGCCAGCAAGCTTTTGGGTGTTAGTTAATCTCCCGCGATACAAAGAAGAAGGAATGAAGACACTAACAATGTTGATCTGAAGCTGGACGCGCTTCAAAGTATACTCTATGTCCACAGTTTGCATTTCCAGCCGATCCTCCAAAAGAAGCACATGGCTCTTCAGCAGTTGACAAGCTTCGGCCGACACCGATGTGGGTGAAGTTCCATGGCCACTTTGTTCCGATATGTTCTTCAATATGAATTTCAAAGCCTTTTCCACCATTTTGCTTTTTCTACTCAAGCTGCCCAGCTTCACAGCGCATCGATCTGCTTCGGCAGCTAGGGAGATGAACAAGCCCATAACACTTTTATCGTATCCTTGGTGAGGCATCTGAGTCGACGAGCATCTTTCACTCGCGCGTATCTTGAGCTTGACCTTCTCCTCCCCTTGGTGGATCTGCGTGCTGAGAATGAGGGTGAGGAGAAAGGCTGGGAACATCGGGCTTTCATAGAGAAGCGCACTCCAGGGTGTGCGGAACACCTCGGAGAGGAACAACATGTTGGATTCATCGAGGAATATCACGCCTTGAGTAAGGTATGACCGATCTGTCGGGCTCTGCACGTCGAAGCGGCGATGTGCCCACATTGCTGCAAGCTTTGGCATGTAGCAGAAGGAATACGCCTGGTGTTCGTTTGACTGCGGCGGAATGGCGGCAACGTTGGTGATGCAGCTCTGAGAGTATTTATAGGCCAGCTCGAGGTCGAATGATTTGAGGAGGGTTTTCATCACATCGCTGGAGAGCTTCAGAATCCTTTTCTTGATATCGCAGCCTATCAGAGCTATTCGCAAAACGAGCGACTTCTTTGTGTCGCCTTCGCCGTCAGTTTCGTCGATAGGTAGCCAGTCATCTAGCTCTTTGACAGAGACAGGCTTGCGGCTCATGTGGATCTGCCCAGAGCTGTGATGAAGCCATGCCTCAATCACCTCAAATGAGGGCTCATCTGAATTCCTGAAGCCTTGCCATAGATTTACTACGCTAAGCTTCTGGTATATTTCCTCCATGGGTACAAATCGCTAAACACGCCGCAAATGACGATGGAAGGCTGTAATTGTCGATGCTTGGTGGAGGCTGATTAGGTAGCGACAGACATCTCCAGGATCGACGTATTTGAGGAATTATGTGGGTTTACTGAGCATCTCTAAATATAACGCGCGCGCGCGCGGGTTTGTCTGGTACCACCATCTTTTATCCAGCCGTAGCCTGATGAATATAACAACATTCTGGGAGGGTGGCTAGCCGCGACCAGGGGTTCGCTCGAAACTAATAAGCGCCGACCATGCCTGCAGGACTGCGAACCGAAACGGATGCTGGGAATAATCAAAGCGAGACTACGACCGCTCACTGAAGGCCGTCGCGGGAATTCTGGTTACTGGCTGTTGCCCAGCATCTGCACTTCGCCGAAGAGGGTTGTGCAATGTCAAAAAATGGCCGAGACAGGTAGCTGCCGATAGGGAAGTGGCTGAAGACGACATTGAATATAAGGTGTCATGGTCTCGTGGGGACAAACGAATTCGGCCAGGATGAAATAGAGCGTCATGGCCCCGGCCCTGGATGGATAGGTACTTACATGTATGTTCTCATCCATCTTTCAAAGCATAGTATTGGACAGTTTCACCACCATCTACGGCGCTTGCAACGGTGGTGTGGCTTAGATGCCCCTCTCCACGAGCTTTGTATGACCAACAGCGGCCTACTTGACACGCATGCAGGGGTATAGATGCAGGAATTATGGCGTTCTGTAGGGAAAAAAAAATAGTAATCCATAAACTAGGTTGTCTTCTTTAATTGATTGATGGCATAGCTGTCTACCTCACTAGTCGCTATCATGAAGAAATGGAGCGTATTAATTCTCCAGATAGATTCTTTGCTTAGAAGGATCAGGAAGGCACTCTGTAGGCTACCTCTCAACGCCCTTCAACTTGGCCGCACTACCCGGCATCTATCATGTACAGAAAACATACCGAGCTGAGACTATCATATGATTCTTGGCATATAGACAATTTTAGTCTGAGAGGGTAAAGTATACGGACTACTTGATGCTTCCTTTGCAACGCAAGTAACGGATTTTATTAATCAGTTATCTGTTCTACCACCAGCAACAGCAGCATTTCTATTCCCCTACTCCACTCTCGCGATGCTTAGCACTCCCAAGTTAAACATTTGCTTTATAAAAAATAATAAGATAAATAAATGAGATTATTAGCAAACATACGGTTTGAGTGCTTACTGTTAATAAAGTGCTAATAGTCTCGATTGAACATCCTGTTGTTGTAGTCTATTGGGCCTACTACAAGTACTTAGTGACTTTTCCCTACGCCAGATGCGCTTTTATTTCCCCAGAAGCGCCAACAGTCATCTAGCAGTGTGTCAGGTGTCTGGTACGCTGCGAAGTGGCCCCCAAAGTCATGCACATATAGCGCGGTGACGTTGCCTATCCTACGCGCCCAGTCCAGGGGAACGCCCCATCCGGCATCCTGTGGGCGTTGTGTAACACCAACTGGGACATTAACAAACAATGCTGGCCCAGAGCTATCAGTGCCCACAATCTGATCGGCGAATCGGAACTCCTTATAGGTCCGTGTTGCCGGGTAAGGACCTTGGATAACGTACATCATGGCCCAGGTGATGATCTCACTCAGCGACCAGTGGTAGAAGGTCCCGAGCTCTTGCATCAGGTTAAAGATATAAAGCGCAAAACCCAGGGGGGAATCGGTTAAAGCATGGCCTGCCATCAGGGGCTGCGTAGACTGCAGAAACAGATAGCCGGCGCCTTTTCTCTGGTAGGCTGTTATGTTGCGGATATACGCTGTTTCTCCTGGAGTCGTCTCATTTGCATCGAAACGCGCAATATCCGCCGCGGTGAGAGCAGGAACCCAAAGATTGGAGAGCACAGATATTACGCTCTCGGGGTGGAGAGCAGCCTGATAGGTAAGGACAAAAGACCCGAGATCCCCGCCCTGGATCACATATCGTGGGTAGGACAGTTGGTGCATCAAGGCGTTAAACGCATGAGCCACTTCGATCGGGCCCAATCCGGCATGCACGGGGGCAGGGGTGAATCCAAAGCCGGGCAGAGACGGCGCTACGACGTGGAATGCTGGCACAGACGAGTTAGGCGGATGAGTCAATGACGAGATGATTCGCCCGACTTCCAAGAACGAGCCCGGGAAGCCGTGGAGAAAGAGAAGGGGAACTGCATCGCTACGATTTGAGCGATGATGCACAAAGTGAAGCGGTATTGGCTCTGTGTAGTTCTGATCGTCTATTTTGACAACTGTGGTAAACATTGTGAAACTGCCATCCCATGTTAGCTGTGCTTTGAGTCTCTTTAGGGAAAAGGAAACGGACTTTTTGTTAATTTGCTCCTGTATGGATGTCCAATTGAACTCATTAACCCAGTAGTTTTGAAGAGTTGCAGCCATCTCAGTCGAGACCCCGTCAGTAAAAGGGGCCACTCCGAGGTCATTGGCTATCCTGCCTAACTGCACCTTGAACCGCGTTGTCTCGATGAATGAAGGATTCACGCTGAGAGAGAATGGCTTGGGGGGAGAAGAATATGTTGCATCAATCTCCGGAATAAACTGGCCATGAACATGGGACAGAAGTAAACTGGAAATGGATGCAAAAAGCGTTACTTTACGCCCTGCGGCGACTTTAATCGAGAAGAAAGACATTATGGATATATAAGAAGCGAGTTATTTGGTTTACCTATTCTCTACAAAAAAAAAGCCTTGACTGGAATGCCTATATATATATATGTATGTATGTATATGTATGTATGTATATAAGTGTTTGTGTCTGAGTCTTCACGGTTGATTCTATTACCTAAACGCCGACTAACGCCGACTACCGACGTCTGTGCTCTGTAAGACTATGTAGGATTCTAAATGCATTAGTAATTTCTTGATCTCTAGTAATTATTTTGCTAAAGAATTTGGGAAACTGCATGGGCATCCACTGAACTGTAGGATAGCAGAAATATTGAGATATCATCTCATTTTAACTGTGATTTCAAATCTCTACTCAACTTTGCTTTCATCCCACTTAATGCCTAGTAAGATGTACCGTGGATCTGTAAATCCAGGATTTAGTAATGAATAACACTAAAGATTTTCAAGGACAAAAGCTTTGGTTCTAAGTATATATTAGTACACCAGTTACAAGGGCTTACCTGCAATAAGATGATGAAGCTTTGCAGCCTATTTTCAAGGTGAAGCAGAAAGCTGTAATGAATATATAAACTGGGCTCTTGGCTCGGCACATTAGCATATAGAGAGAATGGGTTTCTTTTTATAAGATGAGATGGGGGGCAACCACTCAAGTTCGCTATGCAAAATGACTTTTAGCTGCGGTAACAGCTTCATTTTTGAAAGAACGAGGGGGTACAAGCCAGATCAAATGATTCCGTGACTCGTTTTCGCTTCATGGTCTAAATAAAAGCCTCAGAAGCTAGATTTCTGAGGATGTGTTTATATGTAGGTATGGAAGCCAGTTCAGAGGTGCGTTCTCGGCTTGGTAATTTGACAAGCCTAAGCTTAGTCTGCGACATAGCTAAGCTGCTGACCGAATTACATGTACACGTAGGTTGCCGTTGTGGCAAGACCTCCTTACAAAAATCTCGAATGATTACTAGTATAGGGTAGGTATTATATAGAAAAGAGAATATACGTTCTTCCAGATAAAATGATTCTTAGCTTTCATGATGGCCTCTTTTCTTTGGGGACTATGCCTCCCAGGAGGTAAAACGTTTTGCGAATGGGGCGTATACGACCAAGTTAGGAAAGCAAGAGATATTACATAGGCAGTAATAATTTCATTCACACAAGCAGCGACGTTAAACTGCTTGTCCCTAATATAATCAAAATTAGTATAGATTGACTTTGATGCCAAGGACAACCTCTGTAATGCCGTCAATGATTAGATTACGCGGCATCCCGCAAGTCCAAATACCCCCATCATTCCTTTGACATGTGTTTTGACAGGGTAAGTGGGCGCACTTCTAAAGCCTTAATAGAGCCTGAACGCCCCGCCAGCCGTGAAGCGGCACGCTAAGCCCCGCTAGCGATTGCCGTCAGCTCACCTCGATGCCTCAATCTTAGCGAAAGGCCGTTGAAACGCACGAAGCGGCACCAATTCCTGCTCTGCTCTGCTCGATGCTGACTTGCATACACCAAGATGGAAAGCTGCATCATGGGAGAGCAAAAGCAGCCGGCTTTGCCATTCGATAGCCCGCGCCCCTCGATTGGCCCAGTTTGCTCCGCCTCACGCTGGCTGACAGGGTCTCCACCCGCCCTCGATTGAAGGGATCACAGCCCCCGAAGCCCACACGATCGAGACTCGGCCGCGGTCGCTACGGCACGGCGTCGAAGCCCTGGAGCTCCATGTCTTTTGGCGTCTGCTAGGGGCTCACAAGGCCTCCCTAGTCGCTCGTCCACAGGCACCGGCAGCACCCATTACCAGGTAGGACTGAAATAGGTGCTCGTACGTCATCTGCCCGATTGTCTCTCTTCCATCCACCACAAGCCAAACCAGCGTCAGCAGCCAACCATCTTGCATCTCACTAATCCGTCCCAAGCTCCTCTTCTTGGGCTGCTGGAGCTGCTGGTCTTCCTCGTAGCCTCCCTTGTTATCATCTTTCGACATTCCATCGCCGCCTCAGCTGCCCTGATTCTACCGCCATCCCGGGGAAGCCATCCATCACCACCATGGAGAATATTGGCGGCACCATCAAGCGCCGTTCCACAGAGGCATGGAACGCTGCGCAGAGCAATCTGCCCTCTATGCCGGCGATGCCTTCAATGCCTGCTCTGCCCTCTCTGCCTCCTCTGCCCGTCATGCGCCAGTTCACACTCGATGCATTCCGGAGGCAGCCCAATCAAGAGGGCATGAGAGGCACTTGGGAGCGCATCGATCTCCCTCCCGTGCCTCGCTCCTCGCATTCTCTTGATATCGTTTCTGGCTGCGCTTACATCTTCGGTGGCGAAGTCACTCCCCGCGAACCCGTTGATAATGACATGCTCGTCATCCGTCTTCCCTTCAGCAGCGCCGGTGCCGACTACTTCAAAATCAAAGCAAAGCCGGACACGACTATCCCCACGCCGACGTCAATTCAGGACAAGGGTAGAAAGGGCAAATCAGATGACGCAGCAGTGGATGTTGCTGAGAGTCCCAAGGCCAAGGCCAAGGCTGAAGATCTTGGCGAGGAAGTCGGAGAAGAAGAAGAGAGCGATAGTGGCGAAAGCCGCAATACGGAGCAGACTGACGAGACCAAGAGCGACACCAAGCCGGCATCTGTTGACAAAGGCAAGGGGCGAGCTACACAAGATCTTGGCGACGTCCCTCCACCACGAATTGGGCATGCAACTGCCGTCATTGGCTCGCGAATATTCGTATTCGGCGGCTACGCTGGTCCTGACATGAGGCCTCTTGATGAAAACGGCCGAGTTTGGATCTTTGATACTCGCACCCGTCTCTGGACCTACCTTGACCCCGTCCCTGCAGTCAAGGGCGGATCGATCATCCCTCACCCAGCACCACGAAGCTATCACTGTGCTACAGCGACAGACCGACCCCGCGACTTTGCCCCTCCCCCGCCAACCCAGGCTCAGAGCTGGCAGGAGTGGGCGCTTGGCGATACTTCCAAGACGGGCATTCCGCAGGACCCCATCGTTGGTCACGTCGCCGAAAACGCGAGTGATGAGGAGACTGATGGTTACGGTACCTTTTTCGTGCATGCTGGTATTAATGCCAGCGGTGATCGTACTAGTGACCTTTGGGCTTTTGACGTCCACTCGCGAACGTGGACTGAACTGCCCGCGGCACCAGGACCTTCCCGCTCAGGCACATCGATCTGCATCAGTAAGAGCCGGATTTTCCGCTTTGGTGGATTCGACGGGCAGAGGGAGATTGGAGGCCAGGTCGATTTCTTGAACCTCGAAGTTGAGATGTTTGATGACCGGGTTACTCGCGGTGAGGTGTCGGTACGGGCCCGTGGCGGATGGCAGTCCATATATGAAAACGCACCGGAAGCTTCCTCGAAAGAATTTTCTTCGGAGAATATTCAAGCTTGGCCCGGGCCACGAAGCGTGTCTTCTCTTGAGGCCATCACCATTGGTGGTGGTACCGAGTATCTCGTCCTGACCATGGGCGAGGCAACCTCAAGCTCGGAAAGCCATACCGGCATTGGCAAGTCCCATAACGACGTATGGCTCTTTCAAGTCCCGCCGGTGGGCATGACCGCCGCGAGCTTTACGGCGGCCATGCTACAAGCTGTGGGACGCAAAACGGGCGAAGGCAAGTGGACAAAGGTGACCATGGGTCCTTATGACGAAGAGGTTTTGGAAATGCCGCGGGGTCGGGGCTGGTTGGCGAGTGCCCCAATGTCTGACCTGGAGGAAACTGGAATTGTGATTTGGGGTGGCTTGGATGATAACAACAGGAGGCGTGGAGAGGGATGGATCTTGAGGCTTGTTTAAACTATTTCCTTTATATCGTGTTTTTTTTTGATATGGCTGCACATGAGTAAAGATTGCGAAACAAAAAAACTTTGGGCAGTAGTAGCCTTGAAATAAGCGTCTCTGTTTACTGGTTTTCTAAGGAAAATAAAAAAGCGAATGCCAACGTCTCTCGTTTAGGAGCATACACTTGCATTACTAAAATCCAATTACATTGTACACGTCCGCCATTTGCACAATGTTCTATACTTTTTTATCTTCTTGGCATTCAACATGGCGTTATGTACATTTAAAAACCCGTGTCAAATACTGCCTTGCCGCCGCCTCTACCCCCTCCTTGATATTTTAAAATAGTAGTTTTACAAATCCGATCTCGTCTTCTCCGCTCCCCAAGGCTCTGATGTCAGGTTCGTCAGGCCGGCGCTGTTCTCGCACGACTTTCTGGAGGAAAGGGGTCCTGCGATGGGGGCCTTGCTGGTGGTGCCGGTAGCCTTGAGGTCCTCGAGCAGCTTGACGACGGTCTCCGGGGTGAGATCCTCGTAGTAGTCGTCGTTGATCTGGATCATGGGGGCGTTGACGCAGGCGCCGAGGCACTCGACCTCGATGAAGGTGAAGAGGCCGTCCTTTGTGGTCTCGCCCTGCTTGATGCCGAGGTGGTTCTTGATAGCCTTGACGATGACGTCGGAGCCGCAGCCGCCGAGCTGGCAGGGGGTCTGGGATTACATGGAGGGGTTAGTCGTATGTTTTTTAACACTTTTTTTTTCTTCTCTAAAAATCTTGAATAGTGATGCTGCCCCTCGTTTTTTAAATGATTGCCAAAATGATGGAATGGCATTGGAGGAGGAATAGGTAGTTGGGTAGCTTTTCAAGATAGGGTTCAATGCGTACCGTTGTGCAGGCCTGGACAAAGAACTTGCCCACGGGGGTGCGGTTGTACATGGTGTAGAAGGAAGCGACCTCGTAGACTCGCATGGGGGGCATCTCGAGCAGGCGGGCGACCTCGTTCATGACGCTGATGCTGGTGAAGCCGTGCTGGCGCTGGCCGAGGTCCAGCAGGGGCATGACGGCGGCCTTCTTGTACTGGGCGGGGTATCGCTTAAGGATCTCGGCGATGAGCTTCTCATTCTGGGCGTTGAACTTGAAGGGGATGTCGGGGTTGTTGTCGGGTGTGTTTCGGTGCTGCGGGCAGTTGAGGTCAGCGTTTTTTGTGCCGTGATAATTTTGAATGTGAAATTCCTTTTTTGCATGGCAGCCATCTACTTGTCGACAAAGTGCAGCGGCGTCAAATTGACAGCGGATCGAGGTAGTGGACGGCTTTGGAGCGACTTTGACTTACCACCTGGAGGGTATCGCTAGGCCTGCTGGCTGTGATGGAGAATGCGCGGATCTGAGGACGGGCAACGCGCGAGGCGCAGCGGGCGCCGGAGCGGAGGAGGAAGGGCGTGATCTTGCTCGCCATTGTGAGAGGATTGAGGCTTGCGCGGGCGGGCGGCGGGCGGAAGAGGCTCTTGACGGGGAGGAGGAGGAGGAAGAGAGGCTGCTCGGGTGGTGGCAGATTTGAAGCTTTGAAATGGCATATACCGTTCGGGAGTTGGACCGTCCAATGCGATTGGAGCTTGCTTGTAAAATGGACGATGGTGATTGGCTGGGACGGCTGAAGTCCGGGAAATGGGCTCATGTGTACATACTTGGGTGTATATTTCCCTCATTGCAGCGAATTGCGCTGCTGAGCAGATTGTTTTTCTGCCTTGAGCGCAGACATGTGCATCTTTTTAGATCAATGGTTTGAAAATTAACTCGTTTATATATTAATTAACTCGTTTATATATTTTGCATATTTTGTTTTGCTATACGGCCTTCGGTGTTCCGATGACAGTTTGTGATACAGAAATCTGCTGCAGGCTCTGTACCTCCACTACGAGAGACAGGTTAGGTAGTATCACTAAATCTAAGGGCTGAATGAGTCCTGAATATATGTATTCTCTTGTATATAGCAAAATTGACATCTCTCGACGACATTTAATTCAGAAATCTATTAAAAAATCGCTCAAATTCATTACTACCAATGGTTATCAAGCCCCCGCTACGGCCCAAACGTCTGCCCTTTGTGAACTGTCTTATATGTACAGCTGTCCCAGTCGCAAGTATCCTGTTGGAAAGCCATTAGCTGATGCTTAAAGAATCATCACACACTGGGAGAATAACGAACTTGATACACAGTGGTTCCCCACCAAGAGAACTTATCGGATGCTCCTGTGTAGAAAATGGCGAAAAAGATGATGATGCCTGCGATGGCAGTGGCACAGTCCAGCGCTGAGCTGAGCACGAAATTGTATCGCCGCCACCAGCCTCTACTGTTTCTCTTGATCCAGAGGCCAAAGACCAAGCCAACTATGACCCAGCTGCCGTAATTTGTCCCAGAGGCGGGAGGGATGTAGTTCAGCCCGCCAAGAAACAGGGGGACGTGAATCTTTTCCAGCCACCGCTGTTTCGGCCAAGTTTTCTTCATGCCGTATACCACGATAGGCAGAATAGCTCCTATGAGGAAGAACCACAAAAGGCCACGGTACAGAGTCCCGTCAGCAAAGAATCTGCGAGGCCCCAAAGCACCCCAGACCATGCTCGTGTTAAAGTGAGTACGAGAATAGGGGCATGTGAAGCCGTTCTTTGCAGCCAGGGAACAAATTTCGGGAACATGGCCCAGGGCCCAATTTAGAACAGCAACTTGGCCCAGTGTACCCATGATGAGGCCTACGATTTGGACGACGAATAAGTGCCTTGGTGGGATCTTCATATAAAAGTTAGCATGTTCAAAATGCAGTCGAAGAAGATGGGCGACATCAACTTACGTTGCAATAGATTCCGAGTTTGAGATCTTGGGCAAACGCGAGAGCTTTGATGCCGGAAATGTAGCCCAGATCAAAGAACCAGATGTTGGCGAGGACCTTACCCTCCCACACATAGCCAGCGATTATGCGGCAAAAGATGTCAATCTGGACTCTCATGTTTGTGGTAGCATAGACCCAAGACAGCTAATAGGGGATTAAAGTCGTTATTATTATGCTTAATATTGTGAAGAATGTGGGCGTACATACCGGGAGGTAGAAGACTGCAGACACAAACATGGCAAAGATAACTCCGTACCAGCGCAGCTGCACAGCATAAAACTCGCAGGCAAAGATGCCTAGCCCCATGGATACGAGAAAGGATATTCCGTACCACCATATGGGAACATTGTTATACTGAGGCTGAAGACTTGGTCTAGCATCTTTCTTGCGCCCAAACAAGGTGGAAAGCTGGGATTCTCGGAATACCCTGGCGATTTCGTGCCGTTTCTCAAGGAACATCCAGACAAATAGTGAGGAAATGCAAGCGAAGCATAGACCAAAAGAATTCAGGGCATAAGTGACCGGAAGATAAATCTAGGTACAAAGTGTTAATGAGGGGGTTGGGATATGAGGAGCGAAAGGAAGTTTTATCGTACATGTGAGTATTCTTCGTATTTCTCAGGCTCAAATATGAAACCGTCTTTTCTGTTGATGACACGGCTGACATTGTATACTTTGCCCATATTATCGTATATGGAGTTGCTTTGAATAGGGAGATAGGCCGATAGCCAAGTATTTGTGTAGTATATCGCAGGGGTGACGACATAGATCCAGAAGACGACGGAAGCAAGGGTGTTGAGGATGGCCCACGTCGGGACAACGAGCGGACTGCCAATGTACGAAATTTGCGACCCTTGTTTTCAAAAATGGTATGTGAGACTTTGCATGTACATATCGAGGAAGTGTTGCTGCTTACAGTCAAATGTAAATGGCAAAAGACCAATGCCACTTTTCATGCCAAAAAGCTGGTTTACGACTGGGTTGCGAGGCGCAGTCCAGCATACCCATGTGAAATATCCCAGCGCTGGGAAGATGAAGTCTGGGAACCAATACCAGACGAATGCAGCCGAGAAGGCAACCAGAAAGAATTTGTAACGAGAAGATCTCCATTTGGCCCTGGATACATGTCAGATGAAGTGCTTTGCTTTAAGAAATTGTATCAATAACGTGTGTTAGAAGACTCACTCAGTCTCATCCTCTTTGCCTGCAGGATGCAAAGCTGCGTTTAAAGCCGTGTTGGCAAGCACGCCTGGCCATACCAAACTCTCTGGCTCGACGACAAGGGACCGGCCGAAACCAGCCAGGGAGAATCCAAAAAGGATTGTCGCGAGCGTAATGGTTATTTCGAAGCCCCAGTTGGTATCAGCACCGTAAAATACGCGCTGCTCGGTCAAGACGTCGGCACTTAGACGGGTCAGGTAGCTCAGGTTGGCTAAGATGTAGATGAGAATGTTTTCCTACAATAATTCGGTCAGATTCCGTTTGTTATTTCGCATATTTTTCAAAAAAGGGGGGATACATGCCTTGTAGTTGAATGGGCCAGGGTTCAGGCTGTGGCGGGTGCCAAACAGAGTCACCCCCCAGTCCGGGACGACAAACTCCCAAGCTTTGCCCAGAGGGTACGCCAGGAACTGGATGGCAGACTGGGATAAAGTGACTGATGGGAACCGGAATGTATACAGCGTATTGACACCGCTGCCTACGAGACAGAAGCCAATGCCAATCATCCACATGCGAAGAGTGAGGCATGGCAGAGCAGGGTCATCGGCCCGGAGTCCGACTCCAGCAGCGAAGAGGACCTCTTGCGTCGGCGTTCTAGATTCCTCTATGGAAGAGTCTGTTAGTTTGGGGGGCCAGCTACAAAAGACAAACGAATGATGGAATTTGTATACCTGATGGGCGCTTGTCCTCAGAGATGCTGGATCTTCTGCTCTGACCAATCTCTCCAGTCTCGGCATCCTCTGGCGTCTTGGACTCCATGGTAGACATGGAGATGGCGGAGGAGCCAGGAGACCATGGGTAAAGATTATCAGATCAGATAAGATTAGATGAGAACTTGGGGAGAATCTGATTATATATGGATGACTGGCGGACGGGACATGTCGGCCATCTTGATCGGAGTATGAGGCCATTCTACCTGGTGTAAGACCCACGCTCAGCCCTAGTAGCCGGCCTGGGATTGAGCCGTGTAAACAGCTGCCCAGAAGTTGAGCGGATTATTATTACGATTAGATTGATAATAGCGCTAGAATCATGCTTGATGAGAAATTTTTTGTACGTCTTTACGATCCGTTTTACCTTGGCATGCGCTTTTGCAGCATCTGGTCGTAAATCTCCTGGGAAGTGGAATATCTCCCTAGAGCTAATAACATCTAACTACTTGAAAACACTTGGAGGGTATCTTGCTACTACAAATACCGTTCTCCAGTTCTTCTCAAGAAACAATATCAAATTAATTCATTGCCTCAAGTTCAAGCTTCCGCAGTACCCGGCCGGCCCTTTTCGATAATCAGACGAGTTTTGGATCCAAGTGTGCATGTATAGCAGAGAGAACCACTTATAAAAGACCAAGTGCCCGGCCGGAGACCAGATTTCGCCTCCGGGGTTTCAACAGAACCAGTTTTTCTTCTCCATCGCGGCTAGACTGCTGGCCCGTCAGACAAGTTAGTTGGCGGCTGTGCAAAAGTTCAGATGAGAGACCATTCCATTGATGGAGTTGACTCCGTAAAGTGGACTCGCTTGCGGCTGGAGACGCCGTGCCGAGTACCGTCTTGTCAAAATCAATTGGTGGCGCGCGATGCCGAGTTTGGGGCGACGGGGGGAGCTACGTGGAGAATCGATTGGCTGGGCAGCGGTTGTACAGTAGAACTTTCACTTGAGCCGTGTGTGTTGTGTCTATTGATGCGGATAGCTGGAGTTGATTGGATTAAGCTGATTGATTGATTGCTTAGTGGATGCTATCTTATCAATCTGGCCGATCTTGTGGGATTCGGTGGCTTGCAGTCTGCAGCGGAGACACAGAAGGTTGCTTGTCCTGTCATGTCGGTAAGCCGATGACTTGTAGTTTATGCCTAGTATGTGACCAACAATTCCTCTCTTCTATCATACATGATCTGTATATGGTTTATACAGGGAGGTAGTATTAGAGGCATCATTTTAACTATGAGATTAAGATGTGGCTGCCTAAACATCCATGCACGTCGACGGCCGCATTGAGTTACATGGCGCATGCATCGTCGCAGCACTAAGCCCAAGCATGGCCTCATGAATCCTTCGCAGCACTACCGACAGCATCGGCATCGCTATGATCCAGCATCTACACCGCCTGTGCTCAGGAGGAGAGGGAAACTGGGACAAAAGGAAGAAACAAAGCATAAAGCTGTACACGGCAAACGCTTCAACTGAACCGTCTGTCTCATCATCTGCCCAAGATGCTGTCTCGACAGATGCTGGGCCTCCTTTCGACGCTCTGGCTGATCGCTGCGACCAAGACAGCAGACTTTGAAACATCCGAAGCAGGAAACCCCTTTGTCGACGGCTGGTATGCCGACCCAGACACGCAGTTCTACAATGGCGCGTACTGGGTATATCCGACCTCGTCGCTGCCATACGACGACCAGACCTACCTGGACGCCTTCTCATCAAAAGACCTGGTGCACTGGACGAAGCACTCGTCGATCCTGACGACGGCCGACTTCACTTGGGCACATCGAGCTGTTTGGGCCCCGGCGCCCATTTACCGCAACGGCACGTACTATCTCTACTTTGGCGCCAACGACATCCAGACAGACTCGGAGCTGGGCGGCATCGGCGTTGGAGTGGCAGACAAGCCCGAGGGCCCATACACCGATCCGCTGGGAAAGCCGCTGATTGGCGCGTATCATAACGGTGCCCAGCCTATTGATCAGGATGTCTTTATCGATGACGATGGACAGGCTTACATCTACTATGGCGGGCACTCCCATGCCAATGTTGCCAAGTTGAACGACGATATGATAAGCCTGGGCACCTTTGATGACGGAACTATGTTCAAGGAGATTACGCCAGAGAACTACGTTGAAGGGTCGCAGATGGTTAAGCGGAATGGCATCTATTATCTCTTCTGGAGCGAAGGCGGCTGGACGGGGCCCGATTATGCAGTCTCATACGGCATGAGCAGCTCGCCGCTGGGCCCGTTTGATCGCATTGCCAAGATATTGCAACAAGATGAGGCGGTTGCTACAGGTTCGGGCCACAATGCTGTGATTCAAGTTCCGGATACAGACATATTCTTCATCCTGTATCATCGGCATCCGCTGGGCTCTACGGACGGGAATGATCGGCACTTGGCATACGACCGCCTCTACTTCAACGACGATGGCACAATCCAGACAGTCAAGATGCTGGTTCATGATAACTTTGAGGACGGCAACACGATTGGCTGGCAAACATACGGAGGCGACTGGAGCGCTGAGACGAACGCACTCCGAGGGAGTGCTTCATCGAGCAGCAACGCCCTCCTCAACACCAACTTTGCCAACTTTACCTATGAGGCTGACGTCAAACTATTGACGCGCGGTGGCAGCCATCGTGACAGCACTGCAGGTTTAATATTCCGAGTATCTGGGACATCTAATGACACCACCAGCTTCCAAGGCTACTACGCTGGCATCAGCACTGCTGGCACTCTTTTCCTCAGCCGAAGCAATGGGTCGCAGTCCACCACTCTGGGAAGCACAAAAGCTGACATCAAACCGGCGCAGCGATACCGACTAAAGGTGATGGCAAACGGAAGCTCCATCCGTGTGGCCATAAATAGCAAGACGCCCGCTGTCATCGCTGTGACGGACGATGCTTATGCGAATGGAATGGATGGCGTAAGGGTCTTCAAGGCGCAGGCCGAATTCGATAACGTCAATATTACTCGCCTCACCTCCAACTAGGTTAGATGATAGAATAGTAATAGGCAAAATACCTGTTGTTGTTTCTCGGCAATGGCTTGTTTATCAATGCCTTGTTGTGTGCTTTGTGAGATTGATCTAATCTCGGCGCCTGGATTATATGTGACATCGACTGCTGACACGTCCTGCTAGCACGTCAATCTTGCGACAGCAGCCAAGTCGCAGTGCTGACGATCTCTTACCACTTTGTCGATCCAGCAACGGCCTCCGGCCATTGTGCGACCTGCCAGGAACGGAATTCTGCGCAGATCTGTAATGGCGCGACGCTTATGTCGATCAAGCTTTTGTGGGAGTGCGACTGGACGGAAACAAATAGGCCGCGTCGCAGATATAGACGTTGAGAGAAAGCAACGTAGCCTACCTGTTTGTTGATGAATGCTGCGCTATCATGCTATGCCTTTGAAGAGAGATTGCTTCTAGAACTTTCCCCCCCCCTTTACATATGCTATTCGAATGGGTAATAGGATAGTCTATCACATTTCATTTTGCTTCAGTAAACAACTGCCGTCGGCCTGGGTCCGGCCGGTAAGGCCGCAACGCAAATATTTGGACAACCAAGCACGGAGCACCAGAGAAATATTTACACCGAGTGCAGATCCATAATTGATGTCGATCACCGCCAAATCTCAAACAGAATGGATCCAGAGGCTTGCTAGAGAATAATTGTGCCTGCAGAAGAGGCAATTGATGAATATTCCACAAATGTTCAGTATATGATTGACAAGTCTCGAAATACAAGATTCGTTGACGTCGAGAAAAATAGGCGTCTAGGACAACTAGAAATAGTATAGCAAGTCTCAACCAATTCCGGCGATGATATACCCAGGCCTCACAGCTTCACTGCCCCCCTTACATGACGAGCCGACCGTCCAAACTCGGCAATGATCTTCAGGTCCCCCCCGGTCCCTGGACAACGCCGGCCTGTCAGACCTCGAGATATCTCTGCATGGCCCTTGATTGCTGATCTCTTGCTGCTGCGGGCCTGAACAGCACACCAAACGGTTAGATTAGACGTGATGGGGACCCAGATAATACTGTATGTAGCTGTGATTACTACATACCTACCTACATACATGTGTATATTCGTGCGACATGGGGGTGACAAAAGGCCCTGCTGGATGATACTCCATATTGATGGGAAACGGCAAAGATGGGCAAGAGGGAAATGGAGACTGATAATGAATCAAGCGAAAGAAGCGGAATATATAAGATGGCCGTGGAGGAGCTGCAGAAGAAGAAAAAAAAGGGGAGAAGCATCAGCAGCAGCTCTTTTGTTTCCTTTTAGACAACTCTCCGAAGCATCTCACACTCTTTAAGAACACTTCAAATTGCTTCTCACATTCTCACACAACTTTTATCTTCTCAAAACAAAATATATTCCATATATAAATTATATACAAAAATAAAAAAAAATGCGTTCTTCTGCCATCATCGTCGCCGCCGCCGCCACCTTGGCTGGCCTCGCCTCTGCCTCGCCCGCTCACAAGTTCGACAAGCACGCCGCCCACATTGCCTACACTTACCCCAACGGCACCTTCACCAAGCCCTTTGACGTGGTCACCAACGGAAAAGCCCAGCAACTTCGTAAGTCCAACCCCCGCTGTCGAAAGAGAGAAACAAGACAAGAGGCAATAGTACATGCCACCATGTGATTTTGACTAACACGAACTTTTTGTTCCAATAGCTTCCAACAACATCGTCTCCGAGGTCTTTGTCGCTCCGCCCTTTGACGGCCGCCGCTACGTCCTCACCTCGTGCTCTTTCCAGGCTCCTTCTAACAAGAGCCTTGGGGCCGTTTCAATCCGCAAGCCGACCACGGTGCCTGTAAACCCTCCTGCTGCTATCGGCTATGTGACTTGCAACTCCAACTAGACGGGATGGACAGCGTCATGTATTATATATTTTTACTTTGGGAGATTGTGTGTTTTTAAAACTGTTGCTCTAATTCGAGTGGTTTTTTTGTTCTCTTTGCTTTTCGGAGGGAGCAGTTGACGGAGGCGAGGCGTCGTATATAACGATATATACGTGAATATGCAGCTTGATTCTACATATCTTTTGGATATCATTTATACATTAAAAAATGATTCGCATTTCCATTTCAGTTGATGCCATTAAGAAACTCCTTTATAATGCCTATAATACAAAATCCGTTATTCCCCCGGCTTCAAAAAAATCATCGCTCATGCCCAGTCCCGTTCCGTAGTCAACGTCATCGTATCCATCGTCTGCACTATATTTCTCCTTGTCCGCTTCCCCTATTCCAGATACCACATCCTGCTGGAACCCCCAGTTCCTCGTAGCCATAAGCGCAAATGGCATCGTGCCCTCGCTGAGCTCTTTCCAAACAATGCTCAGCTCCCCCAGCACCCGGAAGCACAACCAAAAGTTCCCAGACGACGCTCGCTGGCCACCTGATTCTTCAATGGCTAGGCAATTGAGGCCGTGTACCAAAGCGCATCGGAGTATATGCTGGACGGCAAACGGAGGCAGATACTTGATTTCGTCTGTCGCTTGTAGAGCCCGGAGAAGCCGAGCAATTGCCGTGGCGGAGGCAATAGAAGATCGAAAGACTGCCGGGATGTTGTGAGCCATGCTTGGGTCAAAAGGGTTGAGGAGCGGGCGCTGGAGGTTGGTCAAGACGGAGTGGTAGGAAATCCAGAAGACAACTTGGACCCTGTGAGCTTTCGTGCTACGGCTAATGTAGAGGCGTTTATCGATTTGCTTCCGAAACTTTAGCATCTCGCTGTTTGCTTTGGCGAATATGGCTTGCTTTTCTGCAGACGAAGCGCTATCAAAGCCCGCCGTGTACCTGCCATTAATCTTGATCAGAAACAGTGACAGATATACTGTATGTATGTCACCTGCAGCGCCACAACTCACGTAGCTGCCTTGGAGACGTTTCTTACATGATATCAATATATTGCTGCTGTATGTGAAACAGCCGGCAGTGATGGTCAAAGGCAAGGGCAACTATATCAACCGCATCCGGCGGTATAGTGTCAATATAAGGAGTGACGCGGTCAATATCCCACGGAATCCCCGATGGGCATCCCAACTTGGGGGTTGCGGTTCTGTATGAGGAATATAAAAACCGTCGTCTAATCAGTTTCGCCTACTGGTGTTGATTTATACAGACATAAACTAACCGGTCTAAGAAATATAACGACCAAAAGGTTCTGATAGTGGTAATCTCGTTGGCAGTATGATTGCGCCGTGTCGCGTCTCCTATTTTTAGATGGTTGGATAAACCAATGGCCATGTCTACGAGGCGATATTCATTTCGTATATGAGCAACCGTAAAGGAAATCACAGTGAACCATACTGTCTCCCAACTTACAATGATATAGGTTGCCTTTGGCAGAGTCTAACTGCATATGCTTATACCAAGCCAGAATTATCAAGGCCTGCAGCACAGGGAGGCACAAGTGCTCTAGATAACACTTTTGCACGAGACTCTCTGCGTATGAAATGAATGTTTCTGCCATGTCTCTGCTGGCCATAGGCGACGAATACGCCGCAGCGCCAAAGAGAGCGCTGTAGAGCAGCTGAAGCGCTGTGTCGTTGTGTGGGAACAGGTCAGAGAAGTTGAGCCAGATAGGGTCGACAAACTTGTAAAAGGGGTTCAAGTTCTCAAGGAAATGCGTCTTTAGATGTTGCTTAAGGCTCAAGTTGGATTCAATCTCCAGCAAGAACGTCTCAGTCGGGGCTGGCGGCTTCGGCACCCGCAAAGGCTGGGACTCGTTCTCAAACGTCGGCAGCTGCGTCTTCGAGAAGATGGAGAACCGGCCTGGGCCAGCAAGAACAGGCACACCGTCCTGGCCGATGATGGCGGCCCATTTCATGGTGCTGAAGTCGCTCAGTGCTCTGAGTGTCTTAGGCCCGTAAGGTAGCCGGCTTGCAGCCTCTGAAGGCGACAACTGGTAGGTTTGTGGCGATGACTTTAAAGGGCCAGCATCTCTGGATTGCTCAAGGGATGCGGACAGCATGCGGACCTGGTCTTCCAGGGCCTGTACATAGTCACGATCCCAGTACTTTTGTCTGTGACGCACGCGCTATTAACTTGACAAGCTCTTTTTTTCAAGCACCATCTCTCGTACTGTGTTGAATCGAAACAAATATGGAAGCAACGTGTAGTACATGGGGAAAGGGACTCTTACCGTCGTGCAGGCCGGGCCGACTCATAGTGACAGACGAAATGATGAGCCTGGCAGTTGCCGCAAAGGGGCCTCTCGCCATCGCACTGCAAACGGTAGCATCAGCATCGACTATGATCCGTTCAAATAATCCTGGTCGGCCACTTGTACCAGCCCCATCGGAACATCTAACCGGTGGCAGCCGTGCCATGCCATGGTGCGTTGTCCGATTCTTCTTATCTTCCCGCCCCAACGACAACTCCATGGAGACATCATCTCCGTATATAAACCCGCATCCCAGCTCACGGCAGTTTGCCAAGCTGGTGGGAAAAATCGGGGCCTGGTTCGGAGGGCCTCACCTTTGATTTCCTCTTGCGGCAAGGCTCACAGGCTAACTGCGTGCGGCCCGACGTGCTTCTTGGCTGCGGCTGGCGGCTCGAAGACATCCGGACTTTTTGTTGTTGGATCGTGGAGAAGCTCGATCAAGCGGAGACGAATAGAGGCAGTAGTATTACGAGCGGGCGAGCGAGGGGAAATGTCGTCAGGTAACATGTACGCACCCCCTGTGGTAAAGAAAGGAGAGGCGGCAATAACTAGCGGCGAATACTGCTTGAGCAGGGTTGATAACAATTTTTTGATTGGTTACATTGCTCTTATTAAGAGAGTTGCCGGAGATGCACCTACAGCATTATCTCGATTGGTTGCCAACACACGATGCTGATTGGAGGATTGAGGCTACTGTCAACGGCCCCATAGCGGGAGAGGCGTCTCAATGCCGGGGCGACGGGCGCTGACAGGCTGTAATCCGATCGAATCGGCGTTAAGGCGGCATGAAGATTTACACACGAAATGGGCGACAGAGTGACGCCCTGTTATTTGGGTGGTGATGGCATGGTCTCGTGACATGATGCCGCAAAGAAGGAGCGTGCATTCAGTTGCTGCCAGAACCTACGGAGTAGTCTACTACCTATATTTACTGCATGCATACTGTACTCTACGCCTTGCCCGCCGTCATTCTCTCCATCTACAAATGCTGGCCATTTCGCTATCCCAAACACCGGTATCTATGTCTGTGTAGCCGTCGTCACGCTCAGAACATCGCTACAGCCTCCGTGCCCGAACGTTTAAACCGCCCTTGGGTTTCAGCGTCAACGTCGGATGCGAAAACTCCACGTCGACATCATTGACAGCTTCCAGGGAGAAATTGCTGAGCATTTCCACGAGGATCGTCTTAATCTCCAGCAGCGCCAATGCTCTTCCAGGACACGTTCTCGGGCCGTTGATAAAGGCCTCAATGGAAAACGGATTGGCCACCGCTCCAGTCACCGCGTCCCATCGATCTGGGTTGAAGACGTTCACATCTGCTCCCCAGACCGACGGATTATAGTGAATCATGGCGGGGATCGTTGTGACGGTAGTTCCTTTAGGGATGGCGACGCCTGCAATTACGAGATCTTCGCCAGCTTCCCATGGTGCTAACAGACTCGGCGAATAGACTCGAAGACTCTCACTTACGACGTTGTTGAGGTAATGGATACTATCGATGGTTGCTGCACTGAGCTCTGGCTGCTTCTGCTGGGTTGAAACGATCTCTTCGCGAAGTCGTTTCTGGATTTCTGGATACTTGATGAGTGCATACGTGGTCCAGGTGAGAGCTCCTGCTGTGGTTTCGTGGCCAGCAGAGACACATTGGATGACCTGTAAATTAATCATCTTAGTGTCATAAGCTGCATTTGAGAATTCCTCGGAATCTTACCGTATCAATTAAAACCTGCTCTGAGACCCCTTTTCTTTCGGAAAGATTTGCCTCAATCATATTCGTCAAAAAGTCTTTCTTCTCCGTCTTTTCATCGCTTTGGCTACTTTTCTCCTTCTCGCTCTGCTGAAGCCGCACCTCTTCCACGCGCTCTTGTATGAGCTCAGCCAGCATGCTCCTCATGGCAGTATTAGCCCGGATGAAGGCGAGGTTGGCCTCAATAGGAAGCCATCGAAGCGGGATGAACGGATTAATAAATGTAATCAGCTTTCCCAGAAGTGGCTGGTCGAGGATTCCCTTGTAACATTGTTCAAAGGTAAGTGGCGAATTTTTGGATCTGAAGTTGCTGATGTCCCTATTGAGGAGTGCGGTGCTGATGATTTTGAAGGCTGCTCGATTAAACAAATATTCAACTGTTTCAAGTAAGCGCCTATTTTTAATAAAAAATCATACGCAAAGAAGAATGGAGAGCTTTCTTATTGTACCTTCAACTACCCCCTTGTCTTCCCCCTCAATCGCCTTGTCAAGGATGTCAGATACCTCCTTAGCCTTATCCTGGAAAATCGGCAACATTTTTCGCACGTTCGGCTTCGCAAGGGGCCCTATCACTCTTTTAGCCAACTAATTTTCTTCTTTCTTATGAAATCCCAATGCCAGTCCACCGGCCGCTTACCAGCCGTGATTCTTCTTAGCTGCCTGTGCTGCTCGCCTACTCCGAATAAGAGCCCAGTGCCCATCATCTCACCAACCAGCTTCACAAAGAAGCTCGGTTTAACAAACGAGTATGCGTGTGTCTGCAACACCTCGCGAGCTGCTTCCAGGTTGTTTACCAAGAGGACTTCTGAGTTACCCCAGCTAAGGTGCCGAATGAAGGGCGCATCGGGCCATTTGCGCACCCACTCGAGATACAATTCGTTTGGACCGGCCGCTTTTAGCAGGCGAATAGCTTGACCAACAAGAAATTGATTATCCTATATTACCGCAAGTATTTTATCAGCCTTTTTAACTTTTCTCTCTGCTGCTACTGCACTCAAACTGCCACCCAACGTAAATGCCATTTACCTTTGGCCCAGGAACATTTCGCAATTTAGAGATATAGAAAGGGTATATCAGCGCCCTTACAATCTTATGCACAGTTGTTCCCAAAACAAAAAATGCGACACCAAATCCAGCTGCCACGGGAGCTTCAGTGTAGTTGTATTGCAGCAATAAAACGACGCCAGCACAGGAAGCCAGAGCCACAACAAGCGACTCCATCCTTTACTGCTTCAGATGCGGCAAACCCACTGGGGTTCAATACCTTTCAAAATCAGGTTTATTCTCAAAAAGAGTTCTCAAAGGAAAGAGCGCCAACTCCATCTTTATTGATTATGAAGAGGCACACGGTTAAGTGTGCGGAGATAGCGCAGGCCTCGAAGCAAACAGGGGTCGCAGCCAATACCGGTGATTGCATGTCAGCTGAGGCACATCAACTCGATACGTTAGTTACTTAAACTAGTACGCAAAATGGCATTGCATCACCGGACGCTATGAGATTAAAATTCAATTGTGACAAGCATATTAATGCTGGCTCACACCCAGGGGGGGATATGAGTAGAAGATAAAGCAGGCGAGATTTTAGATTACGAAGCAACCAGACCCAAGATGGGAGCTCACTCCTGAATAGTTTCTATATTATGGCAAGAACAGGCCTCCATCCATCTCTCACTCATACGCCCCCTATACAGTTTTGTAGTTGATATTGTCCGATTTCTCTATGGCCTTAGTCATTGACACGTTATCTCGGCCCTGTTCATGAATCGCTAGTGCAGCCGCTTGCAGCATCACATTTGTAGCGCAAAAATTACATAACACGGTGAACCACTTACATAACGAATGAATATTAATACCATTGAGAAGCTCCAGGTCAATGGTGCGTTTCTTCAGCTATCGGGGTGGATACCAGAGGGCGACAGGTTCCAATCGAAGGGTGAGTCGCCGTGACTTAGGCACGCTCGTGATAGAGCTAAGAGCGTTGCGCCCGCCCTAAACAGATTAAAAAGCGCAGCCCTACTGAGTAGCAGGTGGTAAGCGTCAGGCAAGTCTCCAGTAATTTGTGGTAAGAATTCCTGTTGAAGGTGCTATTGGCCTCGGCGATCTTGCAACGTGGGAGCCGTAATTGATCCTCCAATCATTGATGAGCCCGCAGAGACACCCTAACAACACAGGTGTTGCGGCTTGGAATTGAGAGCTGTTGAACTTTTGCGAGCGTAGGGAGACGATTTGAGCTCGAGGCGTTTTAAGAAAAGAGCCAAAGCTATGCTATTCGTATGTATAAACTTAATAGCTTGAGATTCAAAGCGCGTTCTCTTATAGATTATTTATATGAGTAATCAGAAAACACACTACAAACTCAGAGTAAATAGGTGAGATCCCCTTTGAAAGGAGTGCACGACGTCGTACATCATCATAACCATTTTGACCCTTGATGCCAAAATTTCGCTATCAATCTGCTACACACCTTCAAATCGCTACGGTTCGCAGACTCGATCGCCGCCAAGATTTACCCTATTTCTCCGCAATACCCGCAGCCCAGAGATTTCGGAGTCCTCCGTGGAAGCACTTGCCGAGAGCCGCGAAGCGTCTCTCAATCTACATTCTTCCCCCCCTTGTTGGTCTGTAAACATCTCATGCCCCTTTCACCCAGGTCAGACTGAAGACTTCAGCACCTGCTCTCGAAATGCCAACTTCGACAGCTCCGCTCTCGCTCTTCACGCTCGTTGAAATCTTCTCTCCCTTTCTCTCCAACAGGAGCGAGTTTCCAGAGGTTTCGGGCAGCTTATAGAAGCGTCTACCAAACTTGCTGAGGAATCCCTCGAGCTTCTCCTGGGTCACATCCTCTTCGCTGATGATACCCCGCTCAATGCCCTCTTCCAGTCCCAAGAGCACGAGCTGTGTAACGTACGGCTGCGTAAAGACACCGGCCGGTGCCTTGCCTTGGGCAGCGGAGGTTTTGGAGGTTATCGGATGGGGAGCGCTGTCGCTTCCACTGCGAACATTTGTATTAGTAAAGACATAAAAAAGGGAGGCTTGTCCATTGTATCACTTACAAGAAGAATTTGGGGTTGCCGCTGACAGCAGCCTTGAGAAGGGCATCCCTGTCGGTGGGCTTCTTGGGGATAGGCTTGCAGAATGCAAAGGGGTCGCAGCAGGCGTCAGCCTCTGTCAGGTAAAGATGATGGGCGGTAATAGTAGCTAGTGGTGCGGATATGGTCAGTACGATAGCTTTTAAGCCAAGAAAGGAGGGAGAAATGAGGTTGATCAATGGTACCTCCAACGTTGGATCCGCAAGCCTTGACTGCCTCTACTGCAGCAGCTGTGGTGCAGTGCTCCAGCTAAAGTCCATAAGAATTAGCACACATGGTACAATCTAAATGGATTATATAGTAAGATGATACTCACGATGATGCGCAGGTTGGGGAATCTCTCGTGGAGCTGCTTGAGGGTGGGAAGAAAAGCCTCTTCAAGCGTAGTGCCCTCCGGAGCCAAAGCCTCCAGGACCTCTCCGTGTAGGTTGAGCACAAGATCATGCTTTTCCATGGCGGCGAAGGTATCATAGAAGGCTTCGATATTAGCCACTCCGTGCTCAGAGTTGGTGGTTGCGCCTACGGCGTATTAATACGAATACGTAACAGTCTTCAGATGGAGAAACACCAGTAGCTCACCCTGCGGATACAACTTGACGCCAGTAACACCAGCTTGGGCTGCTTTTTCTATCGTCTCTGGAGTGACTGAGGGGTGAAGCTGAGTCCCGTTTAGACATAGGTCTATCATTCAAGCAAAGTGACGATAGCTTACGTAGAGGGACATGAGGAAATGGACATTGGGAGCAATAGCACGGAGCTTGCCTTGGTAGTCCACGACCTTGTTTACTATTAGCAATCTGGGACTTTATGTAGCTCGTTCATTTAAGGGCACATACTTGGTCAACAGTCGTCAAGGGAGGCACCTATGAAAGCTGTTAGTCACACAAGGCGTTATCAAGTGGAGGAATTTGCTCCAATATGCCAGTTCAAAAACACGAAAAATTACACCCTTCACATACAAGATTCGGCATACTATATTCTCCAGAGTCAGCCAACTTCTACACTCCTAATCTTTCTTCAGAATCAACATACACAAAGGCAGTGTCAATCCCTCCTTGCTCCAGCGTCGGCACCACCACCTCCATCATCTCGCCCTGGCGCAAATGGACGTGCATGTCCGCTGCGGCCGGCAGCTCCAGCTTCTGAAGAGTCTTGAGTTGCATCTTTTTTTTTTTTCGTCTTATACTCTTCTTCCTAAAACAGATAAAGAATTGAGATGAATTGTTGTTCAAATGAGTCTTGCAATGACGATGCGTTCCACGTCTGAAATGCCCCGCCACTTGGGAAAGATTTTTCCGATTTCGAGAAAAAGCAACGCTCGGAGCTAAGCCTTTTATAGCAGTAACTTTGAATGCTAATTTACACATGCAAACATCTGGATTTAACTTGAGTCTTTGTTCTGTTACTGAATCTCGTGAAAATCATATTGAGTCGTAGCTCGTCATAAAAATCAAAAGTATGGTTTCAAAGGTTATTCGATAAGAATGTTAAAGCCCTGCGATTTGCATCTGACCCCTCAACTGGCACTATTCTGCAATCAACCATGTTCACCTCAACTCTCTCACACAACAATGTCTCCATTTAGCAAAGTCCATACGCAACGCCACCAAATACAGCCAATGCCGTCAGGAGGTTCGCAGCAACTTTGTTGCCAGGGCTCTTCGGGCTGACGGAAGGGGTGCCCGATCCAGACGTCTTGCTGGGCTGGGTCGGGCCAGCAGAGCTCGTCGAGTTGCTGGAGTTGCTGGGGAATATCTGGCTCCTGGGGGCCTTGGAAAGCAGCGCCGTCAGGGCAGAGAGGGCATTCATCTGCTCTCCAACCCCGGCCTTTCCATCAAAGGCGGCGTTTCCAACCCAGGAGAAGCCACAAGCAGTTCCAGGTTGTCCCGCAAATTCCTTCTTGTCAACCGATCCGCTGCAGCTATGGGCAGCAGCCTGTGCAGTCGACTGGAGCAGGGGCTGGATAGTAGCAGCCGTGTAGGGAGCCTGCTGCGTCGTGGCCTTGAGTGATCGAATGAGGAAGCTCTTGAAGCTCTGCTGGTCAACAGTGCACAGCGCCTCCCCCTCACACGCAGACTCGTACAGAACGCCGTCCTTGACAAAGGTTGCCTGCACGTCCTTGACCAGTCCATCCACTCGCGTCTTCCAGTCCGACGACGACGTGGCATTGTACATGACCGCACTGCCGTCCAGGAAGAGCGCCGTGCTCATGCTGGTTTGCATCTTGTCCACCTTGCTGCAGGATTCCACCATGACGCCGTCGAATACCTGATACGAGTCCGAAATGAGGCCGGCTTTCTGCTCCCATTCGAAGACCTTGGTCGCCCATTGAGAGTACGTGTTGTTATTCGTCTGCTGGAACAGCCTGGCTGCGAGATCAAAGAAGACGCCGTTGGCGGCCGAGTTTTTGTAGTTGTAGCCCGCGTTGACTGCGGCAATTTGCCATCGAAGACCACCACCACATTTGGGGTCCCATCGCGCAACAAATTCGTTGAACACGTTCTTGGCCAGCTCTTGCCAGCTCGGCTGGCTGCCGGCCAGGCCATTCTCAGCGGCGGCCAAGGCGGCCAAAGCCCACACTCCTTGGTCATCGTTGGCTTCAGAGAGCGTCTCGTTCGCCGGGAGAAAGTCGTTGCCCTGGCCCACCTGGAATAGCAGGCCCTGGGACGTCAAGGCATTGTAAGTGTTGTCGCCAGTCTGGGCCCAGTAATCGATCAAGGTTGTAAACACAGCGCCCGTTTCCCACCCTATAAGGAATTAGTGCCACGCCTCAAACTAAGCCTGGGTGAAGGGGTCGAACAGTAATACGGCTGTGGGAGAGTGCCTGGGACCTGGCCCGTCTCATTGCCGTTATAGTACTTGACAAGCCCATACGCAATTGTGCTCGCACCAGCTTTGATTGAATCTAGAAACCTGTCGTCTTAGTCTATGATAACGGTAAACATTAGGAGACTGACGCACCATCGCTGGTGAAGTCAACCTTGATAGCGCCAGCAGACGCTCCGAGAAGCGCAAGGGCCAAGGCAGATCGCTGCATCGTAAACTTCATATCCACAATTCCGATAAATCGACAACTATAAGTGAGGAAAGATCGCCAATAAGCTAAAGTCTCGACGTAGATTGCAGCGCGCCAAATGAGATCGGTGGCACTTCTCAACTCACAACGAAACGAGTGGTGGCAAGCTCTTAGACGCGATACAGCAAGAAAATAAGCCGGTGAGTAAACGAACGAAGGCCGGCACAAAACGAATGACAGCTGCTTCACGAGTCGCGACTTGAGAAAGGACAAGAACAACTGAAACGAGGTTGAAGAGTCAAGTCTGTCTTAAGCAATGGAGTGACCTTCTGCGCCCCTGACTCCGCCGCCTAGCCTAAGCAATCCTGCTGCACCTAATACGGCATAAGGGCACTTCTGGAAACCTGCGCCTCATATTGCAACCCGACTGAGTGGCGGGCTAATACATTGGCCCGCCTGAAAAAAAAAAAAAATATTAATAAAAAAAAAAGCGATGCCTCCACCGCCTTTCCTCCTTGAGCCAAGCGGCTGGGAGCCAGAAAAAAAAATACGAAAGGCACGACGAGTTGGGCTGCAGAGACAGCCAAGTTAAACAGGGGGTTGTTGTCACTGCTGTCAGGCTTAAGCATGTAACCTCGGCGACTGCCTGTTTAGGAAGTATACGATATGCGTCGGGACGAATGCACATGCAATGCAGAGTGAACACGAGGACTGAGGCACCATCAGCCTCCCAACGAGGTTTTTTTTTTTCTTTGGTGACAATTTAATTTGAAAAAGATGCAAAAGTTCTCTGAAGAGGGCCTTTTGTTCAAAGTTGATTTGTGGAAGTTTTAGTTTATGATTAGTTGTCGGCAGTCCTGTCTCAACTTCTACGGGAACGCGTATTCTTGTTTTCATCATGATTAGAAATTAAAGTTGTGAAAGTCATCCAAGGTTGTGCTAGAGAGTTATGATTTTCAAGCTTGACCTGCAGTCTGTTCTCAAGCTTGAATGACGGGCCCCGCTTCTCACTATGGTAACAACAGACGTTATGGAAACACTGTAATTAGCCACAAATTGGAAACATCTGCCTTTTTTTTTTTTTGAATTCATTTGCAGCTTCTACATCTCGTCGCGACTCTAAATCGAAAAGTTTGTGTAAACTACTCCATCTCTGCTATGTGCTACTCGGTGATTAATATCTCCTTGGTGAAGATGCGTCTCAGAGTACCAAGTCCATATCTTGGGCGGTTAATATGCCAAGAGATGATTCCATTTCTAAATGCCTTCCACACCTGACTGGCCAGCTCACTACTCCATTGATCGTCGTTGCCATGATTTAAACAGACACTAAGCAAAAATACGCATCAGCTTCAAGACGCCACTATTCGGAAAAGCAAAAAGTTCAACATACCCATGGAACTGGATAAAAGCTCTATCCAGAGAGCGAATGGCGTCACACAACAGATCCATAGTCTCACATATTGTGTCTCGAAACGTCCATCGTGCATCACAGTCATCCTCTTGGGCAAATGCAGAAAGTTGACAGCCCTGGCGCTTGGCCTGCGTCTGAAGAGACATATAGTTGTGGGCCTCGCCGGCCAACATCTCCTTGGGGAACGAGAGTAGGTCGTTGATCAGATTAATAAACGTCGTAAGAGGCACGATGCTTGTAATCCAATATTCAAGTGGGACTTCCAAGTCTCTCCCCGGCTTAAACATGCCCAACATAAGAGGACCAGTGACTCCAGAAAGGCTTCTAAAAAAGTAAGCAAATCCATCTGGGCAGCAACCATGGTCATCCATCCCAGGTTGAGCTTGAGAGAAATGCGGTGGCAGGGCCATGGCCAGACTGTCTTCCATAAATGTTGCCTCTGCGAAGCCAGCCAATCCGTTGGCGCCAATGGTTCCCATCCGGGGATCACTGGCTCCAAAATGCCGAGCGAAATTTCTAATGACATTGAGGTACATTTTTGACCATTCATCCTTTCCTGAATCAGGCATTCCGCACCATAAGTCATAGTGGAATTTTGCAAATGCCTCCCTGGAAGCTGCAGGGGTGACGCCGTCATCAGCAGTGAGCCCTGCCGCCATACTTATAGCCATCTGTAGCCGAGTGTCATGATGAGCATGTGGATAGTAATACTCGACAATAGCCGCAGCTTCATCAAGTATTCCCTTCAAAATTTCATCTTCGCAAATGCAGACACCACTTAAATTTTCCCTGCTCCAGGACCACAGATCGTCACGAAGCTTGGAATCATTTTGGCAAAATCTGTGAGAAAAGTTTATTTCAGAGAGAAAGGATAATAGTGCGGCATCTAGACACTCAACTATGTCCGCTTTCTCACGTTCTGTCAGACATCTGACGTCTGCAAAATCCAAGCTATCAAATTGCGGTTGAGATAGCAGATTGTGGAAGACGCTCGCCATGTTTACTTCGATTAGAGCACTGAAGGGTGACTTTGAATATTGAAGTGGTCAAGCTAATTTGATTATGATTAGAGAAACAAGAAGAAAAAGAAAAGAACAGCTCGCAATTCGGTGATATATATACAGCTATATCAATCTATGTGTAACGGAGCCACAAGGTAGTTTCGTTTTGACGTTGAGAAACTAGCACTCACTTACAATTCTATATCCCATATCTAACAGCCTCCATGATAAAAACTGACTCGGGCACTGTCTCGAGCTACAACCTTCTTCGGTTTGCTTTTCGGTGTTTCTGATTTCGTCGGTCTTATTCCTTTCAGTAAAGGATTGTTGTAAGACGAGTGGGGTAGCTGAAATGCCAATTCGATAGCTCGGCGTTACCGACCAAGCTTTTCATTCGTCGCCTGATTTTGCAAGTAGCATTTTTCAAGCCTCGAATTGCCACAGAAACTAATGATTTGCTTAACACAAGATACATCAGGCACGCTTCTCCGATGGAAAGCTATCTTGTAGATACATTATAGATGGATCGTAGCCAAATCTTGGGGATGAACCACAAGTGCTCGTATTATATTCGGTTCTTGATCGTTATGACACAATACCTTCAGTACTATATTACCATGTATGTAATAGAATCTTAGTCATTATAACACCTCGCGTAAAATCTTTATAGGCATTGACGCCTCCAAGGTAACAGCGTCAAGACAGACATTTATGAATATCTCAGAAAGAGTTATTATTTGCCTCATAGCGATGAATTGCGATATCCATGACGTACATGGTTACACGGCCTTGTTTTATAGCCTCTTTTCATGTCCCCTCTCAGTTTCCCCTCTCAGTTTCTTTCACTTCTTTGCTCCATTGTTGTATTCCTATAGTATGGAAATCCAGCGTATGCAACATGGATAACATTTTTTTAAAATATTCACTTTTAGCCCGCGTATCTAGAACCCTGGCTTCTTCTCATCACATATAGAATGCAACTTCACACCCTTTTTGTTTCTTCTTATCCTAAATTGGCTGTAGTTGCACAATACGTGAGAACCGTGCCCAACATGGTCGAAAACCACTTTATTCAGCTCCCTAGCTGCCTGAACCGCTAACTCATTTCATCTCAGTACGCAAACATCTAAGCCTTTCCCCCATTCTCCCCCATTTTTATACATCTCCTTCCCTCAGCCTTTCTCCCCCCCTTCTGAACAATCAACCATCAATTCATACTCTCCTTCACCATCTCCCTCATCACCATCGTAAACCCCTCCAAAATACTCTTCGGCAACTCCCCTCCCCTCACCCTCGCCGCCCTCTCCGCAGTCAGCACAAACTCCTCCGGCAAATTCACCGTCCTTTCGTCCTCCCCCCGTCCCAGTATCTGCTCCGAGATCGCCACCGCACATCTCGCCGCCACCGGCATCCCGTGGCCGTTATACCCTGCACAGAGCCACAATCCTCCGTTTCCGCCGCCGAGCTCTTCGGGCACTTTGCCTACAAAGGGGTAGCCATCTGTCGTGTAGCCCATTATCCCAGTCCATTGATACCGCGCCCTTAACTCTTCCTCTTCCTCTTCGCCACTGGGTCGCAGCTTCAGCGCTGGACGAAGGCATCGCCGCAATCGCTCAGCCAACTCCTCGTCAATGCTGTCATCCCACCATATGCCCTCTCCTCCTCCAGGCACATTCGTCCTCTCACCACCCACCACAATCATCTCCAGCGCATCGTTCCTCTGAACCAAGTAATTGTCGCTCTTCTCCGACAACCAAACATGACTGTGCTCCAACGCCACATCCCCATCCGGCGGCTCCAAAGCAGCAACTTGACCCCTAACCGGCACAACCAACTGGCTCATCTCAGGCAGTAAATGGGACGTATAAGCATTCGTAGCAAGAAGCACGTCATTGGCAGCCACCTGCCCTCTCGTTGTGTGAACAATCCACCTGCTGGAGCCCTCCGTCTGCTGCAAGTGTGTCACCGGCGTGGTCGTCTGCAGGTTAAACACCTCGGGCGGCTGATTCGTAAACAGCGCCTCCAAGATCCACGTCACAAGTTTATACGGCCATAGCTTCGCCGCCCAGGGCTGATGCACCACGCCGCGAGCACCTTCCGGCTGTACCCGAAACTTGGCAATGCTCTCGGGATCTGTAAAGAGCTTCGCGCAGTCCTTTAGCTGAGGGTGGAAGGCGTTGAGGTTCGCAATGATCTTTGCTGTGAGATCGACCAGTTCATCTGTAGGCAACGCATGCACGCCGCCAACGCGCTTCCAATCACACGGAATGCCGTACTGCTCAACGAGGTTTTCTAGAAAGTGATACGTTTCGAGCTCGAAGTGCGCAATGTGCGGCTTGCTGCCATAAATCATTGGCTGACAGTGCCCTCCGTTCTATCATTGCAACTTGGTCGTCAGTCGCCAATACGCAAAGAATCAACAGATACAAAAACTCACCCTCCCCGTCGCCCCCCAACACGCCTCCCTCGCCTCCAGCATCAAGACCGATCTCCCCTTGGCAACCAGCTCTCTAGCGGCAAACGCCCCAGTGATTCCGCTGCCAATGACAATGACATCTGCCGTAGGCGGGAGTTCTGGAGTCGACCGGCGACCCAAGAGAACATACGAGGGATTCTGCAGCCAGTATGCCATTGTGCTGTGCGGAGTTGGCAGCCCAGCTTGGCCATCTTGCAGCGTGGCGGTCACCATGGTTTGCGTTTACTTGGTACAGGCACAATTGGATAAGCAGTAGACGAGATAGTTGAATGTTGAATGAATCGGAATGGAAGGAAATCAGAGCGTATATGCTACAAGATCACGGGTCTATTCAAGGAATACGTAAACAATACTGTCCATGAAACATGGCATGTGACGGTGAAGGAAAGACAATTCGTCACCGGTTACCGAAGCCGCTGCTTCGTGTTGCTGCTACGTGCACTATCAATGCGGGGTTCAAACCCCGTCTTACAGATCAGCTCAGGAGTGGATAACAATACACGTAGTGCTCGAGACATCGGTCACAAATCACCATCGAATTAACCAATGAGTCACAAATGGGCGATTTTGCACAGTCGTCGTCTCTAAAGATATCATAACGCATTCATTCCATTTCGTCGTGAGAATCATGAGTGACACACTTTACCTCTCCGAAAACTCCGGAGAATTGCCCTCAAGATCCCTTCCCAGTTCCAAAACCAATAGTCCCAACGCCGCAATTGACCAGTCCATTCCAATGTGTATCCTCCCTGCCTGCGAATACTTATTCCGACATCAGTTATAAAGAAAACAAGCAATCTTTCCCTCATTATATATATACACGATAATGCCCTGTGGGTCTCATCTTTGATCGTGCTCTGATTAAACACAGGTAATGTGCTTTTTGTCTTCCATCAACTCCAGAAAACATGGGCTTATATCCGAAGCCATTCCAATTCTAGCCGCGTGCCATGGCCCTCTCTATTCGACATCAAATATATTTGGTACACGCAACCACCGGTGTCGAGCATAGCCTCCATGTGCGAAGTCCGCACAAGTTGATCGAGAAGCCGAGGCCACATGCGTCGTCGGTGGTTCCAGTATAATCGATTCCGCCGGTTCTCGTGACTGCTGGATTGAAATGTAAAAAAGAAGGTCGAAGTTGTTCATAATCCATCAGTGTGTAATGCCCTTAAAACAAAAAGAAAAAAAAATCGCTATATGCTGAACCAGACGGTTGGACAAATTCAAACACCAGCCCTTTCTATCCACTCGTACATGTTCCAGTACAAGAATAGAGTGACTCCAATATTGATCGTAAGCATCCTGTATTTCTTGGATGCCATCCAGCTCCTTGTCTCTGAAGCAGTGGACTCCGAAGTGCTCAGGGCATATCAAATCTTTTGAAAACAATCAAACAAACAGAAGTCAACCCTCTCGCTCTCTAGATATCTGTCATCTCAAGGTCGCTATCATTGACGATGGAGACGGGAAACAGCTCAGAGGGGCCCCAATTTCCCTCGTAGACAATGGCGGGCGCATTCCGGTGCTCTGCCACCCATTGCATGCCTTCCAAGGCCAAGACCTCTTCGATGCGTGGTCGCTCCTCCGGCTCCTGCTGCGTCATCCACCTAACAATAGAATCAAGGGAGCTGGGGTGGAAGGCTTCAACCATAAACTCAGGGGGCAGCTGAAGTTCCGATCGCTTAAAAGATCCAAAGAGGTTGCCGGAGCTGCGTGGCTTCTTCTCCATCTCGAGTTCTTCACTCATCACAGACTCGGTCGGGTTACCGAGGGCATCCCGCTGAACATCGCTTGACGGGGTCCAGGTGAGGCTGGGCACTTCGGAGAGATCACCAGACCTGAGGGCAACCCAGGTAGGTCCGTTGTCGGGAAGCACCACATTGGCTGCAGCCTCTAGCGTCATAAGGCCGAGGGAAAAGATATCGGCAGACTGATCGACCTTGCCTTCCAACATCTCTGGGGCCATGTATTCGCGATCTCCCTCAATATCCAGATAAATGTCATCGGAAACGGCCTGCGCCAATCCAAAATCACCAATCTTGATGACTCCTTCAAAGGTAATCAGAATATTTGCCGGCTTCATATCTAAATGCATAAATCCCGCGTCGTGGATTTCTTTCAATCCCTGTAAAGAACGTAGTAGGTTAGCAATGAGAAGAGGAAAGAAGAAAGAGTTAGGTTCCTAGGGTGTTGACTTACCAAGCAAAGATCTTGCAAGATCTTATAGATACGAAAGTCATCCAATCGACCCAACTGCCCGACGTGGGCCAAAAATTTATCCAGAGTTCCCTCTTCACAAAACTCTGTCTGGATGTAGAGATGAAAGTTATGCTCCCAATCATCAATATACTGCACAACATGTTCAGCATGTGATAAAGCCCGCAGAATCCGAGCTTCACGCAGCTTTGCTTCCCTGTCCTTGGGGCCATGGTACGGCTGCTTGGTCTTCTTGACAGCGAAGACCTGAGTCTTGGCAGGGCTTCTGGCGTGGTTATCGATTGGGGTGAATGAGGATGGAGTAAAGGAACTCTCAAGATCTTGCTTCGTCACACGGTATACCGTAGAAAATTCGCCTTTGCCAATCTGCTCAACCTTGTCAAACTTGGAGTAAAGGCTAGCATCAATGTCCAAGCTAGTGTTGCGAGCATTAACTGGAGTGACGAAAATGCTCGTGGATGAGCGGAAGTTAGTAGGTGTGACTGGAGGCGGCATGTGCGTTTCTCGCCGACTTTCTCTGGTCTGAGAGATAGACAGCCGGCTGGTATCCAGCGGCAGCAAGTTTTCCTGAGGGGTTTGAGGAGTGCGTCGTCCATCGGGGCTCACTGATTCAACACACATCATCTTAGTAAGTACATTTCTGGATAGTTTTGGAGGTACGCGATTGGAGTGCGTCAAAATTGAAGGCTCGGTGGTGAGCGGTGGGGGCGCACTGAGCCCCCTCCGGGTCCTTGCCCGTCCAAATGAAGATAAAGAAAGAGGATCTGTTGGAGATGGTCCACAGTCTAAAGGAGTAGATCGATCGGCCTGCGAATGTGCCTCCTCGATTTGGCCTCTGGGACTATCGGACACGTCCAGGATCGACTTACAGGTAGATTCCCGCGATTGTGGCGGCGGCTTGACGGCTGAGAGAGAAAGCGTCAAGGTCCGGTTAGCACTTGGGCTTTCTTGAGAACTTTCACTAAAATTGCTCAGGCCACTAAAGCTTGGTGTTAGGAGATTCTTGGTCGGGGTTGGCGGAGCATCGCCTTCCGCAGAGGTTGCAGAGTCGACATTATCGGCAAACAGTTTGCGGTCGTCGCTGTCAACGCTAAGGATGCTCCCACGGCGGTTCCCTAGAACGCTGCTGCGTTGGAAAATTGACAGCCCTTTTCCAGGATTGGCGACCGTATCAGGGGCACGACCCATGATGGGGTTAAAGGGGGTGGAGGGAATACCACCAAACGATTTGCGGCTGTTTCCCCTCTTCTTCCCCGAACTGCCAGGTGGCGGGAAGGTAGCAAAGGGATTGATATGCTTTTTGCATGGAGTGTCGGGGGGCGCCATCCTCTTGTCGGCCTCCTCTTCCAGATTTCGATTTACCTTGGAGACAAGGCCGGTTGAGTTAAATGCACCGATCCAGAGCTGGTGTGACTGATTTGGCGTGGCCATGGTCCTTTGTTCAGCGGCATGTCGACTAGATGGGCGCATAGCGCCAGGGGGCAGAGATCTAGAGAAAGGGTGTGGCTTCGACGCAACTTTTGCGGGCGCGTAGAAAGACTGCTCCTCGGTCAAACTGTTGCCAGAGGTCGATGTGGTAAGTGTCTTGGACAACGGATGCGGCTGGTGGCTTTTGCTTTCCGTCGCAACGCTGGCGCCAGGTGCAAAGGGATTTTCGCGACCCGCTGTCGGGGGGACGAAAGAATCGGCAGAGAGACGTGGCCGGTGTCGGACTTGCGTAGATATATCAGCCCCCAGCGGCGAGAGTTGTCGCTCACCAGATCGTTTACCCCAAGAAATCTTTTCGCCATATCGTTGTTGTAACGTTGATCTCCGGAGAGACGATGATCGCTTTGGAATATTTGATGCGTGAGTTGGAGATGCCAGGTGATCGCGCTCAAAGGTAGCTCCTCCAGTACCAGACAGTTCGTATTCAGGGAATGCATCTTCATGAATATCAAAAACGCCAGGCGGCGATGCGCTCGAACCGAAGAGGTCTTGAGACTGCGCAGAGTTCATAATGCCGTGTAGACTTCGTCGCTTCGCCACCGGGCTGCCTTGGTTTGACTGATCCAAATTCATGGTCGCATCACTGCGCTTTAGCGCGCCTGTTGTTGGAGTCATAGATGGATCACTAGTTTCATCCAGCGCCTTGAGGAACGCAAGTTGAGAGGCACCGGTGATATCAAACTGCACACCGGGGCGGGTTGCTCGATCGATCGTTTTCCGGGGTGCAGAGTGCTCAGGAGTCGTGCTGCTGTTGTTTTCTTGGCCTAAGAATCTGGCTCTGAGAGGCGATATTGGTGACTGTGAAGAGGTAGAGTTTCCAGAGTCAGGAGTCGTGGACAGGGCGCGCTTTAATGGACTTCTGGGAGAAGCTCGTGCCCGGGTGATGCGCGACGGAGGCGCCGTTTTAGTAGCTTTGGCGGACCGGAGCGAGAGCTTAACGCCTGGCCGAAGGGGAGTTTGCGTTTGCGCAGGTGATAATTGCGGGGCGCTAGTGAGAAACGATGAGTTTACAGACGGCGGCGCTGACGAAGGAGGATGTAGCACCGGCCGTTGCTGTAGCGGCGTGGTGGCAAGTCGTCGATTCGGTGATTTTGGCGAACTTTGTCGTGAACTTGTTGGGCCGTGAGAGCTTGCACGCGCAATAAGCTTCGTGGGTGATCGTGACATGGAGCGTCGAAGGTTACGCACAGTCGTGGGATCCATATGATGTGCGTGAGTTGGCGAGGGCAGTGCCAGAGTGCCGCCACCGCCGCTGGAAAAGGACATGGCACTGGAATGAAGGTAGTGCAAAACAATGATTGGTGTCTTCTAAAAACTGTGAAGATGTCGTGCCCAAAGGACACGGGCCTAAGGAATGTCGATAGTATTGAAGATTGAAGACGTCTGATGTAGAGCGCAGCTTCGGATTAGCTAGTCTCTTAGGAAGGGGTTATATATGAAGTGCACTGTAGATGGCTCTCTCGTCGTCGGTATCCCTAATATCGCCAGAAAAATCCGTGCATGGCAACAACAAGTAAAATGCAAAACACAAGAGTTTGTAAATCGGTCTGTTGAGGAGTCGTAGTCTGAGATGCTGGAGAAAGGAAATCAAGTTGAGATGCTGTGGCGTTGTGAGAGGCGCAACAGAGGAGGTCGGTTGTATGATGATGTATGAATAGAGATTGCCCGGGAGGGCTATGCCGGATTAAAAAGGGAAAAGAAGAGGAACCCGAGAGACAAGCCGTGAGGATGATGCCCAAGCGGGTCGTATAGATCGGCGGCAAAGCAGGCGGGGCCGAGAGTCAAATGCAGGTCCAATGGCAAGAACTCGGGACAAGTATGAGGTAGACTTGAGGCCAGCTGAGGCAGTTACGGCATGGCGTTCGCTTGCTCGCAGGAGAGGAGAGCGGAAGGAATGAAAAGGAGAAGGAAAAAGAGATGCTCACGATACGCGGGTGTCTGGCGCACGCTCTCGCAAACACCGCCCACTATGTGTAGATGTGGATGGCGGGCTGCGCTTTGCGTCGACGGGCGAGGATCGCAAGGCCAATATTCTGCTGGGTCAATTCGTCGCCGCAGATGCCTTTCGACAGCCGCCCTCGTTTTCCCGTCGCCGTCGGTCGCTGCTGTTGTATCGTCGCTCGGGCTCTCCTGGTCCGCAGCTTGACTCGGGTAGGGTTTCGAAATTGACTTTGGCAACGCAGCGGCGGCTGCCCTCGATGAACGTCGTGGTGGCGGCGGTGACTCAATGGCGAGACAGAGTAAAACACAAACGGCAAACACACGCAGGGAGAGAGTGAAAATCCAGCGCCGACAAGGCCACGCAAGCGAGGTCTGGACGGTGGATGGTATGCAAAACGACGATGCGGCGTGCACGGCGAGGAAGGGAGTCCAGGTGCAAGTATCCGTACATGGAAGCTGGTCAAGAGCTGGCTTAGCTGGCGGTTGCGCTTTCTAGCTTGAGGCGCAAAAAGGCGCGACTGCACTGCTGCATTGTTTATCATCTTACCAAAAGGGGCTTAGTGTAACACGCCGGAACGCGTTTTTGGCCACACATAGTGGAGCCCATTTGGCCTGTTCCCTGTGGCCGCCCGGCAGAATTTGCCCCCCTAATTGGCCGCCTTGTAGTTGCGAGCCTTTGCTTGTACCGGTACGAGTGCGCCCACAAAAAAAAAAACGGTTGAGCAGTACCCTTGCTCAGAAACCATATACAATTCCTTTTTTTTTCCTATTCCTCATATCTCTCTACACATCATCTTCTATCCTAGCAGTACGTACATAATAGGTGGTAGTAGTAAAAAAAAACCCTCCGGCTGTAATCATCATATCGTAGTAGCATTTCCCGACGGCAGTTCTTCACCTCCCATAAATTCTATCATCTATCATATCCTATTCAGCTGTCCATTACAACCGGCAAGACATTGCATGCCCGCCTAATACAGCTACTGCTACTAGGTGCTAGAGCTATCGAAGCTCCCCATCCCCCACGGATACGCAGCAGCCCACAGGTCCCTCGACAGGCTCCGAGGTACTCGTACAACTCCTTATGGCCTCGCCGTGGCCTTGCCCGAGCTTAGCAGGCCTCTCCTAAGCCTCTTTTTGTGAAGGGAGAGCTTCAAACTGTTGCGCGCGGAGTTCAACCTCAGTATCAAACAAGCGCCGTGCTTCAAGGGAGCGTCGCCAGAGCGCCGCAGCGGCTGCACCTCCAGGAGGGGCTACGGGTCCAGGAACGGCGCCTTGGGAAGAGGGTCTTTAGGGACCATGGCGCCTCTTGCTACGCCAAACCGGGCCGTAGCATCGACGATCAAGGTCGCATGGGACCAGATAGAGGAGGGGGACAAGTGGCAAAGATTGGCCCAGCCGTCTGCTTCTCCCTGCATGTCTCAGAATCGTCTTTTTTTTGTCTTTTTCTTAGCTTCGCCACTCCCCAGATTCAGGGTTCATATGTTTCATATGTCATAGTAGCGTACGTGGTAAACAACAGCAGAAGCATGCTGTCAAAGAATGAATGGCCAATATACCGCGAGTAGCCAGCTGAGCCAGCCGCAGCGTCAGAGACAAACGGCGACTACCTGTGACAAATTCACCTCTTCTGCCTCTTGTCTCTCCTTAACACAGTCTCTACCCGCCGGCTTCTCCAGCAGGATGGGTAGTCATTGCTCGCGTAGATCGGTGAAGGCGACTCGCCCACCGATCAAAACAAAACATGGCCATTGTTTACTTACGGCGATGACGCACATCGCCACTGTTTTGATACCCATTTATACACACAACGCGTTCAAGCCACCAAAACAGCCACTTGCTCGTGTGCAAATCCCCCATTTCATCCCCTCCACTGTGGTTGGTGTCCTTTATTCAGTTCCGTCCCAATTCCTATGGGATCCGATTGAGTTTGCGTTTCGAATGAAGGCGTCGCTTTTCTTAAGCCTCCATGCGTCATTTCGCTTCCTCGGGTCACTCTTCCGGTGCCATGCGGCTGGGGCTTGCTGACTACGCACGTTCCAAGTGCAATGATCCTTTACGCTCGAGGGAGAATGTGATACAATCCGGTACTCTGCAGCAGGTACTTTAGTAGGCAATTGATGATATCAGTTAGACCATTTGAATTCTGGTGTCTCCAATAGCTAGAGCCAGGTACTTCGTACTCCGTATAGAGTACTATCGCCAGACTTCCACTGGTGCTGCAAATGCTTCAGTCTGAGTATCTCTGATTTATTGCTTTTTGTACTACTCATCGTATCAAGATAGTCAGCCTGCGCAGGGCCTCCTTGTAAGCAAATGTATGCCATGCCGGCTTGACTTGCCGGAGCCCGTCGTCATCTCGCGCATCTCCCGGGGGACAAAGCAAGGAGGTAGCCTTGGGAGCAAGTGCCAGCAGTACTACTAGGTATCCATGTCTGTAGCTGGCCCATAACACCCATGTTCTCTCTCTTCTCTGATGTGGAAACTGTGCACCTAGCTGGGCTGTTAACCGCCGGCATCACTGCATACTTTTCTAAAAGCGCAACGGGATGGCAAGCAAAGCCACCTTACAGTACCACTGCTGCAGAGTATTCCACAGCCTGACATCTTACGTGGAGAACGAGGGCGGGATGACTGTAGCTTGGATGCGAAGGTCATATTTTGGCCATTGCTGCCGAGAAAAAGCCCAATCTCATGTCACATGGTGCAGTCTGAGATTCACATATACATTATACAGCATGCATGTAATGTGTCTTGTGTGCCAAGCTGTTCCCCTGATTCTGACGATGCATCAGTGATCGTAGATCAAGCTGTCTTTGACGTTGTGGGGTTCTGCTGTTCCTGCGTATTTACCCTGGAATCATCGCTACTCTACTCATGTTGGCCTTTTTCCTCGTTTGCCGGGCATCTCTTTCAATTGAACGGTATTTTGCTATGGTATCTGTAAATCCTAGCAATGATGCTTTTTTTATAGCTGGGCCGTAGTAGCAGGAATGACTCCCGGGATAATACGCAAATTAAACACAGCGTTCAGGTGCCACAAGTTTTATCTCAATGGCCTAAATTGGTGAAGTATAGAATGCAAGGGCACATCCGCAGCAAAAGTTTCCATAGCCATATTTAGCTACTACCTACTAGAGGTAATTAAGCATTACTCTGACTAGTAGTACCTGGTATTCGTATTTTACAGAAGTTTGCTAGTTTAGCAGCGTAGGTACTGAGTAAATGAATTATTGCTATGTACTCTACAGCGCTCATCAGAGCTGCTATACACAAGGCATCTAATATCTGTATGCTGTCCTCTACAAAAATCATAAGCCTGTCCAAGAAACCTGGGTCAACTGCTAGCCATTTATGAGTACAATTCCATCTTCTCTAAATGTATCAAGCCGTTCGGAGGCTGCATCAAAATCAGTATGCCATGTCGCTACTCTGAATCATCTGCGTCAACTCACCGGGATAAATTGTCGTAGCTTGACGCCAGCTTGTCTAAACACCTCTGCTGTCTCAGTATCCATGCTGTAACCATGGGCATACACCACCTCAGTGATGCCAACCTGGCAAATCTTGATGCTGCATGTCAAGCACGGGCACGTATCACAGTACAGCACGGAGCCCTCCCGGATGCGCTCCCTGCCGGCCTCCAGAAGCGCATTCTCTTCCGCATGGATGCACAGACAGGTTGACAGTCCGACCCCAGAGCCGTTTGCTTCGTTGCATCGAGGGCAGCCGCCGTCGGCGCAGTTTCGCAGACCCCGGGGCGTACCGTTGTATCCTGTGCTGATAACTCGCCGTTCTCGCCCAACGAGGACGCAGCCGACGCGGCGTTTCATGCAGTTGGACCTATGTGCTGCCAGAGATGCCAGCGCCATGAAGTACGTGTCCCAGCCTGGTCGCATACGATCAGGGTTGGGAATATCGAGCTTTCCAAGGGTGGCATAGAGATGGGCCAGCGACGATGAGGTGTTGAGCAACCTGACGGTGGCCCGTGAAATGAGCGGCTGCAGACCAGTGGCCGCATCGTATAGATGCCTGTCGTTTTGCGAGACAAACTCCTCGAGGCTAATGGCGGACTGCTCCGGCTGTTTGGAGCGTTGCTGGAACCGGCGCCAACGCAGAGTGAGCGGCGCGTCGATTGAGATGAGCAGAAAGAATGGCCGCCGGATGAAGACGTCGAGCACCTGCTCCGTGGGGATGTCGGTCGTCACAAAGCGGCTGCGCCATCGCCGAGTCACAAAGTCTAATAGCTCCTCGGCTGTGGTGAAGACATGGGAAGAGGATGTCTCATTGCTCTTGGACACGACGCCGTTCAAGGCCAAGGCCGCAGTGCCGCCCTCGAGGGACGGAGGGTTCTCCTCTGAAACTGATGCAGGGGCCTGCAGATAGAGGCGCTTGAATCCGTGATGCTCAACTAGATACTGGGCCACTGTCTGCTTGCCCGAGCAGATGCCTGAAAAGCTGGGTTAGCCACGAGATTCTGTCGCCGTGCCCAGGCAATGACGTACTGCCACAGATTCCGACAAACATCCTGGTCTCAATCCCGCGAAGTCGCGAATGTCCAATTGCCCTGAGCTTTTCGACCGAGGGCTGGAGATGAAGCGCCTCCGCAAGAGAATTTCAGGGCGGCATTGGCAAGTGGGGCACGATGTGGACGAGGCCTCTTGTCCAGTGAATTTACATGCGATCCGCTGGGCTGCAGAAGTCCGGGGCAAGATGGTAGCTCGATTACTGCATCCTTGCTCCTACATACACATACAATTGCGAGATGTACAGGAGTATGATTATATGAATAAGCAGCAAAGCTTTGAGCTGCTTGGTTTATGTGATTGATGCTTAAAAAGGGTAGTAAGTAGTCCAAAGGACTTTTGGTGGGTACATTGAGTTGGCGGCGTGCGCAATGCTATCCATCAACGTGGCGTATTCGAGAATTTGAAGCCTTTCAGAGACATATAAAGTCTAGCATTTAGCTTTACAGCTGATTCATCTACTTCGTGCGGCTATTCTCGTCTGCGTAGCTTTACGGGAAACACACTGGATCGTTTACACCAACTAAGCTTTGCATACATACTTCGTAGATCTAGCGTTCATTGCTGAAACCAACCCATGGAGACCAGAGCTTCTTTACACAAGTGGGGTTCGGTTCTCATTTGCTTCCTACTATTTGCGATGAAAAAACTTCAAAACAAAATTTGAAAACCTTTGGGCGAAAGCTTAGCAGATAAACAAAAACAAAGAACCCTCTCTTGTGTCAAAAAAGATTTGATTCTGCACCTTTCAACACTGAAAGTAAAAGCAAAAAAGAGAATCTTCTCCGATACTGGGAATCGAACCCAGGGCTGCTCGGAGCTTCAATCGAAGATTGAGAGCGAGCGATGTTAGCCACTACACCATATCGGACTTGTTTTTCGATGTACGAGTGCACGCTAATAGTTACTATAAGGCACAATTGGACTGCTCGCAAGAGGTTCTGAACGTCCCCAGCACACCACGGCTCTTGATACTATGCTCCAACAATAAAATCCTTGCTTGTAATATCCAAAATGCTAGCCGTGTTCTTTTACCAACTCTATTAACAGCACCCGCGTTCGAAACGAGCCACAGTCCGCAAACAGCCTTTGATGCTGAAATGGCGCTAATCGGTCGCCTGGATCGCCTAAACAAGCCCCCTTGCATAGGCAGGCGCAGATGGCCATTAGTTAGCACAGCACAGCACTTACTGTGCAGATTCCCCGCTCTCCGCGGGGCAGCTCAGCGCTACGACATCACTTGGCTTGTAGCTCGTGATGAAAGCTCTCTAATCCAATATCAGATGACTCTGCCTCGTCGCCTGCCTGCAGCTCGAACCTTGCACCTACACGACATAAAATCGCCAAATCTGTCGCCAGCTACAAGCCCACAAATACATACTGCTGACGACTGCACCATCCATAGCGACTAGTTTGCTGAGCTCGAACGAAATACAAGGCGTAACTTGCAAAGGAGCCGTTGCCATGGACGAGCCGCTTCAGTTCGTGCCGTTTACCTCCGAGATCGAGCTGCCGTTCTACTCGGCGCTCTTCTCGTCCAAGCTAGAATATGACAAGCTCGACGACTCTGCGCGTAGGCTGATGGGCGTGTACGAGCCGCGCGATGTGGATCCAGATGCAAGCTCCAAGCTGCAGATTCTCGGCAGTGCTTTGACAAACACCGAGTGCGTCTTTCGCCGTGACTGTAAGACTTGATAGGTTTCCTAAGCTGACAGGTGTGATACGTAGTCCCCCTCTCGGGAAAGCAAGGGCTGAAGGCATCATTAAGAATGTTAATACCATCGAGGATTTCAGAAACACCGACAAGGCGGCCATGTTGAAGCTGGCGGGCAGGCAGATATGGGACGCCATTAACGACGGAAGCATATACTCTGTCCCCTCGCTACTCTCGTCCTTTATCATATTATCATACGCCGACCTCAAAAAATACAGGTTCATATACTGGTGTGCGTTTCCCGCGCTGCACTCGGATGCGCAGTGGAAGCGAGCCGGGCCTGTTCAGCGCCTCACTTCGGATGAGACAACGGCTCTCTTGGATCGAGTAGGCACGTGGCGATACATAGTCGATAAGCGCGAGCATGGATTCTTCTTGGCCAAGAAAATATGGGGGGAGAAGCCAGCAGATTTGAGCGAACACGACCCTGCGCATAAGATTCCGTACAGATGGGAGGTGGCCTCGCTGCGGAATTTTGAAGATGGCTTTTTCGATGGTGTTGCAGAGAAAGATCGATTTGTTACGTTTTTGGACCCATCAACATTCTCTGAAGGTCCGTCATGGCCTCTTCGCAATCTCTTGATCCTGATTCGCCACCGGTTCCGCCTGTCCAAGATCAATATTCTGTGCTTCAGAGATGAGTGGTCTCGACGACACGAGGCCAAAAGCATCATTATACCCATCAAGATGGACCCTGTTGAAAACATGGAAATCAAGGAAATGCCTAAAGTTACTGGCTGGGAACGAGCCAAGAACGGTAAACTTCAAGCACAGCTGGCCAACTTGGGCGAATACATGGATCCAACTCGACTGGCAGATTCATCAGTCGATTTGAATCTCAAGCTCATGAAGTGGCGACTTGCCCCAGACCTAAACCTCGACATAATCAAGGAAACAAAGTGTCTACTCCTAGGCGCCGGGACCTTGGGAGGTTATGTTTCAAGAAATTTGATGGGATGGGGTGTAAGGAAAATCACATTTGTTGACTACGGCAGCGTATCCTTTTCAAACCCAGTTCGCCAGCCGCTGTTTGAGTACGAAGACTGTCTCAACGGTGGTAGGCCAAAGGCGAACCAAGCCGCCGAAATGCTGAAGAGGATATATCCAGGCGTGGACGCCGAAGGTCACTCCTTCTCCGTGCCGATGCTCGGTCACGCCCTCACTGATGAAGCGAAGACGAAAGCCGACTACGACAAGCTTGAAGCCCTAATCAATGCTCACGACGTCATCTTCTTGCTGATGGACACTCGTGAGTCTCGATGGCTACCGACAGTAATGGGAAAGGCAGCCGGAAAGATTGTCATGAATGCCGCTCTTGGATTTGACTCCTATGTCGTTATGCGACACGGCGCCGAAGCCACGCACGAAGGTCAAGATACTCTCGGATGCTACTTTTGCAACGACGTCGTCGCCCCAGCTGATGTAAGTTTCCCTTGAAAGTTTCTCGCTTCATTCTTCAAAATCTGACCACCTTTTCAACGTGTAGTCTATGAAGGACCAGACTCTTGACCAGCAGTGCACTGTGACTCGACCCGGAGTTGCTGCCATTGCTTCCGCACTTTTGGTTGAACTTCTTACAAGCCTCTTGCAGCATCCCTTGAAGCATAGTGCCCCTGCTCCCCAACCAAGACAGGGAGTTACCCTTGAGAGGGACCCCCCTGATCATCCACTCGGACTCGTGCCGCACCAAGTCAGAGGCTACGTATCTACTTTCCAGAATATCGTAATCCGCGGCCAATCTTATGATAGCTGTAGCGCCTGTAGTCCCAAGATTCTGGACGCCTTCCGCACTGATGGATGGAGCTTTGTCAAGAAAGCTCTCGAGGAAAAGAACTACGTCGCCGAACTGTCAGGTCTCGCCGAAGTCCAGCGTAGAGCTGAAGAGCTGAACGATCAGCTCGACTGGGACGACGACGAAGCAGCTGAAGAGGAGGGCGACGGAGAGCTCCTCTAAGGCCTAGCAAGCAAAAAGGCATTCGTTTCTTTTTCTCTTCTTACTCAGATGGTGGTAAAACTCCATGCTTAGTGTTCAATTTGGTAGAAGGCACAGGGAATGGGAAATTCTTAGAATTGGCGCTCGTGTTTTTTTTTTTTTTTTTTTTTTTTTTTTTTTTTTTTTTTGTTTTGTTTTTATATATATGACTTTCTTGGTATTTTTGTCTATAGTGGCTTGTTTCTGAACTTTGACCTATCACAAAGAGTCGGCTTTTGTATGTAAAGCATTGAATGTTTGTATTAGTCTTATCAATGGAGTCACTCTGTGCACGCTCATCTGCTTTGCCTTTTTTTGTCCATCAACTCTCATCTTTTGATTTGGAAAGCTGTCATGCCTGTATAGATAGTAACAGTGACGGCAAAGTCAACAATCAGATCGGTTCCGTGGTCTAGTTGGTTATGACATTTCGTTAACAGTTAGTTGACACCACCGAAAAGGTCCCCGGTTCGAGCCCGGGCGGAATCACCATCTTTCTTTTTGCACTGCATCAAACCTCGATTGGCTCTGTGGATATCCCTTGCTTTTTTCTTTTTTTTTTTTCTTCACCCTTGCAGCAGACATTCGCAAAGTTCGTCGTGTCCGACTGAGGTGGGGAGGGAGTTCGTATGCAGACTCATGGGCTTCTTCTACTCACTTCACTATTAGCAGGCGCCAGTTCACTTTCATCGCGAAATGTCACTGGCATTGAACAAAGCACAGGAAATATACAAGCTTAAAAAAAAAAGAGGATTTGTGATTAAGAGGTCGTCGGGTATCAATATATTATTATAATAGCCAAACCTGATGCCCCCGGCAAACAGGCCGCCCCTGCATCCAGCCGACAAAAAGGAAGAGAGAAAACAAAATCCAGAAAAGACCGTTGACTGTCATTACCACATCTATAACCAGCCAGGTGGTGAGCTGGCGACCATTACCACAGCACTCCTTGGCAAGCGCATATCCATTCTAAAAAGACTTGCCAGTCAAATCGATTAAAAGGTGACAGACAGCTGATGCACAGCACACATAATGCAGTGCGGCGTCATGGATCTGAGCTGGCGGATACGAGAGTGGTGGAGGTGCTTAGTACTTCAATATGATGTACAGAGCGTGGATGATTCCGGGGATGTAACCTAATGTGGTATCGTATTAGCCAATCATCCAGCATGTGAAAGCAGTCGTGACGTGATGTTTTGCTATTAGTGAAACGGGGGCAGTGAATAGCTTATACATACCCAGGATTGTGAGCAGGACGTTGATCAAGAAGTCGGCACCGCAGCCTCGCTCGAGGATGACACCTACGGGCGGCAGAATGATGGCAACAATGATCTTGGCGATATCGCTGAGTGAGAGAAGACATTGTTAGTATTCCAAAGCTGTCGACGGATGACTGGTTCTTCTCCGTATCGTCAAGCTCCCAGGCTGGCATCGCTGTGACGAGGTGCTGTCGCTTGAGAGCCGCGAGCTGCGGGGAAGAGCGTGACGGAAGCTACGGGACGTCATGCTCGGAGCTTACCTGGATGTGAACGGCATGGTGAATAGTGCTGGAAGCTCAAGAAGCTGTTGATATATACGAGTGTTGTCGAGTCGTAGCAGAGAGGCCTTGGATGGCTCCTGTGTATAAGTGTTTTTGTGATGGTGATGGAGGAGAGAAGAAAGATTTCTAGTCGGGAATAACCTGAACGCAGTGAGGCACAACTGGGAGAGGAGATGGAGATGGCAAGAAGGTTTCTGCGAAGCCTGTACTATTTATTGCCAGTCATCTTGGCGCTTTCCATGCATTCCGGCCGAGCAGAGCAGAGAAACTGGTTTCCATGTTGCGTCATCGGCAGGTCAAGCCACAGAAGCATGAAAGGGCGAGGCAAAGCCGCGAGCAGTTTAGCTACATACATGTCATGTAGCTGATCTGATGGCATTCCAAGGTTGACTGGTGGTCTGCTCATGTCAGGGCTACGCGCCACAAGTGTCCCCGGAACAAGCTTGAATGCTGCACTGGAACAACCGCTGCAAACTATGCCATCATGGACCTTAGCTTTTTTTTTTGCCTTCTGGCAGCGCAGTAGAACCAATTGATACGTCATGACGTTTTTAAGCGTGCTGCAGACCCCTGTCTAGTGCTTGCTTGGCCATGCAGGCTGGGCTGGGGGGTGGTTGATCAAGTGTGCTTGCACCGCCACAGATTGATTGATTGTGAGCTGCTGCCAAGCTGTGACAGTGATGGGCGAAACAGCAAACGTTAGCGTAAGAGAGAGTTGTTAGCTGCTCACGCCACAACATGACGACAAAAACACAGGCTGATTGGCGCTTTTGGGGGGTGGATCTGGGAGCAGCAAAGCACCAGCCACACCTGCCAGGGATTAGAGGAGATGCGCATTTCCGTGTGAGCCGATGCGGCTTGCCTCACGTACGTAGGAGTGACCTCAGCTGCTCTGCGATGAAATCGCTTTTTCCAGCACTAGGTTGGCCCCTTTTCCAGAAGCGTTCATGGCGGGTAGTCTTGACTTATCCTTAGAATTTAGAATTATCCTGCTGCTTCTGCCTTAGCACCAGCAAAAAAACCCGTCTCGGCTGGACAAAAGTGGCTCGACGTGACATGTGCGCGCGCTGCTTGGCTGGGCTGATAGCGAATGATGGAATGGGATTGGATTGGATGGATGGATGGATGCTGTATCGCTGCCCAGCGAAATTACTCCGAGCTCCGTGCGAGCCGAGAACCGCCAAAGTTTTTTTTTGTTGTTGTTTGTTTTTTATTTTACTAATTGGGTTCGCAGAAACCTGCGGTGGCGGCCGGGCGAGTGAGATGGTTGTAATCACCGGGCCATACATGTGTCGTCGCCAAGCTGAGAGGGCGGAAGTGGCTGGCGTCGCTCCAAGATAGCTGGACTAAACTTGTTCTGCGGGCGCCCTATTCCCAGTGTCAAATCTATCCAACCAACGAACAGCTGCGACGCAAAAAGGAGGGTGTGCTGTAATTACAGCCATGTATTGTTAAAAAAGATTTTAACGGTCCAGCTAGCTGCTTCGTGCCTATTAGAAAGTAAACCACTGCCGCTAGCTACCTACTATAGTATTACTATATCATTTTCTCTATCCGTGTATAAGCCAATTAACCTCAAACTCAGAGATTAGTTCCTCGTAATGCTTGCCTCAGCACACGATGGCAACTGTTTTCCCCAACAATACGCTCCGTTACATGACGCCCAATGATAGATGCCCCATCCTACTGTGCCTCTCCCTACTCCTCCTTGGCGGGGGGCGCAGTTCCGCCGATTCGCTTGCCGTAGAACACAGTGCCTGACAACCAGCTGCCAACACACGAGCCTGCGTACAGGCCGCAGACGATAGTCACCGGCCACGTCTGCCAGTCCCGATCCCAGTCCAGGGGGATAGGCACCGCGCCCAACCATGCGCCAAGCACTGCGCCAAGCAGCCCGCCCAGCGTCTCGTCCAGAGGCGCAGACACGCCAGCCACCGCAACCAGGGACTGATTATCCACTCCGCGTGCGTAGATGATAGGGAAGACACCGAGGAGGGCGAAGTGAGCAGCGCAGAGGAAGGTTTCCAGAACGTGGTCTAGGAGCGGCGCGCCGAAGAGGATGAAGAGAGCGTGGATAACGGGGGTTGAAATCGTAGTGAGGACGAGGGCGAGGAGAGCAGTCTACAGAAGAAAGGCGCACCAATGTTAGCATAATCTCGTTTCTACCCAATGCAACAATGTGTATTCATCAATTGAGTGGGAGCTGCGCACCACCAGGGAGCTCGTTCCGGCCGCCTCCGGCTTCTTCTTCTCGCCAGGACGGGGCTTCTTGGCTGCCTTTGCCTGCTGAGAGCCCGCAGCCGGCAGGCACAGCACCACATATGCCACCTGGACGACCGCCACGACAGGCACGGCGGTTTGCAACGTCAGGGCTGGCTGTGCCACCAGCTCGTTGAATTGAGCTGCCAGCAGCCCCAGCAGGACAGCTACTCGGCCGAAAGAGACACCCTTGGACAAGGCATTGTTGAACGTCGGGACGGCGGCGATGGCAGCTTTCGGCTTGGTGTCGGTGGCCTGGGCCGACGAGCCCTTTACCAGTGCTGACGACATGGTGATGGGATCTACCAGCGGCATTATCGTGTTCTCTGGGACTGAGCTGGTTTTGGAAATGGAAGCTTCCGAGGCAAGGTTTGGTAAAGATCCGAGTCACGTGACCGTATGCTTGGAGCTGAGTCTCTTGCACTGACTCGCTCATAACACGAAGCAAGATGGAGCTGAATTATTACAAAAAAAAAAGGAGAAGAAAAGATCAAAGATAAAGAGGTACAATTTATCAATCTTTCCATCCATCTTTCATTTATAAACCAATAGATTGGGAATATCTTACTTTCCAAAGATCCACCAAATTCAAGCGTATCCCTAGTATAATCCATGATTCAACCACTCCCTCGTTCCATTACTTGAACCCACATGTCAGAGATGGTAAACAATCCAAGGTTGTTCAAAGCCGTCCACGGCTTCGTTGGGTTAAGTATGGCAATATCGAAATTACGAAGAAGCTATTATATCATTGTCAGCAATTCGGTGAGAAGCTAAATCCTGCCTTTCAGCCCCCCTTTTCGCAACCAAAACGTACCTCAAAAACAACCTTCTCAAGCTCTATCCGAGCGACATCTTTGCCCAAACACTGCCACTTTCCATAACCAAAGATCAATTCGTTTGTGCGGAGCATGGTGGCAAGTTTGTCCTTGTCATCTTCGAACCAACGTTCTGGACGGAAGGCCTTGGCGTCTTCGCCATAAATCTCGGTGCTACGGTGCATTGCGAGCGCAGAATATCCGATGTAAGCACCTCCAGGTAAGAATATGTCCTTACCATCGATATTTACAGTGTCGCCTCCGGGTGGAATATCTCGAGAAAAGATGTTTGCAACAGGGGGCCAGACTCGCATAGCTTCACGGATGGTGGCTTGGAGGTATGGGAGTTGTTTTGCCACACTGTGAGTGATGAAGCCGTCTTGGGGTGCTTTACCGTCTCGAACTGCTTCATCAATTTCTTTCTGAAGCTTGGCATATACTCGAGGATTTGTTATGACGTGGAGCAAAGTGCATCGAATACCGCTTGCAGTGGTATCAGAACCAGCAACGATCTGCTCGAGAGCCTCGGAGCGTAGGTCATCGCCTAATACGCCGTGACGGATAAATGATGCCAACATATCGGATTTCTTGTCTGTTGGATTCTGGAGTCGCTCGTCAACATGGCGGAAGCAAGCTGCCATCAGCCTGCCGAACCCCTTGCTGTCCTCTGCCGACGGAGCTATAAAACGGCCGATGAAAGGGGCCTGCGCGATCCAGCTGAAGCCTAGCGCAGCTGCAAAGTTGGCTATACGAAGTCCTTCCTCGCTAGACTGGAGAAAATTCTCTACATCGGCATCCCTCTGCAGCATGCCGAATGTCTTACCCGTTCCCACGGCGCTTATGACATCCAGTGTGAAGAACTGGACTTTTCGTGCTAGGTCCATGGGCACAACTTTGGCTGTTGTGGAAACGTACTTGGATTTCACCAAGTCGAGAAAATCCCGAAGACGCTGGTCAATGGAATCTTCGATATCGAGGTTTTCTCTCCCGGAATACTTGGAGTTTGCGTGATGATCAGTAAAATCCTTCATTAGTGACACGACGACAACATACACCTGGAGCCAATTGCTTCCTTCGATTATCATGCTTTGCATTATCGGACTGCGAAAAGACGTTGTCACGTCGATACTCGATGCGGCAAGCTGAGTAGTACCACTCAGAACGTTTATAACCAGGCGAGTTGTTCACATGAGTCCACACGTCCGGAGACGAGGTGACCAGGATATTTGGCGCAACTCTTGCTATTGGGCCTATCATTCACCATACAATAATCGCAATTAGCAAAGATTCAACTCGTCAGAACGGATCGCGTTTGCTATCTACTAAAAAAAGGGGGAGGAGTTCAATATCGAACCATATTTCTCGCAGACTTCCCCATAAAACTCATGACATCTCTGTTGAAGCAAAGCTTTTCTATGAGGCCAATTGGTGAAATTGGTCAAAAAAGGGCCGCGGAAGGACCTTAGTCTCGCCCACGCAGTGATTCTCCCTGTGATGAAGTATACGAGGAGACCGCCAATGAGCAGGACGAAGTATCCTGGAATTCTGGCAAATTCGTCCATTATCACGCATCTACATATGGAATAGAGCCTGTCATATAAGTAGCCGATGATTCCGAGAAGATTTGAAATTTCTGTAAATTTCTAAAACACCGCTTTGTCCCTCCTGCAAGCGGCGACCAACTGCATTTACACTGTGGAGCGGAGCAAAGATGGAGAAGCGCCCGCCGCTAGACTCTTCGCGGGGCGGCCCGAACCAGGTCTTTAGATGTAGCGTAGAAAAAAGGCGAATCAAAGAAAGAAACGATGAAGTTGGTATGCTCTTCCAAAAATGAAAAAGAAAAAAAAAAGAATTATGGAAAGAGGGGACAAAGAGAAAAGATAGCAGAGTAAAGACGTACTCATAGTGCTCTGTACGACCAAAGGATGGGCGCCATTACGTCTTTTCCTCTCTTCGCATGTGTTACTACCACTGCCACTACTAGCAGTGCCTACTGGTGGAAATATTATTACAGAATACTGTCTCGCTTTACGATCGAGAAGGCACAATAAAGGTGCAGTAGCGTCGGCAGAGTGCTTACTTTATGACACTTTCTTGAGTGCGCTACAGAGTCCAGGATGTTACGATAGTCCCGCGACCCGGGCTTGTTGAAGATGCGGCTAGAGCACTACTAGGTAGTGGAGGGAACAGGGTCTCGGATTATCCAAGTTGCTGCTTGTTACGGAACTATGAGCTTATTTGTATTATATAGACTATTGTTTTAGCGTGCATGAGCTGAAGAGTTTCATGACATGGATGCTTGATTATGCATGCCCTCTCTCCCCCCAACGCTTCGCCATTCATCAGGGGCACATTGAGCATACTTGTGATTAATTCCACATAAAACCACTAGACTTCAATTGTGCTAGCTAATACGGACCTGCACCTATCTATTACTAAATATCGTCTATTAGCCCTTGATTATAGGTCATACTATGCGAGCAAAGGGTATTAGCTACTCGCTATTACATGTTAAATAGGATAGCTTAGTTGTGGTGCTTGGCGGATAGCAGGCTAGGCTATAGCAACGCAAACGAGGGAAGATTTGTCTATAATAATATATCCCATCATAAGATGCAGGGTTTCCAACAGTTGGGCCAATGAGACGCGGTGTGGTATATAAACCCAGTATCATCTACAGCCTTGCAAGGGTCAAACAAGAGGGAGCATAAATTCAAGTAAAGTACAAAAGGCTCGAGCGACCAGCTGTATTATAAGCAATCAATCATTCGGTCCAATATTGCATCTCATAAAACAGATTCCATGATGGCAAATACAGGGGAAAATAACACGCAGTGTGACATTGCCGTCAAGTCATGCAGCCACCCACCCTGTTGGCCACGTGGAGTGGTGGCACGAACGCTTCCTTGATGGGCATAGCCTTGAGTGACAGCTCTTATAATCTTGTGCAGGGATTGCTTTTGTCACAATTTTCAACATGAACGCTAGAGAAAAAGGAAAGAAAAAAAAAAAAAATGGCCGTGGGGTAGTGAGATAGAAAAAGCAAGGAAAAATACAACGAAAGTAAACAAAATTTACTCTCCGGTCAACGGCTTTCGTGAAAAGACATTTGTGCTGTACTCGTGCATTAGCAATTACGTTATCTACAGGAGAAAAAGAGGGGGAATTCAAAAACACGAGGCACATACCATATATAGTACGGTCTAATCTTGTGGTTGTGCAAACTTTTGCGCATTTCAGAGACAAAGACCTGGACCTCGATGTAGTCCCAGCCCATGATCTCCTTGAGCATGAAGAGCGCAAACCCTTCCAGGCTCTCGTCCAGAAAAGCAAGGCTGTACGCCCCAATCTGCTTCATGGTGGGATCGCTGCTCCAGGCACCGATTGGGACGGAGTAGTTCTTCTCGACAACGTCCACGTAGCCCGCCTCCTGCATCAACCGGCGCATTTGCCCGCCCTCGCCGATCCGCAGCGTCTTCCCCATGCGCTCAGAGGCCTCGAAGAATATATTTGCCCAGCGCTTGAAGATGTGCTTTGGGTCGTCTCGGATTTCGGGCACGTCGCTCAGCACCATGATGTTGTACTCAAAGTTCTCGATCCAGCCTCCCGGCATGGTCGCTCGGTATGCCTGCTTGTAGAGCGCGCCCCAGTCGCTGATGCTGCCGTAGAGCCCTCGGATGTGGATGTAGTCGAATGATTCGGGCTCATAGGTCCATTCGAGCTGCGCGTCTTCAATGTGGAACATGCAGTTTGGCGGCACCCACATGGGCTGGATGGGGCTGATGTCGGTTCCTATGATCTCGGCGGACGGGTATGCGTCGGACATGTCGATGGCCCAGATGCCTGTTCCGGTGCCAACGTCAAGAACTCTGGTGGGGGGTTTGGACAGGGGCGCCTCGAATAGTTTGTCGCCGAGGACCATGGTAATGAAGTGGTGCGAGATGTCGAGCCCATCGTTCTGTCGCTCGTCGTTGGGGCCCCAGTATTGGGTCGTCTTGGAGTTTTGGTATGTGCGCCCGTGGATGTTGCGATAATCGTAGATGCTGTCGGTGAGAGAAGCGGTGGATGAGGCGCTGCAGAAGTGGTTGCCCAGTTAATATGGCTCGGCGCATGGAACATATATCGCGCAGTGCTCAGGTCGACCTACTTGTCATCCTCGTCATCTTCTACGCCAGAGTCGCCCTCTTCATTCTCATTATCGTGCTATTGCGTTCCAGTCAGTACAAGTTTGGAAAATAATAATAAAAATCATAATAATCATAATCATAATCTCGCAGCTGCGACATTAGTTTGCCCAACATACAAATGGGATTTCCGTCGTAGGCACTTCGCCTGCTGCTGACGGCTGCGCAGTGTCAGGAGATATCGGCGCTGGTGGTGACTTGGTGGAGGAGCCGCCTCGTGGGCTTTTGGGGGACTTTGGGCTGGCCATTGCGACCGCGCGACTGGAGATGATGGATGATGCTGGCGCCAATGGCTGGTCTGCTGGGACGTCTATCGCCAGAGGTATCCGCGCATGCGAATTACTAACGCCGGCAAAAGACGGTTATCTCCCCTCGTGCAGAGACTGTCCGTATGCGAGTCTCGACGTGGTGTGCATGGGTTGCTTGTCACTGCGCGCAAGCAGGCTGTGGGCTCTATTAGCAGCCTTTTAGCGCAGGGAGCTGCCGTCAATCCTGGCATCTTTGGCGAGCCAGCCAAGGACTAAGCCTGGAAGACGGCGGCTATCGACGCAATTTGCCTAGTTGGTGCGTGTAGGCACGTCTAAAGGGCCCGTTTTTGATGCCAATTCCACATGCAGATTTGACATTGTTCGATTGGCACTCTGGATATCTATTCTAGAAAGACGGCACCCGATAAAGACGCCTGCCACAGCACCTATCGGTAATCTAGCCGCTAATTCTCGAAAACCAAGTACATATAACTAGCACCGCCTTGTATTGCGTGAATTTACCTGCCCATGCATAAACCACCTGTCATCAAAGGCACGTCTTCTTGCAGGATTGTATTGCCAAAAATATCAGCTTTAGCTTTTCGAATCATAGGTAGGGTCTAGGAATCAATCTCTCCCTGCTCGTAGCTCTTCTCTGTGCCAAAAAATGGTATTTTTTTTTTAAAAAAAAAAACGAGAAATAGCAAATAGTGTTTCAGCTCTTGTAAATTTCGTATTATAATATGTTTGCTCTGGTTGTGCGGAGGATCGTATACCCTGTACTACCTATGATGGGCAAGGAGCTTGTCTTAGCCCATCTGCAGTGTTTGCTTCTTTGAGTGAGCTAGACAATTGTTTTTATTGTTCTTCCTTACTTTCCTTTTTCTTTTCCTCTTTTTGCCCTAATTTGCCGGTAGGCGTAATCATAGTCTTTGCTCAATGCGGAAGCAGCATTCCCACAGTCTGTATTGTATAACAAAAACTACATGTAGGGAAAGCTGCATACATCCTCCCTAGAGTTAGCCTCAGAACATATGGCCTGAGTACACCGTTGAACGGCGCCATTACCAGAAGTCTACCACAAATAGTAGAATATGCAGAGAGAAGAAACAAAAAGATTACAAATAGAGACCATCTCCAAGTGAAAAGATGAGTGTGTCGTTTAGCCTTCTTTTGTCTTTGTTTGCCCTGCAACTAGTATTTCAATACCGTATCTGTAGTTATAACCCGCTGTCTCTCTCCATTCTCCCGCAACTCATACCGAAAGTCCTCCGTGAGTTGCCAACCTGAATCTTCTCTTGCAAGGCATTGGTGAGGTCATATTTTCCAAGCTTACGAAGTCGTGCAACTGCTATCTTGGAATAGAACATACCTAGCTGGGTTTTGAGCCACGTGCACAAATGGAAATCGAGGCGAAGACAACAGATCGGCGCTGGCCGAACCTGATCCCCTGAGTGGATATCGGGGAGTGCGCCGCTGCGGCTAGAACTGGACGCTCAGCTGATGCCGCAGTCGCCGCAAAACCGCTAAGCAATCCGCTTTAATCCCTTCACAATGCCTTAGCTGTAGTAGAGACGAGATGGAATCGCCTGATGACTCCTCTGTATGGAGCCGAGCATGTTTTGAATCGGAATGCGCATTGTGGCCGCAGCGGTGTTGAAAGACCTGTTGATGTTTTGTGGTTTGCCCAGATCTCTTGAATAGCGCCATCTACACCAGATGCATCTGAGTCCATGGCTTGCTAGCAGAATCGCTATAGATGGCTCTTCCTATGCAAGGACAACACACCACTTCTCAGGATCTCTGTGATCTGAATATTAATTGCCTTGTTCTGATTTGACGCCTCAGGCGACTTCCCCAGATTACGTATAGAAGCACAAGGGCAAACCCGGCCTCTCGGCGGTGCGGCCACTGAGGAGTGGTATGATAATCCTGCAACCTCGCCTTCTTCGGGCGCGAATCTTAGGCAAATCTGCTCATAATAGGAAACTGCAGAGGCGCACAGGAGGCTATTATGAGGCCAGAATATTCCACATTGGGAGGTCCCGGGCGTCAGTCATTAGGCGACTGTGTCTCCACGGCCGCCCGACCTTCTGGATCGCTACTTTCAAAGCAAAAGGTAAAAATCGTAAACGCCAGCGGCCAGCCAATGGCTCCCCCCTCTCCGGTATACTCCGGAGTGGCACCACCGACCGGGGTGTTGCTTTTAGTCGCTTATTCCCACAGCTCCCAGGTCAATGTGGCAGGCCTGAAAATCGTTAGCTCAAAGTTAAGGCTAGCCAATGGCTGGGCGGCTGCTTCGTAACAACGGCAGTAGTATGTCCTGACAGTGGTGTGATATTCACCCAGCTAGATGTGTGGCATCTGCCCATAATCTGCGGCAAGGGAGGCTCACGAGAGCGGAAGCAGCGCCAAATTGACATCATGAAGGTGGGAAAAAATGAAAAATCAAATTTCGGGTGGTGACTGCGCCGCATGGCGTGCGGCGACTTGCGATGGATTGCTGGGATACATAATGTCCGGATTGGAAGCCTTCTGGTTCGCTTTTGGTTTATCATCACAACATCACAAAGCAACAACACAATCCACAGGGGATTACCTCTCAACTCAATCTTGTTTTATAGTCTTCGAATATCTCTACTTACTCACATTTACCGAGTGTAATATCATCAAGACTCGAAATCGAACTTGATTGCATTTCCAATCTCCTCAACCTACAACACCGTTTGATAAACGCATCTTTCAATCACTTCTCAAGATGTCTGCCACCGTCATCACTCGTACTGCAGCCAAAACTGTTGCTCGCAGACCTGTTTCATTTGTTATGCAAATCCGAAGAATGGGACGCGCTTTTGAGCACCACCCTTATGAGCGGATTCCTGTCACCGCCAAGCCTGCAGCTCCCGACTATATGAAGGAGGTTACCTGGGTCGCGGGCAAGATCGTAACGTAAGCTGCTCTTGATAAACCAATATGGTTCATAATTTCGTTTTACTGACACTCTTTTTGCAGCTATGTTCCTACCTTTGGCCTGATGCTGGGCTGGCCTGCTCTTTGCAAGTGGGCTCTTGACGGACAAATCGGACGACTTTAAAGCATTGGTTGCGGCCATGGCATAGAACGGGACAGAAAAATTAGAATTGTCCATGTTTCGATTGTATATATACCTCGGGCGTTTGGGTGGACTTGGATATAACGCATATTTCGGCGCTACACGCATTTAAATAATGGATTTTCTTATGTTAAATCATTCTAATGTGTCATTTGCAATAACTGTAACTTCGTGATGTGTGAACTGCTTATCTCAATAACCATTCAAGGATATGCTCGCTTCTTATTCTAACTATCATTTTGTCTGTTTTCTTTATTTCTTTTTTGAACATACGCATTATTTTGGGTAAGTGGTTATGTTCTTAGGGCTAGGGATGCTCGCTAACTTCTCTCTCAAGTGTGATTATAGTTCAACGTGAAAACTTGAATACTTGTTTTGGCAAGTTCTCCAATATATGCCTGATACAGAGCAATGGATAAGTATTGCGAATAATAGTGTTGGCAGGTAACTTTACGCCAACTCACACACCTTGAGATATCCATGACTGACTGGATTCAATCCGACTAAAGAAATCATCTTGTGGCATATTATCCGATTAGCCATACATCGACTCACTACGACCTGATCATTACGAAAGAATGGCCCAGAAGCGGTAACCATTCTCTATGGCGACGTTGGAAAGAAGTCCTCGCCAATTCAAAGTATTTCATCAATTTACAACCGGAGATTCTGTATGAAAAAGACTTTATGTGTTTTTGGAAAAAATGATGAGTCAAATTCAAATTGTCTTAGCAGGCCACTAGGCTTGTGATTTCGATGAAGTTTGAAACGACACAGGGCAGGTTGCTAGAAACACAGTCGTCCAGCGTCGAAATTCTTTTGCCACGGCGTACATCCCAGAAGAATGCGATTATCATCACGGACTGCATAAGATTAAGGTGAAATAATTGGCTCAGAATACTCTCGTTCCCTCCCACAAGACGATGATGCGTTTGAGATAGGTGACGCCTTTGCTCTTGGGACGGTGGCAGCAGCTAGTATGTCTGGAGACATGGTGCGTTACCTGAAGATTTTAACGAATCAAATGCGAAAATCTTTTTGATATCCTCTGCGAGAACCAAACTAGCTGCCGTCTTGGCCATAGACCATAAGCATGCGGAATCCTTCCTTCGGGCGATGTGCCGAGTCATGTATCGGTATCCCCCCCAATTCGCCCTTCCAAAGTGGTATCTTGTGCTCTAAAATCTGACTACTTCTGCTGCTACAGATTAGGGAATATTCGCGGGAAACCTGCAAAGATGCACCTTTCTTATCCAAAGGGGGTAAATACGAAATGAAGAATCGTACGATAAAGTTGAAACCAAATTGAAGCTGAACACGCCAGATTGGCTCAAAAATTTAACAGCACAACTTACAAAAGTGTGGAATATGAACAATATATATTCATAATGCAGGCCACGAAACGATAACGACATGGCTCTACAAGACAATCTAATGGAATGACTATGGGTTTGACGGCCTCGTCTCTGACCAATCGAGGTACAGCTTGCGCTCCGAGAACCGCCAGACATCATCGGCCTCTTTCTTCAAGATATCCTGGTACCGCAAACTGGCCACATACATCTGTCGCTGGCCATCCTTTTCAGACAAATGATATGCAATGCAATATGTTTCGCCAGAAGCAGTCCTCCCGTCCGGTCCGATATCGATGGTGCTTTGTCCATTAAAGTGTGTTGTGTGGGTGTAGCCGCGCAGAAACTCGAAGACGGGCCGCAAATCCTCTTTTTTTTCGACAACTTGCGAGGGCGACGTTCCTTCTCCTTGCATGTATACTAAGAAGTTGGTTTTATCGGTAAAAAGTGACATTTGCTCTTCTGGCAAGCGGCGATCGGCGCAGTGAGCATATCGGTCGATGACATGGCGGATGGCGATTCGATCCCGCGCTTCCTCGGGGCTTAAAGAGAGATTTGATGCCATTGTGAATACTGATTTATGGTGAACAAGGACGAGCAAGAGCGATACTTTGTTTTGAGTCTTTAGCTTTGGTGATAGGTGCCGTTGGCACGTTTTTAATATTTGCAGCCATAGCGACCATCTGCATTTGGGTTTGCAAATCTTCAAAGTGAGCCTCTTGCTCTGCACATCGCTAGCATAAGCATCTAGGCACATGTAAAAGTTTGACTTCCCCAGGAGTTCTGGGCTGCCCAAATTTTATAGGCGGCGATTATCTCATCAGTCGCTGGATTAATACCCCCCTGGCACTAAACGCATCTTGATGTGGTCATCACGCATTGTTGCTTGGGTAAGACACCGCCGATTACATGGTATATCCTTTGACTTGTTAGTTATTTGCTTAGCGACTGAGGCAGCTCCGTTCATGTTTTGAATTGGGTGAAGCGACATTGTCACGTTCGGATAGGGCTACTGAGCTACATTCCGTATAAGCAATAAGCAATACTAGTAGTATAAGATCTGAGGTTCCAACCATATTACCCTGAGTAGGCGCCTATAATGCAGGCCAACTATGGGATACTACCATGCTAATTGCTAATTATATTCACGAGAACAATAGTTTGATGACTGTCTATACAGGCGTTTCCTCCAATATTATCATCGGCAACTGTGAGTTGATTCGGCAAAGCGTAAAGTGTAAGATATGACCGACATATATTAAAAACTGACATTGGCTCCAAATGGCTCAAAGGCAACCTGTAATTCCTTGAAATACTCAAACGCTGCTGGCCCAGACTCATGCAAGTATTGTACTCGGAAAATAATATGACGTCAATAGCAACATATCTAAGGCTACCATGATGCCGTGCCTGTATAATGGCCAATCATGAATATTTCAATATGGGCAGAGACATACTGGTTCTTGATGGCGATTATCATCCCGAATATCTAGCGATGCACTATACGTGTAATGCTGTAGTGCTGCCTAAAGCTGCATCGAAGACCTGGCGGCCGCTAAAATACAGGCGCTGCGTAGTGTGTGCTTAGGCAGAGAGACCATCAACATCGCAAGCGTCACGTGGGTCCGCCATTGGCCATCTCGCGTTATCACTACGCGTTACTTTGCTGACTTCTCATGACATTTTTGCTGCTTTAGCTTCAAAAAATGGCAAGTAATGTCATTGTATTATCAGATGATGACGATACAGAATCCGCTTCCGAAGATGGGTTTGAGGGAACGGCTAAACCGCCGCCTCCAAAGAGGAAAACCGAACCCGACTTAACGGAAAAGGTTCAGTGGACGGATGAATCAGACAGTGTGCCCTCCAGGCCAAAGAAACGGAAGACAAACCGTAAATCCACTAGGAAAAAGAAGGATAAGAACGACGGCCGGAATCATGGCCGTGGAGAGGATGATTCAGAGGCTTTGGACCTCCCCGACTACTTGATTGAGCGGAGGAGAGATTTTGATGCCAAGAGGAAGCTATATCATGAATCGGCGCTGATGCTACCGCCTGATTACACTGATATTGAATTCGACGAGTCAAGGAGACTTGAAGAACTGAAGGAGAGGCCAGATTTTGACCCACAAAGTGGTATCAAACCGTCTCGGCCGTACGAAGATATTGAGCTTCCCCAGTCAGGCGGTCTTATCCCAGCATCAATTGCGCAATACCTACGCGATTATCAAGTCGACGGTGTTCGATTTCTGCATAGGAAATTTGTATACCAAGAGGGAGGCATCTTAGGAGACGACATGGGTCTCGGCAAGACAGTTCAAGTCGCCGCTTTCCTAACAACCGCTTTTGGAAAAACAGGTGATGAACGAGATGGGAAGCGTCTGAGGCAAATGCGACTATTTGGCAATCGATGGTATCCCAAGATACTCATCGTCTGCCCCGGATCTCTCATTATGAATTGGAGAAATGAGCTGAGCCGATGGGGGTGGTGGCATGTAGATGTGTTCCACGGCGCAAACAAAGACGACGTGCTTGGCGCAGCTCGGGCAGGTATGCTGGAAATTATGATCACGACGTACGAGACATATAAAAACTCTCGCAGCTCCATCAACATGGTACAGTGGGATGCCATAGTCGCAGATGAATGCCATCGACTCAAAGACCGTTATTCAGAGACCACCAAAGCAATGCAGGAAGTCAACGCGCTTTGTCGGATTGGCCTAACAGGAACTGCTATCCAAAACAGATATGAAGAGCTCTGGACATTGCTGGATTGGACTAACCCGGGTCATTTTGGCACCAAGGCAGAGTGGTCAAATGCTATCACAAGACCTTTGACCGTCGGTCAGTCCCATGAGGCAACCGTTGCGCAACTGAGCCTCGCAAGGCAGACAGCGAAGAAGCTGGTGCAAAACCTCCTTCCTCGATACTTTTTGCGTCGCATGAAATCTTTGATTGCAGATCAGCTGCCGAAGAAGACTGATCGAGTGGTCTTCTGTCCCCTTACAGACTTGCAACTGAAAGCATACGAAAACTTCCTTGACAGTACAGAAGTAGCTATTTTACGGACTGCCTCAGAAGATTGTGAGCATGGAGGCAAGAAAGGTTGGTGCTGTAACCAGTTCCTCCCAAATGGCAAACGCTGGCAGAGCGCTGTTTTCCCTAGCATTATGGTTTTACAAAAGCTGGCCAACCACCTCACCCTGCTGGTGCCATTGACAACGGATTTGGAGGAGAAGCACGAACAAGAACTTGCGACACTACAGACTTGCATGCCTGACACTTGGAGAGTGTTGTATGAGAAGCGAGACCGGATTAGTAACCTGGTCAACCCGGAGTTTTGCGGCAAGTGGAAAATTCTCAAGAAACTGCTCAAGTTTTGGCATGGGGGCGGAAACAAAGTTCTGGTGTTTTCTCATAGCGTGCGATTTCTTCGCATATTGCAACATCTCTTTACCAACACAAGCTACACTGTGAGCTACCTAGACGGCTCCTTGAGCTACGAGGCGCGTCAAGATGTGGTTGACACTTTTAATTCGGATCCTACTCAGTTTGTGTTTCTGATATCGACTAAAGCTGGTGGAGTCGGGCTGAATATCACTTCAGCTAACAAGGTCGTCATCATTGACCCTCATTGGAATCCTGCATATGACTTGCAGGCTCAAGATCGAGCTTATCGGATAGGCCAAACAAGAGACGTCGAAGTGTTTCGACTAATTTCTGTTGGGACGATTGAGGAAATTGTCTACGCTCGTCAAATTTACAAGCAACAGCAAGCAAATATCGGATATACGGCCTCATCTGAGCGGCGGTATTTTCGTGGCGTTCAGCAAGATACTGAACGAAAGGGCGAAATTTTTGGACTATCAAATATTTTCACCTACCATAGCGATATGGGCTTGCTCCGCGATATTGTCAACAAGACAAACATTGCTGAGGCTAAAGCTGGGGTACATTTGGCCGATGTTGACATAGAAAAGGCTGCAAAAGATGGGGAGGATTTGGGAGTCGTCAAACGTGAAGAAGACGATGAATCAGAAGATGGAGGCTTAAGTCAGCTGGCAGATTTGTTGACCTCTAATGGCAAGCAAAAGGCTATTGACTCTAAGAAGGTCAACCGTCCCAAAAGCGACGCTGTGCAAGCCATTCTTGCGGCAGCTGGCGTAGAATACACGCACGATAATTCAGAGGTGATTGGGACTTCTAAAGTAGAGGAACAGCTTTCACGGCAGGCGGCTATGAGATTGTTTGGTGAGGGAGACCTGGCGGGGCAGGCTACTTTATTTGGTGACAGCGATGTGAATGATGGTGATGGGCTGCACAGCAAATTTAAACCGCCTGAAGATGTTTGCTTGCGGCAATTTTGTGAGATGGCCAGGGAGTTTGGCTTCGCCAATGCTACGGATTTTGCTCTTATTGTGGAAAGCTGGACAACAGAAACGAGAAGGAACTGTTTGAATTCATTCTATAAGAGACGCGAGGCTAAGCTGGAAAAAGAGGGTATCGTCAACCGCGAAAAGTCGCCGGTAGACAAGCGGGCAGAAGCCCTGAAGTTTGAGCACAAGCTAAAACCGGATGCGATGAATGATAAGGCAAGAAGCGGGGTAAAGCTCGAAAAGTTGCAGCCATGGCCTCAAGTCAAGCCCGAAGTTGTGAAAAGGGAGGAAGAGAAGGAGGAAATGACTGAGAAGATGCCGAGTGGCATAAAATACGAAATCAAAACGGAAACGACGGCTGAAGATATCACAGACGATATCAAACAGGAGAAGACGGACGCAAGAACACATAAAGTTCCTGATGAGGGGAAGCCGATACCGGGAGACGGAATGTCCAAGAGGACTTCGATATTTCTTTTGGATGAGGACGAGGACGACGAGCTTTGAGAAAGAGTTGCTGCTTACATGAGATCTTTCTATCTTTGGGTATTCGCTGCGCTGGCACACTTTTTTTCCTTCTCAAATCATGACTATTTGGTCAAAACGCCAATCTTGTGAGGTAAAACCTGATAAGGAGGCTGATCCACGGGCTGCACGAAATCGACCTCCTTGAAGATGCCAGCAGCCCTGAGACTCTTCTCCGTATCGCGACAGAGCTCACATCCTCCTAAAAAGTGCGGCCAGACGAGGTTGACAAAGCCTGGCAAGTCGAAAGCTGTTAGTTTTTGCTATGATGATAATCTGGATAGAAGCAGAGTGTGGGCGCTAACTTACGCTGATATAGACTGAGCAATGGGCCTCCGCGCCATACCTTGACGTGCTCATAGGCGTACCAGTGACCTCCTGGCTTGAGCAACTTGTATAGAAGCTTGATGTTCTTCTCAGGCTCGGGGATACTGCAGAGACAAAGGATACTGACGATGCAGTCGACGCTGCCTGGCTCAATCTTGCCATTCCAGGCAGAGGGATCGTCGACAGATTCGATACCGACAGGGACGACTTGATATATATCGTCCATACCGAGGTCCTTTACACGTTGTTCAAGCGCTTTGGCGGAAATGGGGTTAGGCTCTACGCCGTACATCTTGGTGATGTGGCCGCCTGTGGTTTTTCTGTATCGAAGGCTTTCGGTGTCGTGGGCGCTGTCGGCATTTTCGCGAAAACGGGCAAAAACGTCGGCATACATGCCGCTTCCAGCACCGACCTCGATCACCGTACCATAAACCGGGGTGCTCACGACTTCATCGTGAACTACGCCATCTTTGATACGACCTTCGAGGAGAGGAATGACGCGCTGCTCTGCATTGAGCTTGACATCTGGCCCGATGGTGGCCCAGAATGTGCCAAACAGAGCTTCTTCAAATCTTGTGAATGACAACAGAGCTCCATAGTCCTTATCACGGATGAGACCACGTATGGTGGCGGGTATATGACGGAAAGAGATACTCATGAAGTGCCATGGATCAATAATATGGATGAAGGCATCCCAGATGGTGGCCAGGGCGCCCATGGTGAGAGAGGAGAGGGTAGCCGCCCTCCAGCGCTCAGGGGACTTATATGAATGTGAATGGCACGATGGCGACTTTTATGGCGACCGCATGTGTGTATATAAGGGACCCGAGGGAAAAGAAAACGAGAGCTCAATAAAGCGAAAAGGAGAAGCAAAAGAATGAGATCCTTTAGGCTCACCAAGGGGAAAATAGAGAAGAGTGTGGGAGCCTGTTTGGATGTGGGCTTTTATACCCGGAACGCACAGTGTGCCTACTTGGCACAAGATCCTCCAAACACATACGAGCCTAGCCCTTTATCTGAGCAAACTGCGCCTTTTGCAAAACGAAGCTACGGGGGTGGGGCCGATGCTAGTGGAGTGCCCGGTCTCTGCTCCTCCACTGGTGAAGATGAGACGCTTGGAGTCGTTGCGATTATGGTGGATGAGATTTGCGATATTTGAAGGCGTACTGTTTTATTGGGTTATAGGGATGTTTTATCGCTTGGAAATACGTAAAGGCGTTTTACGCATGGAGGTCTGGGAGTCAATAATGTGGGCGAGGATCGGAACGAGTATGATGGAAAGATAGCGCGCGGCGTGATCTTGGTAATAGTATACCACAGGAAGAAGAAAATTGAACGGTGTTCATAAGGCATTTTATACTTTGGATATGAGAAGGGAAAAGGAGTTGCGACGGCCCGCTTACTTGAGAGGAGCGTTGATGCGTTTTCTGATTAGTGAGCGTAGAGTGGCCATGTTTTGCAACACTTCAGTCGTTGTGGCTGTCATTGAAAGCTTAATGGCATGCATGCTGACGATTTATTGGCTAGTGAAAGTGCATGATTGCGAAAGATGGCGAGTATAAACACTCGAACGAGGTTGAAATATATGCTCTAGCGGAATGTATCTAGAAATGTGTGTATACAGTAGATTGTGTTTCTCCGACCTGAGGGGAGGGAACTGCGTATCTGATTTCCCTGATATGAGCGCGAACGGTGCAAAAATGCCTTGTAGAAGGAGTTTCAGATTATCATCTATATCTCTTGCAATGTCTGGCTGCAATGCAATCCAGGAACAGCCTAATTAACCAACCAAGCCCTTAACGCCAAATTCAGCTTCCTGGCAATATGCTCTCCCCCATGCACTGTCTAAATGGAGAATCCTCTCCTCGCACAAAAAACCCAGCATTCTTCAAAGAAAAACCCAAATCAAAGGAAAAGAAGAAAAAGAAAAAGAAAGAAAGAAAGGACCCAATCACAACAGCTCAAAGTCGTCCAGCTCATCCCTGTACTTCATGATATTCCTCTTAATCTTGCTTCCCACCGCCCACGTCACAAAGTCCTCCGTGTTCCTCGTCACCAGGTACGCCGGGTCGGTGATCTCGTCGACGCCGACGCGCACATGCCCCTGCTCAATCAGCTTGGTGGCGGCCTGGACGGTCTCGGCCATGCGCAGCCGGGTCATGACGACGGGGAGGCGGCGTCGGGCAAAGGCGCTGACGGTGACGTTGTTCTCGACGGCGGAGAGCTTGGAGGCGGAGGAGAGGATGCCCATGTCGTAGAGCTTGTTGAGGAGGAGCTCTTCGTGTTTGCGGCGGATCGGGTTTTCGGGGGGCAGCAGGGAGAGGCGATGGGCGAGTTGGCGGATGGACTTTTTTTTGGTTTGCGCGCTGGATGTTAGCATATATGTGGATGGACATTGAGGGGATGACGAGAGAAACTCACGCCGCAGAGTCTGTTGTACTTGTGGTAGTCCTCTGGGTTCTGGATCATGTACCGCCGTCTGACGAGCTTGTCGCGGTGGTTGCTGTCTTGCTTGTATGTGAAGAAGTCGGTCTTGCGCAGGAGCTTCTGCTCGTGATGCTTGAGTTTTCGCACCATTTTGTCGGGGGGCCGCGTTGGCAGGTGGTCGCTGCTGCGGTGATTTTTTTTCTTTTGTTCGTTTCTGTTCTCTTTTGGATAAATTAAGAGACTGCTGCAGCCCAGGAAAGAGGAATTGGTTTGCTATGAAAAGTCGCTGGTCGCAAGCATCGTCCAAAGAATCGGAGCACGAGTCTCTCAAAAGGTGAAAATCGCAGAACAATTTTAAAGTGGGGCCATGCGGCACCATCCGCGGAAGCGTTCCGCCCGCCACCTTTTGCACAACACCAGGATTTCGCCCATCACCAGCGACCGAGCAATTCGACGCACTCGAGACGGTTTCGCCAGCTCAATTCGCCCCCCGCCATGCCTTCCCTCCTCCCTTCGTCCTGCGCCATGCGCGGCCTCTCCATCCGGGCCTTCTCAACCACCGCAGCGGCCCGCGCACCGCCCCGCGGCGGAGGAGATTCTCACCACCGCCACTCGTCCAGCAGCAGCCTCCTCTCCATCAACAACCCGGCTTCTTCGCGGACGTCGCGTTCCGGGCCGCAGTCGGCGCACAAGCCCAGCGAGGCTGCGGCAGATTTGATGACGAGATATAAGAAGGCGGGGCAGACGTCGCTGAGGAACAAGCAGGCCCATCTCGACATCATGCGCAACCAGAAGAACTCGAATGATTACCTGAAGCAGATGCCCCGAAGGTGGGACGCCGGTGATGTTTACTCGCCGCATGATATGAGCCCTGTGGAGATGCAGAAGTGGAGGAAGAGGTCGCCCAGAGGTGGTGACGTTGTTGATGCGCTGGGAATTCGACCGTTGGACATGTACAAGGTATGTGGCTCACACCTAGCTTGTGGTCTTGAAAAGGGACGCAGAAAGAAGGAGACAAGCGGGGAACTAATGCAGCGTATAGAACTTCTCCTTGATCCAGGAATTCACCTCCACCTCTGGCCAAATCACCCACTCATCCGGCACCAGCCTCCGCCCCGTCAACCAGCGCAAGATTGCCAAGATGATCCGACGAGTTCAGGGCATGGGTCTGTACCCGACGATTCACGCCCACCCGGAGATGATCAGGGACAGCTTCTTCCCTGAGAGGAGATGAGAAGTTTTGACAACAAAAAATGGCGTATTGTGATTGAATTTCTTTTTTGGTTTAGAGCTGCCTTCTATGAAATATGGCGCTCACGCAAGACAATGTTTTAGTTACAGCTAGATATTTCCCCCCCAAACTATATGTGTACAATAGATGCCGCCCTCAATTACAATGTCATGATCATATTCATATTTTTCTTCTTCCCAATGTTGTACACTTTGCCTTCTTTTTTCCCTCTAAGCCTTCATGATCCGTTCTATTTTGAATTGGCACAGCGAATACTCGTCCATTCGCCGGCCCACCTTCATCAGCTCTGTCCAAGCATCTTGATATCGGCCCTTGGCCCACTCCTGGAATCCTCGCTGAAGCTGCTGTCCGGGCAGAGCATTATATGTGATGCCGAGTCTATAGAAAAAACCAAGTTAGCGATACTTTGGACTTACTTCAACCAAAGAAGGAATACGGGGAGGGGACTTTGTACTCACGTCATGGCATCTGGCTCTGATCCGACAACGGACGCCATTCCCATAATTAGACTTCGAACCTCCTTTTCGTTTCCGCTTCCTGCTATAGCGCCGATATATGCATTGTAGACGCTGGGCGGTACTTCCAAATCCATCCTTTCAATTTTATCCCAAACCTCTCGGGCTTGCTTATGCCCGCCGCTTTTCTTCTCCAGCGTCCAGAACATTGCCTGTAATGTAGCATACGATGGCCCCTCTCTAGACTGCGTGATTTGGGTCCAGTAATCCAGCGCTATTAGTGGCTGCCCACAGCCTGTGTACGCCAACATCAACGCAGTATATAGCTTCGTCGACGGCTGTAAAGAGACATCCATCTTCAGCATATTGTGCACCATTTCCAGCCCTTCTTGGTCGGGATATCGAGCAAAGCCCTCCAGACATGTGATGTAGGTGTCTATTGTAGGATGGTAAGACTTGTTTCGGTGTGCCCGCATATGCCCAAAGACATGTGAAGCCATATCTGGGCGTCTTCGCTCGAAAAATACATTCATTAATGATACCCGCCGCTCAAAGCTGGTGTCCTGGAAGAATTGATGAAGAAGCTGATACGCGCCCCAGGCTCGATTTGTGCTCGTGTTGCGGTCGAGACAGAAGGAGACAAAGGCGTTCTGAACAGTCTCTCTCTCTGCTTCGCTGTACAAGAAAGAGTAAATAGAGAGGATATCCATGACATCAAAGTGCTGGTCATTCTCTAGGAACCTCAAGCAGAGTGCGGCGACAGTGGCTGGCTCAAGCCGCATCTGATCTTCTTCAACGGTTTCAAGAACTGAGGAGATGAACTTGAAGTCGGGTTGTTTTTGAGCAGCCAGTGCCACCAGATACTTGTTAACGGCCGTGCGGAATTCGCCAAACAGATGAGGCTTAGACTCGTTAGCCCAAGGCTGTATATGTCTAGTTTGGTTGTATGCTTCTCGTGCTCCGATCAAGTTATCAGCCTCAAGCCAGAGGTTGAGCAAGATGAGATGTGTTTCTCCATTGGGGGCAAGGCCTCTTTTTGCGGCGAGCGCAAGAATGTCTTCGCCCAGAGCCGCGTCTCGCTGCTCAGTAGCAACTCTGAGGAGGCCGTTAATCATGTGAATGTCTGGAGATATCTCTCCATCGCTGTCAACCATGTGCGACATCATGGTGTCCACTTCAGAAAGGCTCTTTCTGGTAATGAGTATTGCTTGAAGCAATACGTTCCAATATTTTTTCCATGGTTGCGATTCGCCGAGCTTAAGGAAGAGTGAGGTCGCCCACTCTTGAAGGTTGTTGCGCATGGCGAAAGGCGCCAGGACACGGTATACATGCGCCTGTATGTTGCCGCTCATGAGCGGCTTATTGAACCAGTATCTGGTTTCGGTGACGCGATCTTGTTCGGCAAAAAACTGTACCATGATATACTGAATTCTGGCATTGTATGGTACATTGTGTGTTTCAGCATATTCAACCAGCTTCAAGAGCTCGGTTTCGCATCCTTCTCTTGCTAGCCCCTTTGCGACGACTTCCAAGAGTCGGTCGTCTTGGGTTATGCAGTCAAAATAGTCTGACTGCTCCCATTTCTCATACAGCATCTGTGCAGCTTCGCGGGATCCGCCATATAGACTCATAGCCTTGACTAGAGAGGCCCATTGGAATACCACGGGGTTGGCTCTATTGCTGGGAAAGTTTCCCGCCGTCCACACGGAATGTAGAGATTTCGCCAGATCGAGATGATGATGCGTTCGTTCAACTGGATCTATCTCAAGGAGGACTTGCCTCGTCATCGATAGGTGAATAGCAGAAAGCTTTTTATCGTCGGCGTTTTCCGGATCTGCGAGATACTCCAACAGTCGGCGGCATTGCAGAGCTTGTGTCGCGTTCAAAGGCAATTTGGTGTTGATTTTTGATTGCATCAACTTCTTCCACGCATCCAAAAGTTCACCCCGCGGCGGTGGCCTCACATTCTCGAGCATGCGACTCCTCCACACCATGATTTGCAGCCATCCCGGCTCATACTCGGGCTGTCTGACCTCCCGCGGGGGTCTTTGGAACAAGCCGCCGAGAAACGTTCGCTCGAAGTTGATGTGTGTCACCGGTCTTTGGATGATTGGCCTTCGTCGAGCCGGGGCCGCATACAAAGCGCAGGATGGCGCCGTCCTCGCTTGGCAGACAAGTAATCGCCTGCCATGACGGGCCAGGTTTGCCCTCATGGTTTGACTATGTCTATGTTACGATGCGCCTGGAGGCTCTTAGCAGTCAATTGGTGCAGATCGGCCATCGAAGTGCTCACTGGATCATATTTGAGACAGGCGAGTAGCACAGTTTGCACAAAGGCAGCTGATTCGAATCCACCACGCCTCTTGAAGCTCTCAACTTCATCGCCAGCTATCAATTCTAGCACACATTTGCGAGTCGCGGTCGAATGGGGGGTTTTACCGTGGTTTCTCCGGCGGCGTTTATTGCCATCAAGTCCTATCGATAAGCCGCATTGATGCTGCACCCCGCCCCCACGGCAATGGAATGGACATCCATCCTCGGAGCAAAAGCACGTATTGATCGAAATAACTGAAAAGGTAGCTACATTTTCCTTGTATAATACAAAAAACAACAGCAATCCACCGTTGAGTCTTTCGAGGGAACACGGTACATTGTAGTTACCAAATTGGACAGCAGACCAATCTCCGATAGTGAATTTCGGTGTAAAAAGACATGAATGATCTTTTTCTTCATTGAGTGACTGCAGCCCTTTTAGACTCTCCTGGTTGCCTACAGCAGGTAGGTCTTTATGGTTACAAGGCTGCATTTACGTTGCTATACTATGTAGTTGGGCGGCACATAAATCGAATCGGTGTTGGATCTCCGCCATCGGCTTGTAGCATGTTTCAATTCAGCATCTCGCCTAGCAAGATGTATCTCATTAGGCCTGCAGGCTTGTACAGTGTAAAGCACGCCCGCGAGCATTTTCTCAAATCTGCACCTCGTGTTATACCCGAAATAACTGCCGCGCTTAGAGGCGGGGGAGCATAACTGGGCCTGGCAATAACAGCGCAATGGGGAATCTTACCTGCTGCAGTTTAGTAAGATGGGCGGATGTTGCCGCCGGCTCGCGGACCATCAGCACATTATCTGCAATGCTAGCCATAGAACTTTCGCCCATCGATTCTGCCAGCGCCGCCGGAGTTAGCATGAATCGGTTTTTAAGGACTCAAGGCCAGTCGGAGTTTATCAGGGCCATCATGAACACTGTCGGCGAAGATCCTGGGCCTAGTAGTATTTCGTAATCAAGCGCACGCAATAGATGCAGAGCAATGCGAACGATATGCCGTGGGGGAAGCCGCCCCGCGGATTTGCCTGAGCCTTGGGATCCACTCCCCTCTCTTATATATTGTAGAGGCCTCATACTTCGTCACCTTTTCATGAGCCAATAAATCCAACCAGCTTAGAAACACAGCGAGAAAAGATGGCTGCTCCCAAGTCCCGACTTATCCTTGGTCTTATGACCTTTTACAAGACTCCTACCACCAGCGGCAGAGTCACCGACTTGGATACGTTCAACAAGGCACTTGACCTTCTGCAGGCTCGCGGATATAATGAGATCGATACGGCGCGAATGTATGGCGAGGGAACCCAGGAGGGTTTCACCGGCCAGACAAACTGGAAGAAGAATGGCTTCACTTTGGCGACCAAGGTTCAGTATCCGAGAGAATATGGCGACAACACACCAGAAAAGGTTATCGCATCCGTCGAGACGAGCTTGAAGGAGCTGGGAACCGACAAAGTTGATGTAAGTCTAATATGGCGCAAAACATCGCGTTGGCCCAAACTTTCACTCTTTTTTCCTTTATACCCTCAGAAAAACTGCTCCCGTAGATAGAGAGTCTCGCAATGCGGAAATTTTAGCTGACTATGACGCCGTAGATTCTGTACCTTCACAAGCCAGACCGCGCAACGCCCTTTGCTGATACCCTTGAGGCAGTAGACAAGCTTCACAAGGCTGGCAAATTCAACAAGCTGGGTCTCAGTAACTTCACAGCTTTTGAAGTAGCCGAGGTCGTGTTGACATGCAAGTATAACGGCTGGGTTCGCCCTACTATTTTCCAGGCCATGTACAACGCCATCACTCGAAACATTGAGCCCGAGTTGGTTGTTGCATGCCGTCGCTATGGCCTCGATATCGTGGTGTACAACCCTCTTGCCGCGGGCCTCTTCTCAGGAAAGATCAAATCCAAGGATTTCGTCCCCACGACTGGACGGCACGCTGGCAATACGCCGATGGGGGCAATCTCCCGGGGCAGATACTTCCGAGACAGCACCTTTGAGGCGCTGCGCATCGTCGAGGAGGCTGCTGAAAAGGAAGGACTGACATTGATTGAGGTGGCAATGCGATGGCTTGTCCACCACTCGGCGCTCAAGGTCAAGGACGGAAATGACGGCATCATCGTCGGCGTCTCGAGCGTAGAGCAGCTGGAGAACAACCTGGATAACTTTGAGAAGGGCCCGCTGCCTGAGGAGGTGGTGCAGGCGCTGGACCAGGCCTGGCTCCTCTGCAAGGCCGAGTCTGTCAACTACTGGCATGGTGACCTGGAATACAAATACGATCCTCAGCAAGTCCTGTTTGGTGAAGGTGCGAAATAAATGGCTTGCGCGGGTGATGGATGGCGTGATGGCGGCCTTGCTTGTAATGGACCTGGCTTTGAGTCTGGTTGGACGGCTTGTTTGGGCGGATGACCAGACCATGCGCAACCAGCTGTATGTATACTGAAGAATCTACAAAAGTTTTAACAGGACAAAAAGGCCCTGTAAATACCTATATAAGACACAGCTTACATTATTGTTATGTACCGTGGTGCTTGCATTTGTACTAGACCTAGGCACCGAGTTGTCTTTTCTGTTCCTTTTTCATGTAAATAATTGTTGATTCGCCATTTTGAACGTTGAAATAAACAGGGCAGTATGTTACATGCCCACTGTAAGGTAACATCACACTAAGACAGCATGCGCTGCGTCCTCGTGATGGTTCCAAGGCTGGGCTGGCGGCGTGGTCCCAATAGCCGCACCAGCAGTTGTAGTGCAGCCTCTGACAGCTTCCAGTGCAGCGCTAGCGCATCTTGTAGGCGACCATCTGGAGATTCTGAGGGGTCTCAGGGGCGTTCTAGTGGCTGGCACCCGCCGTAAGGCCCGTAAGGCGAAGCCCGCATGTCAGCAATGACGGCATCCCTTGGGAACCTCCCTCTTTCTATTCTAATTCGCCTTTCGACTTTCATCTCGGCCAACAAGTGCAGGTTCCCCTGTGTTTTGCAACCCGTAACATCTAGCCGTTGCCAAGCCCCCCCAGGATCCGCGCCACAATTGCCAATTCTCCATCTAGTGAAGATCCGAATCTCCAGCCCCGACTTCTGTCTGGCTCCTGCAACGCTGGCCTTTTCTCCTTGGTATTGAGAGACAAAAAAAGCAGCGTACAAGCTACGCCTCCTCCGCTCCTCTAGCCATCTCGCTCGAGATAGCCACATGCTCCCGCAACAGCCAACGTCTCCGCGACGCTCGCGCCAAATCAAGTACTGCTGGAGGCCATCGTCCCAATACGAGCCGTCTGAACGCCGTTTTCGCTCCTGAACGGCAGGCTGACAACAAACGAAGAACGACGTCGATCTCTGACCCTTTTTTTTTTCTGCGACGCAACAGCCATGGGCTCGGATAATCGTCGACCCGGCCTCTTTCGTGAGACGACAGCCGATGGCCGCTCCAGCGAGCCCCTGCTCTCCAGACCCGACTCTTCTGAAGGGGCAGACTTGGGCGACAAGGACGTCGAGAGAGGCCGATCTTCACGATCCTCAGGCGACGGACAGGCTGCTGGAGCGTCCAACATCGGCTCGGGCAACATGTACGAACCAATCTCGCGACCAGCGACAATGTCTCGGCGCTCGACGATGCGCAGCCGCAGCCCGGGCGAATTGGCCGCCAGCTCGGCGCGCAAGAAGTACACGTATGCGGCATTCTTCCTCGTGCTCAGCCTGGTGGCCTTTTGCGTGCAGACCGAGCTGAGCGCGCACATCCAGGGCGACCTGGGCTGGGACAAGGCCTACTGCATGATGTTCTTCACGCACAGCTCGTGGGTGCTGATGTGGCCGGCCCAGCTACTCATTCTGCGGCTGCAAAAGCGTGACATGCCGTGGGAGACATTCTGGCGACGCCACCTGCAGCTCGTCAAGTCGACAGCCCTCATGGTCGAGCTGCAGACGCTGGACGTCTTTGGCTTGCAGCGGCCCGCCGCAAAGTCGGTGCGATATCTGGCCCGAACTACGGCTTTCATCACCACGGCCCTGACGGTGGCTGGCTTGAGCTGGTACGTCGCCGTCAGCCTCACCACGCCGTCCGACCTCACCGCCATTTACAACTGCTCGGCCTTCTTCGCCTATGCGTTCTCCGTGCCTCTGCTCAAAGAGCCGTTGCGCCTGGACAAGTCGGTTGCCGTCATCATCGCCATCATCGGCGTCCTGGTGGTGGCCTATGGTGACACTGGTGGCCAATCTGCCGAGGGCCAGGGTGTGGATGAGGGAGAGGGCGTGGACGTAGAAGCAGGCAGCCGTTTTCTGGGCAACATTGTCATCGGAGTTGGCTCTGTGCTGTACGGCCTGTATGAGGTCTTGTACAAGCGTTTTGCCTGTCCTCCAGATGGCGTCTCCCCTGGCCGGGGTATGATTTTCGCCAATACCTTTGGCTCTTGCATCGGCCTCTTCACCTTGAGCGTGCTCTGGATCCCGCTGCCTCTCCTGCACTGGTCCGGCCTAGAGATTTTCGAGATTCCAAACGCCTCGACGTGCTGGCTCATCTTGTGTGCCGTGCTGGCCAATGCCACATTCAGCGCTTCGTTCCTCATCCTCATATCTCTTACGTCACCCGTGCTGTCGTCTGTCGCCGCACTTCTCACCATCTTCATCGTTGCTCTTGCGGATTGGTTCATTACTGGCCAGCCATTGAGCCCCGCGGCGGTGATTGGCGGCTCCATGATCATTGTTGCGTTTGGTGCGTTGAGCTGGAGCACTTACCGGGAGATGATGGAGCACGAAATTGCGAAGAGGAAGGTGGATTTGGCCGACAGTGACGAGGATGGCGATCTGAGCAGTCATGAAGATTGAAATATTTTTATTTTCTTCTTCTTTTTTACCATTTCTGTCATTTTTTTCTCGGAAGAATAGTAATTTGTTTACGGGGAACACTTCCTCTTCTAGACTCGGAGTTGCATTGGCTTTAGAGGCGTTTATATATGCATTGTGGGTGGAGTATTCTTGATCTCACGGGTATGGATTATGGATGGACATAATGGACATGCTACGGGGCGGTCAAGATAGAACACGGGTTATATATTTGCCCAAGTGGCAGAACAATCATGGGGGAATATTTGGCAATGTACTGTCGTGGCTCCGAATCGCCAAGGGGCAGCTATAGACTGGCATATGATAAAGCTTTATACAGTATTGAGTGTCATGATCTCCAATGTGTCAAACGCTGCTAAGCCATTTATTCACTCCATCTTTGTCTGCATTACTGCAGCTAATCACTGTCTGCAATACCGACGACACCGGTCTCACCGACAGACAGCGGATGGAAACGGCCATGCAGCTGCGTTTCCATGGCCTTCTCCCCCTATTACTTATTGTTTCTATATTAAGCAAATATTTCTGAACCTCATTCGTCAATTTAATTAGATTAGGGAAAAACCTATTTCAGTTTGGCAATCTTCTTGTCAGCCTACCTCGCGAGCCCAAAACCAGTTAACCAATGATATCAACTTTTGACTTAAAACCCAGCCAAAATATGCCCGAATCCTATCAGTACCCAAACGCTACCCAAACGCTATCCCAAAAGCTGTCCTGCTGATATCCTAACGCCCATACCAAAGCTGCTTTATCCATAGAAGGCGGCCTATAAACCAATATTTCCCCAGTTTGCCCGGTGATAGCCCCATAATGAATGACTCTAAAATTCGATAGCCTGAAAAAAAAAGACAAAAAAAAAAATACAATAGTCTCTTAGGAAGTAAGCGCAGCATTGTCCCTGCGAACAAACTTTCCCTCTCCAGCGACTTTCCACGCCGCACCCGCCGCAAAAATCACATATCGGACAGCCTGCTCCCACGCTTCCCTGTCGACGGCGTCGCCACTCTCAAAGTACTGCAGGCTGTTCCACAGCCCCAGCGGAGGCGGGTCAAATATAGCCATGACTAGCTGCGCATAGGCCGTGTTGCGCTCCATCCACAGATCCGAAATGTCCATGGCGGGGTGGCGATAGTCATCTTCAGCGAAGCTAGGCGCCCGGGGCACGATCTGGATGTAGAACCGCTCGAGGGCTGGGGCGTGAGGAATGAGGATGTTGTTGATATGGCTGGCGAGTGGAAAGATGGCGATGTAGGAGAATGAGCGGAGGGTGTTTCTTAATAGGGGCTGCATGGATTCGTCGTCTGAGTCCAGAAGGGCGGGCAGAAGAGACGGGGGCGTGTGATGAAAGTATTCGTATGTGGTGTAGACTTTGACGGAGGACCCTTCGTTGAGGAGCAGAGAGTTCCATGGGCGAATGCCGAAGAGAGAACAATGGCTGGTTGCTGGCGTAGGTGCCCTATTCGATAGTGGTGGCACTATTGTCGAGTCGTCAATGTTGGTGGCTCTTTGTTGGCGTTGGTCTGCGGGCCTCGACAGGGAAAGGATGTGAAACCGTTGTCGAAAGATCCAAGACCCTGACAGATTGATTGGCCGCCCTAGTAACGATGCAAGAATGGCCGGGGAGCTGATGAGGTTGATGGACAAAGGATCCAATTTGTCGAAGATGGTTTGCCAAAGCCAATCGTTTGACTGGCATTTTGAAGATGTGTCGATGGTTGATTCAGGGGCTATCAGACCGTTATTAAATCCTCGGTTGTCCGGCGCAGGGCAATGGCTAGGGAGGATGCCCCAATTGGTGTGATGCTGAGTGTCCTCGCCAATTTCGGATTCGGGATAGTCGATGATGATGGTCAGGTTATCCACGTAACGTGTAAGGCCAGCCCGGGTAAGGAAGCGTAGAAACTCGAGCTCCTCGACAGTGTTCATCGGGTCATCCCGCTCGGATGGACGGATGATGTGTTGGAATCTCCAGACGATATCCCGGAAGAGCAATGGCAAGAGGCAGCGTCTCCAGAGGTGGCAAACAAGAGATGCACTCTTGATGTTGCCACGGAAGCAGCCGGCGTCGTTGTGTGAGCTTGTGCCATGCTGATTTGGCTTATCATCGGCAGCAATGGGCCTGGGAATATGTGCCGGATCATCGTATTGGCGCTGTTCAGATGCGGGTGGCTCATCGAGGAAATCAAAGATATAAAGGAGGAGCTCGCTGGGGAGCTGTGAGATTGTCATGGGCGCCATGATTGAAGAGTGATTCCTCGGCAGTGACGGTGATTGTGCAATAATATCAGAACGACGATGGTGGTGAATGGGGATGAAGGCGTGAATGAAGTTGATGATGCCAGCGGAAGAATGGCTGAGAGTTTGAGAATAACTTTCCACGAGCCGGCCTTTGAATCATGTACTGTAGGGGAGCCTGAGCGGAGAGGTCCAGGTCCGTTAGGCGCATAATGTACTTGTCCGATCGGTAGATGGGACGCGAGCCAGGAGAGACAGCCATCGCGAAGTACAGACACCGGCGCAGCAGCCACGCGGGCAATGCTGGCCAAGTATCTGTACGCAGTGCCAGATCCCTCGGATCCTGACAGCCTGAGTGGTGAGGTCTGCGCCAAGGGGAGAGAGCCGTGATATTAGCAGGGGCGGGCCAAGTCCCTGTACATGCATACATTAGCGCAGCAGTAGGCCAGCAGTAGCGCAGCATTAGCCGCTAGGCTGCGAATAAGGCAATCCTTGCGGGGCAGGACAATAAGAAATAGCACGGGAGGATTGCCTAGGTGGCCGGACTACGACGATTGCGGAATGTGTGGTCACGGGAGGAGCAGATCGAGGCTCTTTTTCGACGCTGTTGGTCGAGCGAGGGCTGCATATAACAACATCCGGCGAAGGGGAGACGGCCTGAGATGAGAATGAGGTGCAGATGGGAGAGCGGATGGAGAAATTGGCGGAACGATGTACATGTACAACATCCATCTCCTCCATGAGGTCATGCAAACGCCACAGGCTCTGTATGCACTGTAGCAGGTGCGTGGCTGTCTGTGCAAGCCGTCGGCGGTTCGTATAAATGCTTATCAAAAGCGGGATATCAATACACTCCTAAGATGGATGGTGATGGCATACGACGCTTGATACTTGATACAGATGTAGGTGTTCAATTTTTTTTTCTTTTCTTTTTCTTTTTCTTTTTGATTTATTTCAATTCTTCCTGCTTTGGAAACAGCCTTCCCCTGCCCATCATCCAGCGCTTGTATATAAAACCCCCCTTGCGGGTCCACGGTCCACGGCCAGCCAAATTCTTTGGGCGATTTCCCCCGCACAACCGTCCGTCGAATGAGGGGACAGGGCAGAAACCGGTCGCTGCGATTCTAGCCTCAGCGGGGTTGGGAAGTTCCGAAATCCAGCCTAGAATACAACGCTGCTGAGGGCGGAGCATGTCTGCTTCGATATGGTGTGCAGCGTATGACGTGGGCTGAGAACTGGGACCTCTTCTCAGCGTCAGGTGTCGAACTCTGCGTGCTATCGCCCGGCTTCAGCTGGGCATTGTTTTTCAGCTTCTAGGCCGCTTCGAGTGCCTTTTTTCGGCGTCGCCCTTTGCCGGCGTCGCTATTGCTGCAGGCTTGCCTTGGGCGTTGCTTAGATACAGTGAATCTAGTCAGGGGCATGGATCGCGGCCTGCTGCCTTAGTGCCGCATCTCGGCCGCGAGCATTTCCTGCTCTGGCTCCAGCTCTCCATTTATTATGTATCAGATATCAGATCTTGCTCTGCGGTCTAGGCCCGGGGCTGGCTTTGCTCCCGCGCAGTAATATTGCTACGTGCGGCCTGGGCAGTAGCATCACTGCGACAATGCCCCGTATGCGCTCTGTATGCTCTCACTCTGACTCTACGCAGATGCAACCTGGCGGTATTACAGACCCCGGACGTGTAAGAGTGCGCTTTGCATGTGATATGGAGCCGTGTCTTTGATGTACTGCGGCCCGGCATTATAACCCGCACTGATAAGCGCATCACGCAACGCAGACTGCGCTTTGCTGTTGTACTTGCAGGACAGGGAGGCATTGATTGGCGCCGTCGTATTCCGCTCTGGAAAATCATGGGATGTTGATACAACAAAAGGCTAAAAGGCTTTAGAACAGGTGCCTTTTTGCACTTGTCTTTTGTATCAAATCATGAGATACCTCCTATGTGGAGAGGCTCTTTGACCCTCTCTAGACGAAAACGGAAACAGCAAGAGTCAGCAAGAGCCCAAAAGAAGACTCTGGTCACACCTTCGGACCCTTTTTTTCTTCTCTTTCTATATAAATCTCAAAGCGCCAAGATAGGACAGGCAGTCAGGATTCTAACTTGGCATCCGTATTCCTTGTTGACTCCATGAGCTCACTTTCCACGTCAGAAACCAGATAGTACTTAGGGAGTATTTCTAACGCCTTTCACTCGGAGTATAATATGTATCAGTTCCTCTATGCAGCTAACTCACATGCACCCACTCCGTACACGACATAGTTTTCTCCATACGTTCTTACGAGTTACCTTTTTTGAGATCATCGAGCGAGGCTTACCTACAAAAGAGACGAACCCTGCGCACTTCCAGCCTGATTACCTTCCTGCTCAAACGAGATACGGAGAATACTGCTTTTACTGGCAATACCTACACTTCGCCTTACGATATGGACTACATGGCATTGCGACTAGTAGTAGCTGCTTCTCTGCATAGCTAGTACACCGGCAGTTGCCTGCCTAGTGTCCTCCAAGGTACACGACTTCAAGTTAAAGAGTCTGTGCTTCAGCCTGCACACAAACAACTCCAAGCGGTAATAACCTCGCCTCGTTCGGCTCTCTCGGCCCACAGACCCGGCCCACAAGCCCGACTAACAAAACTGCCAGGGCCGGGGTTGAGGGTTGACGGGGTGGGTCTTATCTCATCTTGATCAGCCCGATTTATGGGCTGCCACCCAAGATGGTCTGTCCATCCTTCAACGGTCAAGTGAAACAGACGCAAGCTGACGAGGCCACTTTCGAAGATGCTGATTAGCGCAGTCGTTGCCGGCCCTTTGCTTCTATCGTTCCGCATCTAACCTCAACGGATTAGCATATTAGAGATCTTTTAGCTGCATTTTTGTTCGGCGTGCCTACAGATGGATTTACCCATGTGCATAGGAGTACTACCCCTGAATAGTAATTGAAATTGACTAGGCCATGCCGCCACCAGATAGCACCCTTGTCTGGCTCTACCATCTGTCATTCCGGGCCCTCATTGGAAGCACTCCTGGGGGATATCCTTGAGGTCGCAGCGCTAGGAACTGTCCAACCGGTGTTTGGCGTGCAGTAGCCGGAACTGGGCTGCGAGCACCGATTGGTCCATGCTGCCAGGTCGTGGATAATTTGTATGTAATTGGGCCTTTGGCAGGCAGCCCTGAGATTGTGAGCTGTCTGTTTTCTTCTTCTTCTTTCTTTTTTGGTGCCGGCTTCGTGTTAGTTAGTATGTAGGGAGCAATGTCGTCTAAAGCGCCACAGAGTTTCACGACAGGAGATGCCAAGGACACATATACTATCGCCGTGCAAAGACTGGCCCACGCCGCGATAACACCGATGCTGCAATGCAAGCCATTCACCTGCTCTGCTCCTTGTCCCGATAGCTAAACGTCAGACTGCGTTTATGATTCTAGCGACTCTCAGTTTTGCCTTGCTTCTTTGCCGATTTCGGCTACAACTGAGCCTCTCCATCATCGCCAGCTGCTACTTTTGGAGTTTGGTCTGGGCCCCATCATGTATGTCATTTGCCATCACGTGAACACAAGTAGCTGTATAGAACATGCGGTGTGTGCCGGGAGGAATACACGTATGGTACATGACTGTGCCCGTTGTTTGTTGATGCCAAATTTATCCTTGGTCAAGTCGCCTCTTTTGCTACTTCACAAAATAAGCTTAGTGGTTGGAGCAGCAGCCCTTGGAAGGCACCCTGTTAAATTTGCCGATACTGCCGATTACAATGTCGAGGCTGACCGCATGAGGAAGAGCTGCTTCTCTTGAATTCAGGATTCTGGGGGAGGGGACGAGACTGCAGATCTGCGGGCTATGTACATGCTCGTATGGGCCGACTAAGGTACCTAGGTATGTACTTGTTTCTCTTCGGTGACCAATGCCGAAGGAACACATGAGAGACGCCTTCTACTAGTATGCACGCATATTAGCTGTCTTTCCTGACTCGCAATGCCGAGCAAGGGGAATTAGCTAGTGTTTGAGAGCGAATCGTTGACCGGGTAAATGACATTGTGACAAGGAAGCTTGCAGCAATCACACCCGAATCCCGCCGATGCCTGCACGCAGGTGAAGGCGCAGTAAAGCTTGTGCAATGCATCGATGGTATGACCAGCCAACAGGATACGAAAGAAGTATTGAAGATGTGATTGATGGGGGAAAAATAGAACATCTTTGCAAAAGTGCATATAACTATACATGTCAAGTAAGCTGATGGTAGTAGCAGTGGTATGTAGTCGTGCACGACGTGGCAACTGCTTAATTCGTTTGTTCAACAGCCAAATCTGGCGGTATTTTGCATTATCTGCCTCTGGGACAGCTTTCAACGCTGAGATTCCAAGCAATACAAGTAGAATGGGAATAGTAGATGCACACCCATACTAGTCAGAGTTGACAGGGCATAAAATGAAAAGACGGGCCAGTCGCAACGCTGACCGAAACGGCAAGGCACAACTTGACAAGTGAAAAGTAACAGTACAAAGTCACATGATGCTTGGGAGCGGAGATTTATTTGCTTTTCTGCCCCTAGATTTGAAATATCCTTGCCTGTCACTTTTTTCCCTTTTGTGACAACTTGCAGGACTGATGTGTCAAAACACTAGTTGAAACATATTGACAGCTGTAAGATTGGGGTTGGCTCATCAATGACCTTGAGATGCCATAAATTAGTACTTCTTAATATCAAAAGTAGTAAATTGCCATTCCTGTACCTCGTATAACCAGATGCTATTACAGCCATTGATTTTCAGAATTGGCTGACAGCCTTGGGGAAATTATGTGTAATGTAATCTTAATAGCGTAGCTTACGCAGTGAAGCACTAGCGGCAGGATGCCTCTATGAACAGGCAGGGGCGCTGTAAGAGAGAGAGACGAAGCAGATGTTTTGTTCAATAACCACATTATAAGCTATAAACTATAGTCTCCTGCGGAGTGCTAGTGCCAACGGAATGAGTCTAAAATGTATAGGGCTGAAGTCTATCGTGGCAACCAACCAACAGCGTTGATCGACGCGAGAGAGTGGAGGTAGATTCTACATACTAACAACATATACTCGCAACTACTAGCTGATTTTTGGATTTCCTTTCTATTTTATTTATCAGATATAATCATACATATTTTTATTTTTTCCTTTCTCCAATATATTGTTAACCTAATTTAGCACGAAGAGGCTATAGACTTGACAAAGGATGCCGAAGATCCACCGCTCCACACATTTAGTCTACCGTTAATGCGGCCTTTGTGTCCCATCTCATCTCTCATTCTGCTCGCAATTCTGCCACTTGACAACCCTCACAATGTCCAACGCTTCTCCTGCTGCCCAGCCGCCGCTAAGAATTGGCACTCGAAGGTCAATTCTGGCCGTAGTACAAGCCGAGGGCATCCGCGATAACTTGCAAAAGGTTGCTCCTGGTCGATCCTTCGAAATTGAGTCACTTCACACTCTTGGTGACAAGGACAAGTCGACAGAGCTCTATAACTTTGGCGCAAAGAGCTTATGGACAGCTGAACTTGAGGAAAAGCTTACTTCTGGCCAACTGGATGTTGTCGTGCATTGTCTCAAAGGTGAACCCTCATGGTCTCTTTCACTTGTGGCATTTGTCTAATAGCTGAGGTAGACATGCCGACTAGGCTTCCGGAAACATGTGATCTCGCGGCTATTCCTCTACGTGATGACCCTCGTGACGCTCTAATCGTCAAAGCTGGTCTGCCGTATACTAGCTTAAAGACACTGCCTGAAGGCGCAGTGGTCGGCACTTCATCTGTGCGGAGATCTGCGCAGCTCCGTCGTCTTTACCCTCACCTCCGGTTTGCCAATCTACGTGGTAACGTTGAAACACGTATGGCCAAAATCGACAATCCTGAAAGTGAGTATACGTGCATGATCATGTCTGCGGCCGGCCTCGAGCGCCTCGGCCTCCAGCACCGCATCAACCAGTACATAGGTTCAAAAGACGGAGGCATTTTGCATGCAGTCGGCCAGGGGGCGCTTGGCCTGGAGATCCGCAAGGGAGATGCGAAAGTGTTGGAGTTACTCAACCAACTGGCCGATAAAAAATCTACTCTTGCTTGTCTCGCCGAGAGAGCTCTCTTGTATACCCTTGAAGGAGGCTGCACTGTCCCTATTGGCGTCGAGACGGAATGGATTGATGAAGCGAAGCACATTCTGCAAATGAGAGGAATAGTTGTCAGCCTCGACGGTACTCAAAGTGTCCAAGATTCTGTTGATGCGATAGTAAAGACCAATGATGAAGCCACGGCACTTGGCGAAGAGTTGGCCGCGAAACTTGTGAAAGGAGGTGCAGATGCAATTCTGAGAGAAATCAACGTCAACCGGCCACCAAAGGATTAATGGTACCACGATTGTATGTAAATGTATATAGCAATGGCATATGAAATACCCTCCTCACAAAAGCCATCTTTGTGTTCTGTAGTCGCCTCATCTGATACTGCATGATAATCGCGGGGTTCTAGTTCTGTAACTGTATTCAGCCCATATCGTTTCATGGCCTCGTCTTAGTTGATATTTGACAACCACTAATTTCATGCATGTATTATTCTCATAGGACGAAAAGAACCCTTACAATAACCCCCCCCCCCCCCCCCCCTTCTTCTTTTTTTTTTTTTTTTTTTTTTTTTTAAGAGAAGCACAACTAATCTCTACTACAGTTTCATAACCCTATGCTCTGTGAAACCTCCTTGAGGTAGCATCTGAGGCGATAGAAGGTATGGTTATGAAGGCGACAAATAAAAAGAACGGTAAAGTGTATTATACGGAAATTGAGCAGCGTGGCTGACTTAGGTTGCCGACGTAACAATAGATATACTAAGACTCCATGTTCTTGAGCCACTAGATATGGTAGGCTGCCGTCTCGTAGCGCCAGTCAGACATCATATAGAACGGGCTGCCCAGTTAGCCAAACTCCGCGACTTAGTATTTACTGCGAATTATGGAATGTAGAATACCGTGATATAGGTATTTAGGCGGCTGAACAGTGGCGCTTTTACTTTACGACCTGGTGCCGCAATACTCTGGTCTTTGATTCCAAATCTCCGATACTATAGACGTAACGCATACTTCGTATTTCGTATTACCCAAACATAGAACCACATACATGAGGAGCTATAGTCAGGTGTTTATAAATAAATGGATGTGGCTCTGAGCTGGCATTTATTTTAAATACTACGCGTAATAGCACATAAATCAGATTTCAGATTCACAGGCCCATGTAGCGCCCTTCAAGTCAACTTGGCATTGGCTAGCTGTTGTTAGTGATTAGTGAGCATGCTTCTTTTCGCTCCAATTTGCGGCGCTACGTCTTACATACATATGTACATCGTAGGTCACTGGAGAAGCTAGTAAAGGGTTGAGGAGCTTAATTCATGAGGAGACTCTTATTAGTTTCTTTAAGTGCTTATATATAGAGGCGAAATCTCGCAGTTCATACCAGCAATCTCTTCCCGAAGTTGACTTTCCGATCCAAGAGCGGCAAAGAATCTCACATAGCGGCGTATTATCCTTGCAATATTTTAACATTTTATTTAAAACATGGCCGATAAAATTCCTACAGTTGTCGAGTCCGGCTTGTTGAACGGCGGCAAGCGTTATGTCTTGGACTCTGAGCTCGGCCCCGGCTCCACTACATTCCCCCATTATCACACCCTTTTCACAGAAAACTTCAAACTACTCTCTGGCTCCTTATCCGTCGTTGTAGCGCCAGAGGGTGTCAAAAAAGCTGATGCCATGAAGAAGTACGAGTTGAAAGTTGGAGAGTCCATAACGGTTCCGAAATCCACAGCGCACACCTTTGTTGCGGGCGAAGAAGGCTGTCGATGCCTGGTGACATTCGAGCCTGCTGCAGTGGGCTTTGAGCGAGTTGGACTTATTATGCTTGGCCTTCAGGCAGACTCAGAATACTCTTCATGGAGTGGAGGTCCGACCGAAGCAAACGCGCTCATGGTTTCCGTTCTTACTGAACTTACCGATTCGCATCCATTGCTTGAAAAGGATAATGAAATGCTGCAGAAACAGGATAAGGAGGCTCATGAAAGGTTCAAGAAGCATCTGATTGAGAAATATGCGACTGACGATATGATTAAAGCGGTTGTAGCGAAGGTTACTGCATCTGCTTAAGATGATAGCAGATAAGATTTATATACATACGCCAAAGTCTAGGGCGTGTGGCGTGTGGGACATTAAGCCAATTGAAGGGCAATAAAGACGGCCTAAAAATGGTATACTATTAGCTATTTTATGCAAAAAAATCCAAGCAGCATTAAACTGTGTTGATAGTGTCCTCTAGACTGGTTCGGTGCTGCCAGGAATTTGCATTACATACAGCAAGATTAAGTCACCGGACTGACTTTAAGACGACATCATCGTTTACCATTATATGGAAATTTGCTAAATGAAACATAATGTGTGAATTCCTCTTTAGAGCCGTAAATTGAGAGCTTAGGGGAATTCGGGAAGATTACCTCGGGTGCTACGCTTTGTTAGCCATCATGCGCGTATATAAATGACTGAAAGGCGGCTTACCGATATTTCCTTTCTACGGGTTTCACCAGCCCAGCATTCACAAGCACATCTCTTGCAAAACAGCGGGTATTCCCAGAATCTATATGTACCAACTTGACTCCAGCATCTGAAAATCTCTGCTCAAGAGGGCCCCATTCATCAATGCTTATAAATTTGGAGTAGGTATCCTCGAGAAAGTCTCCAATGTAAGAGTTGCGTATCGATATTTCCCGCTTTTGGCCATCCATCTCATCGCATGTGATCTCCACTAGTCGAAGGGCGGGAAACTCTTTGGAGGCTGCTGCCAGGGCCAATGCATGAAGTGCTGGAATCATTTGAGTGGGGGCGCCTGGCAGAACCAGATGGCATATAGACTTTGGCAGCCGCCCGATGAGATGATCTGGTGGGAGATCTGGTGGGATCTGGTTTCTGGGATTGTGAAAGAGACATGTAGAGTCGAGTTTTAGAGTCTCCAAGGCAGTGAAATCTTGCAAAGAGCCCATCAAGTTGCCACTTCCCATCCAGAGTGGCCAAGTTGCATACATCTCCTTGGTTTCGGAGGTGAAATTGGCGTGAGAGGTTAAATCACCTCGAGCACCATCCCATCGATTTATAGCAAGGCGTCGGAGAGTGCCCTTGAGGTGTGAAAAGGCGGGGACGATATCTTCGGGGAGAAACTCGACAGGGGGCATTTTTCTGCGGAGAGCAAGCAAGAGATGGTCAGAGAACATACGGCAGCTTCCTCTGGAGTAGAAGGAGAAGCGTTCCAACACTCTACAAGCTGAAGTCAAGCTAATCAGGCCCTCGGTTGTGAGAAGTGCTGTGTCCAAAGTGATTTCTTTCAGGTTGTCGAGATGTACGTCTACTGGAATTGGACGGAACGTACATGCAATACGGACTCTCAAGGTGCGAAGACTTGGAACAAGCCATGCGCCCAATTTGAAAACCAGATCCTGAGGTTCATATTCCAGGTCAAATAATGGAAACCCGTTATAGTATACCTGAGCTCCAGCCGCCCATAGGTGATGCAGCGACCCGAATGCATAGTGCAAAGAAGGAGAGATGGCTGTCGACTCTGCTGCTTTCTTTCTTGTCACATTTTCCAACTCGACAGCAAAAAAGTTGTAAGGCGATAGACTGCCCACATATTCCAGGTTAGGCGTGAGCAAGAAGAGCAGAATGATCAGACGCTGGCTATGGCCACACACGTCGCGCAGCTTGCCGCATATGTCGTAACAGTCCTTGAAACTGCAAAGATTAAGAGGAGGAAGATTAAACTCTGCAGCGGCTTCGCTGAAGGCGGATTCGTCAATCTCTGGTCCAAAAGCGAATCCTGGTGGCAAGCCCTCGATATCAATCTTTCTGACCAGAGGTCGCAAGTCTGGGTTGCGACATAATGTATAGATGAATTGAGGCAGCTGCGTTTCATCATATTTCGTAAGTGCGATATATGAGTAAAGATACGGTAGGGCAATTTGGCGGTAGCGCTTGGATGTGAGAGACAACCTGGCTAGAGTTCTTGAGAATTGCGTGTGATGTCCCGAATCTCTCCATCCATCAGGGCGTTCACACTGCTCAATGGAATCCCCATTTATTGTTTTCCTGTCCACGTGAATCCAATAACATATTAGATGCACCAGCTCTGGCGGCAGGAGGTCTAGAGAAGCCTTCTCCGACACCATTGGTTGTGGATGGCTTATCGAAGCAAGTGACGAAGAATATATCACAGACGTAGCTGGGTAAGAAAGTCGCTGGCTATTATAGATCAATGACCGTGTCTACCCGCGCAGTCTTGATGATAGAATGAGCGCTCCTCTGTATTGCGATTTCTGGTTCTGCTCTTGCGCGAGATCATACATATATATATTTCATTACCGGGAAAATTCATCATGTTCATATTTCAGAGTTTGAGGCATCGAGAGCGTTAGGCATAATTCCCCCGCAGCATTCGGCTGTGGCTTGCGTCGCCACTTGGAGAGCGTTGCGCGTAGAGACGATATGACGGCATGATCTTGCAATGGCTAACCTTTCAGCTTTCCATTTAATTACGCGGATTCCACGGAAGTTGATGGATACCTTAAACAGCCTTCTGTGGCACATTCAGGATCATGCGCGCATCTTTACTTTTGTTTCGGTTGCAACGGCAATCTGTATAAGCGAGAGCCAACTCGTAGAGATATTCACGTGTGCCGATAGCACGTCAGTTTATTGCTAGTGTTTTGCTCGTCTCACCATTTCATAACATACTACCGTACATGTAGTGGTATTCTAAATAGAGAGTATGTACTGAGCTTTATTAGTGGTGTGGGAGATGAGGGGGCTCGACCAATCGGCTTCTCACGCACCGCAAATTATAGCATTGATAAGGGGGGAAGTAAAATCGTGGTGTTATCGTAGACTCTTGACGATGAGCGCGGTTTGAATCTGAAGATAAAAAAAAATTACACAGGCGTCAAAATGCCAGTATCCCAAAGTTTTGCTGTTTAGGAATCTAGATGTGGCAAAAGTGTTCTTAATTAGCATGAATTTCGACAAGATGAAGAGTTATACTTTAAGCTTGATAACGTGTAACTGCCCATCGATTATGTATTTTGCTCCCTATGCACTTTTAAGTTTCTTTTTTAGCGATTAATCAATTTTTCCCAGCGCGTGGAATTGAAGAGCAGTTCTACGTTTGATCGGTTAAAAATTTCACATAGCTGTGGTATAACTATATCGGCCAATCCCAATTGAGAGGAGGTTTTTAGCAAGCCATATAGCAAAAATAGTACCAATTCCGTGTTCTATAATTCTACAGTGATTAAACAGAGCAGTATCTATCCATCCATTACATAGTTGAGACAAAACGCAGATGCTTGCTCCGCATACATAACTATCAATATTGCTATTGAAACTGCCTGATGTAATATCAAATCTTACAAGTATTAATCCAACCATAAGAAAACGAGTAAACCAATCACATAGCGGTTCGGTGACCATAAATTAGGGGGCTTATCATTGTAAAACGAGGCTGGAGAGCGGGGATTCCACTAATAAGCAAAGGTGTGAACTTGGATTAGGTATTGCCAAGGTTGTGATGGCCTTGGCTTGGTAGGCGTTGATTCTCTCCATTGGGGATAAGAGACTTTCGAATTGTTCATTCTGATTAACATTTTGGTTAATATGGTAATTTCTACGGTGCAAATGAGGAATTTAATCACCTAACATTATGGTAACCTATGATATTATTGAATGGGAAGCGATGGGATAGTCGCGTTATGTAGAGGTTAGGTGCGTGGCTCTCCAAGCCTATGTGTCCGACGTATAATATTCGCACCAAACCTGCAGGGGTTTGAGAAGTGCGTGTAATGCCAACCTTCGAAGTTTTCTTCTCTTCATATATTTGTATTGCGTATTCTCAATAATATGTTATCTATGTTTAAATGATGTAAGATCATGATGGCTGCCTAGATGTATCTAATTCCAATCTATCGATCTAAAATCAAGGTTGCCATAAGATCCAGAACAACCTCTATGATTGACATTTCCAAGCGGGCGAATGCAAAATGATTTTTCATTTCTGCGTCTGTTACCAACACAATTATTTGTGCAACCGCTGCATACAACAATTTGAGAGCTGGGAGTGGAGGCTGTATGGGTGGGAAACACAACCAGGCTCATGAAAATCAGGCGACCAATCCTAAGGAGACAGCAAAGCTTCCAAATATATCAAGACCCTAAATTAAATGAAATGTCTCGGCTTGGTGTCCTATTTCGACTAAACCCGCGGCTGAAGTCGCCAGGATTAGCTGCTGGTTGTTCAGCTGAGGCCATCGGCCACGGAACCGCGCCGAGAAATATGAAATGCTACTCCGTACAGATGCCTTAGTATGACTATTATTATTATTATTATTATTATTATTACTCTTACTATTTACTAAGCTGAAAATTCCTCGTTGCTTTTGTCGTAGACTAGATGCCTCGAACTTGGAGCCAAAGACGAGTACTACACGGAGAAGATAGGTGTAGGTGTAGGTCTTTCCTTTTCTTTTTTCTTTCTTTTTTCCAGTATACCATGAGCGATCTATAAATAAGAAGCATATTCTCGACTATCATTTGTATGAATCATCAAAACACAAATTGTCTACCATCATACACATCTCCTGAGAACATACGCAACAAAAGTTTTTTATCACAAGCTCAGCGTTGTATCAAGAGCCTCTCCGAGAATCGTCCATAGCTTGTTGCGATAAAAAGTTTTCAACATGAATCCATGTATTTCCCACCAATTCGCATTTTTGTGACGAGTTGCTAACACTTTTTCTACATTTCAAGCTTCCACAGCAACCCAAGACCATGAACACGGATCGATTCTCGACGATGTCTCATCATCCCATATTTATCCTACTACACCTATTCCTAATGGAATATTCGCACGCCCTATTGAATCATTTGCATCGATCCCTAAAGAAGCTCCTGAGCAAGCTCGTAATCGAATGACCTACGCTTCTTTTGGGCGTGAAGGCATCACAGCAACTGCAAGCGCATATGGTCATTTATTACAAATCACGCGCTATTTTGGGAATAAACCCTCCGGGTTCTTCTGTGTCGACCTTCCTCATATATCCAACCCTTTTTATGTTAAAACCCGCATGGAAAATTTGCAAAGCTCCTCCAAAGACTTTACTAAAGGGATGCGTCTTCTCTTTCATGATGCTAAGGAGAGTAAAAGTTGGATACCAGATGGTGAAATACCAGCCATGAGCTTTATCCAAGATCGTTGGCCGTCATTCATCACACACACCCCAATATTTGACCTTAAGATACAGTACTACATATTTGATAATACTGTGTATCAGACATATATATTTACGCTTAAAGATAAACTATCGCTCCCTCAGCTAGTCCCAGTATTAGCGATAAGCGTCAAGTTGCTTCTTCGAAATCTCAACTTCATGGAAGACAATGACGAAAACAAACGTGAAGGAAGTCATTTCAACTATGGTTACCGAGAGTGGAATGATGGCCATTCTATAATGAGAAAACACGAGATTCGTTCATCTGGACAGGCGGGCCGAGACGTTGTTGCTTTGTCTATATCGCCGTTCTTAAACGGACGCCGTCAAAAGATTACACTGGCTGAACATGGTGGAGTTGACGGATATTGCACGATACAACCAGATGCACAAGCATTAAATGACTTGAAAAATGACAGAAAGTTAGAGGTCACGCTAGCTTATACACTAGAGCTGTCTTCGTCAAACTCCTTGGACGACATGCTCCAGCCCGTTTATTCTGCATATTATTCTAGCTTTCAGAAAATTATTGGAACCCCACTTGCGACAATACCGTTTACTCAAGATGAGCATCTCAATTTTACTATAAGGCGAAACTTGGAGCATATTCTCTCGGTTTGCTGCATTCCTATCCGAAAACTTTTAAGAGATGTCCCCCCTGCCCATGGCAGTTCAGCAAACCACATCCATACTCGTGAAGTGCCGCCACCGCTAATTGCTTTAACGTGTGGAGATATTTCAGGTCATCGAGTTGAGCCCTCAGCGAGCTTGTGAGTTTAAGAGTTTGAATCACTTCATGCTAGACTATAAGAAGAGGCTAATGAATGTAGCTATGCTTTTCAGTTTATACTTGGTTTATTGGAATACTTTAAAAATGCCAGACAGAATTGTGCCTGCGCATCGGAGAACAGGAGTCTGTGCAAAAAATATGGTTGTGGGATGTATTCCCGAGTCCGGGATGCATGTCTGGGACATTTGAAGTGGATTTGCCATTGCTATGCTCAAAGGGAGATGGGGCCAGTTCGTCACTCCATTCCTAGTTTCTGGGCCAGCGGGAAAGCAATATCCGATTGGGAGAATAAATTTGGGTTATCACAATCTCCTCTTACTACCATAATATTTCAAGTTATCAAAGCTGGATCTTTCTGTCAAACAATAGCAGACGAGGATTTACGACGCGACATAGCTGCGGATTTTAAAGATATCATCCGGCACTTCATTTTAGGTCTTCACCGAAATAAAAAAAGGAGCGAGTACGTTTTCCCGCGCTTTAGAGAAGAGATGCCGCAGACATTTTATACCAGCGATCACGCCAAATTTTGGTGGGCTATCAAATCTGCGGAAGTCATACTCGGTTCGAACTCATACCTCAACCCCAGCTCATCAATGAAGATAGCAAAGAGCGAGATAAGCTACTCCTCTAATGATATTCAAAGAAGTATCCACAAGAATTTCATTGCTGAGAATCCGGACGCGGCAAGCACTTTAACTACGGTTTCCCGTAGTCTTTCTAAGAATGAATATCTGCTGGGGATTGATGACACTGTTCTCTTTTATACTATGGATAACGGGTTATTTGATAAACCCAAAGCTATTCAAGATGAATCTGATATTTGGGGAAGTAAAATCGATGCATGGGAGAATACAGTTAATTATCAAGCGTTGAGTACAGAAGTTGGTCACGATGCCGCCCGAAGCCGTCCACTTCAGCTGGCCTTAGCCACAATTATATCAGCAAATAATAAATGTATTGGTTCTCAGTCAGCAGAAGACACATATAAAGACGCAAAATCGGTACTTCTCTCCAGCACTTCGCCCAATGGGCTCTTTCCAGGCCAATTAGATAAGGACTACCAGCCCACTTTATTCGATCGCCAGTCTGCCCGAGACCTCTTTTGGCACACTACATTCGAAATTCCTTACATTTTATGGAAATACCGGGCACCGGTATTTACAAATAAGGGTGTGGTCACTCAATCATTAAAAAAATCATTGCATAAGATCGCCCAGCGGATGGAGAAAATACTCGACCATCAGGATGCAATGGCAAGAGCACCGAGGTCGCTAGTCTATGAGGTAAGCTTGGAAATCAGACTCAATGGGTTGTTACTAACATTACCGATCAGAGTAACATAATGGAAATCTCAGATGAATGGCTATATCACGAGCCAAGCTTCTTCAACGGCCCTCACAATTTATCAGATGCAGCCATGAGAAATTTCTGTAAAACTCATGATGCACTCTACGGATCAGTAATACAGAAAGCAATTGAAAATAAACTGAACGACCAAGATAACATAAGCATTCCGATAGACAGGACTGTTGAAGAAGGATATATTATTGATGTGCCAAAGAAAGACCAGGTCGAAGACGCGACAGGTAGATATTGGCATCTTGAGTTCGTCCAAACAAAAAATGTCAAACACATTATTAAGAGAGAACGAACCTCGACAAGCGCAAAGAAGAGATTTTTATATTTTCGCCCTCTCACACTTGCTACCGCATTGGCTTGCTACATTGCATCTTCTGAGCAAGAAGCTATTTCTGCTTACTTTGATCGACACGCATCATACAGTCGATATTTCTTGGGAGAAACAACGGCAGCGCTCAACAAATGGGTGACTGAGCTGCATCTTCCTTTCTATCGGATTACGAAAAAAAATCTTTCCGTTCCCATGCATGCTAATCTCCCTAATGTAATCACACTCCCCGGTGAAGGAAGCGAGGAGAATTTGCATTGGATTAGTCGAACTACAATGAGTTTTCGAGTCGATGGAGATATTTTTGACCGTTTCTGGACATGTCATTTCATTGAATATAATCAATGGAAGATGAACAAGGAAGGAGGGATTGCATCTGACATCATTAAGATTGCAAATAAAAAGATTGGTGCGTCACAGGGGGGTCCATGGAGACAGCGAAAGGTCTTAGAGCTTGTCTTACTTGATATGATGCTGGACGAGATGCTAGACGCTGCAAAACAAATCCTTCTTGATGTTCAAGGGAGGGTTGAAAAACATTTGAAACTCGCCACTCGTCAACAGGATGGAGATGAGACCGCGCTTATATCCGCAATTTCAGATCGTTTTAATCTCATTGATAAACTCGATAACAACACATTCCAGCACTTAAGCCATCTATGGAATGATCTACGGCGAATACTTCAAGTCATCAAAGACGAACTTTATGAAAATTTGAAGACAATTCAGCTGTGGACGGATCGAGGCAAAGAGCAAGGACGAGATAAACCACGATGGACAGCCAATGATGAGCGAAAATACCGAAGAGCTATATTCAAGCTGCAGGAATCAAACGGCCAAAAAATTCATGAACTATACCGTTTTATCACTACTATCACGTATTTTGACACGGCCCTCACAAAGAAAATAGAGAATGTGCGCAATGAACGTGACTACCGTGGCAACAATGATATTCGCCTTTTCACGTACGTTACAGTCGTTTTCGTCCCACTCAGTTTCGGTACCAGCTTGTATAGCATGAGCGGATCGCCTTCACCACAAACGATTGTACACATGGTTATAACTGCAGCCGTTGCCCTGTTGGTTACTACCTTTGCTTTGGTTAACGCCAATCTGTTGGACAAAGGCTTGAGGCCTATTTTCAATGGAGCTAGTCGTATATCTGAGTCGGTTGCTAAACCAGCATATCATGGGATTTTCATATCAGTGCATTGGATAACTAAACTATTATATGACAAATTAGTCGACCCAGTCTTCTACCTCCTAGCGCGCTATTTGTTCATTCCACTCTTTTATAAATTAAAGCGTTCTGAATTTCTTCTCCCCGAAGCTATCGAAGACATTGTTGGCTTGATTAAAAGATTGAAACCAGTTGCCAAGGCATATAAAAACTGGAAACAGAAAGAGGAAGCCGAAGCAATCGAATCAGAAATGCAAAATAGAGTAAATATTCAAGAGCTCTTTAGACAATCGGACTCCTCTATGGAAAGCTGAATATTATGTGGAAGGAGAAATATTATAGCAAGTTGGAGGATAATTAACACACTTAAACATTACAATTAGAGGCTAGATGAAAATAAAGCAAGCGGAGATTTCGCCAATGAGCAGAGAATGCGGTAAATTAAGATTGTGGCTAAAAATATTACTAGGATGAAGGTATGAATGAGAAATTAGAAAGGAGTGAATAAGTTGGAAAAGATTTGGGGGATATCAAGAATTTCATCAAATAAATGCCCCTTATTGGCACTTCCCCCAACTAAGCGCGCCTAAACCTTGCAGGAGAAGCAGTGCCGTTATTTTGTACTCTGTCAGCGTCTTTTGAGTTCCGCTACTTATCGTCTTTGCAGTTTATTGGTTGAATAAAGACATATTACGCATCCTTGTTTATTTAACTGTTTTGCAGTGTAGTATCTACCTCTTATATATATATATATATATATAAACAAGGGAGTTATTTAAACTGTAAAGAAGCAAAACTTTATGTGACCGCGCCGCATTAAGGACTAGATCAGGACCAGGTTATGTAGCATGGCCATCTCGACTTGTAATGTTGTTATAGCAAAGAAAGAATATTAAGTAATATATAATACATGTATTCGGGGTCGACTTGAGCGTTAGGATCAAGATTGGGAACATCTGATCCATCGTCTATGAAGCGTTGGAAGCGCTCCATCGTAGTCGGCTTACTCTTCTGACATTTCTCCTTACCATCAGCAGCAGCGGGCGGCTCGTGCTTCTCTGAGGACTCGCCTACAACCACATTTCGCTGTTGTTCTGGGCTCGTCATGAGCGAAAATACTCCTTCATCGGTAACGGGAGATCTACAAGCTATAGACGGCGGGTTTAAACTTGTGCATGGCAGTCCTCATTCGATAAGCCCTAAATGTGGATATCGAGAAATTGATATCGATCCAGCTGCTGTTTGCCGTTGACAATTTCGAGGCTGTTACGTCATGAACAAGTAATATATTCGTTGGGTCTGATCCGATTGGAGGGGGAACGCTCGTCATTTGCATTCCCATTCTCGTAGAGTAGAGCCACAATCTGACTTTTGCTGTGCGCCTATGAACCCCCAACAAGGTTGATGGCCGAGGCTCCAATTGTTCATTATTCGTATTCCATATGAAGGCCCATTTAAGCTTTCGCTACACCACACGCAAAGTGTCACCCTGCGAGTCGGTCAACTCAGCTCGTTCCAGACCCTTTCGCGTGGCTAATGCTAGGACGACGAGACCGCCCAGCTGCATAAGAAAGGTGCCGTTCAGAAACATACTGTAAGTGTTCTATTGGCATAAGTCAATTTTTACCCTTGAACATGCCGGCCTCCCGCACCACCGTTCTTGCTAGCATCATTATTACTAGCATCGACTATCGAAGCTTAACTTTGTCGTCACTCAAGTTGCTTCAGCCCCGCATAATAGATAAGTTACAAATATAGAGAATGTTCGCTTTGGCTCCGCTGGAATTTCACTCGATTTTCACTCATCAATCTTGACTCGTGTTATTAATTGCTTATTTTTAGAGTGCCTTTCCATTACATACCTCGAGATTAGAGTTTAGAACTGGGCAACTCATACACATATCTGTCCTTGACTCAGTCCCAAGCTAATTGCTCTAATAAAGAACCGACAGCAATGGCTGAGACAGTCCCCATTCCCGAGCCTCCAGGCCTGCCATTGATTGGCAATTTGGGCGAGTTTACCTCCAGCCCGCTGAATGATCTTATGCGATTAGCAGACAAATATGGAGAGATTTTTAGGGTTCGCTTTGGCTCTCGGCCCATGGTTTATGTTACCTCAAACGAACTTGTGAACGAGGTCTGCAATGAGAAGAAGTTTCACAAGTCCTTGCAATCAGCAATAAGAATTATTCGAGAAGGCGTTCACGACGGCCTGTTTACTGCGCACGATGATGAGCCAAACTGGGGCAAGGCGCATAGGGTCCTCACTCCCGCTTTTGGACCGCTTTCCATCCGAGGCATGTTCGATGAGATGCACGATATCTCGACGCAGCTATGTATGAAGTTTGCTCGCCATGGACCCCAAAGCCCCATACATGTTTCCGATAACTTTACCCGACTTGCTCTCGACACACTAGCACTTTGCGCCATGGACTTCCGTTTCAATTCATTCTATCACGAAGAAATGCATCCTTTCGTTCTAGCCATGGGAGACTTCCTCACTGAAGCTGGTCGCCGTCAAAGGCGACCAGCGTTTGCCCCCAACTTCTTATATCGCGCCGCAAATGAGAAATTCTACTCAGACATTGCTATATTGAGAAGGACTGCGGATGAAGTCATTGTTAATCGCAAAAACAATCCCAGTGATCGCAAGGATTTGCTTAATGCTATGCTAAACAATACCGACCCTACTACGAGCGAGAAATTAAGTGATGAAAATATCACTGATCAGCTTATTACATTTCTTATTGCTGGTCACGAAACTACCTCCGGCCTACTATCATTTGCCTTTTACCATTTGTTAAAGAATCCATCGGCATACCAAAAAGTTCAGCAGGAAATTGACCAGGTAATTGGTCGGGAGCGTATTGAGGTCCAGCACGTCAGCAAGCTCTCCTACACTGCGTCAGTTCTTCGAGAGACCTTGCGGTTGAGCTCGGGTATTCCAGCTTTCACTGTTGAAGCATACGAAGACACTTTTCTCGCTGGCAAATATCTAGTTCGCAAGGGCGAGCCTGTCACCGTGCTTTTAGCAAAGGCTCACTTGGATCCCGTTGTATATGGCGAAGATGCCCTGGAATTTAAGCCGGAGCGTATGTCCGAAGAGAACTTCGAACGTCTTAATAAAGAGTTTCCAAATTGCTGGAAGCCTTTTGGCAATGGAAGGCGTGCCTGTATTGGTCGCCCCTTTGCGTGGCAAGAGGCTTTATTATGCATGGCGATGCTCTTCCAGAACTTCAATTTCACCTTGGCTGACTCCAGCTACAAGCTAACAATTCAGCAGACCCTGACAATTAAGCCCAAAGACTTCTACATACGCGCCAGCTTACGGCACGATATGATTCCAACAGAACTTGAGCAAGCTCTTGCCGGCAAGGCTGTAGACTTCAAGCGCCATGCACAAGCGGCCAAGGATGTGCGGACTGCCGCGGATTCTACCAAGGGAAAGCCCCTCGCCGTTTACTATGGCTCTAATAGTGGTACTTGTGAGGCAATGGCCCAGAGAATAGCCAGCGATGCACCTCGCCACGGATTCCAGGCCAGCACTGTAGCGCCCCTGGATGCCGCGAATCAGAATCTCCCAGAGGATCGCCCCGTTATCATAGTAACAGCTTCCTATGAGGGCCAACCGCCATCAAATGCCGCGCTGTTTGTTTCTTGGATAGAAAGCCTCGCGGGCAATGAAATGAAGAATGTATCATATGCAGTGTTTGGTTGCGGGCATCATGACTGGATTCAGACCTTCCAACGGATTCCCAAGCTCGTTGATAGCACTCTCAACAAGCTTGGTGGCAATCGTCTCCTACCAATAGCTACCACCGACGCAGCTAATCGCGATATGTTCAGTGATTTTGAGACTTGGGAAGACGAATCTCTCTGGCCCACTCTCCAAGAAAAGTATGGAGCTGAGGATAACGCAGATGCTACTGGAGAGGGAATTACCGTTGACATCACCACACCTCGAAAGGCTACCTTAAGGCAGGATGTAGAAGAGGCGGTTGTCCTTTCTAACACGACTCTTACTAGATCTGGCTCCACGAAAAAGCACATTGAGATACAGTTGCCTACAGGCATGACGTACCGCGCCGGCGATTACCTAGCTGTCCTACCATTTAACCCCAAGACTACCGTATCTCGTGCCTTTAAACGCTTTCATCTTTCATGGGATGCTATGCTTAAGATCAGCTCAGATCGACCGACCAGCCTGCCAACTGATGTCCCCATCTCAGCTGCAGATGTGCTTCGTGCGTACGTCGAGCTTAGCCAGCCCGCTACCAGGAAAAACATTCAAGCCTTGGCAGGAGCAACGCAAGACACAGACACTATCAAGCAGCTCCAAAATCTCGCCGGCGACAACTACCAGGAAATGATTACTGCGAAGCGTGTCTCTATTATTGACCTCCTGGAGGAATTTCCAGCTGTTAGCCTTCCTTTTGGGGCGTTCTTGGGCATGCTACCGCCTATGCGTGTTCGCCAGTACTCCATCTCCTCTTCTCCTTTGGTTGACAGCTCCAAGGTGACCCTGACCTATTCTGTTCTGGAGCAGCCTGCTCTGTCCGGCCTGGGTCCTTATTTTGGTGTTGCTAGCAATTATCTCTCTTCGCTTACTGCTGGAGAACGACTTCATGTTGCTGTACGACCATCGCAAGGTTTTCACCTGCCAGGCGATGCGGAAAACACTCCATTAATCTGTATTGCCGCCGGAACCGGCCTGGCACCATTCCGCGGTTTCATTGAAGAGCGCGCTGCCATGGCTATGGCTAATAGGAAGATTGCTCCAGCTCTTCTATTCTTCGGATGTCGCTCCCCAGACCAGGATGACTTATATTATGAGGAGTTCGCTAAATGGGAGGGCCTCGGCGCAGTTGATGTACGACGTGCCTACTCTCGATCTTGTGGTGACTCTGAAGACTGCAAGTATGTGCAGCACCGTATAATTCACGAAAAAGAAGACATTGTTAGGCTGTGGCAAAGCGGTGCCAAAGTTTATGTTTGTGGCAGCAAGGATGTCGGTAAAGCTGTTGAAGAAGTATTCATTGGCATGATTAAGGAAGCCCACAAGAAGAAGTTTGGCAAGGACCTTTCTACAGAGGAAGCCAAGGCGTGGTTTGACAAACAGAGGAACGGAAGATATTGGACTGATGTTTTCGATTAAATTAAAAACTGAAGGGTAAAAGGCGGTTTAAAGACGTTGAAGTGCTTGAGATTTCTCTTAAATCATAATGAACAAAGTGCAACGGATATCTGTAGAAATGTAAAGCACTGTATTTGTGAGGCTAGAGCTTCATGGCCAAACCCTCTAGAAATTGAGTGAGGTAAGGTTCGGCAACACGTAAAAAATAACAGAAATAGAGCCATAAAGTAAAATATTGCTAGTAGTATATAGTTTCGCATCTGCTGTGTGGCAAGAACACAGCCAGATCATGAAAATATCTGATGTTTTGGTGCCTTTCATGGCCAACCTGTTTCGCATTAAGTCTTGAATGGTGGAAAACATCATCGGCTCAATAAATGAGCTAATATTTGAATAGATCGCATGTTTTGGATATCTTTTGACCATATCTGCCAATACCAAGTTCGTTTCTATGCTCTCTACTACCGAGATGTATTTCCGCAGCTGCTGATACACTCTTATAATGTATTAAATAGATTGAAGCCCGGCCAGCATTTCTTGAATTTCATTATTAAGTCAATTACGTGCTCCGAAGATATGGCTCAAAGCATTTGTTACGATTAACGGTTTCAAATTGAGCCTAGTCTTTGTGTGGCTACTAGATATGCAGAGCCCCCTGAACAGCAAGTTATTAATTTCAGAACTCTGAAAGTATTGAAGATTGTAGATCCATATTTAGAATCCTTCTATATAATTTAAAAGCGAGCCCTTTCCGCAACATTCCGCAATGTGCAGCCGCGCCAGCCTGATTGGGCAAAGGTGTAGCAGCTACGACATCATCGTGAAGAATGGGCGCTAATTTATGATGCATTAACCAAGATTATGCAGGCACAATAGATGTTAGATTCCTTTCAGGCGGTGTGGATGCTGTGGCGTCCCCTAATTATATTCGATGATGAGCTCACATGCCTGAAGACAGCCGAGACAATGGACAAGATACTGAGACTTCATAATGTACTACACAGATGGCTAGGTAGTATCGAGAATTCAATCACTAGTATGATCACTAACCTAATTAATCACGGAGTTGGAGAGACTGTCGCTGGCAATATTGAAGAATAGGAGCTGATTTCTATCCTCGGAGCCATGGTCACATTTAGGGGCACCACGCCCGTATTCCTCACTAGCCCTCCATTAGAAGCAAAAGCTTGTGCCTCGAAAAGTTCTTTACTTGTTTCGCCATCTCAAGACATCTCAAAAGAAAGACGGAACTACGCGAGCGCCTGATTTTGAGCTGACCCATCTGATAGGGGCACTCCTTACTAGAACCTCGGCTTTGGATCTTCATCCTGGCTATGGGTAAAGCCTCGGCCGCAGTTTATCGCGTATTGTCGGCATCCATGGTATTAAAGAGGAAGTATTACCGAAGGAGTGAGGCTGATTTTAGGCGCACTTTTGGTTACGTCGTTTTCGCGTCTTTCGGCGTTGCTTCCTGCCGATGCCTGTTGGCGGTATCCAGCTCAGTGACGCCGCAAGTTCTCCTACCATGGCAACATACCATTACAATGAAATTGCACATGATATCATCATGAAGTTTGTGATTCTTGTCCTCATGACTGGTTTGGAAGTAGGAGATGACGGACAATTTGAATAGAAATCGCAACTCGTAGGAAGGCATCAGCCCTTAGCTATCTCCATAACCAGGATTCTACTGGTTCTCAGTGTTTCAACATGAACATAGAGGACTTAAGAGGAAACTGATATATAATATATAGCAACATAATATATAGCAAAGTATTAAGTGATCTGCTGGAAGCAGATCAACAGCTGGTGTCTATCAAGTCTACGAAGAACACATCTACTTTATCTTTGACTATAACTAAAATGCTACAAAGCATGGCCTACTTGCCAAGCCTTTAGGTCGTAAGACTTGGAAATGGAGGTTTTAAATACGACGGTGCGAGAGCTGGCTAATTTGCGTCGCGCCCTATGAGATGTAAAGCACGGCCCCTCTACTATAGATTGCGTATGCGGATTATTAATTAACTCTGAAGTATGTATCTGGTATTTATGGCAATGACTTTGCAATTGCTGGATTTAGTTAAAAACATATTCTCTCTCGGAAAGACGACAGTGATCTGATAGAGCTGAAAATGAAAAAGAATATTTCGGAGTCGGATATCTTGCATTTCAGCCGTATGAATAGCGCTGTTGGTATCGGAGATAGTATGTAATATCTCCGGCGTCGGGCGAAGTATTCTTATCCGTACGGAGTAAGAAAATAGCGAGATGGAAAAGTTAAATATCAGCGATGTTCTCCGTACTATATAGCCAATGATAATTCTAGCGCGCGGTTGATGGGACTTTTGTTTCTAGAATCCAAGAGGGACAAGAAACACACCAGACCGGTGAGCGAATGTCGTAAATGGCTGGGCATTTCTCTGCCGTGTTGTGGCATTTTACTTTGGAGGCGAGTAGGTAATTGGAGTTTCGGAACGGCATCTCGGCAGAGCATTTCTTGCGTGTAATATTTGAAGATATCATATGATTCGAGCTGGATATAATCCGGAGTATACGAAATATAGCGTGTGGGTCATATTGTTTGCTGCATGGCTTCATCAAGTTGGCCGACGCCAAGTCAAGCTGAAAGACCCTCTTCAGATGTCTCTTTCGCCATTACGTTTGAAAATGAGATAAGACAACTACAATAATGTCCTTATTGTATTCCGCACAACGCTAGATGAGTGCAAGCAACGTTGCACATCGTAGCCTTGTTGAGTAGATGTTTTGACAAGAGTAAAAGAAAACTTCAGCCACCTCGATTTTGCAGGCTAATAAAGCTTCTACAGGGGCCAAGCCTTACATTTACAGTAGACTTATATTATAAGCTTGTATATTGAGAAGCTCCTATGTGGTGCATCGGAGAAACAAGCAATCTGCCTTATCGGATCTTTAGCAGCCCGCTCTTTATCAATCAGCCTAACATCTAGGACCGTTTCTCAGCTTCTTTATCATACTATGCTTCTATTATTAAGCTGTCAAAAGCTGAAAGTACCACAGCCCACAGAACAAGCGTATTATAGCGTACTTGGCGGCTTTTGCTGCCATATTGAGCATAGTGTCGCATGGGATTTCCCCAATCATCTCGCCGGTAGCCAGCCATCGGCCTTCGGCTTGGCATCCGGTCCGTATAGATGGCTCCACTTCATGTCAACGCCCTTTGGCCATCGCCAGCTAAAAGCGATGCGCTCGGCTTATGATTCTATCTTGAACAAGCAAAATCGGATTCTATTGCTTATACTGGAACCCAACACTGTGAGGTGAACACCATGAAGGTTCGGAAGTTAACCGTGTGCCATACATGCAGAGCGAGGAAACTAGGGGTAAGTTTGCTTAATTCCCCTTGGTCTCACATTGCTTTTCGATGATCTATCATTTTACATCTTGCATCTCGGCATTATTTGCTAATTCTGGCATTTTCAGTGTGATGGAAAACGCCCATCATGCTCTCAGTGCACTGGAACAAAGATCAAATGTGGAGGATACCAGTATGATCTCGTCTTTGTACCATCCTCGTTATCTATAGGGCCATCGACAAAGTCCAAGGTGCAGAAAGATGGGAAAGCCGGAAAGAAGAGAGATGAGTGTATAAAGCGTCAAAGCCTAGTCTCCACGGACAGGCACGACGAATTGACTCAAGCAGCAAGGCCAGTAGTGAGACATGAGGCGGCTGTAGTGTGGCCATCCCTGGCCTGGCCTTTCCAGGATATCATCTCCCTAGTTGTGCAGAACTTTTCACCAGCCATGCTTCCTAGCACCTCAGCTTTTTTGAGCTGGGATGTGGATATGTTTCCTCGCGTTTGCGGAGCATGGATTGAGCTTCTGCCTCTACTGTCAATGACTCGACAGTATGAAACGACTCTATCTTCATCCGTCAAGGCCCTGGGCGTATCCATCCTTTCTAGAGGCCGCAACGGAATAGCGCCGATTTCAGATGCTCTAGCCGCCCACTGCTCCGCATTAAATTCGCTTCACGACAGCCTGCATAACATAGATACGTCCAACTCCGACGTCTTGGCGGTAGCCATTATGTGCCTAATGATCTCTGAGGTAAGTGCCGAGCTTCTTTTGGCCCTGGCGCACAGTGCCATTTGATGCCAAGACGCTGATTTAGACTTTGCTTATGTAGATGATATTGCCAACATCTATCTCTAGTGGCACCGCCCATGCATCTGGCTTAAGCGATCTGATCCAGCTGCATGGTCCAGAGGCATACTCATCCGGGCCGTCCCATAGGATCTTCATTGGCCTCCGTCCCGCTATTGTAGGATTCCCAGCTCTCAAGTTATTTAATTGATTATTAACCGTAAAAATAGATTATCCATGCAATTCGCAAAAAACAGCCTACATTTCTTGCTGCTCCCGAGTGGAGGACGAAGCCATTCCAGTATGTCAAGGCAAATTCGTTCCACGCTCTTATGACGGAGGCGACCGCAATTCCTTCCATTTTAGTCGATATAGACGAATTACAATACGACTCACCCAGCTCAAATTCACCCTTCCTCGTCTTTCAGGCTCTCAAAGACCTTCTAAACGCCTTGATTAATTGGAACATATCTTTCCAAAGCCTTGACAATAAACCATCATTTCGCATTCTCAACAAAGGTGCAGAAAGACCGTGCTTATGGTTTCCCGACATCACTTCAGCCAATTCAATGACGCACTACTGGGCTTTCTGGATAATGTGCGTTGTATATATTAGGAAGCTGCGAGATAACTATCCTGAACTTCGAGACGACGACTTTCTGATTAACGGAGAGAGCCCAGAGAGCCCCATCGTTACAGAAATGGCGATTCAGATGTCAACTTGGATATTCCAAAGCATCGAGTACTTGGTGCAAGAAGAGATGAAGCTATTCGGAGCAATATCTGCAACTCTACCAACTAGAATAGCCTACCAATTCCTCCGATTCAACCATTTTTACGACTACGAGTTGATATCATGGTGCGAGGGATTGATTGACGGCATCAGAAATAAGGGTTACGACTATATTGCTCAGTATATAGTGGACGATGACGGTGTATGAGATTTGGGGTGAGAGATCAAATCAATTTTTATTTCCGCTAAATCATTCGTCTCTGCAACCAATGACATCCCAAAATAGGCCAGATATGATCTTTTCCAAAATCACCCGGCAATGATCATGCTATTCCTCTTCAGAAGATGACTTTTCGTTCACCACGAGGAAGCCAGAAGACTTTCTCACTAACACCTGCCTCATCAAAGGCTTTCGAAGCCGGATCCTTACCCTCAGTGAAGTGGCCCCATCCCTCAAAGTGCAGGGGCACAATTTTCTCAACGCCAGCATCTTTGATAAGCTGTGCAGCCTGTTTACCATCCATAGTAATTTCAAGAGGCTCAGGTTGTCCTACTTGAATAGACGCCTTGCCAAGATTGAGCAGAGCGAGGCTGATATGGTAGCTCTTGAGGCTGTTGGCAACATCTTGGTTGTAGATGGTGTCGCCAGAGAAGTAGATGGCGTTGGGAAGACCATTGGTTGTACCAAAGTCGGAAGAAGTGACAATGAAGCCGATGCACTCGCCCTGCGGAGCGTGTTCTGCTGGCGTCGCAATTATCTCAAAAGTCTTACCGCCAGCGACGAGGGTAGCCTTGTCACCGGGGTTAAGACCTGTGCATATGGCCTTGTCTCCAATCTGAACAGCGCCATCTTTGGTTGTGAAAACCTTTTTGCCTTCGAGGACCTTGCGACCGATCTCGTCGAGGTTATCGGGTGATCCTCGTGACTGAGGAGGACGGCGTCAATATGAGGAAGGTCTTCGGGTTTGACTGCGGGATCTTGAGTGTTCTTGAGCACGACCACGGGGCGCACCCATTCTGAGCCAGAAGGAGAGAAGAAAGGATCGGTCAAGAAGCTGACATTGTCGATTTGAAGCAGCGCAGTGGCAGTACCGATATAAGTAACGCTGACGGAGCCCTTGAAGGAAGACATTGTTTTTAGGTTTGATGCGAGATTTTTCGACTGGTTATTGCCTGATTGTCGGATTTGTAGGAGATCTGTGTGCTTGCTGCGTGAAAATTCTGGATTCTGGATTTTGAGGAGAAGATGGAGGGTATTTATCGTCGCTACTCAACGGTAGTATTGTCAACGCATTTAACTCGGGAGACTTACCCAAGTGGTACAAGTCTTCTCAACGATCATCATTCTGACAAACCTTCAATCGCAAGTATCAATTGCGTTAATAATCGAAGAATTGCGAAACTCTGCTCTGCTTACCTCGCTTAACTCACGTTTACGAATTTTCTTTTGTTTTCGCCCGGCGTTCTCGAGTAATTGAAACATCATGGCTTGACTTATACCCAGCTTTCAAAAGTCTTGGCGGATAATGCTACCATAAACGGTTAGCGCCTGTTTATTGTCCACGAATGGTCCATCAAAGAGAAATGTACTGTGCAGTTGGATGGGTAATTTGTGACGATTAGTTTGAAAAAGATTTCGATAGTTTTCTTGCTGCTTTATTAATGCATTATTAATTGAATGTCAGCCGCTTTTGCATGGTAAAGAACGGAGGGGAGCCCTAGTTTATATGGGTTTTTTGGTAGCGAGGCATAGGGCGAGGTTCAGAAAACATGTATAGATATCGGCAGTTGGAATTGGTTGTAGCCGAATATAAGTGTATAGGCTGACGGAAATAGGAGGCTAGACTGATATTTCGTTGAAAACTTCTTCCAATGGAAAGCCTTGTTTGTTTTCCATTTCCTCGATCGTAAAGCAGCCAAGGCAGGCAGCATAATATCAATAGGGAGTGGGTATATATTGAGTGTCTCGGTTTGGTTGCATTCATGTACATATGATATCTTTATGCATCCTTTAAAGATATCCACTACCTAGAAAGTCTCACGCTGCTCCAGACTACATTTGAATCTATGTGCGTAGCACAACTCCAACCATAATAGAAGTTTGAGGGGCTTCAGGTTCTCCCTCTTCAGCTATATCCATATGCCATTTATGCATTAGGACAAGCCCGGGTTCAATAACAGTATAACCTTTCATGATTTGTTCAACTACGCTCATATCCCGAATAATTAAAGGAGTGGGCGTCCTTGCATACGCATCAAGGATCTGTCGAATCTCCTCTTCAGTCAGAAAGTTTGATACTGTATGAGAAAAGCTAAGGAGACTGCCTGGAGCAAGATTGTCTCGCAAATCCTTAAGAATGGCTTGGTCGGTATCCACAGAGAAGAAATGCAGCAATCCCATCATGAGTACACCGACCGGCTTCGAAAAGTCAATTAGCTTTCGAGTTTCTGGGTGGTTCAAGATCGGCTCCAGCTCGAGAACTGATCCTTGGATGAATGCAGTTGTAGGATCTCCGCTGAGCATCTGTCGACCAAAACTAACGGCAACTTCGTCAATATCAACATAGACAACACGAGCATTAGGGTTTACCCTTTGGGCCACCTGATGCGTGTTATCTGCACTAGGCAGTCCTGAGCCCATGTCGATGAACTGATCAATGCCTTGGAAGCACATATACCGCACTGTGCGGCGCAAAAAATGACGAGCTTCCACAATAACGTCGATGGTCTTTGGGTATGCATCTATGACTGCTGCAACAGCATCCCTATCCGAAGGATAATTGTGTTTTCCACCTAGATAGAAATCGTACTTGATGCCGGTCAGACACAAAAGGACGAATATCTGTATTCCTAGTATTGTAATACATACCATCCGGGCAACTGAGGGCCGCGACACATCAACGGCGCTTGGAGGTTCGGGATCCATGATAGATTGTGGCATATTATAGTAATGAAGAAAAGCCTTCAGGGTTGCTTAAAGCTGAATATTTAGAAGAGCACTGCTAAGTAATGGAAAGATCAAATCTCTGAGAGATTATAAGGCAACTCGAGTTGCCGACATTTAAGTGAGAGCACTCAATAGTTATATAAAGACACTTGCCAAGAGAATAGTAGCAAATTTAGCGGTTCTAATTGAAGCGAAACGTCAAGGGTTGAATGCAGGATTACCCTGCTCTTCCTGTGATGGGTCAGTGTCAGATCATCAGGGATCACCACGTAAGCCATCGTGGTCTAGTGCAATTCATTATCACCACATAGGAAGCTGGATCAGTACGAGAGACTGCGCCTTTCGATTTGCCGCATATCCTGCCCTATCCGAGTTAGTTACGGTAGGTCACTGGATCATGACCTTGCCAGGAAGTCTATTTTCTGCTAAAGTCACAGGCTGCTTTATGCATTAGCGCGAATGACACCCAGCCGGCGATGGTTGATGCAGTTTCACATAATGAGATAGGCTTTGCGTATCGCCTGAAAACGCTGACATTTGAATGGCCAATTGTCCAGGCTAACAACCTTCACAAGTTGCTCATCTGAATGAGGCTACAACGCACATTGGGTGTTTAGGGGGTCTAATATCTTCATTAGGGCTTGGTCTACATACCCTCATTTCGAAGCCTTTCTGCGTTTCTATACATACGTTCGGGATGCGCCACATCCTTTGCCACTGTCCAATTCACAATAGCCCCGTAGTTGCGGCATGTATGGACGGATGACCAGGTGGGTGACTTCAACTTACCGCCCTCAAGATATTTGATAGGCTCAACTGTCATATCGTAAGGCGAAGCCTGTCTAAGCAGTGCTCTAAGGAACAGGTCTTAGAAACGGCTTGCATAGGCTTGCAGTCTCGAGTGAAATAACTCACCAAGGTGAACAGGGAGCTTTGGATCAGCCCCTAGCTCGGAGTAATAGTCGAGTTTCGTGTATTGTCGCAACAAGTTCTTGCAGGGCATTAGCGTCTTTCTGGCATATGATTCGATGGACTCTTAACATACGACGCAGTGTAGCCCGTGTGTTACTGATAACCTTCAATTTGAATTAGCCAAAGTATCAATAAAGCTGGATACGAGTTCTTCATACTGCCCATAATACAAATCGTACTCTGGATCGCGCACTAGCCCTCCTACGAGAAGTTTTTCTTCACTTCGCGTAACCCAGACAGTCACGGCGATGCGTCCATCAGCATGTCTACTGACTCACTATCTGACAATGGATTCTCATTTACCTGGACGTAGCTCTTTCCAAGCTTCTTCAAGTTCTGTTGAAGGATCTCTTACGTAGTCTGGGCTAGAAGGAATCCGAATGAGGGCACCAAAGATTACTTTATGTGTACAGCCTTGAAACGCAATTGGCGGTACAAAGCCGCTGTGCTGTTCATGTTTACGACTTTGTTCACTATTTGGCGACTGGCAGAGCATAGCGCCACAGGCTAGAGAACCGCGGGCCTCCGAGAAGACGTATTTACTTTGGACGGGAAAGCGTTTCCGCACGGCTATCTAAGCTGGGAGCAGCGATTTGCGCCACTTCCATGTGGGAAGACGCCTTCCGAGGCGTTGGCGGCTAGGTGCCATTTTGACATTTTGACATTGTCGCGACGGCATGGCTGCCTCCCAGGTGCATTGACTATGAGCTGGTCGCCGAGTTCGAAAGCTCTATATGACTGGCAGTACTTTCGCGACCCGAATGGCACAGATCCATATCCCAAGGAACGTGATATCCTGGGTAGCCAGACAGGGACGATATGGACCACGGTTCGCTGGCATTGGGCTCATTGCTCGTTCATGTGGAAGAAGCTCAACCGAGCTCTCGTTCAGGGACGGACAGCTAACTCCGAAGTTATCCAGCTAAAGCATACCAACCATTGCGTCAACCTGATTTTGTGCATGAATAACCCTGATGCTTTGGGTATCAACGTAGAGATTATTTACCCCCCTGTTAGCAGAGCACACTCACACCTTTGATGGCGCTGATAGTTGAGTTTGTGCGTCTGTGTTTGTGTCAATGCGAATGGAAAAATAATGCCAATTTCAATGCAAGCTTGGAATGCAACCGCTGTGAAGAAGCCTGTCAAGGCCTGTCAGAAGTCCAAGTGCGAACTTAAGTGATAGACTATGAATAACCCAAACATAACTATACCATCCCTAGATGCTTGCAAAAGGCCTCGGTGGAGGGCTCGCGTCCTAAGAATTCTTTCAATGCATCCCTTCCGGGTACGCTGCCGCCTTTCTCCAATACCGTGCGACGGTACCTTTGAAACGCCTCGGCGTTCTTTGCATCGCCTCCAAGAGTGTCGAAAACATCGTCCGCGATCGACTTGGCGCTGGTAGCGGTTAATTATTTCCAAAGTCAATTTTTTTCCATATCTGAGATGACACTCACAACAAGTAACCATAGTAACCAGCATCATACTCATGGATAAAGTGCTTAAAACTGGTGTAGTAACATCCCCATCCCGGTTCGTCCTGATTGGGTTGTGGTATCTCCGCTAAGTATATCTCGGCCCGTAACGAATTAAACAGAGCTGGGATGTCTGTGGCTTCCGCAACCTGATTGCTATTGGCTTCATTAACCTCCAAGTCAAACCTGGCAAGGAATATCTGATTGAGATGATCCAAAGCCTCCATGGCCTTGCTCCGTTGCAGCAGCACACGGATTGACGCCTCTGGAATCTTCTCTGGGGGGTTCGTAGCAGCGGCAGCGGCACCTTCCTGATCCTGGTTGAGATGGGAAGAATGGCCATTTCTCAGCGTGGAAACATGCTGGCTGATCTCGTGGATGACGAGCGGCACATGGCATAGATTTTCCAAGAGCTGACTTGGAAATTCGCCAAAGTCTACAGGGGTCCCATCAGGCCCATGGAACCGAGCAAACTGAGTTATGGACACTAAGTCGTGTATAGCATGCCCAAGCTCATGGAACAGCAACACCACCTGGAAGTATCTAAGTGTACAAGGGCTTCCATCAGAAGGACGAGAGTAGCCAGATAGGATGGCGGAACGAGGGTGTTGGCGATGGCCAGCTTCGTTGGTGAAGCCCTAGAAGACTTGTGAGCATACGTATGCACAGATAGAGAGACCTTGGTGAGCGACCTACTGGAACAATGTTGTGAAGGGACGGGCCGCCCGACTTCCCTGGGCGACTAAACAGATCCAGATAGAGATGCCCAAGGAACTTACCTTGCTCCCCACTGTCCCACACGACAAAGTGCTGCACATCCTCGTGCCAAATATGGGTTTGCGGAGCCATGTCAATGTCTCGGGCATCCCAGTTTTGCTCTTTGGAAACACGCTCAAATCTCAGACCAAACAGATGGCCCAGAAGCTCAGTTGCATTATTCAGGACCGATGTCAAGGGAAAATAGTCAGATATGGTCATACCATCCAGTGAAAAGTTCTCGGCGACCACCTTTTGGTGATAGTGTGACACATCCCACAGCCACAGCTTCCCATCGAAAGGTTTGCCGCGGGATTCAAGGTCTGCCTGTTTCCGGTCTCTCAGTCTGCTGACTTGTCCTTCACCAGCTTCACGTAGCCCTGTTGCTATTTCAGAAAGGAAATTCGATACGGTCTCAGGTGTTTCCGCCAGTCGTTCGGATATCCGTAGCGCTGCGTGGCTACGGTATCCCAAAAGGCGAGCTCTCAGTGCACGCTGCTGGATGATTTCGTCGAAGATGGGCCGATTTGCCTGATGCAAAGTCTCATAGGCATACACAATAGCCCTCCGTGTTTCCGAGCTCTCGGTCGCCGTGCGGTAAAAGCCATTTTGGAGGTCGCTGGCGGACAAGAGAACCTTACCGCTATCCGCCTCACGGGGTAGACCATCAAGCAGCCTTTGCGGGACCCCCTGAAGTTCGTCCGGGTCAAGCAACAAGCTGGCGTCTGCTGTCCGGATATTTTCGCGGAATGCGAACTCAAGCTTTGCAAGAGATTGGTTGATTTCTTGAACCTTGCTCTTGTCCTCTGCCGATCGTGAAAAGGCCCCATTTCTTAAGAAGGTCTGATAGAATACTTCCAACAGGTGCTTGGACTCGACAGAAATGTCTTCCTTCTTTTGACGCACAGCTTCGCATCTTCTACTCACGTCCTCGCGCATGAACAAGGTTGTCTCAAAGTCCTGAAAGAGACGCCGGACCTTGGCAGCCGCTTCTCTCAAAACAGGGTCGGATGAGGTAAATTCATGGATGACCGAAGAATTGCGGTGCGATATTCGCACATTCTCATCCCAAGCTATCGGAAGGATAAAGTTTGCAAAGCTGACGTTCTCTAGAGTCGTAGAAGCGACAAGCCTGTCTATGAGCTTTGCCGAATTGCCAAGGACTGATTCGGCGCCTTGAACCAGGGATGACGCCGTGCATTGTGATGCAGGCTGTTCGTGGGCTTGGGGAGATGACATCTTGGTTCCCTCAATTACCAGACGCCTAAAATGAGCACGGGGGAAACACAAACCGTTGCGAAGCTGCCGAAAGATGAAAATTGCTCACCCTACATCCTTCAATAATTTCCCCGCAAAAAGGTAGATAGGCCCCTTGGAAAAAAAGACATTCGAATAGTCACGCCCAACAGCCAACAAAGTCCCTCACGTCGGCTCGCTGCCTCTTTAGGGTGTTATCCGCCCCACGAAACGTTATAGATATTCCCCAAGAAGTTATAATATTAGAACAGCGATATTAGGCAGTATATGTAGTGCGGAGAACTAGCCTATGGCCTTCCAATTCAATACATGTAGTATCTTGATATTGCGGCCATTTGTCGTCGCGATCAATCGCCATCATTTATCACAGTGAACTTTTATTCTCAAACGCATGCCAACCACCAGTATTCTATTCTTTTGCAATATTTTTGCTGCCAAATGATCGTCATTATATATAGCATTACTCATGAGCAGTTTCATGTTTGTTTCGCTTTTTTCTTTCTATATCTTTTTTATCGTTCGTTTAGTTGTCCAAGCCAGGGCAGTTCTCGGATGTGATGCTGGTCACGGAGGTGTATGGCGCAGGGGAAGTCCAGATCAGGTTGAATGAATCATCCGGGTATGTAGGAGCGTTGTCTATGCCGATTGCATCCGCGATGTTAGTAAGTTCGCTGTGCTCCCAGCTAAACATGGAGTTAGTTAAATGCATCATTAAATAGCGGGAACATTGATCATGAACACTCACCAAATGAGGATATTGCCTGAGCCGGTATAGTCATTGACAAGGTCGGCGACGCAATCAGATTTGGTCTTGCCGCAGCTTGTGTCAACAGTCAAGCCAAGGTCCTGAGCCAAAGGAGTGACCGTGGCGAGAGGACGAAGTCGGCTGTCATCTGAATTCGACTCAGTTAGCTGATGTCCTATCTAGCAAGATTCCCATGATGTTTAACGGGCTGACTCACCCTTGGGCTTCTCTGCGATGATATAGCCGATGTTGTATTGGGAGCTGGCGCCAAAGACGGTTCTTAGGCACTGGGCACGCTCCTGTCCCTGGGTGCTCAGGTTGGGATCACTATCATCACTGGGCTTCTCGCCATGTCGGATGAAGTAGACAGTCTGAGCGGAAGCCAGCGCGGCTCCGGCAAGGAGAAGAAATGTGGCCTTCATCTTGAAGTGCTTTTGAAGTGCTGCAAAGCTACTGCTGAAGAGGAAGTGATCTGTGCGACTCTAGGGACAGAGATGGCATTTATATCCCCAGCTCTCTATATGTTACAGCGAGCGCAACACCATAATTGTATGTGGCTCCTCGCTTCTTCCCCCAGTCCAGCTTGCATACATTTAGCTTTCGTTCCTTCTTGATCTAGTTGTTTCAGCCGGCAACTGGAGCAGGCCAGGGCGCTATCTCCTAATCGCGACCGATGCTCCGTAGGGCCAGCAAGGAAACAGGGAAGGGATCGACATTTATGTCCCTAAATTGTGAGTGCAAAAATCTCCTTATGTAGGCGCCAAGAGTGGCTTCCGAAACGTGGTTTGTAGATCGCTTCGTTTCATGATCTAGTGCCTGCACTTGTTACGGCAGGTAGACTCCTGAGCGCATAAAGGCGAGTAATGAGTTCTACAATTAAACTCAAACATGGAGTCTCTCGTCTACAAATCTCAGATGCTCTCACAGCGTTTGCGCCAACATCGCCAAGACGGCAAATGCGACTTTAATCCCACGGCATGTCCATCAACTGTGGAGACCCCGGGCTGAGGCCCATCGGCTTGTCCCATCTGGCATTGCGGGAGCAATTAATCCCCGCCGTGTCACCTAACACGGGGATGCTACGCTTACGGTGGCACCTTAGATAGGGTGTGCAAGAGTGCAAAAACCCCAATTTTCTAAAAAAACAAGAAAACTAAAAACTAAAAGATACAGTGTGTGCACAGTATATGTACTGTATTTCCCTAGTTACAGCGCCTTATAAGGCCTCTACAAGGCTGAAATATGCCTTAATTTTTAGGCAGTATGACTACTTATAAGCTGGATGACCTTGATCAAATAGGATGACCTTGATCGAATAAGATGACCTTGATTAAATAGGATGACCTTGATCGAATAAGATGACCTTGATCAAATAGGATGACCTTGATCGAATAAGATGACCTTGATCGAATAAGATGACCTTGATCGAATAGGATGACCTTGATCGAATAAGATGACCTTGATCAAATAGGATGACCTTGATCGAATAAGATGACCTTGATCAAATAGGATGACCTTGATCGAATAGGATGACCTTGATCAACTAGATGACCTTGATTGAATAAGATGACCTTGATCGAATAGGATGACCTTGATCGAATAGGATGACCTTGATCGAATAGGATGACCTTGATCGAATAGGATGACCTTGATCGAATAGGATGACCTTGATCAACTAGATGACCTTGATCAAATAGGATGACCTTGATTGAACAAGATGATCATGATCAAGTTGATCAAATAGGAGGTTATCTTATTCGATCAAGGTCATCCTATTCAATCAAGGTCATCTTATTCAATCAAGGTCATCTAGTTGATCAAGGTCATCCTATTCGATCAAGGTCATCTTATTCGATCAAGGTCATCTTATTCGATCAAGGTCATCCTATTCGATCAAGGTCATCCTATTCGATCAAGGTCATCCTATTCGATCAAGGTCATCCTATTCGATCAAGGTCATCTTGTTCAATCAAGGTCATCTTATTCGATCAAGGTCATCCTATTCGATCAAGGTCATCTTGTTCAATCAAGGTCATCCTATTTGATCAAGGTCATCCTATTCGATCAAGGTCATCCTATTCGATCAAGGTCATCTTATTCGATCAAGGTCATCTTATTCGATCAAGGTCATCCTATTTGATCAAGGTCATCCAGCTTATAAGTAGTCATACTGCCTAAAAATTAAGGCATATTTCAGCCTTGCAGAGGCCTTATAAGGCGCTGTAACTAGGAAAATACAGTACATATACTGTACATACACTGTATCTTTTAGTTTTTAGTTTTCTTGTTTTTTTAGAAAATTGGGGTTTTTGCACTCTTGCACACCCTATCTAAGGTGCCACCGTATACGCTACATCTCATTGGAAGAAACATCACGTTGTGACAGCGGACGAAGCATTTCGGTAGACGATTTAGGAAAAGAAGATGAACTAGATATTAGTATTTCTCATCTTTTGTCAATCTCTGCCTAGTCCAGAAATGATCGATATGCTTATTTCCTGCGATTTTTTTCTTTCATCTTGCAAATTCTTGTTGAAAAGAAGAAGCAGGGAGTGGTGGTTACGAGATGTGGGACATGGAGCTGACAATGGAACAATCGGCATCCTGGATAAAACGGCAACCAACTTCCAGCAAGCGCATGAACCAGTTCGATGAGGCAGTGCAAACATAAATAGAGTAGCTGCCCAATTGAGTCTGATATGCAGGTTTTTTTGCAAGCAGTAGAATTTTTGGCACGCCAGCAGTGTGCCCGAATTATCCAAATTCGCTCATATGCCCAAGCCGAGACTATGTTCATCAGTAGTTGTGTGTAAAGCAAAACAAGACTTCTCAATGTCCAACATTGCAACTTTGCCATCTTGCAATGTTGCATATGTATGGCAATACCTGCTGAGTTTTAGAAGGAGGAGCGAAACTCTTTGAGATGGATTCTTTGAATTTGGCTTAATTTTTAGAGTCAATGTGTATGCGTTTCACGCGTTTTACAGTTATTAGTGAGAACCTTTCGTTCTTCTAATCGTATCGCTTGTTAAATTCGGCCCTTGCGCTTTCAGCAATTGCATCGTCAACTAGGACTCTTATAGCCAGCATTGCCATCCCCTTTCCGCTCTTCATTGCCACCTCATGCGAATCGTCCGTCCCTGCAGCAGCGGCAAACTCGCGACTATGCAGAGAGACATTCGGTGCTGTCTGGATGCCGAATCCACTGTGGATGCCAGGCACCACGTGAGTGACATTGCCCATGTCGGTTGAGGCGTTGAAGCTCTCAAGGAGCTTCATATCAACCTTTTCGCCGAGTACAGCCATGTCCTCGATATACGTCTTACATAGTACAGGATTAGACATGACACTCTCATACGTATCCGTCCTATTTTTAAGTAAGTAAGGTATTCATCGGCACATCTGCCACGAAGTGGGAAATGACGAGAGAGATTCTACTTACGGAATATAATTGACCTTGCAAGCAGTTGCTGCAGCAGCAGCCTCCATACAAGCCTTTACTCGCTCCATCAAAAGCTCCCCACGCTTAGTCGTAGGAGCTCGTACATACCAGTTCATACGCGTGTAATCGGTAATGACATTTGGTACAGTCCCGCCAACTTCAATTACGCCATGGATCCTCTCGTCAGGGCGGATCTGTTGGCGCAGAAGCGACACATTGTTATACGCAGCAACGGCAGCATCAAGAGCGTTGACGCCATTCCAAGGCTCGCCGGCCGCATGTGCTGTTACACCGCGGAACTCGACACGGAACTTGAAGCTGGCAATGAGATCTAACCCTGCGATGCCAGAGACTTGGCTGCCTCCTGAGCCAATCAAGCGATGGATAGACATGGGATGGGCCATGATAGACGCAGCAATGTCTTCTGGGGGGTTGAAGGCACCAGCGGTAATCAGTTTGGCCTTGCCGCCACCACCTTCTTCTGCGGGTGTTCCCAGAATTCTCAGCCTGCCTGGGACACCCAGTTTGGATAGAGCATGAGCGGCTCCAAGGAACGCAGCTATAGACGATGTGGCAATGAGATTGTGGCCACAGCCATGCCCGATGTCTGGCAACGCATCGTACTCGCAACACACAACAACTTGACGCCCACCAGAGCCAATGGTAGCCTCGAAGCTGGTGTCAAGGCCCCAAGTCTTTCGCTTTACATCAAATCCTTGCTTCTCCAAGAAGGAGGTAATTGTGTCGTGTGCTTGAAACTCTTTGTAGGCAAGTTCGGGATTATCATGGATTGCTCTATTGACCTCGCGGAGCTGCGAGCTCACCTCGTCAAGATGAGAGTTGACAAGCTGCCGTGCTTGCTCAATATCGACTTTGCTACCCATGTTTATGATATACAATGTTATAAAAACGTTGAAGTAATAGATAGCTTCTGGATAGTGGGCAGAGATATTGACCAAAGCTAATGTGAGCACTCTTGAACAAATATATATCTCGCCAATGTGCCCATGACGGCGACGTTTTCATCGTATCTGATACGTAAAAGTGGGAGCTCTCCATTGGCTAGTACGCTCTGGTCGACTTGATTGGGCCATAACCAACTCAATGCCCATCTTTAGCGACCATCGGCTGCTAAATCGGCAGCTTTGATTCACGTCATGCGGGGTAGCAGCCCCCGAATCTCAGCAACTGTCAGCCCGATCTTCTAAACTGACAAGGCGGACTATGAGCGGCTGAGGCTTACCGACGGTCGGCAACTCAGCCGCAGCGACGGCGCACGAGGACAGCATCCCGCAAGCCTCCCTTTTCTCAGGCACCTTCTCAGAGTCTTTTAAGACGGGGCGATCTCGTAGGCCCACAAAAGAGATTGATAATATCTTGGAAAATCAACTTCTCCTCTTTTTATGAAGGGGGCAGACATTTTGTTCCCTGAGTCAAGCATCAGTTAGGATATTGATCGGACAAAACTGGAACCTTGAGTTGTTCGACATGGATTGTGCCAACTCCGCCGCTGACATTCGTCCAAAAGTCCGCCGCTCAAAAAACGGATGCTATACTTGTCGCATCAAGAAAGTCAAATGTGACGAAGTACGGCCACGGTGTGAGCGATGCGTTCGTCTAAGACGGCTCTGTGACTACGAGCCCAAGATGAAGCACAATGACGTGTTGGCCATGTCTCGAGGATACAGGCTGGCACTTGAGAACTCCAAGACATTGCCGACTTGGGCACAACGCGCAGCGCTAACTAGAGCTCTTGCTCTTCCAACACGGCTTCCAGAGTTTCCCAGTAGCGCGTGCTCGCTGGATCTCACTTCGGCTGATCATGAGGCGATACGCTATTTCCGTACAACGTTTGCTAGGATTCAACACACCAAGAATCCTGATTACTCGCTCTTCTCCATAATATTCGCAATTGCTGAAGATGAGCCGATGGTTATGCATGCTTTGTTGGCTCTCGGAGGCAATGAAATTGAATTTCGGCGAAACAGTAACTCAGACGGAGCAATTAGCCACAGTGCCAGGGAAGAACGAGATCGTAGCAGCAAATGGACTCCTGTCCAACATTATTCAGCTGCTTTGGGCCTTTTAGCCGATGTAATAGGGGCTGCAGACGACGGTCGGCAGTTAGAACTGGACCCCATCTTTGCTGTGTTATACCTGATGCTTGTTTACGAGCAGAAGTATGGTGATGGGTCTTGCTCAGGGTTATCAAATCACCTTGCTGGAGCTGCTATAATTGTGAAATACCGGTGCCAGAACCTCTCAGATCAAATATCCAAGCGTGGGTGGCAGGGAACTCCGGTATTGACCAGAACAAAGCGGCTGCGAAGTCACCCAGATGAACCGGGTTTATCCCTTTTTGTGATCCGGCTGCTTGTTTGGATTGCTCTCTGCGATTCGACAGCCGCAACTTTTGGGATTGGTGGCCAGTTCAACAGTGAGATAAAGGATATTGTGGGGCCCGATGACACTTCATCTATTCCTGGATTCGATGCTCTACATAGATACTCGAATTCTTTATACCGCTCAATGTGGGGTGATTCATACCCGCAGGTAGAACTGCTGGATGATGTGGAGAATCGAGACATCTTTGCGTTTCTCTGCGCATGCATGCAGCTTCGCGCCATGATAGCTGGTCTAGCTGGGCTTGACGTGAATGAGCTTAGGCAACGCGTACCAGTAATTGAAGCCGCCTTTGAACAGATTGACAAGCGTTATGGGGAGCTACTTGAGGTAGCATCAAACATTTCTCTGTCTACAGACAACTCGCATCGTCTCGTCGCCAACATTCGCGCCTTCATTCCCTTATATCATGCTTCCAAGCTTGAACTCATGCGTCTAATTCGAGGAAAAGGCATAGCCATCAGAACAGAAATAGTTCCAAAAGCACATATTAGCGCCATTATTGATTTGGCCATTCAAGCTGACAAGCATCAAGGTATTGAAGCGACCATTAGAGTTGCTTGGCCGCTCTTTGTGGTTGCTCTTGAGACGAATGACGAAGTTCATCGGCGTTGGATCCTCGGTCGATTTCAGATGATGAGCCGCTACAGTAAGAATTTAGATCGCGCACACCAATTTCTAAAAGAGATTTTGCCGGTGGGGAGCGTTTCTGGTCAAAGAATAGGTCTTGGTGAGAATACTCGTCTCGTGAATGGTGAAGTATTCGTTATATAGGTGTGTGGGTTTGTTGAGTTTGGCTGCTGTATCTTACGAGAAACAAGCAAGTCTGAGGATGAGATTTAGGCATGGCCCCTAGGAGAATGGAGTATACTTGGACGAGCATACGAAATTTTTTTAACGAGTTTTATCATGATTGGAAGAAACATGTATAGATAGTATGACAGTTTAGCCATGATTGCTCTTAGCGGATAGTTTTGTATTTTATTCCAACTGCAATACTTTAAGTTTCAATGGTTCCATAGGAGACACAGCATCAAGTTGTTATCTTAATAGTCCTGTGCTGCTTCTTTAGCGTGTTCATAGCTTTCTCTTGCTGTTGATTGGAATGTTGACTTAGAATTCCGGGTATAGCGAAATCCAAATATCACATTAGCTCCGACTAGCTCACGTTTAGTACGCGAGCTACCACGCGAGAGACGAGAAACCCAGCATTTTCCATCCTTGTTAAAAATGATTTGCCATGATTAATTTTCAATGTTGCCAAAAAGGCACATGAAACGGCATTAAACAAGTCACTGGCTCATTATGAATTGCAACGAGCTCCAAGAAAGCGCCACTGGGGAGCGCTATATGATTAAGCGGCCCAAGGCGCTGCAGTGGTTCCATAATGGGCGACTCGTGAAGGAGAGCGATGAGGAGAGACAAGCAGGTCGTTTTGAGCTCTTCCTCGATCTGTTGTGTAAGTTATGGCCGTTGTTGAACTAAAGAGAAAAGGGCTTGCTAATGGAGATATCGTCCATTGCCATGCAGATGTCGCCATAGTAGCGAACTTCAGCGATGACCTCGCAGAGAATCCAGATGGCCAGCATCTCGCCAAATACATTCTCATTTTTGCGCCCGCATGGCATATCTGGGTCGATCTCCGCGAAATCATGAACTCGTACTACACAGATGACCTCCTCCAGCGACTCATCATCTTATGGGTCATGGCGCTCTTGGTTCTCTACGCGAATAATGCTCGTCTCGTTGATGAAGACTTATCGGCAATGCAAACGACTGCTGGCGCGTACGTCGTCGCCCGATTCACCACCATGTGCGCGTTTCTAGTCTGCTCTTTCGCCAGCTATCAGCACCGCATGCAGGCTCGTATCTTGGCCTTTTTCATGTTTATAGGCCTGTTTATCACTATTCCGCTCTTCTTTGAGGAGGTTAGCATTGAGGCCAAAATCGCTGTTGTCGCTGTTATTATCTTTTACCAAGAGGTAACTTGGTCAATCACTTTAAGTCCATGGATAAAGCGCAAATTGAAACTTACGTACAGCACGGCGGTTGACATTGCTCATGAAATCGACCGCATGGCTGCATTTTTCATCATTATTCTTGGCGAATTCGTATACAGCGTCATTGTTGGAGACCCAGCTGGGGTAGGCTTGACGCAGGGTTATGCCAAAGCTGCTTTCACCCTCATCATTGCATTCTGTCTCAATTGGATATACGTCAGCGGTGATGGGAGCTTGGAGGCAACGCATCCAATTCGGAGATCTGCTTGGACGGCCTTTGGCTTCTTTCTGCTCCATTTGCCATTATCCGCGTCGTTTCTCATTGGCGGTCACATTGCAGCCATTAGTACACGACTAGATGAGTTTGAAGACGGACAGCGATGGTTACTGGGAGGAGGTCTGGGCGTCGGCATGTTTTGTCTCTGGATCTATGGCATGTTGTATCGCACGCACGATGAAGATTGCCTAATTCTGTCAAAGACGCCTCGTATCGGCATGCGTCTAGTCGTTGCCATTATTCTTCTTGCGTTGCCCGCAACAAATGACAGCTTATCCACCACGGATTTTATGGCCATAGTCATGTCACTCTTTGCATTTTTGATTATCTGGGAGACCATTGGAGGACTTCTCAAGGGCGCTCAATTTTTTGAACCGTGGACTGATCGAAATCCGCCTATAAGAGATGGTGAGACGAGCGAGGAAGATTTATGAGGCGCTTGTGCTACTACGTTTCCACCAAGAAAATAAACGTTATAGCGGTGATTTGTTAATAGATTACAGAAGGATTTCAGTTCCTCTTTTCATAATGCTACTATTGGATACTCGTCTGATTTGTTATTCATGCACATGCTTATGCATGCCAGTATCCTCAACTGTAGGCCTCCCGCATGTTACAGATAAGCGCCACCCTTGACAGCTACAGCCAATAGCACGACCCAAAACCAGACCTGCAGGATTAAATGTGCGACCGACACTATAATTCTTCTTGCACATTGCACCTTTTAGGCGATTGTAATTGGTCTTTGAGCTTGATACCGCCCAAGCAAGATCCGTACCTCCATGTAGTTGTAGTTACTCAGGCAGCTTTTCAGACTTCTCCATTTCGCCATCTTCCCTTCAAATTTAAGTTAGAAACGGCCAGTACAAGTCTTGTTCACTTTTTCATATCATAATTTTGAATATCGCTCGGAACGTAACAGACCGACACATGCCTTCTGTCTCTCATATCCGAGGCGGTCTAGCAAACGCCCGACGGGAGTTTGCCAGGCATGTCAATGCAGCCAGCCTGCCCAATGCTATTCACAAGACTGATGAAGAAGCTCGCAGCATTCACTATGGCACCGAAACTTCAATGACTTGCTCCGATAGCTCATCTATTAAGACAATAAACCACGTAGAAGACGATAATAGCGTTACTGACGACATCATCGGCGAATGCTCGAGCTATTCCACTGCGACACAAAATTATTCTGAAACAACTGCAAAAGCGACTGCAAACGCTGAAGCCACTGCTTCAAGTACCGAAGATATGAATGGGGCACAAGAACCTTCCGCACAACTCTCTGCTGATGGAGCTCAGACAGCGGTTCAGCGAGTGAGTACAACATACGCTATCCTCGAGATTCTGAGATCAAGCATGCTCTTTTAACACTTTTATCAAATAGCTTGGAAAAGCTGCTCGCGAGAATCCTATGCTCGCTGCAGCTACGGTAGTCACTGGAGCTGGAGTTGCTGTCGTTGCTGTTCCCGCTCTTATCACTGCCCCTATCATGGGAATAGCTGGAATGGCGGGATTTACCCAGGCAGGAATAGCTGGAGGTAAGAGCACGAATTTCCTCTGTTCATACCACGCTACTTGGGAACATATCTTCTCACTAATTACTCGAAATGTAGCATCTATTGCATCGGCACTACAAGCAAGCATCGGCAACGTTGCCGCCGGAAGCATTTTTGCGACGGTACAAAGCGCTGCTGCTGGAGGATACGGCGTGGCAGCTTTGGCTGGCACGGCTCAGGCTGTTGGAGGCGCTGTTGCTGGTGCTGGGAGCATTGGAACAGCTTGGACTTGGTTGAGAGGCAAACCGAAAGCAGAGCCATCAAAGCAGTAGCACGTACCAAAGAACAGGGTTGGGTATATAATGAGGCGGTTTTCAGAACTACTCACTCTCAACCTTTGCATTAACACATATGACAGCATCTAGAATCATAAGAGCATCAAGATTTTGCATCGATATAGATGGGAATATAACAGCAGAATCCCATATTGATACAGGTGTTCTGGCATACTTTGCATTGGAACAGGTACATGTGTGTTCAGTTACCAAATGGTGAATTCTCTCTTTAATTCCTGGTTTTCTTTCACTTTCTTCTGTTTACTCGGCAAGTGTTGCACCTGCTGCCCTCCAAATAACGCGACTCGCTCAATAGAAGGCTCCCTTGCCAAGCCACATTGTAGGCCTCCCGCATTGTCATGCGCATCGGCCTGTACATGTACTTGGGCAGATACAACCAAACACGGAGATGGCAGCGGGGAAAAAATATCCCCTTGCTGAATGCTATTTATCTATATCTCTGGCTATACACACCTTAATTTTTGATGGTGCTACCCAAAACTTAGTAGTCTGCAAGCTCCGAAAGCCCAAACCCTCATCCTTCCTCTGCTCTTTTAGTCCCCCGCAAAACATAGTTGCATCGAGGAACAAGTTTCCATCTTCTACTTCCAAACAAAGGAAAAAGAAACCAAGATGTCTTTTTTAGATCAGCTTGGCCAGGGCTTGGCTGTTGTTCAGCGAGAGGCTGCCAAACACATCACCGCAGAAAACATCAACCGAGCGGCCGAAGAGATTCGGAGGCATGTCGATAATGCTGCGCAGCAAGTACACCAGGCACGTCCTCTGTTTTTCTTTCCCTTTTTTTATCCCCAGATCTATGTAATGCTCAACTAGCGAACTTCATAATCAGCATGCCACTCTAGAAAATATGAATCGGGCGGGCGAAGAGATTCGGAAGCACGTCGATTATGCTGCGCAGCAAATACAGGAGGTACGTCCTCTTTTTCTGTTTTTTCTTCTCTTTTTTGTTCCTCTTTAGATCTGTGTAATACTCAGCTAAAAAAATAATAATCAGCATGTCACTCCAGAAAATATGAACCGAGCAAGCGAAGAAGTACAAAAAGCTTTAGACAACGCCGTGCGAGTTGTAGGTGAGGCGGCCGAGAACGCTCGGCCTCATGTTGAAGGAGCGATTACCAGTCTCAAAGATACAGCAAGCCATGTGGAGGAGTGGACCAAAGATGAGAAAAATATTGAGGCCGTCAAGAATGCTGCTCAAGTTGCAGCTCAGGGGGCAAGTGATAGACTCGCTTTATGCCCTACAAGTATGATATAACATGCTAACGTCGATGCAGACTGCCAATTTCGCGAAGGAGAACCCTGGACTTGTCGCTGGACTATTCATGATGGTTGCCCCTGGAATCATCACGGCCCCGGTGATGGGCGTGGCCAGAGTGCTGGGTTTTACCTCAGGAGGCATTGCCGCCAGTGAGCACACCCTTCTCCAGCGTTGTCCAGTTCCTTTACCCTCTCACTTTACGTATACTAACAATAATCGCAATGTTGTAGATTCGATTGCGTCAGGAGCTCAATCCGCTGCCGGGAATGTCGCTGCCAAGGGCGCCTTTGCTACTGTGCAGAGCGCAGCAGCCGGAGGATACGGCTCAGGTGTGCTCGCTGGCGTAGTTCGAGTCGCTGGAGGAGCCATAGCTGGGCTTGGTGGAATTGGACGTGGGCTTATGAATTGGCTGGGAGGCGGTCGTCAATATCCTCCGCCACGTCGTGAAGAGCATTGAAGCCCTCTGGCTTGATGAGTTGATACATACATATCACATATATATCACATATATATCCGTGCCCAGAGTACAGCCAGCAGCCTTGCCTCGGCCCGTGCCGGTTTGGGCAAAGGGCCACATGCAGTCTTTACCCTCTAGAATGGAATCCTATGCTGCTAAATTATAGACTATGCGGAGACCGGCGGACGTTCCGCGACCGCGTGATTGGTTTTAGTTGGCGACCCGCCAATATTGTGCCCCTACCAACAATCGTGAGGAGCGAGCGAGCGCGCGCCCACGCCGACGACTGACTAAGGCAAGATTCTAGTTAGCTGTTCCTATTCTGGCAAATGAATCTCCGTCGCATTTCTAGCTCAAACAAATCGTGAGCAGTTTCCCTGCGTTCCTTGCGCGCGCCGATCCCGACTGTCTGGAAATCTTCAGCAAAGGCCCAGTCGCAGCTGAATGCGAGTGCGAGTGCGACGATGGAGAAACCAGCAGACGCAAGACATACAGTGAACACAGCAGCTGCTGCTGCTGCCATCGCCAAGCATGCCAAGGACGAAGCATCACCATCACCCACAGCGACGCCGGCGAAGAAGCCTCGCGTCGGCGCTTCTCCTCACGCCGGGTCCTCTCCTGCTGAAGTAGCAGCTTCGCCGGGCTCAGCGCCATTCGTCGCAGATTTGGTTCCCGATGAGACGATCGAAGCCGACGACGATGCGGCCAGCGACGACGGCTACGAGACCGATTCAGCGTCGCGAGCCTCAACATCAATCTGCAGTACTGTGCGCGACTACGAATTCGAGAACAACAGGCGCTATCACCGGTTCCAAGAAGGGCGATATCAATTCCCAAACGATGAGCCAGAGCAGGAGAGGGAGGACATGAAGCACGCCATGATAGTGCATCTCTGTCAGGGGAAGCTTCATTATGCGCCGCTGGAAAATCCGCAAAAGATTCTGGATGTAGGGACAGGGACGGGTATTTGGGCCATTGATAGTAAGAAGCTCTCGCCGATTTTGCGGCGCTCTCTTTGCGCAAAGGCGCTCTTTGTTCCTTTTCTCGCTTCAGAGCCAAGTGAGGGAGGGAAAAATATGACCAGTCATAACTGACCATGCAATTGTTATAGTGGGAGACGAATACCCAGAAGCAGAGATTCAGGGCATTGATTTGAGTCCAATCCAGCCGCAATGGGTGCCGCCGAACGTCTCCTTCATGGTTGATGATGCCGAGGCAGACTGGTTGATCCCCCCTGAGTCTCTAGACTATATTCACATTCGGCATATGACCTCGTCAATACGAGACTGGCCTACACTATTATCACGAGCATATCGGTAAGTCCACTCCCGCTCTTTATCTCATCAGCCATTTTGTTATTGAGATACCGTGGTATTAATTTTTTTTTTTTTTTGCCCCTGCCAATAGAGCCTTAAAGCCTGGTGGGTGGATCGAGCTGCAAGAACTAAAATTCCAAGTCAAATGCGACGACGGAACGGTCCGCGAGGGCAACAAAATCCAGCATTTTTACGAAACCATGGAGAGCGCACTCGGCCATTTCAACGTCGATCTGCTCGCTATGCGACACAACAAAAAGAACGTCACCGATGCGGGTTTTGTCGATGTCACTGAGATACCCTTCAAGATCCCGATCGGCACGTGGCCGAAAGACCCCCGGCTGAAAATGGTTGGGCTCTACAACAGGAGCATGATTCAAGATGCGCTGTATGGAGTTGCCGTGAGGCCATTTACGCGGGGGCTCAAGTGGACACTGGAGGAGCTGGAGGTCTATCTAGTGGATGTCCGCAAGGAATTAACAGACAACAGCCAACACGGTTACATGCCATTTAATGTTGTCATAGGGCAAAAACCAAGATAAAAAGGATGGGAGCTTTTTTTCTTTTTTTTGTTTTTCTTGTTCACGATGCTAAAGATAAGAATAAAGACACAACCCAAGCAGCATACGCTCACGTACTGTACATACAGTATTAGATGTAATATAATAGACAGCGCTCTTTTGTTTAATTAGTGCGGCCAGAAGTTCCCCGCGTCTGCGGAGCTGAGAATTTCAATTACTACTAGGTCCTATAAGCGACGGAGAGGCTAGATCGATCCATCCATCCACCTTTTGGCCTCAGCCCGTGTTTTTCTACCCTGTTGCAGAATAAAAAGGAGGGGTGGAGACGTCAAGATTCAATGCAATGGGAGCGTGGATTTAATCCCTCGACTCAATCGAGAAAGTCCAGCTCTCATCCTATCAGCCAGCCTCGCTTCGACGCGCAGTTCCAACAATGGCATCCCAATCCGTCCAGCGGATGACGGTTCTCTCGCAGGAGATTGCAGCCAAGACCAAGATCATCACCGACCATCTTACCGCAAAGGGCCTCGATGCTGCATCGTTTGATGTGAATGGGCTTGCCGAGTTTCCCATCTCACAGGATGACGAGGAGCCATACAAGGCTCGCTTGGAGCTTATATCCCTGACTAAGGAGCTCCATGATATCGCCTTGGGTCCTAAGGAAGGCTTGAGATACTTGGCGTGGGATGTGAGTGGACAGACTGTTTATTGCTTACCTAGTAGTAGTAGTTTTGACTTCTCTTCACATATGATGGGGTTGAGCTGACATATCTCATCTCAACTGGCATATAGTGTGTAAACACCCTGTCTCTTCAATCAATATGGGAATTCAAAATCGCCGATGCCGTCCCCCTCGACGGCAAGATCTCATACGAAGATCTCACAGCCAAAGTCAAAGAGCTAAACAACGGGCTTAGCCTCTCAGTGCTCGATCTCCGCCGCCTCGTCCGCCACGCCATCACCAACCGCATCTTCGCAGAGCCCGAAAAGGGCTTCGTGGCGCACTCCCGCACTTCGCGGCTCATTCGCGAAGATGCGCCCCTGCGGAATTGGGTTGGGTTCATGTGCAACGATTTGTGGCTGCCGTTGGCTAATGTCATCCCGGCGATGAAGAAGTGGCCCGCGAGTGAGGAGTCGACTGAGACGGGCGTCAACCTTGCGTATAAGCAGGATCTTCCTTGGTTCGACTTTATTCAGCAGGATCAGGAGTTTTCCAAGAGATACAATTTGGCTATGCAGGCTCATGGCAGCGGAGAAGGATATTCCATGGAGACTGTGGTTAAGGGATATCCTTGGGAGAAGCTACCTCAAGACGGCACAGTCGTCGATGTAAGTCCACACACACACCACCCTCGAAACACATGCAGCCGGGTCCACCTACACACAAGAACAATCACTGACTGAAACATACCTCAGATGGGCGGTAACCAAGGCTACATCTCCTTCGCCCTCGCAGAAGCCTTCCCCAACCTCTCCTTCATAGTCCAAGACACCGCTGGCATGCGCACCGCCGAAACCATCGGCAAAGTCCCCGCAGAGCTCCAATCGCGAGTCCAGCTCACCACCCACGACTTCTTCACCCCGCAGCCCGTCGTTGCCGCCGCTTACTTCTTCCGCATGATCTTCCATGGCTTCTCAGACAAGTACTGCCTGCAAATTCTAAGGGCGCTCATCCCTTCGCTCAGACCGGGCGCAAAGGTAATTATCAACGATGGAGCCCTTCCGGAACCGGGCACGGCGGGGTACATTGAAGACAGGACGATGAGGACGTTGGATTTGTTTATGCAAGTCACTGTGAATGCGAGGGAGAGGGAGCCGGATGATTGGAGGGACCTGTTTAGACGAGCTGATGAGCGGTTCAAGTTTAATGGCATATGGCAGCCGGAGAAGTCAAGGATGTGGTTTATTGAGGCTGAGTGGACTGGAGAGTAGCGAAAATAGGTATGAAGCATAAGTGCATGAAAGCTATTGGCGTAATGTTGATGAGAATCTGGAGCTCATAATACGGAAATAACGGAAGTGACCGCCGCAGCTGTAAGATTGGCTAGACGAGTGAACTATGCATACATTTACCCCCGTCGTCTAAAGATGAATGACGAAGGCTTACACTTCAAGCAGCGGCTAATGCATGTCCATCTTGTCGAATCGAACGGCCACGTCGATCTGCTTACAATGCTCCGCCATTTCCGTGCTCCACCGTTTTTGGATCATTGTCATTGGGAATCACTTTCAGAATGATAATAAAAAAATAGTAATGATGCCCGATGAGGGTGTTGTGTATAATTTAGTAGTAGCGTCTGCCGTGTAGCTCGTTTATGCTCATTACACATCCAACGAAGTCTTCATTCCCGTACGTCCATGTTAAAAAAAGAAAAACCAATCCCAATGCAATCCCGCCTTATCCAGTAATGCAATTCGATGATAGTCAAATAGGCTTAAAACCCAATTTTTTTGGTGGTTCCTGAGCGGACGAATTTACTAGAGGCCGCAGTTGCTCACAGCCACCTGAGAGGCAGTGGCAGAAACACGTCCGAGGGCAACAGCATTACCGTTGGTCAGAGCATTCATGGCGTCGAGACCAATGTTGAAACCAGCAGCGGTGTGATCAATGGCCAAGACGTAGATGGTCTTGCCGCTGTAGGTGAGCTTCCAGCAAGTGCCGCAGTTAGGGGAGTTCCAGCCAGCGACGGCCTGGGCACCACCAATGTATGGGAAGCGAGGGATCTGGCCCTGGGTCTGCCAGTGGTATCTGGTGATGAGGCCGTTGGTGCCGTCGGAGCAAGATACGACGGTTAGAGAACGAGATGCGTCATCGTAGCCGGTATCGTACGAGACTATGTGGGTGAAATTATGTTAGCAAAATGAGAGCGCCCAATACAGGCAATGGAGTCGTCATACCGGTATCAGCAGAGACGGCGGCGCTGAAGAGAGCAAGCTTGAAGAGGTTGGACAATTGCATCTTGACTGTGTTGTCGAGGTATGGATATTAGATAAAGCTGAGTATTAAAGCGAATGTGTTGTGAGGAGGCTTGGGCCGGTTGATGTTGTGATGAAGACTGAAGATGATGATTCAAAGCAATTGGTTTCTCAGGCGAGGACGAGTCTGGTTTTTATACTCAGAGCAACTTGCCCGTCATGGCCGTTTTGGGACTTGTCCGTCGAAACTCAGTCGCCTCTTCCTTCTCGTTCGATGGGATCGTGGTATCCATCCATCGCCAAGTCCTCCCGCCTGCTGCATCCCAGTCAGCCAAGCCCCTCTTCTTTCCCTCGGAAGTATACTTACATATGACCCGGTGAAGAATAATACCTACTAAATATCAGATACTAGTACCTCATGCAGTTAATCGGAGGTAAATGGGTAGCAATCGTTGTGACGAGTCAACTGCGCTCAGGCATCATCCGGCTCTTTGCTCGTGTCCGATCATCTGATGCCGATTCTGGTCCACAAATCCACAAATAGCAACGCATCCCTGTCCCGGACGTAGCTAGCAGCCTGACAAGGAGCACCTGGGGCTCGTAACTTGTTTGTCGCGGTACCGGAAGAAGCCATGGGGAGATCCATCAGGTTGGTGCGTGGTATGGGCGGCACGGGCCATTTGATGCTGTGGTGCTGGGCCACAAGTCCATGTCCGATGGCTGGCATAAGGTTAGGAAGTATACGTGAATAGGCGTATACGGAGATTCAGAATTCGTCATAGCTTTACACCGAAAGAAAAGGATTTTTTTAAGAAAAAAAGTAGGGCTAAAATTCATACTCGCAATTAAGCTCGTATTTTTGCCGTTGCATTAGAGATGGCTGTCAGAGGCGTCCATCCATTGCTCTTCTGGTCCTAGTCCATCTCGTCACTCAGTCGGGCCTCTCACTCTCAGTCCACAATATCTCCTCTTCAGCCCTCAAGATCCATTCTTACAGCTAGTTCCTCTACTAGCAACAACCATCTTCTGCAAGCGGGCCTACCGGATTATCGGGGGATTCTTTCCCTCTTGACGACGGTCCCCCCAATCACCCAACCAGCTTTCCCCGGACAAGGACCCTGGAGCATCGCCACAGCCGCAAGGAGCGCACGCTGTGTCGATCCGGCTCGTATTGATGACGCAGTGTGCCGGCCTTGTGATGCAGTTTGTACGAGAAATGGGACGGTTGGCGGTTTGTCTAGAAGACGCCAAAAGATGGGTCGGAGCACGCAGTGCATGTACGGGTGGGATGTAATTGAAGCCCAAAAGGATCGTAATACGAGACGTCTAATTTTTATTCTTATTCTTTTTTTTCCCCTATCTCTCTCTTCTCCGATTCCTTTGTTCTTCGAGAATCACATTCCTGGCAGACAGAGGTCCTTCTGGGTATATATTTACGCAACCGAGGCCTTGGGCTTTTTACTGCTTGGATGGAGTCATGCCGGCATATACGAACCTCAGTGCATTGATGCTAGTAAAACGGCAAACAAGAAATGCGGGCTGAACAGACCAGCATCTAGTCAGTGCCGGGCACCCACTCGATCTAACGCTTGTTGTAGGTCCGCTGCGGAGCAACGTCGAATAGCTTAGCTGGCTTGCCCATAATTGTTTCCCAGTAGGGCAATGGATGTTGGTGCAACGCCGTTGCGGCCGACATTTTGACCCAGGGGGGCCGGTCAGCTTGACAGCTCATCCATGTCCTTCTCTATCATTTATGAGGATTAGAGGGATAGGGCTGGTGAGGTGTTACTGCTAATGAGGTACACCGCGAGGCTACATTGAAGAATACTTTAACCGAAGAGAGGCGCCTTTCATAATTCAAGACCAGTTTGTTTGTACAGCTTTCAGCGCATCTCTGCTGAAAGTATCGGTTTTATTCCTCAAGTAGAGCATTGTATAATAGCACTGCTAAATAATAGGCAGGTAATCTGCCCAGATGCCTGTCTTGTTGGATTGATTTTCACGCGTATCAACGCTATTCCACCACCAACTTTTACGTGAAGCTGACATGGAAGGCAATCTCGCCTCTTTTCAGACGGATAGCTTGATGGTGGAACTTGATTGAAAAAACCATACTCTGTATAGCTGAAACTAAATGATTATTGCTCTTTTTCCCCCTATCCTGTAGCAACGAAGACTTGGATTATATACTGCCGCAGGTACCACGGGGGTTGAGAGGATTTACCTGCCAGCATCTAGTCCACCTGGAGGAGACCAAGAGTCTCTCGGTACATTTTCAACTCTTGCACTAACCGCAAGATCATCAATTGTTAAGACAAAAAAATCTATAATATATAAATTCCAATGCACTTTTGAACGCGCAAGGCAACTGTCTAATAACGTCAAGCATCGGTTTCAATGGTGATGATCTACCCTACGATTGGTTCGATTTACCTTCGTAGAAGCTGTGCTGACCGTTTTCCTAGTAGTTGCAACGGCCCTCCAAGCTCATCTTACGCTTACCTTATTAGCTATCCCAAGGCTTGTGTATGGAGTACTCTGAAATGATCGCCATAGACTCAACTCATACCGATCTACTGAGCATTGCCAATTTATGGAGTGCTGAGAACAAAATACAGAGCTCATTGAACCCTAAGCGCCATACAGAGTACATGTATATAGGTGTTCCTATGAGCTAAGATGTATTCCTACTGTGTAAGCGATGAACCACAGCTAGACTGCCAATCTTGGTATACATAGACATTCAGTATCTGGGCACGTGCAGAACATCATTGATGTCTCCAATGTGTAAGTCTATCGCGATAGCATTGCTGGTAAAGCTCTGGGCTGATATTTCGGGTATCGTTGTGACTCTCTCTCTAGCCTGCCCCGCCACCAGAAAAGCGCACGCACGTTCCAGAGAGCTCCGGTTATCGGGCCCATCGCAAGGCGTGACTACCTGCGCCAGCAAGCCAACAAACATTTTTTCTACTCTGCACCTTTCAACAAGACAGCAACTCTTTGCCGGCCAGGCCAATTCGACATTTGCTTGGCAATTGAAACGCAGACGACACGCCATACACCTCCTGCTGATCTGCTGTCTTTGCTGCAGCCTCAGAAAATTGTGACAGGCCAAGCCCGGGGCGAATACGAAGAATCAAAAATCCGCCCACCATGGAGTCATTCGTGATCAAGACGCCCTGCTCCAGCGCCAACATTGGGCCCGGCTTCGACGTCATTGGCCTTGCCCTCTCCGTGTACCTCGAGCTGCATGTCACGATTGACCGCTCCAAGACCAGGTCCGAACACCCTCTCAACTGCAGAGTGACGTACGAGGGCCAGGGTGAAGGCACCGACGATATTAGCTTGGATCCGCAGAACAACCTCATCACCAGGGTTGCGCTCTACGTCCTGCGATGCCATGACCAGCGCAGCTTCCCCGTCGAGACGCACGTCCATATCAAGAACCCGATTCCGCTGGGGAGGGGGCTGGGGAGCTCGGGAGCTGCTGTGGTGGCTGGCGTGCAGCTGGGCAAGGAAGTTGGCAAGCTGCACCACTTGACCCAGGAGAGGCTGTTTGACTATTGCTTGATGATTGGTGCGTCTATCGATTCTCTGTTGCGCTGAGAGGAAGAGCATGGACTTTTGCATGGACTTTTACATGAACCCTGCGCTAACACAATTTCTTTGTTCGACTGCAGAGAGACACCCGGATAACGTCGGCGCGGCCCTCTTTGGAGGCTTCGTTGGAACGTACCTCATGCCATTGAAGCCCGAGGATGCGTCTAGAATCGAAATTCCGCTGAGTGAAGTGTTGCCCAACCCGGCGGGAGGCGTTGATACTGGCAAGAGGCCCCCGGAGCCTCCCATTGGCATCGGCCACCACATCAAGTTCCCATGGAACAAGGAGATCAAGGCTGTAGCTATCATTCCGGACTTTATCGTGCCCACCCACGACGCCCGAGCCGTCTTGCCACCAAACTACCAGCGTACCGATGTCGTAAGTAGAGCGATACGAAGCAATTGTTTGCTATTACTGACTCTGTGGCTGCTTAGGTATTCAATCTGCAGCGGATAGCCCTCCTCCCCGTTGCCCTTGGCCAGTCGCCACCCGATCCTGAACTCATCAACCTGGCTATGCAAGACAGAGTCCATCAGCCCTACCGCCAAACTCTTATCCCTGGTCTGACTGAGATTGTCGAATCCATGTCGCCCAAGACCACGCCCGGGTTCCTCGGCGTATGCCTTTCCGGCGCCGGCCCCACCATCTTGGCCCTTGCCCTGTCCAACTATGAGGACATTGCCAATCAGATCATCGCTACTCTGAGGAAACACAACGAGAAGAAGGATCTTGCCTGCCAGTGGCTAGTCTTGGAGCCTGCGGAGGGAACTCACGTTATTCGATCAAGTTGAAAATGAGGATTGTAAACTATATAGTGCACGCTTTTTTAGAACTGGTTACTCCTCTCTTGGATAATGGTATTTTGGGCGTTTTTGGGTGCAGGGATAAGATGGACCGCAAGGTTATGAAAAGTAAGATAGAATCCATGTTATAATGTGAAGAGTTTTATCCACAAATGATTGCTTATGCTATTGAGCAGAGATGATGGGGTATTTACTTAAAAGTTATATCAGGTTACATCAGACATCTTGTTTCCAGCTTACTACCACCAACCCCTGATTGAGCCTCAAATTTCATATAATCAGCCAACCCAAGTGCAGCTCTGCTTAGACTACATTGCTAGGATCAATGTAGAATGCTTTCATCACGCCTCCCAGTGCCTTCTCTAAATCGCCCCCCCAGCTCTTTTTACCTGCTTCAATCACGCGCTGGCGACTCTGTAAAAGCTCTTTAGCCACATCAGACCATTCCAATCGCGTCTTGGCAGGCTTGAAATCCGATAGTGACAGATCCAACTCAACGGGCACAAGACTTCCCTGCTGCTTCACAATCCTTCCATTCACAATGACAGTCTCGATATCCGCTATTGAAGAGTGCAAAACAATTGCTGCTACGGGGTCTTCTTCGGCAGCACAGATCATGCCGGGGCTAAGCCCATCAAAGATGACAATGTCCGCAAGTTTGCCTTCTTCGAGAGATCCGAGCTGGTCTTGCATGCCGATGGCTTTCGCGCCGCCGACAGTGCCAAGTCGAAAGACATCTTGCACGGACACGGTGAGATGCTTTGGCGCTTTGCTTGCCTCAATGAGAGCCTGGTTTCGGATTCCTCGTTCGGCTTGCAGGCCGAGTCGCATCTGATTTATGATGCTGGATCCGTTGTTGCTGTGACAGTCGATGCCCAGAGAGCTGATAGCGCTGGTGTCGTCTCGGAAACAGACCGGGTAGCCAAGGCCCATCTGGATCTCCGTATCTGGTGTTGAGGAGATGGCGGCGTTTACATCGCTGAGCTTCTTTGCGTCGGAGTCAAAGAGATTGTTGGCATGGGAGATGATGATGTCTGGACCAAGAACACCATGGCTCTCAAGCACATCCACCACCGAGTTTTGCCCTTGGCATTATTAGTTAGTTTCACCGAATATATATGAAGCAATGAATAATAGAGGTAACAAATCTTACCAAAAATGGCACCACGCGTGTAATGGCTAGTGAGCACTTTTGCTCCAGCTTGTCGAACCCGCTTATACAAACCGGCAACAATTTCCGTCGGGAGGAACAATGCGTCAAACGCCAGCCCCACGTTGACTCGGCCATCACCATATGGGCCAGCTTTTATGAGCTCTTCAACTTGTTCAACTGCCCAGCTTGGTAAGAACTCAGTATTTACTGAGAGTTCGGGCTCCCACTCTTTCACCCTTGCGGTGGGCGCGTAGCAAAAGGTGGAGCGGATTCCCGATGATACGGTTGCGGCAATGGCGTTTGTGTCTATTTGTATTAGCCTGTGGAAAACATAAAATTCTATCTGCAACTTACTGTGGGCTGGAGAATAGTTCATGTGCGCGTGATCGACTATTGTCGTCGTTCCCGCATTCAACGCTTCGAGGCACCCTCCTAGCTCGCCCCAGAAGATATCTTCAGTGGTATAATTAAATGATTGCATGTTGCCAGTAGGGACGTATTCCAACAAAGTGTGGTCCGCATGCCGTCCCTTGAGCTGCGTCTGCCATACATGGTGATGCGTATCAATAAAGCCGGGAGATACGATCTTGCCAGTGCAGTCAATCACTTGGGTCTTATCAGATGGGGCATCTATATGAGCCGCTATGCGAGCAATCTTGTTTCCTTCGATGAGAAGTGAGTGACTTTGAAGTGGTACGACCGGCTTGCCTCCCGCTGGACCTGGCACCAAGATGGTAGCATTGCGCAAAAGGATAGATTGAGCTGACATGATGATGATGCTCGATGTGGTGTTTGCTAACTGGCGCTTTACTTTGGTGATTTGACGAGTTGCGATGACATCGGCTTACTACAACAAGAAGCTTATTTATAATCCACCACAAACGACCTTGTAAGAATGAATATGCTCGGCTCGGAGAACGATTATTTCGGAGAAGATTTCTAAGCCGGAATTATGATGTTTATTAAACTTTGTAAAGCCGACTCGGGGAGACGCGAGTTTCGGACTTGATGAGCTTTCGGGCGCCAGACGAGCTATGTAAGAATGACATGACCAGGCGGGTTAATAAATAGGCCGCGCATCATTTCTCTCTTAAACATCTGAAGAAAGTTTCACTTTTGTTTTTTTTTGTAATAGCCATATTAACAGCAGAAACTGTGTGAATTTTAAACAATAAACAGCTACCAAACTTATTAGGAATATTGAACCCAAAGCATCCTTTGCGCAACTCCAATACACTAAGCAAGTCTGCTGGAGCTGTGGTGGATAACGATATATCAGCTCCGCGTTCCGGCTAGGTTGAACAGATCGCTAAACTACCGCTAATCGTTCAAACTATATTGTCCCTAAGTGGCTTGAGCGATGAAAGAAAAGGTGAGGCATTAGGATTTTAAATATAGATCACTTGGATGGCAACAAACGGATTGTCGGATGAATTTGATGAACAAAAAAATGAAAAGGAAAAGGAGTTGCGAACCCCGCTCGCATATATCTAGATGAGAAATTTGAACTCCGCAAGTATCCCACTCCAGTGCCGTTTTTACCGCTACTGTTGGTGCTAGTATTAGTAGCTCTTTCTCGGGCCGTCGCCGTCGCCACTGGAGCTGGAGCGACATAAGCTAAAAACTCCGGCGGCGAGTTTGACTGGTGATAATATCCGTCTGGGTGACTTATAAGGCGCCGTGCAGGCAAGGCTGGCTTATATGCAAAAGGAGAGAAATAAAATAATAAGACATTAAGAGCACAGTAAATCAGCAATCATGGCGTCACAATCTACTCCAGAATCTGTTTTTGACCACGTTATTCTTTTAATTCCCCATTCCCAACTCATTTCACTTCCACAATGGCTGTCGGATGCTTTCACTATCCTTGAAGGAGGTGTGCATGAGGGTGGCATGACTGAGAATAAGATCGTCGTCTTCAAAGACGGCGTCTACCTGGAACTCATTGCTTTTGTTGATGGCTTGAACCCCCAGCATAGAGCCATGCACCCGTGGGGTAGGCAGCCCGATGGACATATTATCCACTGGGCCCACACCATCCTAAGTCACGAAGAGGAAGAAGGTTCAAACAATTCTGAAGAGAAATTCCGTGCTGTTCAAGCCAGAATCCAAGATTCTCAAGTGGGAATTAAGTACCTGGATCCAGAACCGGGATTTAGGACAATGGCAGATGGCTCAAAGAGGATTTGGGCCAATGCGATACCCAACTTTGACAACTACAAAGGGCCAATTTATGTCAATCAGCAGCCTTTCTGGACTTTTGATCGGACCCCACGATCTCTCCGAGCTCCCATTACGCCAGGGAATGCATCTCATCCATCGGGTGCAGTTGGTGTTGCTGGAATTTCTCTCTTCATTAAAGATGAAGAGGTCTTAACCAACATGGTTCCCTTTTACAATGCCATTTTCAACAAGCCTGGTGTTAACGAGAGCCCACATAAAAATGTCACACGATATAGTTGGGAGGCCGCGGCGCCCGCTCATCCGGAATTTGGCCAAAGGCATTTCTTCCTCTACCATGGTACCAAGGAAGCCTTTACGGAGGAAGAGATGGCGGAAGCGAATGGGGTAGTGCCTGATATCTTTATCAAGCTATCTTTGTATGCCAAAGGGAAGGGCGGTAGTGTTAAGGGGGCGCTTGTAAAGGGAACACTGATTACTTTTGAACTAATTCCTATTCCATCTTCGTAGTGTTTTAGTATAATATCCACCTCAGAGTACATGATTGATATAATTAAGTGCAAATATAATAAAAAAAATTATAATACACCAAATAATCCTATGTCATAGTGTATTCTCATATGTATTATTATATACATCAAGATTGTTTTTCTTTCCGCTTGAGGAGCCACGTGCGGAAATCTTGCATCTCGCATACCGCTTTAGCCGCTTCAATCTCTTCTTCCAGTGTCGGATATCCTCCACTAACCCTTGCCTGATAAATTCTCTCAGTATCTTGGACTCTAGACGCCAAATTAGGAAAAAGGAATCAACAAATATTGCAAGTTGAAGAAACTCACACATGCTGTACACCGACACTTAACTTGAGAGCTAGCCATGCCAATATGGCTGGAAAAGCAGGCATGTTCTTTCCCATGACTTCTTTATATGCCTTTTTCACCTCATCCATGTTATAACTTCCACCTGCGACAGTTACAGTCTTGTGAGTGTATCTCTCATGGTTCTTATAAGAGTTGTTAGCAAAGCTTGTTACGACTCAAGGTATAGTCGCATTACCTGGATTACCCCCGCAGCGACTTTCCCAATATCTTCCGATGCCTATATCCGATGTTAGCTAATTATTATATGATTTGGCTCATAAAGCAAATTCCGTACGACGAGTAGCATCTCCGTTCCCTTTTGCAAACCCTGCGAAAAGACGGATACGGCCAGCGCTCCCATTAATCCATCAAAATTTTCCATGAAAATTCCAGGTTGCACAATGCTATGTTGTCATCTCGGTTAGCTCAATGCTTTTGTATTGCGCAACCGTACTAACCTCCAATTTAGACCCTTTTCGCCCATGCTTTTGCAATACAGCTCGATCTCTCGCTTTGCCAGACGAGAGGCATCAACTCCATTGGCTAAATCCGGACCCGGTGGGATCGTGCTGGAATAAACCAGCGCTTCAACTTTGAAGTCAATTGCGAGATCCACAAGCGCCTATGCCAACAAACAAAGGCTCTTGATTAGTAGCTTCTCAAGTTGTTTACATGTGCGTTGAATTACTTTGCCTTGTCTCTCTTCGTCACCGCCATTGTTTCCAAGGCCTGGATAAGGAAGCACAATAAAAATACCGAATATTCCACCCTCAGCGACTACCTGGGCGAAAATTTGCTTTAGTCTCTCCGAATCGCTGAGATCGCCTTGGACTATTCTAATATCATTTCCATGGCTCTTTTCAATCTCTAAAAGCCGAGTTGCTGCTGGCGACGCGGTGTCCCGAGTTACGGCCCAAATAGAGTAGGTTGGGGCAGTTGGGCCGTTGGCATTCGAAGGATTCAATAGCGCTTGTATAAATCCCTGTCCCTGTCTTCCAGTGGCACCAGTCACTATAACGTTACGAATAGTCATTTTGAGAGATCAAAAATATACAAAGCGCATAGCTTTCACTGATGAGAAGGTGAAGCAATTATAAGTGTATGTAAAAACCAGTTACTTCGTGTCAGCTGAAGTGGCACCTAGCGCTTATGTCACAGGTACAGGTTTGTGCACTACACAACATAGGACCTCAGGAGACTCGCCCTATAACAGTAGCTGTTTACTAAACATTCTCATTCTGAACTACTGCTTTTAAACAAATTTGCTAATTATTGAATTTAAGTAGTGTTAACTCTAGACCCATTTGGGGAAGGGAACCTTCGTAGGGGCTGGCGGCATCAGCGTAAAATGCCGTTTCTTTCCCAATGTCGAGTGTTTATATAAAGCTCTCTGGTTTATCTACATTGCACTAGATTCTCCCAATCATCTGCTATTACAAAATTAAGCATATATTGCATCCGCCATCCTGAAGCACTCCGCACGAGCATCTCATTCCAATGTCATAGATCGGCTGGTGTTTCCTAGGGCGGCTTGTATTTTTCACTGCCAAGCTAACAGCGGTTTACAGATGTATTCCAAATGCCCGGGATATTTTATCATTGCCTATCGTCCTACCGTTGGAGATGGCTGCAGTTGTCGCAATGCTGGATGAGAGCCATCAGGCCCTACTGGTGAAAACGATGACAACTCATATACCTATACTAGGTAGACTCGATGACCACGTTTACGGTCATCGATTCTTCCTAGTATATGTGGTATTAATGGAGATGATCTATGAAACCAGGCTTAGATCAAATACACTGGCTTAATGCTCCACGGTAGAGCCCCAATCAAGTCTAGTTTAGCATTAATGCACGTGGATTTTCACATATATAATAATGTTGTATAAAGCAAGAAATTCTTAATTCTTTTGTGGAAATGTCTAGCTCTTTCATAAGTTTCTATTTATAAAAGTGTATAGTGAAGGTTAATACATATGGCTAATTTGCCTATGTGTGACGTGCACATTAATGGGCTATTCTTATACGCACAACAAAAGATAACACTATAGAGAATGACTTTGGTTTAACACTTGAAATATATTGCTTTTGGGCTTAGGATGCAGAGGAGAACTATAGTAAGCGCATACATGAAAAGTCACAAGCCCTTATTGTCACTTCTATCAGATGTGAAACGCCAATTACACTATAATACGATCTTCAGGTAATCGAGAAAGGACTTGCCGCCATCGAAGATCGGCGACCCCTAAGTGCTCTAAATGAGAACATCGCCACGGACATTGGCCCGCTAACACTGACGACGCATGCTAATAGAATGAATATAGTAGGGAGATCCACTGTCATGTAGCTGAAAAGCCATGAGGCCCAAATTTAAGCTTATGTCTCTCGGGACTCTGTTTCCCCGTCTTATTCTGCGCCTTGAGCTTATCCGGACAACAGCTTCTATAATAGGAAGTAGGAGCGGAATCGCTTCGCAGATGCTCCACTTGCTTAGACTCGCAGCGAAACAAATATCTGCTTCGCTATGGTAGTGTAAAAGCAGTTAGTATAATCTTTTTGCTGCTAAAGTCTTCTAATGCAAGCGAAGGTGACTATTTCAGAGAATTCGGTGGGCTAACATGACTCGAAAACGGAGCATTTGCTGGATTTGTAGGCATATACGTCTCCCAACTTTCTGCCAAGCCGCCGTTGGAAAGATATATAAGAGTGGGATTCTCTTGTGTTTGAAGGCTTTACAATTAGAAGAAAAAAAAACCCAACTCCTTGACCAATCGCCAAGATGAAGACTGTTGCTGCCATCCTCTGCCTAGCCCTTCCTCTTCTCGCCAGCGCGGCCCCCAACCTCGACAAAAGAGAGATGTGCAACGTATTCAACAACGATGGCCCCGTGCACTGCAGAAGCAGTCCGTCTTTTAGCGCCAAATCAGTTACCACGATTGGCGATGGAGATGCCTGGGAGTTCTCTTGCTATAAGTCAGGAGACTGTTATGAAGGAGTTTGGTACGTCCACCTGAAGACCAATCGTGAGTGGGGATAATGATAGATGTTAACAATGTTAAGTTCGTGGGATTACATCCCGGGATTGAAATGCTATATCAACGGATTTTATACTTCAGACCAGTGCAACTCCAGTAATGCTACCATTCCTTGAGTGTTCTAGATTCAGAAACTGACAAGTTGGTCTTTTTTGCAGAAAACCTTCGCAAGTGTTAATCAGAGTCCATGCCCGGGGTTAAAACGACGAAGGACGATTTCAGTGTTTGATTAGCGGACTAGATCTCCGGCGTCAGGGCCATAGGGAGCAAGAAACAGCGCTGCCAGCTACCGCTGCGATTTTTGCGATTTTTTTCTGCGTGCGGTGCAATTTAAACCGGGTTCTGAGCTGTCTTGAGACACCCTTACCGAATAAGCATAGTCTTATTGCTAGACGAAATACAGTAGACATAATTCATCGTGCGACACTTCGAAGGAAGAGGCCCTCTTTACAAGAATATGTATTACCTCTTGCCAACTGAGAAGGCAAGAATATTGATCTAAGATTGAGATCCAATGAGTTTTGACTCCGTGTGTCACTAGATTGTAGGCAATTGTGTTCGAAGACTCAGAATGACACTTAACCTCTATAAAAGGCGGTATAGAATTGTCATTGACGGTGGTTTACTCGTTACAGAGCGGCAAATGCGGCTAATTGGCGTTGTAAATATATAGACTCATCGTTGTTTATGCGACAGCTGGAGTTGCTGTGCCTTACGATTGTTCCCGGGTAGCTTTAGAGCCACTCGGCTACAAACTCTATTCTAGCGATGTTTGCAAGTAATGAAATCCGAAGACGACCACTAATATCTTCAGCCTTTCGCTGCATGAAAGTTGGCTAGAGCTCCTCAATGTAACTGGGTAGTGTAAGACCTGTGGTCCAGTACAAACGAATTCAATATAAAGTAAGCCTAGGTCCGAAATTACGGGGCCGATGCTCCCTGGCAAAGGTCCGCGAACTCCGGTTCAGCATCAATGCACTTGGTACATGTAGTTTTAGAACATGTGACGATGCCATTTAATAGGAGAGGATCTTGACGTCAAATCGATGTTATTCTTAGAGGATATCTAACCTTTTATAGGCTTTTATCTGCAAGAGTATTTAGGACTAGTGTATGTAAGCGCGTCTAGCCGTGCATCCACACAATAGAATACAATTACAGACAGCAACAGTTACAACCTGGCCCTTTGGCACAGATGGCTCCTAAACAGCGAGCCTTGGGCTGCAGAGGAGAGCTATGGTGGGCACACATGGCAGCCGCTGACTCGCTGGCCTTGAAAAGGAGGACTGCTTTGCTGGCAGCCCTTTGTGTGTGTTATGCGAGTCTTCAGGCGACCTCTCAGATCTCAGGGTATAAGTTGTAGGGGAGAAAAGGAGGCGTGACGCATAAAGGGGAGCTGATGCGCTGTTGATGCTGGCCATGAGCGCCCAACGGATTTCCTCATGGATATGGCACGCTGTCTTATGCGATTTGCAGGTTCCAACAACACGCCAGGTAGCTTTGACATTGTGCCCCTCTTCTGCATCATCTCAGGCAGTAAGCGAGCGTCTATTGCAGCTGCAGTTTCACAAGTGCGTGCGGGTCCTCTCACGCGGCGAACCTGCAGGGAAGAATCAGAGAACCAGTGCATCCTTCATTCATTCCCAACACTTTGGGAGACAATACTTGAGGCTCCAAGAGCAAGCCTAAATTTTCAAATACTACATAGTAAAAATTCGCTCATTAATTCAAATCTCCTCCCTTTGAATTCTCTAGTCTCTTTCTTCTTTCTGTCTACCTAGGCAAGCTCGTCATCGGACAGCCAAAAGCTTATCCGACCCCAAAATCTCATCTTCGATGAACCTCGGCTTGTGGCGTCTTTGCTGACCGAGAAAAAAGACTAACGGGCCCCGAGCCGAGCGAAAGCCCGTCCAGCCAACGAAACCCCTGCATTGAAAAACGACTCGGTTCCTGGATTTTCGCCTAGCCGATCGCCCTCCCGTTCTTTGTGCATGCGCCATCTGCCCGCATTCCAGCCACGCGCGCAATACCTTCACGCCAGTTGTTGATCGAGGCGCGCAGATTTTCCGAGTACTGTGACCGATTGTGTCTGAGTCGTTGTCGCGCGTGGAAGAGCGTCAAAACCGGCCGTGTTGCTGAGCTCGGCTCCTTGCATCCCGCACCGCCTCGAGCTCTTCGCGAACCTGCTTCGCGCGGGAAGAGGCAGCAAATCAGCGCCTCGGTTGAAAGACATACAAATTCATACAAGTCTAGAATGCGCGCACGGCCAAACGGACGGCCTCACGACCGAGCCATGTCGTCCACCAGGATCGGCGGGTTCGCCATGACGATTCCCATCATCTCTGTTGCCGTCGGATCGATGGGATACGCCGCCTGGCGCATCAACTGGCCGGCCTTGGTGCAGTCCTTTCTGACAGGGCCAGGCCGGACATCGCGGCTGCTGCTGCTCTTTTTCATCATCTTCAACTGGAAGACTCTCCCGTTTGCGTGGACTGTATGTGAACAGCTTCTTTTGCCCGCCCGTCCCTTGAATGACACCGACTTACTCGACCCAACAGTATCGCATCATATACGCCATGCTCTACCACATGGTCTTCCGCAAATCACCAAAGCTCGGCCCCCGTGCGCTCTTCAAACCCATGATCTCCGAAACCAAAGCCCCTATTCTTGAAATCGACTACAACCTTCACAAATCCAACTCAACATACTTTGCCGATCTCGACATATCGCGAACGCACCTCTGTGCCTATCTGCTGCGGCCAGCCATCCGCAGCATGTCCAACAACGCCAAGACACGACTTGTCAAGGATCCTCGTACCGGCGAGCCTGTCAAGGGCAGCTTTGCCATTGCGCTGGGCTCCGTCATGTGCAGCTTCAAGCGCGAAATCTCATCATTCCAGTCCTACGAGCTATGGAGTCGCGTTGCTACCTGGGACCGGAAGTGGCTTTACATCATCACATACTTCATGCCCAAGGGCGCTGCCAGACCAACCGAGTGGCTGGATCCACGATTCCGCCGCGTGAGGACGAGAGATCACAAGGACGCTACTAGCGGTTGGGAGAAGAAGATCCATGCCACGGCCATGAGCAAATACGTCTTCAAGGTTGGCCGCCTTACTGTCCATCCCGCAACGGTGCTTTCCGACTCGGGCTTGCTGCCTCAGCGACCTGGTGGCTGGGTTAGCGGTCCTAATCAAGTTGGCGATGAGACTGTAGACGTGAGCGACATCAACCTGGCTGCCGATGGCGAGTGGGACTGGCGCCGCATTGAAGCTCAGCGTCGGGAAGGCATGAAGCTGGCGGCTCAGTTCAATGCCCTGGATGGACTTCACGATTCGTTTGACGGCGGCAACTACGGCGCCATTGCCAGATTCGGACCCGGCTAATACTTCGATAACCTGAACCTGAACCTTAACCTCGACCCAGACCTGCGACTTTTGTTTTACTCCCCCCTTTTTCTACTTTTAATGTTTAGACCTTGATGCATTCTTGTGCCTTTTGGGGATAACTTGAGGGGAAAAAGATGCCTGACGATATGAATGACACGATACACTAGACTAGAACTGCTGGTAGGCTGTTACTAGAACTTTGAAATGACAAGATACGTTTTTGCTTGGCTGCTTATAGACGCTAAGCTTTTTCTTATAAAACAGTTGCCCGTCTTGTTGTACAATAACATGTGCTGAGCAAAATCCGTGGCTCTTATCCAGATAGTTGGAACCATATTTCCCCCTATTGCCTGTCCTGTCCGTCCTAACCAAGTCCAAAGAAAACCCATAGCGAAACCCCCCTTTTCGCTTACAGAACAACCATGGCTACCAATACACCAAAGGCGGCGTACGCGAATCCGAACTCTCGTGCGAATCGCCCCGCGTCAGACTTGGTAGTTGCTGCCGATGCTGCTCCAGTGGTCGAAGTCGGGTCACCTGCGGTGGTGTTTGTGATGAGACCGGCAGATTCGCAGAGTTGAACGACAGCAGAAGCAGCTTCTATTTAATGATGACAACCAAAAAAAGTTAGGAACGATAAAATTTTCAACAATGTTACGACAAATTGAGTTACTAAAAGCAGAAACTGGGAGCAAGGGCAGCCGTACGAGTCATTTCATCGAGAGTGCAGCCAGCATTCGCCATGCATGGCGAGACAGTCTTTGTGAGTTCGTTGATCTTGGAGCACCCGCAGGCGAGGTCGCTGATGGCACAGCCATCCTGAGTGACGCCTTCGACGATACAATTGAGGGAGCAAGGGGGAAGTTTGTCGACGAGGCTGGTCATGTTGGGGGCGGAGGCAGCTGACACAGTCAGGGCTGCCGCGAAGAGGAGGACGAAGAGCTGGAATAAGGAGGCCATCTTGACTGGGGTGGCTTCAATTGTTGAAGAGAAACATATGGAAAAGGGAGAGGAGAGAAATAAAGAAAGAAAGAGAGATTCGACAACCCGAAGAGACGTGAACTGTCTCGAGAGAACGACAACGACTATTATTATGGATTTCCAGAGCTACTGCAGACACGAACGGATGGAAGAAACCGAGACCCGTACCATGTGCCGTACAGTATGAGCCGTGTCTCGCTTCTCGCTTTCTCCCCCATACTCTGCACCCAATGTCCACGATGCGCGATGTCACCTCACCCCAACACAAACAAGGGGGCCCAAGACTCGATACTCGTGCTAAACCGCCATCCCAAGCCTAAACGGAGGAATTTTTTTTTTAGCTCAATGGACATGTATATCACGGCCTAGTCAACAAAGCAGACTAGCCCGCCAACGTCTTATTTGATGGGCTTATGGGGGTTTTTTATCCCGCGTATACATATGTACGCATTTTAACCGCAGCAAAACCCAGACCGGGGAATGGAGTAGATGAAACCCGCTACCAGGAACAGGATTCTGGTTGGACGGTGGGACTGGCTACTGCTTGTACTAGCTAGGGGGTGGTTAAATCGCAAGTTCAGTTGGAGAGGGACAAGGCACCCGTTCTGCCGTTGTATGATTTGAGTGTTATTTTGGGTGTGGTTGCATGTGGCTTTTTGCTGTCAAAAGCTGGAAGGATTTGCTTGTTGGAGGGTGGGAAAGAGAGGCGATTCGCTGCGAGACTTTTTTTACGGCAGGGGGCGTTTTGGAAGTCGAGGTGCTGGGTTGGCTAAATATCAGCGTTTTATCATGTGTTACCGAGTTTGAAATGAAGGAAGAAAAAAAGGATGCTCTTTGTTGGTTGACTGACTGGATTCTTGATTTATTCGCTCGCTCTTGGACGGCGTTACTTCCAACAGATGCGCATGCCTACATGTCATGTCATTTGCCAGCGTCACGGCAGCAGGCAGTCCAGTTGCTTCATCATGACTAGCTAATAAAACGACGAGCGAAAAACGGCGGCGTAGTCTGCAAAAGCTGACCCGATCTGCGCTCTGTAGCCTCTTCCGGCAAGCTTCTGGCCACTCCTGTCACACTTAGCTGGTGCTCTAGTCAGGACCAACGGCGCCAAGTTATGTAATTTCTTCAATGCCAGTAGCGTGGATTTGGGATTTGATCATCATCTTCGGCGGCCGTTGCAACTGTTGGTTGGACCACTTGCCAGCGTTGCAAGCGGTGCAGAGCTTGGCAGGGGAGCTTTCTGTGTTGGGCTGGGGATGTTTATACGAAATAATAAAGAGCTGACATGAGTTGGCTCGATTTCCCTGCTGCGATGAGCTGAGCTCCAGGGTGCAAAGCTGGTACGCCCGTTATAATACCTAGCACTTCAACGACCAGGGCATGGGAAGAACAGGCCGGACTGGGGTACGTTGATTTTGGTGCTTGTGGTGCGGAGATCGGTGCCGGCGGCATCTTTCCGGTTTACTGTTGCTGTCGAAGCAACCATGTGTGCATTCTGTGAGTCTCATTCACGAGTCTCTACGCACAGAACCTGCCTGGAGAGGTAGGCAGGTAGAACATCTAGAAGCTACAGACTCCTAGCCACTCGGCTAGAGTGTAGTAATCAGATGTACAAACTACTACATAGGCACGTATAATCTATTATATATCATAAACCCTCCATCAAAAGATATAATCCAGAAGCTCATCAGTTGACATGAAAATATTTTTATCCACAACGGCAAGATTTTCTTGACTCGGTGCTTGACTCTATATTGGTCATCATCATATGAAGCTTCTGGCCATCTCCACCAAGTAGGGCATCCCAACGCAGAGAGAAAAAAACTTCCAGCGAAGTTTCAGAGTGTTAAAAAAGGATGGATGGAATACCGTCATGGTAGAGACGGGGTCCCCCTTCGCATCAAGAATGGGCCCCATCGAGTAACCAAGCTTGCGCCAGGCAATCGCATAACTATCGACCTCGACAACAAGTCCTCTGCACCCGATACCACGGCCAGCAGACATCACAAACGTCCACCTGCCATCCACCTCCATTCAGCATCGCCGCCCCAATCCCACTGCCTTCCAGCGCGGACTCATATCTTCATCCATAGGGGCCAGAGACGCAAGATCAGGGGTTGACAGTGCTCCGTGAGAAACGGATTTAGCAGCAGGCAGGGCAGATGCCGCAGCCGGGCCAAGGCGCGGAGGTCAGCCGCAGTGCTTCTATGGCGGCGCGTTTCCGCATGCTCCAAAAAGGAGACGTCCGGGGACTTTCTCCCAAAGCTGTGTTTGGAGAGATGCTGCAGAGCAGAATCTCCGTTTGTAAGCTTCGAATGGCGATTTGTTGAGCAAAGGGGGATAGAGAGAAGAAGAAGAAGAAAGAGAAAAATCTCGGTAGCTGCGCGAAGCTATGAATTTTTTTCTAGTAATTTTTAGTGGAGCCCCCGTAGTGGGATCTATGCATCAATGCGCAGTTATGCATCTATCGCATTGCTGCTGCAGCCTGCGAAGAGCACCAGCCAATCCGAACGTCGCGTTGAGAAATGCTAGGTCGCTGCCTTCGTGCCTAGAAGTCAACTTTGGTTATAAATTGTGCAAACGCGACGACGCCGCCAAGGGGATATTTGGTGACAAGCGTCCACCATCGCCTCGGGCTGGTTTTTCATACGATTCTACTTCTCTTTGCTTTTGCGACGACAAGGCCACGGGAAGCCAGCGAAAAAAAATAATACACGAGACGGACCTCGCGCTGCAACGCGCCAGGGCGTCAATTGCGTCTGGGGAAAAAAAGCTATAAAAGGCTTGAAATCGATCGAAATATCAGTCCGATCCTAACCTATCCGCCAACATGTCCGGTCTATTCGGAAGTGCTGCTGCCAGCTCCGCTGCTTCGACCACGGTGGGCGATCTGAAGCAGGACGTGGCCCTCAGCGACCCTCCTTCCGACAGCATCTCCGACCTTTCGTTCTCTCCAGCCCCCAACGGACCCGACTTTCTGGCCGTATCAAGTTGGGATAACAAGGTCCGAATCTACGAAATTGCCCAGAACGGCCAGAGCCAGGGCCGTCACGCGTTTGAGCACAGCCAGCCCGTGCTGGGATGCGATTTTTCAAAGGTAAGCGAGCGCAACGGGGACGAAGGAAGCGAATCGATTGGACTATAAAATATTAACAACATGGCTTTAAAACGAAACAGGATGGAACAAAAGTCGCCTCTGCTGGTGCGGACAAGAACGTCAAAGTCTGCGACCTAGCATCTCAGCAAGATGTTGTTGTTGGAACACACGACCAGCCCGTACGAAGCGTGCGCTTCTTCGACAGCGGCAGTGGAACAATGGTTGTGTCTGGATCTTGGGACAAGACTGTTAAATACTGGGATCTTCGGCAACAACAGCCCGCCGCTACTCTCGCCTGCCAAGAGCGAGTGTACACCATGGATGTGCAGCAGAACCTGCTTGTCATCGGCACGGCTGATCGCTACATCAACGTTGTCGACCTCAAGAACCCAACCAAATTCTACAAGACGCTGCAGAGCCCCCTAAAGTGGCAGACCAGAGTTGTCAGCTGCTTCCCCGACTCAAGTGGTTTCGCAATTGGCAGTATCGAAGGCCGCTGTGCCATTCAGTATGTGGAGGAGAAGGACTCTACGTAAGTGGTTACGACGTTGTTTGCGGCGAATACCAGGGATTGTGAAGCTAACCCAATACTCGAATAGATCCAACTTTTCGTTTAAATGCCATCGCGACCCGGTTCAGAGCAATGTGGTTAACGTGCATGCCGTCAACGACATTTCCTTCCACCCTGTCCACGGAACCTTTAGCACCGCTGGATCGGATGGCACGTTCCACTTCTGGGACAAGGATGCCAAGCACCGTCTCAAGGGCTATCCCAACGTGGGTGGTAGCATCACCTCGACGACGTTCAACAAGACGGGAAGCATCTTCGCCTACGCCGTTTGCTACGACTGGAGCAAGGGCTTCCAACACAACACGCAGAACTACCCAATCAAGGTCATGCTGCATCCCGTTAACAACGACGAGTGCAAGCCCAGACCATCAGCCAAGAAGAGGTAAAGCGAGAGGGGAAAGAAGACGAGATTGGCGGTGTATAATATAATGGATATATTCATGCGGAGGAGACGGTGGTGTGGGGGAGTTTGCCGATCGATCCATACGGTGGAGAAAACAGCTGATCGAAGGCCAGTCGAAGGATGGATGAGAGACGAAGAGAATTTGATCAGAATGAGTGACAATACCTACCTACGACGCCCTTTTTTTGATGTGCGCAAGATGTTATATATAGGCACTATCACTCCGTAGTTTAGATTGAGAGGGAGGGAGTCAGCATAATGGAGTCGAGGCAATAGGTCTCGAAACCTTGGTTTTGTCTAAAATACGACGTTTTTTTTTTGTTATACTATTGGCGAATCACTACGATGATTGTGACATTGAATACTCCACAGGTAGTAATTGCATGCTTATTGTATTGGTTGTTCAGAGTGGAAACTTGTACTTGTTATAATAAGCAGAAGAATTTGAAGTTTTTTGATTAAAATTTCCTATATATGTCTCGATTTCATAACGAGTAAATCCCTTGATCAACCTGATCATGATGCCCATTTTTTTCGGGAAAGTTACAGAGCGAACGGCCTGCCTGCCTGCCATCATATATCGCCCTTGATATGGAGTGTGTCCATGAAGTAACCGCTTACAATAATAAAAACAGAAACGAAGATTTCGCATGACAGAAAAAGAAGAAAATACCCACCATGTATAGTTACACATGGTGAAAAGAAAAAGAGGCTTGCTAATGTGATTTAGGGACGGCCTGATTTGAGCCAAAGACATCCTCGACCATGCCCTTCCACAGATCCCGGATCATGCCCTGGCTCTCTTCCTGAGCGGCAGGAGAAGCAGGCTGGTCATGCACGAATTTCAGCTCAACCGTGTCCAGAACGCCGCTTAATGAAGAGAGCGGTGTGGCAGGGACAACGTTATCCGGGTTAACCGCGACGATGGACGAGCTGGGGATGGAAACCGGCAGATCGGCATCAGGCGCGGGGTGGGCAGCGCCGTAGTTGTCGGGCAGAAGGGGCATGCGGGGGAGGGCATCTGCGAATGAAGAGGAAGAGTTGAAGCTGCTAAAGGCCGGGAGGACAGCGGCGTCAAGGTGCGCAGCGGGAGTTGAGGTTGAGGATGCGACGCTGGAGAAGGTCTGCATCAGAGGCTTGGCGCGGTTGGCGATGGAGGGCTGAGGAGTAGGACGGTGGGTGGTGGTGAGGGTTCGAGAAGACTGAAGATGAATTGTCAGCGTTTTTTTGATTAATCAAAATGCAAGAATTGTAGAGTTGGGGCGTACCTCGGACATCTCGATGGTATTTCTGCGACCGCGCAGGAGCTCTGCGTACTTTGGCATCAGCACGGCGCCGGCATTGTAAGCCGAAGCGTCGAGGAGCGGGTTGGCGGCACGAGCTGCGGTCGTGGAGCTCAAGGCGCGGGTGAGCTTGACGACGGGAGCAGTAACACGAGACATGGTTGTGTTCTGTGTTTGATGGAAGGAGAAGAAAGAATGCAAGGTTGTGAGACGTTGAAAGCTGGGAGAGCTTGTGTGGTGTAAATGGCTTGGCTTGGCTGATGTAGATGGAGAGATACGCAGCCGATGGGAGCGCAAGTTGCGGCGATTCAGAGAAGAAGATGCGATGAACGAGAAGCAGAGCAAGACAGATGGCTTCTTTACAATGCGGGAAGAAAGAAGAGAGAGAGCAGAAGATCGAAAGCAGAGGAGTAGGAGTAGTGGCTTTTAGGAGAGGGGAGAAGCGACGCAAGCAGCCATTACTTATACTACGACAGCTGCCACCAGAGGCAAACAGGCGGTGCGCAACTGGATACTAGAGCCATGGACTCATGGATGGACTCGATTCAGGCTAGGGCCAGAATTACACTTTTGCCTTATGGGGGCTGGGGGCCATGGCCTCGATTTCTCTTTTCGAGCATCCCAGACTGCTGCACATACAAGAACCAAGGCAGTACAGTAGATAGTGCTCCGTAGCTCGGTAGTGCTTTTAAGCGGAGCCCTATCTACCTAGGTTAGTATTCAATCAACCACGGGAATGTCCATCCAGCGCTCCTCAACAAAGTTGGGGCCAAGCCAGAACATGCCAACTGGGACCCCTTCCTTTACGAATACGCACCCGCTGTGCCGGGTACCGGTTGGGCGATTCCCGGGGGACCCTGCGGGCGGGGTGGGGGCGTTTTCGCGATAGCAGGGTACAGCAGCGTTGGGCGGTTCTTCGGTGAGCCGCCGAGGTAGATGTGCATCTTTTGGGGGCCTGCAAAGGAGGGGCTGCGACTTGTCGGAAAGCTGTTGAGGATACAGAAGCTCGAGCTACGCCCAGGGGCAAGCTGGGGAGGGGAGCGGAAGAGCTCCCTTTTTAGCACCGGCTTTTTTAGCTTGGCACTGTCTTCTCCCCTGGCTGGAAGGATGGATCTACGGGATAGATAGAATACAGTAGTTAGCTGTTGATTCACTGTCTGGAACAGTTTCTCACCGATGTTTGAATCAACAGAGACTGAATCCAGCAAGAATCCCGCCTTTCCGGATGCATTCTTTGCGGATGTTGCTGTCAGCAAATGGCCGACGGCGAATTACTAACTACATGTATGTACATACTTGCAGCAGCACCGTGTCTTCTTTCTACAGCACATGCCCTATCGTTGACCACATACATGTACTGTAGCTCACCTTCCTAATCACCGCCACATCCCCATCATGTATCATGTGCAGCCATGCATGAAGGGAACCACGCCAACGTCCGCGGTACCCGAAGCAGAGCTGCATCCTATACACACACATGCAACTGCCGCAGTGCTATATCTGCAGCATCTGTGACTGTGACAAGTTCTGCTCGGTGTGTGCGTGCCGCGTCGGGTCGGGTGAATGCGTAATGGAAACATGGAAACTGCAGCCATGTGCAGATTCGTGGTGTGATGCCGCAAATGGGGGCGGTTCTTTATCGCTCTGCAGCGCTTGGCTGATCTGGGCCGCTACATCAGTCGACGAGGGGAACGAGATGCCGGACGTGGAGCTTCGCTCTCTTTGATTTTGATTCTCTGCCTCTTGTTCTTCATCATCTCCATGTGATACTTGCCATGGCTACGAGGCAGCCCCTATATCGGCGACTATGACTCCTAGACACGCGGCCAACAGCACATGTAGAACAGCGGCTCTCTGCTTCTTTACCAGTAACCAGTTCGCTGGGCCAGAAACTACGCTGGCAGAAGACATCACGCACGCACTACAGGGCGCTTGGGCCATCCGCCGGCACATCTCCGAGATTCCGGCGTTGGGAAATCTGACAGCTCCGCAGGGCCATTCCTTTTCTTGGAGCCGTTTGTGTCTGGCTTTGTCAATAGTATTGATGTTCTTAATTGCCTGCTTCCTGTATCCAACCAGTAAGCTTCCGCCTTATTTGCTGCAACTTTTAAGCAACTCTGAAGCAGACTCTTCACCGCCTCGATTAAACACCGCGACAAACGGGGAAATACACGGCTCTATCTCGTATTGTGCTCTGCTATCTAGATCCTGAAAATAGGGATAGATTTTAGCCGCAAAACTACCTACCTACTATAAAGGGGCGTCGCCCAGGCAGCCAGCTAATCCCTACCCGTGCCAAAGCTGCTAATAGTAATTGCAGTACTCCGTAGGTAGTACGAATCGTCAATCGCAGTTCATCCGAGTACGAAACGAAAAAAAACACTCCATAGAATAAACTAGAATGCTCCTGGAAAAAGAAGCAATGCACAATGCCAGGTACGGAGTCTCCGTACTGCAAGGTAAGCAGTTAAGCGAGGGCGAGATACAGTAGAATGAGATCGTGCACCTTGTTTATAACGCTACCTGTGCTATGCTTACTACAATCCCTGGAGCCGTCATCAAATTGATCTGTGCTCTCATCCAGAACCTGCAAGAATCCTTGGCAGTGCCCACGTGGGTATTGCGATCTGCCAGTTGAATTGCTGCTGCAAAGCATTCAACAGCCGCACATTCAAGATTTCCGAGGCCAGATTGCTTTCTTGGTCTTCGATTTTTGGTAGTTCGCCATTCACGAACGCTCGTCTCTGCTCCTATCAACAGAGAGCCAATGGCCTTATAATGACGTCTAGCTCCTCTCGTGTCTTACTCGCAATCATGCTTAATACCAGCCTCCATAGCGTCTCACTCACATGATCTAATATTGACAATCCGAGAAGGAATTTAGCCACCTTGTCCGCTCTAGCCTCATGCCAAAGTGGCGATACTATCAGCCGCCATCTCCACCTCGGACAACAAACGTAGTCTCGTGATCGTGAGGTTCGTTTGCCACAATATAAGTCCCCCGCATTGCTACGAGATGCAATCCCCGAGCTTCTTGAGCTTTATGCTATTATGCATGCTTCCTAATCTCCGATTAGATCGGTGCAAAAGACACAAGGCTCCTTGATACGTTTTAGTGCGTGATGCAAGATGCCGCTAGCAAGTCTAGCGAGAGTCATCGTAGGCTATTGATTGCTCCCCAAACTCTTGGTTGAATCAGTTCCTTTTTACTCGCCCCCCCCCCCTCCCCCCTAACCCCCCCCCCCCAATTCCTCAAGAAGAGGATGGGTTATTCTATCAGCAAGGTTGGACAAATTATGTCTTACAAACCTAGATAGGGGATCCAATCATTTCGGCAATAGTAACTCTTCTCTAGAATATGACCTATCGCTGCGTCCAGTAGTCTTTGACATCTTTAATCTACTCATCAGACTCGTCAATTTCATCGTCGTTCTCGTCATCATCCTCATCCTCATCCTCGTCCTCATCTTCGTCATTACTGTCCTCTCCCTCTCCTGAATCGTGTCTATCCCTGCTATCACTCTCATTGTCAGAGTCGGGCATCTCGTCCCCAACTGCGTCCTCTGTCTCATCAAAGTACTCGGTAAATTCGTGTTCTGCATTGTGCATCTTATCCTGATGAGCTATGCATTTAAAGCATAACATGTAAGGGAGCTTGCACACAGTACACCGAAAACGCGGCCATCCAGTAGACTAAATATCAGGCATATTAGTGTCAATCCACCAGGCCGTTGCATTCGAACAAAGTCTGATTGAATATATGTAACATACCATGAAACAACTACCACAAAACAGTCGGCCATTGCCAATTTTCCACGTATCGTAATGCGGAGCAACATCCCAGTGTTGTATTGTTCCGTCTTCGCAAATTCGTTGCTGTTTTCCTTCCGGGGGCCGCAAGATCTCCAGAATGCCGGTATCCATATCATTGAGACAAGCAAGCTTAAACGGAGACCATTCACCGTCAGTACTCCTTGCCCAGATATCTGCACCGTAGTCATTAACCAATTTCACGATAATATCCTCAGCCTCTTCGCCAGCTTTACATGCCCACATTAGCGGTGTCCATCCATCGATATCCTTTATATTGATGTCCAAATTCTTGGTGAAGGCCTTGGTCCATGTAATACGTGCATGTCTAGACGTTGCTATGAAATGCAATGAGGTGCGCCCGAAGTTGTCTGCAGCTTGCATATCTGCCCCAGCTTTTGCCAGGACTTGGATTGGTCTTGGTTTTTCTGCCAAAGCAGCAGCGAAATGAATAGCACGACGACCGTGACCGTTGGCAACGTTGACATCAGCGCCGCGACGAAGAAAATAATCAACAAGATTCCATTCTCTGTAGTCACAAGCGATAGTAATAGGATATTCGTCGGATCCACTCCGCTCATTGACATCTATGCCGACATCGTCAATAAGAAATCTAGCAAGTCTATGCAAAGTTCTGCCGTAAAATTCCGATATTGCCATTTGAAGTAGGGATTTACCCTCGGGCCCTTGGCTTAGTTTATGAGGATCTGTCTTGGCGTCAATGAGAATTTTCATCATCTCGATGATTTTGCTCTCGTCTCTGGATTTGCTTTTTAAGGCTAGGTGTAATAGGCTGCCAAAAGATGGCCCAGAGACATTCGTCCTGGCACCAATGCTGATAAGATACTTTGCCGCTGCAACGTTGTCAAATTTTACAGCCATAGCCAATGGCGTCAACCCGTCATTGTTAGCAGTATCAAAAGGACATCCATAGCCAATGAGGAGCTGTATTAAAGGCGTCGTGGTAAGCTCCTCAATGCCATGAAGGATCGTATTTTTGTGCTCATCCACATGATCTGCTTGCATGCCATGCTGGAGGTAGTATCTCATGACCTTGATGGCTTCCCCAGAGTTATTGTCTTCACATGATTGTACGACAAGTCTAGCATCTTCAAATTTGGCATCTAGCTGGGCCCCAGCCTCAAGCAGGAGATTTGCGCACTCGTACTGTTTAAACTGCAGCGCGAGATCCAAAGCCGTTTTAGGATAATCTTCGCCGTTTTCTTCCTCAATGATAGTGGCATTTAGATCTGCCGGAGGACTTTTATGAGATAATAAGATGTTCATAGTGTCCACGCGCCCCCATTGGGCGACCAACATCAATACAGTTCCGTATCGAGACATGGCATTTATATCTGCACCATGTTTTAAAAATAGGGTGGCAAAATCAGGCATGTCATAAGCCAGGTGAAGAGGTGTATATTCCGCTGGTCTATTCGCACAGTTGACATTTGCACCTTTGCTCAAAAGAAGCTCAGCTATTTTGATATCACATTCTGGGGTGACTGCGTATAATATTGGGGCGGTGGCCCCTTCTGGAGTGTAATTCGCATCTGCCCCCTTATCAAGGATATATTCTAATATCTCAGTGGAGCATAGAGATACAGCGACTGTTATTGGTAATATGCCATTCGTATCTGGCTTGTTGAATTGAGCGCCATTTTCGCTGAGGACCTCAATCAAACGTTTATCATTTGTTCTTAAAGCACGTTTTATAAGCATCTCCTTATCTGAGTAACATTCGTTAGGGTCTGCTCCATGTTCTAAAAGAGCACGATAGCCGTCGATAGCTTGTATTTCGCTGCAAAGCAAGTATAAGGGGCTCCCTTCTTTAGATTTAGTGCAAGCATCTGCGCCGTTCTCTAGGAGAATATGAAGGCACCTGATCTTCCCGCAATCTGCGGCGTGGATAATGGGATATCGGAGTTCGTCGTTTGCGTCGAATGCTCCAACATTACAGTCCGCCCCGGCAAATAATAGGCACTTCAATGCGGCATATTCGCCCACAGATATTGCAGTATTCAATATCAATGGCCCAAGTTGCTCCTCGTCGTGTGTCATTTTCCTCTTATTAAGAAAAAGTTGTATAATGTTGGTGTCACCCATCATGACTGCCAACCGAAAAGCAGTTCTCCCTTCTCCATCTTCCGTAGTTGGGTCCATGTTAGAGTCCAGAAGAAGCTCTACTATCTTCTCATGACCCCAGTATACTGCCGTGTGAAGAGCAGTCTCATTTCTAATATCAAGATTTGTCTCAGAAAGATCATAGTCCGTTTGTATGATGGAGGAGACCAAATCATGAAGGCCAGCTGCAGCAGCGCGGAGGAGAACTGACTCAGGAAAAGAGAATTTATCCAATAAGGCAACTTTACCTAGCAGTTCAGTCATAATCTTCTCGTTACCTGAATGGGTCGCCCAGAAAATTGCGTCTTGTAATCCGAGTTCTTCCGCCTGCACATGACCCAGAAGCTTGCGAACTATGTGTATGTGACCATTGCGGGCTGCTTCGGCAATTGCTAACCAGCAATCTTGTTGAAAGTATTGAGAATGCTGTTGTTCTTCAATCTGTTTAGAGATAACATCTTCGAGACCTAATGCGGCTGTCAAGGGTAGAACAGATATAAAGCTTCGCTGGCAGCGCGTGAAGGGATTTGAAAGAAGATAATGCGCCTCAGCCCATTTGTTTCTTGCTCCCTTTGCTTTGAAAAATTCCAGAGCCAGCTCAAGAGGTCTATGGTGACCACTTAAGCGGTAATGCGCGGCCCATAGACGGACAGCATAGGCTAACAAGTCATCCCGGGGGGGCAGAAGGAGACATTTATCTATGTCTCCCCCGTAATTTTCGACAGAGAACTTAGAGTATTGTTTCTGTACCTCGTCGCAAAGCAAATATCTCAAGCAAGCCCGGGCTAGCTCACCATGCGAGGAAAAACCCTGTTCATGGACGTCGCCCTCAAATTCAACGAGATTGGAAACATAAAACGAATCGTACGAAAATTTGATGTCGTGGCCCTCAATTTTGATTATACCGCAGAATATTCTTTCCAGATTCTCCAGCAGATATTCATGGTCAATATCGAGTAGCGATATGTCATCAGAAGTTGTAGATGCTGCTATGGCATGGCCAAGGGCTTCAACTGTCAGGGGTTCCACTCCGTATCTGACCCATCGATAAATTGTTTGAGCCAATTTTCGTTTTTCTGGACGCAAATTTCCAATAATTACTGCTAATATGCTATCAGGGGTAACCGGACGTAGTCGTTCGAGCGTTCTGGCAATGTCTGATATCGGACTGCCTCGTCCAAAATGGCCAAGCCAATTTAAAATTATATATCCAAGATGAGATTTTTGAGAGCATTCGTCAATTAGCTGTATCATGACTGATTTCAACCCTTGTAAAGCTGGACGTTTTCGAAGTATATCTTCTAGCAATAGCATAAGTCCGCTTACGTTATCCCCCTCGTCCTCTGCAAAGCCATAAAGAGGTACCGGGCATTTTTCTAAAGATAAAACTTGTGAATTGTCAATAGAGCTTTTCAAAAATTTGTCTGGACCTCTTGTAGTAATGACTACAGTATAATCCAGCTCACTGCGGCTATGCTGCTCGAGGACTCTAGTTAAGAACCAAGTCCGCTCGTCTTCTATGCAGCTATCCCAGCAGCAAAGGAATAGTGTATATCTATTCACATATGGGCATTTCCTAATTTCGGTAAAGAGTTTGAAAAGGTCTTTTAGCGACCAACAGCGGTAATAGTGGAAATTTCTTAACACTAGACGAATTGTCGGGGAAGTATGCCAATGCCGCGAGACCATCTCACAGAGGAATGTGACTAGCATGGCCTTGATGCTATTATATCTAGTATCAAATTCGTTGAATTCGAAATAAAATGGAAGTCTGTAGGAATATTGTGACCTGTCTCCGACGTGAAAGTCGTACATAGTACGAATATACTGGGAGAGCATGGCAGCGCGCGATGCCTCTTCTGCATAGCAGTCAATATACAAGATATGCGGGCCACGGCCCTCGAGACAATTTTTGTATGCGTCTTGATTAGCTAGCCAAGATGTGAATTGGAGTTTTCGAATGTGATGTTCGGTCAGAGCGCCGCCCATGTGCGTACGGGGCATTTTTCTGGGAGGAATCAGCGATAAAAGAGAAATTTGATCGTAGATAGCGTCGGTGTTAATTTTCAAGGCTAAAATACTGCTTGGTTAGACATCTGATATGAACGATAGTTTAAATAATACCTCGTATGACGTACGATACTGTTTCTCGGCAAAGCGATCTGAAAAGAATAACACCCATCTTTTATCTGCTTGCTTGCCTCTGACAAGCTCTAAATGGTCTGTTCCATGTTCCTTCAATTGATAACTGTCCTCTCTGCCAAACGTGTTGTCTAGGATTATAGAATATCGACAGAAGGGTAGCCCTGATTCGGCTAAAAAGCTTGGTGATTCTGACAAGGCTGGCGGGAGACCTTCGTCTGATTTCTGACCGCTATCGTTTTTAGCATGTAGATCATCTTGACACCTTTCTGCTATCTGATGGGGGTTTGCTGCGTTCTCATCATCCATCTGTAAGTCTAACTCTATTTCATTCTGAGTGTGAAGACAGAATATGTTAATGCTCGTCATATGAGAGAAAAGGTTCGTCTCGCAAAACTGAAAATTAATGTTGCTCACTTGGCGGGCAACAGTTTTTATTTTTCTCAAAATGCCTTGCTTGATTATATGACCTGGAAAACTTAGCAGCTCGTGTAACTCATCTTCCAATATGTCTGTGGATTCAACTCTATGTGGACAACCGAGATATACCTGCAAGATAGATTATGTTAGTAAAGCAATAGAGTAGATGTACGAGACCCTTTATCCTACAATTGTAGTAGAGCATGCTATGACTTTTCTGCGGAATTCTTTCATATGACCCCATGTTTCTACGTCTCCATATTCTTCTACAGTCGTGGCTTGCATGCATTCGATAAGAGCCTTTCGTACATGTTAGACAGCCAAATTGGTAATATTTGGGAATGCGATAGACCTGTTTGACAATAGATCCTCCAATATCATGGCATATCCATACGATAGGTCGATTAGCTTCAATCTACCAGTGATGTTAGTTAGAGATGTTAACCAGGCTCTTAATACACTCACATCTGGAAGCTCGCGCCTTTTATAATAATAACTTTGAAGCAAATATCGTGCTTCAGTTTTAATTCCTTCTTCTTGGAATACTCTTGCTGATTCATCAGTAGCATAAAAGAAATCTAATTGGCGGATTCGCATATCTTCAAATAGATCAACTCTAAGCCAGTCTTCTCCGTTCAATGATTTCCAGGCTGTATTATGGTTATCACGAAGGCCATGGACAGTAATTACACTAAAGATTGGATGAGTTGAATACGATTGCGAGAGGAAACTGTCTAGCATACTCATAGTCATCATAGGACGAACTACCCCAGCCTCTACTGAGGCCAAGAGGCGGGACTTTTTCTGCAGTTGACAGCAATATCGACGTTGCTACGTCAGATACTTCTGATGAGTCCGTAGATGCGTCATCGTCTTCTATGTCTTCTTGCTGAATAAAGCTTTCAATATCGACATGACTTTCTATGCGTATTGCATCTTCAGTCTCTGCTATGGTTTCGGTACAAGCCATATTCCCCCCTTCGTTTTGCTGCACTGTCGACATATTGTTTTATGAGAATCTAAGAGAGGTCTTGAATAGTATAAACATCGATACCAGAGCTCCATGAAGTAGTATGGGATATAGCGGAGTTTCAAATGGTGACTAGATAAGTTTCTAGGCCAGCGGTTTAGGGTTAATTAAACGAGGCACTTGATAATCAACGATACCAGAAATGCTGCGTCAATTTGTCATAGTGAGATACAACCAAAGTACCACACTAATACCTGCAGAAGTGGGAAAAATTGCGCCTCGTAGGATTGTCTTGGCTGAGCCTACGCAGGAAGCCCCCCAGGCCATTACGGGTCGGGTCATGCAGGATGGAACGTTTGCTAGAAATGGAGGGGTCAGCCTCGCTTAAAAAAATCCCTCATTTGAGCCTCATTCTACCGCTTCCAGGTGAGGGAATACTACCCTGATACCATCCATACGTGTATAAGTGTAATTCTTAACCAGCTGAGCACTATAAGTCACTCCAAATCTAGATAGTCAAAAAATGTGCCCTTGGAAATGGCCTTCCCAAACATTTAACTCATCTTTAACCTATTTCGGCGTCGAAGCCATAACTATCTAGACTATTTCTGAGCGTCTAGTATCATTGTTGTAAAAGTCACATCGCTCAGCATCTGCAGGTTGACACTGCCCAGCTCTTCAGTGTCATATGCCATAAGCTTGTTCGTCGGCTTCAGTTCTGGGTTGAGTAGCACTGGGTCATCTTCAGGCACTCCTCCAAAGAACGTCTTTAGTGTCGTCCATTTGTCTGCTTTGCATTGGAGTCTTGGAAGGCAGGTGAATATAGCCTCGTCCAATCTCTTGATTCTCACCGCCACTCGGATGGAAGCTGGCACCCCTGTTTTGAGAGTTTTGTTTTCTAACAAAGTCCATTTGGCAATGCGGTTGGGGGGCATGTTGTCCACTACGAGCTTCCCGCCGCTTATCGTAGTTGCATCTGCCGTTTCACGAACTACCGTCTTCTCCCATTTTATTGACGCGCCAAGATCAGCGCCGTAGCTGGCTCCAATATTCCCATCACAACCTTTGGTAATAGTTTCAGATTGTTTGCTAGACAAAAAGCTGTAATTTCCGTCGAAGGATATTGCGTCGATCTCGGGCAAATTCTTGTTTGCATCAGAAGCGCCAAAGCATAGTTCAATCGTTGCCTCTGCGACTCGACGTGCTCTCTTTTGAGGGTCGAACCGAAATTGTAATACCAGTATAGTCGCCCAGTAGTCGCTGTCCGCAGACATAGCTCCATGAACGGCATCAATAAGAGTACATCTAATATCAACACCATGTCCAGTCCGCTGAATTATATCTGGCCGCTGATACGGATCTTTCGGGTTATTCTTGATATGAAACCCGCTACCAACGGTACCGCTTTCAAACATTCCAACGTCAAACACCTCAGTATCATTTTCATCTTCCAGTCCTTCCAGTCTGGCAGCTGGTGCTTCGTTGTTCGACATTCCGAGTACTAGGAGAAGTTGTAATGCTCTCTGTGTGTTTGATGTTGTGGTTAGGATAACGTAGGTTGACTTGATAGTCTGCTAGGGAGATTTACATTTCTGTATGGAAGAGTCAATAATTTGTTGATGAATAACATGCAAGGGCACGGTAACTCGCTTACACCATTAGTTTGCATGAGCTCTGTAAGCGGTCTCGCTCACTATTCCTGGATAGATTTAGGTGGTCATGTATCACTATCAAGCAGGCTGATGTAACCCAATAATTTCCACAAGTTGTGAGACTTATTCTGATAAAACCAATCAAGAGCGTTAGAAACGGTTACCGCCTCAATAGCCAAGTACTTCTTACCTATGTATACGGCTTGGAATTTAGCCGATGACGAATATTTTGGAATATCTATGCCTAATTGCCCCACTTTCAATATAGTCAAAGGTACTTTTGGCATTATCATCTAAGAGTCATATTATAAAACTCTTCATAGTCAGGTCTAGGTACTTCGAGTAAAATCGCTGCTGCGGTATCACTTGACCGTATATCAATATCCAGACCTCCCAGAATATATGCTGCTAAACTTTTCTAATACCATTTGAGCGTTTTCGTGCCATTTACGGACAATGTCGGATGCAGAAGAAGACGTACACCGAGAAACCGACGATGAGGATGAGACTACAGATGAAGAAGAGGAAGATAGCATATTAGCCAAGACTAATGCAGCTACCTCTTCATTGAAAGCTATTTTTGAGAATCAGGCCAGTAAAGATGATCTTGATCAATTCATGGAACAACATAGCGAAGTTATAAAATATGTCGAGGATAGTGGGACAACATTTTTGCACAGAATCGTCAATTTGGTGTCTGATAGGGATAACGGGAAACCCGTCAATGCCTTAAACATCAAGCCGCTGGTTGCGAGAATCATACAAATGTATCCAGATCATTTACGAAATAGGAATGAAGAGAGCCAAACTCCACTTTATCGGGCCATTTACCTCAAGAGATTCACTTGGAATCTAATTGAGCCTATGCTGAGCAGCTGCTCAGATGACCAGATCATTGAAGATGTTCTTGGGGCAACTTGTAGTAAGGGAGAATCTTTGAAAACTTGCCTCACATTGGCGTTTGAAAAAGATCTCAAGCTGAAGGCACTTCAAACTTTGATAAAACACGCGACTGAGAACTCCTTGAAGCTTACAGACGGTTCCGGGATGACGCCTTTTCACCGCGCAGTACAATATGAGCAATGCGACGACAAACGAATTGGGATTATCAAATTACTTCTTCAGAAAGACACTAAAATCCTCGCTGGGCTGAAAGAGGATGCACCATTTCAGCCAGTGGAGAGTTTTTTAGATGTTAAATATAAGAGAATGGAGGGTAGCTCCAAATACGAGGTGGAATATTCCGTATATACAGAGCATGAGAGATCGTCAAAGGCTTATTTGGCAAGTGAAAATAAGAAAAAGTCTCAGGCCATGTTACGGGAAAATCCTCCACGTCAATCAAACAACAGGGAGGTGGATATTGATCACCCTGGTCGAGATAAAAATACTCCCAAGACTCTCACCGAAAACAGCCTCCTGAAGAACCAAAACACGCTAGAGTACGACGACAGAATTAGAAACCCCGATAATGAAAACGAGAGACATGAGAAATTATCTGAGCACTTAGATGAGATTGAGAGAGAACGACAGCGGCTCAGAGCAGAAGAGGGCAAGAAATTGAAGGCGAATGAGGAACAAGAGAGTAAATTTAAGGCAGAGAGAAAGAATTTGCGATATCCAGGCTCGGATTACGGTAACTCTCTTACAAGGCAGCCTCGAGAGAAAGAATCGCCGAATGATGCAATACCAAACAAACCCAAGATTGCTTTGACTGCAGTTGGAAGTGATCACGCGCCAAATACTCCATTAAAAAGGGTTTCTACGACTACATTCAGTGCTGATAAAGAGAAAAGGAAAGCAGCGACAAAGAGTACCCAGAAGAAGCCAGATTCCAAGATGTTGGCTAAAAACTCAGCTGTTATTCTTAAGATGCTAAAGCTTCATTATATGCGAACGAGGAGCATCGAAATGGCTACTTCATTTCTCTATGGCAAGAGTAACCTGAATGGTAAGAAGCATGAATTTCTGCATTTCGAAATTGTTTGCTAACTGCAATTATGAATATAAGATGTTCAAATTTATTTTGACTACGGTGGTCTTCCGCCCGAGATACATGACAATGTTTTCTTGGAGAGATTTGGGGAGGATGAAAAGAGCGGTCTTCGGTTTGACGAAGTCCTGATGTATGCGAGGTTCCCAAACGTAACTGTTATACGTAATGGAAGGAGGGCTCCCAAGCCCCGAGCGCCAGGCCGACAAGATATGGAATTCTTTTTCGATTGGCTTTATAATAAAGGCGTACGCCGCATTCTGAAAGTCGAAGTACACGACAGCGGAGAGATTCCACACAGCGACGAGGCAATCTACAACTCAATGCGCAGGATTGTGGTTGAACATCTTGACTGGTCAAAGCCGGACTTGGATCCTCAAATCATTCGTCAAATTAGCGAAAATACCGAAATATGTAACGCCGACCCCGAAAGCAATTTGACCGGCACTAGAAATGAGTTGCGGGAGCTTACTCTCAAATGGAGCGGTAATAATGCTGTCCTACGGTCGTGGAGCGAGATTGAAGGCCTACCGCAACTACCGAAGTTACGGGTTGTTAATCTCAGTATTCCAGCACAGTCCAATGTGAGTATTGCCCTTCGCCTTTCGGTTGAAAAATTTCCGATAGCAATGGCTAATTGCATTTGGCTCTAGTTATATGACTCTAGAAGCTGGGTACAGTCGAACATTGACAGATTTCGAACTCGCTTGAACCGCAGTGCCAACTATAACCGCGATGCTAGACAAGCGACGGACTCCAAAGTGATAGACGAACCAGAACTTACTAAGGCTTCAACAGAAGAGAAGAACGAAAAGCGAAATCCCACGCCAGAAAAGGAGCGCAAGATTGAGGTTATCGTACGGGAGAGCGACAAGGAAGTTGACCGTCCCACATCATTAAATAATATCTCTAAAGCGACTGAAAGGTTCAACCCTATAACCGAGCACGAATGGCTCAACTGCATGGAAAGATTCGCAGGATGCATGAGCATATTTTGGCAAGAAACGTTAAAGAGATCTAAAGAAAGCGTCGAAAAAGACAATAACAATCGCATGTTTGACAAAGACACCACTCAGAATCTCAATAGCTTGAAAAGAGATGTTGTTGTTGCCTTAATAGATGACGGAGTTGATTCTTGCGATTCTACTTTTGCAGGCCGTGTAATTGAGGGCAAAACATTTGACTATCGAGACGGAAGTGTAGGGCAGTATTACATCTCAGCGAGAGGCCACGGTACAGAAATGGCGAGGATGATTCTGAAAGTCTGCCCTATGGCGAGCATCTACTCCATCCGACTCAAAACACACATCAGTCCGGATAAAGGGCAGGTTACAATCGATGCAACCTCTGCCGCATTGGTAAGTCGACACGAGTTTCTGAGTTTCAATAATTAGCTAACGCCTGACGGTGTTACCATAGGCTATTGAAGCAGCGTTAGAGAAGAAAGCCACCATAATTTCCATGTCGTGGACAATACCAATACCTCCAGAGGGAAGCGAAGAAAAAATACTGCTGGACCGTGTACTTGACAGAGCATGCGCACAAAAGGTACTAATGTTCTGCTCGTCTTCGGATCAGATTAATGCTACTCAGCATTATCCCTCAGCTTTCAGACGCCATAAATTCTTCTTGATAGGTGCTGCGCATGACGATGGCACTGCTTTCGGCCACGCAGGGAAGAATAACGACTTCATCTTTCCCGGAGTCAATGTAAACACTACTAAAGGTGCTAGCTTGCCGTCATATCTAGCCCACAGGACCTCGTCGACTAAAGAGTCGACAGGCTCTAGTATTGCAACTGCTCTGGCAGCTGGACTCTCAGCTGCTATTCTGTACTGTTTCAAAGCGAGCGCGTTAGGCCTCGCTGCAGCGCGGATGCAACAGGGCAAAAATTACGTGGCTGGATCTGAGCTCGTCAGGCCAACAGACGTTGAAAGGATCACAGATCGGGATGTTCTTAAAGCAGCTTTCAATAGAATCGGCAAGATGGAGAGTGGGCAATTTATTCAAGTTTGGGACCGGTTCGACCCCGCCAGCCAAGTCTTAGAGGCTGAACTTGGATATGAGGAAAAGCTTACGTGTATCATGAATCTTTGTTCAAATCTCATTGAGCGCTAGTCGAAACAGGCTCGGGCAATGTTAAGTTTAAGATGTCATAACTGGCAAAAGAATGAAGGTGGTGACTACTTTAACAGCTTAGAACCCAGCTTAGAACTTGACGCATTTACATACATGTATCTAGTTTTTAGCGATACCATGGTAATATAAAACTGGTAGGATAAGTTAACTATAGCAATCCCTTGGAAGACCATGTTGTAATACTACAGCAATGAGATCCTTGACTTCGATTAAACTTGTAATACAGTAGAAAGGGTGCTGATAATTACATTTTATCGTAGAAGTCAATGGAAACTGTACACGGCACTATCAGCATCCTCACCTGCATAGCATAGACTTTGTGCAACCCCAAAGCTCCGCTCCTCATTTCCTCAGAGTCACGAGACCAAAAGACGCATATACATGCATACGGCGTCTAGACTAGAAGAAATTCACTACGCCTGGGGTATGCCGGGCTCAGTCCCCTCCTCAGCTCCCAATCCTCCTCCAAGCATCCTTCTCTAACATCTTTCTCCAAGCATCCGTCTGTTTCAAACAGTGGCTCTCCAGTTAAACGACGTATACAACTACGATTCCCCATTTTATATGAAAGAGGAAAAGGGGATCGTCGCTGTCGCAGTAGCAAACAGTTAGGCTGAGTGTAAGAGTAGGAAGAAAAAAAAAGAAACGAAAAATGCAAACTAATGCAAATCTATAGGGCCAGACCGAGAATACTTTACCTCCAATACAACTAAGTTCTTTTATTATAAGCTAATGCAGGTGCTATAAGAAAATCACCTTCTTCCCTGTCGTCCAGAAGCTTGAAAACACGCAATGTGAGTTCACCTTCTCAGTCATTTAGGTGCCTTCATATCAGCAATGTCATGGATCTATCTCATCAACTTGTATGTAAAGTTGAATCACTTGCTTCGTAGGCGTTGCCATTCGACATAAAACAATTTCTATACTGCTATACTAGCCAAGAATACTTGTAATCGGAACAAGCCGCCAATGAGGCCCGAGCCGAGCCTGATTTTGCTTCTGTTCAGCCCATCCTCCCTTGCATTCTATGAGTGCCACAGCATCCAATCACGGAATTGGAAAACAATGGCAAAACTCCACACTAATTTATACTACTGCAGCTGCTGCATAGTCGAGGGTCAGTGGGCGGCAGCCGAAAATTGAAGCCATCTTTGGCGGCCTGACTGATGCGAGACACCATGCGGCCAAATAATTACATAAAGACCGGACTATAACCAAGAATACTGAGGGTAGTAGAAACAAATTAATTTAAGAGTTCTGCTGTCAGACTTTTATCTGCGGCTGATAAGTCTGTTTGGTAGGCTGAGTTGGGAAATCTCGCAAATCGGCTGTGTTTATGCTTGAGATGCCATTCGACCTGCGTGTCTCAAGTTTAAATACATCGCGGGGCATATATTCTCCTCTCATGCACAATAAAGCTCCTCCAGCTGCCATGCAGTCTGACAGCCGTTGTTTGCTTTTGACAGGCGGAAGGGTAGATGCGGTGTTTTATAGCCACTTACTCAGACCAACCGCAGTGCTGGTGAAGAACAATCCCTGCCACCTGAACTTTCTCAAAAGTGAGATGGAAGTGATTGCTTTCCCACGCTGTACGCACAGATGATTAAATTACCTACTAATATTACTATGACAGACGTAAATTGTTTACACTGCCTTGGTCAATACAGAGCTTGCAATTGTTTGCGGCAAAACTATGCCACTCTTCAAACATATTATGAAAGCCGCGCCTTGAATAGTAATGTATCGTCTGCATCATCCTATCTTCTTTGATTGATCACATATCTTCATTTTTGCATTGATCACCACGTATCAACTGTCATCGCTGCGCTCTACCGCCACCCAACGGAATAGTCAAGAAGATGGCCTCTACCTTTTCCGAATACCAGGCTCCTATACGCGCAGAGAGATTCCACTCCCTTGACTATCTTGGGTGTGGCCCTCACGGGCGAGTATATAAGGCTTACGATGAGAAGATGGATTCGGTCGTAGCCGTCAAGAGGCTAGACATATCTTCGTCTGCCCAAGAAGACCAGCTCAAACGAGAAATTATTTATTTCAAGAGGATTAGACACGTAAGTCTAGCACCAAAGAACCAATCAATTTTCCTCCCACGCGTATAATCAAAGTAGTCTTGCTAACTGCAGACAGCGCAACCTCATACCCATCCACTACGCACTCGTCCGTCCAGGAATGGCTTTGCTCGTCATGCCCATCAAACAATGCAACCTCTCCGCTCTCATTCCTATGCCCTACGAGATGAAAGACAAAACTTCAACTTTCTACAGCCTGACGATTCAGATGCTCTCTGCACTCACGTACCTCCAAGAGGAAGGCATATCCCACCGAAACATCAAGCCCACTAATATCCTTGTGCAGACCACTCAGCAAGGCTACGGCTTCTATCTCACAGACTTTGCACTCACTTATCCCGAGACCGGCCGTGTCGATTATCTCTATAGTGCCCCTGAGACGCACTCAGATATCTATCCCGTCACGTGCAAGCAAGACGTCTGGTCTCTCTTCGTGACGCTGGCCATTGCCAGCGGACGAATTTCCGAGCTCGAGATGGGCCGCAAAAGCCCTCTAGAAATGCTCCAAACCCTCATGGACACAGGCTTTATGATGCCTGAGGTGGAGGGCATGTCGCGGTATAATCCCACCCAGAGAGCCTCCGCCTCTGTCATGTTCCACCGGCTGAGGCCGAAAGAGAAGCTAAACTATTACGGCGGCGTAGACTATCCTGATGTCAGCACTGAATATTTCGGCTTATATGGAAGCGGCCGGCTGGAGACAGAGCCGCTGGTTCTTGTCGGGCCTAGAGCAGATCTTCGCGGACTGGATGGGCCATTGGGGCTATCACCATCAAATGTTATCCAAAGGCCATCTGTATCTGTGCCGTTGGCACAACCCCTTCCAGCCAATAGCTTGGATCGCGGAGGGCACAATCAACCCGTGTTTGTCCCAGCCGAACTTCGAGAAACCAGTAGTTCACCTCTGAGTGAGTATCCGCAGTCACCACCAGAAGTGACACAACAGGACGAGCATCTTCAACCTGAGCCGCGCATAGAACACAAGGGACAGATTGAACGGCTCGAATACGGAGGGCAGATGAACCGCCTTGAATATGAAAGACAAGTGGAACGACTAGAGAGCGAACGGAGACAGGTGGAACAGAACCCACGCCCCCATCGCCGCATGGCTAGCTGTTGTGCAGCTCCCCGCCCTCGTGATGGCCCTACTAATAACAATGGTCCTCTTCCACCGCTGAGAAGCATCATCCCGAGATCCATAAGCAATGTTCCCTACGCTTGTCCTCCTGGTAATCATTATTCCGCAACTCCACAGTTAGCCATTCAGAGGCCTGCTTCATCAGCGGCAACGAACATCTGGAGCACCTTCGAATATGGACCTGTATACAACGGCTATGCCACCATCCATTTCAATGGTATCGGGTTCATGGTCCAGCCGCAAGGGTTGGCATATGTGCGGCCGTATCCCATGCCGTGCGATTGCCAGACTGATCCATCGCAACCAGTTGAAGATTCATCGGACTATCTTCCTATTTGAGCATCATTCTTGAGTATTGTCCTGCAGACGGAAATGTATCTGAGTGGTTGAGGCATTACAGCAAAGACTGGTTGAAAACTGCATTACAGTATTCAGTTTTCCTTTTTCACCTGTTACTCTTATATTTTCGCTTTGTTCTCTTCTTTGCCACTCATATGGATTGGAGATTTACTTGCTGCGTCTTTCCCTTTCTTTCTCTCTAGGCATCACTCTTGTAGGCAGTCTCTTAGTCAATATACCATTCGTACCAAATACAAAAACTTCATCCCCACTGTATCTGCCAGCTTTTGACGTCAGCAGCTTTAGCGCATCCATGGCTTAAACTTTAGCGGCTTAATACACTAGTAGTTTCGGGCCAGGCCGAGCCAAGCCGTAGGAAAAAAAAAATGACGCCTTATCGTTCGCATCATCAATCTAGAGCCCCTCCCCCACCATGAACCATTTCTAATCCTCGCTTTGCGCCAGAGGCATTTACTCCTTCTCCATTGACTGAAACGAGCCAATTCCCTCTCTACACATGACTCAATTCCGACTCTCTCTCTCTCTTCATTAATTCAAACCAATAACCTCCACAATGTCAGACAAGAAGCGCGCGGTTGACTCAGACAAAGGTTAACAACTCTCTCTCAACTCCAAAACTAACGAAGTAACCAACCAACTAACTCTCTCTCCCATTCAGTCTGGACAACCCTCATCACCAACCTCGACTACCTCCCCGGCCTCCTCACCCTCAACCACTCCCTCCGCGCCGTCAACTCCAAATACCCCCTCGTCGCCCTCTACACAGACACCTTCCCCGAAGCTGGCCTCGCCGCCCTCCAAGCCCGCGGGATTCCCTCCCAGCGCATCGAATACCTCCTCCCAACCGCCGGCAAAGACTACTCCAACGACCCGCGCTTCTACGACTGCTGGAGCAAGCTCGTGCCCTTCTCCCTCACAGAGTACTCGCGCATCGTCCAGCTCGACTCCGACATGCTCGTCCTCCGCAACATGGACGAGCTCATGACCCTCGAGCTCGATCCGCCCTCAATCAGCGAATCTGGCGATGCCTCCACAAGCAAGCGTGTCTTCGCCGCCGGCCACGCCTGCGTCTGCAACCCCCTCAAAAAGCCCCACTACCCCAAGAACTGGATCCCCGAAAACTGCGCCTTCACACATCAGCACGACGACCCGGAAACCGCCCAGACCGTCGGCGCAGACCCTTCCGTCGGTCCACTGGGCTTCATGAACGGCGGCCTCCAGGTCGTCAACCCTTCCGCCGTCTTATACTCCCAAATCGTCGCGCACATGGAGGCCGACGCCGCGAACATGGACTTCGCAGACCAGTCTCTCCTGTCGGACCTGTACCGCGGGCGGTGGGTTCCTCTGCCGTACACCTACAATGCGCTTAAGACGCTGCGTTGGGAGGGTGTACACCATCAGATCTGGAGAGACGACCAAGTAAAGAACATTCACTATATATTAAGCCCGAAGCCGTGGGACGAGACAAACGAGAATGGAGAGTGGACAGGGAGCGATGAATCGCACAAGTGGTGGGTTGATGCGAATCGCGAGAGAAAGGCAGCTGAGAGGGAACAGCGTATTAATGACAATTTTTGAATCAAATATTTTTGAATCAAATATGAGGGCAATTTGGATATCGGCTAGAAATTCTGAAAAGAGGATTCTAGCTTTTCTAATATTCTAATATTAATTGGCTATGGTATTCTAACAATGAACGTATATACGCGGTAGACAACCTATTTATAAATCTTTAGAAATCTAGGATCAAAACTGCCTACAACACGAATAGATTCGTTTATTTGCAGACACGCATGCAAACACGCACATACACCAAGTTTTAATTCACAACTTTGTAGTATTCTGTATATATCCATAACGCGCAGGCGCTGTCTATCGTTTAATAATTCGAAATGTTTGCTCGGGCTGCCATTCTGTAAATTTACCCACTCGACATCGCGAATCCATCCATTCCAAGCCCTTCCAATATTACCCAAAGAAACAAAATAAAAACTCAGCATCATTCTGTTCTGGTATAGTTAAATAATCCAAACGCCTGCCAACATGAGATAAATGAAAAATCATCACCATAAAGGATTCCCTTTTCATATTCAGTACACCATCATGCTGATGTGTAATGTTCTGGAAAGGGAGAGACAGAAATGAAAATCTAACCCTTGCGTATATTCCTCTCAGAGAAAGGACATTGCATCGCTAATGAAACGGCAGCCGCAGTAAATTCGAAGCTAATTGCTCTCGTATATGTATCGGTGGGTATAGTCAAATATCAACTTTTTTTTTTCTTCTTTTTCTTTGCTTAACGCCATAATGCTTCTCCGCCTTTGATTAATGCTTTTTATATTTCTGTGATATTGTTAGTCAAACTATTCTGTATCCAAATAGGCCATGCAATAACTTTATGAGACTTACCTCGTCAATTCTGCGTTGGTTGTGTGGATCAATCGAGTTCGTCGCTCCCATCAATGTCTGGCCAATTACTTTGGTGACGCCCATTGCTGGTCTGAAGATGATTGTCGGAGCTCGTCGCAGCACTGCCTTGGCAGCACCACTAGCTGATTGACTCTCCATAACTTCACCCGGTACCGCAATGATAGCATCTCGTGCCAGGTTTACATCTCTAGCAAGCGACCTGTAGCCGCCACGAATGCCTTGGATCACGCCTGTCGGATGATCTGCGTACAGCGATATTTGCTTCTTATCATCTGCGTCGAGATCATCGTCTTCCCAAGCCTCTTCAGGTCGGCGACCAGTTCCAAGCATCTCTTCTGCACCTTGCAATGCATACTGCGTACCAACTGCAAGCTTTGCTCCAAACTTAACCAGCTCGGTACCAGTGGTGCGAGCAAACGCAGCAGCTCCTTTGGATATGCTTCGAATAATACGGCCATCCTTTTGATATTCCTTGAGGGGAATTTCGACCAACTCTTTAAAGCCGCTGCCGATATTGACTAGTGATCGCACCGGTGCTAGACCTCCCAAAACACCTGGAAGCTGATTACTTCTGACATCAGGCGTCCAAATATCATTGAGTGTTTTGCCTAGGCGGTCAAAGCCAGAAACTCCGTAAATGATTACATGCCGGAGCACCATTCTAGACTCTTCCAATGTGATAAAATTCATAAATTCAGTCGTATGGCCCGATCGAAGACCAGCATAATCGACTCGCTTCGGCTTAAAGTCAAGCTTAACCGGAATATCGTTCACCTCGGCTCTCTGCAAGAAAGGGACATCACTTGGCGACGAATGAACTGGCACGCTGTCATCTTTGAACTCAAAGAAGCGAGTAATAAAGTCAAGCGCATCTTGGTCGACATGTAGTCTCAGGGGCAGCACAGTTGCTCGGAGCACAATCTCAGAAGCCCTGAGCTCTGGCAGTGGCTGCACAGTCAGTAATTCAAGATGTACCATACTAGTACCCATCTCGCGCTCCCCTTGATCTTGATCATAAGTCACGAATTTTTTCCATGTTGACGTGGGAACGTGATCAAAGATATCAAGATTCTCAACTCGAACATCAATGCTGCTCTGTGTTTCTCCAGTTCCGGCGGGAAATGCAACCATGTCAACGTTGACGCCTCGAAGCTCAAAAGTGATTTTATGGCGTTTGCTCCGTCGCAACTTCAGGCGCTGAGATTTGGGATACCCTCTACGTACAGTCCGATTCGATGTTGCTGTCACAGCTGTAGTAGCGACTGATTCTGTCTCCGTCGCATTGTCGGCAAGGCCTTCGTTGATGGCACGAGCCAATTCTTGCGGGTCTCGATTGGCTGGGATTCCGATATAGATGGAGTTAAACAAGAAGTCGCCTATTGTCTCTTCATCTTCAAGCTCTTCTTCGTAAACCGGCTGACCGGCAAGTCGTGCTTGGCGCTCAAAGACTTTAGCCTCTACATCGTGGACAGCTTTGTTGATAACATTGCGAGTATGGACCCAGTCGTAGCCATCAAATAGGTTCCAGATGAGATGCACATCTCTTACAGATACTTTGAGGGGGCTGCGCTTTACCAGGTGCGCGGGAGCTCTGTCATAAGTATTCTTATTCGAGTTCCAAATCTTTGCAGAGTGCTCTTCAGCGGCATTGCGGCTATAAAAGTCGTCGTGAATAACTAGACCTTCGCTGTCTTCCGAGACGTGGCTAGTGGAAGATTCAAGCCCAGAGATTAAGACTCCCTCGTTAGTATCTTGCATCTTCGCATCTTGTGATGTAATGGAAAGATTCATAGCATCGAACAGTTCTTCTCCCACAGGTTCATCTCCAAAAAATTGAGATTCGATACGGAGAGAACCATCACTTCCAAAACCGATGTCGGACTGGCTCTTAGCCATTTCTTGTGCAGCAGAGAAATCCTGATCAAAGTCGTATTCCCCTTCAGGCTTGCCAAATGCCTCTGCGGAAATTGAAGCAAGCAAGTCTTGGACAGGCACTACCTTGGTCCGGTATTTATTCTCTTTGCTTGGCGGAGTCGGTGGCGAAAGAGCATTGGTCAAGCTTATCAGGGTTTGGGTTGAATCTGCACAAGTCTCCAACACCAAAAGATCATCTCGAACTTCAACTTCTACCTGCTTCTCACCATCCATGCCCGGAGCCACATTGACAATGACTTTTGCTGAGGACATGTAGCAAATATCCACATATCCTTGAGAACACAAGGAGATTACTTGAGGAGTTGCTGATGAGGACGACCGGCGTCTTGGGTTTCTGGAAGCACGGTCATCTGGCGCGCTAAGGGAGGCATCATCTGTCAGCAAAATCGAGGCCTTATTAATATCCAGATTCACGTTCGTCACCTCATCCTTTGGAAGAGTGACGGCGAGGTGAGCATCTGTGAATACAAGGACCATCTTGGATTTTTGGTTGAGAGGATTCAAGCCGACAAGGCAGTCTCGAAATGATACATCCAAAGTCATTGGTTTACTCTGTTTAGCGGCGACCTCAGTCGGTGACTGGGGCTGCGGTCGCGCCAGTGCGGCGTGAGCTTGGTCACCAAGACTGGCCACTGATGCAGCAAGACTCTCTTCGAAATCCTGCGGCGTAGCATCGTTTGCCAGGCCAAGAATATCCATAATAGTGGGAACTCGGTACTCGATGCTGATATCCTGTAGGTTGAGCTTGATGACTGGCTCAATGTCGTCACCAATCATTCTCGCCATAACGACTGGACCTCGACTTGCAGCAGTCTCTGCAGAAGGATACAGGATCGAAGAATTGATAAGCTCTTCGGTTTCGTTGCGTCGGACGGATATCATAGAGACTGCAACAGCCACCAGCGATGGAACGGTAATATGCGCAGCTTCAAGATCCTGGATATCGCAGCTAAGCTGCCCAAAGTTCCCTCCAAGATCAACACTCGTGCCAAGGTTATGGATTGTTGCTAGCGTCATGAGTCCAGGTCGGTCGTCTTCTGGGAGATATTTCGCCACAGTAGACAACTTGGCCACTTCTTCAGCTAGGGCTGGTAGCACTTCGAATTGGGCCAGGTTCTTCACTCGCACATTCAAAGTATCTACTTTAGCTCTGAGTACCGAGCCTTTCCTTCGCTGGCGCAAGAGAGTATCAACCATGATTTCGTCGCTTCCATGATCAAACTTGGCTTTCGAGGGCGTAATCAGCTCAAGAAGCTTCTCGAGATCTGAATTGGTGGGGATAGTTACGAATTCCAGTCTAACTCCAATGATCTCGGTATTGATAGCAGGTTCAGCCATGGAATTTTTCAAGTATGGCCCAGATACGCGCATCATGCGCCATCCAATTCCCATGCCTTCGTCTCGACTAACGAGCGTGATGGCTCTACTCTCGGCAATGAAGCTGCATTCTTTGCCAAGGAGCTCGATAAAAGAGCCACCTATCCGCATATCGATCTTGTTCTCAAAAGCAGCGGATTTATCGTCTGGCTTGATAGGTGTATCAAATCGTACACCTTTTGGCTTCTGGATGAATGCTGGTTTGGGCGGTGGCTTAGGTGTAGGCGACGGGCTGGAAGTCATTGAAGCGCTCATGTTAAGAAAGCTACTGAGACCTCCGAACCAGCTAAATGTCTCATCTAGTTTCTGTAGATCAATATGAACAGCCAGTGGTAGGGTTTCAATCACGGTTTTGACGCCCTCCTTTGTTTGTGTGATTTTGATGCCAACATCATGCCCGTTTGAAAGAAAAGTATCTCTTACAGAGGTACTCATTGGCTTGGCTTTATCAAAGGAGATGATATCATCTTTGGCATATCCGAAGCGGAAAGTTTGCAGGTCGATTGTTGTTTGAATGGCATCTTGCTTATCCGGACCGCCTCTTCCAGCTAGCCGTACCGGTACTTTGGTTGGGGAAACGCCAATGGTCAAGCCGCTCAATGTTGCATTAAGAAGAACTTCGTGGGCAAACATAAACGCCGAAGAGTCCAGATGGCGCTGAGGCGTATCTGCCACTCCACCAAGTCGGCTCAAGAAATCCAATGAGATTTCCTGTACAGTCACCTTAATCTCTGGCGTCTTATCCAAGTGTTGCTCATTTTCAGCCCCACTGCTTGAGACCTTTACTGGGTTGTCTTGCTTGACCGCTTCGAGAAGTTTCCCAACAATCATAGCAAGCACAAAGGCGAGTGAAGCATCAAAGCGGATGGATACTGGAGACAAATCTACCTCCAAAACGTTATCAACACTCTGAGTTCGTTGTATTGAGGGCCTGTGGCCGTACACAGAGCCGGAAGATGGCGCGTGCACAGAAAAGGCTCCAGGCGCTTGAGGATATACCGAATTGCTCATCGCCCTAGCAAGCTCGGCCACTGATTCAGAAGTATCTTCTTCTATTTCAATGTGCTGATGTGTGGTTGGTACGTATATAGAAATAGAATTGAGATGTAGAATTTCCTTGACAACTCGTGTCGGCCCCTTTGGAGTAGCCACATCCTCGTGCTGTGGCTTCTCTTCAATGCCAATCGGTGCGTCCTCGGTTATTGAAGTTTGGTCGAGAACATGAGAATTCGGTTTATCTTGCTCAGACCTAAAGTTGGGCTCATCCTCGGCTTCAGTCTGTGGTTGTGGCTCTGATTTCTCGTCCGGCTTGGGAACCAATTTCTCAGTCTCAACATGGGGAGACATCGTCCGATCGGATGCCGATGAACCTTCAGACGCATTATCATCCCAGCCCCCGGGCATGGCTGAGACAAATTCCTTGGCAGGCTTCGGCGAAGCGCGAGGCGATTGGATGACTTGCGGAGGGGAAGGTACTCGAGGAGACAAAGTGCCTTGGGGAGACTGGGGAACTCCAGGAGATTGAACTCGAGGAGAAGAAGTAGCTTGAGGAGACTGGGGAACTCGGGGAGACGAAGGTGCTCGAGGAGACAAAGTAGCTTGAGGAGACTGGGGAACTCCAGGAGATTGAGAAACTCGAGGGGACGAAGGTACTTGAGGAGATAAAGGTACTTGAGGAGATAAAGGTACTTGAGGAGATAAAGTTCCTTGAGGAGATAAAGGTCCTTGAGGAGATGAAAGTACATGAGGAGATGAAGGAGCTCGAGGAGATGAAGGGAGAGGAGAAGGAGGAATTTGAATTTGAGCTGCCTCTTCCACTGACGACGGAACTGCTTGTTCAATGGTTGACGCATCTGAGTGTGTTGAGGATTTGAGCTCAGATATATCAGCCTCGCTCTCTGCCTTCGAGAAAGCACTCATATACATGCTCTCAGCCTCCTCGTGTGTATAGAGATGCGATTGTGAGAGATCTTCAGCCAGATTTTCTGGTTCATAATGATCTTGGTACCCCAACTCCGCCAAAGACTGAGCATGAATAACACCAGACGCCCCTAAATCTGACTCTTGTCGCGACACGGCATAGGTCGGTTGGAAGTCCTGCTCCTCTAAGGCATCTTGTGACCTAGATAGCCCGCTATCGAACATACTTCTTGGGGGTGAGGAATATGGCGCAGGATCTTCAGGTGAATGGAACCTTGCATTTTCGGGGGAGTTGAAGTCTTGGTATAGTGAAGCGCGGGGAGTCGCAGGGGCTTCGTCATCTAGCATGCCTTCATCCTCATTTTCTCCAAAGTCGTATGGAATTCCAAGAGCTTCCTCACTATCTCCCAATGGGTAATTGGGCTGATCTGCTTCATTTGCGTCGGCTAGGTGGTCCCTGAAGCTCCCTTGAAGTGATGGCAAAAATTGATCATTGAAACTCGCTTGCGATGAAGTCATATGCTGGCTATAAACGCTCTCCCGAGGCGACTGTGCCTGATGATGGTGGTGTGATGACATTATTGATGGCGCAAAATATGGTTCCTGGGGACTCTCTAACGACAAGGATGTGGATTCCCTCGAAGGAGGGTTCCTTGTCGCATGAGGCGAAGACGTAGCGGATGGTGAAGTCATGGATGAGGATCGTGTTAGGGTAGAAAAGACGTTGGCCTCGGATACAAGATAGGCACGGACATTGTCCAGAGAGATCTGTCGCTTCCCTTCCTTGGGAGCTGCAACTGGCGACCCTTCCGATTTCTCGCTTCTCGTAGTAACGCCTTCGATATCGATGCCTTCCAGGGCGATTTGGAAAGACACCGGCTCGGTGGCTGGCGAATGCAAGTCTACAGGGATATCCATATCTAGCTGGAATCCCACGCCTTTGATTTTTATCTGCATTCGGTCCATAATTCCTTGTAGGAAGCCCGCTAGGAAACCGGGCAATGATAGAGGCTGTCCAGTACCCACGACGGGTTCATCTTCGCTGCTATCGTCGCTCATTGCTGTAGATGCGCCAAGATCTTGCGCTTCTGCAGCTAGCGCAGCTTCGAGTTTCCTTCTCTCCGATGACGGCTGCGTTTCGAGGAATGATTGCGCAAGGTCCACGGTGTTTGGGACAGCGGCTGAGGCATCGTCGGAGGTAGATTTAGTTGACCGGTCCGATTTGGACTTTGCATCAGATACTAGTACTTTCAACTTGACATCCACGCCATCAACTTCGATAGATATAGGGCTCGTATAGAAATCCATAGGTATGGTGACTCGCAGGAGCAGGACCTTGGCCTTTTGCAGCGCAAACGTCCTAGGCAGTTTCAGTAGCTTCTCAAGCTTCTAAAATGGATGTCAGCCTCTCTCTTTTTCTTCTTTTCCCAATAGCAAGTAAGAATCGACACTCACATCTAGCTGAACTCCAACATCCCTAAACTCAAAAACTGTATTTCTACCCAAAGCCAGATCTAGATTATCCATGTCTAACGCGTCGGAATCGAGCAGCTCCAGCCGCGATAAAGCATATCGCAGCAGCCGTTTAGGCATGCTGGAGCTCCGAAATGACTGGAAAAGCCCAGCCATGGTGATGGTTTGTTGTTTCGGGGCTTTAGGTTTTGGAGATGGTTATAGAGAGGAAAGAGGCGATCGGAACAGCTGGCGCTGGCGACGATAAGAAAGGTAAACGGAACTGAACGGAAATCAGATCGTCACCGGCTCCAGCCAAAGGCTGCGGTAGGCGCGATATCAACAGACCCCCGGCCAAATGCGGGGACGAGGTTCATGGTTGAACAGATCGAGAACGAGGCATCAACGGCGCAAGATCAGCTGTGGGAGCGAAGCAGGCGCGGGGAGGTTCGGCTCAGCTTCCGCCAGCTTGCTGCGAGGAGCGACAAGAGATGGAAAGATGAGAGATGAGAGAAGGATGGGAAGCGAGATGGACGAAGATCGTGCCAGAACCTAAAGCCAGGATCTCCCCCAGCCAGGATGAAACTTTGGAGTGAGTTGCTCGGGGCTTAGCGGCTGGCGGAATCGGTCGAGGGGCTCGAGGGCACTCTCGTTAAGGCGATACCACGCAGTACAGCCGCTCTACCTCCAGCGGCAACGCCAATGCCTGGGTCAAGGGCCCCCGGAGGCCCCATTCACGCACTAGCTCGTGACGCTCCAGGGAGTCATGGCAGGCTGATCCAGGGCGTCTCAGCGTCATTTGACCACTGGCGGTGGGCCGCTATCGATAGCAGCTGGCGACGTCAGTCTGGAGTACCCGAGATGTCACTGCCTACACCGACGGTACCTGTGCCACCATGGCTGAGAGTTACTTCGTATTTGGCGTTTTGGACGAGACTCAGTTATGCTGCGGGGACGTACTACGACAGCCCTGATTGTGATCCAAACCTGTCTCAGCGCAGTGCCGCGGACTGCCTAGCCTTGGTGCCTGTGACTCTGCTCTACGTAAACGGCACAGGCACGAGCTTGGAGCATTAGGTGTGTGCTACTACTGCCTTGTCTTGGTGCTAGGCAGCCCTCCTGATAGCGACCGTGCGACGGCAGAGGTCCAATGGCAGCAGACGCCGTTTGCCTATCATGCACTCCAAGGCCATCCTATCCTGGACAGCGCACGCATCTGCGCCCCTGGAACCGCTTGGCCAGACACTGTCCGGATTACTGGCATATGCACCAGGCGGTGGATCGGCGGGTCGCGGCATGGTTTGTGCATTCGAGAGATAGGGCCAAGGCCAACCACAGGCTGCATTCACGCAATGCACGGAGGGACGCCGCAGCCTTTGCCAGGCATCCGAGCATGCTACTGTAGGGCGGCTTAGCAGCAGCAGAGGAAAAGCTCACAGCCTGGAAATTCTGCCTGCGGCCCGCACGGTACGTGATTGTGCGATTGAATTGGCTCATCTGTACTCCGTAGCAGCATCATGTCAGTTTATCTTGCCCCGTTGAAAGTCTTACAGGCTGCTTCTACTTACTTATCTACTACAGTAAGATGTATGTATGTATGTATGTATGTATGTATGTATGTATGTATATAGATCAGTACATGGCGGTGTCTACATGCAGAGTCCGCAGGAGTGCAGTCCCTCAAAAGCAAAATCAAAATCAAAGATTACGGAGCTGCGTCCAATGACTCTTTCTGCTTCGGCATGTCGTAGGCCTCCACGATCCTCTTCCCGACCGACTCGCCGCTCCAATACGCCCCAGTTGCCGTCCCCAGCGCAACAAACGGCGCCGTGTGTTCTCCCGCCAACCACAGGCCGTGTTCCGGCAGACCGCGCCTCATAGTTTTGATGTCCTCATCTCCGTTGGATAGGCCGACCTGGAAATTACTGTAGCTACCGTAGCCGGCAAGCTCGTCACGCACCCAATCGGTTGCGAGACAGCAGACGGGCTGGCAGTCTGCTGAGCCTTCGGAGTACTGCGGCAGCCTGGAGTAATAAGGTTTGAAGAATTCCAGCAGGAAAGCGTCCTTCTTCTCTTGTCCGTCAATCTCAGCCACCTTGGCTGTCAGGTACTCCGACTGCTCGCCGTAAATGTAAAAGAGCAGCGTTGGGTGAGCTGCCTCAGGTGCAATGCTGGCCAGCTCGACCAATTCCTGATTCCACCCGCGAGCATTCTCAGCGTGATATTCGGGCGCTATCCATTGGGCAAAGCCATGTACTCTGCGGCCCTCGCCTTCGGCTGGGAGCCAGAATGCCTTGGGGAAGCTAATGTAGACCTGTGAAGTGGAGAGGACACTGTTAGTGATCTCAATCTAATGGTAATACAGGCTGTTGTTCTCTCGCCGTGGCTAGCTGACCTTTTCAAGACACCCATAGCCAATGGAGCCAATCGCCTTTGTTAGGACCGACGGCAGGGGAGGGTCGAATGCGGCGAGATTTTGTTTCAGCCACCCTAGAGGACATGTGATAACCAGTTCGTCAAACGCCAAAGTCTGTCCGCTCTTCAGCTGCACTCGAGTCTCATCATTTGGATCTGTCCGGCACGATATCTTGTCGACGATGGAGTCCAGTTTGATGGTGGCACTAGAAAGTGCTGGTCTTGAAACCTCTTGGAGGATTTTTTCGTATGTGCCGGCGCAAAAGAGATTCTCTGTGCCATGATTAGCACTATTCTGCGTGCGAAACAGTCGGTCAAGTCTCGCTTTCTATGCGGATAGGTCTCAACTCACCCCCTTCGATGCATTCCTCGAGCCAAAAGAACTTCAAGCTCTGTTGGCCAACGGGGCTGCCGATAAAAGTACCCCACATCTCAGACATCTTCAAAACCATTTCTCTCTTTTTCTGGAAATCGTCCTCAGATTCGGGTATCTTTTCCACCACCTTTTCTTTGAAGAAATCCAACAAGCTAAGTTTCTCGTCGATATCTGCAGAGGATTTGTTCGAATGCACGAATGCATCTTGAATGATATCCCACACCAGGGAAGAGTATTTTTCTCCTTCTGTTACCGGTAACAAATCCCCAGACTCGTTAAACACGTAAGACGCTACATCCCAAGTTCCAACGGCTGTCCCCGTTTGTTTGGCCAGATCCAGCATAGGGTTGTCATCAGTGCCGTGTATCCAGTTGGGTCCCATATCAACCAAATGGCCATTTCCGAGCCTCGCTTGGCAAAGCCTACCGCCGATTCGACTACGGCCCTCGATGATTGTTACTTGGAATCCATGTTGTAGCAGGATATCTGCGCACCGGAGGCCAGACAGTCCTGCGCCGACGATGCCTACGTGCGGTTTTGAGCCCGGGCTAATTTTTCTGAGCTATTGGAGGCTGTGTGAGTACCAGTTCAAGTCAATTGGGGGAAATTCCTGTGATTCAAAGGGCTGGGTGCTGTTCTTTTGGTGTTCTTAGCAAGTTCGTGCGGGTAACACGAGGGGTTGTACAAAACGATATGACATGGTAGGGTGGGCCAAGAATTCTAAAAGACCAAGAAAGGGCATAGGTGGATAGTTGGCTTATACCTGCTTGAAACTGTCCATGGTCACGGCTCTACCTAGCGAATGATCCGATGCCAGCTGCACCAGGCTGTGGAGTCGTGTTGCCCAGAGATCCTGGTATATTCTGGATGAACTTTGTTTCGAGAGACTAACTGGATACATTGCATAAGCGTCCATGTTGCCAAGTGGTGCTGATGCAGAGACCAGCAGCTGTATGATGAGTTGTGTCACTTGACTCAGTTGGAGACTATGGGCAGATGCGCTGTAAGGGTGCAGATGGACAGTATGAGTGAGACGATATGCGGCGTGAATGCAGTAAGTCAGACAGATGCAGGGTGCTGAGTAAAGAGATGGATAGGAATAAGAACGAGAGAATAGCCGAGATTGATTCACAAATCAAATCCATGTGCATGTATCTGATATGCGAGATAATGAGGCCAAGCAGCGAGTGGTAGGCTCTGATAGATAGATTAAAAGAGCGCTATTGGTCGATCACGAGGCCAGCGTCGCATCCAGGCCACGAGGGACCAAGAAGTCCGGTGACTGGAGGTGGCCAAGTGCCGGCGCTTGCCACACACAAGTACTTGCAAGAGCTAGCCCGCAAATGGGCATTTTCAAATAAGAAATATTCCATGACGAGTGCATATGTTGATATGTATATAGATGCTGGAGGCGTGCAAGTGAAGATAGAATAGAGCTTAGGCGTGTAAGACGTCAAGACAGTGCCGACAATCACTGGACGGCGCGGCTGCTGCTCAACACTGGGAGATAAAAGAGATAAAACAAAAGGACTGAAAAAAAGGTGCTGGTCGATCTTACGTACCAAGGCGTGATAAGGAACGGAACATGTACTTGTAGAGTGCCCTCCCAGGATATCCAACTTCGTTAAGTCGTAATGTAACCAACCAACGCTGTAGACTTATACTCGCTTCAAAAGCTTGGCGTTACTGACAAGAAGAGGCTGAAAAAAAGTTCTCGCCAGTTTCCGAATAAATCGTTCAGTCACTGAGGCAGAAGTGGGTTTTCCATGGCTCCGGGCGGATTCATTTTCAGGGTCCATCCAGCCCTGTTTAGAATAGCGCCTATTTCCAGCTTTAGTGCAATGGCCTGATTCTTCGTTCAGTGCTGTGTATAAGCGGCCTCGCTGTAAGCCATATATTGTCCGCGAAACAGTTAATTTACAATTACAAAGTATATCATGCGAATTATGAACATGATGCACCCAGTAAAAATTAGACAGGGAAGAGAGAGAGAGAGAGAAAGAGAGAGAGAAGGGGCCCCAGCATCACAGCAGACACTGAGACAGGCCGAATAGAACCCCCACAGTCCAAGGGCGATGCAGAAAGGTACCCACTACGATCTCTGCCGAGGCTCAAGATCCCTCAACCAATAAATGCGGCAATGCGATGCTAATCCGGGAAGTCGTTGGTATGCGGAGAGCGTTCCCCATTTTGAGACGGATGAATGATAATCTCTAGTATGCAGTTTTGCGCCCAACGATGAAATCATCCCTTCAGTCCTTTGAACAACAGCCCTACAGTGCCTCTTAGCTCGTACGTGGATTCGAATACTCGTATTAGAACACAACAGGGCCGTCACATCAAAATGACATTGGCTATTACCACGAGAAAATCAAACCAAATCCCCAGATTCTACATCGAATCTAAACCCCATACTTCTCGCCAATGACCCTCCGCCGAACACAGCAATATGTTCTCTGCTTCCGGCTTTCCCAAATGCCAAGTACGATAAAATCCCCAACTTCCACAGCGCTAAGACAAAGACAGAACTGCCCCCGGAGCGCTAAACAGGGATAGCAACCGTTGAAAGCTGCGTTTCCATGCCTTCCAGCCAATAGCGACCCTTCTATTTCACCCCAGGTACCCGCGTCTCCAAGCCGAGGCTCGGGCACAAAGATTCAGAGCAGTCGAATGAGCCGCTGTGTCAGCTTTAAAGCGACGTCGACTCCAGGAAATGCAATCGACCTAGCTCTCGTTTTAAACTTTTCATCCCTTGTCATTCATCTCTTCTCCTTCTCTCATCTTCTTTCCCTTCTTTCAAGTCTTGCATCGTCTTTTGCTTCATCTTCTCTGTTTCCTCCCCCTTCAGCTCAAATTCCCAAACCACAATGGCTCCCCCAGCAAAGACCTTCACCCGCGAAGAGGTCCGCAACCACACCTCCGAAGACTCCCTCTGGTGCGTCATCGACCACGTTGTCTACGACCTCACCGACTTCGTCGACGCCCACCCCGGCGGCGAGAGCGTGCTCAAGCAAATCGCCGGCCAGGACGCCACCTCAGCCTTCTACAACCTCCACCGCCACGAGGTCCTTTCCCGCTATGAAGACCTCGCCATCGGCACCATCGAGGGCGAGAAGCCCGAAGTCATCACCCCCCAGCCTGGCGACCTCAGCCCGGTCCCCTACGCCGAGCCCTTGTGGCTGACCCCTCACTTCAAGAGCCCTTACTTCAAGGACTCTCACCACTCGCTCCGCAAGGCCATCCGCATCTTCACCGACGAGGTCGTCAAGCCCGAGGCCCTCGAGTGCGAGGCCACTGGCCGCCATGTCAGCCAAGAAGTCATTGACAAGATGAGCAAATCCGGCGTCATCCACATGCGCCTCGGCCCCGGAAAGCATCTCCACGGTGTGAACCTCCTCAACGGCGCCGTCAAGGGCGAGGAATTTGACTACTTCCACGACATGGTCATGTGTCAGGAGATGACCCGCCCCATGATGCGAGGCTTCCAAGACGGCAACTTGGCCGGTATGGCGATTGGCCTCACAGCCGTGCTCAACTTTGCTCGCGAGGGCCCGTGGAAGAAGAAGATTGTCGATGAAGTCTTCAGCGGTAGAAAGAAGCTCTGCCTGGCCATCACCGAGGCCTTTGCCGGCTCTGACGTCGCCGGTCTTCGCACCACTGCCGAGAAGACGCCCGATGGAAAGCACTACGTAAGTTGTCTCTCGTTGCTCTTCTCTCACCAGCTAGCAAATCATTCTAACCATCAATATCTCTGCAGATCGTCAATGGAACCAAGAAGTGGATCACCAACGGTGTCTTCTGCGACTACTTCGTCGTCGGTGTCCGCACCGGCAAAGCCCTCAGCGTGGTGCTCATCGAGCGCGGCGAGGGCGTCGAGACCAAGTCCATCAAGACCTCCTACTCTACCACCGCAGGAACCGCCTACATCACCTTTGATAACGTCAAGGTCCCCGTGGAGAACCTGCTTGGCGAGGAGAACAAGGGCATCCACGTCATCCTCAGCAACTTCAACCACGAGCGCTGGGCCATGGCCTGCAGCTCCATTGCCGCCTCGCGCTTCATCACCGAGGAGTGCTTGAAGTGGGCAAACCAGCGCATTGTCTTTGGCAAGCGTCTCATTGACCAGCCAGTCATTCGTCAAAAGTGAGTATCAAATTCCGCTGTAAAAAGAAAAGAAAAAAGAGGCAGGTAGCTAACCAGTTTCACTCTCTAGGCTTGCCAAGATGATTGCCCTCGTCGAGGCCAACCAGTCCTGGCTCGAGACAATTACATACCAAATGTGCAACATGCCCTACAAGCAGCAGGCCATCCACCTCGCCGGCCCCATCGGCCTGCTCAAGATGAGCATCACCCGCGTGGCCCACGAAGTCGCCGACGAAGCCGTCCAGATCTGGGGTGGCCGTGGCTTGACCCAGTCCGGCATGGGCAAGTACGTCGAGATTTTCAACCGGACGTACAAGTTCGATGCCATCCTTGGTGGCGCCGAGGAGATTCTCGGTGATTTGGGCGTGAGACAGGCGATGAGGAACTTCCCCAAGGCTATGCTGTAAGACAAAGATAACAGTACTGGGGATTATTTGTTATTGCGCCTAGCGCCTAGCACCTGGGTGTAAAGGAAAACTATTTGTGCTATTGCGTTACGTGGGTGTTTATTTGGGCCACATAGTGTACGGCGTTTGTTTTTTCAAATTTGGGGTTACTTATAGCCATAGTAGATATTCAAGACTACATGTAGATATGCCTAAAGCAAAGTAAAATATCAAGCTTTTTACCGTTTAATATAGCCCTGTACCACGCGACTCATAGGAGCCACTCAAAGACTAATAGAACTACATCCACATAATGTCTACGCCATACCATACCCACATTCAAACTCTTACCCGAATATAAGCGGCTTTAACAAAAACCCCTATCCTTTCAGCCACCATTGTCTCGAGGGAGAAAAAAAAATTCAACTAGCAAAAAAAAGCAGAAACGAGGCACCACATAACTAATCATTTAATAGCGTAATTCTTCTGCTCTTCCTATGTCACTAGATATACACAGATAGCTTGCTAGCAAATCAAAGCCTAACCCAACACCCCCCATTCCGCCCGCCTATTCTTCCGCCAGAAAATACAAACGCTCCTCCACCATTTCCCTCCCGATGCAAATAATCTCTCTAGACTAAAAGGAGGGAAAATAATCGAAAACTGAATAAAAAGAGTAATAGAAAGGAGAATAGAGCAAACAAATAGGAATGGAAACAAGGGCTATCAGAAAAGATTTTACTGGGCCCAAAACATCTCGTATATGTTTGTGCTGCTTCTGCTACAAAATTTCAAGCGAGTCTATACCTACAATTTGGCCCAGAAACTGAAAAAAAGGGGGGGAGGTCCGAAAGAAGGGTATATCTGAACCCCCATGATACTTTGCTTATTGTTTCGTAGAATCCCATTTCCATGAACGTATGAAAAAAGAAATTAAAGAAAAATATCCACGGATAGAACCATGATGCCGCGAATTTCTTCCGTGTTCGATGGAAGATCTTGATTGTTCAAGGCTCTCCCTCCTGCGCCCGCTTTATCTCTTGAGCCTGCATCTTCGTCTTGTTCAGCTCCCTCATAACGTATTCGTATGTGAGCATTGTCACCGTTGCAGCAGGGACGGCTCGCATCATGTTAGTGCCCATTCCAGCGTAGAACGCCCTCCATCCTTCTTCATAGAGGATGGTTCGGAATGTCATGACGACCCCTCTATATTTCGGTCCAGATGCTACCTTGGCTCCTGGTGCCGCCATATCTACCAGGAAGGTCTCGCCAGCAACCGGCCGTCTCTGGGTTTGCAGCCTAGTCCGAATGACTTCGTGCGGGTAAGTCGCACTGCTGGCTAAGATTTTCGATAGAATGGAAGCAGACAGAATGCCCGTCCAGTGGGCTTTTTCTCCTTCCTGTACTTCACCCATACCTTGCCCGGTGAATGCTGTCTTCAAAAATTCATACGTAGGGAACTGAACGGCAACATGCGTCAAGCCGAGAAGAGCAGGGGTAAGACCAGAGTAAAACGAAGAAAGGCCTTCGGAAGAATACATCTTCCTCGCCGCATCAATCGTCGATCGGTAATGCCAGTCGTGGAGAATCGGCCTTGCTGTCGGGGTATTACCAGGACGAGCAAATGCGTGGTGGCCTCTAGCCACGTTCGGATTGCTCTGCGACATCAGTCGGGTCTTGATAACCCATATTGGGTTCGTTACAACGGTGCTGCTCGCACCAGCGACGATGGATGACCAAAAGCTCACAATGTGTGGGTTGTCTGCTCACGAAGGGAAAGTCAGTCAGCCAAGGGAAAAAAAAAAAAAGTCCAAAATGGATTAAATCCGACGGAGTTACGTACCGTTATACTGATGTAAGAACGTCTTGCTCTTGTTGTAAACGGTAAACCACACTGCCCAGGTCGGCAAATATCCAAGCACAATGGGCCCCAGGCCCCGGTACAGGCCCCGAATTCCTTCCTCACGCAGGATGACCTTGGCTGTTCCTATCAGCCCATTATACAATTTCGGATGTCCGACATGCCGGCCCTTGTCTACTAGGGTAAGGCCGCCCTGGGCCTGCAGCTTGGTCTTGATAACATCAAGCGGACAAGTCACAACGCCAGACGTGAAGCCACCAATAGCCCCTGATATGGCATTGAATTGGGAATCGGAGGCGGAGAGTGTCCATCGGTGCAGCGGGGTTAAACCCCCGGCTATTGAGGGCATTGGAGAATCGGCAACAGAGGCGAGTCGATAGGGAGATGACGCATGATCTGCAGACGAAGGCTGAGTTTGTTCGGGGGACTGGTCGTGAGACATAGCACCCTCTTTAACGATGGAAAAAGAAAAAAGAACAAGAGAGAAAAGTCTAATATTTCAACAGTCGAAACGGCGCTTGTGGGGGGTAGTATCGGGGTGTAGAATCTGGCGGCGAAGGTTATGTTATGTTGTATTCTGCTGGCGATGATATCAAGATCGCTTTCTTGATCCGATCCTGTAGCGTCTCTTAGAGACAGTCCCCAGCGTAGCCTATAAGGGTGGAAGACACCGCTCTGCGGCTCTACCCGTAAACTATTCGAAGAAAAAAAAAGAAAAATTTGGTTATTCTCCTTCCAACCCTGCTGTCGATATGTATGGTGTTTTCAAATCGAGGATCCGTCCGGTCCAGGAAGTCCGGGTACTGCGGGGAACGCTCCCACGCGCAGTAACCGTCCTTGCCTAGCGAACGCCGCCGGCCATTGACTTGTGCGAAGGCCAAAGAGAGTCGCCCAGAGCGGCTGAGGCTATGGGATGAATCGCGCTGGTCGGGGTGTAAGGAGGCGTCTGCGCAGGAGGAGAGAAGGCAGAGGATGGGAGTGGAAAGAGGGAAAAGAATGGAAGAGCGTGTGGAGAGTGCGAAGAAGATAGCCACAGGCAATCGGTTTCCGCTGGCCCACGCTTCTCCGGGTCTCCCCCAGCGTTTTCAACTGTAGCAAAGCGCTGGTTTGGGGCTTTAGCGGGAGGGGGCTCGGCCTTCTATTTCCACTGGACTTGAGCCCCTCTCAGCGCTAAAGTGGCTATCAGAACAGCGAGCAAACAAGTAGCGCTAGCGACTCAACCCGTAAAACCAGAGTACAATGTTTTCCCTTCAGGGCACAAGTTCGCAACTCGCAAAATGCAGGGGGGGGCAAAGAAAAAAAATGTCACTACGTCAGAGACAAATGACGCAAATTTAGCCAGGGCCCAGGCATTTAGAACAAACGCCGACAAAAGCAAGCATTAGTAGGCCTCGCTGTTGGTAATTGGCATGACGAGCACTTGTAGATCTGATCTCACTTCATATACAACTTCAGAGTACGCCCATCGGCATCCTCACATGCCGCTCGGCTGTCTAATTGCAGGCCAGCCATGCTTCTGCAACTGCATTGTCATCACATGCTGACGTATGGCAACCCTCCAGCAGCCCCCCCAAAACGAATGCAACGGGCCATTGTCCTGCATCTTCCGCGCAGCATCAAGCCAAGGCCAAGTTCGTGATTGGGACACAAAGCGCCGGTCTCGTTCCCCACATCGGGCGTGGTTCGCTTCCGGGTCCCTCCGTGGGCTGTAGCAAAGCCATTTAAAATGGCTTTGAAAAAACATGGTACCGTTTTTCAAACCGTTATTTACTGAAGCCTAAAAGAGAAATAGTTAACCCCCCACCAAAAACGCTGCCACTTTAGCACCTTGCACGTGACATCCCGAGCTCTCCCAACTTTTGCGGCCCGCCGAATCATCCCATTTCGCGCAATCCTCACGAAAAGGCCAATCCGAGAACCGCAGCCGCCTCTCTCTCTCGCAGCATCTCCCCCTATCGCCGCCCTTACAGTCGCCCGACATGGTCTCTCTCGCTCCTTACGTCTTGAAGCGGCCTTGGCTGACCAAGATGCTGACGCCCGCTGCCAATTGGTATGCTAGCGCTGCCGGCTACCGCCAGCTCGGTCTGAGGTACGAACCGAATCTTTTAAAGCTTTTTGCGCGGATGTCAGCAATGGTTATGGAGGAGGGAATGATATATGGCATGGAGAGAGGAGGAAACTTTTTAAAAAGAGAATTGCTGGTATAGAATTGGGCAATATGGGACCAGGCCATGCTAACGCTATGCTCTCCCTAATACCAGATACGACGATCTCCTCGAGGAAGAGAACGAAGCTGTCCAGATCGCCCTGAAGCGTCTGTCTGCCAAGGAGTCCTACGAGCGTGTCTACCGCATCCGTCGCTCCGTCCAGTGCAGCTACACCCACAAGCTGCTCCCCAAGGACCAGTGGACCAAGCCCGAGGAGGTACGACTATATTCCCGCCGCGATACAAACATATATAATTATACCATGTATAATTATTATATAACCCTCGATATAAAACCTTTTTTTTTTTCCAATATCTGCAAACTAACAATATTTAACTAGGATGTCCCCTACCTGCGATCCATCCTGGCTCAAGTCGAGGCCGAGCTGGCCGAAAAGGACGCTCTGGACTCCATGACTGTCATCAAGAAGCACTAAAAAGAGAAGGAGAGAAAGGAATAAAGAAAATGATAAATGTACTCATTGGTTTTGAGAATCAGGATCAAGTAGCGGCGGCGAAGTGATGGTTATTCAGAGATTCTACACAGGTCTCTTGTATTAAAATCAAAATATTATAGACATGGTCTAGCCTCTTTACTCCCTCGCCCATCAACCAACCAACCTCTAATTATATGCAGTAATTACTTGTGATTTATTCTTTTTTCAAATACCCTTACTCAAACTGGCTATGTTATTAATAGTACAGGAGTAAAAAAAAATGCACTTTTGGAAGCAACAAAGAAAAGAGACTCCCCGCCAACAAAATGCTTTTCTTAACCCTGACCCAAACATCCCTCTTTCGAAGCCCAGTCTAGTCTAGACGTGCCGCCGTATAAAAAAATCAATATCTGCCCTGTAGCCAGAGCCGGTCCCCCCCCCCCCCCCCTTTTTTCATCCTCTTTTTATCGTCTCGACAAAAAACTAAGAATCCTGCCGAGACGCCAGAACGCCAAATCTGACCCGCTGGGCATCTGCCAACTTTCTGCCTCCGTTATCGTTTTACGAGTCCTCTTTCCTGTTGTGCCCTCCATTCTCGCCTATGCTCATCCTTGACATGAAATAGTAAATGGCTTTTGTATCAAACATCATTTAATACTGTAGTTGTCATGTACAAATCCTCCAATGCAAATCTCTCATTTCCTATCCGGCCCTTTGACCCCGTAGATCCATTATGTTGTGGTAGAGTCAGAGGGTACCAAGCCAGGGGCTCTCTTATATACGCTGGTAAAACAAGAGGTATGCCACCTTGTTGTCCTTGATGCTGTCCTTGACTGATTTCTCTTTGACAGCCCCGTTAGCCCCGCCATTGACGACACTGCTCCATCGCTTGCCGTTGGCTGGCGCCGTAACTTGCTTCCAGCCGTCTTCATCACCAGTATCTTCATCATTCATCGCTCCAAATCGGTTGTTGGTGACACTCGAGGTAGCTTCCTTTCGTGTGTCTTTGTGATCTTCTTCAGATCCTGTTTCAGCAACATCCTCAGGACGTATGCGTCGAATAACGGTATCGTCTAACCGAATCCACTCGCGACCGTCCTGTCGTCTCACATCTACCGTGTAGTGACCACCGCTGGCGTTCTTTCCATGGTGGTAGACGACACTGATAAGCTTGTATCTAGGCATCGAGCTATCGCGTTTTTGCCGTGACAAAGCCTCGCGAGGAATTTCAAGCTCCAAAGGATATCCAATCTTCTTCCAGATCTTGACCGTTCCATGGCCTTCAGCGTCGAACTGGAACCGTTTCAGGTGGAGAATTAAGACAGGAGGCAGCGATTCGATGAAGACTTGCTTGGTAGCAACGACATCTTTTCCGCGTGGCGAGTTAAAGTCGCCCTGAATGCGCTCTGGCCGGGTCAGCCCACGTAGGGCATCAACAACATTCCTGACATCTGGTGACTGAATATCCAATTGGAGAGGCTGGTAGCGTTCTGTGGTGATGGAATCTTTCAACCCGGGCACGCGAAATTCAGATCTCAAAAGGCCGCCAAAAATCTTGGTAATAGGAGTCGAAGTATTGTGGCCTGATAGGCGAGATACTGCAGCCCGTTGCTTGCGGCCGACCTCAAGCCAATCATCGGAAGCTGCAACAGATCCACCGGTTGAGGTGTTGGATGAGGGCACTTCTTCGGCTGCGATTGACAGATCTTTCATGACATGTGTACACTCGTCATCGAGGGACTGAAGAAGGAAGCCCAAAAATTCCTCTGCGTCTTGTTGATGACCACGCTAAAACCGGGAGTCAGTTACAAGTTTCGGGTTTAAAGGAGGGAGGTAGATAGAGGGGAATTAACTCACTCGCATGCTGTCAAATCGAGATAGTTGTCGGATGGCGTCATAAACAAACTCGGGTGTAAATGGTTCGCCATAGCGCTCGAGGTCCTCGCTCTTCAGGTTACGGTTCAGCTGCTCAACCGACGACGACGACTTGAGAACCCTATATTCCCTCATAAACATAATCAAAGCGTCAATCAAAGGAGTCTCGCTCTTGAAGCTATGAGCAGCCCTCTTGCCAACTTGATCAAGCAAGTCGTAAAAAGGTACACAGAACATGAGCACTTGAAGCACCTAAAATAACAAGTTAGTTACCATTTCCTCAAAATTTGATTATTTCCAAAGAATAGTCTTACGGAATTCATGTAACACATATTACCAGTGTTGATGAGTCCACGTGGCTCAAGGAAGTCGAGTTTACCGTTGTTCTCAACTGCATATGACTGGATTGCTTCCGCAAGGGAATTGACATTTGACTTGGAAAAGGCAGAGCCGGGGAAATTGTTAGCATCTGCCGAATCACCATTGACGCCATTGGCACCATTCACTCCTGAGCCGTCGACCGGAGCTCGTGCTGATGGTTTGGCAAATAGATTGGCCCAGCTCGTGGGAGGAGCTTTGACTGCTGGGGCAGGAGCATCGTTTGTTCCGTCAGGGCTGGCCTCATCTGGATTGGCAGCCACAATGTCTTGGTCGTTAGGCTTGACAGCATCTTCGTTTGCCTTCTCTTGACTCGCAGTCTCAGGTTTGGGACCGTGCTTTGGCAGCACTGGAACCACAGGAATGGCGGGCGCAGCTGGGCGCGTGGTAGAAACATTGGTTGCAGTAGAATCCTTGGTTGTCTCCTTGGATTTTGATACTCCAGATGTTTCTGCACTAGGATCTCCCTTTTGCTTGGGAGCCGGAGCTTGAGTGCTCGGCTCGTCTTGGGCAGGGGGAGCAGGCTTCTGGCTGCCTTGTTCTCCAGCTACATCATGCTGCCCCGTAGGTAGGGATACCGCCTTGTCCCCCGCAACCAAAGGCTTTCTCTGCCGTTTTGTTCGTGAAGTCCTCACAGGGAATTCAACATCGGGATGTGACAGCCAGGGTAGCTATGTTTACTGAATTTAGCCAAACATGTACATTCTATCCAGCATTGCTTGTATAAACTTACCGGTGGTCGAAACGGCTCGCGTGGCTCGGCAGCAGCAACAGGGGCTGTAGTCGGAGCTGGAGCTGGAGATGGAGCTAGAGCTGTCTCCTGAGCAGGAGGGGTGGGCACAACAGGGGCTGGCTGAACACTCTGGGGCGTCTGGGGAGTTGTAGGCGTATGTGGAGGCAGCAATTGCGTCGAGTGTGTCGAAGACGGCGTATGAGGCAGGCCGGGGGCGGGAGCAAGCGGAGGTTGATACGGCGTGGTCGGGTTGGGCGACTGCGGAACGCCTCGGGGGTAGCTCGGTGGGATGCTGACGCCCACCATCGGGGCAAACTGCTGCATCGGCGGCGGCGACCTAGTGTAGCCCTGGTAAGGCATGTATCCAGGAGCCGGGACACCTCCGGCCTGGTACTGGTGCGGCGGCATGGCGTAGTATTGCTGGTGGCCGTATGGCGCATAGTTGGAGTACATCATGTGCTGAGGGTGCTGCGGATGTTGCTGATGCGGATAATGGTGAGGATGCTCTCGGTGCTGGTGGTAGGGCATGTTGTACTGCGGCTGCTTCCTCCGAGGGCCACCGCCCATGTTGCCCATGTGTCCCATGTTTCCGTTCATATCCATGCCGCCGTTGATGCCTCCGGCTGCAGCTTGTATGTTCTGCCCAGCCGGCAGATGGCGGTTACTCATCCTGCCGGCTTGGGGGATCGTACTGTTGCGGATATCGCCCAGTGCTGCTCCGGCATCTACTTGCGCCGCCAGCTGAGTGCGGGGAGGGGGAGATGTCGCAGCTGAGGTTGGCAGTCCTGGGCCGGCGTGGAGGAGATGGAGATTGCTGGTTCGAGCTGCGCGACGCGGATGGAGATGCGCAAACGGGTGGCGTGACCGGCGACAGTGGCGATTGTGCCGCCAGGGTCGAAAGCAGGAGGATCAAGAATCGAGAAGCGGTATGATCGTGAGAGGCTCGAGGCCAAGATGCCCGTGTCGGCACTTGCTTGCAGGAGTCGAGGCTGCAGCCAGGCGGGTGCGAGGAGTAAAAATGGGCTGTAGAAGCGGACGGCGATGTTTGGAAGCGCTCGCTGGCTTAGAGTTGCGGCTGGCTCCTACAGGCCTCACTCTAGCGCGGAAGGCAGAAATTGGTTGTGTGGCCGTGACTGGAGTTTAGTTTAGCGTGCAGAGATCGCCCCAGCGTCCGTGCCCTCCGTTTGCTGGAGAGATCCGAGGATTGGCCGACACCGGATAGAGGCTGCGAAATACGGAGTGCTGCGAGAGTTTTGTATTCAGTTTGGCGCAAGTGGGTGGCCAACGGTAGTGTAATCACCAATGCATGATTTCGTGTAGAATCCCTTTATAATTGTTTCCTAGGAGTAGTTTATGATTTTTTTAAACTGTACAAGGTTTCATGAGATCCAGTCCTTGGATTATCTATCTAGGCAGGTACTATTTATAGCATGATAGTACTGACAAGAACGTACTAGCATCCGCATCACTGAATCAAGACTTGTAAGCTGAAGAATGAATAAGGAAATGGAGCTTCTGTGAATCGGTAATATCTATTGGAATCAACCATCATTTATTTACATGCTCTAACCAGATCAAACAGCCAATCAACAGCCCCGAACCCTTATGTAACCCTGACGCCGATGCTTGCCATATACTTGCGCTATGCTCCATACATGTACTCTCTCTCTGTCTCTCTCTAATGCGCCGCCATATTCTCTGATTGCTCGTAATCAAAGTAATCTATTCGTCTCTGAATAGCCACATGCCACCAGGACGCATAGCCTCTCTATATCGATCTGCGATTGCGCGCTTCTCTCTCTTTTGCGCCTCTTCCCTGTCAGCCGCCAGCTGCTGTGTATCTGGAAAGTCGGCATTCCAAAATCCCGGGGGAGACTGCATGCGAGCGAAGCGGTGTCTATGTCTGCCGTATTTGTTGGCCAATTCTTCTGTCTTGGCTTCGATCCACGTTTCGTCTCTTTCAGCCTTGGTCATGGATGCTAGTCGGTATGAACGTTCGCCCATGTAATTCTCTAGTAGCTTCTGCTCTTCTTGTCGCTGTGCTGCTGTCAACGGTGGATCTGGCCGATATGATAGAGCCAGTTCTCGAAAATGCTTCCCGCAGCAGTGCATATCTGTACATCCTCGAAGGCCTGCCCTCTCATCCTTGTCTCTGACGACTTCCGAATAAGCATAGTCTTGGCCATCGTTTGACAAGGGATTGACCTTGAAGTCATCGAGTCGAAGATCGGCCAGAGGCTTATGACGGAGACCTGATGTCGGTCTTTTGCTAGGAGACTTATCTCGAGCAGGACCTTTCTTATCCAATTTGTTCAAAGGTGTTGTGAATTCCGAATTCAAACTGCCACGCTTCTTGGTCTGTCGCAGAGTCTTGTCAAAGGGCAGGGCTCTAGGCTCGGGGAACATGAGGCTAAGAGGCGTGTCTTCAGCTGAAGCAATACCTGGCTGGCGATTTTGCGGAGTTCGAGTAATGGCTGATATATTCTCCGAAGTTGGGGTGTTCAACAGCGAATCCAGCCGACCCTTAGTAGCTGTGTTGGGCGTAGGCAAAGCTTTTGAACCCTTTTCAAATCTATGCTTTCTATAAGGAGTGCCATCTTCCGCCAATGCTGCAATGCCGTGGGCTAATCCATCTTTCACAGGTAGGGGGGGATTATCATCAACAATGCTTTTCGACACTCTCTTATTACCACTGATGGGAGTAAGCACAGGCGGCCTGTGGGGATTCTTGGCTGAGTATCGCAGCCCATCTGCCCATACGTAGCCAGACTTTGGAGTTGTGTGAGGAGCTAATCTCGGCTCTTCTTTTTCCTGCTCGGCATTCGAAGCGTCCAGATCTTTGCGTTTTCGTGGGGTGGTTATCCTCTGCGCTATATCGTCAAGATCAATGCTCTCCTGGATGTTAAACTGATAGTGTTCAGATGCAGTAATCGGGCTAGAATTATTTGGCTCAGCCTTAATTCTTGGGACTGTGGCAATTGTGCATGTGTCGTCTTCAACTCTTCTCCGCTTCAACGATCTTTCTGACACCACCACCGGAAGATCGGAAGATGGTTCCTGTTTGATATCTACTGGATCCTGATCGTCGCTAGGTGCTGGTAGAGGCGGTAGATCTTCAGTCTCTGCTTCATCAGGATCTCCTTGAGTAGATTGTAGCTGCGCATCTTCCACATCGGTAATTGACTGACTATCAGGAATTATCCGAGTAGCAGGCGGTGGCATGGCTTCAAGAGCAGCAGTTTGGTTGTCTGAACTGATATGTGTGTGGCGTGATCCACCAGAGTTATTAACATCTGGTTCCTCAAGAATTCGTATTCCATGCTTCTCTTCAGCTACTCGAGCAATATTTTCCAACTTCTTTGCTCGTTCCATCCACACATCGCGCTCGCCTTTTCTCTTCCTAATAAGCTCCACAGCTTGCTTGAAGTTGTCTGAAAGGGCATTGAATCTCATTTTGAACTTTACGAGCTCGTTACCTTCTGATCCTGTGGAGCTTGGGGGAGACGTTATAGCTGCTGAAGAGATGGGAGCTGGTAGAGTAGTGGTCATACTCGCAGTTGGAGTCTTCGACCCAGCTGCTGTGTCATCACTCTCGGTTGAATTGCTCGGATTGGCTGGAACAGGACTTGAGTTTGAGGACATGGCTGCCAGCTGAGCTCGCAACTTCTTGTTTTCAGCTTCCAGAGTTTCAATGATGGCGAGCTTGCTCTTTAGCAGCTCATTCCTTGCAGCAGCATCTAAAGCTGCCCTTCGCCCGAGCTCTTTCCCATGTTAATACGACGACCTCGTCGAGACGGAGAGAGCTCCAACGTACCATCTTGGAGCTCACGATCAATGATCTCCCATACATGATCCAGAGCTTCGCGCACAGCTGCCCGCCCTCTTCCAGACCAGCTTTCCATTTCAAGTCTCTTACAGTGAAGTTATGCTGTGCCAAGCAGGGAGACAAAGCTACGACACTAATACGTGAATGCTGCCGCAGCGAGTCGCGCGCCACAACAATGGCGGAAACGCCAGCCCACGTGACCCGCATTAAGAGCCAGCATAAGGTTGAGGTGGTGCCTAAAAACTACATGTACCACTGCTACTTTGTTGATATGGAGACACGTGCCTCATATTTGTGTTTTCAAAGCATCAATGCAAATCGCACAACAAGAGCCTCGCTTTCCATTTTCTCTCGGAGTTGCATGGAGGATGTTTGAATTTAGTAGGTGTAGAAATCCTCAGGTAGCCAGCCGCATTCATCCAGGCAACGCTTCATGGAGTTTGTAACTCGTTAGGATACATGTGCATGCACCAAGCCGTTGCTCACGGGAAATACTACGGGTTTCGCAGCTTGAATGCAATTGTAACACCACATCATATGCTACATAGGCCTAGGAAATTTCATAAACACTGGCCATTCCGCAATCGGAGCCAGCAAAAGCAAATTTGAGCACATTCTCATCCCATCTTCTCACTTTCAAGTGGCTGCGATTCACTCTGCAGCAGCGCTTTACAGGCGGCCTACAGCGCTGTAGCAGAACCCCAACCCTGAGCTGACGGCGGGCCATCGGTTTTTCCGCCCAGTGCAAGGGCCACCCACGCTCGCTCGGCTGTGCTTTAGTGGGCCACGGCCAGCTGTGCACTAGACCGGCCTAGGCTGAGGGCCCCAACACATAGTCCGTTATCGTCAAAAACTTTTCCCTTTTTCGTCTACACGTTTTTTTTCCAATATCAATTTGTGGAATCAACATCTTCGTCCCACAGCTTCTCGACTCTTCAACTTCAATCTCGATCGATATCGCAGTGAGTGACGCCCCGTCCATGCCACCACCCCTTATTGACGGAATATCGTCAATTCGTCATTCCCATTTCCCAAACCTCGGTGGCGCATCTGACATGTCGCCGCGAATTGGGTCGTTTGTTGCCCCTCAGCCTCAAGCCGGCAGATGGCCTTGCATTTTGGACTCTCGAAGCTCGCATGAATAGTCGCTAACTCTGATGACCTCGACTTCACAGTCTACTCTCTACCCAAAACACCAAGTCAATCATGGATTACGCACCCCGTGGAGCGTGTTACTCTTGTGAGTCTCTTCCCTTTTTCCTGTGCATCATGAGTTGCCACTTGTGCTACCTCACCTGAAATTCCCCCGCGTTTTTCTTCTCTGGGCCTGGTACCTTGATTTTTTCTGAGATGCTTGGCGGCCCCTCCAAATCCTAGGGCCAAAGCATTCCTTTGGGTCGTCTTGCAGAGCGTAAGCCTTGAGCTTCTACTGCTGCTATCAACTTTTCTCATTTTCTGATTTTTAATTGTTTTTTCTTACTCGTTTTCAATCTCATCTTCGCTCTCATCTTCATCGTCATCAATTATAGCCTTCACTAACAAGTTCATCTAGGCGGCAACACTGGCCACCAGGTACAGTAGAATCCTCTTCACCATCAACCTCACAAAAGGCATTCAGTTTAACAGGTTCTATTAGGCCCGTGACTGCCCCACCAAGGGACCTGCCAAGTGGTATGTATTATCATCGCTGTCGCCATGAGAATCAAATTTAAGTGCTAACCTCTCGATAGCTACAACTGCGGCGGTATGCTCTCCGTCTCCCTCTTGCAAATATTGGGATGAATTTGTTGCTGACAGCTAGCTACTTTCAATAGGCGAGGGCCATCTCAGTAAGCATTACCTGACGGGCAATTTCTCTTGTTTCTTGCTCACCCGCTGACTTTTCCCAGGCCGTGACTGCACTGAGCCCATGAAGGACAACAAGTCCTGCTACAAGTGTGGCCAGCCCGGCCACATCTCCCGCGACTGCCCCCAAGCTGGCGCTGCTGGAGGCCAGGCCGGCACTGAGTGCTACAAGGTATGTGATTGATCATCTCGACAAATGCATAAAATGAAACTAATGGGTTTTATTCTCTAGTGCGGCGAGAAGGGCCACATTGCCCGCAGCTGCCCCAAGTCCGGATTCGGTGGCAACTCCTATGGCGGCAACAGCGGCTACGGTGGTGGTGCCGGCAAGACCTGCTACTCCTGCGGCGGCTACGGCCACATGTCTCGTATGTATCAGTCATCTCGATTTGTCCATGAACTTCATACTAACCTCTCCGCAGGCGAGTGCGTCAACGGCATGAAGTGCTACAACTGTGGCGAGTCCGGCCACTATTCCCGCGACTGTCCTAAGGAGGCCGCTGGTGGCGAGAAGATCTGCTACAAGTGCCAGCAGAGCGGCCACGTTCAGGCTCAGTGCCCTAACTAAATGGCGGAAGCTGTTTTCTCCATGGTTCATCTGATGGAGAGAGAGTTGGCGTGGCAGCTTATGATACCCACGATGATAGTCTCTTTTGACTGTCTTTTTTTCTTTGAGTTATGGATTTCTTTCCGAGCATTTTTCCAGGCTGCGGACAAAAAGTTGATTCGGTATGATCGATACGACCATATAACGGCTTATCATGCAACTCACGTTGTTAAGTGCTTGTGGGCTATATAGGTTTCAGCCTATATGCTGAGGACATCTTGGGATTGATGCATTCGATGCGGCTCGTGATTTGGCAATGGAAGGAAGACACGCTGTGTTTTTTTCAGGGGACATTTGAAGGATGAATATTTTTCTTTCGTCTTAGTATGACTCTACGTCAAGATGCTACTGCTGAGAAGGAGAGACCTAAGAGCATGCGATATACCAGGTTGATAGTGAAACAATTAAGGGACACCGGCATTGAAATTGCTGCATTTTAAGTTTGCGATATAAAATCCTGCTCTCGCTCTCGATTTTTCATCAATCGTGATACTGCAAATTTGTGAGAGAGCTCGTTGAAACTCAATTCCTCAAGACCAACTTGACTGCCGTCTGTGTTTCTGCCGAGACATGCCGTCAGTGCTTCGACAGCAGACGCATGGAGCCAAATAGAGGCCCTGCGCCCGAAGCTGCAGATAAGATGCAAGTCACTGCACGCACACCAACTCAATTTTTTAGTATCTCGGGCAACAGAGCACTCTGTCTTTACCGCCAACAACCGGTTTGTAGAAGCAAAAGAAGCTCGAATAGTGTTCGTAGTATGTATTGCCAGTCGATTACTCCTACCATAAATAGTGTATAAGCCGTATTCTGCTCTGTATAGGCTCATATGTATGGCGCAATAGATGGGCGGATGGGTGGATGGATGGGTACTTGCACACACACCTGGGCTCGCGACATGGACAAGTAAGCGAATCACAACCAAGCTCGGAGCGCTACGGAGACTTGCCGTCAGATACACGACCATCTCAACAAACCCCAGTCCACGGCTATATTCCGTAAACTGGAGCTCCGCGTTAATCCAACGGGTCCTAGCTTCGACAGAGCTCCAACTCGAATAGCCCAGCTCCTGTGATTGGCTGCCGCAGCCAGGCACAGGGCCGCCCAAGCAAGCTGCGCTGCCAATGGTGGATGGGATGGGGGTACCTACATGTACCTTGCTTGGGAACCGCATACGACGGCAGAATTTCTGGTGGTTTGCCCTGTCACGAAAGACGGCCAGGCCTCTGTCTGTTTTGTTTTTTTTTTTCCTCCTCCCCTTTAGCTTACTCCCAACGCCTCCTTCTTTCAACCGCGTTGTGCAGCATTATTGGCCTGTAATACGTGTCATTTTTTCTTCCCAGTTTTTGTTGTCCCGCAGGAAAAGTCGCGGCACAGACCAAAAACAAAAAAAGCAGCTGCTGGAAGACGCATACGCAGCCCTTATCAGACCAATATCATGCCTGTTGAGCTGCGCAAGCGCAAGGCCCCCGTGGCGCCGCCCGCGCCCGCGCCGACCAAGAAGAAGGCGGCTACTGCCAAGGGACGAAAGCCCGCCGCCGCAAAGGCCAAGGAGGACGTCAAGAAGCCAGATGCCGCGGCGGAGAAGCCATCCAAGGACGAGGAGGCCACCGACTCTGCGCCGGAAGCCCCTGAGGAGCAAGAGACGGTGAAGGACGCCAAGAAGGATGCCAAAGATGAGGCCAAGGATGAGGAGAAGAAGCCGGCTGCTGCGGGCAAGGTCGCTGTTGGCGATGTCATTGACCTCGAGGGATTCGGTGGCGAGATTCAAACAAACGATGGCGAGAAGACTACCTTGAAGAAGCTTGTCGATGATAGCAAGAGTGGTGTTGTTCTCTTCACCTACCCCAAGGCATCGACTCCAGGATGTAAGTCTTTTTTCCCTTCTACCACAATGTATATATATAGTATCGTCTACTGCTTCCCCTCTTCTGCTCTTCGCGCGTTTATCCGCGTTCTTTACCAGTTTATACAATTCTTGACGCGATTACACTTGCTAACTTGTCAATTCTCAGGCACCAACCAAGTGTGCCTGTTCCGCGACTCTTATGAACCTCTGACTGCCGATGGTCTTGCCATCTACGGCTTGAGCGCCGACTCAACCAAGGCCAACACCACCTTCAAGGAGAAGCAGAAGCTGCCCTACCCCCTCCTGTGCGACACCCAGGCGACTCTCATCGCTGCCATTGGCCTGAAGAAGCAGCCCAAGGGAACTCAGCGCGGCGTCTTTGTTGTCAACAAGGAGGGCAAGGTGCTTGTTGCCGAGCCTGGCGGTCCTGCTGCTACTGTGGACAGAGTCAAGGCCCTGGTCGAGGAGTTGAAGGGAAAGAACTAAGGAATTGGCTTCTTGTCTCTCTTTTCTCTCGTCCTTTTTGCCTCGTCCTGTTTCTTCGTATTGATGCTGCACATGTTGAAAGAAGAAGAAGAAGAAAAAATGTTCGCTTTGTCATATTACAAGTTGGCGTGGGAGTTGATCGGTATGAGGGATAGCAAGCGTGCTTATATTTGTCTACTGGCACTGGGAATCTATGTAGAGCCCACTATTCTCGTATGAATTGCTCTTTAGTCTCCTAAGGACCGTGTAAATTGATTTAGTCATTGGTTTCGCGTTGTCTTTGATGCTTGATTTGTTTGTGTAACTCCGTCGTTATGTCCAAGGAATAGTGGTATTCTGCCACGGTAAACTTGATAGAGAGGGAGTGGTAGCATTGTGTCCTTCTCGTTTGCTGGACATACGAGAGGATATTTGAAGATACTGCGAGTTACTCACGTAGTACACCTACTTTGAATGAAGAGGACCATGTTACGTTCAAGGTTGCTATTTCATCTTAATACTATGAGCAGGTAGAGGGCGAGGAATTGCGTAAGAATATTGTAGCAGCTATTGATGGGAGGAACAAGGTTAGTATTCTCTTTGGCAGAATTATTTTCGGGGGTTTATTAGTTGCGCAGCTAGATAGAATTTATTTATCAGTTGCGCAACACAGCGACTATCCTGTTCGTCTCTGACAATTGGTAAAATCACCATGTGCTGCGAGTTCTAGATAGGGTACAAAGTCGCAGCTACAAAAAGAGCCACCTCAGCAATAGACTTCCACCAATGAAATTGGAAACTGATATGATTTCATCAGAAGATATATTAAATCAAAAAGCTACATATACAATAAAATATACATTATATTTCTTCCCCTGCCGTTGTGAGTCGTACTATACTGCGCCAGAAATTGCGATGCCTCCATCTCTGTAGGGTATTGGCGCCGTCGGCAAAGCTTCGGCTAGACCTATCGCTAGCATTGCAGCTGCGAACTCGAGATCGACCAACTCCGAGCCAATTCGCTCGACATACAGCACTGCTACTATCCCATCGCTTCCGCAAGATGGCTTCTCAAGCGGCAGCAAAGGCTGCTGGTGGCCTTGTTTCCATCTCAAAGGTTCGAAATCCATGCGCGTTCTCGGCCATCTGCAGCCTCAATTGGCGCCAATTTACGCTCAATTCTGGCCTGCGGCTTCGTCCAGGACTAGCTATCAAGATGGACGAGGCAAGGTTATGCTGACCCTGAGCCCGTAGAAACAAACTCTCCAGTCCACCGGCATCTGGGAGACGGTCCGAAAGGCGTTTGCCATTGACCCCAACCGCTCCAACGGCGTCCCTCTAAATCCTTACTTCCGAAACCCGACTCCCGGCGGCCTGGACCCCCAGACTTACGATGACCCCGTCACCATTCCCGCCGGCGACATCGCCGACAACGCCTACTGGAAGCGTGACGTCCGTCGCTCGTACCCGCAGCTCAGCGTCGTGAACCAGGGCCACGCCGTGTCCCTGCTGACGGTCGGCAGCGCCGCAAACCCCAAGGTCGAGCTGATTGGAGAGGCCGGAGAGAAGACCCTCGTGGCCGCGCAGAAGGAGGGCGAGACAGGACTGGCCAAGTTCTTCGAGAAGGCCCCCAAGGATGTGGCCAAGGATGTGTTTGTCAATGGCCTGCCTCCCCTGCCGAGCGGACAGACCTTGGTGTCGGGAGCGTGGGATGTGCACAAGTACGAACTCAACGAGGAGCAGGAGCAGACATATGGTGCTGGGTAAGTTCTTTGCCCTGACTGTGATTATTTCCCTCGATATTAAGGAATGAGATTTGCTAATGATTTGAATGAAATAGCTATCCTTGCAGAACATTCAAATGAACTGGGTTAGGGTGGCTTTGTGTAAATATAGATGAGATGAAGAAAGATGATAGAATTTCCCACTGATCCTCTGTTTCCTTCTACGAACTCCTAATGTTTTCCCTTGATGATTCTAACCCGATACCATAACTCCGAAAATGCTAAATACCCTCTATAATTCTATATCGCTGATGATGAGATTGAAGAAGCCTTCCCTTCAGCAGACCATTGAAAATGTGTTTGATCCCAATGTCGTCGGCCAAGTCGTCCACCTAGCTCAGCATCTTCTCAATAATCTTGACTTTGCCCTGCGCCCTCTTGACCCGGTCATCAAAATCCTGCACAGCCTCATCGGAGTTTTCCGTAGACAGCGTGTCGGGCTCGACCAGAGCATATGCCAGCTTGATGTTCTTCTCCAGCCGTGGATTCTTCGGCAGTGGTGGCAGTGTGCAAGCCTCAGAGCACTTTTCGTCTGAAGCACCACCTGGCTGGGGGTTTTTGGGGAGTCTGTTTGCCCAAACGAGAGATTTACTGGCGATGCGGCCGCTTTCGAGAAACTTTTCGAAGCCCTTTTCCATGCCGAACGAGCGGCCTTCTATTCTTCCCGCGCGGGCTCCGTCTTGAACGCCTTGGTTGTAGCCTTCTGTGTAGAAGCGGTCTTCAAGAGTGAAGACGTCGTCGAAGAGATCAGACGACATTTTTGTAAATATTGATTTATTTTAAATAATTATGCTGAATTTTTATCGTATTCAAGCTGTACCTATGTAGCTGAATACACCACATATGAGGCTCGTTCTTGGTTAATAATACGTAGTGAGTCGAGACCGGCGCCAAAGAAAGTCTTGACCACCCTCCGAATTAGGTAGAGGCTAGCCGGCAGAATTTTTGCGACACACCCCGCCATTAAGGCGCACAGCGATAGCGGGGCAGCGCGATGACTCGAATTGTGTGCATCGTTTTGCACATGCGCCCTTCGTTGATTTGACACCCGCGTCTGTCAGTCAGAACCCTTGTCGAGTTAGTCATTTACACCTGCGTGACGCTTGTTTCGAGAAGCCCGGGAGACGCATAAAAGCATCGATAGAGACGCGGCGTTTGGAGTTTCGGCGGTTGCAAACAAGAACATCACCATCACCATGGCGGTTGAAAATCCCATCTTGCCCGTCAAGGGCAAGAAGAACGTCCTCATCACCAGCGCTCTTCCCTACGTGAACAACGTCCCTCACCTCGGAAACGTCGTCGGCAGCGTCCTCAGCGCCGATGTCTACTCCCGCTTCAGCAAGCTTCGCGACCGGCCGACGCTGTACATCTGCGGCACAGACGAGTACGGCACGGCCACAGAGACCAAGGCCCTTGAGACGGGCCAAACCCCCCAGGAGCTCTGCGATGAGTTCCACGTCAAACACAAGGATATTTACGAGTGGTTTGAGATTGGCTTCGACTACTTTGGCCGAACCTCAACCAAGAAGCAGACGGAGATTGTGCAGGACATCTTCCTCAAGCTGCACGAGAACGACTTCCTCGAGGAGCGGACGACAAAACAGCCCTACTGCGAGAAGCACGATTCGTTCCTGGCTGATCGATTCGTCGAGGGAACCTGCCCCAAGTGCAATTACGATGATGCCCGCGGTGACCAGTGCGACAAGTGTGGAAGCCTGCTAGATCCTTTTGAGCTCATCAACCCGCGATGCAAGATCGACGGCGCAACTCCCGTGCCCCGCGATACGACACACGTCTTCATCCGTCTCGAGAAGCTGCAGCCTGATATCGACAAGTGGTTCCAGGATGCGCACAAGAAATACGGATGGCCTCAGAACGGTGTATCCATCACCCAGTCGTGGCTGACCAAGGGCCTGGAGCCTCGCAGTATCACCAGAGATTTGAAGTGGGGTGTGCCGGTTCCCCTGCCTGGATACGAGAAGAAGGTCATCTACGTGTGGTTCGATGCCTGTATCGGTTATCCTTCCATCACGGCCAACTATACCGATGAATGGGAGCAATGGTGGAAGAACCCTGACGAGGTCACCCTCTACCAGTTCATGGGCAAGGATAACGTGCCCTTCCACACAGGTTCGTGGGATGGATGAATGATTCTTTTCTTTTTTCAAGATTGAGCTAACATGTATGGTGCTAGTCATCTTCCCTGGATCCGAGATTGGTACCGGATACAACTGGACTCTACTTAACCACCTCTCCACTACCGAGTACTTGAACTACGAGAACGGCAAGTTTTCCAAGTCAAGAGGAATCGGTGTTTTTGGCAACCAGGCCAAGGAAATTGGCATTTCGCCATCTGTTTGGAGATACTACCTCCTATCAAACCGACCAGAAACCAGTGATACCCAGTTCGAGTGGCAATCATTCCAGCTGGCCAACAACAGCGAGCTCCTCGCCAACTTTGGTAACTTTGTCAACCGTATTGTCAAGTTTGTCAACGCCAAGCTGGACGGCGTCGTTCCCGAGTACAACCCCTCTTACAAGGATGACACCTTTGACTTTGGCGCTTGGGTTGAGACAGTCAATGGCCTGCTGAAGGAGTACGTTGACCTTTTGGAGCATGTTCACATCCGTGCTGGCAGCAAAGCCCTGCTGGAGATTAGCAGAGAGGGCAACAACCTTCTCCAGGGCCGACTCGATAACGCCAACCTGGCGGAGAACCCTGAGCGGACACACACCACCATTGGTCTTGCCTTGAACCTTTGCCACCTGCTCGCCTCGGTGGCTTCTCCGTATATGCCATCCACCTCTGAATCTATTTGCCAGCAGCTCAACACCAAGCTGGCCTTTATCCCTGACGTCTGGGAACCCACTGCCATCAAGGCTGGCCACAAGATTGGAAAGGCCGCCTATCTCTTCTCCAGAATTGAAGACAAGAAGATTGCGGAGTGGAAGGAACAATTCGGCGGTTCTGCTGAGACTCGTGCTGCCGAAGCTGCCGCTAAGAAGAAGAAGCAGGAGGACAAGGAGAGGAAGAAGGCAGCCAAGGCGGCCAAGGCTGAAGCTGCTAAGGCCGCTGCCGCCGCCAACGTGGATGCTAAAGCTCAAGATGAGACCTCTGCTGCTGGGGGCATGACCGCGACGTCGGCCGAGGTAACGAAAGACTTGCCGATTCGCGAGAAGAAAGTAGACAATTAGAAAGAGACAAAGACGATAAAGGAAACAAGAACAGAAAAAAAAAAAAAAAAAAGAAATGAAAAGATTATAGACGTCTATTGAGCCAAGGTGTATGCGTGTTGGGAACTGATGTTTTAAGTGGTACTAGGGCGCCTTTAGCATATGAAAATTATGATGACGTTTCCTATTTTTCTCAAGACGTTTTGTTAAACTAACTATAAATTTCTTTGTTTACTCAATTGGTATTTAGTATTATTTCAAATACAAGTATTTCTGCTGTTTATAAGCAATCTCGCCGACAGCTCCCTTCTTAGAGCTTCTGGGCCCCCCCAAATCGGGTGGCCCCGCAGTGGACGAGGCTTTTGGTGGGGGAATCTCTTTCGGCCTTGCACCGAGTTTCGCAACCTTTATCCGCTGCCTTGCCTCTCTTTGCCATCTTCTCTCTCTCTCTCTCTCTCTCTCACCACCAGAAACCAGCCATATTTCTGCTCAAACCTCACAACACTCACACACGCCCAAAAACCGCCCACCATGGACATCCGACTCCTCACCACCGCCGACCTGCCGCTCATCCAGCACGCCAACCTGGAGAACCTGCCGGAAAACTACTTCCTCAAGTACTACCTCTACCATGCGCTGTCGTGGCCGCAGCTCAGCTTCGTGGCGGTGGACGTCTCGCGCCCGCGCAAGGGGCCCTACGACTACCCCAAGATTGTGGGCTACGTGCTGGCCAAGATGGAGGAGGAGCCGACGGATGGCGTGCAGCACGGGCACATTACGAGCTTGAGTGTGATGCGGACGCATCGACGGCTGGGAATTGCCGAGAAGCTCATGAGACAAAGCCGTATGTGAATGATATTACACAATCATACAATTTCTATAAAGTATTTTTTTTGCGTGTGTTTGACTAACTTTACTTGGGGGCTATCTAGAGCTCGCCATGGTGGAAACCTTCCAAGCAAAATACGTCTCCCTCCACGTGCGCGTCTCCAACGTCGCCGCCAGACACCTCTACGAAGACACGCTCAAGTTCCGCAACGAAAAGACCGAGAGCAAGTACTACGCCGACGGCGAGGACGCCTACAGCATGCGGCTCGACCTTGACGACGTGGCCGAGCTGGCGAAGCGCTATGCTGGCGGCGGCGGCGAGGATGAAGACAAGGACGAGGACAAGGACGGCGAGAAGAAGAGCAAGAAGACGACGACGAATGGCGCCCCTGCCGCTGGAGCTACGGCTGACTTGGCGATACGGAGCGAGGGCGTGGATGAGGGCGAGGCGGTGGGCGAGGTTGGGAGAGATCCGGAGGCGAATGACAAGGAGAAGAAGGTCAAGGTTGCGGTGGGGAGGGGATTGGGAGTTGGAGATTTGGTAGAGAAGGATGAGAGCAAGCATTAAAAATGGCCATTCTTCCTTTTTTTTCTTTTCTTCTTCTGTTTTCAAGTTGGGCTGTTTGTGTGTATAAAAGTTGGGGATTTATGTTTAGATGTTTCGACTTTACTTGTGGTTATTTCCATACCTCTCTTGTACTATTTTTTCTGTTGGCAAGGAGGAGATTGTCTCTTTTTTTTTTTTTTTTTTTTTTTTTTTCATGTGGCATTTTTTACTCTACGGGGATGAAAACATTGGGAGGAGAGGAAATAGATAAAAAAGCATTGCCTATGAATCAGAAACGTAGTTGAGATGAAGACCATGAAGACGGAAAAGTTTTGATTTACAGTAAGATTTTTTTTTTGTATTTCCCCTTTTCGTAATGACTGCCTTGTTTATATATCATGACCTTTGGTATCTTTAACGCTATCGTAAATGTTTTTGCTCTTTTTATACATCCATAGAAGAAAAAAAAAGGAAGAAAAAGAAAAAGAAAAAGAGAAAAGGTGAGTGGTCCAATCTCTCAAAGTTTGAAATCCCATAAGCCCAAAGCCTCAGAATCAACTTGCAATATCATACAATTCATCATTGCCCGCTCAGCTCCTTTGCATACTCCTCATCAGCCTCCATCCTCATAACTTCCAACTGGTTCAACATCTCAGCAATGGCCCATTCCAGTGCCTCCTTTTGAGGACCGGGCTCGGCCTTCTCCGCCGCAGCGAGCTGATGCTCAATCGCAGTCTCGATGCCCATGATGGAGCGGTACTTTGCTGCCGCGGCGCCAGAGGGAGGGATCTGCTGGTCATCTTGTGATGATACGGGAATTGAATGTTCTTGTTTCTCGTCGGGCCAGTAGCCCGGCATGGAGCGAGAGGCATATGCCATGCCGCTGTTGATAGCTTGCTGTCGGATTTGTTCCATCTGCTGTCCATGCTGCTGCATCTGCTGTGCATGTTGTTGACGTGCTTGCGCCTGCTGCTGACGCATTTGCTCTAGCTGTTGCTGTCTCTGTTCACGCTGTTGCTGTAACCGTTGCTGTAGCTGATCACGCTGATCTTGTGCTTGTTGTCGCTGTTCTGCAGTACTTCTAAAGAAACTGTTCGAACCACAGCCATCGCTGCCGCCGTTTCCAAAGATGCCCTTCTCGCCAAACGGGCCCCCAGCGCCAAACGGACCACCAGGACCAAATGGACCGCCAGAGCCAAACGGACCGCGTGATCCAAACATACCATTCTCGCCAGTCCAGTCTTGGCCAAAGGGACCATAATGATTATATTGGGGATCACCATGACTACCTCGGCCACCTCGGCCGCCTCGACCGCCCCTTCCCCCTCTTCCCCCCCTCCCCGGGCTGCGAGGGCCCCAGGGAAAGCTACCGGTAAACGGTGGAGGATTTCCTGGAGGCATCGGTGGCACAGGAGGCACAGGAGGCACGGCGTGTGCGGGAGGATGCGGTGGCATTGGTGGCATTGGTGGAACAGCAGGAGGCGGAGGAGGCGGAGGGGCGGGAGGTTCTCTTCGAGCCTCTCGAGCCTCTCTTTTCGCCTCTCTCTGTGCTTTCTTCATCTCCCTTTTATGCTGTCTCTTTTCCTTCCACTCTGCTCTCCTCTGGGCACGGCGCTCCCTTTTGAGAGCCCTGCGTTCCTTTCTTTGGTTTCTCTTGATCTGTTTCCAAGCACTCGTCAATGCTTTGATTTGTGCTTTCAGAGCCTTCTTATCCTCCTCGGAAACGGGATTATCGATTTTGGGGACGCTCTTGAGTTCAGCTTTCAGCTGCTTGACGTCTTGCTTCGTGCGATATTGATCAGGATGATTAGTCCAATCCTGGAGTCGTGCTATGTAAAGCTGCACCGACCTCTGGGGAACGCTGTCATAGCTTGGGAGAGAACCAATAGAGGACACAGAACTCATGGAAGACAAAGATGAGATCGACGAGCAGGAAGACGAGCGTTTGTGATCCTTTTTCTCGTCTGGATAGCTTCCTTGATACGCAGCACGACCACGAACATCTTGGTCAGCATCGGCAGTGGGTGTACCCTGCTGCCGCTGCTGTTGGCTTGGCCCTTCGCCATTTCCGAATCGAATACCATTGTTATCCATGACTAGACTTCCAATACGCAGGCCGTTTGTGTCTGCGACAAAGGTATTGCCAAATCGAATACCGTTGTTATCCACTTGAAACGCAGACCAGGGACTCCAGCTGGCAGGCTCTGAGCGGCCTGCCGTCTGCGGAGACTGGGTAGATCGAGCAGCCTCAGGTCTCTGGTCAAAGCCGGTTTCCCAGGCACCGGGCATCTGCGCGGATGGAGTTCTCAGGGGTTGAAGGCGGACTTGGACGCCACGGGGGCCGAAGAAGCCATCGTTCCACTGCTGGACGGTGGCTTCGACATCTCTCCTTCGCTGGATAGAATTAGGACTAGTTGTAGTTCCTGCATCAGCATTCCGGCCGAGCTGGGCTTCGACCTGCGATGTGGTATCGTTAGTTTTGCCCGAGTTTGACTGTATCTCATCCCGCAGCTTTCTATGGAGAATAGCCTCATTCTGTCTTGTGCTGTGATCGGGAAGCAGGAAGTTGATAAAAGTAGACCAGTCCAGGGCAGAGATATCTCGGGCAGCCCAGTCATTCTGGAAGGGGAAATCGTCAGGCTGCGAAGCATCATTTACCTCAATGGTATGAAGGAGAGGTTCGCGGGGCGTTGCGTTTTGCTGAGGCACTGGCCTCCGGTCAAAGTATAGCGAGGCCGCGGACTGTCCAGCATCTGAGGTGTTTTGGGGGCTAAGAGGTGGCGTGTAGATGACATCGTCGGCAGTCGACGAAGCAGCATCGTCAACGAAGCTGTGAGACGGAGTTGCTGCGGCTACTGCCGGGCGAGGAGAGCGGGAGCCATTTGAATTGCTGTAGACGTCTGTTTCGGAATATGGGGGCGGCGGAACCTCGTCTCCCTGGACGTTGAGATGGCTATTGCTGTCGCTGTTGTTGTTGCTCGTGTTGGGATTCATCTTGGCGATGGCGGCCTGGAGCCGAATGCGAGGTGCGTGTACCCTGCAATGAAATACTTTTTTTTCTTTTGGCTGCTATCCCCAGGGGATTCAAAGTGCTTTATCTTTATCGTCTTGGAGAGTATCTCGCAGTGTATTGCTGTTCAAGTAAAGCGATGGAGATGATGACAGTCTGAACAATGGCAGTTGTAGAAGCTTAAAGCAGGCAGGCCACGCTTTCTAGGCAGACACCGGGTACTATACCCCCTAAGCTCGCCTGGAATTGACAAGAGAATCAAGCGGCAGAGACTGCTTTGTGTGTGGCAAAAGAAGGTAAACAAGACACGAGTCCTGTTTGTCCCGTCCTCAGCAGATCTTTATGGTCTCAGCTCGCACCAGCGCTGTGCCTCGTCGCATCTCCTGCTGCGTGACGCGGGGCGCTTTTTCAGCCGAAATCGTCGTCGTGTTAGTGTCGACGCTGGGCGGATTTAGCGTCGTGATGAGGTGGCCGTCTAGGCTGTCTAGTGGCTCTCGGGACATATCTCCAGGCCACGCAGCCCCGTTACGTTGGGCCTGTTAGAGTCACTTGGCGCTGGGGTTAGCCGAGCGTAGCATCGCCTGATTGAATCCTACGGATAGGCCGCTGGCGTTGAGAGGTAGCCAATGAGAGTACCCGGGCCGCCTATGCCTGCTGACGCGGCCGGCTGCATCGGTGACGTTTTGGCGACGACGAGGTTCATTGAATATGACTGATGCCGCTTTTGGTGGTGAGCTAATGAATGGCAATGCTACTAATACGCTGTTGGCAGCCTTGACTGGATGGCGTATTAGCATCCAGCTTTAATTGCCATTATCCTCGTTATGGAGCTGCACCCCGGACAAAGTTATTGCTAGTCAGGCACAAGGCAGACAAGACATATACGGCACGTATCAACGTCAATGGTAACGACGAGGCTTGAGGGCTGTCCGTCGATGATTTTGATTTCTCTCTTTTTTTTGTGTCAGGAACATTCTACACTATCCTTTTAAACTATCCTTTGGCTTGTCACTATGTATGTGATGAAGGCTCCTTTGTCTTTTTTGCTTCTTTTACTTATTTGATTTGTAGTCATTCCTCGTGAAATCGTCATTGCCATCACGGGAGAGCCTCTTCCCAGATGTGAAAGTCTGCATCTTCTCGCTTGTAGTGGTCTGCGATAAGGCTCGACAGATGGTCGCGTGAATGTGTGCCCCTATAGTCCCCAACCGATTAGCTATATGCTACACTCACAACAAGAGATGCTCGAGTAGAAGAACAAAACGACATCTGGATCCAACTTACAGGTTTGTGATATAAGTATCGACAAGCTCCGGCGGAATCAGCTCAGTGAGTGCGGTTCGAATCTCCGCACCAGACACCAGAGGACCGTCCGAGAAGCTCACAAACGTCGACGAGTCGCCCCATTCAATCAGCGAACTCTCGTCAAAGGGGCTCTCCGGGCTCAGCTTGTAGATACCGTTGAGCACGACAACGGCAGCGCCCTGCTCCTTGGCAGCTCGTGCAATAGCAGCAGAGCCAGCGTCGGCCACAACGCCTCCCGTAGCAACAACTGCTCTCGCACCGATGATGACCTTGTTGACTCTTGACATGTAAGCCATAAGTCCGCCATTCATTACATTCACCACCGTGATGCCGGCTGCCGACAGCTTCTTTCTAAACGCAGCATGCTGGTTCTCAGGTGAGTGCTGTCTTCTCGGCGGCGCCATGGCGATGAGGATGGTAAACTTGCGCTTCTGGGCGGCACGGAGAATAAATCGTTCAACTGTTGTGGATGGTTGGTGAACCAGTACCAAGTCTCCGGGGTGGATCTGCACTTCAGCAGAGGCGGCAATCTGGTCATCCACCTGGCTGATCTCATCTTTGATCTCTTCGATTCCGTCAATCACTTCAGAACGCAGCGCATGGATCTGGCTCGCGTTCCCCCGCCAGGTAGGGGTCGAAGCGCCCGAAGTTTTGAAAGGCGACACATCTCCATCAGTGGGAGGCGAGGTCGATAGCAGATGAAACAGTGATTTGGGCGGGTTGATGGAGCTGTAGGAGGAGACGAGCGGAGGCCGTGCGGCAACGGTTGCGCTGCTGGCTGAGTCGAACCGTTTTGACGACCACTGCTGGCTGATGGAGGCTGGCGGAACAATGTCCGTTGGAGTGGGCGCTTCGCTGGCCGATTCGTCGCCAGCATCGCCTCGATCTTCGGAAGCTTCGTCTCGGATCAGGCCAAGAACACGGCGCACAATGTTGCCAATGACAAGCTCGTTGGGCTGGGCGTCGACCAGTCTACGGCCGGTTCTTGAGACGTTGAGCAAAAGGCTGTTGACGTCGTGCCATTTTGAGCGGGCAACAACTTGGAGCAGGATATGGGCGGTAGCGATGGCGCAGGGCTCGGATCCTCTGATCTGTCGTCGCTTCAGAAGACTATATGCCGTGCATTGTCAGTATCATGCCGTCTAGCAGTACACCCCTCGCTGCACCGCGACCAATGAAAAGAAAAAGTCGTGCCGCAATGCGACAATCTTATCGTGCCCCGCATTGCGAACTACTGATGGATCACAGCACATACGATATCAAGCTGTTGATGGAAGCTTCCAATGCTTGTCCTTTGAGAGATTTCAGGAATTTTTCGAGGTCGAGCGCATGGCCCGCAGAGACGGAGGGCATCGTAGACTCTGTTGCTGATGAGCGATGGTTATTTGGCTTCGTGTGCGGTTATCGAAGGGCCGATGCTCGGTGGGATGACTAGCAGCGCTATGACTCGAATTTTGTGCGACGGACACCGACTCGGGTTTTGATCGCTGCGCGGGCTGCGAGTTTTGGCGAAGCACAAGAGAGAAAAAAACGAGGGACGTGATAACGTCAAGTGATGCTAGAGGTGCGCTCTATCGCAGAAGCCGGGAATGGGTGTGGTGGAAGTGAGCGGGGTTTGGAATGGTTTGTGGGTGCAAGAAGAGCCTTTGCGATCGTGACTCAACACGCAAAGCCCGTGGTAGTGGCGTCAAAAAAGAATTTCGTACATGCAGCTTAAGGCAGCCCGCACCACCTGAGTATGCACTAATGTAAGATTTGCGAGCTTAGCGGCCCCGATACCTGAATGCATACCTGACACAACGGCGGTGCGCAGGTAGCTGATACTTTCGTATTACAGTAGGGCGAAGCTTAACACAGCCAGCCTCTTGACCTCATTTCATTTCTTCTTGTTTCATCATTTTTGCTTCTTTTACTTGCACCAGTTGGTAGTGGCGGCTGGGAGGCTAAAATAAATTAAATGCTCAGGTCAACCGCGTGCTCGGATACGAACGGGCTGGATTTGACACATGCTAGCGTAGGAACCACTAGATGGGCGAACCCAAGGCCAAGAGATGGCTGAGACTCGTACCATCACGGGCATCAAGATACGGACAGCGTATTAAAAACAAGTGCCTACTTAGCTTGTTAGTGATAGAACGTAGTGTTTACAGAAGCCGAAACTGTCGTTGGTTATTTGCTTTGACGCTGCCTTTGATAGTATCTCGCGATAAGACGCCGTCTCATCTGCACATGTATCTGTACCCGTGTCTGCCATACATAATCTTGCCTCGACCTCGACCACACGCAGATTTGATACGCTGCCACACCTCGGCACTGCTGACCGCAAACGGGCTCCAGCCTCAGCAGCGCATTGGACGGTAGGGCTCCCCAACCGCCCCTGCAATGGCCGCTGCAAACCCCCCAAAAACCGCCCTAGCGTGGGCGGCATCTGACCTCCCAGCGGCCTTGGCCCGCTACACCCTTGCCGTTGATGACGACCTGGCCCGATTTGCTTGGGGAACGTTTTCTGGGTGCCTCAACGCCTGGACGGGCCAGCTAACTGTCAAAACGTGCTAGAGCGACGTGTGCCAGACCTGTACTTTGCTTGGTTTCATTTACACCAGAGGCCCCCTCAGAACCTTTTTTTTTTTTTTTCGGGTGGCTCGTAGCGTCGTTTCTTTCCCACGGCTGTCCTCTTGTGGCCATCGCATTCCCATCTCGTCTCATCTCGCCCACAAGCCTCGCCTGCGGCTCCATCGCCATCGCCGCCCGCCTCTCTCGCTCCTTTCCGCCCCCTTGGAAGCGACTCACTCATGACATTCGTTTGCCGAGCGCCCTGCGGAGGCTCATTTTAACCCCCCTGGAGTGCGCTGCAGGGCCATTGACAGCGGCCTAGAGCCCGGAAAGCCACGAGCGTTGACGCCGCAAGCGGTCTCGATCGCCTCCCCGGGATCTTGCGACGCTCCCTTTTCTGGGCCGTCTCTTGTCTCTCTTCGCCAGGCCTCGCTTCGTCCTTCGCATCTTCCATCTCTCCGTCTTCCCGAACAGCGCTGCGCCCGACCCGCTTCCCGAAGCCGCCTCCGATGTCCCATGGATTGGTCTCACTGTTCAGCATGAACTCCCTCAACATCATCACCGCGCGCGTGTCGCCGCCGCCGAGTCCTACCCACTCCCGATCCAACAGCATCTCATCCGGCACGGGCCTGCAATCCGACGACGACAAGGCGCTCGATGTGTCTGAGGACAAGGCGGATGGACAGGAGGCCCAGCCCTTGTCTGCCGAGGGCTCCCTTTCCGAGAAGCGATTCGATAACGACGACGAAGCATCCTTTGCTACCGAAGAGACACCGCTGTTCTGCGAGTCCAAGTCGGACGGGAAGCGCTCGAGGTGGTGGCATGTGCTGCCACGGGGGATCGCGTCCAGCATCATCAATACCATTCGGTGGCTGTTCGCCACGCTGACGGCGCCCGGATACTTTCTGCTTGCTTGCTTCTACGACGACTTTGGCAAATTTGCGCCCATGACGCAGCTGAAAAAGCTGTTTGGCTTCCATGGCGGCGCGGATGATCTATATCCATCGACACCGAATTCGAAAAAGACTGGCCGCAATTCGCGGCATCTCAAAATCCCGTCTACGCCGCCTCGCTCCTCCAATACATCCTCATCTGGCCTATCATCCGAATCCGAAGACGAGCCCCGTGCCGCCAAGGGCCGGCATAATCGATCCAAGTCCGCCCAGTCCACCGAAGAAACTGGCTCGGCGCGACGATCCATCCGAATCAAACTCAATGACGAAGAGCAGCGGAAACATAGAAAATCTCAGTCTACCGTTTCTCAGGGGAAAGGCGACCTCGGTCGAAGCGAACTGTCCGCACAGCTCAAGTCTCCGACGTCACCCATCGCCGCCCTAACCAAGTATCCGAAAACGCCAGCACCGCCACGACCCTTGATCCCCCGACGACAGCCATCGTATTTGAATCTTTTGGAGCCTTCCAGGAAACAGCAGAAGACGCTGATCCTAGATCTTGACGAGACGCTCATCCACAGCATGTCCAAAGGGGGAAGAATGAACAGCGGCCACATGATTGAAGTCCAGCTCAACACTGCGACTCTGGGAATGAGTGGGCAGAACAGCGTTGCGCAGCATCCAATCCTGTACTGGGTAAACAAGCGACCTTATTGTGACGAGTTTCTCCGCAGAATATGCAAGTGGTTCAACTTGGTTGTTTTTACTGCTTCGGTTCAGGAGTATGCCGACCCTGTAATCGACTGGCTTGAGTCCGAAAGGAAGTTTTTCTCTGCAAGATACTATCGACAGCACTGCACATATCGACAAGGAGCGTATATCAAAGACTTGAGTTCTGTTGAGCCGGATCTGAGCAAGGTCATGATTCTGGACAATAGCCCACTGAGCTATTTGTTCCATGAAGGTGAGAGATTTCTGACTAGGCTATATCATATCATGCCATACGTCACGCACATCGATCTAACTCTTTTTTTTTCCCCATAGACAATGCCATACCGATCCAAGGCTGGATAAACGATCCGACAGATAGTGATTTGATGCATTTAGTACCTCTGCTGGAAGGCCTCCAGTATGTTCATGACGTTAGAGCTTTACTAGGGCTACGCAGCGGCGAGTACGGTCATCTCCAAGCATAGAGGATTATGGGAAACGTTTACGGCAAGATTTGTTTTTATTTTTCTGGTTTTCAATTTTGCTCCTCTCAAGTTTTTATATACATAATGCAACCTGGCAAAAACTGGCAGTCCTTTGAGGCGAGGAGACGAGCGATGAACGAATTGTGGAAAGGGGAGCTAATGAAGAGGGAATTCTGGTAGCTGATGCCTGCCTAGATTCTTTTTCTTGTTCACTTTTTTCTTCTTCTTTTTCTGGAGGGAAAAAAAAAGGCGACCTGATTGTACGGATAGTATACGAAGAAAAGACGTCATGGGAGTTTTTCAGATCACATTTGGTATTCATCTGGCCGGCATGAGTAACATGTTCTTTTCAACCAAGCGGGAAAGGGCCTTATTTTTAGTTAACATGGCATTTGGTTTTGTTCAGGCGATGAGGGTAGTTAGGCATTATGACGGGAAGAGGCATGATTTATGGGAAGCTTGCTTCAAAGCCAATACAGGGACTGCTGTGTTTTTTTGCGAGTGTGTATTTCTGCGTGTATTTGGTCTGATTTGAAGATGTGATTTGTGTACTTTGTACGATGCTATTTCGATGTTGGGACTAAATGTATAACACCCTGTATTACTTGTCCGGATTTTGCGAGATTTTCTTTTCCCTGCTAGATTGAGGTGCTGTCTTAGTGACGATGATGTTTGTGCTTGAACATGGATGGACCTTGGATTACAGTCAAGGACTGCCCCACGCCCAGCTGAAGTTGACATCCCCGCAGTGGATCTCGAGCAAGAAAAGGCCAGGCAAGAAAAATGCTTCCTGCTTGAGAAAATGCGTTGGGGCAGAATCGGATGGGCCGTCGTGCCATGGGCTAGATCTAGCGTCTCGTAATCGGTTTTTCGGTGTCTGCATACTGTACAGATATTTACTGCCGCCTTCATTGCCGTGGAGAGGAGAGTGGTCTGCCCCAGTCATGTACTTGCCTTAGGTGGTCTCATTGCAGTAAAGTCGTCAGATTGTCTCATCGGATCTACTTAGTTGTGTTACAATGCCTTACAGTATACTGCTGCTAGTACTAATGCCGAGGCACGGCCTGAATAAAGCAAGATCGTCGCCAATGGTTTGCAGCCCTGCAGAGGTGTTTATGTAGACGCATGCATTACATACATACAGCAAGGTAGATTATGTAGGCACATACATACATACAGAATCAAGGACAGGGGCAAGACGTATATCCAATACCAGTCGCATCATTACCTAATACAATCTGGAGGGCATCCAGACTCACAACCTGCCGAGTATAATAAATCACACCGAGTACGGATACACACAACTGCCCAGTAAAAAGAGGCGTTTTCAATCCAAGGCGTAGAAAAAATGACTTTTAACCTTCCAATTGGTTTAGTCAATTTGCGGAAGTGTCTTTCCCAGCCCCCCGTGCCATGGAAAAAAGGAATTTCCCCCATCCGACGCCTTCTCGAGAAAGGGCTGTCCAAAGGCGTAGTCGTGACATCATCGTCACGGGTGACGAAATCGTTTTGCAAGCGCGCAAGCAGTTCAAACAAATAACACAAATGCGGAGGCATTCTAGTATGAATGGGGGAAGGGAATATACTTTTTGGCGAATCGAGATGCTAAGAGGGGAAATAAAAGACGTAATTGATGTTTGCTGGTGGAATTAGCTCCTGCTTTGCCGATTGAATTGGGCGGAATACAAATAGCTGCTAGTTCTGCCTCTTCTCCCATTTTTGAGATCTGAGATCTGAAGATACTGCATCTTAGCAACGAATAAGGCATTCAAATAATAATCTCTCATAAACACACTCGACTCATCGTTTCAAGCCTCTCCTCAACATTCTCTCCATCTCAACATGTCTCTCCAATGTAAGTCCAGAGCTCCCCAAATCTCACTCTCACCACCCAACCCCCCCCCCCCTCAGTGCTGCTTCTCGCCACTCTCAGAAACACTCCCATCTACTCCTAAATCGTCAAATTCAAAACTCCTCAGAAACTCATCAACATCCCTCTAGATTTCCCCCCCGTCAAGCCCTCCGCCATCGCCCTCGGCACCTTCTTCAACCACGGCGTCGACCTCGTCGTCCTCGCGCCCATCTTCGGCCAGACCTACCACCGTGCCAAGGCGTCCAACACCAAAGAGGAGTTCATCCGCTCGCGCGAGGCCAGCGGCGCGGCCCTCGCCTGGGGCACGTCCTTTGTGGGCTCGGCCCTGCAGAGTTACGGCGTGGGTGCGCTGCTCAATGCCACGGGCACGCTGAGCCACAAGGGCGCGGCGTATCTGGGCGCTCTGATCTTTGCGGCGACGTCGGCTCCTGGCGTAAGTTTGCTGTTCAATGGTTGCTATTTGTCCTTTTTTCCCTTATGCTAACTTCTCATCCTCTGTAGTTCATTACTCAGGTCTTCAGTGAAAAGCGATCTCTTGATATCGTCGGCGTCAATGTTGCCGCCAAGTTGCTTGAGACTGTCGGCCTGGCTCTGGTTCTCAACTGGTGGGGAACCAGGACCAACCCCTTTGAGTAAACCAACAACGTCTATTCATGGTCTTTGCCCTGATGCAATTTTCGGGAGTTTGGATTGGGAATTACCGATTATTTTGTAGTAAAAAGCCATCATACTTGATGGATGATTGTATCAACAACTATATTAGTCCAATTTGAGAGCTTTCTTTTTAATACAACATACCTCAAAACTTCTTTCATGATTTAGTAGTAGGACACCTCAAGGTCACTGTCAAGCCAAAGGGGAAGAGGAGCCTGGCTAGGCTTGTACATGGTAAAAACGCAAATGATTTTCCATTGATCAAGAAAGTACTTTATATACCTGAACGCCGCCGTTGCCCCAACAAAGTTCTTGCTGCAAGACAATCCCCTCTGGTATTGTTAATGTACACCCAGATTAAGCGCTTCGCATCAACAAGATCCCACTCTTTGACACACACCGTTCCAACACTTTTTCACCCCCTCATCCTCTTACGCCTTGGATTCACCTTTTGTCCAGAACGCCTGCTTGCTGCCCTCCTTCTGCACGAGCTTAACCAGGGAAGCATAAGTCTCGCTGTAAGACTCCTTGTCATCATCGTCGTCCTTCTCAGCCTCCTTGGAAGCCTTCTTCTTGCCCTCGGCCTTCTCCATGATCATGACAACACTGGTAGGTCGCTTGGTCTTGGCGGCGGCACCGAGCTCAGCGCGCGATGAGACGAAGATGAAGGGGACGTTGTGGTCCTCGCAGAGAACGGGCAGGTGTGAGATGACGTCCATGGGGGAGATGTCGCCGGCAATGACGACGACGCCGGGGAATGAGGTGTAGCCGGGAGCACTGGCGGGAGACTTTCGCAGCGTCTTGACGACTTCCTTGACACCACGCTTGAGGGTTCCATTCTTGGCGGCTATTCAAGATTTCGTAGTTAGTATAAAAGTCCAAATCCCAACTGCTCATTTGTCTGAAACAGAAACGCCAGAGGCAGTGTCTGTGTCTGTGTATGGCTCAATTCTTACCTTTTCGGATAGTCTTGCAGATCTTCTTCTGGCCCTTCTCATCGGCCAGAGGGACGGCGAACGGCACAACCTTTCGCTCAAGAGCAACCTCAGGGGCCTTGTCCTCCTCCACATCTGAATCCTCAGAGCCCTTGACAGGAGAGATCTGGCCAGCGACATCCTGCTGCAGCTTCTCGTCCAGAGCAGCGGCGAGCTTCTCCTTCTTGTCTTTCTTGTCCTTCTTTTCCTTCTTCTCCTTCTTCACGCCAGACTCTTCGCTGCGCTTCTCCTTCTTCTCCTTCTTCTCCTTCTTGTCGGGTCGTTCAGAGGCCATGGCTGCGGTATGTGATGCGAAAGCACGAGGGAACCTGCTGAAGAAAAAATGGAAAAACGAAGGATGGACAGGACAATTGAGTGCCTATTGAGTGTATACAAGGGCTCAATGGACCAAATTCAACACAATTAGCGTCTTTTGCACCAATTGAGAGTCTTGCGCAACTTGGTCGCGTTTTTGTCAATGTCTTGTCGTCCTCACACGATCGCTCTTCAAAAATTTCCTACTCAAGCCAAACTTTTTTTCTCGGTGAGGGGACCCTCTCAAATTTCTCGGCGTTTTGTAGAGCCGATGCCGAATCAAGGTGTGCGTTGGATCACGTGATAAAGCTCTGAGCCAATCCCATTGAGCAAGATTCAGATGACCTAATCGAGCCGTGGATTTTTGCATTGCATCAGGAGTTATGCTTAATGAGAAGATGCAATTGCCAATTACGATATATGAGTAACTTAAGCTCTAGGAGCTAATGGAAAGTGCTGCGAGAAGAGTGATATGAGAAGTCTTGACATCTTTTGGTGGTCTGTTTCCAGAGGTCACTAAGTCAAACTTCAGAGAGCATCAGTTCATCACTCGTTTTGTTTTCTGCTCGTTGATAAATTCGTTGATAGATTGAAATCACTCGTAGAGCCAACCGTTTCTATTCTTTTTCACCTGATCTAGACGCTGATATACACTGGGTGGACGCCCATATTCCAACACAAGTTATGCACCATTTTACTCCTCCTCGTCGCCAAACTCAGCACGGCCAGCCTTGGAGTTGAGGTAGTGGTTCCTATTCAAGAGTTAGCATTTTATATCAACGCCAAACGTTCAATTTTTTCTGTTGCAATTCGACAGTCGTACCTCTCGGTGGCCCAGTTCATCAGGTAGTAGCCAGCCAGCATGGGAGGGAGCCAGTAGAAGATCTGAGACTTTGTGCGGCGGAAGGTGTTGAAGATGGCATCGTGGGCAGCACCGGCAAAGGGGTTTTGACGGTTAGCGGAAACGCCGTAGTCGATGATGCCCTTCTGCTTGGCACCGCCTATTATCATGGCATGTTAGCATCCGGGTGACTCTTTCGATATTCGCAGTTCGATCCAAGCTTGGGTGTCGGTCGCAATCCTTGTCCTCGACCAGTCTAATATGCTTTCTTCTTCTCCTCCAACTCTTTCACTGCATTTCATTGTACCAATGGATGTCCATTGCTCTTCGACTCCTCCACCACCCAGCACCTTGCATCCTCTTTCGCAGTTTGTCCCTTGTAATGGTTCGACAGGCAAAGTTCACTTACCGAAGGAACCCCAGTCACCGAGCCAGCTAGTAAAAGAAAGTTAGCATCGCCATCAATTGACCAAAAATAGTCGTGTTTATGTAGGCGTCGCATCGTCGACTTTCGCATCTCGTAGAAAAGCCGCAAGTCGGTGGTACGATTGGCCGCATCTGCCGGAGGGGGAGAGGCTGCACATACTGGCCTTGCTTGGGTGCAGGGGCGCCGCCGCCCAGGAGGATCTGAGTAGGTCTCATCGTCTCGGATTAAGCAAAGGAGGTCGGTGTTGCGCTTCCTTTTCGACAGTGGGAGAGATAGCAGAAGCAGAGGTGGAATGAGTTCGGGTTCGGAATTGGTGAAAACGCAGAGCATCTTCGCGAGTCCAGCCGAGCTTGCCCGAATAGGCATGGCGCGCTCCTCGGGCGGAAAATCAAGCACCACCTGCAAAAGGCACCAACTGCGGGACAATCGAGTTCGGCCTCATAGGCAGAGCCAGAGCTTCATAAGCCGCAGAGAGCCAGTCGCCAGCTCTTGGGAAATCTGGATCCAATCGGGCCCTCGAGACGCTCTTGTCCTTGTTTGTAAAACTGCGATACAAGATGGCGGCCTTTGCGCGAACTCTCAACCTCATGTACCGCATGGCCATCCCGGCCTCTGCCGGCGCATTCCTCATCTCACAGTCCATTTACGACGTTCGAGGCGGAACAAGAGCCGTTATTTTCGACAGATTGAGCGGTGTCAAGGAGGATGTCGTCAACGAGGGAACGCATTTCCTGATTCCTTGGGTACAGCGAAGCGTCATCTTCGACGTGCGAACCAAGCCCAGGAACATTGCCACTACCACCGGCAGCAAGGATCTCCAGATGGTCAGCTTGACGCTGAGAGTTTTGCACCGACCAGAGGTCAAGGCTCTGCCAAAGATTTACCAGGTAAATATATGCTCATGCGAATTAACCGCACTCTGGACTGTTAGTTAATTCAAAATTAAACAATGTAGAACCTCGGCGCAGACTACGATGAGAGAGTCCTCCCCTCCATTGGAAACGAAGTCCTCAAGGCCATCGTCGCCCAGTTCGACGCTGCCGAGCTCATCACCCAGCGTGAAGCTGTCTCACAGCGCATCCGCAGCGACCTCACCCGCCGTGCCGCCGAATTCAACATTGCCCTCGAGGATGTCTCCATCACCCACATGACCTTCGGCCGCGAGTTCACAAAGGCTGTCGAGCAGAAGCAGATTGCCCAGCAGGATGCCGAACGTGCGCGCTTCATTGTCGAGAAGGCCGAGCAAGAGCGCCAGGCCAACGTTATCCGGGCAGAAGGCGAGGCTGAGAGCGCAGAGACTATCAGCAAGGCTGTTGCCAAGGCTGGTGACGGACTGGTGCAGATCCGAAAGATCGAGGCGAGCAGAGAGATTGCGCAGGCGCTGTCGTCGAATCCCAACGTGGCGTATCTGCCTTCAGGAGGAAAGGGTGGCAGCGGCAGCCAGTATCTGCTGTCTGTAGGCAGGGCGTAAGGAGGAGTGTAGGAATAATGAAAGCTGATGCTTGGATGGAGAGCGCACCCCGCTCAATGCTGGGATAGGGTCAAGGGAGGGGGGTGGGATCAATCACGACAATCTTGTACTTTTAGCTATAACAGGCCCAAAGGAGCCTTTCATTGAAGAAGAAGAAAAAAAAGAAACCCATGCTCTATTCTTGGCGTGTATTATTGTAAAGTTTCCTTACTGCAAATGCAGGCTTAAGCTATACAGGGTAAAGCTTCCGTATACTATATAAGCTAGATGATTAAATTAAAAGCAATCAACGCGAACGTTTGGATGGGTATTCAACCTAAACACTCCGTTATAATTCCCCAAGCAATCGTATAACTCAGCTTCAAGCCAGCCGAAAGCGACTTTCAATAAAAGCTTCTGTAAGAACCCCTCCACCCTCAGGAGGCGTAATCTCACCATCGACAACTCGCCAGCCTTTTCTCTTCAAATCATTCCACACATCCATAACCCGTAGTCGAACCAAATCCCCAGCCGCCCTAGCATCCTCTCCAGAATCGTGGCCGAGCATCTTCGGTCCCGTCTCCTGTTGAATCTTGCGATTCAAGTGAACGCTCATCAAGGTCTTTAGGCCAAAGCGGTATGGCAGACCCATTTTATGTGGGTAGAGCAGGACGGTATCGATGATGGTAGGGTGCACGATGCGGACGGCGTTGAGGTCGTTTTCCAGACCGTGACCTATGAGAGGTGTCGATGGCGATATAAGCGAGAAGAGGAGGTCTCGCGCAACCTCGGGGGAAGATACGATTTTAAGCTTCCTTTTCTTAGATTTCACCTCGCCGTCTTCACTTCCCGTCTCTTCGCCGCCCTTAGCTGGTTTGAGATCGTCATGGACGGACCATGGTTCAGCGCCAGCAAGATCATCGGGCCAGACGCCTGAAAATCGAGAATTAAGATCCAGGATTTCGCCTAGAGGTTGGACCAGAACATCAAGCAAGTCTTCTCCAGTAGGCCATGAAGTAGCTGTCAGACGCACCAACTCAAGGCCATGAACCGTATAACACATTTCGCAGTCAAAGCACACTGCTCTGTCCGTCGGCGCGAGAGGGTTCTCTGGTGTCTCTGCAAAATTGAGAACAGCAGCCAGTCTTTTCGGATCGCTTGCTTTGAAAACGTGGTGCTCGTGGGTGAAACAACCGGCCGAATCACCAACTTCCTCGCCGCAGCAGTGGTATCGTTTAGGCACTCTTGTCTTATCACCAGGCTGCTTCTCTGGAACGTAGGTTTTACCCCAGTGAAACTTGCAAGCTCCTCCAGTCGTCAAGGCGCCATCCTCCTCTCTCCGTCCAGGGAAGACCTGGAATCTCTGCTGACATCGATCACATTTCTCCCATCCTTTTCCTGCTTCCATACCATCCAAGGCCGATTTTATTTGCTCTTCTGTGGGAACAGTAGGGACGTAACCATGATTTGCCATGTTATCGAGTGGCGTAAGGATGCGTTTCAATAGTTGAACTTCCTGTGCATTTGTAAGACCAGTCTCAATCTTTTTTGGCTCTCCATCAGTCATATCGTCCTTTTGAAGCTTCTTTTGGGCATCTTGCTTCTCTTTGGCGCGAGTCTCTTTCCACTGGGCCGCAGTCATGCGCTTATACTGCATGACCTTGTTCTTCATTACGTTTGAGTACACAGCTGGCTTTTCTATAGCGCACGCTTGCTCCTCGTCAAGAGATCTGATGATGAGGTCTTGATCAGATAAAAGCAGATTCTTCTCTTTGTCTGTTACACTTTTCTTCAATTCCTCGTTTAGGCGTTTGAATTCCTGGTGCACAAGTCTGAGCAGCTTGAGCCGAATTTCATGGCTGGCTGGGGAACTTTTGAGCAGCCGAGGATTGAGAGTCTCGGCTTTCTTTTGTTTCGGCATCGCCGTAGTCTTAGAGCTGGATAAAGCACCTGCTTGATTCTTTGCAGCTGGAGAATAAGTCGCAGGATCCTTCACACTCTGGGTTGTTGAGGAGGCTGTCTTCCTTTTGAGTGGAGGAGGAGAGATTGAACGCGTAGCGCTTTGGGGCAAACCTGGCTTCTTATGCTCCTCTGTCGTTTGCTTGGTCTGACCATTGGAGGCTACACCAGTTTGTGATGTGAGGGAAGCGTCGTCGACCTTTAGGCGTTTGTTCGGGCGATCTTGGTCCGGAGGTGACAATATGTCACTCTTTGCCAGCTCGCTAACACTGTCTCCATCGATCTTGGTGTTGTCTTTTTCATGCCCGAATATACACTGAAATGCCGTGCATTTGTTGCCTGCTGGGCAGGGAATGTGCTTGAGTGAGAGGCTCATGATGGCCTGGCAGCACTGGGCGTTAGAAACAAGTGACGCGTGATCTATATTTGGGGAGGCAGAAAGTTCATCTGCGCGGCATCATGTGTGGAATAAGTGTGTGATCAGACTTGTGTATCTCCCCGCAAAGCAAACGACTAAAAATCGATTCAAATGTTTGTCAAGCCTAAGATGTTGGATTGATGATTGGAAACAAAGATAGACGGCACGCTGTATCAACTGCAGGGCAAGCCAGGGGCGAATGCGCCGACATTTAGGCGCGAGGCTGCCGAGCACAGTCGCTAGGGAGCACTAAAGGCCGCTAAGCAACAATGACGGGGGTGCTGATTCCTTTAAATTGATGTGCTTGTGCAGCGATTAGTGAATGCTGCTATTGATGTCTCTTAATGGAGAAGTTGCAGTAGATGTAAAATGGGGTGTAAATATTGAAAATCAATCTTCGAAAACTATGGTTTTCTTTTGTTCCTTGATTCTTTGTTTGGTAGTCTACCTGTTAGGACAAACCAACTGTCTAGCGCTACTGAGTATTACATGTGATAATGTGGACAATATTCTCAAAGATTTGAACACTACACGTATTTTGCTACTAGCCGGCGACATTCTATAGCCGGTCTTACTATCCACGTATTAAGAGAAGATTAGGCTTTAATCTTGATAGTATATCAGAATAGATCCTCACTTTGGACTAGTAGTTTTATTTGAGCACTTGAATTTCGCCAGGCAAAAGTCTTACTTCAGTTTCCAGGGTAAGAACCCTGAAGAACACCAAGCCGACATGGTGACTTGACCCAATTCTGAATATATATATATGTTGACGGCAGAATTCTATTTACAAATTCAAATCTATGAAACCTTTTCAATTTATTGAATCACGGCCATAACCTTTCCGAAGCCAAGTTTCATAATCCCTTGACAGCTTATATATAGCACCGACAAGGCCAGGGGTGGATATCAGCCCACCCCCTAGCGCCCGGTAAATACGGCCCGCGAGCGATTACGCATCCTCTTTCATCGTGCCTCGGACATGACCTACGTAATGCGTGTAAACGCCTATTTCCACCCCTTTCGCCGTTATAGCCTCTCTTGCAGCAAATGACTGCTCGCCTGGCCGGCTCAAGACTTCTAGGTGCAGCGCTCACCATGGATTTTGCCGGCGGAAGCAACAAGGCGGACCACCTCTGCGTCTTGGTTCATGGAGTGAGTTTTTGGAACAGTCTCTGGAATCCATCTGTCTGGGCTAACATGGGCTTTTGAAAAGCTATGGGGGAACCCGAACCACATGAACAACATTGCCAAGACGCTGCGAGCTCAACACTCCCCCGACGACCTCTACCTCTTACTGGCCAAGCGAAACAGCGGCAGCTTCACCTACGATGGCATCGAGCTTGGTGGCGAGCGAGTCTGCGCCGAGATTATAGAAGAGCTCAAGACCATTGAGAACAATGGCGGCAAGATTAGGAAGCTGAGTGTCGTAGGATACTCGCTCGGCGGGCTGGTATCGCGATATGCAGTCGGCCTGCTGTACGCAAAGGGCATTCTGGACTCAGTTGAGTGCATGGTAGGCCTATACCCGACCTCCCAAGTCGTGAGAGAAAGGCTGGATCACTGACGGCCAAGGGCAGAACTTTACGACGTTTGCTTCGCCACATCTGGGAGTACGCACTCCTCTCAAAGGATGGCATAATCACATATGGAATGTGCTGGGCGCGAGAACATTGTCAATGTCCGGGAGCCAACTATTCACCATTGACAAGTTTCGAGACACCGGCCGCCCCTTACTATCTGTCATGGCCGATCCGCAATCTATTTTCATGCTGGGGCTGCAAAAGTTTAGGAGACATACGTTGTACAGCAATATCGTTAATGACCGAAGTGCGGTTTACTATACGACCTGTATAGAAAAGACGGATCCATACAAGGATATAGATCGGATCAAGGTCAACTTTCTTAAAGATCAAGAGGGTGTACTATTAGACGCTGCGCATCCCTTCTCTCCGCGACCCAAAGTCCCCGCACCAATTACTATTTCATCGCTGACCGAAATGGGTGTGCGATGGCTGAGAGGAATCCCATTCATGGTCACAGTATCGGTTCTGGTGCCTATTGGCGTGGTGGCCTATCTTATCAACTCGGTTTTTCAAACCATACGAAGCACAAAGCGCATCAAGCTACATGAAGGTGGCCTAGCGGGCATCGACATCAGGGAGTACCGGGTCCCCATCCTGATCAAGGAGTTTCGTGAAGAGGTCGAACACGTCTACGAGGCCCTGAACAACTCGCAGCACCAAGAATACTTGGCGGACGAAGACGAAGACGAAGAGACGGGCATGAATGCCGAAGATAGAAGCACAATGGCTCGAGAGAGGAGAATGTCCATCCCTACGCAGCCAACGCTGGCCTTGGCACCATGCCAGTTCGAGATGATTCGATCCCTAAACTCACTCAAATGGAGGAAATACCCCGTCTGGATTCAAAATGACCGACACACGCATGCGGCCGTCATTGTACGCTTTGAGAAGAAGACGTTTAACGAGGGTTGGGTGATTTTGCGACACTATGCGGGCGAAGAGTTCTTGCTATAGCCTTGCTTTTGCGAGAAGGATGGTAGCATTGCTGAGCGGGGTTGCGGAGCAGCGGCTATAACGGTGATAATTCGCCGACGTTGTACGATATTTTCTGGGGGATTCCCCCTCTTTGCTCTGGGTCATTTATCATATACATATACATATAATACGGGATTATACTACATATAGGTACTTGCTTGTACGAGGTAGCACATAGACTACATGCAGCAGCTTGTATGTAACAGCGGAGGGCCGGCATGGCATGGATGCCAGTTAATGGAACATGGATTAGTGCTTAGCAGTTGTAACGCAACCCGGCGGCAGCATGGCCGGGGGTGCGATTGGACCTCGAATACATTGGGTTTTGCCACATCACCGGCCCAAAGCAGACCATCGACCTGACGATGTGACGGCTTGGTGAACAAATGGCGTTGCCATCAAGCAGAGCTATGGTGGGGTCGCCAGTGCCCGGAGCTTAGCCAGCTTCGCTGCATGTGCCAAAGGCCGGTCACGTGAAGCTGCCACCCCGGATTGGGCTCGCAGCCAGTTTTCCCCTCACCGGTGGCCAATCACAGCCCCGCCGCCCGCGTGCTTATAGCCGGCAAAAAAGTTGATGCTCGTGCCACTGACTTTCGCCGTCAGTCGATTTCATTTCCTCGACCAGAGGCTTTGGAAGCGCCTGCTCCCCTTTTTTTCTGCGTGCGTCCTGTGCTGTTGCTCTCTTGTCCCGTGCAATTACGGCTGTCCGAATCACGAGCTGCTTGGAATGCGCGGATGCCGGCCGAGCGAATTGAAGCCGAGTTATCGAGCGTTCTGACCAGACAGCGCGAGCCTGTGAGCCTTTGACGTCTTCGACCACTGGGTCTCTCCGCAAGGACAGCATATCAACACACTCAATTGCCAATTACGCCTGTAACACTATTCACAATGGTTCTCACGCACTCCACCAACCACACCTACTCTCATCCCTTCCCGACCGTCACCCTCGCCTACTTCCTGCGATACTCCTCCCCTCAGCTCAACCCTTTCGCCGCTCATGTCCTGAGCACCGACACAATCTCCAGCCATGTCGACCCGAAAACCCAGCGCCTATACACCACTCGCATTCACCTGAAGAAGAGCCGCATGCCTAGCGCAGTGTATAAGCTGCTTCCTGCTAGCGTCTCAGGTGGCAGCTCTGGTGAAAAGGCCTCGTACATTCTCGAGACCAGCGTTGTGGACATCAAGGAAGGATGGATGAAGACGGAGAGTCGCAACCTCAACTTCACTGGCGTGCTATCCGTCGTCGAGAAGCAACACTTCAAAGTGCCGAGCACACCCGAAGCGATTGCTCGCAACGAGACGGATGTCAATTCCAGCGTCATGTTCAAATCACGACTCGGAGAGAAAATCAGAGGAAAGCTTGGCCAAGCCCAAGAGGGGGGCAGTGGCTGGCTACCAGGCTTACTCGGCGGACTCGGTGCAAAGGGCATTCAACGGAGCATTGAGAGCCTCGCCTCCACCAAGACCATCGACCAGCTCAGCAAGAGCCGCGATGGCATGCGCCTTGTCCTCGAGCGCCTCCGCAATGGAGGTGTCATTGGAGTCATGGAGAAGCTCCGCCAAGAGCGCCAGAGACAAACCATGACCATGTAACAACATCACAACTGTAACAAGAAGAAATGAAAAACGAAGCAAAACAAAAAGGAGCGGTGTGCCGGGCTGGATGAAACCGCCGGAACGGGCTGGATATCGCCCACGACGCACAGCAAAGCTTTTATGATAACGGATCTCTCTGTACCCCTACATTGTATACTACCACTCGTCTTTTCCTTCTACCCTTAGCAAGGCGCTATATGGTTTTTATTTGATTTTTTTATCGGCGTTATTGGGACCGCAAAAATGGCTGCGGTGGAGCCAAAGTGCTGGCTTGCCGAGGAAGAAGAGAAATTTCTTTGCGTCACGAAGTCACGCATGCGGAAGAAAGTGTGACATCCCCTCTCTTGCATTGAGTCAAGATATTCTTATGGAAAAGAAATAAAATTATTCAAGATGAAGATTTCCTCGGACGCGTAATAGTGTGAAGTGAAGTGACGTTGCCTGTCTGAAGAACTCTCGGAACTCGATGAGAGCTGCATCTGTAAGGAGTTGATTTAAACTCTTACCTACGTAAATACGTAACATACCTTATAGTCTAGTAGTGAACATTTTAGGACAAGTACTCGAGGCCGGCTGGGGCTAAGCTGTCGATCCGGGCTGATCAGGGGTGCGAAGCGGACGATCTTCCAGCTTGACGCCTCACAAGCAGATTCATAGTCGCTTTCACTCGAGATTACAAATGTGCTCGAAAGAGAGTTGACATAGCAACATATATAGCCATGTGCTACTTTAAACCTCCATTCTCCAAGTCCGTGTCTTGCTAAGCCTCTCCCGTTGGACAACTCACCACTCATAGAGCACAAAATGCATGAATATCTTCTAAGATAAATCAAGTATATAACGACGACCATACTTTTGGTCTACCAGAATTGATACCAGCAAGGTATGACCTTATTCCTGCTCCTCGTATGACTTTAAAGCTGCGTAGAGCTTAGACATCGGTGGGGAAAGCTGCCGATATCATCCGTTTCATATGTAACACTCAACTCAACTACGGATCAATGAGATGATGGATGAATTCGTAGGTGTTTGAACAATGAAAAAATAGAAAAAATGAGCATCTTTCTTGATATATACCCCTCGACCTAATCTTGGATAATTTACACTTGGGTCATGATATATTCTTCGGCACTTGCTCTTGCTAGGAACTCTCAGAACCATCATGACCTATCTGTCCACTTCCCTTTCAATTATTGTATTTAACAATACAGTTAAACGAATGGATTGTAAAGATACGATTACGCGCAATCAGCATCCCTTGTAGTCTCTAATCCACCTATAGGCTTCTACTGCCGTTTATTTAGGTAAATTGACATCTGATATGCTATATGTGATAACCACTTTTTCCCGGGTTATTGTTGCTGCTTTCTAATGCAGCACTGATGACTGACTGCAAAAATTCATCTTGGGAAGGTGGTGCACTTACTCCTTTTTTTCTCAAAGACTGATATGATCGCTCAGTCACATCTCCGATCGATCCAGTGTCGAGTTTTTGGGTAGTTGACCAACATGTGAGAATTGAAGACCATAGCAGTCAATGACAAACTGAAATAGTAAAAAGTCTTGGCCGTGGAGTGGCTTCTACTACGCCTTAATCGATTCATGGTTAATTACCTATATTCAATGCAGATAAAGGCGAGACCATCTCCGTTGAATCCTCAACGTTACTACTCGCACGTGTTATGAGAGCCGACTAATACCTGTGCCTATCTTGTTTGTATTGGGATAACTCTTAGTCAGACCGCATTCTATATGACTGATTGAATCCCCCCTTGTTGTTTACTTGTAGAAGACAAGGATAATGTAATGCAAGGGAAGCCAATAGTTGAGCACTAAACTAGTAACATTACTCATAAGTTGAGATCTGAGCAATCTTTAAAAAGATATAAAGAAGGAGAAAGAGGATTGCCAAAAAAAAAAAAGATAACATTATCACAACCATATATCTGCCTGTCAAACATACCTCAAATCAGCCACAATGCACATACCTACACTGATCACTGGCGTTATAGCCATGCTTTCGACTGTCAATGCCCAAGCCATAACTAATGTAAACCTCACTTTATGCCTTCCATTTCCCTCGTTATAGCTAGTTCCTGACAAAGCGATATAGGTTTTGTTATATACCGGGCCGCGCCATGATGGGGATAGCTGGGCCTTCACTGGCGATCCCTATGTTTGCACGAAAGTCGGCGACGCTGTGTATGTGCCTCCCCTCCTCAGCTATTTTTTCCCCAGAGCATAAAAGTGAGCTAATGGATTGAGAAGATATCACCATGTGTTATCAGTATCTTTAGAATACCCTAACCCACCCTCAGGCTTCTACTGCCGCCTCTACAGGTAAGATGGCCTTTTAAGTGCGTTATTCGATGTGGCTGGCTAACTATTGTGTTTTTTTTTTAAAGCTCCGATGACTGTACCAATTCGACTTGGACTGGGGCCCAGGTCATGCGCTTTTTGCCAACACTTCAAGCAATCTTTGAGTCTGACGTCGGATCAGTTAAATGTGACGTTTTTTTCTAAACAGTATCTATAGTATTATTGAGGACTAGAGAATACAACTATTGTGTAAAGACTCCCTTGCTATTCTCAGGGATTACCCCAGATCTGATCCATTCCACGTTTTCGAGCATTGTCTCAAATTATCATGGGCTCATCAACACTAGTATTGATAGCCCCTCTTCTCATTATGTTAAATGTGAATTTCTAAAATTAAGATCAGTGTCTTGTTGTATCATCTACAAAACCATGTATCCCCCAAAATGCTTTGTGTATATCTAGGCATATTAGTAGCTTGTATAGTGTAATCCGCGTATCCCAGGTAACAAAGTGTTGGGTATCAAGTCCCGCCGTTTCCCATCTACTCCAATTGTCATTTCACAAAGGAAAAAAACAGGGTAATTTACCCATGCATGCGCACATACACCCTCTCAACCCCCTTATTCTAGATCTCTATCTCATCTTGTCACTCTGTTTTCTCTTCTCCCTGCTCGCCCACCACGTCTCGCAAAAAGTTCTTGGCAAAACGAGAGCACTGCTCAAATGCCTTGTCAAAGCCATCCTGGCCGCCGTAGTAGGGGTCGCTAACTACTTCTGGCTTCTTGGTGCCGCTGTAGTCGCCATAGAGCATCACCTTGGCCTTTGAGTCTTTATTCTCGCGCTTGAGGCGTTCGAGGTCTGAGAGGTTGGAGAGGTCCATGGCGAAGATGTAATCGAATCTGTCAAAGTCGCTTCGCGTAATCTATACACCGTGGTCTGTCAGCTATTCATTCCGTTGCACATCTCCGATAATGGAAGAAACCCAACTTACGCGGCGCGCGTCATGATCGTAGTCGAAGATGTCGTGCTTCTCCAGCGTTTCCAGTGTTCGATCGTCCGGCGGTTCGCCTGCATGATACGCAGCTGCAGTGACATGGTCAGCGTCTCGTCCAACATCTCGGACCGCTTGTTGCTGGCCGTTACGAACCTGTTCCGCAGGAATCAATATCCCCAATCTTGTCCTTGTACTGCGGCTGCTGCGCCATGTGCCTAAAGATTCCCTCTGCCATCGTCGACCGGCAAATGTTGCCCAAACATACGAACAGAACCGACACGGGTTGGCCGGGCAAGTGGACTTGTCTCTGCACCACCGCCGCCTGTTGCGCCGCGGTCAAGGACGCCGTTCGGTTTGGTCGCACTGGAAACATTGGAACGGTCCGGCTGTTGACGCTCGAAATAGCACACAAACAAAATTCAAAGGTATAAGGAAAGAAAGGGGAACGGTTCGTCAAAGACGGCGTAGATGTAAGAAGCAGGTCGAGGTTGGCACGTCAATTGGTCATACATAATACAGCCATGTAAATCGTCTATCCCTACATGGAATACTGCACCCCACATACGGAGTTCTGCTGGTGGAAAGGCGCTGGTGAGCGGCGGGTTAAATTACCGAGCATTACCCTGCGCCTGGAGATGCTGCCATTCTCCCCTTTCCACAGGCAGGCAATCTCATTGGCTCGATTCTGGATACAGGAGCGCATGATGGATGGCGGGCTGATATATGGATATATGGGAACATGCATGGGCACTCAGGGAATACACAATGGGAGAACCGCCACAGCGCTACAAGGACATATTTATAGCGGCGATTGGTCTGCTACTCCCACTAGCCCTTGTCTTCTAAGACAGGGCGATGCGATAGTGTTGATGTGCCGGTCTGGGATGCGGGTCTCGGGAGTGGCTGCGGTCGAGCGAATAGGTCAGGCTTGGAAACTGACAAGGGCAAGGGCAATGTAGGAGATGCATAAGGCCAATGCAGTTGTATTACCTAGTATTAGTAGTTGGAGATGACTGAATACTATACTATGATTCATACGAAGACAGCAGAGTCAAGTGTGATGGTGTAGGTATATGCTGTAACATCTCGAGTGCCACAAATCGCTAATGCTGTATAACCTTTGTATATACGAACTAACGAAGACTACCTACATGTAGCCTGTTTTTTTCTTCTTCACGGTGGCCGCCGCTGCCGCTGGTTTCGGCCCACTCCGCCGGGCTGGCTGTTGACTGGCACCGTCGACCTGGAGGGATGGCACATGAGCCTTCAGCACCTCTTTGTTTAGATACCTCGACGAGCCCTTTGATTGAATTGGCAGACTTTTTTCTTCAACGCCCCGCCAATATCGTGTTACATCAGACTCTAGCCGCATGGTTGGCTAGATGCGGCTTATCTGAAAAGAGCAAAGGCTGGCACGGTCTACTAACGTAGCAGTGCTACCTTCACGGCTCTATCTATAGCCAAGATTACATACCTACGCCATGTCGTGAAGCATGTGACGACTCTCCACAACGCTGACAGCGAAAAGCTTGAAGCCTGGTTGACGTGGAATCAAGAGCTCCGGCGGGTAATGATTCTCCCCAGCTCACAGCTCGTGTACAAAAGCCTCAATTTCAGCCTCTTCCCGTGCAAAACGCGCCAAGAGGAGGAAGAGGGTACTTCATATGTCAGACCCGATTGCGCGCGGCTAGTGATGCCATCACATCTCCAGTGCCCGCTGCGATTGGCTGCCGCCTTGACTCGACGTGATTGTTGGTTCTTTGCCGTCGTATCCATATTATCCACCTCCAGGACACAGCGCTAGTGCCGGCGAGCTGATCTTTGTCTGGACGTTGCCATAGGCTCTGCTGAGCTTCGTATTACGGCGCAGCCAACCACGGCTCGCGCTGCCAGCCGGTATGCCTAATGGAGTATGTATGTGCATGTATGTATGTAGTTTCAATTTTCTTCAGACGAGGCCTGGCCGCGTCTCCCTGGATCACGCTGATACTTGACGGTCCCTTTTCCTCCCGATTGAATTTTTCTCTGATCCTCTCTTCTTTCCCTCTTCTCTTCATCTGCGCCGCGGCACTGGCATCACCTTGTCCTTCATAGTTTCGGCTTCGCGATAGTCAGTCCCCTGCGTTTCAGTCGATCTAGACTCCGGCTTCTCAGAACAAGCTCCCGACAGCGCTGTTCCGCCCCCTGAAAGCTCCAGCCCACAGCGGCTCAGCGCAGACATAAACCCCTCTTCTCCCCCACACCCGCCTCGAGAAGTCCCAAGGCCACCTCTCGCAACAACACCCAAAAGCGCAGCCATGGCGGATCTCCAAGGACGCAAAGTATTCAAGGTCTTCAACCAGGACTTTGTGGTCGATGAGCGCTACACAGTCACCAAGGAGCTCGGCCAGGGCGCATATGGCATTGTCTGGTGAGTTGCCAGTGCTAGGCACCCCGCATGGTATACATGTATCCTGCTGGCTGGGAGCCTCCCCACCGCCATCATCGGCTTCAATTTTTTGCTAACGATAAGCTCCCCATTGGGAGCAACACGACGACAGCGCGGCGGTAAACGGACAGACGAACGAGGGCGTCGCTATCAAAAAGGTCACCAATGTTTTTAGCAAGAAGATTCTCGCCAAGCGCGCTCTGCGCGAGATCAAGCTGCTGCAGCACTTCCGCGGCCATCGCAACGTGAGTGACAACCCGGCCTGTCGAGCCATGTTTTGCATGGACCAGCGATTGCGACGATTGCGACCGAATATTCTACATGAAGACTGACGCCTACGGAACCTATTAGATCACATGTCTCTATGATATGGACATTCCGCGACCCGACAACTTCAACGAGACATACCTCTACGAGGGTCAGTATTACCGGAGCGAGCGCGCAGGACAGTCTCATATGGAGGCTGCACATGTCGATTATACATTGGTCGTATGACTAACGCTTCTATATAGAACTGATGGAGTGCGACTTGGCGGCTATCATTCGTTCCGGTCAGCCACTTACAGATGCTCACTTCCAGTCCTTTATTTACCAGATTCTCTGCGGTCTCAAGTACATCCACTCCGCCAATGTTCTCCACCGAGATTTGAAGCCGGGAAATCTGCTTGTGAATGCCGACTGTGAGCTGAAAATCTGTGACTTCGGTCTTGCTCGTGGCTTCTCTGTCGATCCCGAGGAGAATGCCGGGTATATGACTGAGTACGTTGCTACGAGATGGTACCGTGCACCTGAGATTATGTTGAGCTTCCAGAGCTACACGAAAGCTAGTATGTCGATTCCGGCTACAGATATCAACGATTGCCCTGTGTGATGTGTAAAGTCTAATGATAATTTGCAGTTGATGTATGGTCTGTGGGCTGCATCCTTGCCGAGCTCCTGGGAGGCCGACCATTCTTCAAGGGACGAGACTACGTCGACCAACTTAATCAAATTCTGCACATTCTCGGAACGCCAAACGAAGAAACCCTCCGCCGCATCGGATCGCCTCGTGCCCAGGAATACGTCCGCAACCTACCATTCATGCCCAAGAAGCCCTTCCCATCTCTGTTCCCTGACGCTAACCCCGACGCCCTCGATCTTCTCGACAAAATGCTTGCATTTGACCCTTCGCAGCGTATCAGCGTCGAACAGGCGCTCGAGCACCCCTACCTTCACATATGGCATGATGCGTCTGATGAGCCGGATTGCCCTACGACGTTCAACTTCGACTTCGAAGTGGTTGAGGATGTTGGTGAAATGCGAAAGATGATTTTGGATGAAGTTTTGCGTTTCCGACAGCTTGTGCGGACAGCCCCTGCTTCTGGCAGCCAAACCGCAGCTCAGCAGATACAAGTCCCAATGCCCCAGGCTGGCGGACAATGGACGGCAGAAGACCCGCGGCCACAGGAATACATGGGCCACGCCAACGGGCTTGAGCAGGATCTTCAAGCTGGCATGGACGTTAGGAGATAAATCCGTTGAAAACAATGAAATAACAGTTTAGCATGCATGTCTATTGGTGTTTGATACAAGAGTTATGAAGAAGTCTATGTTGAAAGGCTGCATACATTACCCATGACTTTACAGCGGGACAGAAAAGCGAAAATACAACAAAGAGGAGTTACTTTACCGGGAAGCCAGTTTCCCGACGTTGGGAACGGTATCAGGCCAGCGAAAATGCGTACGTCGAAATGGAGCAAAATTTGGGACGAATATGGATACTACTATACAATTTAAAATACTGTACACTCTCCATAGCACATCTGGGCATAATTTTCTGAATGATTAAACACCTATACTAATGCTTGTTCTCCTATCTACCCTTTGTTGACAACTAACTCTCTATTCTTTTTATTTAGTGCTGATAATTATAGACAAGGCTGACTTCTACAGTAGTTGTCGCAACTAGCCGGCAACTCTATGCCGTGCTCCAGCGATAAAGTATGTAATAGTGTAGGAACAGGAGCTTGGACACATTATAGAGCACAATGTGTGAGATTTTAATAATCTAGCCTTCAGTCCTGTGGCGTACGTTATTAAATTGACAATGCTACCCAGGTCCTCGTGAGATTTTAAAGCGAACAACTGGGGGGGCTGAACTAAGCCTGGTTACGAATTAGCGAATCAGCTAGCGAGTGGTGGATTTTGGACAGCCTTAATCACCAATTACCAATGGCACATATTTTTGGACTTAACAAAACGACTTTATAGAAGCAGTCAAAGAATACCTAACTGGTGGTAAGGACAAGCTAAGTGCTCTCTATATTCTCCCGCAATAGAAAGTCTATGCGCAAAATAACTCCTGAAACGACCGAAACTATGCAAATGAGGTAGGAACCTCTCCCAAGAAACAACTCATGTATACATTTGCCTACCTAAAACTCTCTTATTGGTGCCCAATAGTCGTCCTGTTTTGCCAATAAGAACTCCCTCCCAAGATAATTATAAATCGCCAAAAAGAAGAAAGCCACTTTATCCAATTCCAAGCCCCTTGTCTAATGCCTTTTTGAATCAGAAAGGTATAAAAATATGAGAATGAGAAATTAAGAGAAATTGAAAAAAAAGAAAGAGATCTATTTCCAAGAGCCTCTTTATTTAGGGCCGTAGAACCAGTACTGAGCAGCGTAACTAGTGCTGTCCTGGCCAGCAGCCTGAGCGCAGCCGTGGGAGTTTCCGCCAGCAGTCTCGACACGGTAGACGAGAGTAGAGCCGCGAGAGTTTGCGTTTCCGTCGAGAGCCAGCCAGGCAACGGCGCCGGTGCCAGCTGGGCCGGGATCGGCACTGCCGGGAGCCGGGACGGAAGCCTTCTTGGAGGCGACGACGTTGATGTTTCCACGCTGCAGGATGAAAGTAGGCGCGCCGTCCGAGTTGAAGAAGTGGTGGCCCAGGAAGGGGATGCTGCCGAACTCGCCCAGGTCCAGGGGAGCGGCGCGGGTGAAGGGACGCTTGAGCGAGGCGCCGGGGCCCTCGATGCTGACTCGGCCGACGGTGGAGTCGTTGAAGTGCAAGGGGATCGCGTGGTGGTTGAGGGCGAAGGCGGGCAGCTGGTTGAACTTTTCGATGGTGAGCGAGTTGGGGCCGGACTCGGGGTAGAGGAGGCTGATGTCGTAGAACATGGCCAGGGCGCCGGTAGAGACGGCGGTGGCGCCGACGGAGGCGCAGGTGTAGTTTTGGATTCCGAGGCCGAGGGCGATGACCTTGAGCTCGAGGTTGTCAGGCACGGGGGGGAGCTCGGTGGCTGTGAATGGACAATTAGCATGTTGTGATACAGTATATATATATATATATATATGAGAAGAAAATCTTATAAGTGAAAAAGGGTATAAAGGAAGTAGGAGAAAACTTACCGCCGCCGGTGGTGGGCAGAGGAGGGTCGGGCATGGGAGAACGGCAGGTAACGTCTCGCTCTACGGGCGAGGCGAGAGCTAGAGCCGCGGAGGCGAGAACAAGAAGAGATTGGCCGAGCATCTTGTTGATGGTAAGAAGTGGTGGTGGCGATGTAATTCGAAGTATAGAACCGGAAGAGGAAGAGGAGGAGGAAGCTATATGTATGTATACAAGCCTTGGGAAGAAGCTGGATTGAACTAGAGTGTTGTCGACCCAAGAAGCCGGGGAAGCTCAGGATAGTTATAAGCAGGCGAGGTGGGAGAAAAGGACCCTGGCACGCCATGCCATGCAGACTATAAGCTAAACACGGCCGAACGAGAGCAGAAAATAGAAATAGAAAATCGGCCTAAGCAGAGGAACCACTTTCTCACGCCCCCCATGAGGGTGTGGTCGAGCAGCATGGCCAGCGCAGCGAGTAGAATGGCCAGGGTATCCGCTTGGGCGCTTAGAACGGCGAGTTGCAGTAGTGCGGTTTGTGTACTACTATTAGTACGAGGACTTGTTTTGATACGGTTACTTATTTTAACATGAGGACTTGTATTGAGGTCGATCGGGGATTAATTTTAACAGATGCTGGGGTTGCTTGATTCACGATGAAGCTCTAGTCATAGTTGTAGCCTTGAAGGGCTGAGTCTATGGAGTGGCTGGATGAGATGCCGGTTGTGTCTAAATCACAAAACAAACAATGGAGGAGCAAGGCGTCTTCGCTGCATGCAAGGGCCTGGATTTAGATGTGTGTGGCTGGACAAGTTCACGGCGAGAATGTATTACAGAGACACCCTTTTTTTTTCTTCTTTTTGCTGGTGGGGTGTTTTTGTTGTGTCTCTCGGTCTCGGCTGGCTGCATCCGGATCAACAGAGGGCCCCAGTTCCAATCCCACTTCTTCTCAGCTTGTGTCTGAGGCGTCAGCCATTGAAGATTCTGTGCGGCCAGACCGGGTTGCGGATATCTGCAGCAGCCAAACAATAAAACGCGTTTGTTTCCCTTTTCTCTCCTCCCTTCTTCAGTCGGGGGCTGCATAAACGGTGTGGCTATATTGAGTCGAGGATCGCTTGGTGTGTTCTGTAGCACTCGATTTGAGTGAGACGCATTCCTTGGCGGCGGCAAATGGAATACATGTACATCGCCCGTTCTCTACGGTGTGAATTCTTCTTGTTTGCTTGGATGCTATGGTTATGACTTCATTGTAAGAAATAAGCCACCCGGCAACTCACATCTCCGGCTTTTGTCGCTATACACCGGCGATCACTATAGTATATTTAGCATCTTGGAGCTATAGCTATTGTTGTCATGGGATTGAGGTCATAGCAGCAGCCGCTGGGCCCGAGATGTCTGGGAGCGTTGAAAATAGAATGCTGACCGAGGTGATGGCTGAATTTTAGCGCTGGAGAGAAGCCTTCCAGTTTGGCTGTCGTGGTCAGAGAAAAGGGGGTCTGAGTTTTCTAATTCCTTCCTTTTTACTTCCTGGTTCTCCTTAATGTTTATGACGATCTGAGATGCAGCTTCTCAATCCCGCGTTCTCTGTCCCGCGTCTATCGTTCATGCATCCAAGCAAGTCGAATCCTACAAACTCCAGCTTCCGCATTTTGCTGCTGCTAGTAAGAGCTAGAACAAACACCCAGCAGCAAAACAAACCAAATATCCCTGTAGGTCGCGCTTGGATGGTAGGGGTGCAGGGCGTAGCAAGGCCATTGGCCGCTTAGCGACAGGCCGGGATTTTTCTGCTTGACTGGTGGCTGGAGGAGCCTAAGCTAGAAAGGCGCAAGGCTGGAAAATTCCATGAGGCCGGCTTGATTCCAAAACAGTCTTGGCGTTTGGGTGAGATTTTGATTTCAAGGACGGAAAGTTTGATACCCGCGGCTCAGCCACATGGCATTGGGAACTTTGGGACAGTCTAATGGGGGATTGTTGTTTTGACATTTGTGACATGATGAATCTACACGGCGACGCAGCGTAATTAGATCGACACAATGACGAGGGCAAGATTGAGCGCAGTCTGTATTCGGTATTTTATATTATTCAACTCATATAGATGTGTAATCTTTTGCTTACTTGTCACCGTAGCAGGGGGCTGCGTGCTAAGGTCTCTTTAATCTCCCCCGTGTCTGCTTCATGCTTGCTCGAGGAGATGTAGCTTGTGGTTGTCACCTACTGCAAACTTATTCGGATCAAATCCTACCCGATCAGATGCTACACTACTTTGCTTGCAGCATTGGCATGCAGTGGTAGGTATTGCCTAGTGTTCTGTCAATGTGAATAGATCGCCAAGTCTCCCAAACAGACCGCTTGGCGATCCTTGGTGCCCACCACGCTCGCTATTTTTAGACGCACCACGAAATATGGGCCCCCTCGGCTTATAAACCCCCCCCAATTCAATGTTCTTTAGTCTCCACCTGTCAGCGGACGGTGTCTTGAGCCGCTGAGATAGGCGAAAGAAACGAAGAACAGAATCGGGCCCCAGAGTGAAGATGTGCATCATCTAATGACAACAATTTCTCCGTGTCGGGTTTATCGCTGGATTGATTCCAGAAACGCTTTTGCTACTGGGAATGCATTTCCTGTAGATCTAAAATCGGTTTGTAATCGAAGTGTACAATGAGCGAGCTACTTCTTAAGCTAAGATAGTCCTCAGTTCTGTAAACAAATACCAGTGTCAACGTTACCTAGCGCACAAGGTTGTCATCCTCCTCATCCTTCAATTAGACGATTTAGTCTATGCAATTTCCTTTATTCACTGTGACAACTGAGACTCTAGAATAATTAACCTCTTACGGGCTAGATCGAGGAATTTGATCCTTTATTACCCTGCCGTGGTTTCTGTGACTTATAAGGACACACCCGGGAAAAAAAAATGTTTTGATGTCGAAACGACAATGGCCCATGATCTGGTCATGATGAGGCACATTCCTCTTGCTTGAAATGATCCTTTGGCTATAGTCGGGAATTAGGAAGCGATTTTTCTATTGGCTTTCGAACCGAGTTGCACATAGCCATCACGTTAAGATTGACTACCGCAAGTGTGCCTTGAACAAGCGCCCGCCGCGAGTGTGAAACCGCTGGCGACCATATGGCCGCCGTGGCTCTGCAAGGCGATTTTTAGCCGCTCTTTGGGCTGATAATTATTTAGTGAATATATTCAGCCACGAAGAAACATGTGTTGGCTGTAGTTGGCATTGCTTGACGGTTGGACTGTTGGACACTCTCATCATCTTTGCGAATCCAACATTGCAGACGTTACTAACGATTATCTAAAATTAGTTGTAGCTTCAAAAAGTATACACTTGTCTAAAGTAGACTACTACTATACATTATTTTGATCCTTGTTTGGCAATACTTGATCTTCCTCAATTCGCTCCAGTTCATCAATTCCCTGACTTTACTCGTAAAGCTGCGTGTTATGCTATATCGATAATTCGATATCATATTTTTCGCGGGCGTATATTGATATTCTGTTCTCTTGACATCGTTAACGCTTGAGTGTCGAACCCAAACGTTGAAATATTTCTGACATCCGAGGGTATCTGTTCCGAACATTGCTGTATCCTAACACGGCGAAATCACCAACGAAGACGAGTCATAATCAGCCTTCTTTCCCTTTTCCAACGCCGTAAACACCTTCTGAGGAGGTACTGGATGTATCTCGTCGTCCGCAGCCGCCTGAACTGCATCATTAGTCGCTGGCATTTTTTCTCGCTGCCGACTCGACATGTGCTGAGTAGACGGCTCTGATGTTGGAGGATTCGCGTCGCTTGGTTTCGACGTGGAATCTTGATTGGCTTTGGCGCGTTTGTTCGACCTCCACTTATTGAAGCGATAGATAAGAAGACCAGCAACCAAAAGCACGACACATACTCCAAGACTTATACCGGATTCAGCCCCTGCTGTGAATTTATTGGAGTTGCCTGTGCCCACGGAGAACGTTGACTCATTTGTTGCTACTGGAGGGGTCACATATGTGAAGACTGGAGCTGTTAATGCTTGAGTTGTGGACTCAGCTACTGGCGGTGGAAGCTGAGTAGCTCGAGGTTCTAACGAGGCAGTACCAACTGCTGGTTGAAGTTGCATGGCTGCACTGTTCATCAAGTATTGCCGTAAATTGCATGTGGTTTATATTCAGGCGGAATTTCCTTCATGATATGAAACCACATATAATATGAAGACAGCAAGTATCGCGATCCTTGGTTTAAATGAACAGACGCCCGGGAAAAAAACTTTCAAATAGCATAGCGGTTAAAATGATAAGAGGCATTTCCCGTGGTAGCCTGGCCCTCATCCATCATCAGTCGAGACACAACCAACAGCACTCGTTAGCCTCTCCGCTGCCTGCAAACGAGGTAGCAGATGCCCCACGCTTCGAGCCAAAGAGGGCTAGGCAGGGGAAGAAAAGGATTTGAGCATTGAACTAAATAGATTGCAGCTGGTTGGAACATACACAATGTGGAAGGAAACCGGCTTGGTGTAGAATAGGCCATACTATGTTGGGCTGCTAGCTGGGAGTCTGCGCGCCCAAATTCGAAAGGATTCGCAGTCCGTCATGCAATACCACACCTGATCAGGTCTTTCCGAATTAATGATGCAGCTAACGGCTCGAAATTGCCGAACAAGAGTAGATCCATAAACAGCTAAAAATTCAATGGTAAAAAAGAAAATCAACGTGTATCCATTTTTATCTGCGAGTTGTGCATGTTGAGTGATGAGGCCGAGTCTTTGCGATTTGCTGATGTAAGTGAAGCGGCGTTTCAGGGTGGCCATAGCTTAAGCTCCAGCCCCCACCAGATCTTCATCTTCCAAAGCCGAGCTCGATCCACGCCTCAATCACCCTTCAGCCTTCACCACCAACCGCAAACACCAGCTTCGCAGCCATAAAAATGTCGCGCCGTCCAGCAAAAGGAGATTACATCGAGACCGTAAGAATGCACATGGACCTTCTCTGGTCACAATTCTCACACATACTAGACGCGACATCTGCTAATTGATACTCCTTCTGATTACTAGGACACTGGCAACAAGGTCTCTCGCAAGGCCGTCCTCGTCGGTACGCAGAACATCATGCTGGGCGGCAAGACCGTCATCCAGCCCGAAGTCATGATCCGAGGCGACCTCGTCCGTACAGCACAAGCGCAGCCGCCATCTGGTGGAAGCGCCGCTCCGCCAAATACTACCGCCGTTGCCATCGGCCGATATTGCTTTCTAGCCCGTACTGTGCTGCTTCGGCCGCCTGGTCGTATCTACAAGGGTGTATTTACGTATATGCCGCTGAGGATTGGCGATCACGTCTTTATTGGACAGGGAACAGTGGTGCAAGCTGCGAGCATAGGCAACCATGTGTACATTGGGAAGGGCTGCGTAATCAACGAGTTTGCCATAATCAAGGACTATGTCAAGGTCTTGGACGGGACGATTGTTCCGGCGAATATGGTCATTCCGAGCTTCTCCATTGTTGCTGGCAAGCCAGGACGAGTTGTGGGAGAACTACCGGATGGAGCGCATGATGAATTCGAGCTGAGAGACCTGTATAAAACGGTCGGTAACAACCCGCAACCGGCGGCTGCTTGAACGGATTTACAAGGTCATGGACGACATTTTATCGAGCAATGATAGAGCACTGATCACCCATGGAGCGTCTCATTGGATATCCAAGGAGTATACATCGAAGGAGATTATGGCAGGGATAATCTACACAGGCAGCGGATATGCGCATGGCTTTCGAGCTACGTAGCGTGGAGCACAGCGCTCTGTTTGGCGCCTTATTCGACACTCGGGCCCGTCAGCTCATAGCAACACGTCTTCCTTACTGTGTAGGGGATGGATTACTATTATAACCAATAGTCCCCGGTTCGACCAACCGGATGTTGGCTTGACAGCCATAAGTGGCCCGAGAACTGATCCGACACATATCCGAAGTCAAAGTAGAACTTACGGAAAAGAAGCGAGGCACTTCGGAACATAGCACCACCCGCACGGAAATACTAACAATCCTTTACATGGAATACCATGCTCCGATCGCCTTTTGACTGATGTCTCTTCTTTTCACGACATTTCATAACGTGAAGTGAACTGCCCCAGCCATCAGGACCCAGTTACAGGGGCTTAGCTATAGGGATTTAATATTTCAACCGTCTTTCACCAGGCCGTGAGCAATGCATTTTGGCTTTGACATCTCGTTGTCGTCCCACTCTGCAGTTGCTTCTCCGACTAGGCTCAATAAATTGGTTGGAATAGATTGCGAGCAACAGTATCAGATACCTATATGTCAGCTATAACTAAACATAATAAAAACTATAAACAATTCATATTGCTGCATTGAAGGAGTTGCTTAGATATACATAGCCGCTCACTTGCTCGCTGCTGGGTGCTTTATCTACAAGTCACCTCAATAATATGACATCATTTATCAATGTTGAAACCTCGGTTCCAAGCGCCTTTCATTGTCTATTTCACAGACGTGTCTATCCCTCTCACTAGCATTCATAGCGTTAAAGGTAATAATAAAAGTTAATTATGTCAACCTTAAAAGCCTTCATGAAGTAAAGGGCTAAAAAGATTTCGTGGTTACTGATCAATGCTGCAACCTAGCCTCATTAAGGTGCTTTCAAGGGCCCGAGGTTTAGTGATTACTGATCATAGCGATGCAGCCTCCGGTTACATTTAAAGGTCTGCATAACTCACGAAGCCACACAGGCTCTTGCAAGAGCTGATTAATTGGATTTTTGAAATGGCTCAAGACTTCAGGGTTTATGGATTTCCAATGCCCGAGATATACCTAATGCTGTCGTTCTCGATGTTGAAAACGTTACAAATTGAAGGAAATTTACAAGTATTGGTAAACTTCAGCTAGATGGCATGTGGCAATAAAATGGTGAGCCAGGTGATGGCCTGCAAAGACAAATATATATATATATCTCATATCAAGTCGCCATTGTTCAAAAATCTCCAACATCATCAACCATTCGTGTCAGTTTATTCTTCAAGACTCGCTTCGTTCAACTTTCTGAAGTAAGGAAACCCAAGGCTATAAGTCATGTCGACTACCCAGGAAACCGTATTAGTTATCGGCGGTACAGGCGCTCAAGGAGTGCCCGTCGTCAAAGGTCAATCAGCTATTCCTACTATTAACATTACTCTCATTAACGTTTCCAATAGCACTGGCATCGGATCATAAATATGCTGTCCGCGTCATCACAAGAAATCCTTCCTCGAAGGATGCCATTGAACTGGCATCAATTCCCGGAGTGACGTTATTTGAAGGAAATGCTTATGATGAACCGACACTCCGCGAGGCGTTTAAAGGCGTCCAGTATGTCTTTGCCAATACCAATGGGTTTGCTATTGGAGAAATGGCAGAGATATATTGGGGTATTCGGATATATGAACTTTCTCGGGAATTTGGAGTAAAGCATCTTATATATGCTGCTCTCGAGTATGCATCGAAACTCGGAGATTACGACGCCAAATACCGCTGTGGCCATTTGGACGGCAAGGCCAAAGTCGCGGACTATATTTCTGCACAGCCAACAACTCCTATGGCTTGGACAGTCCTGACCTCTTGTTTGTATATGGAAGGGCTCTCAGAATTCTTGCAGCCTTTACCAGATCGCGAAGATCCAAGCACGCTTGTCTTTGCTGCTCCTTTGGGACAAGGAAAATTGCCCCTCATCTATCTTGAGGACTATGGCCAATATGCTAGGTGGATTCTTGATACACCATCCAAGAGTAATGGTATACAATTGCACGTTGCTACGGAAGATATCGCTTGGAAAGACCTTGCGGCTGCTTTTACAGAGGTCACTGGCCGAAAAGCTGTATACAAGGACCTCACATTAGACGAATACTTCAAACTCCCGGTATTTTCGAACCCGGACATGGTCTTGGGCCATTCCACTAATAAGGAGAATCCCACTCTATTCACTTTCCGTGAGAACTTCTCGGGCTTTTGGAATATGTGGAAGGATGATTTAACAAAAAGGGATTACAAGTTGTTGGATGAGATTTTGCCTAATAGAGTGAAGAGTGTGAAGGAATGGATGGAGAAAACGGGATATACCGGAAAACCGTCTTCTGTTCTCAAAGATTACCGGGACGGTTTTGGAAGCTTCAATGCTTAACATGCCAGGACTTTCAGTCTTGAAAATCGACGATCAATAGCACGCATTTGTGTACAGCCAAGATATAGGATGTATTACAAATAGCCTTTCATTTAGAGTTGTTTACTGGTAATGTATTAGTATATATTTGATATAAAGATGTGTTCATAAATGCAATGACAGGCCCAAAATAAGCTGCAAAGGCTGGTGCAATAAAGGGCCATACCTAGTCCCGAATTCAGTATATGAATTAGATAAAGAGGTCCCAAAGCAACAAAGTCCAGCTAATCTGGTCAGGTTAAGGTCGACTAAGCCAGATCGCCTAGATCTCTAAACGGTAATATGTTCTCTCTTGCGCCTCTATATACGCCACTAGTATTAACAGAAATACACCGTCGGCCTTTTCGGCCTACCAGTGTTTACTGAGCACCCAGTGCTCAAGTCTATTCGCGCCATTTTCTATTTTCCAGGATGCAAGTCATTCAATATTTGCGGTTCGGCACAGTTATACGCTGCCACTTTCTGTGCTAGCGTTTCGCCCCCCCCCTAGGGGACAGCTTATATGTACATGTAGTGCCGAGTCACGGAACCTCGGCACTGACGCTATTATAAAGGATTACTGAATATTGAAACAAATATGCAATTCCAGCCTAATTGCAATCTGTTACCCGATCCCTAAACTGTATTAGGTATCTTACGGTGCAAGCATGGGTAATCTCCCCCAAGTTTCATCGGCGGAAGATGGCCACTGCAGACTTCATGAGCCCCGATCCTACAAACCAGGGCTTCCGTGTGCTATTATGCACCTAGATTGGCCTAGTCATCGCTAATGGTATTTGCAATAGCACAAATTCACTCGGCCGATAACTTTGTGGCGTTTCGGTAGCTGCAGTAACACAATAAGCTAGAGTTGTGAGATAATTTCAAGATATGATAGGTAGACATTGGCTTCAAGTAGAGGAAAGTAGAGAATGAAAGCGAATTCCTTTACCCTGTGTGTGTATAAGCTTCCTACCCTAGTAAATTACCTGGCAGAAAATATAAAGAATTAGGATGTGCTGTATGAGAATGACAAACGCGGTGCGTAATAAATAAACGGGGGTATCTCTACTTCAACTTGCACGAAAACGTTCTATCCAAATCCCAATACCTAGTTCCAATTCCTGAATCAGGGGCGACTGTCTGTAAACGTCCTTTTCAGAAAAAAAAAGAAGAAAAGAAAGAAAGAAAGAAAGAAAGAAAGAAAGAAAGAAAGAGATTGATATGCTCTTCCATATCAGCTTGAAGCCGGGCCCCCGGCGCCCCTGATAACGTGGCCTCGTTCGTTCTGGTTCTTCATGACCTCTACTAAATCCCACGGGTGACATTCAAGGACATCCATGTCCGCCGGCTGGAGCCAGCCCAAGGCCTCGACGCCTTCAAAGCCCTTGTGCCACGGCTGTAAATGGCATTCTGCTGCTAGAGTATCCATGAATTCACAAAGCCTCTTTGCTTGGGATTTTTGAACCAGATCTTCGGGGTTTAGGGATCCCAGGGCTGGGCGGTTCGAGCCTAGCCACCAGAGTCGACGCTTAACGTCGCCATTATTAGTATTATTATTGCTCTTGTTGTTCTTCTCATCCGGAGCCGACCTGTCGTCTATGGATCCGAGTATATTTTTCCACTGTGTTTTCCGCTCGTCTTTCTTTGCTGCTTGGGAATGCCAGCTGATCTGTTTATTGGACCACGTGTGTACCGCCCTGTTGGTGTCGATGCCCGCCGTCACCTGCATACTTAGATGGTTCGGAGACCACCCCTCAACGATCAGATATAACTTCCAAATTCCTCGATATTTAGCGTCCCACTTATGGTCAGAGTGGATGGGCCTGTGAAGCTTATCGATGAATTCTGGTATCAAGGACAATTGCGCAGCGTCGTCTTCGCCTTCGCCCTCATCGGGGTGAAGGTTGTGCATGCTCATAATCTCCGTTGGTACGCATACACCAATTCGTCTTGCCGGCTGTGACATTCCAGGTGAAAGGGTAAAGGCATTCCCGGGAGGAAGCTTGGTTACTTGAATTGGTGGGAAGCACAAGACAATCAAATCTTCGGGGGGGATCCAGTCAAACGTGCGAAAATCAGGCGCGTGAGCGCAGTTTTTAATCCTTGCGCCTGTCACAGCGCACGTCAAGTCTTGCCATTGGCGCGTGTAGTACATTTGAGCAATGCGTCGCGATTCTCGACAGGTCGATAAGAGAGTGTATACTGGTCGATAGCCGGAGTCGCGAGCTGTTGTGGCACGCACGCGGAATTCTTCGCTCGACCAGGAAGTAGCTAGATGGCGCTTGCGCTGGTGATTCAAGACGTCGAAAAAGTGCACACTTGGTTTTTTGGGAATCAGTTCAGCCCATATTCGGTACCGAATTTCTGGCGGGAGTTGCTTAAATCGATGGAACGCTGGCTTCGTCGGCTGAGTATGTCCTTGAGAAGCGTCTTGTATTCTGCTAGGTGTGTTTAACTGCTTGATTTCTTCCTCAATCATAGGAATTTGGTCCAACGCCCAGCGAAGAAGCAGCTCGTGGCGCTCAGATCTATCCAAAGCAAAGCGATAGGCGTGTGTTTTGCGGGCAAAATCAGCAATAACATAGGTCCGTTTATGGATAGATCTTAATTGTTTCCTAGCCTCCACCAACTGGCGATCTTCCTCTTCCGATTGGGGGTTGCCAAGAGCATTCCTCCAGTGTATCTGCTTCTTTGCATTCTCACATTCCTCTTCTGCTTTGCGGCGCTCTTCTCTTCTCTTGGTGATCTCGATGCTAGTTGGGCGGCAAATATCGGTTGTTGCTGTCCTTATCTTCTCAAAAGGCCTCAAAACCTGTGCTTCCAGCAGCTGGGCCAGTGCTGCATCATAGCCTGGCTGGCAAGTCTCAAGCCATTTGTCATACTCGTCATGCCTAGTAAATTCGTAGTTTAAGTATTCAATCCATGTTGCTAACTTGTCCTGTCTGTCCAACTGCCTGCTGAATCCAGATGCGGACTTTGCAAATGAGTGAGGAAGCTCAAAGTTATGGCGCTCCAGTCGTTCATTGAGCTCTTCAATGTAACTAGGAAATCGTTCCGGCTCTCTAGATGCTCTCTGGTGGGCACGAAACATCTGCCATCTTGATAACTGCTTGCTGAAAACCTGCCACTCATCTGACTGGTCTTGCCAGAATGCCAAAATGTCGCGATACTGGCCAGGTGAAGCGACAATGCTCCGCAGGTGGCTCAGCGGATGTGACGGCCGACCTCCTTCGTTGACTAAGGCATGATAGGCGATAGTTTCGGCCTGACGAGCCTGCATCAAGGCATCAAATCCATGGCCTTGATCTATCGACGAGGATGGACTTGATGCTCCAGACGAAGAGTCGTCCACGTCCATTATTCGGCCTTTTAGGGGTGCTAGTGGTGAGAGATGAGATAAGATATTGAAGATGGGGATACTGCAACGGCAAGATGGCAAGAGAAGGCAGGGAAGCGAGAAAACTGTCAGGTAGAGGTCTGTAAAGCCCCAAACCCAACAAGCGCCAATACAAACGGCGCGAAAGCACGAGACTGATTCGATCCAAGTGAGGCGATCCAGCGTCTCTGAGTTTCTCCGCGCGGAGAGAGACGCTTCTGCCCGCCAGACCGAAAAGAAGCTCTCAGGCACGAGGTGGCATTTGAATGTGCACCACCAGGGACCGTCGAGTATCTGCTGAGCCAGATTCTACAGCGATTCTGATATGGATGAAGCGATTGATATCTGGAGTTTTGATCGTGATGGGTGTCGGAATCGGAACCCAGCAGGCGGGGCTGACTAAGGCGACGGTATTCCGGAGTTGTCTGAGGCCGATAAATCCTGCGACACGCGAGAAATGAAGAAGAAAAGAAACGGTATCGTAGCACGTTTTTGAGAGAGAAGAGCAGCGGAAAGAGAGAAGAAGCAAAAAAATCTAATCCCAGAACGAGCTGTTCATTAATACTACATATACCTGCATGTACTACCGTTTTTTAATTGGGCCAGCGTGCTGAGTTGGGCTTGTGGACCTCCCCCCTTTCTGGACGTGAGAGGACGAGCTGAAAGCGATAATCAGAAAAAAAAAAGAAAAAAAAAAAAGAAAAAAGAAAGGCTGTTACTGTGAGTGTGATAAAACAAATTAGTATTTCAGATTTGGCCTCTCTGCGTAGCTATTCTGGGGCTATGGATGGCTGCAGATCCCAAAGGCTCGTTCGCCGGGCATTAATAGGCTGCGTCCTTAGCTACGTTGCATGTAATTGATGTCGGTCATCCTCTGCGTTGCGATATGCTGCCGCATTTCTTCTTTTGTCAAAGACGAGTCATACCTTTGTTTGGTGGAAATATTGAATGGATAATCTGCTCTGGAAGTGGAATCAGGTCCTCTTTTCGTTGTGATGACTGCCGTCATCATCGGGAATATGACAGCGTGCGAGAATATAATTCATCCGCCCTGGACGCAGCTCCCCAAACCTCACACTCATGAATTATCGGACACAGTGACACATCCGCACGATGGCTGCTATTGATTATGTTTGTATGGCGGAAAACATGCTAAATGGACACGACTCCATCCAGATTACTCAACACTGCCCGTGACTGCATACACGCCGAGCCCAACCCAAAGCAAAAAGTGTGATTACTATTCACATCAAATCTCAAACAAACACGGCTTTGTAACGCCATTCCCCTCTGCTATCTCCCTCTCCATCTCTTTCGCTTTTCAGTCGAGCCCACTGATGAAAAAATCCACCACTTTCGGTCCAGACTCTCGTAAGTCGTCGTATAGATCGAAGTGATTCTTCCCTGATATCACAAACAGCTCCTTTGGCTGCCTCGCTCCGTCGATGGCAGTCTTACTGTAGTGCAGCGTCTGCGCCTCTGATCCTGCGATCATCAATAAAGGCCTCGGCGCTATCAAATGCTGAAAGTTGAATGAGTCGTAACTAATCATCAGGTCGTAGCTCTGCGGAGGAACTTTTTGGTTACTTCGTTCGTGTTTGCCACGTTCGGTGCCATAGTAGGCTGCTGCATCCCTAAAGAAGGGATCTGCCTCATCGTCGATCTTGGATGGATCTGTCTCAAACATTACAGGAGCATCAGGTTTTGATGTTGGGTTCTTGGCAGCATTGGTGCGCCATTGGCCGGCGGCCTCCAGAGCTGTGGCGATAGCCTGAGGATTCTCCCGGCTATACTGATGAACGACGCCGTTGCGTGTCATGCGGCCCACGCAAGCTGCACTCACGGTTGCAAGACATTTGATGCGGCTATCTGACTGCGTAGCATAGGACGCATAACCCCCGGAGGCGCAGATGCCCAGGAGGCCGATCCTTTGGGCGTCCACTCGGCCGCTGAGAGTTGTCAAGTAGCTGACCGCCGATTTGATATCCTCCACTCGCTGGTGGGGGGCTTCCAGGCCCCGTGGCTCACCACTGCTTTCTCCTTGATACCCGGCGTCGAAGACGAGGGCATAGAACCCCGCGGTGGAGAGGAGTTTGGCATACTTGGTTGATGTCTGCTCTTTGACGCCAGTCATTGGATGACTGATTACGATAGCCGCCCCCTTGCGATTAAGGGACCCTGGCTCTGGTGCAAAGAGCTCGGCACATATCTGCAGCTGAAATGAGGGAAAGAAGACTTTCGTAGGAGGGGTCTCTGTCTCTATGAACGACAGCATCCTGCTGACGGCTCTATCAACGAGGATTTAATAGAAAGGTCGATGAAAGTAAACACTTTGAAATTCGTTTGATAAATCGTCTAGATTCTAGAATATCGATATTGTCTTGGCACCGAAACCGTCAGGATCCTTCTGCTGCCGTCTTAGCCTTGCTACGTTTATGTGACGTCGGCGGTGTTTGAGCGGGACGCGCAAACTTTCAATGTGGATTCCAAAAGATTTCCGCTTTCGACGAGACTCATTTTAAGGTTTGCACCATCACCCCACCCCGCTATTTTACAGTGATAGCGCGCATTGCGTATAAAATCGTATGACTCGATTGCCGTTTCAATCATTAACACATATGCAGTAAGAAAGCACATAATAACGGCGGTGGCCGAGCTAGATACTAGGCTTGATGACAAGCTCCGGGACCGAGATGTTGGCCTCCGGAAACTCCACTCGCTCCGGTGCCCCACAGTTCTCGGACGGTGCCTTTTGTCTCAAAAGGCTTACGGCGTTTATTTGTCATGGAATTCGACGGTGAAGGAGAAAAATAATGACATGGTAGACAAATAGTTCTCTTAATCAGAACACCTATCCAAGAGGTACACTTGATGCGTCTACCCGTATTGAGCGTACATGCTACGTAGGTAAAGAGGGTCATCTAAATAGCACTCTTCCGTTTTATGTCTATGGATTCAGTCTCAACCTCGATTGTACTCATGGTTGAAAGTGGAGGGCCAATGAATTCGACAAGCTATCAAACAGCAATTTCCTCTTTTCCAAGAACAACTGGATATCTTCCGGGGTAGCGCCCTGAAGATTGCCGATGATGATTTCCTCCTTACCCGAGGCAAGCGCAGCGTATGCTTGCTCGGTGAAGTCTGCAAGCGGCATGCCCAGAGCACGGCCGCGCTCAATGCCCATGTAATCGTGGAGTTCAGCTAATAAGAGTGAATTAAAGCCCATTTATTAGCTTGGCTGCATCATAGCGATAATAACAAGGGGACGGGTGGGTGTAAAGAAGGCTTACTTTGCACTACAGGAGGCAAAATTTCGATAAATTTGATCTTTGAGAAATCTTGATGTTGTCTCCTAAGACATTCAAAAAAGGATCGAAGGGCGGCCTTGGATGCGCTGTACGCTGGCAGCACAAATGCGGGGACGAGAGACAAAAATGTTCCCGTAACAATTAAGCTGGCGGGAGAGTCTTTCTTCTCAAGGTACGGCAGAAACTTGAGAGTGAGGTTGACAATGGAAGTATAGTTGACTTCAAATTCGCGGTGGAAAGCATCAATGTCGATTTCAGTAGGTCGAGTAAGCCTGACTGCGGTCTGGGTTCCCGAGTTGAGGAAGACGCAGTCCAAGTCGGGATATGTTTCGACAACCCTGCGGCAATTCACTTTTGTTTTAGCATCTGCTTATGTATAGATGACCAAAAGAGGCTTTGGCATACTTGCTCACGAAAGCATCAAGGCCAGTCCGGTCAGTAACATCATATCTGATGCCGCTGGCACGCTCCGGGCCGTGCTTGGCAACGAAAGCGTCGAGACGTTCTTGGCGGCGACCAACGGCGATGACTTTGGCGCCTTCCTCAATGAGCTTGTCTGCCATGGCTGCGCCAATGCCAGCAGTTGCACCTACGAGGAGAACGCGCTTATACTGGAATACCATTTTGACTAAGGAGTTGGGATCTAAGATTGAGCCTGTATGAAGGGTGATTTGGAGGAGTTTGATCTGTGGTTCATCTTCTAGGTCGTCAAGGAGTGTCCTTTTTATATATCAACATGATCTTCGGCCTGGGTTCAGAGTCCGTGAATTCCGGACTTGGAAGCTCCATTCTGTATATCACTATTGCTCTGTCGCTTGGTGAAGCCATCTCCAGTCTCCTCTTTCGCTGCGCACATGGCCCGTGTACCGGAACGCTAGCTTTATAGGGTCCTAGATATCGGGGGAGATAAAAATCCATGTAGTCCGTCTCCGGACTTGGATCCGCAGGTATGATAGGTTCATATACGCTACGTCAGTATAGAGAGCCGCTTGGTCTCACGATGTCGAATCTCTCTCTGCCTAGAATCTCCACCAAAGCATCATTCATTGCACCTGCATTTGTAGTGGAGACAGACCCGCAGATCTAACACTCCGGAACGCTAGCCCTTGAAAGCCTAGCGCCCGCTGTTAACATCTGGCCCATCTCCGACGCGAGGTTTAGCTCCGAGAGCGACGACTACAGCCCGGAAGTTGGAAACCGTAACAATGAAGCATCTTCTCTCAACAAGGACGACGGCATGGACCGTCTGCAATTGTCGTTTAGCGCCGTGATACTCTGATTCTTACGCAACCAGTCACCCGCTCCAAGGGGCTATCAGTTCGCTTTCCCCTCATGGTTTATCGAGGACCCTCCAAAGATTGCTTGCCATGCAGGAAACGCAAGCTCAAGGTGCGATCCCCATTTTTCCGTTTTTTTTTTCTATATATGGTTATATATTAGTATTTCCTTTCCAGATTCATCGGGCTAACATAAGGACGGCGGACATGTTAGTGCGACCTGCGTAAGGATGGATGCGGCCAATGCCTGCGGGCCAATATCTCATGTTTTGGCTACCGGGATACAAATGATCTCATCTTCCGCGACCAGACACGCAGCGTCCAACGAAAGATGCTGGCTTCCAAAGCCACGACAGTATCTCTGCAACTTGGAACTCTAAATCATGTGATATTGCCCAATGCCAACCGTCTTTTCTCGCAGCCCCAGCCGGCATGGAATGTTCGTGCTCGTCATGACTTCTTTGCTCACTATGTATACGGCCTATCTAGCAGTTATGATATCTTACCTGCCTTGTACGAGAAAGCAAAGCTAGGAGACCACTTGTCTCTCAGCGTGGATGCGGCCAGCCTCGCTTTCTTTGCGAGTAATCACCCGACACCTTCAACAGAGCTTCTGCGGTTGGCTGCTGAAAATTATATGCTCGCTCTGCGGCAAATCAACAAGGCTCTATCCAGCCGCGAACTCGCGAGTGCTGATTCCACACTACAGTCAGTGCTACTTCTTGATCTTTACGAGAAGATAATGGGTCGCGACCTCATTTCAGAGCAATCCTGGCTAGCCCATCTTAATGGCGCCTTAGCACTAATCAAGGCTCGTGGCTACAATGACATGATGAGAAGCGAAGTTAGTAGAAAGTTGGCAAACAAACTCTTCACGACTCTTCTTATCAGTTGCTACATTGCGTCTCAGCGGATTCCGGAAGGCGTAGTGGAACTAGGACGCAGACTTGACATGTTTCACGACAAAGATGACGCCAAGTGGCGGCTTTCAAGCATGAATTGTAAGATGATCAATTTCCGAATCGATGTTGCCGAGGGAAAGTTATCCAAAAGCGAAATTGTCGCTCAGGCCTGGCAGCTCAAGGACGCCTATCGCGAAATTGAGGAGACTTCATCACAGAGATGGCAGCCTAGGCATGCCATGGTGTCGGAGGAGGACCCCGGCCGGCCCTTCGTCTTTGGGGATCACTATGATGTTTATAGAGATCACTTTACAACGCAAGTACGCAACACGGTTCGAATAATGCACCTCCAGCTTCACTTTTACGTCCAAAAGTCCTTGGTAGGCAACGAGTCTGAAGAAGCTATCCGTATTCGCTCAGAGTCACGCGCCCTCACGGAGCGCATTGCGGAGGAAGTCTGTGCCTCAGCACCTCAGTTCCTTCTCCCAAATGTCCATCCGAACAACTGCATCCCTTTCACCGCCGTCCAGACTCTGAAATGTGGTACCCTTCTCCCGGCTATGTTCATAGCTGGCAGTGCAACGACGAACCCTAATTTACGCCTCTGGGTGATTAACACAATGAAATATATAGCCGCATCTGGTCATTTACGCGCCGCATCGGTCACGGCAAAGATGTTAGAACAGAATCCGATGCTGGATTTTAGATTTATGTATGCTAAATTAGGAGGGTATGCATTTACTTCCTGAAGCTGTCCTTCAACAAGCGATGAATATATAACACGATGTTTTTTTTTAGTCTCACTATCATCTTCAAGTGCTACGGCAACGCCGGTTGAGAGTTAGACATGTGGGCCTTGCGATTTCTCCGACATATAAACTACGCTATTAAGGACGCAGCAAGCATAACAAGCCCTCCAAACCCATCTATTCCCGAGCACCACTCCTCCCAGCTTGCCGTGCTCCTCGGCTGGCCCCTGGTATCCAAGCATTTATACGGTGCCCAAGCATCATTGCAAGACAACTCACGATCGTCCAGCCTGACAAGTCCACCGTGCGTTGCCAGTCCAAAGGCGGCTTTGGCTCCCATCTCTCTCTGCCCCACGGCCTTCCACCCAAACTCATCACCTGCCTCCCATAACTGTTTCTTCGCCGGCAGTGGCGCTAGAATCAGGTCAGAAGGCAGATCGCACATGGCCATTGGCTCAAAATAAACGAGCATATTCACAACCCGGTAGACTATTCCTAGTCTTTGTATAGTTAGTTTATCAATATAGAAAGTCTGCTATCATAGAGAGAGTGGAAATGTCCAACCTTCGTCTTGATTCTCTAAAGACCCACTCTTTCCAACTAATTTCCAATCCATTGTTGCAATGTGCGCATTCTGTATGGAAAGTTGCATCGTCAAAGCCGTTGAATCGTTGAGCTGTCACCTATGGCCCATTATTAGAGTTAACTTAGTAAAAGAAATGGAGGGTTCACCTTACAGTCACGGCTTTCAGCAATAAACTGTCGAAACTATTATAATCTGTTGCTCCTTCATCCAGTCGTATGAGTACGTAGATGAGGAGTGCTTGCATGGCAGTGAGAAGTTCATACTTGCTCAATTTTATATACTAAAGAGTTTGCCCGTTAACCTCTTATTAACCTTGGTCATTAAAAAATGAGGCTGTCCAATGTACCTCTTCAGACAGACGTTCACATTCCATCCGTACGTTTTTCCAGAACAGCTTTCGACTTGTCTGGATCCCAGTGCTGATCATGTGAACCAGACTGAGGCAATTGGTAAGTGGCTCCATGTGGGCATTCTCGTTCTCAGAAGTTATCATGCTAGGGTGGATAAAAGGCGGAAGAGTGTTGGAGCGTAGTAGCATCAAGGGATAGGATTTCAGCGTGTGGGAAATGAGATTGGAAACCCTTTGTGCTGCAGTCTGAGTTCTTGGTCGGCGGATCATTGATCGGACAGCACCTGGAGTCATTGGTATAGAAACGCTTAGAGATGACATGTCCTGCTCTGCTGGGACCCTTATATCTATCGAAGGCGGCGAGCGATGAATCAAAGATGGCAGCCCCGTTGATAGGTGTGACTCGTTGGCGCCGGCTTGGGGATTCAAGGGGTCTTCATCATTAGGACCAATGCTGGGGTCGTCCAAGTGGAGATAGTCTCCCCCAAGGTCTGCGAAGCCCAGCTGCGGAATGAACAGGGCATCGTCAAGAATGGCCTCACCACTATTAAGATTGAGGGAATCCACCACCAATGAACTTGTCGCCTTTTCTCGTTCAGTAAAGGCATTACCACTATGTGGGGTCTCCAACGCTGGAGCTCTGGATGCCTTCGCTGGATATTCGCATTCAATGCCCTTGGTTATGCACCTTGAGCACTTGGGTTGCTTAGTGTCGCAGCCTGCCTTACTCTTCGCGCAAGAAAGACATGATCGACGCCGATAGGTATTGCCGACTCTTCGAGACCGGCAGTAATATCCATGCCGCTTGAATGTCGACTCTATGCCCCTGGAGCGTCAGTATGTGACACAAAGTCAAGCACAAATGGCAGCTCACTTTTGTTAAAAGGTTTATGGCATTGTTCGCACCGCAGAATGAGTTCCATACCATATAATTACCTTTAAAACAGAGCTATGTTAAATCTTGGGGCCTGTTGAGCGGGATGTTGTCGTTTTGTCGTTGTGAAATGTCCGTGCTGAATAATAACATGATCGCTGTTGCTGTTCAGCATTAGTAATGCCTTTGGGGGAAATAATGCCCCTGATACCTAGCGCAAGTCACTAGGGTGCTTAGATTGGCGTATGTGCTCCATACTTACCCGAGGAGAGGTTCATCCTCCATATCTGGTAGTTTCCTATTTAGGCAATGTGATATTTTGTAGATAGATGCTGTTTGTATTTCATGATGCCTCCTACACATGGCTACGGGGTGCATAATTATCGAAATAGATAACATACATATCATCATAGCATATGAAACATTTTTGTCAAAGATAAAGGGAATATGCAGCGCTTATAAATCGCGAAATCTGCTCCATGCTAATTTAGAGCAAGCCGCCGGGCGGAACAAATTGTAACGGGGAATGTTGTAAACTATCCTAACCTTGCTTTTACTGCGTTTTCTTTGACAAATTGAATACTTGGTCATCAACTAGTAGTAGTCTCTTTAACAATGAAATTATCATATATAAAGTCAAGTGTTGCTCTCAGACACATACTCTCATCAGTCACCCTCCCTTTTTACCATCATCATACATTGCACGTCTTACACTCATCATGGCCCAAGCTCTCACTTTTCCGTCCCCGACTAAAAAATGGCATCACAAAGCACAGCCATCTACACTGCCCACTCGTCATGAGTTATCTTCCAAGGGAAAATCCGTGATAGTCACAGGAGGAGGTACCGGCATTGGCGGGGAGACGGCCCGCTACTTCGCTGAAGCGGGCGCGTCGAGAATCGCTCTGCTCGGCCGCCGGACGCAGCCGCTTCTTGACAACAAAGCTTTCATTGAGGAGAAATTCCCCGGGGTCGAAGTTATAACTGTATCTACAGACATCACCAAGAAAAGTGACGTAGATGCGGCATTCTCCCAGTTCGCCGGCAACGGGAAGATTAATGTCCTCGTCCACAGCGCAGCTGTAATCGGACCCAAAGAGGGTGTTGCAAATGCAGACGGCGATAGCTATCTCGAGGCTATCCAAGAAAATATCGCCGGTGCGCTATGGGTTGCGCAAGCATTCCTTCGTCACGCCGCGCCGGATGCAGTCGCCATCATCATTAACTCGTGGGCCGCGCATCTGAGTCTCAACGACGTATTCTCTTCGTATTGCGTCGCCAAGTTGGCTGTCTATCGGCTCTGGGATACCATCACCATTTCCAACCCAAGTTTGAGCGTCTTTCATACGCAGCCTGGCGTAGTCCTTACTGAGATGAACCTGCGCGCTGGGGGCGCCGCGAGCTTTGAGGGTATCAAGACTGACGATGGTAAGTGAGGTAGTGTCACTTATGATAATACAGATGAAAATTAATTAGAATTATTTAGTCTCTCTTCCGGCAAGCTTCAACCTCTGGCTTGCAAGTCCCGAAGCCCGGTTTTTAAGGGGTAAGTTCGTATGGTGTAACTGGGATGTAGAGGAACTAAAGGCCCAAGCCAAGGAAATTGAGGAGGGGACAAAACTGAGCATTGGGCTAATGGGATGGCCATTTGACTATGTTAATTAGAAGGCCCATGGTGTCACCTGAGATAAATGAGAAGATAGAGAAATGACGGCTCTATACCGAGTTAATGCATTTTAATGCGCTCATATATACACTATCCAGCCTTAGCAACATTATCCACTAATTAACTAAATGAGAGAATCCCCTGAGAGTGTAAGGCAAGAGACTATCCATCTAGCAACCGAACAACTGGACCTAGCCAAGTATCATAGTCTTCGATTAGTGTAGCATCGCCGCCCAATCTCAATATGCTAAAAAACCATCTATAATCACCAGAGCCTAAGCAAAGTTTTGCACCGCTGTCATCTGTGACGTTTAGACCTGTGCCTCCAAGAAAAATGCTCTGGGGCTGCGTCAGTCCTTCCACGATCCAAAGGTTGCCATAGCTTGGTTCGCCAAACAGAGTCGAAGTAGGCTGGCTAGTAGAAGGGAGATACGTATAGTTCGAAGGGAGGGTAAAGTTTGCAGCGTTAAAGTGAGCCTTTAACGTTGTGTTTGCCGGGACAATATCCACCCTCGATAGATTCGAGAACTGCTGGACATGTAGGCTAAATGAATATTCTGTAGATGAGTCTACCGCAGAAAATCCATCGTTGTAGTTACTTCCATTGTCGTTTGGGAATGAGAGCCATGGAAGGCCTGGATACGTAGGCGTGGCATTTAGATAAGTTATGTAATCCATGTTGTAGGGTGAGAAGCCTGGACCTATATACGGGATACTGAGGTTCGCTCCTGTCACGGGAACTATATCAATATAACCCGAAAAGAGGGGCAACCGGCTCACATCGATTGCAAGAGGCGGGTAAGACAGTCGTATAGGGATTTCCGTTGTCTCACCGGGCTCCAGCTCGAAGGTAGGGGTTGCAAATTCTGCCGATCCAAAATTGGCAATCTGCGCCACTTCGCCGTAACCGACGTTTTCATGCGTATAGCCTGCTCCGCGATGGCCAAGCGTATATGTCTGAGTAGAGTTTCCGTTGTTTTCGACGGTGATGTTGGCTAGGCCGAATGAAGTACTGTTATTATCTGTGACAGCTAGCTGTCCTGGAGAGACGCGGGTGGATGTTGTGATGGCATCGTAGACATTGACTAAGCCAGCTCCCTGTTGAGCAGTGGTCGCCAACAAGCTCTGGTTCCATGCCCAAACCGTTGGTTGGGCCGTAGTTTGCAATGCGATCAAGATATCGTCGACTGACCAATTAGGGAACTGGGACTTGACGAGCGCGAAGCAGCCAGCAATGTAAGGTGTTGCCATGGATGTTCCAGATATAACACCATAGCTGCCTATACTTTCTGGGAAAGTGGACAAAATATGGCCTCCTGGAGCCGCAATCTGCGGTTTAAGCTCATATGTAAGCCTAACGGGACCCCAGTCACTATATGAGTCCACCATTCCGCCTAAACTCTGTTTAGGGTTGATATATGTAGAGTTGCCAAAAAACAACTTATATTTCCCATATCCCCCAGAAGTATTGTAGTTGCTGAAGAATGTATCTGAATCGGGCTCTAGCACCGTGTATGCTTGAGTTGACCCATTATTAAATCGGTATGGCAGGATACTCTCATAATCCAGATCGTATGGATTTGTATCGTTACCGTAAAAGCCAAGTAGGTAAGGCGGGACTGTGTTGCCGCAGCATGCCATGCCTGACAACGTACATGACGCGCTAACACTCAGAGCGATGATAGTGGTGCTTAGATTCCCTGAAGTTTGAATGTCATCAACAACTCCCTTCCAGTCGATTGTATCACACGCATCACCCGGAATCAAATAGACATCAAGTCCTTCGGTTGCTTGAATAGGATGCTCATTTGAATAGTGGAGTTCCGCGCCGTACTCATCCGTTGCTGTATAGATCAGTGGGTAGTTTGAGTTGGCAATCGAGGCAACTGCAACAACACTCGAAAGTTCGCCAGGGAACGTTTCGACGTAGAGGTTATTTGCGTATAATGAACCTGATGCGCCATTTCCCATGGCGACAATAATGGCAACACCAGCATTCTTAATTTGTTGGGCAGTCGCCGTCACAGGGTCATACGATGGTAGCTCCCCAGTCATTCCTCCGTTAATTGACAATGACATACTGATAATGTCAACGCCATCTTCGAAGGCTTTTAGCATTGCTTGTAAGACCAAATCAGTAGTACCACCTTCTCTTGCCACCCCACCCAAACCGCAGCCGAAGATGCGATAAGCATACAGAGATGCCTCAGGGGCAACACCAGATATAGGGAAGCCATCGGGGGCCTGTAATGGGTCCATCCCAATGATGCCTAAATATTCTTGGTTAACAACTGCCTAGTTATTATAGCTTTGGATGTTTCCGCTCTACTAACCTGCCACATGTGTCGCATGGTCTGACTGGGAACAATCAGAATATGGATCGTCGCTGTCGACTAATTTTCCTTCGTCTGTAATAAAAGAGTATCCTCCAACAATCTTTTTACCACTTCCATAGCCGCCACCAAGAGCAGGGTGATCGTAATAAATTCCAGTATCAATGAAGCCGATACTTATTCCCTCCCCCTTTATACCTATAGCATGGGCTTTGTCAACACCACCCATTCGTAGAGTGAACCCCAAATCCTCAGAGACATCAACGCGGCGTGTGAGTGGCGAGCTATCACCTAAGGGGGCGATAAATGTGCTCTTTATCGGAGGGATCTCATATTGGACAATATCGGCTACGCCGACGACGCCGGGTATAGCATCAAGGCGCGATTTTGTTTCATTTAAATCACTGCCGTCGAGTATATCGATAGCAATGCCAGTGAATATCCCGGAGGCATTAAAAGTACGCCGGACAGTATAATTGATGTCGCTGGCACTCTGTGTGAACGCATCTAGAGTGGTTGATTTCTCATCCAATTCAATGATCAAAGCCCTGCCAGCTTTTTTAGAGGAGCCTGACACAAGAGCAGCTGCCAGAGGAAGGAAAAGTGACCGCAAAAGAACCATAGCTGAACTCGCATTAAAGGACAAGCATCAAGAGGGGAGCAGCCTATCTTAGAAACACTAGCTGGTGAGAAAAGACTAGAATTACGTGCTTCGGGTGCCCTCTTATATGTACTTGTCGTGCTCTCTATCTTCTCATTCTTCTTCTTCTTCACCTCTTTTTTTTTCACTCATATACACATAGACATCTTAGTGACACACACAAGTCACAACTGCAGAATTTGAATAAGTCTACTTTTCATTGTCTGTATCTTTGATGAGTTCGTGACCCATCCATTGCCGTTCTAAGCGTACACCTGCATATGCATGGACAATTTCGGAAGCTACAAAAGCTTTAAGTTTCCCAGACCATTCGAGAACGCTCAACAAATTTAATCCTGGTATGGGTTCTTGCAACACGACTGGCCGAGAGTAGCAACTCACCTAGACGTAAGGTCTCTTTGGGAAAGCTTAGCGTTTGCCAAGGCCCAGGATTTGGGTGCGTGATACTGATAAATCCTGGATTTTACGATAGATAACGATCAAATGATAAGACTACATACAACAAATCGGGCAAGATACGATGTTTAGTATGTCGCCGCAAAATATTGGTAGACGAAAGCGGGGAGTATCAACAATCTTCGGGAGTATTAACACCCTTTCGTCATTTTTTGTGGAACAGCAAGGCAGGGTTTATGAATTAATAATAGTGCGTAGAATTGCGCAGGCCGCTGGCTTGGTGAGGGGTCTTAATCTTTGAGATATTAAAATACAAGCAGTATATGCGGTGAAGAGGAGCGTAGGATTACGATACAACATTAAATAGGAGCCTTATGCATAATCTATATAACATTTCACCCTTCTTATTTTCTTTTTCTCCGATAGCATCCCTGGCTAAACTTATGTCAGCTAAAGCATTCACTAGATAGTAGCTTCCGAAGGTACGATTCGATTAAGTAATCTGTTTATTTCTACCTATTGAATCGACTTGGTTTAATGAAACCTGGTTGGTTCGCAATATTCTCCGAGATGAATTAACTATTCACTTGTATTAAATCTTCTTATTATACTAATAGGCCACATATACTGGAATATGTTTTCTTGTGTATTATTTCCAAGATCCAGAAAGGGTGTTCAATTGTAATTTCTTGCATAATATACCATTTTAATGCGAAAGCACAAGCGATGCTCACCAACTATCATTGAAGCGAATAAAACATATACGAAGGTGAGACCTATAAAGTGAGTATACAGCATGGTGCACTTCCACCGTACAACTCACTGAGGACACATTGTTTGCTTTACAGGCTCTCACTAGACAACTTTGGGGATAGTTACAGAAATTATTTGCGTCTCAATTAACCTCATACAAGAACTAAAAGGCAATTAGCTCTTATATTATTATCAGGCTGCGTGCCACCTGTATTGAAGCATGCGTTCCCTGTCATATAATTGACAAATGAAACTGGACTGAATTACTGTCAGGATCAAATACAAAATGGACGGTTAGCGTATTGCCATTCATTGCGGTTTTACAACTAGTTGTCTCCTGAATTATTAAGTTCAATATTTGTGCAGTGGCCCATTGTATAGGGAGTATCCAGCTACAGTTGAGCAATTGTAGTCAGCCGACTGAATAGATTCTGAAATCTTATTAGCACCTTATCTTTTCACTGATAAACGCACCTTGAATGCTTCTGGAGTTGAATCCGTCTCCGATGGGGGTTACTGACTTGTCTATTCTATTGTCATGACGTTGATTTACAATGTTGAGTTAATAGATTATGGCATTTCAACTAGCTAGGTGTTTTAGAACCTGTTGGACACAAAAACATACATGTTCCTCAGCTGTTTTCTTGTATCTGCCAAATTTACGATCTATGAGTTTTCTCTACTTATTTCCTGCTTGGGAAATCGACCTTGAATGAATGCTTAATCTGCGTATTATCAAATCCGCAATCTGGCATTGAGCTAAAATTAAAACCTTTTTTATTAACTTGCCTTACCGACACTTAATCTATAAGACTTTCAATTTCACTAGGCTTCATCCAGATTGAGGTCAACATGTACACCTACCTACAGATCTATGCCGTTGCGGCATCAAAGCATCTACATCGTTTCGCAAATATCTCTCTATCACTCTCTCCCTCTTTGTAACCCAATTATTCCACACGATATCAATATGGAAGTAAGGGATTGAGTCAATGTTCCTTTGTATAAGCACTGTCAGGCAAAGAATTTGTTCCTCTCCAATGAGTAGGAGATAGCAGATTGTATAAACCCTGATCACCATGCCTATCACATACCAGAAACTAAAGAAGTTCTTAACTCAACAAAGGATGGTTGGTCGATATGTAAAACTTCATAGATTTGCTCTATCCGCATCGAAAATAATGATTATAACACAATTCTGTTTACTTAGCTTTTTGCCTCCACTAGCCTGTACTTTACGGTTGTTGTAAACAGCGAATAATTCCGACTCCAGGAAACGCAAGATAAAGCTTTTTAAATAATAACTCTTTTGGAGACGACAGTGGCTACTACTACACAGATGGTTAATACCGCGTACCGCCACCTGTTACGACTTGGCCCCTCGTTACAGTTAAATACCTTATAACCAGCTGGTTCTGCTACAATAATTGCTTACAATTACGATTACTACCTAATTCTTTACCTTCTTTGGCATAATAGTTTAATGAATCATTACACCACCGCTCATCAGCAGTGCAAAAAGGCGGGCGATGAAATGTATCTATAGACCTTTCCATCTCCGCTGTCAGCAAAGCGACGTATGACAGTAGAAAGCACTTAGTGCCGACGTATAGCTTCTGTTTTACCCATGCACTATTGAAACAGATAAAACGGAGCATTTTCAAGGTGGTTCATACACTCTTCCGAGGCCATCGAGAAATTGTTCTTGGGGCGCCTAATTTAAGCTTGTATATATCTATAGCTTAAGCTTATAGGTAAGCTTTCAGTGCCTCGTACATCATTTCAAGGCTATTTACTATAAAATTTCCATGAACTGTTTGCATTTTTGTTTTAAATATGAAGTATCTTTCTATTCAATTTATCTACTGCGTCTACATAGAATGTGCAAACAATTTTCGATGTTGTCGCAATACTGCACATAGCCTGAGGTAAAGCCCGCAGCTAGTTGTGGGGCTTCGCTATCGCCTACTGTAGGCGGACGATGCATATTAAACACCTATTAGTCTACCTACTGAGCTACAAGTATGTAGTTGGTTCATCACCAAGTGGCAGGCGTAACTTTTCCTAGTATGGTCATGTGGAAATTATAAGTGTGAAGTCTTGCAGACATGGGGACAATACCGGGCCCAACAAAGATCCACCCTTACGCCCACCTAGACAATGAATGTGGCATCCGTGCAATATTCCGTATCAGTTGCATCCCTGTCTTTCGTATCGTGCATATGCACTTTCCTAGTCTGATTCTGGTAACCCGGCGCCAATATGCAGAGAGCCCATGAGGTCACTTACTCTCCTCGTTTGATAGATGGGCCTTGGTTTAAGAAGCTTTTCCAGCTTGGTTACTGTCCAATACCACCAAATTTCATTTCGCCATTGCTACGACGCAGCACAAGATGCCGAAGCCACCGATAAACCAGTTCTGGATATGGACTCTATCCTCTGCAGCAGTTATTGGGCTCCTGATCATAGCATTGCCTTCACTGCAGTCTCTGTTGACGGGCTTGCCTACCAGCTCATCAAGGCCATTAAATGAGGACGGGCACCAAGACACACAACGCACCATCTACAACCCAAGTGATGATGCTTTACGTAGTTCTAGTGCTTCCAGAGAAAACTCATTGACGGAGCATGGAACCAAGCGATGAACACTCCTCTTGGCGGTTTTCTCTTGGTTCGACATAACGAGACGTATAGCCAAGGTTGGGGCGTTAGCATGTTCCATAGCATCCATTGCTTGGGGATACTGCGCTCTACGATGCAAAATTACTTCGGTCTTGCCTCCGACAATGGTGGCCATGGAGCGCATGCGCATGGCCAGCGCGATGGCGCAACCTTGCATGTAGGCGAGAGAAACCATGTAGAACACTGCTTAGGATATATCGGTCGAGTTTGTTGCCCCTCCCTCGTCCTCTTCTGAATCTACAGCTCTCAAGTAATGGAAGTGTGCTAAGAGATTAACAATCTAGGCACTGTTATGCAATGGCGATGACACTCTGGAGCCACCATTTACGAAATATGATGCTGAGGGCAATATAGTACTAAGTGCTGTCAGTGGGCAAGGGCATCAGCATTCTTGCCGTGACTCGACGCTGGCTTGGAAGACTGTGCTTGCGTCTGAGGAGAATCCTGTCCAATCTTTCGATTGGTCTCCGGGAGCCACAATCCGGAGTGTTTTTGGGAAGAAATAGGCGTATGATCATACGTATGGCAACTTAGATGGAGGATAGTTTCCGAATGAACAAAGAGAAGGCCTTTACTCTTAATAATACTAGCAATTGAGAAACTTATACTATACACTTTTTACTGGGTGTATGCTATAGGCATCATTATTTATAATATTATACAACATAAACCTATCCAACATTTATCTCTCTCCAAGCTACCTGATAGTTACATTGCATCCATATCTTTTGGCTTGCGTCTCATAGCATAAGAGCCAATCAATGGAAATGATCCACTCTGTAGTCTCCTGGCCTAGGAAGCAGAGTGTGATTAGAGTCCGGAGTTACCATGTGCTTCATCATCCAATCATGGAGAGTCTCAAAATCACGGCAGGTGTGCGTCCGACTGAATTCAGGATCTGTTCCGCCATCATCGCCAACCCAGAAGAAGGGAACCAGCCCAACGTCGGCGGTGCACATGAGCCGTTGACGTAAACTATCTATACAGTGATCTAGAAAAGTAAGTATCCTGTGATTAGCATGTTTATCTCGGTCAGGGTTTGATGATTTATGTTTCATCGGAGTCCTCTACATACCAACATGGACAGACAGTGTTTTATCAGGATGCCGAAACTCGTCCGCTCCGAGCTTTCGATAGTAGTCATGATTGTACCACGTCGCCTTTCGGATCAGATTCTGCGATTTCCGTATTAGCCAATATTTTTGACGGGGGTTTAAAAGGGATGAGGCCATACCAAGCAGTGTATCTGATGAAATACTTCAACATTGGCAGGATAGCCTTTCATGTAAGCTTGATCAGAACCGCCAGCGAAATGAATGTTATTAGTTGTTAAATCAGATTCGCTTGCATGTTCCTCGGGAATGAGAATGTATCCAACTGCTTGGAAGTTAGTCTCGTAGTGATATGACAAGGGAGTGGCAGAAACACAAATGAACTACGAAAGAGAAGAGCATATATGGTACATACAATTGGCACCTGCATAGTTCCAAGCAGCATCAGTCTCTGGCGATGGGGGCTTACGATAGCGGCTCCCTTGGCTAAAGAAAGTTGAATCAAACTTGACATGAATTGTCTTGAGATTCAAGTCTCGAAGCATTGGCGTGAGATTTGGAGGCTCTGCCACTGACTCTGTAGCCTGGCATTGAGGCCTTGCAGAAGCTGTGATCCAGAATGTAAGGAGGTTGGACGCGCATAGCAGTGCTGAGAATCCGATAATAGCCTTGTACCATCTATACCACCAGCCACGTGAGCTCGTAGAAGTGGTAGATCTGTCTGTGCCTGTGTCTGTGTCTGTGTCTGTGTCTGCATCTGTGCTGCCCTCTAAAAGACCCTTTCCTAACTCTGCATCATCAATATCTGCAAATGCCTTGCCGTCAAGCTCTTGGTTTTTGAACTTGTTCATTTTCTCTCTCTCTCTCTCTTCTTCTTTAACTCCTCGGCTATCTCTGGCTGGATATCCAGACTGGTGCCGGAATGTGTAGCATATGTGGGTGGAATAGAGGAAGAGCAAAGCTCGCTGTGTACTCCGTGGAGGTTACTCCGTGGAGATCTATAGACTAACACGCACTAATTCGATACGAGCCGTTCCATGTAGCTAGGCAGCTACTAAACTATTAGTTTACCCATGCTGAAATCTGTAGACTAGCCTCCACAGTACACTACATGTAGACAACGGTTCAAAGATCAATAAGTGCATGCAGTTTCCCGATAGGCAACCCATCAAGAGGTCTGCAGACTAGCGTCTGCAGTGCACTAGACAAAAGTCCAAAGATCAATTGATAATTCACTCAATACTGCCGATAGGTAATTAGTAGGGAGTTCTGCGCTAGACGAGGGTTCAAGATAGATAGCTTGCCCGTTGCAGTGCTCAATACGAGGCGTCCTGTAAAGATTGAGGCAACTAACTAGGTAATAGCCTATTGCCGTGGGGTTAAACGCCACCACTGATCTGCCGGTATGGATTAGGATACGATAGGCACTTGCCTACTCACAACCATATGGGGAGTAATAATCACTACCGCAGTGCTAGCACTAGCTTACTCTGACCTGCAGCACCTATTGCGAAACAAACTGAAGCTTCTCCTCACTTGCTAACTAGTTCAGGGTCAAATTTCTCATGACGTCCGGTTCAATCCACAGAATAGGTCTAGAATCAAACAAAGTGCTTGAAAATGATAACCCCCATAAGGATATTAACCTTGTTCGGTGGGAGCGGGGTGGGTTTTTTACCCAGCACAAAGGCCTCTTGATAAGTCCTTTTGTCAACTCTGCCTTAAATCTCCATTAACGTACATTAGTAATATATAGCATAATAGCTTGGAATGAGCCTTTCGACACTATCAGAAATTTACCCTCTGATAAAACATATCTCTTTTACCGGGGTAGTTGTTGTTTCACCCGCAGGTGCCACTCTCCAATATTTACGTACAGACAAACAGGGGTGGGCATTAAGATGATAACCTGCATCATATTTTACAGTATCAATCAGCTAGCTCGCCCAGAGAGCATTTCTACATCGATAGAAGCCAAGCTCCACTTCATTAACTGCGTCATCTCCTTCGATATGCCCCTCCGTAATCTGGTCTGCGCAGTGCTTGGAGTGATGAACACTGATTGTTTTGTTGTCGATGTACCGCTCCTGGTTTTCCATGGCAAACATAATCTTTCGCCATTGAAACATACAATGCTCTCCGTGGTAAATATGCGTGTAGACTTTGACGTTGTCACCGCGCCAGAGTGCTGCCGCGTCAACCTCATTCTGGTTAACAGGTTAGAAATGAGTCCGAGAGTATTCTCAATATTGAGAAAAATAATAAAAGTATATACATACAATCATATCCTGTTCAAGATACCATTTTCTATCCTCAAACACGGGATAACGGTCGGTGAGCTCCTGATATACGCACTGCCTGGGCATCCAGCCATAGAATAAAGGCTCCATGACACATCCGCGTCTCATAGCTTCTGTGCTTGACCGTCCGCAGTGATTCCACTCTTCATCCAGCGCATTTCGAGGACTGCGAGTGACCCAAATCCAGACACTCAAATTGGCAACAGCAGCGAACACAAATAGAATTGCCACTGAGACAGTGAGTTTGCTAGGTCGATTTGTATGCCGCACATGCGACGGAGCGCCTACTTCTTCATAGTCAATGTAGTCCCGAGCTTCGTCTTTTCCTTCCATCTTAGAGATGAATGAACGTATTCAGCATCAAAAGAGCAAGGAAAGAGAAATCTTCTAAGTACCGAGTCGAACAAGACAATAACGAAATTGCGGGAGGAATGCAAACGAAGTCCGAAGGAAATGTAGAGATGCCATGCAAAGACAGATTACGTTAGATAGTCCGTAGTGTAACAACGATACAGATCCGGAAACAATGGGCACCATCCCCATCCCAGGCCATGTGGGATACTGTACAATCATAGAAGGAGGGGTAGGCACCCAGTGATATCACAGTAGCAGGGATTAATAGAAATCAATAATGATTTGGAAATATCACTGCATGAGATAGTTCTGTGCTGTCACTTAAACATTATACACCTGCTGTATTAAGTCAAGAACGCCCCACCATTAACTTCAGGCCAAGTTTAACAGCTCGAGTAAACTTCGTATATACTAATTTAAGTATAACAATGAAGCACACAGAGATAATACTTATTTAGCGTGCTTTCTTAGCTTTATATTGTAAAAGTATTATGAACCTTGGCTTTACTACATTCGTACTAGATGTGTTGGTAATCTGGATGATTATCTTTGTCTTGTCCTTGCCGTAGTTCGCTTGCAACTGACGTACTAGTAGACAAATACCCGTATATTATTATTTGTACAATTAATATGGGATGATACTTACATTCAACATGCGTCGGAAAATTCCTGACAGTCGGTAAGAAAGATGTAACCGTGGAAGCAAACACTTGTTAGGGTCGATGCTGTGGTAGGACACCATACACATGAACGCTGGTTGCCCACTAATGGCAACGAGTGTCAATTCTCGGTCAATTGTCCAGATGCAGTTAAGAAACAAAAGCAGGTATGATATGAATGTAAAAGTATCGTGATACACCTCATACCCAGTTCCATCATCCTTTATACCTGCCGTTTTTGGAGATATGCTAGCTCTTGAGTGCACTCCAATCCGGTAAATGACATATTCTTGCTAATACTGGCTAATGTTTCGTAGTATTTCCCATAGTGTTAGCCTGTGGATATTGCGTCTTTTAATTAAGTTGAAATTCAATGACTGAGGGGAGCGGGGACTGCATCTAGTGATTATCGTTTTCCCATAGCGTCTCAGAGGGGCCCTCGGAGTTGGATAACAATCTGTAAATGTTACAAGCTACCCCCCGTTAAATAGTTCATAACCACATTGTATAACTTTTGGTTTCCTCTGCTGTCTCGAATATATTATTATATTCTTAGCTCATTTTCACAACTCTCTATCAACCAGCGTTTCCAAGATCTTACTTTATACATCCCCTCAAGATGAAGGCCGCAGTCGTCCTCTTTACACTTTCATCGGTGGCATTTGCTGCACCAGTCGCACAAGAGGGTATGAAAGCAATATCTCCACCGCCTAGTTCAAATCTCTCATATATGCCTTATGGATATGTACTAAAATATACGCCATGCTATAGCTAAGCGTGAACAACTGCAGAACCTCTTCTATGTGCCATCTGGTGCTGAAGGTGAAGCGCCAGCAAAGCGTGAGCAGCTTCAAAACCTCTTTTATGTGCCCTCTGGTGCCGAGGGTGATGCTCCAGCCAAGCGTGAAGCTCCCAAAAAGCGCGAGCAGTTACAGAATCTCTTCTACGTACCCTCTGGTGCTGAAGGTGAGGCTCCGGAAAAACGTGAGCAGCTGCAGAATCTCTTCTATGTGCCATCCGGTGCCGAGGGTGAAGCTCCAGCCAAGCGTGAGCAGCTCCAGAATCTTTTCTACGTGCCCTCTGGTGCTGAGGGCGAATCACCAGCAAAGGAGTAAAAAGAATACACGAATGTACATCCTTTAGATAATTGCTACAAACGAAATGTAGGCAGGTCTCTATTAATATATATATATATATATATTATATATATTTGGTTTTATCATAAGGCCACTATAACATCTTCAATATGTCCATGAAAATATGAACCAAACTTCATCAGACGTTCAAGTGCTTGTACATTAGTTTCTATGCTTTGTACATATTAAGGAAGCTTCAATATTAAAATTAACCGGGTTGTTCCTAAATAGTAATTATGTATAATAAGTATCCATGCAAGATCTAGAATATCTATATTCCGGCATATAGGTAACATACGCCCATTACTTGATCTCTTATTCAAAGGCAATTTTAAAAGGTGGATTATTAAGCTACTTTTGAGGTCTTAAAATATCATAGTGTTTTGTTTTTTAAAGTATATCAATCATGCACATTCTCCAATGATCCCAGCTTTACTATGTCCAAAGGAGCACAGGCCGTGAAGCTGCCAGAGTTCTTGTTATTGGTGACTGCCGGTAGCCAGACGAGCCAGAGTGATTACATCACCCAACCGGCATCCAGCATATCAGAGAGTGTACATGTATATATCTATAACCTATTATGTACCTTGTCAGCTTAGGCACTTATCTGTCTGCGCGGGGGCTGCTTGGCCCAGGTAGCCATTTTGGACGGCTTCAAGACTGCAGGGAACGATTGGTTTTAGCCATCTAATTGTCTCTGTGTGTAGCAATATGTTGGATAATGACTGGAAATTTCAATTTTATTAACTTGTTAATTTTGTATGTGTAAAAATAGAGTAGAAATAAAATACAAGCTATCTCAATAAACTATTCTGGAATCCATTTTCGACAAGCCTCATAGTGTCTCTTGAAACACTCATCATACGATATCAACCTTTCGAACGACTCACCATGTACTCTTTCAAAGAACACATAAAAACTAGCAAAAATAAAGTCTGCATAACTAACCTGTCCACCGTCTATGTATGGCCCAGAGCTATTCTCCATCAACAGAGCTTTCATCTTTTCCAAACCGGGCTTCGCAGCGGCCCAAGCGTTCTCCCCGGCTTTGTCCGATTTGAGGATCTCTGAAACAGGCATACCAAGCAGTTCTCCGCGTGTGCGGTTGAAGTATTCAATGCTTCCTTCATTGAGAATGGTAAATGATATTCGGGGTACTATCTCTGGCAAGAGAAAATATATTGCTTCTTCTGCACTAGCACGTGCCTTGTCGTAGTAACCATTATCGAGATGTAGAGAAGGTTCGGGGTGCAATTTTTCAAGCTCCTTTACGATAACATTCGATTCCATGATGTAACCAACAGATGGATGTTTGATAGTTGGTACAGTGTACGGTTTGAACAATGGAGACGGCGGGTTGGGAGCGAGGCCGAACGATTCGAGAGTTGGTGCTATATCCGGGTATTCCAACCATTTCACTTCATGGGGAATTCCCTTATAATTGAGAACCATCCGTGCTACACAATAATCTTTTAGCAATAGTGTTCTCTAAATAATGAAATAATTTGGGGTAAAGACCGCTGTTAATAATAGTTTCAGCTGCTGGAGAGACGTACTTCTCCATCCAAATACAGACCAAGCCTTGCCATGTTTGCTGGGGACATCGAATAAAATTAGATTTTCAAGCATTTTGTCATTTATTGAATGACTTGTTGCAAAAAAGGCAAGAACAGAGAAACTTTGAGACGATAACTGCCTTCATCCATCTTAAATACTTGCCTGTTGTATCACTTGAGGTGAAGCAAATAAGGATACTCCAAGAGAGTAAGGAAACTCAATATCCAAAACCTTACTATCTATACCGCTTTTAGGCACTGGGATCCCTAGTACACACTATCATACCTAGCGTTGATACAGTTTCTGAGGTCATCCTGTGGCGAGTTGTGAGTGGAATTATAATCTCTCTGCTGTGGGGAGAATTTTAAATTTCAGCTTTTATGGGCCATTCGGTCAATCTTAAGTAGCTTCGGGTAGCTATTGTAATCTCGCGGGCGAGTCGTTGGCACGTAGTCTCCAAGTCGCGAATCTGGGATGGCGATAATTTTATGAGAAACTGGACTTTGACTAGCCAAGATACGATGTATACTCCTTCTAATATTGACCGGCTAGTATATTTCTGCTACTGTAAATGGAGTATGAACTGTTTAAAGCTAATCTGCCACTAAAGAAAACTGTTGCTCATGCTCTGGGAAGAGAAATCGGAACTGCGTGGATTGTACTCCCTACCCAGCCATTTTTTTTTTAAATCAGTTGTAAGGTAATCTATGGCGTCTTGAAATGTTTTTGTTGGAACCGGCACAAGAGTCAAGACAATCTTGACGACTTCCCTACATATGCTAGGCCTAATAATAATTATTAGTTACCATAATGACAGCACGGTATTATTTTCATCTGCTGAACTTGACAATTTGTCACAAAATGCCTCTTTATCAACTATTTTCCATCTTTCTTCTGCTAAAAAAGCATGTTTTATGATTAAGAAATGCTTCATAAACCTTTGACAGACGAATAGGTTGTCAGTATAACTTCGAGTACCATCATCAACATCAAGTAGGAGTACATACCAGTGGACCAGCGAAGGCAGAGATTCAAAGCTAGTTCAAACTCTGTTCGATCTCGATCGGCTCCCTGAAATTGAATAAGTTTAGCTATGCCCGCAGCATGACGCGTCCAAGAATGTGATGGTGAGCTACCGTCTATGAGCTAAAACATTGGTGGTCATATATTAGCGGACTGCCTGTAGTGTGACTAAAGCATTTTATTATCAATATCTCGAAAAGTCCTAGTAATTCCACACCACAGAGTGCTTCTGGCGTCATTCGTGTTTCTTCATCATCAATTAGCTCCTGGAGAGCCCGTAGTGCCTTACCATATAGATGTAGGGCTTCAAGATGTCTTTCTGCGGAAAATTCATCATCACTTCACGTATTTTGCCGAAAACACGCGGCAAGGCAGTCTATTGCGTAGTTAAAAGGAAAGTATCTGTATCGAGATGGAATGAAAGATAACAACATATTCTTCTCAGACAGCTGCGGTCAGCATAATCCCAGTTTCAAAGTAGAAGGTGGTTGCGCATTAGCTCCCATGTGAAGCCCGATGAGAGATTCGATAAGGCTCAGAATCTTTTTTTTTTTTCCCTCGTAATATCAGCTTCGGGATGCTCATTGGAAATGGAGTGTGGGAATATGTGAGATTGCTGGCAGACAGCTGATATAGTATGCGCTGGAATATATGGATTCCGTTCCACTCCTTCAGTATAGTTCTTAGAAAAGGCTTCTGACGCCTGATTGGAGCTTATACCTTCGCGACTTGTTTCTAATACCCATACAGGTGTCTTTCTGAGGTTGTGTTTGCCATAATTGTTTCTCTTCATACAGTATTAGATGGTAGGCTAATATGGTGCGAGGCTTGAGAAGGAGAAAAGAAACATAAGATACGAAGAAATAATTTGAATGATCTATTTGCCTATTCTGGATTATACATACCCAGTGTACTCAAAAAATGATTACTGATACTGATCCACCTCAGCCATGAGTTAATGCATAATTGAGGTTGGTTGTCGCCAAATTCGTTTACAACGCTGCCGCTGCTATAACTTTAATTATGTATGTATTTATTAGATTAGTATTTCACTACCAAACTTGTATTCCAATGGTCACTAAAAAAATATGTTTATGCCTCTTGCTATAGGTCGACATTCCTATGACATCCAGGCTAAGGAGGCAGCAGCATTCTTATGTAGTATAAGTGGCGCGCTTGGATACCAATTTGTAAGTGTGAGATCAATAGCAACAGATAAAAATCTTATTTCTTCTTTTGGATCAACGAAATAGCTGGTGTGGAATCATGTAGAACTAGGCGCCATGATAAGCTTTATATCCCCTCTATGTGCACTAACATATGATTCCACTTACTGCCGCTTACGGAGAGAACTTTATTAACGAGAGCTATTTGGTGTTGCCATTGAAACCCATTTCCACCTGTTTTTTCATCAAGTCATCTAAAAGTCTACCTTTCCTTGATGAAGTAATGGATGGGAGAGTGAGCGAGTGAGTGAGCGGACACAATCCCTGATGCGGTCATATCTCAAGAGGGCAGATATATACTGATTTTCATCCTTTGTTAGAATATCATGCTCAAAGCACACTGCAAAACCTTTGTCGTCTAATTACAAGAGTCCCATTACAGCGACAGCGACAGCAGCACCATCTAATCCTGCAGAGTCATGTACCACTTGGAGTCGGCGTCGCCCTTTCAACCCTTAGTTTGCAGCATATCTCGACATAGCTCTTAGCTTATCTCCAAAAAACCAAAAGATAAATGGCGCCGGAATACCCACGCCAATGCTGATAAAGGCGAGAACGCTAGTCCCCCATCCATAACCCAGGTCACTATACAGATATGGGGCGAAGAGAGGGAATCCAAAACCAGCCAAGCTGCGGAGAAGCGCACATGCAGCCATGGCACTGGCCGAGTAGGTCGGGTAGCTGTCCACGATGTACGTCTGCATGCCTTGTAAACATCCCATGGTCCCTGCCGAGCAGATGGCGACACCAATATTGGGCATGATCCAGTGAAGGCGCGCCTGTACGCTCCAACCATACCAGAACAAGCCAATGGAGACCATAATCGATCCGATGAACATGGTTGGCATTCGGAACTCTGGCCGACCAATACCGTTGTTTTTCGTCTTGAGGCTACGGTAAATTCGGTCGATGAAGAAGAAGTTGAGTATAAGACCAGCGAAAGAACCAATAGCGATAGAGAGATAGTTTAGCCCACCAATACTCACACTCTCGCCATACCATTCCGTCCAAATGCTCGGGAAGGTGCCGAGCATCAGATACAGAGTCCCGAAGAGGTATGCCATGTAAATGGCAATGACCGTGATGATCGGCTGGGTCATGAACATACGAATTGGTCGTTCCAGGGCCTTGCCAATTTTCCTTACAAGACTTTCCTGCTCAATATTTCCAGTATACAGGTTGTGGTTTCCTGTAGCATTCACCAAACGATCTCGCTTCCTTCTTAAAAGGGTACCTGGATGCGACTCTCGGAGCCATATTAAGCCTACAGCCTGGATAAACACAGCCGCAATGCTAGATGACCAGAATACCCAACGCCAGGTGCTATACTCGGCGATGAAACCCCCAGAAATCGGTCCAACAACCGGACCCAGGAGCGGTGCAAGAGTGTAGATTCCCATGGCCTTGCCGCGTTCGTCAGCGCTCCATGTGTCACTAATAGCTCCTCCTCCCAGAGCAAGAGGAGCGCTTCCGCCGATCCCAGCTAGGAAGCGAAAGACAAATAACTCGGCCGGGTTCTGCGCAAATCCACAACCTAGATTCCATGCCAGATACCATATATTGCTAAGCTGTAGTAGGCGGACGCGGCCGTAAAGCTCAGATGCAGGCCCGAAGAACAGTGGACCGACTGCGTAGGCGAGGATAAAGATAGAAAGTGACAATTCCATCTCTAGTTTGTTGTTCATGTTGAGGTCTTCGCCCAGTTTGGATAGAGCTGGCGCTACCATGGCCGATGAAACTGGGGAAATGAATGTAAAGAGAGACACGGCTACTGTGTAGCGCCATTTGATCTTGCTCGGCCAATTCTTTGGGTTTTCTGGGTCTTGCGGTCCATCCCAGGTGACGAGATTGGGATCATTGATGCTTTCCGCAGATGATTTCGCCGCCTCCAAGTCTGATGATTTCTGGCTCATTGTAATTAAAGTGTATTTCAGATGAATTATAATAAAAGAGTTCATTCTCCAATATCTGCTGGGATTTCGAGTACTTTTTATACGATGTTTTATAGAACAACTTGGATAGGTAGAATTGGATACCACTAGCCAATCGGAGCCATCGATTTACATCGGGCCCGTGTCGCATTCCGTCCCGGACACCCGTAACATATTAACTGAACTTCAACTGCCTCCGTTAATCCTCCCATTTGAACCGAGGAGGCAAAGATATTCCATGAACTTGAAGCATATCTGATGGCCGTCAAGAGTCGCAATGGGTACCCGACCTATAGCAATTGCTCCCGCGCCGAACAAGACCCCGATTGAGAATGGGAACAGCGGCTTGGAACTCATCAGTACAATGCCCTACACCTGTCAACAGTGTGTGCGTAGAAAGGTCAAATGTGACAAGACATTCCCATCATGCTCGAGCTGTGGCAAAGGCGAGTTTGAGTGTGTCTATCAGGCACCGAACCCTCCGCGACCGCGAAAACGAAAGCGGAATGAGAACGTGCACGAGCGGTTGGTGCGGTATGAGCGCATCTTACAAGAGAATGGCCTTCTCTCTATGGCCGACGACAAACAACACCAGAACACGCAAGACCCAATCGTCCCCGCGAGGAGGACCGGTGAGCTGCTCTCTGGTGACGGCAAATCCCGGTATATCGGCAGCAGTCTCTGGCTCAATACGGGATCGGTCAGCATGCATGAGATATCGGAGGATGAACATGAAGACCAGCCCATTCCACCAGTGGGTACTAACATGTTTGCAATCGATCCAATAACCGGCGCTCTGCTTGGAGGTTCACAGACTCTCGTCCACCATCATCCTAGCCACAAAGACGCAATGAAGCTTTGGGTGGCGCACATTGAAAATGTCGAGCCTCTTTGCAAAATCCTGCATATCCCAACAACAGCGAAGATGGTTGAGACAGTCTCTCAGAAACCTTCCCTGGCTTCAAAAGCAGACGAGTGCTTGCTATTTGCCATTTACCACTTTGCAGTCTTCTCCATGTCGGATGAGGATTGTGTGCTTGAATTTAGGCAATCACGCATCGAATTAATGTCCAAGTACCAACATGCCTTTCGGCAAGCCCTAGTCAATGCATCGTGGCTTAAGACAACTGCAATGCCCATTATCCAGGCGTACGTGCTCTTTCTCATCTCGATCCGCACGCAAATTGATCCTCACCTATTTTGGATCTTGACCGGTATCGCGGTCCGCATTAGCCAGCGCATGGGACTCCATCGCGATGGAGAAGGTCTCAGATTATCCCCGTTCGATGTGCAAATGCGGCGGCGATTGTTCTGGCAGCTCCTCCCTCTCGACGGATACGCAGGCCAAGTCTCAGGCACTGGGATTTCCATCTCACCTAACAGCTGGGACACCAAACCGCCGCTCAATATCAATGATGCGCAGATCTATCCCGGCATGACGCACCAGCCAGAAGAGCAAAAAGGTGCTTCTGAGATGATTTACTGTCTCACGAAGACAGACTTGTCCAATTTGTACACGCGAACTGGGGTCGAAATGAAGGGTGCTGACGGTACGATTCAACTGAAGGCGAATAAGGAACTTGAAACGCTCATCGACGAGGTTGAAAGCACTATTGAGACCAAGTATCTCCGGTACTGTGATATAATCAACCCGCTGCATGTCCTGGTACTTGGGAGCGTGAGATCAGCCATCAATGCTGTACGGCTACGCATCCGAATCTCCCCACTAATGAATCACACCATCGGCGATGCCGAAAGGAAACAGCTTTGTATTCTAGCTCAGCAAATCCTCGATACGGACTGTACACTCTATGGTAACTCTCAGCTAAGGAGGTTTCGATGGAAAATAAAGGCATTGTTCCTTTGGGATGCGCTAATGTGTATCCTGACTAGCCTGGCAAAGGTCGGGGTTTTCTCTCCCACAGAGATCAATAGTACCTGGAGGAAAATGGCAGACGTCTGCCTGAACCATCCTGAAATCCTTGACGCCAAGACAGCGTTACATGCTGCAGTTGGCAAGGTAACACTCAAAGCTTGGGCAGCCAATCCACCAAGCGATGCCACGCCTGAGCCGGAATTTATCACAAGATTGCGCTCTCAACTTGAGGCAAAGACCACTGGCGCGCCGGAGAAGACTGAAAATGTTGCACTTTGTAAAGAAGGTGGAATAAGTATATCCTCACTTAATGATTCACTTTCTAGGAGTCCAGATGAAACCGACTTCAATTTGGCCAGTGATTTCAGTCTTTTCTCTGCGGATTGGTTGTTTGGGGATCAACTTATTGGCTTTTGAAATTCTGGATTTGGGTTGCCGATTTACTTTCTTTGGTCAATAACATTTATATCATTGACTTGTGTTTTCACTGTAGTATATCCAGTACAGACTTTCACTAGTTGAAACACTGCAAGAACTGAATAGTGATTTCTTACAGCGAAGCACCGTCACTAAGCGAGTGTTTTATTCTAGCCACATCTCAGTATTCAAGGCTCTAGAAACAGCGGTACACATGGAAACACCACCGCCTCTGGCTATAGGAAGCATATCTTACTATCAGAATATGTTGTAATGACACGTGTGTTGAGCATCAATTCACTCTGATTGGAGGGGGATGTGCAATTTAATGTTAATACGTCTAGAAATGACTCTAGTCATTCTGTCAGAGTATAAAATACTGGTACTTCTATAGCATCTAGATGACCTCCTTCATGCACAGCCACGTCCCTGTCCCAAATTGGCTATCTACTATTAAACTTGTTTAACAAAAAGGGGACACCCATTTGCCTTCCACAATACGTAGTCGCAATAAAGTTTACTTAAGCTTATGGATGCGCCTATAAAATGGAATCGCTGCAACGCTACAATCGAATTGCCATAGCTGTCCCAGGCGCTGGAGAAGCTGCACAACCAAATGGCACCTCCACATTGAGGCATACCTCGTGATCATTTGGACAACAGTTGGGTGAGGCGGTCTGATCCATCGCTGGAGATAAAATGGCAGTGCTCACTTGGTCCGTGAACTGCGCCTTGAATCCAGGCCCGACTTCCGATGGAACCCGCGGTAGGTGGCAAGACATGCTGTGAGACGCTTCCTGTTTGTGGAGCGATGTTCCGGTCTTTGGCCGAGACCCTTGCCCTCACCTGTGAATAGAAGTACACTACGATATACTCGCATCGTTTAGTAGCACTCGCAGCGTAGCATCTGTCTCTGGAAGCTAGGGATCGAGGGAAATAAGTCAGCTCTCATGTTCCCTGCAGGCACAAGAGCAGCGTAGAGACGGGCTAGTTGTCAATGCAGAATACGTTGAATGGGATTTTGCCAATGCTAGGCGGTTTCTGACGATTTTGTGTAGCATCCAAGATGCATTGCTCCGCGCGTTGGAGTAGTAGGAGCATTATACGCCTCACCTGAACAAGCCTAATCTGAGTATCATGACTAGTAGCAGGTACTTCGTTCATGAGTATGGGGTAAAAGTACATGTACATCATACCAAGCCATGGTGGCTTATGCCAAGAGCCAGATGAAGAGGGCACAAGTCGATCTTTGCTTCTAGCGCTGGGTCTCCGTATTGGAGAATTGATAAGAGCCTTGGCGAAACCTCCACTTAAAGGACAGTGAACGCTCTTGACAAACGGTGTGGAGAGAAGCAAGGAGAGAATCAATATTCCGAATTCGTATGAGCAAACAAACAGCTCAAGACTTTTCTATGCCTGGAGAAGTTTTTGAAGAATACCACACGGAGCTATTTCGCATCCCAATAAGGCGAAGTATTGAACAGGGAGTATAGTAGGTATTACGTATACACAATGAGGAGGATTTAACATTCCTGGGTACCTATATTGCCGTATGACTTTCTATGATGACTTTTGTATTCCCCGTCGATGAGGGTAATTTGAGTGTTCTTTCACGGATACCGGCACGAGAAAGGGCACTCTGCAATGACTAGCAGATGGCGAGATTTGTAGATGAAAAGACGTCAGTTGTTACGGGAGTAATATGCCGTTCAAACAGCTGACTGTTTTAAGATCGAGTTATTGAAGCTCAGAGAGCAAGCATCTTGACGCTGTATACACGCCGGAATTCAGAATCAAAACATACACAGCACAGTCCATCACTCTGTTCAGTGCTGCTCAGCCGCACATGCTGAATCCCATCTCTGCGCCCCCTCCTTGCCTGCAGGCATTCGGCGAGGAGGACGTGCCACCCAGCGGTCCTTGACCTCAGGACCGGGGTAAATCACGTCAAGGGCCCAATTAGGCAGGTCGAAATGCTTATCCTTGGGTGCCGACAAATAGAAAAATCCGAAGGGCGAGTGGCGTGGCGGGTCTAACAACCTTAAGATAACCTAGAACTGGGAATCCACAATAGCGGACGAGGCTTGCTTAGTGCGGGCATTGGAGAGAGCGAGAATTAATCCGTCGCTCTGTCGCTTTGCACACAGAGAAGCTGGCGGCTGGCAGAAGATGCTACGAGCGTGAGACTCGCTGTTGCTGGCTGCGACATGTAAGCGAGTGAATGAAGTGAGGCCCGAGAGGTAATGCTATATGCAGTCACGAGGACGTGCTCTATCTAATGATAAGAACATCGTCAATGCGCCCAATGCTGGAAAATTTGCGCAGCGCCGGGAGCTCGCTGTAGGATGCTGCTAAGGGCAGCCAACAACCCCTAAGCAGCCCCCAACAGCGCTAAGCGAAGTGCTTATTCTGCTAGCTCGCACTTCTAGAACGCTTCCGCCGCACAATGAAAGCGTGGCGCTTTCTAGCGGCGCTTCTCTCACTATTCAGCCAACCAACCACAATCGAATCAATCATCTGGTCAGGCACCAGCATTGCTCGCATAGGCCTTGGCACGTCTGATGAATGGGCTAGGCTGGTATTGATTCGACGCTGTGTCTTCAAGGATTCTCCAATTCTCCAAATTACCCCAGGCAGAGCCGGAATTGGCGCCTCGGCCGATGCGTTCTGGGACTCGACAGACTGCGAGGTTGTCCAACAATGATGCCGGCAAGATGAGACAATGACTTGAGTCTATTGCTCTTCTCTGTACTATAAATATCGCTGTTTGTGGTTTACTAACAGCATTAAGTGAGCAGATAAGGCTCTTGGACCGTAAGCGGGGCGAGATAACATGGATGATGCTCGATGGTGAGAACGCAATGACCCGACTCGTGGCAAACTGCCAGGGCTTCTCCAGAATGCTACCATCGGCTCACGTCTCTCTGCGTTTGCTCACTGCTAGGCGACTTCTCGCGTACAGGTCAGCCCCAACTTCCCCTCGCATGGCACAAGATTGGTGCTACGGCCACCGGGCCTGAGTCAGGCGACATGATCCGCTGCTGCACGCAATCCAGACGTCAACACTAACTCTGGACAGACCAACCGCTTGCCATTCAACACTGCTACCCTCTACGGAGGACACGTGCGGACTCTCCACCGGCCGCTCAGGTGGCTGGAGAAAATATGCAAGCGATAGTAAGAAAGACTTGCAGCGGATGCTCTGAACCAAGACCTGGAGATCATAGTACTGCTGCATGAATATCAGCGAAAGAAAAGCTGTGATGGATACGAATGGAGAAAATACAGAGACACCAACCCACACGGCCAAAGCGCCATCATCCCCAAATTTCCCCAGCCAAGGCCGCCGGACCTTGACCAGGGCTTTATCATCATCTTGCTATAATCTGCAATACATACGGCATGTACATGCGTACTGAATGAGCCTCCACCAAGACAAAAAAATAAGAGTTAGCTCCCTTGGCGGACGCGCCAGCAGTAGAGGAAAAGAGCGGTCTTCCAACCTCAATCTGCCAGCCTCAAAGACTTCGCCCCGGTCCGTGCAGCCCACGAGGCCGTGCTCTTTGCCTCTCTCAGCTTCCTTTCTCCACCGCCGACGATCCAACTTCGGGCTTTTTGCTCGTTTCTGATTGCGGCTAGTCTAGCGATAGGCCTAGCCTGGTGATAGGAAGGTCCAGATATGGGCGTAGAGAGACCGCGTCCCCATGGCTTGGTATGGGGTAGCCTCGGGGCTTCCATGTGTACTTGTACATACAGGCTGCAAGTACACATACATGGAGGCTAGAACGTGGCACGAGCCTGGATAGCTGGGTAAACCTAAACCCAACGCTTAATACATGTAGGTTGTGGTAGGTGCGAAGATACACGTACTCCGTATGTCTCCATACGTCTACTAATGATGGATGCCGACGGCCCTAGTTCCCAGCCGTATCGTTTATAAACTTCCGGGGGCTGCTTCTTCCGTGAGAAAGCTTTCCCTTTTATCTATAGTGGTCTTCTCTTCTGCCCTCTGTCGTTACTCGTCCCCTGTCGACGACTCTGGTGCCCAAGAGTATCTGTATCGTGCGAGGAACCGCCGCCAGGTGATTATAGATCACTCTTTTGACATTTGGCCTTCTCTCCTCTCGCGACCAAAGCCCAATCAATTTCCTAGAATCTCGCCGTCATGAGCTATCAAGACGACGGGCTTCACGCCCATCACCCCAACAGCACTGCCTACGGCCACGATGCCGAGAAATTCAGCACCGGCGCCGGCAACTTCGAAAATGTTCGCATCCGTGGCTTGGAGACTTCGGCCGAGACGTCTCTGCATCGCGGTCTCAAAGCCCGTCACATTTCTATGATTGCCATCGGTGGCGCTCTCGGTACAGGTCTCATCATTGGTACTGGCAAGGCTCTCGCTCAAGCTGGACCTGGTTCATTGCTCATTTCGTACTGTTTCGTCGGACTTCTCGTCTACGGCGTTATGGCATCTCTGGGAGAAATGGCGGCCTGGCTACCTATGAGTGCTGGGTTCACAGGTTATGCGACGCGATACTGCCATCCATCTTTGGGATTTGCTCTTGGCTGGACGTGAGTTGAAATTCTACTGCAATTTTTGGTTTGTAGGGCTAATGGAAACCCAAGATATTGGTTCAAGTATATTATCACCACTCCGAATCAGTTGACGGCTGCCGCATTGGTAATTCAATTCTGGTGCCCTCGAGACAAGGTCAATCCGGGTGTCTTCATTGCCATCTTCTTAGTCACCATCATTGTCGTCGTATGTCTATCTATTTTTTTCCTCCTTCTCGGTTTTTCTACTCTGTCCTAACCACTACACAGAATTACCTAGGAATCGAACTCTTTGGCGAGCTGGAATTTTGGTTGTCGTCTTTCAAGGTCGTCATAATCGTCGGTATCATCATTTTCGCTCTCGTCATTGCTTGCGGGGGCGGCCCCAACGGTGATGCTCCTGGCTTCCGATACTGGCACAATCCCGGCGCATTTGCTGAATTGTATTCCGATGGTTCCCTCGGCAAGTTCCTCGGCTTCTGGTCTGTCATGGTCAATGCAACTTTTGCCTACCTTGGAACTGAGCTGGTTGGTGTCACCGCTGGTGAAGCCCAGAATCCTCGACGAAGCATCCCCAAGGGTATGTTCATTCTTTTCCTTTATACCAGTCACACTTCCATACTACGAAGACTAACGGGTTTCCGCAGCCATCAAGCTTACCTTCTTCCGTATCCTCATCTTCTACTGCCTCAGCATCTTCCTTGTCGGCATGATTGTCCCCTATAACAGTAAGGACCTCGCCTTCGCCAACAAGCAGACTACTGGCGCCAACGCTTCGCCTTTCGTTGTCGCGGCCACTCTCGCCGGTGTCAAGGTCCTGCCGCACATCATCAATGCTTGCATCTTGGTCTTTGTCTTTTCCGCCTCCAACTCTGATTTGTACATTGCGAGCCGAACTCTCTATGGCCTTGCCTCAGATGATGCTGCTCCAGCTATTTTCAAGAAGACAAATAAGCGCGGCGTGCCCTACCCGGCGCTTTTCCTTTCCGCAGCTATTTCATGCCTTGCGTTTATGAACGCTTCTACCAGCAGCACAGTGGTACGTTTCTTCAATGGTCCCTCATGAAACACTAAAGGATTTATTTTAACACGATGATTAGGTCTTTGGCTACTTCGTCAATCTCGTCACTATCTTTGGTATCTTGACCTGGATTTCCATCCTCGTCACCTACCTCTTCTTCCTCCGCGCGCGCCGAGCCCAAAACATTCCCGATAGTGCCATGCCTTATGTCGCCCTCAGGGATTCTGGGGCACCGTCATCTGCCTGGCCTTTGTTATTCTTATCAGTCTAACAAAGAACTTCAACGTCTTCATCCACACTAAGGAGACGAATTTTGACTACAAGAACTTCATCACAGGATATCTTGGAATTCCTCTCTATATTTCCATGCTCTTTGGACACATGCTCCTCACTGGCAGCCGAGGTGTCAAGCCTCACGAGGCAGACTTTTACACCGGAAAAGACATCATCGACTCGCAGGAGGCGGACTATCTGGAACAAGAGCAGATCAAAAACGCAGACAGCCAGGGCATGCGCAAGTTTTACAACCGTTATATTGCGTGGCTATTTTAGAAGTTACAGGAGTTGTGAATGGTCCTGTTCCTTTGAAAGATGGGCGGCTTCAGGACTTTACAGTAGACTGGGCTGGTTCTCCATTTTTTTAGAATTATGATTGCATGGTATATGGTATAAATTACGAAGTATTGTCAATAATATGATTAGATGTTTATAAATTCACGTTCAATGCTCGTCTGGTGATTCCTTCAAGGTTTAGAATAAGTGAAGACAGCTTGCTCAATGCCAACCAAGTAGTGGAAAGCAGCATACTCAAATCCTCAATCAACGTTCAAAATCACAAATATTTCATCATCATTCAGCGCATTATAAAATATCTGCTATGCAAATGCGTTCATGTGAAAGAAAGAAAAGGACAAACGAGAAGAAAAGAAAAACGCCACCAACTCACACACATTCGTTCAAAAGAACGCCCCGTCGTGTGCTATACAAAGAAGAGGAAATAAAACACCACACTGGCCGTAAAATGTATGCATGCAAGAAGACAGATAGTTACACCAAATGATGCCTCCTCTCCCCTGCTCTCCTTCAAGCGCAAAATTCCAACATGTCGTCGGGATGTGTGTTTTTCCCTTCCTGTCGTAGAATATATATAAAAAGGGGTATAATTCGAAAAGAAATGATAATAGCATAATGTTTTATCGTAGCCTGCTGAGAGCTTTGTATAATTTTTTTCTTCGTCCTTTCCTTTTATCTCCTCTTTCCAATTGTTACTTATCATCTTCGTTTTCAGCCCTCAATAGGTTTTACACAGTGTCCTTTTAGACACCTCTGAACAGACGGACGATAAGGAACCACATGGCTCCCAAGAATTTGAAGCTGCTCAATGCTGCAACACTCCAAAGGACGACAGCCATGTAGATGTTGGATCGCTCTGTTTGCTGATTCTCAATATCCTGCTGGTTACCAGGCGTGATCCTCTCGAGGCCAGCTGAGCTCAAAACCACGGCTGCCAGGGCAAAGTTGGTAATCATCCAGATCAGCACGACACCAGTTCGTACACCTCTGTAGTAGTCCATCTGTTTCTCTTGCAGCTGAGCTTCCGTGGGGGCAGACTTTACTTCCTTATATTTGACGCTGAATACCGAGACTTCTCGCTGGTACTGCGCATTCAAATCACCCTCATCAGGGAGATCTGTTTTACCCTGGCCGTCTTTGGTGTTGACAGACGGCAGCTTTTCCACTTTATCGTCACCCTTGGTACCCCAGGAAACATCATGGGTGTTGCAGAAAGCGTAGACGTTGAGAATGTTGGTAAAAGTTGGAGTCAGGAGCATGTACTGGAGAAACGAGGTAACCATGTGCCATGGATCGAACATGAGAAGAGATGCAATGAGCCAGATACCGTAGGTCGACATGACGGAAACGATGAGCGTGTAGAAGACCTGGTTCTTAAAAATCTCGCTGATGCTAAACCCGCCTCCGCTGTGAATATCTGCAATAATAGCTTTGACGGCGATGAAAATGGCAGCAAACATCAAGTATCTGTCCGATTCGGGTTAGTAATCACTTAATTAAAGGGGGAGGGGGGAGAAAGAAGAACAGAACGTACATCATGATACCTGCCCAGAACCAGACCATGGCAGTGTAAAGTTTGCCAGAACCAGCCGGCCGATTACCCAAAGACAAGACGAAACAAGTAATCAGGCAAACGCCATACAGCCACTCAAATACAACGCCCAGGATATTACCAACTTTGCCGAGGAGATCGTCCGAGCCCAGACTCGTAATCAGGATTTTGAAGACCAAGAAGAAGTTACCAATTGCGAACCAAGCAAAGATCATGTTGATGGTGTTGAAGACAAATTCAATAAAGAATGCAATCTTTCGGAAGAAAGAGTGGTCAGAGCGGAAGAAGTCGTGGAAATGAGCGATGGCGTAGATGGCAGCGAAGAAAGAGCCGTTGAGCCAACGACGTCGCTGGAGGACCAATTCCGTCACTGTATCGGGCACATCAGTCTCGCCGGTGGCAGACTTGACATACTGCAGGATCCAGTGGCAGTTTCGCTTAGTGACCAGCTCGAAGCAGAGAATACGATCTTCGGCCAGGTACATGTTGGACTCGAAGAGACCTGCTTTGTGACCACCATGCAGCGTTTCACCCAAGAAATACTTTTCGAGAGGGCCTTGGCCGTTCTTGTCGTTCTGCAAGGCAACATATCGATAAGCTGAGAAGGCACCAGGCAAGACGGAGATGAAGCCAAAGGCCGACTCCAAGGGCTTATCCAGAATGTTGCTCATCTTGTACTCAAAGTTTTGCGTTGCAACCAGAGGGTTGATCAAGTTTTTGCCACCAGTACCCAACATGGCCTTGATCTCACCACAGGCGCCTCCGCACATGGGTTCTAGGTCGAACGCCTTCCACAGATGGTAGATAGAACTACCTCCCGGTCTTGTACCGGCATCAATGAGGACGCAAATGTTGGGGTCCAGAACACGGCCAAATGCTTGGAAAAACCATCTGTGGGAGTTGATCTTCTTTGCATTCTTCTCTTTGAGACAGAAGAGCAGTTGGACGGGTGTTCGGCGATGAACCAGCGAGACAACGTCCTTGGTCAGCTGCAGGTGCGTCTGGGTGGTGTATTCATAGATGTGCGCCGTCACATCCTTGTTGTTCACTTGCTGCTTGGCGATACCCTCTTGATAGACTCCGAGACCAGCTAGCACTGCCCTTGTTCGGGGGTTGATCTTGGAACGACCATCGCTGACAATGCAGACCACAATCTTCTTCCAGGCGTCCTTACCCCAGGTCTTACTGTTTGGGCGGTTGCACATGTATTCAATGTTCTTGAAAACACCAACCATAGTTCGTGCAAAGAGAACGTCGTCTTCATTGTACATGGTAACTACGATGAACAGTTCGGTGTGCCGAGGCTTACTGAAGAGCCTCTGACGCAACGTAAAATTCTCATCATAGAAATCTTTAGGATCACAGGTTGCGGCCGAGTATCGCATGTGTGTAAACTCATCACGTTCGCCGTGAGGGTTTTCGCGCAGTAGTACAGGCGGCACTGGGCAATCAAGCACCAGATTGCCACGGTATAAAAGCACCTGCTTCACTGTCTTCCATCTTTTGATGCCACCCGTCGGTGTGACAGGCCGAGTCTCTTCCTGCTGGGTGAGAGGGTGTTCGGAGTTCTGATGTGAGAGCATCGGTCGTCGGTCGTCATAGTCGGGGTGTTCGTACGGTTGATCATAGTCTTGGCCGGTGTGTGGATGCGGCTCATAAGGAGCATTGTAGTAGGCATTGTGATGGGCCTCTGGATCTACTGAGTAGTCGGACGGACGGTGGCCGGTGTTGTAAGGTTGGTCGGGGTTGTAGGACAAACCGTCAACAGAGGCCTGAAACAAACAAAAACTCAGTCAGTCACCGCAACTCCCCATTGGCTTATGAACAGCATAATCTCAAGCACTCACAGCGGGGTTAATGTGTAGCTGGTCGCTCGGGCTTGCCAGTCGCCCAATATTGGGCATCTGGGCATTCTGAGGATGATATTGGCCATAGGGATTCTCGTCCATCTGGTATCCCTGCTGAAGCGGGTGTCCAGGCGACGGAGTCCTATATGGGTTACCCCGAGGATCCATCTGGTGATACTGGTCGTCCTCGTAGTTGTGATCTGCGGGTATAATGTTCGTTAGATATGGCGAAGATCCAAAGAAACGAGCCAGTCGTTGAGTTAAAGGAAAACGCCAAAAAACGAATAAGAAGTGAGAGAGGCAGGAGAGAAGAGAGATGTGGAAACAACGCAATGATGCGCCCCAGGGCTAGCTGTATACTACTAGCCAGTATATATCACGTAGCATGTAGCCCGCCGCACATCCAGGGACCGCGGGGAGGAGCTAGCCAAGAGCGTCGAGCATCGCAATGGGGAGAAGATGAAGATGTCGCAACAGGGACTCGTAAGGACGAAGTGGGCAAAAGTGGGTGTTCGAGATTAAGCGGGCAGGGGGTTGAGGTGCCAAGAGTCGTCAGAAGGGGAAATTGGACGATTGCAAGCGTACATACCTAGGCGATTATACGACATGGTTGGAGCAAATCAATTGCCAGTGCTAGTGACGGTGCGAGGTAGAGCTGGGGAGCGAGGCAGACGATGAATCGCGAGTTCTTTTTCTTCTCTCCCTTCCACGTTGCTTCTGGTGGCGCGTGGAATGGAGACAGCCGGTAGTCGCCTCGTGTTTACGACACCGAGTTCAGAGAAAGAGGGCGGCGCAGCGGCGGCTCTGCGTCGTCGTCGTCGTCTGATGGTTTAAGGGAAGCAAGGGCCTGTGCGCGCACCCTGGGATGGTTCGAGGCCTGGTCGATGAAGCTCCAATGAGCGGCTTTGGGGTAATATGCAAGGTACGTCGGGGCCGTGTTTCTGTCGACTTTCGCAGATCACCTCTCTCTCGCGAAATGCTAGGGTTGGCAGAGGCACGAAGCAGACACGCAGAAAAACAGCCCTGAAATAGCGGTGGATCCTCTCGCGAGGAGCTAAATCGTAATCGTAATTGGAGCGATCTCTCGGTGTGCCTGTTGCGAATCGAACGGGGGGACGCGCATGAAAAAGAAAGAAAATGATGAGGATGTGAAGAGATCAAACGGCGGTTTCAAAGCTGATGAGTTTCAATGAAGCTGGAGCCGAAGGCCCCTTGGTCCAGCTGTCGGTTTCAGAGGTGCTAGTGGGGGGCTAGTGCCCTGTAGCGTCTCGTAGGGGCTTGGGGGTGGCCGTGGGAAGGCAGACTGGCGGGCTTTTACTGGTCCGCAGCGCTCAGCACTCCACCAATTGCCTTGGCGACGGGGGGGAGCAAACAGTGACGTCGATAAGATACCACATCGAACGGGATTAGACGAGGAATCAGCCGTGCGTGCTTTGTAGCACAGATTCAGGGGTGCGCTGAGTGCTCTGTGTGCTGTCCTATTACACGTGCCATGAGGCTCTTTTCGCTCTTTTGCATTGTATTTTTTCTGTGTGAGGCGACGCTATTAATACCTGCTCCGTCAAATGTACCCACCCAAGCCACCCTGAGGGGGGGCTAGAGAGACGCTACTGCAATTAAGAAAGGGCGGCTAGATGGCGGCACGACTCCTCCGTACTGCAATGATCATCATGCGCGATATCATATTCATACCGATGAAGGCACGAGCCTGCCACATGTCTCTCACATGACGGTATACAGTATACATGCACATACATATTGGTGTGTTCGTCAGCGTCACCATTCCGTGTATATTCATGCGGCGAGCATCTCCGACTTCCACTTACAGACACTCGCCTCTCTCTCCATCTCTCCATTACGAGCAAGAGCTAAAAATAAACATTCGCCACGGATCTGAAAGGGAGCCTGCCGCAGTCAGCCTGGATACAATAACCCCAGCAGAGCTCAGCCTCGCCGGCATCATCCAATCATTAATTCTGGTGGCGTCACACAACGGGTTAAGGGTCTCCAAGCCTCTGTCCGCGCGTAGCCTTTGTCGTCACGGCTGATGCGTCTAGTGAGTTAAAATCGCTAGATTCTAGCCGATCTAGGGATCGCCCTTTTTTTTTTTTTTTTCTTTTTTTTTATGAAAATTCTCTCTTAATGACGATCAGCATAGCGTCGGGTTGCTCCAGATTTTATACTGGGCCATAACGTTGTAAATGGTCCGATGGTCGCTTGTATTATTTAATATTCTTTTCTCCAAACGCCGTATCTCCTCATGCAGCGAGTTTCTCAATAGGAAAGTTAAGCGTAAAATGGTGCATGATTGGAAGCATTGCACAGCCCATATATCAGCAGCCAGGCCACTACTAGTACTGCCTAGTCTCTATTTCTAGCATAACTCTTCTCAGCCTCAGATACAGCATAGACTATTGCCCTTGTTTTTTTATACACAACCTGGAAAACAAATGCGGGGCTTTGAAGCTGCCTCGCGGGGTATCTTGATCGTAGTAGTAATAGGGTTTGGCTGACGTGTCGAATTACTTCAGAGCTCTTCCCACCGCCATGCCATCGGTATATACAGCTACAGGAACAAGTCACCCTGTCGTCTACGGAATACGAGTTCCACTTAAAGCAAATGCTGATAAGTAAATTATAAAATGTGCCGATATTATACTATTTTTAACCCTATGAGCTAGAATCGTAGGCACTTGTTACTTGAAGATGGGTACTGAACCCGTCTGTAGCATCAATAGCGCCACCTACTGTATAAGGTAGATATATTTACCTAACATTTGTTAAATACGGAGTAAATAGTCTTGATTAATAATTGTATTCTCTGCGTTATCAGTAGATCTTGACCTCTCTTTCTGCCGAGATTGGATGCTATGTCGGGTATCTTCATACTGCTTTCTTTACATATCAGTAACATGGCTCTGCCTTATACAGCAAAGCTATCAAAGACGAGGCATATTGTCTTCATATAAAAAAAATCTCAATACTACAGATACATGCGCTTGATTAGCAATTGCTTAGTCTATGGCGCTAAAAGCGTTTTACATGCATTGCTTTTATTCTGACATAAGATACTGCCTACCATCCGAAATAAGCGGATATCCCCGACAAAGCCTGCCGAAGATTTAGGTCAAGATACATGTATCTTCAGACCTGAATTTCCGATTTAGAGACAAGCCAAATCCAAGGTACTCTTGAGGTTTTTATTATTAAAACTAACTCACCAAACAACTTCTTAGCTAACCAATTATTAGCGTAGCAGCATGTGGTAGATGAATTTACACCGCTTGTTTGTTATGCGTCCTCCCTGTAATATAATAAGATTGACACAAACTTGTTATAACCTCCCATAAATAAAAAGATGAAAGAGAAGAAAGAGAAGACAGAGAAGAAAGATTACATTGATTTATGTAAGCGCAGTCAAGATAGATAGTATGGAACGAAGGTAATAGACTCGGCAAAGTTATACAGCATATGCGTTATCTAGAGAAGATACAACAGTCCCTCCGGGAATGAACGCAAAGGACCACTTAATAATGGGAGTAAGCAAGCCTTGCTGCCCTAGCCTAAGGATGAGTCTGTCGCATAAGACAATGCCACATGCGCTGGATATATCTAAGGTGAGGAGGGCAGCAAGCCTGCCTTTTGCTACGGCTCTCTCAATCTCACGAACCAGTCAAGCGGCAAGGTCGGCACAGGAGCGTTTAGGTAGGGCGTCGAAGTACTGAGCGGGAATAATGCTATATGCTATTGTAGCCCCGTGATTCACCTTGCAATAAGACGCTCGATTCCTTTGCCCATGTACAACAATAAGTATATATGTCTCTATTTATTTACTAAACTGTGCAGTACGCTGCCTGGTTTAAGGATTATAACTACCTTTGCGTTCTTGAGAGGATTGGGGTGATGACTAATGCGGACAGCGGAGAGATATATTGCGTGGATGGCTTTGGACATGTGCGGCTAGGCGGCCCTGAGGAGCTAAACAGTGATGCTATTGGATCTTGGAGCAGGGTTCTTGGTTCTGAGGATCGTATCTTATGACTTATCTTTGGTGATTTGAAGTGCAAGTGGGATGGGGGTTGGGGGAGGGGTTGGGGCTAACAGGTCTTCAATATCTCCTTCGGCGAACTGTCAATTGAGGAGCTTTCCTCTCAAGTTGGTGGTAAATTTATTAGCGGTTGAGTATAAGTTACATCTGTCTTTCAAAGACGGTAGCTGGAAGGGTTCTTTCCTCTTTTATTATTCCATGATGCGGAAGATGGATTTGCCTGGTTTGGCCGAGGCGATTGCCTCTTCCCAGTAAGTGTGTCTCTCAGGCCGGACCGTTCTCTGGAAAGCCGTCCTGTTCAGACAATTGTCAATGAGATAATATAATAGTGACTGTGTGCAACCGCGAGTTGGATGTATAAGCCATAAGCCTATATGCACTAGTCTAGCACACGTGCAAGTACCTGTTTTTATGGTCACTAAAGGGGTAGAGAATATCTAGCTTTGACCCCTTGCCTGCTCTTTTCTCTTATGTAGTTCGCAATATTATTCCAGCTTTCATATCAAAGGACATCTCTTGCCAACCACTCTCTTCTTAGCTTCAACGTTTGCAGCCGCAGTTCCTCTGCTTCTATATACCTGCCTGAATCAGAAAACAAATTCGCAAGATTATTCATGCTCTCAATTGTTGCAGGATGACTTTTGCCAAAGACTTCCTCCCTAAACGCGAGTGTCTGTCGATGTAGATTCTCTGCTTCTGTAGATCTGCCTAATTTTCTAAGCACGCATGCAAAATTATTCATGGCCTCAAGTGTTGTTGGATGACTTCTACCAAACACTTCCTTTTTCAGCTCAAGTGTCTTCTCTTGCAATTTCGCTGCCTCCATATACTTGCCGAGCTGATAAAGCAAAATCCCAAGGCCATGCATATCTTTAAGTACTGATGGATGAGTGTCTTTGCCAAGGACCTTCTTCTTTAGCTTGAACGATTGCTGAAGTAGTTCCTCTGCTTCTTTATATCTACCTTGAACGGAAAATGTATTTGCAAGGTTACCCATGCTATCAAGTGTTGATAAATCTTCTTTACCAAACACTCTTTCTTTTCGCTCAAGTGTCTCCCATTGTAGTTTCTCTGCGTCTTCAAGTTTACCCAATTGAAAAAACACAAGCGCAAGGTTATTCATACTATTAAGTGTTGCAAGATGGTTTTTGCCAAACACCACCTCATTTAGCTTAAGTGCCCCCTGATGTAGTTTCTCTGCTTCTTTGTATTTACCTAAATCAGAAAGTATACTTGCAAAGCAATTCATGCTCTCAAGCGTTGACGGATGGTCTATACCAAGCACTTTCTCCTTTAGCGTAAATATCTGCCGGTATATCTGCTCTGCCTCTCGATATCTGCTTAATCTTCTGAGCGCAGTCGCAAGGTAGTTCATTGTTTGAAGAGTTGATGGATGGTTTAACCCAAGCACCTCTTTCTTTAGATTAAATGTCTGCCGATATACCTCCTCTGCTTCTGGAAATTTGCCTAAATTATAAAGCGTATCTGCGAGCTTACTCATGTTGACAAGTGTGTTTTGGTCATATTTGCCGAACACCTTCTCCCTTAGCTTAATTGCCTTCCGGTGTATCTGCTCTCCTATTTGATATTGTCCTAGCCGATTATTTCCCTCGGCCACTTTGGTAAATAGACTCGCCTCAGCCTCCTTGCTAGTAGAATATTCTGAAAGCTCTAAGACAGCCTGTGCGTGCGGTAGGTACTTCATCCAATCAGCGCTGTTCGTATGCTTTGGATATGGCACCACGTCATTAAGCCGTTGTATCGCAGACGTTACACACTGCTTCAGCTCCCCTTCCTTCTTTAGCCAGTTTCGCATAGCTAGTCGCGCAAGCCGATGTGTATCAAATGAATCTTCTCCCTCCCGCTCAGTGATGAATGCATATGCCCGTAGCGTTGCAATTGCGTGTATAGCCTTTCTTTCCGTAGCTGTAGGTAAAAGAGATTTTGGAATATCCTCTTCCACTAAGATGCTTATAAATTTAAGATACTCTGCTGCCAGCTGGTCACGCTGTATAATATCGCTAAATGAAATAAGCCATGTTATAGCCGCTGGGTTCTTTGCGGATTGATGTCGGTCCTCGAAATCTCTGCTTAATAAATCAATCATATCCTTAGGTTCTGATTCGCAAAGTTCAAGGTAGTCGAGAGTTGATATGTGTTTTGTGGCCATGTATGCCGACGCCTGCCTGATTGCTAGCGGTAGGTTTGCTAGCATATCAAGCAGCCTCTTCGAGGCCTCTATATTGCTTGTCTGGCTCCTCTTTAGACCTTCCTGTAGTAGGCTGAGGGCCTCACTCTCAGACATTTCTGGTATACTAAAAATGCTTTCCGCTAAGATGTCCAACCTGACTGCTGTCTCATGATTCCGTGTTGTAAATAAGATCGAGCCCGTTCGACTGAACGGGAGATAATGTAGAATACCAGCAGGGCCAAAGAGCAGATTTATATTGTCTGCATTATCGACGACCAAGAGCCAGCTACCGCTGCTCTCTGCACTTAGGGCAACTTTAACACGCTGCTTAAAATCGGTTTCATCTTCGTTAATTTGTGGAATCTTTAACTGTTTGCCGATATTGCGGTAAGCGATTTCAAAAGTCAATGCGTCTGCCGCTGGGACCCAGAAAATGGAGCAGTCAGGTTGCTCGTTATGGAGTAGATAGGCAGCCTCTAATGCAATCTGTGTCTTACCGACACCCTCGAGACCTTCTATAATAGTTCTCTGGCAGTTGTCTTTATTTGCGTCCGGCCGAATCTTTTCCAGAAGCCCTGATAAAATAGTGTCTCTCCCAATAAAGTCTTGGTTTCGTCTAAGAGGAACGAGGAAGAGGGATCTCAGCGAGTCTTCAATAAACTGGCCACGACCTCTATCCGTTCGAATATACTGTTCAAGAATTGCCTTCGATGCAGATGCTGCCGTCGCCGCTGCGAAGTGCTGCCATAGCTTGTTCTTGTGACAGTCGGCATAATCGCACACGCCTTTGACCACAATGCATGGCATTTCTTCCCAGACTCCAGCTCCCTCCATCTCAAACGCAATCACGCTTTCCCTCCTTGCGATGCTGTCCCGGTCTTCTCCAGATTTCATTACAGTATCACCCGATGCAACTGCGCCAATATAGATAGCCGGCTCCTGCGCCTTGTCTTGCTCTTTAAGTTGTTTTCTCACCACCAGATAATCTTCATCGCACCCCAAATTATCGCACGACGAGCTAAGGGCTCCATCACATACTGGATCCTTTCTTCCATGACAATTGTTGCAGATGCACGCCACTGAGTTGCGGTGCTTATGACGATAGCTTGACTCAAATAACTTATCTTCGGCTATTCCAGGGTATTTATATTTGTCTTGATCCTTTGAAGCCTTTTGTTGGAGCTGTTTAAGAAAATAAGCCGTTCTTTCGAAAAGCCTACCCTTATCGCTGCTTGTATCAAATTTCGTCAAGAAGTTGCGAATATTTTTTCCGTGTTTCCTGAGGTTATCTTCATCTGTAGTCTTGCGCATAAACCCATTGGGATATTTTCTGCCGAAATCGTATTGGATAATGGACTTGCTAATAACCACGTCTCCGAGGAATATTTCGCCTTGGCTATTAAATGGCACGCCGCCACAGATTCCCGCTAGGATAACCAGTCTGAGAGCTCCGTAGCTGGACCGCATGCTAGCGGCCGCCGCCGCTGCGTGAGCCTTGCCCATGTGGGATAAGAGAGCTAGCACAACATTATGCTTGCCAATGCGACCTGTTCTGTAGTTGTTGACGTCTCCAATTGCTCTTCCAAACGTATCCCCATCTTCATCCCAGAACTCATCGAACAGGAGGACAACCGCATCATACTCGAGTGGCAAAGCGCAAATGATGGCAACTTCGAAGTCTTCGCGGCTGGACGGTCGCTGCGACATAGTTGCGATCTAACCTCACGTTGCCATTAGAGAGATTCATGTTAAATACATTTGCCCGGTAGCTGTGGCTTGCCAGACAATCTTGTGGGCGACTACTTACTTAATGGCTTCGGCAGCCCGAAAGTTTAATGCGAACAGCCAGACGGACTAATAGAGCTCTTCTATCAATATCCGTATACCTTATATAAATGTCGCGCGGGGAAATGAAGAGCAACCAATTGTAGGCAGCAACCGCCATGTGATGGCTTACCCTGCCTGGCCTGGCTGAGTCAGCCATTAAGAGTGCCCCAGGACCGCCGGACTGGACCCAGCACGCCCGGCCCAAATCAGCCTCCGAGGAACCTCTCCCGAATCCACTGAAGCCGGGGCCCCGGGGGCTGGATTCGCCTGGCCCACGGAGAAGCCCGGCAGCCAACACGCAACAAGCCTTCTCACTATGGGAACTAGGGGCCCTGCAACACTTTCAAACTGCAGGGACCTTAGGACTCGAACAAGCGCTTCTCCAGGTAGGAGTGTGGCTTCCAGCAGACCAACTGCATGTAATAGACCACCTACATGTATAAACCAGCCGACCGCAGAAGCCTGATATCCCCTGAGCCAACCGCTGCAGCAGAGGCACACAGGGGCCAGCAAGCCAACCATTCAACGAACCGTAGGGGCCCCAAGCCCTGGAGAGTTAACCATTACAGTGTCAGCTACAGGCGGGTTTCCCGTGCTGTCACCCAACGCCGCCTGACTGAGCCAGAGGCACCAGGCCCATCCAGAAACGAATTTCCAGGCAACCTCCGTACGGTTAGATCCCTGGGAATCAACTTTCAGAAGGGTTTGGCAGGGCTTACCTACCGACCGCTAGCGAGGCCGGAGCCTACAAACCTCAATATTCAGAAGGATTAACGCTATAACCACAACTGACAAGATATGATACAGAAGGTAGAACTCACTCGGCAGCCTTCTTCATAGTGTTATCCTGAAGACTGCATACCCTAAAGCTATTTTCCCCATTGGAAATGGGAAAAGAGGCAACTGGAAAGAATTACTAAAAAACAGAAGAAATCGGCGAAAATCTTCTAATTCCTTATGTCAGCCGCGGGTCGCGAATGGCAAAACCTTATATACGTAATTTATATAGAACCAGTTAGCTCCAACCGCAAGGCCCGTAAAATGGATTTCGGCCGAGCTACACTGCCACAGTTGTTAATCTTCAAACAAACACACAAACATACTAAAATATTACAGATACTAATTCCCTATTATATTTTTTGGACCTTTGTTTCCCACGAATTCTCCAAGCAGTCTAACAAAATTGACCAAGAAATAAGCGAACAGAAAAATCTCCGCAACGATGTAAGCGCGATCATACCTAGTAGACAGGCTATACGTTAGGCTCAGAAAATACAAGTCATATGACAGACATATAAGAAAGTGTAGACTTCATTCTGATTCCTAACAATATGACCTCAAATCTTCTGCCTTCTTCAATCAGAAAGGCATAATTTCAACACGCCTTCTCTTTCATAGAAAGCGCAGATACGTCTCCACGCTTCTATATCTGTGCTTAGAAATGGTGCGGGGTTTGTAAATGCATGCATGTGATATTGTATGTAGGGAGCCGCTGGTATATCTTAGACAATGTTACATCACGACACAAACTAGTGCCGCAGTAGCTCGATTATATCTGTCCTTTTTCAATCTTTCCTTAATAAGTGACAATTCAACGGGCGCAAACTGCCGATTTATCCAATTGTTGCTAGACAGTAGAGTGAGGCCAGGGTCCCGCGGATATTGCGGCCGTCCCTCGATCTCGCCTCTAGAAAAGAGAACAGGTACAGTATAGCAAAAAAAAAAAAAAAAAAAAAAAAAGCGGAACATTGAGGAGACTAACTCCAGTCTTGAAAGAGCACGAAACTAAGCTTGATAGTAGTTCGCTGCAATAGCTTTCGGGACTGGAGCTTATGCAGGTTCATATATAGACGCTGATAATTCATTAAATTCGCACTTGCATTTCAAAACTTACAATTTATTCGTTACCCGCTCAAATTCTGATCTAGCAGTCTCTTGTCCTACCATCCATCGCGTCATGGTTTTGGTTCATAGGATCATATGCATGCAGGCCACTAATCCTTAACGCGGATCTATCGCTTATGGCAATCAGTCTCAAAGTGAGACACCTCAACGAATATTTAAATAGCGCAGCTTCAAAATCGTTTACAAATTGCATAAATAAACACTCGCTCAAAGGAGGGGGGAAGAATTACTCCGCCCGCCATCCGAAGCCCTATAAAACTCACCGTATCGGTATAGCACAGCTCGCGTTTCACTTGCCGCGATCGCAGACAAGCTCAGACCATAGCCCATTCTCTCCCTCACAAACAACACTATGGAGGATTTTTCCAAATACCAGGATGTCATGGGGCAGCTCATGTTCCTCAAGACATACACCCAAATCGTCTTCGGCTTCCCTACGCCAGAGACGTTATCCGACGAAGTCATTACAAAAGACCTTGAGGCAGCGGCAAAGGAGCTCACAGATGCATTCCCTTGGCTCTCGGGCCACGTTATTCGCGAAGGAGCCGCTCCAGGCAAGACGGGCCTTGCGAAAATCGTCCCATATGCTCCAGGGACGCGCCTCACTCCTGTGGTGGCAAAGGACTGCCGCAAACTTTGTCCGTCGTTTCAATCCATCGTGGATGCAGGTGCGCCAATGTCGATGCTTGATGGCGAGATTTTGTCGTCACGAGACGGAATACCCTACGGCTATGACGAATCAATTGAACCGGCCCCGGTACTCCTCATCCAAGCCAACTTCATTAAAGGCGGCGTGCTGGTAACGTTCGCTGGCCAGCACAATATTCTTGATATGAACGGCCTGGCCCAGTTGATTCGGCTATTCGCAAGAGTTAGCGGCGGCGAGCCGCTTACGCAACTTGAACTCGAGCAGGGAAATCGGGATCGTAGGAACGTCGTTCGACTGTTAAATCCGGATGAGCCCAAGACGGACCTTACCCCCTTTCGCGTTCAGAAAAAGACCTCGGATCCAGATCCAGATTCCGCTTCCAGCCCACCTCCAGAGTATAGATGGGTGTATTTTCACTTCCCTGGCTCGAATTTGGCAGAACTCAAGCGTGTTGCTTCCACGCCAGGCTCCTGGGTTTCGACTGACGATGCTCTGTCTGCTCTGGTCTGTCAACGGATCACGGCCGTGCGTGTTCAGCGTCTTGGATCTGGTCCACCTGGAGCAACTGCGACTTTCTGTCGCGCCATTAATTCGCGGCGCTATCTGGAGACGCCAGTCCCTCCGGAATACATGGGCCATATGGTATACTGCATCGATCGAACGTTACCGCTGAATGATGCTGCGGGTGCCATGGATCTCCCTGTTCTCGCTGGTAGGTTCCGTGACGATATTAAAAATCTGCAGCCCGTTGCAATCCACAGCTTTGCAACAGCATTAGCAGAGAGTGAAGACAAAGGTGCCTTGGTGTACGGAGCCTTGCTGGAGCCTTCCAAGTACGACGTCATGTTTTCAAGTTGGGCTGGACAGGGGTTATATCAGCAATCTTTTGGAAAGCTGGGAAAGCCAAGCATAGCTAAAAGGCACAAGTTCAAGCCCATGGAAGGTCTTATATACTTTATGCCTAGAACAGATGCTGGAGATATCGATGTGGCCGTATGCTTGAGGGAGGAGGATATTGATCGCTTGAAGGTGGATGAAGTTTTGACAAAGTATGGAAAGTATGTTGGCTGAGAATATCCAAGCGAATAAACTCAAGTTTGACAAGGCATATGAATTAAAACTGCGAGTATACACAATTAGTAGTCTAATAAATGATTCAGCTCAGTTCTCTTTAATTGACTTACCCTCTTGGCCGAGTCAAGGTGACGCAAAAAGCTGTCTGCTCACTTGATTAGAAAATTTATCTTTTGAAACGCCAACGTGGCCAAAGTGAAAGAAAAAAAAAAAAAAAAAAAAAAAAAAGAACTCTCATACCTGAAATCTTCCAGCGTGCTGCGAATCCCGATACGGCGTTTCTGAGAGTACCCTTATCTTCTGCGGATAGTCCATCTGCACAAAGCTCGTCTAGGTGAGCAGCGGCACCGTATAAGCAACATAAACCTATGAAGCATGGTCTGGTGCTGTTGAACCATCCATGCCTCTTGAGCCATTCAGATTCGGCACGACATGTCTCTATAATCATGTTGCGCGCGCAATTGAAGGTCAATATAGATTTCGGGTTATTCCTTGAAACTTTATAGTAGTCGTTCGTGCGATATAGCATAATCAAAGCACTTCCAATCCTAGTTAACCCGATATTCCACGATAATAAGAAATGGACTTGCGGTGCTCACCTAAGAGTCATAGCAATAGTTTCGCAAATAGGAAAATTACTTCCTTCAGTTGTGCGGATGTAGTTACCAATTTCACTGCACATCTCTCTCTCCACCACTTCGTATTGGCTTAAATCAGAGCTTCTTATAGCCCTCAGCGTATCTCCCATACGGATGGCATGTTCTGCTCTAGCCAAGAAGTTTCGGATAGAATCTTGTGAGTAGAGATCGGCTTGTGTTACTCTCAAGATGGCAGAGTTTGGGGGGAGGTGAGCCTCCTCTACTAGATATGGTAGGCAGTGATCGATAGTGGACAAAGCGATAGTGCTATTGTATTAAGATTAGATTAATACCGCGGAATGTGACGTTGATGAAACGCCTGCCGTGCTTGTAGCTTACCGATCCAATAAGATTATTGCGCTCCAGTAGAGATCTAGCTCTAGTTGGCTGTGATAGTCTTTAATCGCACTCTCCTTTGATCCTGCCACAAATTCGTTGAAGCTGAGCCGGCGAATGAGACCAATGCATATTGTTAGGGTTTCATAGGCGTCTCTGCCCAATCCATGACCGCACGCGTACATCGTTAGGATGATTCCACATTGCAGCAAAATACGGAGTTGAACGTCCGGAGATGACTGCAGAACGACAAAAAGCTGCCGTGAGGTGCGGTATAAAGCACTCTGTGCCGGGCGAGGCGAATACTCGCAAGTGCTCTCCGAAAATACGTGCATAGAAAGAAGCAGCAGAGCAAATTCGTCGTGATTGGCCGCGCCGCCCGAGATAAATTGCGCTACTTCACCGTAGATGGCATCTTTGTCCGAGAAAGGAAACCAGTAATAGGCGAGACTAAAATATTTGGCTACAACATCTATTATATCAATGGAAGCAAGGCCAAAAATATCTCTGACGAGACGAGACAGTGACGGCTGGGGAGAATCTCCTTCGACATATGAGCCGTTGCTTGAGCAAGCTGCCCAGAGCAAGTTGCGCTCGCCAAGAGGAGATAGATGGAACCGACAAGGACTGGAACACGGCATCAACATGTCAGCCGTGCCATTGGATATCGGTGCCAGCCCGCGGCCTTGTACATCCGTCTTCGTTGGGTAGACACATCGAACTGCTTTCCTAACAGCCATAATGTTAGTGTTTGCTCATGATCAACTGCCACAAACCGACAGTATGACAAGAAGCCTACGCGGTACAACGTGAGCATTGAGGGAGGACCCTGTCGCAACGCTGCTTTTGACGCCGGCAGTTTAAGCACGTTCCGGGGATGTAGCCGGTCCGAGCAGCTGTGACCTTGACTTCATTGCTGCTTGACGCCAGGATTGCCAGATCGGTCATGCTGAGAGGCGTCGGATACAAACGGATACGTGATTTTGGAGGACAGGGCGAGGATACGATACTGGGCAGGATAATTCGGTACCTCGTAGGGTTGCGTATTGGAAAAGACCCAAGAGAAGCAAGGTGAATTAATATGCCGTCGGCCGACCCTTGTCAAATCTAGTCCGCCTCCTCCGGAAGCTAAACATTCGCTAGCACAGACTACTCAATTAAACATGGTACTAGTACATGAACCAGCACAGAAATACAAGTAAAGTGTGCTATTGCTTCTATTGCTGAGCTAGCTTTCAAGTATCGATACAGAGGTAAAATGTCTGCCAATGGTGGCGCTGCGTGAGAAATCCTAAAGAATGTCTAGTTCTACAGTGCGATGCAAACTGTCGAGCTACCAAGCCACGAGGCAAAACTCAGGAGCAAGCGTCGGACGATCCCTGTCAGTGGATCCAGCGTCGATTGGTGCGATATGTAAGAAGAATCCTGGTTATGCGCCACGAAACGACGGCTATGCCATGATATGCTATGTCAGGTCGGGAGGATCTAGATGCAAAGACACTTACTGGGACACTAGATCTGAAATGAATCATGTCATTAGTGATTATATCTGTGAAAAAAGGTTATGCAGTCACTCTATATTTCAAATCAGCCACCAATTGGCCAGGCAACTCGCCCATGCTGCTTTGTAATGCTCTATTTTCGCATCGATGGATCACAACTATCACATATTGCTAGACTAATGCCCTTGTATCGTGTAATCTCGTTCTCGCCTCTTCTTGCACCTGGTTGACAATGTCAGCGGCAGGTTCCAATTTTTTGAGCAATCCCACTCCTGCCCCTGTCCAGATACAAGCGACGTCTCTCATGCTAACCTCCTCTACCTGGGATCGCTCAGTATCGCGGTAGAGTTGTGTCCGTACCGACTCAATATCCATCCCATTCTCCCGATTATTGTAAATCGCGCCTCTCAAGCATCGGCCGTCGTATAGCTGTGGCCAGGGATTTGTGCCCCAAATATCATCAAACACCCGAGACCTCACCGTCGACTCTCCGCCGTCGGATGCTGCGAGGATTTCCTCGCGGACATCCGAATCCATGGCAGCTTCCTCTGCTCCAATGAATCTAGTGCCTAGAACTGCGCCCTCAGCTCCAAGAGCTATAGCTGCCGCTACTCCTCTTCCGTCCATGATGCCGCCAGCTGCAAGGACCGGGATGTGAGAGAGCCCATGGTCTTTGAGGGCATCTACCACTTCTGGAACCAGCGTCATCACGCTTGCCCCTTTTGCATGGCCATGACCGCCCGCATCGCTTCCTTGCATTACCAATGCATCTGGCTGACAGATCTGAGCCGCTTTTATAGCAGAATTGACACTTCCGACCTGTATCCACACCTTGGAAGATGAGGCTACTTCTCGAATTCCTTCCGTCCAGGCTTGCATCTGTTGCGCACTCCCGAATGACAGCCAAACCACTGCAGGCTTAAACTTTGCAAAGATTGGTAGCCAGCGTTGCGGTGTGCTACCGATGACGATGATACCAACTCCCACCGGAAGCACACCTAAATTCTGATTGGTGGCCATGAAATCTTTCAGCTGAGCTTGAGCACTCTCCAGCTCAGCTCTCAGTCCGAGGGGGCTGCCTGTAAATCCAATCTGTCCTAGGCCTCCGCTCAAGGTCACTGCAACTGCAAGTTTGCTGGTAGCAACGCCACTCATCGGTGCATTTGCAATAAACGGAAGCTGGACCCAGGGCAGGTCACGCTTCATTCTGCTGATATAAGACATGGCGTTGGACTCTAAGCGTTGGCGTAAGATGAGGAAGCAATCATATAATAGAAGCTTATCCCAACAGATCGAGTAGAGAATTAATTAATGTTTAAGGCGCAAAGCTTCCGTATCTAATATATGATTGAGGTGTCTAACTATTAGATGGGACAGCTTGGCCCAGGCCCATATATGTGTGCTTACCGAGGCGCATACATGTATCGTGTAGCGCTTCTTATCCGCCATCATCCACGTGGAAACTTAGCTTACTTTATAGAATATAATTAGCATACCACAAATTCTGTCTTTAGTGAATTCTATATAAGAAACGGCTGCATGCTCCGAACAACGATCCACACAGTGGCGAATGCATGAACCGAGTGCTATTGCCGTGCCCATCCAGCATTATGTAATCGAAGAGAACCAAGACGCCAAGCACTGTTCCAAATATGGGACGTGAATCGGCAAAGATATCCGGCTAGGATCGGAAACGAACTGTAGAACTCCTCAAAAATAAATGAAGTTGATCTTGAATCCACCGTATTTGTGGCAATAGCTGGGGCCCTTCATCGGACTGTCGCGGGCTAACGCGGACGATTGCACGATAATTCGTGTGTCACCGGATAAGTCGCGAATACATGTAGTTATTTAAGAGGGTAAGTTACCCCGCGCATTTTTGAATAAGGGGTTAAACGGAAGAACCTTTGCTTTGAACATAGAGTTATCAACTTTTTATCTGAAATATCCTGCCCAAAATGCCTCTTTCAGGAAGTTGCCTGTGTGGAGAGATCGCATACTCTAGCAGCAGTGAGTTCAAATGTTTGGTGTGATTCCAACTCTACTCATTTGTCCACTAATACAAAGTGTTATACTAGGTGAGCCGAAAGTGACGGCTCTCTGCCACTGCGTGGATTGTCAAAAGGTATGGGCCACAATAGAGAACAAATTGAATTGCACCACTAACACTTCACAGTGGACCGGCTCGGCATATACTTCAAACGCTGTGGTTACTGAGGATAGCTTTCAAGTCACGAAGGGTAAGCACTTTCCTTATCAACCTCGAAGTTCTACTCTGAGACTCAATTGAACCTAGGCGAACCCAAGTGGTATGATACTACCGGGGAGTCTGGAGGAAAGAACAGGCACTTCTTTTGCTCCAACTGCGGTTCCAGCCTATATGGAAAGCTCGATATCATGCCTGGAGACATTGTTATCAAGGCTGGCTCATTGGATAACGGAGCCGCAAACCTGAACAGCAGCATTGGCGTCGAGTTCTACTGTAAAGACAGGGTAGGATTTGTCGCTCAGCGGGAGGAAGCCAAGCAATTGCCTCGATTTATTTAGACGTTATGAAGGACAATGGATTGTAGAATATGTAGATTTTTACCATTTTGAGTATATTCGGCCTGCTGTTTCCTCTAGTCACTGTGTGATAACACTTCAGCATAGATACACCATCGTTGGCATTCCATATGAAGACACGACGTAGACGTAGCTGGTATAGGATAAAAAGACTCTGAAACTTTGACTGAAGCGAAGAGCTCGTGCTATTCAAAACCTATTAGTCCAACGCCAATGTTCATTCTAATTCATTATAAAAAGCACTTACGTTGAAACTATTAAACGAAGCCGCCAAACGTTGCTGCTAAACATCGCATGTGTCTGATGGGTATTAGCAATACCGAACCAATTTTGCGTCACCTGTGGAGTAGTCTACGCATATGAGGGGAGAAATTGAGGTCGAAAGACATTTGAGGACTGCTATGCTTGACGAATTGTTCGGCAGTAACGTCTTGAAACGTCCTCGCTCGCTGTGGATGACACCAGGAGGTGTGCAGTATTGGTGTATTACCTCAACGACATGGAAGCTGCATTGACAGACAGTGTGGGCGAATTTCAAGGGCAAACGGTGTACGCGAGGTGCCTAACAGGGGTCGGCCGACCCTCTCTAGCTTCCGCTCCAGAATAGCCATTTCCGTTATATTGACAGGGGTCGGCCGACGCTTGTGCACAAGTTGAGCCAATGAGGTTGAGTCTTTGAAACTTCCTAAAGTGGGCGCCCGACTGATTCAAAATGCCGCGGCGCTTTGCTTGGCATGATTTTATTGCAGGATGCTCATTTGAAATCGAGTTTTAGGAATCGGGCAATTAGTCGAACTCTTCACGTGTCTCGTCTGTCCAAAGTTGGTTTTTGCAAATGTGGCAAGGGGGGAAACAAACTCTATCTTACTCGTCAGGCAGATACGCTTGTCTGCAGGCCGTTGTGCTATGTGGCACTAGATGTGTAAGCCGTAGGGTTGTTACACTAGAAAGCCAGATGATTCACTCTAGAACGATGGAGACCGAATCACATCATTGACGTATCATTAATAATGCAGAATGTTACTATGTGCCAAAGCGGTGCATGACTTTGAATGTCCTCAGTAAATGCAGTGGCAAGTTCCGTGGTACTATTTTTCAATAACTGGGGCGAGCCCACAATGAATCCGCTTTCCACATACTGATATAAATATCTGTCAATGGACGCCAGTTAACGATTTCTAGTTATCAGTCAAAGCATTCATAGCATCTGCAAGTTACCGCGTCACCATATTTTCACTCTGAAAGATTTTATACCCTTACACTCTATCACAATGGCTCTCCCAACTACTACCCGAGCATGGTCTATCGACGCGATCAACAAAGACAGCTTCGATAGCCTTGTTCTGAAGGAGAACGTTTCTCTTCCCAACCTTGGCGATCATGATGTCTTGGTTAAGATAGAAGCCGTGTCTCTCAACTACAGAGACTTGGTCATTCCCAAAGTATGTAAAGCCGGCAAAGATGTTGACACAATTTCTGAGATCTAACCTGGCTGATAGGGACTTTACCCTTTCTCCATGAAACTTCCCGTCGTTCCTGGATCTGACAGCTCCGCCATCGTCCTTGCAACTGGCCCCAAGGTCACCAGAGTGGCCAAGGGAGACCGAGTTTGCACGCTGTTTAATGAACTCCACCACACCAACCCAATTACCGCCGAGGCCGTCGCAAGTGGTCTTGGCGGTGCAGTTGATGGTACTCTGCGCGAGTATGCCGTTTTTGGAGACCACGCTCTTGTCAAGGCTCCATCTTCTCTAAACGCGATTGAGGCTAGCACCCTTACCTGCGCTCCCCTTACCGCATGGAACGCCCTCTACGGACTCAAGCCTGTCAAGGCAGGCGACTGGGTCTTGACCCAGGGCACCGGCGGTGTCAGCCTTTCAGGTATCCAGTTCGCCGCTGCTGCTGGCGCAACCGTTGTCGCCACTACATCTACAAAGGAAAAGGCCGAGGAGTTGAAGAAGCTGGGAGCCACCCACGTTATCAACTACAGAGAGACCACCAACTGGGGTGAGGCTGCCCGAGCTCTGACTCCCGGAGGCGTTGGATTTGATCACATTCTTGAGATCGGTGGCCCTGGAAGTCTTGAACAGTCTCTCAAAGCCATCAAGCTGGAGGGTGTCATCACTATCATCGGATTCCTTGCACCATCAGAGAAGCAGCCTCCTCTGATGGACGCTCTCAGCCACGTTTGCGTTGTCCGCGGCGTCTTTGTCGGCTCCAGGCAGCAGTTTGAGGAAATGAACCGGGCTATTGACTCTGCAAAGATTCGCCCTGTTGTTGACTCCAACATCTTCTCATTTGATGACATCAAGAAGGCGTACCAGTACCAGTGGGATCAAAAGCACTATGGAAAGGTTGTGATTAAGGTCGCAAACTGAAAAAGAAATATAGAGTCTGGAATTTTAAGCACTAGTGTTATTTCTATATAGCAAGTTAAGCCTTTTATTTGAACCCTTGTCTTGATTGCTGGCAAGCAATATAACTCTCGCGCATTCGTGATAACCTTTCTGTATACACTACCTATCATTTTCATTCTTCGTTGTTTCGAAAAGTCTACTTTGATCGGAGATGTCCAATATGAAAATAGACATCTCAGGTTCGTTCAATACATTCGATACAAATTCATAAAATGACATTAAAACCAGGCTATGGGTCTGATTCTTTTGCAACTACATACATACGTAGTGTCAGCAACTGAGATCGGGCAAACATTACTAATACTAGCTGCCGCTGCCCCATATAGATCTACTCTAACAAGGGTCGGCCGATGCCAGCGAATTCTATGTAGTATATAGAACGCGGGGAGAAGCTTCGACTAAGAGTACTAGTATATACAATCATCAGCCTTCTATATGCATTTGCATGGGCTAGCATTTACTTAAAGTGGTGACACACAACTACCCTTTTACGTCAAGTGGGATTTGTAAGTGCGGAAGTGAATGACTACCCGTGTTTAGAACTAAACATAGCTGCGCTCAACCCCGCGTTCTTACAATTAAAGGCATATGTCGTCATTTGATCCATCTCAATACATTAAAGGTTCATTTTAAAGACGCAGAGTAAGCAAATTATCGACAATGGAAGCCAAACTAGCTGCTCTAGAGGATGATGGTTACTTCGATCTTGGGACTTATCATCGCCCCATTACAACGGAAAGCCCCGACGCCCAGCGATGGTTTAACCGAGGTCTCATTTGGGCCTATGGCTTCAATACACAGGAGGCGTCAAGCTGTTTCGAGAAAGTTACTATTGCTGATCCCAGCTGTGCCATGGGGTATTGGGGGCTAGCATATACCCGCGGCCCCTACTACAACAAAGCGTGGCGGTTGTTTGATCCCGAGGATCTCAAGACGTCCCTGGACGCCACTCATACCGCGTCGCGAAAGGCATTGGAACTCGTAGGAAATGCCAGTCCAGTCGAACAGGCTCTCATCCATGCGCTCGTTGCCCGATTCCCGCAACGTACTCCGACAGATGACTACTCGGTATGGAATCGCGCATATGCTGATGCTATGGGAGTTGCATACAAGCAATTCGGCGATGATTTGGATGTCGCCGCCCTCTACATCGACGCACTGATGAACCTCACTCCGTGGGCCATGTGGGATCCGTACAGCGGCAAGCCAGGCCCCAATTCTCGTGCTATCGAGGCTGAAGCAGCCATTACGCGGGCATTGAAGCAACCAGGCGCCAACGAGCATCCAGGCTTGCTTCATTTACATATTCACCTCATGGAGATGTCACGCACCCCCGAAGCTGCCGTGCCCTCGGGAAATCGGCTTCGTGGCCTCGTACCTGGCTGCGCCCATTTAAACCACATGCCGTCGCATCTCGACATTCTTATTGGGGACTATCAAGCCTCGATTACCGCTAACACAGTCGCTGTCAAAGATGATCGAAAATATGTGGAATGGGCTGGTGGCATGAGCATGTATGCCCTCTATCGAGGTCATAACTATCACTCTTTAATATATGCTGCCATGTTATCTGGGCAGTCGAAAATCGCCATCGAGAACTGCAAACACATGGAAGATGCACTCCCTGCAGAGCTACTCTCCATCAAGTCTCCGCCCATGGCAGACTGGTTAGAAGCCTTTGTCGCTGTCCGACCTCATGTCCTGATCAGATTTGGCCGTTGGGACGACATCATCAACCTTGAGCTTCCCACAGATCAGTCTCTCTACTGTGTCACAACTGCTACAATCCAATACGCAAAAGGTGTTGCTTTCGCCGCTACAGGAAAAGTGGACGAGGCGTTGAAGCAGCAAATACTATTCAAAGAAGCTGTAGCCCGCGTGCCTCCTTCACGAATGGATTTCCCAAACAAATGCATCGACATCCTCGCCGTCGGTGAAGCAATGCTGGCCGGTGAGATTGAATACCGCCGCGGCAATTACGAGTTGGCATTTGAGCATTTGCGTCGCTCCATCTATTTAGACGACCATCTCAACTATAGCGAGCCATGGGCTTGGATGCAGCCATCCCGACACGCCTTCGCGGCTCTACTGCTGGAGCAAGGCCGCGTAGAAGAAGCTGCCAAGGCGTACGCAGAAGACCTCGGCTTCGACGAGTCTCTGCCGCGTGGCCACCAGCACCCAAATAACATCTGGGCGTTGCATGGCTACCATGAGTGTTTGACGTTGCTGGGACGAACAGCTGAGGCGAAGATGCTCGAGTTGCCGCTGAAACTGGCGACGTGTTTAGCCGATATCACTGTCCAGTCCTCCTGTTTCTGCCGGACAGTCAACCAAAGCGAATCTCAAAATGGCGTGACGGCGTGTAATAATAGCAGCGGCTGTTCGTCATGAGTTATAGAACTCACAATGCAGATTACATGTAAGTTGAAAGCACCAGGACTGTACATGGTTCAAGGAATATCCATTACTACATATCTAGCAAGAGATTCTCGTAGCGATACGGCATGCGTGAATGCCAGAGCTGACTGCTATCCGAACCAATAAACAAAATTATCCAATTGGTAAATTTGGTACATAATGTCTATAAGAACGCGCTGTCCCTTGAGCTTAGTATACGTCCTGTAAGGTGCCACTTGTTTCCTTCAATTCCCACCGACTCTTCCAATCGAAATACCTCTTTCAAAGTCTCCTACAACTTTGATCGTAGCGAGCTTAGCCATCCAGCTGATTTATCAACTTTGCGCGCGTATGGATGTCTAAGTCCAGGAACCATGAAGTCAAGACTGCTAGTGTTTACAAGATCCGGATGTGCGTCTCTCATCAAATCCGTCATGCCACATAGACGCATCGCCGTCTCGATCTCTTCTTTAAGAACTGCAAAGATTGTCAGTTATTTTTCGCGTAAAATCGAGTGGTAGAAGCAAGAAATGCAAAACTTACTCCATGCTGCGTGCTCTACACCCTCTTGGCCGTAGCTGAGGGAGTAGAGGAACGGCCTGCCCAGCCCAACTGCAGATGCGCCCAGGCAAATAGCTTTGACTATGTCCGACCCTCGTCGAAATCCGCCATCGATCAGAACCTCAAGCTGGGCGAATATCTCAGGACACTGCTTCTGAAGTTCTAATAGGACAAGAATAGAAGGCGGTGCTGTATCCGCTGCGCGACCGCCGTGGTTACTGATGACAATGCCCTGAACTCCCATCTTCGCAGCCATAATGGCATCTGCTGCGGTCTGAATGCCTTTGATAACAATTGGTAGCTGCGTGATGCTCCGTAGCCACTTGAGATCATCCCAGCTCGTCGTCGGGTCGATAAACGACGCTGCTTGGCGCGCAAAACCGGCACCTTTCTTGTCGCTCGTCTCGGTTTCAAAATTCGATCCAATTCCAGATACTGCCATCTGTTCTTTTGACTTTACACGCTCGTCGTCTTCCCGTTTAGGGATGACAGGGACATCAACAGTCAGGAGAATAGCCTTCACTTTACCGCTAGCCTCGATCGTTCGGATGGCAGCTTCAGATTTATCACGGTTCTTGTCCACGTACAGCTGAAAGAAGGCTTGCCGCTTGGTCTCGTTTAAGATTTCTGTATGCGTATATGACGAGGGGGTCGCGAAACAATGAACGATTCCCGCCGAATTAGCTCCTCGAGCCAACGTCAGTTCACCCTCGGCACCTCCAGCTCGTGCAGCGCCAGTCGGTGAGATAAAGACGGGCATGTCAAGGTCACATCCAAAAAGCTTCGTGCGTGCTGTCACAGTACCGACGTTGCGTAAGACTCTTGGGCGCAACCAGATCTGGCGAAGCATGGAACTATTGGCGTCTCGTGAGATGTTATCATTCGATCCTCCCCGGATATATCCCCAAGACTTCTCGGATAAGGCTATATGCGCCGCCTTTTCGAAGTCATCCATATTGAAAATGTCACCGAGTGCCGGCTTCTCGCCTAACTTCACCAAAGCAGTTTGGGTTGAGGGTTGATTGGCGGCTTTCCAGTCTTCTGTTATAGTGGATTCATCTAGGGATCCGATATGGCCTTTCTCTCCCAGAGTCTCTCGGATCAATGAAGGCGAGTGTACCCGACCATACTCTTCAGTGGCATCCTTTCCAGCAAATTTATGTATAACTAGAGGCGCGTGAGCAACGTGTACCTGAATTACTGAATCGAGGAAGTGCTGTCTATGGTTGAAACATACTCTCTTGCCCGCCGGGATGCTCAGGTGCGAATTCAGTCATATCATATACCTCTCCATTAACAACAATCCATAGGTCGTCCGTCTTGTTGTGCTGGAGGATCTCCGATGCGGTCACCTTTCTCACCATGATGTTCTATTCTGTGTGGCTGGCAATGGAAACGTAGCTTTTTTTTTTCTTTCCTTTTTTTTGTGTGTGATAGAAAGTCTAGAGGTTTACGGCCGGTGTTTTATAGAAGCCAAGTCGGTATGTAAAAGCAGACTGGAGCTTAGCCGTCTTATTCCCCCGCATTATTTACGCCTGTCTTGGTAGCCGAAGTGTAAACGCGGGGTGGAATGTTGCCATCTCAGGACACGGATAAGAAAAGAAAGAAAGAAAAAATTGGTATCCAAGCAGTATAGCATATATGTCCATCTGCCGACATCGCATCTCGAGGAAGCGTTACAAACGGGGATTAGCGAGACTTGGGGTCTCGAGCCGGTACGCAGCAGCATTGATCTCGCTAATCACTAAACCGAGATCAAGATGCGGATACTTCTCGATACCAATTAATGGCCATTTTCCGCGGATTTAGCGCGGATAGCGGGTGGTTTTGCATTCTGATTTAAGCGAATAGCCGTCAAGACAAAACAAATCTGGCCAGACGTTGATTACATGCACACCCATGCAAGGAGGGAGAAATTCACCGGACTAATAAACACCGAATTTGGTGTTTTTTTGTATGGACATCAACCCGGTGTTTTCTTTCAGCTGCATGCCGTATTGCGAGCGGTCATCTTATATGAGGCTTGTTTAACTATTCGGGATTTGGACAATTCTTTCTAAACGTACTCGAGTAATAACACTTGAGCAGATTGTATGTGTAAGTACTTATCTATTTTGACAGACAAATTATTAGTGTCCTAGCTGTTGGTCGAGGTTGACATAAGGTAAGAGACGGTTGGTAGAGAAAAAAATATGCCGTTTTATAATATATTCGAATATTATATTGGACAGATACTAACATTGCCTTAGTCGAGCTCAATGCTCTTTAATATTGGGAACTTAGGATAGTTAAAAGGGTAGTGCTTCGGAATTTATGGTGGACCTACAGGAAGATGTTAATACTTGAACCAAAATTGTGTTTTGCTTCTCTCCAACCATATGTAATTATTTTTTAGAACCGAGTCTACAGCTAATTGATGTTTGTACATCTCCTAGTTCAAGGACATAGCATCTAAACATAGCACTTGGGTAAATGCAACACCTTTACTGTAGCTTTACTAGAAAACAAAGGCGTGGATGTCTGGCATAAATGCATTGTGTAATGACTTGTGTGATGTGTTGAAGACAATATTTTTGTGCTTACTCCGGATAATATTGCGTGACAACACATTCTTATTGATAACATATAATAACGAGGAGTACACCTTGAAGAGGCCTTATTTTGTTCCAAAAAATCATCTAATCTTGAACATAGAGCTGCGCTCTTTGCAATTGTTGGTATTACAAACAGCCACAAACCATCAACTCCCTCACCACCCCTGCAGCAATACACTTTCAATAAGTGCTGAAACGAGAGCTCGCTTCATGTTTTTACATAGCCAAAAAAAGTAAATAGTTCATCAGTTGGCATGGCAATGGCCATCTGTCATGCTTAGCACAGACATCCAGAGTGCCCGGCACCTGCCTGCACCTGAAATAAAGGGTTCAGTTACTGTCTGGGTGCCTGAGGTATGCCCGCCGTTATTGGAATTCCTCAAAAACAGATGTATAGAAAGTCCAAACTTCTACATCCGATGTGCATCTTCTCCATCCCATGCTAGGACAACTTCTGCTCGGCACGCCACTCTAATCCTCCTCGTCCCTCCACCACACCAAGCTGGCAGCTTGTAATCGCGGTGTATCATCGCGCAGTCCAGTCACTCCTTTGTTTAATTTCGCCGCTTGTTCTTATTTTCTGACATTTTTCCAATTTTTCTCTTTCCTTTCTCATTTTCTCTATACGATCTCGTCTTAGCACTAATCCACTGCTACGTCAAAGAGACATTCTTCCTCAACAACACAGGTATATTTTGAGCAAAATCTTTTGAGGCCATCACCATTCATCAAATTTTTGGTTTGAGCTTTCACAATGTCAGCCCAGGATCTTGAGGGCATCAAAGAGGCTCTTCTAGTAAGATCAACTTCATCCAATTTTGCTCTGCCTTCGATTGTCTACATCTAGAGATGCAGTGGCCTCATGAGAAAGGTAGATACAAAGAGCTGTTCTGACATTTCTCAATTCCAGGCTGAGCTCGGCAGAAGCAGGCAAGATGAACTTCCACTCAGCAACCAAGCTAAGCGGCCAACATATCTACCTGGAAGGTCTGGAACTAGCCATATTCCACAAGCTCGGAAAGAGAAGCTGGAGAGCAAGTGGGGAGGTAAGTCCATGAAGCGCTGGTACCAAAGCCTTGTTATATCTGATCACATCAAGTCAAAATTGTGGACGAAGAGAGTCAGCAAATGGAAGGCCTTGAGCTTGGCAATGCTCGTCCTTGGGCTACATTAACAAGCCATTATATGGCAAGCCATGCGGCTGAGTCGTAAGTCAAGGATGCCCCATTCGACAAAATTGTGCTCCAATCGTACTCATCTTCCATCCTCAATCCTAGAGCACCACCTCGATTCCGAAAGGAGACAAAGCCTGCCAGGACTTTTGCCGTCCCCAAGCCACCTTCATCCATCAGGTCCTCAGGGAGCATTAGCAAAGTTCCTGTGCCAACTTTGCCCCCTGCTTCAAACAGGAAGGTGCCCGCTAATCAGAACACGCAAGCCAACCGAGGAACGACGGCGAGAAGTAGCTCAAAGATGCCAGCAGCACCACCCGGCTCTAAAGTCCAAAACGCAACAGTTAAGCCATCTAATAGGCTCTCCAGCCAAGCAGAGCCCAAGCCAAATCCTTCTACACCGCTTCAAGTCCAAGAGCACATATTGTCTCTAGGCGACTGCGAAATTATCAATGAGTCGGATAGTTCCTCGTCTGAGATCAAATTCATGTTGAAAGTGCAACTTCAAAAGAACAAAGGTTTGCTGGCGATGCAGTTGCCAGACAAGGGTATATCGGTTCATGATGTCCTGACTCTTGGCGCCCCGGTGATACAAGGCCCATTCTGCCTAATCTCTAATGCTCAGCGAGAGCGCCTTTACAAGTTGAAATTTCGAACTTCTGCTGCTGCAGAAGGATTCCAATACTTACTAAAAAGTCTTCAGCAATCGGCTCTACTCTTCAGAGAAACTGGTCTTGTTTCTCCGAAGCAAACTCCAACACCGACTGCTAGTAAGGGGCCTACTGCTAGCAAGACGCCTACTGCCAGCAAGACGCCTACCGCCAACAAGATACCCACCGTTAACAAGACGCCTACTACCACCAAGACGCCTACTATCAACGAGACACCTGCTGCTAACAAGACACCTCCTGCTAACAAGACGCCAACTGCTAACAAGATGCCTACTGCTAACAAAGAGATTGCGGCTAGTTATCTAAATACGCCATCGAAAACTCAGTCTCAAGTAGCTCAAACAGTTCCGATAGGGGCTAATGATAGCGAGAAGACTCCCTTACAAACACCAACTTCCATCGAGGCATCCTTGCAGCGAGACACTCAAGAAAGCCTAGCCGGAGAGAGCCTAGTTGACACAGAGGATGGCTTTTGTTCCAATCCAGCACTCACCATCGAGGCTGCTGCAGATCACATGCAAGGCTTAGTTCAGCAAATACTGTCTGAAATCACGGCAGCCGGTATCAAAGTTCCTGAAAACGGTATTGACGAAATCGAATCAACGGCAATCTCTAACTGGATGGATCAAGGCTTCATGAAGACAGAGACACAGTCTGATGAGCTAAAGGAAGAACTTGCTGAACTTCTCCGACTGTTGGTTCGTATCAAAAGAAAGGTACAGTTCAGGCACGGGAGCAACCATGTAAACCCCGTGGCTATCTCAAGTGAAACGCTTCAAGATCTCCAGGAGATTGTCGAAAAGCCGAGCAAGAGGATCAAGTACACCCCTACCGATATTAAGGAGTTGAAAGCGCAGGCCGTGTCGCGCCAAGATAAGATCAAGGCTTCGGGCTTATATGAGATCCAAAAAGGTTCGCCTCCCAAAAAGAAAAAGGTTCAAAGCATAGCCAAACAAAAAGATCAGGTAATCTCTAGTTCTCATCCGAGGGCAGCCGGAGGACTTGCGACATCTCGATGGGCTTCTACAAGCGGTACGTTATGCCAGAGACAAGTATCGGTGATTGCATGCACTGACTCTGCTTCTAAAGAAATATCGGTCACAAGTGCAAAGCTAGAGGCTGTCAAGGAGCGGGCTGCCATACCTCCGAAAGCTGCAACGGCGGCGGCTGCTCCTATGAGCCTGAAATCGAACCCCAAAGGCCTAAGCTCCTCTCGGTGGGCGGACAAGCCCGTTGAGAATGAGGGCAAGTTTGCTGGTTTCTGATAGCAGCAATACCTGAAGGTGATATGGGTGGAGAGGGATATTGGTGGGTATAATTGGGATTTCTAACTGGTAGATCATAGTCGCGACTTTATATCTGAATGGAATATTGGAATGATGAAAGGGAACAGGCCTATCTTAATAGAGATGAGCCTTAGGCAACTCACTAGTGTGATTGAGGAAGGTTCTAAGTGTGTAACTATATACGAATGTAACTACTAGGTATGAGCTCGAGAAAATGGGCTGTGTAAAACGAGGTGAGCTTGATGCAGGCGCAGCGCAAATTCGTGTGAGTGATCCCGGTCTTGTATGGCGGCCATGCTGAGATGGCGGGTGTTTCAATCATTTTGTTTCAATTTTTGTCTACATCTTGACTGATACATGGAAAGAATCTGTTTTGTTTCCTCATCCAAGCCACCCTTGTCGCCTTCTGGGGCCAGGACTCGTGATACGAGGTCAACGACGTCTTGATAGCGGCGGAAGAAATAGAGCTCCTCCGCTGCATGAAGAACTTCTTGGACATGCTGTTTGTTGGCACCAGGTTCTAAAGGAAGAGTGATGGTTTGCTGAATCTAGAGAGGAAACAATTGGTCAAGATGGAGATCTAGGCTTAGGCCTGAGAAGGGGAGAGAGAATGTCGCAGATAATGGATGGGCTTACATTGCCATTCTCCACCTTGGCGCGGTAAGTGTTTTTTACGGCCTGGAACTCATCCTCTGTTTGGCCGGTGCGTCTGGACTTTTTCTCAACCTTGTCGTCTTCGGAGTCGGAGACTTGGATGTTGAAAAGGTCGTTCTCATCTGCGTCGGACATGGTTGGAAAGGGAAGATTGGATTGGACGATGGCGAATGTGCTGGATTAAGCGAGGTGAGTTTGGTGACAGAATCTGAAGCCGGGCTTATTGATTGGTGGGGGCTCTGCTATATCGCCTGCGGATTCTGGTGCGCTAGCGGCTGCAGGTATTAGTTTTTGTGAGAATCGAGATTGATAGTACATGCCAAGCAAACACTTATTTTGCTGAAACGAAACACAGCCGCTGAGCCACGCGGGTGGCTTAGAAGTTGAATCAGCTGGACCAACGTGGTGCCTTCTTTGGTATTTTTGCCGACGATGAAGTTGTTCAAGCAGCACCAAACATACATTTACTATTGCAAGGTAGCCCTGCTTAGCTACTTCATGGCGCAGGTTAAGGTACTCTCTGTGCTTAGTCATCGGATCGACCGGACGCATTTTCACCGAGCCGCGTAAGATGATTGGCCACCGCCGGCCCAGTCGCCTGTTCTTTCACATGGCCTTGATTCACACCAGCAGAGCTTCCAACCCAACTACGCCACGCCCAGCCCAATCAAATTGGAGGTCAGCAGCGCCCAAAAATATGCCAGCAAGCAAAACGAAGTGCCGCTGTCACTGCCGCCGGTCCAGAGGGGTTCCTGCAATATCGTGGCATTGGTCAGCCGTGGCGCAGTGAAGCAGATGCGATGCTGGACATGGACGGAGTAACTCTGGCCGGGACGGACTATGGAGCTGCAGTTAGCGCCAGATGGAGCTCCAAGCGCCCCTGGAAACTTGAAATCCGGTTGCAGCAGGCCATGACATGATACATATAACACATCGCCAAGCTCTCTGTCGTTCTCTTTTCCTCTTCATGCTGTAAAGCAGCGTGTTACGATTTCATCTACACCACCGCTGCTGCACCGCACTGTTGCTGCTACCATTCACCACCTCTTGCCAGCATAAAACACTTCTCCAAATGGCAGAGGTGCAGATCGACGATGCGGCCCCGGCCCACCCCCCGCAGCACACCTTTACGGGCATCCTCAACGACCTAGACCAGCAAACGCCACACAAGTACGACGGTGCTCCCCATAGCCATGACGAGACAGAAGGCCATGACAGGCATTCAGACAGGGCGTCATCGCACAGATGGTCCAAGGCCTCGTCGCTCGATATCGACAAGTCGCAGCCACAAGATTTCGATGGCGAGCTGTCGACGAACAATGAGCTGCCGTCTCCTGAAGTCCAGAAGATGATTGAGAATTACATTGTGCTGGACCGCCATGGCAAGTCGAAGACATTCAAGAGCCTATACATGGGCGAAAACAAAGCTAGACGGGTGCTCGTCATCTTTATTCGGCACTTCTTCTGCGGTGTACGCTACTTACTCCTGGCGATATCATTCAACCTTGCATACCTCATAGCTAACTTTGTTTTACATGTAGAACTGCCAGGAATATCTCCGCACTCTATCTGAAGCCATCACCCCCGATTCACTCCTCCGACTGCCCATCAGCACCTTCATCACCGTTGTGGGATGCGGTGACCCCGGCCTGATCGACATGTATGCCAAAGAAACGGGCTGCCAGTTCCCCATATATACAGACCCGACCCGGTCATTGTTCGACGCACTGGGCATGGTGAAGACCCTCCAAATGGGCACCAAGCCCGCATATGCAAAGAAGAGCACGTCAAGGGGAATTTTCGACAGCATTGTCCAGGGCCTAAAGCACGTGCCAAAAGGCCTGGCTCTCAAGTCTGGCGATCACCGACAGGTGGGCGGCGAGTTTCTCTACGAGCCGTTCCATGTCGCGACGCCCATCTCAACGCCGACACAGGAGCAGCCGCCCAAGTTTGGATCACTTGCCAAGCCGGAAACCAGCCAAGACAACGTCGAAGACGAGCGGGCTGAAGACAAGAGGATTACCTGGTGCCACAGGATGAAGACCACTAGGGATCATGTAGAGTTACCTGAGTTGATGGAGGTGCTGGGCCTGGACACTGCAACCCATAAGCCCGTGGTTAAGGACGAAAAGGACGAAAAGAGATGGGAGGAGGCTACGCGGAGTAGAAAGGGCACGGGTGTGACGATGGCCCCCGAGATGAAGAGGCTAAGCCTAGCTGCCCGTGCAAGCGTTGACCAGGCTCATGATCAGGCTCCTCATGAGCCGGTAGTGCTGGAGGACAAGTAAAGAAGCAAAAATTGGGCTGATTTGGAAAGCTTTTGTCTGCTTGTGCTAGTGGGTGTTTAGGGGTTATGGATTGCACCCCGTTGGATTCTTACACCTTACTAATGTATCATGTTTCTTTCTAATTTGATAGTTTCTCTCAGAGTGAAGCTGGTGCAGCATTTGCTTGGATTACATACAGTATAGTTTGGTTGTTTACGGGGTTTTCTAGGGGAAATGGCCTTGTTTTCGTCTATGTATATACCTATTTAAAGATTGCCTTTATTCATGAACCCAACTTCCGTCTTCTCTGCTCTGTACTAGCTCGTGCACTTGTAAGCTGTAGTCTACAATCTCTTTTCCATTAACCAAGTCATTCTCCGTAGCTCTCTTATCACCCTCTTCTATGGTCTGGACAATGCCTGCTCGGACATGTCTCTCTCTCAACCTCTTCCTGGCCACTTCGAAGTCCACCTCAACAAACCACAGCTCATCGAACAACAAGGCGGCATCGCGCCACACTTCTTTGTTCAGAGCCACATAGTTCCCCTCAATGACGACAATCCGATGAGTCGGCAGCACGGCAATGTCATTCTCCTTGGGGTCTTTAACGGCATGGTCAAAAGACGGCGCATAGATGGTTTCCGAAGGCGAAATGGGCCTTCTTAACGACTGCACCAGGGCATGAAACTTGTGAGCGTCAAAGGTATAAGGGGCGCCGCGGCGAGCATGAGCAGTTACCGGATCCGGCATGGCGGAGAGCTCGGCACGGGTGAGGTGGAAGCCGTCCATGGGGACGAAGATGGTTGGTGGAGGCGCATTTGGGGCATATGCGTTGGCGAGGGCGTTGAGTTTGTAGGTGATGGTTTGGGCCAGCGTTGTTTTGCCTGGTGGCTTGTTAGTGCTACATGATGCGTGGTGGTGAGACGAATGGGTGAGGGTTTATTCGGGGTGGACGTGCCTGAGCCTGGGATGCCACCGATTCCGATTACTGGATCAAGAGACGTTAGCAGAGAATATACATCAAAGAGCTGTTGTGAGTTTATCTAGACGGAAGCTGTGCAAAGTAAAAGATATATATCTGGCTCACTTACACAGGCGCTGGTCTCGAGGTATATTTAAGTAGCTCTTCCACACCTTGTCTACCAGTCTCTGTACTTGGAGCTCCATGCTAGCTTATCGACTTCATCTGTCTCCAAACGATCAAACAGTATGGCAAAGCCTCTTTGTCAGCTGCAGTCGTTGATTGTTGTATGAAAGGCTTCTGCCTGGGAGTCTGGCTTGGGACGAGATCGAGAGCGATCCAAAGCCCCGCCATATTTATCAGGGCAACCCCACGTCTCTCCACTGGGAAATTCTGGCCTGTCATGGCTGCAGGATGCTAACAGTATTGCTGCGACGATGTCCAATGGGGGCGGGTAGTATTTTGTATCATAATAGAATTACAGCTATCTGGTCAATTGGCTAAAATACAAGCTTGTTGGTGGATAAATGCTACCAGGGAGGTGGTGGTTATGCCGAGGATAGGCACCTCGAAACGGCATTGATGTCATACGCCCTTTTGGGATGGCGACACAAATAGCTAGTTGCTTTTCCATATTTACAGGCAGTGCATTTGACCTTTGACGCCATGCCTAATTTTGTCAGCACCCATGGCGGGGTTAGCCGCTGCAAAGCCGCATCTGCCAAAATTTTAGACCTGCACATTCAACATCGTACAAATCAGCCAAGATGGCAGCCCAAATTCCCACTGAAGCTCTCAAGGAGCTGAAAGGTGCGCATTGCTGTTGAACGCAGGCTTGTAGACGTGCGGTACATGCTGACTCTGTGCGCAAATCTCAGTGGCCGACGGTACCCAGCCGGCTGGCCAGGCTGGTAACGCGGCCAACGGCCAAGCCGAAGATGCACACGACGGCGAAGATTCCGAGGACGACGCTGAGGACGCCACTCCTGCGCCCGGCGCGGCCAAGAAGAAGAAGAAGAGAAAGCCCAAGAAGAAGAAGAAGAACCCCACCAGCCAGACCGAGCCCCCTCGTGTCATGGTCAGCCAGCTGTTCCCCAACAAGAACTTCCCCAAGGGCGAGGAAGTCGAGTACAAGGACGAGAACAACTACCGAACCACCAACGAGGAGAAGCGCCACCTGGACAACCTCAACAGCGAGTTCTTGGCCGACTACCGAGAGGCTGCTGAGATCCACCGACAGGTGCGACAGTATGCGCAAAAGGTCATCAAGCCCGGCCAGAGCCTGACCGAGATTGCCGAGACCATCGAGGACAGCGTCCGCGCACTGACGGGCCACTCCGGCCTGGAGGAGGGAGATGCCCTGAAGGCCGGCATGGGTTTCCCCTGCGGTCTGTCCTTGAACCACTGCGCGGCTCACTACACCCCCAACGCGGGCAACAAGATGGTGCTCCAGCAGAACGACGTCATGAAGGTGGATTTTGGCGTCCACGTCAACGGAAAGATTGTCGACTCTGCCTTTACAATGGCCTTTGAGCCCAAGTACGATCCTCTCCTCGCGGCCGTGCGAGCGGCCACCAACGCTGGTATTCGCGAGGCCGGCATCGACGCCCGCGTTGGCGAGATCGGCGGCGTCATCCAGGAAGTCATGGAGAGCTACGAGGTCGAGATTGACGGCACGACCTACCCAGTCAAGAGTATCCGCAACCTGACGGGCCACACCATTCTGCCGTACAGCATCCACGGTACCAAGGCCGTGCCCATTGTCAAGAGCAACGACCAGACCAAGATGGAGGAAGGCGACGTGTTTGCCATTGAGACATTTGGCAGCACGGGCAACGGCTATGTCCGCGACGACGGCGAAGTTTCGCATTATGCAAAGGTTGGCGACGTGTCGCACGTCGACCTGCGATTGAGCTCGGCCAAGTCCCTGCTTAATGTGATTAACAAGAACTTTGGAACGCTGCCGTTCTGCCGACGATACCTCGACCGCCTTGGCCAGGAGAAGTATCTTCTCGGTGTAAGTCTATATATCTTAATCGCCTTTATTGCTAAAGAAAAATGCAGCGCTGACATGACATTTTCTCTTTCTTCGTGGAACAGCTCAACAGCCTGGTGCAGAACGACATTGTCGAGGCGTACCCGCCCTTGGTTGATAAGAAGGGCTCGTACACTGCTCAGTATGAGCATGTAAGTTGACTACCTCTTCTTTTTACCGTCATGGCCGAAATGACATGGTGGCTAATTTTGCGCTCTTTAGACTATCCTTATTCGACCCACCGTGAAGGAGGTCATCAGCCGCGGAGACGATTACTGATGGCAGTTCAAGATGGAATCTGGAATATGACGTTCTTGATAGCTAGCTAGTCAGTGCTCAAAAAGGTAAAAGAAATAAGAAAAGGTGGATTGTATTGGTATAGTGGCAATAAGTGCAATTATAGCTATAGTAATAGCTATAGTTTCAGCAAAAGTGGGGAGAGAGACATATAAACTATAAGAATAAATTACACAAAGAGATTTACAACATTTTGAAATGAAGTTGTTTGTAAAATAACTTAAAATAGCTCCCAGGCCTTGTAAAATTTCCATCTCTCTCTAGTTATCATTTATTCACATATACAAGTAAATATACATATATATTTCTAATCTAGTAATAATCAGCTATCCATCTCTTTCAGCAGGGCAGACGATATGACCGGCTCTCCTGAAAGTGGCTGCGCGGTATAGTCCTTCAAGATGCTCAAATCCGTAACCGAGTATGACATGCCAAACCGATAGCCCCGGCCAACACGCAGCGGCGCAATCAAATGCACCTCCTCGCCAAACACCTCCGGGATCTTCGCCTCAGCCGACCCAGCCCAGACGTCCACGATATTGAGGTTATCCGTCAGGGACATTGTGAGCTCGTCCACCGCCGGTCTGTCCTGACGGCGGGCCACAAGCTGAGGAAAGTAGCGGCGCATCACAGTAGGGCGGTTGAAGACGGTCCTCGGATCGACAACCTTCTCTTCAAGCTGGATGCGGGCCGTCGCAATCCGCTCTCCGTGCGCTGACACGCTGGCGCCGAAGCGACTTCCCGGCGCAAGAGACGCGGCAGCCGGTCCAGGAGCCGAGAAGGTTCGCGTTTGAAAGACGCTGGCGTGCTTTTTGGGGAAGCCCTGTGCCCAGCCACGCGCAATGGCAGCATCGTTGTCGACAAAGATGTACGGACAGTAGTTTACTGGTTTGCCTTCAAAGATGGCTTCGACTAGGATGAAGGCCTCACGGTACTGGTAGCGCGCAGGGTCTGTCAGCTCATCGTCGGAGCCGGTGAACTGCCAGTCGAGAAACCACAAGAAGGCACGGCCGGCTGAAGACTCGTCCACGGTGAGACCGGGTGGGAGGAGAGCGGCGATGGCTTTTGGGTCTGTCCAGTACTCGATGGCCATGCAGTCGCTTGAGTAGTGCCATGGGGGAGGGGATACTAGGGAGGACTTTCCTGCTGGAGAGAGGGGGACTGAGAATCCGTTGAGCATGGTGTATATATGTGTATATATATATGTTTAGAGAGAGAGAGAGAGAGAGAGAGAGATTATATATGAATGAAGTTATATAGGTTCAAAACGAGCAAAAAGACCGGTGCAATAGATATATGTGTGTATGTGTGTGTATGTGTATGTATATATATGTCTGTTAGAAGCAAGCAGTGTTGTTCAGTATTGTTCTTAGCCAAGAAGTGAGCACAACCGCTCTTTTATAAAAGAAGAGTTACATTGTCTGGCAAGTCTATTGAATAATCAAGTATTGTAACGTAGAATTAAAAAGAATCACAGGCCATTCTGGAGATAGCCACACGAATACACGAACATTTGGTCAGGCACACTCTGCAAAGAGGCAATTGAATTATTAAGAATTATCAAGAATTATTAAAAGGAATAGTAGCATGCAATTCTGATTACTTTTATCTTTATGAGAATAGTTCACGAAGCATCGGGCGTGTGGGGCCGCACACCGGGCACATACACGAATATACGGACGATCGGGCGGGTGGCGTACTTTAGACCGACTGAGGCAAGTAGATTGTCAAGAGAAATGGCGACAAGAGACTGGCTGCCTTGAAGTACACACATTGGGTCCGATAAAGAGATCTGGCCGCTGTTAACAGCATTTTCGAAGGCGCGGACGGCGGCTTTGCATTTGTAGGGCTCTCTTGAGCTGGCCTTTCTGCTACAAGAGGTTCATAGAATTGCTACTGTTGTGATTGATTGATTCACTTGGTGGTTATCAACTTTAAGACGCTGACTACAGTTTCTTTGAAGGAAATATTGATGATGATTCTGTTAACTATGAGCTGAGAATAAGATCCCAAGCAGAAACGAACAAATTCGTCCTAGCTATTCTACTTATTAGCAGAAAACTTTCAATATCAAGAAATAGCGGGGCCAAGCTCAGAGGGCGGGATCACCAACTAAACCACCGTAGGGCTGCAAGATCATTAGCGGGATATGACGCTGTATAGCTTCATTCTCAGTAATAAGTAATAATAATAAAATTCCTTCAGCCTTCCAAATGCGCCCGTCAAGTCCCGTCAACTAGAACCTGCACTAGCCCTATTCCGCCAGTTCCGAGTAGAACGAGTCACCGTGTATTTCCTATGACAACATAACACACAACGGGGACTAACTCTTAGCGCCCGAAGGGGAGAAGCTTCCTATATCGCAGGATGGATATTAAAGTCGTCATTCATGTGTAGCTCAGACTTGTGAAGCCTTTAGTCCTCCCATACAAATAGAGTAGCTCCATCTTCCTGAATAACAAAACCCATTTGACAAATTTCAAAGAACTCAACTCACATCTTCTTCTTCCAGCCATGACCAAAGACACAGTTGACATTCTCATCGATTCACTCAAGGCCGCAGGAGTCAAATACGTCTTCGGCGTCCCTGGCGCCAAGATCGACTCCGTCTTCAACGCCCTGATCGACCATCCAGACATCAAGCTCGTCGTCTGCCGGCACGAGCAGAATGCCGCCTTCATAGCCGCCGCCATGGGCAAAGTGACTGGCCTTCCCGGCGTTTGCATCGCCACGTCCGGCCCGGGCACCAGCAATCTCGTCACCGGCCTGGTCACCGCGACGGACGAAGGCGCGCCGGTCGTGGCCATCGTGGGAAGCGTCAAGCGGTCTCAGTCGCTGCAAAGAACGCACCAGAGCCTGCGCGGCGTCGACCTGCTCGCCCCCGTCACAAAAAAGGTCGTATCGGCCGTGGTCGAGGACCAGGTTGCCGAGATCATGCTGGATGCCTTTCGAGTCGCGGCAGCGTCTCCTCCCGGCGCCACGGCCGTGAGCCTGCCCATCGACCTGATGACGCCCGTCAAGAGCACGTCCGCCGTCTCGGCATTCCCGGCAGCATGCTTCGCGCCCCCAAAGTACGGCAAATCCCCAGAGGCATCCCTCCAAGCAGCCGCGCAGCTCATCTCCGCAGCCAAAGCCCCCGTCGTGTTTCTCGGCATGCGGGTGTCTGAATCAGACGAAACCATCAATGCTGTGCATGGCTTCCTCAGGAAACACCCCGTGCCGGTTGTCGAGACGTTTCAAGCTGCCGGGGCCATCTCCAAGGAGCTCGTCCACCTTTTCTACGGTCGAATCGGTCTCTTCAGCAACCAGCCGGGCGACCAGCTGCTGCAGCACGCCGACCTGGTCATTGCCGTCGGGCTGGATCAAGCAGAATACGATGCAAACATGTGGAACGCGCGCAATACGACAATCCTGCATGTGGACATCCAACCAGCTGACGTTGTTGCTCATTACGTGCCCAGGATTGAGCTCGTCGGGTCTCTGGCCGATAACATCTCAGATCTCACGGGCAGGCTGGACACAGTAGCTCGTCTCCAGCTCACCGAGGCAGGGGAGGCCATTCGGACGAACATGTGGGAATGGGTGAACAGCCCCGAGGCATTAGGACGATCCACCGGACCCGTGCATCCACTGCACTTCATCCGGCTCTTCCAGAGCATGATTGATCCGTCCACGACGGTTATATCCGACGTGGGAAGCGTCTATATCTGGCTGTGTCGGTATTTCTACTCCTACGCACGCAGGACCTTCCTCATGTCAAACGTACAGCAGACATTGGGCGTAGCGCTGCCTTGGGCCATTGGCGTCTCTCTCAGCCAGACGCCCCCATCCTCCAAAAAGGTGGTTAGCATCAGCGGCGATGGCGGCTTCATGTTCAGCAGCCAGGAGCTGGTCACTGCCGTTCAGCAGGGCTGCAACATCACGCACTTCATCTGGAACGACGGCAAGTACAACATGGTCGAGTTCCAAGAAGTAAACAAGTACGGCCGCAGCTCTGGCGTCGATCTTGGAGGAGTCGACTTTGTCAAGCTTGCCGACTCGATGGGCGCCAAGGGGCTGCGTGTAACCAGTGCGGGAGACCTGGAGGCTGTCATGAAAGAAGCCTTGGCCTACGATGGTGTCTGTCTTGTGGATGTGGAGATTGATTACAGTCAGAACCACAACCTGATGAGGACTTTGGTCTCATCTGATGTATCATAATCAGAAGGAATCTACTAGAGGTAATTACGGTTTGTTTTAATTGAAAGATACTCCATTAGTCTAGTTGGCAACCGTTACACAAGAAAACAAGATCCGCAAACCTGAGATAACGCGCAAGACTCTGTATGAGGACATACGCTCTTCAGGGTTAGTAGCTGTGTAGTAGCCACACTAAGCACCTTCCCGTGGGTCTAGCTTTCAGGAACCAACTAAGAGTCAGGAATTGGTCTAAACGTGTGATGTCATTGTACAACTCGCCCAACTCAACTACGCCAATCGGTGTTTATAAGAGCACATAGTCGCCAACATCTGCAGCCCCGTTCAACCTTGCATCATAGCCCTTGCTGCAGTTTCTTTCGCCCGCCTACTTGGTTTCTTTAATTATATAGCCCCAAGCCAAATCGTCAAAGATGGTGCCAAATGAGCTGTACCAGTACTCTGTCCTCTCCGCCCTCATGAGTGGCGCCGCAACATCTGGTGTGCCCCTGTCGCACATCTTAAGCCACGGGAACCACGGCCTAGGTACATTTCAGAGACTGGAAGGGGAGATGATTGTCCTCGACGGATCGGCGTACCAGATGAAGTCTGATGGATCTGTGATACCCAACCTTGAAAGAGACCATGGTGATCAGATAATCCCTTTTGCCATGGTTACTTGCTTTCAACCCTCTGTTACTGAGACCATCATCTTCGACAGCAAGCAAGACCTCGCGGACAAAATATCAGCTTTACTTCCCAGAACGCAGAACCACTTTCTCGCGTTTAGGATAGACGGAGTGTTTGAGCAAGTCGGCGTCCGAACAGTCGGCGGTCAACTATCACCGCACGAAAGCCTCACTGATGTCGGCAAACGTCAAGCAACGCACACTTTTCCATCAATAAGGGGGTCAATCATAGGATTCCGCTCGCCGGCATATTTCCAAGGCATCAGCGTCGCCGGTGACCATATGCATCTGATTTCCGAGGATAGAAAGTTTGGAGGGCATTTGCAGGCTTGTCGGGCAACTGAGCAGGTAACACTTAGAGCGGTGGCTATTCAACGCCTCGATCTGCAGTTGCCAAAGGATGATGATTTCAGGGATGCCAATCTCGGAGTTGACGATGAAGGGATTCAGGCTGTTGAGGGCTAGACATTTCTTTATATATATATATATATATATATATATATATATATATATATTTCAAGAGAGAGAGTTTTGCCCTTGAATCGCATACCAATTCTTCTGTTCAAGAGCAGGCTGGCGTGATGGAGACGGTAATATCTTCTATGCATCAGCGCATGTCCCAGACTTGGAGGAGTCTGCAGATCTGCTAGGGGTTTCAGTTCCATTAATGAATGTAACTACTTTGATGCCTGGGGGGAACTATCTTGAGTGGATTGATGGGGCTGGGGCTGCCGAAGAAGACCCCTGGAAGTATGGCTATGCATCATTCACCAAGACGATGGAGTCATCATCTTAGCCCTTGAGTGACAAGCCACCTGTGGAGAATATGTTCCTTGCATAGGAAAACAAAATAAGAATATCTTTGGTAGAGTACACGAGGTAGGAGAAGGCATGATGTTCTTAGCTACAGCAAGCTAAATCGACAAATTAATGAAACCTGGTAGACAGTGCATAAGCACAGTATCTATGCAAGAATCGTATAGTTCGTATAGCTTAGCTTGCTAAGGCTGCAGAAGCCAAGATACTCGAGGCGTCTAAGATCTCCTCCTGGAGTATCTCTGCATGTCCTCGGTAGTATACTGGCCATTCGATGCTCATACATTGACCTTTGTAGCGGCCCGGTTAACCCGGCATATGCATTTATGAGCAAGCACAAGAACAGGGCGTCTCTAGCTTCCGCGGCGTGGCGCGCAAATACCTTTTGAGGTCGTTTACTTGCGTATACGTAGGTGATATCTGAGATGGATGTGGTGAGCATTGGAGTTGCTTACGAATGTCGCATAAGCAACCGAGGTAGCAATATCATGCTCATTTCGCTCCATATGCACAAATCCTTATATACCAAAGACTTGACGGTGGAACAACGATTAACGTACAATACTCACATAGGCTTTTTTTTCTTCTTTAGCCACTCCTATACGGTCTAGTTTAGAGAGATGCCGCTGTATCAAGTAGAACATTCTGACCCCTTGACAAGGGCAGAAAAGGACGAGCTGGCAGCAAAAATAACAGACATTCACAAGACTACATATGGTACTCCTACGCCTTTTATAAGTGTGGTTTTCGAAGACATCTCAAAGACGGATTTCTACGAAGGAGGAGTACTAGTACGATAAACTTGATGAATCCCAAGCTACACAGTTTAACCGTAGCTGCCTGCTAATGGGGAACACAGAAACCAGGCTACAATCGTATATTTGCCATTGTGCGAATAGGAGGATCTCGGACAACAAAAGTCTTCAACGAGCTTTGTGTTAAGCTTTCCAATGCTTGGCGTGAGGTCATCTCCAGGAACGATTCTGCGACTAGCAACGTAGAGCGAAAATTGGCTGGTGCATTTGTGCTAAGAAGCATCAACGCGATGTGGGAGCACGGCTTTATTCTGCCCGAGGTTAGGTTTCTTCCCATGGACTACCTACAGCTCTATATATAAGTAGAGGGTGCTGCTCAAGTATGTCGTATAAACACCGATGCTAACACTCTCAACTGACCTAGCCCGGCCAAGATAAGGAGTAGTTTGAGCAGAACAAAACGGAATTCCGCGAAAGGGCTAGGTCTGGAGACGGCACAATGATGCGACTTTTGAAGGAATTGGGCGTTTCTCTTGAAGAGTGAATAGCTAGATTTTCATCAGTTCCATTAGGCGACAGCAGTGCAGCGGAGAGAAAACAAATAAACTACAAGAATAGGCTACATATCAAAAGAGACTACGTCGTAGACTAGGTACGATCCTCTCTAGTGGCCAATCCGAACTGCATTTCAATTATTCACTGAATGAGTACGCGGCGGCAATACAACGGTACTAGTGGTGTAATAGAATCTCATACCAGCAATGCCTTATCTCTGATGCGGGGGTGCTCCAGCCCGTCGCCCGAATGCCCGGCATTAGATCGATCTAGAAACAGCCGCTGCCCTCCCCCCGGATCGAGGACCGCCATCCAGCGTTCCATCATCTCCATGGATTTCCATGGCTTGTGCAGCCGAGCTCCAATGAGCCGGCGTCGGTGACACTGAGGATCGCTGGCCCAGCCACAGCCCGGCTTGCCACTGCCTTGCACGGAGCAGCCGTCTTCGCCACAGAAGCGTCTGGGGCCGATGCCTGCCTGCCCTGCAGACCTTGGGATTTAAGGCTTAGGACCGCTGGAGCCGAGAGTGTGTGGCCGGACCGCAGCTGCCCTTTTCCCAGCTGCCCCTTCCCCCTCTCGTACTTACCGATTCCCGCACCGCCGATATCCAATCAGATCCACTTCCGGAATCCACCGCTCCGAAGATTTCTCGCTCTATCGAGGCTGGACTAGCCGTTTGCGGGCTGCGTCATGCCCTTTGCGGCTTAGCCCTGCGATAGCGAGCTTACTAAGGCCAACGGAGGCCCTGGCAAAAAGACTTTTTCCGCATGTCGCTTGCTCCGATACCGAATAGGCTCCTCTTTGCCAGCGCCGTTCACATGCGCGGCTATCCATCAAGCTCCTAACAGCGAGAAAAACCCTCACGGGCTTACTAGAAGATTTTTTACCTTTTTCCTCCTCCGCAGACACTATATAGAAATTCCCACCCCCGGGTTTTCTCGTTTCAATCTCTGTTTTGATCTTCATTCTCCAAAGATCTGTTCTTGCATAGACGGCAATTTCCTTTTGTTTTCAATTCACTCCAAGACATTGCTGAAACGCAGTGCGGACGTCATTGCCTGAACCGGCGCCCGGGAAAAAAAAAAAAAAAAAAAAAAAAAAGAGTCACAGCGTCGAGGCACGCGACTGGGTTGATCACTACCCTAGCCGAGATAACATTGACGAAATTGATTGGGTTTTTTTGCCATCTGCGACCCGCCACCCGAATCGGAGCTTCTCTCGATAACAACCAACAACTCCCTTCTCTTTTCACCTCTCCATCCTCCACCGACCACCTCATCATCCCTCTCTCTTCTCTGCATCTCTCCCGCTCCCTACTTCCTACAGAGAGAAACCATCATCGACAATGAAAGTCTTCTCCAACACCGTCACCTACGAGTACTCGTGGGACGAGGTCTCCACCGCCAACTGGCGCAAGTACGGCCCGTGGAACAACAAGTCTGAGCACGTCATCGCCGTCGACACGCTCTCCCGCCGAGTCGACGTCGCGACCGGCATCCTGCGCACCGAACGCCTCATCACATGCAAGCAGGCCGCGCCCGACTGGATCAAGTCGCTGCTGGGCGGCAACATGGAGGAGAGCTTCGTCTACGAGGCCAGCTACGTCGACCCGCAGAACAAGACCGTCACCATGGTCAGCCAGAACCTGACGTGGAGCAACCTGGTGCGCGTGCAGGAGGAGGTCGTCTACAAGCCGCTCAGCGAGCACCAGACGCAGTTCCTGCAGAGCGCCCGCATCACCGCCCTGTGCGGCGGCTGGCAGCGCATCAAGAACGGCATCGAGGACTCGCTGTGCACGCGCTTCAAGGAGAACGCCGTCAAGGGCCGCGAGGGCTTCGAGCGCGTCCTGGAAATGAGCCGCATCGTCTTCGCCGAGGAGAAGGAGAGGCTGCAGCAGCAGAAGCTGGCGCTGATGTAATGCGTCCAACGTCATCGCCAATGCTGCTTACTGTCCCCCCCTTTTTCTCTCCCTGTTTCAAAGCAGCTCAACTCTGCAACAACCTAAACAAACACCGTCCATCATACCCCGGACATGAACTAAATCACTCTCCACTATAACGACATGTGCTTTTATTACATCTTCTCCTTTGTTCGGGAAAGAGATTATGGCGGGGTAAACTTTTTTTTTTGTTCACTGCTTTTTTTTACGGCGCGGCGTCACGGATATACAAAAAATGGGAAAGACATGACTGAAAGAAACCAGACGGCCATCACGGCGAAACAAACATAAAACGGTGGCCAGGATTAATGGGCATTTCGAGATGGAGATACCAATTTCTGCTTTAGACCAAAAATCGGGGACTCAAAGTCATGAGGTTCTTAATTTTTTTTCTTTTTCTTTCTTTTTTTCTGAGAGCATCAAGCAGAAAGTCGAAGAAAGACAGAGAGCAAAGTCCGCACAGCATATTCTTTTGTTTTTCTGTTCGCGAGATCAGCGTGCGGGCCATGATTAGAACTTCTGCATTTTTTTTCCTCCCGATTTTTTGTCTTTTTTTGTTTTAGAGACTTAGAACATTTGTTGTATTTTTAGAATGCAGCTGCACATGCTGCGAATCTCTTTTTTTCTTTTTTTGTTAGACGGCAGTTGAAATAGATGCCATGACAGCAAACTGGTCTTGCTTGAGATGATTCCTGTGACGAATGAGTGATACAGATAAGAATGACGTGAAGCGTGCTATTGCATTGAATTCCATATTAAGCGAACGATGGCATTGGCTGTAGCTTTTACAAACATAATCAATCATCAGCCATTTACGACTACCTACACTTATGTTTCTTCACGACTAGTCTAATGCTTAAGCTTCTATTACATTATAACAAAGGCCTTTTCTTTGCCTCTTCCCTAACTGCATCTGCAATGTCCCTCCTACCACCTAGCGCAGTGCCCGCTCTGTTGTCTTAAGAAGAATAGTTATTATGTTTTTGGATCTGTTTGCAGATAACTTTCACCACGTCGCCCTTGCTTTCCCACCTCCCTTGCCTTTCCTAGCAGCAGCAAATGCTTTCCATTGCTCCGTCATTCAGCCAGCTATATACGCCCTTCTATTTTCCATCACTCGCCGAGAGCTGGGGGGGGAAAGGAGCCGCACCATTTCATTCTCAAGCCCTGCTTCATTTCCGCCGCCACGGTTTATGTACTCTTACCACCCATGGTATTGTGTCTGGGCAGTGCGTATCCTCTACTTTATACCGTTGCGAATAGTGTCTTATATTTGGACTCTGTGTACACACAAAATTGTAAATAATAAAATGCGTGAAGCTTCTTATTAGTCTCAAGTTCCTTCCATCTTCAATAACCTCAGCCACCGATGCTACATGAATGAGTCATTTGATAACATTTGACAAAAATCCTAAACATTCCCGCTAATATGTTGGCAATAAAGAACATCTTTCCTAGTTACCTGTAAGTTCCGGCGTCAGTAGTCAAGATCTTGCCCGTAAGTTCTCCAAGCAGCCAGCCAGAATACATATCCTTCCATTTGACAACAATAATCGTCTGAAGCAACCCAACAACAGTTGTGGTTCCTCCTTCAGTTACCTAGTAGCTATCCTGTACTTTAATGCTGGCGCCCTTCTCAAATAGCAACCCAATAGCGGTCAAGCCACCACAGCGGCGTTAAACCATCATGATCCTTCGCCTCCATATCCACGCCTTCTACAAGCAGCATCTGAAGAACATCTCTATGCTTTTATCGAAAGACTGATAAAAGAGGCGTTAAACCATCATGACCCTTTGCCTCAAGCAGCAGCCTGACAGCACACTCATCTCCGCGATCAATAGCTTGACGACCAAGCAGAGTCTGATTACCTTCATCCTTTACCTTTATACTGGGGTCCTTTTTTTTTTTCAGGCAAGAGCCCGGCAACGGTCTCATGCTTGCCTTCAGTAGCGAGCCAAAATGGCGCCTCACCAGACAGACATATCCTTCACATGATAACCCGCGCCCTTTCTCGGGCAGCGATATAACAGCGCTTTTATATCCCTTCTTTGTGGCTAAATGAAGCGGCGTCCGTAAAAATCATCTCTTTTTTTCTTTCTCTTCAATCTCAGCTTTCTTCCCAGCCAGCAGGTCGAGGGCTTCATGATTTGTCTTGTCTTTGGCCGGGTTGAGCGCCTCTTTGTCACCCCAACTCCTCGCCTCGATATCAGCGCCCTTCTCAAGCAGAAGCTTAACAATTTTAGTTTTTCCATTTTTAACGGCAGTGAAAAGCGGCGTTGTATTATCCCGGCCGCCCCTCGTCTCAATATTAGCGCCTGCGTGAAGCAACACTCTGACAACATCCGTATGCCCCTCTTTGGCGGCTTGGTGAAGCGCCGTACATGCGTAGCCTTCGTCTTTCACTTCAATATCAGCGCCTTTTAGGATTAACACACAGACGACATCTTCATGCCCCATCCAGGCAGCTAGAAAGAGAGGAGTATGTCCAGTCTCTCTGCCATCATTCCTAGCCTCAATATCCGCGCCTTTTTCAAGCAGAAGCTCAACAACATCAGTCCTTCCTGCTCCAGCAGCAGTGGCAAGCGGCGTTGCCTCATCTGGGCGATACCTCGCCTCAATATCGGCGCCTGCCTCAAGCAACACTCTGACAACATCCGTATGCCCCTCTTTGGCGGCTTGGTGAAGCGCCGTAAAACCCTCATCTTTGTCTTTCACTTCAATATCAGCGCCATTCTCGATTAACAGCCTGACGATATCTTCGTTCCCTATCCAGGCAGCCAGAAAGAGAGGAGTATGTTTAACCACTCCATCATTATTCTCAGCCTCAACATCGGCACCTTTTTCGAGTAACAGCCTAACAACAGCTTCATGCTCCATCACTACGGCTAGACAAAGCGGCGTTCCACCATACTCGTCATCTACCATCGGAAAGGAGTGAACTTCGTTATCTTTGGCATCAATGTTGGCGCCCTTGTCGAGCAGCAACTTGACTACACGCTCATTCCCATCAGATGCGGCTAGATGAAGCGGTGTCTGATGGTAAGGCCAATTCCTAGCCTCAATGTCAGCGCCAAACTCCAGTAGCAGTCTAGCAGCAGCTTCTTGGCCACAATCCGACGCTGCATGAAGCGGCGTCTCATTACAGTGACCTCTAACATCTATGTCGTAGCCATTCGCGAGTAGGTTAGTTATGATGCGCTTCAAACCGAAACACGCAGCAAGGTGAATGGAAGTCATTCCCTGATACACCGAGAGCCAATACTGATGTCCTTCAGGGTTATCCATTACTTGGCATGATGCCAACATCTTCGCTCCACTCTGTATGAAAGCAAGAATCTGCTGAAACAGCCGATTCCCTGGGGCAGTAGGAATCGACTGTTCCGTTAAAGCAGCGCGAGCATGATGTCCCCAGTTACACGCGGCATAATGGTAGAGTTGATATACATGACACCGCTCCCTAAGCTCATGCATCTTTTCATACGGTCCGCTCTCGAAGATATCAAAGGAGAGATATGTTACGCAGGTTTCTGCCATATATCTCTGCATTACAAACCCAACGTTGGTCTGTTTGAAGGTATTGTTGCGTTGTATAGTGAAGCAGTCTAATGATGCCGCTTTCTTCGTCAACTGTCACCAACCCAGCGCACACTGAGACCATGACATCGGTGCCTGGCACGTCATCCGGGTCAAACCCTGCTGCCCCCAGCCTCGTTGCAAGTGCGTGCTGAAGTTCCGATTTCGTTAGCTGTCTCTTTGCGCAGGTGAGCCAAGCTAGAATACTCATCGCGAGCTTCACTTCACTTGGCCGGGTTGTTGGTTCTTAATCCTCTTGATTGTTTGCTCATATGCCGTTTTCAATGCAATAACCTCTCTGTCTCCGCTTGATTCTGGGTTCTGGTTTTGAAAGGCTCTCAGTGCGCTTCGGATCTCATTTGTTGATGTTTTACCAGAAAGTGTATTGATATAGATCTGTGCAAGGAGAAACCTATTTCTCTTTCATTAGTAACAATTACAGTCTTCACCTCGGTTCGACATACATTCCGCCGGCAGATTTCGCGATGCCAGTTTTGATTTCTTGTTGTAGTTCATGATTTTCCCGCACACAAGCTCGCGACAGACCCAAATTTTGTATTTCCATGTCCAGGAATCTCTCCACATCTTGATCGCTCGCTCGAATCTCCAACGACTCGCTTTTGCCCTTGAATTGATCAATGATCTCTGGAACGTGCCTCGATGTTGCGAAAATGTTAATTCGCTGACTATTCTGCAGATTAAAGAGCTCCGCGAGCAGCCCTGCCCAGCAGCCATCCGACTGACATTCATCGAGCGCATCGATGACGATGAATACTCTCGAATATTTGGCGGCAACGGAATGGAGAGCAGCCGAAAGTTCTTCTCGTGACGGCTTTGTCCGATGTGCCTGGTGGCGGGTGTAGAGATTTTCCACAATCTGTGGCAAGGGAGCAGAATCCTCAGCCAGCTTTTTTAACAACAGCTGTTTTAATAGGTTGGCGAGCAGATCATGGATGCTCTGTTCGTTACTCCGCTTGAAATTGCAGTAGATATAGCCAACTCCCACACTTGGACCGCCTTCGAATTCAGACGTTAGACGGTCAACCACGATGGACGTGAGAATAGTCTTCCCAGCCCCGGGGATGCCCGGACAGAATAACGTTTTCTGCTCAGTTGCCACCCATGCATTGAATACTGTTGAGTCTAGCAACCATTGGCCGGTGTCTTTTTGTCGCTTCCTAATGTAGTTGCTTTGCACGGGGCCGTAGCTGATTGGCGTGAGCCAATTGAGAATATCATTACATGTAAGTTGAGACATGTTCAGTCAAGGGGTGATCTCCACGATAAACTATAAGTGCTCGGAAAATTAGATTCGCCTATAGACCATGGTGAGCATGATGCGTAGCAACTAACTTGATGGCGCCTTCCTCGGAGTTTCAGCACATTTGCCAAATCTTGTTCGAAATAAGCTCAAAGGTATGGTAGAGGCCATGATGCTGAAGCCATGGCTTAAATAGAAGTGATTAGGCAGCATTGGGCAGAAAATGGTTGGTACGACTGTCCTCCTCGAAGACAACCTCTCATTCAATCATACAGTTCTCGTATAGGCAGTGCAACTGCAGAAGGAGTTTCACACACTTTCCTCCAACCAAGCGTTTGTACTACGGCCGAAGGCATCACTTGTGGTCACCGAGGCTTTTGATCGGCCAACATCTCGGAGGCAGCAGAGTAATATCACTGTTTATAACGAGGCCGGCAGTGGGTCTTGAGTAACATAAGCTTGCAGTTTATAACATACCACACTGATCTTATCTTTCCCTCACTGAATAGTCAGTCTATATCTATCTACATAATCTTGGTTATTGCCCTTGATTTAGCCAGGTACACCTTTGTGTATTATTCACCTAATCCAATTGCTCCCTGGGTAGCTTGTGTAATCTTCTCCTGGTTGCAAGTTCGTTTAAATGTATGTATCATGCTATGGTGTATCAACTTTATAAAGGCTGCTATATTCCCAAAACCATTGGAACTCTATCCGCATTGACCCTCTTATGTCATCTTTCCTCTTTCGCCCGTTACATACAACTTAATCAACTCTCCACCTCGTATACATCTCCGCAGGATGCGCTCATCATCTTGTCAAACAGTGGCGTTCCCCATCCCGATACCGGATCCCATCCCTTCACAGCGCTCCAGCCGGCGTTGGGAATCACAGACGATGGGAGGCCGGAAAGAGATTCCCCTTGACATCCGATGGACTTGGATTCTGTGATACTATAGCTCCTCATTTTGTGATTAGCGTTCTTGACCTGACTATAACAAGAGGCCATAACCTACTCTGTGAATGCACGGTTGCCAATACCATAGATCCAAGGATTCAAGAACCCCATCGTTGGTAGCCCGCTCTTGGATCGATGATCGTTGAGCAATGCAATAAGAGCTGCAAATACCGGCGTAGAAACGCTATAGACCAATCATTAGTCAGTCTAAACAATCCTGAGAAAACTGTATCGTGCAGGTTGTACCATGTACCTCGTTCCCGTTGTCAAGTCGCTTTTGCCATGATTCCAAAACCGATAATTCACTCCCTGGGCAGCCACATCAGGAAACCCTCTTCCACGAGGATTATAATATCCCTTCCACTCGTTTCCATAGAGCTGCAGATACCCCCCAATGGCTTCATCCTGCCACTTCGGCCGTGCAAAGTAGTCAGAAAACCCACCCGCCGAAAAGTTGGCCACAATCTCGGGATTGATGCCCTGCGTCGACCCCACGCTCGTCACATACGGACACGTTGCAGGGAACGAAGGAATAAACTTGGTCGTCTTCGCACCATCATTTGACTGGCATGACAACCCGGGGCCGAAATCGCCAGAGGACACAATGATGGAGACGCCACGCGTGCCGAGCTGCCCAAACATGTCGCAGACCTGCTGGGCGTAGGGCTTTGGAAAGAGCTGCTCGTTGGCGCCGTACGAGATCGAGACTACACTGGGGAGTTTGTCGTCGGGGAGGTTGAGGAGGTGGTTTGCAAATTCGAGATAGGGCTCGAGATATTGGTTGAAGGGATCGACTAGACTAATAAAGGAGCACTTTGTATCAGTATCATATATCTTGATATTCATCGAGGCCCCCCAAAAATGAGGGGGGCAAAAAACATACTCCAAGTCCGGGACAATATCGTGGTTTCGGCCTCCGGTTGCATAAAAGCGCACCGGTACATTTTGCCCCATTGCAATGGCATACTGGACATCTTGATTGGCCTCGCTCGAAGGGAAATTGGTTCCCTGAGGGCTGGTTCCTCCATATACCGATGCAATGGAGAAATTGGCGTTGGCAGAATAGGGTGCGAATCTGTGTAGGAATTCGCCCAACTCGTGGTATTGAGCAGCTTGCTAAATTGCCCGCATGGCCATATCAGTAAAATGGTGGAAACTGCCAAAGCTTCGGTAAATATAGAACTTACGCCGTCGAAACCAGCTACGCCGACAAGATTCTTCTCTTCGTGCCTCGCTTGATAGTCGCCGGCGTGGTACAGCCTCCTCAAGCAGGCTGGCGTGATCTCAGACTTGCACCTCTCCCACTCAACTCTGGCGTTCGTCAAGTGTTGATCAAGAGGATGATATTTTGTATTCGCACCTGGGGAGGATATATTCGCCTTGAGCAGAGGACAGGCTGTTGTTCGATGTGCTGGAGCGTACTGAATGGTCATTACATGGTCTTGGATGTTTTGAGGCAAAGAAGAAACGGCAAAGGTCTGTGAACCACGGGTCGCGTTATAATGTACTCCCAGGAGCGCCTCCACTCTCTCAGCGTTTGTCTGAACATAAACAAATTGTTCATCAGTCAGAATATGGTTAGCAGGGATGCCAGCTTGGGACAACCACCCCCGGACTACATCAGTAGAGGCTTGCCGAGGACGGAGTAAAGCTTTGGCTGCTTCGCGGCCAAGGTACTGTCCATATCGTGAGCTGGAAGGACTAGAAAGATTGTCAAGGGCTTGTTCAAGAAGCTGGCGAGATTCTGGTTTCAGGGCGACAGAGAGTTCCACAATCCGTTCTGGCTGTCGAGTCTCTTCTCGCTGCTTGACGGGATTTGCAGTGACCTGGGCGGTGATGCCGAAAAAAAGCAGACACGATGCTTTCATCTTCAAGGTTGGAGATTGGGGTGGAGATAGTACAAAAAAAGATGTCGTGGTGCTGATAAGTTGGAATGATTTCTTTATACACAAGCAATAACTTGATATTTTCTTTCTACCCCAAGAGTAATTTCACGAGAATACACAAAGAGCTTTGTTCATTGGTATTCTTTCAGCCTCGCCGCATGTTGGTCCACCAGACGGCAGGGCTGCCGCATACCAAGCAAGAACAATGCCAAGGCGTGATATTGTTTCCCCCCGTCAGCGGTGTGCAGTGGAAACAATACATGGATTTTGCAGCTTCTCGAAAGCATTAAGTCCAGTCACCCATTCAGGGATATGGATGTCTGTGGGAATAAAGTGAGGCGCTGGCTGGAAATATGGCTTTGGTCCATTCTCCAGAAGCACTTCGCGAAAAGTTGTAATGGCTCGCTGTTGTTATTTCATGCGGGTGTCTGCAACTAGTCAGTAGGTCTTGTCGCGTTCTCCAAAGCTGTGAAGAAGCTCGAAAGCCAGAGACTCCTTTTCGTCCATCAGCTTAGCTCTCTGGAGGATCTTGGGTCCATGCCGATTGATAGAGAGCCCAAGACTGCATCTTCACGTCTCCCCAATTTTTGCCCTAAGTACAGCGTAACGCCAATACTAGGGCCGGTCCGCTGCAGACTCAGCTCCCATCTGCGGACACCGCTCGTATCTCAATCCTCGTACAGAACAACGATTGTTTGTTGGTTGGTGGTTATACGAGGCACGGCGTGTCCGAGGCACCTGAAAGACCGCACAGACAGCCAAGACATTCCGACTCTCCTCTATTATGTTTGTATGACAGTAGTACAATTGTATTACATTTAGTAATACCGATATTTTGAGCATAGACAACGCTGATGGGTTGGTATTAATAGTATATCCGCACTAGATTTGGCAGCGTTACTGTAGGCAGATATGCCACTTCTGTGCCATCACCGTTATGAATGGTCAAAGACAGATCCTCACCATGACCAGAATCCTCCTTGCCTCGCTATTAAAACAAATCCTCAGCCGCAGGGTAGGCAGCAGCAGCAACAGCGCCTTCCAGTGATTCACTTCCTCACCTGCCTAGTCACCAGCCCCACCCCGCCAACCAAATTTCTGCCGCCCCACCACAGCTGCACCTCTTTCACCGCCCTCACCCGCCTATATATTCCTCTCCCACCCCCGAAAAGCTTCGCTTTTTTCTTTTTCTTTTCTTCTTTAGCTCTCTTTGCCTTTTGGCTTAGATCAAGTGTAGTATCTGTTCTTTTCAGTTTAATCTCTGAAAGGTCTCTAAGGAGACCAATCGTGATTATTCTTATTTTTGATCTTGGGGCGGTTTCCTCTGTGCTTGCGCATGATTCTGCCCACAGTGTCCCTGGTATTACACTGCCTCCAGGCGACGCGAACATCCCTTTCTTTTCTTTTCATTGCTTTTGCTTGGGGCTTGCCCTGGCAGCGAAGAAGAGACTCCGTAGCATTTCGAGAATTTGTGTGTGTCTTGTTGAATAAGAGTGCTGTTCGTAGCGTCGTACCACCGACTGAGCGCTGTCATTCTTGGTCGTAGCTTCGCGTCATAATCTTGGAAATTTTGTAGTGATTTTTTTTTTTTTGGTGCAGCCTCGACGCGTCTCCAAACTGTAAAATCTCTGCCTCTTCACTTCACCTCAAGCCTCTCTTTTTACATTCCAAAAGTTGCAATCTGTAGCATCTTCAGCCACTACCTTAGTATACTTAGCCTGTAAAAAAAAATTCTGACTGAACAGTACAGACATCCATCTTTCCATCTCTCAGCCTCACCTAAAAAAAAATATTCACCCTTCCTTCACATCTCACCAACATCGTCCATCACCACCATGTCAGCTCCTCCACACTCCCTCCTCGACCCCTCCATCTTCGCCTCCCTCGAGTCCAAGCTCGAGGAAGAGACCCAAGTCCGCGATACCCTCTCCCAGATCGTCCAGCGCCTCGAACGCGCCGTCGCCACAGCCCAGGGCCTTCTCTCACGAGTCCACTCGACGCCTCGCTCACGCTGTATGTAGTTTCATGCCTTCTGTCTCTCCCTTCTCATTCATTGTAAAAAAAAAAATCATCTTGTAAAATCAAAAGAAACAAAACATCTAATCTGTCTCTCTCCAAATTATAGACCCCGCCCTCGTAGCTCAAGTCGAAGCCGCCGTCAAGGAAGAAGCCCTCATCATCAGCGAGCTTGAAAAAGTCGCCTCTCAGCATCCTTACTACAAGTTTGTTCTCTCTCGCTCTCACCACTCACCACTCACTATTCCATCTCCTAACTCATTCCAATCAAAAATCAAAGATACAACCACAAATGGTCGCGCTCCATCCAAAACGCCATCGGCACAACCATCTACTGCGCCTGGCTGGGCGGCTTTCCCGCCGAATCTTCTTCATCCTCACCTGAATCAACCTCCAAGGCACCCGAAATCGGCCGCCTCCTCACCCTCGAAGAAGTCGGCGCCATCTTCTCAGGTACCCATTCTTGTTTTTAGGATGAAGAAGAAGGAAAGAAAAAAAAAAATTACTAACCAAACCACACACACAGTCCCAACAAACCTCAAGGACCGCGACGCCTTCCACCTCACCATTGAAGAATACCTCCTCTCCCTTGTCGACCTCACCCAGGACCTCTCCCGCCTCGCCACAAACGCCGTCACTCTCGGCGACTTCCAGCTTCCCCTGACCATCAGCGCCTTCGTCAAGGACCTCTTCGCCGGCTTCCAGCTGCTCAACCTCAAAAACGACATCATCCGCAAGCGCGCCGACAGCGTAAAGTACGAGGTCAAGAGGGTCGAGGACGTCGTGTACGATTTGAGCCTCAGGGGCTTGATCCAGCGGCCCTCGGCTGGAGACACCGAGATGGAGTCTGCTTAAGTTCTTGGGTTAGAGTAGCAAGGGATAATGCAACAATGGACATCAACTTAAAAATATCATTTACAAACGGTGACATCATACGCTTTTAATATTTACAACATGGCTAGGTGAAGATCAAGTAATTCACACATTCACATTGACGAATACGTACGCAAATGATGATTAATAAAAGAGACGCTCGAGGTTATGAGCTCGTACATTCAAATTTCAAGTGGTATATAACAGCACAGAAATTGTCTGTTTGTATCCTTGACGCCTCTCTCTTGTGCTTCCACATCAATCCCATCTTCATTGTAGCTGATGCCACCAATTGCCCACCACGACGAGTTGAAGCGATGATATCTATTATACAGGCACCCAAGTGTCCCATAAACTGTGTACTGGACAGCCCTTTGTCCAACTTCCCCCTCGGCCGTTCTAAAATCTTCCAACGCCTACCATGTTTCCGGTATTCCCTTGTCCATTAGTAAACATGTTTTAACCGTATTTGCTTTTGATATATATTAATGCAAATAAAAAAAAAAATCTCAAATCAACAAGGGAAGAGAACAACAGCAACAACATAAAGAGATTTGTTGTCATCTTCAGCCGTGTCTAAAGGTGCACTTATCACCTCGAGCACATTTGCCTTGCTGCCAAAACGTACATGGCTTAGTACCAATAAGGGCTTTATTTGCAGGTTTATGCGGCGGTAGTGTGCCCTTCTTTTTCCTACCCTCTTTTCCGTGCTGCTCACTTCCCCTCTGGTTATCGTTCCGATCCCAGTCTCGCTCAGGCCTATGATCAAAGGATGATGGCGGAGGCGGTGGGGGAGGAGGCGGTTGTTGTTGGCCTTGCGCCATTTGGGTGAGCATCATTAGCTGCTGATACGATGGATCATTCGGATTCAGATAACTAGCAATATTCGCAGCTTGCGCAGGGGCTGCTTGTTGAGGTTGGTTGATGGCGGCGAGAATCGATTGTAATTGTCCGTCAGGGATTTGAGGATGCTGGGCTGACGCCGGCGCCGCAGCTGATGGAAGCTGCCCACCAGTCATCTGCTGTAGCAGTGCCATATACGGAGCATAATTCTGTTGCTGCGCGTATTGCGCCGACCAGTCCTGGGATTGGGTATTTGCCGGGTTGGCGGTGGCGGCGGCGGCAGCAGCCGTAGCAGCAGCAACCTTAAGTGCGTTTGCCTCAGCTTCAGCCTTTGCCTTTGCCTCGTCCTCTTTCTTCTGCCTGGCAGCAACCTCCTTGTTATATCCGAACCACCACTCTCTGACTCTTTCTTGATCAAACGAAAGCCAGTCGGGAGGAGATGTCGGGGGATATGCTTTGCTAATCAAGCTTTTCACGACCTCTTCAACAGCACTTCCATTGAGTCGAACTGTAGGGTCGGTATAATTATACACACGAACCGAATCGCCGTAAAGGACGGGGTTGGGATCACGCCAAGCCTTGGTCTTGTCCGACTGAAGTACCGCAAGTAGCTGTTTCTCCGCTGCGGCGCCCAAGAGGAGAGGAAGCGAGTACTGGCTGTGCAGAGAGGCCATGGGTTGAGAGGACGACGCGGATGTCGATGTACTTCCCTGAAGCCGGCCAAGGATGGAATCCAGCTTGCTAGAGGGGCTATGCTTGGCATCGAGTCGCTTCATGGCAGATCGTAATGCCTCGTCCAGCCCGTACTGTTGTTCGTCTCGCCACCTAAGCTGGATTTCTTCAAACTTGGCATCCTCCCGAGGAAGATAGCCTGTCTTAGCTTCGGTACTGGCAGTAGTCGCCGCCTCTGGAAGTGGGGACTTGGGAGTTGCAGGGATATCGTCGACGTCGGTGTAGATGGCCATTAACTCTCTCTGCTCTCTCTCTGCAATCCGTTGCTGCTCGTCAGTCGTGAAAGTAACAGTGCCACCACGCGTAACGTAATTTTTGGCCCGGACATCGTCGGCCAGTGCTGAAAAGTCGATTCCGACAGGCCCAAGCCAAGGTTGATACGGAATATCGTCGTCATCCTCATCATCTTCGACGTCAGCACGCTGCTTCAAGACCATACCTTCGGAACGATCATCAGCTGCATCTCGTGTCAAGTTGCTTCCCCTGCCTTCATCTTCTTCGTCGTCTTTGTGGAAGATTCTGACTTGCACAAGCTCCGTCTCCGGCTTCCAACTGACCCTAAGCTTTCGACGTGCCTCCTTTCGAAGTCTCTTCGCTTTTTCTTCCGGTGCTTCTGGGGTATCGGACTCTCTTGTCTCCTTGGTCGCTGGAGCGGGGACTTCAGCCGGCTTCGGTGCATTGATGGAATCAAGCAGAGAAGCGATTCCCGACAAGGCGCTCGAGCTTGATGTGGAAGATACCTTTGCCGTGAGGGGTTTTGCTTCCACTTTAGGAACCGTCGACTTGCTCGGTTCAGTCTTTGTCACCACCTTCTTAGCGTCTACCTTGATTTTATCATCGCTAGACGTCGAAGGGCTATCTGCATCTGATTTGACCACGGGTTTTGATACCGGGCGTGCCTTGCCCGGGAGGATCGAAGAAAGGCCTTTGGGAGCAATAATCTTGGATACCGCTGGTTGTTGGATCTTTGGCTGTGCCAGCTTCTTGCTGAGAGAGCTGCTTCCGGGCTCCACCGCAATCTTCTTCACCGTGCGAGAATCGGAGTCATCATCTCTAGCTCTCTTAGCTGAAGAGGCATCTGCAGATGATTTGATACCTGCTTTGGCCCTACTGGCTGCAGATGTTCCAGTATACCCCGTAGCCGTTTCTGGCTCGGCCGTTTTGGTGACCTTCTTCATGTTCGCAGCAATTTCGCGCGCCATCTCCTTGACTTCATCATCACCTTTGTCTTCAAACCTTTTTCGTACCGTTTCAAAGTTTGTAGTCTCGGCAATCCTCTTAGTCATGCGGAAATGGGTAAAGATTTCCAACAGCGCCTTGGGTAGCTTCCCCGAAAAATCACCCGCCTTGATGGACGATATCATGGCGTTCACAAGGCTGAGGACCAATTTCTGGTGGCCACCAAGATTATCCAAAACGCCATCGTCGGCGTGCTCGATAGTGACGTCCAGGGCGCGGTAGAAAGCCTCCTTCTTCTGTTCAGCTACCCTCTTGAGCTCCGCTAGCTCAGGTTCCGGGACCTCATTTTTTGTCGCATTGTCCACGTCCAGTTTGGCCTTATTCATCTCACCACGAAGCTTGATAAAGAATTCACCAGCCTGTTGAACCCTTCCGGCAATAAGAGATGATGTGCGAGCCACAGAAGGTTCAATGTTGACGATTCCAATAATATCCCAGGCAGCGGCTTCGGTCGGATCAGTCGGTCGAACCAGAGGTCGGATCTAGAGAAGAGTAAGCAAACAAATAGCCACCTTAGCTTTGACGCTATATAACAACATACCGGCTTCGCTCGGTCATCCTCCTGTTCCTTCTTTGCTCGCTTCTCTGCCTTATTCTTTGAAGCTTCGTCGGACTTGAGCTGTTCCTTGAATGCATCTGAGAGAAGTTAGTAACACTGCGTCATCAGGATTGCAATGGGGACCTCTGAACATACGAGGATACTCGGTGTACTTTGGCCGGCGTTTGCCAAGGCTGTACATGGAGCGATCATATTCATCCAACAGCTGTTTCGCCTCTTCTCGTCGCTCGTCTAAACCACTCCTGTCTGCAGACGGCCGATACTGCGTGGTGAATTTTCCTTGAATTTCGCAAGGCAGATATCCTAGCTCGGGTACCAAGGAACGATCGCCGTGCGGTGGCAAGGCAATACAAGGAGACAGCTTGTCGTAGCTCTTGGGCGCTAGCGAGGACAAAATTCGTCAATATTGTGAAAACAAGGAAAGCGTAGCTCGGAGAAGCCACTTACCTGGAAGCTTAATCGTGCCATCATATACTAGATATGGAAGGCCCTTGATAGAAGGATACTTATTCTGGGCAGCCTTATTCCGCTTCGCAAACTGGGCAATGAGCTGAGCTTCTTCTGCTGAAGGTAAGGGAACAGATAAGATTTCGGGGTCTTCGCTCTTTCTTGGGAGGATGTCGACCGGGAAGTCTATGGGGTATGCCGGTTGCTCTGGAACAGCCGGCTCTGGAGTGCTCTTGGTGGCACGCTTCCTTTTCTTGGGGCCACTTTCTACCGGCTGAGAGATGACAGGAGGGATTGCTGGTGGAATGGTGGAAGTAGCAATAGCACCGGTACTAACGGGCTGCTGGGCTGCTCCGTACTGAGCATTGGGATTCACCCTCATTGTCGAGTGAGCGGAAGACGGCGCACCAGGCTGCTGCTGAAGAGGCTGTGGTGCCAGTTGCTGCTGCTGCACAGGCGTGCCCTGCTGAGGCGGAGTAAAGGTATTCGGTTTCTGTGGTGCATATCCCTGCTGCGTAGAATATTGGGACGAGTTTGGCTGTTGGTAGCTGAGGCCGTTATTGAGCTGATACTGGTCGGAAAAGGGCTGTCCCTGACGATAAGGAGGTTGCTGTTGATGCTGTACTGACGGCGGCTGGGGCGACTGCCCGAAGCGAGGGCCCTGGGGGAAGCCTCCATGCAGATTTTCAAAATGCTGGACTGGAGTGTTGCTTCCTTGGCGCGCTGGCTGGGTGACCTGTTGAGGCTGGCTATAGGGACCGGGAGCGTCGTACAGCTGGTCGTTCTGCGAGGCAAATGGAAATTCGTGCTGGTTGAATCCCTGAGGATGGGCATGTGGGTGGCTCTGAACCTGTCCCATCTGGCCAATTCCATCTCCCGCCAGGCTGACCTTGGGCTGGTGTCCATACAGTTCGGGGTGGATATTACTGAAGGCAGGATCTAGCACATCTTGGCCAGGCTGCGAGAACTGCTGATTTAAAGCGAGCGTGCCATGGCCAGCATGGAACGGGGCCTGGCTAGAGGCCGCAGCGTGAAGGCCGCCGCCAAGGTAGGCATTCGCATTTCCCTGGTGCGGCGCCTCAAAGTAGTTGGACGTGGAGGGATCCTGCGGATCTAGGTGGGAGAAGGGTTGCTCAGCGCCTGGCTGCGGCCATGCCTGGCTAGGGTCGAATTGGTTGTTTTGGTCGGCATATGCGAAGCCGGATTGCCAGGAATTATGTCCGTCATTTGCGCCATTCTGACCAGCGCCAGGCCAGGACTGCATTTCGACAAACTTAATGCTGATTCAGACAGCAACATACGCAAAGGGGAATAAGGGGGGTATCTTTTTCTAGCACTATTGAGACTCCATCAGCAATCATAGATTGCTCCCATGTTTAGAAGGGATAAGAAATAACAAGATCGAGAAGCAGAAACTGGGTCTGCCAAAGTGACGTCGCCTGCGAGAAACGCGCAGGTCGCGTGGGTGTGGCTGTGGCGTTCATGCAGAGTTGCTGCAGGGCGGTGCAGAGGCAGCTTTGTCACTCACCTGGGCAACCGGCGTGTGGCGGTACTTAAAGCAAGCCACGCGAAGTCTATTGGCGGCAGATTGTCGGCAGAATGCGACCGCAGAGCGCTAGTACGTATAGGGGCAACTTTGCATGGGCTAGGGGTTGGAGCAGACAATTCTGTTGGAGGAAAACGAGAGTCGGGTTAGCATTGGCAAAAAGAAGGGAAAAGAGGGAAATTGCAGCAGTTTGTTCGCAATGGAGAAGACGGAAAAAAAAATATTGCAGGCGTGAAAACGGCGGTGCGGAACCACGACGTTGAAGGATGTGATGAGGGCCAAGGCGCAAGTGCAGCGTTGCCAGTACAGAGGGTGGAGCGCCATGGCTAGGCCGTGGATCGGCAGCAAACATGAGAGAAACTGTCAAGGGAGCCAAAGACAGCCAGCCCCATTAAAGACAGCAGAAAAAAGCTTGTCGATGTCGAAAAATATAGCACAAGTATAGCCTTCGAGGCAGCATTTTGTCTGCTTGCTCTTCTTCCTCTTCCTCTTCTTCTTTTTTCTTTCTTTTTCTTTTTTAATGCTGGACCAGGTACCGGCGGGGGTTATGCAAGCCAAGTCCCAGCCCAGGCTGTGACGGACGTCTCCAGGTCCCTTTTTCCAAGGCCGCCACGACAGCCCAAGTCAGGCGTCGCGTGATTGGCAACCAGGCCGATGGGCTGCGACAAGGCGCAACAACGTGGTACTTTAAATCGCCATGCCAATGCCCTTCACATCTAGACCCGGCGCGGCTCGGATGCAGGCACGGCTGAGCACTGTTCGGTGACGACTCACACAACTCCCATCGCGGCCGGCTGCTCCCTGAGATTTTACAGAGAAGCCCAGGTCCACCATCCAAGGCTCGCTTCCGCGTTTTGCTCAACGCCTTGCATTTATAAAGGTAACAGAGGGATTATAGAGCGTGCGGCCCATGGATTTGGTCATGGCCGTCACACGATACAAAGAAGCCACTCCAACTTTCATGGCCTTGCCAACACCAGAAAACTGGGCGAGTAACAGGCAGAAAAAAGCAGGCGCTGAGGAAATTTGAACATGATGATGTATGTGGTGGGCTGCGAGATGCGAGATGCGCAGAGCATCGGGAATAGGAGTGCTGCTAGATGAGGGGATTGGATTGGATTAGGAGGTGGGCATACCCTGCGTCTCGCTGCGACTTGTCGCAGCAGCTTTAAAGTCCCGTAGTCACAGCCTACTCTGTACTCTGTCGAAACAGAAACTTCATGGCCCCTTTCCCACCAGTTGTTTACAATAGTATTATCCGGAGGCGAACACGTAGCCCGCCCTCTCCAAAAAGACAGGAGGGAGAGTCGGGAAGACAGCGGAGAGCAAGAAAGTCGGCGTCGCAGAAGTGATTTGCGCGAATTCCTAAATCTCAGCTGCCAGAGATGCTTAAAGGCGCCGTGCTTTGATGGCGCCGATGCTGGGCTTGTCGCAACCGGATGGAAAACTATTAGGCGGTTGATGTTGATGGAGCGTTGTCAATGCTGTTAAAAGTCCAGACGTGTTTGGCACAGGCGTGTGTTGCGCCCTCAGGCACCAATGCGACCTGTCAGGCCCATGTCATAACGGCCCAGCTCCACCGCAGGAATTCGCACGTCGGCCATTCAGTCGGCCCGCGACACACGCACTCCGGCGCTGGCACCGCGGCGATTTAGCGCGCTGCAGTGACCTGCTGGGGGGCTGTTATAGTGGGATTGAGAGCTCCAATTTCGCGGCGATTGGGTTGGGGGGGTAGTTCGATATCGTGGCCTCAAGCTCGGACTGTGTGATACCACTGACGCAAACTCCTGCTTAGCTGCATATCGATCTTCTCTTGTACTTTGCGATTGCAGGCGCATGTGCGGCAACGATTGATTTATCCTCTGCTACAACTGTGGAGTGGCGAGCGAGTCCTTGACGGCCTTGCATCGTTGACCGGACACATACATCTTCGCATACGCCAACTCTAGCTTCAGCCAAGTCATGGCGTCCAAAGCAGTCTCCCTGCGAGATCGCCAGATCGGTAAACATGCATAGTTATCTCTATGTGGGTGATGGCAATCGCTAATAATTCCACATCCAATAGCATCTCTCAAAAAGATCCTCAATCTCAACGAGACCATCGAATCGAGCGAGGCGGAGGAGGCACATGCCAACGGACTTTTGGCTCCTGTTGCTCCCATTCTAGATGCCGAGGGAAACCCTATCTGGAAAGTTCTCGTCTTTGATGACCTGGGCAGAGATGTTATCAGCAGCGTCATGCGGGTCAGTGACCTTCGCTCTATGGGAGTGACGATGCACATGTTAGTTCCCTGGTCTACCCGATGACAATGCGACTGAATACTAAATCTAACGATGCGCCTCACAGGCATATTGGCACTCCGCGATACCCTATACCAGATGTGCCAGTCATCTATCTGCTCGAACCGAATGCGCGCAACCTACAGCTCATGACAGAGGACCTACAAAAGGGGCTGTACTCACCGGCTTACGTCAACTTCCTGTCTTCTCTTCCTCGAGTCTTATTAGAAGAGTTTGCTTCCCAGACGGCGGAAGCAGGGACATCAGACAAGATTGCGCAGCTTTTCGATCAATACCTCAACTTCATTGTCGCAGAGCCAGACCTCTTCAGCTTGGGGATGCAAAATGAGCACACCTACTGGGCTCTGAACAGCGCAAAGACGAGCGATGCCGAGCTAGATGCAGTGGTGGACAGGATAGTCAGTGGGCTTTTCAGCGTCGTCGTTACCATGGGTAAGTTGGGGGCGCAATTGAGCGCACTATGTTGCGTGACCTCGTGCTGATTGCTACTGCCGCAGGCGTCATTCCGATTATCCGATGTCCAAAGGGTGCCGCGGCAGAAATGGTTGCTGTACGTCTCGACCGCAAGCTTCGAGATCACATCCTCAACTCAAAAGACAACCTGTTCTCCAACGCACGACCGACGGCAGCGGGCACGCCAAGCTCCAGACCTGTGCTTATCCTTCTCGACCGCAATGTTGACCTGATACCTATGCTGTCTCATTCTTGGACATATCAGTCCCTCGTTCACGACGTCCTGTCCATCAAACTCAACCGTATTACAATCGAGACACCCGTTGACGAGACCAACCCCGCCAAGGGCACATCAAAGAAGGGCTACGACCTAACTGCCAACGACTTCTTCTGGATCAAGAATGCCGGAGTCCCTTTCCCGCAGGTAGCAGAAGATATTGACGCAGAGCTTACCAAATACAAGGAAGAGACGGCCGCCATAACAAAGACGACAGGAGTATCGAGCTTGGAAGACTTGCAAAATGATACGAGTGCAAGTGCGCAGCACCTCAAGGCCGCGATAACGTTGCTACCTGAGATGCGGGAACGCAAGAGTATTCTCGACATGCACATGAACATTTTGGCGGCATTGCTATCTGGCATCAAAGATCGGCAGCTGGATAACTATTTCCAGGTGGAGGAAAATGCCACGAAACAGACAAAAGCTCAGGTTCTAGAAATCATCAAGGATGAGAACAAGGGTAACGATCCAACCGATAAACTACGACTGTTTATCATCTGGTTCCTAAGCACGGAGCAAGAGGTTGCGCGAGCGGATTTCGAGTCATTTGAGAAGGCGCTTGAAGCGGCTGGTGCAGATGTCTCATCACTGCCCTACATTCGCCAGTAAGCTTCACAAGGGTCAGATAATTGCATGCACTGTTTTTTTTGCTAACGATGTCTCAGGGTGCGCGCTACTACGAAGATGACACAGCTGACTACCATCAACAGCAACTCGAACCAGCAAGCAGCCTCTTCTGACTTATTTGGACGGTTCTCATCCATCTCGTCCCGTTTGACAGACCGTCTCAAAGAGACCGGTGTCCCGTCTGGTTTATCATCGAACTTTGATTCTCTAATCAGCGGAGTCAAGAACTTTTTGCCCGCCGACCGCGATCTCACAATCACCAAGATTGTCGAGTCCATCATGGAACCTTCTACGGCCTCATCCTCAGCAATTGCCAAGACAGAGAATTATCTCTACTTTGACCCCCGCTCCGCTAACGCTCGAGGCACAATGCCACCGCCCAGTGCTATCCGGTCAGGAGGCGCAGGCAGCGCGCCGGGTGGTTTACCAGGATCCCAGAGCGGCCAGGCAGCCAGCTTCGGGCAGCGACGGCAGGGTTTTAGTGAAGCCGTTGTATTCACAGTTGGCGGCGGCAGCATGGAGGAATATGGAAACTTGCATGAGTGGGTTAGCAGAACAAGCGGAGATCGCGCACGCAAGCGAGTGGTGTATGGCAGCACGGAGATGATTAACGCTGGGCAATTCATCAAGGAGGAGCTGGAAAGACTTGGCAAAGAGGTCTCGTCGTAATTGTCCAAAGTGTATTAATGGGGAGAACAGGGCGATGTTTTGACGACATAGCAGTGGCGTGGTGGAGAGATGGCTTAAGCTCGAGACAGCTCGGTGCCGAGGAGAGACCACATGAGAGAAACAATATGGATGTAGTTTAGTTTGCAGCGATGGAAGGGCCAGGCGCATACGTAATACTGGGTGAAAAATAGAAGAGCCTACAAAAATAAAACAAAAGAGGCTCAAGGCATTTATGTTAGTGCTGCTATTATATTACAACGTCAAGCTGCTTTCCACCGGTGCTGTTTACCCTGTAGCTTTTGTGAAGGATGTGGACGCCACTATTAGATGGGTATTTTGGAACAGGGAGACCAAAATACAAATACAAATAGAAATAGAAATATTCAATGAACAAAACAATACATGTAAAAAGCAATCATAGCTTTTAGTGGCCATTCATTCCCCAGGAGCATTAGTAGATATACTGTGTTTTGCAGGTATCCATGGACGCCATAGCCTCGAGACCGCACCTTGTAGTGCATACACCGGCCCCTGGGAAACCGCTGGCCGCCCTGCGACGCCCATCGGAGGTGCAGCCCGCAGCGCCAACGTTGAGCGCGCGAAAAAAACTCGAGCAATGCGGCTCGTGAACAGGAATCGCGCCGCATCGCCCCGTTGCCGTTTTAATTGGCATCAGCCTCCTCCTTTGATCGCCCTGCCACGCTGGTCTTCTCCTTCTTTCTTTCGCTACCACCCGCCTTTTTCTTCTTCTTTTCTCTCCTTCAAACTTTAATGCGTTGACGACCACTTCCGCTTATTCCTGCCCTCCATCCTTCATTGCCGTCATCGCCAACACGCCCGCCGACTTCGTGGCTTGATCTAGGCAATTAAGCCCGGCCAACTTTTTTCTTCCTCCTCGCCATCATTCCGCACCATCGCGCGACCCCCTGCCCCAATCCCACGTCGGAATCGCGCATTCCGTCACCGCAATCACGATAGCTTCATCAACTCTGCCAATCCACCCCCATCCGGCCGCCGCGATGGCTGATTCACCAGCCAAGGCCGACGGCGGCAGCGAGCGGAGGCCCGCGGGCTACAAGTCGTGGAAGAAGAAGTACCGAAAGATGCGCATCGTTTTCGACCAGAAGATGCACGAGTGCGAGGAGCTACACAAACAGGAGGCCAAGGCCGCGTCCACGGTAAAGCGCCTGGCCATAGAGAACGAGTATGTTTGCAGACCCTGCTTCGCTTCACCTCAATTCACCATGAGCTAACCAGCCATTCTTCACCGCAGTCGACTATTGGATCTCCTCCTAGAGGTCAACAACTCCCCGCAGATCCCTCCAGAGCGACGGATAGACCTCTCTCTCGAGCCGCCCTCGGACGAGAGCGCTCCTTGCCTGCCGATCGACCGCGAACGCAAGACGCACAAGGATGAAGCCATGAAGAAGCTCAACAAGCTGCTCGACATTCCCCATCCCACCTACAGCTCTGCCAAAGACTCAAAATCGGCCTTCCTTGCCGACCTGAGCCCCCTCGATGGCGAGTCCCATCCCGCACACTTCCTCTCCGCCGACGACATCGACGACTACATCTACCTGATCGATACCGGCCTCGACCCAGACTCAGCCTTGCCCACGATGGCGCCACTCGCTCACCCAGCCGCCAACGCCCCTTCAAATCCCCAAGCCAAGAATCCTACTAGTGTCACGAACTGGCTACGGAAGCACGCCCCGAAGATATTCCTCCAAGACGGAGAGACACATGGCGACGCCGACGACGAAGCGGGCGCAGGTGCAGGACCCGGCAGCGGCCACTCCAGCGCGCGAAAGCCACGCAACAGTGCCAAGGGCGAGCGTGGCGGCGGCAAAGCTGGCGGCGGCAAGGGCAAGAAGACGGGCGCGGCATCACGTATCAGCGCGGCAGAGCGTGGAGATGCAGATGCCAGCATGGACGACGATGGCGAATTCGCGGCGACGCCCGTGACGGCGCGCAGCAAGCGGAAGAGGGACGACGATGCCGGGTACAAGCCTAGGGGGTCTTCGAGCCGGCCGACTAAGAAGAAGCGGAAGAGCGACGTCGAGGCCACGCCTACGGTGCGCAAGTCCAAGAAGGAAGCTGCGGCTAATAAGGACGATTAGAGAGATGACGGAGCCCCCTTTAATATTGTTTGACTGGTTACGAGTTTCTAGAATGCATGTTCAAGGAGGATTAGCTACTCGAAGCAACTTCTGGACTGTTGTTTCTCACCCCTTCTCTTTCTGCGTTGATGACAGCCAGCGCTTTTGAAAGGAGAGAGGAAAAAAAAGAGATACAACAACAATGACAAAAGCTTTCATTAATTGGCCTTTTTGAAGGATATGGAAAGGAAAGGAAAGGAAAGGAAAGGCTCTTGGCATACTTTGGGGGAAATCCCAGGGACGGGTGGACTTGTATCAGAAATACCTAAATCTCTTTTCTCGGGTTTTGTTATTGCATGTTTTTGTGTTGTCTCATTATCTCTCACTTTTTTTTTTTTTTTTTCATTCTCTTTTTTCTTCTTTTTTTGAGAATTTTCACGCGTGTTGGTAATAATAGATGGATGATGTATTTTAGCAGAAAGGAAAAATGGGAGAAAAAACAAACAAACAAATCAAACCAGGACAGCGGATAGAAGAACAAAACATGAATTCAATCTGATGTTTAAAATGAATATCGAGTATGCCCCCAATGCGAAAATGATTATTTCAATAAGTCACTGAGTGTTGCTCATGTGTCAACCTGCTTGTTTTCGTACCCTTTATTTCCATTTCTAGACGGCTCAAGTCTAAAAGTTCTATATATGTACATGACATCTCTACCTATATAGAAAAGAATAACTTCAATGGTACATGTGGTATACAATGCATCATCCCCTTTATCAATTCATACATGTCCTTCTTATCTCCTCATATTTTTTTTTTTTTTTTTTCACGTCTTCTTTCTTGTTTCTTTTTTACTTTCTTTTACTCTCCCCCCTCTTCCTTCAGGAGAGAAAAAAAGACCTTACAACTTCTCCTTCAGCGAAGCCTTCAGCCTCCTCTCAACAGCATCCAAATACTCATTCGTAGTAACATAGTCCTCCCGGCCAGTCTTGCCGCACGCCAGGGCCAGATCCTTGGTCATGATGCCGTCCACGTCGACGGTGTCAATGCAGGCCTTCTCGAGGCCCTCGGCAAAGGCCACCAGCTCGGGGGTGTTGTCGAGCTTGCCGCGCTGGATGAGGCCGCGGGTCCAGGCGAAGATGGAGGCGATGGGGTTGGTGGAGGTCTCGCGGCCCTTTTGGTGCTCGCGGTAGTGGCGGGTGACGGTGCCGTGGGCGGCTTCGGACTCGAAGGTCTTGCCGTCGGGGGTGATGAGGACCGAGGTCATGAGGCCGAGGGAGCCAAAGCCCTGGGCGACAATGTCGGACTGGACGTCACCGTCGTAGTCTACGAAGAGATGGTAAGTGATTTGTTTGCTAGATGGCTAAAAAAAGAAGTGGGAGGAGAAAAAAAAAAAGGCTTACTCTTGAGGGCCATAATGTAGCCACCAGAGCTCTTGATCATCTGAGCAACCATGTCATCAATCAGACGGTGCTCGTACCAGATGCCCTTGGCCTCAAACTCGGTCTTGTACTTGGTGTCGTACAGCTCCTGGAAGATATCCTTGAAGCGGCCATCGTACTTCTTGAGAATGGTGTTCTTGGTGCTCATGTACAGAGGCAGCTTCTTGTCCAGGGCTAGCTTGAACGAGGCGTGCGCAAAGCCCGTGATGGACTCGTCGGTGTTGTACTGGGTCTGGGCAACGCCGCCGCCGTTCTTGAACTGGAAGACCTCAATCTCCTGGGGCTTGCCGCCCTCGGGGGTGTAGACCATGGCCAGCTTGCCGGGGCCAGGCGCAACGAGGTCCTTGGCGCGGTACTGGTCGCCAAAGGCGTGACGGCCGATGATGATGGGCTTCTTCCAGCCGGGGACAAGGCGGGGGATGCGGTCGATGACAATGGGCTCGCGGAAGACGGTGCCGCCGAGGGCATTGCGGATGGTGCCGTTAGGAGAGAGCCACACTAAGAGCAAAAGTTAGTAACTGTATTATACAATCTCCCTTGTCTGTTAATACTCACTCTGCTTCAGGTTAAACTCCTTGACGCGGGCCTCGTCAGGGGTGATGGTGGCGCACTTGACTCCAACCGAGTACTTCTTGATAGCCTCGGCTGCATCCAGAGTGACCTGGTCGTTGGTCTCATCACGGTACTCCAGCCCCAGATCGTAGTACTTGAGGTCAATGTCGAGGTAGGGGAAGATGAAGCGGTCCTTGATGCTCTTCCAGATGATGCGGGTCATCTCATCACCGTCCAGCTCCACGACGGGGTTCTGGACCTTGATCTTCCTGGCGGTGGCCATGTTGCGGGCTGAGATTGCGGAAATAGAGAGAGTCTGGACTGCGCCGAAGGAGGCTGATCGAAGCGGCTGCAGAGGACGGAGGGTAGCGGCCCGGCGAAGGGTTAGAGAGGAGAGGAGACGAGGAGCGGCACTCATGATGGGCGGAAGGGCTTTATTCAAAGAGCTAGGCGCGCTTGCTTAGGGGGCAACGAAAGGGCAGACGAGAGGCCGGTTTGCGGTTCCAAGGAGGGTTTCCCGAGGTATCGCAGGCGAGGTAGCCGAATCGGCGGGACGATCCGTTGTAGACAAGCCGCTAGCAGGAGGTTCAAGCGTGCCGCGTCTTTCTTCTCGCTCGGTCTTGAAGGCGTTCGTTTCTTTTTTTGCAAACGGCGCGTATATACAGCAGAATGCAATTCTAAACAAGAAACCACGTCACAGGCTGCTTTCTTCTCGTTTTACTTGGTTCTCCAGGTGGCGACGCTGGCTGGCGCAACGATATTTAGCCGATGCGATGCGCTGAGATGCGATGCGACCGTGGGGAGGAAAAAAGGTGGGGTGCAGCGATGAATCGGAGAACGCGCGGGGAGCCGAACGGAGATCGACTGAGGGGAATTGACTATTGGGGGGATTTCAGTATCGAAGACCAGGGGGGAAGAATTGGAATATATTCCACATACCTTGAGCGCAGAAACGTACAACGGATGGGGAGAGAAAGAAGAAGGAGAAGAAGCGACAATCGATGCTGTATAAATTAGTAGCTCGATATCGCTATCGATCGCCGACAAACGGAGCTGGACCCATCGCCAATCCCAGATAATAACTACTAACTACTAATATGTAATATGTAGCAGTAATTAATGACTACCGGATATCTCGTGTCACACCCAACACGGCAAAATTGGGAAACAAAATGAGTGGTTTTTTGTTCTTTGCGGCTTGATTGCTGCTCGTGTCTTTCCTGTCTTGTTTTGGACTCTCAGCCGAGCCAATGGTGCAAGGCAGCATCTCTTTTTTCTACAGAATGGCGCGTGCTCTCTCTTCGAGGCGGGGGGTTCCACTGCCCAGGGTTCGGGAATTAGTGACTTGACAGGATTCTATTACCAGAGAGGAGTCAGTCAGTCAATCTCTATTTCTGTGCTGCTCTTTTTTTTTTCTTTTTTCTTATACATAGGTCTTAGTCCAAGTCGAGGCCGATGTAGGAGGCGCTGGCCCAGTCACTGTTATTAGATCTTGGCTGTAGTACTAAGATAAGATAAAAGAACACTGACGTAGCTGTCAAATTTGAGTGTGCGCTACCTAAACTATGCGCTGCAGAAGCACCTGTCAACTCAAAAAGTATCAGCAGCGCCGCCGCATCCATCTCCAACTGTTTCCCAACCCCATGCGCTGCCACCACCACCACTACACACACCTGCCTGTCGCATCCCTTTACCCGGGCTCAGCCGCGCGACCAGAAAGGGAGAGAGAAACACCAGAGAATCTTAACCAGCTGCTATAACCACACAAAAGTCCGTGCGGGGTTGGTTTCGCCCGAGCTCCAAAGTGAGGAGAAGGCCGGCACGAGCGTGTTGGAGACGTGCAGCGTGCAACCACACCTTGACGCCTTGCAAGCATTAACAGGCGATGATGATGCCAGCCTTTCAATCTCAATGCAAGGGGGAAAAGATGTGCTACTACTTGTGTTGCTCATCGTGGCACCCTCGTGATGATGCGTGACTGCACGCAACCTTGATATGCGTGCCCTCACTTTTAGCAGCAAGTCTACAACTATACCATCTTCAATCGTGTACTCCGTATAGCATCATTGTATCTTCATACCTATATGCCCCCCTTCACTCAGGATACACCATCTTGCGCGTCACTCCCCCATCCACCACCATCTCAACCCCCGTCACGCCCTCATTTTCCACCAAGTAAACCACCGCCTTCGCAACATCCTCCACCTTGCCAACCCTCCCCGTAAGCTGCCACCGCATATCCGCCTCGCCCAGCCCGTCCTCCCACCGCACGCCCTTCTCGTCCGCCTCCTTGCACTCGTCCCCGACGTGGATCCAGCCCGGCAGCACCGCGCTGACGCGCACGCCGTCCCTCGCCAGCGACACCGCCATGCTCTGCGCCATGCCCAGCAGCCCGGCCTTGGTCGTCGAGTAGGCCTCGTTGTCCGGCTCGCTCATGACGGCCCGCGTCGACGACACGTGCACCACGCAGCCCCGGGCCGCGCGCAGCATCCCCAGACACGCCTGCGTCATGAGCATCGGCGCCGTGAGGTTCGTCTCGATGCTCCTGTTCCACTCTTCCAGCGTCATGTCCGCCAGCGCCGTGCCGCCCACGCCGCCCGTGTACGCCGCGTTGTTGACCAGGCAGTCCAGCCGGCTCGCAAACAGCCTGTCGGCATGCTCGACCGCCGCCTGCATCTCCCGCGGCTGCCGGAGGTCGCACAGCGCCGTGTCGAAATCTCTCCCCCGCTGGTGCGACTTCGCCAGCAGTCCGGCCGTGTGGTCCAGCTCTGTCTTGTTGCTGTCCAGCAGAAACACCCGGTGGCCGGTTTGGAGGAGAATCCGGGATAGCCCCCGGCCGATGCCCCGCCCGGCTCCGGTGATGAGGAACGTCTTTTGAGCCGGCGCCATGGTTGAGAGAGATGAGAGATGAAAAGAGGACGCGAGAAGCGTAAGCAGGTGAGTAAAGGTGAAGTTTGAAGGGCAACAGAAGCTTCAAGGCTCTCTTTTTAGTCTGACCCCACGCTTATACAGCCCTGATGGGAAGAATCTCCATTATTTGGCTTATGATGTCACATCCACTTCGCAGCGAGTATGCAACAACAACGCACGCATACTCTGTGTAAATCAATTCCGCAGCGGATACATCTGTGGCTTCGTTGAAATGAGCTTGCTTACCCCATCTATTTCGTATTCATAGCATCACCTGCTCAAATATCAAATATATCTCCAATCCCCTGCCCTCCGCCCCTGCGGACGTCCACAATATCCAGCCTCCATCCCTCCCAGTGCTTCAAGGACCGCTTAATCTCCTTGATCCTCTCAATCCGCCTCTTCGCCTCCTCCTCGTGCGCCTTCCTAAAGGCCTCTTCATCAAATTCCATATCGTCATCCGCCAGCAGCTCGTCATCTCCACCTCCTGCCAGTGCATTCAGCCCGTGCGCAATAAAGTCACCAATACCGCCGGTCGATCCCTTCTTGTGCGCCGGAGGGTGGTTGTTACCCGAGAGATCAACGTCGTCGAACCCGGGACTAATGGCTTCCATTTCGCGCCGTCTCTCGATCCAGGCACCGCTGCGAAGCTCGTGGATCTCTGCCTCGAGACTGCGAATCTTCTTCTCCAGCTTGAGTCTTCCTTCGGCTTCGAGCTCATCAACACCCTCATCGTCAAGGCCGCCTCCCCCTTCTGCAGATTTGCGGCTTCGAAGCTTGACGTTTTCGCTTTCTAGATTCTCCACCTTGGATCGCAGCTCCTGCACCTCGCTCTCTGCCTTTTCCTTGTCTTTCCTTAGAGCTTGCGACCGGGCGTCTTGCTCTTTATGTAGCGTAGTCAATGTCGCGACCTTCTTTTCGAGCGCTTCGGCCTTCTTCTCTAGCTCCTCCTTGGCTTTTTTAACCTCGTCCAAGTCGTGTTCAAGCGTCTTTACCTTGGTTTCTGCGCTGGTTCGTTCGCTGCCTTCGCGAACGGCCTTTTCTGTCGCGCGCTCAAGATTCTTTTTCAAATCTTGCAGTTCGCGCTGAGCTTTGCCCGCTGCGGCTTCGGCACGAGCAACCTTGTCTTCGAGGGCAGTAATCTGCTCCTTTTCTGAAGATGCACCGCTCTCCTGGCGTTCAACGCGAGCTTTCAGCTTTGAAATCTCAATCTCCATAGACTCAATCGTGGCCAATTTAGCATTCAATTCGAGTTGTAATGATGGCGGCGATGCTGTTGCTGATACTGATTGACGATGGCCATGGCCTATATTCCGTGATACTTGTTGCTGCAGCTGAGAGTTTTGGCGCTGTAGAGACGCAATCTCCTCCTTCTGCAGCGCCGTTAGTAAGCAACTCTTGCAACATGTAGGCTGAAGAAAGGGTTCTGTTTCTTTCGACTTTACGTACCAATTTCTCTGTTTGGCCGTCCTTGTCGTCCTTGCCATCAGACTCACGTAGGTCAGCCAACTCTTCTTCCGCCTTCTTCCATCTCTTCTCCGAGTCAGCAGCCTCCTTGATGATGCGCTTGTTCTCCTTCTCTAGCTCTTCTATCCTCGCCACATGCTTTCTGTAGATATCGGGTGCCGTGTCGCCTTCAGGGCTAAACGGTCCAGGCGACATTGGCCCCGGGCTTGCAAGGGAGCCGGCGCGGAATGAGGTCGATCTGAGCTTTGATTGTTGTGCGAGCGATGGTGTTTCGGACGGTGATGACTCGCTGGCCTTGTCTTCTAGCTTGTCGTCTTGTTTATCCTCTTGCTGGTCCTCAGGTTCGCCCTCAGCCTTGGCTTCTTCGACAGCAGTGTCGTCTGCATCCTGGCTCGGCTGGGGCTGCTCTGTGGTGTCTTCGACAGCTTCGGGAGCGGGCGCTTCTACTTCCTCTTTGGGCTCTGCCTTTGAGCTGGAAGACGCCCCCTTCTTCTTTTTCTTCTTCAATTGCTCGACCTGGAAGCGTCCTGTTAGCTACATGCACATGCACCTTGATGGGGCAGCTTGGCTGAGCATCAGCTGGGGCTTCTCACGCGCTTCTTTGCGGCGGCAATCTTCTCCCTCTTCTCTTTGTCGTCTGCGTCTGCCATTTTCAGCCGGTTGGAATACAAATTATGGACAGCGCGGCTGATGCAGTTTGTACTGAAGCGGCGCGTAGATGCTCCCTTGGCTGGTTATGGTGCTGCCCTGGCCTCGACGCACCTTCGTCATAGGTGGCCATTGGGGGCTTACAGTGTCAACTGTGCGTACTGTGACACCACACACTGTAACCCACTTGCATCAAGGCTGATGGCGGTGCATAAGAGAATATCAAATACAGGCGAATAAATCAAAATATTTGCAAACTTCAAGCCAATTTAAGCATCGGAGCGAGCGTGGCATTGCATGTTCCACTAGATGGGAATTATGGTTGAAATAAGTGCGTCCTTACCGTTTGGATTTCGTTTGCATCTGTGCCCAGAAGCGTAGGCGCAAGGTACCTACCTAAGGCAGAATCAAACTGGTACCTACTCGAATGTCGCTGCTCACAACTCATCCTGGAGAGCTGCTTCACACGCCTGCACTTCAAGAATGGAACGCAAAGTTCAACACCCGCCGATATAAACAGATGCCTGAGGTGCCCTGTCGCTGCAGCTGATGCCACCTAATCACCTGATATCTGCCTGCCCTTGCCGCTGCATCTAGGGAAGTACGAGTGGCAGGTGCCTCTGCCTTGTGCCTGTTCGCTGCGAGCATCGTCTTGCTTGATTTTTCTTGCTCTCTGGGCTGCACAGCAAACTCTCTGCTTCGCCATCTTCTCGTCTCGCCTCATCACCTTCCATCCCCGTCTCTCGTTCTTCACCATCTTCTGCACTTTGACGGTAGTTTCTTCCTTTTTGCTCTCTAAGAATTTTCTATCTCCTAGACCCTAGGTCCCCATCCCATTCCCTCGCAAAAACCTTCGTCATGAACTGGGTGGAAGGCAACCTCTCTCGGCATCGTCGAGGAAAGGGCTGGAAAGAGGACATTGTAAAACAAGAGCAATATTTCGCAAAGGCCCGCTCTCGGCAGCGTGAGCAAGCAAAAACCAGCCCTGTGACTCTATCTGCTGCCAATTTCGTCCCCAGCTATTCTGCCTCATCGAAAACAGCCACCGGGGTGACCAGATCAAGTCCTTCCTCTTCGCTACCAGCGCCTCTGGACACTTCCGACAAGTCCTCGGCTAACAAGGCTAACCCGTCGCAAATCATGCAACGCGATGTTACTGAACAGCTGTTATGCGTCGTGCCACCAAGCCAGATGAGCGGGTCGGCTATGTTCACTGGTCAGTCGATGGAAGGCCATTTAGCTGGCATCTTTGATCTAGAGGCCGAGCGGTGGAGACTTCTCAAAGATGAAGACTTTATGCCAACTGAACTGCCGAAACTTTCAATAATAAAACCCACGCAGAAAAGAGGCTGTTCAACCGCTGCTAGGCAAATTGTCGGGCAACAGCAGCAGTTTGAAAAACCTACTAGCCGTCGCGCGATGCAGCCAAGCGTTGGCGGACAAAGGGGTAGCAGAAAGAGGAGATCGAGCCAGATCACGTCTTCGCCCGTCGATACAACGATCAGGATACGAGTTGGGAGTAGAAACTATCAATGGAGCGAGGCGGGCAATTCTGTAAGAGACCCTGCGTATCATAGCGACTACTCGTCACCAAGTCAAAGTGAAGATGAAACTGGATGCAAGACCAGCAGTACGGGCAATCCATCATACGTCATTGGCAAGTCTCTTGCAAGGCTCTCGTCACTAGCTATCAGTTCATTACCTTGGCTATCCCCTGGAAGCAATCAGTCTACACATTGCCGAAGGTTCTCCGACCCGACGCAGCGCATTGACAGAGCAGCATCGGCAAAATCTCAATGCCCGATGACAGCTTATACTAATGGGCTATCACCAAGACCGCCGGCATCAACGCCTGCGATTGACTCCGTTAGCAGCATGGTCGTTGAGGTTGGCAGTGGTCAAAATTCTCCGAAGATTTGCATAGGTGAAGAAGAGATATGGAGGGCGTGGCTGAACAAAGACATTCCCGTGTTCCAGGTGCCAAAATACAACAAGACATAGCTGCCGATATTGTCAGACCTCGTACAACACTCGTGCCTTGGGGATTAGCAGTTGCTGCATTGCCAATCCAAGCTGACTGCGAACGCGCCCTCCAAGAACCTAGTGTGAGGTTGAAAAGACGGTTTGACGGAAGACTGTGAACAATTTGCGTATCCATGCCCTTTCGAAGCATATAGCCGAACCGGGGGTAACGAGAGCGAAGCACCTGTTGAAAGGAACCATGGCCCCACACGAAGTTGAGAAAACACAACTGCCGACATTTTAGTGCGGTCAGAAGCTGCACAAGCACCACGACGGATGCATTCGGATGGCCAACGAGTGGGGGTCATGAGATTGAGCCATTATTTCCGCTTGCAGGGACAAGGATTGATAGTAATATTCAGGCAACGGATTCTTGATGGGAAAATTTTGCCTTTTGGATGGGGATATGTCCAAGCGATCCTAGAGCTGTGGGATGAAGTCGTGGGTAGCTTGGCGGATACAGACTCAGACCAAAGCGGCAGCTTGTGACCCCACCAGCCAGCCGGTTCCGAATGGCACGGTGGAGCTGAAGTGGGAAATATCAGCCACGGCCACGTGCCGACGACCGCCAAAGGACCGGCGGCATTAGCTTTCGGCGGTGATGTTCCGCGCTTGTCTGGCCGAACAAAGCGCCGTGGCGCTGCATGCGGAATTTAAAGATGCCCTGAAGATGGCAATAAGCTCTGAAGCAGTGCAGCCAAGGGTCCTGTCCATGTCGGGGAAAGTGAGAGGAGGAGCTGTCTCGCGGAGCATGTAGCTGTGTGATTCGTCGGAATAACCAGCCGTGTATTCGTATAATGATACCCGCCGCCAATATGAATCGCCGGACTGTCCAGCTGTCTTTTCGTGCGCTGATGATGCCATTACTTGCCACCATTGGATGCTGGAAGTCGCCATGAATGGGAGTATAACATTCCCCGCTGCAGATTTTTGGACTGGAGGCAAGGCAGAGAATGGGGTACAGATCAATAGGCAGCGCTAGGCATCAAGACTATGCGCAGTTGTCGCTGATGATCTGACCAAAAACAGCTGAGGAGGGAACTGAGCTAACCACCCCTTGTCAATCTGGCAATAATAGGCGTATAGTATATCCGACATGACAAACTAGAGCAGAAGAGGAGACGACGGAGAGAGAGAGAGAAAAAAAACCTGTCTTTGATTGCCATGGGCAAACTGCTGCTGCCGTACATATGCACGGCTCGTACGTGAGCTGCATACGGATACATGTTAGTGCACCCAAAGCTATCCCCGTTCTCCAAAAATCTCCAAAGACAGGTACTACCCAGTAGTCGCCACCTGTCTTACGCCAGCGCAAGAAGAGAACAACAGAGCACTACTGCTGCACCCAGAATCCTAGCGAGAGGGGAACTTTGCCGACCTATCCAGCATCTTGAAGCCATCCAGCTTCAGCTCAGCCCCAAAGGGATACCTGACGCGTGCGTGCAAGCCTAAAGCTCCTATCTACCTAACAGGCTGGCCAACCGGCCGCGATGGAACAGCAAATACTGGGACTAGCATTCAAAGTTTAAACAAGCCAATCTCGCAAGGCCTAGCCAGCTAACCTAGCCTCCATTATGAAGCGGATCCCTTCGGCCTCGTGTTTTGGCGATGGCGTACGGAGCCACGGGCCATCAAGCTGTATGCTGGAGCAAAGTTAGTTTCGATGGTGGCGTTTGAAGAGGCAGGTCAAAGTGGGCTAATTGACAGGTTAACCACCAACGTAAACTCATTGGAGGAGCAAAAGACTTGTGCAGCAATGAAACGGCGTGCGGGGCTGGTCAGGGCCATGGTGTAATTCAAGCAACAGAGACAAAGAGACGAGAGCTTCGGTTTCTGACTCTGACAACTGGGTTTCCATAACACTATTGATCAACGCTCCGCCCCTGTTTTTTCCTTTCTCTCGTGGCAATGTTACTCCGACGCTATCGCACAGAGCCGCGGCCGCCACGCCTGAGCCGCAGCGATACCCGTCTCAGCTGCCAGGAAAATGAATCGTACCCGCGTGTTTATTTGGTCTAATATGATATGCCTATGGCACGTTTCTGTCTAGTCTACTTTTGATGAATAAGGCAAAATGAAATATCATCAAAACACCAAAAAGAGGAAATTGTCAAGTGTGAAACAAATAAATGAAGATTAAAAAAAAAAAAAAAAAAAAAAAAAAAAAAAAACAGAAACTGGCCAGAATGTAGCATCCGCTCATCCCAAACGCCCACCAAGGGCTTTGCCTTTTTTTGGCCTTCGAGACAGAACTGCCGAGAGTACCTGTTCCTATCTTTCCAAACCAATTTTCCCAAAACGCATAAACGCCATGTGTTTTTTCCACTCCCCCATCTATAGCAGAATAAGCACCACCTCGCCAGCCGTTCCCATTGGCTTAAGAGGGTAATAAAAATTGCGCCACAAATTAACGCTTTTTCTTATTGCAAAGTATTTGCCCTTTTTTTTTTTTTCCCTGTTCTGTTGATGCGTGCCGAGATTGCCAGCTCAAGCATATTCCGTCCCATCGCCATTTGATCCCTGTTATTTTGCGGAAATAAGAAAAAAAATTGTTGGTCCTTTTATTTATTTATTTATTTTTTCTTTCTTGCATGGCTGGCCAATTTTTAGCGGTTCGTAAAAGCCCCCCCCCCCCGGCTTTTTATATTTGATAATTGTAAATAAGGCTGGAAAGAAACACAAAGGTCCTTTATCTTCTTCAGTAGATAAGTAGGTACTTGGCAAGAAAAGGTACCAAAATTGGGAATACATAATAAGTTACCAATTTGAAATAAGATTGACAAGCGGGGATTGATCAGGTGCCAATCGAGGCAGGCGCCTCTTCAGCCACCAGCCACCAGTGAAGTGTTTGGCAGGCAGCTGAATGAGAAGAGAAAGGATCAAAGATTGACTGCCTACCCGCAGTAGCTGTAGCTATAGCTGTAGCTATAGCTGTAGCTAGTAGCCAGTAGCCAGTAGCAATAGTAGTAGCTAGTAGCTAGTAGCAATAGTAGTACTATGTAGGTATGTACTCGTGCTGGTGCTGGTGCTGGTGCTGGTGCTAGTACTGCAGAGCACATATCCGAGCAAGCGAATCAGAGGCTCTGCAGCAAAACGCAGCTAGTACTCCGCACAAGAGACGGAGAGAAAGAAAAGAATGCGGAGTAGTATCAAGAGGTTCTGACAGGTCGTAAGTAGTAGGTAGGTATGTATTCTGCTGCTAGGTACTACTGCCTAGATGGTATCTTGTTGTATAGGTAATACTCCGTAGTAAAATGTAGTCAATGGGATTGTTTGCCTGCATGTAAAAAAACAAAGATCCCTCCCCGTGCTTATGCTAAGATAAACAGAAAATGAAACCGCGGATAAAAACAAAAGCCCTTTTTCGTAGTAAGTATAGCTGCTCTAATGGTATGTCGGCAGATGTAAGTCGAAACTTTGACGGATCCAGCGCCTGAAGCTGTTTGGTTGGCTTGCGCGGGACCCCATGGTACAGTGCAGGATAGCAGTGGTAAGAGAGAGAGAGGTAGGGGTGCGGCCGGCGCGGCTTTAGTCATAAAGGGGGGTGGAGGGGCGTATATACTGGATACGTGTATCAAGTATTGGTTGGTGATAAGTTCATCCGCGGGTGCGAATTTGGGCTGGTCGCCGAGCTCATCTCTAGTGTTGCCTTTTCTTGCTACTCTCGCCGGCGAATCTCCTTTCGCTTCGCTTGCAAGGATGTCTTGCAAGTAGGGCATTCGTAGCCATGGCGGCTGATGTAGATTCGTTTCAGGCACTTGGTGCAGCGCCACCATGTGATGGAGGCATTGCGGCCTTCGAACCAGTCCTCCTTAGCCGCCACTCCGCGCTTCTCAATGTCCTCTTTGTGAAAGTCTCTCAGATGGTCGCGAAAGTGGTCGCGGCGATGAAATGGATCGCGCCGACGGCCGCAGCGGGCGTAATCGCAGTGATACGCTTCCTTCTGAGAGGCCGGAGCATGCTTGTGCTTGTAGTGGCGGTCGAGATCGGCGCGACGCTTAAAAGGTTTCGCATCGCAGCCGGGATGTAAGCAACACACTGGATAGTCGCGGCCATTGGAGGCAAACCTACGCTCAATGTGGTTAATCGTAAAGTGCGATTTGTGGTTGTTGGGCGGCACGGAGCAACTTACGTTAGTGACTCTGCTGGCGAAGCCACTTCTTGACTAGTCGTGGCATCTGGGCTGCTATAGGTGGACGTCGCAGGCGTGCCGATGCTTGCATATGACGGGAAGCAAGATAAGCTGGGGGCCGGCGAGGTCTGCTGTGAGAAGAACGAGTCCGTAGAGACTGGTGATGCGGGGGAGCTCGCCTCCGAGCAGCCCTCTGAGCCTCCATACGAAGACAGCGGCTGTGAGTGTGAATCGCAGATTTCAGAGCCATCTGCCATGGAGCTGTAGTCAGTCATGCCGAAGGAAAACCAGTCGTTGTATGGCAGGTTCTCTTCGCATAGAGGAGCCGCTCCGTAGATCTGGCACTCATCGTACAGCTGAGCCTCGCTGAAGAGCTGGCTGTATAAGCTAGATTGCATATCGTCGTTCATGGTGCTCGCGTAGGGGGAAGCCATCCCTGAAGCTCTCTGGGATAAGCAATTGCTTGCGTAAATCGAGCAAAACCGTCTTTATATATAAGCGTAGTGGTATGCGCTTGCTCAGTTTGCCAAATTGACTCAAAGGTGGTTATTCAGTGTCGCCGTTTGGTATATGACAGTAAGAGAAAGAGAATGGAGAGGAACAAGATGATTCTGATGGATGGAAAGTGGTATAAGAAAGATACTTCAAGACAACAGAGCGTCAAGACGAGGGCAGTCGAAGGCTTATGAGTCTAGAGCTCTCGAGGGGACGATACATGCCCAAGTATATATGCATGGCTTGCCAATCCCAGGTGTGACAGGGGGGAGGGCTGTGTTTATTTCGACCGAGGATCAGAGCAACAGATAACAAACCGTCCCGGAGCTTGTACTCTCGTACACTACTTGTGCGTTGCTCAAGGGTACACCACACCATCGTTATGGCCCAGGCTTCTAGAAGAGTTGTTAGATTTAGCGCGGATAGGATCCGGCAGGGCGGAAATGCATTGGTGGAGACTCTTCAGAAGTGCTATGAGGGTGACGTAGAACTAGACGCTAATCGTTATGCAGCATAAACCCTATGCAGAGGGGCGTCACACTCACACTGGTGAGGGCATTGTATACCTGGCTTCGGAGGCACTACTGCTACCCGTGGCCCAGAGCCAACCATAGACGGGAAGGGACTGGGCATGGGCAACATGCGGGCTGGCCAAAGCTCTGTGGAGATGAGGGGTCCCATCAGCATGGGCTTCCATCTATCTTGCTTTTTCTTCTTTGATTTTCCCGTCGTCTTTGTTTTCCCCTCCTATGCTATGCCTGTTTGGCTCCTGTCGACTGAATTGGCCAATGGAAGTTGACGAACACGACTTAGACCTAGCGTTGCCGAATCAGCCGAAACCGAGACGTTGCGATGACCACTGAGTATCTCGATTGCTGTGAACTTTAGCGCCCGAGTCTTCATGTACCCTCGCTCCACCGACTTGACGACAATGCTGAATTGTACAACGCCCATGGCATTTCGTCGAGGAACATCTTTTTTGAGGTTGATTTAAGTGAGTGGTGGGGGCCCAGGGCCCCCTAACGCAAAGAATTGCCCTGCTAAAAGACTTGATAAAGGCAATTACGAGTCCTACTACTAAGTAGCGGTAGTAAGTACAAGCTCTGGGTCCGGGTTCGCGTAAAAGAGCCACTAACTAGCAAGATGTGAATGATATGGAAACATGTGGCTGCCAGGCTCAGCCGCACGAGCTGTCAAAAAGATTGCCTGAGCTAGGCAAGCTTGTATCACAGATGACTCTTTAATCCGACTGCCGAGAACTTGGTTGAAGATATCACCGCCAGGAGTAGGAAGACAACATCACCGACTGGTGGTAGTTTCTTGTCACCGCATGCCCCGCTACCGAGGCCCGGGCTCCGAGTGCCATGTTTTCCGTATACCGTTTATCCCTCGCTGATAATCCCGTCAAAACCGGCAAGGATGGCCCGATAAGGGGGGTCTCTTTCATGCCCTATATCTTGCACGTTACAGCCCATACAGTTCATGGCCACAGCAGCGAACAACCTGTTGAAGCGCTGGTATAGGTGCTGTAGACACTGCCAAAAGATTCGTTGCCCGTCTTAGAGGACTCGCTGCGATCTGCCGAGTCGGCCTGACTATCCCGAAGTCGTGAAAGCCGCTTTGGGCAGGAAGCTATCTCCTAGTAGGGATTAGCACCATAGCAACCCTTCGCATGTTGCCAGCAACTTAGCCCATCTTACCTTAGCCCCTTCCCCCACCTTACGTGCATGTAGGCGTGGGTGTAGTGCAGCGAATCCCGAATCCCAAAAGTCCAGCACAGAAGCCCGACTATTGAGCCTCAAGGTGTACACCCATATGTACGTCGGCAATAGATATCGCGGCCTATGGCGAGCTAATGCCGCCTCTATTCCAGGAGAGGGAACGACCGCGTAGGATGTCAGTTCAGGTACTGCCTGCCATTCGATGCTACTAGCAGCAGTGGTGCTATAATTGCAACAGACAAGCCATTGTTGTCAATTGCGAACAAAGCACCAAATAGCCTATACGACTTGCCTTGTTAGGCGTTCAGGGTGTATCGAACCAATAGTAGTCCTCATACATGGAGGAGGTAGAACCCAGACAATCCGAGTCTTCGTCGGGACATCCAAGCTATTCCTAGTCCCGCCAACAAGTGGCTGGTTTGTTCGAAACTCAACAGATATGGATACGATCGGCGCTGAGGACTTGAGCAACACTCAACTGAATAGCATCCGTGAACCCGCTTTACAGTATCTCGCTGAGCACTGATTTCCTTGCCTCTTTCTTCTAGACTGCAGCCACGATCGAGATGACAACCTCTTTCTAGACGTGTTCCATATTATAAGGAGAGGTCTGTGTCCGTGTCCGTGTAAGCGTCATTGGTCGGGCGTCTTCAGAGGTGAAGTGGCCTGGCGCGTGCTCTGCATGGCTGAATTTTCTCTTTCCGCGCCTCATGCTGGGGCCTCACTTTGATCTCTGGTAATAACCCAAAGGATCGACTGGGTTATGCAAGGGAATGAAGGACCAAACAAGCTATGCTCCACTCGCGGCTTTGCAACATAGCGTGCGGACATTGATGAACCTCTGCGCTCCTCGGGGCCGTCATAAAGCGGCCAGACGTGGCTGATTCAGATGATCGTCGACCAGGACTGATCTTGTGCCCCCGTCGCATATATTGAGACTTGGGAGATCGTCATGCCGAACTGCTGCGTTGCGGGCCTCCGGCCTTCTGTCCTAGCTCTGTCTGAAATAGCCCTAGGAAAGCCACGAGGAAAGTATAGCCGCGATTGGTGATGATGGGGGCGGCAACAACCGTATGTACGTATCGTATGTAGCAGAGCAGTCATATGCGCCTAGCCTCTTTTCCTCAGCATCTTATCAGCAGCCAGAGATGGGGAGCATGCACCCTCCTCGTAGCAATAGTACTACGACGAGAGTAGAGCATGCTGACGGGCGGCAACTCCACCACAAGTCAACACGTCCCATCTGCCCGCTTAGCCTTTCCTCCCGTCCATGGCAGCCAAATAGGCACTGCTGCGAGTCTAGGGCGGCGCGCCATCCTTGGCCGGCACGCGTTGGGAAAGCATAACAGGGCCTTCGGGGGCGGTTTCGGGATGCTGGTAGCGGTATCCCTGGGCAGAGAGCGATAGCCAGGCGCCGCCGGAAGAACCAAGCGTGATGTGAGTGATGCGGGAAGTGTTTTTCCACTCATCTCACCCGCTCATGGGGCATCATCTCTGACTTTTTTTTTCTTTCCCTTTTTTGGCTCTGTGCCAATGACATGGGCACGGGATGATGTCAAACAGGAAAAAAACTTCACAATCTTTGTGCCATCTGACTAGAGGCGGTCAACAAAACTGTAATAGACACACGCACGAAGGAACGCGAAGATCAAGAACAACGCCCCGGTTGTTCTAGAAGTTTGCAAGCTAGGAGCAGAAAAGGGTAAAGGGGGAAAAATGAAGAAAAATTTTCATCGTGGAACAGAAGCCAGGGCAAGGGAGGAGGAGGAGGAGTAAGTAGTAATAGCGCCTTGTGGTCTTGCCTTGGCCGTTTGATGATTTTTACGAGAAACGAGAAACGAGGGAAGGCGCGCGCTTCTGCATCTTGGCTGTGCCATAATCCCGAGGGCTAGAACCGTTTTGATGACGGTAATTGCTCTTGCCAACTCACCATATATCATTCTGCATGCAATAGATCTATTGGGAAGGGGCACTTGGGGGGCCCCTGATGGGAAAACGAAAAAAATAATATCTCAAAAAAAAAAAAAAAAAAAAAAAAAAAAAGACGCTAACTTATGAATTTTGTAGTAATAAATTCAAAATTAAGAAGAAAAATAATTGCGCCTGCTACTACTAATAGGGCCGAAGGCACGATGACGTGTGGCGTCTTGGATAAAAAGGAAAATAAGCCTTTGATGAGCGAAACTAACCCCCTGGCTGGGCTGGTTAGTATGGCTTCTAGAAGTCTCTAAGCTCTGTTATCTGTCGACAGGCTAAATGCAAGCCGTAGATTGATCGTCTCCGGTTGAAAACATTACAGGTACCTCCCCAAGCAATATCGTATCGTATTAGGTATCTCTCGCCATGCATATGACCCCCAATTAAAGCCACCAATCCTCCAGGCATCATCATCATCATCGTCATATGCATCCATCATTTCCATCATAAGGGGGGCTGTTGTTGTTGTTGTTGTTGTTGTTGTTGTTGTTGTTGTTGTTGTTGTTGTTGTTGTTGTTGTTTCTTTACCAAACTAGATTGTTGTCTCCCTCATCTCCATCCTCACTGCCGTCCTCACTGCTGCCCTCTAGTGCCGCGTCCCGGCCAGGCTTCCACCCCATCCGGTCCTTCGCCACGGGCACGTCGCCAAAGACTTGCGCCATCGTGATCCAGTGCATGCAGTGCTGCAAAAGGTCGTCGTTGCGCTCCATCTTGGCCTCGTATGCCTTGACCAGGCCCTTTAGCTGCTCCACCTCCTTCTTGAGGTCCTTAATCTTTTTCTCCAGCTCTTCCATGAACTCGTACTGCGCGTCTTGCTCTTGGCGCAGCACGCCCAGCTCGCCGGTGGTGGTCCAGCCAAGACGGGTCTGGGTCTGGTTGCGAGTTAGATGAGACCGCTTGTGACTAAAGAGCTGCGTAAAGGTGCTGGCAACCTTGTTGAAGACGCCGGACTGGAGGTTGACGGTGCTGGGGTCGGTGATGGACGCATCCTTCTCGTCTGCGCCGAGAGTTGACGTTTCCTCTGGAGCGGCGGCGGACTGTCGCTTGTGCGGCTTGTCGTACCAAGACACCCACTCCGAATTGGCACTCATCTTTTCCTTGTTTTCTTCACCCTTTCGTTTTCGTAAATGTCCTAGTCTGGAATATAAGCCACGATGGAGTGCCCTCGTGGCAGTTTCATGGTTACTTACTGTCAAATAGGATTTGCTTGCTCGTAAAAGCACTTTGAGAATATCTTCTGTGTGCAGATTTGTCTTGTCGAGACTGAAGAGTAGAGTTTGTGTCAGTGGCCACAATATCAAACAAGCGAGGAAGCAAACGCTCTGCAAACGCTCTGCAAACGCAGCAGCATAAACAGCATTATTCACTCATCTGCTTCATCCGATCTTTCATGGCCAGCTGCAGCTCTATCTTCTCACTGAATCACTGCTGTGTCCACTTCAACAAACGGAATCCTGCAATTCCTCAGTTCCACAACCAATGGCTGATGTGGAATCAAAAATCACTTCCATGCCTAATCCGTTTGTACCGTACCATGCGTCTGCGCATTTCTGCTCACCGTGCTACTCAGCGCCCGCAAGTTCCCACTCCTTCTAGACTCTGCGCCAAGGATCTTCCCAAAGCCTGCAAGATAAACAGATCTCACAAATCTATAGTCGGTCCATAGAATAAACACTACCAAGCAGTGAGATGATACTGGTAGTAGTACCATTCAGATCTCCGTGTAGATTACCCCTCCTCTGCCGGCCGCAGTACCTGCATGCTACAGGCAAGTAGGGGAGAATAGTACGCACTGAGTTGGGTAAGGCTGAGTCGCAGTGCGTCCGAGTTAAGGCGAGGCGAGGCGAGACAGCTCGACAAGACACGCCCTACAGAGATCGCAACTGTTACGAGTTGCTGTCTATATATTACACTGATGCGCCCTTGACTCCATCACAAAACACTATAGAGTACAAGTTTAGGGACTGGAGTACTTTAATCGATCCTTGGTCCCCAGTTAAATCCTTTAGCTGCAAAGTTCCTAACAGTTGTGATCCCTGTGGGGGTGTAGTTCAAAACGTAGGGCTGGATCTGCACGCCTACCAAGTAGGAGTGTTCGTACATAAAGCACTGCAGTTGATAGCAGTGGTACATAGCAGTATGTACCATCAAGGCCAATGTTAGTACGATAGTACATCCTTGTAGAGAGCGGGAGTTGCCGATGGTGGCCCCCCGGATAATTCGCGAGTCATGGCTTGACATGATGTAGCATCCGCCATGTCCCCATGCAACCACGCGCATTTATGACAGTTGATCGTAAACTGCAAGTACGTTGACTCGAGACGTTCTGTGGGGGGGAATAAGTCTTTGCTGTACCCTTTCTTCTATGTGCAACGGATCTTCCCGAGGTGTTCTTCTAGCACCATGAACGCTTGGCTCTATGACGTCTCCTTCAAACAAACCCTGTCATAACAGGCCCGAATGCGATACGGCGACAACCCTAAGATAACGATATCAATCTAGGAAGTACTTTTCTAATATACGAGCTGGCTTATCACGACTTTGTCTGCGGCAAGTTCCATCTGGTTGAGCGGCTTGTGTGAAGTTAGCTGAACCCCTTAGCGCCAGTTTCTAACTGAGGTCCAAGTTTCTTTCTAAATAGTTCAGCCATAGTTCCCAGCTCTTAGTGATGTACGCGGGTTTACTCACTTAAGAGGTATATGCATATGTGCGAAGCCATTTGGCTTTGCAAGTCCGCTTGTTTGTTGTCACTTCAATTAGCATCTCAACAACACCATTTGCTTACTGAGCCACATTGCGAGACAAGGAAACTGCAAACAATCTCTCGGCACAGAATTTGTTTCCCTTGAGAGGAAAAAAAAAGGGGGGGACGCCGCCTCATATAGATTATTTTGGCACTAGTCATTTCCCTCCATTTGAGAAACCCAACTTTAGTAGCGCATAGTCGCAGCTACGATGATGATCTCTTATAACTCCCATAAAGACAAGAAAGAAAGAAAAAAATCAGCCCCGTCATGGACAGGGCACGGATGACAAAAGCAAAAACACATAATAGTCCCAGCCTAGCCTATGCATCCCATCATCAAAAGCCAACAGTTGACTAAATGTCATCTTCAAGAAATTTGTAAGCAAATTTAAAATCAGCCTTTCTCCGGTTCATCCTATAGTAGAGTAGAGGTTAATAATTGAGATTATATAATGCAACAAGACCGTTAAGGTGCATCTTACCATGTGCTCTCGTAGTCAAAGAAGCGATAGGTGCCTTGCTCGAATTCCTCTGTGATATTCTTGGGTTCTTCGTGCCGCTGGAACCAGGTTTGGTACTGCTTGTGAAACCGCCAACTTTGATCTTTCAGCGCCTTGGCGGCCAAATACTGCTGCGCCGTTCCTTGCTTGTAGTAAAAAACGTAAAACAGAGTGTCGGGGTCTATCCTCGAGTACAGCCGAGGGTCATCAAATATGGGCAGCGGTTGTGTGGGGAATCCAGAACCAGTCTGCGGCACAGGCATATCGGGACGATATGTTCGCGGGACATCGGCTTCAAAAGCGCTGGGGTAGCTCAGCTGGCTCGCCTTCATCAAGCTCAGGGTTGAAGGCGATAATGGTTGGTAAGGTCGTTTTCGTGATGTCTCATACGACTCAACGAGATCTTGTAGGGACGCAGGGAGATGATAGATGGATTCCTCTTCGGTCTCCTCCGTAGTGGACTTGACACCGTTGGCGGAACCGTTTGCTTGGGTTGCTTTATTTGGAAGTGATCCGGTGTTAGCTGGAGAATACACACATAATAACATCCACAAGGTGCTCTCATTGGCAACTTACCAGAGGATGCCTCGGAGGGTGGTGCTTCCGATGTGGCTGGCTGTTTCCCTGACGCTTTTGATTTCTTTGTCGCTTTCGTACTTGACGGTGCCTCGGCGTTCTCTACAGGTGCGGGTGTGGACGCGGGCGCAGGCGTAGAAGTAGATGCGGGCGCAACAACAGGTGTAGCTTGCTTGGGTTCGGGCGCCTGAGCTGGCTGAACAAACGAGACGGCCGGTGAATTCGTTGCGCTCGTCTTCAACTGCGCAGGCGGTAAAGGCGAGATACCGGCAGCAACTCCTGGTGGCGGCGGCAGAGGAGCAATGCCGACGTTGTTCTTGTCTGCGGCTGCGGCTGCGGCTGCGGCAGACGCATACTTGAGTCCCTCTCCCGCAGGCCTCGAGGGGATAGAAGCAGGCTTCATGGCAGGACTACCGCTACCCCCACTACCTATTGCTGATAGCGGAGTATGCAGCGTTGCCAGTGCCGGTAAGGGTGATTTGGACTGCACAGATTTCGTTCGCGTTGACGTGGTGGAGTCGGAGTCTTTGGCTGGTTTCCTCGGTTTGGCTGGCAGCTCGAAATCATGGGTGTCGTCTTGTATAGACTGAGTATCCTGAGACGAGTTCTTCTCGTTATCCTGGTTCATGCCGAAGACACCTTCCTCCTCCTCAAGGTCTAGATCGTCGTATATTTCATCGTCGTCCATGTAGTCCTCGTTCATGCCATCAGACACATAGTAGCGGATTTGCTCCTCTAGGCCGGTGACGTCGTCGGTATCGATGCCTCCATTCTCCAGCGTCCTTCGAATCAGCTCCAGTTTGCCCTGATGCCATTTGTGCTTCTCGATTATCCGGTCGATCTCGGCCATGCGGTTCTCCTGAACGATCTTGTTCTTTCCTTTCTTCATCGTAGCCTGTATGGACTCGTTCTCGGCTTCTAGGGTCTCGATCTGCAGCTCCAGCTCATCAACCATGCTATTCAGGAAGTCGCAGGCTTCTACTTTGGCCTGCTCTTTGGGATCTAGTTTCGCAGCGGCTGAGAGGCCCGCTTGGGAGTATGCTTTCGTCTTCATGGCCTTTTCCACAGCCTTGAATTTCTCCATTTGCTAGAAGTCGGCGAAATGAAGTAGGTCAGTATGCGACTCTATACTAGGTATGCATCAATACCCAACGTTACTGGGGCCCACCAACAGTCTCAATCAGTTTGCGATGCTCCAATAAGGGAGCCTTGTCCTTGATGTCGTTGCTGGCGGCCCATGTCTTGATCTGGTCGCGCAGTCTTTGCAGCTTCTTGATTTCGCGCTTGAGGTTGTCTTCCTGCTTCTCCTTCTGGGCCGGGTTATTTGACTGTTCAATCTTTTCGTAGATGGCCTCGAACTCGGCGACGCCTTCCGCCACCTTCTTGAAGCACTTGTCGACTTCTTGTTGTAGTTTCCTCGCCGCCATTTTGTCGGTAGAGGAGGGGAGAAAAGCCCGAGCGGCGTCCTTTCCGGTTGTGTTTGGGAGATTTGGTCGCCAACAGAGATGTCCGAGTTCGTTGTGCTTTGCACAAAGGGTACAATAAGATTTCGCCGGTGGCTTGATCCGTTTTCGTGGGGCAGCCTTTGTGACGGAAGGCTGTAGATGCGTGCGAGGCTCGGCTTCGACCACGTGATGGGCGCAGAGCTGCTGTGCACAGCAACAGAAGCGGCAGAGGCGGTCGTGTCGGGATCAACTCCAAAGCGCTGACCGGGGGTGTCTGTGGCGATAATCAGCTGGATTGAGCCTTTAAGGCGATGGACGTGCGAGATTGAAGTTGGTGAGGCCAGGTCGCGAGGCTGCACCGAGCTAACAGCAGGGCGGTACTTTGTGCTGTGCGATGATTAGCCGAGAAAGCAAAAACTGTGCATATGGCTATGGATGACCCGATATTAATTGATTTAAAAATAATCAATTACAAAAAATGCATTGCATAACTACAATTGAGTCTTTTTTTATTCCTATTTGCATACTTGAATCAATCAGTCTATCATTATCGCATGGCTTTGGCTATCAAAGGATACTTTGGCAAGGTGGGATGTCTGATAAGTGGCTACGCCGTCTCTCACATGACACAGACTTTGCATGCGCGATTCATGGCATCTTTAGACTGATTGGATTGCCTTTGTCTGGCCAAGCCGATTAGATGTCGCCGGTCTCGGTACAAGATTCCCTTGCTCCTGTTATTTGATACATTTTCTCTCTGGGCTTTGGTTGATTTCAGTGGGTTGGCAGCAGGGCCACTGGGACAAGGGGTTTCATTCTTTCTCTTATCATCCTCTGCTGTTGTAATCAATCCATTCTTGGTGGAACAAGTGCCGGCACCGGCTATACGTTGCTCACAATGAAGGGTAGGCCAAACCTGCTACCCTCTATCTTCCCCCTCTGTGCTGTTATTGAAGGCCTTTTATGTACACAATAAATTATTATAGCATGGCAATAAGATCTAATATGGTTATCTTCATAAAGCAATCATTCAGCGCGTGCTTTCTGCGTCCGTGACGGTGGAAAAGCATCTGGTGTCATCCATTGGCCGTGGAGTGCTGGTATTTGCGGCCGTTGCGCCGGGAGACACAGAAAAAGAAGCCGATTCATTAGCGAACAAGGTTGTCAAGATGAAGCTTTGGGATGACGAAGACGGTGGCCGGGTATGTGAGGCCTTTTGCCCAGGCTGTGAGACACTGCTGATGATTTGATTGGAGTGATAGTGGAAAAGGAGCGTCACAGACATTGAGGGCGAGGTGCTGTGCGGTGAGTAATATAATACGCACCACATATTCCCTACAAAGATGAAGATGCTCATGAGAGACGACTAGTATCACAATTTACTCTGCTAGCAAAAACCAAAAAGGGCACCAAGCCCGATTTCCATGGCGCAGCAAACCCCGAAGAAGCGAGCCGCCTGTACCATTACTTTGTACAAAAGGTCAAGGACCTCTATCTGGCGGATCGAGTCAAGGACGGCAAGTTTCAGGCCATGATGGAAGTTGCTCTTGTCAACGATGGGCCGGTAAGTCATTGCTTGATTTCGGGACTTTCTGATCATGCCAGAATGGTGCTGATACGATCGGTATTTGTGTGATACAGGTTACTTTGGAGCTCCAGGCCGGAGCTCCCGTGTCTGAAAGGTAGAGGGTGATACAGATGATGAGAATACGATGTGACGCATAGAGCGAATAGAATTGAGGGAAATTAGTCTATAGAAACAGCCATAGATTTACGCTTTGATACTTGGTTTTCAACTTGCTTCATCCCGGGTAGTCATTTTGCTGACGGCACTTTACTCCGAGTAGGGTGCTAGCAAGAGACGACTGGATACAATACTTGTAATTCATCTTGGAACGGAATTAAATGAGAAAAATAGTTCAAAGGCGGTATAGGAGCCATTCAGACATGATTGTGCCTTGAGGGCATGCATGCGTGATCCAACAATCCCTTTATTAGCAACGGCAGCATGGGAGCCGGATATGATATCAGAAGATATTACGACAGGTGGCCAGTCTGCTCACTCAGAAATGCGACTAAAGAATGCCCAGGGGCCCTGGTATGCATGTAGATATGCAATGGGGTGTTTGTTGCAGGATGGAATAGCTTAGGTAGCCCGTCGATAGCAACACATGCACGGCCTGCATGTACCCCGATGCAAATGCGTGACAGCGTTCATCATGCGCTGCGGCCCAGCGCCACCTGCTAGAAACTTCTACAGCAGCGGGGGGCTGGCCACTAACAGCACCTAGACCGGGCTCCACTGCAGAGCTTCCAATCTCAAAAAACAGAGCTTGGAGGGGCAGAATTACTGATGGAGGGGCAGCGTGTAGAAACTGATGTCAGCTCGAATCTTGTGATTGATCAAGTTGGGCTGAAGCTCAGCACCAGCCCAAAGCACAGCCGCCTGATGCCTTTGAGCTTGAGCTTGTGCTTTGTGCTCATCTCAGTCGTGCCAGACATGGATCAGTAGCTAAAGATAGGTAGCCTGTAATAATAGCTTAGCATCCATTATATCACCAGTCTTAGTACGCACCTACCTAAGCAGCTTCCAGCATCAGGTCTTAGCTATCAACAGCGCTCAATTGACCTCCATTTGTTTCATTACCCTCGTCCCACCTGGTTCTTCTTCTTCTTCTTCTTCTTCTCTTCTCTTCTCTTTTCCTTTGTTCCAAGTTCCCTGCTCTATCCTCTTCTTCCCAACCTCTTTGTCTCCCTTCCTCCAGCTCAGACACAGAGCGTCAACGCATTGACTTTCCATCGCTAGCCTGACCCCGCATCACTATATCGAGAGAAGCGGAAGGAATCTTCGCAGCCTTCTTCCGGCCAGGCCACGACTCGCCATCTTTTAGGCATCGCAAACTCTCCCCTCCACTCATCTCTTCTCCTTCATTCCACTCTCCAGCGATCCAATTGATCTCGTCCACCATCCACCGCCCCCCGCCGACTTGATCTCTTTCTCTTCTCTCCGCGACCGTCACCATCATGGCTTCTGAAACCGAGACCAAGGCCACCCGGCCCCGTGTCTTCTTCGACATCACCCTGGGCGGCAAGCCTCTTGGCCGCATCAACATGGAGCTGTACTCTGATCTCGTTCCCAAGACCGTTGAGAACTTCCGTGCTCTCTGCACTGGCGAGAAGGGACTGGGCAAGTCGGGCAAGCCTCTGCACTACAAGGGCTCTTCCTTCCACCGCGTGATCAAGCAGTTTATGATCCAGGTTCGCAGAAATGGCGTTGGTTAGGCCGAATACGAGTGCTGACATTGCTAAATATAGGGTGGTGATTTCACAGCTGGAGATGGCACTGGCGGCGAGTCCATCTACGGAGCCAAGTTCGAGGACGAGGCCTTCCCCAGAAAGCACGACAAGCCATTCCTTCTGTCCATGGCAAACGCTGGCCCCAGTATGTCATATCCCAAGATCTATACCTCTTAGTCTCCCCAAATCTCCCCCCTAAACTGTGGCTAACTCGTGCATTCCTCCAGACACCAACGGCTCTCAGTTTTTCATCACCACCGTCCCTACGCCGCATCTGGATGGTAAGCACGTGGTCTTTGGCGAAGTCCTCAACGGCAAATCCGTCGTCCGCCAGATCGAAAATGTCCGCACCGAGGCCGGCGACCGACCCTCGAAAGACGCCATCATCGCCGACTGTGGCGAGCTCTCCGGAGACGAAGCCCTCAGCGCTGATGTCAAGCAGCCCGATGCCCTCGGAGACCCCCACGAAGATTTCCCCGAGGACTGCTCTACACCTCCTGACGCCAAGACCACCTACAAGATTGCCTCGGACTGCAAAGATTTCGGTAACAAGGCTTTCAAGGCGGGTAACATCGCTCTTGGTCTCGAAAAGTACGAAAAGGGCTTGCGATACATCAACGAGGAGCCGGAGCTGGACGACTGGCCCGAAGGCAAGGCCCAGCTTGACGCTCTGCGTTTCTCCCTAAACAATAACTCTGCCCTTCTGCACATCAAGCTGGAAGCCTGGGCCGATGCTGTCCGCAGCGCCACCGCCGCTCTCGCTGTCGGTGGCATCGCCCCCGCAGACCGCGCAAAGGCTTTCTACCGACGTGGCTTTGCCAACGTTCGCCAAAAGGACGAGGAAGGGGCCCTGAAAGATCTTGAAGAGGCGCATAAGCTGGCGCCCACTGATTCTGCTGTCAACAACGAGCTGAATGCCGTGCGAACAAAGGCCGCTGCTCGGGCTGCGAAGGAGAAGGCTGCATACAAGAAGTTCTTTCAGTAACTGAAGGGTGAACAATTTAAAAAAAAGAAAAGAAAAGAGAAAAAGAGGAAGAAAAAAAAAAGAAAAAAAAAATTCAAGGAATAAATCACGGGAAGCTTGCAAGATTGCTGCTATGAAGAGGAAAATGTCTCAAAAGTTTTAAAGCATGGGAGGCGTAAAGGTTTAGAAGAAGAATCAGGCACAGAGAGTGGAAGGGGAAGATACCACAGCACTCGAGTTAAAGAATAAAACAAAAAGGTTCAATAAGAAAAAAATCTATACTTTGTCAATCAATTACTTATATGGAAAGGGCATTTTTGATATAAGAAATTGCTGTAGACGTAACATCGCGTATGTGACCAAATGCTTAAACACAGCTTAAGACTCCCCCCTCCCTTTTTCTTGTCACCACAAGAAGAAGCAAAATGTGATTAAGTGGAAGAAGTCTAAGAGCTCATTTACTTTTTTATTCCAAGCTACAAAAGCATAACGCTACCTCCTAATTCGAACAAAAGGAACAAACAAAACTGCGTATTAATAAGACTTGACTACTTATTGGCGATGATGCCTATCTAACGAAATGCTGCCGCTTTTCACATAAACACAAACACGAACACAAACACAAACACACTCACGCACACGCACACGCACACGCATTCATAAGATGCCATTTCTCTACCATTTCAAAGTAGAGACTTTCATCTAAAAGAAAAAATGTTCGTCTTCTTTTGTCGCGAACTTAATGGAAAGAAAAGAGGCTAGGAAATAAAAATTGAAAAAAAGGAAAAAAGAAAAAAGGGGAAAAGGAGACCATTCAGAGAGAGAGGCAGACAAGGAGAGAGAGAGAGAGAGAGAGAGAGAGAGAGAGAGAGAGGAGACAGATTGAACGAGAGAGAAGTACAGTAGTAGCGAGAGTCAAACCAGAGATTGAAATGTTATTGAACCTCCTTTTTTTTCCCCTTCCCCACCTATACTATATGCATCTACTTATGCCGCACATTATTATCAATGACAATGCAAGAGTGATGAATAATAACTTCCCTTCCCTCCCCTCCACCGCCCAACTAACTCAGGGGGAATAAAAAAAAAAGTAGAGAGAAGGGGACATGAAGAAAAAAACAAAAGTTTTCACCTGGGGAATGTATGCATGCATGTTGTAGTGTAACGTATATAAAAACGAGAGAGAGAGAGAGAGAGAGCCTCCTGTGATGTAAATTTCTCCCATAATCCTTTTTGTCCCCATATCATCATATCAATCCTTTATAGGGAGGAAGAAACAAACGGCAATCTGTTTTGGAAAGGAGAAGACGGGAGATGGAAATGAAAAAGATGTAATGAATAAGAGAAAAAAAAAAAAGAGCGTAACGAAAGACGGGGGAGTAAAAGCTTTCGCCAGCTTTCTCCATGCAAAGAGCCCTTAATTCCCAACACCATTTTGTGTATCCAACCGGAAGACGTCTAAAAAAATGACAAGACCAAAGTGTAAATAGTCTGACAAAAAGTGCAAAAAGAAGAGAGGGGGAAAAATAAAACTCCAGGTATGTTTTCAAAGATGGAATCTTTCCCTCTCCTTCATGTGACTGGCAGCTGGTTGATATCCCCACATCCAAGTCATGTATATGTATATACGTGTATACATCCGAAGAAGAAAAAAAATATAATAGAAAAGAAAAGAAAAGTAAGGGCTTTATTTTATCGTTGCCCTTTTGTGTCTGGACTCTCGGATCTTCCACCGCCAATCTTCATGAGGCCACTCAAAAGAGTCCTGCCGACTTTTCCATTCTTCTGCTTCGGATTTCCGCTGGCTGAACCGCTCGAATTTCGGGGACTGTTGCCTTTTTTCGTGTCTGCGTCATCCCTTCCACGCTTCATTTCCTTGCTGCGTCTTTTCGAGCTTGAGTCGCCTCCGTCGCTGCTGGAGCTTCCAGGAGGTTGCTCGTAGCTACTGGGCTTAGAGGTTGGGCTTCCCACATAATACGGGTGGTATGGCCCAGTAAAGTTGACCTGTTCCAGGATCTCGGCCAGCTGTTCGGGGGACATGTACGACGGTATCTCCTTGTTTCGGAAATCAACCACCTTGGCAAGACAGGCATCGGCGCGTTTTTGCAGCCCAAAGCATAGATCGTTGAATATCAACAGCTCTCCATCGACTTGCGCCTGTTTGACATCGATAGGCCGTGAATCTACCCACAGTTTGACGAGACTCGCAAAGGCTCGAGCTTGGTCAATCAAGTATGGCAAGCTAGGGAATCCTTCCTTCGCTGTAGGCCCTAGTCGATTCAGTATGGTGACAGGCGTGATATAGCTGGGAGGTAAGGTCCTGCCGCCTCGATCAGCCGGAATACCACAGACCTGGTCGATAAAGCCTCGGAAGGTTGGCCGCTGTTGGGTCAAGAAGCGATTCATCGGCTCCATCCACTCTTCTCGCTTTCCAAACGTCGACAAGTTTGATAACTTTTGTAATGCTTTTGCAATGAGTGTCAAGGTACGCTGTGCTTGCGGTCTGGGGTGATCCCGTAATAGCCCAAATAGTTTTGGGGAGAGGATGGCAGGGCATATGAATCGCAAGAAGAGGAAGCCCGATATGGAAGTGTAGCTGACGGTGCGGAGAAAGTCTCCATAGCGGTCATCTGCTACAGCGCGAATGTACTTCAGAACATGCCTCAGCTCTGCCGGTAATCTTTCCGCCGAATCTGCGATGCACAGCCATATTTCTGTTGTGAGGTGAATAAGACGGCCCCAGTGTTGATCCAAGTCTCCTCCGGTTTGCATCAGCTTGCTTGGATCTACTTCGCAATCAGGGTTCAATTCGTTGATCTCATTGATTTTATCCTGCAGAATTTCTTCCAGGTACTCCTTGCCCAAGCGGCGCATATGAAATTCGAGAGATTGTGTTAGCAGCGAGTTACCTCGGAACAAAAGGTTAGCCTCTCCTGCCAACGTCCTGTGGATATCGCGAACCATCAACTCTCGCTCGTTTGAAGACTCCATGGATTCGCTAGATTTGAGTCTATTACTAAATCGGTATTTCTTGATAGACGTCTGGTTTCCTATCCCATCGATTTCGTCTTCGACCAAGGCCATCAACCAATCGCTTGCGGAGCCGGAGGCTTGGAAAATGTTGAGGAACAGCTCTGAAAGTGGGCGCAGTTGGCCTGGGAGAGAGGCAGAGATGAGAGTAGTTAGACCTGAAGGAAATCGATGCAAAATTTCAGACAGCGGCTCGTATTCTTTCGACAGCAAGGCGACATGCTCTTCGTGGAAGACCTTGATTAGCATCGACCCAATATTCTGCTGCCTATCATCCAGAATCGGCTGCCAGCTTTCCTGCCCCTGGCCTCTCTCTACGTCATCCAGGGCGATTCTTACACTGCCGCATATAATCTCCTGGACGGATATCGATTTTGAGTACCCGTCAGAGCCGCAATCAACTCGTTTTAGCACAACAGAAAGATCTTGCACCACCGCGGGTAAATCGTTAAACTCGCAGTCCTCTCTCCAGAATGGGTTCTTCGTATCCTTTTTGGTCGTCGTCCTGGCTCTGACCTCGCCATCCAAAATCACTTCCGCAAGGTAGCTGCCGACCAAAGGATCTGGACCCATTCTGCCACATTTCTCCGGCGAGAACCACTCTACCCCAACTGGATTGGCTTTGATCTTGGCCTCTACAACTCTGACCCTAATAATTTTTTCCATACGGAAAACTTCCCCCGGAAGATCTTTTTCGATATCAACCACATCTTGAATCTCATCTGTTTGCGGGTCATCTAGGGCGAAGATGTCGGGGACGGCAAAAGTTCGAAGCAGCGCAAACCAAACCTCAAAGTCGATACGGCTATCCACAGCTAGATAGACGGGTCGGTAGACGGATATGTGTGTTGCGGTAGAGGCGTAAATGGGAAAAATGGCAATGCAATAATCTTCTTCTAGAACGGAACGGTCGAGGCCCTGGATGGCACACCGAGAAAGCTGAGATAGTTCAATAATGGATAAGACTGAAACATCGTTCTCCATAAGGAGCCTAAACTCGCCATTATCTTGTAAAACGCAAGAAACTCTTCTCCAAAACATGGATGGATGCATGTGATCGCGCGTTGACGACCGTTGGACGACCGCAGGGGCTGACCTTGCTGGACCCTTGTCCCAAAGCATGAACTTGCCTACTTTGATGATGTTTGTGGCCTTTGTAGTATCGCCTGACCTGGCACGCTGTCTCATTTCAGGGCGAATAGGCCCGGCGGGGCTGGCTGGTTTTCCGTTGGGCACTTTGAGGTTGAGAGGTGTGAGCTGCTGCCAGCACAAGAGCGCCGCGAGCCACAGCTCCAGCTCCTCCGACATGATGGGCCTGATCAAGAGTTCCAATCCAGGTTCGCTGGGGACAATCTCCAGGCATTCTCTTTCTGCATCGGGGTAGCCAGTGACGTGAACTTTGCAACCTCGCAAGTCCGAGACAAGAGGTATATGGAACGACGCATTTTGGCCAGTGTGACCTAATCCAAACATGAGGGTGCCTTTCTCTACGTCGATATATGCCATTCCTGTGTGCCAGGTTCCCCGGTACTCGCCCTGGTATTCGAGCTCACCACGCATCCGCCCACCCAGAGCCTTCATCAGCACCACCAAGCGATTCGCATCGTCGGTCGGGATAGGGTACGGGAGGGAATCGATAGAAGGCGCAGGAGCGACCAATGGCGAGGTCGGGCGAGAGGGCTGCCGTTTTAAAAGTCGCCTATTGTGGTGGTGGTGAGATGACTTGCTACTCTTGTCCTTGGACGTTGGCGTTGTGATTTCAGGTACTCTGACGGCCGGTATCGTCGAGTAGTTGGCAGGGTCGGAACTTGGCGTCAACGTTTTCTGATCGTCGACGGTGGGCTGCGACCCAGACGAGACGCTGCTAACTCTGTGTCGAAACTCGGTAGCGGAGGAGCCAGAGCCTCTGGGCCCTAGCATAGAGGCATCCATTGTCCGCGTCCTGGGCCGTATCGCATTTGCATTTCTCTGCTGTTGAGTCGCGGGGCTGGAGTCTGTGCCATCTGAAGAGTCGCAAACAGTATCGCTGAAGACAACACCTTGGCGACGACCAAGGCTCCCGGGAACAGACCTAGGCGAGCCCTGCTGAGAGCCAACGCTGCGGGATGGGTGGGCCATGTTTGAATCAGAAAGCGCAGCGCTCACAGCACCACCATGACCTTGGAGTAGGTCAGGTGTGATGGAACGACCAGGTCTCGGGCTGGCATTGACCCTAAATGAAGACCTGAGATTCGAAGCGCTGAGGCGCTCCAAGTTATTCCGGTGGATTTGGAGAGGGGGCGAGCCGCCGCTGGTCTGGGGCTGCTGTCGCTGCTGTTTCTGCATCTGGCCCTGGTGCTGCCGACTCTGGATTAGGCTCTGATCCTGGGCCTGTCGATGCTGGTGCTGCCGGTGCGGCAGGGCCTGTTGGTCTTCGCTATCGCTACCGCTCTCCTGCAGGCGGGTTGCATATCCATCCATGACTGGCGGTGACATGCTCATGCCATTGCTCGACACCATGCAGACTCCAGTGCCGCATCGAACGTCGCCGCTGATGCTGGCACTACTGGCGCTGCGTCTGCTGCAGCCGCTACTGGGACTCGGACTACTCGTTGTATCGAGCTTGTATACTCGCAGGAGTGTAACTACTAGGTATTACTGGTGTTATTGTTGGTGTTGCTGCTGCTGCTGCTGCTGCTTCTGATGTGCTTCTTCTGCTCCTTCTGCTTCTTTCTTCTCTTATCTGTTGCTTCTATGTGGTTATCGTGAAGTTGAGTAGCTTCGGAGCCCTCCCTCTGGCGGCGGCGGCGGCGGCGGGTTGCTAGATGGTCGAGTTGAAGCGGCCACTGCGTCCGCATCAATGGCATTTGTCGAAAAAACACCCCCAAGTAACCTCAGTATCGTGCCGTTCAAGGCTCTAGTAGCGACGATGCTGCCGCTGCCGTGTTCGTAGCGGGGTTCACGACTTGTTCGCGGCGCTACCTTGCGGGCTAAGAGAGTGTGCTCCGTAGATGGGTGGAGGCACAATGGGGATGCGACAGGGTAGCAATAGGTGCTAGTAAAGTATTGTGCTCTTTGGAACGGAGCACCAGTTCGGCGGAACGGGAGATTGGCGTGCGAGGAGCGAAGCGCTGAGTGAATTTGTCTGATGTCTGCGCTCCCAGAGAGCCTTTCCCCCCACGAAAGAAAGACACGATGGAGGGCAGAGTTTGTGTGTGGGATTGCGTTGGCACCGCTGAGCTGCCCCGTGTCTCGTCTAGTAGAGTTCTGTGTGTCTCGCTCCTCGGCAAGAAGCCAAGACGGATGCCGCTGCGAGCTCGCGTGGTAAGGCGCCGCGCTGCTCCTCTGTCCCTGGCAGCCGAGTACCTGCGTGCTGTGGTGTGCTGTGCTTACTGTACAGTACTTGAATGTGTGGCTGGACACACCCTGGGAATAGAGTTCCAGCCAAAGGCCGCCGGAGGGTCTTGACGTCGTGCGTGTTTGCTAGCGGTTTGTCCACCTCAGCAACTCTGTTCTCATACCTGCAGCGAATACAGTATCCACAGCGGACACAGGCGCAAGCCAAAGTCCAGGTCGAGCGGGGACCCCTTGGGGCTGTCCAAGCAATTCGCAGTGCTAGTCCCAGCACGAAGCGTTAGGATGTGCTGCGGTGTCGATCAGGACGGAGCTCAAGCCTAGCAGCCCTGGCCAGCGACTGAGCCCGTGATTGAGGGCCCGGATATGGCACCAGAGCGGTGGGAATGCTGGGTTTTAGGCGGTGGACAAGTCTGGAGGAGGATTCTGTTCGGCCGGACAAATGGGACTGGCGAGATGGAGATTTGCTCCGCAGCCTTGAGCCCGAATTACCTGTCTTGGGCTGCCGTATCCGCTCTCCAGTGCCTTGGCGAGCACGAAAGAGGATCGTGTAGCTGACGAGACGATATGATTGCACGCTTGCCGTGGTGATGGTGACTTGAAGCCTCCTTCGCGCGGCAGATACACCGAGTGTGTGTGTGCGTGCGTGTATGTGTGTGCGTGCGTGTGTGCCTGATCTTGTGTTCCTGGGTGCCTGGCTCGCTGGGCGGTCAGCTTTTCGGGGATTTTGCTGGTGCTCTCCCCCAGCGATTCTGATTCCTTTCGAGAGCTGGGGCTGGCTGCCTTGATGGCCTTGTCTGCGGTTTCTGGCTCTCCGCCAATGGCCGCTACCGGTCGGGCTTCTGGCACCGTTCTGGCAGGTGAAGGACCCAGTCAGAGACTAGCAGCAGGTGAGAGGCAAAGGCGCCCCAGACAGGCGGATGGATCGATTTGACAGGCAAAAGATGGTGGTTGGATGAAGCTTAAACAGACTTGCGCGATGCTTTCGCCACTTTGTCTGGAGTGAAGGAGGAGAGCAGAGGAAGGAAGGGGCTGCAACGGCAAGAAAAGAGTAAGCAGAAGGACCGCTGCTCAACCACGGCTCCTGCAAAGGTCTCTCGGCCCCCCTGGACGAAGCATGAAAATGCAATGAAGGCAATCAGACGCCTCTTGCTCATCCCGAGCCTCTCAACTGACACAATTGGATGCTACGAAGTATTTTTAGGCTGCGGGCTGCAGAGGACAAGGCAGGGTATCACCCGGCACCAGAGCCTCCCTGCCGTGCCCAGCAGCTGGAACTCGCATCGCAGCTCATATCAGACCGCTGCAACGACGAACTGTGTGTGCGCCGAAAGATCTGTGGCACTCATCTCATCTGTCTGATGACTCGAGGAAGAAGATGAGAATCTAGCATACTACAATCTACATGCTGCGACAAGTGTTAGACTGAGGCTCCCCAGCCCGACAATGCCCAGTGGGCAATTCGTGCAAGGCTAGCCAGGGTCCTGGGTGCTCTACTCAGATTTTCTGCCAGGGCCAGAGCCTAGCGGCTGATGATGATGATGATGATGATGATGATGATGCTGCTGATGATGATGATGGTTGACAATTGTGAGTGAGCACTCGTGTACGAGTATCAACGGAGCTTCGTGCTGCCTCCATGGCTACACCAGTGGTGGCAGCACAGTCTTACATGCGCCCGGCTAGTCTTGGGTTCTACACACGACGCCCTGTTTAACCGCTGCACCGACGCACCGGAAACCGGTTGAAGCCAGAAGCATGCACAGAAGACATGCCAGCAGGCTCTAGAAAAACCAGCATGCCGTGTCAGTAAGCCCATCAGCACCATGTCTCGTTTGCTGGCTAGTGGCGTCGTGGTGGAGCGGCAAGCCAGACATGGATCAACGCTTGGACGTGACTCCAGATGCTTCCAGCACCGCGAGGGACCGGCTGATATCCACTTGGTGGCGCGTGAGCAAACGTCATGCTAGCTATGGAGGTTATAAAAAAAGAAGACGGCAAAAGAAAAAAAAAAAAAAAAAAAAAAAAAATCGAACCCCAGCTGGTAGAGAGACCAGGCTAAGCAGGCTGCCGTGTTTGTGGGAGAGGCCATGGACAATAAGTAATACATCACGCAATATTCCCTGGCCCTCTGATGCTGATGCTTCATTAGAGAGACACAAGCAAGCATGAATCAGGGACGCAGAGCGGAAAAAAAAAGATGAGCACCGCCAAAAGCGGTGAGCCAGATATTGTTCTCGAACCTGGAGTCGCAACTCCATATATGTTGGGCCCCCTCATCGGTGAGCCGTCGTGAGCGAACCATCGGCTTGGATCTGAGCAACCCAGGGGTCAGCTACGGGCTCCTCTGTGCTTGTTTGCCTGTCTTGCCTGTCTTGCATGCTATACTTGTATAATGCATGCATCCCAAAAAAAAAAAAGGGAAAAAAAATATCGACTCTGCTGCTTGCTCCGCACATACGAAAACGTCAAGACAAGACAGGGTGCCGAGCCGGCACTCACTCGCAGGTCTCTACATACCAGAAAGCCACCCCCACAAGTTGCTAGCCCAGCAGGGGTTGGACGATTTTTTTCTTTCTTGGGAGGGCTTCCTCCGTGGCCCAGGCTGTTTACGGCCTGGTCGCGCCGGAGGCTACAAGGCCTGTCCCTGGTAGCGGCCCTTAGATCAGTCAGATGGCCGGTATGGATGGATGGATTATGAGTATTTTTTTCTCGATTAATATTATGCCATCTACGGGTATTATCCCATCGTTGACGCGGTAGACGACTGAAAAATAAGAAGAAGAAAAAAAAAAAAAAAAAAAAAAAGGCGTTATGACGAGAAGGGCGAAATGGGGGGGGGGGGGGGCCTCCTTAAGCTCCACTACCAGCAACTAAGTACTGAAGTATTTGCTTGCGAGTACCCAGGTATTGATTGATTCGGAATGATCAAAGCAGAGCACAGCACAGCACCAGTCACCGCGGCTTTTGGTCCATCGTCTCTGTGTCCTCATATTCGTAGCACAAGGACAGTCGCAACTTTGGCTAGTAGTAATTTCCCCCCTGCGAGACATGCATGCGAGCCATCGTGCCACCCGTTTCGCCTACTGGGAAACAAAAAAAAAATTGATGTGCTACTACGAATCACTCCGTGGCAGCATCTACCTACTGTAGTGGCTGGCATGTGGAATTACGATATGCCAGCCACCAATTTGAAAAAGAAATTCGACGAGAAATGGAGATTAAGACGCAGCGTGGCTTGTAAAGAAAATTGAGTGTTGCTTGCTGGGTGGTATCATGTGCGCATTTGTAATCTTGGAAGTTGGCACACATCAATACCACCTCACGCCTCCTTGAAGTCGTACAAGCTAAGGGGGAGGACCACAAACTCAATTCGATTCCGCGGATGTCCGTGACCAGGGCTCAAGACATGTACCTGATTTTTTACTTTTTTTTTTCCCATTGTTATTCCTTCTTTTTTTGTTTCTTGATCCTAGAGAGGAGGTGCGTAGCATTGAGATGCAGGGTCGTTTTATTAGGTTCTCACTACTACTCCGTATCAATACATATATACTTTCCGAACCGATGGTCAAAGAAGATGTGAAAAGTGATGAAAAAGAAAAAAAAAAAGGAGAAGAATATTAATCAAAATTTGATTTGCTCAATTTTCTTTCTTTCCTTTTCTGTTGTCGTAAACTGATATGTCAATCCGCTGTTGAATTGAATTGAATGCATCGGTTGGTGCAACACTGCCAAATTACCTTGATTTAGGGAGCCTACTGTATTTGTAATGTGATATAATACCGTACACATGTATACGGGGCATTATGCTTCAAAATTTGCCTTTTTATTGCAGCTCTATAAAAAGAAACTCTTGAAAAAAAAAAAATTCTCTATATCGCCTTTCATATTCATTTACAGCACCTTAATAGTAGACAGATAATAGACAATTACCCGCACTCAGAGGAAAATAAAATTCTCTTAAAATCTGAAACCACTCCGATACACGAAAACAACCTCCCCCCCAATACCCAAAGCACCCCCAGCCTTCAAAAAGGGATAGTAATACTTGATGAAGTAGGTAGGTAAAATGGAAATCAGAAACACCGTGCACACACAAAAAAGACACAGATGGTTCTTCTCAATGAATCTGAAACATGCGTGCTCCAATACGCGATGTGTTTTGCGCACAAATGCACTGCAACTACTAGAAAGATACTATACCTACTAATCTAAGTAATCAATAAGTAGGTAGTATTTTACTCTATTCTTTTTCCACTATAGAGGTTCGCCTCGGAAGCAGCAAAAAAGAAAAAAAAAGTGTAAATACAAACCCATGAGTAGGTGTTTCCACATCAAAAAGCCCAATCTAGACACTTGCAGACAGCCAGACGCACCCAACTGACTCTCAAATCAACAGGGGCATATGTACAGAGTTACAGTAAACATCTTTCCCTTGTTCATTCTATTCTAATTCCAAAGGCCACAAGCTCGAGTCCGTTGTGGAACGGTCGGCAACCCTGTGAGATTTTGGCAGAGGGGGCAAAGCTTGTGTGCCTGTTGTAATGACTCGGACTGCATGGATGATGGCACAGTACAACGGCCTTAGCAGCAGCCTTCGTCACCTGCCGCGTGGATAGCGCCGTCGGCAACACCAACGTGCAGCATGCAGGAGAAGGGAAAATGGCTGGAACATGCATCGCTCATTGTCTCTGCAATCCGCTTGCTCGGCTGCAAGGTCCCGCTCGTAGCATACGCAATAACTCGGATCTCTTGCTCTTTTCGTCAGGATACCTTGTATGGATAAGGCAGTGCCTATGAGTACTATATGGGTAGCATAGAATAGATCACAGTTGGACCATTAGCTTGAGGCAATTCAGGTATATATTCTTGCTTCACTTCTCCTCATTCTTAGTATAAATCATTCAGGTAATCGACATATAAAACAGGTTGTCCCACTCCCCCGCACCGAGCTGGCCATCAAAAAAAGAAGAGAAGAAAGAAAAAAAGGTAATCAAAATTCATTCCATAGCAGTCAATAGTCATCTCGTCTTTTCTCGTTTGTGTAAATAAAAAGGAGCAACATCCTGCTCTCCTCAGGCAAGAGGCGAGATAAAAAAAAAAAAAAGAAAAGAAAAGCGCAAATCGAAAATCGAAAATAAGCAGAGATGCATTATGGTCTCTGCCGAATTTAAACATCTCTTCCAACTCCTAGCATCCCTTGATTGTCCAAGTTTGATATTGCATGCTTGTCGCTAGCAATATCGAATCAAATAAAATAAAATCGAAAAGAAGCCCACTCGTATAAACAGACAAGGGGAATTAGACATGAGAGAAATAGACTTGGCAAAAAGAGGCAAATTGGAAAATCGCAGTGTGAACATTGATGCTCACTTCGGGAATCATTAGAAAATCACAAAAGCTTTTTGTATGGGTTGCTTTTGTTTTCGTGCATCGTGAACCCAGACTTTACACAGGACTCTGAGGGTTGCTGCGAACGCTGCTGTTAAAGTCTCTGCTTCCGGTCCGTTTTAGCGCCTGGCTCATCGTCTCGATATTTAGCTCTCCCGGCGTTGTCAGAGTGTAGTTTCCGCTGGAAGGACTACCAATCGGTTTTCGCGACGGGCTCATATCCAGGCCTTTTATACTGCCGGGGTTGCTCGTTGGTGGGCTGGTTCCGGGTCCCTGACTGGAGACTGGCGATCGAATTGGTGATGGCGATCGGTTCATGGCTGATGCAGAAAGAGACGTAAGCCCGACAATGTGCATATTGTCTCGCGATGACATGGAAGGTAGATGGTGGCCACTATGTTCTGCTTGGACGACATCTGCAAACGAGATGAAGGAGAGGCGTCTGACATCGGCAGAATCGAGGGAGCCGTAGTTGGAAGCGCTATCGGCCGGGAATCCTATGCGGTCTGCAAACGAGGCGAGTTCTGAAGCCCAGTCACTCGGGCCCTGGTCGTATGGCGTGTGAATGGCACTTGTGCCGGGGACGGCGACCGAGGCGGGCTGGTGGGAAGCGTGAGTGACAATCTCAACGCTGTCGGGATCCAGCTTGTTGTTGGTGATGGCTTCTGACGCATCATCCAATACAGGAGGGATGTAGTTCTCGGTCTGGATGTGGCTTGGGATGGCTGGGGATGAGGATTTCAGGAGAGTGTGGTCTTGCACATCACGTTCGAATATCTGGGACGTCGCCGGGGAAGATATTCTCGGGGAGCCGGAGAATGCACGGGTAGGAGAAGAAGGGGCAAATGGGTGGTCGCCGTGGGCAAGCTGAATTGGCGACGTGGTTGATCGCGTGGTAGAGCGCGTGGTTGACGGTTTTGACGGCTCTTGGGCAGTGTACGGGCTCCCTGCTCCAGGACCAGCCTTGGACTGAGCCTCCGTCTTCTTCTTGCCAAAGCCAAACAGACTTCGTTTCTTGCTCTTGCTCTCTTTCTTGCTCTGTTCTGTCTGCCTGTCGGATGAAGCGACGTCGATGGCTCGGGGCGTTAAGTCGCCGCCAGTACTCCTCTCGTCGGCCATGGTGCTGCGTCGGTCGCCGGTAATGGCGGTGGGAGTGATTTGGGCTGGCGAGGCGAGGCTCATTGTGGAAGCAAGTGCGCAGCTGGATTAGCTCGCCGTTGGTAGGGCTGCCAGTGTGACGGATACGGGATCGATCGCGATAAACAACGGGACTGAGGACAGACTCAATGTCGTCGTGGCTACCAGCCGCCGTCAATGGGTGGCAGAACAGACGCAGACGCAGCGCAGACAAAAAGGAGGGTCGGTGTTGCGATCGACAGGAGGGCGACGATGATCGGTGGAACAAACAAAGGAAAGGACAGGACAGGACAGGACAGAGAGAGAGAGATGGAGATGGAGATGGAGAAGGGATGGAGCAGATAAAGAGAGGCAAAGGACGAAACGAGCACCAGCGAGAGTTTTTATCGACTCGCAGGACTCGACGGCTAAGCGATCCAAGGGCCACCCATTCGCCGCTGCCCTGCTGAAGGGGAACGTATGGAAGCTCGACGGGGGGTGGCGACCAATATTGGTGAAGCAGATGCTGCGTCGCACGTCGTACCTGCTGGGGGGGCTGCCCAGATGACACGAGCGGGACCCGCTGAAGAGCGCGAAGAGGGAGCTTCTGGTGTGACAGGCGCCAAACCGCTGGTTTCTGGAGCCTTTTTGGGGGGGCACTAAGGCTTTAAGACGAGATTTTGCAGCGAGCAGTAGCTGGGCGGAGAGCTGCGTGTGACGCAGATGGGCGAGGAGGCTGGGCTTCTGAAAAGCCGCAGAGCAGAGCAGAGCAGATCCCGCCAGATGTTGGACTAGCGCTGGATGGGGGATGAGGTCGAGGTACAGTAGTAGGTATAGGAGCTGATGATGAGCTGCTATAGTTTATACTACTGCTGCTAGCAGGTAGATGCTGGTAGCTCCAGCAGTAGAAACAACAGCAGTGATAGCAGGTATCAAGGGCAAACGAAACGATTCATCCCACTCATCCGACTCCAAGGGGGGTTGGAAAAAGGACGCGAAAGTGCTCTGAAAGGATATTAAAAAAAAAAGAAGGGCCAGAAATGAGATGGAAAAAAATGAATAAATTGAAATACGGAGGCAGCGAAACCAGAACAGTCGCAGATGACGGAAGGATTGTGATGAGTTTTGTGATGAGGGGACTCCAAAGGTCACCAAAAGGTCACCACAGGTTCCCAGGCACCGCCGGAGCGACTTCCCAGAGACTTGTCGGCCGGGGCCGTCGCCGCCGTGACGTACTGGCCTTTGTGCCGCCGGTACTGAATACCGCGTGGCCCGTCAGCCACGCCGCAGCTAGGCAAAGTACACTGTACCGCTCCGTCCGCAGGCGCGGCGCACCCGCTGCTGCAATGTACCTCGTCGCGTACCTCTCAGCGGCAGCGGGTACATCATGCTACTACATGCTGCTGCTTTGGCTCTGGCATTGCCCGCTGTGGCCGGTTCCTGAAGCCCCCTCCCCCTCCCCTTCAATACAGCGGAGTGCTACCACAAGAAACAGAAAGACCAGCGGCGGTAATGCACAATGATGCGAGGCTCCCGCCTTGGTTCCGCACACACCAAACCAAACCAAACCGACTTCTGCCGGGGGCCATCACGTACATACGTATTTGCTGGAACGCACGTATCCCGGATTGGTCTTTTGAGGCCTTTTTATCCAAGTTTTCTTCTTCTTGTCTACTTCAACGAGCTACATGCGTCCACTTGGATGAACAGATGCTCTGGCCGGGCCGTCCTGTCTGAATTCGGCCACCAACCTCGCACATCCGTGCCCTATTCGGCTTCGGCTTCACTTTGACTCGCTAGGCTGCCACAAGTAATACCATGTGATTCACTCTTTTTTTTTTTTTTCCTTCTCATTTTTTCTTTTTTACATCCTGCCGTTGATATTTCTTCAAGTAGCATGCACTACTACTGCGGCTATCGCTACCACAATACTACCAGCTTGCCTAATCCTAGACTGACGACCCATATTGCCATATTGCCAGACCACCACATATCCCCTGAAACCATAAAAGTTCTTTGATGCTGCCAGTCAAATGCACAGTGGGTGGTATTGAGGAGAATCTCGCTTACACCTTTTATCAGCTTGGATGACTTACATTGCCCAGCTTGATATCGAACCCCCTCTTTTGGCGGCCCGTGTAAACGAGGGATGAGCTGCACTGCCAATACGTAATAGCACATGTCTGGCATTTAATAAGTGCCACCTCGTCCAGGCCACGAATTCGGCCTCAATGTCTAATAAAAATTGGTTCAAAATCTGCTGCCTACGCTTGCGGACCTCACATGGCCTCGCTGTTTACCAGGTATGTCATCGCAAGACATCAATTAAGGCATGAAAAAAAAAAAAAAAAAAAAAAAAAAAAAGAACCCTGTTTCCGAACCTGCTTCAGCCGGCGCATCACTGCATCACTTGCATCACGTCTCCATTATCCGTAATGCAACAACAGTCCGAGCTTGTTTCTCTTTTCTTCTTTTTTTTTATTCTATATTTTTTTTCGGTCCTCGTGATGTTTCGCCCCTCCTCCTTTCCGCAAGGACCAACGTACCATCCCGGAAGCCGCTACAAAAGCGCACCATCGCAGTGTCTTTTTCTCCCGCGTAATTGGTCGCACCCTAATAAGGAAAAGCAGCTAATACGCCAGAACAGTAATATCACATAGATAGCTGGGTGAAGGGCGGTGGTCAATGTGGTGTATAAGTGAGCAAAAAAGGACAAGGGCCATCGCTGCGAAACCCTGGCAGCAGGATATGCACTTGCGCATCATGCGTCGTACCAGCTATTCCCAAGTCGCCGATAATGCGGGCTATCAGAGACAATTTTAGCCTCTATCGTGACCCAATTGCTCTGCCATCATTCGTCCGGTATCCAGCTTGGTTGACTCTGAGTAATTTCCTCATTTTGGGTACTCCATAGCCTTGGAACTTTGCATCGACGATCTTCAAAGCCTCCCCCGCAGCCAGAGCAGGCAAACAAGACGAGGATCCATACCAAGTGTTACCTCTTTCCTCACACAGAGAAGCAACCTCACCATATTGATGGCTCCATTCCATGGGCTGCCGTCTGTCTACGATGGATGCAAACCAGCCTCTGGAAGTGGCACAAATGCAGACATATCTCTCTGCGGGATGACGCCGGAACCGCTGCATTAGCCATCCGCCGAGGCTGTTGATGTCACATGGCACTATGCAAGGTCCCTCGATCACTAGCAGTTTGCCTGGTCCGTGATGAGGACGAGCATCATCGTGGAGCTCGCTGACTGGATCAGCAAATGGCTCAGACCCTTTTTGGGGGCTCTATCGAAGAAGGATTCAACGGTTCCTACGCATGTGCCTAGCACCATCATCTACTATCCAAATCAGTTAAAACCTCCCAAAGGGTAGCACATGGCGCTGGCTGGGGGCTTGCTCAGATGATGTGCTAATTTTGTAGCTCAGCTCTAGGCCCGTATCGATGTCGACAAGGTCTCTTAGTAAGCCAATTACCAGATTCGACCTGCTTAGGTCGACTTTAATAACAAATAATGTCAATTTTCTCATAAACAATTTCAAATGAAGAGCATTACCTCCGACCATCATATTATAGTCATGACATAATTTGATGACAGCATAGACGTTTCACAAATAAATCATCATCTTGCATCTGTAGAAAGAAGCTGGTCAAAGAACATCCGCACGTGACATCTTCGAACATCCTTACCTAAGCATTGCTTACATAATTTGATATCGTTCGTTTTGCAAAAACCTTCAGTTTAGAACCACAGCAGCAGCTATCAGCATTTACGACGAGGGGATCCCCAACGCAGCTCCCAATTCCAGCCGTGGGCGCCAGTCAGTCACACTCGCCAGAGATAGACTCGACTCTACCCTTCTCTAGAATCATAATATCGAATCTTTCATCGGCCAATTGGGGAAAAAAAGCGCCCACCACCGGCAACCCCTCACACCTTCTCAACACCACACAACATATAGAACATACATCACCAAAAGTTACTAGAGAAAAGACAAAAACAATGGATCTGCGCACTCTCTTCGTCCGCCCAGCGTCCCAGCTGCTCAGCCCCCTCCGCCTCCTCGCCATCACAAAGCCCTCCGCCGCTCCTCTCCCTCTGATACCCTCCCGCGGCCACAAAACCACCACCCGCACCAAGCGCGCCCTCAAAATCGCTCCTCACGACTCCTTCCTCCCCTCGCGCACCTCCGCCGCCGCCGCCGACTCAATCATCTACAACCCGCCATCCTCAGAGGCCTCGCCCGAGCACACGCCCTTCATCTTCCTCCCGCGCAACGACCCCCGCCGCCAGGCCATCCTGCGCCTCCGTAGCAGCGGCAGCGGCAACCCTACCGCCTACGACAGCAGCGTAACGGCAGAGGCCGACCTGCCCCCGGAGATGCGCTACAAGCGCCGCCAGCCAAAGTACAACCTCACCAAGGAGCACATTGAGGAGATGCGCCGCCTGCGCAGCGAGGATCCCCTGACGTGGAGCGTGCAGAAGCTGGCTCGCAAGTTTGAGTGCTCGACTGTCTTTGTGCAGATGGCTGCGCCGGCTCCGCCTGAGCATTTGCAGTGGCTCAAGGCCAAGATGGACAGGAAGATGGAGAGGTGGGGACCGAAGAGGACGCAGGCGAGGGAGGATAGGAAGAGGAGGGCGGAGATGCTGTACCGGGGAGAGTTATAAGGATAATATTGCATGGGGGGAGACGGTTGAGGGAAAGATGCAGTCAAGGGGGATATATATAAAAGAGAGAGAAGTTATCGTGTATAAAGGAAAGCGTGGATCAATGGCCATGTGGATGGATGTCTTAGTGACGGAAACATTGGTATACATAGAGAAGAGTGGGCATGAAAAGGCAAAAAAAAGGGTAACTGAGCGTGGTGTACGATATACAAAGCTTCAGAGAACAAATTCATGACGAGACATGCATTATACATTATTCAAAAAGTCCTGAGTGAGATTCTTCTCTATTGTGGTAGCACTATCATTATCGTCGAGGGATATTAGTAGAAGTCGTCATCCTCTGCATTCGTTTTTAACTCGACCAGAAACTCTGCTCTGAAATCATTCCAGTGAAAGACGCCTGTATAAGGTTTTGGAAAGAAAGGAGAGAAATAAGGAAAATAATAAGCAAGTAATAAGGAACGCCGTCATCAAAACCATATTCGGCCGTCTAGGTCATTCAATCCCTCATCCGCTCCCACTTTTTTTTTTGTATGTATATGTGAGTGTTCATTTCGCACATTGCCTCTTATCCTTCTCCCCAGGAATGACTCTCCAGCACCAGCCGCACCAGCTGCGTGCCGCGCCATTCACCTCCCGGGCCAAAATCTTGCTGTTGCTGCCCTTTTCGTCTTCCCACTCGGGCACGCAGGCCCCCACTCGAACCATGCGGACCAGTTTTTTCTTCACGATGCCACCAATCCCCTCGATTTCGTGTCTCTCGTACCCCGGTCCCAGCTGCGGCGAGGGCGTCCGCTGATGGCGAATTTCATCGATTATCGACTCGATGGTGCCATTTGTAGGGAAGGGAAACCCGGCGGTGGCGCCAGGGGGTGTGGTGCCCGCATGTTGTGGGCCCGGGCTCGGCGTGCCGGAGGAGGAGGACCCGGTTGACCACGGAGTAAGGGTGCTGCCTCGGGCGTCTTCGGCATCGCAGTCGATTTCGTTCTCACGTTCACGAGCAGCAAGACAGGCTTCTTCGCGGCCGCAGATTACGCCACGGTCGCCGTCTCCAATGCCTGTGAAGCCTCCATACTTTGTGCGCCAACGCCAGATACTGTATTGCCCCGTTATGTTAGCTATTACTTTTTGTATGAGGCCAAAAAAAAAAAAAAAAAAAAAAAACGCGCCATGATGAGCATGGAACTTTGAAGCGAGACATACGCTTTATAATCGTGGTCGGCATTGCGAATGCTATGACCACAAGGCTGACATAGCCAGACGCCCTCTGTGTCGCACTGGCAGATTGCTCGCTGTACGGCATCTGAATTCAGAGGTAAAGATATATCCAATGCCGGCACGGCGAGCGCGGCAATGGGAGCTTTGACGCAAGTGACACAGAGCCGGCGGTGTCGCTCGCGCAGAGCAGCAATAAGAGGGGGCTTTATAGCACAGTTCTAAGGGTTCAACCGTCAGCAGATGGCCCAAGAGGATGGATGGCATTGCTTGGGATGGAGGTGGAAAGCTCACTCTACAAATGATGTCTGCGCATCTCCTGCACTCGGCCACCATGTCGCGAGCGCAGCTGCCCGCTTTCCCGTTATAATTGTTGTCATCTTGCATATAATTCCAATCAGTCGCCCTGGCGCGGTATCGCAGCGTCTGCTCTGGATCGATCGCAACGCCCTCTCTAGAGCAGCGCAGTGTTGCGCCCATGAGGCTCGCTCGATATTGGATCAAGCCATCGTGGATAAAGCGGCTTGCACGGGCCAATGAATCGAGGGTGTTGAGGTCAATGTAGGAAATAATGCCAACGACAATACTAAATTAGAAACAAAAGTGTTAGATCTCTCTTCTCTGTGCTGCAAGCAGACAATCGCAAAGGATCGACGGGTGCTCATCATACGGATAACACTGGAATGCCTCCTCCATGGCACTGTGAGTCGCCGGCTGCTTTCCATTCTCAGCCTCAGACGCATCGTCCCCGTATTGCTGCGGCGACTTGTCGGTCATGGTACTCTTCCTGCTGGGAAACCTGCGCGCAGAAGAGACGATGCCTCGATCTCGATCTCCAGCCGCCATGTTGGCGACCGATCCGTGCTCGGGCAGTGCCAGAGGGTTGCCCGGCGCCGGCCAAGCGGCCATTGGCTGCGCCTGGCTGTCCTCGTCATCGAGATCGACGAAGCGAGCCATGCTGTGGGATCTGGCGGCCTCTTTCAAAAAACAGAAACACTACTTAAACGAGGCAATGGCGCGAAAGCAACGCAAAGACAGGGACTGCAGCGAGAACAGAAGCGTGCAAGAGCAAGCAAACGACAAGCACGGGGTGTGATTTAGCATGAGGCGACAGCAATTGTCGATGAAGCCATCGTAAGGGAGCCCATCGAAGCACCAGAAGCGATTGTTGGGATTGTGAGTCCGCCTGGCAGTCATGTGTTCCTGGACGACGCAGCGGCCAAAAAGGCGCCGGGCCGTATTTGTAGCAATCAATTGCATAGGGGGCGCTCGCCGCCGGCAACTGCTCTGGCTGGCTTTCCGGGTGCCGAAGCACGCTCAAGCGTCAATGGGCGGTCGAGCACGGAGCTGCGCTGGGGCCCGTCAACCGCTAAAGGCCCTGTTAGCCCTCCCCTAAGGGCCGCCTAGTGTCGCCTGAGAGGGGCACTGCTCAGCGCGGAACCCACTCCCCGCATTCCCCAAGCCAAGGCGGTCCCCCTCTTCAGTTAGAGCCCGGCCCGGCGCTCTCCCTGCTGCAATCATCATCACCGTTGCATCATCCCCAGCGTGATCAATAGTAGTCCCAGAGACAGCTACTACTAATGCTGCTCGTAATCGCCGAGGCTATAACCGGCTCGTATACATGTATATCGAAGCCAGCAGAGCTTCCCCCTTTTCCCTTAGAACGGTGCTAAGCCCTGATGAACGAAAGCCAAATCCTTCCCTCGTCACTAGTCAACATCGTAATCCTGCCGCGGGCTCCATCAATCTGCAGCTCCTGAGACACCATCACCATCGTCCAAGCAAGCCACTTCATGCCCTGCCGCTGGGACTCGCTGGCATGCAGATGCAACCGCGCAACCCCATTGGACGCGGATCGATCACCAGGCACACGACTCGCAGATCTCGAACCACTTGCGTCCAGCCGGCGGCTCACCGACAATATGGCGAAATGCAGCTTTCTCGCCCTCGTTTCGTGCTTCATTTACACGATGCTTTTTTTTTGTCCCCCTGGCAGCGTCTGGTTCCTTCACGTGGCCATTTGACGGCAGCAAACACGTCTCCGGCCGCTCAGTGGTTTGATATACGTGGTTCAAAATACGCACCTGTAAATGCATAAGCACTGCATGATTAGACGGTTCATTCAACGCTTTCTCATTTGGGTGTCATCAGCAAAAAAAAAAGAAAACAAAAATACTACTCTACTTCGTATAGATATTCTCCCTCAACTAAATTTGGTTAATCGCAATACCGCGTTTCCCCCCTGTTCTTACTTATCCCCATGCTTGTCACTGCTGAGAAGCACTGTGCCCATAAATCCTGCAGCAGGAGAGAGGGAGAAAAACCATGTCCAAAATAGGAAAAGAAATGGAAGAAAAATCTGCTGTGCTCATGACCCGCCCCTCGCTAAAGTGTTCACGACAGCGCCAACAATGCAAACACACCGCCCACAACCGGCCGAGCGGTAAACTGGTTACCCGGATATTCTCCCGTGTTCGTGTCGTACAAGTCGGTAAATGCTCGCCACGTTGGCGTCTCGTTGATCCACTTGGCAATCAAGGAGATGAACATGGCCTTTGTGTCAGGCTTAGCTACTGCAGCAGCAAACATTTCCCAGTCAGTCTTGGTCAATGTACCGCGCGTGTCGAGAACAACTCCGTATTTATTGGCTTTGGTCTTGTAGAAATCGCTCTGCATATCATAAACGGACTGGGGGATGAAGTTCAGCCCAAGAGCCTTGTCCGGGTAAATATTGTATAGTAATCCTTGTAGAGGTTACTCATTAGCAAAGATGAAGCTGTAGAGGGCATCTACAAAACTCACCATATGTGGTTCCAGAATCATATTGAAGCACGCTGTGGTTAGGGACAGCAGCTCGGTTAATGCCGTGGCGAGACCAAAAGTTGAGATAGTCCCTGGCTATGGCCGAGTACTTGTCAGATAGGAAACTATGGCCAGTGCGGTCGGCTATTTCCGACATGGCCTGCAAAGCAATTATGCCTTTGATGGCGAGATTGGTTTGGTTCCTATTATTTCATGGTTAATACTTGTATATGCTTGATTGACTGGACACTCATGAAATGGTCAACTTACGCAAGATGGCCTGCAAAATCATCCGTGGACAATTGGTTTGCTGGGATCTTGGCATCTTCAATCAAATACTCTGCCCACTGCGCCATGAGCTGCCAATGCTGGTTCAGATAGTATACGTCTCCTGTTTTCTGAGCATAGGACAGCATCATGATAATCATATTGCCGCACTCTTCCAGGGGCATGGCCTCATCGTTGCCCTGCGGATAGCCAAGAGCCTGAGGGAATCTACCCAGGTCGTGAATCGCATATTTGTTCGGGTAGTGGCCGCTTTCTTGATTCTCGAGAAGGGGCGATAGAGTATGTTTGATGAGGTTTGGATCAAAATACAGCATGATTGGCCAAGTAGGGAAAATCACATCCACCGTTTGGATATCGCTGTTGGAGCTGATTTCTTTAAGGAATACTCTGACGTTATCCGGAGTGCCGGTGTACTGGAGGGCTGCAAAAGCCTGGCGGACGGCAAGACTTGTTATAGTGAGATAATCCTGTCCACCAGCCTTGATAGAATCTCTTGCAACACGGTTGTCGAGGTTGTTAGCATATTGGCTGGCGTAGCCATAGTCCATATAGAAGAATGGAACGAGGTCCGATTCATCAAAGTAGCTCGTCCAAAGTGACGGCACCTGCTCAGGGGAGCTACCCCGACCTTGAAATAATATGGCATTTTCTTGCGCAATGCCAATTGTAAAGAGAGTAGATGCGGAGCCCCCTCCCGCGATTGTACCAAGGTCGCGTGCAAAAGCAAACACAGGCCTATTACTATGCGTCAAATTTCTGCACAGACTCTTTGGAGAGTAACTGGTTCTTACCAACGGTCATTGACAGCACGGTAGTTGGTGTCGATGGTATTGTCAAGCGTACCCGTGGACAGGAACTGGCCGCGGACATCTGTATCTGCACCAATTTTATACGTTACACCTCTCTGCAGTACATTGTCAGTGCTATTTCACAAGAGATTCCATCTGGTAGACAGTTAAAATACTCACGATACGGCCGGTCGACCAATACCAGCTGCCCCATGATGCCTGATCATTAGCCTCTTGAAAACCGTCTTGATTTTGGCGATAAAATTTGTGGGAAAGCACCCCGTCTGCCTCTTGGTGCTCCCAGCGGATAATCTGTGAGTTGTCGCCAGATGCCCATTCTATAGACTGGTCAATTGCGCCCTCTCATCTGCAACCGTAACTACTTACCTCCTGATACATCGCAGTAGATTTGGATATTGTGTGGCCGCCCGTCAAGGGAGACAACCGAAACTTTGAGGTACGAGAACGGAATAGACTGTCTTCTGAGGTCATCTGGGTAGACTGGGGAGAAGAACTCCGCAGCCATCTGGACTGACCCTCCCACGTTCATGGTAAAGGTTGTTCTAGTTGATGTATACTTGAGTGACACTTGGTCAACATTGTCTGCGCCGGGAGCCGCTCCCATCCAGTTGTAGGCCTTTCCGTCGACCATGATGAAGCCTTGCCATGCTTGAATTCCTTGCCTGTAATTTAAAAGAATCATTCAGCATCTGTTAAACATCTTATATATGAAGCAGTGTATAAATAATGCTGCTTACGTCCAGTACCTAGGCCATTGGCCAGGCAGGTAGCCGCTAGGGCTTCCATCATTTGGGCCATTGAGCCAAACATTGAGATAAGGAGCTCTAACGGCAAGAGGAGCCGCGGGAGGCCGTGCCGGTTCAAAAGTTGAAACTGCATCCGCACGCCCTGCAAGAGCAAGGGCAGCCGCCGTAGCGACTCGCAAGAGCTTCATAGTCGAATGTAAGCCGCAGGCAGGTACCTGAAGCTTGATAATCTCGATCTGAATTAAGAGAGAAAGGAGGGGAGCATAAATATACGGAATCTGGGGCCGGAGCTCTATCAGTGTTTTTATAACCCAGTCGGAGTATTCTTAAGCTGTAACGAGGGATGCGAGACAATTTGAGTGGGCCTTTGTTGATCGTATGACGGTATAGACGAAAGAGCTTGGCTGAAGCGCAGCTGCATGAGAATGACCACTGTACTGAGGCCTGGAAGTGATTCTAGTAAAATATGTCTAATAATACAACCGCAGCTAAATGCTCACAAATGTGAAGTACCACCACGCTGGCTCATAGAATGATCGCTAGTATGTTTGTGAGAGTGGCCAAGCACGGCCGATTGCAACCTCGACGGCTTGAGACGTTGCGGTGTTGTGTAGCCTTGGCGCAAAGGCTAATCCCTAGACTCAGCGTGCCAAATAGTCAATTATCACAATCGAGAAGGGCAAGTGATTAGCTCGAGCCGCAGAGTTCACCCTGCTGTGAGAGCAAGGCAGGGAGAGACCAGGGCTTGGCTCGTATAGCGACATGAGATGTAGCATCAACCTCCAACGATGGCAATGCGCGTGATGCTCTCGCTCGGCTCAATCTACATATGCCTGCAGGCTTTCATTCCAGCTCGCAAAGTAGGTAGAATGGGAGCAAGGAGGAATCATGCAGGTATGTGTGAGCAAGAGCGGGGATCGATTTTGATGTCATACACGGCATCAGCACTTCAACGGCAGTTTTCAGTTCAGGACCTAGGGTCATGGGACAAGGGTCTAATCCGCATCCAAAGGATCTCTCGGAATTGCCAAGAGGCAGGCTCGCTTCCTAGTGCTCTGTCGTCTCCCTAGTGGATAAAGCTGGTGGCTAGCCCCTAGCTTAGTAGCTGTGCTGTGGACTGTGGAGAGGGAGCTTCGCAGCTTAGCCGACTGTGAGAAGCAGGACCTTGTAGTATATGGCATCAATATGCGCTGCAGAGTCGTGGGTAGTGGCAGCGTAGCGTATCGGCAGAATGATGCAGCTCTGGCAGACTTTGGTAGTCCGTACACTTGGTATGCAGCAGCCGCTATCCTTGAAATAAATTAGACATTGCACCTCTCCAAGACCAGGGCATACATCCATCAGCACACCTAGAATATTCAAGATGCTATCGGCTAGCAGCACCGAATTGCCCCTCAGTGGGCAATCTGCTCTCCCTGGGCCTCCAGCGGATCCGATCCCCCGCAACGTTCTCCACAGCAGCAGTAAATGCGCGCAGGCGTATCGCGTTGCATCGACGTCCTAGCAAGAGCGCTACTGCGGGTGTAGGCAGGGAGGGAATCTCTGTCAAGGGACACAGAGATATTGTGACAGGCTTGGGCTCTGGTCCAAACCTCCTCTTTTCGGCCCTGGTATGATCCGGTTCTTTGACGGCATACGCTTTGGTAGTCGAATGCAGTTGCATGGAGGAAACCAATTTTTGTGATGAGGTGAAGCTTTATGCGTGTTCACTGGTATGAAGTTCGCGTCAAGACAGGTCCGGACAACGGAAGAATCTCTCTTCCGCAGGCTTTGAGACAGCTTCCGCACTCGGCTCTAATGCTTTGTTGTGACTTGAATATCCCATTGTTGCTTTCTTATCCCTTTGCCCGTCATTAAACTGTGTAAGACTCCTGCATGTCTAAGACAATGCTGCCCCTCTCTAACATCTCCTTTCGCTCTCTCCCCACCCCTGCTCCGCATCATGGGATCTCAGGTCCCAACGTCTAGACTCTCCACTGTCGATCTCTTTGGAGGACTTGCCCAACGCAAAACATTGAGAAGTAGGTCACGATATGGCTTGCTCAAATCTAGCCAGTTATGGTCTGAAAGACGTCGCGTGCCGCTGGATGTAACCCTGCCATCATTAAACATCAATTTAGACTATAGCTTGGCGAAATCCATCACAAGATGTAATTGACCGGGCTTAAAGTAAAACAAATACTGACATTCCATGAGCAGGATTTTTAGGAGGAAGCTAGACAATTTACTCAAAGCCGTCTTACAACTTCATATGCGGAATGTCTTTCTAGAAAAAGCCAGTACTTCAATTAGCTCTACCTGCTTGGCCCTACTCATGACCCTCTCGTACTCGCCAATTTGAACCAATCGTTTTGCACACATGAGAAGTACAACAGTATTCATAAAAACTATATTGGCTTAGCTAGCCATTTTCTACAACAGATATTCGACTGCTCTCCTCACAAAGTAGTGCTAGTTTTGGCATTCTGCAAAGACGAATGCTTGCTACCTCATATCCAGACTCTAAATGGTCGGGAATTCGCAGTTAGTACTACTTTAGAATACATGTTCGCACTTGTGTATGAGTTTTTATAGCATCATGTATTCTATACCATGTGGTGCCTGTTGCATCAATGTATCACTCTTAGGGTGGGCACGCCATATCACGACTGAGAAAGGGATCTGTAATGGCCTTGATGATAAATGCTATTTATCTTGTCCCTCTACTGACATTATATGATTCCTATCTAATCCAATGAGACATACAACGTCTTGCCGCCCCAACATGTCACTACGAAACTTAAACGGATACAGCAAGGGGCTAGTAGGGGAGAGAAAAAAAAAAAAAGTCTAAAATGCCGTTTTGCCCAAGCCCCTGTCGATCAAACCAATTGTTTGAAACCAAAGGGCATTGTCTCCGTTACTTTGTAGTAAAATACTCAAACGTCAGCTTCCCTATATCTGTTTTCACAGGTAAGGGACTGCTTATAATTTACACCAGGGTATAATCTATACGAAAGAAGTCACAGAAATCACTCACCTAGGGAAGATATGATAAAGCCATTTCCCTTCTTTCTGCACCATTGACAAATATCAGCGGGCATTCTTTTAATCCTCTTCGAAGGGATCATTTAGTGGGCAGAAACGGGAAGACGTGCTCCGGAGCCCATAATGACTTGTACGAGAGCATTCTTATTCCATGCCAAGATCATACTATACACAATTGTCACTTGAAGATGCCACATGTTGTATAGCCGGGATAATGCAGACTGAATTTGAACAGCTATAAGCTGTTTCATCAGACTGCCGTCTATTGTATTTCTATCCTGTATTATAAAACGGCGTTTATATATATATCTTTTAATGACATAAGAAAAAAAAAAGAGCAAACGCCCACGAGGCTCTCCGACGATAGCGCACCAGCATTGTCGTCAGTAGTTGAGCCTCGGTCCAAACACGCCGTCCCAGCGATGGCGTAGAAGCACTGTCGCTGTCGAGATTTCTCATTCCGTACACATTCCACTCGTTAGACAGCGGGTATTAAACGCTGATGGGGTATCATATCAACTGAAAAAAAGCGAGAAAAAAAAATGCAAAGGAAAAAAATGCAAGGAACAAGCCCATCTTCAAACAAGAGTCATACCCCAGCTCTTCGCAAGAGGGGACGACACTTGTGAATACTATGGGTGCCGAGGTATATGCTGTGAGATCCCTTGAAAATAGCCTGGTATGATAGCGCGAGAGCATTGTCACAACCAGATTCTTTCCAAGTTCATACAGCTTTGCCCTCTGAAAGTAATGTGATGGTGTTGCCACCTTGACAGAAAAGGCCGTAACCCATCGGTGGCTGCCTCAAGTGAAAAGATGAGTGTGACCGTAAAGAGGGGTCGTATAGACGACTGAAGAATAAAAGAGTGTATATCAAGGATGCCGGTATAAGTGGAGAAGGCCCTTGAATAAAGGGAAAGGTAAAATGGTAGGTTGAACTACCCATGTATGAATGGTAATTTTGGGCAGGTGAAAACGTCGTCAGTGCCAAGTTGTTGTTGAAGGCCAGATCCCGGCTGGTGTTGCTGCCTTGAGTGATGCGCCTCACAGGCAGCGATCTAAACCTCTTGGGCTCGCCGGGAAAGCCTCCCGAAGCCGCGGTGCGCAGCTTCCCGTCTTGCTGCGCCATCCTCAAGCGTATTAGGAGAGCCAGTGTCGTCAAGCCTTGAGCTAGGAGGGTTTCCTATGACCTTTAACAGGGCCAGCATGACCAAGGAGCTAAGAATGCTAACGCCCAGGATTCCAATCATTGTAAGATTGCTCTTGCGGAATTGATGGGGGCCTGGTTTGGCATCCTCAGGCCACCCTGTGTACAGAGCGTATGTAGTAGTAACACTGCCTAGATTTCCCAGGCCGGATACAAGAGCTGTTGCGGCTGCCACACCAACTTCGCCATGTCGGCGTTGGAAGATTTCGGAAGTCCACGTCATGCAAATTGGGACGGTTGGTCCAAGACCAAAGCCCACCATCAGAAGACCTCCATAACGAGCCCACCCGTTTTGAACAGCAAAAGTGGTTGTCAGTAAGCCTGCGATTTGGATGCAGACGGCTGCTGAGAAGAAGAATGGCCTCAGGTGATGAAAGCGGTCGGAAACAGGCGTGACTAGGAGAATGGCGATCAAGTCCATCTATAATATACAGTGTTAGGAACAATAGATGGATGGAGACCAAGATGCAAGAGACTCACAATCCAGATAGGAGCAAAGAGTAAGCTAACGACAATATCGCTCGCCTGTGGCTGGATTGCAGCAATGATGACCGATCCATAGAGCTGAGTGCCGATTCCGACTCCGACTACTCCGAAATACATCAGGCATAGAGGCCATAGTCGCCAGTCAAGCAGCACAAGGCAGAGGTCCTTGACGCCCCATGGGCGAGCATGGTACACACGCCTGAGCTCAGAGTAATGAACCAAAGCATCTTCACCTTTGAGAACTTCAGGGGTAGCCGGAAGCCACTTGAACAAACCAGTACGCTTCCTCTCCTCGCCTGGCGCCAGGGGTCTGTCAGGGAGCCACCATAGCAGCGTAAAGCTCAAGACAACGGCAACAAGCCCGTAGATGAGAAACATCCACCTAAAGCCAACCAGGCCTCCATCGCCGTCCATGAGCTGGAATCCCGCCGAGACGAGGCCGACCACAGCCGCGGACACCTGAGAGGCAGTGAAGTACATGCCAATTCGCTTGGCTGTGCGAGATGGAGGGTAAAAGAGGGTCAGATAAAACGCCATGCCCGGCCACATGCCAGCAATAACCAAGCCCAAAAGGAAACGTAGCAGTTTGAGGCTCCAGGGTGACTGCACAGCCGCGAAGCATGAGCCAACAACCCCAGTGGCGAAGACGATTCTAGCCATCCAGACTCGGGGGCTGAGCTTGCTCATTATGAGATTTGATGGGAAGTCAAAGATGACGTAGGAGACATAGAATAGCGCAAGTGCTGTTGATACGTCTTTGGGGGTGAGCCCGAGGACGGTCTCCAAGTCATGGCCTTTGTCCCTGTTCATTGTCTGGGCAATGCCAATGTTGGAGCGAATTGCCGAGCAAAGAAAGTATAGAATCCAGAAGGCTGAGGGGTTGGTTAGTTTCAATCTCAAAACGAGTGAGCTGGAAAATCAGCTTATACTGACGAGGGATAATTCTGAGATCGATTTTCCTTGGCAGAGAGCAAGAGTTAGCCGGCAACTATTCCTATAAGAGTGAGGATGAGGCAAAGCCCAGTACCGATAGACCTTCTCCACCGTTTCGTTGTCGTAGTCGGCCGGTCGGACATCGCCCCCATATCGACTCTCGGGACCACCATGAGATGATGCAGAGGGAGAGAAAACAACGCTCTCAGTGTTGTTTGGCTTTTTGAAATCGCCATCAGGCGGTGCTGCTTGGGAGGCCATCCTTGGACGGGCGCTCTTCAAACGCTGCTACGAGGGCTTATTTCCGACCGGCACGACAATAAGGGCTCGGAGGACGAAAAAGGCCGCAAAAGATAATCAAGTAAAATAAGAAGACGTCTGAATTATATGGGCGACTTGAGATTTCAAGCTTGGAAAAGAAAATAAACAAAAAACAAATGCAGAAAGTGTTGAAGCTCAAGAGCTAGAAAAAAAAAGTGGGTGGCTCGATCTTGCCGCGATTAACCTTCTCTCAACAATTTTGCGCCGTTTCCAGCGATAGCCGAGGGCTCTTGCGCGACATGGACAGCGCCAAGGCCAAGGATGCAAGGGCCGAGACCGGATAGCACAGGCTATGGATACCTGCCTATGAGCTAGGTATTGGCAACTTAATCAGACATTACAAGCGAGAGTCAGGCAAATACATGCCCTGTGTCTACAAGTTACTAGGTAGTACTCCGTATATATGTAGGTACGGAATAGTTACAGTATTTGTGGTATTAGATGATGGCAATAGGCAATTGGCGCTGTCGCGTTTCTGAGCTCAGTGAAGCTTCCTGTGGCTCGGCAATCGGATCTTGATAAGGCGTGCGGGTCCACAGCATCGGGTCCAAGCCATGTGTATAAAAGGAGTGCAGCCCAAAGAACGCTATATTCGCATAAGAATAGTAGCATACAGTGCCTAGCACTCATAAACGCCAAGCTGTAAATAAGGATTGCAATTAGCCTTTGTACATCTCATGCAGTCTAGATATTTCATCTCATTTCGCATTTCGTTTGCGTATCATGGGGGCTTACCTCAAAGGCTCATTTTGTAGGTCCATAATAGCGGATACAGGCCCAGATAACACTCTAATGCTTAGAACTCCGTAATTGTGGGCAGCACTGATTCAGCGTGTATTGCATAGTAATAGTAGTAGTAGTAGTAGGTATTATATTGGCCAATCCGATCGCTTACACTCTCTTGTCTCGTAAGTATCATCACTTACAAATTGTTTAATATCCCTCCATACAGTGATTTACTTGTATACCAGGTAGTACTAGTAGATGCTTCCATGCTAGGTACTACTAGTAGGTATGCAGTAAGGTAATCACTATTGCAATCTAGATATTACCTACTGCCTACTCTCTACACTGTGCACACCTGCAAGTCCCAGCTAGTGAATTCGGGCTGCAGCTCCCACCGCTGCTGTGCCCTTGCATGGTGTCTGCCTGAGGATCTGACCTGCCAGCCTCACCTTTTGGTCTGTATGCGTCAATGCCTGAGATTCAAGTCACCGCCCCCAACAGCCTCGTTTTCAATCCACTCGCTTTTTGCGGCTCTGCTTCAGAACCTCGATCGTCCTCATAAAGGCTTCACCGGACCGCCTCAGGCCACAGGTTTTCAGCGTCTCATGAAGCTGCCTTCGTCTGGAGCCTCTTACTGGGCTTTGCCGCCTACGCCTCGCACAGTTGGTCCTGATGCCTGTTTTTGCGTGCAAGCCGACCGCCAGGTCTCTATCCAGGTCATGTGGAGGATGACCCTCCGCCGGAAGTCATCCAGCTTTCCGCATTTAAAACGGAATTTGTCATAGTAATGCACGCACAGAGTTATTGGCGGAACGTTGGTAACCACCGCCTGGAGTGCCGTGTATATCAAGTGACCACGGGAAAGGTGAAAAGGGGGGGTAGCATCTCATCAAACGACTTGGTTGGTCATGGCTTTACTCTCTCAATCATGTTAGCTGGATTTCTCATCGCTCCCATCTCCAGGCTGTACAGCGAGGGCTAAACCAATCATGGCCACCATCAACTAGCCAAACAGGCATCGCCGCTCAGCAGAATTTCGTCCTTCCGCTGTGGATACGTGGAGAGAATGTCAGGGGCGCATGAGATGCCAGAGGCTTTCTTGAAGTCCTGCATAAGCCCCGAGGATCTTCTGCCCCAGCAACTCCTTAGCAGCCATCCATCAGCTTCCTGTTTATGAATCAGGCCGGCAGCCACCTAAAAGCTGAAGCATTCGTTGGCCAGCTTCATCCTGTTCTCAGCCTAGCGTCAGCCAGCCGGCCAAGGAATACGACCAGCTGGGTCTCATCCCACGAGGCCAGAAGCTTTGTGCAGGGCGTTCCGACATGGATGGCTTCTCTATGTTTAGGCAAGCAAGCATACAGCTGTCCACCAAAGCTGGGGCGAGCTATGCCTGGCGCCGTGTCAAACTACCGGTTCACAAGGATGCCATACCAAAGTTGGCAGTGCCTCGGTTGCCGCCTGGTCGACTGAACATCACAGCTCCCAAGCCGTTATGCCATTCTTTAAACCGGGCGCAGCGCGTTGCGGTATAGTTTGCCCCGCGTGCGTCATGAACTTGCCCAATGAGTCACTCGCTTGGTGAGCGCATCAAGGAGGCCGCGGGCTTATTATCTTTCATCTAAAATCAGTCACCCTGGAGAGACGAGCCCTCGGTGCCTAAAAGAGCTCGGGACTTATTAAGGGGCCGAGGTAGCGCATCTGGGTCTCACGGTTCTTTGATAGATTGAAGCTTCAAGAGGGAGCTTGAGAGCCAGGCAGTCAACGGTGGAGTCTATGCAACGAAACAAGCACAGCCACCTAGCCAGCCACCGACAGCTCCTTGCCACAGCTCCTTGCCACAGCTCCTCGCCACAGCTTTTGCAGCTGCTTGCCACAAGCGCCCTGTCACACCACGTGACCTTGGCTGACTAATGACCAATGACCTGCTTTCGAGGCGGAGCTGACGAGGGCCTTGCGCAAAACATTCATACCAGAATTTTCAGGCCATCATCCCGACCTCGAACTAACAGTACCAGCATCGACAGCCGGCCGAGCTGCAATTCACAGGCCGCAGAAATCACAAGCCAACGGCCAGCTGCCGCTCTTTGCCCTGGAGGCCGCACTTCGAGCGCAGTCGCTGCGCCCTTGTCACCCGGAGCGCCACCATCGCCGAGTTTCCAGAGCATCGTTGAGCTTAAAGTACTGTGTCGTCACCCAAAACTCCAGCTAGGGTATATTTCCGACTTACACGCCACCATGAGCGTCGCATACGAGCCCCGATCCTTTATCCATGAGGGTGCCTATCCCCCCATAGGCGACGAGCATGATCATGCCGCCGAGCAACGCTTCACAGACTCCGATGTTGCCGAGCACCTCAGCCATTATACCGCAGAAGCTTCCATGCTACCAGATGACAGAGGCGTCATGGGAGATGAAAGAGACATCCTAGCTGATGACGATGCTGTCGTTCAAGAAGCAGCCCAACTAGACCTCGACACACCAGAGTTCTCATCGCCGCTCCAGGTCGCCCTGCATGCGCCGCCGCTACCAGATCCTATACACGAAAGCAAAGAGCTTCCACGCACCGACATATCTTCTCCGTCATCGCGAGTAAAGCCCATCATCAAACCAGAGCGTGAAGTTCACAAGAAGTCGGATGGGAAATTTCACTGTCCTCTAGATGATTGCAAAGAGGATGTCCGTGCATTCTCCCGCAAATGCGAATGGAAGTAAGTTAACCCCATCCCCCTCCTCCCCCACTATCTGCGAAGCTCAAAGCTAACCGGATACACCTACAGCAAGCACATGGACAAGCACGAACGCCCTTATCGCTGCCCGGCGGAAGGATGTGAAAATCTTCCTGGTTTTACATACTCTGGTGGCCTCCTCCGACATGAGCGGGAGGTTCATGGCAAGCACGGGGGCCCTAAGAACACCGTCAACTGTCCGCACCCCAACTGCAAGCGACATACTGGCAAGGGCTTCTCTCGACAGGAGAACCTTAACGAGCATCTTCGTCGAGTACATACAAACATGGATACTTCGGCATCTCCAGTTGAGGCCGCCGCCTCTCCTGACGACAATGAAAGCGAGAAATCTGGGACGAAGCGAAAACGCCGCCTAAGTAGCCAAGGGGGAGACGAGCTCTCTGATCTTCGTGATGAGATCAAGCGGGTGCGAGAGGAAAACGAGAAGCTCAAGTCCGAGATGGACCAGCAACAGGAGCACTCTCTGGCTATGATGGCGCAAATTGCAGAGCTGCAAGATGCGCTAAATCATAGCCTTAATCCTCATGGGCTCGGAGCCCCCACGGCACAGATGATTTAGGAGCCTCTACCCGATGCGCTTTGCTTCCCCGGCATAAATGTGTCAGACGAGACACCAGATTGCGATTGCGATATGCCGACATATATCCCATGAGACTTATTAAACACACACTCCCCGCTCTGTATATTTTTTTTTTATTAAACCTTAAATCCTCCCCTCTTCTCTTTTTACACATACATAACCCATCTCTCACGAAGACAAAATCATATAATGCATAGACTTGTCCCTCGCCTATTCCCCTTTTCATGAACACCTTCACCACTTTCCCCCAATCTGCGCCTTGGGACGATCAATGGGATCAACTATCACCAGTACGGTGGACGCATATCAGGAGCTAACGGATCTTTTTTTCTTTCTTTTCTTTTCTTTTCTTTTCACTGCTTTTCATTTTTACACTAAGGAGGTTGCCTCTGTTATTTAGAAGAGGGACATTATTATCGTTATATATATTTCCCCCAACGGCGTTTCACAGGGTATCAGGGACAGGTGGCACGGGAGAATACGGCATCCACGGTATCCTAAGTTTTTTAACGCTTTCCCTGCATTTAAGAGACTGGCTAAAGATTGGAGAATTGCCGGGGGAACAGATCCTCCGGAAGGGCAGGCAAATGGACATGACTTGGTATAAGGATGAACCATGGAAGCAGGAGGTTCATCCTGTGTATGAGTGTTTTATAGCGCTGGTTTCTTTTTTTGGTTTTTGGTTTTTTTTGTAATTTAGATTCACTCACCTCTACGTGGCTCCGGACTCGGCACTAAAGACGAACCTCTTTTCTTTCCAGCGGTTCAAATCATTCATATATACCCACTTCTCTATACTCCCTTCGCTTCCATTTTCAAGTAATCGTGACTCTGGTGCTCAATATTTAGTATTGACAATCTGACCAACCATTGAAGTCGGTAACTCAAACTCCCATTCGTAATCCAGGTAAAAACCTGAGCCAAAGGATATATATAACTATAAGCAGCTGATAACAAGCAAATGAATTATCACAGCATTATCGGCCTTCAAAACTTATATAATCTCATGTATATAAATATATATATATATATGCCAATCTCTGTTTTTACCCCCCTCTCCATGCCATACTCCTCCCAATGCAAAAACACAAAGTAGCAAAGCGAAGGCCGACCCATCATCAGATAACGCTTCAAAAATCCCATAAAAAAAAGGTTTGTCCTCCCATTGTCATCATCTATATACACACGCATACGATTTTGCTAGCGCGGGCTCGACCGTTTTCTTCCCCTTATTACTTTTTTTGTGGTCGTATAAATGACTCTTTTCTCTTCCTCTATTGATTTGTATCACACTTTGTCATGTGTCCCCCCTCTTTTTCTCTCTTTCTCTAATCCCACTTCCTTCATTCATGTCAAGCTTGTTTCCTCTCTTTTCTCCTCTTACCTTTTTTTTTCTCGGGCTAGAGGTATAAAAGGACAGGACGAAGAGAAAAACAGCATAGCGTTTCAACTCCTACCATCTCACCACATGCCGTCTGACCTACACAGCATGGATATAATTAGCAGGGACACTGGCCGTCACGCCAGCCTTTTCGACTTCTGCCCAGCCATCGCCGGGATCGTCCTTGATCAGCACAAAACGCTCGCCCTCCGTCATGGAATGCTCTGCTTCGCTCTGTGCCGTGTAGTCATACAGAGCTTCTACATATCGCAGCTTCTTGGCACCTCGCTTGGGCGCCACCGCAGGGCCCTTCTTCCTTGAAGCAGCGGCTATTGATGATGTGGTTGATGTGGAGTAAGTCGAAGATGGGCGAGCAGATGCCGCGGGTGTTGATGGTGCAATGTTGAGATCGATATATGTGGCCGGTACGAGACCTTCCTTATAACCGTCACGAACCTTGACCCAGCCAGTACCATCTATATAACATATAAGTTTCAGGGACTTTCAGTGACAAGGGGATTCTTTGATACTCACCATCTACTTCCAAAACCACCACTTCTTTGCCTTCTGCTACCGATAGCTCTCCATCTCCACCAGCTTCAAACTGGTACAGCATCTTGCCCTTCTTTTCTTCCCTTTCAACAATGCCATTCGTGCTACCCGCTGGTGGTTGCGAGATATATGCCGTGGGAGGAGGCGCAACTATCCTATTCCTCTTTGGGGGAGCCGCTCCAACTGCAGCAACTGCAGCAACTTTGGCGGGTGCTGCAACAGGTGTGGTCGCCTTGGGTGGTGTTTCGGAAGGCGTATCTTCTGATGGCGTCTGTGGCGCAGACACGACGGACTGCCGTAGTGACTGTGAGCTTGCCGAGTTCATGGTATTAGATCGTGTGAGGTTGTCCTCTGACACGTGCGCTGGGGATCCTGCGTCAGGTGTGAGAAGCCTATTAGTGGCGGCCTGGCGCTCAGCCTTGATCTTCTTTCGCTCTTCCTTATTCAGCTCGCCAGGGCAATCCGCGGGCACCTTCATCTCGCACTTGCTATGGCATGTATAGCCGCAATCTCGACAGTCAAATCCCTTGGCGCTCAAGCCCCAGATACGATCTCCACACAAGTCGCAATTGGTTGGTATCTTGAAGGTTTGGCTCTTAAAGTTGTGGTTTTTAGCCCCCAGTGTGACATCGCCAACTACAGACGTAATGGTGGTGGTTTCAACTTCAGCCGTAAGCCGTTTCTGGTCCACAGCAATAAGATTCTCCTGCATAGCAAACAGCGTGCGGATGACTTCAACCTCGTCTTTCTTCTCTTTACCTTCTCGGACACGCTGCTTGAGCCGCTTAACGGTGTCAACCTCTCTTCGCTGCTTGTCAACCTCTCTCCGGAGCTCAGCTAGCTGAGACTTGGATTTGGTTAGTACGTTGCGCAGGTAAATTTTGGCCGTCTCATCGACAATCATGAGGTCGTCATCATGCCAGACGGGGCTAGCTTCGAAGACCTTGTCTGGTGGCTCGTGGAAGGCGCCCATGTTGTGGCGCATATACATCATGGAATCCAGATGGGGCAGGTTTCTCTGGATTTCCTTGCCTTGGTGCTCGATAAGTCCGTTGCTCTGTTGAAGCATGGCAGTCTCCAGCCGAGTTGCCACATCCCACAAAAAGTTGAGCTTCAACGTTTTGAACTCACTCAAGTCTTGCAAGCTGTCCATAACCTCGGGGATGTATTCGTGGTAATATTTTTCCTTCTGTTTGTTGGTAACGTTGATGGCGATGAGATAGGTATTTTTGGCGTTATTCATGTCAAAAAGCTGCTGTTGGTAGGCGCTCTGTGCTTTGGCCTTATCGGCGTGTGATTCAGTCTTCTTGCGCTTGCTCTCGAGGTCTTGGCATGTGCTATCGTATTTGCCTTTTACTTTGCGCAAATCGGCATAGCACGCATCGCGGCCAGCTTCGAGCTTATCGGCATATTCGGCATGGCGCTTACGCAGCTCGTCGAATCGGGCATTGTAGAACTTTAGGGGTTCAGCAACTTGGGATATAAGGTTGCTCGCATAGCGATCGTGCTCGGTGGCGCGAGATTCGAGCGTGGTAAGTTGAGTAGACCATGTGGTTAGGGAAGCACTATTGGCGCGACATTATCAGCGCCTATTCATAACATGTCACATCAAATCAAACACAGCGCACATTCGCCGCACATATGCCGCACTCTCCATTTCCTCCTATTGGGGGTCTTTTGGGCTTACCTTTCAAGAGAACCGGGAGTCAAGGTCGGGTTGTCGCCAACGCTCAGGTTGGATATTTTCCTATTCTTCTTCTCAAAGTACTTCTTGGCAAGCGCATCGAGCTTTGCGCTGTATTCCTTTTCGATGGCGGCTCGTTCGCGGTAGAACTGCTGGATCTCGTCGAGCCAAGAGATTCCATTGTTGACCCAGGCATTGGCGGATTTGAAGCCATCCTATGAGTAGCAGTCTTGGTCAGCATTGCGCCCAGAAGACGGGTGGTGATGTTGGGCCATAGCAGCTTCGGCTTCTACGTCAGCTCCAGCTTCAACTTCAGCCTCCGTCTCCTAACTGCTCCTTCTTGTTTCCTTCTTCCTTCTTCCTTCTTCCAAAGCCACTACGAGTCTACCATCGCCAAGCTCGCAAACGCACCTTTAGCTCTGCGCCAAAGGTAGGCGCAGTGTCCACCTCGGCCATGGTGGGAGAAGACAAAGACGCCTTACTGACACTGGCGGCAGTTTCGAATTGGGGCGCAAGTCATGCAATGCCGGCGTCTGTCCATGCAAGGACAAGGCAACAAAAGCTGATGCTAATGCTGGCAGGCTCCAGCAACGTCGTCTCGCGAGTGGAAATGCAGCGTCTGGCCGTTCCGGACGTGGGGAAACGAGGTCAGATGTGAGATGGCATCCGGCAGGATGGGGGGGAAAGAGACTACATACGCGGCTTTGCGACTTTATTGGGGCGCAGCTTGGAGTTGGTCAGGCAACTAGGGCGGGCAGCTTTCAGGGGGCTGCGGCGCTAGCACTCGGCGGTTGGGCCCTGCAACGTGCTGAAGACCCCGCCAAATCTTCAGCGCTTCCCGCTCAAGCTCGGCGGCGTTACGGGGAAATGGGCGGAGCTGAGGGGCTGTCAAAGGTGCGTGTCTTGAAGGAGACGATCCTCATAATATGCATAGTATGGTAGGGCATCTACGGCTGTATGGAAGCTTGAGGATGGGATATTCCGGGCACCGCGTCTCAGCGCCAGAGGGAGAGATGCAAGATTGCAATAATACCGTGTGTATGACTGTCCACTATAGTAATCGTACATTGTGCAGGAATATTCCCGGCTGATGCGCCCTCAATTCGCCACCTCCACGTACAGCAAGTAGCGCCTGTATGTCCCCCGCGAGTAGGTATAATTCAGGTTGTGCAGTGTGCAAGCTGCGGGATCGCTTCATAATGCAACCAAGCCCTTCCTCCTTCATTCCTCCGCATAGCTTTGGCCTTTCTCTTGTTCTCTATTTTTCTTCCTTCTTTTCTATTGCTCTCAACAATCTTGTATTTCGCTTCGTGACATCAATTCCAGCCATCAGCCGTGCCGGCGCCCCGCCAGGTTAGATGCCGCAACCCGACTCGGTTCCACCGTATGGCTCTCAACCCAGCACGACACACCGTCCGCCGTGTCCCACCGTGCAGGCTCGATTGGGGCGATGTGATACTTGTCGGGGCCATAGGTAGGCGATTCTTGGAACAGGTCGATGCCCGCCTGCGTTGCTTGGAACAGGCAGTCTCGATTGGCGTCTTGCAGCTCTTCAAAGACGCCCAGGATAGTGACTGACACGCTGTCTTGGTGGAGGATGATGTAGACCCGGCGGTCTCTGTCGTGGGGCGCTCGGTATGCCATTGAAAGTGCGTTGCTCTCTTAGGGTGTTGATAAAGGCAGGATGTTTCTTCGTTGGCGTTGCGTGAACATTAATGTCAATGTTGACTGCGATGATGATGCTTGACGGTTCTCCATGTCTCGAGCTCAAATTGCCGGAGGCAAATGAATGATCATCTTCGAATGCTGTATGACGTAGGGCGCTGCTCTAGACATGGAAATCTAGATAGATCTGATCCTATCGATAACCGAATAACACCAGCAGTAACTCTGCATACAGGGACTAAGGGAGGTCGGTAGCCTCTATGAGGAATCTTACTTACACCTACCATGTACTACAGTATATGCTCATCATACATGGCGTTATTTTGAGGTCATCCTTTTTGCCGTACATACGTCTTCCAAATCTGCTGGTACGGACTTATTCACAGAATTGAGATTGATCCGTGATGACATCAGCCAAGCTAAATTTTGAGTTTCGTTTCGGACGGTTTCGTGCATATCAGTAGACGACCGTTATTAGAAAGGGACTGTGGGGTAATAATAGCTTGTCCTTGAGAACGGAATACTGTCTGCGTACTGCTATACCTACCAAGGCTATATAGGTAGTAGGTACTAAAGCTACCTTGTGTCTTTTTAAGCTAAATCAAACAAGGGTCTTTGTCTCCAGGCTCTTTCAACTCGGTGAGATGAGCCAAGAATATGGCGTGTCATGTACTGTTCCGCTGCCAGGCCATTTATCCACAAATAAATGCGGATTGGTGCCCAACAAGGAGGCAAGAGGCCTAACAAAAGGAGGGGTTAATTCGACATTCCTAGCGCCGCTATTTGGACACAAAGCTGTTCTAAACACCACCTCAGCAGCATTCAATCACTAATATCCTGCATCTACCCTACAAACCAGTCAACGGTAGTATCAAGGGCGCGCCTTGGTTGGCTAGTCCCTTCGGGTTACCATCTCCCGAGCCAATAGGAAGCCGCAGCAAGCCGCAGCCTCGTACGTGTATTAAAACCACAGAGCGGCCCTTAAGCGTAGTTTTCCAGATACTATCAAACATACCCAATTAGCATTCAGAGCTTGCTCCTTGTAGCTTCAAACAGAAATCCTGCCGGTAAGACGAACCCCTCGGCTACACATTAGCGCGCACCCTCTGTCCCTTCTCCGACGCAATGCAACCATCTCACATGCATCTCTGTTTATCACTGCTTATGCTTCTCTTGGGCTGATACCTGCTGCACGTCAGCCCCTCCCCATAATACAACCAATACTTAGTCTTGTCTTTCTCTTGCTTACAGATCTCTCTGGCTTGGCCATTTCTTATACAGAGTGCTATAAAATCCTCTGTCAACCCCCCGCCATGGCTTCCAGGATCGCCACCCGTCGTTTACTCTCTCCTCTTACCAAACCTCAATTCCAACGACCGTCTTTCATCCGCACAATGGCCACTTCAGGAGTACGCCGCCCATATGAGTTTCTTCTCATCATCCCGGACAAGCCTGGCCCCGAGGTGCGGAAGAGGCGTCTCGAAGTTAGAGCGTATGTACCTATTCCTTCGGCTACCGTATGTAAGCGAGATAGACAACTAAGTGTAATATCACCATACATAGCCAACACTTTTCAGATATGGCACCTACCCTGGACTCTGGCAAGCTGAAAATGGGCGGTACATATACCTATATCCTTATTTTCCTCAACTGTTCAAACTTGCATGGACTAATAAATGGCAATTTCTAGGAGCCATTCTGCATGACGTTCCTGTCAACGACGAAGCCGAAAACTTGGACTTCGCCGGCAGCCTCATGGTTTTGGTTGCAGAGTCTGCGGAGGAAGCCAAAAACATGCTCAAGGACGATATTTACGTCAAAGCAGATGTCTGGGATTTGGAAAAGGTGAGAATGACTTCAGTTGACTTCATTTTAAGGCTATAGAGACTGACACTGCCAACCCACCAGGTCCAAGTCTATCCCATAAAGTGCGGATTCAGATTCCCCTTGTAACCAAGGGAAGAGAAGCATTGTATAGATAGCAACGGTCCTGATCGATTCATCTTATCAAATGAAGAAAAAAAAAGAGTAAATGCCACCAAAGCAAATTAAAAAGTGATGTATCCGATGTCCCCGTTAGCCATCATCCCATCAGCATAGCTGAGCAGATACCATCGCTGGACGGCCACTATAACTTCCAGACCCTTAAGAAACCCCAATGCAAAATGATAGAACTAAAAAGGAAATATTACACTAAGCTTCCCAAAAGCGATTCACATACGTAAGACTTTAAAAACGAGGGCTAATAGATAAGAGGGCCACGAGAGGCCATCTTTCCAAGCCACCTTGCAAAATGAAAGTTATCGTGCTGCAAATAACAATTCAATTGTCATCGGCATGAGCCGCTGTTGCCTCTTCTGCTGCAACTCTCAGATCATAACTGAGGTCGAAACATTCGGCAAGGAGCTCACTGACACTGCCTTGTCCTTCGGGAATATCGCCATTAACAACAAATTTGCCGTCTACCCTCAGGTTATCGAGAGAGTTGAGCTATTTAGAATAGAGAGAAAGATAAAGTCAGTCCATGATACAATTCTTTGCTTCCAATTCTGTAATTTTTTGATGGCTCATACCTTCATGCTATAAGGATACAGCTCTCTTACTGAAGAGACGCCGCCACTGTCCCTGACTTCGAGGAGACATCTCTTGAGAGTTTGGAGCTGGTTATAGATGGGCAAAAGTGCCTCAGAAACCGGCTCTGAGGCTAATATGAAAGAATAAATGTAGGCGTAGCTTCGCCTCGTCAAATACAGCATCGTTCGCTGCGTGTATAGGTCGGCGGGTCTGCCTCTGTCATCATAAAAGTTTCCATTCTGTCGGCTTTCGTCAATCTTATCCAGCTGGCGTTGGAAGTCATATAAATCTGTCTCGCGCAGAGCCCAGGCTTGTGTCAATGATAGCTTCTCTAGCTCGTTACGAATGCCAACAAGGGTATTGTAAGTTGGGCGGAATGCCTCTGGCATAACACCTTGTCTGCAGAAGATCAATTAGACGCTGGCAAAGAGATACTCAAAGGCGCTTCTCAGTCAGTTACTTACCTCTCCAATACTATCTCCGACCACTTGAGGCAACGCTGATAGAGTTCTCCAATTTCCACAGAACCTTTGGGGACGGATCCATCTTCAGCGATAAACTGGCCATCTTTGCGCTTCTCTCCAATATCGAGCAGCTGCTTTTGCAGCTTTTGTACTTCGTGGCTCGAAAACTATGCAAGCCCAAGATGAGAATCTGAATTAGTACCTCTATAGAGGAATATTTGCCACGGTACATACCCTTGCTTTTGTGTTCGCAAACGAAATAGATCGTATGATGGAAATCAACTTCTCATATGTTGCAAGAAGAGGCTCTCCGATGCGTCCTAATCGCTTTTGGAGGTTCTCTAATGTGGACTGGCACTTCTCCACTCGCTTTGATAGGAGCTCGAGGAGATACGGATAGTTCTCTGTCTTGTTATCGCGAGTCTTTGCTTGGTTTATGCTTAGAGAAAGGTTTGCTAGCGTCGCCTTGATGCTCCCGAGATCTTTGGCTGAATAGAGATCGGCCTCGGTCAAGTGGTCAAGCAGTCTCTTAATAGTCGATGTTAATGCGTAGTTTGCGGGGATCTCGTTATTGCGTCCGATCGTGAGGTAGAACAGGGACAGCAGTTGGAAGCAGCTCTCCAAGACTTTGTCAACTATTTGTTTGCGCCATTAGTTAGTCATCGTCTCTCTCTCTCTCTCGCGTGGTACTGAGCTTGGCTTGACTTGCGTCGATTCTCTTCCTTGCTCCCCGTCTCAGTGCGTATTTCGTTCAGCTCTTTTACCCTTGCAATCGTCTCGTCATAGAGAGGGAGGATGTCTTGGCTTCGAATATATGTGGTTCGGTCCTGCTTCAAGAGTAGGAGCTTGTCGCGGACGACGACAAGGCTGTCTAGGATAGCCTGTTCCCGGGCATCCTGCGGCAGAGGTACGGCGGGGGTATCCATGCTGTGTTATAGGTAGTTATAGGTTGGAAGAAGATAGCAGTAGCTGCGCGATCACGCAAAAAGGCTGACTATGTGATGGCGACAGATAGATTTCGTCGAAACTCTAGATTCCAGATGTTCCGGGGACAAACTTGTATAAGATCTGATGCCCGGATCCGGGATTCGTCGGCCAATTGATTGCCGTAAGTATATAAGCCTGGGAGAACCTCGTGGAGATGCTACGGCGCGTATTCGGGGGCAACGGGATTGCCGCACAGATGCCAGTAAATGAAAGTCAAGGGAACAAGAATGGTCTTCCGAATCGCAAACAAGCAGAGAGTCGCAATACTGCCAAACTCGCTGCCTTGGTTCAATGCACTGGTGGGGAAGCTGAGCTTCAAGGTGGGGTGGCTGTGGAATGCGTTTGGATGAGTTCAGACGGTGACGACGTCGCGCAGCTTGGGCGGCCTCGCTCTGCAGCGGGTCTGCGGATGCTGATTGGCCGTCGGCGGCTCCAGCCGCTTCCAGCCAATCAGCGCCGAACCCCGCTTGCGGCACCTGGACGGCACGCGGAAAAACCATTGACCCCAGCGCTTTAGGTCTTCAAGCCCTCCATCCGCCGAAATTTCGACCAGGGTAATTTTTTGTGGTCCCTCTACAGCCTTTTGTGGTGATAATTGATTTGTCCAAACCACTACTCTCTTCTCGTGCAGACTTGACATCTTCCCATATCCGCACAGACAAATCTCACACAATGTCTACCGCCGAGCTCGCTTCTTCCTACGCGGCCCTGATCCTCGCCGACGATGGCGTTGAGATCACCGTGAGTGTTTCCATATCCCGTCGCCTTTTTTTGCCGTCGTCTGCGGCGCGGAAATGTCGAAAAATTCTGTGCCCCGCGAGCAAAGAGGCGACATGAAACACCATGGGAAATCTCTTTTGTGTGCTAATCGATTCTTCTTTCGCAACTCTCTAGGCCGACAAGCTCCAGACCCTGATCTCCGCCGCTAAGGTCGAGGTTGAGCCCATCTGGACCTCAATCTTCGCCAAGGTACGAATTTCAAAAAAACACCTAGACTCGACGAAAAAAAAAAACGCCGAATGAGAAATTGAATTATGGACGCTGACGAGTTATGGTTCCCCCCGCTATACAGGCTCTGGAGGGCAAGGACATCAAGGACCTCCTGGTCAACGTCGGCTCTGGTGGCGGTGCTGCTGCCGCTGCTGGTGGCGCTGCCGCTGCTGCTGGCGGTGCTGCCGCTGAGGCCGCTCCCGAGGAGGAGAAGGTTGAGGGTGCGTACTGGCCATTCTACGGCTCCCCGTTTCTGGCAACCCAGGGGATTTATATGCTAATACTTTTGTGCAGAGAAGGAGGAGTCCGACGAGGACATGGGTTTCGGTCTCTTCGACTAAACAGCCAACATCATCTGTTGCGGCGACTGTTTTCTCTATTGCTTCTTTGTACTTCAACTGCAGGGCACTTCGGAGTCTTTATACACATCGATGGATGCATTCAGGATGGAGTGGGCGCCTATATCCCGCGTCCTGGGCAGAGTAGCTTTTTTCATAAGGATAATATGATTAATGCTCTCACACGACGGAGTTCACGCATGGAAGGGACAAATGGTCAATTAAATGACTCGGGAAGAATAAAAGAAATTTTTTTGATCAACTCTTGGAATTTATTCCCGGTGACCGTGAAGTAATGGGGGGCGGAAAGGAGCATTGAGATTGATACTACTCGTAATGGTGGACGCTACGTTCATCTAGTGGTAAAAGCTCTCGAATGTGCAACCCTCTGTTCCAGAAAAACAATTAGGGCGTTCTTGCAGCCAACCTAGGCTTAATTGCCTCCTCGTATTCCCTCCATGCCGGCAGTTCCATGCTCTACGGCATACCAAGCGGTCTATTTTACAATAAGCACAGATGAAGGGACAAGTCCGGCCTCCTTTAGCGTCTTGGACATGTCCAAATCGCCCTGGAATGTCTTTCTGGGGAACGTAGTCGTAAATGTCGTCACCGGCTTTCCAGTCTCGCTCTGTAACTGCTGCGCAAGCTCAAACAGCGTCGTCTCGGCGGGTAGCGTCTTCATAATGTTGCCCGAGTCAGTCTGCAGCTTCAGCTTCGCCTCTGTGTGGTCTGCCTTTGGTCGAGGGGCTGCAGCGGCGGCTGGCGCAGCGGAAGATGAGGAGGATACCGCCTCGGGAGCTCTGCCCTCACGAGCAGCTTTAGCCTCTTCAGCTTTGCGGCGACGTTCAGCCTTGTCCTCTTCAATCTTGGCCTTGATTCGCTTCTTTGCCTCGGCTTCCTCAATCTTCTCCTTGCGTTTCTGCATGGCTTCTTTGATTTGCTCTTTTCGTGCAAGTTCTTCCTTTGCCTCCTGGGTTTCCTTTGTAGATTTTTGTCGGATTTTCTACGCACGTGTTAGCGTGAGACACAATGATGAAGATGGGGAAATAGATGGTTTACCTCATTGCGCTTTGCATCTTCTTTATCCTTCTCTGCCTGAGCGGCCTTCTTTGCCACAAGCCGTTCTCTCAGCTCTTCAAGTTTTGCCTTCTTCTCGTCTTCGGTCAGGGGTGCAATCTCCTCAGTAGACTCGGAGAAGTCTGTATGCTCACTATTTCAATGTCAATACAAACCACCTGGAGCTGAGAAAAGCAAGAGATGAGAGTTCATACGTCTTGGTAGCATGGTAGCTGGCCAAATCGTGGTTCCTGAATCGTTTCCCGCACTCGTTACAGATAAGTGATTTAGCAGACTGGCCAGATTCCAGCTCGGCAATCTTTGCCTTGGTCTCATCCTCCTCTTCGTCATCATCGGGGGCTGCGGCTTGGATTTCCTCCAGCGATTTATCCTGGTTATCCTCTAGCCACTGCAAGGCACCCTGCACTGTTATGAACTTGTAAGTAAAGAAGTGTGTGAGATGAGATGAGTCGCCGGAGATGCTGGAAACACGAAGCCACTCACATCCTCCAGACTTTTTGACGGCGAGCTCAGCCCGAGCTCGCTCAAAGCCCATGTCAATCAGGGTATCTAGATCGGAAGCCATGTTTGCGATTCTCGGATTTGGAGAGATTGGAGATGGTGAAGATGGGGGCGTGGCCGTGGATGATGAAATAGGTGTGAAGGCGATTGAGCAGGTGTGGGGTAGGGAGAATGGCAGCAGCTCTCAGATTGGGACGTCGAGTGGGGGCAGCGTTGAGGATGGGAGAGTGCAGTGCAGCTGTTGTAGCAGGCTTCAAAAGGTAGGAATGAAGATTGGAAGAGTAAGACGACAGACAAGATAGAGGCTTGGTGTGCCTATGAACAGCATTGAATTTGGTAAGCCGTGGATCCAAGCTGGCTGCGCTTTGTACCTAATGTGGTGTAACTTGCAGGCATTTAGGTACCAACAGCTACGTAAGATGGCGTCAACGCCACTTACAGAGCAGGTTGCATACATCAAACTCCAGGTTTCAAGCTATTGAGCTATCTAGATGCTACGCCAAAGTTAATAAACAAGAGATTGTCACAAGGCAAAATGCAGCAAGTGCAATTGCACCTTGACTGATTGACATGGAGGACTGACAGTTTATCATGTGATGGCCATCAAGCAACCAATACAGGTACACCCAGCAGCAGTCAACATCTAGAGCTCCTTAGCTTTTCTCGGAATGCCACACGTGGAGAGCATCACACGCTGCTACTTGCATACATGGACAGCTAACTAAAATGCCAACTAGTTCAAATCATCATGGCTTTTGCTATTTTTCTACTCTTTAGAGAGACATTGTAGAGACCAGTGTATACAAAACCATACAAAAGGCATACACAGCATTGTCCGTCTCCGTGTCTGCCCCCTGCACGGGCCAAAGGTCCCTGAGACCCGGCTTAGTCATGCCCGCAATCTTCATTCAGGCCAGCTCAGCCTCGCCAGCCAATCTCGATACAGGGGCCCGAAGCCAAAGCGACATGCCATCAATCACGTCGCCAGAAACGTCTCCGGATCTCTTCTTTGTAATCAGACAATAGCTGCCCGCGTGCCCGTCGCCCAACAAGCACACACTTTTATTTCTCCCCGCCGCTGTTGTTCGCATCATCCTTTTTTTCCCACACGAGGCTCTTTTTCTCTTCTTTCTTCTTCTTCGAGTCTCCCTTTTTCTGTTCCAACTTAAATTCTAATTCCGCCGCGTTTCCCCGCCGTCACCAGCGCCATCGATCTAAACACGACGACATCTTCCACTCACGACTTGTGGCTCGTCTGCCTTCGATCTTCTTTTCAGAAACTCCCTACAGCCTCCTCCTGCTCAGAAGCAGCTTGTTATCCGCCTCCTAATCCGCCATGTCTGTCGAAATCGAGCCCCTTGAGCTGTCATTTAGGCGTATGTTTGTCTGCGCCTTCTCTCGTGTCCATAAGGATGTTTCCGAGTCAGAATAATCGTTGACGGATTGGCTATGCACAGGGCCCTTCACCGTCGAGGTCTCGCAGATCTTGAAGATCAGAAACCCAAGTTCATCTCCTTTGGCCTTCAAGGTATGCAGCTACGCAAATATGCCACCTTTAGCTTTTTTTTTTTTTTGTTCCCTTCAGCTGTCTGCCTGGACCTGCGTCTGCTTGTGGATACCTCCTGTTTCATCATAATCCCTGTTAACAAACATATCTCTAGGTCAAAACTACGGCTCCTAAGCAGTACGATTGATCCTCCTATTGCGATTCTATATTGGCTCCGTTGGAAGCAAGATTTAACAATTTCCCCCCTATTACAGATATTGTGTTCGACCAAATGCGGGCCGTATCGAGCCTGGGCAAGACTTTGATGTCACTGGTACGTTGAAATACGACAAACGAGCAGCAGGTTTCATTATGTGGCTGACAATGGCATAGTCCTCCTGCAGGCCATGAAGGCTGATCCTCCGCTGGATGCCAAGTGCCGAGACAAGTTTCTCGTCCAATCCGCTCCCATCACTGCAGACAAGGAATTCGCTACTATTGCTTCAGTGGTAAGCCACCACCTGCATGGCATTGTCTATATATAGGTGCATGAACTGACGGTATTACGCCCATAGCTCGAGACCACAGACAAGGCCAGCATATTTGAGCGAAAGATCCGAGTCAACTGGCTTGCTGCTGGTGAAAGCCCCGACAATGGCCCCAGTGCAGCTCACCCCGCCAATGCGACACCCATCAAGCAAGCAGCGGTGAATGGAGTGCGTATAGACGTCAACCCCGGCTAAATTTTTCCGATGCAGCTAACAGCAGCCCACCAGTCTTACGATACTCCCGAACCTACTCGAGCTTATTCATCTCCAAGCGGCGACGCCTCAACCCCCGCGCCACCTCCGTATGTCGACGAAAAGGAAGACGACGATTCTAGGCCGCAAACCGCAAAGTCAGCAGCGTCCAAGACTGCTTCTGCCGTTGCTGGTACAGTCCAGTCAGGCACCGACGAACTCAAGGCCAAGATCGCCAAGCTTGAGGCTGAATTGGCAAACTACAAAGATGGCGGCCTGAGACAGCGTAATGTCAAGGGCAGCTCAAGCAGTGAGAAGGGCGCTGCCGGTGCAGTTGCTCAACAAGCCAAGCAAGGCGTCGAGGGTGTACCCGTTCAGATTGCAGCCATCTTGTGTCTCGTCAGCTTCCTTCTTGCCTACCTATTTTTCTAGATTTAGGTCTCTCTTGATGATGAGCAACACGCAACTTTGTGTTTTTTCCTAAACTAATATAGGCGAGAGACATGGGAGGAGAATCAATTATAGGGGTTATACCTGCTGCATTAGGAGAAGCATTGTCGCCCAACACAGGATGCCTGATTTTGAAAATTATTTTCCGCGGCAATATTCAGTCTCAATGACGAGAGACAGGGCTTCTTTTGGGCGCATAAGAATCACCATTCCACCTAGTGGAATTTGGGATGATGGCGGCGCATTCACCTTAGGGGATGGGGGCTTTTGTTTTTTTGCTTGTATGAAGAAAGTTGATAAGGGAAAAAGCTGTGCGAGAGCTATGGATGGGAATTGCGCAGTATTGGAATTCATGGCATATTGTCCGTATATTCTTGGGCGAAGAATACGGGGGCTATGGAAGCAGGGCTAGCATCACTCGCACTTGACTTCTCGAAGCTGTTTTGAGTGAAGTTGAGCATTGTGGTGCGAGTTCTCTGTACTTTAACTCTTTTTTGTCTGTTTTTTTTTGTTTTGTTTTTTTGGCAATAGTTTCTAGTATCTGATAGGCGTGCCTTTGCTCCTTCTTCTTCCCTTCTTGTTCTTTTAAAGTCTTATTGATTAAGCAGTTTTAACAAAGAGAATTATTGCCAGAGTCGCCAGCAGCAGTGGCCAAGCCGTCCTGCCAAACCCACCCACCAGGAAGAAACCATCATATCCGCGGCATCAGCTGTGTTGAATAGAACATCTACCAGATCTTTGGAGAACATACAAGCTCAGTTTTCAGGGCGCGTAGGTTGTCAATGGTTATTATGAATGCTTCAGGTCGCATTCTTACCACTGATGAAGCAGGCAGAACAGCACGGCGCGGGAGAGCCGATGCGCCCACACCAACTATAAGAAACAGTGTGTTGGGCTATTCTGAAGGATCATCTTCCCGATATAAATAAGTATAAAGGCCAGACGCTCCTCTATGCATTTCCTTCTTCATGGCTGCATAAAACGACGGCCATGCAGCCACCAGGCCGCCCACACAGGCCGCCTACAATAGCGGCGAGTGGTCTACAGCAGCGCCTTGTTTCAAAATTTCAGCGCGATGATCCAATGGGGCCTAAATAGATGGGAAATGAAGTGAGTTTTCGCTGAGGAGCCTTGTGGTATGCCTATAGCAGTCTCTGGAGCTGGCGGCCTCAAGCTAGGTGTGCCAGATACTGAAGATATAATCTCCCCTTTGTATCTCCTGTTGCGTCCGCGAGTTAGAACCCCCCCTCCTTTTGCTCTGCCACTTCGTTCATCTTAATCTCTATTATTCTCCTATTGTACTCTTCTCACTCATCTTGACTAAAGGCATATATATTCATTCATTCAGTAACAAGAAAGAAAAAAAAAAAGTCATCGGCGACCCTTCCAGCAGAGTGGATGCCATCTGTAACAGTCATCCCGGACTCTGTCTCCAGTCTCCCCGAGAAAAAAAATGAACTACCCCCCTTCACTGTTACTGCAGACGTCGTCCACAAGGTAGCTGAGATAGGCGAAACCGGGACGGCAGTGTACAAGAACTACGAAGAGGGCGAGGCGGCGAGATTTCAGGCCGCGACGCTCAATACTATCAACAAGCAGCTCCCAGACCTACTCAACGACACTCGCAAACTTTTCGATAGTGGCAAAGAGCGCAATCATGCCATCGCCAGTAGTGTCAGGCAAATGGCTGAATCGTTATGAAAAAGATGGCCAACGCTCAGGTCAATTGCGCAGATACCCATACAGCAAAATGTCAAGGGAATCAACGCATCAGTCTCGTCTTCGAGCAAGTCCATCTCTAAAGCCGCAGATACACCGTACAGCACAACGCCAACAGCATCAACGCAGCCGTGTCTTCCTCAGGCAAGTCCATCTCCTCAGCCGCCGACTCCATCAAGACAGCTGCGAAGGAGCTCGTTCCGGAAGTGCACGGGAGTGCGCCTCATGGCCAAAAAATCGCTGTGCATAAGCGTAGGGCTTCATCGCGGCCATTCATGGAGCAGATGCTTTTTTTTTTTTTTTTTTTTTTTTTTTTTTTGGAGATTAAGCAGGTGAATCGCAACCTGGAGAGTATTCGCGAGGAGCTCTGGCGCACCACGTCTGGCGGCGCGGGCAAAGGCGGATTCGCTGAAGTGGTGTATAACTTTGTCGATATGGAGGCCGGGAGATGTCAGTATGAGAATGACTGCTTTCTTTGTTTGGCATCCCGACACTTCGTGGCATTCGGCGTTTTACGCAAAAGTCAAGGACAAGCCGCTGCCGTCGACGTTTATGGGCGGGTCGGATTGTCTAGACCGGTTTGTGTATTGCGATGAAGGCGATTCGGCAGGGCATGAAGGAGCAGGGCAAGGGTCCCAGCAAAAAACCCTACTTTTCATATTTTTGATTCCGTCCTGGTACAATATAGCAATTACGGATCCTCTTCATTTTCCGGATGAAATTCTTCCTTTGAGACTGGTAGGACCAAAACATGATGGAGGCAAACCCCCTCGTGTCACTTGTCCTTCCTCGGCAGCAGAGAACCTTGGCTCTACAAGCTGTAGGGAATAACTTTCAAGAGAAACTCCTTAATCGGGGTGCGGCAAAAGTCGTGGGGGGAGTGACAGAATTCTCATCGGCCTTTGGAGGTTTCGCTGCTGGGGCCGTCACGGGGGATATTGCCGTGGTAGGTTTGGGTATGCTTGCTTCTCCCTTGGCGCCACTGGTCGCAATCCCTCTCGTATGCGGGATGGCCGTTGCTGGACTTTATACGGGGGCTTCAGCTGCAGATTACATGATGGACACTTTATCTAACAGGGAACCACGGGTGCTTGGGTCACCATCAACTGAGAGAAGAAGGCAAGGAAAATGAGGAAGATGAGACGGGTGGCTGAGATCCGCTGAGGCGCACCATGCTCACCCATTGCTTATTTCTAGGGAGATTGCGTATAACCGTGTTCCTTTCATAGATTTTCTTAGGTTGAATATATTAATAACTCAACTAATGTATGTTGTAAAATCATTGCCCGATATCCCTGGCTTATGGCAAGTCAATAAGCCGCCATATGAATTACACGTTTGAACTCGTCAAATAGCAATAAACTTCATTTCTCATAGCCAGTCTAGAATCTATAGCCCTCTTCTAGATGCATCTAGATGTGTTAATCCGTCTCAGCTGATCCCTCGTATTGGATTCTACCCATGCTCCTTAAAACGCCAAAGGGTAAGGAGACGGAGCACTTTTATATATCTCCAAAAACGCTTATTACAAGATTCTAGCCTTCCCGAGCCGAGCACTGAGCTCACCAAGACGACTGTACAAAAGGGACATGAAACACCTTGATCATTTTTACTAGATCTTTAGGCCTCGACTTCAGACTCCTTCCACTTGGTGCCACCGCCGACCAAACGGCCACCCTCCTTTCGCTTGACACGGCAGCTCATACCAACGTTGTCGTCCCAGATGAATCGCCAGATGGCATAAGTCCAGCTCTGGTGGTGAGGCAGAGGCTCATAAAACTCTTTGGCAATTTCATACAGGGAATGAAGCCGTGTCCAAGGGATAGCGGGGAAGTCGTGGTGCTCGTTGTGATATCCAACATTGTAGGCAAGGAAGTTGAGAGGACCATAGTACGAGAAGGTCTCCGGAAGAGGGATTTTGTTGTCAGGATTGCGCTGAGTGGGGGTAATGGTCTCATATACGTAATGCTCAGCGATAAAATGGCCAGCCAAGGGATGCAAGCTGCCAGCCAGGAAGGAGGAGAGCAGCAGGTAGAGGAGGGCGTTGTAAGAAGTAAAGCGAACCAGGACGACGTCAAAGGAGAGCTGAACAAGAATGTTTAGGAAGTGGATCTTGGTCAAGTCCACGCGATACACCGTCATGGGGCGGATGGCATAAAAGAAGATTTGGAAGGTGCAAAAGAATGCCTTGCCGAGGATGGAGTTGAGCACAATGGCCTCCAGAGCGGTGGGCAGATCAGTGTCCAGGCCATCCACACCGAGGGACTTGTGGTGAGTGAGATGGTATGGCTATAAAGGAGACCAGACCAGTTAGCATACAGTTTCCCAATCGCTTGTGGGGATAGGCAAGTTTGACATACTCTGAAAGAAGCACTGTAAGGAATGCCAATGGGCAGGTTGGCAAACATGGCGATCAAGCGATTGGCCAGAGGACTCTTGAAAGCAAGATTGTGGGAGATCTCGTGGATCGCCAGAAAGAGGTTCTGGTTCGCAGTGGCGCCAAAGATGTATGCGATGGCCCAGAATTTCAGGGACCAGAAGGGCGTTGACTGCAGGAGATAGGCGAGCACAACTTGCAGACCAACAACGCCGGCAACAACATATTTAGTCATGGGTTCGGGGCCGCATAGCTTAAGGACCTGGACCAAATCATGTCAGCATGTTTGAACAGAATATAGGAGAGACGGGGGGGAGACGTGGCGGGGTTACCTCGGGATGGGCCTTGATGATGGCGAGACGCCTCGTGCGGTGCGGTTCTTCGGTGTAGGTCCAGAGGAAGTCGAGCTTGTCTTGTTCTTGTTGAGGCGCAGACGAAGCATTGGCCGGAGGAGTGGCCTCCTTGGTGGCCGTCGAGGCCGCAGACCGTGCCATTGGGGGCAAGCTTGGTGTTGAGTAACGGGAGAATGAATGGCCACTATCAGAGCAGCGCAGAGCAGAGAAGAGCTGGCAGTGACAATGGCAATAGCAATAGCAACTCCAACGTCAGCGACTGTGTCACCACTGCCAAGATGCAAGTTGAGAGTCGAGGTGCGAGGTTAGAAACAGCTGGTCGCAGCTCTGGCGTGTTTGATCTGCCAAGTGGGCTGTTTCGTAATGCTAAAAGCAAAGGCGGTGTCTGCTACTCCGTACATACATACGCAAGCATTGGTTATGGCGGGCAGTTACCTAGGTAGTTTGTGGCCCAAAGAAAAAAAAAATGGAAGCCAGAGGGACAGGTACAGCGCGCGGTTTGCAGGTACAGCCACGCACTGAACCACCTATAATTGCGGGGTGGCGCTCTCCGTAGCTGCGCTGTAAAAAAAGCTTGTCTAGCCGAGAGAGGAAGTACCGGGGGGCTGAGGCGCCAATCAGAGCGCTGGATCGAGCAGGTGGCGACGGTGGACACGCTTCGGAGCCGAGAGCTGGTGGGTGGTCTGATTTGGAGGAGTTGACAGTATGTAATAAAGGGTGATAGGTAGACAAGCAGCACAATGAGCATAAAAATAGAAATAGAGATAAAAACGGTACAAAGGGAATGATGTGATAGAGCAGATGGATTACTAAGGTGGATGGGATATTATGCAAGACTGGGCAGCTGCAGTATAAATTGTCAAGTTCACGATACTACCTACCTAGGTATAAAACATGGAGCCAAGTTTCAGCCCACTTTGGCGCATGCACTAGACTAATAGTACTACTCTGCAAATAGCATCTCGGGGGTATGTAACACCATTACCCGGGAGCTGAACGATTATTACTATTGAGAGATGGACTTCAGTTGGATATGTTGCTGGCCGGCTGCTGAAGTTGCATGCAGCGAGTGTATATTGTTTTAGAATTTCTCTATTTTTAGGAAGGTAGGTGTTATACAGGTATATAGAGTACAGAGCCCCTACATATTATCTCCATACGAGGATAGGAGGATCTTATTGTGGCCAAATATGGATCTACTTTCTCGTGTTCCTGTTGATCAAAGTTTAATACCCCGAAAGTCATGCATCATCAACATCATACATTCGTCACAAATTTACAGTTATAGCTACGAATACGATTGAGTGGCCTCTACAAACTCTTACGCTACGATCGATGCTAATAACATACCTTACCTACCAATACTTGCGTCAACATCATCTACAAATTAAATCGTTAGCTCTCGCACGATGCAGGACATCGTGTGAGATGAGGGAGAAAAAAAGAGAAAAGAAAAAAGAAAACTGCCATGCATTTCTGCAGGCTTTTGCATCGTTCTCTCCGAAAAACAATTTCGCGAGAGACGTAGTGAATATTTCGACTCTTCGGCCTTTGTACCCCAGTACGCGGCTCATCTATAGTGGTGCACCCCTTTGGCCGCTGTCCGTCCTTCCTCTAGAAAAAATGCAATATGTATAAGGACATTATGTTTATACGCTTCGCAATGCCGTCTCGTTAGCCCAAACTTTGGCTTATATACCTTGTCCCTTTCTCTCTCTTCTCGTTGTGGTATCAATTTCTTCTTCTTCTTCTTCTCTCTCTCGTATACTTCATAACTTCATAGCCCGTTGCTCGCGCAAGAAAATACGCCGCCTACTGACCCAGAGTCGTACGCATCGATAATGCTCTGAACGCTGGCGTACGTGCCTGCAGAGAGGAAGAACAGCCCCATGAGGATGATGAAGATGTTCATGGCCGTTGAAAAGGCGGCGGTGATGGGGTTCCGTTTTCGACCGGCCTTTTCGTCTACGCTTCGCATACGCAGGTAGGCAACGCCCCAGAAGATGAAGCCGAACCAGCTGTCGAAAAGGGATGACATGACAGCCAAGACTATGAGGGCACTTTGTTAGTATATGATATTGATGAATAGCAGTCATGAACAACTCACGAGAATTAAAAAAGGGAATGACTTGGGAGATGATGAAGGCAAAGATCCAGGTAACGAGCAGGATGCCGAACCAGCTGGCCCATCCCACAAAAGTGTGGCTATTCATGTGCACCGAGTTGCGAAACATGCGGAAGAAGACAAAACGAGCCGTGACCGAAGCATACAGACATCCAAGGAAAATCAGTGTCGGAATCATGAAGGAGAAGGAAGCCTTTTTGTAAACAGTCTCCAGGGATCCAAAAGCGGGAGCCGTAACATATTGGTTGCCAGTATATGCGTAGATGACTGCGCCAACAACGGAGAAGACGATAATTTCGGCAATGGTGCAGGCCCAGAGCGACTTGGGGAATTCCCTGCAAGTGACTTGATTAGTATACATCTGTGAAAAAGAAGAATATAAATAGGTCAAAGAATTGCTCACTTGGGATCTCGCATCTCGGCAATGAAGCTCGGGAGCGTAATCTGGCCGATAAACGTATAGCTAATGTTAAGGAAGGCACCCATTGCGTTGACGAATGAGGTTCCCTTGACTGGGATGGCCGTGACAATTGGCGATCCCAGGGCCGCAGTGTAGCCCGCAGGCTCCTTCTGGATGCCCGCAAAGATGGTGGCCAGCAGCACGGAGATGAAGGTAAAGAAGGCAGACGCCGTGCCAAGTTTGGACATCATGCTGAACGTACGAGGCAGCGAAGCGATCAAGCAGATGACGGTGACGACGACGCTGAATACCACGGTGCGGCACCCACCGACATGGTCGCTCTCCGTCATGGTGTTGAGGTACTTTGCGCCGACCAGAACGTGCAGGCCCTGGATAAAGGTATTATTCAAGACAAACATGATGGCGGTCCCCCACCATGCCCATTCCTTGCCCCAGAAGAGCATCTGGCCAATGTCGCACACGTCGCGCACCTCTGGATGTCGCAGACAAAACTCCCACAGGATGAGACTTGTATAGAGCACAACGGCGGCCACGAACACGGTCAAGATCAGACCGGGGACAAGGCCCAAGACGCTGTACGACCAGGGGAAACTCATAATGGCCAGACAGATGTACTCGCTGAAGAGCAGCGCGGCAGTCTTTTGCCACGAGCAGGTTCGGTACTGGATCGAGGTGCCATCTTCTGAGGCGAGCTGTCGGTTGAGAATTGCTTCGCTCGACTCTTCGCCTTCGGAGACGTCGTTCTTGAGATATGCCGGCAGCGGCGCTATGCGAGGACCGACCCAGACCCCAGCGCCGCCAAAGAGAGAGGCAAAGCGCGAGAAGCCGCTGGAGTGAGACACGGTGGCCTCGAGGTCATCAGACTCTGTCTTGAACTTTTCAGACATGACTGCGACACGAGAACAATGGAAAGGGGGAGAAGAGAAGAAAAGAAGGAAGTGAACAGATGTGCTATGTATGTATATACTGGCAAGGTCAATCTGTATTAAAATCTCGACGGATAATCCAAGGAATGAAACAGGAACATCAAGCCAGACTCTACTATGCCACAGGTATACGGGACAAGATATGAAGCTGGAATGGAGATTCTATGATGGCGGCGAGGAGGAGGACGAAGACGACAGAGAGGAGGAGAGGGAGATGGAGCGTCGGTGCAGCGAGGGCCCGACAATATGTAAAAACGGCGATCCCTCGCACGCAGTAGCACGCTCTTGCTGCCGCTTCTGGTCCAATAAGACGGGCTCGTAGGCAAGGTTTGCACCTCTTAGCGGCAGGCCAGAGCAGGGATTTCGCGAGCACGTCAACCGTGGCGGCCATGTCTGGAGCCCCCAGAAGCGAAGAGAGCGCGGCCCCCATGCCTTGATCCCGCCCAGGCAGCGCTCGAACTGCTGCTCACCGAACGATGACGTTATTTCGATCTAGCGGGCCCCAGGCTGGGACAGCCTCCAACCCGCATCACGACGAATCCTGTGGAGTCGCATCATTTTTTAGCCCGAATCTCGCGGAGCGGTTGAGTCTTGCGGTCTTGGCTTGGACCACCCCCCGAAAGAAAACGCTCCGCTGCGAGTCGCATAATTTTGCCGCCCGATCCGCTTTTGTGCTGCGCGGGATTGGAAACAGGAAAAGTGCAAGGCAAGGGAGAAGAACGATTTTTCGCAGCCGGACTTGGCCAAGTCGCATTCCAGTTGGCCAGTTGTGAGAGGATAGCTCTGGTTGCGTGCTCAGAAGGCACTTGGCAGGGGACGAGAGACGGGGGGCGCCTGATTGGACGAGGTGGCGGGTCTGGCGTCTCTGTGGCTTGTTCTAGCTGAAACTCTCCATTGCCTGTGCCTTTTTGTCTGCTGGAGCGGGCCAACAGATCTGATCTCAGCTGCTCGCACGGACAAATAGTGGTGGCTAGTGCCTGAGATGGAGGTTTTTCCCGTTTGTCGCCACGGTGTCGTAAGAGAGCGTGTAGGTACATATTGATTGGTATATCATTGTTACCATTGGTTCACTTGGGGCCAGCCGAGGGATACTGACACGAAAAAAAAAAAAGCAAGGTCGTAAATGGCGAGTTGGTCGCATGGTTTCCCTTCCATGGTTTGAACAAGGCTACCAGGTTGATTGATAGGACCATGTCCTAGGCTGGAGTTTATGACCGACAATCCACCGCGCAGATAGCGAACTGGGCTCTTCTAGCCCTCAATAGACGCGTGATGTTTGTCGGTGGAGGTTTAGAGGAAGAGCTTAGCAAGGTCCAAGCCTGAGATAGACTGAGAAGTTGCTGCACACGCCATTGCTCAAGCGCATCGCGCAATCCGCGAAGCCGGGGCCTCAGCGGGCTGGAGATGGCCAGATTTGGCAATTCTAGTGGTGGTTTAAGCTTATTTCAGTACGTACCCTCTAGGCACCACCGTTTTCACGTGCTACTATGCGTGCACATACAACGGGGGAGATATCGAGAGATGACATTGAGTGAGCTCAAGGGTTTGGGATTGTCTTTTGTTTTGGATCTCGGAACAATGTACATATTTCTCGAGAGGAATGAATGGGAGTGATTGTCTGATCCGAAAATTCAAGCCGAGGCGCAAAGTGGATATGCGGCGTGCGGAAATAACGGCAGTGTCAGCGAGTGCTGGGCACTGCCTATCTGACACTCTACGCGCTCAACACCAGCTGCCACTCACTCACCTTTGATATCACCAGACGTAACTTCAAATAACTACAGAATCTTGCTGCCTTTTCCTTTCTCTCTCTTTTTTCTCGTCCTACACAACTCGAGACGAAAAAAGAAAAACTGGACTGAGATGGCGCGAGGAGGAAAAAGGAGGAAAACCCAAAAAAAGATACGCACAACCGGCAAAAGGGTTCGGTGCTGGACCCCTTAGGTTCCAACACCTACGTCCCTGCCGAATTTGTTGTCGTTGAGAGTCGAACCAGAGTGTCGTTTATCCCAATCGATCCCCAGAGGAGGCAGTTTGACCTGACCGTTGCACCACGGCGCCCCTGCCTCCCCGACCACCAGAAGTGAAAACACTGATTATAAGGCTATGTGTGCTGTTTTGCCGTCAGCTGTCAGTCATTAGCTGCTAGTTGCCAGCTGTCCGTTCCTCGTCCTCCAGTTGCGGGAAAAGGAACGCTGAAGAGGCACCTAGGAGCTGTATCAAGTGTCTAGGGCACCGTTGTATCTGCGCTGATGATCCGCAGAGCTGAAAAGATATAGCCATGAGTTACGCTGGAATAGCTCATAGTAAGTCTGTAGCTGCTCTAGACAAATCGAGAGATCCGTCTTGTGACATATCCGCATCTCAGTCATCCAGCTTCGAAGAATATAGGTGCAGAGTAAGCAGATGTAAACCACTCATTGGATGACAAACAGCTTCCTAGATTTGGCACCAAATGGATAAGAGCCTCAAACAATCCAAGTGGCAGTTCCGATTTGGTGGCCACGTCCTGCCCAGCTGGCTGTCGTGAAAAGGGCGCAGGGGTTATCACTGCACTCGCAGTCCCTCTCGCCAGTGTCAAGATAAAGGCAGGCAAACCCAGGTCAAAAAGGCGCCAGGAGAATAAATATACGCCGAATAGTCGAGGCAAATATGATTACAGGTGTTGGATGAAAGTTATAAATTCACTCGCCAGAATATGGACAAATTATGATAAATTCAGGCAAAAGACGGGGAAAAAAAAATAAAAGTCTACAATGGAGGTGGCGTGCTGGAAACTGGTGTCGGAATGGATAGCGCTTGAGGGCAAGCTACTCCCGAAGCGGAAATGGGCTGCCCTTTGTGGACTGGCCGCACCGATAAATGCATGCGGCGATTACACCGTGAATGGTAGAGCGCGAAATCAGAGGTACTATGTACAATTGTCTACATATTGGATGGAGTGGTCCAGTTTGATCAAAGTCATCTAACTGACATCTTCTTAAATAATACTTTGCTTCTGGTAGCTGAGATTTCAGGAGCAATGTTGATTAGCGGCTTCATAGTTTGCCTTTCCACCAGCATTATCCCTTCATGCATCCTAGACCCATGATTCAGCCATTGCCCAGAGTTTACGAGCTATGGCTGCTTCTTGTGCGTACTTTGGCACCTCTTTAATCTGGCAGTCATCAATATAGGCTCCTGGATGATCTATGAGACTGTTAGTCGTACTCTGCAGAGCCAAAACGAAGAAGCAACATACCCTCTAGGCTTGGATCTAAAGCAGCAACGAGAAAGCTGGCAACTCCCTGGCTTGCCGTCTTATACGTCATGTTTGGATTCCTAAACTCGCTTGGGAGGTGTCTTTGAAGTTCAGTCAGGACAACTAATCAGCCAAAATCAGCATCCTTATCATCCGTAATAAGAGCAAAAGTTGACCCACCTCCCGGAGCAGCGCTGACAGCCGTAATCCTTTCTCCAGCATAGCCCTCATTCAAACCTCTAGTCAACAGCATCAGCGCTGTGCTGCTTTGAGAATAGGCCAAAAAGGGGATATATCCAGTGCCGGCATCTTTTACCCAGCCCATGCCGAGCTTTTCTGCATTGTAAATATCGACTTGCTCCTCTAGCGGAAGATCCTTGTTTCCCTCAAAGTTGTAGTCACTAAAGCGAAACGGCTGTATGTAGAATCCACCGCTCACAATGTTGACAACTCGCGCCCTTGGCCCCGCCGCCTTTAGCTGTGGAGACAGGAGAGTTGTGAGTAGGAAGTGACCAAGGAAGTTGGTGGCCAAGTGAGCTTCGATCCCCTGTTTCGTGACCTCCCTCTCTGGGATAGCCATAACTCCCGCATTATTAATCATGATGTCAATAACAGGTGTTAGTTTTTGGATGTTGGCTGCTGCTTCGCGAATGCTTTCCAAGTCGGACAAATTTACTTGGGCGACATGAATTTGCGCCTTTATTGCTGTGTGTTGAGTACGGATAGTATCGGCGACGGCAGAGGCTTTTGAGACTGTACGAGCCGTGAATATCAAGTTTGCTGGGCTGTACTTGGCGAGAGCCTGAGCAGTAGTTGCTCCAAGACCATTCGGGCTTACACCAGTGATGAGAACTTTTATGAGTATGTTAGCCCAGATTGTGTTTTGATAGAAAAGAAGCAAGTGTCTAACCTGTCTTTCCAGTAATCTGGTCGCGAAAAGAAGATGCCACTTCTTCGGCAGTTGTCTCTGCCCCAAAATTGCTAGCCAAAGTCATGATGCTCTATACTGTGCACAAATTCAACTATACAGCGAGTCTTTAACATCTATACATGCTCTAATGGGCCCTATTTATATCTCTTTCAACACAACATAATTCCTCTTGGGCCTTCAGTATCACCGGGAACTTGCTGCTATCTCCGCCCTGAAAGCCAATCTTGCATGACCTTTTTAGGAAAAGCCAGATCGGAATGGTGGCTTGCGCACCACGGAGTTTATGCACGATCGATTGCTTGCGCTAGTTATCCCCACATGGCAAGAAAATTGTAAGCCTCGATGTGCAGTGCATTGAGTGGGCATCATGTGGTGGTATTTTCGTTTGCTTTTCTCTACGACCAATGGGAAACGAGGATTTTGCGGAATTGACTAACTTATGACCCTTTGTAAGATCCGATACTAAGGCGAACACTTTAGCAACTTCTTGTTGGGAAGAATAGAATAACACCTATCATGTACTTTAGTCAGGGATCTCACAAATCTTAAAAGACATTACTACGCGGCAAAATCGGCCAAAATATATCAGCGGCTTAATTTCAAGTCGACTGCTTCTAATATTTGGAAAAGCTATGGAAGACCATCCTGCCTGAGTGCTTCTTCAACCCATCGCCATAATACGTGGTTAGCAAGGAAACCTGGATTCATCTCCGACATCAGCGTCAGCTTTCTCGCTATAGCAATGGCGTCAGAATTTGCACGTCTAGTAGAAGATATCGCCATTCGTTCCTGTTCCAGCACTTCTTCTGTGGTCATGTCGTCCTCCTGTAGCTTGGCAAGCAGCTTCTTATTCTCGTCACTGTTGGCTCGTTCATGAAACAAGTAGAGAATCCCCGTTTTCTCAGCGCTCGGTTTTTGAACTAGCTCGAACAATCGGCGAAAATGCTCATAGTCATTTCTAGAAAGCAACCGAACTAATCGAGAAAAGTACCACATATTATCCGATGTCTGCCAAAGCTTTGGGTTACAGAGTTCGGGGCTTAGTTTCGTGGCTCGTCGGCCAAAACCAGACCGAAAAGCAGCAGTGAGGGAATCCGAAGGTGGTCTGGCTGAGCCCCCTAGTCCCGGGGTCGCGAGCAGCTCAGCAATGGGACCTGTTGACGCCGAACTCCAGTCAATAATACATGTGATGTTGAGGTCATCGTCGACATAGATGTTGCCAACATGTAGATCTGGATGAGAAATGGGGAAGCTGCTCTCAACGTCTGAGGAGAGATGGGGGATCATTTCAAACAAGAACTGCCCTGCAATGCAGTAGAGAAGTCTGTTTTTGCTATGATCGATTTTTTGACCAATCGATACAAATTCATTCCAGCGTTGCGTTGCTATCCTGTGGCTGTCTATAGTGTTATAATGTAGGTCATCAGGAACCCGCTCTTCCACGCCTTGAGGAGCCAGTAAAAGCTGCCGGTTTGCATAGTCATATCCATCTACATTGAAATATTCGGTGCTTATAAACTCGTGTGATCCCGTATGATTTCATCATAGTCGTCGTTGGTGTCGTTGAAGCATCCTCAGGCGCAGAGTTGTTTTGTATCCATTTCCGACTGGAGTTAGTTCTTCCTTCATACAGTTAACGATTCCAAATACTGGTGGAGATATTTATAAAGCCAGATCATAATGATGCGCGAGATGGAGGTATTTCACTTGAAAAATACGCCATATCTATATCGTGATCACTAATGTGAATATAATAGTGAGAGATGCTAATGAAAAGCAGGGTGCCCTGGGGTGACTTTAAGGGGCAATAACCTTCAAAAGAAGAACGATATTAAAGGATTTCAGAACTGTCAAATACTCACTCATTAATCCTCCAATTATATAACAGTTCAAGATGAAAGCCTTCAAACTCACCCTAGGTTGAATCAGGATGGCGGCAGCGAAGAAAATCATTACTGTTATTGGCGCAACTGGCGCTCAGGGGGGCTCTGTTATTGACCACTTACTTAGAAGCGAGTCTCAAGAGTACAATATCCGCGCAGTTACTCGATCTCCCGATAGCGCAGCGGCAAAAGCCCTGGCCGCACGCGGCATTGAGATCGTTCAGGCGGAGTTGACCGACGTCGCAGCCCTTTGAGCGGCATTTTCGCAGTCACCAACTTCTGGGGTCTATTTTCAGAAGCACAGAAGGATTTATCCGCGGAGAAGGATGCTAGCCTAGCGGCTGATAAGGCTGCAGCCATCGAAACTGATATGGGCATTAACATGGCGAACACGGCATTGGCCACCGAGACGCTGTACCACTACTTCTGGTCAACCCCTTACGGATGCTTATACACTTAGCGGTGGCAAGAGTCAGCCTCCGCATTACGATTACAAAGCCAGGGCTACTCGTTATATCAAATCCAAGCCAGAGCTTCTTGCAAAGACGACATTTGTTTGGTGTGCCTTTTACGCAAGCAACTTTGCCTGGGATTTCCTCAAGCCCGTTTATTTCCCTGCTATTGGCCAGTACGTCCAGATGCAAGCCACCCCATCTGATCAGCCCATTGCATGCATTGGAAACACTCGCTCTAATTTCGGCGCCTTTGTGGGAGCGGCATTGACCCAGCCGGAAACGACTCGTGTTGGTCAGACCGTATTTGCCTTTGTGGAGAGGTCAACTCTAGGGGGGCTGCTAAAGATTTGGACGGAGGTACATGGTGTCAAGGCTACATACGTCCAGATACCCCGGGATACCTTTTTCGCTACATGGTCGGCGAAAGCCCAGGAATTTACGCTCGGCATGGAGTTTTGGGAACTAGTCAAGGACCAAGAGTGGACTGGCGAAGATAGGTTCTTGACTTATGCCGACCTTGGGTTGGATATTACGACATTGAAGAGTGTTAAAGACTCCTTTGCAGAGCTCGAGCTCTAAGCACAAGAAGAGATTAGTGCAATGGTAATTTCAAAGTCACTCAGCTACCTTGTTCATTTCATTTGCTTAAGAACGGAGAGGGAGTGTTGATCTTTAATCAAGAACTAAGCTTAGCACAAGAATTTGAATGTCGATAAAGTAACTAATTAACCAACCAACCAACATACGAACCAATTGGTAGATACATACAATGCACTTCCAAATGCGGTCTAATATCCACAAATGTCTTTGAAGGGCGTCGGCTTCACTGCTGGGTCAGAGGAAAACCCAGAATCTCGGCTATCGGATCTCGAGGCACATATAGCTAACGCTAAATCTAAGATCTATACTTATCCTTAATCCAACCACAACGTTTGACTCTATTGTTTGTTGAAATGAAGAAGAGACAAAAAAGAGTTGAAGGTTGTAACAAAGACGAAACTCTTCATCGGCGTAGTTGATAGCTTGCAACAGTAAGCACTCAGAAATTCACCTGCCTTTGCCCGGTCTTAGTCTCAACTTCGCTCCTAGGCGAAGGTCCTCTTAGCACCATATGCAAAGCATAATCTGTTTTCGTCCAGGTACATTAATTCACCGTCGCTTACTGGGTTTTGTAGCTCAGGACGGCTTAGTCTCCGCCAGTCGCATCTTCCGGCAGTCTCCTTTTAGCTATTAGTAATGACCACACATATATATAGTTTCGCATTGTCCGAACCGCGGCTAAGTTTTGGAGGCAAATTCGCTCTGGAAGCTTCGCGTTGAAGCTGACGAGTTGAGCCAGGGTTGATGATATGTTGCCTTTAACTAATCAGCATAACCTTTCCCTATCTGAGGAACTGCACTTATTCCCTCGCCGTTAAAAAAACAGCGATAGGTGCGAAATATGAGGCCGCAGGAAGAGGCGACCTCGGCTCATGGATTATACGAGAACTAGTTTGGCTAGCGCCTAGTCTATAGTACGATTTGTAAGGTACTAGCACTTCGTAGGGTCGCTGGCCACTGCCAACACCATCTGTAAGCGTCTCATGGCTCGATAGCGACTCATGCGGTGATGTATTTGGAATAGGTTCATTGGCTGCCACGGAAGGCTGGATGGAGTTGCGCGCCTATTAATACCTTAATGTCACGGCTGAGAACTAGCAAAGTGGACCCAGCCGGACCCTCGAGCTCAAGCAACAAACGCCGCTTTCGACTCCAACCACTCTGTGGCACTGTAGCCGCGATATGGCATCGGCCCAGGCTTCAGAAGAGCAGCCACGACGCCGTGGACGTCGGCCAGGTCCGGCCTCACAAGCAAAGCCAGAGCATAATGATGAGAGCTTGGAGGTTTGTCCTGTTGATGATGAGTTCGATTACGCAAGACTTCTGCTGACGCTTCAGCTGGGATAGAAACGGCGGCAGCGGAACCGCAAAGCGCAGCGGCTATTTCGTCTACGGCGGCAAGCTGCTCATGCAAACTATGAGAAGAACATGGTCCATATAGAGGGAGCCCTTGAGCAGATGGCTGGGACCTTTCTTGATTTTACAAACGGCATACTTCAGTCGCCGCTGATAAGACAGGATCCTGCCCTCGTCTCCAAGCTTCAGTCTGCAACTAACAGTATCTTACATCTATGCCAAGGAGGCAGTAGCCTGGATGGCAGCCCCGAGGATAGCCAGGAGAGTACCGACATCAATACTTCTAACGGACGGCCTCTAAGCAGCTCTACCAGCGATGACGTTGAGTTTCAAGAGACACCTCATGGAAACGAGGAGCCCTCTCAAACACTAGACAACATGCTTCTTGATTTTCATTCCTTCAACCAACCGACACCTACCCTTCAATCTACTTCTCACCCCCCTACTCATTCTACTCTCCAACTTGGCCGTAATCCATCGGCCGCTCGATTCAACCCATTTATCAAACCGCATTCGTCACCGATTAGCAATATCTTCGGTAATGGCTTTATAGGCCTACCACCTATCAACTTTACGGACTGCGCTAGGACCGGTTATATGCTGCATACATATCCGTCTGAAGAATCTTTCAGCATCATGATTACCAGAGCCTCATTACAGCATGCATATGATTCTATCCTGAGCGATGAGTATGCGACTTCCGCAGTTGTCGACAGAATATTTGGATTCACTCTCAAGTTTCGATCGCGCGAAGAAATCCTCATGGTACTACGCTGGTATCTGAGACCGCAGACGTCGGAAATTTTCAGATTGGCCACGGCCGAGTTTGATGATTACTTGGTGGCCCAGTACTATCACGGAATCGCCACCTCTCAGTATTCGGGTATCGATGGGGTCTTTAACGGGGGCGGCCTAGATCCTTCGAATAGGAGAGCTTCTTCTCCGTCAAACCAGAGTCGGATTCTAAACTCCTATCAGATTGAGCAGTGGCTATTAGCTTGTGGGATGAGACATCTTGATTTTGACACAATTGAGCTAAAAGAAATCAAGCCGGTGGGCAAACTGCTAAATAACCAACCGCCGAACACTCCAGAGGAATTACTGCAGGCCTTTGCATCATTACATCAGCAGCAGCAGCAGCAACAACATATGCCTCTGCAAAATGTTCCCACGATAGAGGTTCACGCAGCGGCGGATATAAATTCGGGAAACAGCTCCGGGAAGATTCGCCTATCAAGATCACGATTAATCCACGTTTTGAGAGGCATTTCCTTCTGCATTGACAAAGGGCCAGCGTATTGCGAAAGAGCTGTTCTGGAGTCGGTAGTCATAGCAATGAACGCTGACAACTAGATACGATAGAACAAGCCAAGGCTTAACCTCCGAGTGGTTACGGAGTTAACTAATTATAAGCGTGTTTTAATTAGAAGCCTGATTCATGCCGCTGGGTCGCCTTTGCCAAGCTTATAGATAGCTGTTGGAGTCGCCTTTGATAGGTTTGACTTGGCTAAGCCTGGCTGCCTAGCCTCAGTCTTATGTGGCAAATGGACCCAAAAGAACCGCAAGCATGTTGTTCAGTAATCAAAATAATATGGTTTCCTTAGAACACTTTTGGTGGCGCATCCCTCTGATTTTAAGAAGCCAGCAGCCCAGAAGCGGACCGGTCCTTGCACGACTATTCGGAGGCGCTTAGTTAACATCACAACCTGAGCCCTACCGGAAGTTTCTTGGACGGTTCCTGGCTTCGGAGAGCATTACCGACAATCCATCTCGTTCGTAACGTCTTCTTGAACGTTTGATTGGTTGTTGATTTTTGGGAGTCGGAGCACTTAGCTAAACACCTCCGACATAATACCTAGGCCGTGTCCCCACAAGAAGGGTGACCAACTGAGCTTGGGACGTTGTTCTCAGCTTCTTGGCTCATAGCTTCCAAATCTTCCAAATGATTAGTTTACTGGCTTTCAAATCATACATCTTCTAGAATAGGGAGATGTTTGACATCGTTTCTTTTCAGATAACGAAAATGGCCATATTAAAGACGTCCATTGCGTGTATGCCATATAAATGCATCGAGCTATGTGATCTTTGACTCGTCGACTGCCAGCCAGCATTATCAGAGCAAATAATAAGGCGAAGCAAGAAGAAGCAAGAAAGTGATGTGAATGATCTTGCTCCAAGATGGCCATTGACGGAGAGTCGAAAGTCGATACTTCTCGACCACCCGAGCCGTCAGCTCCAAGCCCGGATGAAAGCACAACCACGATCGATGCCGAACCAGCAATTCCGACAGAAGTGGAAGGGGATTTGTCCAAAGAGCAACAAGGGATACGCAAGCACCTGATCGCGTTGAGCATTGTGCTCTGTCAGCTTGTTGTGGTATGTGGCGGTTCTGGATTTCATTCACAGAGAGGTCCCATCTTAACTCTCTTGAAACTACCTAATAGGCTCTTCCTTTCGGTTCCGGCCTTTTGATCTCATATACGATTCCCCAAGAGTTGGGATCTGATCCAAGTCTGGGCATATGGATTGCTGCTTCATACCCGTAGGAGCCACCTCCTCTACCCAAAGCTGACATGGTTATCTGATTGCTGGTGCAAACTAGGCTGACAGAGGCGACTTTTGTCCTCATGGGTGGCCGCGTTGGAGCTGTCCACGGCCATAAGAAAGTTTTAGTCATCGGCGGTGCCATATACGTTCTGTTCAACCTCATCTCAGGGTTTATGCGAACCGTCCCGACTATAATCGTAATGCGAGCTCTTAGTGGCGTGGGAGCTGGCATCATCGTCCCGAATGCTATTGCTCTGCTTACGACATCGTTCCCACCGGGCATTGGTCGCCTAATTTGGGTCGGGTTGTTTGGAGCCATGGCTCCTGTCGGTGCTGGTGGTGGCTCCATATTTCCTGGCTTCTTTGGCCAGCTGCTGCCTTGGTGGTGGCTATTCTTCTTTTTGTACGTGCGAGACAATACATTTCTAAGAGCGTTCGTTGGTGGACTAGGCTAATCTTGGATGATGCAGTGCAATTGCTGGAGCGGTTGTTTTCATGACTGCTGCGATCCTTGTCCCCTCCGAAGAAGTTACAATGGATCCGAATGGAAAGGTTGACTATATTGGGTCGTATTTTGGCGTTGGCGGCCTCATTCTGTTCAACTGTGCCTGGACGTGAGTGTCTCTACCTTTTCCCAACTACAACTTTTTCAACACCACCTGCTTACGCTGGTATAGAGAGGCCGCCATCAAGGGGTGGAAGGTCGATTATGTATACATAATCCTCATTCTGTCTGTGCTTCACATATGCCTCTTCCTACTATGGGAAGCAAAGTTTGCAAAGGAGCCTATTTTGCCTCTTTCAGTTTGGTCTGCGCCATCCTTCAAGCCCATGCTGCTCTCCGCCTTCTTCACCTTTATGAGCACGGGTATCCTCTTCTACTACGTAACACGATGGCACGTTGATATCCGCCACTTTTCCAATCTTCTCAACGCTGCAGCATTTGCGACTTTTACCGTCATGGCAACGCTCGCCTGTGGAGTAAGCGCCCTTTGCGTGCGATATATGCCTGCGCAGCTTGTGATGGCGATAGGGACGGTATCGGCCCTTGTTGCGGGTATTCTGCTGGCGACGATGCCCGTGCATCAGAATTACTGGCCACAGGAATTTCCAGCGCTGTTCATCTTGGGGTTCAGCCCCGATTTCATCTTTACGACCGCACAGATAATCACCAGCAACAGCGTCAAACGGAATCTTCAGGGTGTGGCTGGATCGTTGGTTGGTACGATTCAGCTCTACGGCTTGGGCACGGGCCTGGGATTTGCTGGCACTATTGAGATTTATACCAATAAGCACGGCGCCGATCCAATCGGCGGTATCAGACACGCTCTGTGGTTCTCAGTTGCTCTGGCCGGCGCAGCGACGCTGATGTGTGTCTTGATTCGGATTCCCAAGGACCAGCGCGAGGGCTGGGACGAAGATGAGGCGGGAGGCCATGCCTAATCTACTTCGAAGCAGGTTCATTGCCCATTTATACCGGGGAGGCAAACGTTATATGGTTATGATTAATTTCTTTTAACAGCATGAGCGAGATTTTCGCGTACTTTTGATCCATTTCGCTGCTTCTTGAACACTCTGGAGCTCTCATATACCATTTCTTGTCATGTATAATATCTACAGATAGATATGCATGTAGCAGAAGAATTTTTTTAGGCATTACTTAGCGGTAATTAAAATTTATAATTTTTTTTTCTCCTGGAGATGGATGATGTATTTAATCTCACTTTATATTCGCTTTATAGGTACTACTTTTAAGCTATGCATACATGTAAGTAGCCCGTTTGCTATGAGGAGGCGAGCATACGTAATGAGCTACACAAGTGTAGCAATTAAATAAAAAATCAAGCCAAACAACAAATATCGCCTTCCTTAGTTAGCTCTTTGACAGCTAGTATAATGTTCTTATCTCGTCCATGCAAATGCACATTCCTGATTGCTTCATGTCGTCGGCCAAGTGGCTAGTGCCCTGTAGCTGCAGCGCGCCACAGTCGTCATTCGCTGAGCTGATCCCAAGCACAGCCGCATGTGACGTGAAGCCGCCCGTAGCATGTCGGGTATGGCAACCTTGGTCATCTTTTCCATTCATTCTATGTACACAATTTTTCATCATCAAACATCTTCTAGAAGCAGTTCTGCTCTTCTCCTGCTGTGCCCTTTATTTGGCCTTCATCAAATCGTCCACACTTACATACCTACATGTAGCTTTAAAGCTGCTTGCTTTGCTCCATGTGGCTGCGACCCCTCACGTGCAGATAAGAGGTCTCTATGCGCCGATAAGACAGGCCTTCCGGGTCTGGACACTTCACAAGCTTTGGTTTGTCATACGAGCTAAAAATTAAATTATTGGGGTAGCAGGCGGCAGCGGCATCTGGATCGTCTCTGGCACGACCAAAGACGCAGAAGACTCACGGGACGACGACGGAGACGCAACTGGCCATCTGGGAGACGAAAGCAACGAGCGCAGACGAGACGAAACGGGGGCCCTTGCGCTCTGCTCTACAGGCTACAGACCCGGCGACACAGATGAGTAACCGCTGGTGACGGAGCGATTGCGGGCGACCTGTGCATCTGCCTCTCGGGGATTGAGTGTCATCTTCCCAGTCGCGGGGGACTCCGAGACGAGACGAGACGACACGCAACAAGACATCCGTCTGCTGGCTCGTGGATCTGCACCTGGACCTGGATTTTCAACCGACAACAACACCCGCGGCACGGCACGACCCCTGCCGCCCACAACCGCCCCGATGTGGTGGCCATTCAGCATCTTCTTCAGCAGCATCTTCCTCTTCGCCATCGTCCTGTCCATCCCCGTCGCCTTCGATGTCGGCGGCCGAGACAGCGGGCTGGCCTACAGCCTGAGCCTGTCCATCTTCTACATCTTTTACTCGGCCATCCGGCTGGCCACGCCCGAGACGTCGCGCATCCGCTGGTCCATCGTGACGCTGCTGCGATTGGCGCAATGGTTCGTCATCCCGTCGCTACTTATTTGGGCGCTGGGCAAGTTTGGCGTCGACGCCGATGCGGGCAACTCCAGCTGGGTCGAGAGGACGCTCGGCGGCGTCTTCCAGTCCAAGAACACCAGCTGGACCGAGTGGATGTTTGGCAAGGAGGGCCTGCTGGAGACTCTCATGCTGGGCTCGTGGGACAATGTGCTGCGGTACTCGGGGCCCGTCTTCCAGCTGCTCGAGGGCTTCTGCACACTCCTTGTTATCCAGGCGGCGGGCCAGATTACTCGATGGCTGGTCAACAGAGGCAGGAGTGATACCTGGGTGGTGAGTTTTATTTACGATTTGAAAATAAGCATCATATCATGGTGGTCATAGCTAACTTTACCCTCTTTTTTTTTTTTTGCGCAGATTGTCTTGCTTGCATTTTCCGGCTCCATCATTGCTAGCGCCGTCTATTTCCTGTGGCGCGTTGCCCAGTTCCCTCAGATCAGCAATGTTGATGCCACTCTTATTGGCGTCACCATGACCACGGCTGTGTTCCTCTGCGCATACGGCATTGGCAGTGGCCGCGGCAGTCCCGTCGAATCGTCGCTTCTCTTTGCTTACGTCGTGCTCTGTGTCTATCAGATCTTTACCGACTACCTCCCGTCCGATGGCACCTATTCTACCGAGGACCAAGCATCATCACAGCCAGAAATCCCTCCGCTTCCACCCATCATCATGGCCTCGTACTCAACCCTACTTCATATACTCAGTACCCTGCCTGGCGCTCTGCATTCTTCGCTTGCCCTGTTGTACGCCGCTTTCCAGACAATCACGCCGTCTGTCATCATCTCTCTCGCATACCGTCTCTTTGTCTTCTACTGCGCCACCCGCATCATCCCATCAGTACGAGATTTAGGCGCCCGAGCCATGATGCATGAGCCTGATTTTGACGATTCAGAAGCAGCGTCAATGTTTCTGAGCATCCTTAGTTACTTCTCGCCAACAATATTGATATCGGTCTACACCAGCTTGTTGTTGCAGCACTTTTCAACAAGCGAGGGGCCAGACGGCTGGACACTCAGGGGAGGGGACGTGGGCGGTAGCTCTTGGCGGTGGATCAATGTAGGATTGACCATGGTGCTGTACGGAATTGAGCTGTCTTTGAGCACAGATGATCAAGATCATTGGAAGGTGGATTGAATAAGACGAGATAAAAATCGAAATTAAGATAGGAGAAGGAATAGCGAAGGGAGGAACCGCCCTCACCAAAATACGTGGCTTTCGCAACGATCAGCCATTCTACAAAATAAAAAGGAGGGGGAATTCACAACTAAATCGCCAAGGAAGGGGATATACCTACAGAGAGAGGCGGACTCCTGTTCCGTGTACGGAGAAGAAAATGAATGCTGAGTTGTCTGCTCGGTGAAGGAGAAATGAAAATCTTCTGTCCTTGTCGTCTACAGTTAACTATTACCTCATTACTATGAGGTAGCATATAGAGCGAGCAAGTCCTTTTATGAGCCTCTTGTTAGACAGCAGTATATGAATAAATTTTATACAGTTGCTAAGGAAAATGAAAATGACGAGCATGTATAGATAATATACATGCTATACATGATGTGAGAATTCCTGCGTTGCCGAGGCACTGAGGAGAGAGGCACTCGGCAAAATTGCCGAATTACTGACATGAATTGATCTGAGCTAAGCGGCATGTAGATCTAGTTTCCGAGTTGGGCATTATTTTGTGAGGAGGGAATCAAACCGCTAACTTGAAACAGGCTAGGGCGGCACTTTTAGCCATTTATAGAGCGTCGACTCTGTGTTGTAGATCGCTCGTTATGGTATTATGGGACTTTACTATTAAACCCAACTGGCTCCAGCAACACAGCCAGCTCCCCCCTCTCTCTTTGTACAAATATATCTTTCTTAGTGCCTGATACGCTATAACACATCACGGTAAAATGACTACCGAAGAAAAAGACAAGAAATACACCACAAAGGGCCTCCCGCCCCCTCCAGATGCCTCCTTGACGACGATGCCCATGGCCGGCCTCTTGGTTGATGTCTACGGCCTGGAAGAGCTTCCCGCATCACCAGCGCCGGTGACATGCCTGTGGTTGCTTCATCCTCGGACACGAACAAGGGCTTCTATGAATGATGTAGCCAAGCGGGCAATCCACTCCTGGAACCAGAAAGGACAGGCGAGAGGGCTCGTGGCGTTGGCCTTTGACATGCCCAACCATGGGACGAGGATGGTAAGCGCAAAGGCCAACTTGGCGTGGGATGAGGGCGAGGGCAATGAGAACCATGGCATCGACATGTTTGGCCTGGTGAAGGGCGGTATGAGGACCATGAGCGGACTGATGGACCAGGTAGGGAGCTATCTCGGGCGAGAAGTAGATGCTCATGTGTGTCTGGGATGGAGTCTGGGAGGACATGCGGTGTGGCAGGCGTGGTTTGGAGAGGAGAGGATAGATGCTGGCGTGGCGATTGTAGGATGTCCAGATCTTACAAGTGAGTTTTCCATGGAAGATGAGGCGCATTTCCTATCTACATCGGGAAGATGGGGTGTTCTTACAGTTGCTAACGTTGATGTCAAAAACAGACATGATGGCGAGTCGAGCTAAGCTGTCCAAGCTGGACTGTGGCGAGACCGGCTTCCTGGGGAGCAAATACTTCCCTGCTGATTCTGTCGCCACGGCGGGCAAGTTCGATCCCAAGAGTATTCTGTTCGGGACCAACGCCATTCCTGCTCTGCCGCTCTCGTCGGCTGAACAGGATCGTCTTCGCGGCATATTAGACAGCCGTATCCGAGGCAAGAAGTTGCTTTTGTGCTCGGGAGGCGCTGATGAGCTGGTGCCGTATTCCAAAGGGGAGCCGTTTATTCGGCTGCTAAAGGACGCGGCGGGTGGGTGGTATGCTGATGGGAATGTTGAGGTGGATGATAGGGTTTATGAGGGGGTTGGGCATAGATTTGCGGCGGATATGGTGAATGATGCGGTTGCGTTTTTGATGAGGGTGGTGGCGGAGGGGCCGAGACAAAGGAAGAGGGATGTTGAGAGTAGAGCGCGGATGTAGATTGAGAGAAGCTTGTATGGCAATCTTTCAAAGTTGATAATTGCTAGAATTGTCTATTTTACATGCAATTAATCAATATCGGCAATATAATAAAAAACCTCCACGAAGATGCGAAGAGAAATTCACAGCCTCGTGAGAAATGCCCGTCCACTTTTGAAGGGTGGGCTGTTGGTCGTGTCCTACACAGTATGGAATATCAAAATGGACGATGCACATGATCTCAGCACATGCGTTATGACTTGGGTTTAGGCGAAAAGTCTACAAAATCGCTACTTACAGGCGAGCGATAAACGACAACATAGCCAGCATCGTGTTATTACTTGTTTTGTGGCGATTAATGCAATGTGGGACTTCTCAACCCTCCGATTTCTTTTCAGGTTCTGTATCAGACGAGCCTCTACAAACAAAAGTGATAGCCAAGAGGAAACCGCGCGAAAACGAAATCTACCCCCTCCTGCCGCCATTGTGCTGTGCTGGGACGCGCGCGATGTAACTGTTCTTTGCCCATTTTGCGATAAAACGCACAAACATGCCTTTACTCACTTCAAGGAGGATGACAGGGGAAGAATAATTCAGGATGACTGCGGGCGGTATGTTTACGATGGCCCATCTGCCACCCAGCGTGATTACAGACGTCCACTTTGCGACCAAATGCATGCTGGCCTAAATTTACAATATGTGATATTATTTCCATTCGAGGATGACAGAGATGACAGAGTCAAGGGGCTATCGTATGAAATTGAACAAAGGCTTGATGCTGACGGGAGAGTGCAAGTGGAACGATTTCGAACCGTTAGTATGAGAAGGACAATTTTAAATGCTCTTGAGGCATTTGAAAGCTGCTCATTAGACGAGGCTCCTGAAGAGCGCGAAATAATAAATCTGCAGTCGTTATCTCTAGACACTGGAGATTATGAGGTCACCACTAGACTCAACAGAAATGGAGAAGATATAGCGGATACTCAGCGTGCTTCAGAATTGGTAACAGCGGCGGCTTGTTCTGGAGATTTAGATGGCTTGAAACGAGTCCTAGACAATTCACCTGATAGAAATGGGCTCCTCCAGCTCAAGGACCAGGATGGTCGCTCCTTGTTAAGTCTGGCGGCGTCAAATGGACACCATGAGGTTGCGGAATACCTTCTAGAAGCTGGATCTGATATCAACGTGATGGACGACAAAGGACGAACGCCTCTGATGGAAGCTGCTCTTTGGGGATATCCCAGAATTGTGGGCATGCTACTCCAGGCTGGCTCAGACAAACGTTTGACGGACCAGCGTGGAATGATGGCGATCAATTTGGCAGAAGAATCTGAGAGAAATGATTGTGAAAGACACAAACGAAGTGCAAACTACTCAGAAAATCCTTTCCTTAAGAAGAAGGACAGGACATTGATTCGAGGATTATTGAAAAACCGACTACCGAGGCGCATCAGTGCACCACTCGGCCCTTGCACTCTCCAACACGCATACTTCTATAGATCTTATGAAGCCGGAACAATATCTCTCGTCACGCCTCTGAGGGGTATGCATATATATGCTCCGTGGAAAACCGCAGCCATTCTCTTCCGTGGCGACGCGTTTCCACCCATAGCCGCTTTAAGCGGCCACACAGGCCACCTAGGCATAGAGTTCAGCTCGCCAGAAGACGGTTTCAAGATGTTGAACCAAGGTCATTGGGCATATGAAAGCCTTCGAATGGCTGCCGAGGATATTGATGTTCCCTTTGAACCGCATGCCAACGACGGCAAGGATGGCCCAATGGGCATTTACAATGCGTGTCATGCGGAGGCTCAGCTAATGTGTTTTTTTGTAAAGAAAAACTACCTCTTCCGCGATTATGACAAGGGGGAAATCAATGTGAGTGATGACTTTCTGCAGCTGTTCATGTTGCAGCAGCAGCAGAAAAAGCTTCGTGCTGAAATTTTTGTGAGCAATGTCCCATGCCGGTCTTGCATAAACCTGAAGAATCGCATATTTGAACGGTTGAAGATCGAATTTACCTTTAAGACGCTACCAGTGAGGCAATCGGATTCATGAATATGTTGAGGTTTATCTGCTCGCTTGGAATCTGCCAAGGGGGCTGCAGGAGTCGTGCTGATACTGTGGTATTGCTGAGCTTTTGCGTGGCTAGATACATGTAGTCAATATGAAGTGATGTGACTACAATGCTTCCGTCTATATAACCCTGATAATTCCAGATATTCCTGTCTTATTCCTAGTATAATGAAGAATGGCAGCTTATTCGTCAAATCCAACGTCGTTACCATGGCCGTGGTGCATCGTCGACCAGCGTCTCCATCTCGCCTATCCCCTCAGTAACCAGACCTCCTTTCCTGGGGCCATCTACCTGCTCTTCAAAAACCCCTTGCCACATTCCCCAAGGATTCCTCTTCGCCCTCTTCCCAGCCAACTTCTCTCCCCGCCCATGAGGATCGGCCGTCCATTCATCCACCGCCTGTCCCACGCCTTTCATCGCCGCTTCGTTCTCGCCATTAATCATACCAGGTGGGTCGATGCCCAAAAACGTCGTCCGTTCAAGTGGAAATCCAATGGCAGCGCAGTGGCCATCTATGAAACGAGGCCTCTTGAAATCGTGAGAGACGATGGTTAGAGAGAGGGGCCAGGCATGGAAGCGCGAGTAGAAGAGAGTGAGGCTGAAGAGGACATTATGGTACGAGTCCAATGCGCGGTCTTCGACAAGGATCCTAGACGAAATGACTTTGGGAATGAGTTCTGGTGTTGATTCAAGCTTGTTGACGAAGCTGTGGCCGAATAAGTTTTGCGCTGCGGCGAGGTTGCTGTAGCTTTGGGCTTCGCTTAGAGTCGTTTCTTTGCGGGTTGGGCCACTGCAGTTGAGAGAAGAATGAGTGTTAGCATCGCTATCTATATGCACAACCAATGACCAACACCCTTGATCTGATAATTGATTAGATTTTCTTTTCTTTTCTTTTCTTTTCTTTTCTTTTTTTTTTCTTTTTTTTTCTTTGGGATTGATTCTTCTTCTTTGTTTGTCGCTTACCCTGAAAAAGCAAGCACACTGTCATCGTAGCTCTCGCTGAGAAGTTTCACCCCCAGCTTAATGTGCTCGATAAAAGTACTTGTCTCGCCGCGCTGAAAGTCAGCAATGAGCCACTCATCTTCATTGGCGCCTTTGGAAGGGCCGCCGTTCCAAATGCCGTGGCAGCATACGACAATGAGAGAGGTGGGAACTGCCATGGCATTGCGAGCTGATGTGGTAGAAAATGGTGCTGGATCAAATCTCCGGTCTAGGCATTGTAAAGGAGGGGCTAAGTGTCAAGTAAACGGCTCCATTTACTCGGTCGCTCCCCTGGTTTTTGTACAATCAGGGACTTTATCCTACATTTCTCCCGCAATACTGTCTGATGGTTTGCTGTAGGTAATTGCTTTCTCTGTTGTCATTAATGTGCGCTGCCTGCACCAAAAAGTTTTATTCAATGTTGAATTTTGGGGTTATTACTACACGTCGCCTTGCCACGCAGACGACAACAGAGGCTACAAGCCACATAATATACATATAGGATCGCATACAGATTCCTACTTTAATTTTTCCTCCTTTTATTTTGCCCAGTTCACTACCTCTCTATCAAGGCTCGTCAGCTTCAGAGCCGACACGGCCCTTCGTCAGCTTGTCAACAAGGTCATGCGCCTCAGTCGCAGCCTTCTCCTTCTCATTGTCGTTATGACGACTCTTTCTTTTTCCAAATCGTGAACTTCGTGCCTCCAATTTGCTCTCCTCTTCGCTTGCTATTTGGTCTGATCGGGATTCAAGTCTGCTCTCAGAAGAAGCAGTGGTATCTTCGTGTTGTCTACTAGCCGTCGTGCTCGCCTCTTCATCATCGGGAAAGGGGAACTTTTGAACCTTGGGCTTCGCAGGTCGTCCAAAAACCTCTTCGTAGCTCATATACTTCTTCTCAGGTGAAGCAGTATGGCCTCGGAGTTTAAACATGGCGCTGTTGAAGGCGCCGAGATGTTCCTGGTGGTGTCGCTTGAGCGTCTCCAGGCTGGCTTGTAAATCCGAGGATTCAGCGTTCGCAGCCGCGGCGGTTGGCTCCTGTGCCAAGTCCTTCTCCATGCTCTCTATGGCACTGCGATAGCCTTGAGCTTGTTTTCTATGAAACTCTACCTGCTGCTGCAGGGCGCGTATTCTCTCGGGAACAGCGGAAGATTTGGGCTGGCCGCCGTGTCTCACTGCTCTAAACGCAGTATTTCGTGTGGGCGACAGGTACCAGTGCCTCCGTGCTTGTTTAAACTCTCTAGCCTCCTCAGCGGTCAGCGGCCTCTTTTGTGATAGCTGGATATAGTGCCAAAGCTGTGCGGCTCCAGGCCTCCTCGTCTTAGTCTTTCTCTTTGGCTCAACGCCATCGAGGTTGTAAAAATTTCTAATCATGTATAAGCTTCCTGTAACTATAACTGGGCCCTCTCCAGCTTTTTCGCAAGCCCATTGCACGCCCGAAGCAATCCGTGAATCGCCATCGTACAGCTGAGATTCATGGTTGACAATGGACTTGCCAATCTCGCGACCAAGCTCAGCGGGAGCAGGGGGCGGCTCATTAGGACCAGGAAGATATTCAACAAAGGCAAAGTTATCTTGAGGCTGTACCAAGGTAGAGATGACCTGAGCAAAAGGCTTGGATTTGCTAGCTGATAAGCCCATGACCCACGAAATTGGCTCATCGCCCTGACGAACTTGGTGCTGCACATAGGAGGCCAGTGCTTCGGCGCCAAGCAGGTTGTGAGCGCCATCCACGATAATAGGCTTTTCGCGACTTCCACCGGTAAGGCCAGCCACTCTAACTTGCTCCTTTCGCCCAGAGGGAAACGGTTCCATTGCCAGTAGCTTGTTGACGTCGATTTCATAATTTGGGAACAGGTGTCGGAAGGCCAGCGTAGCGCAGAGAAGATTCTGTTTTTCGTAGTCTTCCAGCTTGAACCGCTCAGTATCAAGATTGGCCAACAGAGGCTCTCCCTTCCATGACGGGCTGATCTGAGTACCTATACTATTTGCGTGCTGGCGAAGAACCTTCATGACTGAGCTGGGATTGGTGTGATCAACAATGCATGGCACGCCGGGCCGCATGATGCCGGCCTTGACTTTGGCGATTTCCTCAATGGTGTTGCCGAGATATTCCTGATGGTCCAGATCGATTTTGGTGATGACGGTGACTGACTTTTGTCTCATGATATTGGTGGCATCTGTGGCGCCGCCCATGCCTACTTCGACCACTCCGTAGTTGACATGCATCTTTTCAAAGACGCGAAAGGCTGCAGCAGTTTCAAGTTCAAAGGGCGTCAGGTTGCCGGGGTCCTCGCCAGCGGCAAACCTCCAGCCAGACGCAATTCTCTTGAACTTGTCCTCGATGTGCTTCACCTCCATCTCATACATGCGGCGGTTGACGTACAGGCCGTTGATGGTGACGCCATTGTGCCTCTCGGGCATGGCAGGCGATGTGTACATGCCATGGCTGATGCCGGACAGTCTGAAGAGTCCCGAGATCAAGTTGCAGACAGAACCCTTGCCATTGGTGCCGCCGACATGGACTCCCAGCCAGCCCTGCTCCTTAGGCACGATATGGCCGATGCGCTCCAGGCCAAGGCGGATGTTGCGATTGGCCGATGCTACCTTTTTCTCGGCCGGCATGACAGCTCGGATGCGAGCCAGCGCTCGATTAACCTCTTTGGCGGATGGCATCAGAGAGACATTCCACGGGGCCAGCAGCTGCAGCTTTTACGGGAGGGGAGCCGGTGTCATTAGGCGGAGAGCGCCATACAGAGCAGCAGCTTGCGCGCCTCGCCGAGGAGACGGGTGAGAAGGAGTTTGAGACGAGGTGGTGAGTCTTGAGTCTTGGGGCGCACGCAGCAACCGAATCTCAAAATCTAACACGGCTGGAAATCTCACCATCTCCACTCATTCACCTTGACCGGCGCAGCGAAGCACCAGCCACAGCTGATAGCGGCAGCGATACCGAAGTGTGGCTTGCGCGCCAAAAAGCTTGCTGCTCGGCGTCCCCTAGCCCGCAGCGCCCATAGCGCCAAGCCCCCCATCTACTGTCCCAATGCAGCATGTCTCTAATAATAGGCCCCCCGGAAGTGGTTCCTTCAGCCTCTCCCACGTTTCTTCAGCCTCTTCTCCCGTTCATTTCTGCACCAGTCTCGGTTCCATCAAACCATCCGCCGCTCGCTCTTCGTCTGCTCCTACTTCCATCTCGTCTGCGGCCTGCAGTCGATTGGATTCTCTCGTCTGCCGCAGAAAACGCGCTGCCGGCAACATCTGCCCCTGCACCGCCGCCGTCATCGCTACTGGGGTTGCTGCGCCAGCTGGAAAAGCGCCGCGCCAATCCAGCAAAAATCTTGTCCCCCTCTGCGCATCTGATACTGGCCGCTCGGTTATCGCCTCTTTGCATCCCATCTGCAGATATCCGTGTGCGCCATGGGTCTCCCGTGAGTCTTGCGTTTTCAAGCCGCTGCTTGGGCCAATGGCTGCCCATGCGTGCGCTCCTCGTCTTTTGTCTCTTGTGCCTGCGCCTACCGCGTATCTTGTGCAGCGGTCGCATCGTCGGTCGCCATCGCAGCGCGCCTTCATCGTACCGAGCATCTGGCCGCCTTGTCGACTGGATCTTCGGCCACGCAGTGAAATCACCGCAGTCATCTTGCCTGATATTCTTTGCCTCTCTTTTTTTCCTTCTTCGCGTCGCAGTTGTTTCGACTAATCCATCCGCCGCCATGACAGACTCTTCGTTGCGCCTATTGAGACCGACCTACCCGCCAAACAGGCCCCAAAGCATGGCATTCTCTCTCCTTCTCACTCCTCCATCCGGCGCGCAACCTACCTGGAAAGGCGTAATCGACGGAACCCCCTTAGGCGCTCCCCCGAACAGCCGACTTCTGCTCTCGGACGTGAGGCGCTGAGAGATGTGACCTCCGGGGGTGAGCGGCAGAGGGGCCGGCTAGAGGAACAGATGAGTTCCCTATTTGGCGGCACTTGGCAGAGTGTCGACCCCCCAGGGAGAGCAGAAGAAGGCGGCCAAGAAGGCGACCTTGGCTGGTGGAGCTCTGATCCTCGACCGCGGGCTAGGCATGCGCGCATCGTAAGCTGCTCTCCAGTCGCATTCCTGAGTCTGATAGGTGGCTAACAATCACACGAACAGGCCGTGATAAGCAACTCCAGGCGTAGTCGCAGCCCCCTTCCCGCAATGATTGGCTCAGTATTCCCCGGTAGCCTCATCTCCAGCAGCCGCCTCCCCCCACCTCGTCTTCTCGATGGAGGACTAGAAAGGATCCCTTTCGAAGCGTCAACGTCCCTCGACGACGGCCCTCCGGTAGCCACTTCGAACCGGTACAGATCTCTGCACAGAAACCAGTCACGAATGTACCGAGCCTTGCTCTCTGGGCGCACTTTGCCTAATGACCGTTATTCGCGCCCGCTTCCGGTTGATGGCCTGGGAGATCGCGATAGAAGCTTGAGCCCAGAGGGCTGGGATACCTTGCGCTCAACGCTGACTCCTGATCCACAGCCGCCCAGCGCAGGCTCTTCTTTTGCATCCGTAGCGGCCACTCAAGGCGCAGGCCCCTCCAACCCTCCTCCAACCGCTCCAGAATTGCCCGACGAGACCATGGACCCTGCTTGCGAATCCGGCCACGAAAATTCCGACGACGAGGATACCTATTTTGGGTATCCTGGGTATCGTGGCATTCGTCGCGCACACCAGCGGATCAGCCAATTAGTCCCCGAATACAACTTGGATGGGCCATCAGATGGGCCACGTGCTCGGCAACCCGAGTCTTCGAGGTCCTCTGGACCTGGGCAGAGCTCGAGTGATGTTCTAGCAAATCATTATTCCCAGCTATTATTTGGCCAGACCTCACACGCAGGATCGGAGGACGAAAGAAGAGCTGATCGGCTCCGGCCAAACCGTGAGGGATCCGCGGGGAGCGGACCCACCACTCATACAGGAGATGAAGAATGGCTAGGTATGCAGCGAATCGTGAGAAATCTCGCGGCGAGAGAAGATATCCCAGACGAATGGTGGGCTGGGGCTGGCCTTAATCGAACACTACCTCGGGAGGGGCCACACTGAGAGATTCTCATCTGACAGGCATTATTCATTCGTAAAGTGAAGCAGTGTGGATTGGAAAGCGTGAATGCTTCCATATCGCTGCTGAATTTTCATTTATTAGCTCATGGCTGATTTGTTTGTTTGTTTATTCATTCATCAGCTCTTTTTCTTTACTTTTTTTTTTTTTCATTTTCTTTCTTTTTATTTCTTTTTATGTTTCTTTTTATTTTCCACTTCTTTCTCTCTCTCTCTCTCTCTCTCTTTAACATTGGTAAGAAAGAGAGTATGACAACAGCAGATTGGATGTTGATATTCACGAAGTGAAAACGACATATATGACTACGGTAATGGACTGGGTTTGGGGGGTAGCGGGCAAGGATAGCGTTTCAAAAGTATGATGATACTGGCATTATAAACATCGAGGGCTCAAAGAAGCCCCTCTCGCCAAAGGGATACAATTAATATATAAAAATCCACATGATTGTCTGTGCTCATTGTCTCCAACATGTTTCAAATGTGTCTTTTTTTCCTGTCTTTGAGCACCTCTTCATGCATCTGCTCTACTGTACTGTACATGGCACTTTGAGAGCTGAAACACCAGGCCGTTACGTAAACCAATCTTGTGATGCTCGCAGCAGTACTATTTGGGCTCCAAAGTTTGTTTAATATGCCTAAGCGGAAACTTAGAGATCCGATTAGCCATTTTTGCGCGGCGATGATTTGCAAGCACGAGGCTAGAGGGGGATTGGACGGCCTCAGAAGGGTATAGAGGTATCATTCTATATAACAGGTCAGATTCTTGGCCGCTCCACCTGGCGATAGCAGGCACTGGGATCCATAAGTATAAACTCAAGTGTAAACTCTGTGCTCGACGATGGATGGTTCTAGCGGCGGTTGTTCCAGGGTTGATTGGGGCCATGTGGGGTTTGTGACTGCTGCCATCATGTCAATGCTCACTCTCAAATGTCTGCTGCAGGTGGTTTCATCGTCTAAGACGTGCAGATTGTGCCCTTTTCAGGGCGCTGCATCCATCAGCAATACCTAGTGCTGGCCGTGGTAGAGGCAGCACCCGCCACCAAGAAGGCTCAGAGCACCCGCCACATGCCCTTGGGCGGCAGCTACCTGCTAATCTTCAGAAGCTCCCTCTAGGTACCCAAAACCAACTCCACAGCTCTCGTCCAGAGCACCGGAATTGGGGACCGCAACTCGACGGCACGCGCTCTTGGGCAGATCCAATCCGCGTTCACTCTCGTCTTTTTTCTCCCCCTCCATCCTCTACTCCTCCTTGTTCTTCCTGTCACTTCATCTTTTCTCTCTCCCTCGCCGGCCTCCATGCGTGAATCTCTTCCCTGTCGCAGCGATTCTCCCCCGCCGCCGCCTTTTCGATGAATGCCGCTCACCCTCTGAAATAAATTCGGGCGAATGCGAGCGATACACGAAGCTACAGACCCATCGGCGGGCATGCCATCGATTATTATACGAACCATTTCTCTTCCACCTCGCCATTCGCTACGATTTTGTCTGCCGTCGAGGTAGAGAGTCTGCTGGCCGCGCAGATCAACCAGAGGAGGGGGAAAACACAGCGGACGTCGACCTGTGACCCTTGCAAGCTCAAGCAGATAAGACACCACCTGTGGCAGAACGACAAAAGCGAGCGAGCGAGATGCCGGCAGAGAACATTTATCCCGCTAGCAATGGGCGGTTCGCTGGAGGGACTCCGAGAGAGAGATCCTCTACTCAGTCCACGCCGTCTCGCAAGGAGCGGGCAAGGGAGAGCTCAGCGATGCAGGACCCAGGGCTGAAAGATTATGTATGTGCCGACCCTTGATGCATGCAATTGCAATTCGAATCAACTATGGTGCTGGGATGGGAATGCGCTTTTTTTCTTTTTTTCTTTTTTTCTTTTTCTTTTGTGAGACTTGCAGAGTTTGCTGACTGGAAAGATAGCGCCTGGGCGAATGCCTCGGAAAGGGAGCCTTTGGGTCGGTGTACAAGGCGTTCAACTGGGGCACTGGAGAGGCCGTCGCTATTAAGCAAATCAAGCTGACGGATCTACCAAAGAGCGAGCTTCGGATGATGGAGGTGAGTCTATGGTGGCGCGACAGGATCAGGACACTTGTCTACCAACTACATTATACATATCTAACCCGAAGCTTGCGTCACGCTAATTATGTGACTGCCAGAGCGAAATCGATCTGCTCAAGAACCTTTTTGTAAGAGCAAGCCCCTTCTAAGCAGAGCAGATCGAGAGAAGCTAACCACAAGAAGCATGACAACATCGTCAAGTACATCGGTTTCGCCAAGACTGCCGACTGCCTCAACATCATTCTAGAGTAAGGCAACTCGAGCTCTGCTTAGATATGAACTCAAACTGACGTCATGATTTCTTCAGATACTGCGAGAATGGCTCTTTGCACTCAATATGCAGAGAGTACGGCAAGTTTCCCGAAAACCTGGTCGGTGTCTACATGACCCAAGTTCTTCAGGGCCTTCACTACCTCCATGACCAAGGTGTTATCCACCGTGACATCAAGGGCGCCAACATCCTCACCACCAAGGACGGGACGGTGAAGCTTGCCGACTTCGGGGTCTCGACTAGCACGCTGGCTGGTGGCCAGGATAAGGAGGCGCAAGTCGTAGGCACTCCGTATTGGATGGCCCCCGAGATTATCCAGCTGTCTGGAGCTAGCTCGGCTTCGGATATTTGGAGTGTCGGCTGTACCGTTATCGAGCTTCTTCAGGGCAAGCCGCCTTATCACAACTTGGCAGCCATGCCGGCACTATTTGCCATTGTCAATGACGATCACCCTCCACTGCCTGAGGGCATATCAGCTGTGCGTCTTGAGCAACCCAACTCTGCTTGAATGGTAGAATAAGATCGTATAAATGCTAATCTGCACAAATAGGCTGCTCGAGACTTTCTTATGCAATGCTTTCAGAAGGACCCCAACCTTAGAGTCTCGGCTCGCAAGTTACTCAAGCACGCCTGGATCGTAGGATGCCGCCGCACTGATGCGCCAGTCTCGAAGCCGCCAGCCAACTTCAATGAGGCCGTCGAGGAGGTCAAGCAGTGGAACAGGGCGCTCAATTCTTCGGGAACTTCACTTCGTGTATCCACCGGCTCCGATGGCCTGTCTCGATACTCTGGTGGAACGCCCAAGGGCCGCCTGAGCCTCGCCAAGACAAGGCTCAGCGCGGGTGCGGGTGCAAATGCTTTTAAGCTGGCCGAGTTAGGTGCGTTGGCATTAATAATTGAATGATGCTTGCTCATAATGGTTAAAGCTGACATTGTAACTTAGATGATGACAACTGGGACGACGACTTTGCGACGGCAATATCTCCCAGTGCTTTGCAGCTACCACATCTGAGACCACAGGATAATTTTGGGGGCCTTCTTTCTGCTGATAAGCTCAAGGCTTTTGCGTCCGTCAATGATCTCCGAAGTGATGTAAATAACTACGACGAAGACTTTGAAGGCGACATGATGACCATAAAGGGACCAAATCAGCAGGCCTACATCGAAGCACAAGAGCAGACAATTCGGCCAATGTCAAGAAAGGCGATAGCACCGAAGCTTCCATCGCCGCCAAAAATGCTGCATCAGCGATCCAAGTCGAGTATGGATCCAGCAGTGGTTTCACCCAACCTATCTAAAGCGAAATCTCCTCCGAAATCACACTTTGGGAACAAATTCGAGCTGCCGCCCCGTCCTGGCGCTATTTACCGAGAACAAAGCTCTGAGGACTACTCCGATCTCTTCTCCGATGACGATAGTGTGTTTGACCAGAAGATTCACCAGGCAGTCCGGAAGGTGAGCTTCCTATTGTTGCAACCGTTTTTTCTCCTTTCTCCCTTTGGTTTGGCACAAACTTGACATGCCAGCTATGCTAACAATGCAATGTGTCCATTTCAGGGTTTTCGCCAACCTGATGCACCTCAGCTCTTCCATCCATCTGACCTTACCAGCTTGCCCCGGTCAATGCAGACAGCAGACGGGAGCGTAAGAAAAAAGGGCCCCTCAAGGCCATCAGTTCTCCCTGATCGTCCCATGAGACGCACTCGCTCCTCTATCGAGATCCAGAAGTTCGCCGAAGATGATGACGAGGACTTCTCTGACATTTTCGGGCCTGAAGAATCAATAGCTGAAAGAGAAGAAAGCGAACGGGGGTCCGAGGAAGCCGGCCTTATGCTCATGTCAAGGATCTCAGGAAACTCTTGGCTGGGTGATGAAGACGATGAAGATGACCCCTTTGCATCCATGGATCCAGGATGGGATGAGATGGATATGGACGCAAAGATTGCTCGAGACAGACATGCGCGCCTCGCAGAAAAAGTGGAAGAAATGGTTGGCCTTTTGAAGATGACGGAAGGCGAGGAAAATTTGGCAGATCTTGCTGTCGAATTGGTGAGTAATATCAGATGGCGAACGTGCTTTATCGTTTCAAGTGTAAGCTGAACTAACCGAGAGAACCCAGCTGAATCTGCTCTGGGAAAATCCAGATGCAAAAAACTTAATCATCACTGCTCACGGATTGCTGCCTCTTTTGGAAATTCTAGAGCCTTGTACAGTGAAGAGTAAACACCACCTGATTTATCATTTGCTTAGACTTGTCAATACGGTAAAGATTCCCTCTTGGATATATAAGAAATAGCCTTTCTCCATTCTAATCTAGAAATCTATAGATTATCCTCGACGATGTTGAAATTCAAGAAAACCTGTGTTTCGTTGGTGGTATACCCATCATCACGAAATTCGCTGCTCGCCAGTACTCCAACGAGATTCGCCTCGAAGCAGCTGCATTCGTCCGCCAAATGTACCAGACCTCGACTTTGACGCTACAAATGTTTGTTTCAGCGGGTGGTTTGAATGTTCTTGTCGAATTTCTTGACGAAGATTACGATAGCTCTCGAGATCTTGTGCTCATCGGCGTAAACGGTATTTGGAATGTGTTTGAACTACAGGGCCCAACTCCCAAGAATGACTTTTGCCGCATTTTTTCGAGGAGCAAAATTCTTTATCCGCTAGCGCTTGTTCTACACCGAGTTCTCGACGAAGAGGGGGAGGATGAATACAGTGAGCTGATTGAGGGGCGTATTGTGAATATATTCTACCTCTTCAGCCAGGCCGAGAATTATGTCAAAGAGGTTGTAGCAGATCGACAGGTGTTGAAGAGCGTCCTCAAGGATCTTCGACGAATGACGCCCATACACCAGATCACCATGCTCAGGTTCATCAAGAATCTTTCTATGCTCTCAACAACCATCGAATCACTACACTCCGCCGATGCCATTGACTTCCTCATCGACCTGTTAAGTTACAGCATGAAGAAGAATCACAAACACCTCCGCGAGATCTCTAATCAGGTTCTCAACACGATGTTCAACCTCTGCCGGCTAAGCAAGGAAAGGCAGGAAGATGCTGCCGTTGGAGGCATCATCCCGCTGTTACTACGAATCATGAAGACAGACCGGCCGCCGAAAGAATTTGCCTTGCCGATTCTTTGCGACATGGCCCATTCTGGGTCAAAGGGGCGACGATATCTCTGGCAGAACAAAGGCCTCGATTTCTATGTTTCCCTCTTGTCTGACCAATACTGGCAAGTCACTGCGCTAGACGCCATCTTGGTGTGGCTGCAGGAGGAGACGGCCAATGTAGAGAGCCACTTAATGGACAACAATTTCTCGCGAGCCATTGTCTCTTGCTTTGGCACTAATAGGCTCAACGCGTTTGACTTTAACCTGTTGGAGCCGCTGCTCAAGCTTCTTCGACTGAGTCCGGGATTGACAGTGTCACTAGCAAAGCCCGAAATGTTTGCCGGTATTACCCAGCGGCTGGGACATAAGAAGGCAGTAGTACGGCTGAATTTGCTACGTCTTGTGCGTGCTATCATGGACGTCTGCGAGCCAGGATTTCTCGGCAGCGGAGATGGCGCCCGCACGCTCAACAGTGCCCAGATGCGGTCTCTCATGGACTCGATTCAGATCTTGGCAGAGAAGGATTCCGCCGTGCTGGTTCGCAATCTTGCTTCAGAACTGGTTAAATCGCACTCTTCCTACCCGCCCCCGGTAATGATGATGAACCAGGGAATGGTGTCTTCCACGTCGGTCAACTTATCCGCCTCCAGGCGCGGATCAAGGCACAACACAAACTACACACCGGTGGGCATGCAGTCCCCGATGTCCATGACCCCTCAGACACCAACGCATAGGAGCAGAGGCAGCATAGCGAGCAATGCATACATAGAGGTCGCTGCCAGCCCTCGGCGCTCAGGAGCACTTGACCGAGACAACGTCGTATATCGGCCCCACAGCCGGGAAGGACCTGCGAACTTCCCTCGACGAGTGAGCAACGACTCGAGTTCAGCGGCCAGTAGCGGTGGCAGCAGCTCTGGTGGTTACGTGCCAGCAGTGAAGAGCAGACTACCGCGAACGCCGTTGGCAGCGAGCATACAGGGCCGCAGCAGCGCGGGGATGCTCAGGGGAGAGTTCATGGCCCCGATGGTTGTCCGCAGCGAGAGCAACCTGAGCAGCAGAGGAGAGAACGGACCTCGACCGAATAGCAGTAATAACAGCGTGGGGATGATTTCGACGCCGAAAGCAAGGCATAAAACGTCTTCGTCGTCGATTGAAGTCATGAGGCAAGCAAGTCGATAACACGAATGTGTCTTTTGACTCCCCCCCTACGTTTACTTTATCTACTCTCTCACCAAAATTAAAACAAACATAACGAAAAAAAGAAAGGGGGAGGTGAGGGGATGATTCCCTGATCATTAGAATATATACACATGACGAAGAACGACTAGCATCTATTACGATATAACCTTTTGTTTTTTTTTTTTTTCTTAAATACAATGAAAGCAACGATAACGAGGCAAGGAAGGAAGGCAGGAAGAAAAGGCGGGAGGCTAAAAAAAGTAAAATGAATTACACTAAAATTATTATCAAGTGCTAGCTAGAGAGACAAGAGGCTTTTGGCAGTTTTTTTTTTTTTTTTTTGGTTTAGACACAAACTAGGAGGGAGAGGAGGAAATAACCCGAACCCGAAACACACAAGCTTGAAGCTTTTATAGACCACAAAAGGATTGGCTTGGTCTTTGTTATCTCTTTTCACCTGCATGGCTGTTCTGCGTTGTCGATCAATATATATAATTACATATACAGACATACACATCTACATAAACACGCATATATATATACTATATCAATGACTAGTATGACTCAACTGAAGAGGATACTCATATTCCTGGATCTTACCAGTAGCTAAAGCATCTTAAAGTAGAAGACAATCATTGTTCAATATGATAGAGATGGTTCAGGAAACACTTGACATGCACAATATTACACAATTCACTACTCCCGTCACATCGAGGTACCAGTCTGTTAATGGCTCATCAATTTGTATTGTGTGCCACTATTCTGTAAAAAACTATCACTACCTATGTCCCAACCCTAGAGCTCCCTCCATCCTAGTCAAATCCAGCCGTTTGTAGAGTCAAAAACCATACATGCTGAAGCAAATAGAGCAACAGAGATCCAAGGAAAAGAATGCCAAGGGGGTGCACGTTTTCGTCATTTCTGCTTTGCCAGGCCCGCTGGATGAGTCTTGCATCCTCTCGGCTCGCACACTTTGGGGTCTACCCTCGAGAAGACAGCAGTCTGTTTGTGCCTCCGCCCTTGTTGATATTGTCGTCTTTCACTAGTCGTATAAGTTCCCAACTTCCACCATAAAACAAAGCAGTTCCCTGGCCAATTGCCCTCTTGATCCGGTTCAGAGAAAAAAAAATCGTTTTTGAAGGACAGTCGAGAAGTGAATTATAAAATAATCATTGATAAAAAGTATGACCATGACTTCGCCTCACGTACACTAAGCACGCATTCATCCATGCGAGGCTGCCTTTGTAGTAGAAAGAAAATGAAGAATAAAAGCAAAGCGAAAAGCCGTCGAGATCGAGATGTTGTCGATGTAAATGCAATTCGCAGGTCCAAAGGGGTCATATCAAAAAAATAAAGAGTCCGGGAGCGTCAAGTCATAAGAAATTATAATAATGAGAAAGGCAAAGAATAATAAGGTATAAAAACACACACGACTTGAGCTTTTTTATGCCACAGAAGCCATCTTGCGCTTCTCAACGCTGGTCAGAACCAGTCTGGGGGCCTTTCGCTGGCCATCTGCAGCCTCCTGTGATCTGGATGCTCGCAGAGCACCGTTCTTGAAAACATCGGCAAACGAATTGCTGTCGCTCTCGGAGCCAGAGTTGCTGTCAACGCTGCCGCGGACCTTTTGCCGCGAGCTAGGTCGGTCTGAGCCGATAGCGCCCCAGCCGCCAGCAGCAGAGCCTCGCGAAGTACGGCATTCCACCTCACCAGCCAAGCTGCCTGACCCACTACGTCCAGAGTCAGACTCGTTATCTGTAATGGGAGTCGCTGACTCCTCAGCCGTCTCAGAGACGGGGCTCATGCTACCGCTGGAGCTGCCAGATCCTTTGCGGCGTTCCAGACCAGCGCGGACAAGGTTGTGCACAGCCGACCGTCGGGTGCGAGTGGCAAAGTTCTTGCTGCCCTCATGTTTGGCCGTGGGCTTCGTTTTCAGCTCGTCCATGGAAGGTGGTCCACGAGGCTGACGAATCGGATGCTCACCAGCCCGCGCCTGGCCAGGGCCATATCCACCAGTGGCAGGGGCGGGGAAGGTGGCCGTCTTGGGTGCAGGAGACTTGCCAGCGTCACCCGCTGCCGCGGCGGCTGCCAGCACGCTGTTAACGGCCAGGGAAGATGACTTCTTGTGTCCACGTCGGAAGGCGTTAGCAGATGGTGGAGGAAGAGGAGCTACCTCGGTGGGAGAATCGTAGCGTCGAGGAGGCGAGGAGCCACGGAACGAGCCCTGCTGACCCTCAGGAGGCGGCGAAACCTGGACACGAGGGGCGCCCTGCTGTTGCTGGCGAGGTTGCTGCTGTTGCTGCTGCATCATCTGCATCTGCTGCTGGAAGTTGTTGAAGCCGGGAGTCATGGGCTGCTGCTCAATATTGATGGAAGAAACAGCTTTGGAAGCCGAGGTATCGACATAGTATTGGCCAGTAGCGGAATCGTAGTAGACTTGTTGACCTTGAGCGGCAGCGGCCTGTGCGGCGAGGTGTTGCTGCTGCTCGTAAAAAGCAGCGGCCTGCTGCTGAGCAAGCTGGTTGCTGCCGATATTGAGCTGCTGGAATTGCTGGGCTGCAGCCTGGACGCTCCTAAGCTGCTGCTGAAGTCTCTGTTGCTGCTGAGCGAGATACATGTTGGTCGCGACAAGCTGAGCATAGAGGTTGGGATCCATCTGCTCTTGCAGCTGCTCATCCATGGACAGCTGGGGGGGAGCGAGCACCTGGTCAACAGTGTACTGCTGTCCCATTGCATTGGCATAATGATGCTGCTGCTGCTGACCGTATTGAGGGAAAGCGGTCAGAGGAGGGTTGTAGGCATTGCCTTGGCCATAGCCGTAGGCATTGGCAGCCACGCCGTTCCGAGCGAATTGCTGCATAGGACCATCGGCACCAGTGGGCGACATGGGACCAAAGGAAGCCGCGGCAGCAGACTTGGGGGCCGTTCTCAGGCCCGCAAGCAGATGAGAGCGGCTAGTACGGGGAGTCGGAATGCCGCCATCCTGGTTTTTGTTGCCCTGCTTAATGGTATCAAAGGAGAGCGGTTTGATGTTCTGGCTACCACGGCGCGAGGCCAGGCCACCGGGAGAAACAAAGTTGGAAGACATCTGAGCGAGACTGCCTGCGTCCATAGCTCAGAGAAAGAAAGAAAAAATGTGCTTGCAAATGAAGTGATGTGGCGAAGAATCGGGGGTTGCGGACAAGCCTAATTAACAGGATCAAATGTCTAATGCGGTGCGAAAGAATTAGAAGTCTAATATGTGGTAGAATCGAGATTTGATAAAATGCGGAAGCGATGCTTTGGATCGAGAGCTGACGAAGAATGAATCGTCAAGCAAAGACAGTTCAAGACGGCCTTGGTCGGTCAAGGATGTTGAGTCGCGAGAACAGTCGAAGAGAGAGAAGAAAAAGGTCAAAAATCCAAGAAATTGTAGTATGTTCACAAGAAGAAGAAATCTCCGAGCATCAAACAGTGGAGAAGGCGGGAATTAAATCGGAGTGATTGAACGAGAAAAAACACGGTTTGGAAGAGAATGAAGGATGGTTCCAAAGCGAAGCAGATTTGTTGGCGAAGGGAAGTGACGAGTTAAATAACGAGTAAGCGACGCGCCAAGAAGGGCTGCGATAAAGTTGAGCTTTCCGTCAAGGTTAAAACCCAAGCAGATGGCGCTCGAGATTGAAAAGGCTAGAACGGAAAAGGGGGCGCGTGCGTTTTTTTCGCGATGGCGGCAGAAAGGCACACGAAAGTAAAACTCGTGTTCAACGTGTCGAAGGTTCCAGCTAGGCGGTGTCCTCGCGACAAAATTGTTGGGCGGACCGTGTATTTCCTTGCGCGGTAAAACGAGAAACAAGCTTTGCGGCGTCCCAAATGCTGCGTGTTATCAACGATCGGCCGAACAGAAATGCTGGAGCGATGCGGTCTTGACGAAGGCAAGGAGCGGTCGAAGAATAATTACAGTCGATTAACGGCGATGTCACTAGTGAATGCGCTTTCCATAAAAAAATTGCTGTCGGTCTCCTTAATCTGTCCCCTTTGTCCCTGGGGGGTTGTCGAAATCTTTTTTTTTTTTTCTCGTTTTTGGTTGAAGTCTTTTTTATTCTTTTTTTTTTCCACGAGCCGAAAAGTCCCGGTGTGCGAGATTGAAGCGATACGCGCAGCGGCGAATGAGGGCGAGTGAAGGCGAAAAAAGGAAGACGAGACTCGAAAAGCGAAGAGATAGAAAATAAGGCGAGGCAAGAAGGGGCCACTGAAGGGAGAAGAGAGAGGAGAAAATAATAAGAGGCGGTGTAAATGGTGATGGGACAAAGATGGACGGAGGTGGAGGAAGGGTGGAGAGGAGAAGATTGGAAAGAAAAAAGAAAAAAAAAAAAGAGCTGGTGGCGTAGACGATTTTTTCAGGGAATTGCAGGTGGCCGGAGGGAGAGGCAAAATGGGGAGCCCAGAGGGAAACGCGCTAGACAGGAGGCGACGGTGGAGGAGGGTGCGCTGAGGGCCCTAAAACCGCAGGTGGGCCTAGGGGACCGGACCCCTGAGCAGCGACAATCGCAGCGCGCAGGGCGCCATGACAGGCCACTGACAGCTGGGCGAGGGCGCTGCTAGCGGCAGAGCCTGGTGGTGGTGGCAGCAGCGCGACTCCCACCGCCAGTCACAGGCCGCGGCGCAGAGGCCGGGCGGGGCGAGGCTGCGGCATGGCGGCCAATGGGCAGCGGCTGGGAGGCGTCGGCAGGGTCTGCCAGGAACTAGAGGCGCTGTCGGCGGCGCTGTTTGGCTGCTGGGCGGCGCAAGTCAGAAGCCGCAAGACGCTGGCGTGTGGCCAATCAGGGCTGCGAGGACGGCCGAGGATTCGATTCTCAGCGGATTCCCAGATGGTACTAGCAGTACGTGCTATAACGAGGGCCGTTGGGCGGTGCAGGTGTACCGTAGGCACATACGGGCAGCCGGTACCTGTACATTGCACCTCTGCGGGGTGATGAAAATGCCAGGGATCAGGAGCTCCATGCTCTTCGACCTGGTAGGTACTATATCTGCATACCCCAGCGCTACTGTACAGTAGTAAAGAGTCTGGTATATTAATATCAGTAGCTTACATAAATGCCCACGGGCCGAGCAGGCGTTGAAAACTAAAATAAATGAATAAACAAATAAACCAAAAAAAATAAACCAAAAATATACTCGGGCCACGCCGAATGCGCCATGTGTCAAGCTTTGCTGGACTCTCTCTAGCACGTAGCAACTTGCCGCGTGACAGACGCCCAGGATGGAGGGGCCCCGTATTCTCGAGGAGCAAGCAGGTAGCCGGTACTTGCTCTGCTCCTCTCTAACTGAGGCCCGACAGCTGCCCAACCCCCTGCCCACTCTCCTCTTTCGCTGGGCGGCAAAAATAACTCCAGCGCGGTGAGCCTCTCCTTGCAGCAGCGCCGGGGATTCCTCCCTTAAAGCTCAGGGGAAAGTTCCGGTACCAGCCCGCCAACAGCTCGCTCGCGCCGGGCCTCAGCCAATCACGACGCATGCAGCACTGGGTACCTCGTACATGACGACACCACCAAGCACCGAATCTCGTCTGCTTCTTCGCTCTGCTGCTCCGCTTCGGCCCATGCGGGAGCAGCGCATTACAAATTTGTGCCGCAAGAGTCAGTAGCTGTGCGTGACCACGGCAGAGACGCAACAAGAGCAAACGCGGCGGCGACGAGAAAGCCCTCTACGCATCGTCGTCATCATCATCGGCGGCATCAGCGTCATCGTCAGCATCACAAAGTCCACCAAGCCGGCACGTGAGGCGCAGGAAAGGAACAAAAGGGCTTTTTGCTTGCACAAGCACTAAGCCAAAAGTCTCCTCCAGTCAATCAGGAACAGCCACGATTTCGACAGTCCAACGCCTCGAGGATTGGCGGGGCCCATCGCTTTGGCTCCCGCCATCGAGTCCTTCGCACGAACGCTTCTCGTTTTTGCCGGTAGCGCGCCTAACCCACCACGGCTGGCGTTGGTTTTGCTTTTCCGTCCCGTCCAGGCCAGGAATCCGGGTTTGGCCAGGCTCTGTTTCTGGGATGCTCTGGATTCAGCTCCGAATGGATGCAAAGAGGCATCGTCTCCAGGGTACGGCATGTTCCGCATCGAGCGCAGACACAGCGCATCGTCTTTGCAGCAACGGCGGCACTCCGTCCAGAGTGCTACCATAACACCTGCGTTCTACGTTTGGCGACCCATGCTTCTACAATTAGAACATGGGTCTCCCCCTGAAGCCATGCCAGTCCCCATCCAGATCGTCGACTCACGCAGCAGTGCCTCCCGTGTTTCATGTCGCCCTGCTAGCCCATCACACGGCAGACGTGCTACCAGCGCAATGGACGCGTACTGCACCAGTGGTGCCGCCAGAATGTCCGTCTAAATTTCGCTTTCCTGGCTGGCTTGTCAGCCTTGCTCTGGCCACGATACACAGTCAGCTATACATGCAATTGTTGGCCGTATATGCGCACCTGTCCTGAAACATGCCCCGAGTCCTGTCGCGCATGTCTCTGCTCCAGGCTCGTGCAGGCTGCGACGAAACTATTGAATCTTATCAATGCTATGCCTGTCGCCAAGCCGCGGCTTCTTCGAGGTTCGCAGCAGCCTTGTTCTGTCTGATTGCCTTTTACAGGAGCAAAGGGTGGTGGGAATAGCAGTACATACACACTGAACAATCCGGCGTAGCAGGTATCAATTTCGGAGCTCTCGAAAGGCTGACACAGGCCTTCCCAAACGAGATCACCCATCCAATACGAAACAGCCCCATCCATCAACGACGAGACGAGACGAGACGAGACGCGGGGCCCACTGGCGAGTACAGTGCAGGGCTCCCTTTCGTGGAGGCGTAGCCGCGCTCTACCAGCAAACACAAGACAAGTTCAAACAGAAATGCATTTACTTCACCTGCAACCCGCAGAGCGTTTGTTTCCCATCCAGGCCTGTACGTGGTACAGAGCGCCGCCAGCATGGAGCAGTCCAATACCAAGACCGCGACAGTACCTTCTTTCTGCAGCTGAGCGCTGGTACTCGGCAGAACGGTGTACTCGCAGGAATGCATGCCGCGTGCCTTTCATTTTTGGCGCTCATCGCTAATTAACCGCAGAGCGAGTGGCTGCTGATATGCATTAGCCGGCATGCAGAATGCACGCAAGCACCCCATAGGCAATTTCGCGTCTCGCTTTGTTCTAGTGGCTAGTCGATCCTTTGTTTTTCTCAAGCATATGCATTTGAGTTCAATGTGTGCCACTACCGAGAAGCACATCCGCTTAAATGCCTTAGTAGAACTACAAGGAAGTATAACAATATCGGTGGAGTCTTCCGACTGGGCAGGTCGGCTGCTTGTTTCGCAATGACTCCGTGCAGGCAGCAGATCGAGTCTGTTTCATCCCTACCTCTCCTCTACAGCTCCACGGTCTGGCCTCTCATCGAAAGTAGCATGGGGCATGGCCCATTGAGCCCCCCGCGGCCGCTGCATGCGACGTGTCATTGATAGCGATCGATTCATACGACAAGCGTATTCAGAGTGCTAATGTACTGCACACTGATCCGATGTCTGCGTCAACATCGACTCGGTCTGGATCGCCAGAAGACCATAGACCATAGTCCATGCCCCGGGCTGTGCTGCATCTCATATCCCGTATCTGCACCAAAGCACCCATCGTGTGCCACCACAGCCGCGATGCATCATGTACAGGCACGGGTACAGGTACAATGCGCAGCAATGCATGCAAGTGCGTGGCTGACCTTCCGGCGCTTAACGGCAGAGCCCAGCCTGGCCAGCAGCCAATCAGACCGCGGCATCCAGCACCATCACCGTCTGTGCTTGCGGTGGGCAGCAGAGCATCGCTGGATAGTGACCGGGGCATTGTGCAAGTGGTATCTCGGGCGCGGGGAAAGTGACTACTATTGCTCGTAGGTGTGAGTCTGTTCAAGCATCAAGTAATGGCGTAATTTGGAGTTCTCCTAGATGTCCTTCCTTGATGTCTCTAGTAGCGTTTATCGATTTTCCTCTTTTGTCGACGGATACGGCCGCATATGCCGATGTTATTTAGCTGCGCGTTGAGGCTCTCTCATCGACGTCGTTGACGCGGAATTGCCTCTTGTTGCGTACAGCTTCGCTTCTAGCTGCTATACAAGCGGTTGGTGATACCATGCTCTGATTGGGACAAAGGTATTATGAGGCATGTTTGTCTTTGGACAATTTTAGAAGCCAGCCTGGTATATATATATCCTAACCGTTCTTCCCATGGTAAAATAGCCGATGCCTGACATACCGACACGGTGTTACTGTCTTTACAAAAGCAATAGATCCAGTCTTGTAGCTATAAAACCTAATTTGGGCTAATGCCTCGATTACTTCAACAAGCATGGCTGCTGTATTACGATCCAAACAGCCATCACAGATATGATGTGCACCGTATGAATAAGGTATTCTGAACTCTTCGTGAGTAAGGCGCTTCTTGTTATTAACTAGCAATCCTTTTCTTGCTATGACCACAGGACTTTGCTGCCCAGGGATAGAATCTTGGAGAGTAATCGAATAGACTCGGGGGGAAATAAGTCCTCGCCCGCACTAATGCTACCTGGTGGGATATAAAACGTGTAAAACAGGAATTGTCAAGGTTGCCTCCCAAGACTCAGATATGGAAAGCCAAAACTTGTTTAATCGGAATGTCGGGTCATTCTTTGCATCGGCTGGAAAATTAGTATAACGGAAATGGCACGAGTTCAATCTTACGTTTAGTTTGTGTAAACTTTCTCATTCTTCATATACGTTGATCGGGAATCTTTTACCATAAGCTTAATCATACTGATTCGTGAAGCTGCATTGATCTGAAGCTTGTTAATCAATTATTTAGACCATATACAAACAAAACTAGAGAAATTTCTAATATTTACCATGTTTATTTAGTTACTTGCTCTGTTGTTTAATACATCCAGGATACACTCTTCAACATGTCGAGCCGTATCAGGACAACAGGGTAGCTGGAACTGTGACGCTAATAGCCACATTCTCTAAATGCATAACATGATGCTAAACACGGATATTATATCTATCTAAATTATACAAAGGGCTAATAAAATATGAAATATTCTTCTCTCAAGAAATTTACGCATAAAACTCTATGATTATACAATGCTTAAGTGAATGCCCGGCGTGGCTGTGGAGGGGCTGAATTACGCTGTCCGTAGGCATCCATGCCTTGCCTGCGTCGAATTGGGCACTCGTACATCAGCGTACCGCCGCCAGCTGTCTCGGTCTCGGATCGGGCATCAATAGAGCTAGACAATTTATAGCAGTACTTCAGTCCTACGAAGTCTAGCTCTGGGATTCCCTCCATCTAAAGACCGAAGCTTAGATTTCAATCTTGAATAGACATCTGCCAAGGCTGATGATCTACTGCAGGTATTCGTATTATATTCAGGACCTGACTTATATTAGCTCGGTGTTGAATGTCTTAGAGAGATAACGTCTGAAGACCAAGCTAATATCACGCAAGCGAGTTCTCCGCCAGTGCTTATTCTGCTATTTGCCGACTCTCAGCAGACAGATTTACCTTACGTTATCACCATGGTAGGCCAAGATGGCTGTCTCTGCTTGAGACCCGATATCAGGCATATCAACGGAGTTACTACTTGTCTGAGCTGCGGATATACAACCTTTATTTTGGAAAGGAAATGCACCGACAGCCTTGACAACATGCAGAGTCTTTCCGTTTTAGCCAAGTCGAATGTGCGATTCAGGTACACTCAACTTCAATTCGATGACTCCATCCGTTTAATTCGACTTTATGCTGGCGACCGTAAGAAGCTATTCAATGCGAAATCTTTCATTCCAGCCTCCACGATCACCCAGAATTCGAGGGGCTCTCTTATGCCTGGGGTGGGTCGACCCTGTCAGAAAAGATCTACTCCACGGTTGGGTCGTTGGAGGTTACCACGAATTGCGCAGCAGCTTTGAGAGATTTGAGATACAAATTTCACGACAGAGTACTTTGGATTGATGCTATTTGCATTGATCAGTCAAATATACTGGAGAAGAACAAACAAATTCCACTAATGAGCAAAATATACTCCGAAGCAAGACAAGTGGTAGTTCATCTGGGAGCAGAGACTCGTCCCAATGTCGATCTGTTCTTCGAATTTCTTCAACAAAATGGCTCAAGCACCGGAAGACAAGTAACTCAGGTTGGGATTTCGGCGTTCTTGTCGAGGCCGTGGTTTTCCAGAGTTTGGGTCCTTCAGGAAGTGGCAGTTGCAAGAAAAATCCTGGTGATGTGGGGATCAACGGAGCTCCGATGGGAGTTCCTCTCAACTGCGCGCTTGTCAACCCTAGGCTTGATGCCGGTAGACGAAACAGGCAAGATCCCGCCAGTGCTTCAGCTCTCACAAGGCATTAAAAAGCCGTTGAAAGATTTCCCTTCCTTGATCCATACGGCTCGGAGTTGTGCATCCACTGACCCGAGAGACAAAATATACGCATTACTTGGCCTTCTTAGCGATCAAGTTGTTCACAAGATGATCCCAGACTATAACAAGCCAGTCAAAGATCTGTATATCGAGGTCACGATGCACATCATCAATTTATACAATCATCTCGATATTCTTTCTCATATCGGAAGACAAACCAAAGAGGAAATAAGTGCAATAAGTGCACTCAAAACGAGATCGAGCGTTCTATGGGAAAATCGCATTGAGTCAGCCGCTAAAACAGCTGTAGAGGCACAGAAACAGGCTGAGCATATAAGGACGAGAGTCTTTGAAGCAAAAGACGCAGAAAACCAAGCGTGGAATGAATTAAGAGAGAAGGAAGTGCAGTGGAAGAGATGGAAAGAGAAGAGCCAGGAATGGCGCGGGTTAGAATGCCAAGCTGACATATGGCGGGAGTTAACAGAAAGGGGAAGAGCATGGCGTCAATTAAAGGGCCAGCAGAGAGGATCACCGCAAAATGTAGCAGGGGGAGACCAAAAACTGTGTCATGAATTAAGAGAAAACGAGGTGGCAATGCATAAATTGCGAGAAGAGCAAGAGAGAATCTGGGATTACTCGGAAAGGAAAGAGCTGAAGAGGCAGAAGGAGTTGAGGAGTATGTTGGGAGCAAAACAGCGGAGTTGGAATGCAAAAGCGGACATTCTACGGTGTGAACTGGAATTAAAGAATAAGATCTTCTATGATTTCGAAGCAAAGAAGCGTATCTGGCCCGAGATAAAAGAAGAGGCTAGTAGAGCTTGGCGTGAAGTGGAAGATGTAAGGAAAGAATGGGAAGAATGGAGAAAGAAGACGGAAAAGGCAGAGGCTGAATATCGAGAAAAAGCTTTATTGCTTGAGAAACAAATTATGCAGCGCAGACAAGCTCGGGGTGCATTGAAAAGTCTCGAAGAGGTTGGGCTGAAGCTGAAAGATGACGAAGAACAAGCCTGGCACGCTTTGAAAACAAAGCAACAGACAGGCGGCAGAGGGAGACGCGAGGCCAATACGTGGCGCAAATTGAGCGTAAAGGAAGAAAATGCGTGGCATAGATGGCAATGGGCTCAAGAACAGGCAAGAATCGGAGTAGAAAGGGGCAAAGAGCGAGCATGGAAGGAACTGAAAGAAGCAAAAAACGCCTGGCTTGAAATCTCGTCTACAGCAACCGACCTCGAGGCTGCAAAAGACGTGGTGGCTGCCGCAAGAAATATTTGGGAAGAAGCACACGATGCTGTTGCAAAAGCTGAACAGCATCCCTTGATCCAGGCCGCCGATTTGGCAATGCGAGAGTACCGCGCTCTTGAAAACGGTCGATCCTCGTCCCTCTTTGACCTGAATCGGCATATAAGTCGCGAATTACGCAGCCAAACCCGATTCATTCAGCGAGGCCAACAGCCTTTGCCGTCCTGGGTGCTGCATCTTGACGGGCACCCGTGTCTTGCATCGCTTTCTGCCTTCCAAATTGGATCCAAGGCCTCCATCTTCCAACAACCAGTGGCTCGACTTTGCAGAAGCGGGCATCCAGAGGCATCTCCGGTCTTGGAGATCAAAATCCTTGAGCTCGATACAGTGGCACAGACAACTCAAAGGCCGACATCCAAGCCCAGAAGGGCTGATATTCCAGTATCTGGTATTTCTGAATCCCAGGTGTGGCAACCAGAGTTAGACTTCATGTCTCGCTTTAACCACGGTCCGCGGATGAGAATCCACGGGAGCAGTTTCCACTCTATGCAGCAATTTTGTCAAGGGCGGCGTCTAGTTAAGACCAAAAGATCGTGGGTTATTTGTACCGGTCAAGTTGAAGATGGTGACAAAATATGTGCCGTTTATGGTGCGAGCGTCCCTTTCTTGTTGAGGCTGGCTCCAGACCGTGAGCGGAGATTTAAGCTCATTGGTGAATGCTATTTGGACGGGTTTCGAGGGCCCAAGTTTGTTGATGATTATTTGGAGCTTCTGGGAGAGTATAAGCGATACTTTAATGTGACAACCGCGCGATCCCTTCCCTGGCAGATGGCTTATTTAGAGTAGACGATATAGCAATTTTAATAGAAGGTGGAAATCGTTGATAGCTGTAAAGTCAATCAATTAAGTGAAGAGCCGGGTAACACTGGAGCTACCTTTTTTTGTTCATGCATGCAATTAAGCGAGACGCCTTCCCAAGTCCATGCCAAAAGCTAATTCAGCCCACATAGATGCTCCTTCCCAACATCGAAAGAGCACTCGTATAATCTTCTCCATGCGGCCAAGAAAAAAGACATTCATTTCTCGTCTAGCAAATGCATCTCATCTCATCCAAGAGGCCATAGAATCATCACCATCGGCCCTTTGATATGCTGCTGTGCGTAACATTAGCTGGGTATCCCCACACGGTCGGTTGCAGTGCCGCTGGTCCTGTCCGCGGTGCTGTGATATGATGAAGCAAAGAAGCAGCACACGCATTCTATGTCGGAAACAGCCTCTCGAACGGCCCAGATCAGGGCCTTGCAAAGTCCTACTCCTTCGTGAGCCATTTTCCTTCGCCTCTGCATGAGACGCTACATAGGGCTTCTATGGCCGACAACCAGGCATGCGCTCCACTCATCTTGCAGATGCTAATTGCTTCTGCGCGCGCAGCTTGACGGCTAAGAGATTTCCGCCTTTTAGAGACGTTGCCGCGGGCTTTATATCCGCCTGGCCTCTACATGGCGTGATCCCAAAATGCCGACAACTTAATGCAAGTTGAGCTAAATGCAAGGGCATTTCTCGGTGCGGAGTGGCAGCAAGCAGTGCGCAAACGCTGGTGCATTTCCCCACGAGTGTTATTCTTGGAGGACAAATGATCGCCAAGACACAGGCGATGAGAATATGCTCTTCAGGGACAGTACGAAACCAATGACGAGCTTCTTGAAATCTCTTGTCCCCGAGTGCGGCGCCTTACATGGCTGCCCGTCATGCGCCCCTCGACGATGAGATGCCTAGAAGCTGACACTGGAGAGCCAACGAATGGTATTGGAGTAATGTGACAAGTTAAAATCTACCCTCATGGAGGAGGGGGGCGTACTACCAAAGCGGTTATCTCGCTTATCCGCCGGCCGACGTGTGTTATTGCTGCTGTATCGTTATTGCTATCAAGTGTTCCTCCGGGAGAGGCTCATTTGAGGGGAAGGCGTGTCCGTTTAACGTTAAACAGAACGATCGTTCTAGGACAAGATGGAAAGAATCAGGTTAGGACCCTACACACCCCTCTATGACGAGCATAAGCGAGAATAATGCCATCTACGACAATACAGCGGCTATAGCAAGGGGAGGGGGGGCATTTCTAAGCGAATATCTGACTGCATCTCGGCCTCACAGCCAGGGTGTGCTATGAGGTACCTTGAAACCGGACTCCAAGATATACATTCATGTAACTCTTTGCGGAAATCTGTTAGGCCACATCCTTTAAGAGACCGTCCATGTCTCAGCGACGTATTTATATCCCGCGTTACAAAGATACGAACGTCCTGTCGGTGGATAGATTATCGAGTCACCCATTCGGTCTGTTGCAGCAGTGCTTACGGAGTACGGACGAGTCGGACAAACTGCATTAGGGGGGGTCGTTGGTTGACTCCTTGGTCCTCGCTTCCTGTGGAAGAGGATGATTAGTATTCTTTGGATGAGAGGCTGGGTGTTTTTGACCGACTTGATTGGGAAAGGACTTTGTCAATAGGAGACTAGACATCGAAATGGTTCATGCGTCTCAGTCTTTAACTTGGATTCTCCGCATAAACTAGATATGCTCCGTCATTTCGCTCCTTAAGCGGGACTCCTTTCTGGAGTCCCAAAGGCCTGCAGTAGCGGAGAACTATGGATCACTGACCGCAAAACACTAGCAAGTATGCATCCATTTACGCGCGGCCATCGGCAATGCTCACTCCCGTTGATGAGAAAGACGGCGTCGTCTGACTCCCGCCAACACGCATCATCCTGGTTAGGAAACCTGTTGTTTGGTAGCTCACTTGGCCCTTGGCCTTGGAAGCTGGGGTGCATGACTGGCTTATGAGAGCCTCTTTTGACTCATGCTGTGGCGAACTTTTGATGATCAATGACTCCCTCTATACGGAGCAGAAGGAAAAACAAACCTTGAGAAGCAGAGCCGACTTGGGATAGACTACATGCAGTTTCAGATTACTCAATCTGTAGTTTTCCTTTTATGCTACGAAATGCCTGCGTTCAGCTTCGTGTGAGCGACCCATCTTCATCTTTCGCTGCTACTGTTAATAATCACGCAAAAGGAAATCCTGATGGCCGCTCTAGTGTTGAAATCGGTCCATATGTGACATACACACTGCTCTATCTGTATTCGTTCGTCACCAACAAACACCAAAGAAGATTACAGATACCTAGCCTGGCTTAGGGACACACTAAAGCACCAACTAGCATAAATTACCAAGTCCTACAGGTGCTAACAGTTTCCTGGAATCCGACCCTGGTAAGGAGTGGATCTCGCTGGCGATTCTTTTTCTTTTTCTTTCTTCTTTCGGGTTCTGAGTATATATTTCTTTTGTCTTACTACGTGTCAGCAACAAGCTTTGACCTGAGATTTCCTTCTTCTATTGGGAATTTTTATATATAGATTCTTGGAAAGACAAGCATAAGGGATACATAATGGCTTTTTGAACATTGACCTGGTGGGATTTTGGCCCTAAAGTCGTCTTCATAAGTCCGCCCTGAGGCTTGTTTTTCCAATGAAAACCGGGGTGCTGACCAGGTTTTGACACGCGCTCACGTCAGAACCGTAAAAAGCCCATCCTAGTAGGTGGTTCTACGTGCTGTAGTACGACAGCGACAGCACGACAAATAGCGTGTGTTCTATCTCTTCTAGTTTGTCCCTTAAGCCTTTTTATCTGGAAAATATGATGCTTATCGGGAGCTAGAAGCAGACTGACGTCTACTTCTTGATTAGTGTTGTCAAAATCTTGTCATAACTCACGCCACTAACCGCTATATGGATTTGAAAAATTGGGAAGACATACTGACTCTCTTTACATAGAGAAAAAAGGAGCTAGCAACCTCTCCAGTCATCCGGACCATTCCTCCGGCATGTGGTGCCCCGTTTCAGCCTTGTGCTGCTACCCATTTCGCGTGTTCGGTCAAGGGTATTGATGCGTCTTCGGGCTATGTGATTTGTGAGAATTTTCTCCTGTTTGGGTAACATATCATATATCCCACTTCACCCTTGTCTGTTCCCCATCTTGTGTGTTTGGTAATTCGTATGGAACCAACATAGCTCAAGATGGAAAAGAACAACATTTCACGTTTTCCATTTCACTCATCGGCTCGGAAGTCATTCATCCGGGATCTGACTCATTGAAAATATACGAGGACCATTACTTACCACTTGAGTCAGCTCAGCACATGTCTATATCCATGTCCTTGTCCATGTCACCCTCTTTTACTCCCAGTCATCATCGTACAATTGGATCTTCCTGGTGTTTTCCGATTCATACACTAATCATTAGCCACGTCCTTCGCGGATTAGCGAGAAAAGTAAGCAAACAATTAGCCCTGGAACTAGAGCTGTCAACAACCAACCATCCTAAAAGTCGCTGGGTATTATCAGCAGCCTAACACAAGGGTAGCCTATTCGGGAGCCCTTGTCTTCCAGCAAAAGATGACAAATCTTTGTTTCTTCTTTCTTCTTCTTCTTGGCTACTCTCCTGCCCCATGAGACCTTTAGAGCCTCAAAAAAGACCGTTTCTTCATTACCTTTTTTGGAACTTTTTTTTTTTTCCTCTTTCAAGGGGAGTACGCTATTGAAAGCTTGGCAAAGGAAGCTCACAAGCACAAGACCAGGCAGTAAACCCAAAGGGGACGCAAAAGTAATAAGTCACCGGGAGCAAAGCCATAGGAGAGCCGGGCACTGTTTGCCCCCCCGCCCATTTTGCCCAGGCGATGTGAGGGATAGAAGGTGCCCGCTTACTCACATTGTTAATTAAATAACCTATCGTCATAAAGACTGATGTTCCACACGTGGTGTTTGTCATATTGTATGCATGCTCGAGGCATATGAAACGGGTCCTTCCGGGATGCCGCCCTTGTTTGGAGGGCGAAAAGAAAGGTAATCAATTAAGGTTACGGGCTAGGAACAATAAAGTAGAAGAGAAATTTACTAAGGTACTTACTTGTTGCCCTTGAACCGTTCAACCGAGTAAGAGGGTGGGAAGAGAGAGGGGGACTATGAGCTTCATCTTGCGTATTTGGTAATTGATTGCTGGGGAATAGGTACTATACTAACTTCGTACACATTTGGCCTGAAACTAGGTACTAACCTAGGTAGTAGCCCGGCAATGATTAGTCACAAAGTAAAAACATTGCGATCAAAAAGTAGAGGAATTTTCCCGTAGAGTTTATTGATATGAATAAATAGAAAGTGTAAAAAAGGAAAGAGAAACGCATTCATCATATCGTCATAATATTCGTAACCCTAATAAGCTGTAGAACAAGAGGAGGGCGAGAAAGGCGGAAAGGGAATAAAAAAAATGTCAAAAGACCCCAATCATAGCTCTTTTTCTTTTCTTTAAACATTCCAATAAAACAGAACTTGACTCCATATTACAGTGCAGCTTAGAAAAAGCCTTTGAATGTGAGGAATAAATAACAGCAGAGGAGGGGGAAACATGCAAATCAAGATGACATGGCCAGCCATCTACCGAGAACAAGCGACGAAGAAGAGAAAGCAGAAAAAGATATCGAGAAATAAATAGGAATGTTGGAGGAACAAAACTGTAAACAAAGAGATGCAGCGATGCGCCCACCCATGTAAAAGACATACTACAGAAAGAAATAGAGATAAAAATAAGAATGCTGCGCCTCCTGACTGGGTTTCATGCGTAAGATGATGCAGCCATCTGCTCTCTTTCCCCCTTGCCAGCGCTATTTTCGAATCTTCTAAGCGAAGCAGGTCGAGAGCAACAAGAAAGTGCAAGGAGGGAAACAACAATGATTAGCGAATGCCGATTTGGTCCGGTCGAAGCCACAACGTCGCGCACGCGGATACGCCCCCTCCCCCCTTTTGGGACGACTGGGCTTTCTCCTTCCGCCTTCCACAGGGCCCCTAGCAACCTTTTCGCCTCATCATCGCATCTCTTCTGGGGTGACATTGGCTCCGTAGAAACCTCCGCCGCTGGCGGCGCAGGCCAGGCAGGCTCCGCCACCGTAGACACGTGTATGGCGAGTCCAGCCAGCTCCTTCGCGATCGAGGACCGAGATGATCTCGCCTTGCAAATCGACGTTCCGGTGGCCATGGCCATGGCTGTAATCATCCGCCTCCAGGTCCAGACCAGAGGGAGGCGCAGGCGGTAGCAACCCAGTCGACGGGGGGTAGGAGCTGGGCGAAAAGGCTGAATTCGGTGATTCAGCCTTGGGCGACTGCGAGGGAGGAGAGTGAGACACAGAGACGCTAATGGGGAACGTCTTAGTGTAGGATCGCCGCCGGGGGATGGAGGCAGAATCAGGGCCGTCTGTCTGAATGGCAGTAGTGGACGTCGAGGACATGTAATCGGGGTTGGGCTGGTGAATGAAGCTCTGGCTGCTGGGCGACTGCTCGTCCAAGGTGAAGACGGCTGTGCTCAGCTCCGGCGGAGTCAAAGGTGGCGCGGGAGGCAGCCGGGAGATGAAGGGTCCAGGCAAGGCGCCGCCAGCGCTTCTCCAATGCGGGCGCCGATCAATGGGAGAAGCCGTCGTCGTTGTCGTCGTCATCGTCGTCGCTGCTGTCGCCGGCGCATTCACATCTTGCTGTTGGTCGTTGACCCCTTGAATCCTCTTTTCATCATCCATCGGGCCAAGGTGTGGCTGGTACTGTCTTTGGGGCAGTAAGTTGTAAGTGGGGGAGGGTGATGCAGTGGTGTTACGCCTCGCAGCTGGTCTAAGCCATCGGTACGTCCTCTGCACACAGTAGCGTGCAATGACAAACAAAGCAAAAATGGACAGTCCAGTTCGAACCGAATCCCAGGCGGGCGGTTGGGCTTTCAAGTAATTGTAGTCGGCGCCGGGTAGGCCTCCACGCGTGGTTACGGGCATGGTGGAATGGAGGTGACTGCTTATGGAAATTTTGGCCTGGCGCCGTCAGCCGGGGTCCCTGCCAAGTCGCACTATTCCTGCGGTCAGACGGCACTCTTCTGCCCTACGGCGTCTGGTAGCGTTTGCAGGGAGAGCGAGATACGATGAGGCGGCTACTGGCGATGTGCGCTGCCGTGGGGCGCTTTGGCAGACAAGAACAGTCCCAAAGTGGTAATTCCCAGGCCCGGCGTTCTGGACGTATTCAGAGGTCGGCAGCCTCGGATAGTGAGCTTGTCACGACGCTCCTTCAAGTGAGGCCCTGGAGGTTGAATACAGGCCGAGCCGAAGTGACACCGGTTTATGCGCGAATGTGGCGATATAAGCGGACGAATTATCTAAAACCAGGCGTTGCTATCGTTGTAGTACGCAGTCTTTTGGGCTGTCTCGTGTCGTAATAGCAACTAAGAAGCAGGTACAACATCGATGGGCCGTCTGCTGCCTATGACGAGGGAAGGGATGCGCGACTCAGTTGAAAAGTAAGTCTCCTTTCTGCTGCTGGCGATGAAGAGGAACGGCTGACCGGAAGAGGGCGAGTGTGTGAGAGTGAGACACAACAACCATAAGGGAAGAGGGAAAAGAAAACAGACGTTTGTCGGGGTGAGATGAACCTTAATATAATTCAAAATGAGATGGGACAGGATACGGTGTGTCTAATATATGCGAGTGGCTTTTTTTCTCTTGTTTCTTTTTGCAAACAGAGGGGCAAAGCGGCGAGCGAGATACTTCCCACCGCGCTAGATCCCACCGGGGAAGCGCATACTGGTCGTCTGAAGAAGAGCAGTACCAGATGCCCAGCGAGCCATCCAAGCTAGCATTAGAGAAACATCGGAGCCAGAGGGGGGGTGGCAGTATGGCAGTCGCACCGCTAGAGCAGTCTTGGGCAGTGAACGCCATGTACGAAACAGGAGACTCATGTACAGTAGCACCGCGATCAAGGTCCACGATGCTGATGGGAGCTGGCATCGTCGAGCTGGGGGTGTGGCATCCGAGGGTCAGTGCTTGTGATTTGCCTCGCATGGCATGGCATTACAGTAGCAGCATGTATTACCATGGCTGCTAGCAGCAAGTAGCATGTCCATTTCCACATTGGCCCCTCCCTCGTCCAGCTACTGGGTATCGGCGCCGGCAAAGAAGATGGCGGGTCGACGTCAAGATGCGGAATTTGGGTCGCGCCAAGCGGTTGATCCTGTTGGGGGCACCATGGGCTGTGTCCTGCAGCAGCAAGACAGCAAAATCCAGCAAGCAAACAACGGGCAGACTGCGGCGTCTGATGCCGGCAGCTTAGCCGCCATTGGCCGGCTTACCCAGCAGCTAGGCGCAAAAGCAGCAAGGCCCGAGCAAAGGGAGTGTTTCGAGGCCCTGGCGGCACGACAGAGATCCCTGTTTTCAGCAGCCATGAACGCAGCCCGAGGGACTGACGGCGTTCCTGACTCGTCCGCGCCGGCAGCACGCCCCGTACAGCAGCACCTGGCATGGAGCTTGCTGGGGCCCAGTTTCAGTGCTGTCGGGACCGTCTGGCGAGCCACAGCCCCCGCGCATTGCACGCTCGGTAGCGAGATCCAGGGAGCCAGAGGCGATTTGCGCTGCTGGTAGCTGTTAGCGGTGCCCGCAACCGGCGGGAGCTGGCAGCCGGCGACTGGGAGGAGGGGGATTCAGCTGAGGTGAGCCCTATCGAGACGCCCTCGATGCGAGCCCGGTGGCTTTGCCCGCTGCGCTTGGCGACACAGGCGCTGCCGGCGACGGCCATTGGCCCGAGGCTGGCCATGTGGCCGATGTAGAAGAATGGGCGTCCGTTGGCTGGCCGTGGTGCCGGGCGAACGAGGGCCACGGCAGCGCCAAACAAGAGGCGGCGGCACACAGCGCGCGTCCTGTGGCCTGGTGCTGCCCTCGCACTAGCAGCGACATTGTCTCCAGGCCGTCAGCAACGCAGAACGCGACGATGGATTTGCGTCAAAGCTAAGCTGGCCAGTTCCGGGCACAAGATCAGACAGATGAGGAGAAGAAGAGAGCAAAAAGAGGGGGCGGGCCACGTCCCTGCGAGAAGGGCCACCCCTCACTCAGACCTGCCTCGAGTCCTACGGAGGTACTGCTGGGTTTGCCCATCGTGTACCATCGTGTACGGGTGCAGGTACAGTCACATTATGCAGGAGATACGGCAGACGGCGCCGCGCCAACTCTAAGCTTAGCGGTACTCTTATTGGCCCGACCAAGTACCTGCCGGGTACCGTCAGCCCTGCGCCGCTTGTACTTGCTGTACCTGTACCCGGGCCAGCGGTGATTTCGGCTGCATGGCTCGTATACTGTACGTTGCCGATTACTTTGCTCCAACACGCCGCCAGCAGTCGGCTTACGGGACCTGTGTGCACATACGAAGCGCAGTGTGCGTGGCTGGCCGTGCCCAAGCTAGACGCTGCTAAATGCGTATGTGCACTGGCCACAGCGCATCTGGTGGCGTCCTGGGCTACCGTCCTGGGGCTACCAGAAATAAAATTGCACCGGGTGGCACCGCAGGCGATAGACTTTGGCCCTGAGCTTTTGCTATGACTTTCGTGGAGCGGTTTGTACAACGCATGTATCCCACGGCGCCTTCCAATCGCCGTCACTGCGACGGGGGCTATGGAGATGTACATGGACGCTACTCGTCAGGCACGAGACCTGCTCAGCTGAAAAGGCGGCCCCAATTTGGCGATCGGCGGAGCTACTGTACCTTGACTAAGATGGGAGAAAAAAAAAATAAAAAAAGAATAATATATACGAGCTACAGAGATACGAAAACTCGCCACAAAGCCAGCCAAACGCCTGAGCAGCTGGATATGAAACTCACGACGGCTCCTCTCATTAATTGCTAGATTGCAAAAATTACACGCCAGCATACCGCGGAACTAGGCCTCGGACAGCGCCCACTGCATCCTGCGTCCAGCAAACCGGGACCTAACGGCGGGTGTCAATCTGCGGCAGGGGCATGTGCCAGTCGCGCATTGATTCTGGAAGCAAATAGAGTTAAAGGTGCGTCACTCTGCGTGGTCCAAGGCAGCTGAAAAAACCTGGCTACTGCGGGAAATCGTGCGGGCCATCGTGCGGATGGTGTGGCGGGTTAATTGCGTGGCCAATGCCCTGAGAGAGACGCGGCCAGCATGCAGTCACGGGGCGGATAAGATGTTAGCAGCCACGACATTGCCGTCTTGGGATGCGACGAGCACGGAAGAGGGCCGAGGGGTGGTGCAGCAGTTTAATCCACGAGCAGATGAATGGGTGGACATCATCATCATACTGCATGCCGTACAATACGTGGAGCATGGTATATGTGTACATGGACATGTTAGCGGGTAAGGTATATACGGCAAGCCGCGTTATCACACCGGCAGTCTACTTGCAGAAAGGCATCTAATCTAATATTACTACTACTACCTATATGTATGTAGGTAGGTACAGTAGTAGTAATAGTGCTAAAGATATATAGCGGTACCGGCTATTATTACTGGTGTGTACGCATTGCGCAGTAGCGTTCATGCTAGATAGGTGAGCGCTCGAATGCTCCATATACTCATATACCTACTAGTACTCCATCCATGGCATCCCGAAGCGTTCATGCCTGGTATTGACACTGGAGCACAAAGTATCAGCAGTGCACAAGGTAGCAGCAACATCCCCGTACACTAACACGAGTATGCTGCCGGGCCGTATTGGGTAGTCGTGGAGCATGGGCCCTGCTTCTGCATATATCACTCGTACCATACATGCTGGCGTTGGAGCAATGTGATGGATGGCAATGCCTACCTGGCAACACATGCGACCACTCCCGCGTCTGTCAGATTGATTAATTCTCTCAGCCGGCCTGTTTTCGCTCAGGATGCATGTGCGGCAACGACGCTATGGCCACAACGTGTGCTTGAACGAGGTACCCGAGCCGCACTCGCATTCTCATCCGTGTGTAAGACAGACTAGCTGTGCCGAGATGTATGTAGAAATGGATTCTATTGTGGCAGAACACGAAGGGTAATAGTGCTGTTTAACCTGAACACCGATTCTTCAATAGTACATCAATACACGTACTTGCAGGTACTAAGTCTTCAAAGAGGCGTCCTCCCAAACCCAGAATGTCGGTAGCGAATCATGCTGGATGGAACCCGTGCGCGTCATAGCCATACTTGCCCAGCTGACCAGAGGCGCCAGCGGCGGGCTTCTAGAACCCCATCAAGCAGCCTCTGCCGATCTCCACAGCACGCTGTCCCCTAAAACGAGCCATCGCACACGGCGTCTTCAGCGCTGCCGGCGGTGCAAGACGTTGCCCCCAGGCCTGCCGGAACAGAGCAGCGACTGGAGTTGCAGGGCCTTTGCTGCAGTGCGCCTTCCGCTTTGGTGGCCTTTGCTGCCTGGGCAGGTCCAAGGGAGCGGATGCCTGTTCCTGCTGTTCCTGCTCCTCCTGCTCCTCCTGCTGCCCCTCCTCCTCCTCCGCGTGCCTCCTCTTCATCTAATTCTTCCACTTCTTCAATCAAAACTACATTTTCGCACATCCACAGTGGCCAATTCCGTTCAGCCTCACGTCGTCGGCGAATCAACCTGCACAAGCGCATCGCCGCTCTCCCGATCGATCTGAGAAATCAAAATACAGGCTCCGACTATTGAACTATCGGACGCTACGCTGCGCAACGCACACGAGCTACGCCCGAATGTCCGCACATCCAGCGCTGCGGTTGGTCCAGCATCGCTTGCTCGTGGGGCGGCAAATTTCTCCGGCTCATGGACCAGACACCGCTTCGACATCTACCTTTCGCTTTCAGCTCGTCGTGGCACGAACCCTGGCAGGCCTGACCGCTGCGGCTCAAATGCGCATTGCACACTAGCACTGCTAGCATGCATATGCATACCACGGCGTATGCATCTAGTGCTGCTCGTGCAGGTCTGATAGAGCGACTCCGTGTTGCTCTGGATACACTGTTTCTAGCACAATACGTACGAGCAACAGACCGGGAACCTCGTGCCAGTACCAGTACTTGGTCCTGCTATCAGCAGTCTAGCCATGCATCGGGCATCAGCAAGCTACTGCCTGCATTTGGGCAGCGTGTCTTGGATCAGCTTCAATCCGACTCTGACTTGGACGCTCTGGCTCTAGCCTTGATTTTGCTCCTCCCCCACCAAATCTGACCGTGGCCGTAGTCTCGAAAAGGTCCATTGACGAGCGACTCGTTTCCGTCCTCCTTGCTCTGTCGTCTACAGTACTGTACATGATTTCCTTCATTATGCTGTGTCAGCAAGTCAGCTTAGGCCGCCGTACTTCGTGCTAATGGCAGCCGGCGTCGACGTACCCAGCAGCCATGGCATTGTTACGCCCGCCAGTTACATATACTTACTACCTTGCCTACTTCATCTGGGGGGTTTCCGTCAGCCTTACACGCTTGGGGCACCCCTCCCCCGCTGTTGGTCAGCACGTTAAGCTCTGCATCTCCATGATGAAAATGGCCTATTTCTTTGAATCTGGGCTTCCTTAGGATGGCATTTGTTGACTTTACTGGCGCTATCCTGCGGTGCCACATTCGATATCTGCGCTAGCATGGGCGACGCAGCAAATCACGGCCTGCATAGGAAGGCACTTCTTCACCGTTCAGGCCACAACGTACATCTGAACTTGGCCCCTAGACGGGTTGGCGGATCCCACAGCGCAGCCGTCACGACGGCTTGCTCTCTGGCTCCGCAGGCACACGTCGATTGCATGGCGGTATGAAAGCACTTCGTACCAAGTACGGCGTATGTACTTCGTAAACCGCACTGGATTCCCACCCTACCCCATGCCCTTCAGACTCTCCCGCATGATGCTCTCCACCATGCTGTGCAACCACAGGTAAATTGCCAGCAAGATGAAGTCTCCATTGCTGGATGCCACGTCGGCTTGCCTCGTTGTCTACGTGGGGCAGGGAGAGCCATTACTCCATTTCCGAAGCCATGTTCAGGCCGACAGGCGTCCGCCTCTAAGCGATGATATGGTGCCACCTCGAGCATCCACGAGTTGTGCCATTACTCTTTGCCACTCTGACGGTGAGGCTCATCAAACGGCTACAGATGAGAAGTTACGCCTTCGTGTGGAGATGGTTTCGGGCTCGGTACTCGTAGTATTGGCCCGGCTTGCATGTGTCTGTCTGAAATTTTGGTGGAGTCACCTGCAAGCTATCGGATATCTATCGATGTTTCAGCTGCAATAGCCCTGCTCCCGGCTTTCTTAATGGCGGATGTCATTCCATATGGCAATTTTAAAGTCAAGATTCATCTTTTATACCGACGTCTAGCCAGCGTTTACGTTTCAAAGACATGCATCCATTTTCTTCTCTCTCGCAGATACCGAACTCCTTATCTTAGACAAGGCCTCGTGACTGGTGTTTCACTGCATTAGACCGCATGTCGGTGTGGTCATTGGATTTTCCTAGCTAATGTACTCTGTACATCGCCCTCCGAAGAGCTTGTAGGCTGTACGAAAGTAGCCATCATCCTTCCGAGTGGCCTTAGGAATAAGCGCCACCTTGAGCTAGCACTTATAATTGCACCGAACAGCTTCTTAGGAAATTGCAGCGCCTGTAAGCCATCTGTTCTGGGCTACGTGTGTCGTAGCGACCGGGTTACATGAATACTCTTAACCTGGCATGACTCGCTAGATGGTCTCCAGGCGTGGCCCCCTATGGACGCCGTTCAGTCGAAGCAGCGCCGAGGAGCGAATGGCTGGTCCTGCACTCGAGCGAACTTATACAGAGTAGCAGCACGGCGTCTAATGCCCGACCAGTCATCTCCGCCATCTTACGGTGTCTTTACATACGCGCCCTGACTCAGCTGCTCACCTGACGCCCATACTATGCAGGCCGTCTGAGCCAGTCGCCGTTGGTTTAGCTCCTCCAGAAGCGGTAATCCTTCACTCGCAGTCCCACCACTCCGAGGATCCAACCAGCCGCTGGCCGGGCCTGTCGCTTCGGGCAGGGTATTTTTTTTTTTTCGGAGCTTGCTATTTTAATCATAATGGAATCTTTCATCTTGATTTGACTGACTCACAATGGCGAAAATCCTTGGGCTCAATTTTTTCCATTATTCGTGCTGCAGGGCACATCCCGTTCCTGCTGCGGCATGTCATTGTCTCACGCGAGCTCCAGAGAAAAAAGCAACTACCCATTTGGTTATTTGGATGTGGACCGAGCTGCCCGGACATCCGTCTCCGGAGGGGTTGGTCCATTCGGATCGGAGGTCGCCGTTGGTTTCCAAGCCAAGGCCTGTGCCACACCCTGTTTGTCTCGGACAGAATCTGATGGATTGGCGCTTCGGACACGGAAAATACAAAGACGAATACCGAGAGCATCTGCATCTTTGCTATTCACCCTAAAACGTCATAGCTGCCCATCTCCATGCAGCCCGTCATGGTCGCATAAATTGCACGCCGTAATGCTACCCCGGGGCAATCGGGCTCCACAAACCTGTCCCCAGCGCCGAGTCTGCCGGACCGAGATCTGCGAAAATTGGTTCTCTAGCAACACTGCGGCAATTGCTGCAAAGAAAAGAGAATCTCCTTGCCATGGGGTATGGAAGCTGCTGCGATTTTACAAACAAGCTGATTAATCGTCATATTTATAGATTTTGTCTCAACAAGACGTTTGGAACACACGGGGAAAAAAAAACGAAAGGAGGAATTAAATCGTCGACAAATATGTGGTAAAATTGCTGAACCCTCCAGCGCCGGATCCGCCGCCGAAAAGCCATGCCTAGGGTTGATATATGCGTTCCGCTCAATAACTGCTATACAGTGCTCTTCCATAAAGATTTAACCACCAACCCGCTAAAAACGTATCTCATCAAATGTTCTTACTGCTATCGACGTGGGTAGTCAGGCAGCAAGTAAGTTTCGTCCGCCACCCCCCCTTGTTCTTCTCCTTCCCTGGCCACGTAAACACACACATACACGCATATCCATTCCCTCCAAAAATAAAAATAGAGAATGAGAGAGATAAAGTGGAAGAAGAGTAAGCCTCATGGACTCTGATGACATCTTATATAATGAAGGGGTGGGAATACTCTTCCAGGGATATATATCCGAGGAAAGAAGTAAGAAGGGATAAAAAAGGAAAATTTTGCGCATGAAATGTGGTGTTTATCTTTTCCTCCTTATTTTGCTCTTCCATTCATGAATTGGGGGGGGGGGGGGGGGGGGGGGGGTTTAGAGGGACAGCGGGATGTGACTTGTCAACCATCTTCTTGTCACTCACTCCTCACTCATAGATATGCTCGCTCTTCTTTCAAGCTGTTGTAAGAAATAAAGAGAGAGAAAAAGGCAAAAGAGAAACAACGACAACAAAGAAAGAAAGAAGGAAAAATCACATCACTGCGAAATCCATCGGCTCACCCCCCGCTGGCGTTGACCCGTCCAAGTCGTGCACCTCGCGCTCCTCTTCCATCATATCAATCAGGCTGTCGAGGTTCGCGTCCAGGACGTCCCCGTCCTGGGAGTCCAGGCAGCGCTTTAGCAGGCGCCGGTACTTTTCGATCTTGTCGCCGACACCCACCATGCTCAGGGCGTCGACGTACTCGGTCTCCGCTTGCCGCTGCTCCATAAGCATCTGGCTCAGCTGGCGCGCGAGCGTAAGCCTTTCCTCATATGAGTCGTCCTGCAGGCCGCTGCCGTTGCCGTTGGGGTTGCTGCCGCTGCCGCTGCCGTCGCCGTTTAGCTTACTCATTTCGTTTTCCACCGCCTGATGGATATGCAGCCGGTTCTGGTGGGTGATTAGTGATAGGACGTTGTGCCTCACGAGGTTGGCCTCGTTCATGACCTTTGTGGCCACGTCGTCCGGCTCGAGCTGGGCTTCGAGCTCTGTGATTTGCTGCCGCACCGCATTCAGCTCGGCCTGGGTGTTTGTGAGTATGCGCCGGGCCTCTGCCTCGGCAACGTCCTTTTCGTGCCACTCCTCGTCATAACTTTTCGCGAGGAGCTGAAACTTTTCCATAATGAGCGGGGAAATGCGCGACTGCACCGTCGTGGCCGCCGCTGATTGGAAGGACAGAGGGAGCTTCCGTGCCTTGTCACCACCCGCACCTGAGAAGGCGTCCCGAAATGTGGCGCGCCGCTGCGAGTCCGGCGCAAAGGGAGACGATGACCGCTGTGGCCCACGGTCTTTCTTGGAGGCGTTGAGCTCCATGATGAGATCTTCTGCGCGGACTCCTTCGTGGTTGGCAATGTCTGTCGAAGCATTGCGGCCCAGCAGCGCGCGGATGCATTTTCTCGCATTTCGCTGCGCGGCGAGATGTAGTGCGGTGTTTCCGGCGCTGTCTTGCATGTCGATCAGCCGCTGGAACGCACTCGGTTCGAACACCTCCTGCAGCTTGTTGAGTATGTTATCTAGATAGTATCTTGAGCAAGATGGGCTGTAGACACGGCCGTTTTTCATGATGGCAGCGTGATGGATGACGGTGCACCCTTGGTTATCCCTGACGTCCACCGTCTCAAAGAGCTCCTTTATAACAGAGGGGAACGTCTGTTTGTCGTAGCAGTTTGTAAAGTTGACCGATCTCATAAAGGGCGTCTCGCCACGAATATTTCGAACGGCAACATCTGCATTGAATCTCTTGAGCTGCTTGATCACGTCCACGTCGCCCATAGCGGAGGCCCAGTGCAGGGCTGTGTGGTTCTCAGCATCAATAAGCCAGTTTGGCTGAAAGTTTGGCGGAGGATCGGGCTTCACTGCTGGCTGCTCATTTCTGGAAAGGAGGAAATAGTCGAGAAGCTCATCTCCGTACACAGCATGCTGCTGCTCTGTGAGGTCCTGTAACTGCTCTTCTCTCTTTCTCTTCCTGTGTGCTGTGGGCATGTGACCCATATCGTAGCGATCATCTTCGGCCATGTAAGAGGCTGATGCTACAGTGAGGTTGTCTGGCGTGTCGTCCTCGATGCCGGCCATGACGTTCTCACTGTTCTCATACTCCTCGACAACAGGCATGACAGCTGAAGCTGCGTTAGTAACGCTAGGAGGCGCATGGCTAGCGACCTTTGACCTACCCGAATTCCATTTTGGAGGTGGAGGACGGGACTTTGGTGCTTTAGGCTTGCTTGCATGCCTAGGCGCGGGAGGAGGGCTCTCGTTTCCGGGGACGAACTCGAATATGGGCCGAATCTTGTCGTAGATGCTGTGTCGTTGGGCGAGGGCCTCGCCGGCCTCGAGGGGGATCCATGTGCCCTGGTATTTGCCGTAGCCTCCCTGGATCTTCTCGTGGACATCCTTCTGCACATCTCTTTCTAAGATTCTCGTTCGGGCTGGCTTATCGAAGCCGGCGGCTTTTAGGATGTGTGTTGCGTTGATCCAGTCGTCGTGTCTCCTTCGCATGACATGTTCTTTCTGGTCGCCGCCGAATTGGAATTCGTAAACGGGAATCTGGAGGGAGAGAGATGTGCGGTTAGTTTATTTGATGGCATTGAATCGTCTTTTCAAGCTTCGCTTGCATGTGATAATGGAAGTAAAAGAAAGCTGATAAGAATATGCAGAAAGGGTAGCAGCAGAAATGGCAAAGAGAGAATAAGCTCCTTTATTGAAACCATTATATCATCATGTTCTTCCTCTCGTCTTCCTCTCCAGCTTCTCCCTTTGCAATCAATAGATGGGAGCTCGCATTCATAAAAAGCTAGAGCCTTTTTTTTTTCTGCTGCCTAACTTTTTTCTTCTTCTCTCCTCTTTACTCCAATTCAATCCATTGCCTCAATGCAAGCATCTCGCAATTCAAAGCCGGCCGCACAATCATCGTCGCATCAATGGGGATCTCTTACTCCACTGTACGTGGCACTGAAAATGCCGGTGCCCGCATTGGCCTTGACCATCTCGACGATGGCAAATGCGGCACAATATCAAACAAAACAGCAGCGAGTCGTTGCAAGCAAGGGCCAATGGTGGCAGAGCAAAGAGCGGCAGCGGTCGTGGCCTCTTCAGACGGTCGGGCTGGGGCGCAATGGTCGGTCGTCAGGGTCACGCAGAGCTTTTCCGGGCGTCGCCATAAGACAGATTGAAGAAAGCTTGGATCGATGTCACGTCGGCGACGCGGTCTGCGGTGGAGGAGACGCGCAGCCACGCGAAACCACTTTAACAGCCGGCTCTGCTGCGTTTTCCTGCCTGAGGCGCCACAGCGGGCGGGATGCAGCCCCACGTGATGCGGGTGTGGCTTGCGCATTGGATGCCAGCCAAGCTGCCAGCGCGTTGTGGCTGGGGTAATAGCTGAGGAGGGAGCTCCATCCCAGTGCATGCGAGAGATGATTAGACGGCTGGAAGCGCCAATCACCCACGACCACAACTTTGGAGCAAGGACGAGGCGCTGAATGGTCACTTTGAGCCTGCAAGGCCTGCAACCCGACGGCTTCGTGCGCTTGTGATTTTTTCTTCTTTTTTTTCCGACCAGACTACGAGAGAGACGTCTTTGCCCCTCACCGATCCAATGCTGTGGAGACCCTGAACGAGAGCTGGGTAAAGACAACAAGATACTCGTTCAAAAAACGCCTGAGTAAGGGGAAACAGCCGGCCGAAGCAAAGCAGCGGGCGAGACAAACGAAGGAGAACGAGGAGGATAGACGGGTCGACCACGTCGTAGCTGGATCGTTCAGGTTCGGGCTCAGCACGCGAAAATGACGGAAATACTGCACAATGCCCCGATTGTGCTGGACAATGGCTCGGGGACGATTCGCGCCGGTTTCGCGGGAGAAGACTTGCCCAAATGCTTCTTCCCGTCGTGGGTTGGCCGGCCGAAGCACCTGAGAGTCTTGGCTGGCGCGCTGGAGGGCGATCTCTTCATCGGAAACAAGGCCTCCAACGAACTGAGGGGCCTGCTCAAGATCCACTATCCGCTGGAGCATGGTGTCGTTACCGATTGGGACGATATGGAGAGGATTTGGGAGTACGTGTACGGCGAGGGACTCAAGACTCTGAGCGAAGAGGTTTGTGCACGACCTGCAGCGTTGACGATAGCATGAGAGGAGCGGTTTCGCGCTGACACCACAACAGCACCCTGTACTGCTGACAGAGCCTCCTCTGAACCCTCGAAGCAACCGCGACACCGCCGCGCAGATCCTTTTTGAGACGTTCAATGTTCCCGCCTTGCACACGTCTATCCAGGCCGTATTATCCTTATATGCCAGTGGCCGGACGACGGGTATTGTGCTCGACTCGGGCGACGGCGTGTCGCATGCGGTGCCCGTATACGAAGGCTTTGCGATGCCCAGCAGCATACAGCGCATTGATGTTGCGGGCCGAGATGTGACGGAGTATCTGCAGACACTACTGCGCAAGAGCGGCTACATCTTCCATACGAGCGCGGAAAAGGAGGTTGTCAGGCTGATCAAGGAGAGTGTGTCGTACGTGGCGCATGACCCGAAGAAGGAGGAGAGGGACTGGATCGGAGTGAAGCCAAACGAGAGCAAATTCGCCGAATACGTCTTGCCGGACGGACACAAGCTGAAGGTGAGAGAATGGCGACGAGCTTGAAGTTGGAGAGTTATTACCTTGTTTGTTTGCTGACATTTGAGTAGATTGGAGCCGAGCGATTCAGAGCGCCAGAGATTCTATTTGATCCTGAGATTATCGGCCAGGAGTATCCTGGTGTCCACCAGATCGTGGTTGATGCTATTAGCCGCACTGACTTGGATCTCCGAAAATCGCTTTACAGCAACATTGTGTTGTCCGGAGGCAGCACGCTGACAAAGGGCTTTGGTGACCGACTCCTGACGGAACTGCAGAAGCTGGCAGTCAAGGACATGAGAATAAAGATCTTTGCGCCTCCGGAAAGAAAATACTCTACATGGATCGGAGGAAGTATTCTCGCTGGCTTGAGTACATTCCGCAAAGTAAGTGGACTTTTATATGATTTGATGGGTGAAGTTGGATTGCATTTGCTAACAAGGAGGATAGATGCTTGTGAGCATTGATGACTGGCACGAGAATCCCGATATTATCCACACGAAATTCACATGATTGATGACGATAATGGACACTGGCGTATTGGCATAGAGGAGAGCGAAAGTTGCCCTTGCATGTCTAGTTGCTTCACTCCTGAAACGAAGCGCGCGTAGTTGATGAAATTCCTCTCCAAAGACGACAAACTGCTTTGATACTCAGCAACGGAGAGAGGAGAAACAAGAGAAAAAAAAAATTGACAAATTTTCCAAAGTGGGTTTAGAAGTCTGATGGTGTACGACTAATCTTCTTTTTCTTTTTCTTTTCTTTCTCACGAAAAAGACATAAGGACTTGGTTTATATGATACAGAGATGGAAGGTGGAATTTTTTCCGTTTTTTTTATTTATACATGGAGCAAGCGGGCAATAGATGAGGGAGTTGTGTAGGACTTTTGTCTGTCTGATAGATAAAGAGAGCCTAATGATACCCCGATTTTGCGGTTGAAGTGATGGATTGGGTTGAAGCTCTGTTATGTTAATGTATGTCGAATGTTATGTTGACTGACTGCCGTGTATATGCGTTGACGATGAATAAATGCTGGGAATGAATTAGATTGAGACTTGATGTGTTTGGTTGATTGGTAGATGGCAAAGCTTTCTAAGGGACTTGTGGCTGGCTGATCCGCAACGCAAGCTCCAATCCTGAAGCTTGAACAAGTAGCTGGTTTCGTGGTCTAGTTGGTCATGACATTTCGTTAACAACATCTGTTGACACCACCGAAAAGGTCCCCGGTTCGAGCCCGGGCGAGATCACATTCTTTTTTTGTTGTCAATTTGTCCTTTTTTGCTTATTTTTCTTGTGTCAAGGTCTTAGATTAATTGCTTGGCTGAAAAGGAGAAAAAGAAGATTTTGCTGTTGTCGTTGAGACGTCTTGTGTGGCATTGGAAATTAGGGAGGGGTTCCGTTTGTTTTTGGAGGCTCGGTTCTACAAGCGGGGTTACGGTGTGGTGTACTGTGGAGGAGGTTGGAATTTCGCTTGGCTGCTAGGTAATAAGAGTAGAAGTGATGAAATGTACTACCAGCTAGCTATACTTGTTGAATTTATGAAGTTGTATCTTTTTAATCATAATTGCGTGTATGTAATACCTTTTTTTGTGATTGGCTTCAATGCTGTGCTACTTTAAGCATCCATCCATCCATCCAAGAGCGCCGCGGAGATGTTGGATTGGGACGCACGTTGTGTAGCACCTGGAAGGCGGAGCAAAGGCGACAACATACCTTTCAGTGACACGTATCTAGGCAGTGTGTTTGTTGTACAGCAGGGCATATTAATGAGGAGGATTGCATAGAAAGCAAAGGCACATACTCGTACAAAGCAATGAATAGGAGGAGCAGATAAATTGGCAGCTTGTGTGAATCAGAAAGGAGAATCTTTATTGATCATCATCAACTATATATATATATGTATATGTAATATAAGTATGTAAATGAACCATGTATGTTCAAGTAACTTTTCCTCCGTTCTTCTGGAATCGTCTGCCGATCCGTGTCCAACTCCTATTCGCAAGTTTCCCCCTTTGCTTAGCCTAAATCAAATTCAGGCGGGTATAAATAATAATAATAATAAAACACGGCAGTAGTAGTACTACTCCGTATTGTAGTGCGCTGTTCGTAATCGTAGTCCCATGACACCAAATTGGTGTCTATTGTTTCTGTTGCTTTTTTTTTTCAAGAAAAGATTATTGTTGCTGTATCGCTCTCCCCATGTGCCAAGTTCCAAAATCCAACGCCGAGTCTCTTTGCCTCGCTGGTCCAGCAGCAGTAGCCAGTGTAGACGAAAGCAAGTAAAAATGCAGTAGAAGTAGCAGTAAATCACAACAAAAAAAAAAAAAAAAAGAAATCCTGTCTCTTTCTTTTTTCTACTTTCGTCCAAGCGAGCTGGCCACTCTCGTCGCCCACAGCTTGGCCTTGTCGCTCATCGAGCTGGAGCTGCTGTCGGCGCTCGACGTGCTGGCCGCATCGCTCGTCTTGCGGCGGTAGACGTTGCCCGCGCCACCACGACCGACGTAGCCCACGGACGGGTTGTGGTCGGCGGGCGTCTCGAGCGAGCGCAGGATGGCGGGCTGCAGCTCGTCGGCCTGGTGGACGTTGCCCGCGCCGCCAATGCCCGAGAAGAAGCGCTGGTTGGGCAGCTGGCGGGGGGTGAAGGTGGTTGAGGCGGGCGAGGGCGAGGATGCGGCGGCTGAGGTGCGGAATGTGTTGCCGGCGCCGCCACGGCCTGAGCGGTAGAAGGTGGCCTGTGAGGGGGCGGACTCGGTGAAGATGTAGCTGGAGGGCATGATGGCGGTGTTTTGGTGTTGGTTATAGGTGATTTGTGGTAGGTGGTTTGCAGGTGGTGAATCTCGTAGGATGTTGGATTCAGTCTGTGGCGTGGATGGTTTGTATAGGTGGGTAGGTATGTGCAGGTGTTGAATTGAGCTTCAATGCGTCTTGTAGGATCGATGAATCAAGTCTGCGCAGTTTAGGAGCAATGAATAGCAGTAGTATTATAGGAGGCAGGTATGTGAGTGCTGTAATAGCAGAGAACACCAAACGAAAAAAAGAGCTCGGCTCACGAACCGTCTTATACGAAACGAAGCTCCTGACAAACCGTGGCCACCGCAGTCACACACAGCAGCTGCAACCAAAAATTGGGGTCACCAGACCCAAGATCCAGCCAAAACGTTCCAATTTCGGACTAACCAGGGCCAAGAAAATAGAGAAAAAAAAAAATTAATTTTTTTTTCTCCATAGCTCTAGCCCTTGGTTGCCCCTGGCTCCGCTGGGATTTTCTCTCTCGCCTTTTTTTTTTTTTTTTCTTTCCCTGCTGATCCATCTGATCCATCGGCATCCACTGCCTTCCACCCAATAGAACACCACCGATGCCGTAATATTTTCTCTTTTCTTCCCACTTTCAATTTTTCCCCCGCAAAACGCTAAGGCCGGACCTGGCCTGGCGCACAAGCCATGGCGAAATGGCTACCGGCGGTCCATCAGGCTTACGAAATTAGCAGCCAGTGAAATGATTTTCAGCTCCTCAGGTGGGCAGTTTTTTTTAATAAAGCAAACGCCAGAGAGGGGAGGGGCGCCCCATCCCGCCAGCGAGTCGAAAGTTTAGGTAGTACATGGCATCTACTTTAATCCCGCAGTGCAATTGTGTCGGCGCAAAAGTATCGCTGCCGTAGCTTGCGCTTGCGTGGCGTGGAGCCAGTGGCCAGACCCGACACTGTAACGGCGGAGCTCAGCGACTTCTGCTTCCAGCGCCTTATAGCGGCTTTTGCAGCAGGGCAAAGGGGGGGCTGCTTGGGGGGGAGAATCCTCTGGTGACCGATGGCGTGCGTCACGCGGGCCTCGGAGCGTTGCCCTAGGCGAGTTTATTGTAGGTAATGAGAATGCCGGAAGGGGTAACGCTGCGGTTGGACCTGTTTTTTCTCTCTCTCTGGTTTTGTCTTCTGCTGCAGTGAAGCATTGAGGAGTGGCGACTAAGCTAATTGCAAAATTCCACGTGTTGTGGCATTTTTTTTTTCTGCTATTGTCCAATTGTGCTGCCTGGAGCACAGCACGGAGTAGCGAGATGCTGATGCTGCAGTCTGTGCAACGCCGTGAAGCCATGTATGTAGTACTACCAATTAAGGGGGCATCCAAACAGACTTGACACAGCGGCCACGAGGGGCCGACGCCTGTGTCTGGAGCCGACATGGGATCATCTGGCCGGCAAATGATGCTACAGGCATGTACAAGCACACGCACAGCATCCGCAAGTCATCATCCGAGCATTGAGCACGTATTTCGCAGTCCGGACGGGGCGCACGCACTTATGTAAGCCGAGGAGCAAATTAGCCCGTCCATCACGCGGTGCAATTGAGTTTTTTTTTTTCCTTCCCTCACCTCAGCTGCCCCTTGCGTCATTGCCACGCGCCGCTGCGCTGTGAGCAACCACACAGCAGAGCTCCAATTCAGGGGCGTTGCTCTCGGCGCCGGAGCTGTGCTGCTGCTGTACAGCATTTCATGCTCTACTCCGTACCTGTCTGCGCTTTTTTTTTTTTAATTTTATATTCTTATTAGTACTAAGTAGCACTGTACCTACATACATAGTAGCTACTTTTGCAGTTTCCGCAGCTGCAGTCAACGTTGCAGCACTCCATACGTGACTCGACCTCTTCTTACTTGACATGAGACGTCGACCGGTGGCCTCAACCTGATCTGATCCGATCGGACCATCATGCATCAAGTACCAGTGACTAACATCCAGTTGCACCACCAGTTCATTCATTTTCCAATGGCAGATTTTTTTTCTCCTTCTTATTCCTTCTTTTCTAGTCTTAATCTATTTTAAAAATCCTGGTAGTGACTAATCCGCGCATATTGCCAATGCCATGTCTTCCGAGCTCCAATTCCCAAGCTCCCGTCATGTACTATGACGCATATGCAACTTTCCCAATGGAGATCCCGACGATCAACATGCCTCGCATCCCAATTGGAAAAGCCGCGCAGCAGCTTTTGCTATTTTGGTCATATTTTTTTTTTCTCCCGGATGCCGGATTTCTTTTTGTGACTCGGATCTTGCCGCTGTCCGCACATTGCCGGCGGGTTGTCGGCAACAGCACGCATGGATCGTTACATGATAAATTCAGGCTTGCATACCAAAGAACAAGTTCGATATAGTTCAAGTCAAATCGATACTGTCAAACCCGAGGATCGTCATACACTCGCAAGTCAAAGTCAAAGTATTCACCAGAAAGTTATTTCTTTTAAAAACTAGAAGCAACAGTCACTGTCTTAGCATGTAGTTACTATATTCGCATTATCCTAGACGACATATTCTGTCGGCACTATCCATCAATCATCATCGTCCATCATCGAACGAATGACTCATCCAGCATCAGCAAACTCATCATCCCCTTCATAAGACAGCCACCATCTGGTATTTATCCCATCATCTGGCAAACGTATAACCTAAATACGAGGTCAACTCCTTTGATAACGAGCCTCGGGTCGACTGTCGTTATACGCTCGATACGTCAGAGGCGAAAGAGGCCCTCTTTGAGGACCAACGTCGAATGGGAAGTGAAGAAAAAAAAAGTAAAAAAACAGAGAACAAACGACATAATGCTAAGAGACTCCTGGTAAATGTGCATTCCAACGCCGTGTGGTAATAAAGAAATCGTAAAAGTGCTTCCAGTCCGTCCCCTAAATAGCCAACCGGAACACCATGTATGGTCTTACAAAGCTTGGCTACAACGAAACTTCGCCATAAACTTCAAGACATTTTGTATTGTATTTTGTTTTTTCTTCTTGTTTGGAAATAAGATGGAGAAGAAAAGTCTGCGCTCTGAGATGCAAAGCCAACTTTAAGCACCAATGCTCATCCAGCCGAGTATAGAGACGGTGGAGCAGACGAGGATGATGGTGACGATTGAAGCGCCAACCTTGTCTCCAGCCGTGATAGGGGTCACGGGCACTTCGAAACTGTTCGGGTTACCACCAGCGTTGGGATTGCCGACGGACGTGCCACCGGTGCTGTTGGTTACTGGGCCCTTGGAGCTGCCGATGAGAAGAGACGAAACAGCCCCCAAGACGTCCATTTCCTGGCCCACTCCAGTGGCGCCATCGTACTTGAACGTATCCCACTTAAAACCGCATTGGCGACCAAGGTCACCGCCCGTGCATTGCTTGACAGCTGCCGCCGCCGATGTCTTGAGCACGGGCAGAATCTTTTCAGCCGTAAAGGGAGCAATCTGCGTCGTGGTAGAATACCACCGATGGAGATAGCCTTTGAAGGACAACATGTCGGTGGAGCAAGTGCCCCAATCTTCGCACGTGGGCTCGTACGCAATGCCCTTGGGAAAGAAGGTCTCGAGGCCGTGATCGACAAGCTTCTCGACTCTCGTTTTCCATGTGTCGCTCTTGGTCTGTCCAACAATTAGCTTGGGGAATGAGAGGGGGCAAATAGAAATGCCATGATGGGATTAAGAAAGGGGGAAACGCACATAGTTGTACATGTATGCGGCTCCGAGAACCCAGACCGCGCTGTTGTACGAAAACTCGGCCTTGTTGATTTTGGTGCAGTTGTTGGAAACGTCAGCTCCGTCGTAGATGGCATATGTTTCGCTGTCCAAGAATCCTACGTCTGCCCACCAATTCCACGTCTTTTCAGCCCAGTCAGCATAAGTCGTATTGCCGGTGTAACGGGCCAGACGGGCCCCCAGATTGAAGAAACAACCATTAGCAATACCTGCAGATGCATCAGTCAGCCATCGTCATGATTTACGCCCCATCTCTCATCAGGCTCAAACATGTCTCTTACTGTTCTTGTACGAGTATCCTTTGTTAGTCGGGGGGATCTGCCATCGTAAGCCGCCGCCGCAAGTGTCATCGTGACGCTCGGGACTGGCCTGGGTGTTGAAGACCGCCTGGGCCAGAGCTAGCCACCCCGGTTTATCAGCAGGAGGATTGGGGAAGTTCTCCTCGGCAGCCGTCATGGCCGTCATGCCCCAGAAGCCTTGGTCATCGTTTCCCAGCGAGAGCGTTTCGTTGCGGGGCTGGAAGTCATTGTCAGTTCCCGTCTGGAACTGGATGCCTTGAATAGTGAGGTCGTTGTAGGTGGTGTCGCCGGTCAAGAACCAGTAATCGATCAGCGTGCCAAACATGGCACCGGCTTCCCACCAGTAGTAAGGTCCAGCAGGAGGTGGTCCGGGAAGAAGGCCGGGGGTTTGGCCCGACTCATTTCCTTTGTAGTATTGGAGCAGGTCCCAGGCCAAGGTGGCTGATGTTTTCTTGATGTCATCTACATCAAGGGAAGAAAGAAAAGAGGCGTCAATGTCAGTCGCGAGCTCCACCAAGAAAATGAAATCGAGACAGATGGAGATGGAGGACAAGCTCACCCGTTGAGGAAATCGAGAACGGAGTCTGTTGCGCGGCAGCAATGTCTGCTGCAGCTAGAAGGGCGGCGATGGCGCCCGGCCCAAAGAATGACTTCATGTTATGAAGACCCGCGGTAAAAGCCGGCTTTTAAGGCGTCAATCGAAGCATGCGAATGCGCGAGAGAAGGCCAGATAGCGAGCGCGAAGTCGGCAGAAAAGGCGAATCGAGCGGGCAGACAAAATGCGATAAATTCGGGATGATGCGCTTCCGTGATATGTGAGAGATGCGAGAATACGGGCGCCGGCTTGACGATCCAGACGGATAGCGAGGGGAGTGCAAAAAAGCGAGCGAGCGAGCGAGCGAGGAAGAGAAGCGAGAGTCGATGGATGGCGAGATGCTCAGCTGCGATCCGCGACACCTGGCGATGACGGGAACAGAGACGAGGGCTGGTGGACGGTGAACGAATGGATGACGAGGATCGAAAACGAAGGAAAAGCAGGAAACGAGATGAAGAAAAAACCGCAGCGACTGGACACGCACGCTGTGAAGGGGGGCCGCAAAGAGTCAGCGGTTTGGCGATTCCTACTGTATGAAGAAGTGAGAGTCTTGCGACTGGGGATTAACTGGAGCGGTGGCGCAAAAACCGGCGATGGGCTGGCGCTACGGGCGTTGGAAGGGCAGAGTGGCAGCTGCACCGACTGGCATGTACCTCGCGCGTATGTACCGCGGCCCTCTGTGCGCGCCCGTGGATACAAGCAGAGGCAGGTAGCAGCAACAGGTTGCATGCCAGCTTTTATTTACGCGCACAAGTACCCGGCCTTTTGCTGATTTCTAATGGCGGGCCGTGAGCTGCGCGAGTATTTTTCCGAGCTCTTTTCTACAAGTAGCTACTCTCCCTTCCATTGATTTTGCTGCCCAGCCTAGCTTAAAAAATATCTCTAAAGCAAGCATCACACAAATGTCTTCCCCGGGTTCGGTGCGGAGATGAATGGGATTGGACATGGGGGGACCGCAGGCGGGGAGCAGCTTGACGTTTTCTGATGCTGCCCGTTCTGGCAGCTGCTAACGCTTTCTTTGCAGAGGAATACGAAGTGGTGCATGTGCGTATCGTATTATGCCGCGACGAGCTTGGTGGCTGAGTTGAGATATAATGGAGCATTCATATGCCTCTGTTACGAGCAGCATCCCACGTAGCAATGACGACGGACATGGTGTTTCCGTCGGATACGGAACAACAGCAGCGTTCCTTATACCACGCTCGTTGCCGGTTACAAGAGCGAGAAGAGCTTGTGCAACGGCGGGCTATTGTTGGGCTTTTATTAGCCTTTTGCCGCGCGTGGTTCCCTTTGGTGGCGCTCTTCTAGTCATTGGCTCGCCTATTTTTGGATACGGCCCGTATAAGCAGGCTATTGCCGTGAAAGGCCGCATTTCTCACCCTCGTCAGCAGCGAAAGGAAAGCCAAAAACACGGTCACAAAATAAAGCTTTTCACCGTCACGGCATGCGCAAGCCACGCTTCGCCTTTGCCTGACAGCTGCATCTGTCGTCTGGCCATCTCGGCCCCATGATCGGATCAGAACGCCCAAGCCCACGGCCAAGAGATCGTGCCTAGTGGGCAGAAGCCGTGCCACCTGATTTGCTGCCCTGATTCCACTCAGCTTGGCTTGGCTGGGTCCCTCGGCCGGTCGCTTTCCCAGCGCCAGGGTTCCTGAGCCTCTTTCATGCTTTTGACCTTTTTTTATGGGGGACTTCGTTGCCCGGCTGAACCTAGTCGCGAACCTTGGCTGGCGATTTTTGCGGGCCCCAGCCAGCCCATGCTCGCATTTGACAAGCCAGCCCTGCCGATTGGAACAATGGCGGTCGTTTCTTGGAGGACGGATTCCATACTCATGCTTTGAGATGTCACCTCGCGGTCCTTTGCGGTCCTTTGCCCTGGTGCTGGTGCTTTGTGCTCTGTTCTGCGATTCGTTAAATTACAGTTTCCCAGGGCTGCTGACGGGAGAAATACCTTGGCCCTATCTCAACAGAGCTTCTTCGAGCAGCATCATGAGTAGCAGCAGTCTAGCGCTGCCATTTCTGTCGCTAATATGCACGCCATATCCAATGTCTTGCCTGTCTGCATTTCAGCGCGCTCAATAATAGTCCATTGCCGACCCAAAAATCCAGGGCAGCCTAGCATGCCGGTGACCGTTCCAGAACTTCCCCGGGCCGCGGATAGTCCGGTCGCAGCCTCCTACCCAATCACCGTCAAGCTTCCGAGCAGGGAACTGAACCGGAGACGTGTCCACGAGCTGAATGCGATTGATGCTTCACATGCGCCGCAGCTCGCCACGCCTTGGAAAAGACTTGGTTGAGGCTGAATCGAGAATTTCACGCTGCGCACGACTTCGCTGGACCGAATTGAGTGCCTGGAGCGAAGTGGTCGGCACAATATTCCGTGGAATGAGGTAGCGACCAAGAAACGAAGCTGTAGCTCGCAATTCGACGGTGGGCTTGTAGTGTCACTCTGCTCCTCTCCCTCTTTTCGCCTTGGTCCTCAATGACGGTTTCATTTCTTTAAGTGATATTGAAGGAAAGAAAGAAAGAAAGAAAGAAACAATTCTAGTCATTGGTAATTCCTCTGCAGAGAAGAGCCCAGCATATTATACACAATGGACGGGTTCGAGAAGCATGGCTTGAACGACGACGACTTTGGCGCAAAGGGCGGCATCGTCAGCGCCTTTGATGCATTCCGTACGGCTACACACTCCCGCATCTAGCTCCATATGTTGCTTGCTAATCTAACATTTTCTGTATAGCTAAATCCAAGCCGCAATATGTGACACAGACAGCTGGTGGCGGGAAATGGACTGTTGCCATGCTCCTCATATCCAGCATCTTCATGTGGACTGAGCTTGGTCGCTGGTGGCGCGGCACCGAGGCGCATACGTTCGCTGTCGAGAGGGGTGTCGGGCACGACATGCAGATTAATCTGGATATAGTTGTCAAGATGAACTGCGACGATCTGCACGTCAACGTCCAGGATGCGTCGGGAGATCGCATTCTCGCCGCGGACAAGCTGGCCCGCGAGGCCACCACCTGGAGCCAGTGGGTTGATGAGAAGGGCATGCACAAGCTCGGCAAGAACGAAAATGGCCAGCTCGACACGGGCCTTGGCTGGCACTCGAAACACGACGAAGGCTTTGGCGAAGAGCATGTCCATGACATTATTGCTCTCACTCAAAGGAGAGCCAAGTGGGCAAAGACTCCTAGGCCCAAGGGAAGGCCTGACAGCTGCCGCATGTTTGGAAGCCTGGATCTGAACAAGGTGCAAGGAGACTTCCACATCACGGCGAGAGGCCACGGCTACATGGGAATGGGCCAACACTTGGACCATGACAGTATGTGCTTCTCCTTTCCTCTCACTTCCTTTACCTCTCCCCCCCCCTCTTTACTTTGTTACTTTCAAGTCATACATGTCCCCTAACGGCTCAATGCAGAATTCAACTTTTCCCACATCATCTCGGAAATGTCGTATGGACCGTACTACCCATCGCTAGTCAACCCTCTCGATCGTACCGTCAACTCCGCCATTGTCCACTTTCATAAATTCCAGTACTATCTCTCCGTGGTCCCTACCGTTTACCTTGCCAACCGCAGGATCGTCAATACCAACCAGTATGCCGTCACCGAGCATAGCAAGACAATCTCGGACCATCAGATCCCGGGCATCTTTTTCAAGTACGACATTGAGCCTATCCTGCTGAGTGTGGAGGAAAGCCGTGACGGATTCCTCACCTTCTTGATCAAAATTGTCAATGTCTTTAGTGGAGTCATGGTAGCCGGTCACTGGGGCTTCACGCTGAGCGACTGGGTCCGCGAGGTCATCGGCAAGAGGCGCCGAAGCAACGGCGGTGTTGGTGTTTTGGGCAACAAGCATGGCTTCGACGAGTAGTTGTAGCCTGTCTTGAAGCATTGGTTGGGTTAGACGCAGTGTACATACTAGATGGAGTCAAAAAGCTTCAGATTGGGTCAAATGGGCGTAGCCGGTGTATTTTTTTTTTTTTTTTTTTTTTTCTCTTTTTGTTTTTGTTCTTGGCATCTCTGTTTCTGTGGAATTTTGGGCAATGATATATCATAGTACAGGTATCTCCACCTGTAGAAATTGTACCTTTGATTCTCTGCAGGAACACTATCGAACAGCCATTCTCGGCATGTCTCACCGAAATCGACCCTTGCGTCGACGTGACTCTATCGACTCCCACCTGTAAGGGGCAGCGGGTTCTGGCACACGTCCCCGTTGGGCTCATCTGTCGGCTCTCCGGTAGGCTGAATGACGCCCAGTCTCGAGTCCAGGTAATCCAATCACACGGTCATGTTCGGCAGTTACCTACCAGCAGCAGCACTATGATGCTGGTACTAACAGAACGCAAGGGCCGCTCTGGCTGTGGGCTGATTGGGGGCTTGCCGTGGCCGAGAGGACGAGCCCATTACGGAGTTTTTTTGCGGTACATACCTAGTAGCTAGGCTGTGCATGGTTGGCGTGGGGGGGAGGCTCTAACAGCGATCAAGAAAGATGATGATACATGCAAGTTAAGTCTGATGCATAACGGCAGAATGATAGCAAGACAGCATTGAAGCTGCCAGAACAGAGTCTACAGTGGAACCCCGAATAGTGGGCTGTTTAGCAGCGACAAGCGCACAGCCATGGCGCTATGACGACATTCCCGCCCGGCCAGGCTTCTCCCCTCTTCGCTGCAATTCCCACTGAGGCACGGCATCTCCAGGTACCTGGAGGGGCTTTTTAGCGCGGCACGGCGCGAGGCGAGCAAAGTCGAAAGCCACAGGCTCAAACTGTAAGAGACAGCAGATGTAGCAGGAGACATCTTGGTCTCAGAGCAGGCATCACCGCATCTCGCCAAACGCGTGATTCTGCTGTCGCTGGACTGACCGTTCCCTGACGCGGGCAACATGCGAGAGCGCAAGAGGCAGAGCGCGCGGCGGGGTCACGGCGACAGACCAGAGGGCTAAGAAATTAGCAGAGAGTGAGGCTGAGACTGTGTCACCGCATGGCTTGGCTGCGTGAGCAGAAAGAACGAGAAAGAAGAATCGGGTGGTGCAGAGCGCTCGGCGCTGCGACGGAAAAAACTCGCGCCCCTCGTGGTTCCTGTGAAGAGCAGCCACTGGGCCCCGCGCCACGCTTCTGCCTGGTCACAAGGCGCCGGCCGCTTTCTTCCAGATTCATGCAGGTGACCAACCACGGCGGTTCGCCTGTTTTGTTGGGAGGGGGTGGCAGGATTTCCGGGTTGGCACAGGTCGAGGTCGAACAGGTGGACGGTGCCGAGTGGCACTGTAGGCGACGAATGTCGAAGACGATTGGGACCAAGGGATGGTTGAGACTGTGATTTGACGATGGTGCTGGCGATGCTGGCGATGCGGGTGACGCTGCGAGGCAGAGCGAGACGAGGGGCGATGCGGCGGCAAAGACACGACACACGCGGCAGCTCATCCAAGCAACAGCAACAGACGAACTGCCACCGCCCTGCCGCTAATTTACGCGGAACCCGATATCACCGGGCAAAGAGAAAACAAAAGAAGCAGCCCAAAAAGATCCAGCGAGATCAACGCACAGCATTCTTAGCCTCGTCCAGTCCAAGAACCCCCTGCCCTTGTCTAGCCCTCCGTTAGCTGGCCTCTCTCTCACGCAGCTCAGAGTCAGCAGCCCACCTTCGACCAGCTTCCAACTGCTGCTCGGCCCCTCCTCCCAATGAGACATTGTCATCAGCTGTCCACACCCAGCGAGGCCCGCTCTCGACGCTATTTGTACTGTCCTGACGTTATCCTGCAGCAGACGCTGCCTCCTCCGTTGCAGCCGCTCCAAGCACCGGCATAGGACCCTCTGCTGTGCAAGTATTAGTACGGTTACAGCAAGGGGTGGGATAACTTGGCGACTCTTCTGCGTCATATCCTTTCCCTTTCCCTTCTTCGTTACCCCTCCTTGTGCTTTTTTTTTTTCAGCCTCTCAGAATCCTTTATACTGTACTTACTGTGTCTGCCTTTGCGCCCTGGCTCTTCCTTCTCTCCCGCGTCATAATTGCCTGGTACCTCATCTAAGTGACGATTTAAAAGAGCGGAGAAAGAAAGAGTGGACAAAACAGTGTGAGAGATAGCGAGCGAGAGAGAGATATATACCTAGCAGACAGCGCTAGGTTGGAGAGATGGCCGACTATAGAACTACAAAGGTCTATCGAGAACGCCGCGAAAACGATTCTGACGACGAGCGCTTCAAGAGCACCACTGTGACCCGATACAAAGTCAACCAACCCCGAGTAGAGCGATACGACCGTGTTGAGAAGTTTGTTGAGATGGACGACGAACGCCGCTCACGCTACTCTGGGCCTGGCGAGCGGGATTTTGTCGAGTATGAGCGAAGAGAGCGAGCATATGTCCCGGACAGGCCACGCTCGGCCGTAGACGTCGAGGCTGATCGCTCCCGCACCGTCTTCTATGAGCGTGATGTCGAGCGCCGGGAGACGGATCGCGACTGGGAGAGGGAAAGACGCCCTCGCCACCATGAGGAAGATGTGCGAGTGGAAAAGAGAGTCGAGGAGCGCTTTGACGACGGCCATGGCCATGAGGTCGATCGCTATCGCAAAGAGACTGAGTATTACCGCGAGCCAGATCATACGTCTTCTCCCGTCGTGGTCCGCCAACGGGCTCCGGACCAGAAGATTATTGTCCAGGAAGCCCCCCCGCAGCAGATAGTCATTCCCCGGCAGGATCCCAGCATCATTGTGCTCAGAGAGAGAGAGGGCGACCGAGAAGTCGCTCGCCCCGCTCCTTACGATGAAGAGTATTATTACCGCCGCGAAAGACGAGAGATTGGCCCCTACAAAGGCGATCGCCGCCCGCGACGGGACGACTACCACAGCGACGAGGATGACTATTACTACTCTCGTCGCACCACTCGTCGCGAGCGAAGCCAGAGCTCAGATCACCACAAGCGCCATCTAGCTGAGGGTGCCCTTGCCGGCGCTGGCATCACTGCTCTGCTCTCCAGTCGCCCCAACGAGTACGGAGAGATTTCGGAGCACCGTGGTAAGAAGGTTCTTGCCGGTGCTGCTCTGGGAGCCATCGGAACCGAGGCCATCAGACGAGCCCACAGCGCCTATGAAGAGCACTGGGGTGACGGCAATGAATCCCCCGATCGCCATTCGACGCTCAAGAAAGGTCTGGGAATCGCCGCCGTTGCCCTCGCCGCAGCTGGTGCCGTCAAGTATCACCAAGCCAGCAAGGCTGAAAAGGAGGAGAGGCGCCGAGGACGAAGCCGAAATCGAGGATACTATTCATCTGATGAAGACTACTACTCTGATCGCTCTCACTCGCGCAAGCCCAGCCGCAAGCGCAGTCTCTCCACCCTGGCCAAGGCGGCCATCGGAACCGCGGCGACTGCTGGTATCGTGAAGCATTTTCGTGACAAGTCAAAGTCGCGATCCAAGTCACGACACTCTCGACATGGCAGCAGATCCCGCAGCAAGTCCGCGCTTCGCCGTGGCGCCGAGCTTGCTGCCGGCGCTGCAGCAGTAGGCGTGGCTGGCAAGATGTGGAAAGATCACCATGATAAGAAGAAGGAGAGGGAGAGAGGGGAATCGGCCTCTCGTGGATACAGCGATGAAGATCGCGAGTACGATGGACACAACTCACACAGTAGGAGCAGGAGCAGGAGCAGGAGCAGGTCGAGAGCCAGATCCCTTTATTCCGAAGCCGTGGCTGATCCTGGGCTAGGCTTGATTGAGTACGGGCACGATCCCCTACCACCCGATCCGCGCTCTCCAACTGGCCAAGGATATGAATCCGAGGCCGAGGAAAGGCGGCGAAACCGACGGAGAAGACGTGAAAGAGACCCATCTTCTTCTTCTGAGTCCGACGAGGAGAGGAAACGAAGCAGAAGTCAGCTGCGAGACATGGCTGCCGCAGGCGCTGCGGCGGCGGGAATCAAAGAATACAAGGACAGAAAGGAAAGAGAGCGTAGGGAAGAAGAGAGACGGGAAGAGAAGCGAGAGGAGAGGAAAGAGGATAGAAAGGAGAGACGGTCGAAGGAGAGGCGCTCGAGGGAGCGCGAGGAGCAAGGACAACGTAAGATTCCCCCCTCATAGCCCCAAGCCATTCTGGCTGTTTCTCTTTCTCTTGGTTTCTTTTTTTTTTCTTCTATTCGGTGCGTCTTCTTTCAAACGATAACTTACTTTTGAGCTCTTGTAGGCTACCCCAAGGTCCCTTCAAACGGAGCCTACTTTGAAGACCAAAACAGGCCGCATTCACCCCCAAATGCCTCCGGCGGCGCCTACTACGGGGCTCCCCCTTATCCCACAACTCCGGGATCCAGCATCCCTGGAAATGTCCCCCCTCCCCCAGCACCTCCCCCAGCTGCCGGGCCGCCGCCGCCTCCGGCTAATGTTCCGCCGCGCGAGCACTCCTACACGCCGTATACTGACCCCACTGTGCCGGAACCTCGTGAGTACCACCCCTATGTGCCTCAAGATTACCACGGGTACGCGCCTCCACCTCCACCGGCTGGTCCCCCGCCACCTTCGGGACCGCCGCCTCCTGGTAACTCTTCAGGAGTGCCAGGATACGCCCGCCCGCCAGCTGGACCCCCGCCTTCGGGCCCGGCTCCCCCCCCTGGACCTCCCCCTCCAGGGCCACCGGCGGGCGGTAGCTTCCCGCAAGATTATGTGAGTGACCTCTCCAGAAACAAGAATCCACCTGAACAGAAGGGCGGACCATCTGAGGGTGCGTTGAGTCGTACTTTTTTTGCAAGAACAATTTTTTTGGATTCTTCAAATTAGACAAAGTCTTGTGGATAATACAGGATATCTGTTGAGGCTAACCTGTTCGTCTTTTTCAGAGGCCATAAAACCGCTCAAGCAGCTGCCGCCGCCTCGCATCGAGATTCCCCCACCTGGGTTTCCCCTTGGTAGAAGAAAGTCTGTGTCGTTTGGGCCGCTTTCTCCGACGAGCACTATAACGATGAAGAGGCATAAAAAGGAGCACGAACTCAGATCTGAATCAGACAGTTCGGAGTCTGAAGGCAGATCTAGTGATACACGCCGTGAAAACCAATTCAACCGATCAAATCGCCACCGTCGACAATCATCCGATACCACTCACGATCGTTCCCCTAACCGTGGTCATGAGGGTAGGCATCGGAGACATCATTACTCGGATTCTGACGATGAAGTCGAAAATTTGCCTGACCGTTTCGACTCACATGGGAGACCATTGGACGGTGGGCGCCATGGCAGGAGCCGGCTGACTACTAGAAGCGGCGAATTTCATCGTTTGGCGGACCGGCCTGGTGGTCTGAACATCCACGGTGGGTGGCAGCTTGCTGGTACCGACCCTGAGCAAATCCAGAAAATAGTGAGCGGCGTGACGGGAGCTTTACAGGGGCGGCGCAGTTGGGTGAGCGTGGTTGGCGATGTGCTTGGCGGCGATTTATTGGGGCAACTGGGACCGTTGGCGGGAGCTCTTCAAGCTGCTGGTGGCAGTGGAGGAGGTGGCGATGGAGAAGGAGGACGAAGAGGAGGAGGAGGAGGAGACGACGACGATGAGGATGGAGATAGGAGACATAAGAGGAGGAGATGATGGGACTTGGAACGATTCGATGACGATTTGACGATGACGACTTTTTGACGACGATATATTTCTCTCTTGCCTCTCTTTTCTTTTTCTCCTTTTGACGTTAATGCTATGATTTATGTTTTCCGTTTGTTTCACGATTGATGAATTTTTATGCTTGCTTTAATGATGATGTTTGGGTTATAAGAAATGTATGGCTAAAGCTGTTTTTGTATGCTGTTTGTTTAATGAGATATAGAAAAGAAGCGAGTGCTCTGCAGCTTTTTTCTTTTATAATAATTTATTAATAGTGTGTGACTGGTTTTATAGATTTCCACTGTCTTGTTTGTGTGATGTGATGGAGGAGAGACGATGGAATGAAACGTGGATATTTTGAAGACGATGTAAAGTTGGATGCTTGAATCCGAGAGCAGATTACATGGAGCCCCATTTATAGCGGGCAACAATGGTTCTAATGCGCTATAACGAGCCACAAGCCACCAACGACTGACCTGTTCGCACTACACCACAGTATATACAGCTTACACCAGCACTATGAGCTGCTCTGATGCAATGCTGATGTCGAAACCATGCTCAATCCCTTCTCATCTACTCCCTCGATTTGAAATAACTATGACAACTTGGAACAACGCTGACTCACGGCACAGCGCCTTGTAAAACATCACATGCAGCCGTTGTTCCTCTAAGGGCTGTACCACCGAGAGGGCGCAGCGACGCCTCCCACGCTGCGTGGAGATGATTGCCTTTGGAGGCAGAGCGCGGTGGGAAACAATTCCTTTGGAGGCTGCAGGCCCGCGCCTTTATCGGCCGCTACCCCCAACAGCCGCACACTAGCCTTTCCCTTAGACGGCATCGCTGCGAGAAAATCTGGGAGATGGATTGTACGTAACGCGATGGAGTGGAGGGATCACTGCTGAGCCAAAATATCAATAGGTGCCTTGGGTGTTGTATAAACTATAAAAGGGTAGAGGGGTTTGCTGGTTCAGGGTGCAACGATTGAACTTGAACTGAGCCAAAGCACTATTACATGCATATTTATCACGGAAACTCTTGGTCTTTAACTAAAGCAACAAACCGAAAAAGAACATTGAAGCACGAAACAACCTGGACAATGCCGACTATGGCATCCTACCGCTCGCATCCGTTTGATCCCCTTTCGCCTGAGGAAATACAAAAGGTACATACTTGGGCCCATGCCTCGTCTCTCAACTGTCCTTCCATGACGGCTCGCGCCTAACCTGCACCTCCAGGCCGCATCCATTGTACGGCCATGCTTCGCAGGCCAAGACCCGAATTTTCGCTTCATCACTCTAAAGGAGCCTCTCAAGAGGGACATGATTGCGTTTCTCGATAGCCAACAGAATGGAACTGCTTCACAAACCGCTCGCCCAGCACGTCAAGCTCGCGTTCAGGTGATTGCTTCGCCAACGCCAAAGGAAGCAAGTCAACTATTTGAACTGATCGTCGACTTGGACGAACAATCTGTAGTGAAGCTTGAGAATCTCAAGGGAAAACACTCGTATATTGATTCGAGCTACATGGGCGAGGTCGAGAGGGCCTGCCTAGCGGATGAGCGAGTGCAAGCCGAGATACAGACTCTGCAGCTTCCTCCTGAGGCGGTGGTCTGTGTCGAAGCGTGGGCTTATGCAACGGATGGCATGAATGACATGACTGAGAGAATAACCATGGTGCGTGCACTGCTTGTTAATACGTATATATGTGTGTGCGCGTATATACTTATTCTGACCATTCATCCCAGTGCTGGTTCTATATGCGCCTTACGAGCAATGCAGATGCCAATTACTACGCATATCCGCTGGATATCTGCGCTGAAGTAGATGAGAAACTACATGTTATCAAAGTCTATCGGCTGCCGTCAAGCCACGCCGAAAGAATTCACAACGAGTCTCGGCCATATGACCGCAGCAAGATCCACCCAGCCACAGACAGTGAATATCACCCAAGTCTACGATCAGAATACCGACAGACCACAAAACCATACCAGGTCGTACAGCCAGAGGGTCCTTCATTCCATGTCGATGGAAATTCGATAACCTGGGAGAAGTGGAATCTGCACGTCGGCTTCAACTATCGAGAGGGTCTCACGCTTCATGATGTTCGCTATGATGGGCGCAGCCTCTTCTATCGCCTGTCGCTGGCGGAGATGTTTGTGCCTTATGGAGATCCCCGATCGCCGTACCAGCGAAAGGCAGCCTTTGACCTGGGCAACGACGGGGCTGGCATCAATGCCAACAATCTTCAGCTTGGGTGCGATTGTTTGGGGACGATCAAGTACTTTGACGGGTGGCATAACACGCGGTCTGGTGAACCGCTGAAGATGCCCAACGTGATTTGCTGCCATGAGCAGGACGACGGCATTTTATGGAAGCATACCAATTTCCGCACAAAGAATGCCGTTGTGACGCGGTCTCGCATTCTGGTGCTGCAGACCATCATCACTGTCAGCAACTACGAGTACATCTTTGCGTTCCACTTTGGACAAGATGCCTCGATCCATTACGAGGTGCGAGCAACGGGCATTTTGTCGACTGCGCCAATTGCCGTGGGAGAAACAGTGCCGTATGGAACTGTTGTGGCGCCGGGTGTGCTTGCGCCGTATCACCAGCATCTTTTCTGTCTTCGCATCGACCCGGCGATTGATGGGCATGCAAACTCGTTGCAGGTTGAGGAGAGCCATGCCCTGCCGATTGAGGATCCCGAGGTTCATAACCCGCTGGGAGTAGGGTATGTGACAAGCAAGCAGATGATTGATAATGAGCAGGGGCTGGATCTGGATTTTGCCACGAATAGGACTTTTAAGATTGTGAATGAGCAGGTTGTCAATCCCGTAACCGGGACGCCTGTGGGGTTTAAGATTGTGCCGTTTTACAGCCAGATGCTGCTTTCTCATCCGACGTCTCACCATGCGCGGCGTTCGGAGTATGGGAAGCATGCGATTTGGGTTACTCGCTATGATGACGAGGAGCTTTTCCCGGCTGGGCGGCATACGATGCAGTCTCGAGGAGGAGATGGCATTGCCTCGGCTATTGAGAGGAGGCGGATGGACGCTTTGGCTAAGACGTCTGTGCGGAATGAGGATATTGTTGTTTGGCATACGTTTGGGTCAACGCATAACCCGCGTATTGAAGATTGGCCAGTTATGCCGTCGGAGAAGATGGTTGTTGGGCTGAAGCCGTTTAATTTCTTCAGGGGGAATCCAGGGCTGGATGTTGCTGTGTCGACGCAGGAACAGAATCGGAGCGTTGAAGTGGGAGCTGAGGCTTGTAGAGCGTGTAATACGTGTAACTAGGGTAACATGGGTTCTTAGGCGGGATGTCTGCTGAAGCATATTTCGTGTGGACAATGAATGTTTTAACTTTGCATTCGAAATTATATACAAGATGCTCAAGGTACTAGCACAGCAATTCTTATGTTAATGTAGTAAGTAGTCTTTATGATTATACTTGTAGGCGTGTACTTTTATAGCGGTGAATTAAAGCCTCGGGGAGGATTAAAATTGCTGTGAAGAAGATGGAGAGGCGCGCCTCGTGTCATTCGATCATTCGATGCAATACATATTGCCTGAGATGAGGCCTGAGGTTATAAATGCTGTGAAGAAAAAGGCCGCTAAGCCATGCAGCTAGCCTCAAGCAATGATCGCTGGACTCACCAGCTGAGAATCCCGTGTAATGAGGAGAAGACAAAGGCCAAAATTGCTGAATTGGAGTTTACGATGACAAGGAAATGACAGTAGGGTAGTCTATTCTCTGAGTTGGGGAACGTCAACGAAAACAACCGGGCATCAAATGGATAGCTTGGAAATGAGTTTCTATCACGCGAGGATGTTGAAGGTAGAACAGAGGTAATTGCTCGTTTTGGCGCGAGAAAGCGTCAGCAACGGGGTTGCTATCTGGGTCTGGAGGCTTAGTATGCTTCTAGGTCTTGGGGGGATCTATTTTATATGGAGGCGAAAAGTTAACGCATGATATTTTATGCAATCCATCTTTGCTATAAAATTTATGTCGCAAGAGTAAGCCTTCGTAGCCTTTGTTACTCATGCTTCGGCCAAGTATGATACTGAATGTTGCAGGATTTGTGTTGGCGACTGGGATTGCCCTGCTGCTGCGGCGTGTTTGACTGAGTGCACTTGGAGTATGACAAGCGGTACTTAAGAGCATCACTGCGGGAAAAGGGACTGAAAATGCTCTAACAACGCTCCTTAGCTGCCGTGGACTTTTATCACATAGAATACCTACAGCAGTGGTTATTTCCAATTAGGTCGGCCGATGCCCTTGGGGATGATTAAAATTGCTGTGAAACCCGGCTGTGTAAAATGATGACGAGGCATTTGATGAAAACTGCTGCCCGAGGTATTGTCACCGTTTGCTTCATAGTACACCGAAATATAAAACCTTGTCCAATGTCACGTTTAGTTTCAGATCCAGTATTTCCCTTCGAGCACTCCCTTTAAAGAGACTCGTGAAACTCGCATAGGTTTATTACGTAGTACACGTAAAAAGTTGTTCAAGGATAATGATTATACTAACAAGTACTAATCCACTTTTAGTTGGATTGTGGCGTGACATCCAGTGAGTTTGTAGACTACTTGAGAGCCTACTAGCTTTTCCACCCACCAATCCTTTGAAGTTATAGCTTCTCGACTTGAATAAAACACATGCACAAACCAATCTTACAACTAAATGCGAGTTCGGCTTCCTCATTCACAAATACAACTATAATAAACTCCCGGCGCACGGGCCTTGTTAAAGTGCCCATAGGCGCAGACATACGTACACTCACTTAATCAGTTTAAACAAGCGAAAACGGCCCCCGGCATCATTTTCCATCGTCACCCAAAACAGCTCATATACCCAAATCCGAGGTATGGGCCCTCGAGTAAGTCAAAAGAGTTGCAATCTAAAACTCCAAAAAACAAACATGCGCATGTTCTTACAGTCTACAGAAATTCATGGCGCCAGTCGCAGCATTCACCATGGCAAGCATATTATTTGTGTACGTCCAAGCAGCCTTGAGCCAGTTCGAAAAACCTTGAATTCGACTAACCGCCATAGATATACGAGATCATCCATAAGGGCAGCCAGAAGAGAATCAGGTCGGGGATGAGATGGCACACTCAATATCCAACAGCATGTAGACTTTAAATGCACACATAATCCAAGTAATGGCTTTATTTAAAAACAAAACTCCCATGCTATGTACGTACAGGTAATGCTACACCGCCTTCCTCCTTTCCGAGTCTCCTCGATACTCTTCATTGCTATCCTGGTACAATGTCTGGAACAAGAGAAAACGGGCCGGGAGGAATGCGTATTCTGACAAAAGATAAGTTCCATTCCGTGAACCAGATTAGAACGATACTACTCCTTCAGACGTGTACATCTTTTTGGCAGCATCAAGAGTAGATCTGCAGTGCGAGGGATGGTTCAGTATCTGTCTGGCAGTCAAAGTGTTTCTAGGCTTCGGATACATGTAATGTGCATCATCTCTGTGACATGAGCCGGGTCTTGAAAACCCAGACTGGCACCAGCAATGATGGAAGACCAAAAATTGATTAGATTGATGCGTGTTATCTGCGATAATGTCAGTATAAACGCCACACACGAATAGCTATAGAATCCGGCTACTCGACTGTGGACGAGAACGTGCCGTAATATTGGGCCATCCAGACCTTGCTCTTGTTATAGACTGTAAACCAAACTGCCCAGGTGGGCAAGTATCCCACGATACATGCCCCGAAGTCCTTCTTCTCTCCAAATCACGCTGGTACATCCGCGGCAGAGTCGACATTCCAGCTGCTCCGCATAGCCAGCTCCAGGCACCAGGAAAGCTAGCCTCAGGTGGATTAGGATTCAATTAGGCGGCGCTTTAGCGTGCATGCGCACTACAGCAATACCGGATCGGCAGCGGATTTCGGTTCCACGGCGAAGGGGCTCAAGGCAGCCGCATTTGCACTGCCTGGTTGGGCTGGGAGTAAAAGTCATGAGGCCAGAGTTTCACTGATGATTTGGCCTTTTTGATGTTATTTTGCTTTTTGTAATTGGATTGTGCCACTTGTTCCGAAAAAGCAGATAGAATAGTCGTGTTTAAATAGCTGGCTGCGCTCTCGCTGCGTCATGTCATGTCATTTTTGCATACAAATTATAGTTAGCTGCCTGCGTGTAAGCTGCATATTTAGGCAAACCTATAAACAGGAAAAAGTTACGGTGAAGCCCCATCTAATTTTCAGCCTCAAGTCTTATATATTTTGCCTTGATTGGATCCGATTGATCATGCTCTCTCGGCTATTCAAATCCACCTCTTCATCTGCAGCTTCTTCTTCTTCTTCTTCAACAGCACCAACCAATACGTCTGCCAGCATGTCATTCAACGGCTTCATCAGCGTAGACTACAAGTCTAATCCAGTAGACATCCCAGACACATTTCTTACTGGCCCAGCGTCTGAGCCTGTCACAATAAGACCCGTTCCTTTCAAAGAATCTGGGCTGCCCGAGTACGCCAAATGCAAGGCGTGGATCCTCGACAACGTCCTATCCCGAGAAGAGTGCAGCGAGCTAATTGCCTACGCCGAGGCTTCTGCTCCCCTTGAGAAGCCGGGTGATTCTCCCTGGAAGCCCGCTCTTGTTAGCGTAGCTCCAGGAGTAGAAGCTTCGGCACCAAACTATCGCCACAGCGATCGAATCATCTGGGACACGCAACTTCTTGTCGACCGTCTATGGGATCGCTGTGCCCAAGCTGAAGGACTGCAGGAGCTCGTTGCCACAGCTCCATGCCCAAGGCCATACCGTGACCGCAGTAAGAAAGGGACATGGAAATTTGCCGGTTTAAACGAGCGGATGAGGTTCCTCAAGTATGGACCGGGCATGTTCTTCAGGAGTAAGTAAAGCAACGCGTGTAGCGCAAGAATTTTTTTTCTTTTTTTTTTTTCCCCCTTTGGGTTTCTGACTTTTTCATTCTCCGAGAGCTAACGAGCCATCCCAGGGCACTGTGATGGCGCGTACTCATCTGAAAACCCTGATGGTTCCATTCAAGAGACGTACTATACATTGCATCTCTACCTCAGTGACGAAGGCCTTGTCGGAGGTGCAACCGCTTTTTCATCGCTCGATAAGAAGAGGCGAATGGATGTTGATCCCAAGGCAGGCAGTGTCCTCATCTTCCAGCATCAGCTGTTGTACCATGAAGGAGTGGAGGTCATAGAGGGCCTCAAGTATACTATGAGGACGGAAATCATGTATCGGTGGGAAGATGAGCCAAAGGCTGAAGGGGAAAACTAGAACTTCCTTCATTCTGGGCTAGAGATTATGATTATGTATGTCGCAATAAATCAAGCCAAAAAAAAAAAAAATTACAATGACTGAAACATCAGTCTCGTCGGTTTTGTTTTGGCATCTTCTTTTCCTCCAAAGCTTCAATATCTTTTTTCTTGTGAAAATGAGGAGCTAGCTCTGCCAGCCATGCAGCCTCAATCGGCATTACGCTGCGCATATACTCCTTGGTCGTCTGCACCAATTCAAAATAAATCACCATCTTCTCTGGTGGGTCTATCGACATCAGCACGCTACTTGGGTGAATCCATACTGTTGTGCTGTTCTTGACCGTTCGATAGCTATCGCCGCTCTTCTGCAGCCGTGCAGCATTGGGGAAAAATCCAGCTGTGATGGCACGCTTGATGGGCCGTAGGTTGTTGGAGCCGCATGTTGAGGGGGCGACCTCGACACGTTCACAGAGCTTGGCAAGCTGATCTCGCACGTCTCGGGCGCGTGTTAGTGAGCGTTGCTGCAAAAAGTTCTCCTTGGCCCAGATTGGCGAAAAGCCACTGTCGACCCATTGGTTCCAGACATTGAGTAATGAAATGTGGTCGCCTCCATCCTTGATGGTGAATCGATTTCGAGCGCTATCAGCATGCAGCTTCTTGTCCTTTGGCCTGAAGAAGAGGGCAGAAGCTTCACCCAGCATGGAGACGATGGAGAGTACTTCCTCCACACATCCTTCCTTGTCAGCCGCCAGTACTGCTTTTGCCAGCATAGGATCAGTTGGGAATTCGGCCATTTGACGGCCAATCTTGGTCAGCTCGCCCTTGTGGTTGAGAGCCTGGAGAGCAAAGAGTTGATTCAAGGCGCCGATGAGAGCTTCTGTTGGAGGTGGATCCATGAACTCGAAATCGAGCAGCTCGTTGATACCCAGTGATTTGAGCTGCAGCACAACTCCGTTGAGATTTGTCCTCTGGATTTCAGGCAGCGGTGATTCGTCCATCTCGTTCATATAAGCAAACTTGGTATATAGTCGGAAACACTTGCCAGGCCCTACACGTCCGGCACGACCACTTCGCTGGTTGGCAGATGCGCGAGAGCATGGAACAACGACCAAGTTTGACATGCCTGTAGCCGGGTTATAGACATTTTCTTTGACGTATCCTGGGTCAATGACATATACGATGCCGTCAATGGTCAAACTAGTTTCCGCAATATTTGTCGCCAGCACAACTTTGCGTGCACCCTCTGGCGTTGGTTCAAAAATCTTTGCTTGGAGTTCCGATGGTAAGTTTGCGTAGATTGGGCAGATAACAAGCTCCTTGATTCGATTCCCCAGCTTCTTTGCCGTCTCAGCAATCTCCATCTCAGCCGCTTCGATTTCGTCTTGTCCAGTCAGAAATATGAGAATGTCTCCCTTGCCCTGGGTTGTGTGGATCTGGAACACAGTTGTGATGGCCGCAGCGAGGTAGTTGGCTTCAGGCGCTGGGGTATAGTAAATGTCGACAGGATAACGCCGTCCAGGGATGTTGAAAATGGGGGCGTCATCGAAATACTGCGCAAATTTCTCGGCGTTCATGGTAGCGGAAGAAATTAGGAGCTTCAAGTCTTTTCGCTCTCTTGCCAGATCTTTAACCAAAGCTAGCAAAATATCCGTGTGGACCGTCCGCTCGTGGGCCTCGTCAATCATGATAGCTGAATATCCTGCCAAGTCTGGCTCTGTCATGAACTCTCGTAACAGCATACCATCAGTCATATACTTGAGTATCGTCTTTTCACTTGAGCAGTCTTCAAATCGGATAGAGTAGCCGACTTCATGGCCAACCTTGACGCCAACTTCTTCCGCAACACGCGCAGCCACACTCATAGCCGCCACTCGTCGTGGTTGTGTGCATCCCACCTTCATACCGTTCTTTGTATACCCAGCCTCATGGAGATACTGAGGTAGCTGAGTCGTCTTGCCACTGCCAGTTTCTCCTACAATGACGAGGATCTGATACTGTTCTAGCGCTTCCAGGAACTGCTCTCGGTATTGGTAGATGGGTAGACTCTTTCTTGTCTCCTGGATCGACAATGCCTTCTTCTCTGCCGCCTCAATCTGTGCCTCCAGAAACTGCTGCTCCTTTGTCAAATTCTTGCGCTCGCCTGGCATCCGTGAGTCCAGGCTCCACTGGATATACTGCGCGTCATCCAATACATAGTCGTAGTCCTCGTTTTCCCGCTCTCGGCCCTGAATCTGCGCTTTGGCTTTGGTAGTCTGCTCTCTCTCCCACTCATCGTGCTCTGTGACAAATTTCTCCTGGCCGTACTCGTCCCGCTCGACATGGCGTTTATATAAGGCTTCTTCCTTCTTCTTACGATCCAGTTTGCCCTTTTCGGTGATGTAGTCTTCTGGCATCACGTATCCATCTTGATGGTCATCGATTCTCAGCCGCTCTTCAGCCAGCCGCAGAAGCTCTCGGTTCTTGGTAAACTCTGCCTTTTCCCTCTCTGACAAGCGCACTCCGCTCCTCAGTTCGGCTGTCTCCTCGGCGACTTGCCTCCTCAGCAGGGCCAAGCGCTCTGCCTCTCTTTTCTTGAGATACTCCTGTCGCGATCTCATGCGACTCTCCTTGTGGCGATCCGAGGAGTCGCCATCGTCCATCGGAACGAAGGCATATTTCTTGGAACTCATCTTCGGAAGTGTTGAAAACCGAACAGCCCTCACAGAATGCAAAAACTAAGTGTCCTGTCTTCTATTTTGCCTCCTGGAATCTTCCCGAAATTTGCCTTCACCACAGCGGGCCTGCTGAAGATGAGACGCGATGCTACCTAAAATAGAGTGAAGAAGTAGCAGCACCTGCTAACTTTTAGTGGAGATACTAAATTCTGGGGTCCTCAGTAATTGCCCGCAGTTCATCCGCCAGCCAATCGGGGCTCTGCGATAGCCCTACCGGCTGCTTATCACCTATGATGCAGGTGCTGCTAGAGACCCAAAAAGCCACTAATTTACACGTCGACGCAACTGGAAATGTTAACACGCTGTAACTTACAAAGCTGCGTGTCCGCCTTTCTCTCTTTTTCTGCACATCACGCGAGCCCTGCTACTACAGAAGCAGCTCGGAAAGAGAATATTACGACAAAATTTTCTGAGAGATTTTTTATTCATTAATTATTTTCTCTACTGGAAAGGTCAATTACTACGAGGCAGCACCATGATACTCCGCGGGGCGATCTTCGTCTTGTTGGCCCTAGTATCACTTGCATTCTGCGCCGAGGACTTCTACAAAGTGTGCCAACACTTTTTCTCTTCTTCGAACACAATGATGCTGACAGTCATGGAATAGATCTTGGGAGTCGATAAATCTGCGACAGATAAGCAGCTGAAGTCTGCCTACCGCCAGCTTTCGAAGAAGTTCCACCCTGATAAGAATCCGTATGTCCTTCCACCGCATCTGCGCCATGACTTTTACAATGTTTACTAATTGCAATGCTACTTTCTTTTAGAGGCGATGAAACAGCACACGAAAAATTCGTTCAAGTCTCAGAAGCCTACGAAGTACTAAGCGATTCCGAGCTTCGAAAAGTCTACGACCGCTATGGCCACGACGGCGTCCAGTCCCATCGTCAACGTGGTGGAGGCGGCGGCGGCGGCGACCCCTTCGACCTCTTCAGCAGATTCTTTGGTGGCCATGGACATTTCGGAAGATCAAGTCGCGAGCCCCGAGGCAGCAACGTCGAAGTCAAAGTAGAAATTTCCCTCCGCGACTTTTACAACGGCGCTACTACCGAGTTCCAGTGGGAGAAGCAGCACATTTGTGAAAGATGCGAGGGTTCAGGCAGCGCAGACGGAAAGGTCGAGACCTGCAACGTTTGCGGTGGACATGGTATCCGAATTGTTAAGCAACAGCTTGCCCCTGGCATGTTCCAGCAGATGCAGGTCCGATGCGATCATTGTGGCGGTACGGGCAAGAGTATCAAGAACAAGTGTCCTATCTGCCATGGCAATCGGGTTGAGCGTAAACTGTCAACGGTTAGCCTGACTGTCGAGCGCGGTATCGGCCGAGACGCGAAAGTGGTGTTTGAGAACGAAGCCGACCAAAGCCCAGACTGGGTTCCCGGCGATCTCATTGTCAATCTTGCCGAGGCAGCTCCTTCTTATGACGATAACCCCGACAAAGTCGACGGCACTTTCTTCCGACGGAAAGGCCACGATTTGTACTGGACAGAGGTTCTCTCCCTGCGTGAGGCTTGGATGGGTGGCTGGACTCGCAATCTCACTCACCTCGATAAGCACGTTGTGCGTCTCGGCCGCGAACGTGGCCAAGTCGTCCAAAGCGGACTGGTAGAGACTATTTCTGGCGAGGGTATGCCGGTATGGCACGAAGAGGGCGAAAGTGTCTACCACAAACATGAATTCGGCAACTTGTATGTCACGTACGAGGTTATTTTGCCAGATCAGATGGACAAGAAGATGGAGAATGAGTTCTGGGACCTATGGGAGAAGTGGCGGTTGAAAAAGGGAGTAGACCTACACAAAGATAGCGGGCGACCCGATATTCAGCATGAACGTGACGAGTTATGATCCGGTAAAAGAAGGATATAGCAAAAGGGAAGCAAGAGGAGTTATGTAGGGTACTATGTCGCGTAATTTTTTCTTCTATCATAGACTTGTGGATTGTATATATACATGGCACTTGTAAAGCACGGGCATGATTTTATTCGTCTGGCACTGGCAATTGAGCCATACTTGACATGTCTATTACTATCAGCTCTCTCAATGAGCCGCATAATATCCATGAACCTTCTCCCAGCGCTGCTGTGAATGGCAGCATATCTACATTAATGTGTGTGATAGTTTGCGATTCTGCTATCAAGCCTCTAGTGCTGTAATCGAACTAATTCCGCCTTCATTCGTATTAGCATCTGCCTGCGTATTTAATTTGCAACATGATAGGCCGCACGTAAGCCTGGATTGCGCATCCAAGTTGTAGTCTGCCAACTTTTCCCCTCCAGACTATCGATGTATAAAGCGGCTGTGATATTGTTCTTTCTTCTTGATTCTGAGATGTGTACTCCCTCACCATCAATACTGCCAATCCAAAGAGCGTCTTGTATCGTAATTGCCGCATGGTATATGTATTGTTTTATGGATTCGAAAGGTGTGAGGTCTGTGGATAGGTTTTCTGTGCTTATGTTTACGGAGCTCTCATACATTATCAATGGCTTATAAACCGTGCTGATGTTTTATCGCATTCATATTCTCGCAGAGAGATATTAATCTTGAGCGATCACCAAGCGCATTTATTTGCCATGTTGTCCTTTCCTGTAGAACTCTTTTTGGCTGTGCATGTGTAGGATGTTTGGCGTTAGAGTGATGTTGCCAATCATCGGTGGAAGTGGTGTTTGAGAGGAGTATGATTCTGTTTCCCCAAACCCTAGATGATGAATCAACGTCGTTGTATTTGTGTATCGTGGGTGTTTTGCTCCACACGGACGTAAGTTTGTGTTGCAAGATGCGACTTATGATCACGTAGGCTGAGCTCCCGTAATCTGCAACCACAGATGATATCCAGCAGCTTCGTGGACTGGCTTAACCCACAAAATGCTGTTCAGCTCTGCTTGGAATGCCGTCCAACCATCTTCGCTGGCCATGTGGCTTTCAGCCATGGCTGCAGCCGAATATTGAAAGAACCATCGCTGTTCAACAGTTCCTTCTGAAGAAGCCATACTACCCATAAATAGCTCCCACCTCCCTAGGGGCGATGGAGAGTGTAAGCAGCCTTGGATAGAAGCCTGAAGTTTGCGAACCAAGTTCATAGATGTTGCGTTAAAACGCCCATTTGATGTGAGAGACTTGATGTACAAGATGAGAGAGATGCGCAAGCTGTTTTCGCAGTCGCCCATCTTGTCTGATTGGCAACTGAGAAGACGATTGTAAAGCCCAAAGACAGACTCGTAGAGATGATCCGTGTCCAACTTGATGTTACGAGCCATAGCATCGTCAACAACGGCGTTAAGCTGTGTGATGTCATGAAAGATGCTAGACAGTCGGGGTGGGATTCAGCACTCGGATAAAGGTAGCTCAGATTCCGAGTCTAAGCTGTCTTCTGAAATGATCTCTCTGCTTGGAGAGTCCCGAAGGCCATCGTCTAGTAGTGGGGGCTTATCAACGTCCACTGCAATATCAAAAACACCTCTAAAAGGTCTCATGAGTCACAGCTACATAGAGTCAACGGAAATACAGATTTCTTACCGATACACTTTAGATCTCATTCTATTATCAATTTTGGAAAAGCCGCCTCGTAATTTGACGAGTTCTGCAAGTCCTCGGGCGTGAATCCAAGCTTTATCATGGTTGCCTTGGTCATTCTTCATCAAGTCAGTCTATATCAACAGCCGGTGCAGTATAGTAGTTATTTAAAGAAATAAAAGAAAGGGAGACGAATATAGCCCAATAACTTACACTCCACATGGCCAAGCAGGATATTGCCCCCAGCGTCTGATCAGTGGGTAGAGAGCCACTCGCAACCCGGTTCTTGAGCTGCCGTAGCGCCTCATCAAGAAGAGAGTGGGAATCAACGTAATTGGAGGAAGAACCTGTCAACGAGGCCAGGCTGTTGGCCGAGAGAGACAGAATGATACACCGCCAAGCTTCATCTTCCATCATTTTGGGAAACCAGTCTCTTTTGGCGGGGTTGAAAAGGAGACATGGTAGGGTATATGTGCCAGCGGCTATTGAATGGAAGTCTTGGATAACAGTTAGTTATGCTGAATGTAAAGAACCAAGCGTGATGTAACAAGAGCAGAGGTAGCAGCATACAGAAATTGATGTAAAGAAGAGCATGTCCTACCAGGCCAACGGGGAGCTCCGGTGGCATGGGACTTGGGTTGCAAGACAACTTCGGTTCCTTTTTAACAGATACTAAAGAGCGATCTTTTGGCGGTGTCGCAGAGCGTTTGGCACGCCGGCCGCGTTTGACTTCTTTTGGTCGCTTTGTTAACTGTTGTCGTTTTCCAGGTGTGTAGGCGACAAACTCCCGGGAACCCCCCTCGGTGTTATTGGGATTTGATTTCGAGTCGTTATTTCCATCGACTGCCACAGATATACGAGGCGCCAGATTTGGGGCGACGCGCATAGATTTTGTGCGAGTTTCCCATTGAGAACCTCGGCCGGCTTTAGTGCCGCCAACCTTGTGAACTAGGAAGACGGCGTTGCTGGGTAGGATGACGCTCTCGCCTCGATTCGACATGGCGACCGATGAGGTTACGGCTGACGCATAAAGAGGTGTGAGAGGTTATTGTGTTTGGGCGTCAAAAGCAAGTTTATATACGGAATATGAGGTTTGAAGTTGTGGCGATAATTGAAGATTACTGAGAGTGAGAAGTAATAAGCGAGGTTAGAAGACAAGCTGACAAACAGGCACTTCTCTGACAGCGGTAAGCTACAGTTACTGGCTTTAGTGCTGAATCTTCAAAAGACGCAGCGCCACAGTTGGTGCTAAACGCACTAATCAGATAGATCTTCCTATGAAGAGCCCTTTTCATTCGTCCAGCTGCCATTGCTTGTAACATGTTCGTATGTCCGGCTATCTCTGGCAAGTTGAAGACGCTACTACTTGATACGTGACGTCAGAAAAACACTGCTCATACGATAGGACTCAGTTTACGAAGCATGAGGCGAGTGGACAACAAAGTCCGTCGGTATAATGCAGCGATCGTACTATTATTAGTTAATTAAGCCCGCTGAAGTCCTCTCGACAACGCAATTTGCTGAGCTTCTAACGCTTGATAAAAAACACCTATTCGATTTTTAGTTTTCTTCTTGTTACAAATTGCCTCGGTTCAGCAGCTTACCAGCTAGCTTCCACCTCTTGTCTAGCCATAATAAGGCGCTCTTGAGCTTCTCTACTCTTGTAACGCTCCCATCTCCATCTTGGTGGTTTTCGACTTTCAGAAGTATAACGGAAGTCTGGTATATCAGCTGGATTAAAAAAAGAGAAATCTCATCTTTTCCGCGCTGAGCAGCCGTGGCAAGGTCCTCATAGTCGGGGGCGTCCAGAGTATCAGCAAGCGATTCTATGAACTTGTCTGGCATCTCAATCGGAATAGCTGAGCGGGTATATATTGCTATTAAGGAACTTTTATTGACGTGATTAGTTGTCACGATGGCTGATATATGAGAAATCGCCCGAGGATATGGCTACTCACATCTGAGTCACAGAATGAAGTTCAGAACTCGGCAGCCCGGTTTCCGGCTTGCGTTCTATTCTTCCGAAATAATACAGCGCTTTAATCGCTCGTTCTAGCCGTTGCGCCTCTTCTTTTAGTAGATTTGGTGGGATGTCTCGTGAAGAGGACGTGAGTCGTTGCACTTTTGACATGAGGACAAAGGCCTGTATTAATACTGCAAATCTTCCGAAATCGATGTTGACTGGATTTTTCAATAGCGGCGAATAGGGCACTTTCTTGACCTAAGAAATATACGTTAGAGATCTCATCAGGTACTGCTCGCACCGAAAATACATGTACATACGCCCTCGTCCCAAAGCGCATCATCCGTCGGTAGGGGATCTTCCGGCTCTGGCTCATCAATTGTAGATGGACACCCGGGACAGCTCAAGCTAACAAATCTAGTCTGAATTAGATAACCATAAGGGACTACATTGAATGACTGTACTTACCGATCAAGTAGAAACGCTGCCCACCATACCCTCTTCCGTTCTTCCTCTTCTACCCACGTTAACGGTAGTTTTAGTCTCTGCAGCCCTCCTGGCTGTATCCCCAGTGCTTGTGCATATCGAACACACGCTGCTATAGACATGAACGCGGCGGGATAAATTGCATGTCCAACTTCATATAACGCCACAAGAAGCAGCCCTTGGAGGACTCGAAGAGAGAAAATCCCGGACGCCTCGAGCTCGAAGCCAAACCTCTTCGTCTCAAGGTATGTTGTGGTTCGAGCTGTCTGCTTCTCTGGAAAGACGTCGTCTTCTGAAGCTGGCTGCCATGTCACCAGCTTCATGCCCATGAGTAAAAACGCCAAGTCGACAGAGGCGCCGAGGTTTTCAGAATGTATGTATAAATCCTCATAAAATCGTTTTCGAGATACCATGGGCAGCCAGGCATGAATTGTATTAAAGAAGCGACTGCCGATTTCTTCATGTTGCTGACTGCGGCCGAGCTGTCCCGTAATATAGCTAGGCAGCCTGGCTAACGGCTTGGGAACATCGATATTATGGTTGTGAAAGACGGATGGATCAAGAAAAAACAAAGCTGATAAGTTGGAAGAAGGAAGTGCATATTTGTAAGATGCAGAGGCTATAGCCCGAGGTGAGATGTCGTCTTCATGAAACGAATCTGACTGTTCAGAGGCCAACAGTGAACCCCTTTTGCCATAATCGTAATCGCAGCGCCTTCTTTTCCTGTGCCTTGCATTAGCGTCAACCTTCTGGAGAATGACGTTATTTTCACTGTTTGTTGATTGATCCTTTGGATTTTCAACTTTGCTTACTTTGCACACTCTAGACAACTTGGAAGTTTCTTGTCGCATCGTCGCTTTCTCATCTTGCAAGAGGCGCATGCATTTGGCGCGAGGCCAGGCATTTCTCTCTGGGCAGACATTGTTCGCGTAAGAATCCCAGCCCCTAGCAGCCTCGTATACTTTCGAAACCAAAAACGTAGTGAGATGAAAACCAACGTCAAGATCCACACTCCATACTTAACAACGGCGAGAATTGTGAGGTGGAAAGGCTCAAGACTATTCTCGGAATTAGAATCACGTAAGCACCGCATGATTCGTTTGTTAAGCGCAGTTGCAGCATGGCCAGAGTACATGTACAAGTTATTCATGGAGGAATTTCGTATTGCTTGATACAAATATCTGCCACATACAAGTAATGTTAAAATGAAGAATGATTTTAATTACTCGTAGAGATTATACAGGGACAGCGTCATTGACTTGACTCTTTAGCTTGAATCTGGGCCAAATCTCATATTACCAAGTCTGGCGAAAGCTCATCTGACCTGAGGCTGTATCCACTTTAACTTGCCCGGACAGTCCATAGTCTCGATCTCAATATAGGAATAAACTTCACCCATGACGTATTATGACTACACTGTATAGTAAGTCTGCTGTTTATTCGGTCGATACCACATTGACTATAGCGGTACTGACTAGACTGGAAGCATCATTTTCATCGGTCCGAGCACGCGTCTACAAAGTGGCTCTATTCACTCGATCATGTACTCCGTACAGAGACTAGAATCTGAGGATCGATCTCTTGAAATTCCCCCCACAATTTCCTTCCGCGGCTCTTTTTGCAAAGGCTGGCCTTCGGGGCTCAAAGCATAGGGATGGCGGCTGCATCGCAAATATTAGAAACATGGGCGAGAAAGAAAGAAAGAAAAGGAAAGAAAAGAAAAGAAATGGGAACGGCGGCTGCAGATCACTTACGGTGCAATCATATTATAATCAAGAAACTGGCCATGAACATCATCGTCATGAATTATGGTAACATTATAAGTAAGCAAAGCTTCGTCTGTTGGTAGGCTTCTCTCTTTCACTATCCGTTGGTAGAACGGCTGGGGGCAAATGTGATTTATAAATGTGAGTCGTACTGAGTGTTCAAAAGAGGAAAACAAGAAGCCTTTTCATCCAGAAGGGAGATGAAAAGGCTACATCATGCGATAGCGTAATGGCTGGCGAGCGGGCTCTGTGATCTATATTCTTCTATCCTTAGACCAGTGATGCAGAATACACCTCATGGCTTCAATTCCATTTTTATCAGTCTGTATACTATACTTGAAGAGTAGCATTTTCAGCACTCAAATTATACATTAGAGAAGAACCAATCAAAAATAGAATATTTCTTCAATACTTCGTACCAGAGTCACGTAGACTCTTACGAAGACCAAGGGCGGGACTTGCATTTATCTTCAATTACGAGGGACTGCTGCTTGAACAAAAATAATCGGAGTAATATACAATATATTAATATGAATTAGCGTAGAGAGACTTTTAAATGTGGCATTATTTACTTTCGTATTTTTGTTTTCTCCTTCATCATCTTTAATATAGCTCTTCACATCCTGGCAGGTATACGCACGCTTATATATGTGCCATTCGGCCTTGGCCTCAGCTTACATCCTTAGCGTGTGTTTGTTTGGGCTTTTTGATGCATCTAATGGTCTATTTTGGGTAAGAATCATGCGAAGCTTGTTTTGAATAAGAATATTGCGAAGACTATTTTGGGTAAGAATGCGAAGTCTATTTTGAGTAAAAATAATGTGAAGAGAATTTACGAATTCAAACCCGACTAGTATACTGAGAGAAGCTGAATAGGCTACCCGTAAGCTGTATCTCACTCGGCCCATGCGATATTTCGATCAGCGCCAACAAGGTCCAGCGCGAGAGCCCGATGTTACGTCGGTGAGCGTGGAAGCACGGCAATATCGGCACTCTGTAAATGGCAGCATTCTGGGGACGCCAGGCACAGGTTGGGCATAGGGCATTATCTTTCTAAATGCGATTGGAAAGGACTTGCTCTTCAAAGTATTTCTGGAAACGACCTTTCCCTTCTCGGTCCGGCTTCGTATTTTTCTTACTGCATGCATAGTCTAGTAGGTGAGAAACGAAATTTCAGGAGCTGTGTTTTCGGCTGCAAATCCGAGAGGTACTACAGCATGCTACGTAGTAGCCGTGTTGGCAGCTTCGTTGATCCACAGTTACATAGTTAGACTTGAGCAAGGCTATTGACCTCCTTGTCGTGGGAATGATCTTCACGATTCTGGGGAGATCGAGAAACGACTTACTTTGTTTGGATTAGTTGTTTACACCTACAACAGGCCTGTTATGGAGAATCCCCAAATAACCAGGGGTAAAAATGTAAAGAGTATACGCTGTTGAGAATATAAAGAGATCTTCAAGAGCCGAGCTTGTTTCTTTGCTTGGTCCATCAACGACCTACATCTGCTTTCATACTTGATATATGTACAATACGTACAATTAAACTCGACATCATGAAGTCTGTCGCAACTCTTGCTACTGCGGGCGCTGCCCTCGTCGGTGTCGCTGCTTCATGCAGCATTTTCAGCAACGTCGAGGTAACATTCTATGGCTGGCCCGACAACTCTCCTCCTGGAGCTGGCACTGCTTACGACTGTGGCGGCCGTAACTTCGTCGCTGGAGGTCAGTAACAACTCCATCCTGGTTTAACTTATAAAATTGTCTAATAATGAACCTATATAATAGGTAGCGGAAGCTTTGACGATCCCATCACTATCGCTACTGCCGAAAGTGAGCTCGACATTTGTGAGACTGTGTACATTCCTCTCTTGAAGAAGTACGGTCGTCACGAGGATGACTGCACTCAATGCGGTAAGACATGAGGAATTTTCGCTTAAGGATTCTTGCTGATTAGTGGATGACAGAGTCGGACTGGAACAACGGCCAGGCTCACATTGATATCTGGACCGGCTCCAACTCTCAGGGTGGCGGTGATGCTCAGGTTGATTGCGAGGATAATCTCACATCTGGAGGCCAGTACTCTATTGTTAGACAACCGGCGAGTGATCTCGAGGTCGACAGTACGTATTCATACTTGCAAGATTTTACGCGACTCTTTAAGCTAACGTGGAATAGCCACTCCTTTGTTCGTCCCACCCAGCACTTGCAACACCGGTAACATCTACGAAGGCAACCAGGCTTCTTGCTAGATTAATGAAAGATTTGGCCGGGGTTATTTATTTAATGCCTTGACATGACATAAACATTTATGTCAATGTAAATAAATTTTCATTGTTCATGTACTTAATGGGCATGTAAATAGCTATATAACGACTCTTCTTATGACTAAGATGATGAAAAGCTGCAAAAGCGGCTTTTTGATATTGCTCATACTGAAAACCTAAGTGTAGAAGCGTACCAAGTTCCAATTATAGTGTAGAATGATGACGGAATACTTAGTATTTAGCATTGACGAAGTCTTGCTTTTCGAGGTCTTGCTTTCCAGTATAGGCTCCTAGTTTAGGCTGTGCCAATCGTCCCTTTTGTGTAGCCAAAGGCCCTCGAGATGCGTTAGCGATGGGCTGATATTCTCTTCCATTGATGATCACAGGCTCTTTTATATTTGCTGCCATAATGGTTAGTTCAGCGCCATCGTCATTTGTGGACTTTTGTACATACCAATGCCAGTGCGATGGTAGTTGACGAAAATGTTCTCCCAACCCTTCTTTGGCGCATCGTACAGTTCGTGCATGATACATAAATGTGGGTGAGTGGCAGTGATGTTATTCCACCAATCCCAGGCTTCGCGGTGGAGCGGCGCATGAGCAAACCGATGGATATCCTCTACGGTTCGGAAGTAGCAGCATGTCATAACGCCGTTGGCCTTGAGAACTATGTATCGGTCAAAAATTCTCTCACGAGTTGGCCTGAACTGCTTACCGTGAGTCGCTCGCCATTGCATATGTAAGTTGACGATCCAAGAACTAGGTATCACTTTAGCATCTAGACACGCTTATACTGCTATTGTAAGTTGGAAACTCACACCCGCTATCCTCATCCGCGTTAAGCCTATCAATCATTGCTCCAAAATAGTCTCCAATCTGTTTAAACCCAGGCCCAAATATGCCCAAGGGGCTGTAGTGATGCCATGTCAGCGAAGATTGCGATAAAATATCCAAAATGGAAAAGAATGGACATGTATAAAGAGCTCAGACGGGATAACATACTGATTTGACCTTGCGCCTAGCATAATGACCGCCACTTGCTGTTGTGCTGAGTCGGTAGGCGCGTTACCATGCTCATCTCCAATCTGCACAGAGAACTTGCCCATGAGAATCTCATCCATTAGAGGGTTGCGGAGAACGCCGAAACTTTGAAGCATCGTGCGCGATAGCCTATACAGTAAAACGAGTGCTGCCGGTGCAACCGCAAACGTTGGCCGGACAAAAACAACCAAGAGTCCCTGGACAACGGCTCCGATTGCGAGCCATGTTGAAAGGGTGAAGCTGTCGCGGATAGCCTGTGAGGAATCTGTTGTTAGCGTCTGACATTTGATCTTTGCTCATCACTGACGCCAGTACCGTTGATGCTTGGATGATAAAAGGTGGAGGCAACTGACATTCCAAAACATTACATTGACGACATCCTTCCGTGAGCGTTGAGGAAGCTTATCGATTTGCGGTGCGAAGTGTTGAAAATCCATCTTGCTGAGTATCTCTAGATGCTGTTGGTTGAGAGGATTCTAGAGGAGAGTTAGGGGACATTGGGGAAAAAAAAAGTCGAATAGCGGGAGATTGCTTTCATTTAAATACTGTTATACAGTAAATCACTGTAACGCCGAGTTATCCATCAAAGCTTAAGGTTGTGTAGGGCGGGCGTTGGGCTGCGCCATCCCACCATCATCTCGGTAACGTCATTCGCATAACAAGTGCGTTGCATCTCGTGCTTCGTGACTTTGTAGCCAAACAGCGGGGCTTGCAAATTGCAACTTCATGACTTGGTCGCCAAACAGTGGGTTGTATTCACAACGGGGTGACTTGTTATTTGTGAAGCAAGAGACATTGTTCCCGCTCGCCATTTCAAGGTTGTCAAAGACATTTCCGAATCCGAGGCGCCTGGGTAGAAGAGATCTTGAGTCATGATAATCTTAAGCTTACATGTAGCTAGAGATATAGTTGAAAAGGGCTCTAAAGAAGATTAGTGCTACTGGCATTGGTCCAAATAATAAGTAGCTACTCAATTTAACCCAATGATATAACGAGGCAGCAGCGTCAGAAAATAAGTTCCCTTTTGAGGTATTGCTACAAAGGGATATTAAGGACATTAGTATAATTGATAAACAGGAATAGTAACACAAAAACCAGGCCCATTTTTTCCTCAAGCTAGTACCAAGTAGCTAGTGCGGGGATCCGAAAAAATATGACAAGTATTGGAGATCAACACGCGAGTGCGAGCTTCACGTGGGACAGACCAAGAAGAGAGAGCGGAAAAAAGGGGGGCACAAAGATGTGTGTACACAGAAAATCAGGAACGCAAGTTATTCAAAGCCTATATGCAGAATACTCCGGGAGTGACTTCTCCAAGTAACGCCTATTGACAACCGCCGATAAGCCGCTGCACGGCTGTGATATGACGAAGCGTGAGATATAGGTAGTCTTACATCTTTGTGGCAAAACGTCTTGCAAAGAGTCGTATCTACCCAAGCTTAGCTTCCAAACTAGGCACGTATAAATTCTAAATTTATATCACTAGCGTATACGAGTATTTGGACTTTTGTCTCAGATGACGAAACCAACGCAAGGAGCAGGTGACAGAAAAACGGGGAATGCGAGGTTATGAGCACATAGGCTAAGATTATACACATACAATACCAGGGTTTAATCAATGCTATATGCGTTCATGCTATAGCGTTGTACGTACATATTTATCTTGCGGTTCCTTTGTTTTTGTCCTCCCTTGGGCAAGGAGGGGAACTTATCACCGCGGCTTTAGGACATTAGCATTGACCACTCATTCAAATTCATCTTAATGAAAGATTGGCAGCATGTGGAGAACTGAGGGGAGCTTCTGATATGGAGCGGTTTCCGCACTTTAACCCGCAACTAACATGAGGTTGCAGGATGCAACAAAGTTCGACGCAAGAGTGTGCTGATGTCAAGATGTGATGAAACATTGCCATCAAGACAACAACACTTGTGAGTCAACAGTTAGTTTAGTATAATTTAGTTGGGTAAGTGTGGATAACATATTGATGATTACGCTGTTAGAACAAACCTATCAAATTAGAATGGCTAATTGTGCAGGGCATTTTATAGAATGAGGAATTGCTTCTTATCCATGTATCATCTTTGTTGCTTTAGTTATATTGATGCGGCCCTACGAATTGAATGCATATATTATATTACTATTTTATCTCATTAACGTCTCCTTTTATAGGTGTCCTATGCATATACTTCTCAGTCTCCTATAAATGTCTTCTGTAGCTCTCAATATCCCTGCTCAGATCATCATTTGCGGTGCCGATATACATGTGCCTATCTCTCCAGCCACTCACACTTGTGGCTCTTGTACAGAGTCGCTGAGTCGAGCACAGTATTGTTATTACTGGCAACAAACTCGTGCGTCAAATGCGTGGAATTGTGGAACGTTAGCTTGCTCCATCCATAAGTCGCATTGTTCGTATCGAGCGAAAATCGGCTAAACTGCTGTCTAGGGCTCTGCAATGTGTCCAATCCATCGTAGTGACCAGCGGCGCCGTTGGTGATGTACCAAGGTGAGGTTGGGTTGTTCAATTCCCTGGGATCAATCTTACCCTCTGCAATGGGAGCCTGACGCTCATAAATGTGAGCGTGGCCAGTTAAGACGAGATCCACGTCATACTTGATGAATAGTGGCTCGAAAACGTCCTTGCAGCTCCAGCAAATGGTGCTGGTGACATTCTTGTAGCTGAGATACCAAGGGCGATGGCCTCCAACAATGACCCAGGGAGTTTTTCTGCGGTCGACGGCCTTCAAGTCAGCTTCCAGCCAGTTGACCTGAGCATTCATCTTGCTGTTAACAGGGCTAGCACCTTCGCCTTCTGTGCCTCCAATCTCATCCGGGCCGATAAAGCCGTGGCCAAGGTCAGTTTCGGTATCAAGCTGGATGAAATGAGCCATGCCGCTGTTCCAGCTATACCAAAAGTTACCGGTGCCTCGAGAAACATCGCTGGGCATGCGGAAGTGATTCTTGAAGCCAGTAAAGTTGGTTTGTCCCGGCATGCAGATGCTGAGGCCGTATGTAATGTTGTGAGCCTTGTCAGTGGTGCCGCCATTGTCACAGTTTGCTTCGTGGTTTCCGGGCCCAACCATGTAGGCACGAGAAGCAGTAACCGGCATCATTTCGTTATAAAATTCGTTCAGGATGGATTCATACACCTTGTATCCCTCCTCGACGGTGGTATTGGGCAGATATCCCTGGATCTCCTCCTTCAACCAGTAGTCGGCGTAGGCAAAGTCTCCAACGTGCCACAAGAACTCGTATTCCGGCATGCTGCTGATGAGCGAATCAATGGTGTTCTTCTCACCCGGCCTGAGAATATTGTTACTGGAAACACCCTTGCCGGCGGACGTAGATAGTCCTTCAGAACCCATAGTTCCCAAGTCCGCGACAACTGCGACCGAAAACGGCGTCTTATCACCGACTCTTCGGCTGGTGGTGAAGTTGAATGGCTCATAGCACGTATCTTCGTTCAATTGTGCTGGTAGGTAATAGTATGTGGTATCTGGCTTCAGTCCCTGAATCAACACGTGGTTGTTGTACGTCGTAGAAGTGGGATATGTGACAGACACCGCCGATGATGCAATGTTAGTGAGGTGATCCTTCGATTTGCCCCAAAATACACTCGGACGAGGAACGTGGTTAAACGTATTCCAGCTGACCATCATTCCATCGTCCCCGTGGAAAGCCACCCGAAGCTGGGGGTTGGCAGCATCGCTATCTGCAGCCACCAGAGGAAGCAAAGTTGCCAGGACACCGCTTTTCTTCATCTTGTCAACAGCGCGGGATCAGGAACCTGCTGGGCAAGCTACCATGCTGCTAAAGGCTCCCAAGTCGGTATATATATGGATATTTCCAGCCGACTAGGATGTGAATCCTCAACAAATTTTGCAATCCCTTCCACGTTGCAGAAGCCCCTAAAAACATGTAAACAGTAGATATACAAGAAAATTTCATCTTATTAACAATCCCTTCGCCTGCATTGGTCGACTGATGTAGCGTAAACGCGGGGAAGATACAATGGATGCCTCTAGCATTCTTTCGGCACCGAAGACAGGGATGTGATGTTACATGTGTTCACATCAAGGCTTCAGATTGGCCATGGCGGTCGATCTGCGACCGATTCAGGAACCGAACAGTCAAATTTTAGTTACCGCCCCGGTGAAAATGTATAGGTTCAGGAATTTTTGTATGTGTCATGAATAGAACTGCAACGTGTGTTTTCGGCAACCGGCAAAATATGCGCCAAGAGCTGAATGGTTTCAATTACATGTATTGACCGAAGCGTGGTCCGTCTTAGACTTGGCTTCCATGTAAACGCTAGCCTGCGTGAGATGTACACTTAATGTGTATACCAATAGATTTTCGCTCTTATAGAATTTATTCTGGCTGCGCTTTTCCTTTGTTCACACGGCGGAGTCTTTGTGTAAGCGCGAAAAGATGAAGTAGCTTTCTGTAGGCAAATTTAATGCCTCATTTCATTTACTCCGTACACGTTAGTAGAAATTTAATCGAATACTTGAGTTTCTGGCTATGCGTGTATTTATTAATATGATTAAATATATTCAAAATGTATCGCTTGCATCATGCCCGTGTATGTGTTGATAAAACTGAAAAGGTGTTTCGACCGTATTTTCGGTATCCGTCGCCCCTTATTGAAAATCCGCGTGCAGCCAGTCAAAGGTATCCAGTAATTCAAAGTTGAAATCTAAAGGCTCTGGGAAGTCGTAGGCCAGAGCTGCCCAAGGGCTGTCGCCGTTTACGCTACCATTCAAAGTATGATCCAACACTCGCTGTATAATGACTTTGCAGTCCATGCACAAATCGCCATTCGGTGCTGACGGACGCACCCAATCGAGGAAACCTACTAAGAGACTGAGATTTTGTATGATGCTCGAGCGAGTGATTCGTTCTTCCCTGGGATGTTTCCCACTAAAGCTTGGATTGAGTAGTTCCAGGCAGAGGATGCCACCCGCTGGTGCAGCATGGGCCATGAGCTTGTTAAAAGGTTAGTGAATGGCTATAAAGCTTGGAATGACTATACAAGAGATAAAATGAAACAAATTGCGTTACTAACAAGCCATTCAAAGTTACGACGCATTGCTGCGAATTGATCTTTATTTGTCCACAGAGTGAGCGTCAATGTGAGCATTTCGAAGCTCAAGACGAGCAAGTTGCCTTCATCCAAGCTGCCATTAATGCATAAAAGCCGCTCCAAGAAGAACATGGTCTGTAGATGGCCTAGACGAATTAATATCTTGGCGTAAACGCATTCGATGTCTCGGTTTGGATCTGATAAATCTTGCGGGTCGTATTTGAGACACGCTGGAAACCCAGCAAGTGTTTCCAGCTGTCTGACCTGTATGTTTCTACGCAATGCTGTCAGCCATTCTACTCACCTGAGTGGACTAGGATAGTAAATGTCCGTTACACACCGCAGTTCATCAAGTGTAGTGCAGACGGTACAGCCCAAGGCAAGCTCCATTACTTCTTCCAAAATGGATGCCATTATGCGACGAGCTCGAATAAGCGTAAATGGATACATTTCACCACTCTTATTCCAACCACGCTCATCTAGCTCTTGAACCGCCTTCTGCAAGGTTGCCTCATCTGCAAGATCCTCATCTCTAAGATCCAGCGGCAGAGGCGTCATACAGTACCGGCGATTAAGCAGCGGGGGTCTCCCCGAGAATGCGACACTAAACTTATCGTGGTTGAAGATTTGGGCAACAATTCGCCGGTTATGCTCAGAGCACAGAGTAGGCGTGTGTGGTATCTCTCCCACTTGGGCATGCAAGCCCATGAACGTAAGCATAGATACGGCCGCGCCATGAGAGTACCAACAAGATGCAGCTATCAAGCCAGCATTAATATGAAAGTTCAGCAATTATCGGAAAGGAAAGCCTTACCAGCGTCGCCATCCAAGACAGACACAAGGGTGGTTCGTCGTCGCATAAGGTCTAGAAGCACAGCATTGCCCTCGGTGAAATTCCGTGCCAAATCAATGCAATAACTGAGATGTGTTCTGGACAGCTCCCTATCGCTCTTGCCAGGAATCCAGGCAACGTGGCTGGGCCGCAAAGAATTGATAGTATCTGAAAGGCGCTCCAAGTTTCCCCATATCAGGCCGATTGACTCCCATCTAAGATTATCACCACAGTACTGATCCATCCACTCCTTGGGGTCATTTATATCTCTCAAGGGTTGGGCAGAGTTATTGCACAGTATTTCGGCGACTCTCTCCAAGTCAGGGCCAGACCCATCTGGGTTCTTTCTGAGCAAATCTTGAACCGACTTTGTGATACGAGCTAGTACAATTTGTGACCAACGCTTTTCATCGGGATCCTTTTCGTGAAATACAATCTGCTCATTGGGCTGACCTGGTAGAGCCTCGAGAGCATAGATGCTCATATGGCGCACTATGGGGGGCAGCTCGTTAAAGGAGAGTCTTGGAGTCATCCGGCCACCAACACCAGGCCGTGGCAGGCGTGTCTCCGGCCCTTGGCCTTGGAGCCGACTCAAGCTTCGTTTTGTCTCCTCAAAAACAACCGTATGGCTGGTGAAGCCAAAGAAGCCAGCGCTGGGCGATGCATTCGGCTTGGCAGTCGCATTCACATCCACAGTCGCGCTTCTGGCTGCGCTCAGATTTGCGCTTTCGCTTCCACTTCCACTTCTGCCGCTTCGGAGGCTCAGTGTTGGCGACATCTCCTGGCCCTGGCCCTGGCCCAGGGAATGATTAGTCGGCCTGGTCTTTTGCTGCCGCACGCGCCTTCGTGGCTGAAGCACCGACCCAATCGTGTAGGTGCATCCGCTGGCCTGGTTTCGCTTGATGCATCTGCTGCACACCGGGCGCGCGTGATCGCAGGCGACTTTCCGCGCCCTGCACTGGTCGCACGCCTGGAGACGGCCGTTGAGACGGCGTAGAGGCGCTTCGTTGTCCATTTCAGTGGGTATTCATGATGGCTGGAGATGAGACGACCAGCTGAAAATGCTGGCCAGCGGCGATGTCGCCGGCTCGTCGGCCGAGAGGCGCCGTGGATTAGTCATGTGCGATTCGATGGTCATATGACGGAACTCTTGAATTAGAGCATTGAAGCTGCACATGGACGCTTGAACCATAAGACATGTCCATTTTAAAAGCCATTAAAGAATTGAGAGATGATGGAACATGATGCTGATGCAACGGGCGAGATTGGCATGCATCAAAATTGGTGCGCTACTGGCTGGTCGATAAAGTTCAATACAAGTCGGACAAACCAGCAACAGTCAAACACAGTGCCGTGAATAATGGTGTATAGACGATTAATATGAAGGTGCCTCATATAATTCCATTTTATAGAGTCCAATTAATCAAATTCATGTGATGACTGTTCGTCCGTATGGACCTAAATGTACTCTACCGAAATCGTAGAGCGGCTAGACCATTGATAAATCGACACATAATATGCACGTATGCTCCGTGAACCGAGCGCTTTTACCTCTTCTTGGTTCCTGTGTCTTGAAAAATCGAATAAGACCTAGTTGTATAGCACCGAGTATTGATAAGAAAATGAGGGTTTTGCTTGCAAGCAACAGACTCGCATTTCCAAGTATGTATTAATCAGCCTACTGGAAGGGTATCGGTATCCAGGTCCATAGCATAAGTCCATAGCATAAGTCGTTAAATATTAATCGTGTTACTAGGTTAAGCCTAAACTAACGTTATATTATACGTGCAGATCCTCCTCATCAAACTTGTATGTGGCAAACTTCCTCGCAGGCACGTTTCTCTCGAACATGATGTCCAACTCTTCGTAGGTTCTGCCTTTGGTCTCGGGCTATGATGGAACATTTTGTTAGTGAATTATTTCTAAGCGGATAAGTCAGATCATGGATGTACTCACCATCCTAAAGATGGTCCAAATGAGAGAAAAGACCGAGATGCCGCCATACAAGAATTCAATCTTGGCTCCGGCACCTGCAGCACCGGGGTTGAGCAAATACGGTCCAATAACAGATGTTACCAGTCCTGTAACAGCATCAATCATCGTGGCGATAGCAATTGTCTTGGATCGAAGCTTTGTGGATGGGGTCTCGCAGACGACGACGTATGTCAGCGGGCCGAGGGTTGCCTGCCAGACAAACTGAAGGATAATAAGCAAAGTAGCTTGAGCCCAACGGTAAGAAGTTTTGGTAGTATAATCGTGAGCGAAACTCAAAAGCGCGACGACGAAGAGCGTGGCAACCATGAAGCTAAGACCACAGATATATGCAGGACGGCGACCGAGATAAATGAGGGGGATTGCCGAAAGGAGGGTGCCAACAAAGCCAACTCCGTTGAGGCCAACTCCCATGTCGAATGCCTGTACGTTGTTGAGACCGATCTGCTCGAAGAAATAGGTTGCAAAGCCGACTGGATTACCGCTAAAGTTCTGAATGACGAACAGCAAGATGCAAATTTCCATACGTCGACGGTTGGGTCCCTTCCAGCAGTCGGCATAAGTGGTACCAACTTCCAGTTCTCGCTCTAGAAGATCTGTCTTGACCATCATAGCAAGTGTATCTTTCGTGTTGATGCCGGAGTCTTGCTGAACAAGCTTCTTGAGAGATTGTTCAGCCTTTTCCATATTGTTCTGTCGGACCAGCCACCATGGTGACTCAGGGGCAAATGGGAGGCCGGCAAGCAGGATAACAGGCCATGCCCATTGGATAGCAAAGGGGATTCGGTATGCCCACTGGTCGGGCCGGTTGATGAAGCCACGAGTGATGCCTGTTTGGATGAATTGACCCATAACATAGCACAGGTTGATATAACCAGTGAGGAAACCACGAAGGCTGAGTGGCAGGACTTCAGATGCATATGTTGTTGCAATAACGCAGTACCCTCCCCACACAATACCGCTGAGGTACTGGCTGGCCGTCAAGACGCCAATGGTGTTAGCAAAGAATTGCATAAAAGTCAAGATGGCAGTCAGCACAAGGCAAACAGCAAATGTCTTCTTGCGGCCAAACATTTCCATGGGGAACGAGACGAGGTACGCTCCGATGATTTGGCCGACCAAGCTGCCCATGCTCATGGCAACTTGCCATCGTGCCGGAATCTGAAATCCTCCATGGTCTGGGCCGTAGTCAATGCCGAAATGCTTCTGAAAAGCTGGCAGTGCAAAAAAGTTGCCGCTAATCTCGATGTCGTATGCGCGCATGATGATACTGAGCGAGATGAACATGGACCAAAACGCTCCCTTGCGGTACAGCTTGAAAGCCTCCCACGCGCCAAGTCGATGCTCTGTGGCTGTACCGCTGTTGGCCATGGCCTCGCTGATGCTGGCCAGCTTGCCAGTGGCCTCGGCGTTGGTCAGCTCATTGTCGATGTTGCTGACCACGTTTTCGAGTGCGGTTTTGACTTCCGTTTCCTTCTCCATGATGGTCTTCCGGATGCAGATTTCCTTTTCACAGTTATAAGAGATGAAAGAAGAAACAGTTGATGAAAAGTCCTCGCAAGCAAGGCACCTTGAAGGACAATCAAGAAGACCCTGTCCGCTGTAACCATACAGGAGTTGCATGCATCGTATTTATATGTATGTATATTCCAGGTTGTGGCTCACAATTCCCCGGACTAATAGGGCCAAGTTGCGGGGCTCCGCAAAGATCAACTTAGTGTTGAGTCTTGGCTCCGGGGAAGCGAAACGAGCCGCATGGGGGGGATGGACAGAATTGTTACCGAGGACAGCCTTGCTATTGGCAGGAGCATAGATGGTCATGGCATGAGGTGACCAGATCCGTCGGCCAATTCTGGTAGGGCTAAGAAAGCCCTGTCGTGATGACTTATGCTGCTTATGCTATAGCGTTACGTTCATGGGTACAAGTATTAAGCCTTTCGGCTGGGCTTTGTTGGGTAAAAACAGCCTACGGGTATTTTCATCTCTAGTATACCGGCCGGTTTGAACTCTTCAGCTAAGCTATAGAGCGATTCTCTTAAAAAGTCTGGCGACAATCGTTGAGTTATCGAAAGCTGTCTTTGATATTCGGACGATAACCCGGCATGCAGCACCTGGTGGCGTTGGAACTAGGCCGCACAACTCTCGGGCCAATATCCGGCTCAATATCCGGGGGCAACTAAGGCCAGGCCAGCCAATCAATTAGGTGCTCTAGCCATGCTAGCCATGTGAGACACAGAATCTGGCCGGACAATGCTCCCGCGCCGTAAAACCCCACGCGGGCAGCTGACTACTTTTGCTCCGGCTAACGGGCTACCAAGGGAAGGGTATTGCGAGCTTAGACTTTCTCAGCTACCTGTTTGGTGATTAATTCAAGGCTTATTTTGCAACTAACAAGGCCTGTTTATGCTCGTGGGGTTCACAAGCATAGTAGAGCTCTGTTGGTTAAGTATCTTTACGAATTTGGAAGCTGCATATGTCACAGATAACCAGACATCGAATGTTGCAATCCAAACCTTGAAGAATTGACACCAAATCTTCGAAATGTCTTCAGAACATAGACTCTACTATACTACGCCATCAACAAGCTTCCCCACGTCTTTGCCTCTTGGTAATGGCCGGTTTGCTGCTTCAGTTCTTTCCTCTCCAGACCTTGAGACGTTTATCTTGAATGAAGTTACCTTCTGGTCTGGAGAAGCTCGGAATGCCGGCGAGGGATTGACGGAACGTCCTGAAGATCCCAAAGCTGAAGTTAGAAAAACGCAAAACTGTTATCTCAGTGGAGACTATGCTCAAGGCAAGAAAAGAGCAGAGAAGTACCTTGAGAGCAAGAAGATTAATTTTGGAACCAACCTTGGAGTTGGGAAGCTTGACATCTGTATCAACGGCCATGGAAATCCCGGCGATATCCAAGATTTCGAGAGAGAATTACGTTTTGACGAGGCTGTAACTGAAACAAGATATAAATTCAACGGTCGCCAGTATAAGCGAAGATCCTTTCTAAGCCATCCGCATCAAGTCCTTGTGATACAATTTGATGGCGATGACCTAGGTGGACTCGAAATCGCCGTCGGCGTGCAAGGCGAAAATGAAGCTTTTACTTCCAAGATAAACGGAGATACAAGGCTAGAGTTTGATGCGCAAGCTCTCGAGACTGTGCATAGTGATGGAACCTGTGGCGTCAAAGGCTTCGGTATGGTCGCAGCAACGGTTGACGAGGGAAAGGTTGAGCAGAGGGGTGGCAAGCTCGTAATTTCAGCACATAAGAGCATAACGATACTAGCAGCTCTCAATACTGATTATAACGAATTACGCAACGAGTGGAGAGAGAGAACTCTTGCACAAATAGAAGAGGCTCTTCAGCTTCCTATTGACCATCTTCTGAAAGAACATCTGGAAGACTACCAGCCTCTCTACCGTCGGATGAGCATTACCCTGGGACCTATATCCAGCGCTACTTCCAACATTCCCACAGACCAACGTCGAGGCAACTTTGAATCATCAGGGTATACTGATTCAGGAATGTTTGCGCTTTACTTCCACTATTCACGGTACCTTACAATCGCTGGTACGCGCGAAGATTCGCCTTTGCCGCTACATCTACAGGGTCTATGGAATGATGGCGAAGCATGCAAGATGGGCTGGAGCTGCGATTACCATCTCGATATCAACACGCAGATGAACTACTTTGCCATCCTGAACAGCGGCCTAGCGGATCTCCTGAAACCTCTCTACAAATACATCCTCAAAATTGCTGTAAAAGGCCAACAGACTGCACGTACCTGCTATGGCTCCCCTGAAGGCTGGGTAGCTCATGTCTTCAGCAACGCGTGGGGTTTTACAGATCCTGGCTGGGAGATATCGTACGGACTAAATGTGACTGGCGGTCTATGGATGGCAGCACCTCTGATTGAGATGTACGAGTACACTCTAGATGATGGTCTTATGATGAACGACTTGTGGCCACTTCTGCTCGGCGCGACCAAATTCTGGCTTGACTATATGATTGAGGATCCCAAGACAGGTTGGCTGCTCACGGGTCCATCTGTAAGCCCAGAAAACAGCTTCTTTGTTGTCAATGCAGATGGCACAAAGGAAGAGCACTCTGCCGACTTGGCACCGACTCTTGATGTTGTCTTAATTCGCGATCTCTTTGCATTCTGCGAGTACTTTGCTGGCCGGTTGAAAACTATTACAGGCTACCCTTGGGATGAAGACGTCAAGGAATATCAAAGGGTACAGGCAAAGCTGCCCCCGTTCCAAATTGGCAAAAATGGCCAACTTCAAGAATGGCTGCATGATTACGAAGAAGCCCAGCCCTACCACCGGCATCTGTCTCACACCATGGCTTTATGTCGGTCAGCGTTGATCTCAGCTAGGCATCAGCCAGATTTGGCAGAGGCAGTTCGTGTGTCCCTTGAGCGAAGGCAAGGCCGCGACGATCTTGAGGACATTGAGTTCACCGCCGCGCTCTTCGCCCTCAATTATGCTCGATTGGGAGATGCTGAGAAGGCTGTCGCTCAAATTGGCCACCTTGTAGGGGAACTGAGCTTTGACAACCTGCTGAGTTACAGTAAGCCGGGCGTTGCTGGTGCCGAGAAGAATATATTCGTCATTGATGGAAATTTCGGCGGTGCCGCAGCCATTGCTGAGATGTTGATACGGTCAATTATGCCTCGCTTAGGAGGACCGGTTGAGATAGACTTGCTCCCGGCCCTGCCTGCGGCTTGGTCAGAAGGATCGGTGAGCGGGATGCGTATTCGAGGAGGATTAGAGGCTAGTTTTGCATGGAATAAAGGAAAGTTGGAAGGCGTGACGTTTAAGGCGTCCAGGGCTTCGTCTCTGGTTGTGTTTTATGGCGAGCACAAATTCGAAACGACATATGAGGATGGAGATGTTATTCAGCTGGGACCGTCGCTGCAAAATTGGGGAAGGTAGAAGAATTATTCAAGGAAAAGGGGATAGTGTATTAGAAAAGGAAATACAATAACTAGATTATATATTTAGTTCTATCCCTGATATTAATTCTATTAGTTCTATTACTACCATCGCCTTCAACAGCTGTGATATCATTAATACGTTGGCTATTATTAATTTTTAACATAATTCTATACTACCCTCCATGTGTACAGCTAGTTACTGTATAAAGCATAATCCCAAATTCATCCAGATTCTCCAACCAATTATCCACCCTGTATCGCCTTTTCGCTACGAGAGCTTCACTCAATGTTTCGGGTATGGGCCATAATTCATCAATGCAGAGGCTTCCCTCAACCCACTCCGCAAGATGCATATTATAAGCCGCCTCCCAGTCCCGTCGTGTCTGAGCAAACCATAGGGCTCTACTAGCTGCGGCTGGTAATCCCTCCAATTCGGTGCCGAGGAACGTCGGCAAGCCATCTTCAGAAGAAAGAACGCTATCAAAGAGATACATGGTGTAGAGCGTTCGTCGTTTAGCCTCGGCTATGATCCAGCTTTCCCATTTGGGGCGCGTGCGTTGCTGCTCAGATACACACATTAGCCCTCGGCGAGATGTCACGCATGCCAACTCTTGTAGATTCATCATAGCCTGGCGAAGAAACGGATTGGTGCCTTGGCTGAGCCTGAAGAACAAGACCATTGTGTACATGAGAAATGCTTGAAATGCGCTGAGAAGAGAAAAGTCGTCGTAAGTTTCACGCCGGTCATAGAGATTATTCATCTCCCTCTGCAGTATCTCTGCCGTCACGTTTTCACTGCCCAGTAAAGGCCGATCGCATATGCGTATGATGCTCAGACAAGTAGCGAGCGGTTGACTCAGTCCAGTCAGCTGAGAGACATGTACAAATGGCGGGAATCCACGGCCATGTATGGCCATCCCAGTGTACGACTTTAAGATGCGATAGATGAAGGCCGATACCGTAGGCGGGTAGTTTTTGACACTTTGACCGGGAATGGGAATGTACGCATTGAGCCAGCGGTTGCTGATTTCCTCGGCATTAATTGGACAAACAAGATCGAGATTAGAAAACTCGAGAATGTCTGGCGGCAGCGCTGGAGCCGTGAATACAGGACCTGAAGGCTGCGTAACCGGCAACTGAGGTCTTATAGCGGCAGCAGCAGGAATGCTTGGCGAAAACTCAACGATGGACCTACTGTCAGCCAAGGCCGGATGAATTGAAGGCGTCGGTGGATCTTGAGGAGTCCCTTGCGTTGACACATCGTCGCGCTCAGGACTAAGCAGAGGACCGCCAGAACTGCGCGCAAAGCTGCTGGAGAAAGGAACTGGGCCGCCTGTATTGTTCACATAGACACAAGACAGGCCTCGCTGAGCACATCGTGAGCAGCATCTCTCTTTGCGGTCGCATCGTGCTTTGGCAACTGAACACTGCTGGCAAGCCTTTTGCCGAGAAGTTGCGTATCTCGTCGATTTCATTGCTGGAAGTTTATAGTGGTACCTGAGGGACCTTTGCCGTTTTTGCAGCAGAAGAGTTGAGAGCGTACAGTATTTATACAGTGTTGAGACTGTATGTTAAATATGGGTGGCTTGTAGAAGACTTATGGCATGATAATGTAGGCCTAGAAAATCTCTGTTTTGACTTTGGAAGAGTAGAAACTTGTGTACAAATTGTGGTCAGCTAAATCCAACTTGATCACTTTGATAAAACTATAGGACATGGATAGAAATATAGAAGTGGTGAATGGAGGAGAATTAATTTCATTAAGATAATAACCCTTTGCTACATACATGTCGGTTTACGGCCTGTTTTAGGAGTTTTCTAAGGCTTGCAGGGCTTCTTCAAGCGTAATGACCCGGAGATTCATTTTTGGCATCAAAGATTCTAGTAACACGGCAGAAAACTGTTCATGATGCTGAACCGGAAGCTCCAGCACGTTGTCCGAAATCACATAGATGTTGTAATCCAGATCAAATAGCCGATAGATTGTACTCATGACGACACCGGAGAGACTAAGTCCAGACTATGTTGACGAATATTCGTCAGTTCATCAATGCTTATCATCAGGACTGGGTACATTTAACTCACGATGACAACGGTGTCGATGTTGTTTTTCTGGAGAATCTCTTCCAAGGCATTTCCCGCACCTCCATACCATCGTATCTTTTGGAGCACAATGTCCTTATCGTCAATATTGAGGTACGAAGGTACCTTTACGATGGGACTGTGCTCGTTGAATGTGGCAAAACCATTCACCAATTTAGTAAACGGTGCTTCATTGGGAAGCTCGGCCTGAGAAGGGCTAGTGAAGTACAGAGTTGTGAAGATGTTCAAAGGTCGAGAATCTCGCTTATGCAAGGCGTCGACCCAACGAGTGCAGTTTGACACGAATTGTTGTCCTTCCGGCGTAGTTTTGGCAATATCGAATAGAATAGTCATAAAATCGAGATTCAGGATGGCATATCTTTTGCCAAACGTTAAGGGGCTGCAGGTGCCGTTGGACTGTATAGGGGCCATTTTGATGGACGGGATGATATTAACGGTTTGAATATGGTATGTTCGTTGAAACGAGCATACAACTTTCTATCTTGACCCATCTTTATGCTCTCACTGCAGTAGAGCTCTAGAATGCATCTAGGGTAAATGATGTGAACTCCGGACGAACCCGGAACTCAAGGCTTGAGGCATAACTAAACTCTCGTTTCAATAGTGGATCATGGCTAGATACCCATATACTAGAACTTTCTTCAACTCCGTGAACCCCGTGAACCCCGTGATCAACTCCGTGATCAACTCCGATATACGGTCCTCAGTTCCGAGATCTGTCTTGAGATTCGCCCCTTGGAAAAGATATATAGAATCGCCGAATCCTTTAGCATCTTGGAGAAATCATAAATTGTAAGCTTCCAAAGTCAGAAAATACAAATCAAAAACAAAAATGTCATCTACATTGAAAGATAACCAAGATCCTGAAACAACACCACCCACGCCAGAAACACCACCATCAGGTACAGACGCAACCGAGCCTTATAGTATTTTCGATGGTCGGCAAAGGGCATTAATCGTAGTAATTGTCTCCACAGCTGCAACTTGTAAGTAATTCCAGATCCTACTAGAGATTGCAACCATCAACTTCGTCTTACTAATAATAGCTTCTATGCTGCAGTCTCCGGATTCGCATCCAACATTTACTTTCCAGCACTACCAACCATTGCTCACGACCTCAATGTTTCCGTCGAACTCGTCAATCTTACTGTCACTTCCTATCTGATATTCCAAGGAATCGCTCCAAGTCTGTGGGGTCCTGTATCCGATGTGAAAGGCCGTCGTGTGGCATACTGTTGCACATTTCTCGTCTTTATAGGGGCATGCATTGGCCTTGCGAATACAAGAAACTACGCCACATTGATCGTCCTCAGATGCCTTCAGAGCACTGGTAGCGCTAGTACGATTGCCATTGGATCGGGTGTAATTGGAGATGTCACTACTCGCGCGAATCGCGGAAGCCTCATGGGTATATTTCAGGCCGGCCTACTCGTTCCTGTTGCCGTCGGCCCTGTGATTGGAGGTGCTATTGCTGGATCCTTAGGATGGAGGGCCATATTCTGGTTCCTTACTGCCTATGGCGGTGGCTTTCTACTTGTTCTCGTACTGCTTCTCCCGGAAACACTACGCTCCATTGTCGCCAATGGTAGTCGGACTCCCTCGTCTCTAATAGGGAGATACCCCCTTAACATGTATCAGAAATTGTCAAAGATTGAATGGAACCGCGAAACATCAGCGGCAGCACCCGACGCAAAAAAGCGCATTGATATTTTGGGACCGTTTCACATCCTCATCAGCAAACATGCGACTCCTATCATCGTTTTCCTCTCAATCTACTACGCTGTCTGGCAAATGAGCATCACTGCTATGTCTACCCTCTTCAAAGAACATTATGGATTGAAGGAGACGCAAATTGGATTGACATTTATTGCAAACGGCGTGGGCTCTATGATTGGGACGCTCATCACTGGCAAAATCCTCGACAAGGACTATAAAAGAGTTAAAGCCGCCTATGATGCACAAATGGTCCAAGGAGATGCTGAAAATGGCAGTGATACTACACATTCCATCTCCAAAACCGAAGACGATTTTCCCATTGAGAAAGCCCGACTTCGCCTAGTTCCTGTCTTCTCTATCATCCAGTGTTTGTCTATCCTCCTATTCGGCTGGACGATTCAATACCCTCATCGTGTGCACATTGCTGTCCCAATCATCTCTACTTTCATCACAGGTTGGACCGCCGTCTCTACTCAATCTATTATCATGACATATCTTGTTGATATCTTTCCGGACCGGAGCGCCGCTGCAAGTGCCAGTTTGAATCTTGCTAGATGTCTCTTTGCTGCTGGCGGTACGAGTATAGTAATGCCAATGGTAAATGGTATTGGTGTCGGACTGGCATTTACAATCGCCGTAATTGTTCAGTTTGTCGCTCTCCTAGGCCCAGTCATCCAGTGGAAATTTGCCGCTGGTTGGAGAAAGCAGTCCAGAGCGCAAAAGCAGTAAGTCATGATCAATGTTAAACGCCTCCTTGAGATAAGGGACATTTGCCCTTCTTGGGTTTAGATTTGTATCGCCATTGAAGGCCACTGCGGAGAGATGCTTTATTTTGATAGCATAAATAGACAAAATAACTTCTTGCTACGGTTCGGAAGGGATAGTTGAAGATATGTGGAAGCATACTAGATTGAAGCTAAATAGTATAATAATAATAGAGATGGGAATCATAAATTCATGAAGCGATATGAAGCATAGTAATACTCTTAAAACTTAGGATCTACTTATTATTTAGTAAAATAAGTACTATTAAAAGTGCTGTCTAATATTCTTGCTCTCTTTATTCATAAAATTTCATTAATCGTGAGTTAGTTATTGTTCCCTGTAGCTACTCCCCAGAAGTAAGTTGCCCAGGCTCCCAATAGTAGAACTATCATAGCGACGAAGCAAGACAAGCTAAAATTGTTGTGTCGTTTTCGATTTTTGCCTTCCTCAAACTCTTCTTTGAGAGCGTTAATCTTTTCGCCTCTGATAATTCTTTGCTTGCGCGTCCATTGTAATCTGTCCATGGTGGGACTAACAAAGCTCATTCCGACCATTATCATACCCACTACAACAGAGCCTGCCGCAAGCGCGACATAGAGAATAATGACCCTGTTGTAGCTGTCATTATCATGATCCTGGATAACACCTGCGACGATACCGATAATAATGGTCATGCTGTTGTTGATGGCAATCTTGATGGCATAGCCAGATCCAAATACTTCCTGGTACCACATGCTTGTTCGGATGCTGTCGATTATGACTGTTGGCCCAAGAGACGCTGCAAACGCGTAAATGCCGAAGCTGGCTGCGGTTCCTCCCACTGTAGGACCAAAAGCGGCAAGACACATCGAGAGGAGCATACCGGAACCGCAAACCAACATAATGGTGTTCCGCTGACCAAGTATATCAATGAAGACACCCAAGATTGGTACCAAGAAAAAGCCGAGATACTGTGACATGGCTGAATACCAGCCTGCAGTGACTGCTGAAATATTGAACCGTTTCTGGGCGAATTCTGTGGCATTGGAGGAGAAAACACTGGCAACAGAAGTTTGAAAGAGCGAAAATAGTGCTACAAGCCAAAATGGCCAAGGCAGCCTCAGCATTTTGGTGAATTCGAACTTTTTGTTCTTCTCAGTCAATCTTTCACCGGTTGCCGGATCATTGGTGCCAGCATAGCGCCGTTCACAGTAATTTGTGAAAATGTAGAAAACAGCAGTTACCGCATTGGTGAAGAGGTTGATGAACACTGCACACCAATACACCCAGCTGAAGTTTCCTGTTCTCTTTGCAATAACATTGGCGGATGCCTTGCCAACAAAGCTTCCGATCTTGCCAAGACCCAGCTCAAACCCAAGTGTGGAAGCGAATCCATTCGAGGGAGCGAACCAAGACGAGAAAACTTTGTACTGGGCGCACTGCGTGGCAACATCTCCAAGGGCTTGAACAACGCTGCCAACTATCATGAACTTGAAGCTGCGGACTTGGGTGGCTGCCGCAATGAGAATTGCCCCAATGCTATATATAGCATTGCCCCAAAGCATTGCCCCTGAAGATTGGAGAGTCAGAAAATGAACCTCAGTGATGGAAGCAGAGAAAATGATGCTACTTACTCGCACCACCAATTCGATCTGTAACGACGCCACTGACGAGAATCAGAGCTGTTTTGATAAAGTTTTCGCTTGCATCCAGTGTTGCATATTGAGCGTTATTGATGTGTAGCTCCTACAGATCTGGTCAGAATATGTTAACAAGAGGAAAAATTTTGATCAGAACCAACCTTCTTCAAGGTACTTTTCATGGCTCCTGTCACTCCGCTGCTCCAGTGAGAGCCAAAGCCAACCAAGCTTACGAGTACGACGGAGAGAATCTTCATACTCCATGGGATGTTGCTACTTCGCTGCCGCTCTGATATGGTGTCCGACTCGTCACCAACCGACACATCGGCGACGGTGGGATTCTTTTCTTCATCGCCCATGATGTGCAATATTATTTCACCCACAAAGAATGGAAGAAACTGGCGAGATTGACCAGCGGCAGTTGACTGGAAGGAGTAAAGCAACCAGACGCTTCAGCAGGATCGCGAGCGATGATCGGCGCCTTTAAAGAAATGCATGCGAGCGGGGATCTTATCTGATTGATAACTCTTGGCGCTGATTGATAAATGATTAAAACACCACTGACGACGATGGTGGATCGGGTGCCACATGGCCACCAATTTTTACGCACCTGCTCCGTCCGTTAGAGCGCATTCGGACTCTTCGCCGGTCGTGTTGGTATGGCCATGGCCTTAGTTCCCAAGCATAACGGGGCCAAGCCTGGAAGAAACCCGAGAGGTGGTTCTAAACCGGCAATGCCAAGATCGGTGAACAAGGAATATGCATGACAAGCGCTGATGAGCCAACAGAAAATTTTGAGTAGGCATGGAACAGTGCTTTTGACACTATTGACTTGTTAGGCAACCTCTGAGATCACACAGTCTCAGCAGAAAAATAATTCTTAGCAGTGCAAGTTGGCAACCATCTACATGTTTGGAACAAGCAATAAGAACATGCTTCCTAGAATTCGTTGCTTTCGTAGAGGGTCTCTTCCGGAAGTTGCCCGGGCAATTAGTCAACATGATAGCTCTTCAATCGCGCTTGTACGAACACGACGCTGGTGGAACTGGCATCGGGGTTGTCTCAAACGAACGGCGGACTCGAGAAATAGAACTCTGAGGGTCCCCGTGAGCAAACGACATCAGTCCATCAAGTGACATTCGATGGTGGCTTAATTTGTTCTTTAGTGGTCAAAAGGCCCCTTTATTGAAACTTTCAAGTGGATTCTACTTCGTTATCCGTCGGATAGACAGTGATCCGAGCAACGATAGACCCCGCCTATTAGTGAACTGGAATTTGGGCTGCTATATTATGTACATTCCCACATGAAGCTAAACATCGACATGTCAAGGCTAGTAATAGTTGACCAAGTGTGTATTTTATTATGCATGTAAACGACGCCAGTTTTCGGCTGCAAAAATGGAAGACGTAGTCTGGTATGAACGTCTTGCGGGGTCTCGAGGCAGCCGAAACAGCCCCAATATGCAACAATTCGTGGAAACAAGTGTCAGCCGAGAACCATCTCGGATGCGAGCCGAATGTCCACAAGTTTGAACCTGTTCTGAAGTCTCGGAAAATGAGCTGTAGCTGCAGAGCCTAAATTAAGCATCGCCAAGTTCTGCTGGTACTAGTGCAAGATAGGGTGCAGGTTTGCAAAAGAGGTGTCTGTACATCACCCCGAGCTATTGTGCTACTACAAATTCTATAAGGGAAAGACTCCATTAGAATTTAAAATTTAGAATCACTGCTAGCTATCAAAGTATTTTGAACAGCTGCAGAAGACGAGATCTACGAGATTGTTCCAAGATTCCCAGGTGCTAATGCACGCCATAGCTATCAATCGCCCCGCCATTCAGCGCGATAATCGATAAGATAAGCCGCTGCAGTTCGCCCAAGAAAAAAAAAATTTCCCTAGCAGAGCAAAGCTTTATTCAATCCACAGCGAGTCCTGGTTCGAAGGCCTGGTTTGCGACAAAATGTCCGCCTCAATTGCGTCGCCCGAGCCGGCGATTTCAAAGCCAGAAAAGAAGCATAAGAAAGATAAAGCATCCAAATCAGAAAAGAAGCGCGACAGAGACGAAGAAGCAATTGCCGACGGCACCCGCAAGCACAAGAAATCGAAGAGCGCATCTGTCGAGGAAAACAGAGATGACGAACCCGAGGCCTCTCAATTAGCAGCTGGCGATGATGAGTTAGCGCACAAGAACAAGAAGAAGGAGCATAAGAAAAAGCAGAAAGAAGAGGAGAATGATGCGGAGGATGCTAGTGGAGAGAAGAAGAAGAAGAAGAAGTCAAAGAAGCATGCGGACGAAGACGAGGAGGAAGCCGAGAAGCCTTCAGCTGCCGATGCCAATGCCGATGCCGATGCCGATGCAAGCGCAATGGATGTCGACCAGGCCTCTGAGCAACAAACATCTTCTGGAATATACCAGCCCCCCGACATGCCCGCCAAACCTCAGTTCCCATTCTATAGCCAGACAGTTTCTCTCTACGAACCCATATACCCCACCGGCTGGTCACAGCCAGTAACGAGCAGCGAGTACCAGCACCTACAGCATCTCAAGAACAAATACGTTCCCTCTCTGCGTGGCGTCCTGATTAGCTACAAGAATGTGGCGCTGGGCGAGAACCCGGGGCGCACAGGTGCTGCAACATCAGACGACGACCCAAGCATCCTGAAATCCGTCAACGAGTACGCCGTCGGTTTTGGCTGGATCACCGCCGAAGTCGAGCTGTTCGTTCCTAGCCGCGGTGCCTGGATGGAAGGCAGCATCAATCTCCAGACAGAAGGCCACATTGGTGTCGTTTGCTTTGGCCAATTCAACGCATCGATTGAAGCTAGACGTCTGCCATCTGCCTGGAAATGGGTCTCCAACGAGGATCCGGAGGCCCATGGCATGGAAGAGACTGCATCAGTGATTACCGCCGACGACCATGGAGTAGTGCGCCAGATTCACAGCACCGGTTTCTGGGTTGATGGAAGCGGAAAGAAAGTTAAGGGCAAGATTCGCTTCCGCATTCGCAATTTCGATGTCGGTGTTAGCGGCGAGACGAGTTACCTCAGTCTGGAGGGCACCATGCTTGATAAGGAGGCTGAGAAAGCTCTTGTAAGAGAGGAAGCCGCAACAGCTGCGTTGAGGAGGGGAAATAAGGGCCGCAACGCCCACCGAAGAAGAGCGCCAGAGTTTGCCATGACACGGTTTATGGACGAGACAGAGAGGCCGGCTGAGGAAGCAGTGGCGGCCGCGGAGTAAGGGGCAACTTGTGAAAATTATGGGCTGGAACGTCGAGTGGCTGTAGAGGAGGTGAACTACCTTGGTAACGGGGGGGCATGCTTTTGGAGTTTGTTATGATACCCTCCTTAGACGGGGGCTTGTCACAATATTATTGAGCGATCATGATTTGAGAATTAATAGGAAGCAAAAAAGTATTCCATTGCTAAGCATCAGATGTTTACGCTATGTATGCCGAGGAATGAGCAATCCATACCCATTTCTAAAGTTCTGTTTTATGCCGATGCCTTTACCATAGGTTCCCACGGTCGTTCCAGGTTCCAAAGATAGAGCTCTTCCGCAGATTCACTTGTTGTATTTTTCACAAAAATGTGCTGGAATGGAGACATTTCTGATGGCAATAACGATGAGAAATCAGCCCAATAAGTGGCATCTTCCCAGCTAGGCTGCTCACAAAACTGGTCGACTTGTTCTCTGAAAGTATTCCAGTCCTCTGAACGATCATTTACGACGACTTGGAATCGGACTCCTTGGATGTCAACAATAGTGCGCTGCACCATGCTGGGGAACTCTCCAGAGCACCCACTGCTCAGGATCCACGAGTAGTCCGTTCTGTCGCCATTGCTTTCCCAGTCGTACCATACTTGTGTTCCTTTTTCTGAGAAGTCGCTGAGTACGAGTCTTGATTGCGCATCAAAGCTTATTGCGCAGTGATGTTTCGATATACCCTCCATGCTTGGTAAGATTATGTCGCAGGTTCTCGAGTCTGTGCCGAGGATAAAACTGCCTGGTCGCTTAGGCGGTTGTGAGAAGGTAAGTTGGATGGCTCTCCCAGAGCTGTGGCTTGTGAGGCCGGAGAGGCGAGATGAGAGATATGAGTTTGAAGTTGTGGAGGTGATGCGAGAGGCGTTTTCGGGCATGTGAGTAGATTTGTCGGCCCAGGAGTAATGGGTTGTTGGGACGAGCCAAGCGATGATGTCGTCAGGTTGAGATGTCATGATTGAGAGTTGTTGAGTAAAGGTATTATTAAGTGTGTATACTGATGTCGAAAACAAGATGTCGCTGAAATGAACGAATGGCGCAGTGATAATACAATATGATGAAGCGAATGATTGACTGGATGAAAGAGCGAATCGGTTACGGACAGGTGCAGATTAAAATGAGAGAAGCAAGTGAATAGAAAGCTGCGAGCAAGATCGAAAATAGCCAAAAAGAGAGAGTTGTACAGAAATGATATTGTATAGCCGAGGGAAGAAAGAAGCACGTTTAAAGATTGTATTCTCTCTAATTATATACTTGAACCTGCGATGCATCTCGGCCCAACCTCCCACCCATTGTTCACGGCAAACGCGCTCGCTGCAGAGACGACGAAGCCATCTACTGGCCCGCACCAGGCGTGGCCGCGTCGCGAAAGCACCCAACATGCATGAACTACAAGCAGATGACGCATACTTGAATGTTTCTGATCCAAGCTGAGTGGTGGCCATTTGCTGTGCCGTGAATCAAGCGAGGCCTTGGGCAGCGACGAGATTCACGGTGCAGTAGCGGGCAGCTGTGAGCCAATCATGTGCTGTACACCAGCCTAATTTGGTGCGCGGTGGACGCGGGATGCGCGTTTGGGAGTTTTTGTCGCGGCGCGCGATTGGGAACCGAGAGAGGAGAGCTGTGGTGAGGCTAGAGATGTTACTCATAGCTGGGCAACGTCATGTTTCAGGATCGATTTTGTCGTGTTGACATGGCTTGATTCACGATGTGATGTTTGAAGTGCTGCTTATCTGTGTTGGGCTGGTGGATCGGACGCCCATATAAGAGAGAGTTCCATAACAATTTGATGGTTAAAAGACAACTCAGACAATTAGTGTACAAAATAATAACAATAATGAAATTGTTTCATCGTGATATTTTCTATGCAAATAAAACATAGACACAAGCAAAAGTTCTACTCACTGCCTGATGGAGGTTGTGAGCTTTGTGATCATTTAGTGCCTTCTTGTAGACGGTACATGGTACATCCTCACAAGACCAAAGTTGGCGCCTAAATTCCAAGGCCGAAACAAGCCACGGCTAGCGGCCGGCCTTCACCCGAACAGGACCTTGCGGCATCTGTATAACCTCATCCCACGATATCATCGAAGGCCAATTGAACCGCAAGAATGGCTTCCGACGCGGCTACAGATGTGCGGCGTAAGTGCAAGCGCTCTCGTGTCCTTCTAGAGGCCCTCCCAAGGCGATCTGTAACGGCTGACTTTTACCGCAGAGGCGACCCGCGAGGAGATGCGCGATGCTCGTCTCCCACTCGCCTACAGAGATAGCTGCGCCCACCTTCTGATCCCCCTCAACAAGTGCCGAAGAGAGACCTGGTATGCTCCGTGGAAGTGCACGGTACGTTTTACCCAGCCGGAAGCTGCAGCAGATGAGCGGCGAGGGAGCAGGAAGCTCCAGGAGCAAACGAGCAAAATCGCTAATTCATCCCTGCCGGGGACATCAGGACGAGCGACACAGCTACGAGAAGTGCCAGTACGTCGAGTTCAAGAAGCGAGTTGCGAAGATGAACGAGCTGCGGGAGTCAAAAGAGGGCGCGCGAAGCAACTAAGACGCTGCTGGGAGGACGAGGAAACGAAGTGTACATATTATCCATGCATGAGAAATGGGAATAGAAGAATTTTCAAGAAACACGCTCTCGAATGGCGCGCAAAGGATTTTTTTTTTATTTTATGATTGACAAGAGAGCCGGATTACAGGCCCTTTGCCTCTACGGGATTGGATATGGGTGATTTTATTTGAACCATTGATGCTATGGGAAAACATGAAGCAAACTATCTTGGCGCCAACGATGAAGAAAGCATTGCATTTGTCGACTAGGGCGAGTTAGATTTCGTCCACTAGCTCGCTTTTGCCATCTAACCCTGTCCATTTTGGCTTACCGTCCGGTAAGTCTACGACCCTCTGAGGGTAGAAGATATGGCATCTGCATGTGGAGTGTCAGATATATGTTCCTCAAAGCAAACGTGCAGAGCTACATACTGAACCTCAAATTTCTTCTTTTGTGTTTCATTCTGGAACAGCAAGAGCGTTGGAAAGAGCAATGCCATGTTCCGCCCTTCATCCATGATAAGTGTCCCGCATTGGGAGCAGCTCACTTTGCAGGGTAACTCGTGTTCCAACGACTTGGAACCGGAGTTGTAAAAGCGCAAGTTTTCGATACCGTTTTCAAATGCCATGTTTGATTTGTGGAATATAGCTGCCCATTGAAAAGGGGCGCCTTGGCTTCGTATGAGCATCTTGAGTCACAAGCAAGGCAGCAAAAGCTAGGAGGAAAAATGTGTGAGGAGCAGTAATATACCGTGGATAACTTTACAGTCATTGCAATGACAGTACTTGGAGGCAAGTGGACTATCTTTACTCAGCCAATATTTTACTTGGCCGCAATGACAAGCGCCTTGCAACACCTTGTTGAAGGACTGGTCGGGCTTTTGATACGGGGGTTTGGTTTTCCAGGCTTGATCTGACATGTTTTTGGAATATAACAAATTGAACCAGGTATGGCATTTCAGATAACATGGGCCAAGATGTGGAATTACATTATCATGACTTCTAGATGTGAATATTGACGCGAGGCGACTTATGAGCCTATCAATGGTAACAGTGGTAACAGTGAATGACGTAAGTGAGGTGACAGTGCGGTGATGTAACTGTGAGCGATAGAAGACTGCAATAGGGAAGTAAATGAGCGATGAGAATGTCTAAAACTTTGCAACTATAATGTACCCTATAGAGGTATCATGCGAGAACGGGCATCATGATCTTTAAGCAATAGACATATAAGCATGAAATTCACAAAGATACTCGCTTCCCTTAAAACCATTTAAACCCGATACAAACCAGGCTTTTATACATTGGTGGTATCTGGCAACTGCCGACGAGGCTGTTTGCACGGAGATAACACGGAATTAAGGAAAATCCCAAGATTTCTCTTCCTTTTCCACGGACTACGGTAACATAACAATCCGTAGACTATGTACCGACAGCACTGCCGCTTGTATGGGAATCAACCGATTTTATCGAGGCTTCAGCTTCCACTTCGCTGGCTGTTCCACGCTAAAAGAGGGGCACCAAAAAGGATCAAACAGCGACCCCGCCCTTGTAAGAAAATATTCCTTTACGGTGATCGGCTAGTGCTTTTCGGGTCGGTGCCTGAACGTTAGGTTTGCTGTGCGTCAACGACAAGACTCGCTGCAGTTGAGAGCCAAAGCCACTAGATCAAGACGTTGAGAAACACTATAAACACTATCAAAAATCCTCTATAAATCCCGCCGTGAACCCGCAGATTGACACCACGAGTTACACGACTCGCTATCGTCGGGCCCCTCCCGGATATTAATCCCAGCTCCGCTAACAGTCTATGCCACTCACCTCCATTTTGCCGGATCGGCACCGAAGCCGCCCAAATCATCGGCAAGATCCAATGCCTCCAGAATGGAGCCCTTGAACCGCCAATCCGAGCTCTCGATTGTGCTTGAAGATCCTATTTTGCGACCATGAAGCAGCGCTACTCGATTCCAAGTGTGAAATTTGTCCGCATAGGCCCCACCTGAGGAAAAAAGAGGTCCAGATACATATATATAGGCGACCAAGATGAAGTCCACCATGGCTATCAACTCATCAAGCCCCAGAGCCTTTTTATACAGCTATACCATAATATCTTCTTCTTCAGTCTTTAACTCGCATTAAACACCATGGCTAGTGAGGCATGCTGCAAGTTGGCTCCGGTCGTTGCCGACTACACCCCCAAGGGCAAATACGAAAAGATTGCCGGCATCAACACCTGTAAGACGAGCTTCCTTCAATGAGCCTCCTGAGACATATCAACAGCCTTCCTGATACATCACACCATAGACATTGTAGGATCTGAGGATGCTACCAAGGGAATTGTCGATATCTATGACATCTTTGGCATTTGGCCTCAGACCATCCAGGGCGCTGACCGTCTGTCCGCTCAGAGTGGTGCTCTGGTTCTGGTTCCTGACCTGTTTGATGGCACCGGTCTAGACATAAATGTCATCCCTAATGACACAGAGGAGAAGACCAAGAAGCTGTACGAATTCCTCGCCACCAAGGCAAACCCAGAGGCAAACGTAGCCAAGATTCTGGCTCTCCGCAAGGAGCTGACCGAGAAGTACCCTGCCATCGAGGGCCACTGGGGACTTTTTGGCCTCTGCTGGGGTGGCAAGCTGGCTGTTCTGGCTTGCGGAGCGGGCAACGAGGGCGTTGGCCGACGATTCGTAGCCAGTGGAACCGCTCATCCTGGGTGAGTGTTTATGGTCTCCTGCAATAACGCAACTTTTCTGCCTCCCCCGTCTCTGCTAACCAAGGTCGATTCGAATAGTTTGCTTGATGAGGCTGATGCCAAGGCCCAGACGGCTCCTCACATCCTGCTTGCCTCCAAGGACGAGCCCGCAGATAAGGTTGCCTTGTACAAGGAAATTATGGGCGACAAGGTCGAGGCCACCACATATGAGACTATGCACCACGGCTGGATGGGCGCCAGATCTGACCTGAAGAACGAGGAGAACGTCAAGGAGTTTGAGCGCGGCTACAAGCAGGCCGCTGATTTCTTTGCCAAGCACCTTTAAGTGGACGGATTAGTCTTGGGAATGTAACGTTTTGGAGCAAGAATCACGATGAAGAAGAGACTTATACCCAACGCTGTATTGAATGTTGATTTGTGCATCTTGCATATGCTTTGATCTAGTGGTGTTGGAAGTAAGAATTAGTCTTGGGGGTGTAAAGGATGTAGTGAATTTGTTAGTATTAGCACACCATGTTATTGGGTCCCTATACCATTGGCAAATCTAGTTAAAGATGTTCCACACTATTATTACAATTCATGAGCGAATGGCTTTGTGGTTGGTTGAGTCAGTTCATTTATACAACATGGCGTCGCAGATGTATCCACTTGAGCGCGAAAGAACCAGGGCAGCGGATGGCCAGACGGCAACGAATATCAAGATACAACAAGATCTGAACTTGATGTAGGAAAAGTTAACGAGACGTGCGGCCTTATAACGGCAGACGTGGACTCTAACCCTAACTGATTTCTCTGAGTAATATGCAGTAGCTACATATGTAGCCGTACTATGTCATTATACCAAGGTATACATTTGCTATTTGCGCGCTACAAGTCCGTTTGCATGATTGCCAATTCAACTTATACCCAAAGACATCTTGTATATTGACATGAACACCTTACATGTGCTTTGATCCGGTAGTGTGTGAAGCATGAATTAATGTAGAGTCCATAGTGAGCAACACAGCATTTTGGGAACGGGAGATGGCAAAGAACCCAATTGGGTCAGTAGGTGAAAGGTATCAACCTGCAAAGCCTATTTCTTCAATTTCTGTGAAGCCGGGCGATCTTTCCTGTTCTCTTCGGATCCACATTATTATTGATACTCCGCTAGGATATCAATAAATGTTACTCCACGAGTAGTATTTCTCTATTTAAGCCTACCAATACGCATAAACTGCATCCGCATCGATCTTCAGTATATCTTCTGAAAGTTTACTAATTCGATGCATAACGCCTGAAAGGGGAAAGGCCAAATATACACGTATACACGAGCCTATACTTAATACAATATTTAATATTAATATAAATTAAAACGTTTAGAAATTATATACTTATATCTATCTTTTTTTGCATCACCTTTGTTTTACAGTTAGCTGCACGCATACAGAACAGCTAATAGCATGTATGTCCCTCTCTGTTTTATCATATATCCGACTTTGCTGCTGTATGATTGGGCCCAAGTTGCCGTGTCTACCTCAAAGGTGCCCTTGGGCCTTTGAAAAGATAGTTGTACTATTATGCCTGTCTATGTATGTCGATTAACTGATTTATGTTGGTGAGCGACATGCCAATAATAATCACCCGGGGAGTTACGGAGGTATTATCGGCAAACAATAGCCATAGGCATGCACAGTTACGTAACGATATCTAACCGCTAGGATTTCTAACGAATGATTAATATTCGGAATGGCCAATAGTACGGTGTTGCATGAATAAGATGTTCAAAATGAGCGCAGGTTTCGACTCCCCAACAAGCTATATACAGAACGGGTGCTTGGCAATAGTCTTGGCTAATACACTAGGCAAATGATTTGATTCTATAAGTGGAGGCGTAAGCATATGAAGGAAATTGGGTATATAAATTTATACAGAATATGTCCTTGCTAAATTTGTCAAGGTTCAGCATCAACGGAGTATTTCGAAAATAGTTTCTATGGAAAACTGTACACTGCACTGCCACCGCTTCAATATACATTTGCGGCAGATAGTAGCAACTTCTAAGCGTTCCAATAATACAAATCGCAAATAGTATAGGTTAATTGTGCAGTAGATCTTTCCCAAATGCGCTGTAGGTTAGACTTTACAGCCCGTACGAAGAAAAATATCACGCGACTCTTAATGATAGATGAGACGGTATATCGTACATTTCCTTTGCGTGATCATTGATGCGAAGGTTCAAAGAGCGACCTTCCGTTTTGGATGTCAGCTAATTCTGCAAATTCCCTTTGGCGATATATAGGTAGCATCAGACTTTTACTTGTAACGCTCCTAGAAGCAAGGATGCATACTTCCTGATGCTGAGTTATTTGGGTCTTATTTTCAGGCTTATGGATGTAGAAGTTTGTCGAATGACGACACAATGAATGGACGGGACATCGGACATCACTGTATCAGTCATTGAAATGACCCATGTCATTTCTTTCTTCGCTTCTGGTTCTAGAAACCAGTGCATAACGCTAAGCCAGGAGCAGACTCTCAAGTCAACTGTAGGCTTATGCTTTTGTGTAACCCATAGGTGTATGCGGAGCACTCATTAGGCATGTGCTTATTCGGACTACGTTCGTTCGGAGGATACCCCGAAAGCATAATTCGCTCGAATTGTACGGAGTACATATGAGGGGTTGTATCCATTAATCAGAATCCTTCCATATGCCCCAAATACGCCGAATATATAATAACGGCTGACGAACAAGAAATAGTAAGGCTCAAATGGGCTAATTAGTTCGCTTGAATATCACAACAACCACCACTATATTTATCGCCAGTCATTTTCTATTTAAGCTAATTTTAAATTCCAAGTTAATTTAATTTAATTTTACTCTATGAGTCTTGAGTTTTCCGCCTGAAGTATTGTTTTGTATTTATGTATATTCACTGGTGGGAAATAGGCCAGTGTTGCTCTATCTCTGTATACCTTTGATGTGTCTCAATAAACCTACTTGGCCAAGATTGATCCATTATTCTACATGAAGCATATCTTGTTGACTTTGGTAAGTCTAGGGCCCAAATTGGGTGTTGTCACTATATCCCCACGTCTACCCGGCTGATTACTTACCACAACCTAGCTACGCGTACCCGTATCGCATTAGCATATCTACGCTTTTACGACTTTGGCAAGATCTACAGGCTTGGCATTGGGCGCTGTGGTAACTGTGGTGAGACATAGCACAAAATAGGTAGTAATACTACTAGGACAAGGGTGGAAAGAAAAGCGCCGCCTATCATATACAAATTTGGTGGCAATGTTTTCTCTCCACCAATTATCGGGGTACAAGGTATCCAAATCATGGATGAGCGTACATATAGATGAAGGCCCTGGGAGCCCAATGTCTCCATATGCTGGCCTAACTGCCGCAATTGAGCTTTGGTCCTTTTCTATTCCAGCTAATCTAGCGGAACCCGAGTGTCCGCCATGATACATCAAAGTTCTTGGCTGAGCCGACGAACCGTCTGACCATCCTGCCTTCCATATTGAGAAGGTAAGATGGCTTGACCTAAGCGAATCACTTATGCATTGTAAATTCTAGTTACGAATATGCTTTTTCGATCTGAGGCGGAGACGCTGTGTTGGAGAGATGGCTTCTAGAAGCTTGGAAGGCGCGCGGGGCCATTTCACAAGCGCATTACAGTCTCGGCTATGATAAAAAGAAATATAAAAGGAGGTCTCTTCCCTCTTTGTAGACAACGAAGAGAAGAACAGCCGACATCGCCAACTCCTCATTTATTCACATTACCCAGGGTCCATTGCCCTTCTTCTGATATCCGATATACTTTAATTCAAAATGAAGTGCTCAGCCAATCACTTCCTCGCCATTCTAGGCTTTGCCAGCTCTGTCGCAGCCGACTTTCATATCCTGACAGGCCCATGCTCTATTGCTCCTGGATGGGGCGGCTCCCTCTCAGACACCACGATGGCATGTCCATCCAACTACTACAACTGCGACTGCTTGATGAACGGTGACCGCGCCGGCCATGTCATTAGTGGGCAGACGCCAACAGTTGGTATTCACACCACGGGATCCAACTACTTTGAGCTTGATGGCATGTGCGGTGTGGGCAACATGAACTTTTATCTCCAGGGCGACGGCTCTTGGAAGTTCTATATTGCTGGCGGAGACGGCTCTGAACAGGGCACATGCTATCCTGGAGATAACAGCATTAAAAACTGCAACAGCTTTAGCGCTGCCTGCAGTTTTGGCAATATTTTGGATTGCTACTCGTACATTTGCAATTAATGGAGGATTGGGCACTCAGAGTCCTTTTCCCATAAAGACAATTTCGACTCTGATGACTTAGGACTGTTTGAGAGCGTTTGTATAAGAAACTGGATCTAGTAATGGACTAGTCGATATTGTATTTTCTAGTCATTGAATTATGCTTGGGTTCATGTGAATAAGATAGCCCCCTCTCCTTTTCATAGTTCAAACAGTCACAAATGCTATGAAGAATTTGAGATCTGAGTAGTGATAGTGGTGGTGAAGTGATAGAGATCAATAAGTGGTTAACGTTCGTAGTAATAATAAAGTCTTATCCTACTTATATCTGATAAGTATAGAGTCTATTGGTATCAGTGATATAAACATCCTTGAAGATAGATGGTAAAGTAATTCTTATTCTGATAATGTGACACAATTCTTCATGATTCATAGCGTACTATTTTCATTGGATATATTGTGTTGGTATAGTACATCAATAGGGGTTAGAGCCGATATTGCTGACATTTCCAAAACACTTCTTGCTCGTAGAGATAATCTGCCCCATGCACCGACCTTTTTCAAGGAATAGCGCAAATGGAATTAGTTGAGAAGGAGGCTACTTATTATTCACTCATAAAGTATGATGATAATATGGAATATTCTGAACTAGGTTTGCCAATGGTAGAAGGACTTAACAATATGGGTTGCCAATAGAGTAACTACATCCTTCACTCACGCAAGACCAAGCTCATATCTAAGAAGAAATGTAGGTTAGTAGTAAATTGTCTATCCATGTTTGCTATCATCTACCATTCCCCATAGTCTATTTCCATAGTAAATGCATATTGCTTTATATGTGGGTTCTGGTAAATTTGGCCGGTTACTTTGAGTTACATCTCCAAAACCGATATCACAATTGATAGATCTGTAAAGTATATAAAAATAAGAGGCTAGCTTATGCCTAAATGTTTAATTTACCCGCTGCCGCCGTTTGTCTGGAAGTTGGAATTTAGTGTCAACAGGAAAGATGAACAATAGAGTTGAATTAATGGTATTGAAAGGTCTCATTTTCTAGATGAGAAGTCGGGAGGTAGGACCTCTTATACATGTAAAATCTATGTGATCCACGTAGCCAGATCGGACTAGTGCTTCCTTGTTCAACATTTAGTGCATCTCATTCGACGCATTATACAGCGAAAGATACGCGGAGTTTGTGCATGAGACTAAATCGTTTTCAGAGTTGCCAGCCTCTTTTCATAACACTTTAATCGGTTCGGCGCCCGCTGTATCTTCCACTAATCAGATCAGATCTTGAGTTGGCGTGCCGCACGCGGCTTCATGTAGGAGTATGTCCGCCGCCATTACGTATTCTACCTTGGCAGTAAACGCTCGTCAGCTGTTACCAATTGAAGTCACCTTTTTTTCCCACTTGCCACTGCCCATCGCCAAGCATGTGTTAAAGAGTCGGTTGTTGACGGCCTGGGCGGCAATCGCACCATGAGATCCGGCTTCGGCTCTAACAGCTCCACCATGTTCTCCATCTGGGGTTCACTAAGCTCTGGGGGGATTTCTAATGTTTAGCTGGGGTAAACACAAGATACTCACTGCAGCGCATCTTCCATTTCTTTGAGTAGAGAAACAGTCGTACAAATGGGCGAACTACCATCGTCTCGTGGCTTTACCATATTGGTTAACGGAAAATTCTTCCAAGCGCCGCTGCCCAACGCGGACGCGGCGGCCGTCGGCCCTACCTTTACAGAGTGCATGATCATCAGGGATGGCATCATCCAGTATGTTGGTCCTGAAGCAGATGCCGCGGTAGATGCGGCTAAAGCTGCGGGCGCAACGATCAAGGATCTGGGCCATCAGACTGTGCTCCCCGGATTTATCGACGGCCACTTACACCTTCTTCTCGTCGGACAGGCTCTCACCAAGGTTGGCTTGGAAGCGTGCACGAGCCTAGAGGATATCCAAACCGAGATCAAGCAATATGCCAAGGCCCATCCGGATGTACCGCGCATCTTTTGCCGCGGCTGGATGCATTCGATGACTCCCGAAGGCGTTGATTCCACTTTGTTGGACGGTCTAGATCCTCGGCCTATCTTTGTTGATACGAAGGACCTGCATTCCACATGGTGCAACACGGCTGGGTTGAAGGAGGTTTGTCGTGTTATGAATATTGCGGATGACGCCCCAGATCCGGTGGGTGGCACTTTTCAGCGCGATAAAAACGGCAAACTTAATGGAGTCTTTAACGAGAGCGCCGTGTTCGAGTACATTTGGCCGTTCACCGCCAGAGTCGCTTCGGTGAAAGCCAGAAAAGAGGCCATCAAGGCAGCGATCAAGGCTTTCAACTCAGCTGGCTATACTGGCATGGTCGACATGGCCATGGATGAGCTCATCTGGGAGCCCCTGGTTGCGCTGCGAAATGAAGAAGGCCTCGGCGGTATGCGCATTGCTGCGTACTGGCTTATGAAACCGAGTGATTCTTTGGAGGATGTGATGTTGCAGATTGATCGTGCAATCGAGTTGGCTGCACAATACAATTCTCACAGCACTCCAGACTGCCGCATTGTCGGCATCAAAGTCATTTGCGATGGAATTATCGATGCTTGTACCGCTTCCTTAACTGAGCCCTACTCAACGGGAAAGACTCCCGATCCCATATGGTCGGAAGAGTTTCTGAATCCCATGGTCTCCAAGGCTCATGGAGCAGGGCTTCAAGTTGCTCTGCATGCAATTGGTGACCGGACAATTCGCATGGCAATCGACGTTCTGGAGAAGAACACAGATTGCTCGCGGCGCCCACGAATAGAACACATCGAGTTGTCCAGCGCTGAAGATGCCGTGCGTCTCGGCAAGTTGGGCATCACGGCATCTATCCAGCCCGTGCACTCTGACCCTGCCATCTTGCGAGCCTGGCCGAGACTGATAGGCGAGCACCGCTGCAAGCGAGCATTCGCCTATCGCGAGTTTGCTGATGGAGGTGCCCCTTTGGCTCTCGGCTCTGACGCGCCTACAGCTCCGCATCTTCCCATCCCCAACATGTACGTTGCGACAACGAGAAGGTCCTATCGCGAGCCTGAGTTGGAGACTGTGATCAATCCCGAGTTCGCCCTTACAGTATGCCAGGCTGTCTCGGCGGCGACACATGGGTCGGCATATTCCACATTCGCTGACGAGTGGACTGGAAGTTTGAAGAAAGGCCTCAAAGCTGATTTTGTGGTTTGCAATGTAGAGCTGACTCCAGAGAACTTGATAAAAGGCGTGGTTAAAGAAACATGGTTTGAGGGAACGCAAGTGTATAAGGCGCTGGAATAGATTTCCCCTTGATCAAGTTGGGTCAAGGCAATCCTTTGTCTGAGCCAAATATCAGTAATACACTTTTTAAGATGCTTTCTTAATCTTCCATTGGAATAATTATTAAATTTTATAAGCTCACTTCTGGTAAATGGCGGATACTCGCTTTGGAGGTGCTTGTACCAGGGACTAGTGGTAGTCTTCAGATCTTTATTGCGATTAATACTGTACAAGAAGCGGCAGGGAATTACCCTCCGGGAGCTTGATGGTTGATCAAAAGGGTATTATATGATTTTGTTATCGTTAATTACATCCTTAATTCACTGACAGCAACTACGTATGAAGACTTGCGTGCGGAGATAGTGCGGAAGGGACGCCAAGATTGGTGGTTAGTTTTAGGCAAGCTACTGTTTCCTGAAGAATTTGGGCGAATAAGTTGTAATAATTCTCCTTCGGTTTCACGGATTGTCATCGGTAAATCTGTAAGATGTCACTCTGCCTGCCGTGTCATCCCACCAAACCATATAATAGAAGCCTCCTCTTTCGAAGACAGATGGCTCTTAAATTACTGGATAGGTCTCCTCCAAGTTCTAAAATATTACTAACGTGCGGTTTTCCCCATATCGGTGTTAAGTCCGTGACACCAAATCATCTCCTCGAGTGTAACAAGAGCGCTGGCTTCCATATACCGCGTCAGTTTGCTTCAAGAACCATGAGCCTGGGTAAATTGTTCTGGATTCGTCGGCCGTAGAACACAAATTAAATCCGATGCAAAGCCTTGAAGCCTGCAACCTAGCTTGTCTCAAAGCTTGCCAAGGCATGAGAATTGATCAAGGGACATACAGAACGGAGTGTATGTTCCGCGACGCTCAGAAGGCATTATCCCAGCTCTAAGTAACGCGGAAGATTCCGCGCCTCTCTGCCCCCACCGCCAGCAGCAGGGGAGGCATTAAATTACTCACCCATGCTCATACGAAGGCCTACATACTGCTATGAGCCCTAGTCTAGAACGTGTGCCTATTCCATATCTATCGATCGCGGAGTCGGGGCATCATCGCAGTTGAAAATTACCCGAACAGCCGAACTCATTCGTGAATTGGACACGGCAGAGCGAGTGGATAGGGCACAATGGTGAAAAATTGGCACAATCCCCATAATTTCGCGTAATGGAGGCGTAGCCTCTTTAGAAAATGGAGAAGCAGAGAAGATTTCACAGACCGTTTTCAACGTCAAAAGAGGTATTCGCCGTCGGTATTCTGTAGTATGACCGATTCCCGTATTCTAAAGTACAGTAGGATCGTGCGCATGAATGTTACAGGTCATGTTGCCGTCACTTCAGCGGAGCATTTCCTATTGGTCATACCCGAAGGTTCAATAAGCCTACCCCGGGTTGTTTTTACCAGTGGTTCGGTGAAACCAACAACACGCTGAGTTCACTGTTGGGAATTCCACGTTTGGACGGCCGGCTAAACGTTCAACGCCGTTAGAGCCCTAGGAGGGCGCGATTGATCGCCAGTTAGGCCTCTTGCAGCTTAACAGATTGATGGCTTCCAGCTAGTACCTGCGCCGGTCGAGTGGCTGACAGGGATCAACACCTCGGTAATGGTTTTGGACGGCGTCACACAAACCCCTTTGGCGTCTTGCGAAAGCCACAGATCTTCTAATTTCGTTTTCGAGTGCGGACCGCTTTCGTCAACTCTATCCGATAGTCCGCTCAATCCCCGCCCTGTGGATTCCGCTCTTGCGTCAGTAAGTCATTTGTATCCATAGCAAGGTCAGGCTACTTCAATAAGCGCCGGTACTCACGTTTGCTAAGTTCTTTAGATTGCCCCTTATCCCTCTGTTTTAGTACCTAGATCCTGTGAGAGTAAGCACTTAAAGTCACCAATGCTTTCTTTGTTGAAGATCATCGATTTCTATCTTGTATGTGCATATGTACAGTATGTAGAAGGGGCGGCAGGTTGGAGCCACTAACGCTATATAGTCTTGGGATTTGCACTCCTATTCAGCGCAGACAGGTAAAGAACAGCGGGTTCGTTACATAGTGCTAATAGAAAGATAATCGTATTGTCTTTACGCTATAGGTATTCAATAAAGACTCTGGATATTGCTATGCTTGGCTATCATGATTTTGAACTCAAAAGACTATTCAACTTTATTAAACTCTACAATGCAGAGTACTTGTTGATGAGCTGAAGTAATTTTGCATCTACCTCCTTAGGAGTGGTGGCGTTGAGGTAGTGGCCGCCGTCAGTAAAAGACAGCTCGGTCTCTACAGAGCTTGAGAAGGCCTTGATGTGCTCCTTTGGTACTTCAACACCGAACACCGGATCTTGGTTGCCCTGTATTTTCGTTAATATTAGGAACTGAGACAAAGATAGTTAATCTGACGACCCACCTGAAGCCAGTAGACAGGGCACTTGACATCCTGCGCCCTTCTTAACAAGCCATCTCGCTCCAAGAGGTTGACAAAAGCTCCACGCAGCTTCTTGCGTCCTCCGTCTCCAGAGTAAATCTTGTTGAGTGTAGTCTTCCAGAACTCAACAGCCTCTGGTGAAATTGCACCCGAGAAACCGATGTTCACTACGCTTTCGCGCAGACCCTCGTCAATGAGGAAATCTGGAGTCGGCACATTACTGTGAAGGGTGTCAACTACTGGGCCAAGCATTGTTGCGGGATCCCAGCATCCCTTTTCTCGGGAGGCGGCAGACTCATAGTCGAGCGAAGTGCCAAGAATCAACAGACCTTGAATCTGTAGTTGAGTTCATCTCTGTTAGTACTTCATTTAGGCGAAAGTAAAGTGAGACACTTCGCGGAATTGAAGCCGGATAGTATACGTGGAGAAAATATGGGGGTTTAGCAGGGATAGATCAAGTAAGTATGAACTATATGCATTTCGTACAAATGTACATGTGTGCTCGTTACCCTCGGATTCAGAAGTTACTTGTACATACCTTCTCTGGGGCAACAAGAGCCATTCTTGTAACAATCCAACCTCCCTGGCTGGTACCAAGAGCAAAAGCCTTCTTAATGCCGAGGGCATCCAGCACTTGAATGGCCATGATGGCCGTGTCCCAGTAGGTGTAATTCTCTGCAGAGCACTCGGTGGATCCGTGGCCAAGAGGCTCAATGGCCAGTAGGTTGGCAGCATCGGTAAGAGCCTTGTTGTCGAACTGGTGGTCATATAGAGAAGAGGTCATGCACATAGAGTTGATGAGCACAACTGTAGGCTTGGCGGGGTCGACGGCGCCGTTAGACAAACGGTAACCGGCATCAATTCCGCCCAGATGCGGCACTCTGATGGTGGTTCCGGCAGTCATGATGGTGATAGAGAGACAGATTTGTGTATGTGGTTTTCTCCGTAGCAGATATAAAATTACGACAAACAAGAAGCCAGCTTCCTTTTTGTTTCGCTTGTCTCTTTATTGGAATAGTCAAAAGTAGTTAAAACAGAAACTATTCAGCGAGGCATGGTGGACTAATTATTTACTTTGTATAGAGACCGCCTGACTAACCTCCCAACCAGAAAGGGAGCCACAACAATAACCCTCAAAACTTTCAAGCGCTCCTTTGAGCTGAGCCTCGGGAGAACCCCAAACTTTGGAACCAGCTCGGCGGGGTTTGAAGCTGCATTGAGCAACCTCCAATTGGATGACCCGCATTTGCCTCGGTGGCGAGAATATCCGAATGAGGGGGAAGGTTGTCTATCATGGGTTCAGGGCACGGAGTGTGTGCACTAATAGAAGTAGCTACTACTGCATACTGTATTGTACTGTATCTCGTATGCATTTAGTAGTCATGATAGCCGTGGTATGTCTGCATATGAGGCTAACCCTTTCATGGGTCAAACAACATGACACATGTACCTTACATACAAAGACAAGGGCTATTTCTGGGTAATTCCGCATTAGAGCCCTTAAAACAAATGTTTCAAGACTTCCTTTGGCATAGATAGGCGGTGAGAAATCTCCTATGACTAGGTTCTGCCATGACTATCGTGATGGCTGCATGATACTTCATGTCTCGCCCTGACTATCAGGAGGAAAAGAACGGTGCTCCTTATTTCTCCTCGTGGGTTCTTTCGTTCCACAACTAATCATTGCCCATGTACGGAGTATTCCCGGCATGCGAAGAAGCCGTCTGTGCGCATAATGTACATAGTAGGCAAACGCCAATGTGCGGAATAGAGAAGGTCGTTACTAAGTGCTATTACTATTCCTTGCAACGACGTGCGGGGCGGACGGAGCAACTTTGGGAGATAGGTTTCTGCAGTGATTCTAGCTTCGCCACCTTAGTTTACTTATAACGCAAATCTCTGCTGCCGAGACACATTTGAGGCTATTCTACGGTAATAGAAACGGTCCGCTCCTGTTATCCACTTGGTCGAATGCACTAAATACAGTAGCACCAAATGCCGTTGGGCTTAATGGAACAACGCAGGAGATTTCCCATTGGCGGAGCTGAGGTCTACCGCGCAATGGAGTTATTAGGGAATTCGGAGTCGAGTAGGAGACCATGTTGCATATGCTAAGACGTTGATAGTAATGACTCGCCCCCCTCGTCTGAATGGTGCACGCCAAGCGGTGTTCAGTCTCGATGTATAACCAATGATAAACGATCAATGCCACGCCAGCTCACCAGCTGAGACAAGGGTACGGTGCGCGCCGAGTCCGTGGGATCCATTATTCTCTGTTCAAGGCTACTGAAGAAAAAGGTGATTGATTACCAGGCCGTTTTGGGCCTTTTCTTGGCTTCCCCATTTCCCCTTCCTCTTTTAAGTGGCAACTCGTGCGACTCGCCAGTTCTTGGCAAGCAGAACAAAGTCCGAACACTGGTAGAGAAGAATGCTACAGTTATACGGCATACGAAAACATCCTTGCTCGCAGTTGTTCAGCAACTCGCTAACCCATGTGTGGTTTGCTGACCGCTGATCTGACGGATTAGATTAGTATCATTGGTTCTAATATCTGATTCAGCATTGGTAGAGAAACATATTCATATCATACTACTAGCTATCAATCTATCCCCTCATAAGTGAAGAGATGCTTCCCGTCCGCACCTGGCGTTACCTTGAGGTAGGAGACCGGTCCGAGTAGTTCATACTAATCTCACCAGTGATAGAGCTGCAGTACAAAAGAAGAACTTTGAGCTTTAAACGGCGCCGCCGTGTAGTTCTTACGGGGCACCTGTGGCGTGCATGAGGCACCAAGTCGGTCGGTCCCTGCAGAAGAGCTGATCGTTGCCATGACTGAATTACGCATTAGTCGTGCGACGTGTAAAAAAAAGCACTCACACCGGATGCCCGTACCTGAGTTGACGAGGATTATACCCTGACTGCCTGAATAGTACCTTGCTCAGCTTCCACAATTGCTAGTTCAGAACCCACTGTTGAGTGTCCACAGTTCGATGTAGGTACATCCCACCCCTGACAAGGCATGGTGGCGTGGAGCTCATTGCCATGAGCAGCTGATTGACAGACCCTAATCATGGAGGGTATAAGCGAAGAAGTAAAGGCAAAGAGCAGGGGAAGAAAAGAAACAAGGAATAATATGAAAGAGCTCAGTCTCCTCACTTTGCTGAGCTCCTCGAACGAGCATATCCGTCCACTTTTCAGCGTCGAAATGCATCATGTCTCTGTTTGAAGGAAAAGTAAGAGCGGCGGCGGCGGAGACGCCATCGGTGCTCCCAGGTCTTCCAGGCTTCAATCCAGACAACCTTCAACCATGGACAGTGCAGGTAACAGTATCCATGACTGTCTTGGCTCTCCTTTGCGTCGTGCTGCGCATAGTCAGTCGACGTATCAGGAAACAGCCATTGGGGTGGGATGATTACATGATTATCTTTTCAATGGTAGGTCCTCGGAGAGATGAGACTTGTTGATATCGAACTATTTCCTTCAGGCAACGCCAAACGGGCATGCCTATCTTTTGACTTCATGTTGGGAGCCCATGGCTAACGATATACAATGCACTAGAGCTGGTATCTAGTTGTTATGGGGTTTATCTTCGCCATGTATGACAACGGCATGGGTCTCCATGCGGATAAAGTTAAGCCTGCGAAGATTGTGATGATGGCGAAGTGGTTGTTGGTAGCGGAAATTCTCTATGCTTGGAATCTCGGCTGGACCAAGATAAGCCTTTTACTCATGTACTATCGCATCTTCCACGTGCCATACTTCAAGAAGATGGCATGGGCAGTTGGCGGCTTTGTCATGGCGTGGGTTATTTGCATCACTTTCCTCTTCATCTTCATCTGCGTGCCAGTCCAGAAACTGTGGTACCCTCAACTTCCTGGTCACTGCATCAATCAAGTTGGCACTTGGATCGCAAATGCGTCTTCGACTATCTTTACCGATCTCGCCATTCTAATTTTACCAATTCCACAAATCTGGAACCTTCAACTCAGAACAGCAGAAAAGATGGGCTTGACCTTTGCCTTTGGATTGGGCTTTTTGTATGTCGAGCTGTGCTTTTCAAATCTCGCATCCCTCTTATTGGTAACCTTGTCCTTGTACTCATTACATGCGCTAACAATTACTCAACAGCGTTGTCTTTGCCTCTGCATACCGCACCTCAGTGCTTTTCACCTACACGAATAATGATCCTACTTACACTCTTGCGCCAACAGTCGGCTGGACCGTTATCGAAATATCTGCTGGTATCATATCCGCTTGTCTTCCTACATTGTTACCGGTTATACGACTCCTTTTCAAAGCCATCGGTATCGAGCGAAACCTCTTCTCTTCTCAACGAGGAACTAATGGCGCTTCCAACGTGAACAAATCAAACTTGAGCACCCTTAATCCGAACAAGAGCACGAATGCAGATTCGACGCATAGAACGAACGGCAACAACTTCTATCGCCTAAACGATGAGACAGAGTCCGATGGTAGCTTCACGATTGACACACAACCGGTCGTAATGAATTCCCAATTCCGGCCAGACACAAAAGGGTATAGACATACTACCAAAAGTCTTCGGATCGATGAGCTGCCGGCTGACCTAACAAGGGACGATATACCGTTAAACGGAATCCGGGTACAGACAGAGTTTAAGCAATCGACTTCGCCTAGGTGAACTTGATTTACGCAAAAACATTCGAATTATTCCAAGGGGAAAAAAAAAAAGAAAAAAGAAAAGTTCATTTGTTCTCGTATTGAGAGATGCTCATGGCCCTCATATGAAACATAGAAATTGGATCAAAATGGAAGCTTTAATAATACAAATATCTGACAATAGATTTGTCATGGATTCAAGACACGGGTTTGCATGAGTATAACGTGTTGGGTTTGGTTCACCTAAGTTTTGACTTTTTTGGGGAGGTTACACCGCTTCATAATACATGGAATCAGGAAAATCGGTGTCCACGACTTATTGTCTTTCGGCTTTTTGGTTTAATTGTGTACCTTGACCTGTTTTTCTTTCGCATTTTCGGAAAGGGAGATATTTTCATGCCTTGATAACGAGTCAGTGGGAGAGTATATCCATTGGTTGTCACACAATACCCATATTTCTTGAACAAGTTCCATTAGTCTCTTTCACCGTGCAATGGAGAGTATGGTGCGTTAACATAGTGTGAATAAATTCTATTTGTATTAACCAAATACGTTGGAATCATACGTTCCAAGTTTTACCTTTGCGAATGACAACTCGAAATGAATACATGTGCTCAACCTAATGGTGATCCTCTTTGGACCTAGGTCAAGATATAATATCATGATATGTTAAGAAATTTTATGAAGAACAATGGAGTAAGTTGTATTGCACTGAGTAAGAAAAATCTTTGCACAATATGCGAGAGGAAATTAAATTGCGATGGTGAACATATAAACTGAAAGACTGCACCGCAGGAGCATATTGATAAGCGTTATCATAGGCTGGTTTAGAAAGAAGACGTCGTTAATACTAATCTAGAAACACACATTTATATAAACGTCAAAGGCTTAGATTTACACCAATATATCTAATTGAGAAATGCTGCACTTTCTTGTATTCTTGAAAATGATACATATCCCAGATTACGATTGTATTGATGTCTCTCATGTGAGGGTTACGATTTCTTGACTTGGCGAAATTGGGCTTTAAACATATTCAGTAAGAACAGTAGCGGCCATATACCATTTTCAAATTCTCTATCTTAATTTCTCGTGAGGCTTATACCAATACGAAACCAATCTCGCTTTACGTATTTTATATACGCTCGCTATGGATAAAATTCGCAGCATTTCCTCATGCCTCACAATTTCCGCATCAGCAGGTGTATGCTCATTCACAATCAGACGCAATTCAGATGGATTGCCTGTGGCTGGATAGAGACTTCAATACAGTGTCCTATGGTGTCAAACGTCCAGTCAGGCTGACTATCGCAGTCATTGGTCGTGGAAACTGTAATCTGTGGCGACGTGCCGGCAGGACAAGGGGTTGTCTGAGTTAACAAAATGCTTTCGCCGGGGAAATTCTCAAAGACGGTACAGAATCCATCGGTCAGAGAACCTGTAAGAAATGCTTGGCCGCTGCAGTCAGAGTTAAACCACTGTTCGTAGTAGATACTGCCTAATGTCGTGGTGGCCGCGGAAGTGAGCCCGGCAAGAAATGAGGAAATATAAAAGATCTATTGTAAGAATCAATTAGAATGAAAGAAATCAGAAGATAATATATATATATATATATATAAGTTCTGAAGACAATACCTTCATGTTTAAAGCGATATATAGAGAATCTGCTGAAAATTTTGAAGTAGTCTGACTGCAGAGTGAAGTGACCAGATGGTGTGTTTATATATGTTCTTAGAACCGGCAATTGATTCATCCAGTCAAGTTTTATGGGGCCAAGTCAAGGTTGTTCAACTGTAAGAATGCAGCTTACTTAACTGTAAAAGGATGGTGATGAAAGTGAATTTGTGATCAAAATGGATACGCAAAGTAGCGTTGGCGAATAAAAAGTCCGCGCCAAAGCATCAGTCACGATGTAAGTTATGCACGGTTAGCTGACTGTTGAGAATACAATATAACGGGGAAAGCTTTTAGAATGCCTAGAACGTTTCCGTACGGCACATTACGACGCGTCGCAATTGAAAAGTCTGCGTGGCTAACAAGCACTTTATCGATTGAAATTTTGTTTCAAGGTATCTACACTCTGTATGCCCAGAATTCGCTTATGCTAAGAATAGATACACTCGCAACAGTGAGCTAATTGCTTTGCTCTCCCTCCATACACATTTCAAAGTCTTCTAGACGTATACAGTAGATAAAGGCACATGTATATTTAAAATTTCGGCTGAAAGCGGCTAAATTGAGCAATTCAGAGATCTGTAAGTCTGGATGGCTTTTCTTCTAAGTGAGTGATAAGATGGCTGCAGGGGAAAAGGGCCGACTGATTCCGATACAAGGTGCTACCGTGAATTCGGCGCCGTAACTCCGCTGATGCTAAAAAATTACGAATTGCTACAGTATCATCATACAATTGCGCCAAGATCATGATTGGTGCTTGTAAGTCCATCGTAGATTCAGGGAAGAACCGGAGCAGCCAATCCAATGAGAAGCCATTAGCAATTTGCCGATTGAATTCTGCCTCAGCCATGATGATACTATTAAAATCCACGGCCAGAATAATCTGGTGATTTATTTAGACTTTGAGTATTATTTTGGCTGCCGGTCCACCTCTGAACCTATCCGAAATGAGCATTGTGACAAACATATAGATAACGCCCTACGGGGAATTTACGATTTAGACTACAAGAAAACGATTTTGAACCGAGTCTTAGACCTGGGCGTGGATTATTTGTCTCAATTCATTCTATAGAATAGATTAAATCCGCCAAGTGTCGATGAAACTCTTCTCGCAAAGGTGTTCATAGGCATGCCATCGAAGTTAAGATCCTACTATTGACCAGTCAACTCGCAAAGCACATTCTGTTCTTGCGGCGGTCTGTTCTATTTAAGCTTATTCTATTCTAGCGCACTAGCTTGTCGGCTGATATTAGTGGAGATGATAAGTCATCAGATCAGCAGATATACCTTCTGGGACTATTTAGTTACAACTGAAGATACTCACTTTCCTGAAGCTTGTATATTCGAATGATGATGTTGTCATTGTGAAAGCAAGGCAAAAGATACCACAAGAGGCCAAGTATATTTGTCATGACCAGTGAAGAAAATATACAAGATTAATATGTTGCTTTACTAGGCAAGTTTTACCTGGCAAAGTTTTACTCTCTGCGCTCAGGTATCACTTTTAGGTGTTGCCAACAATAGGCATAAGCACCGCTGTCAAGTTGCTGTTTAAAATAGGAACAATGAAACCAAAAGTGAAATTCACCAGGCGTTATTAGTCTGGACAGCAGTGAATAAGAGGATTGTTATTTAGGCGGTTCATTTTTGCTATTCGGAGGGTATATTTTGTCATTCGGAGGGTATATTTTTATCATTCGGACAGTATATTTCTGCGAGGGTGATTTAGTAGCTTGATTAGCTTGATATTTTTTATTGCTAGGTGGGGAAGTTGGCATTGAAGTAGATGAGAAGCACAGCTAAGAGGCAAAAGTTGAGGCGCCGCTCGAGTGGATTGTAGCAAAGAGTTCCAGTTGCCTACTACTATCAACTTACATAAGCTCGAGACTGGGCAACCTAGAACTTTCTTTGGCAGTGCGTTCCTGAGTTGCGAAGATCTCCATTTGCATTAGAGCCACAGATGCTAACTGATTAAGAAATTCTAATAATACCTCTTCCTGTGTAATAGTCGGGGATTGATCTTGTCGGTATTTTGCTACATACCTTGACCTTTACTCAATGAGGACAATAGCGCACATGTGGGGTTGTTGTGGGCCAGGTCTCTGGTGTAAGTGTAATTGTAATACAAGGTGCCGTATCTCGCGAGGTAGTGATGTAACTGAATGAATTGGAAGGAATTAGAGGGTTTATGATGGCAATAGTTGCTGAAATACAAGACGACACCAATCCTCCTGTAATTGGATTGCTTACTCAATTATTTGTAAAATACAAAATCTAGCCGGAATTGGGCGTTTGATCGAGGGAAAAAGGGGTTTGCTGTATAATCGCCCCGCCATGTGCCAACTTGCGTAATGCCTTGCATGCATCTCCTTAGCCCTACGGTAGACAGACGACCTAGCAATGATCGAACGTTGGTTGGTACTAAAGTTATAGGTAGACTTAAAAGCCCCTAATAAGCTCAATTCATCTGGACGTTGTGTCTATAGTTTCAGCGGCAAGGGCGGTCACCGATACGATTGGTCAACGAGACCTGTGAATTGCACTTAGCTGCAGAGTAGAGTAGGTTTCTAGAAGCAAAAATAAAGATCCTATGTCGCATATGTATAAGTGCAATGTCGTCTCGTATATATAAGCAAGCTCCAACTTTTGATTCCATACGCTGCAAGTTTGTCCAACAGAGGGAAGATCAAGAACTCCGATAGCAGCCTCTGCTTTGATATTCTCTCAGTTAATTCCCTTTTCCAAACAAAGGACAGAAGGGTTCTCAAATATTTGTTACTACGGTAGCCGATTGTAGCCTGGCACTAGAGGCATCTAGTCTATCCTGCTAGTCAGCAATGCGGAGTAGAGACAAGCAAAGTGCGTCATCTAGCAACCTAGCTGGGATATAGTTCATAGCCTCCGAGACAGACTTGCAACTCGAACAGGCTGTACCGAGAGCTCACCACAGACAAGCCACCGCATACCGTGCGCACACTCGGCCCATGCAATCCGAAACGAATAAGCGTGGCTGCATTGCCTCTCACGAACCAATCCGTGATCAAAGTTCCCCTCCACCAGAGCTTCCCCTCCACCAAGACCCCGCTTGTCCACTTGGCTGCCGGCTTAAAGCTAGAAGCCGTGGGCCTTTGAAATTGCGAGTCTTCGGTTCGTCAGCAGCGAGAACGATGACACAACAGCCGCAAATAGTGTTTCACTGCAGATCCAGATGAGGGCCATGAGCAGCGCAATCGCGACATCTCGGAGGCCCGAGAACGTGCTAATTGTCTGATCAAACGCGGGGTCGTCCCTAACCCCTCTCTAATGCCCTCCTCTTCATTGGTGGCGAGCACTTGTCCATCTCTTTCTCTTTTCGGTTTCTTCTGCTGCTTTTTATAATCCTCCCGCTGCCTCCGTTTCTTCTTTGCTCGTTTTTACCAATTTCTGTTTCTGCTCCTGAAGCAGCAAAGTTTGAACTGTACCTTTTCCCCTCTCATATACCGTTTGCCTTATATCGGACATACAAATCATAAAAATGGGCGACGCCGCAAAGTGCCCCGTAAACCACATCAACGTCGCTGGTGGTGGAACTAAGAACCGTGACTGGTGGCCTGAATCACTCAAGCTTAACATTCTTCGTCAGCACACAAATGTAACCAACCCTCTGGGAGATGATTTCGACTATGCGGCCGCTTTCAAGACCCTTGATTATGAAGCCGTTAAGAAGGACCTGACGGCCCTCATGACCGACTCTCAGGACTGGTGGCCTGCTGACTTTGGTCACTATGGAGGTCTGTTTATTCGTCTGGCTTGGCATAGTGCCGGCACATATCGTGTCTTTGACGGACGTGGCGGAGGTGGACAGGTAAGCGATTACTGATGCCGACTAATTGAATTTCGGCATTATATACATCATTATTGCATTGGCTCTTGCTAACGTATTGGATTGATAGGGCCAACAACGATTCGCACCTCTCAACAGCTGGCCCGACAACGTGAGCTTGGACAAGGCTCGACGTCTTCTTTGGCCTATCAAGGCAAAGTATGGCAACAGGCTTTCATGGGCTGATCTCATCATCCTGTCCGGCAATGTGGCCCTCGAATCTATGGGGTTCAAGACCATAGGTTTCGCAGGTGGCCGTTCCGACACTTGGGAAGCTGACGAGGCTGCCTACTGGGGTGGCGAAACTACGTGGCTGGGCAACGACGTGCGATATGCCCACGGTTTTGCAGGTACTACCAAAGAGCACGGTGTCGTCGACTCCGACGAGAAGAGGCACGACAGCAAAGATATCCACTCTCGCGATCTTGAGTCTCCCCTAGCAGCGGTATGTACCTTTTGCTTCGTATACTCGATGTTAGAAGAGATTATGCTGATACATAGTAGGTACACATGGGTCTTATTTATGTGAACCCAGAGGGTCCCGATGCCAGTGCTGATATTATTGCGGCGGCTCGGGACATCCGCACCACTTTTGCTCGTATGGCGATGAACGATGAAGAGACAGTAGCTTTGATTGCTGGTGGTCACACTTTCGGTAAAACCCATGGCGCAGGTCCTTCAAGCAATGTAGGCCCTGAACCTGCGGCCGCACCTCTTGAGAACCAAGGCCTTGGCTGGGCCAGCACTTTTGGTTCTGGAAAGGGCGGGGATACCATCACCAGTGGCCTTGAGGTGACTTGGACCAAGACACCGACCAGATGGAGCAACCAGTTCTTCGAATATCTCTTCAAGTACGAGTGGGAACTCACCAAGAGCCCTGCCGGTGCGAAGCAATGGGTGGCGAAGAATGCTGAGCCGTTTATTCCCCACGCTTTCGATCCTAACAAGAAGCAGCTGCCTACTATGCTGACCACGGACTTGTCGCTGCGTTTTGACCCTGCTTACGAGAAGATCTCTCGTCGTTTCTTGGAACATCCCGATCAGTTCGCTGATGCGTTTGCCAAGGCTTGGTTCAAGCTCACACACCGTGACATGGGACCAATCAGCCGATACGTGGGCCCCGAAATCCCCAAGGAACAGTTCCCCTGGCAGGACCCCATCCCCGCTGTCAACTACACTCTGGTCAACGACAGTGATGTCGCTGCTCTTAAGAAGGAAATCTTGGCATCTGGAGTTACCCCATCCAAGCTAATCTCCACTGCCTGGGCATCTGCTTCAACCTTCCGCGGTAGCGATAAGCGAGGTGGCGCCAACGGTGCTCGTATTCGCTTGGCACCACAGAAGGACTGGGAGGCCAACAACCCTGCTCAGTTGGCTGAGGTTCTGCAGGCACTAGAGAAGATTCAGCAGAAGTTCAACAGCTCGAGTGGTGGCAAGAAGGTGTCTCTCGCTGACCTGATCGTCCTCGCGGGATCTGCGGCTATTGAGAAGGCTGCCAAGGATGCTGGACACGATATCACTGTTCCATTCGTTCCTGGCCGCAATGATGCCACTCAAGAGCAGACTGATGTTGATTCGGTTGGCTATCTCCAGCCTGTCGCAGATGGTTTCCGTAACTACGGCAAGTCAACACCAAGAGTCAAGCTGGAGCACTTCTTGGTCGACAAGGCCCACCTTCTCACTCTCTCAGTGCCCGAGCTGACTGTTCTCATCGGTGGTCTCCGTGTGCTGAACACAAACTACGACGGGTCAACTCACGGCGTTTTCACCAGCCAGCCTGGTGTTCTCACCAACGACTTTTTTATTAACCTCCTGGATATGGGAACTGTCTGGAAGCCCAACCCCTCTGATAGTGATCTCTTTGAGGGCAGTGACCGCAAGAGTGGTGCCAAGAAGTGGACTGCAACTCGTGTTGACTTGGTTCTCGGTTCTCACCCTGAGCTGCGGGCTGTTGCGGAAGTGTACGGCAGCTCCGATTCTAAGCAGAAGTTTGTGAAAGACTTCGTGGCTGCTTGGACAAAGGTTGTGAATCTAGATCGCTTTGATCTCCCACGGGAGTCTCCCTTAAGGCCAACTAGCCGCTTGTAAATATGATTGTCGGCGGGTGAGTCTCTGTGCTGCTCATATTTGATGACATAGTTTGAATATCTATATGACCAGAATGTATTATGAAGTAAAAGCACTGAATCGAGGTTCCAAAATACATTAATCATTTTTTCCCACAACGTGCCATACAATTAAACTTTTTCGGGATACATCCGTATGTACTTTGGCGCTTATATGACACCTTTGGCCTTTTTAAGCTCTATTTCAATATTCACCGAGGATACTCTCTATTAGCTATGAGTATTTTTCTTGGCTGATTTTTTTAGAAATAGGGTCAGTATAGCCGCCTGAGTCACTACAGAACTCATCCCCACTGTCGCGAAAAACGGGCCGACATGAAGAGGAGAGGAGTCGCAACAGCCAATATTCATTGCTGTAGTCTACACATCTCCCTCATACGGTAGCCCTGTCCGCTGATACAACAATTGAATGTCCCATTGATGAAACTCAAATATACAGGATATTGAACCACGGCTCTTACCACGTCGAAGTTCATTCACAACTCATAATGAGAAACTATGGTCATAAAGTCTCCATTCTGACTAGACCTACTCAAACTGGTGTTTATGCAAGTCCTCATACCATACTGTGTACTTTTAAGAATACTTCTTTGGCCATCATTTTCGCTCTATCTGCCTCTGAATGACTTCTCTCCAGCTCTCTAGGCTCCTCACAGTGAGACCTTCAACCTTTGCTTCATCATCCCATCTCCTCAGCTGGCACATCTCCTGGCACCAGGGCCCAGAGCTAAATTCCTTCACCTCCTCGGCAGACATAGGACCTCCTTGGTAGAATAGGCTTCTTTTGCTGGCTTCTGAGAGGACATCGTTGTAAGATTCGTCTACAGCGCACAGGTACCGTTTAGCTGCCACGTGGGATTCCACCAGACGGGAGACTTTGTCGGAGAAGCCCAACGAGAGAAGGAGGCGAGCTCCTAGAGTTTCATGGCCGACACGGCCAACACTTTGTGTGGTTGGGGCATCTCCTAGATTCTGGATAGGGAGCCTTGCTAAAGCTAAAAGATCTTCTGCTGGAGCAAATTGACCAATATCGTGAAGCAGTGCTGCCACTTGCGTAGCCTCATCTACAGGCGGCGATGCTTCGGTAGCCAGAGAGGCGCATTGCAAGGAATGTTGAAGCTGAGAGATAGGCTCGCCGATATAAGGAGTATGATCCGAGGCCTCGAGAATGGATATTATGTAGGAAGTTACTGTCGCTGGCTCGAGGAATGTAGGGAGAGTCATTTTGGGAAAATAAAACTGTCAGCAGCCGTGATGCAAGGTTTAGATTGGGTCGCCGTAATGCAAAATATTGGAACATATTAGATATACTCCCATCATGGACATATGGGAAAATCTCTAGATAAGCACTTATTTTGGCTAATACGAGATGCTAGAATATTGCTCAAACGCTCCACTCTACACAATCCATGCATGAACACGTGGATAGATCGTCCACTCGGGATTATGCAGTAGGCACGTTGATGGGTCAAATCTAATTCACGAGTCTCCATGAGATCTAATGTGTAGATTTTATCCACTTGAGATGCTACATCTCTATGGAGCCACTGAATACGATTTTGAATCAAAAATCGGCCTCCAAGGTGATGCATACGCAAGTCTAAATTTACTGCACTATTAAGGGAACAAATATTGATCAAGGGCTCATCTTTGGCGAGTGTTGCACATTTATTGCTTGTATACTAATAGCTTCTACTTTATACTGATCTTCATATCTAAAAGGCCAATTGGCGGCCAGCATCAACGCTCAGCATGGGCGAACCAAAGGCATATCTCAAAGCTCCATCTTCATACAGCTCTCCCATTTTACGCATGTGAGTCGCAGGCCACTCTTTCATTCGGCGCTCGTAGTATTCCTGGTGTAAGTCGCCCTCACTAGCAAGATTGTAAGTAGCATAGAGTGCTTTGCGATTCTCGTCGCTGTGATTCGGCCCACTACGATGCGCCAAGTATGAGGTGAAGATGAGCAGCTGGCCTATTGATATAACAGTTAGGAAATGCTAATAACGTTTGTTTAAAGTTGAAAGAACAGGGCAATGTCGTTACCAGGCTCCAGCTCAACAGGCTTCCATTCATGAGCGTTCACCCACTCGGCGGCGATGCAGTGATCGTCAACATTTAGAGGAATATCCATATTATGGCTAGCATCAACAACTTCCAGCCCCCCATTGTTGAAATTAGATTTATCCACGGCAAGTAAGATGGTTAAATGCTTAACATCTTTAATGTGATTATAGGCCACAGCATCGATATGAGGCGCAAATCCACCTATTCGTGTCAGCAAATGTGCTCAGTCTACCCAGCGAACGAACAACGTACCGCTTCCGGCGAGTTTATAATTAATCTTCTCTTTGAAAAGATTCATCGGCTCCCCTGAAAGTTCTTCCAATAATCCCAAGAGCTTTTTGCCTCGCAGGAGCCCGTTGAAGCCTCCATGGTAATCGGCATAATTTTCTGTTCGGCAAAGAACTGTCTCACCGCGAGAATTTATTTCCTATCAATTGTAAGGGTGGGATTTTTTAAGGTATACATGCCCCTTCTACGTAATGTAGAATGAAAAAGATCTTACCTCGTATGGCATAAACTGAGACTCGGCAGTTGGAGTCCAGTCATGAACCTCTTGAGCCCATCTTTGTAAATCTTCAGTCTCGGCATCGCTCAGGATATCTCGAACGACGAGATATCCATTCGCCTTGAAAAAAGCAACTTGTTCTGAAGACAACATGGTGACGCGATGCAACTTCAATCAGCGATATGTGACATGGGTGGGTAGAATCTATGCAGAGCTAGCTGGTTCTTTTTCAATGCTCAGCTCTTCTTGCCTTTTTTTTCTTCTTTTCTTCTTACACCCAAAACCGCCACTATGCGCCCGGAAGTTACCCGTCAAGCTAGCATTTCGCTTACGGGAACGAATCCTCTTCTACCGGAAATCTTTCGTCCATTATCGCCTGCAATGAGGAACTTATGGCTTCACGGGCTGCCCCACCAAAATGACCAGTACCGAAGTGGACCACCACCGGAACGTCCCCAATGAATCAAGAGATGCTCTCGGCGCACGTGGCCGTCGTTGCCGGTCGATCGGCACAAGATGCGCCTCCTCGGGCTGATACAACACCAACAAGAAGCATGTGGTTGGCATCATGGCCAAGGGAAATGGCTAGATTGCCAAAGGTGCAGCTGGGACTACCCCTCAGGTTCATGCGCACGTGGGAATCGTGAAAATGCGACTGCTCCAATACACAATTATCCCCTCAAGATCTAGACCTTTTATCTCGTAATTATGTTGGTTCAGAAGAATATCATAACCCGGCTCATACACGGCCACGGAAAGATAGCGCTTATACAACATTAAATAGGCACTTTTGAGGCTTCACCAGTTATCTGTCGCTGCATGCACTCACGTGTATTGTGCAGGATTTGCCGAGTTAATAATTTCTCTGTCTCCCATACTTCACTATATATTAAGTGACATTGCATGGAAGTGGGAGTCGCTTATATGCAGCCGGGCTGGAGCTGAGACAGAACCAGAGAGAACAACAGCGCTGGCATCGGTTTACTCTCTCAATCCAAAGGTCATAGCCAAGCTGCTGGCAAGAACTTCGCCAAGATGGACTCCAAGAAGTCAGAGGTCGACGAAGTGACCGTTTCGCCAATTCTTCACCCAAGCAATGACACTAGCAAAGATGCCATCGCTCAGCCAAGCACTCTTTCACGTATCAGTCGCATCTCGTCAATCTTCATGGTTCTCGTCGGTGGCTTAGCTCTATTTTCAGACGGCTACAATGCGCAGGTCATTGGATACATGAACCCTCTTTTCGCAGAGCTATATCCCGATGCATTCACTCCCACTATCAAGACCAGACTTTCCAATGCTTTTCTCATCGGCGAAGTGTTTGGAATGCTGTTTTTCGGATGGGGAATCGACAGGCTGGGTCGTCGGACGGGCATCGTTTTTGCGACCTTGTTCCTCATCATAGGAATTGTGCTGGCTACTGCGGCCCACGGAAACTCTCCCACCAGCATGTTCTGGATGATGATCATAGGCCGTGGAGTTGCGGGTTTTGGTGCTGGAGGTGAGTGTCACGCTGCGCACGCGTATATACAAATGTTGAGCGGCCACTAATGAGAGTTGGGGAACTGGTAGGAGAATATCCAACTTGTGGTACTGGCAGTGCTGAAGCCTCAGATGAAACTGCCTTTGTAAGACGCCGTCGCGGCATGCTTGTTGCTGTAGCTACAGATTTCGCTATCGATCTCGGCTTCGTTATGGCCGGCGTCATTGTACTCATTGTTCTAGCTGCATATCATCAACATATTAACGATGGCGTATGGCGCGTCTCATTCGGCCTTGGCTTCGTCCTCCCAGTGGGACTTTTGTTCTTCCGTCTTCGCTTGATCAATTCAACTCAGTACCGAAAACACGCTATAAAGTCGGACATTCCGTACTGGTTGGTGATCAAGCGCTATTGGAAACCCATGCTTGGAACTTCGCTGGCGTGGTTCATGTATGACTTTGTTGTAAGTGTTGCTTTACTTCTCTAAAAGAGATAGATCTCAGTAACTAAATGTCTCTGTTGGACAGACTTATCCTTTTGGTATCTTTGGTTCAACCATCATTGGGACGTTGAACCCCAACAACACTCTTGTCCAAAACATTGGCTTCGGCACTGTTCTCAACTGCTTTTACCTTCCCGGAACCCTCATCGGTGGTCTTCTCATGGATAAGATTGGCCGCAAGCAGACCATGGCACTGGGATTCTTCTTGTGGTCTATCCTGGCATTCATCATTGGAGGCGCTCTCAATCCCATCACCAGCGTTTTCCCGCTCTTTGTTGTCCTGTATGGCATTTTCAACACTTTGGGAGAAATGGGTCCTGGCGTACGTATAAGCTTTTCTTCTCCTGAATTCTTATTAAGAGCAGCCATAAATCTAACTATGCCTAGGTTGGTACCTTTCTTTGTGGTGCTGAATCGTTTCCTACTCCGGTGCGAGGCCATTTCTTAGGCTTTGCCGCTGCCGTTGGTAAAGCTGGAGCTGCCATAGGCACACAAGTTTTCACCCCCATCCAAAACTCTTTCTCCGATCCCCAAAAGGGCGTTCAGGGTGTCTTTCTTATCGGAGCTGCCTTTGCCATGGTTGGCTGTCTTCTTACATGGTTCCTGGTTCCTGATAAGGAGAAGGACCTTGAGAGCGAAGACGCGCGATTCCGTGCCTATCTCGAGGAAAACGGCTACGAAGGTACTTTTGGGGAGTCGATTGACGCTGAGATCAAAAGCTCAACTTTTCACATATAACTTGTATTATGGTAGAGGAGAAACGTTTGTGAAACAATTAGAACGGTGATTATAGTCTAAAAGCTTTTTACGTTACACACTCACCCCGAAACCCTTTTTTTTTTGTTTGTGTAAAATGAAATAAACCAATTCTGTAGCCCATTCCAGGCTTTTTCCAAAAGCTGTGAAATACCTTTTGCAATTTTGATGTTGAAGGGTATCATGCCAATTCCATTGGACTTTTTATTCATAGAAGTTGTGCTTCAAATGGTAGCTAATCGTTTCATGGTGTAGCTTGTAGACATCGGTGTCTGCTCCAATGTCGGAAAAGTTCAATCGCGCCGGACAACTATAGTGCTGTGGCAAGCAATAATCTATGCCTTGCTGGCGACATGAACAATGATTTTTCCACCGGCTGAGCCCTTTTTAAGGTGTTTGTAGGCCTCCAGGGCCTCTTCAAACTCAAACGTTGAGTCAATGATAGTCTTGATCACTCCCTCGCCTAACCACTTTGTTATTTGAGCTAAGTCGTCGTGGTTATTTTCCGTTATGTAAGTTATGAATTTGCCTTTACCTCCACCCAAAAATGAAGGCGTAAATTTGGCCTTCATGACGTTCTTAATACTGCTCAGAGATGCAGATCCTCCGACGAGAACAAAGGCCCCCTCCGGTTTAAGGTAGTGACGAGACTCTTGGTAGAGGTCTGGAAGGGATGAGCCGACGTTATCGACGATCAGATCAAAGGTGATCTCCTTCTGCTTTAACTGTGTAACAATGTCGCCAGCCTTGTAATCGATGATCTCATCTGCTCCTAGCCGCTCACAGAGCTCTCGTTTCGCAGTAGAACAAGAAGTAGTCACATGGCAACCAAGGGCTTTTGCGATTTGAATGCCACAGGTACCCGCACCTCCCGATCCACCGTTAATAAAGACTTTGGCGCCGGCTTGGACATAAGGCTTTATAGTCTGGTATGCTGTCAAAGCGGTTGTCGGTGCGCCTGCGGCGAGATCCAGATCGAAATCAGCTGGCAAGACAGCGTAACCATTGTATTCGGCGATAACGTATTGAGACAGCGAGCCTTGTGCTTTTCTAGGGTCCAGGCGCACCATCACAGCGTCTTTGACTTTGACATCTGCTACATCATCTGCTACAGCGACAACTCGGCCACTGAGGTCCATTCCTGAAGTTTTAGGAAATGATGTAATCGCCTTGGATGCGAATCCCATCTCCACCATTTTATAGTCCGCAGGATTGAGGCCAGCACTGAGGACTTGAACAAGAATCTGTCCTCGTTGAAGGGGTACAGAAGGCTGCTCTGCGTGATCGACAAGTTTTAACACATCTTCTAGAGGCCCTGGGGTGGCAATTTGCCAAGCTCGCATGGTTGTAGACATGTTGTAGTTGCTTTGCTCACAGACTCCCATGTGAATGAGTAGAATAAATGTTTTCTGTTTGCTTGTTTTTTTTTCTTTGGCCACCATACAATTTATATCAAATACCTTTGAAGATAGACCGAGCCTCGGCACTTGCCACTAATGGCATTTTTCACCGCGGAGTTTTGTTCTCCATAGTTGGCGGAGCGGAATTCGACTAATTAGGAAACATCCACATTCTTGATGTGTGTGTGGACGGCTTTGCGAAAACAAGCGGGTCCGCTTTCCAAGAAGCTTGCTATTGATGGAAACCATACCTTTTCGCATACCTTTTCGCTGCTAAAACTATACGGATAGACCAGCTATACAAGCACAGACAGGACTTTCCATGAAGGACTTATTTATCAGCTCTAATACTCTAAACCATAAACTACTAGCATACCAATAATTAAGCGCATATTACGCTGGCGCTCAAAATTTTTTTACACAATACACAGAAGCTACATGGAAGTCTGCAAGGCATTATCCGCATCCAGTTCGTACGTACATGCCAGGGAGCAGGTGCAAAAAATCATTCGTAGCAGAGCAAATGTGCCTGACATCTTTCCAAACAGGCATTCTGTTGCGAGAAAAGCAACTCTTCGACTAGCAATACTCACGATATACTACCCAGAAGTTAAGAATAGAATAGTTGAATTGAGAAAGATAGTAATTGGGTCCATTGAACTTCTCAAATATATGTGGGTATCATCGTATTTCTAGCCTTTTAAATATGTATAAGAATGACTCTTTCAGTTTTTGACGAGATATGACCAGTTTATAGAGCTCTCACATCAGGTCTTTCGTAGGTAGTTAGCGAACGTATATTCGTTTGCATATTTTTTGAATTCCCATAAATTGTAGGGTAGCACCGTGTGGCCTTGTGATAAACTATGGGCCTCAATCCTTCTCTCTAAGACATACTGCATGATGATGGTAATCTCAACATGGAACATAATTCATCTGCGAGTGTAATCGCGCTATCACGTGCCCGCGCTTTTCTACTACATCACTGCATAAAATCGTCTAGTTGGCCCTTCGATTGCGCTACTGCAGGTCTCAAATTCTGATCACGACGCGCAGATCTGGAGCAAGAGAGGCCCTCGTCTCAGATACTCTTCTGTCAGATGGCCTAGCTTACAACAAGTATCGCAAAACTAGTAAATTCATGAGATGGATCGCTCAGGATATGGTGTGAATAATCCTTCATCTCTCTTATTCCGTGAAACTTCCCGACGCCACATACTATAACAAGCAGAGGAAGCGCTGCGGGTGGAGCCTGTGTCACCTTGTGTAGGCCCAATTCTCTTACCCGACGCCTTCTGGTCTAGTTAATATTACAAGATAACTTGAACACAACGGATATTCGTTCCTGGCTATACTCAGTGGACAATATACATGCAATAAGAAAGAATACAGCATTGTTGGTCGTAGGCTGTGGCATTCACGTCAAGACGGTTTGAGCTCACTTCCAAAAATACGAAATTTTCATTACTAATATGAGAGATAAAAGACGAATGTCACAACCTTGCCAACAGATATCTAAGTCTGCTTTTAGATGAGACGCCAGCTCTTCCACCCTCTTATACACAATCATCCCCGTTGAGGTGCAACGAATGTAAATCATTGCACTACCTCATAAAATACTACTAATATTAATGAAGAGCTCGGTTAGAGTATGATAAGCCGAGATTATTATCTTAATGGTGTGCACTGGTGATGTATCTGCTGAAATGCAAGCAAGGGTTATGTTTCAGCTCGTTGAATTCGCTGTATAGGGAAGATCGCACTGATGGAAAATCAAGGGTAATGGGTAGTTCAAGAAACAAGGGACTGGTTAGCAAAGTTAGGCAAGCTGAGAGTTGAATCGCAAGGAGGAAGACAAATCAAAAGTACAAGACGAATGTGGCTGGCTTGAAGCCTACCTCTGACACGAAGTGCGTAGTAGCTTATGCAGGGTAACAACCGCGTCGGTTTTGCGCGGAAATGAATCACGTAAGCCTTGGCGAATATGTGGATAAAGGCGTAGCTTGCCAAGAAGGCGCGATAACCACTTGATGCTATTGGCCGGAAACGATGAGACTTGCGGCGACTTAGAGACACGATATGAGTAATTAATTTCTGATTAAATGGCCATGGAACGGACCGATCGACAGCCTATCATGGTATCTGACTGTCTGGGCAGAAGAAGCAGTCGTCGTTAGGTAACGTGAATATCTTTTCTTGGTTCTGCATCAGAACCTACCTCTGTTCGAAACACGTTTACTAGATAAGTACCTAACCAAATCACATAATAGATTTGCTACCTGGATACTTATCGGCCGTATTTGTGTACTACAGATACATGTCTACAGTTTCTACTTCTAAAACTATATGTGGTAAACATCAAAGTACGTCGCATGAGATGCTACATGGATGATACGCATGTGCGGTGTGAATTTATATTATTTACTTACCTATAAGAGCTTTGATTTCCCCTGAAAACAGTAGTATTCCTCACACATGCCCTTTTTGCTGTCCTGAGTGAGCAATCGTAGACCGAGCTTAAAAATTAGGCTGGCTTCACGGGACAGCCGTATTCGTGTTATATTGCTGCCCCTTGACGATTGCAGAGGCTGTAATTGACATCCTAGATGTCACGTATGCAAGGATATCTACTTGACACTCATCTCAGCCTCGTTTTACTGTTGGCTTCAATTACGCTTGGCCTTTTGATCCACTCTATATGCCTACCTGCTAGCCAAGCGGAGAGCAAAAAGATGGGGAAGCATATAGCTATAAGCACATAGCTCTATAATTGCTCACGCTGTTGTAATAATACTTTTTACCGCCACTATTATCTTTATTTAACCCATCAGATAACTCTATTTACTCGAGTGTTCCTATTTCTCCTAATGTGTGTATTTTCATTTCGCGGGTTCTACTCTCTACTCTCCCCTGATAACTGACATCATACCGCAAAGCAAGGGAGGGAATCAAGAGACAAATGACGAGGAGATGGCATCCACTTCCCCCCCTTTTTTTTTTTTTTTTTCTCGGTTTATGGCGTCTTGAGTACTCTTCATACTCTACCTCTTGTATATTGGATTGCCTTTTTACTACTTTTTCTCCAGCGATGCTCGCTGCGCTTTTTGTTGGTGCATCTCGATAATGGCGACAATGTAAAGACATTGATAGTATTTATTAAAAAGTTAATATTCGCAACATAGGTATTCTCATGAAATATTTTACATCTTATAATATTTTTCACACCTGCTTACGTGCTCACACGCTAATATCGTATATAAAATAATCTCGTATATACAGCACTTTTGTGCATAGAGCAAACATATATATCAAGTACGGGAGCTGCAAAGTGGGCATTTTATCTGACCGCATCTTAGCTACCCCTAAATTATTAGCTGCTAACTAATAATGCAGCATAAATCTCAAAAATCTAGCTGCTATTATCCACCATGAGAAAATAACTACTCTCAGGAGATTAGAGGCTACGGACTAACCCGCGGCTGTGCGCCTGCATACGCGCTGGCGGTAGGGAGCCAGCCTAGTGAGACATAAACGTAATTGCCATTAAAGCTGATGTTACCGTTGGCTATGACTGTGTCTCATTCTGAACAATAATACTGGTATCCTGTATTAGTCGTAGCTGTAAACCGGGTACTGGTCATATTCATATTAGCAGCCATTCGATCTTCGACTTTTTTTTGTCTTCTTTCATTTTACAGCTCAACTCATCTTGACTGCGTAGATTAATATCTATACCATTTCTAGACATTCTTTATTACTGATTTATCAAACGTAATTATAGAATTTGCCATGCCTGCCCTAGTTGCGGACGGAGAGGCTACAAAGGGCCTCACCGGCTCTGTTGACGGATCCAAGGGCCAAAATGATGACGCTGGAAATCGGTCCCATATTGCCATTTGCGGTGTTGGTATTCGCCTTCCTGAGGGCATACGAAATACCGAAGCATTTTGGAACTCAATGATCATTGATCTAGGTAGCCGAACTTTTGATCAAGAATCCCAGCAAAAAGGCCAACCTACAGCTGGTCACGTCACGCGCGAGCGATTCTTAAGTGAAGACCTCAGGTCGTCCGATGCAGCTTTCTTCTCTACGGCAAAGGATACATCGATTGAGTGCGATCCATATCATCATAAACTACTTGAAATTACGCACGAATGTCTGGAAGACGCATGTGAGACCAACTACCGTGGCAGCATTGCTGCTGTAGCTTGCTATGTGGCTATGCCTCCCCATAACGACGCCACGAACGGCGCCAATAATCTTTCCACATCAAAGCGTATATCTCAGCAATACGATTTTCAAGGACCAAGGTAATAATCTTCATGAATGTTTTTGATGAAACTATTTAATTTTGCTGCTATGAACATTGGACGCTAACTACAGTTGTTTGCCAGTGAGACGATAGAGAGCATAGAACATTCCGCTTCGCTACTAGCGCTTCACAAAGCGTGCAATGATATCAAGAATGGAAATGCCAAAGCTGCTCTTGTGGCGGGCATTAACCTAGCCGCAGCTTCGACCAATCCCGCGAATACACTTGAAAGAGAAGCTATTGCTGCAGTATTCATCAAGCCATTGCGTTACGCGCTTCGCGATGGGAATCCGGTTCAAGCTATTATCCGTGGTACAAGTGTATGCGATGACAAGGGCTATAAAAAAGCTGCGAGCTCTCGGATACGTGCTCATGAGACAATGGTCCATGAGGCATACGACATTGCTCAGTTGAATCCCCGAGACACCGTATATATTGAGGTAAGCTGCTAATACGCATTAATCACAATTTACTCGGTACAAAGAAAAAAAAATTCAGAAAGCTAACAGGCGCAGTCTCTTTTGGATTCTAATTTCGTTAGCAATGAGATCGAATATTTAGCCCTTCAAAACGTCTTTGGTCACAGCGGCAGTTACATCTGCTCCTCTCAAGGCGCAATGGGAGATTTCAGAAGCGCCTCGGGCCTTATAAGCTTAATGAAAGCGATGGCTTCTCTGGAGCATCAAACGATCTTGCATTCTGTCATTGGTGATATGGGTGATATGAAAGAAAGACGGCATTTGATGCCTGTCCCTGAGGATAGCTGCCCAAGTGAGCGGGCAGGTTATCTACCTAAGCTTACGGCGTTGACAAAGTCAATTGCGTTTCCATCTGGTCGAGATAAACGAGCAAGTGTCAACCATCTCGGGGCTTCTGGCCTCGGTGCTCATGTCATTATTGATTCACACTGCCAAGACAAAGCGCCTGAAGAAGCTGCTCAGTCGAGAGATGGTGATAAGGCACTAGAGCTGATGTTGTTTTCTGCAAACAACATCATTTCTTTGAATGAGCAAATAAAACTCTATCATGATTACGCGAAGGCTCACCAAAACCTCATTTCTGATATCGCCTACACTCGAGCTATTCGCCGAGAAGCTTCGAAGTATCGTGCGTTCTCAATCCTTGGGACCGACGGCAAGATTATAAGTGCTATGAATCATATAGATAGCCCTGTAATGTCCCCATCCATTCTGATGGTGTTCAGTGGCCAAGGAGCCCAGTGGGCAGGTATGGGAAAGGAACTTCTCCAGCTTGGTGAATTTAGAAACGACATACAACGTATGGATATGGTATTGCGAGAATTGAAACACCCGCCTTCTTGGACTATTGAAGAGGAGATGCAGAGAACAGATGACGATCCTCTTTGTCAGATCAATTCCGTGGAAATTGCTTGCATGTTGTCTACCGCTCTGCAAATTGGGCTTCTTCGTCAATTTGAACGAGTGGGGGTGAAGCCAGATGCCGTTGTTGGACACTCTAGCGGCGAAATTGCCTCGGCATACGCTGCTGGCTTTCTGACTTTCGAAGAGGCAGTTATTATTTCCTATTATTATGGCTATGTTGCTGCAATGAGTACATGTGACGGGGCTATGGCAGTCACTGGCCTTGGTGCAGAAGAGACGGCCCAGTTCTTGCTCCCCGGCGTTGTCGTGGCCTGCGAAAATAGCCCCGCCAGCACGACGATTTCTGGAGACCGCGGCGTTCTGGAAGAAGTTATTGCTTCAATCCAGAAGTCTAAACCGCAAGTTACTACGCGGAAGCTGCAGGTTAATACGGCATTCCACTCACAGCATATGGAATTGATCTCCGGCAAATTTCTGGCATTGCTGGAGGCTGAACAAATTACCTTTACAGAGCAGACAAAGCGACAGGCTGTTCTTATGTCGAGCGTCACTAACGGAATTGTTGACGCTGCAATTGCCCCTAAGTACTGGGTGACTAACATAACTTCACCTGTTCGTTTCTCCTCTGCTGTCGAATCTCTTCTCGATATTGTTCCTAAGAATAGCCTTTTCCTCGAAATTGGACCTCATTCTACCCTCTCTAGCGCCCTCTCCCAAATTTGTACCACTCTTAGTGTACCTTGCAACTATGTTTGCTCCCAATCCAGAAGAAATAATTGTCAGGCCAGCTTCCTATCTGCAATTGGGCGACTGTGGCAGACGTCTGTGGACTTGAAGCTTGATCGATTATTCACTGGAAAGGCAATTTCAGGGTTACCCCAGTATCCGTGGAATTACACTGACTATAACAAGGGACGTATATCAGTTGCCAGCAGCGTGGTGCTTTCGCCAAGGGATAAACGCAGTCGAATAATTTCGGAAGCAGCATCTATGGTACCTTCAGATAACTCGGCTGGCGAATTACTAAAGACCGAATTAGAGCTAGTCTTACGTGCTCTTTGGGCCGACATCCTTCGCAACGTGCTTCAAATTCCCATGGCAGATATTGGAAGGCAACATAACTTCTTCTTCCTTGGTGGCGACTCCTTGACAACAATTGAACTTGTCACAGCTGCCTATAGACATGGAATACGCTTGTCACCAGTAGATGTCATCCAAAACCCTGAGCTTGGGCAGATGGCCGCGATTGCCAGCATTGTTGAGACTGAAACGATAGGAAACGTTGTACCGTTTAGTTTGATCCCAGAGGATAGCATGGAGGGCTTCAAGAACGATGTTCAAAAGCAGTGCGGACTGCAGGCTGACAGTATCGAGGATATTTACCCATGTACACCACTTCAAGAAGGGTTCTTAGCCTTGGGTCTTAAACAGCCTGGAAGTTATATACATCGTCAGGTTTACAGGCTAGAGCCGCATGTCGATATTGAGCGTTTTGTGGCTTCTTGGAACAAAGCCGTAAAACAATGCGACAGTCTACGGTCGAGAATAGTTCTGCTCAATTCGCAAGCTTTACAAGCTGTAATCGCGACTGATGACTCATGGGAGCACCCTGTGTCTAGTTTTGATGTCGATACGTATTTGAGTACCACACGAAATATTTCCATGAGTTATGGAGACCGCCTTAGTCGATATACATTGCTGTACCAGGATGACGGTGAAATTTATTTCATCTGGATTGTTCACCACGCAGTGTTCGACGGCCTTAGCATGAAAATTGTTCTTGATTCTCTCCACAAATTTTATAACAGCGCTGAGCTTGCCCTATCACCTTACTCAAATTTTATTCGGTACATCAAGTCGCTCGACTCCAAGGCTTCAAATCAGTACTGGAAGAAGGAAATGGATGGAGCACAACGATCTCACTTTCCCGATGCTTCTCTATCTGTGAAATCTCAGGATCGTGTTTTCCGGCGATCTATGCCATTCCAAAACACTAAGGCATCAATCACAGCAGCAACTATAATTCGCGCTGCTTGGGCTCTGGTTCTCTCCCAGTACTGTATTTCTGATGATGTATGCTTCGGCATGACTTTATCTGGTAGACAGGCCCCGGTTCCAGAATTGGATAATATTCCTGGGCCAATGATAGCATCAGTTCCCGTGCGCGTTAAAATTGACCGAGAAATGCTTGTGTCAGAGTTCCTTCAGCAGGTACAATCTCATGCCGCAGAAATGGTCGCACACGAGCAATTTGGGCTTCAAAATATCGCTAAACTTGGCCAAAATGCGAAAGAGGCTTGCGATTTTGCTAATTTGCTAGTCATTCAGCCCATTCAGCACCTCTCTTCAACTGCCTACTCTGCATTCGATGCAATTCTTCAACAAGGCCCGAAAGAAAAGGCAATATCTGAAGAAGCTATGAAAAACTACTTTAACTATCCATTAGTTCTGCAGGCTTGGATAGGAGATGGTTTCATCGATCTGCAATTTACATACTATGATAACATTATGACTCATGGTCAAATAGAAGCATTAGGATATCACTTCGAACATGTTACCCAACAACTTCTCAGCCTGGAAGATATTTCATTGAAAACTATAACAGCCTCCGGCATGTGGGACATTCAGCGCGCCATAGAGTATAACAGTGAAGAGCCAGACATCATCAATTCTTGCATTCACCAGATTATTGAAGAACATGCTCGAGAACATCCGGACGCAATGGCTATCTGTGCGTGGGACATGAAGCTCACTTACGGTCAGCTTAATATTGCTGCTAATAGGTTAGCAAGCTATCTTTTCCATGATTTCGCAGTTAAACCGAATGATTTGATTCACGTTTGCTTCGAAAAGACTGTCTGGTTTTTTGTCTCCGTATTGGCAATCAACAAAACCGGAGCTGCATGGGCTCCCTTAGACCCTTCACACCCGATAAAGCGCCAGCAGCAGATTGTATCACAGACAAAGGCAAAGCTGTTATTAACTTCCCCTAACAATATTAGAGTATGTTATGGCTTGGTCGAACATGTTCTTGAAGTTTCTTCCGCCCTTGACGAGATGCTGAAATCGAGAAAGCAAGATAGCCAAAATCTAAACTTGGTTTCCCCGGATGCTGTAGCTTATGTTCTCTTCACTTCTGGAAGCACTGGAACACCGAAGAGCTTGGTCATGCAGCACAGGGCTGCTTGCACGAGTCAGACTGCCATTGTTAAGAGACTTGGCATGACACGTGATGCTAGAATGCTCCAGTTTGCATCGTTTGTTTTCGATTTGTCAATTGGGGAAATATTGGGCCCCTGGATTGCTCGGGCCTGCATTTATGTGCCGTCTGAAGAGACTAGAATAAACGGATTGGCTGATTATATTCGCACTATGAATATTAATTGGATATATTCAACCCCTTCCTTCTCGCGCACATTAAATCCAGATACGATCCCGAGCCTTGAAGTATTGCTTCTTGCCGGTGAGGTGGTTGGCCGGGATATATTAGAGACATGGTTTGGAAAAGTTCGCCTTATTAACGGGTGGGGCCCTGCCGAAACTTGTGTATTTAGCACATTGCATGAGTGGGCATCTCTTGGAGAATCGCCATCAACAATTGGAAAGTCTGTTGGTGGCTTTTGCTGGATCGTTGATGATTCAAATCGCCTAGCACCTATTGGGGCCGTAGGTGAAATTATCATCCAAGGTCCGACAATTTTAAAGGAATATTTATCGGATTCTGCAAAGACCGAAGCAGCTATAATGAGGTCACTGCCTGATTGGGTCCCGAAGCGCAATTTCGACTGTTGGAGTCGGTTTTATAAAACTGGCGATTTGGGCAAATACAATCCAGACGGAACCATTGAATTCGTCTCGCGAAAAGATACACAAATAAAAATTCGAGGCCTTCGTGTTGAGTTAGGCGAAATAGAGTACCAGCTTAAAACTAATTTTGAAGGAGTCAATCAAATTATGGTGGACAAGATCACTACAGAGGCCGGTTCCAGCTTGATTGCCTTCTTTTGTTTTAGTAACGAAACAAAAATAATGGCACCAAGTAGTATTATTGAAGAGGCAGTCAATGAAATTTTTCTTCCCCTTACGAATGAGTTGAAAAGTCAAATTGCTTCTACTATTGGACGGCTGTCTGTGAGGCTTCCGCGGTATATGATACCGTTATTCTTCATCCATTGCCGATATATGCCATCAGTATCTTCTACAAAACTAAATAGGCGAATGTTGAAGCGCCTAGTTGAACTTCTAGATCCCGAAAGCCTTCGCACTTATTCATTGGTCGAATCCATCAAGAACGCGCCAGAAACCGCAATGGAGAGTAGATTGCAAGCGATTTGGGCTAAAAGACTCAATATACCGATTGAATCTATTGGAAGAGACGATGGTTTCTTAGAACTAGGAGGCGATTCTATTGCCGTGATCCATTTCGTTGCTGAAGCCCGCCAAGCAGGAATGTCGCTTACCGCCGAAGATGTCTTCAATGACCCACGACTCTGGAAAGTGGCTGCTGTGGCAGATAAAGCAAACGCAGAGTCAGATTCAGTTTCCGGAATTCCACCTTTCAGCTTACTCGAGCTTGGCCAGATGGATGCCGATATTAAAGAGGAACTCCTCAGTCAGTGCGATCTAGCAAGTTGGGATATGATAGAAGATGCGCTCCCCTGTACAGCATTACAAGAAGGGCTCATGGCCATTACCGCCAAGCAAAGAGGTGCTTATATTGCCAAAATGGTGTTTAAAATCTCTGAAAATGTTGATATTGATCGATTGAAGATTTCTTGGGAGCGTACTGTTGCTCTTTCCAGCAACTTACGCACAAGAATTATATCTTTGGGTGATACATCATCAATTCAAATAATTATTAAAGAGGTTGCGCAATGGGAAGATACAGATGGCTTGAACATGGGTGCCTTCTTAAAGCGTGCAAATGATATCCATATGACCTATGGAACACGGCTCTCACGTTTTGCACTTGTTCAGGATACCAACGGCGACCAATATTTTGTATCCATTATGCATCATTCTATATTTGATGGCTGGTCATTGGCTCTTATGATTCGTACATTTAGCGCAATTTATCACGGCAATAACGCGCCAAAATTAGACTCATACTCTAGATTTGTGAAGTATGCACTTCAGCTCGACTCGAAGACCTCGGAAACCTATTGGAAAACGCAATTAGCAGGTGCCAGACGAGCTTTATTTCCTCTACAAATGGATGGCATTACTATTACTACATCTGAGATGAATATGGGTGTTTCATCCAGAGAAATCAATCTTTCACCAATGGCAGGCAGTTCTATCACCAAAGCAACATACCTTCGAGCTACCTGGGCCATGCTTCTTGCACGATACTGCGACACAGATGATATTTGTTTTGGTGCCTCTGTTTCTGGCCGCAATACGCTTGGTATGGAAAACGTCGTTGGGTTGGTTATTTCAACGCTTCCTATTCGAGTTCGTCTGGATCCAGACCAAGTTTTGTCAGAGTTCCTTCGCGATATTCAAAAGCAGTCCACCGATATGGCAGCACATGAGCAGTTCGGCTTACAGAACATAGCCAAGATTAGCCCGGATGCTAAAGACGCCTGTAACTTTTCCAGCCTGTTAGTCATTCAGCCAAAAGAACTAATAAGTCAGGCCGATCAAGAAGGGACTATCCTTGTCTCTACCAGAGCAGAACAACGTTTGGCATGGCAATCAATGACAGACTATTTCAGCTACCCGCTTGTTGTTCAATGCCATTTGGATGATGATACCGTTGACTTGGAATTCGTATACGATAAGGGTGTTATATCAGAACTCCAAGTGCAGGCACTGTGTAATCAATTTGACCACTTGATCCAGCAACTTATATCTTATAATGAAGAGAAGCTGCTTCGCAACGTGTCTATAGCGGGGCCTTGGGATTTGCAGCAGGCCATGGATTGGAATGGCCTGGGTCATGTATCTTTGACAGGCGACTGGGATATAAATTTTGCCCGTTCCGCTAAATGTGATGAGCCTTTTGCAGTTAATCAATGCATCCACCACCTCATTGAACAGCGTGCACAAATGCATCCCGAGTCGATTGCTATTTGTGGCTGGGATGGAGAATTTACTTATTCTGAAATGAATGACGCTGCCGATAGATTGGCCAATCATCTCGTTAGGAATAATGGCGTACAAGTGGGCGATCTTATCATTGTATGCTTTGACAAATCTTCCTGGTTTATTATTACAACTCTAGCCATTAACAAGAGCGGCGCCGCTTGGGTGCCGATCGATCCATCTCATCCAACAGAACGCCATCGACAGATTGCCCGTCAGGCAGGAGCACGTCTGGCACTTTGTTCACCTACTAATAGTTCAAAATGCATTGATCTAGTGTCGAATATCCTTGAAATAACACCAGATCTAAACAGAGAGCTTGCCTCAAATCAATCCAACGAGACCCAATTGGCTGTGGCTGTTAGCCCTCAAGATGTTGCTTACATTATATTTACTTCTGGATCTACTGGCCTACCGAAGGGCGTGGTTATTCAGCATGATTCTCTAAGCAGCAGTCAAATTGCGCTTCGCAATAGGCTTGACCTTAATGCCAACACGCGAATGCTTCAGTTTACTTCCTATGTGTTTGATGCCTCAGTTGGTGAAATCGTGGCGACTCTCTTGGCCGGTGGCTGTGTTTGTGTTCCCTCATGGGATTCGCAAATGAACTCACTTGCAGCCTATATACGACATGCTAAAGTTACATGCTCTCTCTTAACCCCATCGCTTGCTAGAACTGTTGCCCCTGAAGATGTTCCTTGCCTTGAAACTCTTATTCTTATTGGAGAGGCAGTTGGCAGAGACGTATTCGAGAAATGGTTCGGAAAATTGCGACTCTTCAATGGCTGGGGTCCTACTGAATCCACTGTCATTGCTGCAATTCATGAATGGGAATCTATAAACGAGTCCCATCTTACGATCGGCCGGCCTCTAGCTGCCTACTGCTGCTGGATTGTAGACCCCAAGGACCCCCAGAAGCTGGCGCCAATAGGTACCCTTGGCGAAATCGTAATCCAGGGACCAGCGTTATTACGGGAATACCTCTCGGATCAGGACAAAACAGCTTCTGCTGTAGTTACTTCGCTTCCAGAATGGGTACCTGACCGCGATCGATGGGGTCGGTTCTATAAAACTGGCGATTTGGCAGTGTATAATGCGGATGGCACCATTAGGTATTCCTCTCGAAAAGATAATCAGGTAAAAGTCAGAGGCCTACGCATGGAATTAGGTGATATTGAATACCACATCAGCAATGCCATGGACAATGTCTCCCAAGTTGCTGTTGATGTATTGAAGCGTGACGCCAGGACAGTCTTAGCAGCCTTCATTTGCTTCAGCGATGATACTCTTCCAGTCGGCATAAAGGATAGGACCATACAAGATATTGTTTTGGAGTTAACGCCACAACTAAAGGACAGTATCAACACCTTAATCGGACGGTTGAATGTTGTTTTGCCGACCTACATGGTGCCGACGCTTTTCATTCCTTGCAAAGCCATGCCGCTGGCGACATCTTCCAAAATGGATAGGAAGATGTTGATCCAACTTGTTGCCTCTCTCGATCAAGCGCAATTCGAATTATATTCGCTAGCTCATGGAATTAAGGTTCAACCGGAGACTGATATGGAGCTGCGTTTACAGCACATTTGGGCAGAAATTCTAAATATGCCCCCTCAATCTATCGGTCGCGATGATAGCTTTTTAAAGATTGGCGGCGACTCTATTGCAGCTATACGCCTAATTGCTGTAGCTCGAGGTCGTGGAATTGAGCTTCTCATCGGTGATATCTTTAATGACCCTCGGTTACTCGCCATAGCCAGCAAGGCCCGATGTATTGAAGTATTCTCGGAAAAGACAAGCTCAATTAAACCATTTGAGCTGCTAGAAGAACATGAAAGAACGTACATCTTGGCTCCTGAGATGAAATTGAAGCTAGATTTATCCGACAAGATGGAAATTGAAGATGCTTATCCGTGTAGCAGCTTGCAGGAAGGCCTTTTAGCTTTAGCTGTAAAGCAGCCGGGTAGCTACATCACAAGCTTTCAGTATCGTCTATCAGAGCAAGTTAATATTCACAAGTTCCGAAATGCATGGGAGAAAACTGTTCAATTATGTGGCATTCTTAGAACTAGAATCATCCATCTGGCTGGCTCTTCCATTCAAGTGCTTCTTACTGGCGATGAATGGGATGATACAAAAGATATGACTCTGGCGTCTTATTTGCAATCTACCCGAGCGGTCCAGGCCGCTTACGGATCTCAGCTTTGTCGGTATGCGTTGATACAAGAGAATAAAGAGGAAACGTACTTTATTTTGACAATGCATCACGCAATTTTTGATGGCTGGTCGATGCGAGTATTTTTCGATACCTTGCATAAAGTGTTCCATGGACTAGAGGCTAAATCTCTCGCACCTTATTCTCGCTTCATTCAATACACCATGAATATTGACCCTGAATCTGCTTCCAAGTACTGGACTGAGCAGCTTTACAAGGCTGAGAAAGCTTCGTTCCCACCTACTAATGCAAGTCTTACGAATCGGTCGCAAAGCTCCAAGAGCGTCCGTTCTTTGGTAGCAAATCTTGACCTTCCCGATATCAGCGCAACAGGTATCACAAAGGCCAGTATTCTTCGTGCTGCTTGGGCTATTCTTCTTGCGCGATATTGCGATACCGACGATATATGTTTTGGCACGACTATATCCGGAAGACAAGCCCCAGTGCCCGGGATAACGGATATGCCTGGGCCAACTATAGCAACTGTTCCTCTTCGAATTCGTCTGGATCGCCAAGAGCCAGTTCACTCGTTCCTCCAAAGTGTTCAAGAGAAAGCTCTGACCATGGTGGAATTTGAACAATATGGTTTACAAAATATTCGTAAATTGAGCTCCGATGCGCTCGATGCCTGCGATTTCTCCAGTTTGCTCGTTATTCAGCCTAAAGAAGCTTTGGAGTACGCAGGTGGTGGCCGAGAGGATCCAATCCTAATCTCCACCGATCAAGCTCTAGAAACGGGCGAATACGCGCTTCAAAATTATTTCAATTACCCGCTCGTCATTCAAGGACATTTAAACAATGAATCTGAACAGCTGGTTCTTATTTACGACTCTGAAATTCTCCACGAAAAACAAATCGTTGCAATATCCCACCAGTTCCAGCACGTTGCCAAAGAGCTGGCCTTGGGCATGGAGTTAAATCTTGGCGCCATCACAGTTGCGTCGTCATGGGATCTTCAGCAGTCGGAAATATTCAATTCAGAGATGCCAGAAGCTATTGAGAGCTGCTTCCACACTTTAGTGGAGATGCAAGCTGCCCGGACTCCTGATGCTACGGCCATCTGCGCCTGGGATGGCAGCTTTACCTACGCTGAGTTGGATCGTGCGGCTAATCGGCTGGCGCACCACTTGATGGCTGAGCATTCCGTCAAGCTTGACGAAATTATCCATGTATGCTTCGACAAATCAATTTGGTTCTTTGTTTCTATTCTGGCCATTAACAAAGCTGGGGCTGCGTGGGCCCCTCTTGATCCTTCTCATCCCCCAGAGCGACTTCGTCAGATTATCAAGCAGACGAATGCCGTGGCTGCGTTAACGTCGGAAGCCCATGCCGCGTTATTCAGCAGCTTTACGCCGCTAATAATCCAAGTAACGGCATCCCTGGATCAAGAATTATCTCGGGATAGCGCATGCAGGCAAGGTTCTCCTGTTTCTGCTGTGTTACCAGCCAATGTAGCATATGTGCTCTTTACTTCTGGTAGTACTGGCGTACCAAAGGGTCTTGTTATGGAGCACCGGGCCCTTTGTAGCAGTCAAACTGCTATTATTAAAAGGCTCAAGCTTCATTCTAATGTTCGAATGCTGCAATTTGCTGCATTTGTATTCGATCTTTCGATTGGAGAAATAGTAGCACCGCTTATATCAGGTGCCTGTGTCTGTGTGCCGTCAGAGAAAGCTCGCTTGAATGACATTGCCGGATTTATTCGTGAGATGGATGTCAACTGGGCTTATCTTACTCCCTCATTTGTAAGAGTATTAACGCCAGAAGAAGTCCCGAGTCTCGAGCTACTTCTTCTTTGCGGCGAGATAACTCCCCGCGACATTTTCAATACTTGGGTTGGCAAACTGAGATTTATCAGTGGTTGGGGTCCGGCTGAAACATGCGTCTTTAGTTCATTACATGAATGGAAGTCCGCTACTGAATCCTCGCTAAATGTTGGCAAGCCAGTCGGGGCACTTTGCTGGATTGTTGAACCCGACTGTCAGGACCAGATAGCTCCTATTGGGACTGTAGGCGAAGTTATGTTGCAAGGCCCGACACTACTTCGCGAATACCTTGACGATCCTGAACGAACAAGCTCAGCCATGGAGATCTCACTCCCTCAGTGGGCAATTCAAAAGGCACCACAGTGGACGCGATTTTATAAATCAGGCGATTTGGCTATGTATAACCATGATGGCACAATCGAATTCTGCAGTCGAAGAGATACTCAAGTTAAAATCCGTGGTTTACGAGTGGAGCTTAGTGAGGTCGAATATCGCATCCGTGAGAACTTGGAAGGCGTCCGTCAAGTCGCCGTAGATGTTCTAGCCACTGATGGCGGCTCTACCTTGGTGTCTTATCTTTGCTTCAGTGATGAAACCAGAAGTTTACCAAAGACATCAGAAAGCAGTATAGATGAGCTGTTTATACACCTAACAGCTGAAATCCAGCTCCTGCTCATTGCCATGGCAGGACAACTAAAGACACTATTGCCGAGCTATATGATACCCACCGTATTTCTCATTTGCAGATACATGCCCTCTATTACTTCTACAAAGCTTGACAGAAAAGCTCTCATCAAGATGACATCTCTTCTTAGCCATGATCAATTATCAGCTTTTGCTGCGACTGATAATGAAAAGAGAGTTCCGGAAACAGATATGGAACGCCAATTCCAACGCATTTGGGCATCAATTCTAAACATTTCCGCTGATTCAATAGGAAGAGATGATCATTTCTTACAGATTGGCGGTGATTCCATCTCAGCTATACATTTAGTATCTAAAGCGCGAACTGAGGGTATTGAGATATGTGTAAAAGATATTTTTGATGATTCCAGACTGCTTGCAGTTGCCTCAAAGGCCACTCTCATCGACGGTGGTCGAGAGATAGAAGACCCCATACTGCCGTTTTCACTTCTGCCCAAGGCTTTCCGAGACATGGCCATAAAAACCGCAGCAGAGCTATGTCAAGTCCCCGCAAGCGCTGTTGAAGACGCGTTCCCCTGCACATCTTTGCAAGAAGGCTTAATGGCCCTGTCTGCCAAGCAGCCCGGTTCTTATGTGGCCAAGTACGTGTATAGACTAGCCAACCACGTTGACATTCCGCGCTTCAGAGAAGCCTGGGTTAAGACAGTTGAGTTATGCGGGGTGCTTCGAACCAGGATTATACCTATGAAGGATTCTTCCATTCAGGTGCTTGTCAAACACTCGGCTAAGTGGGAAGAAACAACAGAAGAAAATCTCTCCTCTCTTATACATTCAGTTAGAGGCCTTGAGATGACCTACGGCACCCCTCTCTGCTGGTACGCGTTGCTTTGTGAAGCGGAAACCAATTATTTTATATGGTCCGCTCATCACGCTATATACGACGGATGGACGATACAGATCATCTTGAAGACTCTCGAGGCCGTATACCGAAACGTTGAGGTGCCTCGTTTACAGCCATATAATGCATTCATTCGATATAACTTGGCACTTGACCATAGCGCTGCGGCTAGGTTTTGGAGCACTGAGCTGCGTGGTTCCAAACGAGCCGCATTTCCGCCTCTAAACTGCTCTTCTGGCGGAAATGATGGCATTTCAACCCAAGTATACCGAAGAGCAATCCCGTTGTCTGGTAAACCCAAGTCCTCGATCACTAAGGCATCTATTTTACGTGCTGCTTGGGCAATAGTCTTGGCTAGATGCAGTGGTAGTAACGATTTCACTTTCGGTACAACTGTATCTGGTCGCCAAGCACCCGTGCCCGGTCTGGAGGCAATGCCAGGACTAGCAATTGCTACTGTCCCCGTTCGTATTCGCCTTGATAGTCAAATTAAGGTCTCCAAATTTCTTGAAGATGTTCAAAACCAGGCTACAGCGATGGTCCCCTTTGAGCAGTTCGGGTTACACAATATTGCAAATGTCAGCCTTGACGCAAAAGAAGCTTGTAAATTTTCAAGTTTACTCGTGATCCAACCTCCGCAGTTTTCCAGCGAAGAGTCTAACGATACAATACTCCTTTCTGGAGAGGCGGAAAGATCAATGACTGAGGATTCGATGCAGACTTACTTTAATTATCCTCTTGTTCTTGTTTATATGGTAGCTGGCGATAGTGTTGAACTATGCGTTTGGTTCAACCAAAACATACTTCAGAAGCAACAAATTATAACCCTATCATATCAAATCGAACATGTTATTCAGCAACTCAATAATGATGTTTGTTTAGAATCAATCTCTCTCACTGGAGACTGGGACATCGAACACGCCGCAAACTCTCAGCATCTTGCGGGATCTACTCCATCCTGTGACGCTGAACGGTATTGGAGAATGCAGTTAGAAAACTGCCAGCGGGCAACATTCCCCTCTATGGATCACAGCATTGGAATATCAACAGAGATAAGCAAGACTGTTGATACAGTTGTTGAGTTACCCAATATGCTCGCCTCGAGTATTACAACCACAATGCTAATCCGAGCTGCATGGGCTCTCATCTTAGCTCGCTACTGTGATACAGACGATATCTGTTTCGGTGCAACAATTTCTGGAAGCCAGGTAACGATGACTGGTGCAACGGATATAGCAGAGCCACTCATTGCCATAGTTCCAATTCGGATTCAATTCAACCGAGATCAACCTGTGTCTTCTTTCCTCTGTGCAATTCAAGATCAGGCATTGGAGATGATTCCTTATGAACAGTATTGCCTATCAAATATTGCCAATTTGAATGAAGATTCAAGAGTAGCTTGTCAATTTTCCAGCCTTCTCACAGTTCAACAAAAGTATACTACAAAAGAAGCGAATAATGATACGATGGCCTCCGCAGATATCGAAGCCGATCTATCAGTTGATTCTGCTCAAGATTTCACCTATCCACTTATCATTCAAGGAAATATATATGATAATAGTGTCAAATTAACCATCACATATAAGGCAAGTGCAATGATTGACTCTCAGGCGGAGGCGCTGGTTCAACAACTGGGCCACACTCTCTGCCAGCTTGCTTCGCTAAGTGATACTCCTTTACGGGAGCTAGCACTATCATCGGAATGGGACCTCAAAAAGGCAATTAAGTTTAACCAATGTGAAACTGAAATCATTGATTCCTGCATTCATGAGCTCATCGAAGCTCAGGTAATGATGCGCCCAGATGCTCCTGCTATATTAGCTTGGGATGGGGATCTCACATACAGCCAGCTTGAAAGCACTGCAAATCGCTTAGCCCATCATCTTGTGGATAAATTTGATGTGAAAGTTGGTCAAATTATTCATATTTGTTTTGAAAAAACCGTTTGGTTTATTGTGGCTATACTAGCTATAAACAAGACTGGGGCAGCGTGGTCACCTCTGGATCCGTCTCATCCAACTCAGAGGTATTCGCAAGTTATCTCACAAACTGCTGCGTCGTTGATCTTAACCTCCCAGACTACCACGTCAAAATGCATATCCCTAGTACAGAATGTACTTGAGGTTTCCTCAGAATTAGACAAGAAACTCATTGCAGAAGAGACAAATGACCAACGGCTAGCAGTTCGCGTATCAACGACGGATATTGCTTATATCATTTTTACGTCGGGAACCACGGGCATTCCTAAGGGCGTTGTAATTGAACACAGGTCACTATGTACATCACAGACGGCTCTTGCCCGCCGCCTTGGCTTTACGGATAGTGTAAAAATGCTTCAATTTGCCTCTTTTGTCTTTGATGCGTCAATGTTTGAGATTTTCGCACCTCTTTTCGTTGGTGGCTGTGTGTGCATGCCATCTTGGGATGAACAAATGAACGATATAGTTGGCTACATGTCTAAATCTTCTATAACGGCTGCATTTGCCACCCCAACTGTTGTGCGCAGCCTAAGACCAGAAGAATTACCCCAGCTTGAGATACTTGTTGTGGGTGGTGAAGCTGCAGCGTCGGACATCATTCAGACGTGGTTTGGAAGGCTTCGACTCTTCAATGCCTGGGGTCCAACCGAAACTTGTGTTATCGCATCAGTTCACGAGTGGGAAAGCCTAGCTGACTCACCAATGACCATTGGACAACCTATTACGGGCCACTGGTGGATTGTAGATCCAAATGACCCCAGACAGCTCGCCCCCATAGGATGTGTTGGCGAGATTGTCTTCCAAGGACCAACATTAATGAGGGAATATTTCGATAATCCATCTAAGACTGAAGAGGCTCTATTAACTTCGCTTCCCAGCTGGGCACCTCATCGCGAGCTAGAATGTTGGAACCGATTCTACAGAACCGGTGACTTAGGCTTTTACAATCCAAATGGCACGATGGAAATATGTGGTCGAAAGGATTGCCAAGTCAAGCTTCGTGGCCTTCGGATAGAGCTCCATGAGATTGAATACCAGATATCTATTCATCTCCCTGGCGTTCGTCAAATTGCGGTTGACGTTATCAAAAGGGAGGAAACATCGCATCTAGTGGCTTACTGTTGTTTCAACAATGATACTCTGCCATCGCATATGGCCGCTGATAATGCAAGCGCAGATTTGTTCACTACTCTACCAGATCGGCTAATAGTTGAGTTTCATGAGCTTATTATGACACTCGCCGATATTCTTCCCCCTTATATGGTCCCTAAAATCTTCATTCCATGCAATTATATGCCGCTAGGAACATCGACTAAATTAGATCGGAAGTTGCTCATATCCACCACCACTTTGCTTTCCAATGAGCAACTCAATAAATACTCGCTTGTTGATAGCAACAAGCGTGCTCCAGAGACGAATGTTGAAAAGACACTGCAACGGCTCTGGGCCGATGTTTTAAGGATACCTGTTGAATCAATTGGAAGAGACGACAACTTTCTTCAAATCGGAGGTGACTCAATGGCCGTCATACGACTCGTCTCTATTGCTCGCGAGAGTGGTCTGGGCCTAAATGCAAGGGAAATATTTGATGACGCTCGACTTTTCAATGTGGCTGCCAAAGCTCAAAGTTTGACCAATAAAGATTATGATATCAAACCCATTGAACCGTTTAGCCTGTTGACCCAGGGTCATATGGAAGCGCTCTTCACACAGTCGTCTTCGACTTCCGCGACTACATTATTTGACAATACTACAGTAGTTGAAGACGCATATCCTTGCTCAAAATTTCAAGAAGGTCTTATGGCCCTAGCCGCCAAAAGTCCATCCTCTTACATTGCTAGATTTCATTATCGCATTTCTGACAAAACAGGGTTGAACGAATTTAAGACTGCGTGGGAAAGGATTGTTGAAATGTTTCCTAATTTGAGAAGTCGAATTATCCATGTAGATGGTTCTTCTATTCAAATCATTGTCAAGGATGATATTCATTGGGATTCAACGAACGATTTACCCCTAAATGATTATCTTAAGAGCTTACGACATATAAAGATGGGGTATGATTCTCGACTATGCCACTATGGGCTGGTTGAGCATGAAGACGGATTCCATTTCATCTGGACTATGCATCATGCCGTTTTTGATGGATGGACTATACGGTTGATATTCAAAGCTTTACATACCGTCTACGAAGGCGTACAAGCGGCTCAGCTAGAGCCATTTTCGCGGTTTATTCAATATGCTCTAGACACTGATTCTCAATCAGCAAGTGAATACTGGTCTAGGCAACTTCAAAACGCAAAAAGAATTGATTATCCCAGCCGACTAACATACACTGATCAAAACAGTGGCATGAATAACACAGGGTATATTGAGTTGGACATGAGTATTCCTAAGCCTACTACCAACATTACGAAAGCTACGATGTTACGAGCTGCTTGGGCAGTTGTACTTTCTCACCACTCCGATTCCTCTGATGTTTGTTTTGGCACAACAGTTTCAGGTCGCCAGGCCCCTCTGGTTGGAATAACAGAGATGCCTGGCCCGGTTATTGCTACTGTTCCAATTCGCATTCGGCTTAATGACAGACAAAATGTGCTTTCTTTTCTCGAGAATATTCAATCCCAGGCGTCTGAAATGGTTGCGTATGAACAATTCGGCCTGCAAAATATTATTAAATTGAGCGATGAGGCGAAAGACGCTTGTGATTTCTCCAGCCTTCTTGTTATTCAACCAAAACAGGTTTTATCATATGGCAATGCGGCCAATCAAGCTCTTCTTATCCCACAATCCGACGACGCCGCAGATGAAGTACTAGGGAGCTATTTTACTTATCCCCTTGTTATTCAGGCTCATTTGCATGAAAATGGAGATAAGCTCGTTTTTATCTATAATAAACTTGCTGTTGCGGAGCAGGAGCTTGTTGCGCTTTCGAATCAGTTCAAGCACATTGTCACTCAGCTTGCCTTGAATCCTAGCATTTTGCTTGAAGATGTGTCGATTACGTCCGATTGGGATATCGAACAATCTCTTAAATTCAACGCCGAGGTGCCAACGATTATAGATGCTTGCGTACATGAACTCATCGAAGCTCAAGCCCGTCTCAAACCATCAGCTCCGGCCATTTGCGCGTGGGATCACAGCTTCACATACAGTCAACTCAATGAGTCAGCAAATCGCCTCGCCCATCATCTTGTCAAAGCCCATAGCATTAAACCAAGCGATTTTGTCCACGTGTGTTTTGAAAAGTCAGCATGGCACTTTGTTGCTATTCTTGCAATTAATAAAGCCGGCGCTGCTTGGGTTCCTTTAGATCCTTCGCACCCAGAACAAAGACTGCGACAGGTAGTAGGCCAGACAGGTTCTACGCTAGCTTTAACATCGGCGCATAACATCGATCTATGCTCGAAGCTTGTTGAAACCGTTCTCCAAATTGATGCCGTACTGGATGAGTCGTTAGCTGTGGAAGAAAACAGTGACAGTGGCCCAATAGTAGCCGTTACCTCGGATCATGCGGCTTATGTGCTTTTCACGTCCGGCAGTACTGGTCAGCCCAAGGGCCTGGTCATGGAACACCGCGCCGTTTGCACAAGCCAGATTGATATTGCCAAGAGGCTCAACCTAACTCCTAAGGTCAGGATTTTACAATTTGCAGCCTTTGTGTTTGACCTCTCTATAGGCGAAATTATTGGGCCACTGATTTCCGGCGCATGCGTTTGCGTTCCATCAGAGCACACAAGATTAAATGGTCTTGAAGACTTCATAAATAAAATGGATATCAGCTGGGCATATCTGACACCGTCGTTTGTACGATCAATTGATCCTAATGGCATACCTCAGCTTGAACTATTATTATTAGCTGGTGAAGCAGTTTCTAGAGATGTGCTTAACACCTGGTTTGGGAAAGTTCGCCTGATTAATGGCTGGGGCCCCGCTGAAACCTGTTGTTTTAGCACTCTTCATGAATGGTCTTCTATGAATGAATCTCCCCTCGTTATTGGTCGGCCTGTTGGGGGTTTCTGTTGGATTGTTAGCCCTGATAACCATCAACGTCTCGCTCCTATTGGCACTTTGGGTGAAATTGTTATCCAGGGTCCTACAATCCTTCGCGAATACTTAGCAGACATCGGCCGTACAGATATCTCGACCACAACTTCGGTTCCTGCATGGGCGCCTCTCCCAGATTCAAAGCATTGGAACAGATTCTATAAATCTGGCGATCTTGGATGTTATAATTCCGACGGCACAATCATTTTCAATAGTCGAAAAGACAATCAAATTAAGATCCGGGGACTTAGAGTTGAGCTTGAGGAGATTGAATATTATATACGCACGACTTTAAGAGGGGCACGCCAAGTAGTTGTGGATATATACGAGAAGGATGGCGCGCGTAATCTTGTTGCGTATGTCTGCTTTAATACAGATATGAGAAGCTCATCGAGGTACAGCGAGCTCAGCTCCTGTGAATTATTTATGAGTATGACGGATGAATTGCGCATGTCAATTACCATTATGTTGGGCGAACTTCAGGTATCATTGCCACGCTATATGATTCCTACTTTATTCATTCCTTGCAATTTTATGCCCTCAATCACATCCACGAAGTTGGACAGGAAGATATTGCGTCACTTGATGGCTTCTCTTAACAACCAACAGTTGGCCACATACGCCCTCCAGAACGGCCTGAAGCGTATGCCTGAAACTGAGATAGAATTCAAGCTTCGGGGACTCTGGGCGGATCTTTTAAACATCCCCGTCGAGTCTATCGGACGGGACGATAATTTTCTGCAAATCGGTGGAGATTCAATTTTAGCGATTCAGCTTGCATCTCGCGCCCGCAAAATTGGTATTTGTTTCCAAGTCAAGGATTTGTTTGGCGACCCAAGGCTGCTGGCAATTTCCTCAAAGGCTACTATGACTGCATATCAAGCCGAGACACAAATAGTGCCATTTAGTTTGCTCTCTAACAACCTTAGAGGGGCTGTTCTTGGTACCACTATCCGTGAACAGTGTTGTCTTTCTGATGATCAGGTTATCGAAGACGCCTATCCCTGCACATCGATTCAAGAGGGCCTAATGTCTTTATCGATGAAGCAGCCGGGATCGTATATTGCCAAGTATCTTTATCGACTTCCTGCTCACGTGGAAGTATCTCGGTTTAGATCAGCATGGAAGAAAACTGTGGAACTCTGTGCTAATCTACGCACTCGCATCATCCAAACATCAGATGGGTCAAGCATCCAAGTTATATGTAAACCGAGTTCAAACTGGGACCCACGGGACTACCGTGATCTCCAGTCTGCTCTGGACCACGCTCGTGGAATTCGTATGACATACGGTTCATCACTATGTGAGATTGCCTTTGCGGAAGACGAACAGCGAAATGTTTACTTCTTTTGGGCAATGCATCACGCAGTCTTTGATGGTATATCCATGCAAATTATCCTTAGCATCTTGCATAAGGCATATTTGTCGGATGACATTCCTGAAATAGCTCCATATTCGCATTTTGTCCGCTACATTCTTCAAATGAATATTCAGGAAGCTTCTTCATATTGGAGGTCTCAGCTGCAAAATGCTAAACCGTCAACGTTTCCACCTCTGCACAATGCGTCTAGAAAGCCTGGTGTCACATGCGCGTTGGAAAGGTCTATAGGCTTCATTAACCCTGACAAGCTCGGTGTTACTGTAGCCACTATTGTTCGGTCTGCCTGGGCGATCGTCCTTGCTCGGTATTGTGATACTGACGATGTCTGCTTCGGTACAACTATCTCAGGGCGCCAAGCTCCTGTTCCTGACATATTCGAGATTGTGGGACCAATAATTGCTACTGTTCCAGTTCGTCTCAAAATAGACAACAAACAGCCTGTACCAGACTTTTTACAAACTGTCCAAAAGGCCGCAGCAGAAATGATACCATATGAACAGTTCGGTCTGCAACGGATAATGAAATTGGGGGAGGACCCCTATAACGCATGTCAATTTTCCAGCTTACTAGTAATTCAGCCAATGCGCCATATTTCTTTGACTGAAGATACAGAATCTTCGCTCATCACTACTAATGGGACAGAGGGTCTGTCTGACTCTTTAGCAAACTACTTTAGTTACCCTCTTGTGGTTCAAGCACATATCTATGACGACGAATTGAAAGTAGCAATATTTTATGATTCTGATGTCTTGACCGAGCGACAAGTACAAGCACTATCCAACCACCTCGGTCACGTTATCCACCAGCTCACATCTGATGATATTTTGACTGTTCAGTCTGTTTCGATCTCGTCGTCATTTGACCTCGAGCTTGCCGTTGCATCTAACAGTGACTTGCCCGATATTATCAACTCTTGTGTCCATGAACTTATTGACAAGCAAGCTCAGACTTCCCCAAACGCACAAGCAATCTCAGCCTGGGACGCAAGATTTACATACCATCAGGTAATGGTTGCTGCAAATAGACTTGCATATCATCTGATTCATATTCATAAAGTTAAGCCTGGTGAACTTATACTTGTCTGCTTTAACAAGTCGGCATGGCATCTTGTTTCCCTTATTGCCATCAACAAAGCTGGCGCCGCTTGGGTCCCTTTAGAGCCATCACAGCCTGAAGAGCGTTTGCTGCAGATCTCTGACCAAACTAAAGCTCGACTAGTATTAACCTCGCCAAATAATGCCGTTCTCTGCACCAGATTGGTTCAAGGTGTAATCGAGGTCTCAGCCGAGCTCGATAGTCTATTGACTCACACCGTACCCGAGTCATATACACCCTGCGTGTCAATATCATCCAAAAGTGCCGCTTATGTCCTTTTTACTTCCGGCAGCACTGGAACGCCCAAAGGTTTCATTATGGAACATTGGTCAGTATGCACAAGCCAAACCGCAATTGCTAGGAGACTTAACATGACTCCAAGCGTGCGGATATTGCAATTTGCTGCCTTCGTTTTCGACTTGTCGATTGGAGAAATAATTGCCCCCCTAATCTCTGGTGCGTGCGTTTGCATACCATCTGAGAACCAGAGAATAGCCGGAATTGCAGAATTTATTCGAGAGCAAAGAGTTAACTGGGCTTTCTTAACGCCATCCTTCGCTCGAACAATTCAACCCAATGAAGTTCCAAATCTTGAGCTTCTCTTGCTTGCCGGTGAACCCGTCAGTCAGGATGTATTTGACTCTTGGTTTGGGACCCTACGACTTATAAATGCTTGGGGTCCAGCAGAAACCTGCGTGTTTAGCACTCTACATGAATGGACATCTGCAGAAGAATCTCCTCTTGTCATTGGCCGACCAGTAGGTGGATTTTGTTGGGTAGTCGACCCAGAAATGCCGCAAAACCTTGCACCAATCGGCACAACTGGTGAAGTTGTTGTTCAGGGCCCAACACTCCTACGTGAATATCTCAATGACCCTCACCGGACGAAAAATTCGTTGATTTCACGCCCTAGCTGGGCTCCTTTGCCCGATCCTGACCATTGGGACCGATTCTATCTATCTGGCGATTTCTGTTTCTATAATGATGATGGAAATCTTGTGTTTAGCTGCCGCCGAGATACACAAGTTAAGATACGGGGCTTTCGCGTAGAGCTTAGTGAGATTGAACATCACATGCGCGACAAACTAGGTGCTGTTTGCGATGTTGCCGTTGATGTTATAACTACTACGACTGGAAAGAGCTTGGTAGCTTTCGTCAGTTTCGATAAATACGGACAATCAGGTCAAAACCACACTGATTGCGGCTCTGATATATTTCTCCGTCCTGATTCTTGTTCGCAAGAGAAATTCCACGGCCTTGTCAGCCAGTTGAAGCTCACACTGCCTCAATATATGATTCCAACTCTCTTTATCCCATGTCGGTGCATGCCGACCACCACGTCGAAGAAATTGGATAGAAAGACTTTGCAAGCACAAACGTCTGCCCTCACTCAAGACCAACTTGCTTCCTATTCGTTAGTAAGCTGTAAGAAGTCTATGCCAAAAACTCAAACTGAATACGAGCTACAAGCCATCTGGGCAGATGTTTTAGCCATTTCATCGAAAAACATTGGTCGTGATGACAGTTTTCTTCATATTGGGGGTGACTCAATTACAGCCATGTTCATGGTTTCCAAAGCAAAAGAACGGGGTATTTCAGTCAACGTAAGAGATATTTTTGATGACCCAAGATTACTTGCAGTAGCGTCCAAGGCCATTCAGTTGGATAAGCAACTAGAAGTGGTTGCTCCAAAGCCATTTAGCCAACTTGAGAGCTCCCTACATCGCAAGATTTTTGCACCAGAAATATTTCAGCAATGTGGAATCTCTAGCGGAGATGTTATAGAAGATGCCTATCCTTGCACCGCCCTTCAGGAAGGCCTAATAGCTTTAACACTAAGACAACCAAGGTCTTATGTTGGCAAATTTGTTTTCGAAATCTCTGGGCACATCAATATCGAACGATTTGTGGCTGCTTGGAATCGCACTGTCGAAGCCTGCGCAAATATTCGAACTAGAATTTTGCTCATAGACGGTACTTCAATTCAAGTAGTGCTTAAAAATGATGAGAATTGGATATCTGCGGATAAACATACTCTTGCCACATTTATGAGCAGCTCAAAAGATTTAAGAATTGCCTATGGCAATCCACTTTGTCGTTATGCTATTATACACGAAAACAATAAGAAATATTTTGCCCTGTTAGCGCATCATTCAATATACGACGGATGGACACTCGGCATTCTATTTCGGACACTGGATGCCTTCTACCGAGGCGGCAGCATACCAGTACTAGGTCCATTTTCCACTTTCATCAAGTACATTGGAGACCTTGACGACAAAGATGTTTTTTCGTTCTGGGAAAGAGAGTTGTCTGGCTCCAAGCGTGCCTCGTTTCCACGGAGCCGCTCCTTGGAGACGAATGTCGCGATAACCAAAGTCTATACCTCAACAATTACTTTCACGAGGCCAGATGAAAAATCAGTTACTATTGCATCTATATTACGTGCTGCATGGGCTCTTGCCATTTCTCGATACAGCGGCAATACCGATGATGTGATATTTGGCACGACTATTTTTGGCCGTCACGCGCCTGTTGCCGGGCTCGAGGCGATGCCAGGGCCTACAGTGGCAACTATTCCAGTTAGAGTCCGTCTCAATATGGATACTCCTGCTTCTCAATATCTTTTGGACATCCAAACAAAAGCCTCTGCTTTGGTTCCGTACGAGCAGTATGGCCTCCAACGGATTTCTAAAGTCAGTCATTATGCAAAAGAGGCGTGCAACTTTTCTAGCCTATTGGTTATCCAACCGCCTGTGAAAGTCACTTTCGGTGAAGACGTTGGTAACGGCATCTTCATAAACGATGAAGCAGCTCAGGCTAGGATATTAGAGTCCCTGGACAATTACTACACTTACCCTCTGGTAGCCCAGTGTGAACTGGATGATAGTCATGTCAAGCTGAGTCTCATATATGATAGTGAAATTCTTAGCGAGCATTTGCTGAAGGGATTATCAAACCAGATTGAACTTATTGTTCAGCAGCTTATCAATTTAGGCGATAGGCCACTCAGCGATATACCCAGCAACACGGCTTGGGATCTTGAATTTGCTCTCGAGACCAATCGTCGACTACCAGAAGTTGTTGAGAAGTGCTGCCACAGCTTCCTTGAGCATCAAGCCCTTAATAATCCTGACCGCACCGCCGTCGATGCCTGGGATGCTATCTTTACATATAAAGAGCTAGATGCTGCTACAGATAGGCTTGCAAGCTATCTTGTTAATGAGATTGGTGTCAAACTCGGTGATGTGGTCCATGTTTGTTTTGAGAAATCCGCATGGTATCTCGTTGCCATCTTCGCTGTCTCCAAAGCTGGTGCCTGCTGGTGTCCTTTAGACCCTGCACATCCTTCAGAGCGCCTCAGACAAATAGTTCGTCAAACTCGGGCAGAATTGATGCTTTCATCGTCGGAGAATAAGTCCAAATGTATGGACTTGGTTCCCACGGTTGTCGTCATTTCCCCAATTCTTGACGCTGCATTAGCGGCTGAAAATAGTGGTCACAGCAAACCTGACTGTAAAACCCTCGTCGACGTTACTCCTCGCCACTCTGCCTACATTTTATTTACATCGGGCAGCACAGGTGTCCCTAAAGGTATAGTGATCGAGCATCATGCTCTCTGCAGTAGCCAATCTTCGATCACGAACCGCCTTGGACTTGATTCAAATGTTCGAATGCTTCAGTTTGCCTCTTTTACGTTTGACGTAGCTGTCGGAGAGATCTTTGCTTCGATCATATCAGGCGCTTGTATTTGCATTCCTTCATGGGAAGTGCAAATGAACTCCCTTGCACAATACATTGAACACGCCAATGTCAGCTGGGCAATGCTCACTCCTTCATTTGCTCGTACGATAAACCCCGCGGAAGTTCCTAGCTTGCAGACTCTAGTCCTTGCTGGCGAGCCGGTAGCCCACGATGTTTTTGAAACGTGGTTTGGGAAACTGAGAATTATAAATGGTTGGGGCCCTACTGAAGCTTGTGTTTACGGCTCGATGCATGAATGGAAGTCAACCCATGAATCACCTACCACAATTGGATTTCCGGTGGGAGGCCTCTGCTGGATCGTTGATCCAAACGACTCTTCAAAACTAGCACCTATAGGTAGCGTAGGAGAGATCATTATCCAAGGTCCAAACTTACTGCGCGAATATTTAGATGATCCTACCAAAACATCATCATCTCTAGTTTCTGAGCTTCCTGATTGGATGCCACATCACAACTGGAATCGGTATTACAAGACTGGAGATCTGGCAGCTTACAACGCGGATGGAACTATGCAATTCATCAGCCGAAAGGACTCTCAAGCGAAAATTCGCGGCCTTCGTATTGATCTTGCGGAAATTGAGCACCACATCACTAAGCACTTGGAATGTGCACGGCAAATTTCTGTCAGCGTGTTTACCACCGCCGCGAGCACCAAATTGGTGGTTTTTGCTTGTTTTACCGGCAATACAATAGCTGCTAACCAAGAATGCCAAGCGGACATGATACTTCCACTCACTCAAGAGTTAACTGAAAAGTTTAACAATCTTCTTGCATCTTTGAAGTTCTGCCTTCCAGCTTATATGATTCCGGAATTATTTATCCCTTGTAAAGCAATGCCACTCTTGACTTCTTCCAAAATGAATGTTAAGCTGCTACTACAAGCTGCCGCCTCACTTACCCAGGAAGACCTTGAAAACTATTCTCTAGCTAATAGCAGTCAAAAATCTCCGCCAGAAACAGACATGGAGTGCCGTCTACAGCAAATCTGGTCTCAAATCTTGCATATATCATGCCCTTCGATTGGTCGAGATGATAATTTCCTCAGCATTGGTGGAGATTCTCTTGCTGTTATCAAATTGGTGGCTACTGCTCGTGATAACGGCATTGCCTTGACCGTAAACCACGTCTTCCATGACCCTCGGCTAAAGTCTGTCGCTTCCAAGGCTTCTCTTATCGAGGTTAAGGAGACCGAAAAGGTCACTCCCGTTGCACCTTTTACTTTACTTGACCTGACTTCTCAGGACGCAGTCTGCGATAACTCTATCAGGTCATTTCTTGGGCTTTCTGATGATATGGATATTGAAGACGCGTATCCTTGCTCCAAGATGCAAGAAGGCCTTATGTCTTTGAGTGTGAAACAGCCTGGGTCGTACATCGCCAAACATTTGTACCGTATTCCATCACATGTTGACATAACAAGATTCAAGGCGGCGTGGCAACAAACCATCTACCACTGTGCTAACATGCGAACAAGAATTCATAGACTAGGCGCCACCTCTTTACAGGTCGTCGTGAAAGGAGACTTTATGTGGGATCCTACTCATCAGATGACTATTTCAGAATACTTGCTCTCATTACGTGATATGGATATGAGCTATGGCTCTCGCTTGTGTCACTACGCCATTATTGAAGATGAACAAAGTATTTACTTTTCTTGGGTTATGCATCATGCGATATTTGATGGCTGGACTCTGTCATTAACCCTGCAGACGCTCTATTGTGCTTATAGAGGCCTTGAGCTCGCCGATCTAATTCCGTATTCTCAGTTCATCAAGTATACCTTGGAACTTGATTATCAAGTTGCTAGCGATTACTGGACCGAGCAGCTCCATGGCGCTAGGAAAGCAATCTTCCCATCTTCAGCTATTGACAGTTCCGACAAGTCCTGTGCCACGCAGTCAATGGGGGTACAAATTGAGCTTGTACGTAGCACTACAGGAATTACAACGGCAACATTTATACGTGCTGCCTGGGCAATGGTCTTGGCGCGCTACTGTGGCACGACTGACGTTTGTTTCGGCACAACCGTTTCGGGGCGACAGGCACCGCTTGGTGGATTGACAAAGATACCTGGGCCAGTTATCGCTACTGTGCCTGTGAGGGTTCATATTGATAATCAGAAACCAGTAGCTGAGTTTCTGAAACATATCCAATCTCAGGCGGCTGATATGGTTCCCTTCGAGCAGTTTGGTCTGCAAAATATTCGTAAGCTTAGTGAATATGCCGAAGATGCATGCGACTTCACTAGCTTGCTTGTTATCCAGCCTGCTCAGCTTTTCTCAAACAGCGGCAATAACGAAGATACTCTTTTGGTTCCGGTTGAAACGGGAAGAGATGATATGGATAGTATGCAAAATTACTTCTCATACCCTCTCGTCCTACAGGCCTATGTGAGCAATGAATCCATCGAACTTACACTGACTTATAACTCGCTTTGCATCCCCGAGCAACAACTCGTCGCCCTATGTGAACAACTTAAGCATGTTGTTGGCCAATTAGCTGAACCAAAGTCCGAGCAAGTCTTGGGAACTATTTCTATTGCATCACAGTGGGATATTGAACAATCGCAAAAATTCAACTCTGAAATCCCGCAGATTGTTGATTCTTGTTTCCACGATCTTGTTCGGGATCAAGCTGATAACCATCCTGAGGCTATAGCTATCCGAGCTTGGGATGGCGACCTCACCTATATGCAGCTTGATCAGGCGGCCAATCGTCTTGCGAATCATCTCATTTGTAAATACGATATCCAAGTAAATGAGCTGGTACATGTGTGCTTTGAGAAATCTATGTGGTATTTTATATCTATCTTGGCCATCAACAAGGCTGGCGCCGCGTGGGTGCCTCTTGATCCGTCACATCCACGAAAACGCCTTCAACAGATTGTCAGTCAAACAGGAGCAAGGGTTGCACTTTGCTCGCCAGCAAACAGCGAAATTTGCTCGGGTCTCGTCAACTCAGTGATTCAAGTTACTCCTGAGTTTGATAAAGAGCTACTACGGATTGTAGATAGTCGGCGAGGACCAATAACCAGCGTCTCTCCAGATAACGCTGTTTATGTCCTGTTCACCTCTGGTAGCACAGGCACTCCAAAAGGTCTAGTTATGCGACACAGATCTGTTTGCACAAGCCAAAAGGCAATCGCTAGGAGGCTGGGCCTGACAACAGAGGTCCGAATTCTTCAGTTCGCGGCATTCGTCTTTGATCTCTCCATCGGCGAAATCATCGCTCCTCTTATTACAGGCGCATGTATATGTGTTCCATCAGAGTATAGCAGGATCAATGAAGTCGAAAAGTTCATTCAAGATACCCGTGTTACATGGGCCTTCTTGACGCCATCTTTCGTCCGTACTTTAAGCCCAGATAATATCCCTGGGCTAGAGCTTTTACTGCTGGCAGGAGAGGCAGTTCCTCGCGATGTGCTCACGGCCTGGTTTGGGAAAGTTCGTTTAATTAACGGCTGGGGCCCCGCAGAGACCTGTGTGTTCAGTTCATTGCATGAGTGGAGGTCTATTGACGAGTCGGCTCTTACAGTCGGACGCCCTGTTGGTGGGTTCTGTTGGATTGTGGATCCTGAAGATCATAGCTGCCTTGCACCAATTGGCACAGTTGGCGAGATTATTATTCAAGGGCCTACTCTACTGCAAGAGTACTTGGCTGATACAGATCGTACGAATGCTTCCATTGTACAAGCCCCTGGATGGGCGCCTCTTCTAGATGAAGCGCACTGGAATAAGTGTTATAGATCGGGCGATCTCGGATACTTCAATCTGGATGGAGCCATAGAATTTTCAGCACGTAAAGATACGCAGATCAAGATTCATGGCCTTCGTATCGAAGCCAGCGAAGTTGAATTTCACATTCAGCAGCTCTTGGCTGGTGCTCGCCAGGTGGCTGTCGACGTGTTCAAGAATAACAATAGCTCTACACTTGTGGCCTACTTCTGTTTCAGTGACGGAACAGAGACAACAAGCACCCAGTCAAACATTTCAGAGACACCCTTTTTATCACCTGATGACGTCTTGCAAGATCGATTGAAGGCTTTAGTCGGAGAGCTCGGTGTTGCGTTGCCCCGATATATGATTCCTGCATTGTTTATCCCCTGCAAATATATGCCTTTTAGTACTTCAACTAAACTAGATAGAAGGCTGCTGCATAAACACTTATCTTCTCTCACTCGGGATCAGCTAGCTATCTACTCGTTATCAAACAGAACAAAACGCCAACCAGAGACTCAAATGGAACAGCGACTGCAGACAATCTGGGCGGAAATATTGAATGTGCCGATGGATTCTATTAGCAAGGATGATACCTTTTTCCAGCTTGGAGGTGATTCAATTATGGCTATATACCTGGTTTCAACAGCCAAGGAAGATGGAATTGCATTTACTGTTAAGGATATCTTTGATGATCCTAGGTTATTAGCAGTGGCTTCAAGAGCTACTTTAATCCAAGAAGATAACGCGGATGTTGCAGAATCTACTCCGAATCCTTTCAGTTTATTATCCGAATCACGCTTAAGCTTGGCTCTGGGAGACAAGATCCGAGAAGAATGTGGCCTTCGTGATGGCCAAACGATAACGGACGCATATCCCTGTTCCGCCCTCCAAGAAGGTCTCATAGCTCTCACTGTCAAGCAGCCTGGCTCTTACGTTGCCACATATGTCCATCATTTATCGGAATCAGCAGATATTGCTAGATTTAAAGATGCTTGGGATATGGTTGTGGAGGTTTGCAGCAACCTTAGAACACGCATCGTGTTATTGGATGGTGTTACGACTCAGATTGTCCTAGATAATGATAGTCATTGGCTATCCGCCGAGAACGATAATCTCGAGTCAATCACTAGATCGCCACGAAACATGCAAATGGGATATGGGACACCTCTATGCTGGTACGCTATTGTGTCTGAGAAAGGCAAAAACTACTTTGTTTGGTCTGCTCATCACTCAATATACGATGGATGGACAATGAAAATAATGTTTTCAGTCCTGTTTCGGGCATATTCAGACACATATATTCCAGAAATATCTCCTTTCTCATCGTTCATCAAATACACCCATGAGATTGACGGTGACGCCGCCGCATCATACTGGAAAACAGAGCTTTCGGGAGCAACGCGAGCTTCGTTCCCACCTCGTCGCATCATGCCAGGTAATGTTGAAAGTCGGCGTTATCGCTCAACAATTTCCTTCACAAATTCCGTCAAGACCTCAATCACTCAAGCAACAATCCTTCGAGCGGCATGGGCTATTGTTCTCGCTAGATATTGTGATAGCAACGAAGCCGTTTATGGCGTAACTATATCAGGTCGCCAGGCGCCAATATCTGGAGCAGACATGATTTCTGGACCTATGATTGCCACTGTCCCTCTCAGGGCGCGCTTGGATAACCAGGTATCGATATCAAAGTTTCTTCATTATATCCAAAAACTGGGTTCGACCATGATCCCTTATGAACAATATGGGTTACAAAGAATCTCTAAAGTCAGTGCATGCGCCAAAGAGATTTGTGACTTTTCGAGTCTTCTTGTTATTCAGCCGCCGGCAGTCTTCGCTACGGATGATTCGGATGATACAATTTTTACTATCGATGAATCTACAAATGACTTCACAATGGACTCCATGAATAGCTACTTTAATTATCCACTTGTGATGATTATTAGCCTGTTCCCTGACAAATTTCTTTTGAATATATTTTATGACTCTGAAATACTAGTGGAAGGCCAGGTCCAGGCCTTGGTTTCTCATTTAGATCACGTCACCCAAAAGCTTCTCAGCATAGAGTCGACTAACGATCCCCTAAGCTCAGTCTCCCTTCTTAGCCCCTGGGACCTTCAACACGCAGTTGAATCAAGTCGTTTGAGTCCCTCTAGTGAGACGTGTGTACACTGGCTCATTCAAGACCAAATCCGCTCAAGACCAAACGATATAGCTATCACCTCCTGGGACGGAGAGCTTACTTACTCTCAATTGGGTGTTTTTGCAGCGCGCCTGGCGATGAAACTTCAAGAACTTGGCGTTGGGCCCGAGGTTTTCGTCCTTTTATGTTTTCCGAAATCAGTTTTCGCTATCGTCTCTATGGTGGCTTGTCAAATGGCCGGCGGAGCCTTTGTTCCTCTTGATCCAGCCTCTCCATCCTCTCGCTTACAAGGCATTATCAATGACACTCATGCACGCATCGCCCTAGTTGGTTCAACGTGCGGCAACGCACTTGGTGGGCTCGGAGTTGATATCTTGTCCATCGATGAGACTGAACTTTCCAAATTGCCTGATCCAACCCATGCGGTAGCATCAACGGCCAAGCCCGAAAATGCGAGCGTAGTTCTCTTCACCTCTGGTTCTACAGGTAAACCAAAGGGCATGGTTATTCAACACAACAATATTTGCTCGTCTAGCAACGCATACGGCGCTGACCTTGGTATTGGACCTGGCACACGGGTATTCCAATTCTCGGCCTACACTTTCGATGTTGGCATCCTAGACTGCCTTGTCTCCCTTATGCGTGGCGCCTGCCTCTGTATACCTTCTGATGATGCCCGAATGAACAATTTATCTGATGCTATAGAGTCCTCAAAGGCTAACTGGGTGTTCTTGACACCCACAGTTGCAGAACTGCTCTCACCTGCTGAAGTCCCTAGCTTAAAGGTCCTTTGCCTTGGCGGTGAAGCTATCAGCAAGAAGTGCGCAGACCGTTGGGTAAATCATGTCGAATTGCATGGCCTTTACGGACCGGCTGAAGCGTCCATCTGCGCATGGAATCCTACTGTCGGTCGATCAGGTCGATCAACAAATCTAGGTAGACCGACATCCAGCGCCTTCTGGGTCGTTGAACCAAGCGACTATAGGCAACTTGTACCTGTGGAATGTGTTGGAGAGCTACTGATTGAGGGCCCTATGCTTGCTCGAGGATATCTCAACGTCAGCGACGAGGTTGCCGCCAACTGGATGGAAGATGTCGACTGGCTTCCTGGAGGCAAGAAACGAGTGTACCGCACAGGAGACTTGGTTCGGCGCAACGCTGACGGTACATTTGAGTACATGGGCCGAATGGATACACAAATCAAGAGACATGGTCAGCGCCTCGAGCTTGGCGAGATTGAGTCTCAAATCCAGGAATTCCTTCCTCATGACATGGCTGCAATTGTCGACGTTACCAAAGCAGACTATGGCAATTCCAATGACATCCTTGTTGCCTTCCTTTGGTACACCGAAGGCGAGGCTACGCTGCCACAAACTCTCCGTCTTTTGCAAACCGTATCCGAACAGGTCCAAAGCTTCATTTCACATCTGAATTCGTCATTAGCCGCATCTCTGCCCACATACATGATTCCTTCGTCTTATCTCATTTTTGAGGGTAAACCAGAACAGACGACATCTGGCAAGGTAAACCGTCGTTCTTTCGTCGAGTATGGCCGCGGTATCTCCGTCAAAGATCGCCTGCGCTTTACACCTAATGTCTACGACAATGAAACGCCGACAACTCCGACAGAGTTCCAGCTGCGAGATCTTTGGGCACAGGTGCTTAATATGGACGATCCAACAGCCATTGGAAAACACGACAGCTTTTTACAGCTTGGTGGTGATTCCATTAGTGCAATTCACCTGGTCTCCTTGGCTCGGCAGCACAATATTGATCTTACGGTGGCGTTAATCTTCAGTGATCCTCATCTTTCTTCCATGGCAGAGTCCATCCAGCTTAGCTCCTCAGTGCAAGAAGACAATTCGGTTGCGCGGTTCAGGCTCATTCCCGTCGATGATAGATCCAACGCTCAGCAGGCAGTCATGGCTCAATGTAACCTCTCAGACGCAGCGGAAGTTGAAGATATGTACACTTGCACCGACCTACAGCAAAACTTGATGGCGTTGACTATCGCGCAGCCTGGATCTTACATTTCAAAACACATATATCGCCTTGGCCGTGACTTTAACATGGACCGCTTCAAACTAGCCTGGGAGCAAACTATGGTTCTCTTTCCCAACCTTCGCACACGATTTGTGCTCTCCGGAAGCACTACAATTCAGGCTGTTATCAAAGACCCCATTGCTTGGCCTCGCACTTACACTGACCTTCGCTCATTCATTGTGTCACATGAGAATACTGATATGACATATGGCTCGCCTCTCTGTCGGTATGCAATAATTTCTCAAGATTGCGATACTTACTTTGCCTTGAAGATCCATCACGCCATCATTGATTGCCAGACCTTCTCCATGATCATCAAAATTCTACAGTCCATATATACCCAGAACGAACCACTAACTCTAACTCCGTACACCAATTTCATCCGGTACGTTATGGATCTTGACCGAGATGCAGCCCGCAAATATTGGTCCACGCAGCTTTCTGGCGCCACACGCACCGCATTTCCCATGCGCGTGGCATCGCACAAACCACAAGCATTAAAGAAAGCCGCCAGTGTGACGAGTAAACTGATCCACTTGTCACAGTCGCCAAGCTGCTTTACAACGCTTGTCCGAGCTGCGTGGTCAATTATATTGGCACGATATGCGCAAACCGATGATGTATGTTTTGGTACAGCCGTCTCCAGCAGACAAGCTCCGGTGGAGGGTATCAACGATATGCCCGGTCCTGTTACAGCCACAGTTCCAATAAGAGTATGCCTGGACAAGCGGCAAACTATTTCAAGCTTTCTTCAAGATTTACAAATTCAAGCTTCTGAAATGGTAGCTCATGAGCAGTACGGGCTAGCAAATATCTCACGAATCAGCTCCTCTGCCAAGGATGCATGCAATTTTACAAACTTTCTTATTGTTCAACCTGCTGAAGAACAACTTCTTTCATCTCAAGACGTAGCATCACTACCCATTCTATATCCGGCCACTATTGAGAGCCTTGCAGATGGCGAATTGCTTGGTGACGTGTTCAATTATCCTCTTGTCGTGCGGTGCCAGTTTTTCACGGACAACATGCAGCTGGCGTTAATTCATAATTCAGACTTCCTTCACGGCTCTCAAGCTATTGCTCTCCTTGAGCAATTTGAGTGTGTTATTGAACAGCTCCTAAATGCTGGAGAAAAAACGCTGTCGACTGTATCAGTGGCAAGTCAGTGGGATGTAAAGCAGGCAATTCAACAAAATAAGGCCATTCTTAAACCGATTGAATCGTGTATTCAAGACATTTTCTCAATGCAGGATGTTGATCGGTTTTGGATTGTTGATCCCGATAACCATCACAAACTTGCTCCCATCGGGTGCGTGGGTGAACTCATATTACAAGGCCCCGCACTGGCCCGAGACCACATCGATGACTCTAGAAAGACCACGGAGTCATTCATTAATCACTTTGAGTGGCTTTCGGACACTCAAACCACTGAAACAAAGCGTTTCTACAAGACAGGTGATCTAGTTCGATATAATGCTGACGGATCTGTCGATTACATTGGTAGGAAAGACGCACAAGTCGAGATCCGCGGTCAACATGTGGAACCTTGTGAAATCGAAGCTCATATCAAGCTCCTCTCTCTTCCAATGAAAGAAGTAGCAGTTGATGTGATGATTGACGACATTGAAAAGTCTCTGCTGGCGTTTATAAGCTTTCGTGATGGTAAAATCACTGGCGAAGCTACAGATGTTCAACTGGTAGCATCTAGTAACAGAATGCAAGAGCATCTGTCTCACCTCGGTAGAAATTTAGCTACTGCCTTGCCGAATCATATGGTTCCCAAATATCTCATTCCCATTGAGTATATGCCATTTAATAACTACGGAAAAATTGACAAGGCGGCCCTCATGCGAAAGGTTATGAAGCTTTCTACTGAAACTCTCGGAAGGTATCTAGCCAGCCAGCACCCACCTTTCCGCGACTGCTCATCTGCTCTGGAGCACTGGATCCGGGCGCACTGGGCAGTGATTCTTGAGATACCTGCAGACACGATAGGCATAGATGACAACTTCTATCAGCTTGGTGGCGACTCGATCCGAGTCATTACCATGTTAAAACTTACACTAGACAACTTTGGTGTCCCTATTGAGAAATCTTTTAGCGGCAATCACACAACGGTCAGCCATATGGCGAAATTAATCGCATCAGCTGTGGAGGATGGAGCTACAGTACCGTGCCATCCAGGTTCAGGTATCGATTTGGTAGCCAAGATCAATGCGATTTCTAAGGAATCTTGGATATCGCACCCACACGCTTTACAGGCAAACCCCATTACTACAATCCGTAACCAGTCAACAATTTTCCTCACTGGTGCCACCGGCTTCCTTGGTACTGAGATTTTAAATCAATTAGTGAGAAATCCGGCTGTGCGGTCTGTTATTGTCCATGTTCGTTCAAAGTCGGTACCCGATGGAATGGGGCGAATCCGAGAGACAGCCAGAATCGCAGGTTGGTGGCTTGATGAAGACGCTGATAAGTTGGAAATTTGGCCAGGTGATCTTTCTAAAGCTCACCTAGGTCTCACGGAAGCCCAGTGGAACCGACTCTCAGGGCTATCCAAGTCAGAGACCGGTATCGATGCCATTATCCACAACGGGGCTTCTGTCAATTGGCATGCCACCTATGATACACTATGTCACCCTAATGTCAACTCGACGGTCGACCTGCTGATGGCGACCGCAACATCACCTATCCAACCAAAATTCGTGTTTGTCTCGGGCGGAGCCTTCACAAACCCTGAAGATCACCCGGCTATATCTGCGGCATTACTCAAGGGTACCACCGCCTATATTCAAACAAAATTCGTCTGCGAAGGAGTCATCAAGAACATCACCAAGAGCCTTCCGAACAACCAGAACCGGGTGTCGATTGTCAAACCTGGGCGAATAATCGGTACGGTGGAGCACGGTGTTGCTAATGTGGATGATTTCATATGGAGAGTCGTTTCTACCGCAGCCTCTATCAAAGCCTTCCCGGAAGAACCAGAAGCGCACTGGAATTATATCCAAGACGTAAGCTCTGTCGCTTCGGGAATTCTAAATCAGGTCTTCGACAGTGAAATCGCGCCGTTCTCTATGTCTGGAAGCGGCATGCCGGTACCTGTTTTCTGGGATCTTGTCAATTCTGAGCTAGAAACCCCATGCAAGCCTATACCCTGGTCAGAATGGATAGAGCTTGCAACAGCATCGGTGGAAAGGGTCGGTGCTACGCATCCGTTGTGGACGGTTCGGCAATTCCTTTGTCAACTCGGCATACCGCGAAACGTTCTGCCGTACAAAGGCGTAGAATATACCGAGTATAAAGATGCACAGGCGGCAATCAAGAGTAATGTACGGTATCTCAAGAAGCTTGGATTCATTCCTTCTTCAGAAGATGGATTTGGCAAGAGCGAGCAGGAGAACGTTCTTCGGCGTGTACATAATACGAAAGGAATGTCGACGTAAAGGGGGTCTGGTTGCGTTAGCTTTAGTTCTTTTCTTTAATTCTTTTCTAAAAATTAATTTCGTTGTTAGTACTCTCGTCCGTTTCAGTCCTTCACTATTAGCTATTAGAACTTTTTCTAGAAGCTGAATTAATACACCATGCTCGTAGATTTTAAATATATTTGCGTATAAAAATAGGCGAGCCAATCTTTTAGACGGCGTCTTAGCCAGTAGCATAAGAAGCAATACAATGAGTATAGCTGTGAATAAAGCAGTAGTTTGTTTAGGGGTGCATATAATCCATCACAGTCATAACGCACACAGTTATTTTACCTACTTCAATTGTCCTCTGCTAGCTCTAGTGCCTCCACCAGCCTAACATTCTACCACTCTTCTACCATTTGCAAGTGTCGTCTCATACATTCCATGTGAATAGAACACAACCTCAACTTAGTGCGAAATATCTATGGCATTTCGGGCAAGGGAGTCCGAGTAGCAGAAATGATATAGTCCCCAAGAATGCGCATCTTGAATATAGCCAGACAATATTGGAAATAGTACTGTGATGATCAAAATCAGTAACAGACGCTTGAACACAAATGAGGCCATAAACAGCCTTAAAGGAGTATGCTCACTATCCACCGTCGCCGATGCGCTTCAATTGCCAAATCTGTAGCTTCGGGATTCTTGCTGACAAAGTCCTCTCGAATGCTGTCCCAGTTTGCGTCGAAATTGTCTTTCCAGCTTTGCAGAGTATGGGCGTAGTGGGGCCCAATGTTTTGAACCGTTTCTACTTCCAATGTGCCGTTAGAGCCGCTATGAATTGATGTCAAGAGCTGGTTTATGGTTGGCAGATATCCTCCCGGAAAGATGTAGTGGTAAAGAAAATCGCCGAGAGCTTGGCCGCTGGCGTTCAGCTATAAAGAGTCAGTAGTGGTTCTCTAATGCGGATTTTTTTCTTTATTTTTTATTTTTTTTTTTTTTTATTTTTTTTTTATTTTTTTTTTTCAAGAAAAAAAGTCAATAAACAGATAAAACTAACAGAATTAATTTTTGTGATGCCCTGAACAACCACCCGGCCTCCATGTGTTTTCAAATACGTTGATATCTTTTCAAAGTACGTATTCAAAAACTTTTCGCCAACATGCTCCAACATCTCGATGGAAATAATTCGATCATATCCTCCCTCTGGGACTGGAGCTTTGCGATAATCACAAAGCAAGATCGTAATCTTGTCTTGCAGACCTGCAGCCTTGATTCGTTCTTCAGCCAGGGTTTTTTGCTCTGCCGACAGAGTGAGGCCAGTTACTTGGCATCCAGTCTGATGAACAGCGGTAATGGCCAAATTCCCCCAGCCGCATCCTATGTCCAAGACATGATCAGTGGACGATATGTCGGCTTTGTCGAGAATATTCTGGATTTTGCGGCGCTGAGCAGACTGAAGTGATTCTCCAGGTTCGCCTGACCAAATAGCAGAACTGTAGTTCATGTCAGGGGACAAGAAGCCAGCAAAGTGTTTGTTAGAGGTATCGTAATGGAACGATGCATTCTTAAGTGCATTGATGGTGTCATTGGCTGGTAAGAAGTATTGAGCTGCGCGAGGTAGGAATGTGTATAGAAGGCTACCAGCGGAGGCGCTTAAAGAGTCTTTGTTTCTTATGTAAAGCTTTAGAAAATATTGATGAGTTTGTGTATTCAATTGTTGTAATTAACAGAGCAGAAAACACAGACAAACATACAGAGAATAGTCCAACAAGATTGTCACATTCCAAGTCTTGGGCCATGTATGACTCTGCGACTCCCTATTAAAGGATATAAGTCTCTACTTCTATCGATACGGGCTTTGTATTCTTACCAGGTCAAATCCTTGACAGAGTCGAACAAAGACTTGAGGATTTTTGACAATTATTACAATCCCAAGATCTGATTCGGAGCTGTCATTGCCAAAGGTAACGCTCTGGTTCTTTCCACTAGCGTATTTAGTTGCGACAGTTAAGCAGCCATGTTGAAGGCGTTTTAAAACCTGAAAGACTGAATTGCGAGCAGCTGATTGAAGCCAAGTTTCTGCCATTTTGAGACTCAAGTTCGAAAATATTTTAAAATTGTTACAGCTTTTGGTTTCTACTTTTTTTTTTTGTGAAAGAGTTTGGTTCTGATATAGAGCCTTTAAATACAGATGCATACACTATGAGAGCCAGGGTTCCCGGAAGGAGAATCTGTAGCCTCCACAGCTTCAAGGTCATGTGTACAAACAATATAGCGCAAAACAAGGCTTCTGGATGTAGATTTATCTTGGTTACACGTTTTCGGTGAGTTCCATTTCTGATAAATCCGCCATTACCACCATCGCGCTCGAGATTTGCCTCCAAGATTCGTCATCATTAGCAGAGCCTCGTAGGTATGTAGCGAGTGCGGATTAACTGTCTATATCTGGAAATGGGTGCATATACGAAGCACGAGTGGAAAGATACGCCGCAGTTGCAATACTCAGCTGCTGTATAGACGGGCATCCCATGTGTGTAATTTAGGTAGCAGCACTAGGACTGCGACCTAGGCACAGAAGCCGATAAGCAGGGTTGTAAATCAATAGCTACCAGTTCAGCTGCGTACTAGTCCTCCGACCTGGGCGATGAGACTAGGTCTAGGCATCAACTTGATGTAGAGTGCATCTCATGGCTTTGCGTATCTCCACTACCTTGGCGTCACATCGTGCGTAGATGAAAATAAGGTCAGGCTGTAGGCCAATGATTCATACACGATACGGCACGCATGACATGGGGTGTGCCAAATAAACACGGAGCAATATCAAGATCTGAGTCCTGCAACTGCGGCACCATCCGCTCGCTAGCATCGTCTAATTCCGAATAGGATTTCTACAAGGTCACGGAAACTCTTCAGCCGCCACTGTATGTAGGCAGCGGGTGTCCAGATCGATCTGGGGGTGTCTTTGCTGGCTGACATGTCATTAGCCGCGGCCCCAATGTAATGCTCGCACTAACACGCAGCAATCAACAGGCCCCATCTTCCCAGCCATCGACAATTATGAGTACATGGGCAGAGCGCGAACCCTGACAGCATATCCAGCAAGAATTAATGCATACATAACTTACGCCACATCAAGGGAGAACCCTGCCATTTCATCCAATATCGTGCACCAACCCGCAGCTTCACCACTTGAGCCGAGGCTCCTTATCCGCAATCGCTCAACGTGCCCGTCTGTCGATTCGATACTGGGCGGAGTGAGCCGCCTCAGCCAGCAACCACTGAAGCTCGTCTCCAGTTTCCATTCTCTGGGGAGCATCGCATCGGCAGGGTAAATCATCGGCATGCACAACAACAGCAGCAACAGCCAGCGCGTCGGCACGTCAGCAGCAGCAGCGGGCGACGCAATTGTCATCGTCGGGTAAGTCCATCAACTCTGCAGACAGTCCATGTTGCCTGCTTGCTCACTGTGCTTCTTTCAATCGTTCTAGCGCGGGCATCATCGGCCTGGACGTTGCTCTCGTGTTGGCTGAGCGGGGACTAGGCCCCTACATCACCGTCATTGCAGAGCATCTGCCGGGAGACACAGCTGCTACCTATACGTCGCCTTGGTGAGTTTCTATTCTTTTGTATGAGTTTTCTTGCCTTCTTGCTTTCTCGCCTCTCATTATCTCCTTTCCAGACCAGGGATACTGGGGCCGAGGCTGACAATGGCGATGGCAGGGCTGGATGCAACTTTTCTGGAATCTCAGGCACCGATAAGAATGCACTGAAGTGGGATCGACTCGGCTACACTCATCTCACAAAGCTGGCTTCTGAGCAGGGCGATGAAGCCTATATCCGCCGGACTCACTCAATAGAGTATTGGGATGAGCACGTGCCCCACGACAAGATCAAGGCCATAGCCGAGTATCTGGAGGATGTAAGCCCTTCTTGTTATTCTATCCTAGTTCCATCCCTTACTTTTTCCCAGCATCACTCACATTGTCGAATCACTCACATTGTCGCAGTTCCGAGAGCTGCCTTCCCAGGAACTTCCGCCTGGCGTCAAGTTTGGCATATCCTTCACCACCCTGACACTCAATGCTCCCAAGCACATTGAGTATCTCTTCCGCCGACTCAAAGAGCAGTACGGCGTGCACTTTGTGAGACAGAGGTTCCCCAGCATCCAGGCTGCGTATGCCAGTCCCACCACCAAGGTCGTCGTCAACTGCACTGGCATTGCGGCAAAGACACTGCCCGGCGTCGAGGATGAGAAATGCTACCCGACTCGTGGCCAGGTTGTCCTTGTAAAGGCACCGCGTGTCAAACGAAACATTATGCGCCATGGCAAGGACTATGAGACGTATGTGATTCCGCGACCTGGTACGGATGGCCATGTTATCCTGGGAGGATACATGCAAAAGGGCTCGAGGTAAGTGCTGTTCTATATATATATATACGTATCATTATGGTCAAAAATTTGCCGGCTAACGCGTAGTTGTAGCGATGGATCGACATATTCGTATGAGACGGAATCAATCGTCAACCGCTGCCTGAAACTGTGTCCTGAGCTGCAGCAGTTTGATATCATCGCCTCGTTCGCGGGCCTGCGACCATCCCGCGAAGGCGGTGCACGCATTGAGCGAGAAGAGATTGTCATTGACGGCAAGAAAAAGGTCCTTGTACACAACTATGGCGCTGGTGGCACTGGATATCAGGCAGGATATGGCATGGCTTTGGAGGCGGTTGGCCATGTAGACGATGTTTTGAGAGATTTAGAGCGGGCTAGTCGACGAGCGCGACTGTGAGCAGTTGGGAGATTGGTCACTTATTGTTATTGCATTGTACTGTAGAAAGAACTGCATAAGGTTTCATTCGCTTTCATATTTGCCTCTTTGTCTCTTTATCAGATAAGCCGGAACATATATGCCTCTGAATATAGTTATTACACGGCGCAAGGCTAAGCATCCACCAGCCATACACACGCATTTTTGTCAGCTTCTAGACTTGAAGTATAAACTCTCAAACTGTCTCTATGCTTACATACGCGTATAAAACAGCATGGCAATAGTTTTCATCAATAATCCGCATCCATATGAAGAGGCATTCACAACGCTCAAACTTTCAGCCGAAATGGCTCTTGGCAATTGTGCTAGTTATATGGGAACTGCCAAATTCTCATTACTGCCAGTATTAGCCCGCAAACTCTTGCAATCGTCCCCGTCGGAAATAACATGTTTTGCCCGTTTGAGGAGCAGCGTCCGGCCACCGGAGCGAAATATAGCGGGGAGCCGTTTTATCTTCCCCGCGCTGTTTATGATGTGATGCTGTGTATTACGGAATTCGGATAGTTTGGTGCTGCTGGGTGCGCGTGTTAGTCATTTGATTGATAGGACGATGCACGCAGCACGGCAAATTACTCCGGGACGAATCATGGATGCATGGATGTCTGTCTTGCAGGCGATTTGACTCTAACTCGTGCGCGTTGCCCTATTCGCAGAGCTGTCTTGGATACGCATCTTATCTTCGTTCCTTTCCCCTCATCTAGAGGATAGTCGACAGCGGAGAAAGACAAAGAGAGGGAGCAAATTTAGAGCGTTATACAAGGAAATTTTGGAATAACTATCGCCACAATGCCTCTCAGCAGCTCCTCTCTCTTTGAGGACCCAACCTATGACATGTTCAAATTCCCTTCGCGGCGAAGCGTCGTCCACAGCACTGAGGGAATTGTCGCCTGTTCACAGCCTCTGGCCGCAAAATGCGGTCTTGAAGTGCTGCGTGCGGGAGGCAATGCCGCGGTAAGCAACAATAAAAGGAGGCGTAAAATCAATTAGATGGCGAATTTACTGACAGAATGGCAACGATAGGATGCTGCCGTAGCAGTTGGTGAGTTGAATCTCCAAAACTCATTTAATAAGTGAGATTATACCACTACATGTACATTCTGCTAACCCAAGACGCCGTTCGTGTAACATGTAGCCGCCGGCCTCAACATGACCGAGCCCTGCTCAACAGGCATCGGAGGCGACATGTTCATTCTCTACTGGGACGCCGCCAAGAAGCAGGTCTTTTCCATGAATGGCTCCGGCCGCTCAGGCGCCAACTGCACGCTCGAGAAGATCCGAAACGACCTCAATGTCGAAGACGGCGACGTGGGCAAGATCCCCATGACGAGCGTCCACGCCGTGACTGTTCCCGGTGCTGCAGCCGGATGGGTGGACACGGTTGAGCGGTTTGGCAGCGGGAAGCTCGATATGAAGCAGATCTTGAGCCCGGCGATCCAGCTGGGTGAGAAGGGATTCCCCGTATCAGAAGTTACCGGTTACTACGTACGTTATCTTATTCTTTTCGTTTCTTATCTTCTTCACGTTCTAACCCCAGAAACAAAAAAAAAAGTGGTCAAGTGCAGAGCCTCTAATCCGAGATGCCTCCCCCAACTACGCAGAGATGCTCAAAGTCGACCCCAGCCAAGCAGACGGCGTCAGAGCCCCCCGTCCAGGAGAAATCATGAAGAATCCCACGCTGGCCAGGACATTCCGCACGCTGGCCGAGGAAGGCAAAAGGGGCTTCTACACAGGAAGAATAGCCCACGAACTCGTCAAGGTCGTGCAGGATCTCGGCGGCCATCTCACGCTACAAGACTTGGAGCATCACCTCAAGCTGGGCAGCGAGCCCGTCGAGCCCATTTCTCTCAAGTTCCGCGGCCAGGGCCTCGCCAAGGAGGCTCCCGACGAGGGCATCGAGCTCTGGGAGCATCCCCCCAACGGCCAGGGAATCATCGCCCTGATGGCCCTCGGCATCATCCAAGAGCTCGAGAAGCAGGGCGAAATCCCCACGTTCAAGCCCGAGGACTTCAACACGACGCCCTATCTCCACGCCATCATCGAGGCGCTCCGTCTGTCCTTTGCCGACGGCAGCTGGTACATCGCCGACCCCAACGTCACCCCCGTCCCAATCGAAGGCCTCCTCTCCGAGAAGTATCTCTTCCAGCGAGCCTCGCTCTTCAACCCCAAGCGCGCGCTGGATCTCGTTGAGCACGGAGAGCCCAGCTTCCCTTCACCGGCGCTCCAGAGCAGCGACACCGTCTACTTCACCGTGTCCGACTCCCAGGGCAATGCCGCCTCCTTCATCAACTCCAACTACGGCGGCTTCGGCACGTGCATCATCCCCAAAGGATGCGGCTTCACCCTCCAGAACCGCGGCGCCAACTTCTCTCTCGACGCCAGCCATCCCAACAGGCTGGAGCCCCGAAAGCGGCCCTACCACACCATCATCCCGGCCATGGCGACCAACCTGAAGGATGGCTCTCTGCACTCCTCCTTTGGCGTCATGGGCGGCTTCATGCAGCCTCAGGGACACGTGCAGGTCCTGCTGGGCCAGATTGTTGGCAAGCTGAACCCCCAGCAAGCGTTAGATGCGCCTCGGATATGCGTTGGCGCGGGCTTCCCCGAGCCAGGCAAGCCGTTGGACTGGACGGTGAGTGTAGAGGAGACGATGGCGCCGGAGGTTATCGAGGGGCTGAGACAGTTGGGCCACAAGGTAGTTGTCATCGGCGGAGGGCCAAAGAGAGGCCTGTTTGGACGAGGGCAGATCATCAGGTACACGCTTGATCCGGTCGAGAAGACGCCGATTTGGTCGGCGGGCAGTGACATGAGAGCAGACGGAGCAGCATACCCATTGTAGATGTAGACACCATAGAGCATAAGCAAAGAAGATCTGGATAGTAATAAGAGATTTCTTCCTTTGGTTCTTTTGATTTATATATAATTCCTGGAGCCCAACCTGAAGCATGCAAAGGCTGCCATTTATATCATAATGTGTATTTAGCTTAAGCCCTCTTCGTATAACGCCATCGCATATCGTACACTTGATTCCAATTATCGACCTTGTCTTTTCTTCTATCTTCGTCTCTTACTGTTGCTCCTTCTTCTCACCCTCTTCCGCCTCGACCAAGACCTTGTTCTCCTCAAACAGCTTCGCCAGGTCTCCATTTTGGTGCATGGAGACCAGGATGTCGCATCCGCCAACAAACTCCTTGTTCAGGTAGAGTTGCGGGATGGTGGGCCAGTCTGAGTACTCCTTGATTCCCTCTCGGAGCTCCGGGTCCTCCAGAACGTTGAAGGCCGCAAACTTGTCGGGGCTGACGCCCTGGATGCCGAGGATCTGGATGACGGCGCGGGAGAAGCCGCACTGGGGCGTCTCGGGCGTTCCCTTCATGAAGAGAACGACGGGCGCAGACGCAACGGCCTTGTCGATGGCGCCGCGGGTGGCATCGGACAGCAGTCGCATCTGGAAGGGCGTGAGAGGGGCGACGGGCATGCGGAAAGCCGCCAGAGGAGCTCGAACTGCGGGCCGGGCTGCTGGCCGGGCAGCTTGCCGCAGGAGGCTCTGATGCAGAGTATCATGGTCAGCAAATTGCCATCATTTGCGTTCTTTTCTCCCCAGCGGGCGAGCGGGCGCATGTAGACCTACAGAGGCGACTGATCGTGAAAACATGGCTGGATGCGTGCGAGGGGCCAGATGATGCAGAAAAGAACAGCCGAGCAATGCCTAGGCCGAGCAGAAAAAAGTTGAGCCGGCGTTGATGACTTAACAGCTAAATTTGGCGGAGGCGTGATGCAATCGCGGGCGCTGGCCAATCACCAGCCAGATCGGTAAGCCGGAAATCGGTTCGCCGCCAAGGGACGCAGAAGGCGTGACAAATCGGGCTTAATTACAGCAGCCGCCTCTTCGCCACAGGGCAGCGGACACTGAAGCTCCGAGTCCATAAGACCCCTGTAAACCGGCTGTTATCGTATGAGAATGGAGGATATCCTGTCCAATATCCAAAGCCAAAGCATCGCAACAATACTGCGCAGCTCTGTAGTCGCAGCCGCAGTAGTCCACTGTATTATAGCCGTCGCCATGCCACATCTCAACGAGCTCTCCTCGAGCACTCCGGCGCAGGATGTCTCAGCCGCCCGCAGCGACGGCAAGATGCATCTTCTGCTGGCCGCATCGGGATCCGTAGCAACCATAAAGATTCCCAACATCATCAGGGGCCTGTCGCAGCATCCCAACCTGTCGATCCGCCTCGTGCTCACCAGCTCAGCCGCCCACTTTCTGCAGGGCCAGGCAGACGAGCAGCCCAGCCTGGCGGAGATTCGCAAGTATCCAAATGTCGACGCCATCTACACGGACGAGTCCGAGTGGGTGCAGCCGTGGACTCGCGGAGCCCCAATCCTGCACATCGAGCTCAGGAGATGTGAGTGGCCTGAACCAGCATGCTGCTCGTTCATTTGGTACTGATCAATGCTTTGTTCACATTAGGGGCCGATCTATTAGGTATGTTGTTCTTCAGTTGCTGCATACCAGAAACACTTGGTTAACCTGGCCACCGCAGTTATCGCACCGCTCAGTGCAAACACTCTTGCCAAGATGGTGCACGGCATCACCGATTCTCTGCTCTCATCAACCATCCTGGCATGGGACACCGACGGCTCTGTAGACGGCAAGAAGAAGAAGATTCTCGTGGCCACAGCCATGAACACCGCCATGTACCGGAACCCCGTCACGCAGCGCAACTTGAAGACTCTCAACGATGTCATGGGCGGTCCAGATGGATGGGTTGAAGAGCTCCAGACCATCTCAAAGGGGCTTGCCTGCGGTGACGTCGGCCAGGGCGCAATGGCAACGTGGGAGACTATCGTGGCGGCGATCCAGGACAAGCTTGGATTGACGGCCAACGCGAGCGGAGATGGCGATGAGAAAGATAAAGGAGAATGAGAGGCGTTACTGAAGCATCTGTGAGGTTGAAGCAAAATGAAAATATTCCATCTGTATCAGTACCTGGTACCTGGTACGTACCCCTGGGAAATCAGAGGTCAAGTCACGCAGCTGCTACGGAAGGAGCACGCGTGCCTTCCATCTTTATCTCCTCAGCCAGTTTCTTCATTTCTCTTCTTTTTCTTTTTCTTTTCTTTTCTTTTTCTTCGTTATTGATTTTCAGACCCATCGCATTTCCTCGTTCTCTCTTACCTTCTCGCACCTCATTCATTTATTTTATTTATTATACCATCGCTTATTACACAGCCTTGTCTTGTCAAATACCCCGTCCATCCCAGTATCCAACCATGGCGCATCACAGCAAACCATCTCTGATGAGCCGACTTTTCCCTCAAGAAGGCCGTCTAACCGGCCAGCTTTCCCCTACCGAAGACTTATCTTCCTCAACGCTGTTTTCGGCGGAAAAGATTCCATTCGGGTCATCGTCATCCTCATCATTTCAGGATGAAGCCCGTCGCCGTAATGAATTATTTCAAGCATGTTCTGCTTCCTTCAATAACGCTGCAGCGGGAGATAGAGTACAGCAAGACAAGACCGTCGAGGGAGACATTCTAGCACCTCTAAGAAGTATGTCAGCTATCAAGTCGCAACAAGTTTATCGAGTGGTATTGTCTCTGTCTCCGCTGCTAATGTTTTTCATTTTGCAGGAGCCTTTGTCGAAGAGGGCATGGAACTCCACAACTCTGTTAGGAGCAAACTGCTCAAAGCTCAGCAGGATATGAGCTCCCAAATTTCCGACTTTGAGGCATTCTCATCCTGTATCGCGTCTGATGTAGACGACATATACGCCAATTTGTCGTACCCACTCTCTGCAACTTTGTGCAGCGCTCCAAACTTCCCCTCAGCCACCATTGAGATCCATCTTGCCAACGCCAAGGATCAATTGAAAGAGGCCGAGAAGATGATACGCAATCTACAAGACGAATGGGAAGAGAACGTCCGCTTGGAAGAGAATTTTCGCCGAGAGCTTGCAAGCATAGAAAAGACGCCTAGGCAGAGCGATGCGGATCATTCCAGGATGGCCAGCTTGAAGGAAGAAGTAGAGCAGCTTGTGTTAGATAATACACAGGCTCTTAACGAAATAGAAGAAGTGAGTTGATTCCAAGGCTCGGTGGAAGAACATGCTTGCCGCTAACCCAGCCTGCAGACATATAAAGAAGATATTCAAGCAGAGACGATGAAGATGATGCAGGCCATGTTGGTGGACTAAGAAGAAGGTGAAGAAATCTTGTCTAATTTTTTTTTCTTCTACCGCTACGTATGTATCTATTTTCCTCAGCCAACACTTTAAATCACGCCGCCGCTGTGTGCGTATTCCCATTCGCCATTAAACTCCGTCCCTATATGATGATTTCGAAATCGTGAAATGAACCAAGGCTGTGCACTTGGCCATGCAAGAAAATAACAAAAGGAATCATTCGCGTCCAAATCATTGCTTCTTTTTGCCAGTCGTCACAAGTTTCGTCTTTTTCTGTTTTTGCTTCTTTTTTTAGGCGAAAAAGAAAAGACTTTTACTCCTTCTCAGGGATGACAACGCCCCACTCGTGGCTAACATTGCCGTACATGATATCGCCAATCCAGTTCTTGATCTTGGAGGTGATGACGTTGGGGGTGTTTTCGGGGCCCATGGGAATGTTGATATCCTTGCCGCGGTGGTGGATAGCAGAGACGGGGCAGACGAAGTACTAGGCGGCAATGCGTTAGTTTACAACCTTTGAATCAGCATCAGCAAACTAAGAGTGGACTTACAGCAGTACCAGCAGCGAAAGACTCAATCAGTCTTCCCTCGGCATCGGCCTCAATAACCTCGTCAATGGTGTACTTGCGCTCGGTGATCTCCAGCTCATCGCCCAGACGCTCGCGAGCCATCTCCAGGATGCTTCGGCGAGTAACTCCGTCCAGGATCAGCTTGTCGTCCAGGGGAGCGGTGATAAGCTCCTTCTTGCCATCCTTGCGCGTCCAGACAATGAAGAAGTTGCTAGCACCAGCCTCAGTGCACTCGCCATCCTTGCCATACAGCCACAGAATCTGGTGGTAGCCACGGCGGCGGGCATCTGAGGTGGCAGCCAGCGAAGGACCATAGTTGGCACCAACCTTGGCATAGCCAAAGCCGCCAACCCAGGCGCGGACCATGTCCTCGGGAGAAGTGTGCAGGCGCATGCCGCCAACGGGGCTGTCCAGTCTGGGCATGTAGGTGATGATGATGTACAGCATGGCCTCGCGAGGAGCCTGGACACCGAGCTGGGACTGAGTACCAATCAGGGTGGGGCGGATATAGAGATAGTTGCCGGGCTTGTCGCGAGGCAGCCACCGGGGACCATCGACAGAGAGGAGAGAAAGGATGAGCTTCTCGAGCTCAGCCGGGTCAAAGATGGGGAGAGAGATGCGGCTAGCAGAGAGCAGCATACGAGCACAGTTACGGTCAGGGCGGAAGGTGCGCAGCTTGCCATCATAGCCGCGGTAGACCTTGAGGCCCTCGAAACACTCGGTGGCGTAGTGCAGGACAGACGCAGTGGGCATGAGGCTCAAGGGACCGTAGGGCTTGATCTCGGGGGCACCCCAGCCTCCAGCGGCAGTCCAGGTAGCAGTGAGCATGTGGTCAGTGCAGATGGTATGCTCGGCGGCATTGGCGACGGCCTCATCGGGGACTTCACGGGGGTTCTTTGTGAGGTTGTAGGTGAGCTTGGAGGCATCAAGGGGAGCCGGGACAACGTCATCGGTGGTAGGCTTGGTGGGCTGAGTGGCCTCCTTGACCTGGATGTTGGCGGCCGTCAGGTCGACATCTTGAGTTGGGATAGCGGAGGGAGCCATTGCTGCGGTAGAGAGGCAAACTGGAGCAAAGTGAATGTGATGTTTTGGGAGCAAAGTTTCCTTGGTTCAGCAAAGAGGAGGGAAGAAGTCTTTATCTGTGGAATTGGGGAGGCCCGGAATTTAGAGGAGTACCCGGCGGGATGGTGGGTCAAGGCAATGGAGAATGACTCAAATGGAGCAGAGGAAGAAAAAAAAAATCTGGTGGCTTGTTGTACCTGGGAAGGCGAAGATGAGGTAGGAGGAGACTCAGAGACGGAAACTCCGTATCGGAGGGCTGGGCTTGATCTAAGCGGTGCAGGGGAGCTAGTTCGGTAAGTTGCCAGTACAAGGATAAAAGAGGAAGTCCTTTTCTCTTTCTGGGGGTGGCAGGTGAGCGTCTCGGAATAGATTATCTCGGAATAGAGGTACTTGTAATAGATATTTTTAAGCAGGGGAAAAAATAAAGAAAAAAAAATGTTTGTCACTTGCCCAGAGGGAGTGACAGAAACTGCCCCAAGGAGGCAAAATCGGCTCCGCCTTTGGCAAGAAAAAAGGTGCTTATCCCGTCCTTTGGGGGTCCACTTGAAACTCCGGCGTGCTGCCAGCCAACAAGTGGTACAGTATGTGTGAGTTAGTGCCAACCGGGCTCCAGTTAGTAGTACAAGCATGTAGTAGACAGCGGCTACTCAAGGAGAAGAAATCGGTACGGCGGCGTAATGTGGGTTCTCCCCAAGAGAGAAGAAAAAAAAAGGCGGGCTTCTATGTGCGACGCTAGAAGGTCGTCCGTCTGGCCAAGGGCTGCAACTAGTCAATTGGAGCACAGCAGAGACACTTGACATAGGGCGCAAAAGGACAAAGCGATAGTACTAGTGAGATAGTGCCAAGTGCTGTTAATTTCGTGGACGGTAGCACTACAAAGAGATGAACAAAGAGGAGGCTCCCTAAAACGGAGCTATTGTTTCCAGCTGCTCTCTTGCCCAGTACGGTAACACACCGGATGCGGCTGTGGGGGTTGTTGGTGTTGGTTGAAGCAGCAATGGCCCGGAGGGGAAAGAGACAAGAAGACACCCCCGTCTGCAAAGATGTAAGCAGGATATAAATGTCCAAAGATTAATTAAAATTAAATAAAATAACGAGATCCGTTGGATACAGTACTGTACAGTATACGAGAACTGAAAGATTATCTTTTGCCTGAAAAAGACAACAAGAAGCAACCAACAAAAGCCATGGGGGGGCCCTTGACTGGGCTAGTTTTTTTTTTCTCTCTCTGGAAAACAAGTGGCAGGTGACCAGGCGACGCGGCCGAAGTTTATCAAACCCGCAACCTTGATGTTTTTTGTACTATCCCGTGTCTGCCCGCGCCACCGCATGTGCCGAGCCCGGCTGAGAGGTTCTCTCTCCTTGCCTCGACTCGACCGTTTTTTTTTTTTTTCTGTTATAAATAGTGTGGGATTTTTGTTTTGGGATAGTTTTTGTACGTAATCTTGCTTTGGATGCTGCTCATGGCTGATGGATGATTGTGTCATGGGATTCTTTTATTTCTTTTATTCTGGCCAAGATGTTTGGTTTGATGCAGCAGTGACTGAAGGGATGGATGGATGCTGCTCCCGGCAGTTGTACCTATGTACACGGTCAATCCTCAAGCGGTACTGCAGTAATACACTGTACTGCGCAATTCCGCCGTTTTCTATCGCTTCGTCTCTGCCTTCCCTCCCCCGCCAAAGCGGATCCCCAACAGCCGATGCCGAACAGCCCGGCCCAACTTTCCGGCGTGCGGAAATGCTCCGACCCGCTTGTTTTCGCTTAGGCCGCGGCCCCCCGTGCCAAATCAGGCGTGCAGTAAGCTTCACATTCTGTTCTTGGGTGGTGGATAATAGTAGTCAGATACTACTGTATCTGCGTATGTACACTGATATGTAGCAATGGATTACATGCTTGTACAATCATGACGACGACAATGTACGAATGAAGCAATCGTGCTCCGTGCGTGTAAGCCAATTAGTCAACAAGGAGTGAGAATCTGCCATCCCTCCCTCCTTGCCTGGGCTGATACGAACATGCACCCTTCGCCGAATGCAGATTTGCAGCTCGTTCGACAGCAGAATGCGGGGTGAAGGGCGCGCCAAGTTGGTCAAATCAAATGCCAGTCAATCAATTGCATTGCGCTGAAGCTCCGTCTTCGGGACGTTTGAGAGCAGATTGCAGATTCGCAGATTGCGCGATGAAACCCCGGAGTGACATTCTGAGTCCCCAAATGGCGCTCTCTCCGATCCGGGAGAGTCGAATCAAGGGGGATCACATCACATCCTCATGTCCTTCTTCTTCTTCTTCTTCTTTTTATCTTTTCTCTTCTTTTTGCCTTTCTCGCTTAATTATTTTTTTTAACTCCATGGCAATTCCTCTCTTCTCGGCAATTTCTCGAAACGCCTCTTTTTCTCTTATCAGCTCTCCCCCGTCACTAGCACATACATAAGCTGCGTCCTATCATTTATCCCCACCCAAAAAAAAAATCCTCAGAAAATAAAAGAGGGCGGAATAGTCGGGCCTCGCAGTTGCGCCGTCAATAGCCGTGCCTCCATGTAAATTTTGGCTTGGAACACCAACAAAGCACAAAGCCCCTCCCTTGTTTCAACGCATGTTGCGCAACTCTGTTTGGTTGGTATGACAATGATGAGATCATAGATGGTCGCGGCGCATAAGCCTGTCCTCATGTGGTCAGAAGCCGTGGCGGTGACATTCCCCCCAATCCACAGCTCAGCGTGCAAAAGCCATCACCGCCTGTCTTATTCAATTTGGCCCATGGACACCTCGTCGCCAAGCCAACCTGCTTCTATTATGTACTTTGTATTCTAATGCCCTCTTCAAGCTTTATTTTTTTTCTCCTCTGGCCTGTTGAAGACTCTCTGTGGGTATTGCCCAAAACTCCAGAAACAAAAAAGTTGAAAATCATCGCATCGCCTGCTGTGGCCATCCACCCAATGCATGCAAACATGGCTGCTACTCATTCCTTCAGTTGGACATGACTCCTCGCTCTGCCTCCTTCTTGCGCTGCTCCTCCTCCAACAGCTCTCGGGCCCTCGCTGCCGCTTCCACTTCAGCCTTGACGCCCTTGGCCCGTTGTCGCGCCTCGTACATGTCACGGCTCTTCATGATTCGCTGTACGATTTCACCCGCATTGACGTGAGAGAACGTGTGCTCGCCAATCTGGCGGTATATTCCCATCGCTTTCGGCGCCGTGTACGGATCATATGTCAAGGGCATGAATGCTGTTGGTCCATGATAGACTGCGTCGGGAACACCCCACGGCAAATCCGTGAGGTAGCTCTCGGTTGGTGTAAAGGGAGCCCCGAAAACGGTCGCATTGATATACTAGAGCAACAAATAAGTGATTAGCATCAGATGCAAAGGGAAGGGGGCACATAGCCAGAAATGGGAGTGTTCGCGTCTTACCTTGCATTGGAGAACGCAGAGTCCTCGCTCGTAGATATTCATAATCGGGTAGTTGACCCCCTTCCACTCATTAATCACCCTGTCTTCGTGGACGCCCGCCACGACATATGCTGGGCCGTAGTCTTTTCCACCGTTTGCCTGCTTTCTCTTCTCCGTGGCCTCTGCAGAAAACCAGCCGGCCTCGCGCGCAAGCTTGTCTTCCTCTTCTAGTACCTTACACAGAAACGCAATATGGCCGCTGGAAAAGAGATCGAAACCGCCATCAACATATACCACGCGCTGGCCAGGCTTCTTACCCGCTCCCTCAAGGAAGCTCTCATAGGATCCGCGTACCCCCTCGCTGGAACCCGATTTCTCGGGCGTTGCGGAATGCCAGAACCAGACATCGACACCGGGGTTCTTGGCAGTCTCATCCGTCGCGTATAGCTTAATTCTGTCCAACATGGCCTCGGACTGGATCTTGCGCTCCTCCGCCGTGCCTACACCCTCTTCTCCAGCCAGCACCTTCTTTAGCGATTTGATGAAATGCGTCCTAGTGCATAGCAACATGCGTCCGACGAGGTCTGTGGTAGAGATTCCGGGAGATCGCTTGACTACTTTGAACCGCCCAGCCTCCTTGACGAAGCGGTAACAGTCATTTCCATCGCTGTCAGAAGTAATGTCGTCGCCGTGAACAACGTATCTGCAGCCATAGTGCGAGATGTAGGGCAGCTGCGTCACGTAGGGCGCATGGCCAACCGATTTGGTAACCCAACGACAAGCATCTGTAGCTGCGAGCCTGCATTGCCCATCTACTAGTCAGTACCTTGTGTAATATTTCAATGGCCGCGAATAGGGTGCAACGTACCGCTCGTCGAGATTCATGACGGTAGGGCCCTTGTTAGCGAGGATCGATTCGTCCGAGTGGACACCGACGTATAGCTCATCGCCGAGCTGTCTAGCTTGAACCATTGCTCCGGCATGGCCTAAAATCACGCCCAAGATACGTTAGCAAAGACATCACAAAAGGCCAATGGCAAAGAGGCGGGTACTAGGTAGGGGTTTAACCATGATGGAAAAAATCCCAGCAGCCATCCACCCAGATGCGACCGTCGAGAAGCTCCGGCGCGGGCTCTCCTCGAGGCTGTTCGAGATCTTCGAAGCTCGGTGCGCTCATGTTGCAGAGGGAATGGAGCGATTCGGCCAGGTTGCGGGTGCAGGGGTGGAACAAAGGTGCACAGTTAGTCGCGCCAGCCGCGGAATGCCAACTCAAAGCTCGTTGGGGTCGTTGTGAAGCTGCAAAGGCGGCGTTGGCGAAGCTCCCGAGTTGCTGGAATTTCAAGAAAGCTGCCTTAGTAGTGCCTGTTCAGGGGTTCAACTATTCTCGACTGCGGGGAAATGAAGTGACATTCCAGTTGCTATCTTATCGCAGCGGTTAGCGGGCGTTGGCAGCTTGGAAGCCCTGTGGCTCCCACTAAACGGCCCCCAGGCGAAAGACGCTGACACGTGAAGTGACAGCAGGTTTACGCCAGCGTTGCCAGCAAGCTTTAACGTCAAGGCATTCAGACCTCGTTTCTCATTAAACATCTTGCTTCTATTTTCTCTTTCAGAGCACGGAAGCCATGTTTCCAATGGAAATTGAGTTGAGATATCGATCATAGGTCCAATTGGCCTGTCTGCACTGCTCTCTCTTTGGTTTTCAGTTTTCAGTTAGTCAGTCCAATATGTGCTTCACCATTTCCACCATCCCGCCATGGGTCTTGTCTTGCTTCAAAAGTCCTCTCGTCCACCTCTGGCAGCAGGATGGATACAAGTCTAATCTTCAGCGATAGGCCAATCTTCCGCCTTGTCCGATCCAGGAACCGCCAAATCGCCAGAAAACGCCGCCAACCTGCTCCTCCACGTGGACATCCAGAAGCATCGCACATGAATTAGAGCCTCCAGCCCCCGGCCTGGCCCGCCACGTTCCCCATCGATTGGAGCGTACATGGGCGCCTCGCCTGCAGTGACATCCACGGCCGTTCTGCTCTCGACACCGACGACGGCGCGCTAAGCACCGCTGCTCGGCGCAATTGCTGGCGAGCCCCAGAGTAGCATTGGCACTCCATATGACTTCATGGGTGCCCCATCTGGCCCTGTCGTCGTTACATTTCACAGCTGCGGCAGGCATTAACACAGAGATCTACGCTACTATATAAGGCCACGCAGCGCATCGCCTGTTTGGAGTTCGAGCCGAATTGCTGCTTGTCAGGTCGCCAGCTTGCCGTCGCTACCAAAAACGCCCAAGCATCCTCCTCCAAGATGAAGTCCTCTCTGCTGTCGGCTGTCCTGGCGCTTGTCCCCACCGCCATTGCCTGGAAAGAAGTCTCCAGCTGCGACGACATCAAGTACACTTCAGTTACGGGCTTCTTCCTACAGGACGACCCCAATACCAATCCCAGCACCTTTGACTATGTACGCAAAAAATTCCCCATCATCACCCGCAAGATATTAGAGTAAGGCTGAGCTCACATATACCATAGGCCAACCAGAACTTTGGCCTCATCAACAGGACGTATCCTACTGATGCCAAGTTCGACCCTCATCACAAGAAGACTCAATGGCAGCGCTTTGCCAATTATGTCGACTCGTTGAATGACGAGTGCAAGAAGGACAGGAAGACCACTTACAAGGTGCTCTTCATGGGTCGCCACGGTGAGGGATGGCACAACGCCGCCGAGACCTTCTACGGCACTCCTGCTTGGAACGTGAGTCTTAGAGATGGCCCCTTTCATCATTTTCTATATCAGTTCTCAATCGGCTGCTAACCTTTTTTTCCGGTAGTGCTATTGGGCTGAATTGGATGGCAACGGCACTGCCACCTGGGCTGATGCTCAGTTGACCGCCAACGGTATTGCGCAAGCCAGCAAGGCCAATGCCTACTACAAGTCACGCTTCGAACAAGAGAAGCTGCCTTACTTTCAGTCCTACTACAGCTCGCCTCTCAAGCGATGCATTCAGACGGCCAATGTTACCTTTGCCACCCTCAACCTGCCTCACTCGCACCCCTTCAAGCCCACTATCAAGGAGCTCTTCCGTGAGAGCATCAGCATCCACACCTGCGACCGCCGCTCTACCAAGACTCAGATCCACGCATTCGCGCCTCATTTCCTGTTTGAGGAGGGCTTTTCGGAGGACGACCTGCTGTGGCGAGGTAACGAGGACGAGGGCGAGACCTCTGCCCATCAGGTCGCACGTAGCAAGACCGTAATGGACGATGTCTTTTCTCACGATGACAACACCTGGATCAGCATCACCAGCCACTCTGGTGAGATTGGCAGCATTCTGACTGCGCTAAACCACCAAGCTTTCAGCCTCAACACCGGCCAGATCATTCCTGTCCTTGTCAAGGCCGAGTTAGTTCAGCACACTGTAGAACCCACCACCACCTACGCTGGTTTCACCACCGAACCGACTTGCAAGTCCCCTCCTTTGACTAGTATCTCCGGCCAGGGCTGTGTTTGTGCCACCGCTACCACTACCTTTACCACGGCAAAGGCTACGTTGAAGGGCGAACTTTGAGGATTCTCATTTTATTTGAATAAGGATTGACTCTGTCAGAGACGGGGGCTACAGGGGCGGTCCCAGCCATGCAAGAGAGAGGATATTAGTAATGTTGTTTAATTATAAAAATGCTTTACGCCGTATATAGTACATATAAATGATAATGATGTAAACGCTTCATAAATTTTGGCGTGCCGAGAGACATGATTCATTTGAATCGTATACAGACACGGTTATTTGGCCTTTAATTGTCAGTAGAAGTAATATCAGCGATATTGTTACTGCAAGTGATGGCAAGAGTAGCGATATTGTCGGAAATTCTCTTCCAATCGTTTATATGAAGTTCCAGCGCGGACAAACAATGTCGACAGCACATCACCTGTAGGTCCGTAACATAATAAAGGCTGATGAAGAGAAAAAGACTTATAAATTGCTGATTGCCACCGAAGCCTTCACTGAGCCATCCACTGACACATGTTTTTGAACCCCTATCGTAATTCAAGAAGGAGATTGTGAAGCGCATTTAAGCCGGGGGTAGTTGGAATAGAGAGAACAAGACAATCTATAGCGTGCCTGGCTTGTTCTAGAATAGGAGAGACCGTCGGCTGTAGAATATTGGACCTAAATATGAGTAGCTAGAAAGGGTAGCGATGACAACCGTAATCTTTAATGAAAGTTCTTTTTTTTTTTTTTTTTAACTTCTTGGTTTCATTAGCCTGAACCTACCAACAGGCGAACGTTCATCACAAATCATGAGGATGGAATGCCGCGAAGGAAAAAGAACGGCATGCATACTCGGGTCGATGCGATCGATACGCCAAGGAAATCGAAGAACAGTAAAAAAGAAAAAGAGCCTCAAAAAATAACGAAGATTATGAGGATAACTCCAAAAAGAAATGTTTGCTGCGTAATCTGGGAATCGAACCCAGGGCTCCCCGACGTTGCGGATGGCAACGGAGAATTTTACCACTAAACCAATTACGCGGTTGTGAGTTGTGATGGTGACAGCCGATGAAATTTCATAATATGAACTATTGTTAATGCGGTCCGTTCATCCAAACGGTGGCAGCTATTCAGCGAAGGATCGTAGCAAGATTTACAAAAGAGACTCAGTCTGGCTGAGCTACTCCATTCCATCTTCTGCCCTACTGCCCCACTAAAACATGGAAAAAAAGAAATCAGCGTATGTTGAATTCCCTTTGCTTGAAATAGCTCTATAATATATTACATGCATGCATATCTTGCCGTTGCCGACTATTAATCCTATCCAAGCGAGCTCTTACATTTTAAGGGGAGCTGGGCGACCAGACCAATCGTACTCATTATGGAGATGGACAGCAGCAGGGCCGCTATCGTGAGACAATCAAGATTGTTCCAAATCTTTTCAAGGGCAAATCGTAACCTGAAAAGTTTCAAGAAAACTCTTTAAAAAAAAAACACCCCCCTCCCTGTTTTCATGGCCTCCCCAGTTGGACCAGACGGTATCTTAAATGATTCCAATATTAACTACTTTTTAAAGCATGTATTAAAACAGGTGGGGTAGGAATTAACGTCTATTCCAATCGTACTAAACGTTTAATAAAACCTTGCAGGCGGCTTGAATGTCTTCTTTGGCTATTTCGAGTTCTGCAATCTTTAGGGTCTTCTGCCTGACTTTCAGTATCGTTGGTCTCTTAGACTTTTTCCACAACCAGTGAATTAGAACAATCTTGATTTGATCCACGATATTTTTCTCATTTCTTCTCATTTTCACAGTTTGCAGGTTTAATGCTAAGGAATATATGAAAATTTTGCTGGGCTGCTGATAACGAAACCGGGGCATTGAATAACACTCCCTTTCATTTCAATATTTACCAGTAGTATAATGTTCACAATGCAGCTAGCCATATATTCCATCGATTATTCATTGATGGAATTCCCTTTACTCTTTCACTCTGCAGCATGTATTGTAGGGTGAGTGTTATCATATGTTTTGGCTCTATTCTCTACTCTCTAGATTAACTCAACCTTTCCCACACGAGCTTTTTATATGAGCTGTGTTTCATAGCTTTATCCCAAGGTAACCTACATTGACCAAATAACCATTACATCGCTCGGGAGAGGCATTTCTTAGAATTCAGCAACTCCATGTCACCTGTCCATCATAGCCTCCTAATGGAGTTTGAATTCGCAATAGTGACTTCCTCTTTGATCATGCTGGTTATTTTCTCTGCAAAAGCGGCAAAGCTAGCTATTCCCAATGCGTTGTCCCCTTCCAGCTGATTTTAGGCAGAACAATCAATCGTTATTCAACCAGAACTCGACGCTCGCATAAACTCTCTGGAACCATTACTACAGAAAACGTACCCACCGAAACATCGTGTCAGCAACACGCAGACTATGCCTTCTCCCCCGAGCCCGACTATATATATCCAATTTAGCCGTTATACAAGCTGCAGGCCAAGCCGCTATTCACCCCGCAAATCAGTGTCTTTGTGTCCCGATTTTTTAATTCCCGGAATCCTTCATCGGCACTAGGCTAATAGAGAGGAATTCTTCTTGTCTGCAACTGTGGGCAGGGGTGTTGGAGAAGTTTATGGTTAATTGGAAGCATATGGATTAAGTATAGGTAATACATTCAGCTTAATAAAGTAAATGCTGCATGGCTGCCCCATGGGTGCTACCTTGACGCAGTGTCTCTACCTGGCGGCAAAAAGATGGGATTATTCGCCATTTAAGACCAGAATATTGCAATTGTCAAGTGGCTATTCCGAATGCTTTATATAGTTTCCTATTGTGGTTTACTGCGCCACGATCATATGAGAATTAGGGGCAGTGGACACTGCCTGAAAACATTAATCAATCTCTCGCACACTACATGGATATGTTTTTATCCTTTTTTCTTCTTCTTTTTCTTCTTTTCTTCAACTTCGATACCCCAACCGCCAAGACCAAATTAGCCGTCAGCCAGTAAATGAAATGTTCCGTTCTTGCATGTGCCGGGGCTAAGGGATTCCTCGGTCCAGACGTCGTGGCGAGCTGTAATTTACCAATTGTCAACCATCAGGCATCACCACGTCAGAATACGAAATCAAGGCGTAATATATTTCCATGAGGAGCAAGCTGCCTGTTGGCGGGGTAAAATGAACCAGGAGTCTGCCCTGGAGCCGTGCGAAACGGGACAGCTGTTCCTGCAATTATCCGCAAACCAACTTATAACGACGATGCCAGCCCGCTCCAGATCAGGAGTATTCAGGTGAAGTAACGATCAGAGAGTTCAGCTCATATTCACATAGTCTGCCACAGTAAGACAAAGAAGCTCATCGACATCATGGTCTCCTTCACATCTCTCCTCGCCGGCTTCGTCGCTGTTACCGGAGTTCTGTCCGCTCCCACTGAGAACGTGGAGGTCGTGGACGTGGAGAAGCGCCAGACGATTGGCCCCGGCACTGGCTTCAACAACGGCTACTACTACTCGTACTGGAACGATGGCCATTCCGGCGTGACATACACCAACGGTGCTGGCGGCTCATTCAGCGTCAACTGGGCAAACTCGGGCAACTTTGTCGGAGGCAAGGGATGGAACCCCGGCAGCAGCTCCAGGTAAGTGACTCAAGTGAGGAACACAACTCAGATACTCCAAGACACTGGCCACCAGTACTCCCCTGTGCCATATTCACGTGCAGAGAGCTAATACCACTCGCTCTGTTAATCAAGGGTCATCAACTTCTCTGGCAGCTACAACCCCAACGGCAATAGCTACCTCTCAGTCTATGGCTGGTCAAAGAACCCTCTCATCGAGTACTACATCGTTGAGAACTTTGGAACCTACAACCCATCGACCGGCACCACCAAGCTGGGCGAGGTGACCTCTGACGGCAGCGTCTACGACATCTACCGCACGCAGCGAGTCAACCAGCCTTCCATCATCGGAACCGCCACCTTTTACCAGTACTGGTCTGTCCGCCGCAACCACCGCTCCAGCGGCTCGGTCACGGTTGCGAACCACTTCAACGCGTGGCGCAACCTGGGCTTGACCCTGGGAACCTTGGACTACCAGATCATTGCCGTGGAGGGCTACTTTAGCTCTGGTAACGCCAACATTAACGTTAGCTAAAGGGCTGGTGGCGCATGAGAAGGAGTCATCATTGTTGAGGCAACTACTATATATGATGATATGCCGTACGCATGTATACAAGACGCACAGATAGCCTACCTACCTACATGTACCTAGCAAACGTAGGTAGTCAACATTGTACACAGGAAATCAAAGCTGCTTGGATGAATCGTTACTTTGTACATTGATCAACCCTACCTAGTACTTACCTACTATGCAACGACACTTTGTATGACTCTCGTATTTCGAGGCTCTCTGTGGCTAGAAAACATACTTTGTAGAAGCCGATGCATTGCTGATCCGTCGATCCGAGCCGTCAACTCTAACACTGGTTCGCCCACTAATACCTACATGTAGCACTAAGCCGGCATGCAGCGGAGCCCAGTCAATCAACAGGCGTTGGGGAGCTGTTGAAGCGGGAAGAGAGCACCCGTTGGCATCTACAGAGTTCAGATTAGCCTCTGGAGGCGCTCAGCAGTTACCGACTCAGTTGAAACATGCATGTGTACATGTAAGTACCTTACAGCATGTTCATGTACTGCTGTTACAGCCCCTACTTCAATGTACATGAGTAGTGCTGGCGCGTTTGCGGTGCTCTCTAGCAAGCTTGACCTGCTGGGTACCTGCAGCGCTACCCGCCAACGCGCTGCCGCCTCCGCCACGCCCGCTGTAGTCGCGCAGGTATCCCCGGCGTGCCTCCAGCTTAGGCTGCGGGACATAGATGGCCCGGCCCAGCGTCGCGATCAGGTCCAGGCATCCGTCACCAGACCACGCCTCGCGCCAAACTCTGTCGCAGAACCGAACGTCCCAACAACATCCTCCAGGCGCAAAAGAGGCTGCGACAGCGCGCTGGGCGGAACAGGACTCAGTAACCATCTGCCTCTCTCTGCCTCTGGCCGCGACCGTGTCTCGTACCTGCTGATTCGCCCGCCGTGCCTGTCGCTTGAGCCCTCCCTAGCGCATAAAATGGGTTGAAACTTATCCCCCGGCCCGGCCACTCGTTGTTTCTCCCAGCCTTTTTCTCTCTCGCATATCTGATCGAGGCTCGCCTTCTTTGCGCTCTTCGCTCTCTCCTCCTCTCCTCCTCCATCCGCACTTGAAAATCGCGTCGCCATCGCAGCGCACAGCTGCCAGACGGGCTCGGAAACGCACGTCTTAGCGAGCACAAGCGAGTCAGCCAGCAGCACCCACTCGGGCGACCTGGCAGGGTTGCCGACAGAGCAGACGGCCAGTAAGTCCACAGCGCTCCAGCGACCCCCCCGTCCTGCAGTAGTGTCGTTAATATCAAGTTGGCTCGTTCTCCTGCATCTGTGCTGTTCCTCCCCCAAACCGTCCAATCCAGTTGATGCGTCTTGTTTTGTCTTGTCCTGTCTTGTCCCTGTCTTTTAGCCCGGCATAGCATCGTTTCTGTCGCTTCTTGTCTCTTCCATTGTCTTTGCTCTGGCGTGCTTTTCTCTTCCAATTCTTGGGTCTTTGGCTCGCACGGCTGGGGCCGGTCGGCGAAAACCGCGCGGCACCCACCGAGAGAGAGGGGACCACGATGGCTAATCGTAAAGCGCAGCGCGAAGTCAGTAACCTTCACGAAGACCTCGGCCCCTACTACAGCCAGCCCGGCCGACGTGACATGTCGCAACGAAACCGCAGCGGCCGCGGCTCGAACCGCAACAACGGCGGAGCACATGGCGAGGAAGCCACCATATGGGAGTCGGCTAAAAACTCTTTCCAGGATCTCATAAACGGCATCAACGCCGACAACGACAACCTGGACCAGCTGGTCGGCCTGGACAAGCAGGCCGGCACAATGGATTCCGACAGCGTGCCCACCGACATGATGAAGCAGATGGAACATCTCTGCCGCTCCGGCGTCAAGTTCTCCGAGAACAACATCGCCGCCGCCAAGAATCTCATGGAGCAGCTGAAGCTGGTGCGTGCCGTGGTGGTTGCAAAGGAGCAGGCCGAGGCCGCAACAACCGGTCCGTCCAAGAGATCCACTACAAGAGACAGCGCTGCAGCTGCCTCTCTCTACGATTTCGACGGTGCTGGCGACTCCCCCGTGCCCAGCCCCATGGCGAGTGCTTCCCGAAAGCATGGTGATCGGAGCAGCAATCGTGATAGGGACAGCATCCCGCCCAAGGCAGATAGCGTCGAGCCTCCCGGGTCCATAAGCGGTGCCGGCGGAGCTCCTGGCTCTCTAAACAAGTCCAAGATTCTCTTCTCAAAGGGAGACGAGGTAGCGTTCAAACCCAAGGCCGTCAACGGTGATCAGACGTCCGACTGGATACTAGGCGAAGTGGCGCAGGTGCTCGGCGAAGGAAAGAGTCGGCGGTACAAGGTCATCGACATTGAGCCGGACGACCAAAGCAAACAAAAAGAATACCGATCCAGCGCCAGCAGCATGATTCCTATTACAGCAGAAAGCCAGTCCAGCACCCTCAAGGACTACGAAGCCGGCCATATAGTACTTGCCCTTTATCCCCAGACGACGACGTTCTACAAAGCCGAGGTTCACAGCATGGCGTCTAACGGCAAGGTTGACCTCAAATTCGAAGGGGAAAACGATTCAACCACCCTGCAGCAGGTAGAGCGACGATATGTTATCGAATATCGACCTTAGGCCTCTATATACATTCTTATGATGATGCCCCTCCATGCCATCTAGTTTCTTATCATGTCGAATACGTGGATCAGGAGTTTTTTGGGACAGGGTGCGAGGTTATTTTCTTGCTTTTACCAGACAGTAGAGCGGCAACGCTTTTTACGGTGTTACGGGGGTTTTCAAATGAAAAGCCGAGTTCTTTGGAATGAACTCGAGCTGGTAAAATGCGGAGTTTTGGAGCACCCAGTGGTTGATTATATTTTCATCTTTTTTTTTTTCTAGCTTACGGCTATCAATAACACTAACTTGCTGATTTACATAATTCCTCCTCTTCTCAAAATCCACGCGGCCACCGTCCCGTGTATGTGGCCAAGCGACCTTTCAAAACTTTGTCATCTTTACTGAATCTGTTTGATATACTGGGGACCCTGGCCACCAAACGCACTGTTGCTGATGGTGCCATGGAAATTAGTGTCGAGCGAACCATCCGCGGCGTTGCGAGAAATGGCTGCCACACCGAGAGCACCATCTTGGTTGGTTACAAACAGGGAGTTGCCGTCGTTGCTAATGCTGAACATTCTAGGTCCAGTGCCACCCGAGGACACCGAGTTGATCCAAAGGAGCTGCACATTGTTGGCACCGTTGTCAATGAGCTTGATATGGGCAATGTTGTCGGTAGCCTGGCCGGTCAAGCGATTGGAGAGGTACAGGTCCTTGTTGTCAGGAGATAGGACAAGCTCGCCGGCGCCCGCGCCCGCTGGCTTCTGGCTATTGGGGCCAAAAGTGTTAAGCACCTGCGTGGTAGTGAATTCAATACCCTTGCCGTTGTCGGTGTAGTTGAGCTTGTACGAGATGACGACGTTGCCCATCTCGCAGAGCAGGAAGTAGTGAGTTGCCTTGGCAGCACCGAAAGGGTAAAAGACGCCGTGACGAGGACCAGAGCCAGCGGGCACGACAGACATGCGGTTGGCAATGTTGAAGGCGTCGTCCTGGGAGTCTATGACGAGGATAGAGTCGGTGCCGAGGTCGTTGGCGAAGAAGTAGCGGCCGGTGGGATCGTTGACGGTCTGATGCGGGTGAGGCGCATCCTGGCGATCGGGATCAGGGCCGAGGGGCCCAGGGGACGAGATGCTCTTGATGAGGGATAACCCGCCGTTTTCAATGTTCCAGACGTCAATCTTACCAGAGCCGTAGCCGGCACCAAGCATACGAGTCCCAGCCTTATTAGTCTCGAGGTGGACGACGCCGCCGGAGCCTTGCTTGTTGGTTACCTGCTTGATGGTATTTCCGTTGACATCGATGTTATAGAGGTAGGTGTTTGAGGCGATGTCGTTGACGGCATAGAGGCTGTTGGGCTGGACAAAGGCCAGCCAGGAGGGGTCGGTATTCTTGAAGGAGGAGTTGACAGTTGTTGTGAACTTGAAGCCGTCGTAGGAGGCGAGGTAGATGTGGCCAGAGTTGGCGTAGACGACTTTGGCGGTGGATGAGGCTGCCTCGGCGGTGGGAGCCGCAAGGGCTGGAGAGGCGACGAGAGCCGCGGAGAGGGTGGATGAAATTCTCATTTTGAGGTTTGTTTGTTTGTTTGAGCAACACAATTACGGTTGAGTGAGAGTATCTGAATCACTGAATGGATCGAGGGTTTGTATTTGGATCAACAGTGGGAATCAGAGAATTTATAGGTGAACTGGGTCCTTCGAGCTGGAAATCTCGTGTCAATGTAAGAAGTTGGAACCTGCCATCTCTGGCCTGGGAGCCTCGTCTTCTTTTACCGCTCATTGGTGCCAAGGTGTTTCAAAGAGAGCCATCTTGCGGCTTTCGGTACGAGACTTACGAAGGCTGACAGCATCGATCTGCATAAAGAGGCGCGCCTCAGCCGTCGAAAAGGGCTGTCATCGACCTGTGGTTGCTCGGCACTACTCCTAACCTGAGATCGTGAGCAGGACTTTTACGATGTGGGCCGTGAGGCAGGTTTGCCGGATGGGGCAGGTGATGCAGGTTGGGGTATGGAGTAGAGCCGAGTTTAAAAAATAAGCTTGAGTGGGATATACGATATGTGTGTGTGTAGGAGAGAGAGAGGTTTTTGATTTGATTAGTATTGTTGTTAGATAGAGTTAGTTGTAAACTGCAAGGTATTTAGGGTAGGTAAGTAGTTAAGGGGAGTCGGCTATGCGACGTGTGAAAGACATATGAAGAATTATAGTTGTGAGAGTGAAAAAGGGGTGCCTAAGAGTTTATTAGAGTTTGCCGTTTGTTAATCTTGAACGATTAATCCACAATTTATCTTATTCTTGGTGGTGCTTGTCAATTGAAAAAATTGTGTTGTGGATGGACGATTTCACTGTTTTCTCAGTCTATGCTAGTTGTGAATTTGAGAGCTGAAGCTACCAATACGGAGCTGCTATTTACTAACTATGTACTGCAAATAGCAATTCTACTAAAATACTCACAGACCATCCCACAGATCTAATTGATGCTAATAATGGACGGCCCTCCTGTTTTTGGCAGCGGTGGAGCCCACCGAAGATTGAGCGTTTGCCAGCTACCTGCGATAGCAGCAGCGCACAGGCCGTGCAGACTTGCGATGCCATGAGTTGCGAGAAAACCACACAAAGAGAAAAGGCATGGAGAGAGGTACAGATACTTTGGTGGCTTAAACAGCGAAGGTGCGGAGATTATCAGGCGGCAACCCCTGAAAATGACTGCATCCGCTCCACAGCTGCCATTGGCCACGCTCCTTGGCGGCGGGGGATGGGCGATACAAGGTTTAGGGGAGGAGAGGAGAGAGGCGCTCTGCAAGGTGTGGTGTCTGTCTCTGTAGGGGCTCAAGCTACTATTTTGGTGCTCCTTTTAGAGGTGGTGCTCCTTTATAGGTGCTCCTTATACAAGCACTAGCAGGTTGCTGCTAGGCCGTCAATGTATCGGTACCGCCGCTAGACGCAGCAGCCCGGCTCGAGAGTGGAGGCCCAATTGAATTGCGCTGCTGCGCTGCATGAAGCACTTACATTTGCACAGCTGATTCCATGCCCGTGGCCCCATCGCCGGGGCCAGGCCAGGCCAGGCCAGGGCCCTCCCAAATTACTGCTGCCCTGCTGCCACTACTACTTATGTACTAAGCTGCCTGGACGCTGCGCTGCGCTGCGTCCCCGATGCGATGCGATTCAATTAATCAATCGCAAATTAGCGACAGAAAAGAGGACACCTCATTCCCCGCCCTGGCTGCTGCGCTGTAGTAGGTACTTGCAGCTTGTGCCTCTCGTGCCTGGACTAGGCTTGTACCCGTACCTGACAGTACCTCCACACTCGTTTTTAGGTGCTACCCAGTAGTAGTAGTTCTAGCAGCGTCTGCCCATCCACCACACGTGCCGCGTCGCATTGGCATCGCATCTTTCGTCCCTCCTTTGCCAGAAACCACAACCATCGCCAGAATCCGGTTCGAGCTCCTCGAGGCATCGCAACCCCCCCACGCTCTCTCTACTTCTCCCTCGCTCTCTCTAATTCGATTGTTTGTTTTCCATTCTTCATTCTTCTTCTCCTTCTTCTCCTCCTGTCGAGCTTTGCGCCCTCGGGATCCTCGTCAACGCCGTCATACTCAAACCCCCTCCCCGTGTTCTTCGAATATTCACGTTCCTTTGGTGGTTCGCGCGCGTGTTGCCTCGCCCTCATATACGTTTGACTACAATCTCCTCTCTTGCAGCAGCTGGTAGTCGAGAATCGCTGGGGTTTTTTTCTTCTCTCAAGACTCCAAGAGCCCCAAGCACCACGTTTACCATGTAAGTTGCAGAGATCACAGCATCTATTTGCTCATCTCCTTTTTCTCTGCCCTTTCCTCCCTCTCAAGCTTCCGCGCAGTCTTTCTCTTGGTCGCTTCGTCGGGTATTTGGACATAAATGCCAGTAGGAGAAAGGAGGGAAAAAGAGAAAAAAAAAGGCAAATCAAGATTCGCTGGCAGTGCAAACGCGCTTGCGATGGACTTGTTTCTGACCTGCTGCTAACTAAAAACGCCTTGCTATAGACTTGCTGCGCTCCCTGCATACAAATTCCGTTTCATTCGACTCGTACACCTTTTTTTTTTTTTTCTTTCTTGGCGACTCGCTTCTGCAACGCCGCAAGCCCTCCCTCCTTTTCAATCCCCATCATCCGCCATCTGCGCATTCTCGCCTTTCTCTCTCGTCGCGACGAACCCCAACTATAACGAAGCTCCAGTAACTCGATATCGCAATCATGGGTGGCCAGCTTTCCAAGGTTATGAGCAAGATCTTCGGATCAAAGGAGATGCGGCTGCTGATGCTGGGTCTCGACGCTGCCGGTAAAACAACAATCCTGTACAAGCTCAAGCTCGGCCAGGACGTCACCACCATTCCCACCGTCGGCTTCAACGTCGAGACGGTCACCTACAAGAACGTCAAGTTCAACGTTTGGGATGTTGGTGGCCAGGACAAGATTCGTCCTCTGTGGAGACATTACTTCAGCGGTATGTTTTCTTTCTTTCTTTTTTTTTTTTTATCTGATACCGCCTTCTTTCCAGCCAGTCGAGAGAGCAAAACACTAACCATGCCCTTTTCGTTTCTTTAGGCACCCAGGGTCTCATCTTCGTCATCGACTCTTCTGACCGCACCCGCATGGACGAGGCCCGACAGGAGCTGCATCGCATCATCAACGACCGAGAGATGAAGGACAGCCTGCTTCTGGTATTTGCCAACAAGCAGGATCTCAAAGAGGGTACGTCACCTCTTGGACTATCCAGCAAGAAAGGTTACGGCTAACATTTTTTTTTTTTCCTTCTACAGCAATGTCACCCCAAGAAGTCACCGACGCTCTCCAGCTCTCCAAGCTCAAGGACAAGGTCTGGTATGTCGTGCCCAGCTGTGCCACCAGTGGTGAAGGTCTGCTGGAAGGTCTGGCCTGGCTCTCCAACAACGTCAAGGCCCCTGCCGCTCCCGTCAAGAAATAAAGAACAAAAACAGAACGATACATACCCTGCGCGCTTTGGTTTCGTTTCGCAAAACTACGACGTTTAATGGAAATCTTTCAATGATGCATACAACCCCTGGTACCCGCCTACGGATCGCCCCCCCTTCATTAATATTGCGTTGGGACTGCTTATTCAGTTCGAACGGCTCAGTCTCAGCTCGGGTGGCCGCCGTCTATACACTAGACGGCTGCTTCCGACTAGACGCGCGCACCGCCACATATACAATTCGCCAAAGGAGAAGAACGGAGATGGAGAGATGGAAAAAATATAGGAGGGGAGAAGGAATCGACTTAGGAAAGGAGAGGAGAGGTGATGGAACTGCTGTATACCATGTCTGTGTTGTGGGAGGGACAAAATTGTCGTCTGTGCTTTTTTCTAACGTGGTTCTTTTTTCTTTTTGTGACTTTTTTTTTTTTGTTCTTGTTGTCTCGCCAGCTTCTTCTTTTTACTTGAAGCGCGTATCAGCATCTCTTTTGTTGTTCCTCTTTATAACGCAATACGCCCCCCCTTTTTTTTTTCAGTTAATGCTCAAATACCCCGTGCTTATATCTTTTTTGTACCATGCCAATTTTTTTTTCTTGTGAAAGAAAGAGTGCGTGAGAGGAGAAGAGCAGCACAAGATGGGAGTGAAAGGGAGTGTGGTGTTGAGGCAGGAAGATTGTGGGAAAGGTGGCGAGAAAAGAAGCGGAAGAGAAGAAGGAGGAGGAAGAAGAAGAAGAAGAGGAAGAGGAAGAGGAAGAGGAAGAGGAAGAGGAAGAGGAAGAGGAAGAGGAAGAGGAAGAGGAAGAAGGGAATTTATTCCATATACCTGTTATCCCGTGGCTTTCATTGTTAGTGCAAGATATTATTGCCTGACATGCCACTGATCCTCTCGTTAATATTAATTTCCTTGATTCTACAAATTTATATATTCTCACTGAATAATCCATCATTGAATTCTATTCTTTAATAGAACAATACCTTCTCTACCAACGCCTAATAATTACCCACCCGTGTATTCGTATAACCATGAAGCCTCCCAATGCCAACGCCTTAAAAACATCAACAAGATACAGCTCTAACGCTTATAAATGCTCTAGAATTATCATCCTTATTCCAATATCGTCATACCTGGCTCCTGTTCAAAAAGCCCCCCACTCCCTCTCTCTGCACGTAAAAATCTAGAATTGTCATTCTTTCATACGCTTAGCTGGCCTGAGGAGCGTATCGTCTGGAAGGCCGCTGCGTTTCGTCCCCGGGAGACTGCTGGTTCGGATGTCGTTGTCGTCCTGGCTGACACGGCGGTGAGGGTACTCGACCTTGATGCCCTCGAAGCAGTTTGAGCTGACGCGGTCTCCCGAGCTGAAGAACTCGTACTGTAAAGCCTGTGCGGCGGTGAGGCGCTTTTCCGGATCGTATTCGAGGAGACCTGCGAGGAGCTTGTATCCTTCTGCGCCGAGAGACTGGAGTGCGGGCTGGCCGTTGGGACCTGATGCGGCAGAACCAGCACCGGAGTTGTTGTTGATGGTGTTGTAGTACCACTTCTCGAGGTTGGAGCTGAGTGGATAGCCGCGGTTAGGGGCGTTTTGGTGGTGGTGGTGATGGCTGTGGGTGCTGTGCTGCATCGTCGAGAGCGTGCTAAGCTGGCTATACTCAGGCATCGCTGGAAGCAGGGGCCACCGTTCTTTTGTCGGTAGGCCTACGATCTCGGCAATTTTGTGCATCTGATTTCTCTGAAAGGGGACCGTCTTTTTACTATCCATTTTGGCCTCCTCTCCCTTGAAGATCGGGCGCAGGGACAAAAGCTCCGCGAAGATGCATCCCACAGCCCACATATCGATGGCTGGAGTGTAATGGTACGACCCAAGTATCAGCTCGGGTGCACGGTACCATATGGTCACAACGACCTTATCGCCGCTGAAAAGAGAGTGCAATGGTTTGTCGAAGCGACGGGCCAGGCCCAAATCACCGATCTTTACCTCTCCACCGGACGTGACCATGATGTTGGCAGGCTTGAGATCACGATGCAAAACCCAGTTGGTGTGCAGATACTGGCAGCCGTTGAGGAGCTGGAACATGATGCTCTTGACCGTGGCTGGCGGTATGGGGTGGCGTGGCTGTTGCGTGTGATGGTGGATGATCTGCAAAAGGTCGTGCTCGGCATACTCGAAGACCATGAAGATACACTTGTCTTCGAGAATGATCTCCACCAGACGGATGACATTTGCGTGTCGTAGTTCGCTACAGAGGCTCATCTCACGGATAGCACTCTGTGAAATACCCGTATAACTGACCTGCTCGCCTTCCTTGTCTGGCTTGAACTTCTTGATGGCTACCTCGATAGGGGCCGGCCCTGAGCTGGAGGTTGGCGTGAGGCCGCTGGATGTCCGGACAACGGCGATGCCCTCCGGGTTGCTGGTCCTGCTCACGGCTTTATAAACACGTCCGTACGTGCCACTGCTGATGAAGCCAATAATACGGTATCGTTCCGTCACACGCGCCTTGGGCTGGTAGCCAGCCGACTGATCGCGACCATCTGCATATAGGCGGTGAGCTGATGAAGAAGAGGATGAATAATAGTGATGATGCGGCTGGTGAGGATAAGCGTGCCTCAGCTTCAGAGGCATGGCTGGGGAGTAGACGGAAACAGGCGCGCGGTCTTTGAAACAAGATCACGATGTGCTTATTGAATGCGTACGAAATGAGTGCAAGGTGAGGGCAGTAAAGATTTATATATATATATATATATATATATATATATATATATAAAGGAAACAGTAATGAAAGCGAGGATGCGACGAATCGCCCGAGGTATGCGTTGGATATGTACACAACTGTGTGTGTGTGTGTGTGTGTGTGTGTGTGTGTGTGTGTGTGTGGGTAAGGCGGAGGTGAGATGAGTTTAATGCGAGGTTAGACGGCTGGTTAGAAAGAGTAGCCTTGCTAAGATGACCCAGATCGGGTATCGTTCTAATATAACCAGCGCGGGACCCTTAGCACGGGTATGGAAATCTGACTAGCAGACAAGATTGAGGAGAAGAGGGGCGGTTTTGAATAGTTCCCGATAAGAGGAAACAAGAGAGTAAGAAGAGATCTCGAGATGGCAATGATAATGATGCGTGGCTTTAGCGACACGAAAAGAAAAGGGGAGGCTGAGCGTGGCGAATTTTCTGCCGCTTGTCAGACGCCGATGGTATTCCCGTTGGTAGATGCAGGAGAAAATTCCCCTCCTCTTCCCTTGCTCCTTGCTGTCTGCCTTCTCTTTTGGCCAGTGATGGTGATAATGAGAGCAGAGACACTATCCAGAGCAGCAAAAATACCCGCTCAAGACGGTGGGCAGGGACAAATCAAGAGCCAGGTGTGATTGCACAGAAAAAGGACACAAGGGTGGGCTATGACAAGGGTGGACCTTGAGTGGGTAAGGATGAAGGTATTGGTTAAAGTCGTCGATTTAGACGAGAGGGAGGGGGAGAAGAGAAGAGAAGAGAAGAGATAGGGAAAAAGCGTCAGTGCTCTGGGAATGCAGATGGGGAATAACGTTGAAACTAGCAGTATTATGGATTACTCTTGGTCGTCGGTGATTGTGTTGTTGGGTGGAACGAGAAGAAGGAATAAGCAAAGACAACAACCGAGTCAGCACCCACGCACCTTCAAAAGTCGCCATGACGCTGCGTTTTACCGTCTGGTAGGCCCTTGCATTCATAAAGCTAGCAGTTTTGCCGGATCCAGGCCCGGATGCCGCCGTGGACGGATTTGTCGGATTCATTGCGGCTACCTAACACAGTAATACGCTGTGTTGTCGTATTGATATGTGGTGGTTCTTTTACTCCTTGTGGTATAGACAGGGCGATCACTAGTCGGCAGCCGCTCTCGGGCACGGACTGATAGGTCGTCGACGCGCTGGAGAGATAGGACGGGCCGTCGATGCTGTTGGAGAGCTTTGAGATTGTTACGTTGGAGGGTTGGTTATTGGGTATCCTGGCCTTGCTGACGAGCGGGATGCCGCGGTGTCTGTCGACATAGGCCTGGATGATGCCGCACGCAGTTGTCGCTCAAATGCCGCCCGTCGATCCAGACGCGAAACTCGAGCGCCTCGAGACAGACAGTCTCTCCAGAGTCAGAGCTCGCCCGACAGTGGGGGGAGTGACCGACTCAGGCCGAGTGAAGCTGAGTTCAGACAACGGCTACACGAATGTGCGTGGCTGTGGTCGCAGCTCAGTTCCGTTAGTTACGGAAGCAGGTCCTTTTCGCCGTCGAGGTTCCTCTGTGGCGGTGGGACTGCTGCGGATCTCAGATGCGATGCAGGGAGCTGAGCCACTTGGGCCGTATTTGCACGTGGCCAGAGCAGAGAGACGATGCTACGTTGGGAATGAATTAGCGAGCGAGCACGATGGAGAGGGAGAGACGGACAGACGGACAGATATATGCTATATGCAGTATGTGGGATTGATTGATTCCTGCTGGATGTTTCTCTTTTCTATTAGACCGGTGCGGAGAAATTAAATGTGGCGTTCGTGTAAAGCAATCAGAGTAGTGTAAGGCAATGCGGGAAAAGAAGAAATAATATATAAAAAAGGAAGAGCAGAGAGTGAATGATCAATGCAGGGCGAGCATTGAACCCTGGATGACGAAGACAAGGGAATTATGTTTTGCAGCCGCGTGGTAAATGTTGTTGTTGTCTGAAATGCTGCTGCTCATCGTACATTGACTCTACATACGTCGATGACTAAGCTGCATGTATGTCGCCAAATCTTCACCACCACGGGCAGCAGGTACCAACTATGTACCTTATTCGCATGGCTTGAGACTTTCTAAATCAACGGGGCAATCTTGTTTGGGTTCCTTGGCTTGAGCCAAATCCGCCACCAAGATGCACCTCGGGTATTCTGTACCTTAGTATCGTGTCGACTACCTTGATAGGTACGCACTACTATACCAACCACGCATAAACCTGCAGCCAAATCAACAAAATGATTGTGTAAATAAAATAACGTCTTTTAATGCTTCATCTAGCCATACAAATAAATGTCATCGACTCTGCTGCTCCCGTTTAGATTCTACTCCCTCCCATTCATACTCCGTATATATACGCGGTAGACTAGGTACTACTTCACTCCTCATCGTGGCCCAAGCTTCTCCAGGGCTCGCACGCCTTGCTCCTCCCACTCCGCCTTGGTCACCCACATGCTCTCGTTCTCAGCCATGATGTTGGCCAGAACAGCGCCTCCCAGGAACACCATGTGTCTTCTCCGGGGAGGATCCTCAATGCGCACCTTGAACTTGCTCAGACGCTCAGGGTTGCCCTGGAGCGCTCGCGTCAGCCACAGCTGCTTCAGCTCCTTCTCCAGTCGTGACGGGAGACCAGGGTACATGCTGCTGCCTCCAGACAGCACAATTGCCTTGAAGAGCGATGCTCGGATGTCCACATCAGCCGACTGGATGGTGTTGAACAGGAACTCGCCCAGACCCGGAGACTCATTGTCCACAAGGTGAGGCTGGAACAGACACTCGGGTGCCTCGAACCGCTCACTTCCCACGCGGATGACTCGGCCGTCGGGGAGGGTGTAGTCCTCCACCAGCACTGTTGTGTCTTCGCTCAGGCGCTTGTCAAGCTCGAGGTCGTACGAGACGTAGCATAGCTTCTCCTTGATTTGGCGGACTGTCTCGAAGTCGGCGGTTCTGTTGAGGGCGTATCCTCGGCGCAGGAGCAGCTTGATTAGGTTGCGGGTGACATCTCGACCAGCGACATCCAACCGCTTGGTAAGGTGGTTTAGCACGACGGATTCGTAGACGGGAACAATGTGCGTGACACCGTCACCAGAATCGACAACAACACCAGAGCTCAGACCTATGTAATTTCCATGGATATTAGCCGCAGGTCTGGACAGTGGTGACATGCACATGCCGCAAGCTTGGATGGAAAGGACCAGACGGATAAGAAACAAGGAGGGCATTTGTTACCTTGTGCATATAGTGCCAGCACGGCCTGGATGGCAACGTAGACTCCGCCAAACCCGTATCTTTCAAACATGACCTCGCACATCTTCTCTCTGTTCTTTAGGGGATTCATCGGCGGCTCGGTAAGCAGGATCTTCTCGCCCTGCGGGTTGATCTGGAGCTTCTCGGAAAAGGTGTAGTCCCAGAGATGCTGCATGTCCTCCCAATTCTTGACAATTCCGTTCTCCATGGGATAGCTGATCTGCAGCATCGTCCGAGCCGCCGCCGCGTCGTCACCGCACATGATGTCCTTGATGACCACATCGTTGTCTGTCCGCTCTTCGGATCGGAGGATCGGCCGACCGACAATCGACGGATACTGGTGCTCGGGGAAGTTTTGGGCGGCATATCCGACCTTGAGGAATCCGGTACCGCCGTCGAGAACTGGAGAGACGCTCCTTGTGTCAGCAGTGAACGGCACCCCTTGATTGCGATGCTGCCAGGAGCAGCTCGGCAGCAGCTACCGCCAGCTGCACAGCTTCAGGGGAAGGGCGCCACGGGGAGGAGGCGGCTTCTGAGGCCACGTACCGATGGGAGGGACCATGTTGGCGATGGTTCAATGAGCGGGCAGGAGAGGCGAGCGAGATGCGTTGCAAGCGGTTGCTGGTGAGGAGCTGGCAGCGAGTGTGGAGGCGTCGTCAGTCGTGTCTGGTAGCGGTGCTAGCTGACGGCCATGGTGGGGGAGGACCCGCGATAGCCCATTCAGCGGTCGAAGCATTGAGTTGTCGTCAGAGGCGGGCTTTGGGGGACGTCACGTGATACCCCGCAGCGCCTGTCATCTCAATCAAGCTGTATGAAGCTTCAATGTTGTATGAAGCTCATGGCTGCTGCAATATCATATCACCTCATATCGCTAGATACTATAGCAAGACTATTTCTTATTAATCCATTCTTCTTTCTTTGTTTTTTTGCCTCGTTCTGTTTTTCTAACCAGCTGGTCCTTCTCTTATTCTTCGTCTAATCCTTCGCCCACCCACCATGTCTCTCTCCAGCTCTTCCAGCATCAACATCCTGCTCCTCAACCCCAACTCCTCTCTCGCCATGACCAAGACCATGGAATCAGCCGCCAACACAATAGCAGCTCTCAACCCAGTAATACCGCAAACCCATCCGACCCGTAGCCCATCACCAAGTGAAGTGCTTAGCTGACTCCTCCGAGTCTATATCCATCCGCACATACACAGCCCCCGAGCAAGCTCCAGCGAGCATCGACAACGATGAGGGCATAAAAGCCAGTGTTGAAGCCGTCACCAACGACTCGGGGCTCATGTCTTGTCTTCGCTCCACGCCATTCGATGCTGTGCTCGTTGCGTGCTTCAGTGTTCATCCCCTGGTCAAGCAATTGGCATATTCCTTGAAGCCTGTTCCCGTAACTGGCATTTTCGAAGCCAGTATCCTGACTGGATTGTCTCTCGTACCTACGGCTGAAGCTGACGGCGTGCACGAACAGCTGAAATGGGGCATTGTAACCACTGGGGCATTCTGGGAGACACATCTTGCCAGTGGCGTGGCCGCCTTTCTAGGCTCTTCCTCATCGCCTTCAAGCTTCAGTGACCCCAGATTCGCCGGCGTGTTTTCCACAGGCCTTAATGCAGGGGACTTCCACACCATCTCGCAAGATCAAATCAACGTGCGTCTCAGAGAGGCAACCAAGCGGCTGCTCTCGTCTGGAAACATCACCTGTGTCGTCATGGGCTGTGGTGGCATGGGGGGCCTGCAAGACATGATTCGTGCCATCATCATCGAGGAATACGGCCAGGAGAGGGCCAAAGACGTATGCATAGTGGATGGAGTGCAAGCTGCTGTGCTACAGCTGCAACAAACGGTGCTGAGCCGGCGAGTCTTTGGCGTCGTCGAATAGAACGGATGGCCCCTGGTATCAAATGTTATTCTCGCGGTTATACCCCTCGCTCTTCATATAACCGTGTGCTCTCTAATGTCTCTATATCAATGTTGCGGTGTGGAAGGGTCTCTTGAAATATCAACGTACATGACGATGCTTGGCTAGCCGGCGGTTTGCGTGTACAACCTCTCATGCAAGCATACCTGATATGCATCTACATCGTTTACCGCCCATCTTTTCGTCATTCTAGTGGCTGTCTTCGGTAAAAAAAAAAAAAAAAACGCTACTGAATCTTAAGCATGCTGTGTCAGACGCTCCAATCATACCTGCAGATTAACATGTGCTTCTTAAACACAGCGTCATTTACAACACCGCAACTCTATTTTTACGGTCGACTTACACGGTGCTCTGCTTGTCTTTCATGTTGTCTTTAGTCTCATCCTTACCAAAGTGAGTGCTGCCATCACATCGATTTTGGCTTGTCACACGCCGTATTACCGGGCCTTCATCGTCTACCTCTCCCCCCTTCTCCTATTTCCACGCCCTCATACGGCATCCAGCTGGCCCAATATATTTTCAGCGATATAAATTACAGTTATCCCTTTCATTTAGCTTGAATAACCAAAAAAGCATTAAAGAGAATCCCCTCTGAAAATGAAAAGAGGAAGATAAAAACGATGTTTCCTTGTTGCTATCACCTGTCGCCATGTGATTGCACAACCTCGTAAAGCACGACTTTTCTTTTTGACACTTTACGCCGTGTATTCGATTTCACGTTGCGCATCTTCGACTATATACACGCCTCCTCCCCTCTTCTCCTTTTGGTTTAAGACAGTAGGAACATAGACTCACGGCAAGCGACTTGATCTTCCAAAGAAAACGCAGCAACCCCAAGATGTGAAACAGATGGTGTCCTTGACGACGCATGTCGTGCGACAGGGGCGCCGATTTGACGTAACCACACTTCACTTCTACGTAGACTTTTCTCAGTACTCTCTGTCATTCCAAACTGTCTAGGCTTATTCTCATTGGCCATCTTTATGACTCTTTGTGAAGCGCAATTGAGAAGCGGGTAAATCCGGGTTGATTGTAGTTTTCTCCATCATCTCTTATGTACATGTAACTTTCACTTGTTGCTTCTCGAAGCCATTGTAATGCGGCTTATAGCCTTTGAGGTTGAAGAATAGGTTGATGAAATATTGAAATAGCTCTATTTATCTATCGCCGTAGCCTTACATTACACCCCTTGAAGAAAAGAAGAATCAACATTACAGACAAACCCATTAGAATAAAGAAATAAAGAAATAAAGAAAAAAAGCAATACGACCGATGACCGTCACTCTCCGCAGTACCCTTTTTTTCCCATGCCGCTCTCTTTTTCTTCTAAACCAGCCTTTGGCTTTTTCTTTCCGAATTTTTTTTTTCCTTTCCTTTAGGACTGAATTTCAGAACTTTTTTTTAGTAGTCGAATTATTCTCCAGTCTCCAGGATACGAAATGCTGTCAAAAGGATGAAATTAACAGACGCTGGTGTAAATTTGAAAGGAGAGAAAGCGTCAAAGAAGAAAGCAAACGCCGAAGTAAGCAGCAAAAAAACATGACAAAGGCAGGTCAAACCAAAAAGACAAATAAATGAAAATCTCAAACGCAGGAGAGAGATTGATATTAGGAGGCGGCACCTGTGAGTGATCCAATCTGATTAAGGCGAGGAAAACCAATTGCGAGAACGATCCAAAAGAGAACAAAGAAAGGCAAAATAAAATAGCAGACAAGATTAAGAAAGGCTCAAAAAACAATACACCATCTAAAAAAGCACCACCAATACATGCAACCTATGCCCGTTGTTCAAGTTCGCATACTAGGCTTGCGCTCATGCTCATCGCTGCTGAGCGTGTAATTCGAAAGGCCTTGGCTGCTCGAAAGATAGCTCCCGATAGCTGCATTATACTGGCTGTTGTATCTCCTCGTAGTGTCAGTATACTTGTACGTGAACTCGGGGGCAGTCATTCTCAGCGGCTCAATAACTGGCTCGATGATTGCCTCTAGAGATGAAGCTGCGCCAGTGGTATATCCTTCGCCGCTGCGTCCATGATGAGAGCTTGTTGAGGCGGACGTGGGATAGGAAGTCAAGGGAGAGCTCTCAAAGCTGTTGTAAGTAGTTGCTGCTGCTTCGGATAGGGCTGCTGGAGAAGAGCTGCCGGTAGAAGACTGGGAGGTCTTGCTGTAGGCTGAGGAGATGGACTCTGCGCGGTAGGGATGTTGCTGTTGAGGAGCGCTTGTTAAAGAGCGTGTGGAAGGTGCTGGGAGTAGTCTTTCATTGGTATTCATATGGCTGGGTATTCCAGAAGCGACGCTTTGATAAGCATAGCTGGGGCTTGTATCGGTGCTGGCAGCAGAACGATGAATCATAGACGCTACTGTAGAGGTTGCAGAAGCATGTCCGGTAGGATAGCCGTATGCAGCAGTGTTTGGCTCGACATACAACGGCGGAGCATTGCCGCTCTCATGCTTCATGGGAGCGGGGGAGCTTGTGCTCATTCGATAGCCCATCATGTAAGAGGCATCTTGTTGCTGCACTGCTTGCTGCTGGACAGGAGGCTGAACTGCTGCTGGCTGGTAAGACTGCGGATACACGGCGTAGTCGACGTTGCTATCCTCAACATATCCGTTCGTCCACGTCGACACGGGATAATACTTGTTCCCGTAGGCATAGGCAGAGCTGTTCTTATACGACAAAGCCTCACCACTGGGCACATGCATGGTATCCGGGTAGGAAGACGGCAACGGAGGAGTTGGCATAGGGGGCACTAGGGACGCTCCGCGGGCCTGAAAGGTGCGGGCAAGGTCGATGCTGTAGGTGAACGGATCGCTCTTTATTATAGGCGTCTCGTGAGAAGCCACCTGTTTTGGAGAGATAGCAATGGTTAGTCATGGTTATTGTGTTGACTGTGTATGGGGGACAGGAGAGAGGGCATGTATCGATCGTCTTACCCGAAGGAACTGGCATGGCTCGTGTCCAGCATTCTTGCAGTTCAAGCACGGCTGGCCATTTCCGCTGTCGCCTGTGCATCTGATCTTCCTCTTACGGCATCGTAGGCACTATGTTCCATCGGCTGTTAGCACCTTGTACTTGCAATTTGATGCCAAGGAGATGGGGCAAAACAAGTTTGACCATAGTCAAGCCAGTAGAATGGAAATGGAAAGGAAAGGGGAGGGAGGGAAAAATAACTTACTGCAACGGCGATTCTCTTCCGTGGAGTTGGCTCTTCGCCCTCCTGGTCGCTCATTACGCTGCTTCGGGAGTGGGAGTCGCTCTGGGCGTACTGGTTGGATCTGCGTTCCGCATACGACGAGGCGTAGGGCGAGATGCCGTCCCGAGGGGAAGAGTACCGTTTGTGATGGTTGGTGGATTGGGAGCCACTTGATGAACCCATGTTTAGAACCCAGAGAAAAGAAGATGAGGATATCTATCTATTTTTGTCTGTATAGATGTGTGTACCACTCTCTGCCAATTAGTCTTCTTTAGTGTCAGATCTTGGAATACCGAGTTATCTGCAACTATTTCGAGATCCAGACTTGCAAGAGCCGCTTCCAGTGAGCAATCTTGAGCAACTGTTCTTGATTATAATCTTCGCTGATAGATGGCTACTGGGTTAGGCTCGTGCTTCGACTGTGGTTGGGTTGAAAAGAGAGATGGGAAACGATGAGGCTGACGTCTTGTGTTGCCTTGATGTTGAAGGTTATGACTCGAAGGCGCTGGACACTAAGACAAAAGGCAACAAGTATCTTGAGGCAAAACCAAAAGAAGGGTTTGATTGGGGAGAAGCACCCAAACGTAAACGGAGTTTAGCAGTAAGGCGAAGAAAATAGGGAGTCCTAAACTGGAAAAAAATAAAATAAAAAGAGAGATGAAAAGTTAAAGGTTTGGGAGAGAGCAGTAGCTCCTAAGATAGTTATACATAAACGGTACACGCCGATCCCCTCTGGTTGATTCCCCGTGATTCTCATCTTTTGTTTGCCTGGATCCATCTGTCGGTCTATTCGTCCAATTATTTACATCCAGTGGTCTTTTTTCCTGTATTCGCCCTTTTGCTGCTCAACAAAGCCTGCCACGAGTGACTTGGGCCTTCTCTCTGCGCAGAGACTGGCCTCGGTACACAGCAGCACGCTTAGTTGGCAAACTCCTAGGTCTTGTCATCCCCCCCAGAGACGGCCAGTCTCTTCCTTTTCTGAAGGCTACACGCAAAACAAAGTGGAGCTGCTGTGCTTCCTCTGGCGCAGTCCATCATGGCAGAGGACAGCGGAAGGGGGAGGCTCGATGCATATCGAATCAAGTGCTTGTGGGTGGATACCTCGATCCCTGCTCATGTACATACTTGTTCTGTTTGACTGCTGAACGAAAGACCACACGTGGACTGGGCTGGACGGGGGTCCCCCTCAAAATCGATCTCACCGGACGGCCGGGCCGGTACTTTGCCAGCCTTTTCGGCCTTGGGCAAGTCTCAGAAGGTCTGAGATCAGACTCCCTGGCAAAACGAAACAGCCCAAACTGCTTCCTGTATACAGAGGGCGTGCGGTGAAGGATCTTCTTCGGTTCTATTTTGAGCCTTACACCCATGTCTCTCCAGAGAGGCGTGTAAGAGCTGGTTCAGATCAGCAACGTGGTATACAAAATAGAAAATCTATTCCTTGGAAACGTCGTTTAAACCCTAGCAATACCAATTCAATAAACGGTGTGTACTAAAACCCTTCATAGATGCGGAGAACCCATGTGTTCAGCCAATGTGTTCAGCTAACTAACTTGCCGGTATACGAGTGTTCTCAAGGAGTAGTTTATTTTGCTTCGGCAGATTGTAAGTGCCATCTTATGTGGCTGGTACTTTATTCGTCCATATGGCTGTGACAATCAATAGAGTTGCTCGGTATTCCCGAACAGATGCGCAAATAGACCAGCCAGACCATGTGTCGAGGCCAGCCCAGATACACCCGCCGGCGGAACGCAAACTTTGGACCATCAAGGTCTCTGTTACCACGGCATGGGCGGTCAAGTAAATCAGGATCGAACTCACCAAATTGTGCCCTCTGTGGTACATCGCATAGCCAACCCACAACGAGGGCCCCAAGCAGAAGTCTCCATCTCGGAGTCGTACGAGAGCCTCCACCGGCTCCCGCCCCAAAATACAAGTATTTTATTGCACTGGAGACTTCTAGTTCCGTCGTTGGCCCCCGTTGTGTAGCCTTAATAGTGGGGGGGAGAGAGATTCAAAGTAGAAGCAGATACATGAACAGCACCACAAGAACAGGGGGGAGGGGGCTTGAGCGGAGAGGCCCTTGCACCAGCCATACGGGAGAATGTTCCATCTACTTTGCTACTCCAGGTCCCCTGCGAATCATACAGGGTACAAGCATGTTGCCCGGTGAGCAATGGAATATTGCAGTTTGTTATAACATGACAAGAAGCTAGTAGCTTCCAGAAGGTCGTAAGAAGTATACGGTTAGAGGGAGGGGAGAGAGCAACGTCTCCGGCTTTTCGGGAGCCTTGTGGACTGCTTGAGTAGTATTCAACACGCATATGTGGAGTGTAGTAATTACACAGATATACCAAGTACAAGCAGCCTGTATGTACTCCCCAATGCCCACGATTTACAAGATACAGTTTAGAGACAGGTCATTTTTCATGCTCCATCGACGTCAGTGCCGCTAAGCACTGATGGCATAGGCCAGAGGCTGTTGAGAAGCACGTCTCAAGTATGGCAGGGGCTACGTCCTGGTCCTCCAAGCCTGTCGTTTGGCCGATGATGCTATGCGGTGGCCGTATGAGCTGGCCACCCCCCTCTACACTCTACACGTACGTAGGCACATCTGTCCGGGCACACCGCAGCAGCAGGGCCCAACGCCTGTCTCGAAAAAAGCGCGCATGCTGCCGGGCTGTTTGGAGCTACACCAGCCAGCCACGGCTTTGAAAGCAAGGCACGCCAAAGCACAGCGTTGATGGCGGAGGAGGAGAGGTTAGATCGTGATCCCTGCAGGCGAGTTGCCAGAAGAAACGCCATCTGGGCTGAAACGAAGCTGTATGAATAGAGGCTTTCCAGAAAGCAGTATAGCGTAGTGGCGTGCCAATCATGCAAGACTGGGGGGAACTACGTGTGCCTGGCGCGCAGAAGAGAGCGTCTCAGTTGTAGTACAGAGCTCACCATCCTGGACTCCCAGTGGAGAGATCTTGTATATGTGCATGTCTCGGCTCCACGCAAGCAAAGCGATGACGCCCAGGTTTATACATGCATGTAAGTCATGTAAGTCGGCTGAGTCTTGGATACTGCACCTTCTCGCATACACAAGTGCATCAGGGGATTGGACAAGGCAGACGCACTTGGACGGCGGTGAGAGACATCTCTCGTCCTCGCTCCACCGTTACCGATGTTTCATCCAAGACTATGCATAAAATTGTCCTGGTCGAAAACGGCCGAGGGAATCTATTGCCGATATCACACTCTCAGCTTGTGTGTCCGATCCAGGCAGAGCACGGGTTGCATGGCCATCGTACATTGCCGGAGCTCGTCACTCTCTCATCCTCGCCCGGGTTAAATTAAGTGGGCTGCTGAATCATGTTATTTCGGAATGCCCGAGAATAATCTGCTGCTTTAACGAGTCCCGAAATTCTTCAACCTGGTCAAAGCCTCATGGAAAACAATTGCGCTTTGACCTCATCAGCCCCAGGAGTCTCGCCACTTTGCCAAACACCCGCAGCGTCTCTTGATACTTGCTGTCACACTCTAGCTACTCCTGCCGTAGAAGAAGAAAAGTAAAGCACGGGAATTTTCCCATTATTTTTAATCTCTTAGCCACCAACCCCGCTGACTTGTCGAAGGCGGGCAGCGGTCCTTTACAGTACAACAGGAATCCCGTCAATGTTCCTGCATTTAACCGATGTAGAACACCACAACGGTTAGCGATTGGTCGATACGAGCAAGGTGTGTAAAGTGTGCAAGGCGTGTATGTAAGGAATAGATACATGGTAGTTGGCAAACAAAAGTTTGTACTCGCAAGGCTACAAATTGCAGGAAGAGCGGTGGACGAAGCTGGGTCTCTTCCAAATTCCAGCCGGTGAGACGACGGTGTTTAAACGGAGAAGGGTTCTCGAACGTCTACGGTGTTCTACGACAAGGATCTGAAGCTGTTGCCTGTATATCACTTTCATAGCTTACGATTTGAAAGGATTGTTTCAAGCAGAGGTATTATAGAAGCTCCCAGTAGTAGTAGTAGTAAAGTAATCAATGGTGTGTATGAAGTGCATGTATCAGTATTTGGTGCTTGAGCCAGCTAGATACAAGTGTTGCAGGCGCTGAACAGCCTCGCTGACAGGCTTCACTCTTTACGTGACACCTCACACACGCACGAATCGGTTTCATCCACTGGCAGGCTTATTCTATTTTCTTTCCCTCTACAGTTAACTTGAGAAAATTGAATAAAACAAAACAAAAACAAAAAGATAAAAACAAGTGCCAGTGCAACGGCACACCATCTTGTGATTTGACAGAGTATACACATATGTGTCGGTGGGTGATGGAGGGCGGTCGTGGCACCGTGGGAGGAGCAAATGGCTGCATGCCCGTTATGCATGTCTGCTGCTCCTAGGCCAATAGATCTTGGGCGCTGCCTTTCTTGTAAATTGGACGTCGGGATGAAGCAGAGCCAATCAAACGAGAAGCAAACGAGGCGGTGACTGAGTCTGCATGCATATCGAGCGGTATACTCCAAGACCTGCCGCATATGTGCCTTGGGGAGAGAGAGGAGTCATTCCTTATATGTATCTACATGCAGGTTGATTGTGGAATTGAGTGCCATCACTGCCACCATCACCACCATTTACATGGAGAAGTCGGTTTATATTATATGATTTGCCTGTGATTCGGGGTTCAAGTTTATCTATATAAGAGGTTAATGGGCAACAACTGAATGCTTCAATTCTTCTTTTTTAGCTTGGTTTTGCTTAGTGGCATAGACTTGCACATAATGGACAGAGTCAGAGAGCAGCTATTCGCCGTAACACTCACCGAAACGACTGCATCGGAGAGATGGGATGCGGTAGCACCATGCGGGTCCCTTGCAGCCCGTAAAATGATGGGGGAGCCAACATGTGACATGAATAACATGTAGAGCAAAGTGCTACTATTACCAACTAGTACGGGGTATGAGAAGTAATGTGTATATTACTACATGGCATATTACATATTACAAACATGGGCCAGGCTTTGCAAGTGCCGATTCACAGGCGTAAATCAGCGCTGAGTTTTGGAAGCAACTCGTATAAACAAATCCTCCCTCCCTCCGCGTAACAGCGGCTCGGCAAATGGCGGTAACAGAAATTAAGAGAGCCTCTAGAAGCATATACGGGAGGAGCGATTGCAGATTAACTCATGGGGCCAACGGGAATCTGAGATATCAGCTCTTTAGCCCCCGTTTTCTGCGGGGAACCTGTCAGGTTCGACAGCATTTGGCGACTGAGGAAGCAGCGCAAGTGTGTGATGCCGGCAGCCATCGGGATTAAACCAACAGCTCCAACGTCATATTACAACTTATGGAGTTGTCCACCACGGGGGCAGTTCCTATTAGCTGCTGTGCTGAAGCTGAGGCGGCCAGGAGCAGGGGCTTCGGAAGCGTGGAGGACCATGACGTGCTGCAGCTTTCCTCGTCAACTGAATCGCGAGTTATGCATCTTCACCGCATTCATTTCGTTTCCCTGTAAAGCGTTGCACTTTCATTACACTTAGCCTGCAGGCCTGTGGGCGTTGCTGCTGCTCGGCCCTGGCTTTCTGTTCATGGGGCTACCGAGTCACGCAGAAGAACGCTTTGACGTTACGACCCCGATTGTCAGTTTCCCGAGCAAATGCGGTGAATGCTGCATTGACGCCGAGAAGAGTTTCGAAAAGCGCTTTGGCCAAGGAAGAATTAGTATTCTTGAGTCATGGACAGTCGCTTAACAACCAAATGATGGTGGCTGGTCTCCCTCATGGAATACGACTCGTAGATTTTCAACAAGTGGGCTTTCGAAAAGTCGACTTTGCGTGTCTGTAGACTTTTAAGTCACCTTCGTGATCTATAAGCTGAGAAATTGATAGTTGGCAGCATAAAGCAGCACAGTCAGAGAGAATTGATTGCAGAGGAGCTGTATGCGATGAGATGGATAGAATCTATGGGCAAGGATTGTAGAATTGCCGTTCAATTTCTAACACTTTAAATCATTAATAATATTGTGTTGTATTTCTCTCTATCTCTTAGTCTACAACAATTCTATGTGATTCATACGCATCCCTCCTGAGGCTAAAGTCTTAATCTGCCCTAGATAATGTTTCCATATTAGAGACAAACAGTAATCAGCGACGGTTGAAGCACCGGCACAGCCAGATGTATGGATAAATAGAAGACTATACAGAATCTTCTTTTCAATATGGTCTTACGATGCCCTATATAGGGTAGATGATCACTGTTGATGCAGGCACCAAGCAGGCACGAAGCGGTCATCTAGCAAAGACCAATGTTAGCCAGGAGGTATAACAGAGATAGAAATTGCAATGTGGATCTACACGAATACAACAACATCGTTATTTATTTTATTAACAAGGTAATAAACATTACTGCTGCTGCCTACCCGCCTTGGCTTTGTATGCATGTCGAAACGGCTAAGCTAATGCGCCCAAAGATCAAAACGTGTTGGTTGAGAGCCTCCGGTTGAATCAGTGCATCTGGAGGATCTCCACTTAGTCAGCAGCCAAATACCAATTGCTTCCTTTCTCCCGCGTCTTCAATTTGCTTAATGTGATAGTATCGTATACGATTCTCTGATTCAATCGCCAAGAATGCCTCCGGGGAGAGCGCTGGCGCAGCGAGACCAGGATCGCGGCTCAGACGACAACTCCCGTCAAGATGCCGAAAGACAACCAGAGAATGTCTTCTTGTTCTGGCCCAACATTATCGGTAAAAAGAACAAGCCCCTCATGCCACCTGCTGCTGCTAATAAGTCGATTCGATTCACTGCATAGGATACATCCGAGTAATCTTGGCCATTTCCTCTCTATACTACATGCCTCTCCATCCACGCACCTGCTCTCTTCTCTACGCCATATCATGCCTTCTCGATGCCCTCGACGGATATGCTGCTCGTGTCTTTAATCAGGGGACACAATTCGGCGCAGTCTTGGACATGGTCACCGACCGCTGCACCACCTCGTGTCTGCTGGTCTTCTTGGCGACGGCTATCCCTCGCTGGGCTATTGTGTTCCAGGGCCTGATTGCATTGGACTTTGCAAGCCATTATGTGCACATGTACGCATCTTTGGTTATTGGCGGTGCTGGCTCAAGCCACAAGAACATTGATGAGAGCCAGGGCTGGCTGATGAAAGTGTATTACTCTAACAAGGTATGTAAATGCACAATGTACGTGCCATGGCGGTTCTCAGCTCTGTGTATCTAACGTTTGCTTTTAGATTGTGCTGTTTTCCCTTTGTGCGCTGAATGAACTCTTCTTCATCGCTTGCTACCTCCTATCTTTCTCGTCTCCCGTCATTCCTCTATATCTAAACGCAGATATCGATGGACACGGCCCCTTGCACCCAGAAGTTGAGGTCGACACTTCGCTCTTAGCAAAGATGTTTCCTGACCCGTTCAGCTCTGCGGCACTTGAGCTGGCACGCGCCAACAAAATTGACAAATACTGGCCAAATATCATAGTGATTGGATGCTTCCCCTTCATGGCGCTTAAGCAGGTGATTAATGTTATTCAGCTGGTTCAAGCTAGCCAGCGATTGGCGAGGGTAGATGTGCAGCGAAGACAAGGCATAAAGCAAGGATGACTTCTCAATATTAGCGATATTTATTCATATGTGATGACAAGGAGCTCTTCCAAAAATCCCATATACCTAGTTGCCTAATTTTTATATTATTCAGTTGTGTCGTTAATGCTCCCAAGAAACCATCATTACCTGTCTCTGCGCCTGTAGTCTCTGTCTCTGTCCCTGTCCCCTCTGTCCCCTCTGTCTCTGTCCCTGTCCCCTCTGTCCCCTCTGTCTCTGTCTCGCCTGTCGTGTCGATACCCGTCCCTTGGCTTAAACTGTCTATCACGATCACCGTCTCTGTTTCCTCGACGAGGGCTCCTGCTCCTATTCCGAGATTGATATCCATTGTCTCGTTGCCGGGGCCTGTCGTCATTTCTTCGATCATACCTGTCATGGCCTCCTCTGTCCTGCCTGTCCTGCCTGTCCTGCCTGTCCTGCCTGTCCTGCTTGTCATCGTCTCTTCGAGGCTTAGGCCTCTGATCATGCCGTCCTTTCATCTCCTCCTTACTATACACCATGTTATAGTCCTTCCCAGAGCTCCTTTCATCCTCTTCACGATATTGCCGCCGCTTTTCGAGCTCTTGCACTCCACCCCAGCCGCCTCGAGCCCTTGCTCTGCGTTTACTGTTGGTGTCTTGTCTCCATACATCGCTAAGCTTGCTAACACTCTGTGAAAAGTCGACATGGATTCGTCGGTCATCAATGAGGACGTCTTGCATCTTTGAATATGCCGCTTCGCATGACGCCTTGTCTTCGTATTCGATGAACGCGTACTGTAAGCTGTCGCCCGTCTTTTGATCCCGAATTACCTCGCAGCTCAGAATCTTTCCGAATCGACCAAAAATGAGTTCCAGATCTTCATCCTGTGTGACGGGATTCAATTTGCAGACGAATAAGACATTTTCCGGCGGCTTGACCTCGGCAAAGGGAAGATCGCCCATAAGCTCAAGTGTCAAGGCCTGTGCTCTAGCCTCTCTTTCTCGCCTTCTTTTCTCCAGCTCTTCCTCATCTACGTCGTCGTTCTCGTGTAGTTCTTGTTCATCGGCGATTCGGACCGTCCTCAGCTGCTCATCGGACGGTGGAGGGCTCGAGCTGGGCTCTCGAAGGCCTGGCGGGTCGGGATAGGGGTCATCCAAGATGACGGTGTGTTTAATCCGAATATCGACAAATGGGTATCCCTTATCGTCCACCATGGCCTCGTTGATCTTTTCCAGTGCATCAAACCCCTCTACAACCTTGCCAAAAATAGCAGCCTTGCTATCGAGGAAATCTGTCTCTTCGCCCAGGGTGATGATAAACTGCGACGCCGCCACTCGCGTGTCCGGGTCTGAAGCCAACGGCACTGTTGCCATGCTGACGGTGCCTCGCTCGAGATGCTTCAGCTTGGGGTGAAACGGAGCTGTGAAGGTGCGCTTTGACGGATCGCCCGACAAGCGGCCCCATATTGAGCAGCCGCCATCTGATTGCTTGGCGAGAGGGCCGAGAGGATCGCCGGTCTGGAAGGAGAAGTTCTTTTGGACGGAGTGGATGGGAGAGAAGTTGTAGTATTTGACCTTGCAGAGCTTGAGGAAGCTATTCAGCCCAGTTAGCAGCCATTGAGAATAGAACAGGTTCCCTCTCAGCACTTACTTTTCGCACAGCTTTGGCGAATGGTCGACCAGCAGATCAATGACAATGTCCCCAACGGTGGTCTCCAGCAAAACCGACATGGCGGCGAGTCTCGGGGTATCTCAAAGAAAAACACTGCTTTGGCTGTAGCCGCGTATCTCGGACGCGAGGCTGCGATTCAATCAGATGAATGACAATTTTGTGGGGAAGCGCTAGCATTGGCCTGTGATGTGATTATGTAATGTCTACGCCATAGAGAAGAGAAGCAAAAGCAGTTTATTGCAGACAGCAGAAGACGGGGTTTGAAAGTGGGAGAAATTAAATAAATTAGTATTCGAAATTCCAGACAACTACAGAGCAAACTACAGTGCCGTACATCCCAGTTGACGCACAATTATTCGGCGATGCCGGCCATGGCCATGTCGTGCGTGAGACCTATTAGTACCTACTAGCAGCACCACGCAAAAGAGGCTTCGATTACGATGAGCAACAGATGCATTAATTGATGCTTCTTTCTCCCCAGAACACTCTTTGGACAGCTCAGAACCTTCCATTCAGGCATCCAATCCCTAGTCTCCCTCAAGCATCTAGCCTAGCGCGCGGCCAAACGCATCATAAACTTGATACCATTATGCCGCTCGCTTATTCCCAAAAGAGCAGGCCTGCTGTTTCAGCCAGCCAGTAGCCGTTGAGATATCCATGCAGCCATCTTCGTCTCAAGTGGCAATCACTTAATCAGGTTTCGCTCAGGATTTATGCATACAAATTTGATTCATCACTTTCTTTCCTCTTCGAAACTGAAAAGCCTTGTTTTAACTCAATATTGTCAATTGTGACTGTCTCTCTGCAGCCTTTGGCAGACTGCTTGGTTTTACCCGCCTGCTCGCTTGTTCGCTCCCAAAGCTACCTATATGATATCGCAACCAATAAAGTAAACAATAAATGGTAAAAAAGAAAACATCAGTTGCCACAAGGAATATATATGCAATAGCAGGCTCGCTCCCAAAGTCCCTTTTATCGATGAACCCCCCTTTCCTAAAACACGTCCTGTAAAGCCCACCGACGCACAAACAAATGCAAAGAGAGAAAAAAAGAGAATATGGAAAAAATGAACACTAAAAAATATCCGCAGGATGTGGTATGTACATAAACATGCTTTATGTACATATAAGATAATTTTAACGCACGCCGCACGCAATGCGATGCCTTCAATGAAAAGAATAGCCTATTGCGTCAGGCAACGGAGACCATTGGGACCACAGCATAACCAATCTAGGTAGGTGGGTGAGAAATAAAAAAAAAATTGATGATGAAATAGCAAGGGAAAAAAGGAACGGCTCCAATTTTGCGTTCTTTTTTGTATCCCCCCCATCAGTAATGAAAAAGAGTAAAAGAAAAAAAAACTCCGTGTCATCGAATAGTGGTCAGCTCTCCACTCTGAGCCGTTGGTATCTTTTGTTGCTCCCCTCCATACAAAAAAGAAAAAAAAGTGGTGTGTCCCGTATAAAAAGATGGTCCCAGTGGTATAGAGGCTAGTTGGCTAGCCTTGATAGGATTAGAATTAAGAATGTTGCAATCAAGAAAAAGAGTGACTGAATCGCAGACCCAAAAGCTTGGCTTGGTGCTCAAAATAGCTGATCGTCGTCGGCGGGTCCAATGGCTTTTTGTTCAATTCCCCACAAATGGCTGCGTAATTCGCCTTTTGTTTGATCAATTGTTTGCTCATTGCTCGCTCAGTCACGGATAGGGGAGCTTCGCCTCCGTCGCCCTGATCGGAGTTCCTTCTCGGTCTCCATCAGTCTGGCTTGAGCCCACATGCGTGTCGTCACGTCACTTCGGACAGCGTCGCAGTTGAGCAGCTCAGTCAAGGCCCGCTTGATGCTCTCGTTGACGTCAAAAAGACGCTGTTCCTCGGCAGAGATCTGGAAGATGGTGTCTTCGTCGACGATGGTGTCAAGCTGATCTTCCCAGCCATTGAATCGTCCGTGCGCCCTTGAAGAGCGGCGTTGGCCAGAGCGGGAGTGTCGTCGTCCGGAGGCAGGTGCATAGATGGAAGAGCGGACGGGTGATGTGCTGGGAGAAGAGATGGTAGAAAGTGTGCCGGTCGATGCAGTGCGCGGGCGGATCTGATCGAGGCTGCTGCAGAGTTGCTCGTGTTGCTCTTGCAAAAGCATATACTTCTGCAGAGTGTAAGCGTAGTTGTGATAGCAGTTTTCGGAGTCCATCGTGACTATGATTTGTTGTGTCAAGTTGTTGAGTTGTAGGTATTGTCTTCTTGTAGTTGCTGTCGTCGTCGTTACTCTTGTATTTCTTTCAGCGGCTGCAGCGATATGATCGAGGTATTGCTCTTGTTCCTAGCAATGACGAAACCATCGGACACATAAAAGGTTCAACTCCACGCAGCAGCAGGTGATCAAGAAGGTAAGATTGCTGGAGGAGAGCGAGTCGAAAATAGAATCGGTAGAATTAACCAGCGCTGCTTCGATGATGATATGATCGAGATCACAAGGGTTCGACGCCGACTATGATAGAAATAGCAGCACCACCGTGGCAATGACCAGGTGATAGATGGTTTTGTGTGCCTGTTGAATCGAGGTTCAAGGGCTCGGCGGTGGCAGCGGTAGTTGTGTGTTATGTGTGTAAGTACCCTGTCGTATGGGGCTGGCAAGGGTTGAGGACGGATATTAAAGGTGCACGAAGCAGCTTCTTTTTATTCTAGGGCAACAAGGAGATTGCTCTTCTCGCCCAAGCGTAACGTTCCGCCGTGGGTATGCTAGTAGCAATGGTAGTCGGTAGTACTGCTTCCTTGTAATTGCAATCCTCTTGCAAAGTATGCGATTGTGTGTGTGTGTTGATAGATGCTATTGAGCCAGGATCGCAGGAGCCGGGCAAGGGTGGTGCTGGTTTATAACGATAACACGAGGGTGATGGAAGACTGACGTCGAGATAACAAGGTCAGGTCAAGCTGCGGATGGTTGGCGTGATGAGGAGTGTATAAGTGGGCGATTGCAGCAGCATCCGATGCAGAGGCGGGTTTGGAGCTGCTTCCAGGAGAAGGTGGATCGGCCGGTGGTAGTGTAGTATTAGAATAGTGGGTACAGCCTTTTTTTCCCTGTCGCAACACTAGCAGAAGTGATGTGCGCAAGACTTGGTTAATGAGGGTGTGGAGAAAGAAATAAGGCACGGAGTATCGATAAAATGAAGCGGGAGTAGTAGTAACATGGGATGGAGGGAGAGGGTTGACGTGCCCGTAATATACTGCCCGGCTGCAGCCTCAGTAACACGTCAATCAGGGCCTTTTGTCTTCCCACGGTGTCAGTAATCGCAGACAAAAGTAACTTTCTGTTCCTATCTTGACGCCAAGCTACTGCAAACTGCAGGATAGCAATAAATAGAGCGGTAGCGGTACAGCTGGCAGCAAAGCTTGGAAGACGCAGGCGGGAGGAGCTCGCAATCGCCTGGTAACATGAACATGGGGCCCCGGACAGCCAATGAGAGCCACTGCCAGAGCTTCGTGAAGGCGAAGCTGAAAGAAGGGGGTTGCTTTTTTTGATTTCTGGTCTAGATCCTTCTTGGGCTGGGCTGGCCTCTAGTTTGATTCGCCGCGGCCTGAACAATCTACTACTGTAACATTTGGGCGCCAAGGGGAGGGGGATGCAAGACGGAGCGTCTTGTTGCCTCTTGTGTCTTGCCGGAGAATCTCTTTCTGTCTGTGTGTGTGTTAGCAGTGCGTAGTCTATAAGCCAAACATTAAGGTTCTGGATGTCGGGGAGGCAAACAAGCCCAAACAAGGTCCAGCATGTCCAATGGCGCGGATGCGGGTGGCGAGGATGGCGGGCTCAGCACCAGACACGCTGCAGCAGATGGGTCCTTTGTTGGCAAAACTTGGCTTTCTGGATACGAGCCCACTCGGGTGGTTCTTAGCCAGCACAAGCTCTTTTGGGCCCTGCCTTGCCGCATTTGCGGCGGGCGAGTTGGACGATGGCGCTGCTGCACGTTGCGATGGTGCTTGGCTGCTTTGTTCAGGGCTAGCCGGCCAGTGGGCCTTATTCGAGGAGAGCCCGTTTCGAAGACAAGGAGGGGGAGCCAGGGTCTCCGTTTTTTTATTAATCTTATAAGCGTTCTTGCACTTTGCGTGCTTTTCGTTGCGCTGGTTTTTCTGCGCACAGTGGATGAACTGACTTGGTTTTTCGCTTCAAGGGAAGGCGTTTATTAGTAGGTCAATACAATCTCAAAAGTGCTCAATTGTCACGCATCCAGAGGCGGGAATGGGAGAAGCTGGGCACAAGAGGCGGAAGCCCGGCCGAATCAATGTCGACACCGGTAGGTCATGAGGCCTCACCTTTGAATCCCAATTGCTAGTATAGCATGGGAATGCATATGCCATGCAACTGCAGTCGCTGAAGATGGCGTTGGTGTGGCAATCAAACAAACAGTGCCCAGCCGGAGTCGCGGTGTGCGGCATGGAGTGCATGGAGCGAGCTAATTGACTTTTGCCTGCGTGGGACAAAGACAGGGCGTCCAAAGCAGGCAGAGCAAACAGAGTTCAGTATCAGCACTTGGGCTCAGGCCAATTCTGCAATTTGCGCCAGAGATAACGAAGCGCCCTGTCCAGCTTCCTGGCCCCCCTCCCCTCGAGATTTGGAGATAACACAGCCAATGAGGCTGAGGCGAAGAGATAACGACAAGCCATAGACAGCAAAAATTGACTGGCCGCTAGTGCTCCATGATATTTGACGTATCTCCCAAGAGTGTGAGGATATCTGTGTCTATACATACTGTAACATTAGTACCTAGCTAGGCAGATGAGCACTACTGCTTGGTGGCTGAGATTGAAGCCCGTCCCCTTTGCTCCCGCTTCATAGTACGTACTGCTTATTGTAGGCAGTCATACCGCAGTACTCATCTCGAGCCTGGAGATCGATCAGCAATCAGCAATCAGCATGTACAACCGGGCCTGAGACACCTTCTATTTTTGCCTCGTGATCCGCCCCCCGACTGAGTGATCGGCAGCAGTTCCAGAATGCAGCATTCGCAAGAGGAGGCAAATTCGGCTGTATCCATAGACCCCCTGAGTATCATTTCCACAAGACAGAGCCGATCACTCCAAATACATAGTAGCAAGATTGGCACCACAAGTCCATGGCACGCGGGTTGCAGCCGGAGCCGTGTCAGTTTACTTCGAGCTGTCTAGAACATTGGGCATCGAGCGCCAAGCACAGCGTAGGCCTTACTATATGTCAGTTTTAGACTCGCGCGTCTACTTGGAGAAATATCGACGCCGGAGATGCTTTCTAGCTTTGCAATGTCGCATGCAGCATGTGTAGGTCTAGCGAGAAATCCTACCTCAACCCACCTGGAGAGAGCTTCAAAATATGCCCAAGGCTAAATATGCCTATGCCATCTTGTGCGTCCGTACGTGCGGTACAGTATGTGTTACGCGTATGCTATGCATCGCACACCTCACGGGGCCACCGGATGGTGCTGCGCATATGTGACGATAGGCTCCGGCGACATCCTTTTTCATTCTCACGACTCAGCAGCGTTGCATTGACCCCAATAAACTCCCCTCTTTACTCGTCAGCTCTACCCGTCAAGCCAGGCGGCACAAAAGCTCCAAAGGCACCAAGAGGAAATCTCTCATGTTACGGCCACCAAAAAGCTTATCACATCCGACTTTAGCTTCTCGACACGGAGCAACGGCGGTAGCCACCCCCAACAAGCTCTTACTCAGAAGCTGTTTGCTAGGATAAATCTTAGCAGTCACGTTTATCTGAGACTCTGTGACACTCTGCCGATCAGCGATGATCTCTCACCCACCAGCGTGGGCTCGCTAAAAGCTTCAGAAAAATTTTCACTCTCAAAGAAAACGCCAACGTTGATCGGTTATCTTTTCCTTCATCCCTGCCGCTGCGGAGACTTTGTCACATTCATCGCTGTGAACAGGCAGGAAAGAAAGCAAGACAGGTCAAATTGCTCATGTGGTGGAGCTTTTAGAGCTCTGCAGGATGCTGCAGGATGCTGCACCTACACGGAGCTTTCTGTAACTCTACTGAACTATCGTCGACTTCCGAACCAGGGTATGAGTCTGGAGGCTGGAAACTCTGCCCATTGACGACTCCAACCGATGCCTCCCCGCTTAAAACTGCGCTCTCTCCACTGGAAATGCACTGCTGCAGGGAGACCTAATGAAATGGCGGCGCAGTGCGCACAGCTTCCATCGCCTACCTAGACCACGATCTCGAGCAACCGGTGTAGGCCGCGTTTATTCCCATTTGCCGGCCATCGTTAGTCTCTTTTTTCCCCGCAGGTGCGACTCCCGCCGCTTCGATGTCCGTATATGTGCAGAGCACTGTACGGAGTGCATACTCTCGTACAAGCAAGAAGATCCAATGGTTCCGATGAGAACACACCACTGTCGGCCCACTGCCTGTCTTCAGCCTCTGAAACCGTAAGATGGCGTAGTTGCTGACCTATGACTTGTACCGTACAAGCACTGTGAGCCAGAATGAAATCGAAAGCCCTGTCACTTCATGCCAATTGCGTTTTGTCTTACTTCCCCAGACTTTTTGGGTCCTGCCCATGACTTCATCTTGTCTTGGTTAGAGCGGTTGGTCGACGAAATACCTCCGGCCAACAGGGTGTCATGGATGCCAAAGGCCCAACTGCTGTTCCATCCCCTGCGCTTCACACGCATGTACATGGGTAAAACCGTCTTGTGGTTTACATGACGTCAACAATCGGTGAGGATTGCCTCTGATATTGAGCAATCAGCTGTCTTTACTTATAAGTTTGGAGATGGTTTCGAAAGCGTCCAGCTGTATCTTCCGATGATAGCCTGATGAGATGCATCGGTGCCAAGCGATCAAGAAAGCCAATTGTTGTGTGGCTTGACCCCCAAGACGCCACCAAAATATTCTGGTCCCTGTTGCCACGCGTGTTGCCTGGCGCCATCACCGGTGTGTCCTAGGCGAAGCAATCTGTTGGAGCTACCCTGAAGGTTAAACCCATTGACGTTCTATCGTTTCATCTTTTCATCAGCGGTTCGCCGAAGGAGTCAAAAGGTTTGCCGCGGAAGTTCGCATCTGCAAGCCTCTTTGATGATGTAAATTGCAGATTAATCTTTCTCTGCGGCGCGGTTAACTTACATCACCCTTGTAGTGACTTGCGAATGAGACTTCTTTTGCGTGTAATTCATGTTGGCGAGATGAACCAGCTTAATGACAAAATGTGATTTGATCTAATTGGGTCAGAGCTTAAACACTTTGCAAATTCTAATAGCAACCTGGTCATTATAGAATGGGCCTTCCTGTTGGTCACGCGACGGTATCTCGAATGAGACATCTTCCACCTTTAGCTTCTCTTCCTCACACTTTTCTAAAAAGACGTGGAACGTCTGCAGGTTTCGCTGAGTCGCTGCAATAATGACCTCAACATGAGGATACAGTTCAAATAGCTCCAACAGCGTCTGGACAAGGTCGGGGATGATGCTCGAGTCGTACGTAATGTCAGCTCCGAGGACAACATCCAAGGGACGGCCGCCGTTCCACCGCTCTTCTTCGGTTCCCACGAGTGCATACCCCCACTTGAGATCCATTGGCGTTATGGCACTTGAGCCTTCAAGTTGATTCAGAAAGAAGTTTTCGGGGAGGTTGTTGATGACATCGTCAGACCCATCTGATGCTATGATATGTGTGGACTTCAAGTACTTTGCGCATAGGATGGAAAGATATCCAGTACCCGTCCCAAGTTCTAAGATTCGTTTCCCGGAAACAATGCTGGGGTCCTGACAAAGGAGCTGTCCCAGATGAAGCGCCGCTTCCCAAGTTCTTAGTCCAGTAGTCCCGGCAGCGGAGATGAGAGAACGATTCTCAAATAAGGTGATGTGAGCCTCGTGATCCGGCAAGGATGCGAGATGGTAGACGACATGACACTTTTGCTGCACGGCATCGGCCTCATCCGGGGATGGTGTGGATAGTAACACAGAGAGGGATGACATGAGACCATCGGAGACTCCCTGCTCTTCGCGTCAGAGACATGCTCGTGGAGTGTCTGACCGACATATCACGGCCGGGGGTCGGGCAACTTACATGCTCATCCCAGTCTTCTATGCTTGCCTCGATGCGAGAGACAAGCTCTTTGAGCACTTTCACCTGGTATCTGAGTGGCGGAGGACCAGCAGCAAGAGCGTCATCAGCAAAGAGTCTGTCATAGATGGCATTTTGAACGTCGGAGCGTCTGAGGTGCTGAGGTTCGGGATACGTCAAGGTCTGCTCAAGCTGGAGATATTGATAGCAGAAGCGATCGACTTGACTTTGCGATGAAGCCTCCATGGCCAAGTATGTACATGAATAAAAACGGTATACGCCTTATGAAAACATCTGATAATTTGAGAAACAGGCCCCCAATGCTTTTGACTTCTCCATCACATTTCTGCTAAAGACTTGCTCTGTAGCAAATACTCAGTCAATGGCGATGCATCAAAAGGGTGGAGCATACAGTTGAGTATCCATAACCTGCTGCAAGGGATTGATTGGCCAAAAGAGCGGAGGCCCGGCAAGCTACAAAAATAGCAGCTAGTCTATCTGCCGAGTTTTACCCTGCACGTGATGAGAAACTATTTTTTTCCAGATGCCTGTGGGCGGTGTTGCTTACATAACGCACAACATTGCGCGCCCGCATCGCATCTTAGGGTTGGGACCCAGACTAAGCGACACGAGTTGGTGCTCGGAATTTTCCCTGCCCCGGTTTTAGTTTTGCGGCGAGCCCTTTCTCCCACGACCGAACCACGACGCCAAACCGCTGAGTCTCTCCTTCGTCACTTTTCTCAACGAGACAAGCACACAAGACCGCAACCATGGCGGATAACGACGCTCCCGTTACCCTGCGAACTCGCAAGTTCATCCGCAACCCCCTGCTTGGCCGCAAGCAGATGGTGGTGTGAGTGAAAGCCCTCCTCTCGTCGTGCCGCCGCCAGATTCGAATCGCCCGCCATTGAATCCCTATCCATGAGACATCCATCGATCTTCGAGCCTATTCATTTGGTGCGGAAAACCAAGGCGGCTGCCATTTCTTGTCTACGGATATTTGATTTGCTGCCTCGCACTTGGGCACAATTTCTGTTGCAGAATTGAGCAGCGAGCTTCGATTGGATTGGATTGGATAGTGGACGATTTTGGGATGAAGAGAGCGAAGAGAATCATGAATGGCGGCCAACGAATTCAACCACAACTCCAACCAAGAAAATTTGACTGACCTATGATCTTTTATCCATGAATAGTGACATCCTCCACCCCGGCCGTGCCAACATCTCCAAGGCTGAGCTCAGCGAGAAGCTCGGCAGCCTGTACAAGGCCCAGAAGGAGCAGGTCCAGGTCTTCGGCCTGCGCACCCACTTCGGTGGCGGCAAGACCACCGGCTTCGCCCTCATCTACGACTCCCCCGAGGCTCTGAAGAAGTTCGAGCCCAAGTACCGCCTGATCCGTGTCGGACTCGCCACCAAGCCCGAGCGTGCCAGCAGACAACAGCGTACGTTCAATATCTGGCTTTTCTTTTTTTTTTGTCCTCTCTTAGCGTGTGGTTGGCTAACTTGACATTTTGAAATACAGGCAAGCAGCGCAAGAACCGACAGAAGACCCTGCGCGGAACCGCAAAGGTCAAGGGTGCCAAGGCGAAGAAGGAGAAATAAACGCACAACCTTCAAATGGTTGCTTGCTGGTGCTGGAGGGGAGGTGCGGGCGTGGCGCTGTGGTACTGGGCATGATTGCGCACCTGCGAGTGCTGCAGACTTTTTTCTCGGCATTAAAAAAAATTATGTTTTTGTCGATGAACCTCTAGAAACGGCTTATGTTGGGAGGGAGTGGTTGGCTCGGCCCCTTTCCCATGGTGTGTGCCTTCGATACACTAGCATGAAATCAACGGTGTTTTCGGGTTTACGGTCTAAATCTGTGTCCTCTTATTTTGTGGGCTCTCCAGACACAATGTTGCACGCGCCCATGTGCTGGATGAGATGATTTTGTTATGATGACCGGAATCCCTCAAAATTCGGTGATGATCAGTGGGCAATTCAAATGAAACCAAAAAAAAAAATATCCTGTTATGAATGACGCTCCGGACTACCCTCGTAGCATGTGGCTGTTTTTTCTCATTATGGTCCTAAAATGATTTGATATTCCCGCTGCCTAGAAAACTATTGCAATACGAAAACAGGCCAATAACAATCAATGCATGCTAACTATAAATTCAATCTTCACCCAAAACTACTCAAAACGCTAGAGGATCATCCAATGTCACATACGCACATATATCTGTCAGTTAGTTACCGGTAGCCCCATGGAAGCGTAGGGATCTAAAGGACCAAGTCACAAACACAAAGGAAACAGCAGCCAGGCCAGCAAAGATGAAGTACACCCAACCATGCCCACCCAGCCACGTATTGAGAGCCTTGTTAACGATGGGGAAGAATTGGGCCACCAAGAAGGTCGCAACGTAGTTGGCTCCGAGGCACCAGCTCTGAGTTGCACCTACAGCCTCCTGGCCAACGAGCTCTGATGCCAGAATGAAGGGCACAGGTCCCAGGCCCACGGCGAAAAAACCAACGAAAACGATGACGGCAAGAGCTGACAGAATCTTGAAGCCAAACACAATGGAGAGCGCTAGAACAAGGGCACTGCTGCCTTGGCCAACGATGGACGTTATGAGGCATGTCTTTCGTCCCAGTCGATCTGGCAGGGGGGAACATGCAATGGTTGTCACCAAGTTGACCAGCGAGACCAAGATGCTCAGGAGAGCGGATGAAATGGGGAGAAGATCAGCAAGGAGGGAGACGGAGTACATGATGACGGAGTTGATGCCGCAGAACTGCTGCACGAACATGATGCCAACTAGAGCAATGATGACAGGCCGAGTGCTGGGATCCTTGGCAACCTGCAGGAACCCGAGGTGAACGGGCTCGTTCTTGGCCGAGGTGGCATTGGGAGGGGGGACCTCGTCTGCATTCTGAGCAAGGAGACCTTCTTCTTCTCCGGAGGCGGATCCGTCACGGCCCCAGACTTCGCTCTCTTCTCTGATGTCGACGGCCACACCGCGGATCCGCTGGAGAGTCTTCTTTGCGCCGGCGACGTCATCGTGCGCAGCGAGCCATGCCGGACTCTCGGGGACGATTAACAATCCAACACCCTGCGCAGCTGCGATGAAAGCTCCAATACCCAGGTTCCATCTCCAGGCGCTCCCGTAGCTCAGGAAGAAGCCCAGCGTTTGTGTAATGAGAATGCCAATGTTGATGGAGATCTGCGTCATGAAGCCAAAGAAGCCTCTCCGGTCGGGCGGGCATACTTCGCTAATGTACAGAGGCACGATGACTGTCGATGCGCCAGCTCCAATACCAGACAAGAACCGACCCGATGCCATGACAAAGACGCTGCTGGCGATGGTCTCGATGACCGATCCGACGATGAAGAGAAGCGCCGTCATGCGCATCGCGAGGAGGCGTCCGCGGCGAGAGGAGAATGGACCGGCAGCCAGAGCACCAATGAGCCCTCCAACAGTGAAGACGGAGGAGACGGTGGCGAAGGCGGCCTCGTCCATGGGGATGCAGTCGTCGATGGCATCTTCATGGACGGACGTGACGAAGCTCCTCGCGAGAGCTCGAGCTACGGCCGAGATGGACTTTCGGTGGCAGGTGATGACATCTTGGGGAGCGTTGAGTTCGGCCTGTGTTGTAGAAGATTGGATTTTTCTATTAGCATCTATCTCGCTTGGTGGCAGACAACTGGATGCTCAGCAAGTTCGCTTGAAGCTACATGTTCTTTGAAACATGGAGAAGCAAGCGGTGAATGCAGCGTGATGAGATGGAGCAACGAACCAAGTGGAAGCCAAACTGGAGTGACCCAAGAGTCGAAATGGCGATGAGGATGATGAGATACGCGGTGACTCCCTGGCCGGCCATCGTTACGGGTTGAGCTGGACAGCAGTAGCGCTTTGATGGCTACTGACAGCTCGAGCTGCGGCTGAGATGAAGCGATGATGGAGGTTGAAGCAGCAACTGGGCCACGCTACGGGTAATGACCAGCTGCTCTGCGGTCAGCTTAGGCCCTATCAGGCGCTGTGCTGTGCCGTAGTGGTGGGGAGGGCGGGAGGGTTGCCGCTTTGGCAATTCCAGGGCCTTGAGCCACAATTTCCCCAGCCTCTTGAGCGCTGGTGGCTTTCAGTGCATTAATGGGGCTTTCCATGTGTCTATTAAAGGATATTGAGTATTGACATTTTACCAGGATAGGTCTTTATTGGCTGGCTTCATATCAGTGTCTGGATATTTTGTTTTCTTTTTTTTTTTTCCCCTCTTCTGTCATGGCGGTATTGTGATTAACTTTTGTGCAACGTAAACTTCAATATGGGCGAGCATCGTGACCTTGTATGCACTACCCTAGAATGAGCCGAATAATTTCAGGCATGTGATTATAAATATGGGCATAACCAGACAGTACCTTTATGTTCAGCAGGTAGAGATGGAGTATAATCAGTGATGTATCATTGGTAATTGATAATAATGGCAATTGGCTGGAACGATCGCTTTTACAACTTGCGCCTATTCTAGCAATTATTCTGGGCAGAATCACATGCCATATCTGGGTTATATGCGCATGAGAGACAACCAGATGCAGATTCTCTTCACAAAACGCCAATTTGTTCAATTGAGTCTATATATCTAGTAAATAGCTCGTAATCATCCATCTCAGTAAATATGTGACCAATTTTTTACGTAAACCACCAAAATCACCTCATGATATATCCTCAGCTTGTACCCATTCAAGCACCTACACGCAAAGCAAAAAGAAGAAGAAAACACCAGTTATTATAATCGTCATCACAATCCCAAAAAGTCAAGAATCATCTGCTCACCCAAATTCTTCAGCACCTTGCGTCCCCGAATGCTGTCCGCCTCAATCCGCGCCACGATGCCAGGCTCTGTGATGCCCTCATCGACCCATTGCGTCACGGCCGGATGGTCAAACAGCCGGTCGAGATACTCCCCCGCAGCACCGTCCAGCTCGATGCCAAACGTCTTGCACCGAGATGCAATGGGTGCGTAAAAGGCATCCACTGCGGTGAACTCCTTGCCCGCGAGCCACGGACCGCCAAACTTGCTGATGCCCTCCTTGAAGAGCTCGGTGAGGCGGTCAATGTCTCGCTGCAGAGCCTCGCTCCGGGGCCCGAGCTCGATGCGCAGCGCCACGTTCATGGAGCAGTCGGTTCGGATCCCGCCGAAGCCAGAGTGCATCTCGGCGGCGGCGCACCGGGCAAAGGCACGGGCAAGTTTGTCGCTGGGCCACACGGCAGGATAAGCCTCGGCCACGTACTCGACGATGGCGAGCGAGTCGAAGATGGCGGCTGAGGACTCGCCGTCGATCAGGCAGGGCACCTTGGCGGAGGGCGAGAATTTGAGGAACTCGTTGCGCTGGCTGGCGAGGTCGGATCCGAAGTATACCAGCTTCTCGTCAAAGGGGATGTTGAGCGCCTTGAGGAGGACCCATGGCCTCATGGACCATGATGAGTATCGCTTGTTGCCGATGTAGAGCGTGTAAGTCATTTTCGATCAATGAGCGGTTCGTAGTTGGTGTTTGTATATCTTCACTTCTCTTTATGAAGTTGGGGAGAACGATATTCAGTCCAATCGTGAAGTAGCAGTTATTTATGTAGAAGAAATGATGGATGAGATAGCTCCGTTGAATCACTGGCAACTCTTGACTCAAGCTCCGATTGAGAATGTATCACAAAAAAGAAAAAGTCCTTAAATTGACGAAACTAGCACAATTTTCCAAGCCACTTCCTTTCCTGGCAGCAAAAACCGAAACGACTCATATGGTTTCTCGCCCCTCAACCACATTAATCTTTTTTTGTCTAGCCAACGGACCGATCCGCATCCGATAGCAAGCGACTCTGATTCATATCCTTTTCTTTTTCTAAATTCTCCTCTCATCGTGATGGCTGGACTTTACATATTGAGACTTGGCAAATAGAGTGCGAGATGAATATGCATTAGTAAGCAGCCTGTAGCCGAGGTGAGCTCGTTCTTTCAAGTCTTCACAGTTATGGAGCAATTTTGAATTAGTGTCTGCGGAGGGCTGAATGTTTCTCTCGGCATGATATGTAGTCGCATGAAGCCAGTGGTACTCCGTACACAGATCTGATACGCAGGTTCGATCTCTTTTTAATGTTCTTTTTAAAGTTGTGGTTGCAGCCGCTTGATTGTTCAACCGACATGCCAGCTGACAGCGTCCTGTCTTCTCCATCTCCGCGATTCGGACAGAGAGCACGCCTCAATGTTATTTCTGCAACTGGATACGAACCCGCTTTGCCCGTTTTGCCCGCTTTGCCCGCTTATGCCGCTCCGTGGACTGGCTTTACATAACGAGATGCGCGCCTTACCCGTACAAAGCGGTTGCTTGTAGCAGCTCGTTCTCTCTAGTACGGTAATAGGTAGTAGACGGACTTGGCCCTCCGCCAATCCTCAAGATTGCTCGCTACTCTCGCTTTCCGTGGCTCCCAAGCGGCAATTAAGCGGCAATTACGTGCGATGCTAGGCTGGCTTGGGTGTAGGGAGACGCCTTACCGTAGACCACCTGTGCGTGGAAATCAAATTGCCTTTTGGGGGAAGTCTTGGTAATGGAGCTGGCCAATGAATGGAGTTTGTCTTCCGCTGTTGGAACGCCAGGCTCTCTTTTGCGTGCTTTTGATGTTGACTAATTGGCATTTCTGTCGGTTTATTCTAATTTTCACCTTTTCCGATTGGAGATTGGACCCGTGGATCGTCCAGCAAGCAATAGAGTCTCCACAGACATTGAGCGTTGATGCATTCGCTGCTCGGGGATCGGACGGCTGTGCCCGCATCTGGATTTCCAGTATGAATAGCTCGACCCCAGAAGCTTTTCCAGTTTCCTACACCTTTTCGAATGCCTATGTATGATTGCTGCTTTTCGACCTGCACATGTAGTGACTCTGTTCCATTCAAGGTGTCATGAGCGCTTCACCTATCTCGGCTTATATGTAAGCGTCGCATTCCTCCTGATTCATTGTCCTTCTCCGGGGTTGTATTAGCGACATCGGCATTATTATCGAAAAAACTTCACCGACGACCATATTCCCATTATTAAGCTCCCATTATCAAATCACGAGGAAAACTCTTGTTCCTTAGAACTCTGCCCTGCCAGATCAATCGGTGATAGGCATCATGGCACTTACACCGCCAACACCGCCGGACGTAGGGTTTGTTGAGGCATCTTCAACCGATGATGATGTCACCTCGGAGCAAAAGATAAACATGGCCGACGAAAAAGCTCAGGAATTGCCTCTCGAAGAGCCAGCCGCAGCTACTGGACCCGTAGTAGGACCTCCTCCTGACGGTGGCCTCTGGGCATGGCTTCAAGTTGTGGCCGGACATCTGATTGTCTTCAACGTCTGGGGCTATACCATCAGCTTCGGCATCTTCCAGCCTTACTACGTGGAAACCCTCAACCTAGGACCCTCAGCCGTGTCTTGGATCGGAAGCACCCAGACCTGTCTCATCTTTCTCGTCGGTACATTCTCCGGCCGTGCGTTTGACGCTGGATATCTCCGCCATGTCTTGGCAGTGGGACTGCTCATGCAACTGGTTGGTATTTTCACAACAAGCGTGTCGACGACGTATTGGCAGCTCTTTCTTGCACAGGGACTGTGCCAGGGCATCGGCTGCGGACTCACGTTTGCACCAACGATTGCCCATGTGTCGACATATTTTTCCAAGAAGAAGACTCTGGCTCTGGCGAGCGCAGCTTGCGGCGGCGGAACTGGAGGCGTCATATTTCCGTTGATTGCGCAGCAGCTGATCTCCAAGGTTGGATTTGGGTGGACGGTACGAGCAATGGGCCTTGTGGTCCTGGTGACCAGCGTCATCATCCTGTTGCTGATGAGGCCGAGGCTGCCTCCCCGCAAGACGGGCGCCTTGGTTGACTGGTCAGCTTTCAGAGAAGCGACATATATCCTGTTTGCAATCAGCATGTTCTTCACGCTTTGGGCAACCTATTTTGCGTACGACTATGTGAGTTTCCCTGTTTTCTATTCACCCAATGGATGATTTCCTTGACATGTTCTAACCGACGTTGCTTCTAATAGGCCCGCTCGTATTCTATAGACCGACTTCATGGCTCTCAGCCAGAATCTTTCAATATGCTCATGATAATCAACGTGGTTGGCGTTCCGGGACGACTTATACCTGCATACCTAGCCGATCGATACTTTGGAGCCGTCAACGTCTTTATCCCTACGATTATTGGTACGGCCATCTGCATCTTTGCTTGGGCAGGCGTCGATTCTATCACTGGAGACTATGCCTGGGTCGCTTTCTTTGGTTATTTTGGCGCTGGTGTTCAGGCACTGTTCCCTGCAACAACTGCGAGCCTGTCCAAGGACCTGAGCAAGGCCGGCATCCGAATCGGCATGATATTCACGATAATTAGCGTTGCGGCTCTTACCGGCCCGCCATTAGCAGGAAAGCTGATTGTCGTAGCGAATGGACGCTATATCGGCTCGCAGATCTGGGGAGGCGTCTGCTTGCTCATTGGAGCCGCGTTTCTAACAGCTGCGAGGTGGGCAAAAGAGCGAGAACTTAGGAGCAAAGAGGAAGCCATCGCTTCTGCATAAAAGTCAGCTGGCGGATAAAAGATGAAGAAAATCCGTCAAAAGAGGTCAGAGAAGGAGAAAAGCATAGCATTCTGTTTGTTTAAAGTGCATAGAGCGCTTCATGTAGCTTAAAAGACCCCACTAACGATACTGGGGCGAGAACAGTTTAATCAGTAATATATAGAGACAGTGACTCACGTATTATGATGTCTTCTTTTGACATGTGATGTGATACTGCACAAAACATTACTTGTGAATGAGACAATTGAGGAATTAAATGTCGACGTTACCGGCTTATTTCCTACTTGTATAGAGTGGTATGTGGTTTGGCCATGTATCTACATGGAGGTACTTGGAGAGCTGCCCCGCCACCAAACTGAAAAATCTCCAAGCCTGTGTCGAGCGTCACCTTTCCCATATCAAAACCCGCCTACAGCTGCAGCGTCAAGGCTGTCTTGCCCCTGTGGACAATGTCAGCAGCGCCATGGATCTGCCGCAGCTGCTTCCGGGCTCTGCGACGGTCGCACCAGCTGCAGATTGTCCGATTCTCCTCCAACGGTGTGCCACAATCGCAAATCGCAAACCTCTCTTGTTCCCTCTTTAGCTGACCGGGTGAACGCCCAAAGACGCCTCCACATCTCTGGCACCGAGCCTCCTCCGCCGCGCGCAGTCGCTGTCTGCGGAACACGATGACCTTCAAAAGAGCCTCAACAGCTCATTCGATGCCGGCAAGGCCAAGCGCGCTGGCGAACTTGGCCGCGTAGCCTCTGCGCTGCGAGCCTGGGAAAAGGCCCAGTCGTCAATCACAGAGCTTGCTTCCATGGCGGAGGACCCAGACCAAGACCCGGACCTTGCATCGATTGCGCGAGACGAACTAGAGGGGGAACGAGCAAAGTTGGACCTCCTGGAGAGGAAGCTCAAAGAGAGTCTGACTCCCAGACATGCCTTTGCCGATCTGCCGTGCATGGTTGAGTTTCGACCTGGGCCGGGAGGTCTCGAGGGCAGATATTTCACCGACACGCTGTTCAAGATGTACAAGGCCATGTGCGCGCGACGAGGCTACAGGGCCAACGTGCTCAAATATGAAATGGCCGAGGCTGCGGGCGACCAGTCTTCCTCGTCTGGCGAGCAGCCAGTCCAGGAAGCCATCCTCGAAATCCAGGATCCGGGCGCATACGACATCTTCCGCGGAGAGGCTGGCATGCACCGTGTGCAGCGTATCCCGAGCACAGAAAGCAAAGGCCGGGTGCACACGAGTGCTGTGGCCGTGTGGGTGCTGCCTTCATTTCCTGAAGGTGGTAGCGGCGGTGACAACGTCGATATCGATGACCCGGAGAGCGACTTTTATGTCAACCCTCAGGAGGTGAAGATTGAGACGATGCGGGCAAGGGGTGCTGGCGGACAGCATGTCAACAAGACCGAGTCGGCCATTCGCATGACGCACATTCCTACCGGCACCGTCGTCTCCATGCAAGATCACCGTTCGCAGCAGCGCAATCGCGAAGATGCATGGAAGGTGCTTCGTTCTCGCATTGCCACTCAGCGCGCCGAACAGCGCGAAGAAGAGGCTGCCAAGCTTCGAAGCAGCGTGCTGTCGCAGGCGCAAATTACGCGAGGCGACAAGATACGCACGTACAATTACAACCAAGACAGATGTACGGATCACAGGGCTGGGCTGGATGTGCACAACTTGCCAAACGTGTTGGAGGGCGGAGAGACATTGGACAGAGTGATGGAGGCTGCGAGAGAGTGGCTGGTGGGAAAGGAGGTTGAGTTGTTGGTCATGGAGGAAGAGGCCAAGGCGAAGAAATGATGAGGCGATTATAGAGGACTTTGTATGGCCTGGAGGGGAGTGTACGATTATGCAACTTGGGCTATTAGATATACATCTTTGTCCTATATAGATAGATTTTGTATGATATGATATGATATGGTATATACATATGGATGGACCCGCTCTTAAAAGATGAGAAAGGATAACGGCATACCTATATATACTCTCATACACTCTGTACATATAAACACCAATTGACGGTGGCGAGTGATAGCTTTTATCTTTGGCTATCTACCAGCTATATGTGTGTATAAATATCTACGCTTGTCCTTGTATTATGCCAGGCAGATATACGCACACGTCTCCACCCATTATTCCATGATTCTTTCTCTCCGCCGTAACTCCAGATAATTGAGCCGCTTCCCAAATAGCCCCAGATAAAAATAGCCCGCTTCTCAGGTCCGATATAGTCGTCGTGATTCCAATATTGTACAGCAGAAAGGAAAACGAAAGGGGAGTAAAAAAAAAAAGATAAAGAAAATCGCCCGCCATCATAAAAAAGGACACGCCATCGCTTGCAATTCAAGACCACTTTCACATTAATCCTCCCAAGACCACTTTGCCTATCCCCGCCACTTCAGACTTGACGTGCATCCTGCTGTGGTCTTCAAAGTCCTTCACCACGCCCTGCACGATGATTTTGCGAATTTTCGAGTCCGCCTTTGTGAACAGCTCGGCAACTGGAGCCGTGCACTCTCTCGGCGAAGGCACCAGTGCCAGGAACTTTGTGTAGCAGTCGATAAGCACATCGCACAGCGTCGCAAATGTCTCGAAGAAGTCCGGGTCAAAGGGCAATGACGGGGTGAGCAAGTATGTGTATTCCTCGCCGGGAAGCAGGTCGGACTCTGAGGCCGCAAAGTTCATAACCGCGGGGGCCGGTCCGCCGTTTGTCGAGCCCGCGCCGGGCGATTGGTGGCCAAAGGGAGATGAGTCGTCGAGGCCGACGTCGGCAGATGTCGAGCGCCGGGTTTTCATGCCGGGGCGGCGAAACATGTTGGGGATACGGGCACGGCTGAGAGCTGCGTTGGAAGAGTCACCGTGGAGCTGCTGGAAGGAGTCGAACTCGGCCAGCAGGGCGTTGAGGCAGCGAAGGAACTCCAGCGGCGTGGACGAGTAGAGGTCGTGGATTGTGGGGATGGAGAGGCCGAGGAGAAGGTAGTTTGTGGCTTTGCGAGAGAGCTTGCGCGGGTCGAAGCTGGGCATTCGGGAGAGATCTGGCTTGTCGAAGAGATATGTGTTGAACCAGTAGACGCGGCCCTCGTGACTTTTATGATATTAGTCTGTCATTCATTCGTACCAAAAGTGCAAGGGAAAAAGGGGGGGGGGCTCACGCTTTCCGTAGGTAGTCCAGCGTTGACATCCGTTTCTGGGCTGTCTCTGCAATCTGGTGATGCAGCATCTGCGTCTCACCCTGCGCCAGCGCCCACATGGTGCTGGTCATGCCTGGCCGGCCCTCAATGGGTGTTGCGGGAGTCATGGCCGTCATGGCCGAGCCTCTGGGGATCATGTTCGCCAGCTCTGCCGCCGAGGGCCCTTCGGCGGCGTCCCTCTTGTCTTTTTCCTTGTCCTTGTCCTTGGCCACAATCTTAGCCGCAGCGGCGAGTGCGTAGTCGGGCAGCGCAGGCGGCGCAGAGGCGTCGGTGACGGTGTTGGTCGAGGGAGTCGCAGTTCCGCTGGCGTTGGCGCGGCGTCGCGAGCCGGGCAGCGAGGCCTTGAGCGACGAAAAGGACGCCTTGCGCTCCTTGCTGCTGGTGCGGACCACGGACAGCGACGTGGGCGTCTGCTGCAGGTCGGGGCGGTCGCGATCTCGCCCTCGTTCGCGATCGCGGGTGGGTGGCCGGGTGGGCAGGTTGAGGGATGCTGGACTGAAGAGCGCGCCCGCGGCGGCGGCGTTTGTCGGCGCCATGCTGCTTTTTAACGGCTGGCACTGCCGCTAGCAGCTCCAGACAGACAATCCTTGGGATCAGATCAGGGCGATAAGCGGCGCCTAATTTGTGCTTCTCTTTTCGTGTTAGCGAACATCATGCCGGTGGCGTTGCTGGCCGCTGCCCGGTTGGCTGCTAATGCAGTGCAATCAAGCTCAGCCCAAAGGGCGCTTACTCACCGGACAGGGCCCCCTTTTGCCGCCGTGTTATGTGATCTCTTCTTTCTCTTGCTCTTTTCTCTTCGTGTGTCCTGCGTCAGTTCATGGCACTGACGATCATGTCGATCTCCAACAAGACAAACAGCAATTGGTGGTAGCGGAGACGTTGGCTGTGAGCCGTTTTCGACTTTGCCAGCTTTGGTGCCAGAGTCGTGGTTTTCTCTTGATGCAATATTGCCTACATGTACTCCGTAGGTACCTACTAATCTCCTAGGCTGTGACGTGACGGACGAAGCGTCCATGCGCCCAGGCAAGGGAAAAGCATTATTCCGGATTCAAGGACAAGGCAGCTTGTTTCATCCTCACACGCTCACCCCGTCACGCTTCGAAACGGCCAAGGACTTCACAATGCAGACGCTACGAGTAATAAATACTGTACATGTACTATTGCGCTGTCCACTATGGGGCAGCAAGAGCTTTGAATGCATGTAAACAAACTGGTATAACTGGTATCAATGACAGGCACAGCCAAAACAATCATCGTCAACTTCATCGTCAGCCACATCAAGCGCACTCGCTCCGCGGCTACACGGCCTTGTCGGCGGGAACATGGACTTCTTGCTCAACGTGCTCCAGCTCGATGCCCTTGTTGAGCACATGCTCCACGTCTGCCTGGCGCTGGTCTTCGCTGACGAGGCCGAACAAGACGTCCATGTCCTCCAGCGTGCGGCCCTTGGTCTCCTTGATGAAGAGGACGACAAATGCGCACATTCCGCAGCAGAAGCATCCAAACATGACAAAAGTACGCCAGCCAATGTGGTTGACGGCCGCAGGCGTGACTTCGGTAATGACAAAGTTGAACAGCCACTGGGTTGCGGCGGCGAGACCCACGCCGTATTCACGTAGACGGGTGGGGAAGATCTGCGTATCGGAAGAGCAAACGGTCAGCAGGGGGCATGTCGTGATGCTTTACAGGAGCCTCTTCTTACCTCGGACACGTAGACCCAGGGCGTGGGTCCCCAGGACGCAGAATATCCAATAACGTAGAGATAGATCATGACAACCATGGCGATGGACGCCGAGGACACAGTGGTGCTCTTCGGGTTCGGCGGGTGGGTTGCGAGGACGGCGCCAATAATGAACATCATGCTGGCCATCCAGATTGCGCCGGCGATGAGACTCTTCTTGCGGCCGAATCGATCAATGCCGAGGACCAGGAAGAGGGCAGTGGCAACCACCTTGACGGTGCCGTACACCCCAGTTGCGAACAGCGAGGCGTTTGTGCTGCTGACACCGACTGTCTCGAAGATCTCAGGGGCGTAGTATCCGATGCTGTTGGTTCCAGAAAACTGCTGCCAGAACATGATTCCAAAAGCCAGTGCGAAGCGGTTCCAGTTGCCCTTCTTCAAACACTCCTTCCAGGTAACACCCTCCGTAAGGGCCATCTCTTCTTCGATCGAGGCTCGAATCTCTGCAAGTTCTTTGAGCACTTCGGGGCTGTCTGGAGCCTCATTGCGAATGTAGGATAGAGATCGCAAAGCCTCTTCGTGGCGAGACTTCTTCATGAGCCAACGCGGTGACTCCTTGAGGAAGAAGAGGCCGCAGAGCATGAGACCACCGGGCACAAGCTGGAGACCGACGGGGATACGCCACTGCTTGGTGCTCTGCTTGATGTGCAGGGCTACGCCGTAGTCGAGCCAGTAGGCGAATGTGCTTCCAATAACGAGAAACTCCTGGAACAGACCAGCAACACGGCCTCGAGTGGCTGGTGGGCAGTTCTCACTGACAAACACAGGAGTGATGGAGCTCATGCCACCAACACCGAAACCGGCAATGACACGTCCGCCGTAGATCTGGCCAATCGAGTGTGATGCGCTTGTCTGGACGGCTGCGCCGACGAGGAAGATGGTTGTGAAGAGCATGAGAGCATAGCGTCGACCGAAGCGTTCGTTGATGAATGCGGCAGTGATGGCGCCGAAGAAGCAACCAGCCGTGAGTAGAGACACTACGTTGGATGAGATGTGGGCGTTCTCAGCCGAAGAGAAGCCACTGGAGTCGGTTGGCAGACCAAAGTCTTCTTTGAAGCTCTTGAGGGCGAGCACGCTTCCCATCACGCCCGTATCATAGCCTAGGAGCAGTTTATAAGTCAGCACTTTCTGTGAAACCTCGAGGCTGGTTGAGACACAAAATCAAGCACTTGAACATTGCGAGATGAGAAGAGACGAGGAAAAACGTACCAAAGAGCAGTGAGCCCAGGTAGGCCACCGATGTGAGCACATACACTCGGTAATTCTTGAAGAACCGCATTGTGACGACTGTTCTGATGCAGCTTCCCAGCAACAACAAACGAGTCTCTACACGAAGCTGGAGAGGGTCTGGTCCCCTTCATATATACACAAATACGGCCGAGCACATGATTGGATTCTCAACTTTATTTTTTTTGCATTCCTCACCCTTTTCGGGAACTGAGTACCACCTTAAACAGGCTGGTCATGCAATATCTTGGAGAGGCACACACTAACTTGCCGTGCTGCACATCCGTTGGCGGGATAAGTGTGGATATACCACAAGCAGGCCCTTTTTTTCCCTTGTCCATCCGCTACGAAGTACTCTTCACGCTCTTCTTCTTGGCCTGGTAGTCGCTGGCCTTCTCCAAACCCCATACCCCATACTGGCACTCGGACAGAAGCAATATGGGGTTCTGGGGGAAGGCTTTGTGCGGGATGCATTTGGCGCGGCGCCCACGTTCCGAACCAACAATTCAGGATAACTAATTAAGCGACCCAATCCCCAAGCAAACTCCCCCGCATGAGGAGCAAAGTCCCCGCACGCCACGGCCCAGAGAGACGTTTTCGGCCAAGGCTCGAGAACGACCAAGGGCCTCGCTCAGAACCACCCCGAGCCATTGATTTCGTGGGCAGCTTGCCGAGTTGCCGGTGGCGTTGAAATGGATTTACCCGCCAATAAGAGCAAGGCAAAGTATGTACTTTTTGTGTTACCAATATTTTTGTTTCTGCCTCATCGTTTTACCGACTCTTGGGTGAGAGCCTTCAGAGACTTCTTGTAGGGGTAGAGAGGACTGGTTGGTGGTTCAACGCGCGAGGCAAACACGCTGTTGGGGAGCATCTCGGGTCACAAGGGGTGCCATCTCCGAAAGCTTGGAGCAGGCCCTGTGTCCAGTCATCTTCCAATCCATAGCCGGGGTGACATCCAACGCTACGCGAGCACATGTCAAACTGCCGCATGAGCAATCTACTTGCACAAGGGCAGCTTTCCCATAGGCTGGCTGTGGATGGCTTTATGAGCATCGTTGGGATAGCCCTTCGATATTGCCCGTGTCAATGATGCACCTCGGGGATATTGCCCCGAGTTACACGTACTTTCTGTCAGCCGCAAACTCTTTTCAACTTCCAAAAGATGCTGTAGAAGCTGGCAATTCGGTCAAACTACGGAGTCGTCGATGCGGATTCATGGAAAATTTGGCCCCGCAGTTCTAGCTGAGCTGGGGGTTTCTCGCGTAGAAGCTATTGGAGGTCTCTCCATAGAAAAGTATATTTCACCCCTACATTCCTTCCCTAACATGCCTTTGGAACTTCATCTCTGTTAGGCGCCACTGGTGCTGTGAACGATGACATAAATCGTCTCTTGGCCCCCCACACCCTCTTGATACTATTTGTGTACTATTTGTTTCCCTCTGGGAGGATAGGCTTCCGCGTGCGTTGAACCGCTGTGGGGTTATTAACTGAATGCCCTTTGCCGAAGCACCATCCGCGGCAAGGTCAGCTGGGATACATACCTCTCCTAACGGAGAATGTCCGAGCAATATCTTCGGAGATAGAAGTTTTACTCCTGAGATGTTGGCTATTGGTATGACAAGAGCAGCCTGATCTTTAGATTAGAATTGTAATCGCGAACCTGCTTTGTCTTTCCTTCAGAATGGAAGTATAGAGGGCTGAATAACTCAGTATGTGTGTCGTTTGTGTTTAGATACTGCTGCCGAAGCAAGAGAAACTCGAACTTGGTGTTGTATCACAAAGATAGAAGATAGTATGTCTGAGGGATCTTTTTATGTCCGCTTAAGTAACCTACATCTACTACCTAATAGGTTTGTTTACAACTATTTTGTTTGCCTATAGCATGTACTGCATTTGCTTACCTCACACAATGGTATGCTGCTGAGAAACTGTATGTTCTGGCTATGTGCAACGTTGTTTTGGTTGAGCAATGGCTGCCTGACCATGTGTTGCTCTGTAATTGCTCTGCGCCTGCTTTTGATTACCTGTGAACTGTTTGGTTAATATACATCAAAATTACGAGACGAGAGGTTAATGAATTTTATAAACCTGAAAATGAACCCTAGTAGCCATCATGACTAAATGCAGCTTGGTGCATGAGCTCGTTCATATATGCTAATGCAACAAATTGCGGCGTAATACGGACATTGCTTTTCTTAGCCACTGTGTACATTGATTTTTTTCGAGCTCAAGTCTCGTGGATAAAGATATTAGTGATACACCATCGAAAACTTTGAAGACAAGAGATGTTACTATCCTTTGCTAAAATACTGCTGTTCGTCTCACTTCTAATAGATATGTGAGTTTAATAAATGAGGAATTAGCTACCAAGGAAGACTATAAGTACTATATAATGCACCAGCACCACACGTAGAGGTTAGCTACTGTGACCGAGAAACAACCAGGGGGCCGGCTGATTAGTCTTGATGAAGATTAGCTGCCCTCGATATATTCTTTAATACGTAGCGAGAAGTAGTACTAGTATATCAAGCTACAACTCGTTCTGAGCAGATTTGGGCTATGCCAAAAATTGAAATTAGAATGAAAAAATAACTCTGGAATGCTATCCGATGAAATAAATCTAATACATAAGCCCCATCTATACGGGGACATATCCGCCAAAAGCTTACATTATATATATAAAAACAATAAAATCAAGCGCTTTACTGTGGCTTCAAGCCGTCTGCCATGGCCAGTAATAGGCCAAGTGCCTTGTGGGCTGATGACTGTGTCTTCTTCTTACCAGTAGCTGTGGTAGAACTTGGCTTAGAAGAGGGCTTATCATGGATGGAAAGGATTGGTGGCGGAGGCACAACTGAGTAGGCACACTCTCCCTTGCCCCATATAGCGTCGGCGACGTTTGCCCACTTGGCTACTGGGTTGATAAGCGTCGCAGGAGTGTAGAATAGTCGGCAGTCTGCGGGTTGGTAGATGAAATGCGTGGGCACTTGATCGTTGAATGGAGAAAAGGCGTTTCTGTAGTTGACACTTCCGGTGCTGAGTCTGATTGGGAATTCCTCCAGGGTCACGGGGATATGGTCCTTGAAGGCGTCTAACTCCTTTTCCGTAAAGAGTGGCTTCCCGGCAGTCGAGGCATTCTGGACCACCTGGTTCGCCGCTCCGTAGAACAGGGAGATAGTGGACAATTCTTGAACCTGGCTGCCCTTAACGCCTCCAATTCCTTGCATTGGGCCCATCTGTGGGCGGCCACCGTTTGCAACAACTCGCACACCATATGGGATCATGTGATTGATAAAGATGGTACAAGTCGAAGAGCATGAGCCGTCGGTAAGCTAGCGGCAGTTGTTAGCAGAGAAGAAAGAAATTAAGGGGAGAGAAAAAAAAAACAGTGACTACTTACAATGATAATATCTTCAGGCTTGTACGGCGGCTCTGTACCATTGAGCGGTCCTCCTTTGCCAAAAATGTTGATAGGGGCGCTGGTCGAGTTGCCGAGTATGAAGTTGTTCTCGGCTGAGATTGCTGTTGAGGGGACGCCAAGGGTATCAAATGGACCCAAGAAAGCGGCGTCACTAGCAAAACCTGTCTTCTGGTCTGGTTGAACCAATTCTGAGATAAGGAAGCCCACTTGCTGAAAGCCTTGCCTGTCATCTGGGCTCGTTGCGCGGCTGGCAGTCTCGAAAAGGTATTGAGTTTCGGGAACAGAACGAATTCTAGTTGCCGAAAAGATGGTCATGTTGGGAAAGAAGATGCTAATAAGCGCGAAGCCTGAGTCGACAGTACCGCCAGGATTTCCAGTGACGTCGATGATAATCTTAGACTTGCCAGAAGCGACAGCCTTATTAACAAACTCCTGTGCCTTTATGGCAAAGGTTCGCGTCTCATCATCTGGAATGCCGTCGCCTGATGTTTCAAAACTTGACACAGTCATGACGGCAACATCCTTGAGGCTTGTATCTTCTGGGAAATACCCTACCATCACGTTGAAGGGGTCTCTGATAACAGGCTTAGGATAACCGCTAGGTTCCGGAAGCCCTGTTGAATCTGCTTGTCTCTTGGAGACCTTCGTCACATCTACGTCTCTCTTGAGCTTCTTGCTCGATGGACCAGTCGTAGCAGGCACGGGAGCGCAAACTGCATCCCATAGCTCGTCGCCAGTGGTGGCAGTGAAATTTCCAGCTGAAGGACTAACTTCTGCGAAGAGCGGGATTGTTTCTTGGGTCCCGTTGGCGTATGTGAGGTTGAATTCGTGTATGCCCGGAAATGATCTGTACCTTGAAAAAGAACCGAGGCTTTCGGAGCCTGCGGTGGTAATAGGCACGTTGGCTAACATGACGTTGTATCGGGCATCGGGGTCTTGCAGACCCTCGATGTTGGAGAGTGCTTCGACAAAAGATTCTGCACCAACTCCATTGACCAACGTCACAGGGGATACGTCCTTGTTGCCCCTTGCTAGCAGTTCACCATCACCTAGTTTCCGAAATTAGTCAAATAGAAATCTCTAGTACAGCAAAAATATACCTACTGAATGTGTAAAGCCTAGGAATAGCTACTCCATCAGTGGAAAGCGACACCAATGAATTGGAAGCCTTGAAAGTAATGGCAAATGAGCAAGGGACAATGGCAAGATGGCCATCGTTTGCAGAACTGATAAGATTAAATAGGTCTCGATCAAAGTCATACTGAGACTTGTATTGATTCGCGACTGCTCGACTGCGAATTGTCGATATGCCACCAACGAGATCAACTGTTGAAGACAGAGAGCCGACAGGTGGATCTGGGCTCGGTTAGGGAGATGTAACAAGGTAATAGACGATATAAGACGTACTTCTGAGAATCTCGATAGTAGACTGCCATTGCAAGTATTTGCTATACTCATCAATAAAGCTTACTGCGAGGTCGGATTTGAATGGCGTCGATTCCAAGCAAGCAAGTCCAAGCTGACTAGAGAATTCCGATGCTAGGCTGTGTTAGAGCGGGTGTATCATTCTGCTAAAGAACACAGGAACTCACTGCCTGCCGCAGTTAATTTTGCAATCTGGGCACAGGGCTCAGCAGGTTTGGTAGCATTGACTGAGACGGTGGCGGCGCTTGCCACAGCCGCAAGGGCCGCGACAGCGGAAAGACGTGATATCCTAGGAGACATCACGTCCAGAAAGTAAACTCGAAAGATATACACAGAATGTAATAAGATCAAACGCTGTGCAGAATCAACAAAGGGATATAATATTGAGAAAGACAGAGTAGCAAAGGAGCACAGCGATAGATTTTCACTAGTCTTGACTGCTGTTGACTCTTAGATATTTATCTCAATATTGGCTTCAATACAAGCTGATATAAGTCGGCTCTAAGGGGCCTGCCGGGGCTGTACAGAGCGAGTTGAGGGACTACGATCGTCACAGCCCACTAATACACACCCCTGAGCTGACGGTGGCCCACCAGCTCAGCCTAACTTCACAAACTGGGGACAGAGCACAAGACCGAAGCGCTACGTAGGGTTGCCGTTAGGAATAGTTACACTAATACCTAATAACGATGGCACGGGGTACTAGTAATAAATAGAAGATACTAAATTGGCACAGCACTAACATTCAGATACCATGACCTTTATGCTCTTCAATGCTATAAATTAAAGCTGCTATTGGATCTGAGAGATGTATTCTAGTAAGTTGATAAGTAATCATTCCAGGCATAAGGACCTCCACTACCGAGTATAGCCGGTGGCACTCGACTGTATTAACGCTAGGTACGCTTCTATTTTCGAAACGCCATAAACTTCCCGTAAAGAGGTATAAAAGTCGAGATACTGTTGTGTTGTGAGGATCACAGTCCACCCCTGAGCTTACAACGACCCGCCAACGCAGCCCAACCTCACAGGGTGTGGTGAATTGGGCAATTGTATTCAAAACACGCTTAAATCTGTTTTTAAATCTGGGATCGACTGTAATTTCAGCTAGTGATTACTCTTGTGGGGGTTATATTCTGCGTTTCTCACTTGGTAGAAAGGGCTGCATGGTTTCTTTTCGGCAAGCTCCGTATAAGAGCAGCTATCTGCGAGGAAACGATACATATTACCTAGCAATAGTAGCAGCTACGAAGTAAACATTTAGGTTTGTGCGGCATTAGAGTCTCGCTTCACATCAGGAAGGCTGGGTTGAGTTCTTTCTTTGGAATGATAAGAGCCTGCTAGGCGTACTGCACAATTACGTCGCAATATGGAGCCAGAAAAGGCTGGGAAGAAAAAAAAAACAAAAAAACAAGAGGCTAGTATGTAGTAGTGCGTCTGCTAGCTTCCTCACAACAATGGATCCCATCCCACGAACCTGCACCTATTTTGGGGATAGAATGCGGCTCACTTGCAGCCGAGGGAAGCGAAGGCAAAAAGCAGGGGGCTCTGGAAGATGCCAAGCCACCTCTAACAATCCATTCAAGATACATTCTTGGAAGGAAATAGGTACTATAATGTAACACGATTGGACATTATATCGATAGTTATAACCTAAACAGTCTCTCTCTACGGCGCACAGTTGCTTTGATTGCTTGTGCTTCTGCTGTTGATACCTTATAATGATATATAATATTTGCCCATATTGTAATAACCCTGGTCGGCATTGTTAGGTAACTCCGGCCTATCTTTGCCGATTTAATCAACTTTGCACGCCGGATAGATGTCTTCAAAGCCAGCGCACCAGCTCCTGTCAGTTAGTCCTCCAATGGGAGACGCTGTACGCGTTACTTCATGCTTGGGCGGTCTGCTAGTGACTATGCTTATCCTAATTTTCTCTCGTCGTGTCATACTTCGCCCTTTGGGACTTTTCAAGCTCCACTTGTCAGATGGCTTGATGTAGGCGTGGCTTAGCTCATGATGACCGGCCCGCTTTCTAGGCTGATTCTAATTTTATACCTAGATTGCCAAATAGGATTCTGCTCTGCATTGGCGTCAAAGAGCTGGCGGCGCGGCTCATTTATTCCAGTATGGCGCCTTTCCGCTGAACAAATATTCATATCATGTACTTACTCTGCTCGCATACCGTCGTTTGAGTTGTTTTCGTGAGAGTGGCATAGCATACTAACTGAGAAGAAGCGTTCGCTCTCAAAGTAAACAGTTGCTTTGTCTTGTTCGTTATCTCTCTAAAAAAATGGGCAAAGCGGGCCGCGTCGCGTGTATTGGGCTGCCATACCTATTGACAATAGGCTCATTAGTTGCCCTCATATTTGCGGGCATTGGTTCTACTGATGCCGACTCTTCTACACTAAACAAGATCTATTTTATGAGAGTGAGTTTTGGTGGCTTATAGAGATGCCACATGGAACAACTTTCCTAACCCAATATCACAGGCTGATCTTTCGAATGTCACTGCGGCCGAAGCAACCAATTTTGGCGACCAGCTACTGAACCTTACCTCGAATGCTATGAACAATGCCACGCAAGAGCTTGCCGCAGCTTTAGAAGAGGCAGAGAAGCAGTCTGAATTACGCGATTTTTACGACATTGGTCTGTTCGGCTACTGCGAGGGAGAAAAGCATGGAAGCAACTTCAATGTGGACTTCTGCAGCAAGCCTGCGGGAAGCTTCTGGTTCAACCCGCTTGTTGTCTGGCACCTGAATGTTAGTGGCGTTCACGATATATTCCCCTCTCACCTGCAGTCCAATCTGCAGACATACCAGAAGGTTTCTCACTGGATGTTTGTTGCGTACGTGCTTGCATTTGCTACCACTGTTATTCAACTGCTGGTTGGCATTTCGGCTATTTTCAGTCGTATTGGAAGCATCTTTACAACTATCGTGTCTGCGGTAAGTCTGAATCCATCTTACTCAAACAGCCATCTCATCACTAACAACTATACTTCACAGGTCGCAACCGGCTTCCTCATCGCTGCAAATATCACGTCAACAGCTCTCTTTGTCACACTCGTTGGCGTCTTCAACTCATCGCTGAAAGAATATGGCGTAAAGTCCGACATAGGCGCTAACGCCTTTGCCGCATCATGGCTTGCTCTCGGACTGTCTATGGTCAGCACATTCTTTTGGCTTTTCAGCTCATGTTGTTGCTCGGGCCGTAGTGCAGCTCGAAGTCCTCCTGCCCAGGGCAGCTACGAAAAAGTCGACTTTGCAAATGGCGGCGCAGCCTCTCATCACGGCCATACTACCGCACCAGCACCTACTTTTGCGAATACTAATACGGCGTACGAACCCTATCGCCATCAATAAATATGGCTAATGTACCCATTGCGTGTTGTAGAAGTCACACGATGTATATATACAATATATCTTTTTGTTTTAGAATGGAGTTGTCATTTATCTGGATTTCATTCCGGTTAGGGCCATCCCCGGCGACAAGGTTTACTCGTGGTGCCCCGCTCTATCCAATACTCAGGCGCCGAGTATAGGTTGAAATTAGAGGTTTTATACTTAGATATATCCCAAATAAACTACTTAATCTCAGTCCACATATATAGAGTAGTATTATTATTTCGCAATTCCTAGAAGGACATTGGCTTCTACCTCTGCTCAGGCACTCAATAACGCTATAACTGACTATGCCTCGCAGGGAATGCATGTCTGCATGAGGAGTTATAGGAATGCTGTAAATGTATCGAGCTTCGATCTAGTACTTATTATGTTTAGGCAACTGGAGCTTAACAGCACGTCAGGGTAACCCTACGAAGATCTAGATTGCAATACGGCCCCAATCTACACGGTGGGTACAGTGATCTGCATGTAAATAAGGAAAACTAAAAAGGCTCTGGGATGTTAGGGACCTTTGCCCATATTGTATTTGTTGAACTGCTTAATGGTGGTTATAGTGGGGTTTACGAGCTAGAATACGAACAAATTATGCATATTTGGTCCTTCAAGAGGTTGGTCTTTTCTTCACCGGGACTATTCCTCGAGATCTCACCGCCATTCAGTTCAGAGGACGGGTCCCAGAAACTTTAATATTAAAATCTATGAACTTTCCAATCCTAAAATAACTGATATCCACTCGTCTTGATTTGGGAAATTGCCGGGTAGCTGGGGGTTTAACAATTTGGATACGAGATGCTGTGAAACCTTAGAAAATGCCTTGTAAGATTCCAGTTCTCAAGAGCGAGCGCTTGGCCAAATCTCTCACATGTGGAAGAATAGCGCTATAGATATCCCATCTACCCAACTGAAAAGCTTTTATAGAAGATGGTGACTATTCTTGCGAATACGCTTGGCATATTTAGTATCTCTATCTAATAGATTTGCGCTTATGACTCATTTATCACCCCGTTATCCCTCCCTTCTAAGTAACCGTATATTCTTTTCAATGGTAATAGTCAGAATTAAATCTATGGTAAGCTGAGCAAAAGGTCCCTCAGCTTTGCAAAATTTGGAGTGCCGAGGCCTGTAATCGGATCCCAACCTTCGACGGCAGGAAATCCATCGGTACCACATCCAGGATTTACTCCCTCCGTGATATCGTCGAAGACTTCTGGATGGCTGTACAGCACAGGATTAAGGAAGCCAACTGATCCCTTGCCATTCTTAATTCGCTCGCCGTTAATGAACGTGATCATGGCACCGAATGATGGGCTTGCAGCTGAAGTACCACTAAAGGCCACCAAGTCGCCTGCGAGTCCGGTGATGAAGCTATGAGATGTGACGGCAAGGTCAGGAAATCCTCGCACTTGTTGCGTGTTGTTGTAAACGGAAGAGTTGTATCCGGGGTCGTGGTTGGCATAGTATTCCGCGACAGCCTTTGTTTGGTAGGAGGGTAGCGCGAATATGTTGCTGAAACCACCGCCAGATCCAAAGTCAGTCGCCGCGACCTGCTTGTCGTTGACGGTGCCATTCTCGGGTAATGCACTGCCGCCAACTGAGGTAATCCAAGGACAAGTTCCGGGCCACACTGCAGTATGGTTAGCGATTTAGAAACACCAAGGCAGCCTATGTATACATACTAGGGTTGAAACGGCCATAATCAGCAGCTGGAGGTGTCAATGCGCCGTTTGGCAGAAGACATGTGCTGCGGATGCCTGCCACGCCGTCATCTCCAGACGAAAATAAGACAGTCACTCCCATCAGCGCAAGCTTCATATACTCATTGCATTCGCGAGTTCTGTAGGAGATTGGACGGTCGCCCTCATTGCTTCCATAAGAGACGGAAAAGACTTTGGTGGCATTATAGGTTCCGCAATCAGGCTGGCCGAGGTATTCACCAGATACCTCGCCGTCATGAGGGTAAATTCCATCCCAGTCAGGATCGTCACCACCTTGATATGTGCAATAGGAGCCATCGATAGCGTCGAGGAAGTTGTTGTTGGTCGCTGGGTTGGCAGGATCATTATCACCAACTTGGTAGAGCGTAACTGGCTGGGGGTGAACAAGGCCAATTGCGTAGCAAAGGTCGAGGTTTGACTCTCCACGAGTATCTGCTGAAGAATCATTTGAAAAGTAGCCACCATCGATGCCATCAATGATGGGGCCGGTATTATTGGGAACATTGGAGGCATATTTGGCGTAGAAGGCATTTAAGTCATCTTGATTAAAGCTCTGGGGAGCAAATTCCACAATCCCATAGCTATTGCCTTCAACAGCCTCGCCGGCGTCTGGTAAGCCATATCTATAATTTGTTAGAAAAAAAAAAAAAAAAACCTTAGCGTGAGCAAAATAGATAGATCTTACAGCGCTCGTAAACAAGCAGGAGTAGTTATTTGGCTACAGTTGGCGAGAGAGCTGGGATGCGGGATAGACTCAAGCTTTCGAAACTTGGGTTTAAAGGTATCTCGACGGTTAATTCCACGGCTGCTTGCTGGGCGGCCTCTAGTCTCAAATTGAATCGTCGGCATAATCAAGTCAATATTGGGCTGGATATCCTCCGGAACGCTATATGATTCGCAGGCAACCACTTCGACCCCTTGTTCCTCATTCCTGTAAGTGTAGTAAGTTGTGTCTAATAGCTTCTCGGCAACGGCTACTGTCGTGTTAAATTTGAGCCAGTTTCGACCTGCAGTTGGCTTAATGTGCTTGCTATTGATGCCACCTTGACGTAGCCATTGTACAGTCTCAGATATGACCTCTTGTGGCGCGGCGAATAGGTCTATGACCTGTTGTGCAGTAAGGAATTTGCCATATTTCTCAGACATGGGATGAGAAATCTGATTAGCGAGATCTTCGGCGTGCTCAAGATTGCTCTGCTTAAGGCCGATACGGAGCTCAATCGCTGCATCAGGAACTGCACGACTGATTTTTGTCCATTCGGCAGGGACTTGGTCTCTCCTTTCGTGCACCACCGAGCCTCCCTGGACGATTGAGGACAGACCAACGGCCGCTGCGGTTGAAAGTGTAAGCAGCTTCATTTTTTCGAGGACGATGGGACTGCTTTAGAGTAGACATTGTAATACGACGGGACAGCACTTATTTATATTGTCGCCATCGTTACTACACACCGCAACATGGCCGAAAGTTGTTGCTGTGCATCAAAATCTCGTATTAAAAGGTGGATTATATCGAAAAAGGGCACTTTAACATGGGCCTATAACTACTGATTATAGGCAAGGCAACTCGTATATCCTTAGCATGGGTCTATGAGCAGGGTTGCTATTCGTGCGTTTTCGCGAATAGTATTACTAACACGATACCACTATTAGTTTGCACAGCAGATCGACATGCCAAGGGTAGCTCTATTTGCCTCTTTTGAGCCACAGGTGTGCAGTGACAGGGTTGCTACGATTGCTAGGGTAGTTTTCAAGGAAATTTGCAGTGGCTCGATTCCTATATGTGATGACTCGCTGAAATAATTTCTCCGCGAAAGATGATTAGATGAAGTAGCTAAATTCGCCGGAGTATTTACTTTAAGGAGCATAATTCGGTACTATAGCGTCAAATGGGGCTACAGTACTTCATATAATACACAATAAGCCGTATTCAGGTGGCGAAAAAAAATATTGCAGGGGCTGTTTAACTTAATATTTAACGTAAACTAGAGGAAATCGCCGGAAGATCTACTCCGCTTGATATAACGTCTCGCGGGATAAGCAGCTGTTACCTTCTGGCATATGCAACCTAATGTCTTAGAATGTAGATGTACTGTGATCTCGCAAAAATACTCCGCAGTCAGAATATCAAAGCAATACTGAATTTTACTCTCTACCCCATTGCGGGGCTCGATGGTGCCATAGGTGTTTGGAAAATGTATGTGGAGTTTTAAGTCCAGATAATAAAAATAAAGATCATGATGAATTTTGTCCACCGTATTATCGGTTCTTGGGGATATTGCTATTGACAAAAAAACCAAGATATTCCGCGTTTATCTTGTGGAGTGGGACCATATCTGAGGCGGAGCGAGCCTTTATTATGCCAGAAGATTAAATTTGTGCTGTAAACTGCGTACGGTAACACGGAAAATGCAGAAATTGGAACCCCAAATTGCTTATGAAACGGGTTCTGACGAATCATGATATATTTTTGAATGTATAGTTACCCAAGGATGAAAAGCTTTTCCATGTTCAAAATGGGATTTAATGGAGGGATATTTTCTCTATTTACTATTTCAAGTCGAAATAAACAAAATTATTGACAGATAAGGAAGTATTAGCGTTAAGGCTTTACAACTCTACAAAGTTCACGACGTCTCTGGCAAATTGAGCTGGGAAATAGAAGAGGAACCCGTGACCGCTTCTTGGGTAACAGATGAGTGTCCCAATTTGGAACCCCTTGTTGGAGAACCCAGCTATTGGCTTGAGGGAGAAATTTGACTGCGTGCATATATACATATTAACTGAAAGTAGGTTAAGAAAGAAATGTAGGGAGAGAGTGATATGGGGAGGTCTATTAGGGTCGACACCTATATCTATACAGATATAAGACCGAAAATGGGAGTGTAAAATGAAGGTATAAGAAACGTCAACATTTTTCAATAAAACTTAATATCAGACAGATGAATTGACTGATTTGTGTCAATAGGTCTATTTGTCAAAATAGAAACTGGAAGTCTTAGATATAAAGATCCGAGTTATGAATATGTAAGGTAGTGATTGACAATTGCTACATTCATGATGTGTCGAATAAAGCGAAGCAAATACCAAGTATCACAGTAGTTATAATAACTGAGTAATGGGCCCCTCGCCTGCGCTCGACTCCCGGCCATGCGCAGCCAACATATGCCTAGCTGAATTATTGAAGCCGTTATTGATTCGACGCGGAGCAGAACCATCCTCCCCACGCCTCATCTTTACCATTCCATGCATAGATTCTAGTTGCTATCTGCGCATATGGCAGGATTGGTGATGAGTGCAGTGCAATCTGAGCTATCGGGATAGTAGATATTGTTGAATTATTCCTTATCCCTGCACAGTAAGTTGTGAAGGCACGTTTGCTCGTCGGTATCACAAGTGCTATTGCGACGAATAGCAAAGCCTATAGCCTTTTTATGGAGATTACATATTGCTGCTATAGTGGCGGTACAATAAACTCTTATCGATCTCTCAGACCATCTTCCGTGATGCTATACAAGGCTGTGAAGAGAGTCGTGTCAGACGAGAGTTTTGCTACAGGCTAAAGATGGCTATAAAATAAGATAGCTGATTCCAGATGCAGGAAGATACGGAAACTGGGCCAATAGACAGCATGTTGACTAATTGACCAATTGGGCCACTTTTATTCGGAGAAAGAAAGTATTTAATCCAATATCTTGTATGTTACATAGGCACAAGTGCTCGTATAAATTGATGTACATGTGGCCTTTGGATCGTGGCCTGTGCACTCTCATAATTTGGCATAAAGTGACATCGTGCCAGTGCAGGCTCTCTTAAAGAAGTGGCTGGGTGTATCCTTAGTCAGACCATGAAAATAAATAAGTAAATATACTACATATATCAGAATGTGGCATAATTTTATCATCAATTAAATTAGCCCAATATGGTGTCCCGCCGCCTCCCCGGTCTTTTCCCTGCTTGAATCCTTACAACCCCTACTTGTGCCCTGTCATACACTTCATGGGATTTATCAAGCTGTTTATTACTTCATCGTCTAAAAACGGGGGATAGTGAGTCATGCGTGCGATGTTCCCAAATGGACATTCAGAACTTCAAGGTTACTTTTCCATTAAAAGAATTACAACACGAAATGCTACTGAAGTCGGCTCTAAAAGAGGGGCTGACACAAACTGCCTTTTGTAGGAGGATACTCTCGGGGATTCTTTTGAGTTTTTTTTTTAAAGTACTTATCTATAAGCCAAATGTTTTTAGCAGCTGTGGGGAAAATAGTCTATATGTAGGGAGAACCCTTGCTCGGCGGAATCAGGGTCATACGTATGGCATGACGACAACCTTTACCCGCCAGATACGGCGTGATGACACAAAAGTAACATCTTTTTTCTTAAAGGTAATGCCATTATTTTATAGACATCTTGAAGCGTGTGATTCCGCTGTATTATCTACGATTTCCGAGGTGCTCGCAGAGTTTGAGAATGGAATAGCACTATAAAGGAAGTCTCATAACTAATATGGGTTAATAATGGACTATAAAAGCTCCTTATCGAGAAATTAAACAAGAAAGAAATATGACATGTCTTCGCATGAAGGGTGACATGCCGGCCACATCAGCCTTTTGGGCGCAGCCCCATGGCTGATCTGATAAGCCCATGACTTTAGGACAAGAAGCTTGTTTGAAGGATATAAATAGAAAGCGCCATTTATTAGTTGATAGGTTAATTGGAGCTATTTGGAGCAAGTGTTTTATTGCTTTACTTACCAAAGACGTTATTCAGATGAAGTGGACGCGCCTCGCACATGTGGATATGTCTTGAAAACGTCCCGGGAGTTACATTATTATCAATATTTATGGCTATCAAATCTCTATGGATTAGATGCGTAGTGAGCATTTACATTCCATGAATCGAAAAATGAGAAAGGAAGCTGATAATAGCAATGTGTATTTTCGGAGTGTTACGTCACACCTCTTTTTTACTTCCAATGCAACCATTCCATTATCTACGCGATCATGATATGTTATTATTTTGTAAATGGTTGCCTAAAGGCTTCCCCAGCACGTTATGCAGAATTACCACAACAACTGCTACCGTAAGAGGGTAACTTCCGAGGAAAGAGGGAAACGTCCGAGGGAAAAGAGAAACATCCGAGGAAAGAGGGAGACCTTGGACAGAAAGTAGGACGTTTAGGAAGGATATGAAGGCGGTGCATTGAATGATGACAAGAAATTACCTCTTACGTGTGTGAGATGCCGCAGCACTGTCTATTTGCTGTCGACGAGGCCAATATTGTACTAGATAAATCCCGAGCCGTCAGCCATTCTGCTTAACGGTTCGAAACTCGCAGATTTCTAAATAGTCATTGATATTTAGAGTGACAAAATTATCAGATTTCTTTTTATAACTCCGTGGTAAGCTTTGAACGATGCTATCGTTGAGCGTTTGCCAGGCTGCTGCTATTATTAGCATAGCGTCTGCTGAAATTGTTTCTGGTGAGTACTGTACAAACACTCCCCCAATATGTGGTCTATCCCACACTCATGCATAATAGTAACATTTAATACGCTTTACGACAATCCTTCTCGTTCATTGAGTGAAGTCGCTTGTTGGAGAAAGGGTGTCGGATTCGAGCCTAATTTGGATTGGAAACTTCAAAAAGATGCAGTGGAATTTATTGGAATCGACGCGATTCATAGCTTCGGTCTTGCCCGATGCTTTTCCTGCTGGAAACTCGAGTATGGTGAAAAGCATAAATTCTTCTTTGCAATTGACAGCACCGACTCGGGTTTTGTCCTCTCCCTGAACGCCATGCAGTCTCTTACAGGAGGCCAGGCTAGGGAGCTTGTCCGAATTGACGCAAAGGCAACTCAAGTTGACGTATCAAACTGCGGGATATCTGAAGTTGATCTACATAGGTACGACTTTTAATTAGTCGTATCCGCTATTTGAGTCACCGAACGAACGTTCAAGTAGCCTCAAAGATAAGTCAAGCCTTGCGTCTTTGCCTCTATAAGCTGGAGTCAAAACTACTTGATACGTTTCTTGCTTGACTAGGATATTCGCATAACCCAAAATATTCACTTCTCAAGCTGCATTAGTCTTTATCCTATGCATTATTTACAAATCTAATATATCAAGGTCTAAGTAAGCAACAGCTTTTACTCTTAAGATTGCGTCTATAGCTTAGGAGTATGCTCACTACGACCAAAATATATTGATCTTTTTTACACAAAACATAATGGAGAATGGTAGAATATAGTATTTGATCATGTCTGGATGATAAATTGCGAATAATTCTAGCTCGGACGCTCCTACATGCGCACAATTATGCGTATTTCTGTGATGAAATATTGTGTTCGGGAGTACCTCTGAAGTAATATAGCCTCGAATAGCATGTTTCCATCTACGGTTCGATGTTGTCTAAGAATCGTAAAATTTCATAATACTTTGGAGTCAATTAAAATCGATTGAGTACTGACTTGCCCTCCTTTGTGGTGTTTCATCACGGTAGGAAACTATTTTTAAAGCTGTATCAGCTCTAATAGCATGAAAAACGATCGTTAACATGGCAACCGGAATACTCCACTGTTCCTTAAGACGAACTGCGGCCACTCCTCATTGCTGGGCTACAACCAAGACCGGAAATTTAGACGATGTAGACCTAAAAGAAACCGATTTGAGAAGAGAATTGAATGGCAGCCAACTAGATTAAAAGACTAGCATTCATTACGCTGACTATATTAACTTGATTTAACTTTAGGATTGCCTCCTTCTCACTAATTATCCACTATTATCGAATGCAGCGCATTCTAAGCCTCCCCAGAAGCCGGCTCTTTCCTAGCAATGTCTTCAATATATGTGGCTGTGGGGGTTGTTGTGGCTTTGCTAAAGCTTCGAAACGGTACGCCTGACGCGAACAGTTCATCAACTTCTTCCAGGCTTCGCCCTTTCATCTCTGGAATAAAGAAGTAGGCCACGATAACCATCAACACATTGATAGCACCGTAGATAAAGCCAACCTTGGCCCCCAGTGCTGCATACGGCGCATTAAGCAAATACGGAATAGTGAACGAGGTCACAAATGTGGTAATGATAGAAATAACAGAGGCCAGGAGGTTTGTCTTTTCCTTCACACGGGTAGAAGCTGCTTCAGATACCACCACGTATGAAACAGGTGCCCAAGAAAGGTTGTAAGAGCAAGTGAATAAAATGAAAGATGCCACCTAGTAGTCGTAAGTATGCAATTTTACGAGAGAAAAAAGCTTAAGAAAAAACTTACCAATCCTCCTCTCTCAGAATTGCTGGGGTTTTTAACGACTCCAACACCGCCAACAACAAAGAGGAAGATAGCCATTCCTGATCCACCAGTCATCAGCATCGGTCGTCTTCCGACTTGGTCGATGATAAACCAGGTAGCTATTAGGCAGACAAGACCCGAGACATTGCTTAAAATATTGAACAGGAAAGCCTGGCTCTTATATCCTTCTGACTGGTAGAATACAACAGAGTACTGGCTGGAAAATGCCTGGCCGGTAATCTGTTGGCCAAACATGGCAATCACAGCAACCATGGTACGCTTTCTGTTGTCTTTGTTGAAAACCTCCGCCCATGAGCCCTTTTCTTCTGTAGAATGAGCATGGCGTAAAATGTCAATCTCCTGGTCAAGTTCGGTCTCGCTATGATTTTTGTATATTCTTCGAAGAGAAGCCTTTGCTTCCTCGATTCGATTTCGAGTCAAAAGCCTGGAGTTTATGAAGCGTTAGATAACACAAACGCTTTCGAGATACTTTTTGATAGTACGTACCATCGAGGTGATTCAGGGACCAGCGGTAGCAACGCTACGATGACTGCTGGGGCAATGAATTGCAGGCCGACGGGAATCTGCCAGCCTTTATCACCTGAGATATGCTGCGTTCCGTATGTAACCAATGAGGCTACCAGCTGGCCGAATACAATCATGAGCTGCAATGTAGACGTCATCATGCCACGTAAAACTTTGGGTGATGTCTCGGCCAGGTAAATCGGGACAACCACAATAGTCATACCCGTCATGCCGAAGCTTACGAATCTGCCAACAGTGAATTGTGCGCTTGTCCTCGCTGTCGTCTGTAATAGAACGCCACTGCAGAACTCGACATTAGTAATCTATCTACAACAAGAAACCGTATTTCTCCCAAGATTGAATATAAGGTTGACTCACATGAATGATAAACAAGCCAAGACCAAGACGCACTTCTTGCGTCCAAATCGCTCGGCAATCGGTCCACAAGCAATGGCACCTAGAGCCTTCCCGAGAAAGGGAAGGGACGTCATAAGGGAGGACAACCATGGAGGCAGCTTGCAGACGCCTGTTGTTGCATTACATTCGCCGAATCGCTTGCCAAAGCTCTGCATGCCCTGGACTCCGCCAAAGTTGCCAACATCATAGCCAAAGTTGAAGGCACAGGAGCACATATATCTACAAGTTCATACAACAGTTAGGAAAAGAATCAATTATGAGAATGATGGAATTTATATAGCACTTACAGCATGATGAACACAATCGTGCCATTGAATTGTCTCAGTCGGTAACCTGCAGACAGGTTTACCGACGAAGATGAGTCGATCGTCATCTTTGATATAAACCTCTTTAACTCGACAGCAATTCTTTTGGAATATAGAGGATATCAAAACGGTGATGCGTTGTAATGAATAGAGACGAAGACAAGTTCAAGACAACCTTCTATATACTGACAGGGAAAGGATGACCGCGTTTGGTCGCGTTCCCGATGCTCCAGATGTTGCCACCATCTCCGGACGAAAAGAAGACAGGATTATTCACAACATATATAGAATGTTTCAACATCAACGTTCTACAGCCACAACTGTGTTGGCTTGTCGACTCGTCAATCCTTGAACGCCTGGACCGTAGAGCATTGCACCATCCAAATGGATCAACTCGCCATGGACGTTGTCCGCTGCCAAAATGCTTGGAGCCACCGAAAACCGCAAACTAGGGCACCGAAATCCGATGCGAAAGCCGGCAGCAGGCGAGGGCCGCGGGTCGGCCCCAGAATTTAGGCGGAGCAAGTGGCCAAACTAGGACGGTTACGATCTCATGGCTAGATGCTATTGTGTGTAGCCTCCCCGTATGAATGGCTTCTGTATGCTAAACTTGCTAAACTTTGCGAAAGCCAGAAAGCCGGGGAACATCGGTTCCGCCAAATCCCCGACTTCCATGTGGACACGCTCAGCTTTGACAAGAACGGCTGGGGAAAGCTATTTGACTATGGAGCAGTAGTTGCACACTCCATATGGATCCATATGTATTAATGATTAAAAAGAAAGTTCTTGCTCCATACATTGAACTTGGACTTGTGGTCGGCGTGTTGCGCGTCTCTTACACTCCGCTACTCTTCAAACCTTCCAACATACAGCCTTGTATCGTGCGGTGTCAACACATCGACAATGGGCAGCCAGAAGGATACTCGACCAAACTTCCTTGTCATAGTCGCCGACGACCTTGGCTTCAGTGACCTTGGCTGCTATGGCTCTGAGATAGCTACCCCTCACATCGATTCGCTGGCCTCCCAGCAAGGGTCTCTGCGCTTCACACAGTATCACGTTGCTGCAGCTTGCAGTCCAACTCGTTCGATGCTCATGACAGGAACAGACCATCACATTGCTGGGCTTGGACAATTATACGAACTTGTTCGCAGCTCACCTGCTCACAAGGGACAACCAGGCCACGAGGGCTACCTGAACGAAAGGGTAGTTGCGCTTCCAGAGCTGTTATCTGATGGAGGCTACTTCACTGTTATGAGTGGCAAATGGCATCTGGGCTTGCAAAAGCAGCATCTACCCATTAAGCGCGGCTTCAAGAAGAGCTTGGCGCTGCTACCAGGATGTGCAAATCATTACGGTATGAGCTTACTAGTTTCCCATTCCCTTTTCCGTTTTGGATAAGACGAACATTTTCTAACCAGCGTGATAATAGCCTATGAGCCAGAATACCAGGATCCCACCACAGAGCCGGGGCGATTTTTCGAGACGGCAACACGAGCTTTACATGCAGAAGATGATCGTTACATGAGCGAGAAAGAGCTTGGTGAAGATTGGTATTCATCAGACGGTTATGCAGGTCGGATGATTTCGTACTTGAAAAACCGCACCGAGGAGGAGCGCCAACAACCTTTCTTTGCCTATCTTCCCTTCAGCGCACCTCACTGGCCTCTACAAGCGCCCAAAGAGACGTGTGACAAGTACAAGGGCCAATACGCAGACGGGCCGGAAGTACTACGTCAGAAACGCCTTGAGCGGCTCAAGTCTCTCGGTCTTGTTGGTCAAGATGCAGTGGCCCATCCTGTTGTCACGACTGGGGCCGAGGTGAAGAACTGGGAGTCTTTGGACGAAGAAACACGCGCCGCCTCTGCCAGGGCTATGGAGGTGTACGCGGGAATGGTGGATCGGATGGATTGGAACATTGGCCGCGTCCTTGATCATTTGCGCAAGACGGGCGAGTATGACAACACTTTCATCTTGTTCATGAGCGACAATGGTGCTGAAGGGGCTAGCTACGAAGCTACCCCCTTAGTTGGCAATAGCGTCATGGCCCATGTAAATAAATATTATGATAACAGTCTGGACAATATTGGCCGGGGCAATTCGTTTGTCTGGTATGGCCCTCTGTGGGCGCAGGCCGCAACCGCGCCATCGAGATTGTACAAGATGTTTTCTACCGAAGGAGGCTGCAGGGTGCCCCTGGTAGTGAAGCCTCATGCGGGGATCAACAACCACCGCGGCAGCGATGATGGGGGTGTCATCACTGATGCGTTCTGCACGGTCATGGATATTGTGCCAACTGTGTTGGACTTTGCTGGGCTGAAACACCCAGGCACAGAGTACAACGGTCGCAAGATTGCATCGCTGCGTGGCCAGAGCTGGAGAACTTATTTAGAGTCTGTCAGTCGCTGGAGCCGCAAGTCGCCGATTCACGAAACCGACTATGTAGCAGGCTTTGAGATTGCTGGATCTGGAGCTCTGCGTCGCGGTGACTGGAAGATAACATATGTACCAGCGCCCAAGGGTCCCCAGAGGTGGGAACTATTCAACCTCGTGTCGGACCCTGGCGAGACAAACGATTTAAGCGAAAAGGAGCCAGAAAGACTCAAGGAGATGCTCGCATTGTGGGAAGAATATAGAAAAGACGTTGGCGTTGTTGGCCTTGCTGGTGAGTACCCAAAGGCTATCCAGGGCGCTCAGCAAACAACTCTGCAGGATGAGATGGAAGATCCGTATGCATGGATCAAGTATATTGGAAGACCAGAAATAACGCCACAAGAGTTGGCAGAAATTGTTCCCGCTGTATAATTAGAAAGTATAATGAGAAAAAGACCTCCAAGCAGTTTGCTTTAATATATATAAAAAAAAGGGAAAAGTCAACTCTCTCTTTCAGAGAAAAAGAAAACAGTCATAGAGAGGTCAGCCGTATCTAAGTAGGCTGTTTCCGCTCTTCAAGCTTATTATAAATATGCTTATTAGAGGCCTGAATCTTCAGTTCTCGCTCGTCCTCAACATGAAGTGGACGTGGCTGTCATATATTGTTCGAGCTAATGTCGAAATCTAACCATGAATGTGGCTCCGATATGTCCCAAGAAATGTAGTTGGCCATCTCGCCTGCCATGCGGATGTAGTCTTCTGCCAAGTCTGACAAGCCAACCATGTCCTTCGCTACTCCCCCTGAATTTCTGCCGTTACGTCCTGGCCAGTAGCGCTAGGAGGTGTAGGATGTGTTGTAGATGCTAGCTGCATATGGTCTAGAGAAAAATCTGCGCTTCCCAGCAGGCCGGCGTTTCCGCTGGCGCAGTTAATACCGCCAAGGGCGTCTTTTTGAGGCAAGGAGATGATGGGCGGTGGGCGGACCGTTGCTGGAGACTCTGGCAACTCGTTTCCTGCTGGAGAAGATCCTCTTCGTTGTCGTACCTGGGCGCGAATCTCTTCTTTTGCGAGGCGGAATGGGGCCAAACTGCTCAAATAAGCGGCGTCTTCTGGTCCTGTAACTTCAGCTTGCTCCGAATTCATTGATCTAAAAACCGTAAATGTCAGTAGCTGTTTAGGCATGGTGAGGGAGTCGCGTCGAGGAACGAACATTGGGCTTGGATAGGCTTGCCATTCGGCCACAACGTTGTTGAAGTCGAATTTCTCCAATAATGGTATCAAGGCTTTGTGCTGTAACTATGGTCAGCATCGTCTCATCGACTGTTAAGAGCAGACTAACATAAGGATTCGATTTATCCTTCTGCAGATAAAGAATATCCAGCGCTCGCATATTTAAACGAATATTCTTGCTCGTTCGCTCTCTTATGTCGATGGAATTGGATGTAGCTGTCGCAGTGTGAATGATTTGGATCTTGGTTGACTCGAATGTGGCCATTAAGCTGTGCAAATCATCGAAAGCCCGGATGCCGTAGCCGAACCCCGCGTGAACAAGTCGTGATATCTCATCCGCATGAAATCGACATCGCTCTTGGCATTGTCTGCGAAATTCCAGGGGAGAAGAATGGAACGCGGCTGATAGCGGAAAGACATATCCCGGGAGCGAAACTCGCGTTAGATCGCAAACAATGGAGTGGTAAAGAAAATGCAGCATGAAAACAGCACTAATGATGTTGAGTTCTTTGTGGATGTATACATTGAAATCGGATATCACCAATTGCTCAGGTAAACCGGCATACCAAAGTTCTAATCGTTGAATGATATCGAGAAACGGAGATCCGGAATCCCAAATGTTGACTTCCTGGTTGTTATTTCTGATGAGTCTAGAATATTCGGTTAGTGGCACGGCCAATGATTCTTATGCTTGGACAGCGACAGACCTGAGTACCCGCGTTCTCAGCTGTACAAGATATATCGTATGGCAGCGAAGAGTAAGGTAGCTACGATCTGGGTAGAGCTCGAATGTACTCAGCTTTGGAGGTTCAAAGTCGGCATATTGCTCCTGGGCGATGAAGCTCGCATCAGAGCAAGGTAGCGGTACGCATGGAAAATCGTCTTTCCAGTACAGGTTCCCGTCTACTCCGCCACCAAGAAAGCTATCCATGAGGTAGCAAGACCACAGAAGTCGTCTTTCTGTTTCCAGCTGCGTCATATGAGCAAGGCCTGATGGAGCGGCTGCCTTTTTCAGAGAGTCTAAGCCGAGTAATCTCATAATGCGGACACAGCATCCAAAGATGACAAATGCCAAGGCATGTTGATCCATGAAAACTGAATGCTCGCAGAGGAGGACCATTGCCTACCATTCAGAATTAGATACCGACATTATAAATCCGGTAGGCAATGTAGGTCACAAACCATCATGGTTGAAAGAGAGGGATTTGCTATCTCTCGCATAGCAAGATCTCGGGCTCGTTCAGCCCACGCAACCCCAGGAATACCATAAAATGGATTATTGAATTGATCTGGATCATCTAGCAGATACATTCTATCATCAATGTTAGCAAAAAGAAGCTGACCTTGAACATAACGGTAATGGCTTCTACCTAGCTCCAAGCGCAGCAACTATATAGATGACTGCCTCTCCAAAATCTTCACTCAGCGTGCCTCTGTCCAGTGCCTGAAAAAAGGTTGGTTTATGGATAAACCCTAAACACCGAAGAGTGGATATCCGGTCAAAGAACATGTCAGTTAGAGACTGTAAATGGAACTTGTCTTGTGGCAGGGTATCTGAATAGAGCCTGTGAGAGGAAGGGTGTTAATATTTGTCACATGTCAATCATATTCGAGCATATTACTGTCCGTTTGTTCTCCTACTATAGGTACATACCATTGTAAATGTTGCGGTATTGATGATGATAGAGGCATAGAGATCGTGCCAGCTTGGCTACCAGGTGTAGATGCGATGCCGCGGCCATTTGAAGTGGCTGCTAATATGCTGGTTTCTGCCGCCGACGGTGACTGCGGCGACTGACTAGTAACAGTGGCAGAGGTGCCGGCAACAGACGCGTCGTACTTGGCGTTGTATTTACACGTAAACCCTTTCCTCGTGCAGCGTTTACAAACAGGTCGTGTGCGAGAGCAACGACTCTTTGTTCGACGACATTCATCACAAGACCCAACTCTGCGCTTCTCAACCCCTGATGCCCGATAGATGAAATCCACTGAATCTTGAAGTCGCTGTCGCGACCCATCTTTCTGTGATAGAATTGCCGTGGTGTCACTATAACCTGGACAATTCACCCCCAGGCGATCGCAATTGCGACATGTGGGCGATTTGCGGTCGCACCGAACCTGTTGGAATGTAAGCAGTCATGTTTTCTGGACGGGAGTTGGCCCGATAGGGCATAAGAAGGGTAATTGGGTTGGTCAGCTTCCCTTTCGCGAGCGGCAGACAACACACCCGGTTGACATTGTATGTATTTTCCCACAGTGAGCAACTGTGCATATGAAGGTGGGTGAGTTAGGGGTTTGAGAGCAAAATAAATGGAGATCTGGGGTAGCGGAGAAGTGGAGATGGGCAGGACACGCTGGATTACAGAATGAACAATAGAAATGGCGTAATGAAATGCCCAGAATGGGTTGCAGCTCGTCAGCATTGAGCTCTACTAGGCGGCGACTGCATGAAGCTATGCGGGCTGTGTTTCTACGTAGTCGGGATACATGGACCATTTGGCAATAACACACTGATTGCTATATTCGCGAGATTCTGTAAGAAGGGCCCATCGCACCCTGCCCATCCAACGGCGGCGGTTTTGGGCTGGCACTGGCCGTTCTGTACGGATTGTTGGAATACTACTACTACCATGTAAGTGCTAGATCCAGACCTCCACAACGCCCATAGTCCAATAGTCCTTTGCGCTAATGTTGTCTAGTGTTCAAACTACTTCATATACGGCCAAGATAATTCGTCTGCTTGGAGACATGCTGGTGCTCCGAACTCCGTAGCGCGCTCGTGATTTACAAATGGCAAACACTTTGCAGAAGCATAACGGCGGGTTGCCTAGTAGTTGCGCTGGTTCAGCCTCGGCTCCCTCTAAACGGCATGCATTTACGCCATGATTGAGATCTTTCATTTCGCCAAATATCATAGAGCTATTGGAAGAAAGTATGAACTGCTCCATATGGTGCATCCATCAATGTACATGTGTTGCAATGTTTAATACTCTGTGCTTCATGGGTATATCTTCGCCTTTGCTCTTCGCCTTTGCTCTATTGTGACCTGTACGCCGTGTACTCCATCCCGTGCATAACTCATTACCGCAAACCCTCCCCACGCTTATCGCATTCGTATATATACCTCGACAAAAATTAAATAAACATCGCCGTTTTAGACTGACTGTTCTGGACTTTGTTCTTGACCTTCGTGATTGGCCTTTCCGCGGATGCGTTCCATGCGGCTAAGAGTGGCCGATCGCACTGCCAGCCACATATCGTTGAATAAATTCTTGCAGGCCGTCCACGATATCGTGATATAAACGAGACAATTCCAAAATCCCTGCAGAGGAAGCACTAAGACGCTCATAAATTCTAGCGGTGTGGAGGTGGCTCTGTCGTGTGTGAGAGAGTATAGGCGGTTGGCGCTGGACGGTATCCATGTGACAAGCATGGCCGTGAAGAACAGGAGGGCACATTTGGTATACGACCAAGCGGCATTGTCTCGCTCGTGATTTCGCCGGCGAATAGAGCGGAAGGCTCGTGATGCCACACCATGGGTGACACTAGGTCGCGGTGGATTTGACCCTCGATGAGGAGGCGAAGAATAGAAGTATGTTGATTGCGACCCATCAGATTGGTTCGACAGATTGGATAGGTTGCTGGCAACGTGGACCGATTGAGGCCTCGTTGCTGTTTCTGAGCTTGAGCCACCTCCATAACTAGGTTGGCTACTGTTCTGGCCAAGTTTTGCCGGCTCAATCCCCGACATGGACTCCATTGTCATTGTTGCATCAGTTGAGGGGTTAGATGTCATAACCTCGTCGACTGAAAGAGGGTCGAGGTCGGACGACTGAAAGAGGTATACCTGCTTTCGTACTTTGTATATGGTACGACCAGCTCCGATGTAGATCATAAATGTGATTGTGATACAAACCCTTTGGCGTAATCAGTAACTATAATTTCCGTTTTCACTTGCCGTAAACTAATTCACGAGCCACTTACCACAAAGGAGCATAAAAGGCTGCGACACGAAGAACATCCCATTCGCTAGATATCCAGCACCACGAAACTGCAGGTCCATAAACTCGAGTTCCCCCCTGATCTTTTATGAAAAAGAAGGTGAATCCAGGCACGAATGGAAGGCCGTAACAGCATAGCAAATAGATGGGCTCTATCTTGCGCAAAGCTCTGGCGTCATATTTGTGGTAAAAGGTAAGATAGACATTGATGGCCATGGTCAACGTCCAAAGTACATCGGCCGGCATGAAGCTGTGCATGGTCGCTCTGATGTTAGCCTTGACTGAACTTGCGTCCCGCGACATGGGTTGGAAGGTCTTTGGAGGACATACGTCTGGATTATGAATGCCTGCGCTTGGCAACCAGCTGAATTGGGCGAGTCGATATAAGCGCGAGACATCATGGTTCCAATATTCGTTATTAGGTTACCAAAGGAGGCATAAAAAACTAGCCGGTTGATAGATTTGCTGAAATATTTGGAGAAACAAAACGTGGACATGGTAAACAGGCATCCTAGCATCGATAGTGATGAACATGTACGCTCAATAATGGTGAGCGCACGATACTGCCCCTCTGTAAGTCCGGCCATGGCGTGTTCAGGTCGATTACTGGATACATCTGTAGGTGAACGGTGGCCGAGACGCTCGCTGTCGCGAAGTTGATGTTGTTTATCGCCACGCAGCTTTTAGAGACACAGAGAGAGGGTAGGTTTGCGGACGTAACGGTAATTACGACAGCGAGGAGTAATGATGATATCGCCAAGACTGCGAAATGTCTCAGTGGATGATCGCAGGTGCTGTTGCTGTGGGTTGTGAACTAATTCCCTCCTATTGCCAACTTCCCCAATCGAGCCAAAGACGAGTTCAGCGAAGCGGTGTCGCGCGGCCTTGGAGGAGAGTTTTCAGCATCCATGCTCGGTCATTATGGCGTTGGATTAGGCTGAGGGTAGCAGAAGTTGCGATTCCAGAGCATCACACAGGCCAAAGGGAATCATTGCGCCGATGGCTGTCGGTTTCGAAATGGGTTTGATGTGTCGGGGAAATTCAAGCGACGCGCAACCTCTGATCTGAGGCCAGCTCGCCTTATTACTGCTCCCGCAAATCTTGCCTAAGCTTCTTCAATCTCAATTCACCGACGAGGTGTGGCGCCAAACTATCATTTGCTCTGCCCTGCAGCTCTGGGGGACCTGATCCTTCGACTACGCTGTATGGAGAAGCACTGCCGGGAGTTCCAAACTCCGACAAGCTATTCGGCAGCTATTCGGTAGTGAAGCGGTGAAAACAAGCAACTCAACCATACTGACGGAGGAACTTCAGCCCTTTGGAGAAAATTGCCGAAGATCTGGCCGTCGATGAAAGCCTCCATTGGCTGCTGCCGAGCCACCCACCAATCATTGGCTTCTGTGTGCATCGTTGTCTTGTTGGGGGTGGCTGGCATGGCGGTCTTCAGCGATCTCGCCAAACTCATTTTGGGTGAGACAGGCATCTTGCTTCTCTTGAAAGTATGCAAGTACAGCATACAAAGGTTAACTGCCGGCTCAAGCATTATCCTGGCGCATACAGGTATACGAAGCAGCAGTAGTACTTCATACTAACCTCTACGGGCCTCGAGAGTCTTCACGTGGTTGTGATCCTGCATGCGGGTAATGGTGATGCTTCTCATCCGGCCATTTAGCATGGCGCCAAATACACCGGAATGCTAATCGGATACGCATAGATTCGGCCGATCTTGTCTCACCAGGCTGTCGTAGTGCTCTCTATGGCAGGCCATTCGGTCATTGCCGTGCAGGCAACACGCTGGCAGGCTGCGAGATGCTACGCTTCTTGGGCGTTTGGCGGCCCTTACATTTCCTCAGGTGACTGGGCTATTCAGTGCCATCTACGGGGTACGTCAGCAAATCATCACTTGGTTGGTCCGGCAGACTCTGGAGCTGAAAGTCATTGGTGCCCGCTCCATGCTTTTAATGCTGTTGCTGAGCAGCTAGCGCCACAGAGGCTGCCCTTTTTTTTCTCAGATTTATCCTTTTTGGAGGCATTGGGCTTGTTGCGAAGCCGCGGGGCTGAGTTTGGCCCCATCCGTTTCTTCCGCGAAGGGGATAAGTTCACTGCTGTGTGTAATACGCTTCACTCGCGTCTTTTACAAAGAGAGCTTACTAACTCGCAGCGTAGCATCACTATTATAGCACCGTTATTTATTTCTACTTGTCCTCATTAATACATAGTTGCGTAGCTACCATATTAGTAGCAGCCTTTTTGGGCAGAGGTGGCTAAGTCGACTAAGCCGCCGTCAGATGGCATCAAACACGAATCACCTAAGAAGGCCTATGAGAGCAAATGTGCACGTCAGGACGCCTAATACACAGTAATATCCAAAGATCGGTGTGCTTACGTGCACATGCTATTTCAGAATATCCCAGGCCTACATTGTATTACTACTCCTACTACTACTACTAGTATATTTAACCAATTGACTAGCATCACATGCGACCTTGAACGCCAAAAGAACCAAACTAGAGCTGGATCATCAACCATGCTAGTCTGATTACTATTATTTCACCGACGCGGGCTTTTTGCTAGTTTCCACAAGCTGCTTCTCAAGTCGATGCTACTACTAATATTCTCTAGATGTTTGCGACTCAACTATATGAGGCGATTCTTGGAAGTAATATCGATAGCGAAGATATGGGATATGCCGCTTACCATGCATGCATTGACACTCCCAACGTACCTTGCTCATTTTAAAAATTCTCATATCATTGACAGGCTTCGTATTGTTGGCATTTGGCGGCTCTCGTGAGAACTGCATGATCTCAACGATTGCCAACTTCAATAGCTTGACTGGCGGCTTGGCTGGCGACCAGCTCCATTGTATTAAATGGCCGATCTAGTGGCTCCGAAGAGTCGAGATTGCCGCGCTCGGAGATATGAGCACGCCCATTCGGACGGCCATGAGGCTTTAGCGTATTGACAACGCTTCTCCAACTTAGATCAGTCTTTCCATCCCCGTGGTAGATTCGATGTCGTTGTTTAAAGGGTATTATCCGGAGAAACAGGCATCACATCGTATTTTTTATTTTTTAGCCATCGATGGCGATATAGGACGAGTAGTGGTGATAGGCAGGTCAGCTTCATATTCTTTTTGAAGATCCTGCCCCCATCGCACGGCCATTCATTATAGAGGGTAATATTATGAGAGTCTAATGATCTATACGAATCATTGATAATTTTCGTCTCACTACCGTATACATTTACCGTAATCATCTGCGGCCGAGGATGACGCTGTATCTGAAACTGAGCAGACATACTATTCTCAAGGTTAGGAGTATTCAGATCGACGTGGACCTGAACAAAGGGGTTAAAACATTGAGTTCATCATCATTGTGACGTGCCAGAATTCTTCCGGATATAGCTCTCCGGAATGAAGCTCGAGTGAGAGAGTGGACTAGGGACAGTGGAGCCGTACGAGGGAGAGAACAAGGACACGCGTGTATTCTGCAGAAGTGGTCGGAATCTGTTGTTTGTGAGCTGTCATTTGAGCGGAGGCTAAACAAACACGAATTAGTAGATCAATGGAACACGTATAAGCACACAAGGAAAACTGCATTCTCTTTGTCAGAGTAGACATTGATAGAAGTCAATAGGCTCCTCTCTCAATGGTAAACCCGCGGCAATTACATCTTGTATGCCAGGGGTACTTGTATAGCTCGTATTGCCGCTTAACGATTGTCATGCTTGGCCTTGCATTTTTTTCTTCTTCACAGTGCTTCAAGAACTCACCCAGTAAGTCGACGGGGAAGAAGCCGAAATGTATCCCGGTGGACAGCGCCCGTCGGAAAGCTGCCAATATTTCCTACCTGGCTCTTCATACACTGCCCCTCAATAAATTTCGGCTTCATCCATTGTAGTCTGCTATTTTCCAGATCCAGGTAGTGGGCTGCTGTTCTACATGCTATATGTGATAATGGATTTGGACTCGCCTGCAGCGTTCATTTCGTTATCGTAATCTTAATCTTTTGAACAAACCTTTCCAGTCAGGAAATTCTTTCATATTCCTAACCCCATGGAAAGGTGACGTACATTAGGCTCCTTTAATAATTTTGCCTCCTTTGATCAGCGATAGATCTCTCTTCTGTTTGTTCTCACGCAACAGCGCTATTGTAAATTACACTTTCAATGTGTCTCACTTCATACGTTCAAAACATGTACCCAACTGAGATAGAGGAAGTCGTGCTTTTACAATTAACAGAATATTTTCCAGCAAAAACACTACAAAGACTACCTGGACTACCGGGAGGCTTTTGGTGACATCCATGCTCGGCAGCTGAAGACTCTTCACCATCAATAGACTCTGACGCTGATTCTGCTTCCTGACTAGCTCTAGGAACGTGGGTTCTGTCCACTCTGCTGGATCGATCGAGCCAATCTTATAGCCCCCTTCAAAATATTGGCTGAATGTGACACTGACAGCATTGTCGGCCCGTGAAACTCCATAGACTCTGGCCATACGGTAACGCCTATCGCAAAGATGCCGTGTTATGTAGCCATGTATGAACTTGGTTATCGTATTTAACATATTTCACACAGCTATCCCTAACAGCAAACACGCTCTTGATCTTCTTAGGAATTTCGGAGTGCGTTCTCTATAAATTTGCCGAGCCCTTCCTATAGCGTCAAGTCGCTCACCATGCGGTAATTCACCGGGCTCGACTCGTCACGGAGGTCGTCGAATTGCTTATAGAAGGGCAGCATATCGTTCACCCACGCGTTATAGAACTCCAGCTGGCATATTGATGACGTAATCTCGCGAAATTATTCGGATTCGTCAAACTCATCTGCTGGAAAAATAGCTGCAAAATCCAGTACATTTTTTATCAGCTTACTGGCTCCAGAGAGCAAAGGTGGCATTTGGTCTGCAGTTTGTTGTATTTCGGTAGATGCCTAGCGAGCAATAGGTAGGGATCATGGTAGCTTGTCAGCTTCGGCAGATTCTCATTCACCAATCTTATGTAGCATCATCATGGATCAGCGTGTAAGCGAAATAAATGGCAAGATTAGCCATCTCTTGCTTGTCAAGAGCAATCCAGTAATCTACTACCAGCAAGGATATCGTTCATATGCCGACTCTAAGCCTCCTCAGGTTGAACTTCGGTTCTGTATGTACACGCGGTTGAGTAAAGTGGCCTACCGTCTGCCTATAGACGTATTAGAAGCGATCTGCACGCTCGTTATGAGAGTGATTTGCGTTTCTATACTTCATGACATTTAGCAATTGTACCGGAGACTTCGTATAATAGTCATTGAGAAAGGTCGGAGAGTTCATGTTCATAGATTCCGCCATGATTTAATAAGGAAGATAGTTGTGACTTTAATGTGAAGTAAAAGGAATATCGGAGCTACTAGTACTTTAGGGTATAGTTTCTCTTAGACATGTAGGTGAGCAGAGCTCCTAGAATGTATATTCTTACGTGGCTCCGAGCAGTGTCTAGTTATTAAACTTCTTACGTTTCAACATCAATCTTCCTGGAGTTCCTGATCTCTGGCCTGACAATAAATAAGAAATTGAGAAGCTGTCTTGCTCTTTTTTGCCTCCTATTATCATCTCTGGATCTGTTACAATGGCAACGATAATAATAGGTCATATCTGGCGAGTTGACTACATAGCTCTAACATCTCGTTTCCCGTTTCCAATTACTGCTAAGTCTTTACCTCGCCATCCAAACGGCGCTGACTGAAATGTAACTCGACTCAAGCCCTTGTAAGCTCATCCATCTTACAACTATAGCATTACCGCAACGAAGGCATCACGGCGTACAAGGCGCAGATAACTACGCTGCTTGCCTTTGGCCCTGGCATTCCTCTTTGCTTATTTCCCATTCTAACCCACGGAATAGCTTTATCCTATCCAAGATTGCCTATTACCCATGCTTTTCGTACCCTGGTTAATGGTATTAAACACCACGAACTATATATAGGACGTTCTCTAAGAGATTGGGCGAGAAAGAAAAGCAGATAGGCTGTTCATTCCCAGCTGCCAGCAACAGTTGATTAGGATAATGTTACTCAGTATAGAGAGAAGACACTGATTGTAAGTTCCTTTGTAAGTGGTTATTAAAAGGAGTGCTGTTATAAGGCACTGATATTAGCAAATCATGTTCGGCCGTTAGATCAGCTAGCAATTAAAAAAAAAAAAATTACTCAATCTTTTCCTTCTTTCAATGTATAGAGTAGTTCAAAATAGCGAAATATAGTTGCCCTCCCGGCATGGTGTTACAAGTGCTAACAGGGTTCCCAGGTTCCAGAGTGCCGGAAAAATGACAGCCAGGAGCCAACGAAGTGCCCTGATGTTAAGCGAAGCCGCACCTAGTTGAGTGGGAATGCAACTGTAACTATCAAATTCTATAGATGTCAAATATCGCACAGATGCCATCGCAGTCTGGATAGAAAGATAGAAAGATGGACAATGCACTTGAACATTTGCCTTCTCAGGCCCTGTAACTATAAATTTTCTACGCCACAAAATAGCATTCTTTGTCAGAAATACATATAAAGATATATAAAGTATAGCAAAAATCCCGTTATGCAACCGAGATTTCCGGTTGGAAGTGTCCAGATGTGCGAAGCGTTTGCCACCGTGCTTCGTTTTGGCACTTTGCTGGCAGGGACTCCAGCATCCTGCTCGTAACCGGGTATTGGCCGGTTTTTACCACAAGTGACCGTAGCAACAATACCATAATCACGAGAAGCTAGTGGCTCGGGGGCTCACATCCGGTTGGGTTAAGACCGATTTAAAGCTAGGATGGTCTCCGCCGCTCTCAAGGCCAATGCGTTGACGCTAAAAAGGAGCACTAGCTTTATGTAATTGATTTCACTACATTCGATACGCATCCAAGAGAGCTAGGGTTTCGGGGGCAGGGCCCTGGAGGGAGAAAGAATTACTTGTTGTCAAGGTATAGGTATAACCTGGTCTCTTGTAACAGGTTGATCCCTTATGTGCAATGACAGTAATCAGCCCAAGTTTTTGCCTGAATCCGCCCGACTTTGTAGAACACTGTAACGGGCCACCTCCAACTCCACCTTCTAATACACCCGGTCATTTACCAGCACCGACAATGCAGGAACAACTGTATAGAGTCAGAGGTGGCACCATAAGCCAGCCATTGCATGTGTTCGCCCCTACGCGTGTTCGGACCAGGACCGGAACATTTGATGAGCGAACGTGGATCATTTCCAGATAGGAAGCTTCCTGTTTCGCGGTACCGTGGCGGGTAATATTCCTATTTCATGGTGCCGTAGTGGGCAACAGTAGCATCGGCCGGGCTGCTGGTATTCAAGAATTTCGGGGGTCTGTTATAAGTAATACTGAGGGACCTCTTATTGTGAACAGTCGGCTGTGGTTTTTTGTTGCTTCCCCACCTATCCAAGAGGAAGTCGCCGTTTCGAGCTGCAAGCCATCATGTCGGCGTACTTTCCGTATACCCCGGAATTCAATGGACTCACCGGAGAGCAGATTCAAAAGATTGCCGAATCCCAGCCGCCAATAAAACCTGCAGGCGCCGGTATCGCCATCCAAGGAATCGTCTACACGACGGCAATCTTGTGCACTGCAGTCTTCAGTCTTCGCGTATGGGTACGATTTATTCGACGGGAGCAAGGAAGGCCGATAGGCATCGATGACTATCTGGCCGTGGGAGGTTTTGTATGGCTATCCAATGATCCCATATACGGCATGTTGTGACTGACCGGATATTCTTCCATTGTAGGGCCCGTATCTCCCTGCCTGTGCTCTCGCCATCGCAGGCACATACTATGGAGTTGGCGCTCCAGATAGTGCCGTCAATCCGTTTATGAAGATCAGAGCCAAGGAACTTCAGTTGCTGTATGAGCTGATTTACTTTGGGTCTTCAACACTCACCAAGTTTTCTATTGCCTTTACCATCTTAAGGATATGCACACTGAAGCGCTATAGATTTGCTCTTTATGGTGCTAGTAAGTATCATCTCTTAGCGATGTGACAGATTAGGTCTGCCTATCCAAGTCAATCGTGCTGACAGTGTCGACAGTGGGAACCATGGCCCTCACAGCATTTGGTGCTCTCATCTTTCTCTTCTCTGACTGCAAGCCATTTGCAACAAGATGGAATCCGAAATTGTTCGTACAGCCTGCGCATTCAATGCCTCGAAAGACTTCAAACATGCCTAACTCGAATACTCAGGGGACAATGCTGGGCTCCGGCGCCGGACGGCTGGTTCATCATGAGCTACATCGGAACATCTATCCAGGTCGCCACAGACTGGGTTGTCGCCATCACACCTTTTTTTATCGTGCGTAAATTGCAAATGAACCGGAGAAAGAAGATCTCAGTCTGTGCCATTCTCGGCCTCGGTGTACTCGCCAGCTTTGCAGCTATCATGCGTATTGCCATGTATCCCCAGACAGACGAGAGATTCCATCCAAAGGACAATCTGGGTGAGTACACCATCTTTTTTTCCCCTCCACCTTGCTACTACCCAGCTGCTAAACGATATCTGCAGTCAAGGAAGCCCAGCTCGTCATCTGGTCGCATCTCGAGGGCAGCTTTGGGATTATTGCCTGCAACCTTCCGCCTCTGAAACAGCTCTTCAAGGCTTATTACCGAGGTTCGTCAGGAAGATCAGGCAATCAGTCTGCACCCCTGTCTACTGGAGGGCGCGGGACGCAACTCGGCGACCTTAACTCTCAAGGAAAGTCGCACATGAAGGCCGGATCTCGAAATACGTGGAACAGAATCTCCGAGGACGATGATACCTCCAGCAAGCACCATATCATTCGAGAAACCGAAGTTAGGGTCGAGACCAGTAGTTTCGACCCCAGAGAAGATCGGCATGACCACTGGGAGACAGACGTGAAAGCCATAGTCTGATTAGCATTCATGACTTGTTATATGCTTACTGCTTTTAATTACTTATTCTAAAAGTTGCTAGATTTACTGCCCGGTGCTATATAGAAACCGGCATATGATATTAGAAAAGGAGGCATCTCTGGATTTTCACATGTATTTAGAATACACAGCAAACATCTGCCGGTAATTTCACAGGTTTACTAGTACTACTACCTAATATAAAATGTCACGCAATTCTCCCCATCTGTGCACTACTTGAAAGCTCCACCCCCTCTTGCCACGAGCACCATGTGCCCACACAACTCACAATTCCCACAGAACTCGCCGAGTTCCGCGAGATACCCTGCCAGCCTGCTCTACTCGTATTCAGGAGAAAAGTTTTTCGCAAATTTACTATGGACTCCTCGCGTTGCGTCCAACAGCACGTCGCATCTAACGGGGCGTTGTGGATTTCCGCTTCCTCCAGGATTAGACGAAGAAGACTGAGTGTCAGTAAAGGAGTAGCCGTGGAGAAGCAGGCCTGCAAGCACCTAGACCCCCTTTTCTACCACGCCAAGTTTTGGCGTTGGTCCACATCTTTACATATTTTTTGTCTAGTTGGGTAGATCGGCATCCGGTTCTTGTTCTGCCCCTGAAGTAGCTCTAATGAGAGCTCTCTCTCCTCCCACTAAGATCCGAGGTGCATAGATTCAAGAAAACAAGGTTAGCGAGCACCACGCGTAGGATCGAGCTAGAAGATTGACTAATTCCGCAAGCGAGGGCGCTGAAGAAATCTGTCATATAACGGTCGTCAATTGGAGGGACGGTCTAACCCGCAGCTAGTAGTATCAGCTGTTGGTTCCACACACACCACGTTCAAAACAGCAAAAGCCCCGCCAATCAGGCTCGACTGGCCCCCGTCCCGGATAAGATGCCGTACAGGGATCCTGAATGGGGTAATGTAGCATACATCAGTTGCATGTTTGTACATAGGTGTGTTCCAAATACAGAGCCCGGATGAATGGATTGTCATGCACTCTCACCTCGCCGTCTGCTTGACCATTGCCATACTCTCCGGAGGAAGTATTCCCTATTGATACCCTGTGTGTACAAGTCACAACCTTGTTTCTACAGAATTACGCCCACGCGTATTAGCCTCATGTCTAGGGGAAAGGTACAGACTAATCCTTAGTTGAGTATCAGGTTTACGAAGGCCAGCAGCGGCGCTGCCTACCAAATGCCACCAACCAACAATAATGCATATTGCCCTCAATATCTGTGCCAATGGGACTTGTGGCCAGGAATCTGGAAGTATCTGAAAGCCACTGCCTACTAACCATCGCTTGATCGGACCTTTTGTCTTGAGAGATGTACGTAAGGTGCAGCTGATGAGCTATACATGTGGTAGGTAATCAAACAGCCATTCCAGCTTCTGCAGCTGCTGCCAATAAATACATAATACTAGCCCACATGCCTAGCCACTGTTAGAAAGTTAGGACTAGGTTTCAGTATCAAGTTGCTAGGGCATGTAAGAGCCGGCAGCGGCGTTTCCAACCGGTATCGCCGACATAAATATCGGCCGGTAAGTTGGCGCGGTTCAGACCACACGCCAATTCATCAGACGGGTTCGATGATACTTCGCTTCTGCAGTATTGAGACGCGACGTCACATTGCTTGATTCACGATCGGGAAGTCTCTCACGTCAACCTCTACTATACACTACGGCAAGTCATTATGGGTATCTTTGGACGTGCCGCACCCGCTCGCGTGGAGACCGATAAGGTTATCCCTTTGGGCTTCTTGGACAACAGCCCGGTGATGACGAGAATTGTCCTGTATAACTTGATGGCTTACGATGACGTCCTTGATCCCGAGAAGCTTCGTGATGCCCTTGACCGGCTGGTACAAAGACCGGGCTGGGGGAAAATGGGAGCTCGACTCCGAAGCAACGTGGGTTTCTCTTCATCTTGCCGTGCAGGTCGCATCAAGCTGTGTGCAACAATAGGAGACAGCATCTGACCATGACCAGGCCAAAGGAGGACTCGACTATCACGTCCCAGCCGTCTTCTCCAACGATCGCCCAGCCATTGGCTACACCCACATTGTACATGACATGAAGAGGGAAGACCACCCGTTAGCAAGCAAGCTCCCCAAGCCAACAACCAATGCTGGCGCAACAATCGTGGCAGACCCTGACGAGTTCTTGCCCTTGGCTAAAGGGCCGGACTGTCCAGGTGTTGTCGATGACTACCTATACTCAGACCGGCCCATGTTCGGCCTCCACATCGTCTCTTTCACAGACTCGACGCTCGTGACGCTACACTGGCTACACATCTCTTGTGACACGCTGGGCAACAAGGCCGTAATGCAGAACTGGATCTTGATGCTTGAGGGACGAGATGACGAGGTCCTTCCGCAGGCTGGATTCGAGAGCGACCCCTGCGCTGACCTCGGCAAATATCCGATTGAGACACATGTACTCGAGAAAGAGCGTATGTCGAGTGGCGCAATGGCAGGCTGGCTGTTCAACAACTTGGGCGATTTGGCATTCCGCGCCAAAGAAAACCGCATGGTTTGTCTGCCCGGTGCGTATGTAGACAAGATGTTCGACACCGCCATGGACGAGCTCATGAGCCAAGCCGAGGTGGGAAAGAAGCCCTTCCTGACCGAAAACGACATCCTCACTGCCTGGTGCACCCGAATGGCCTTGAGCCACCTCCCACCAAACTCAGATACGCCCGTCACGATTCAGCTGGCAGGGTCTATGAGAAAGTCACTCAAGGTAGATCTACTGCCCACCGATCAGCCGTACGTAGCAAACTGTTTCGGTTTCATGAACGTGCTGCTACAGGCCAGTGATATCCTCAGCAAGCCGCTCAGCTACACTGCGGCGAAAATTCGAGAGGCCGTTAATGCCCAGCGATCACGCGGACAGCTTGAGGCCTACTGGTCCATGTACCGAGAGCAGGCTGTCGCGTTGCCAATATTCTTTGGCTCAAGCCGGACTCACCAGCTCAGCTACTCTAACTGGACCCAATCCGACCTCTTCAACATGGACTTTTCTGCCGCTGCCATCAATCCACGCAGCGAACCGTGTCTGCCGTCGTACATCAACCACAGCCAGATGCCTTTCCAGTTCGGAGAGGGATTCCTATTCATGGGCAAAGACTCGAAGGGCAACTACTGGATGTGTGGATACCGTGTCAAAGGCAAGTGGGCGGAAATACAGAAGACTCTGGAGGCTGAGGCGAGGGCTATGGCTTAATGAGTTTTATGTTCTGCTATGATGAGGTAATATGCTTTTTGCTACGAAACAATGCGGAGGAACTTGTCGAACCCCTTGTTAAAACTGGGTAATACATCTAGGCGTTTTCATTGGTTAAAGCAACCAGATTTGCTGCGCTGGAGCTTTTCATCATGGTGAAAAAGCCTGATGAGTTATTGAAGGATTTTCATGAGCTTCATACATATAATATTTTCATATAACGTTTTCTTCCATAAATTGCTTCTAGGATAGGTTACAAAGCGCGGCTACTGTTTATAATATGTAGGGAATAATAATTGGCAACTTCGCGAATGCGGCATTCAGTTTCAGTTTGTAGTTTACCTTTACGCCTCATTGATAGTATTTCAGACCGTAGTGGCTTGGGCACGATTAAATACCTAAGCATAACTCGGCTCGTATGGGCAAGAAGGCTAAAGTACGGTATGTCGGACATGGGAATTGGAATTTGTCAACGACGGTTCCCGTAGAGTGAAGTCCATTCCATCACGCTAACAACTGGAGATAAGCTAGGCTCAGGCAAACTCTAGTTCTCCGCGGTATATGGCGATGAACTGGTTGTCGTGAAGGACGGCAAATACATGTTATAATTCTACCGATACTTATTCGAACTGACTTGTCTCAGTGAGCTAGAATTTTCTTTTGCTTATATAACATTAGAGCCAATTAATTAAAGCCATGCGATGCGCGCCTACCACATTTACTTATTTTCCATAATTGGCTGAGATTGCTTAAAAATGGATTCTGCCATCTCATTAGCATACTATTCCTAAAGTTTACTACTGCATATTAATCAGCCTGCTATGACGAATTGCAATCAACGGAAGGGCTCGAAACTCTGTACGTAAGCACCATTGTAACTGAAGACATGGTTTCAAAATTGGTGGTTGTTGTAACTTTGAGGCTGGCGCCGCGGTTGTCTCAGCTTTGCTGCGGTTACGGAAAAGGAACATTTCACCGACAGCGGACTTGCTCTCCGCATCCCATTCTTTCGACCGGCATTTTTGATTCGTGTATGTTGATTAGTAACCGAATTGTCTCTGTGGGAGTTTCCATAATTTTTTTACTACCCGGGCAGAATCTTGGTGTGTCTCAGAAAGTCTTCAGAGAGGGACGTAGTAAAAAGGAGCTAGTTATTGGCAACAGGTTGTTACGACTCCAGAATCTGATAACTCATGTATCGATCGTATCCTGTTTTCAACTCAGACTGCCAAATTAAAGTAATGGTGGAGAGAAAAGAGTCTAGACGCTTACCCTAAAATACGAGAATCATAGACACCTTTTCTGATGAGGACAGAGGACGACAGGTCCAAAGTGGCCAATGGAGAGGATCAATATCTATCTAAGGTTGGTTCTCACAGAGGGCCAGGAGTAATACAAAATGCTTGAAAAGCCACCAGACAGGGGAAAAGATTGTGTCTTCATGGACCGAGGAATTAGCTACGCCCATCTTTTCAAGGCGCCTGTTGGGAGGTCAAGCGATCAACATACAAAACTAAATCTAAATTATCTGCAGATGTTGCGACTTGAATCAAATCTCTTTCTAGTGCTACGATTCACCCAACTGATAAATGATCGTTTTGAAATGAACCATCATTATTCTGTATATTGCTGCCGGACCACCTTATGCGTCAAGGGATGTAGATGATACGGGGTAGCATCTACCAGTAATAGCAAGGATTGGTACCAACGAAAGTATTTCTGCTGGATGTTCATTAGAAGTCTTGATCACAGTTTCGCACTATCCGGCGCTTCATCCTAAAACTCCACTGGCCAACCTGTGGCTTTGTCTCAAAATTCTTGCACAACCTAGCACTATTACACGTTTAACATAATGACTCCACTACGCCCACATCACTAGAGCCTACGCTGCTGCAGAAGACATTCTCTATGTCCTCTTAGTGGACATTGAACCACTTTCGGTGATTTGCAATCGACTTATTCACTTCGTCAATGTGATTAATTTGGAAAAAAATATTATAAGGGTTTGATTAGAAGTATTTTCTAAGGTTAGGGCCATGAGGTGGTTTAGGATGGGAAGTATCTGAGGCATTCGCGAGAAAGTGGGGATGCCTTATGAATGAACAGTTGATCAACATGACGAACTTCTGGAGAGAGCAAAGACTTGAAGGTGCTTTACTCATGAGCAACGGTATGGTGTCTATCGAAGATCTGGGGTAGTGCTAGGCACGCAGTGTGCCCAGTCCGGTCTGGGCTTTTGATAGCTGTACGCCTCTACCCTTGTTGCGATGGATTCTGAAACAAGGTACGATCGTTGCCGAAAAATCGAGTGCATTGTGGATAAGGTATTAGTGCAACTAATGCTCATAGATCACGATAACTAATGTTTCTAGATCAAACGATGGACCGCTAGTTATGGCTGGACCCGTTAGCAACTCGCTCTCTTGATGACTTTGGTGCTTGATTCTCCTTACGCTTGATGCATAAAATTTTGTGCTTGTTTTATGTTAAGATATAGAAAAGTATGTGTAAACACGTAACAAGTTCCGAGTACACTTTTCACGCAGTTGAAAGTACTTGTCAGCTCTCGTTCCGCCTGGTGCCTATGCAATTAAGATACCGCGCGACTTTGTAGCATCCTTTGAAGAGCACTAGGCAATGAGATCCATATGGTGTTTTCCGGGGTAGATGAGTCCCGTTGTAGAAAGCATGGACCTCCCTGTCTTTTCGTTGAGTCGGCCACGAGATCTAAGATCAGATGCTAGATCTGGCACCATTTTAGACCAAAGCAGGGATGGAGATCAATCTCTCGGACAGGCCGGGGTCAAAGACTTGTCCAGCTTTCAGCGAATTGACTCAATAATAATTTCATTTTCAGAATTTTATTAACTTATTTATATGCTAGTTTAACTAGGCTCTGATTCTAGACAATTATCACGCTGCTACCTTGAAGAACTACGGTAAAAACCCACCTATGTCCATATGCTAAGGAGCGGGAGGATGGATCGTCAAAATTTCACAACACTGGAAGAAATTTCATCTGCTGATGACTAAGAGAGCAACTCCATAATGGCCCGACCATTAACTTGCCCCTTCCCTTAGTAGGTGTTGGTTTTATCGCTCATTTCGAACCATTGTCCCCATACCCGGGCTCCACGATCGTGATCAAAGAGCCAACTACCCCAGTTTTACATCGCATCGGGTATTGATACGGTATTGCTCTAGACACTCCACAGCACAGTGCAGTCCACTTGAGAAACTACGAAATCATTCAGTCCAGCTGTGATTAGCCACTCTCCCGGCTGAATAAAATGTCTCAAGTGAAAAATCTTTTGAAAAGTCCTTCAAAAAAAAGGCACCAGAGTTATGACAAAGCTGATGGGTACGCGCCCGCTTAACCGACTAGGCCCACTTATCTCTTAATGGATAACGGGCTTGTAAAAGAATTGTTCGAGAAGAATTCTTTGGAACCAGGGGCAATTTTGCATATAATTTAATGTTATTACTAAGATTCGTAGTATCCATTGTTTCAAACATAGTCTGAAGGCAAGAAAAGGCGGTAGAATTTTTCTAGGCTTCGAAAAGATCTTTGCCCCCTGGGAGGCAAGAAGAGGCTTTGTTGAACACTGAGTTTGGTTCTCCGAAGCCCCAAACTGGATTACCCACCTTTTCTCGAATCCCCTAAAGAACGTGACGCGGCGTTATACGTATTCCCTGACAGTTAGACGTTACCCCTTTAGAGTCCTTTGTTCCTGAGCGTTGGCTGAAGAATAGTGGTGCTGACTCGGAGTTGGTGGCGTTTAACTCGCCCACTTTTCCCGATCAAACGGCGAGCGACCCCTCGCAGTTCAGAATTTTCGCCAGCCAACAACTCTGGAAAAATCTGAATATTTCCTTTTTGGTGTAGTCCTCCGAATAAAGATTCTGATTCTGATGCGGAGTTTTCTGTCCTAGTCATGATGGTGGAACAAGGCGATTCAGATGGCCTGCGTAACAATTTCTCAGTGAGCGTTTATGATGTAGATTGAGCGTTTCCCCCCCACCCTTATATTTTGTGATTTGAATTACTTAGAAAAACAACTATGTTTGAAATATTACTTATTTCAATATTTGATGGTTTGGAAAGAGTTTACTTGCATGTGAATTGCGTTTGGCGTCGACCGTTGTTTCGGTTGTTATTCGGACAGAAGAGAAAAAGCCATTTCCTATTGAGGGTCATATCCCCGAATGGAATCAGTTACCGACTTCGGAACCCATCATCAGCAGGCGTTTGAGTTTGAAAAAGATCCATCAAAAACCACTATTCCCACTCATCCAACCATTCATAGGAAGCTGGATACCGACTGACCGGATGAAACTGAGGTGGAACCACGTGGAAGCCTTAGGTCCTGAGGCGCCGCGTACCTGCTTTTCCCCCTGGCCATGCCGCTGTCACAATAGAACAATCGTGGTGTGCCGGCCGGTTCGGTTCCTGGAGCCAAGCTACGTTTAGTTTAGGTGAGCCATTTAAAATATGGACCGGCTTTTCCCACAATGGAAACTCGCCAAAGAAACGCTAGCTCGAGGTTGCCACACCGAGTCACCGTGAATGTCCCGAGAGAATGGAAACAGCAACTCTTGGACACTGTGATGAAGATGGACAAACAACGTCGACCCGCAACCCGTGCGGCGGTCCCAGCGTACCGTCGGACCGTAAGGGAATCGAAGGCGATGGGTTTGAAATCTCTTCGACTTGCGGGGGAAGATGGGTCGGCATCCCCCGATTCCATACATCCCAGATGTGTATAAATAAGGGCGTTGATCCCTCCCTCGAAAAGAGAAAATCATCACTCCATTCTACAAGACAAACAGTCACTTCTACAGACTCTTTCGCTTCGATTCATTCCTTCATATTGAAGCCTGTGTGTTCATTCTTTTGCACACATATCCACTTAGACAACAACATTCCTGGTTAGACAACCACTTCATCATACACACTCCCTTTTTACAAGACATTTAACTTGTCGTCAAACTACATTCAAAATGTTTGCTACCTTCACTGCCCTCCTTGCTGCCTCCGCCGCCTCCGTCTCGGCCGTTGCCATCCGTGGTAACAGCGGAAGCGCCAGTATCACTCCTCACGAGCAGTACTCGTCCTCCATTGGTGTTTTGGGCTGCAAGGTCAACACCAACCGCATTGCTTACTGGCCCATGGGCGTCGACTGCAACAACATCTGCGTCAAGGTCACCAACGGCGACCGCAGCCTCCACCTCCTCAAGATCGACCAGTCCGGCGGCGCCCACGACATCTCATACGATGCCTGGAACTACCTTGGCTTCGGCGAGAGCGCCAGCTCCAGCCCCCACACCGGTGGCGGTATCAACATGAACTACGAGTTTGTTGATGCCAGCGAGTGCAGCAGCCTTCTGCACGACGGAAAGCTTCCTCTGTCTGCCTCCAACAGCATGGACTACGTTGCTAGCTGCATCAGCGAGCCCAACAGCTGGGTTGCCAAGAACTACCAGCTGATCAACATGGCCGATCCCCTCTGCAAGTACGGATACAACGAGGTCTGCTCCCTTGATCTTCAGAAGAGCAACCAGCCTACCTGCCCTCACACTCTTGGAGCTCAGCACACTCCCACCGGCGAGTCTGTTACCAACATTGTTTACGGCACCGGCAAGGCTCAGTCTGCTTAAATTGAGCGGTGGAGGATTTAGTTTTGGGGTATAGATCTAGATATGACCATTAGATTATAAAAGTCCCGGTTAGAATGATATAGAGTGCAATACAAGTCCATTATGAATCTGGCGATATTTAGTTGCTCTTACACCAACGTTTGATGTGACTGAAAGCAGTTTAGCTCTTTTGAGTCAAATGCTGCTTATGTAAAAAAAAAAAAAAAAAAAAAAAAAAACCCTTCCGATATCTGGTGAATAGTAAGCCCGGGCTCCGGAAAATGACGTGAGTGTCGTCCCAGCTCGCAAGACGAAATCGGAGGCTCGGCTTGGTCGGATTAAATCGGTCACGCTGTTGATGCTTGATGCTTACAAGTATTTGCATCTGAGAGCACATGCATCAAGAAGCCTTGATGACGGCATAGGTGCAGGTGCATGTAGAAAAAGGGTCCAACCGGCCCTGCCGCTGCTAGCCTCAGACATTTTGCTGGGCCATTGTGTGCACACATGTGCTGTATCTCGCAGGCATTTAGCAGTTGACAGTTGACTCCCAGCAAATACTTGTGTCGATGCATTGACTCGAACGTGCGTGCTATTGCTCCCGCCGATGAAGCGAATCAACATGCTCTCTGCTGCGGCACCAAGAACTCGCTAGAACCAGACTCCGCAGCCATTGCTGCTCCTCACAGCTGCCCACGCGCATTATTGGTTTGGCTATGCGAGACGCCGCCAGGGCCCACCGCTGGCTCGGGATTCCATCCCCAGGCGACGCCTCGGGCCAGTCCTTCGGTCGGCTTCTACGCGGGTTCTATTGACCTGGCCCTGTCTCTCCGAGGTTGCAGCGGTCGGCCGACACGCCCAGCGCATAAAGATTACCAGCGCGACAGCAAACATTGTAGTCTGCAGTATGGCATGATCTCAACTCTGCATCTCTGCGCGCGCTGTACGGAAGGATTCAATTCAGATCCAATTCAGCCATAGACGACGACGTAATCGCATCAGCACGAAATCCTCAGGGCTCGTGCCAGTGCATCCATCGTACAGTAGCAGTCAGCGAAGCACCGAAGCTGCGCTCTCCGGGCCGCCGACCCCACTGTGCAGCGCTGCTAGCCAGCCGTTAGTAATTTTGCGGGAGCATCGCAGCGCAAATTGATAATCACCATCAAACCTTCGCGCGCGCTTGTTTCTGCAAAGCGAGGCATCGCCGCTGCAGGCCCAGATAAGACGGTACGTGGCTGCTCCCAGCAATCCATCCTCTGCCTCTCCTCTGCCTCTCCTCGCCATCCTCCTCCGTTGCCATCCTCTTCTCCTGTTGCGCAGCGCATTCGGTCTTGTCCACTAATCATGCCCTCAGCTCTCCCGACACAGCTCGTGCGACCCACGCAACCAACCCATCCCAAAATGCCGTCGAATGCGAGACCAGCCGCTGGCGACAGCGCCCAACTGCCCTCCTTCTACTCCCCCCGAACCGCTGCCGCCGACACTCCCCAGAGCCGTGATGGCCAGCCCATCGACGAGCTGTCGCTGCCGCCCAGTCATGCCAGCCCCTCGCCGGCGACGCAGCCGCCCCCGCCATCGCTGCTGTCGCCCGCCTTCACCCCTCCGGCCACCCCGGGAAACCAGACGCCAACAACTGCTGGACTGCGAGGAATACCGGTCGACAGCTCTATTCCGTCCGGTGGATGCGGCAGCAAGAAGCCCAGATTACTAGAAACGCTGCCCGAGGTCAATTGCGTTGTTCGGGCCCGCATCCCCACCGTCAGCGGCACCGAGATGTTCCTCCACCTGTATACCAACAATGTCGACAACAAGGAGCATCTGGCCATTGTTTTTGGCAATGACATCCGGAGCAAGTCGCTGGATGAACCCCGCGAGGGAGAGACCGAAATGGACCGCATGATTCGAGGTGCCTACACAGGTCGGCTGTTCCCAGGCCGGACAACGAGTGGCATGGGCGGTCCTTCGTCCGAGTCTCAGCAGGAGCAAAGCCATCGCCAGGACCCGCCATTGGTGCGGATACACTCAGAATGCTACACTGGAGAGACTGCGTGGTCGGCGCGATGCGACTGCGGCGAACAGCTTGACGAGGCTGCTCGGCTAATGGCTCTACCGGGCAACAAGGCTGGCGGTATCATCATTTATCTGCGGCAAGAGGGCCGCGGTATTGGGCTTGGCGAGAAACTGAAGGCTTATAACTTGCAAGACCTTGGATCCGATACAGTGGAAGCGAATCTGCTGCTGCGACACCCGGCCGATGCTCGAAGCTACGGGCTGGCTACTGCCATGCTCATGGACCTGGGACAGACAGATGTGCGCCTGCTGACCAATAACCCCGACAAGGTCCGTGCCATTGAGGGCCCGAATCGAGAGATTGTCGTCAAGGAGCGAGTTGCCATGGTGCCCTTGTCATGGAAAGGCAAGGGTGGCTTCAGAAGCCAAGAAGTAGAGGGCTACTTGAAGACAAAGGTAAGAATCTTTGCCCCCCTCTCGTGGTTGAAAATAGATGAGAACTATGTGCTAACAAGCTGTGCAGATCGAAAAGATGGGCCATATGCTGGACATGGGATCATTTCCTCAATAACCAAGATTTAGAACGAAGAAAGAGAAGAAGAGGAGAAGGAGAAGGAGAAGAAGAAGACGAGAACGACGATGACGACGACGAATATTTGTTTGAATATTGGGTAATGGGCATACTTGGAGTTTTTCCTTTCTTTTCTTTTCTTTTCTTTTCTGGCTGCAGGATGGAAATCGTGATTGTTATCTGTCAACCGACGCTATTTAGCACATACATATACCATATATCCACATCGACTGAGCTGAAGGGAGCCAGTTCGCATATATAACTGCTGGTTAGCAATATTGAGCGACACAAAAAAAAAAAGTTGGTTCATCAGAACCAGTAGCTGGAATAAAAGAAGAAAAAAATATTAATAATTAACAACCTAATCAAATTAATATAATCTAATCGTCATGTGCCAAAACTCATCTCTTCTACATTGCTGGCTGTTGCATCTCAGGTAGCGCGGAACTGACCATTCGAGTCGCTGCACGGCCGCGACTCCACAGCCGCGGGTCCACTAAAATTTCAGCAGATCAAGGCAGCCAAGGCGCTGAAAGCGCTTCTGACAGCACGCGCCAAGGCAAGGCAGCGCTGCGCAGGCTCATTTTTCTATCAGATCTGGCTGGCATTTCCTCCCAACATCTCGCGTCCCGTGCTTCTGCCTGCGCTACAAATACGCTGCTCGATCCTCGATCCTCGATCCCCTCTGGCTGCTTCGACAACCAACCGGCCATGCAGCTGCGCCTGTCGAGTCCCTGAAAAATGCAACCCCAGGACATCCGCCTTCGGCTGGTGATCCGCCGTCACGGGCTGCCCGAGATCAAGCTTGTCTGGCCCTGTTCCTGCGCCGAGGACGTCACCATCGCAAAGGTTTTGGAGCAGGTTAACGAGGTCATTCCCCTCGAGAGCGGCGAATGGGGCCTTGAAGACTACGCCGTGGAGCTTGAGGATGGGAAAGGCGGCAGCTTCGAGTGTCTGCACTTCCAGCAGGTTGGCCGGATTCTGAAAGACGAAGACCAGGTCATGTGAGTGTCGCCCGCGTTGTGCTTGGCTGCTCGGTATTGATTCTAACTCTCCCACCTAGTATTCGATCTCTCCTCACCGGCGATTTGAAGCGACGGCGACTCAGCGGACGACACCAGATCTCCGACGATGGGAGGCACTTAATAGATGGCCTCGCCTTTGGCAGATCTTGGATAAGAACTCCTCGCGACCGCCCTCACATCGACCTGCCGCCACGAAAACGTGTTCGTTTCAGCAACGAGGTTGAAGATGATGATGAAGAGCAGGAGCAACTTCTGCTCGAAGCATTGCCTTTTTCTCAGAACGGAAATGTCAAGAACGTGCGAATTGTAGACCATTACGAAGACGACGACGAAGACGACGACGACTACGATTTCCAAGAGTATCAAGAATACCCTGGTGGCTCTACTTCAACATCTGATACCTCTCCGAATAGAAGGATACATGTGGGCGAGCACAAGGACGATAGTGACATGGACGATGATGCTGATGAAGAGGATGATGACGACGAAGATCTTGAAGCGGAACTGCGCCTTCTAAGACAAGATGCCACCGCTAGGGCTACTGATACCTACATACCGCATTCTAATGAAGAAGAAGGTATTGAGATAGGAAATGAAGAAGAAGAAGATAGTACGGCAGACGAGCTTCCTAGCTCCAACTCTTCTGGCAAGGATTCAATAGCTTCTCAGAGCTATAGTCACCTACACATGGACAGCCTTGTCGTGGTGTTTCGATCGGCATTTCCAAAATTATCGGATGAAGATATTAAATCGGCTCTTGCCCAGACGAACAAGAATATGAGAAAAGCCTATTTATCACTATCAATGCTTCAAGAACCTTGTCAAACTTTTCATCAAATGATGGATGACGTTCCTTTCCTTCTTGTTCAGGAATCTTTTCTACGCGCCAAGGAGAACACCAACGTCCTCAATGGAATTGAAGCCACCAATGGATTACTCATTGAAAGTCAGGAGAAAGTAAAGGGACGACCGAAGCCGCTCATTCAAGAAGTCGAAGACTCTGAAGAAACCGAAGTTTCCGAGAATCCTAAAGTATCTCAGTTGAATGGTGGTGTTTCAATCTCTCTCGCGAGATCAAATCAAATCCAAGATTTGAGCAGCGACGAAACTTCTGAGTCTGACTTTGAAGAGTCGGAATCAGATTCAGAAGAGGATACATCTTCAGAAGAAGAGAGCGGATCGGACTCTGAGAGCGACTCTAGCGATGCCTCTGGGAATAACAGCTCCTCCGGCGAGGAAGGAGACAGAGGCCGTGTTAGCAATTTACCTACAGCAACCACGGCTCCTAAGAAATTCAAAGATGCCTCGTCAGGGGAAAGCTCTTCTAGCGAGGGCAGCGACGAGTCAAGCGATTCGGATTCAGCAGAAGAGTCGGACTCGGATTCAGACTCTGAATCCGAGTCTGAATCCGAATCTGAATCTGAGTCTGAAGTAGAAGAAGTATCATCGAAAAAGCCAGTAAAGCTAACACATCCTGCACATTCAACGAACAAAAAACAGAACATCACAGTTGCACTTGCCACTCAAGCTCAAGCAACTAATCAACCACGGCCAGTTGGTTTGACGCGAACACAAAAGCGCAATGCGAGGAGGAAACGTAATAAGGCCTTCAAAGAACTAGGCCTTGAGCAGTCTCAGTCAGCAAACAGCGACGAGGATGGTGCCACGAAAGACGACTTTCTGGCACGAAAAGAGGCACTCCTAGCTGCCATCCTTAATGAATCTCACGAAGGTGGCGGAACAAACGGTGAGGCAGAAATGGAAGCTGCTCCTCTGCTAGATCAGATGCTTGAAGACCAGCCGCAGGAAATGGAGACAGATATCAATAAGGTAGCCGAAGCCGAAACATCTGAACCGAAAGATACGCCGGGAAAACGCTCAACCCGTGTTGACCTGGGCGCAGGTCGCCGGCTTGTATTTGGCGCTCTGGGCTTGAAAGCCCCGTCAACCAAAGCTGATGAGCAAAAAATTCGTGACAACCTCATGAAAGACGTGCGACCGCTAGTCAATCCACGCACTCTGCGAGATGGCGATGGTAATAACGCCAGCGAGGCCCCATTAATGGATGAAGAAGATCCTGATGCTTGGAGAGAGAAAATTGTCTACAAGGCTGTGGAATGCTGCCATGAGGACATGGTACTTAGCGAGCCCCCATTCCCTTTTGTCCAACGCTGGGATCCCCAGCAAAAGTATCACACTATGCGAAAGCGAAAGCGCGCGTCGGAGAACTACCAAGCCGATACCTCGTATGACGACTCTGCGTACTATTATGCTGATGAGCCCGAGGAAGACTATTACGCTAGAGATGCCGGAGAAAAAAGCAAAAAGAAGAAACAGAGAAAGTCTGCGAACCTGCAGAGTGGCAATGTGGAACAAGATGAGCAAGATGTAATTCTCAATTACGATGAAGCGCCCATAAAGAGCAGCCAGTTTACGGACATGGATGATCTGCCATCCTTGCCCAAAGATATCAAAGCGCTGCCGTTGGTAACGCCTGAATCAGCCCAGCCTGGGATGGTCATTACTTGGAATCAGCTCCTCATGTCAAAAGCTACGAAATGGCAGCCAGAATTGTTACCGATTACGGGCCTAATTATTCCTGGAGGCGGAAACGGTAGCGTCCACGTCACGTTGGCCAGACGAGACCGCGAGAATAACGAGAAGGTATATGACGAAATTACCGGAAAGCGAATCTACGACAAATTTGAGGCTCCAGACCTAGATGAAGTGAGCGGAGAAGAGGACGAGGAAGAAGAGGACAACGGCTTCAGATCATTGCAGTGGACGGAGATGCTTGAGCCTCGCATTCTGCAGCAAGCTCCTGTGACCAACAACAACACGGAAGCGGCGGCGGCGGCTACAGAGGGCGAGATGCCATCAGGGCATGACCAGGTAAGCGAACTCCAACCAGAGGCGGATGCTTTAGAGAGCCAACCCAGTACGGGTCAAGTGCGGGCAGCTGTTGAAAATGATTTGATGCACGACTCTTTTGGCACAATACAGTCCGGTCAGCGATTGCCAAGACTGGATCTATCCATGTCTGAAGTGCAAATTAGCACTGCCAGCAATAGCTTCGAGTTTATGGGACAGTTGAACAGCAACAATCTGGCAAAAATAGGAGACGCTCAACTGGATCACGCATTGACAGCTGCAGCCAATCCCCCAAATGCACACTCTGCAAAGTCAAATTTTTTGGTAGAGCGAGAAGACGAAGCAGCTGCTGACCATGAGGCAGAACTAGCATATAGCCTAGCGAATGCCGTGGCAGAAGGAGTCTCGAGTTCTCACACGCCTATGCCGAAGATGGCGGAGCCGTCTGAAGACCAAGGAGGAGAGGATGAAGGACAGCAGACGCGACGAGAAGAAGGGCAGGGAGAAGAGCAGACATCAGCGCATAGTGGCAGCGCGATCCACTCCGACGCAGTCATTGCCGTATCGCAGTTTAGTATCCCGAGTGGGCGGCAACCGCGGACGGCATTTTCCATGGAGAACGGTGCACATCACGACACATTGATCCCCGAAACATTGCTACATCTACGCGAGAGCACACCACAGCCAAACAACTCGAAATCGCAGGCGTCAAGTTCCAGCAGAAGCAGCCCGTTTCCGTCGCTGGAGGAGATATTCCTGTCTGCTCAACCCACTCAAAATTCCGGCAGGAAGATGGATACCCCTTCTTTGTCAACGAGCCAGGTCGTGCCTGCACGGGATATGGAATACGAAGAAGCTATGCGCAAGCTTGATGAGGGGCACGAGTCAGATGCCTCTCCCGAGGAGAAGCAAGAAGAACAAGAGGAAGTAGACAGCAAGGTGTTTCCCAACGCAACGCAGCCATCGCTTCGCACGAGACTTGCAGATGAGAAGCTGCCAGCGTTGTCAACTTCTCTTTCTCAACCGGAGAAGAAGACGAATGACAAATCACCGTTTGCCATACCGACTGGAAGTCAAGTCATTGTTCTGAGCTCTAGCCCAGGCTCCAGTAATGGCGTGCCAGATGAGACTAATGAACCGGAAGATGGGAGACCCAGTCCTGCGAAGGGAAAGAGAAAGCTACCTACTGGTCCTGGGTGGGTTTGGAAAGGCACCCCGGATGAGAGAGATGGGTCGAACGGCAAGAGAAAAGAGAGGGCGACACCTTCATCGAGAGCCAGTCGGCGAGGACGATCAGAAGCTAAAGGAGAGCCGCTATCGCATACGCCGCTTGTCAGCGCTGTGAGCAAATACAGAGGGCGAAAGGGGCGGTAGAGCAGGACTGGTGATTCCAGCTATGGTGAATGAGGATGCGTGAGAGAGAAGTAAAGATATTTTCTTGGCTTGTAAATCATGTATAAATGGAGAGAGAGTGTGTGCATAAGACTAGCAGCCGATGACAAGAGTCAGCAACATGGCTTGTTTGCATTGAGTTTGCGCGAGCGGCATTTGGATGAGCGAGCATACTTAGACATGTTATTTCTTCTTCACTGCCTGAACTAAAGGTGTGATAATCTACGAGTATAAAGTGAATACTTTTTTTTTTTTTTTTTTGCCGAGTTTAGATATGCCTTTAATATTCTTTAACTGTTTCAATTGGCCGTAGCCGTAGGGTATCATTCTGTTGCAGATACTGCTACCTACTGCTTGACGGTGTTGCCAAATCTGCTACCCTGTGGTTAGTCGTGCTTCATGTTTATTTTTCCCCTTCTTTTTAAACACAACGCAATACAGTAGGGCGCGTTTCACAATGCTGTGTGTCATGTGTCACATTATCGCTGGCGCCAAAATTGGTTGAGATGGGTGGGATTCAAACATACAGCAAACGTCGAAAGTTAAAAAGCTAGTGATGGGGACCAAGTGGGAATCAAATACAGAATTGAGTTTGGGCAATCCTAAGACGCTTGAGGCCAGGAAATGGGAGGAAACAACAACAAGGGGTGATGTGCAGCGGCTTCTCCGTACAGCAGGCAGCATTGCATTGACATTGGAGCATCGTCAGCCAACCATTTCAGGCGGGCAGCGTGGCAATTTTGGGGGCAGCTGAGGAAGCCGGATCGATTGGTTGGTTGGTGGAGATGGGCTCAGTATGTTAATAGTAGCCTCTTTGAGCACAGAATCATAAAATGTTGAGGATGTGACGGGAGAGAAGAGATTGGCTTGGGTTCTGGCTGCTGCATGACGATGGGTAACGGGTAGGGGGGACGCCGTGAGACGTGGACATTCTAGGGCTCTTTTGGTGTTGAGCAGCGTTTGTGCGCAAGCAGCTGTCTGACTACAGCAAGGCAGCTGATTCATTGTTTGTCTACAAATAATTATATATACATACTATTCGTCAATCAAATGGTACATACATACATGCACTTGTTGCTTCACCTTCCATGCGACATTGCGATTTTCAAGATTCCCCGGTTTTCCCCCTTGTCCTGCTTTCACCTGCATGTATTGTTTCACGTATTGCTCGCCGCTCAATTGCATCAGATGCTGCTTCAGCGACCGGAGATGCTGGATCTGCTTCTTCCTCTCGCTGCTCTCCTTTCTTTTTCCTCTGCGTCACTCGCCCCCTTGCTATCCTTGCCTGGTCTCCCCGTCCAAGACAAGCGTCTCAGAGTCGCTCGCCTCTGACGTCGACGAACTGCCACAGAGTTTGCCAGCGGTGGGGCCGCCCATTCAATAGCGGTGCTCTACCCGGCACCAGCAGAAACAGGCCGTCATGCGCCACCGGCAGCCGGAACGCCAGCCCTGGCCGTGCTTTGCCGCCGTGCTGCAGCGTTTCTTGGTCGAGCTGCTCCTCTTCTTGTTTTTCTTCTTCTTCTTCTTCTTCTGCTTCACGACAGCTTCTGCATATCCCAACACACCTGCAGCGTCTGCTCTGCCTCCGTCCACCGCAGCTTCAGCGTCTTCTGCTGCTGCTGCCTCTGCCCAGAAACTGCCCGCGCCCGCACGGAACCGACCCTCGATTGCAGCAGCTCCATCGGATCAGCTCGGGCACGCGACCCCACCGTCTGCCGCAGACGCCGCATTATCGACGCTTGTGACGATCCCGCTGCAGGCCAAGCTTGACGATTCAGCAGCAGCTTCTTCTTCTGCTTCTTCTGCTGCTGCTGCTGCTCTTCTTTCTGCTGCATCATCATCATCATCATCATCATCATCATCAACTTCTTCTTCCTCGCCGACTCCTCCCCTCGCCGCCGCACTGCCGCCGGGCCAAGACGCCAGCATGTCCGACCTAGCCTACCGCATGACCAGCGAATACACCTGCACCACCATCGGCGGCGAGACCTTCTGCAGAGTGCACGTGCCCGTGCTCAAGGCCGATGCGCCGATGCGGGCGACGGACATGCGCGTCGTGCTAGCCGTAGTGAGCTGCCTAGCCGGGATTCTTGCCTGGGGACTGGTTTAGGCGAAGCGACGAAGCAAGACTGAGCGAGACTGTGACGGTGGCGATACTGTCACGGCACAGATGGTCTGCTCCATGGTCTGCTCCATGGTCTGCTCTGCTAGGTACTGGGTACCGAGAGAGGGAAGCACATCAAGGGGGAGCTGCATTGTTTCCATTTCCCATGTTATGATTCTACAGCTCTCGCTGGCTGAGTGACTCGTTGTCTCTTCAATCCGGGAGGGTCCAGGGCTGCTTTGGAATTTTTGGTTCCTTGATTTTCGAGCTTTCAGGGCTGGACGTGGTCTCACAGCGGGATGGCTGATTTACACTTGTTTGAGCTTGGCGTTGGGGGATTTTATACCAGAGTATTGGCATTTACGCATCATGGCTTGTCATTTGAAATTTCGTCTTCAGATCGCGGGAACTGGGCAGCTTATTTTCCTTGTACACAAAATACACGACGTTCTGACATTTAAAGCTCAACATCTTCCGCATGCAGTGATACGGCAGCGAGCTCCACAGCGGGGGGGCTACAGGCAGTTGGTGGCGGGGCGGCGGGGTAATTCTGCGCCAAAGGCCCGGCGAGCCTCTGATCCAAGCTCTGGGCCAATCAGCGCTCCGGCCACCATCACGACGAACACGAGCACCTCGTTTTCCTGCCCAAGCACTGGCCGTCGACCGCTTCCTCAGGTACCAGGCAGGATCACATTTCTGACCCCATCTCGTTTTCTTCTTCTCCCTTCTTTTACTTGCAATTTAGATACCCCCGAAACAAACCCCCGATTCCATTCACATCCACCATGGCACAGGCTCCTCTGTTCCGTCTGCAGTGCGGCGTCAATTCCTACGAATGGGGCAAAAAGGGCAGCGAATCGGCCGCTGCTCGATACGCCGCCGCCACGCCTTCAGCCGACCTGACGATCCAGGCTGACAAGCCCTACGCCGAGGTGCGACCTGCATATCCTTGATTGCTTTTCTCCCTTTGATTTTTCTGCAGTAACTTACTCCTTCTCCGCCGCCTTGCTGCAGCTATGGATGGGCACCCACCCCTCCAACCCCTCCAAGGACCTCAACACCGGCCGCACGCTCCTCGACCTCTGCGCCGAAAACCAGAGTCTCCTCTCCGAACCGGTCTCTGCCAGATACGGCGCCAAACTGCCGTTTCTCTTCAAGGTCTTGTCCGTCAACAAGGCCCTTTCCATCCAGGCCCATCCCAACAAGAAGCTCGCCGAGCAGCTGCACGCCCGAGACCCGAAAAACTACCCCGATGACAACCACAAGCCCGAGATGGCCATTGCCATTACCCCCTTCGAGGGCCTGTGTGGATTCAGGCCGCTGGGCGAAGTCGCACACTTTTTGGAGACGGTGAAGCCCCTAAGAACTTTGGTGGGAGAGCACGAGGCGTCACAGTTTATCCAGGCCGCCAAAGAGCAGGGTGGCGATGAGGCATCCAAGAAGAAGGCTCTGCAGAAAGCATTCGGCGGCCTGATGTCCTCTTCGTCCGACGACATTGACAGGGAAATTGCCAGCCTTGTGGCGCTCGCCAAGTCTGAGGGCGCCGATTTCGCTGCTGGTGGCGTGCCGTCCACCAAGGGCGACGTCCTTGTTGAGCTTGTCACCCGACTTCATGGCCAATACGGCTCCGATATTGGCATTTTCGTGCTCTTCTTCCTCAACTTTGTCACTCTGCAGCCCGGCGAGGCCCTGTTCCTCGTCGCCGACGACATCCATGCCTACGTTTCCGGCGACATCATTGAATGCATGGCAGCCTCTGATAACGTTGTCCGCGCTGGCCTGACACCAAAGTTCAAGGATGTGTCCACTCTGGTCGACATGCTCACGTACAACTATGCGCCCATTGATGAGCAGAAGATGAACCCTACCGAATACCCATACGCAACGCTTAACCGGACTGCCTACAGCTCTGGATCAGCCGTCATGCTGTATGATCCCCCGATTGAAGAGTTTAGCGTCGTGCGCTCCCTGCTCCGCGGAGAGGGAGCAAAGGCTACCTTTGATCCTCTCGAAGGCCCCAGCATCGTTATTTGCACCAATGGCAAAGGCACGATTGCCGTCGGTGAGGCAAAGCACGACATCGAGGAAGGACACATATATTTTGTCGGATCTGCTGCAGAGCTGATTCTTGAGTCTGCAGTTGGCCAGGAAGAGGAATTCACGACGTTCAAGGCCTTCTGCGAGATTGGTGGATCAGAAAAGGAGAAGCTATGATGATGGAGAGCCCCAGTGCATTTACGAAACGTTGAGCCATGTACAGATGAAACGAATTGCATGAATGCGATTTGAAATTTTTGGTCAAGCGACAGAGATAGCTACCTACCTACCTACATACATAGTAATGACACATAGAGACATGATCCTCTCCATTCTTTATTCTTTTCCTGCTCTTCGCTCTCTCTTTCTAGCGCCGACGCCGGCCGTGCTCCCGCCGCTACACCGTATGAGTCTTGCATATTCCCAACGCCACTTACACCAAATTCTTTATAGAAATTTTGCGTTTTATCACGGCATTGGACAATCGAAATCACGGTATCGGCATTTACAATCTACATCATGATCGGCAATGGCCTGACTCACCACCTTGAAGTCTCCTGTCGTCGAGATTTCACGTGATTGCAGCCGGATGAGTCATCCAAATTGCCCCTCCAAAAAATCATTCAAGAAACACCCATTACCCCACGTTCGAGATACCAGCCAGACCTTATCAACCACTTTCTTGTGTGTAATCCGCTGTGCACAATGGCCGAAGAAACGAACCCCCCAGCTCCTACGGCCGACAAGCCCGTCGAACCGGCCGCCGACGCCGGCCCTTCGAAGAAGGCTGCCAAGAAGGCCGAGGCCAAGGCGAAGAAGGAGGCTCTCAAGGCCCAGCGCGCTGCTGAGCGAGTTGCCGTCGCTTCAGCCAGCAACGAGCCCGAAGAAGACCCCTCCAAAGACTACTACGGTGCTGCCACGCCGGCTCTGCTCACCAGCTTTTCGCCCGATGCCGAGGACGTCAGCCTGAAGTCCATCAACGAATCGCACGTTGGCAAGAAGGTCGTCATCCGGGCATGGCTCCAGAACACGCGCATGCAGGGCGCCAAGATGGCCTTTGTCGAGCTGCGTGAGGAGGGCAATTGGGCCATCCAGGGCATTGTGTCTGCCACCGGCGATGCCAAGGCCGAGGGCGACTCAACGCCCGTCATCAGCAAGCGCATGGTCAAGTGGGTGGGCGCTGTCAACCCCGAGAGTTTCGTCACCGTCGAGGCGACCGTGGAGAAGCCCTTTGCGCCCGTCAAGAGCTGCCGCGTGACCGATTTCGAGCTGCACATCTCTAAGCTGTTTATCGTTTCTGCTGCTCCCGCGACCCTGGGCATGACTTTGGCGGCAGCGAACCGTGCCGTTACCAACTTTAGCGATGAGGAGGTCAAGCCGGAGGAGGCTGCTCAAGAGAAGGAGGCTGAAGGCGGTCCTCCGGCAGCGTCTATGCTGACTCACTTGGACAACATTGTCATGCACAAGCGCTCTCCCGTCCAGCAGGCCATTGCTGTATGTCATGACCACGTCGATATTTTCAATTCCAAGTAGTTACTTTGCTTACAATGAGAACGCAGGATATCCGAGTCGAGGCCAAGCACCTGTTCCGCTCATATCTGCGTGACCATGGATTCAAAGAGTTTGAGCCCCCGTGTCTCATCGGAGCCGCTTCAGAAGGTGGTGCCAACGTTTTCGCCATGCCATACTTCAACCAAAAGGCCTACCTGGCCCAGTCACCGCAGTTTTATAAGCAATTCGAGATTGCTGGTGGTCGAAAGCGCGTCTTTAGCATTGGACCAGTGTTCAGAGCTGAGAACTCCAACACTCCGAGACACATGACTGAGGTAAGCCCGCTTCTCTACTTTGCTGTACAGCTGTTTTCCACGGAAGCTAATGTGCTTTTTTTCCCTCCCCTTTAGTTCACTGGTCTCGATATGGAGATGGAAATCCGAAAAGACTACAAGGAGGTCCTTCACATGCTGGAAGGCGTTCTTTTGCACATCTTCCGCGGCATCAAGGGTAAGCTTCTTTCTAATGCTTCCCCTTCTCTAAAGGCCCTGCTTGCTTCATTGAGTTCCCCGCTAATGAAAAACACACAGAACATTGCGCTGCCGAGGTCGAACTCATCCGTTCCGTTTATCCTTCCCCGGAGCTTCTCCTCCCCGAACCTGGAAAGGAAGTGCGCTTGACATTCGCAGAGGCCCAGAAGCTGCTCCGAGAGGAAGGCCCCGAAGAATTCCGCAACGTTCGCGACGACGAAGATATGTCAACACCTCAAGAGAAGGCATTGGGCGCGCTGGTTCGTGAAAAGTACAAGACCGACTTCTTCGCAGTCGACAAGTTCCCCGAAGCCGCGAGACCCTTTTATGCCAAGGTCGACCCGGCCAGCAAGCCCGACGAGCCAGTGACAAACGCGTTCGACATGTTCTTGCGTGGACAAGAGATCTTGTCCGGTGGTGAACGTATTGCCAACCCAGATGAGCTTGAGGCCCGCATCCGCTCCAAGGGTGTCGACCCTACCAGCTCTGGTATTAAGGAGTACATCAATGTCTTCCGCGAGGCCGGTGTACCTCCTCACGGTGGAGGTGGTATTGGTCTCGACCGTGTGGTTGCATGGTATCTTGCCTTACCCAGCGTGCATTTGGCCGCATATTACCCACGAACACCCAAGAGATTGTTGCCATAGATGTCTTTTTCAAGATAAAGAAAAAAGTTATGGATACAGAGTTGTGTGAAGGGGGCTTCATATGGTCAAAGTAAATTATAGGAGATATATAGAAATCCCGTGTTAGAGATCAGAGTTTAACATTGTACTATACCCGTGATCACGGTGATTGAGAGAAATATAGGATCTTTGATCATAAACAGTCAAGGGGCCAAGAAGTTTGACTGCAGTGTGCCATTGGCTCTGACTACTTGGCTGTGCTCTAGCACAAGTGGCGCAAGCTTCAGCGATATTTGTAAAAAAAAAAAAGCTGTTGACTGGCAATATGAAACATCGCCAAGGAATGCTAACCGACTGACTTTGTATTCTAGCGCAATGAACGACTGCTGTCTAATTGCTAAAATGGGTCTTTTCGCATAAACTCTGAGCATCAGTTTCGGGAGATACGCATATGTCCGCAGTATCCCGAAACAACAGAAAATCGCTCGTAGAGAACATGTGACAACTGATTCAACTGACACTGGTTATCATCGCGGTCTTCTTAGGCAGAACAAGATACGACGCAACCATGATTGAGACTATTCAATAAGCCCATAGAAGCAGGCTCAAGGTATTTGCGCTTGCTGATTTAGCCGACTTCTCAACTACTACATTGCGGCAAATCCAATGGGGCTAGCGAAAAGTTATCGAAAGCAACACGTTATGATAGATCTCCGGTAACCGCTGTGCCGCCCGAGCCTTGAGCTTGTGTCGCTTGTTGGAGCGGAAATCATCTTTGCGCTCTTGAAAGAGAGGCCGAAAGCGAAGAAGGGCGTATTCCAAAAGAAAGGGCAGATGAGTAAAGACGAGGATGACCATCTGAGTCTAGCGATGATTCCAAAACTCATCACATGGCTAAATGTAGTATGAGAACAACATCACAACGATAAACACGCACATCAGAATTTTTTCTTTCTTTCTTTCTTTCTTTCTTTCTAGCAGGTTTCGGGAGTCGGTTCAACAGGCGTGTCTCTTCGCCGTTGACGGGCTCCTACCGCTTTTATCTGCGCTCGTCTTCTTCGCTTATCACGGTTATTCATGATTTCGCCACAACACCATGGTGTGAGAAGTAGCGACAGGAGGACCCTGCGGGAAAATCCAAAAGATCAAATTACATCATAATCTTCCCTTTTTTTTTTTTTTCCCCACTGATGACACTAGCCTGTTTCTGTGAATGTGGATCGCGGCAGATGCTCCATTGCAGCGGTAGTCGAAGATTCAAAGATGCGGAATATGGTATGAGGCATAATATAAGCAGGCTACAGGAACCAATCGCGCTGTCCGAGCAATGCAGCTCCGTTGACACGGCCGGCAGTTCGGAGATCCAATGCGGCGTACTCCGTAGCAGAGCCGGGACGGTGGTAGATCACACACCTAGCAGGAGGTAATATGGTGGATGGCGTTGGAGGTAGCTGAGCAGCTCAGCTAGCTGTCTTTTTTTCCTTTCTTTTCCATTATTTTTTTCTCTCTTCACCGCAAATACGTTGGCCGGCCCTATTGCTAAACGGCTTGGCCGCCACTAGTGTGAGGGCTCTTCTCTGACGGTGAAGCAGTGTTAGCAACAATTGCCAGAGTATCTCCACGGCTACCAGAGCCGCTTGCCAGCCGCGCGCTATTAACCTCCTTGTGCCCAATCGAAGCGGTTGGTTTAAATCTTTAACGCAACTCAGCTCGGTCCACTTTCGGCATCGAGGCTCTCTTGGTCTTTCTCTACGCCTGACCGAGTCATCCGGCTATGATGCAAGTGGAAGCATTCAGCCATTGACTAACACATGCGGAGCGTGTCCTGTCAAGAGATAAAAGCCCGGCAATGTACTGGATAAGCTAAATACCTAGCATTTATCAACGGTCACCAACGACCTCATCAGCTGCTCTGATCTCGAGTCAAAGCTCTCTCTCTGTGTGCTCTTCACCGTATTCGTGCTCGGTAAATGAGCTAGCACCTATCGCGCCGGGCTATTCCGCTTCCCTGGCTCGGTTAGCAGCAGCTCATATTTTGAACGCCCCCCTTTGCCCAGGCCAAGACACAACTGTGGATTCTCCAGCTTAATAAAGGCGGCGATGATTCCAAAATAAAATTGAGCTCGTTAAATGTGTCTTTTAACATATCTATATGCTTATTCAATTCGCCAATCTTACAAAAACACGATGATGCTTCTTTAACGCTCTTGGTTGAGTCCAACAAGAAACCTGCCACCCCGTATAACAACACGCCGCCCTTTTTAAGCAGCTTACAGGCGGGACAACCACAATGGCGATCCCTGAAGATCTAGAAACAGGGGCTGCGGCGCCTTCAGCGGCAGCACAAGAGCCGAGTCTGGAAACGGCAACCACCACCACCACCGCTTCAGACGGGAACGGGCAGAATCAATGTGTCGAAGGGGAAGCCAGACAAGAGCCCAGCAAAACTCTCGAGCCCACCACGCGGTTTTCAGGCCGGCAGATTTTCTACATCTTTGGTTTGGATGGTGTGGGCGCAATGATTCTGTCAGGGGGTGTCAATTTCGCCATCGCGTACGGTAAGCTTTTTGTGTTCTCTCTCGCCCACGAAATGCTTGCTTTTCTATCACGCACATCGCTAATGACAAATCTCACAGCCATGTATACCACACAAAACACAGTCAAGCGGCCTGTTCGCCTGTGGCAGCTCCCCAACACGCTGGCCGGTGACGCTGCTGTCACGATATTTGTGCAGTGCCTCATCACCTGGTTCGTCGAGTTGTTTCTCCTTCGCTATGATCTTCGCCATCACTCAGTACAGCCCATCGGCTTTATCTCACAGCCGTCTCACCCATGGGTACGAATGTTCTTCTTCCTTCCTCGCGATCCATCCGCCGGAGTTGGGAACCCGCATCGCCCATGGACTCTTCTTGAAGTTATCCAGCAGGCCTTGAGGGGCCTCAGTTTCGGCGTCGTGGGCTTCCTTGTTTTATGGCCCATTTTCATGGGCGCATTGACTGGATTCGGGACAAAAGAGGGCGCCGATTATGTGTATCACGACAAATGGCTGCCCCAAGTTTTTAAATTAATATTGGGCGGAGTTTTGGGCTTGCTGACAACGCCGCTAATGGCAATGTTTTGGCTGGTTAAAGCGGGCTGGGAATACAAAAAGGAAGAGACCCCAACGGTTGCAGAAGTATGAGACTGCAGCCGCACAATGAGTATATGACATGTATAGACACCCATATATATTTACAGTTTATTTAATACTTAATACATAATTCCATAACCACCTGACGGGTGTGGTCTATATCTGGCGCCACGCAGGCTTATGCCAACTGCGAACACATGCACTAGGCGTACCTTCAACTATATTCGCAGTTGTAGCGTTCATGTCGTATCATGTCCTTAAAAGGCCCATTCTGTTATATCGGTATCATCAAGTCGAAAATCAAGAGTTACTGCTATAGTGTCTCTACTGACAGCGTTCGACCAAGCTCTAATCTGGCTGCGTATTACTATTGCTAGTGGGCTGATGGGCTCCTTTACGCCCGCCAGCTGCGGAGTAGTTGCATTATTAGCATTGAACATGTCTCGAAAGCAGCTAAAAGATGCCATGTTTAATTTCTTAACTAGTGTACCAACTGACAACAGAAGTCCAACGGCTTATGATACTCACAGCATCTGAATAAATTGTGCTCTGCAGATTAGTGTACTAGAATGCTGATTGCCGCTGTTATATAATATTCTACGCGATATTAGTTTTTTTGTGGTCATAGGCTATGGGGACCGGTTTGTTGAGATCCTTGATAAGCCGTCCCTCGATATCGCGCGCACTTGAAAGTAGTAGAATCCAAAGCCCAGCTACAGGTTCGAGTTTTGGAGGGGGGAAAAACAACCAACGCATCAAATTTCATATACCTTTTCAACACCACATGCCCAATCATGACTCAAGTCATTATGACTTCTTTGCCGCGGCCTATTACCACCCTTTTCATATCTGAAAGGCTGGTCTATCGCAGCGTGCAGATGTCTGACTTGGATACCTTCTATCAAATCATCAGCGAACCTGGGTGTATGGAAATGGGTCACCCGTTTATTCCCCGTCCACCAATCCAAAAGTCAATGGATGACTTTGTCGAGTCGTACCAAAAGAAAGCTTTGATCTTTGTTTTCATCTGTTTGCAGGAAAAGTTAGAGAATGGGAATGTCACGGCGGGCAACCAATTGGGTCTCTCAATATGGCCCCGCCATCGCTCCAAGTTAAAGAAGATCACCGTTCTACCAACTTTGCTATCTGGCTTTCCAGAGGAATACCGTGGTAAAGGCTATGGTGAAGAAGCTACTAAATGGGCTGTGGACTGGGCATTTAATTATGCTGGTGTGCACCGTATTGAACTCTGGTCCTACAGCTTCAACGAGACAGCAATACGGCTATGGGGAAAAGTTGGATTCAAATTGGAAGGCAGAAAACGAGAAAACGTGTGGTTTCAGCGTAGATGGTTTGATACTCTGCTATATTCCATTCTTGAACAGGAATGGGAGGAAAATCAGAGATTTGATAAAAAAAGTATGAAAGCATAGAGATATGCGTATTAACTTCCTGGCGATATTATCTTGTTCAGAGCTATAGCTTTTCATTGTTTTCCTCTACATAGTTTCGACAATCAACCATTTAATTACTTGCTAGTGCCTTAGTAACACAACTGATTGTCTTAATATCTTGTTCAATCCCATTCTCTATGGGTTATTGATGACTGAGAAGAAGTGGTTGGTGAATGTATTTAATTAGGACGGTAATATAAGACTCTCAAGCTAACTCAAAAGATCTAGCGAATTTTCAATATTCACAGAGACAGTATTTGCTTATCTGCCTCCAATCGGTCGCTCAGCGCTTGCCTGTCAACATTTTGTATGTTTACACACTGTTCAATCGCCAACACAGCAGCCGTCGCTGCACTCTGTCCCATTATCATATATGTTGGCTCCAGTCGGATGGCCGCAAACGCCACGTGAGTACCGCTCATTGTAACAGGATTCAGAAAGTTAGTAATAGAGTCCGAGGAAGGAATAATGCTGCCGAATGGAATGGGGAAAGGATTCGCCACTGGGACATGAACCAGTCCCTCATTCTGAACTGCAGACCCGATGACTATTCTTTCTGCCTCGTGAACGTCCATAGTGTAGGATCCAAGACCAATAATACTATCTGTACCGAATCCCTTGGGGCTCTGTACATCGTTTTGCGTCATAGTATAGTTTCCCTGCATGCGTCTTGCTTCTCGTATGTAAATGTCATATGGCCAATTTCCATTACTTGTCCACTCGTCTTTAGCATAGCCCCATGCACTTGTTGCATTCCTAATTGTTGCAGGTACTCTGGGGTGGTTTGCCAGCGTCCAAAAAAAGCCTTGAGTGTACGTTTTATAATTGTTGGCGATTATTTGCCGTTGTTCCAAACTCTGTTCAATGTAATTTGTTTGCTTGACTGTGTCATAATTTCCGCCCAAGAAATCGGTGCTAACTTGTCCATTTGAGTTACTGTCTGTTTTTTCATTCGGCATAAACTGCGATGTGAAAAATGGAAGCGTAGCGTCGCCTGCTTCGATATAGCGGAATAAAATCTCATAGGAACCTTCGTCGTAATCATCTGGTTGAGAAAAGGGCACTAAGTTGTCAGATTGCTGCGTTAAGCTAATCCGATAATTGAATGCTTGAAGTCGAAGATTATCGGCAGTACCATTCAACTGCTGAGCCTCTGTGGCTGTAAGAACACGGTCGATTCCATGAATAAGGCCGCTAGTGGAGTCTCCCTCAGTAACGTACGGAGACATTCCCTGATAGTTGTTGTCTGCTGCGATTTGCACTCCGGCCAAAGATTCCCCAAAGTCTGCCCGGCTTTCACGGCCTAGTATGTATGGAATGCCGGCCGCAGCCATAAAATCACCTTCATAACTGGCGTCTATAAACATTAATGCATCATAAACTTGACCTGACAAGGTTTTGATAGACTCAATCCGGTTATTTTTTAGTATCACACTATCAGTCGACGCCACAAGTGTCTCATTCCGAAAAATTGTTATGTTCAACTCTTCAACCCAGTCTTCCAATATCTGCTCAGCGATATGGGCCTCGAAAGTCCACTGTACTTGGTTGCTTTGGTCTATTGCTGGCCCTGGCTGAGCAGCTATATTCTGACTGATATATTGTGCTCTTGTCCCATGAGTCCATGCAGAACTGGATTGATAGTAGTTGTATACCCGATTAAAAAACTCTCTTGCGATACCACCGATAGCATTGCCATTTTTGGAATCCGTCCAACCAAGGCCAGACACCAGCATGCCGCCAATATGGTTAGTCGGAGATACAATTGCAACGGTCTTATTCATACGCGTTGTCTGGATGGCGGCTACAAGCGCAGCTGGGGTTGACCCGTATATTATAACATCGTATGTCGCTGATACAGACCGGGAGCAGCCTCTTTCTTCTCCGTTTCGGTTGTTTAGAGGGGCAGAAGCGCCGATATGACACATCGATGCAAGAATTAACATACAGAAAGTGCTAAAATTTAAATAAAAGAAGCATGGTAGCATTTCATACAGTCGCTTTTGTGCCATATTAAGATATTGGCTAGAGTTGTACTCGATAAATGTGGAAAAAAAGAAAAAAGAAAATTAGGAAGCTGCAGAGCTACCTTTCCTAGAGATCTAATGAGGGCACACTTACAATATATTTATGTAATTTGTAAACATGGAGCAACCCCTCCGCATGAATCCTGTTTTCTTGCTTTTTCCCTTTCCGCGTTTGGTCTTTTGACTTCGAACCCAGCATTGGTCTTTAACATGAAATTAAGAATAATATGGCATTTACTTCTTGCTGTATTGGATACTAAGAAGATATTCTCCTGCTCGTCAAATGACCATGACCTGTTCAACCCCGCATAGTCTGAGAAATATATTTGTGAATAACAATTTCGATACATTACATCGCAGAATCGGGTATATCTATTCTACACCAATGCGCATGACGGTATATATGTATAGGCTGTAATGCCACCGTAACGTGACTAGATGAATACTACCACAGAGGCATGCAACCCCTCTCGGTATGTGACGCTAGCGTTGGATCTACCATCAGCAGGTACGAGCTCGTGGATAGTATTCAAGCCAAGATCGGTCGATGATGAGGTCTATTGGCTCTGGAAAAAGTGCTGTTTAAACATGATTTCTCGGCGCCAGTAGCAACGCAAAAGTTCAAATTCGGCTAACTACTCAGTGTTTGCTTCAAGTTTCCATCTAAGTGCAATGTCGTATTGAATATGCGGGGCAGAGACTCTCCAAAAGGTTCCCCGCCTGGCAATATTGTCTTCTGTTCAAAGGGCTGAATGACGCATCGAACAGGGATGCCTGCAGCAATACTCCCGGGCGCAATGTGTTCTAAGTTTAACGGCTCACCAGGCTTAGTGGTTTGCATTGCCCATCGCATTTCAAAGGTATTCCTCTTCAATACAAGAACCGGAAAATCTCTTGTTGGAACTTGGAACTTATTATTAACCGGAGTTGCGAGCAATGGGTTATTGATCAGAAGCATCTACTACCCATTCTTCTGAACCTGTTCATGTAAAGCACTACTCGGCCTCTGTCCTCCCAACTGCCCGCAGCCCTCTTCAACGAGAGGCTTGAAGGTGACTTGAGAGCAACGCGGTAGTTGAATCAGCTGTAACAAGACAAAATGTGGCCAAACTCTATTTCCCAATACCACACCACAGTGAATCTGACTTATAGTCAGCTCACTACGAAAATGCTTGAATGTAGTCTCTGGTCCGTTTGTCGGAGATGGATGGTGTTCAACATCACCATGACTCTAAAACCTAAAAGGTTTAGATACCGAGCAGTTAACATTTAAACCCATAACCCTAACGGCATTGGCTCAGCGTTGTTAATGCTTTTCTAAAGGCTATGACATAGACCAAATTCCCATGGAGCAAGTTCTCAATGCATCACAGTACATAATGGTTACGAACCTTCTTTAAAATTCGGATCCCAATCTTTCTACAGGATATGAATATAAAAAGTTTCAAGGGTGATGAATCGAATGTATAGAAACTATTCAAACTCAGAGCGGTGATGGCGTTTCCTGCCAGTTGCACTTGACCGCCACGATCCAGAATGAAGCTCACCGATCTGCTGCATGTCACTAAATATAAATGTACTATGAACTTTAGCTGCCTTGATATCTCAATAGGCGTTCTTGAGTTGTGGCAATGTGGGCTTTCATTAGCTCGCGTGTTTATACGTTAAGGACATTTTGTTAAGCATCTATTCACCTGATAATAGTAATAGGAAGCTGACAAAAGTTCTATCGTTTATTGCCCCCTGTCAGCTTACAGGTCAGAAGTAGCGCCACACCTCATTCAATGCCAGGAGTGTTCTCTAGACAACTAACAAGCGGTCTAATATTTTATACAAGATTATAGATGAAGAGCCTCAAATATCTGCAAGGATGAGGCAAAAGAGGGCTAACAACCACTGGATATCGCCATATTTCGTCCATGTATAAGAGCCAGAGCGATTCTTGCGTTCCAATTGGCCCGCTAGGAGGAGTTATAGTTCCATTGTTCCAGAACTGCTTCCCTTTCTGGTACAACTGGGACTATTTGCGGGAAATCTACTCCGTATTAGCTCTGTCTTTCCACCAGTTAACTTGGTTTATATTTTATCGGACCGAAAGCCTTAGATTCATCATGACAAGTCATAAATTGATTTGTGCTCTCACGTCTATAATAGGTATACAGATCTAGAAAGGGATAAGGAAGGGAAAAAAAAATCCGAAAAGCTCTTAAAGCAATATCATCTCTTTAAAGTTTAGAATGCAAAATCTTGATTGCTAAACCTGAGTTTATGTTGACGAGCAGAGTTATACCCTAAATGGAATCAGGGCGGGTTTGCAAAGCAGCAGCAGTTTACTGCTGAATAGTAACGAGACACTAAAAGGAACCGACTCAATAGGTCCAATTTTGATCATAACAAATTGCCTACTGTATGAAATAGCTGAAATTTCTAGCTATGCTAGCGACTTCGTTACTTAGATTGTCATTATTTAACGCAGATGCGCTTAGGAATACCTGTATCCTACGACTATTGTTATGGGTGATGCGCATCCTCTTGATTTTTGTCCCGTAATTTTTGCGCAGTGGCCGCACAGCTCTGGGAAACGCTATAAGTATGATGCTACATATCTCAGACGATCAAACGAAAAATGGAATTTAAGTGACATTTCCTCGTACTTCGCGCATGAAACGGAGTTATCTGTGGAGGCACCTTATTTAAGCTGTGTCTTAGACATGCTTAGTTAGCAAATTTCGCACTTTAAGGTAGCTGTAGGATCACAGACACTCCTGGGTTAAGGGGTCAGTGAGCCTTACCCGACGCACTAGGCTTTTAAAGAGATTTAGCGCTCTTAAGCCCTACGGTATAGCATACGGAGAATTCTCAGTTACAGGGATTTATAAGCGCTTTGAAGAGCACTACTATCATATGCGGCTCAGCTTCGTATATGAACCAATGCAAAGGTCACAAGCGTGTTGGTGGGTTTACCAACTTCACAATTTATTTGCCACGGCATTGTTAATTGCCTTATACATTTACAGGAATCTTTCCATAGGGTTGTGAGAAACACATGCTAGACTCTCTTTAGTAAAAGATGTTCTAGCCCATGGATTACTTGCGAATTTCCGAAGCCTAACTTGGAATATTAAACAAGGCGTGCTTCCCATCCATCTAGAGCCAAGCGAGTGAGAAGCTACAGCAACCTTGAATCGGCATTGAGCGACATTGAGCAAATTCGACCACTCACCTATAATAACAACGCAATTCAAGTTCAACACAGCAGTCCTCAGAAATGCCATTACGCAAACATACCAAACCTCCGCCAAGATTCACTTTCGTTACCCCAGAGTTTGAAGGAAATGAGATAAGATGGCTGAAGACTCATTCAGATGCTGCGAGAAGTCACGCTGCCTATTGGGGTGGCCCTGCTAAGCGCCAATGGCAGGCCAACAAAGAGAACGAAGCAGAGAAAGAAGACAACACTCCTGTTCATGACACTGTCACGGATAAGGTTCCTCGTCGGCGTAACGAAAATCTCCAGTTTTACTGCTTCGCCGTCCAGACTATCCAGCGACGTGGGGCTACCAAGTTAAACAATACGAAAGCCATGTCTTCAAAGTCAGAATATGATATGTCGCGCTACATTAAGCCCAACTATTTGAGGTATCTTCCGTCTGTCATGGCTGAAATGAGAGGGTCAGGCGCTTCCTCAGTCAGTCTAACAGCGTCCAAATTTTATAGCGAAGACTTCATAAGACGATTTGTCATGGTTGACCATAAGGACTGCCCCATAATACTGAGTAGCTGTCTTTTACTTAGCTACGCTCATTACATGGCATTGACAGGGCATGGAACGACTACGGTATTACTGGAACTTAAAAGCCAAGTTATGCACCGTCTAAGTGCAAATATGAGTTTGTCGCATGGATTACTCAGTCCCCGATGCTTAACCGCGATTGTTGCTCTGGGAGCCCCGATTGTTTGTTTAGTATCCAGGGATATGCCACAAGGCCTAAGCATCCGAGAATACATTAATGCAACTTTAGAAGAAGATTACCTGTGCAATCAACAATCCGCTGCTATTGCACAGCGCTCTCTTGACGAGCAGATTGTCCACCGACAAGCATTGAGTAAACTGTTCCTAAAAACGAGCGCTAATTTTCAAGACGCAGACAGTTTAGCATTATTGCAGTATATATCCAATTATATAAACATGTATGTAAAAATCCTATTTCCTTTTAGATGCCTTCTAACAGAGTTTCGAGATCAATAGCTCTGGAAGCAATAGATCATTTATATACCCCTCTAGAAGATGTTGAGAAGCTATTCCCAGCAATAGGCTCTTGCCAGCAAAATGCCATTCCAGAAGAGTGGATGTCGCCTATTACTTCTCAGCAGGTCAAGAAGACTCCTGCGACACATATCGAGGCCCAGTTGCTACTGCTTACAAGCCTTACATACCAATGGCTTTCAACATTTCTTGATAAAGACAACGCTGTATTGGCCCTCACAGATGAGGTACTCCATGAGCGGACTGCACTTTGTCAAAGGATAGAAAGCTTTGAACCAGCGACAGAAAATGGCAGCATCCAATCAGAGGTTATATATGAATGCTGTCGACGAGTGAGCTTAATATTACTGGCTGTCGCAAAAAGAAACATTCCAATTCATGCTGCAGCGAAGCATGTAGAGAATAGGCCTAAAATTACGAAACTTCTTCGTATGACCGACCTGTCAGGGCTCTGGGGGAACTTCAGAGGACTATTGTTTTGGGTTGCTGCTACAATTCAATTTGCTACGGCGAGACAATGTTTCCCTTTGCTGTCTACAACGTTGCTTGCACCGTTAGTGCAGGAGCTTTCAATGTCAACGGCCTGCGCTAAAGCGGCCGTCAATTCTCTGAAAAGGTTGAAAAGATTTGAGAGTTTATGCTGTTGTTTATAGGCTACCAATAAAAGCAAAAAATGTGCTACATCAGCACAAATTTAGTTACGTTCCAGTCTTTTTGAAAGGCTAGATATAGAATACTTAATAGCTCAATTAAGAGCTTAGAAAGTCGTGTTGGCTCCCAAAATAAGCCTCGTCGCAAAACATGCTACACATAGTTGACCATGAGCTGAAGAGAAGGAACGCTTTCAAAATACTACGTTCTTGGTGTTCAATACAAAAATCATGATTGGGTATTTATTATTGACTAAATTCATTCACTAATCCTGCAGCTACATCAAAATTTTCATATTCAGTTCATTTCTCATCATTTTTTATCCTTGTTTGGGCTATAAAACAGGCAAGAGTTAAAGACTTACTGAATTGAGCGACAATCAGCTCGCAACTCTTCGGAATTAAGCGCGGGGCAGTCTAATGTAAAGCTAAGAAATCGGTGAATAAGTTTGCTGGTAACAGCTGGCTTTTAGCATCAAGGTTAGCTACATCTGATATGGAGCATCTTGTCAGGTGTACTCATAGGACAGTTGTAATATATACTTGTAAATGTATGTAATCATTAAGCCTCTAAATGATACGAACCTTGGCACTATGCCGATAGAAGGATAATTCGCCCGAATGACCTGCGTTATTTTGTATTGCTTCTAGAGGCCGCAACCGAAATTTGAAAGAATTGTCGGCAGCAGCGGCAACGCAGTCTTTTCTGAGGTCGTTGGTTTTGCTTCATTTAAGATTGTCAGCAGCAGAGCTCACCTTAGCGCCAATATAGCAAAAAGTAGGAAAAAGTAACTAGAAATTGTGAAAGTCACTCCCTGCTGTTTCGGGCATATATATAGAGGCTTAGAAGAAGTATAGACGCTATATCAATAAACATTAAACTTTTACAATGACTACTTAACATCTTTGTGATCGCTTGCATAGTATGCTCAGGGGGCTATTGAGAATGCTAGCTATAAAGAGTTACTATAATATGCAAAGCTATCACAGCTTTCATTTGTCCTGGTGCGTCTAGGCACTCTGCGTGATGACACCATATGCAAGTTTAGTGAAAGCGAAGAGCATTTCAGATATCACAGTAGAATGATGCAATTCAGAAGTGCCTCTAAGATGCCAGTTCATTTAGCTCTAGATAAGACTCCTTAATAATACCACTTGGAGTATATAAACACCTTTCTGGACCCAAAAAGATGATCCTTTTTGCTCGCCTAACATTAGCAGCGTACAAGTCCAGCAGCATTAGGAATATCTGACAACCAGCTTCAAGATTTATCTGTGGTTCTTACGCTTGACATTTCTTCTTCAAAATGGTTATCCTCATTACTGGCAGCACCGGCTATCTTGGTGGTCAACTGGTCATAATGTCCGCGCTATCGTGCGATCAGAGGCATCTTTCAAGAAGCTCGCCGAAGAATATCTCGAATTCGCGCCGAAACTTTCTTATGTAATTGCCGCCGATATTACGAAGCCTGAATCATACAAAGAGGCATTTGAGGGTGTGGTCGGTGTAATTCATGCCGCGTCTCCCTTCAACCTTCAGCCAAAAGACAATGAAGAAGACCTCCTTAAACCTGCGATTAGAGGCTCCATAGCTATACTGGATGCTGCCCAGCGTCATGGGAAAGACGTTAAAAGAGTGGTAGTGACATCATCCCACGCTTCTGTCGCAGATGTCGCCAAAGGAAAGAGAGCAGGCTACGTATATAATGAGAAGGATTGGAACCCTATTACGTATGAGCAAGCGGCCGACCCTGCTACCGATGGCATTACGGTCTACTGTGCTTCAAAGGCTTTAGCCGAACGAGCAGTGTGGGAGTGGGCTGATAAGCACAAAGGCGCACACTTCGATGCTGTTACAATTACTCCGCCGTGGATATTTGGTCCTTACGCTACCAAGCTGACGTCCGCAGCGCATCTGATCGAGAGCGTTCGGCTGATTTATAATCTGTTAGGCGCCAAGGAGATACCCGAATTTGACTTTGGTGGATATGCCGATGTGCGTGAGGTCAGTGCGGCTCATCTCCTTGCTCTCGAAGTGCCTTCTGCAGGTGGACAACGTTTTTGGGTTGGGCAATCTCTTCGATGGCAAACCGTAGTAGATATTGCGCGCGAAGAGTTTCCTGAATTAGTAACAAGACTACCTGAAGGGAGGCCTGGGTGGATAGAGGATGCATATGGTGTAGATGGTAGCAAAGCAGAGAATGACCCCCTTTTTTCCGAGAGCTGTGGTACCCTATAATACCTATCGTTGTCTCGGTCTCATAACGATAAAATAAACCAGGCACGAGTTGAAATAAGTAGTCGTATTAAATAGTTTTCTTAACAATAAGACAATGATCACAATTAGAAAACGGTTTGCGGGGTGTGTATATGGGAAAACTGGCATTGTAAACAGAATGTGATGGAGTAGATAAGAGATCAGTTCGGAATTAACCAGTTACTCTTTTGGCTATATAGCAAAGGCTTCACTTACAAAGCAAATCGGTACGTCTTAAAGTAGAATGTGAAGGTACTCTCACGACCGTAATAATTTATATAACGAAAGCTGCTGCGCATCATAGTTGTTAACAAAAGGTTAGGTCCTGGGTAGTTCCTTGTTGCTCGACTTGCGTTACAAGCAAATATGAGGTAAGCTGGGCACTAATGCGCACGATATGGCACTATCTTCTGAGAATCCACCATTTGCGATACTCCTGAAATGAGGGAGAAAAAAAAGGGACACAGACAGGGTTGAACTTTTGACAGCCACACTTTTAGTACAGCATACTGGATCTTTGAAGATCTTGCTAATATTCTATATTTATCTTATCTGTTTCCATTTGCAGGTTATTAGTGACCTGAGCGTTGTATGATCGACTGTCGATCACGATCGTTGTGAATCTTGGGAATTGCCTTGCAGGCGCAGATCCGCCAGGGTAGCGCAGATCTTCAGATACGTGCTCCTTGAGCTTAAAAAAACGTTTCACACTACTGTATATTCTATCCTAAAAAATTAAATTAATGTTATACTGAGCCAAAATTCTATACTCAATGCTGAGTTTTTCCAAATTTTTGGGCTGTATTTATCTGGGATAATGCGCCAATGCGAGACGGTCAGTTTATTTGGAGCCACATTAGCTTATATAGAGCGATTAACTCTTTTTCCAATAATGAGGTACTCTTGAGCGCCGCGTTGGAATGAGTAATACTTGACTTGAATTTCTCGAAACTGAAATCAACGACTTTATATATGAATCAATTATTCCTCCTGTCAATGCCGGATTTATGCCATAGTTGCTATGCTGGAATCGGTTTTGTTTGTGGTACTGTTTTTGATATATGCCATTTCTTAATTATTGCAACACAGGCAATGGAATGAATTCTAGTAACATGCAAGCTTGATATTAGGATGATAACTGCCTCGAAAGAGCGAGGTGATTATGCCTGTCTGACAAATTTTGAGGCGAGTGCTTAACCATCAGATGTGGTTTGCCAAGAACTGTATGGGGCAAGAAAAACCAATCTAAATGCCCCCCCGTGCCAGATTTCAATTTTAGCCGATAGTCTAAGTAAGTCTATACGCCAAAGATGTGGATGGTAAGCCAGGGATTACAGAGCTTCCGAAAGAGGTTATACTTGTGCTCCTCTTACCACTTGACTGAGCCATTTACCTTCTCTTAGGATGAGGTTGGCATCATGCCATAGGATTTATCTATTCGCACCACACCATACGTTGTGATAGGAAAGGAGAGGTGACTTTAGTCGCAGCTTCCCTTTCAACAGATTGATGGTAATGAAACATGTCACTTTAGGGGTATACAAAAACAATGTAACGTTGAAATGGTAAAATAGGATCAGTGTACCCATAGTACGAAGGTTAACGAGAATTAAATCTTACTTTACGGATTGTCCGGATTCATTCTTGCAGCTGTCGATACAGAATAGGCTACTACCGACCATTCCTGCCCGAGTTCCGTGCTAAAATACCTGCACCAGTAGGGATTTTGACTCGATACAGTGACAGGTTAGGAATGCGAATGGAACCTTAGATTGTACTTATTCATTTCCAAACAAGCTTGAAAGATTGGAAAGTCTTCAAGATATAGAACTCTTTCAGCTGATTATTGAACTCTCTCGTTCTCAGAATGTTATCTATGCAATCCGCGAACCAACCTTTGGAATACCTATTCCAGTGTACTGCGGAACAGCTCATGTGTATAACGACGAATCCAACATACCTAATCACGATGCTCTTACTTACATAGGCGGCCGCTGCGAAGTACCGATCGTAAACCTAAATGAACAGTGCAGGGGCTTTTCTCGCTCTTCGTTTATATGTACCCAGCCTGCATACGACGGAGTGGAGATGCCGAAGCTACGGAGATTTCTCCGAGAGCCTCTTAATGCACTATACGGAATGTTACTCTGTCGTGGTGACCACTAAGTAGGTACTGGTACGTTAGAAATGAGAGCTTATCCAGAGCAGGAGACCGCGAGAGCCATTAGCTTAGGATGTTGATAGCATTTTTGGCATCTAACTCTAAATATCGTAATATGAATGTAATTTATCAGCCTATGGGACACTGTTATTTGCCGGCGTGCAGTTGAAGGGTGCCTAATCGCACGCCGACACAGGCAAATGAGTTACATGTAGTCTATCTGTGAAGCAAACCATGGGTACCGGCTATCACTTGCCAGTGCCTTCCACATTGAGCAAGCTTGTAACTTGGCTTATTATAAACTACCCGTATATCTCCGTACAGCCTCTTTTCTTTAATAGTCGTCAGCTGCTTAATATAGTGCAGTGATTTGGGAAGGAGAGAGCTTACAGGGCAAAGCTGTTGGACGATATCGCCTGGCGGCAGGGAAGTGACCGCAGTCAGAGTGCTCCATCCATAACGCCGTACGAAGAACGACTAACAACATACGATGGCTGCTGTACAATGCATCTCTGCTTCCGCCAGGAATTGCTCTTCAGCATGGTCCTGCAGTGGTTGCAGTATCTTCCAGTGCTGCGCGCACCTCCCTTAACTGGTAAGGCATTCTGTTTCCGTTACAATTGGAATTGCAAGCTGCAAAATGAAGTCGCTTACCTTCTGTAAACGCTACAGTCCAATGCATCCACCTGCTCGATTCGGCATAACATTCTCACCACGCAAGGTGGTTTCGCCGCAGAATTTACCGAGATCCACGCTAAGGCTGGCCCCATAGATTTGTACCTGCCTTTGGCGCAGCCCAGGTGCCTATTGCGGCTCACGGCTCGACAGGGGATCCGTCGACTAGGCGTTCAGGGCAGATTGCAGTGCCTGGCCTACTGCGATCTGAAGAACGCCACAGGGGACAGGGATATGCGAGATGTAAGGTACCACCTGGCAGCTGTGCGGGCTTCTTTCCCGAATTTGGCAAAGGTTTGGCAGCAAACCCGAGAATAGACGGGCTCTCAACATTAAGCTTGTGACTTGTTAAATTATAAGCTCCTTCTGCATTCCCAAGTGGTGTGTGGCCGCAACTCTCAACCGATGTACGGTTAATTTAACGGCGCGAACTAACAGAGTAGGTCCCTTTCCGGAGCGTATCATCAATGCAGATGGCCTAGAATAGATGTAGCAGTAGAGAACGCTATTGTGTCTAGTCTTTACAAGAAGACACATATTTTTATGCCCAAATGATATTATTTAGGGGCAGGTTACTGCATAGATCAAGTAATTGAAGCGTTTGCCTTAGACCATGGTGGCGGCCATGGGTAAAATGCGACCAATGTTTACTGATTTGAATAGTCTATAAATGAACATGTCTTACTAAGTAGCCTTATATATATAACTCCAAGGCGAAACAAGTGTGAAATACAGGGGTTCAACGGGGCCGCTAAGAACGCAATGGAGATGCCCGAATCGCTCTATTCTAGTTGTCTGTCAACAGAGGCGTAAGCTGATGATTAGTAGGCTAATCTTGGATTCCGGCAATCGCACTTGTTGAGATTACATACTTGCTTCAATAGGAAGCTGATATTGACCGTATAATTCTCCTCAGACTTTTGCAGTGGCCGTGATGCGTATATATATCAGACAACAATCCTGCTCATCAGGCAAGATACCACCACTCTCAAGCCCAGCTCCGACAGCAATCAACAGACTGACCTTCTTCAACAACTCATTCTTGCAATACTACTTGAACGAATCAATCAATCAAAATGGTTAACAAGGCTATCATTGCTTCTCTGCTCTTTGGCGCTGCCATGGCTGTGCCTTACCCGCCTTCTGCCACCGACGGCGTTAGAGAGCCTGTGCCCGCTCATGCCTACCCCCACAAGAAGGTCAATGGCGGTAACTACATGCCTTCGCGTACCGGCAAGACCACTGCCTCTAAGACGTCTGCTGCTCCTGCTACTGCCAAGGATCAGAAGGATAAGCGAGCCACCGGAGAGACTGTCAACAACGCTGTGGCCCGATACGACAACTCCAACATCACCGATGGTGTCGGCGACGGTGTTGACTCCTACACCCTGTACCTCGGTGACGGCAGCACCGGTGCTGGCTGGCCTGACCAGAGCCAATGGGTTTCTTTTGAGAACATGTTCAACAACTACAAGAACCAGATGTTCTCATCTTGCGACTGGATGGGTGTTCCTGACGATAGCGGCCCAGAGGTCGGTGCCATTTGGGATGGTATCCAGGCGGCTGCTGCTGCTACTGGTGTCGACCACCGTTTCATTCTTGCTGTTATTATGCAAGAGTCTGGTGGTTGTGTTCGCGTTTGGACCACCAACTACGGCGTTCGCAACCCTGGTCTGATGCAGGATCACAATGGTGCTGCTACCTGCAACGAGAACGGAAATGTTCAAAACCCTTGCCCCTCGGCCACCATCTACCAGATGATTAGCGAGGGCACTGCTGGCACCAACGATGGTGACGGTCTTGCCAACTGCATCAACGAGTCTGGCCGCAGCGACGTCTCGGCCTTTTACCGTGCCGCCCGTATCTACAACTCTGGCTCTATCTCCAGCACTGGCAACCTCCAGAGCAATGTTGCTACTCACTGCTATGCTAGCGATATTGCTAACCGTTTGACCGGTTGGAGAAACGCCCCCAGCACTTGCACTTGCGACAGCAACCCCAGCAGCTGCGGCTCCGTCAACTACTAAGCATCTCGAGATTATGGGTCGATGTATGCTTCCTTTTGATGTATATAAAACTTTTCATTCGTAGTATCTTATTTATTCTAGGTATATTTGTACATACTTGGGATTTGTATATAGCTCACTTTTTAAGATAATTCAATTTTCAATGTTATCGAAACATGAATCTCTGTCCTGTTTACTTTTGCATTTGCTCTTTACTTTGATCCTTAATCTTTCTACTTTTAGGGCTACCATGATGTATCTATTGTCGATGACATATCACAAATGACGATATTCTATGCCACAGCCCAACCGGTCCCAGGGACAACGCTGCTGGGTAGCTGCCTCCATAACGATTGCATATCATCTGGAGGCGGCAAAGGTTGAGTACAATTGATGACTGAAACCTCGCAAGGGGATTGGCCACTATGTTTATTGTCGAAATGAACGAGATTACAATCTAGCGCCCTCGTATAATTTCTCTTTTTCTAACAACTTTGTATAGTATATATATATATATCTTCATAAAGCCATGAATTTAGTGAGTAGCATAAGTTGGTCATCAATACCAAATACGTATAATGTATTTCGGCATTTGGTATGATAGTATTGCTTGGTTTGTATATCATATAATACATAAAACGCTACATGATGGATATGCTGATTAGCTGATTACTCAATACCCACTAAAGTACTATCCCTGATCTTCTATCTCTTCTTCAATTTTCACCATACAATGTGATTGTGTTTTATCTTAGAAAACGCAATTATATTTGATGTGGTAAAATTATTTGTCGTGCTCAGCGGCGCCAAACTATGCTATTTACCGGAGCGCTGAGCTGACTTATAGAATCGTTACTCGTACTGATCAGGGTCTACATCCGCGAAAGTAGTACCGACAGCAACCTCATCATACCAAACTTGACGGAATCCCTGATTACCAACCATCTTTTTATCGTCATGCCAGCCGTTAGCATACAAACCCACCCGAAATGCAAATATGGCATCATCATTGGTTGTCGTAGCAATGTTATAATGCTCATAAACTTTGTTTCCATCGAACCACATTTTGTAGTAACCTGAACTGTCGCTTGCCCACTTGGCTTGGATGATAACTTTGTGCCAAACTCCGGCAGAAACAGTAGCAATGTTTCCAGTTCCCGTGAATGTACGGCTGCAGTCCGGCTGGCGGTAATTGCCGCTAACAATTCGGGAATTGAGCTGATTACCTTCTAGCCAGATAAGCGAGGAAGGCATCCAGTCGTCGTCGTCACAACCAGCCCCAGGTCGGTCAGCGATAAACTGAGCGATATTGTAGGACTGCTGATCGAATTCCCATGTGAATGACAAGCGGAACATGAAACCGTAAAACAGTTCGTCTCCACGTTGATAGCCTTGGTTGTGATCCACCTCGGAGTGATATCGACCAGTGTAGCCAGGTGTGTATGTTTGCTGCATTAGGAGCGCCGAGTTGCCTTTGTATGTAATATCCGCTACTTGTAGAACTTGTCCTTTATTCTCATGTCGAACGTAGTCGAACCCAGCTGTAGTACCCCCATTTTGAAAAGTCTGTGTGGCGATTGCGAAAGGCAAAATCGCGAAGGCGGCGGTACAGATTTTAATAATGCCCATGGTAATTGAGGGTAGAAATGCGGACATATATACTCTAAACCATGTAAGATAAAAGATAGAATATGGTATTTTGAGACTTAGAAATTCGTCATGTACTTATACTTATCTACCCATGGGACAATTTTTCAACGACATTGGCTGGTTTGGTATATCAAAGTGATACAATTCGAATACAGTAATAGCTCATAGCTTTATTTGGATATCGGTAGAATTAATTCTAAGTTAGCTTCTTATTTTGTGCTAGTCACAATCAATAGTTTCCAAGAATATTGGAAAATATTGCCTTTTATTTTACCACCAATAGGTCTAGTTATCACATTGACATATATAAGGTTATTAGCTAAATCTATATTATATGGGTTGATATATTGTATATAGAAGACACATTATTAATAATTATACATTACCAATAGACGGAATAAATGCTACTCTCATCATGCTATTAATACGCTAACATTGCACCCTTAAGCATAGGTAGGCTTAATGGTATCTTCTGTAAATAACTGGCCACTGGCAAGATCTTTTTTTCTTATCGTATATCATGATATTTCTCAACGATTGCATTGGTGGAAAAGGTTGGCGCGAAAAAATATTATTCTTAATGTTTTATTTGGCAACTTCTAAAAATGGCAGGTTGGTTGATGCCGATTGCCCGATTTGCTTGGCAACACTTATGAAGTAGAGTTTAGTTTTTCAAGCTTATTCACTAACCAGCTTATTCACTAACCAGCTTATTCACTAACCAGCTTATTCACTAACCAGCTTATTCACTAACCAGCTTATTCACTAACCGCAAATTTTAGCGCACTTCTGGAAATTAGTGAAAGACTTGGTGATGCCTTGAGGTGTTGAATGTGCCATGGAAAACCTCATTTATTTCTGAGATTGTATACAATGTGCTCGTTTTCAACCAAATACATCTATGATGTCTTAGTCACAATGTTCAATATGTATATATATATATATACAATTGGTAACCCGTGCGCCGCCTCTGTGGTATCACGACTCATATCTTTTCAACTGCATATTGGATCATACCTTAAGCAAAGACGCGATAGTTACCAAACCTAATGATGTGGTGCGTGCGGACTTCATAAGTGCAGTGCAATACAAGTGCGTATATGTATAGATAAGTGCAATTTACACAATAGTACCTAATATTCCATTCCCCACATAAAACGGTTCAACCAATCCATTGGCTCTGTGAAAAATATAATATCGCTTTAAAAGATTGTAATGTTTGTCGATTGGCCGAGCAAAGAATTTTGCGCAAAAGCCGTCAGCTGAGATTATTGATTCCATGGGAAGGCATAGTGTGCGTGAGCTCTAATCTGAGAATAGCCCATGTGGTCTGAGGCTCCAAGAGCTTGCCATGCTATATGTGCCGTTGACATACATCTGAAACAACTCTATGGGCTCAGCCTATCAATAGTATTACCAATTACGAATAACCCCATTGGGCCAATCAAATAACCAGGGAATGGTGGTCAAATGGTAAAACTGGTACCTGGTTAACATAACTGTTGAAAGAAGCTGAAAACCAAGGATCTTCTCCTATAATTTCAGATTCGATCTGGATATTTGCACCTTGATATTTTAAGGGATCTAAAACCCTCCAACATATTGATTCACCAGCACCCGATTCTTGGGATGTGTTGATGCGATGCAGTTATTGAATGCTCCTGCTAATAAGTCACCCTTCCCGTTGAGCGAACATCTTGTCACCCCAATTTTTGTGGTATCAATCCTTGCCGTTGTCACTTGTTCGAGGGCGTCAATTACTCGGCTGACGCCCCAAGCCCATGCTGTCGTTGCACCTACAGAATGCCCACTTCGATAGAGAGTATAGAACTTTCCTTGACCTCTACTGCTAGTACCGACTTGGGCTGCCAGATCATCATTGTTGAAGTCAATCATGGTAACTCTAGAAGGTGCTGGCAGACTACCGCCACCATAAACAAGGATTGTAGGATAGGGAGCCGTTCCTGAGGAAGGATAAGTAATTGTTACGGACAATGACATTGACTTTCCAGAGTTTCCACAGTTGATTGTCAATGTATTTCCCGAAACAAATGGCAAAAGGCTGGCAGGGCATCCTGGCAGTGTTCCAAGCTCATATCGTTGGAGTAGCTGAGAAATTTCGGTTTGCCAGTACTGGAATTGATCTTTTGTAGTTATCCTATCTCCATTATACATTTTGAACAGGTCGTTTAGCTTAGAATTGGCCTTAAGGGATATGGAAGTGGTAATGCAGAGCATACCGCGGCAGTCGTTGCTTGAGTTCCAGGAATCGATGTGGACGATTGGGCGGCAGAGGTAACAAAACTGATGGTTGCTGTTGTCACTGCTCTGATAGTTAATGATGCTTGTCCACTAAGAACACATTGAGAGCAATACGAACTATAGGCCACACAGGTCGCGCCAGCAACGCATGTAGTTGGGCCAGCCCAGCCAATTCCACCACCTGTGCAATGTATGAGTACAATTCGTCGCAAGTATTTATGATGGAAACTACATGCATTGCTCCCAAACTTGAATTTATGCTGCTACTGGGACCGCGAAGAAAAGAAACTTCAAATTTTAACGGCCATGGTTTAGTTTGTCAACATGAAATCGCAACCTCCAGAAAATTGATATGTGTGCGATATTTGGAAGAATTGCTTGAAAGGTCACTGCTGATATCGCCAAAGAGCTGAAGTCGGCTTAATACACATATTTCATTAGTATTCGATGGCATTATCTCTGCAGCACTTTTGAAAAGTCTATGCGTTACTTTCTCTTTCATGGCATACTTAAGGAGCACCAACTCTCGGCGTAGTGCTAAACGAGCGATGTTCCGTATATCCGAATATGTGATTCGTCCATATTTGAACAAAGAGCGTTTTTCCCCATACAGAGACGGTGTAACAGAACTGGCTATTTTAAGCGCATGTATCACTAATACCATTGAATACGAGGAGAGTCGAGGGCCATGTGCTTTGACGCTTCCAGATTTAGCTACTTAAGCCCACTTATTAGACATAAAGCCTGAAATGGAGGCTAGGATCTAGAATCAAGTTGCCGGCTAAATCAAGCTTTGCATCTCTATAGGATTGGTGCGCTTCCCAGTTTGTCACATGTTGATTGAGGAGTAAAGGTTAACTACTAGCCTGTCCGATGGTATTAGTGTAGTGGGGAAAACAGCTTCTGATGTCACTTATTGAATTTGGAAATATTTGTTACAGAATTCTTTTCGTCTATACCCAGGCTAAGAAATCTGCTCAGCTATTTGATGCAGAATAAACTTGGGGTGGCATTTACCTACTTTAAAAACTAAGCCATTACAAATTTCTTTAAATTCTTATTAGCCATAGATAGAACTAAAAACCGCCCTAAAATCATATTGAGTCTTACAATTGCTCTTAACCGTTAACAGCTGGCGTTACATAAATATCTTCCAGGGAGCTATCGATATATTGCTGGTGTTGCCAGTCAGCAAGTGAAACTTGGCATAAAGACTTATTGAAGCTCCTCTGCGAATATGATGATTATAATACCGGATATAGTTTAGAGAACATGTGTAGATCATTTTCGAATTGTACAAGATACCGGAACATATAGTTCATCGATGTAAGCCTCCGGTCGCGGTAGAAGCGTTGGCATTGTGTTACTACGCGCCGCGGATTTAGCCGTGTTATTAAGCATCTTACAAGAAAGCTGTCACACAATGTACAAAATGTAAAGAGACCTGTTACACATTAATATCAAATTATAACAATGTAAGCCTTTGGTGATCGAATTGCCATTCTTTTTCCTCTTTTTGTTCTGCTCTGCTTCCTCTCCTCCCTCCCTCGCCCTCGCCCTCTCTTCTCTTCTTTTTCTTTCAGAAGAAAACTATGACTTTCAGAATCTACCCGCTCAAAGACGTAGCTAAATTTGACTTATTCAGCTCATTAGAACAAAAGGCAAGACATAAAGAATGATACTATACCACTTTCTTATGAGTCATCAAAATAAGGGTCCTTAAACCACGATCAATGAGGTTCAGGGACTTATAGATGCGTCCGTGAGCACATGTACGATTCGTGCCAGTTTACAGTGACCGAAAATATATGAATAGGGCATAATTCATTGCGGCTGCCAAAATCTTGTCACTTTCAGGATACGCGTGGTACTCGTTTCATCTATATTGAGGAACTTTTGTTTATATATAAATATTGATTTATCTGTGTTTACGGACAATAAAAGCTCTAATTACCACAGAACTAGAACTTTTAACCGCAAATGCGGCAAATGTGTGCAAGACTGGGTAAATGCTGCCTTCTCAAAATATGTCATTCCTCCACTTGGCCACTAAGAACCCATTATAGACGTTTTTTTTGGACTTAGTTTCGGTGCCGATTTACCGAAATCGTTACTCGTGACATTGAGTAGTATCCGGCGGGTAAAATAAGAAGAAGCAATAATTATACTAAATATGCTTTATAACCATCTTCTGGTACTCATATCTCTCTCGGTTCCTAAGGGCATAATGCTTTTTGGATAATGATATTGAATATGTTTGCTTTCAATCACTTGGCAATCTTGGCAAATGTTGCTGCCTTATGCGTAGCACAATCTACGATAACTGTTAATGTCAATACGAAGTATCAGCAGATTGACGGCTTCGGCTTCTCTCAAGCGTTTGGCCGCGCGAGCCAATTCCAGAGTGCCAATGCTAGCACTCAAAAACAAGCTCTAGACTATTTATTCAGTACTACTACTGGCGCTGGTTTTAGCATCATTCGCAACCGTATCGGATCGGGTGGCTCGGGCGACAGTATCGAGCCAAATAATCCAGGCTCTCCATCTGCATCACCGAGCTACGTATGGGATGGCAACGACAGCGGCCAAGTATGGTTTACCAAACAAGCTGTTTCGTATGGTGTCAAAACCATATATGCTGATGCATGGGGTGCTCCGGGGTTCATGAAAACGAGCGGCTCAGACTCATCTCCCGGGTGAGTAAATCTTACTGCCAACCTTTTCATGATGCAGTTAGAGTTAGAGTCGACAATAACTGACTGCGAGATAGGTATCTTTGCGGTACCACAGGCCACTCATGCTCATCTGGTGACTGGAGACAAGCGTATGCGAACTTCCTTGTGCAATACGTCAAATACTACTCATCAGCGGGCTACACGATCACACATCTAGGGTTTTTGAATGAGCCGGATTTCCAGCCCTCATACTCTCAGATGCAGATCAGTTCGAATGCCCAAGAGGCTATATCGTTCATACCGATCCTTTACAACACAGTGAAGGCTGCTGGTCTTAGTACTAAGATCACTTGCTGTGACGCAGTAGGTTGGACTGACCAGAGCACTTACACGACAAACCTAGTCAATGCTGGCTCAACTCAATATCTTGGAGTAATTACTTCTCATTCGTACAGCGCAGATGCCACTTCTCCACTTAGCCAAACTACGCTACCAAAATGGAACACTGAAGGCGGGCCTAGCACAGCATTTGTTACGACATGGTATGGCAGCGGCGGCACCAACGAAGGCTTCACCTGGGCCAACAAGTTGGCTGTTGCGATGGTAAATGCGCAGCTCTCAGCTTATCTTTTCTGGGAAGGGTTTGAGATACAACAATCACAGTCAGGCAGTCACTTGATCGATGCCCTGGATGGGAAGACAGCAACACCATCGGGTATATTCTGGGCGTTCGCCATGTGGTCCCGATATATTCGCCCTGGAGCTTATCGTGTCGCAACTTCCGGATCCATCTCTAACGTCATAATTGGCGCCTTTCAGAATACTGATAGTTCTATAGTCCTTGTATTCACAAATAGTGGAACTTCAGCACAGTCAGCCAAAGTGACTTTTGCTGGATTTTCTCCAAGCTCTGCCGCTGCATACGTCACGGACAATACTCATACCTTTGCCTCTACTTCCTCAGCATTATCTGGAGGAGCCATCACTGTTTCTGTGCCTAGCAGAGGAGTCGTCACTGTAAAGCTCACTTAGTAATCTTATGTGAATACTGCACTGGTTTTCCGGACAACAAATGGGGGTAAATACCATCGATAAAAATAAATGGAATTTGTCTCTAGCGATCTCTGTAAGCTGCGGCTTGTTGTTGGTAGTTTCTAGTCCTCAAGAAGTATTGCCAAATTAATTCGTTGATAAATAAGTATTGAGTCTGTTACTATATCTCTGTCATTTTGAAGATGTTTTCACTCTCGAAGTAGTAAAAACGGTGGCGTTGCCACGGTATTGAGAGCTATAACCGACGGTCGCCAAAGTAGGGAGTGTGAAGCCCAAAGAGCAGCTTGTCATCGGGTGAAACGTGAAAACAAAAATGGAAAAGCGGTATCTTCGACCATCGTATCCACCCTCTTATTTTTCGTTCGATTTTGAGCGTAAATATAGTAGGATGCGATGTAGTATTTATGGACTCTGTCAGCTTCAGTGAGCAAAACGTCGCAATATTTATACTCTATTAAATAAGTAAAGGTTGCTTGTTGGCAGCGCATCTAATACTTGAACTAGGCTTTTTCAATAATGATCTTAGTATTATATCCCCTCTCTAAAATATGTGTGAGTACGGATTCTTTGACTGTTTCAATGATATGCTCTTCAGCATCACTATCCAATCTGCCTTGAGCAAGAAAATCGACCTGTACTCTCAGCTCGTTGAGATCCTCGTGCACTTCAAGCAAAGCGGCTCCATCAGCGTCTGCTGCATCTGTAACCTTCTCACAGCTGGCGCGTAACTCATCTAGTTCTTTATTCAGATCTTTGTTCTCTCTCTCGAGCCGCTCAACTCGCTTCGTCAATTTATGCATTTCTTTGCGCATATTGGTCAATGTGATCCATATGCTATGGTGGTCATCAGCTTCAGAAGAGGTACTTGAATCATCTAACCGGCGCCTCTTCTTCTCATTACACTTATTACTCGCAGCTACAGATGATAGAGATTCATTTGTACTGAGTGGCGAGATTTCGGCCTTGAGAGGTAGAGTTTCTAGCTGATCGTATGATGGCGGGTTTTCGTTCCGAGATGTTGACGTATAAGCTTGAGAGGAAAGGGTGATAATCTTCCCACCTCTTCTACCGTACAATGAAGCCAGGATAGTCGAAGTGTCGGTAATAATTGGTTGTAACAGATTTTGAGAAACAGCTTCACAAATGGCATTTAATCTAGGCAATGAAATTTCTCTTGCCGATATATAGATGTTAAAGGCCGTAGCTTCAGCGAGCGATCGTAACGCATCGATTACTTGGCCAGACAGTCGCTTTCTGGGCTGTATCGGTTCTGTCGCTGCAGTTGAGGCGATGAGATCAAGAGGCTGACAAAGATCGAAATGCAAACAAACTGCTTTGCAGTTGAGTTTCCTCCGCACAATATCCGGGATTTCTGGATTCTCATCAAAATTGAGAGAGGTAATGGAACGGATATGAATTAGGCCTGTAATATACGAGTGGGATTCGATGCCTTTCACTCTGATGGGACAATGCAGCTGAAAAGACGCCGCCGAGGATTGGCCGGAAAAACAAGCATCGAGTTTCACGCTATCTCTTTGCGGATCCGGGTCGATCAAATATTGCGTCGCATTGTTTAGGGTCCATTCTATACAGGCAGGAGCCTTGAAGCCAAAGTCGAAAGATGGAGTCTCTGACATTGTTCGTTCTCCCAAGATCGAAATATCCTATGTAAACAGAACGACAGGATGAGTCAACTTACCGGAATTGAAAAGCCACATACAACAGAGTGGGAAATTTCACAGACAAGCAGCCTTTTTAGAGCTCCAGAAAACCTGCGAGTCCAATCAGGCGCTTTCTCTAGATCCCGGGTCTTCCAAAGAAGGAGATGACCTCATTCAGTGGGTAGAAAGCCGGACAGTTGACCAAGAGCGTGAAATTTGTTCGTCTGAAGCAGCAACTAAATGCGAACAAAGAAGATGGCCCAGAGGAGCGAGCTTCGCGGACAGGCAATCTGTCCAGAGCTCCAGAAAACCTGCGAGTCTGAACAGGCCCCTTCTCTTGGTCCCGGGTCTTCCAAAGAAGGAGATAGCCTCGTTCAGTGGGTAGAAAGCCGGACAGTTGACCAAGAACGCATTGCTAGCGACCTCGACGACGGTGAATATGGAGAGCAACAGCGTTGAAAGTGAATGCGCGTGCAGAGGAAAACAAGGAGGCTGGGAGATTTGACCGAAGTGCACGTGACTGTCATGCGCGCTCACAAGATAGCCCCGCTTTTTGAATACAGCTGCAGCGCAGGTGCGGAGAAATACAGCCACCTCATCGGCCTAAAATAGGTACTTAGGTATCTAAGGTACTACAGGTAGTAGGTAGCCTGGGACCTTGGGTAGGATGCGGGTGACAAATTACGTCGGCGCCAGATACATACAATGTGTAGTAACAGACCGGCGGCGTTTTCTGTCAACAACTTGCCTGCCTAGGTAGCTTCCATCTTAGTGGACTACCGAAGACTCCAGCTGCTATTATGCCATAGCAGCCCACTGAATGTTGATGCGATAAATCTTTCTGGCGCAAAAAGCATCAAAGAAAATTAACAGAGACTTGTAGATAAAAATACTGCGACTTAAGGTGCTAGGTATAATACAGCACTTACATGCTATATGATATAGCTAGGCATGGATGTCTAAGTCGGCGCAACAATGGCAACCCAGATTTTTATAGGTCTCAAGCTTTGGAACGTGGCAGTGGAAAGCTGGTCAGAAACTGAAAAACATCTGAAAAAATAGCGCCGGGGTGAAAAGGTGGCGGCTTGGCAAACCTAGGATCAAGACTATTTATATTATCTTCTAACAGCGTTCTTGCCAGGCCTCGAGCATTTCCTCAGTAGATTGATAGGCTGATTGCTCGGACGTATGAGAGTTTACACTCAAAGATGCCACTCTACGAATCTTCTATGCAACAACAAAGCTTTTTAGTTCCTCTATAAATCCAGTTGATGAGACCCATATAGAACGCTTCCTTCGTTGCTAACTGACCTATTGTAAATCGTTATAATTCGTCATTCCAACATTTTTTAGTTTGGCAGCTTGGCAACTGGCCTGTCGCAGGCATAGAATGCGTGCTAAGAATGGCGGTGCGCTGGCGGCGGATAATGACCGAATCCGAGTTGGCATCGAAAATCCATCAGGTTTAACTCACCCCTTTTTGTCGATCGATCGGTTGGCCAGCTTCCACATCTCTACAGCTGCTACAATCTTCGCAAGTCACAGAATCAGCTCCCACTCCTGCTCAAGTCTAATTCTGAAGGATAAGAAGAAGGGGCTGCCAGCTAATTGGTATTGCAGATTTGTGCTCCTACATTAAGATGGCCGTAATGACGACTAGTACCGACCCAAGCGCCGATATCTCTGCAACTACTAGTCCAGTAGAAGCAAAGTTAGAACAAAGCGTATAGAAAGCAAATACAGAAGTAGTAACAGAAATTGAGCAAGAACTGCTTTCTTCAGATCAGAATGCAGCAGGAGGCACTGCACCAAAGTTAAAACAATCCTTGTCTTTTAAGCTCGCCTTCATTGGAATTGCGGCGAGTCTTTTTGTTTTCCAGCTAGATGCAACTTGTTTGGGAATTTCTCTTCCGGTGAGCCATAAGATACTCTCCTTCTCTAATATGGTGATTATGTCAGTCCCTAATGACTCTACTTAGACCATAGCTTGGTGATTTAAACGGTACGAGCTTGGAGTCATTTTGGGCGAGTCTGACCCATACTCTATGTGGGTTGACCATGCAGTTGATTTGGGTCAGCATCTCCGACGCATTCGGTCGGAAGCCCCCTCTCTACGTATCCTTGAGACTGTTCTTCATTGGATCAGTCATATTTGGGGTAGCAAGAAATATTAACACCCTTATCGCTGGACTCGTCCTCCAAGGGCTCGGGGGCGGTGGAATTGATGTTCTGGCTCAGGTAATACTTGCTGATATGACGACATTAGAGGAACGCTCAAAATATATCGGTCTAATGGCTATCCCTACGGCTATTGGTAACATTATGGGACCTATAGTGGGTGCTCTTTTCCCAACGTTTGTATTCTGGAGATGGATTGCATGGATCAACTTGCCGATTATAGGGTTGGGGACATCACTTGTGTTCTTCTTCCTCAAACTTAGACCTATCTCTCTAGAAGCCACGCTCGCCCAGAACTTGAATCGACTTGATTGGGTCCGTATGGCCCTTATCATTGTCGGTGTCACGCTGTTTGTTGTGCCGCTTAGCTGGGCAGGTTCACTCTTTCCATGGGCCTCCTGGCAGACGCTCTTTCCCTTGCTCTTGGGAGCTACTCTGCTTGTAGTGTTTGTCTTTTATGAGACCAAGCCTGTGGCACCTATTGTGTCCCATCGACTATTCCACACAAGGACTGGAAATGCAGCGCTAATAGGAGGCTTCATTCATGGCATGATTCTAGTATGTATCTCTGTTGCAATACTGCCTTTACTTTTACAAGCCGTTGAACTTGAGACCGCAATTTCCTAAGCCGTCTCTCTGCTTCCCACTGTCATCATTAGCGTTTTCATTGCAGCCGTCTCAATGATGATGGTCCCTTTCTTTGGTGGATATGTATGGCTTTTACGGCTTTCATGGGTCATACTTACTCTGGGAACCGGGTTGTTGGCCCTCTTTAAGGTGGGATCCTCACCATCAATTCGCTACGGGCTGCCGATTCTGTGGGAGACAGGTGTTTCATTATTACGTCTCACTCCCTGTTCAAGCTAGCGTCAAGAATGTTGACGACACAGGTCTAGCTATTGGACAGCTTCATACTATTCGCATGTTTGGAGGTCTCATTGGCCTCACCACATCTTCAGCAATTTTCAACAATATATTTTCAGAATCTATCTCTAATACTGCGGTCCAGCTAACGGGAGCTTTGGCGCCCCTGAAAGACGCCTCGAATGAGGTGAGTTTCATTAAAACACTTAGATCGCTGAACTAGTCTTGTTAATTTCAATACTCTTGAGAGAAACTGAGCTCAAAGGATATGATCTTGGAAATTAGCGGTTTGAAGAGTAACTAGGCCTTCGAAAAAAAGTTAATTGTGATGAGATGTAGTTTCTGAGATAGATATAGAAGATGCACTTAAAGTAAAGAAGTATATAAGACTATTAAACCTGGTAACAAGTCAGCTTAAATATGAAGGCAGTGGTGGGCGGGATCCGTACCTAACAGGCCAGAATCTTTCTGGCCACACGGTTTTCAGATTTCGTGTCAGAATAAAATTCTGCCAGTATCGCTTTATTTAAAATTACCACAAGAGAAACCTACTCACTCTAATATTCAGCTATTGTATTCCTCATGTCACCAACGGATTCGCCAATACTAAATTCCACTTTCGAATAATGTGGCGAGTCCTCACCTCACAAGCCATAGACTGGTATGCTCAATGAGCTTGAGTTTGTAGAATTAATAGTACACATGCCACTTAACGAAATATACAAGAATTGGAAGGAGATCAGTAGTATTAGTATCATAATAAAAGTCTTGTCCTTCCGGGGGAACCAGACGAGACCACCAACGAATTAGAGTCGAATCTCGACTCCATTCATAGAGGGCGTCGTATACCCCATGAGCTGAATGCTCCAAGACTACTCAATATATATGAATCCGGCATGCAGTTAGAATATTTGCATTTCCTGGTACTGAGCACCATCTCAGTATATTTCTTCTCAAATAACTTAGTAAATAGACCTGGAACTATTGAAGAAAATGACGAGCGAATAAATTGAAATTTTATTCCGTTCAGTATAAATGAATAAGTACAGCATGCCAATGAAAATGACCGTAACGGATCTAATGTCTATGAGAAATCAAGCTGCAAACAAACTTTTTCTGTAATACGCAAGTCACTCAATCAAAGTGAATTCTCCACAACTCCCTCTCAGCGCCTCCCTGGAAGTCGCTGCGGGTATGCATAGCCAGAATGTTGTCACTGACCAACATGTCACCCTTTTCCCACGCGTGGTAATATGCCACACGTCGGTCATGCAAAAGACCGTCTAGCTCGCGGCAGATAGCATCAGAGACCTCGGGTGTCTGACCATCAATTGTAATGTTGGTAGCCTCGAAGCTTGTCTTGTTTTCAGGCCAGGGCTCATGATACCGCAAGCAGGGCTTTCCGGTAATAGGATGGTCAACTATTAGAGGCAGGCCGTCCAATTTTGTCGCCTCAAATGAAGTAGTTCTAACAGACCACGTAAGATTCTTCAAGGTCTCTAGAGGAAGGGAAGCTGGTAGATGCTTCAGAACAAACGTAGATGTAGAGAAGAGTGTGAAACCAGTGTCAGAAGGAGAAGGTGTGACAGCAGTAAACAATTGGAATCTAAAACTTAGTTAGATATACGTATAGGCAATAACTTTTAGCATGATCACTTACCGTGGTGGGTTCGGAAGCTTATACACGGTTCCATCCTCTCTGGTGTGGTCCAAAGTCTTAAACAGGCCATCGAAGTGGAAAGGCATCCATTCAGACGATAGAACATTGTTGAGACCTCGAGTATCTGCTCCACGGTCCTTCACTTCGAGCAGAATGCCGAACTTCCAAGGAAGAGGGGTTCCAAACTCAGAAGCCTTCTCAATGTACTTCTCACGGTTCTTGGTTCCAGAGAAGCCACGCAGAATGACTGGTGAGTTGATTTCAGAGAGTGCGCGAACCTTCTGAGCATCGATGTCTTGCATTGACAGCTTATTGGCTCCCTCAGCAGGGGAGATGATAACACCGCAAGGATATAAAGGATTAACGGTGATAGCGCCGGAGCTCCAGGTATATAGATCGCTCTTCTCTCGGAAATATGATGGTCTGCCATCTTCATAGACAAGCTCCCAGGTAGGATCGTCCCAAAACGTCTGAGCAAGACCTGAGGTAATAGTTCCATCTTGTCTGACAGCCACAGCGCAGTGCCAAGGGGTTGTGTAGCTGGAGTCGGTGGGGAGAGTGCTGACAGAGACTTTGTTGTGTCCAGTGGAAGGGTGAATAGACAAGCGAACGTGGTTGGAAAATTTATCGCGAACTGCACGGGCAAATGCTTGACCGCGGATGAGCATTTGCTTAGCAATGCTCTCAATACCCTTCTTATACTTTGACTTGGTGAAAGTTTCCGAAATAGGGTATGTGTCAGCAAGATCTGTCTGGAGGAACTTGAGGTAACCGCGATATGTCAAGCAAATATCCTCGTCGGATGTGATCTTCTCATTGACATCCCAATCTTTACTTCTAAAGTTGTTGATGAGAGCAATGCGGAAGTTGGTGGCATTGGCGACATATGAAACTTCGTCCAACACTGCAGGTACCTCCATCGGCACAAGGTCTGAAAGTCGTGAAAAGCGAATATAGCTGAAGCCCTTGGTCTTCGCCAAGTTTCGAAGAGTTTCTCCATATCTCCAAACGTCCAAGTCTGAGACGCTCAAGAGGTCTAAATGCCACATAACATAAGCCAAAGCTGCTAAAAGTTTGAACGAAAGTACTAACCATTGTATACAATACCATCAGAAATGATGGTAAGTTCTGCTCCCGGACTGTATACATCCTTGATGGCAGCACAGAGGCCGTTAAGATGGGCCAGCGCATACTCCTCTGCCTTGTCTGGGACGCGTCCGAGTACCTTAACTTTCGTGTTAGGAGACTTGAAGGGAAACGCAGGAAGACACATTTTGATAGGCTGGTTAGCCTTCACATGGCTGTATGCCTGTGCCAAACCAGCCAGCAGACCAATATCCGATTCGATGCCTTCGCTACCCGCACGCTTATTCTGATATCTGTAGATAACCTCAATAATCTTTGCAGCCATATCGATGTGAGAATGGTCGAGGATACGGCCTGATAAAGGCAGGACGACGTGGTCTGGAGTGCCTCGGAGGGCAGACTCCATTGGTACCGGGTCCATCATCTTGAAGTGTGGAAGAGACTAATGGCCGCTGTTAAAGACGTATAATGTGCAGCGAGTGATAGTACTTGAAGATGATCTATCTCCAAGCGAAGCACTAGTGTTGTAGATGAGTAGCCTTTAGTAAGAAGGGTAAAAAGAAGAACGTTTGTCCACGCCTGAGTCTATATAAGATTCAGCTTTCCTTGGCGGTGAGTTGTTTTTTTTTTTTGTGTTGCTGTATTCTTTATTCCGCCAACGCTATTTTGTACGGAATCAGATTCTCACATAATGAGTAACCTAGGCGGACCAACCGGCATGTTGACCGCTTTTTTTCCCGAGGAGGTTAGGCGTTTCAGCACTGACTGTAGATGATTTAGATCCTTCACGTCCGCTTGCTGGTCTTCAATAGCTGTGGCATTATCGTAGCATGGCTTACAGGTGTGAAGCCCGCACCTCTACGCTACTAGGCAGAGCTGATCCTTTGGATGCGAGACCCTAGTACTATCTTAGGATTGTGGGTATCCTCGAGGGTCTTATTTCCCGGGGCTGCAAGTGCAACAGTAAGCTTACATGACAGTTCAACCATCCATCTCTGACTGTAAGACCGGCAAGTTTATCTGCAAATATACGATAGAGACTGGGATGGATATTACAACGGTGTCAGAGAGGAATGTGTAGGCTCTGACAGCATTGCGTTCAACGGCAAGAGGGTTATGGTGTGTCATTCCCTGGGCATTGCACTATATAGCGGGAATAATTCCCAAGATAATATGGATTATGCATTTAATATACTGCTATCAGCTGCCTCAATTTGGAAACCTAGTATGGAAATCACAAATTCGGAGAAAAAAATATACCTGTCTACAATGCCAATCTTGATTCATGCTAAGTTAATTGTAATAGTAGTAACAGATAGAATACTTCTTGGATGCAGCTTTAATATGTATAATACAATACTACTTACGTGTAATAAAGCATGTAAGGTTTCAGAGAGCAAAAGAACATTAGTTATATTGTTTCACTTAAGAGGTTATACAAAACACTATTGCAGTTCATAGACCAAACATTACGTACTACTTATTATGTAACTATTCAAACAAAGTAAATTTCATGTAAAATAATATAATAATGTATTTATTTTTCAAATATAATTTAATTTATAAATATACTAGATATAAGAATAACTTTCTAAAATAGTATATAATGTTGCACTATGTATTATAATATTATATACAGTTTATATTGAAACTATATTTAGTTTAGAGTGTTTTCATAAAGTTATGGGAGCAGTAATAATCAACTTATCATTAGAAGCAGTAACATTACTAATATTTATTTTTGTATATAGAGTAGTATTAATCAATGCACTACAAAAATTATCAATTATTACTAATTGTAAGGCCAATACGGGGTACTACATTGAGTACATAAATTGCGGTATATACAGGCATTATTCCTGTTTTGAACAAAACTTGGCTTACTACTCTAATATTCGGCACCTAAAGCTGAACTTGCTGACCCCTCTTTCTCTATCGGGTATAGAGAGGTATTCATTATTGTATGGACTTTTGCAATTATGAGTCGAAAAGAATACATGTTACAGCTAGCAAAGGGTTAACTGAGCAGTTATGCATGGATAAAAATAAGACTAGGATGCTTCATAATATTATTTGTTGAAAAGGAAATTGTAAAGAAACAGGTAGGCTTTAATAAATAAAGTTACTATAGTAGAGTTATATTTACTACATTACTATGTTACATTATGTATTACTATATATATTGTATATAGTATAATAATTCTATAATGTGTCTGATGTTCAACAATTAATATCTTTATACTGTCAATCAATTGTTATGCAATGTATATTGTAACAAATATTCATCTAAGCTTCGGTTAATAATTTGTATTTTATACTGCTTGTATTAGTATAGTATCGAAACTAGCACTTACAGAATAAGCTGCATAATTCGTCCAAGGCGCTTCTGCAAGTACAAGGATAGAGCAGGATCGGACAACAATGGCGGATTTAACCCTTGCAGCAGACGGTTAGTTGGAGACACTGTCATTAACTGAAAGAGCACTAGTGCAGCCAGGGTATACTTGTGATAAGCAGTAGCGGAAACCTTGACAAAGCACTATGCGGAGTAACCTACGCAGGTATTGTTCTACCTCCCTGAACAAGGTTCGGCCCGAATACCAGCCGTTTCAATAGCGACCTCGCGAACAATTTAAAGCAACTACCCTAGAGAGAGATAGAAGGTAAATCTGGCATTCAGTAATAAACTAATGATATTGGGGAAAGAGGCAGAGAAAGGAAATAATAACTCAAAGCTGTTGCAGTGCTTGCCATTAGCATTTCCACCCTTTAAAATCTGTCAAGGTGAAATATGTACATATCCTGCAACTCACTCAAAGATTGACGCAATAAACTACGTAGAAATCATACCCGAAGGGAATATGATATCATGATAAATGGGCTAACAGCTGTAGCCGTATGTCTTCTAAATCAGAACATGGTGCCTAGCTTAAACTCTTACTTTGCAGAGTCAGAGCAAGTATTAGTTGGCCTTGACCATACTTGTTAGTTGATTGAAAGCCATATACTAAGTTGTGTTTGCTACATCTGACTATCATTTGCTAACTCCCTGTATCGCTTGAAACATGACATCTCCTATACAAGGAGATTATTGAAATAGCCATTCCTGTGTGCATTTTGAAACTACATTACAATCCGCCTACCAAAAGCTCTGTTCGGACAGTTGCGCTAGCCTCTCCTAACGCCTTTTTCAGGCGTTCAGAAACTTTAGTTGCAACGATAGGCGTGATGGCCACCTGCTTATCTTTAATCTTTAGTTTTACCGCATTGAACACCTTTTCATTGTCAGTCATCCTGTTCAGCATATTTAACTCAGCCTCGGATACAAGACTATCAAGGCGTTGAGGTTTAAAAGCTACTCCATCTTCGCTGGAGAGAAAACAAACGTCTTTCAACCAAAACTTTTGAAGTATGCTGGCTGGTCCGGTTATTTTTGCGGTGTCAGGCCTGTCTAAGCTTGCGGCATGAAAAACAGCAGCCACGGGGAGCTCTATAACTCTTGATGTCCCAAACGGGTTTGAAGAAAAGAATGACTGTAGCGTTGAAGGGGGACCGAATATGGTAGTTGCCCAAGCAGACGTTGCGCCAACATAAGGTACCTTACTTTGAGGCGTGCCCTTGGAAAGTCAGTTATGGGCAGTTTATTGGGTAATGGTAAAACACTACCTGGATTTTGTGAAATTCATCAATAGATGCCTGAGCGTCGGCTCCAGAAATACCAATAACCGCCCGCGCCCAGCTTCCAGTGCGGTCATTACTAAGTGCAGCAGTTCGACGATCTACATCAAGGCCAACCCGCAGCGAGATAGCAACAATTTCGGGCGCCACTGCGACTAAATCATCAATCGAATGAGTAGTGGCCGCAGCAGCAGCTGGAACCTGGCCCGCACAAGACGCGACAATCATTATGTTTTGCGACGCCCATGAGTTTCGTAAATCAGAATCGTTTTCCAGAGTACTAAAGGTATCTAGTTAGTAATTTTGCTACACGAAAGGATATTAATTTAGAGATCTAACAATATAAGGGATCCAAGCTGTGCAACGCATAGAACGAGGGTGCGTAATACTATATCTGGCGTTTTATCCAGTCTCACTCTTTCTGCGACGCTCTGAAACGAATCAAACTTGAATCGTTCTTTTTCAGTATCACTTAAGCTATCCAAGACATTTTGTACTGCGTCGAATGAATTTTGAAGATACTGGCTTATATATTTGGATTCATGCGCGTACTGATAAAGCTCATCCATAGGAATCGCTGTCTCAGTCTGGTCTCCGAAAACGAGTAAATGAACTTCTGGCATTTTATCAACTGTTAATGCCACCAGATAGAGATAGGCTGGATTTGTAGTTGTAGCAAGTATAATTATATATGTGCCTCTGCTCGTGTATGTTGTGTATTGCGGATTTAAGATTGTTCCAAAGATGTGAAGTTGGCTAATTGCTTTTTCTTGAGAACACAATTACCAAGCAGTGGTTTCACGAATTATAGAGTGCAACAAACGATGGAACCCTGGTTGCGTTTCAGGTAAGCCGAGGTAACTGGAAGATAGCAATGCGTACCTGGTCTTGCCATTGCAATATCTATTCCGTAAGCATACCCATAGCACCTAGTAAAAGCACGTCGTGGATTCCAAATTTTAAGGGAACTGCGGGAAATATTACTCTTACTTGCAGAGACAGCAAGCCTTATGGCGAGTATAGATAGTCTAAACTATTATAGGAAGTATTCCGACTGTAGCAATTGTCATCAGCATTTATGAATTGCTATGCGAATATATTAATAAACTTAATAAGTCATAATGAGCCTTCGGGAAAAATTAAATACATGGTTCCATGCTCTCACTGCACGGATATGTGGATTTTTGGCATGTAACAGAAGCTACTCTTACTGCTTAGCAAACGGGCTGTACATAGGAAGCCAGGATGGAAAACAAGGCAGCCCCACAATAATAAAAATGCAGAGACACTACTCCGTACGCCTACAAAGTAATGACAAGACTTTTCCGGAACGTCTATATACCTAGCTGTACGTGTTTATCTCGTTGATCTCCCCAACAAAAAACTTTTTATACAGATCTCTAGGAACTAGCCATTATCCACTCCGCATTATAGACACTATGTGTACATAACGGAATTTGCTACCAGGTGCACTATTAACCAACATTATGGAGATGTATTGCAAGAAGGCTAGTGTGGATTTGCCGTTGATCCTTTGGTAAGATAACTGACAAGCGCTTACGCAGAACCAATTTGGAAGGATGCAGGCCAACTATCCGACTGGTCCGCAAGCGGTGTAAGCCTAAGCAAAAAGTAATATATTGGAATCATATTAATAGACCTTATAATGGTAAATAAATTTAATTAGCAAAAAAAGATAATAACAATAATAATAAAAAGAATAATTTCAAAAGGGTCGAGGGACTAAAAAAGCTATAATAATATATTTATTTTATATATAATATATTATATAAAAATTTACATTTAATACTATATTTATTTTAATAAAAATATTTCAAATAGTATAAATTAAAATACTTTTAAGTAATAGTTTTTATAATTAAAATAATGCAATTTCTAGAAATATATCCAAATCTATAATAATGGAAATGTATTACTTGTTATTGTACGTATCTGTTACCATATTATGCTGTTCCCCACTTTTCAGCCTGGCTTTCAAGTTGTTCAACTGAGTTATAAATTTCTTCAGTAGCTGTCTCTAAGCTTAGACCAGATTTGTTATTGATTCAAGTGTACACAGATCATAATGGCAAGCTCGAACTCGCCTAACCACCTCGGCGACATATCAGACAAGCCATACTCAGTTGTCCGTGAGTCTGCCGATGTGTTGAAACATGGAATCTTGAACCATCCAATTACTGTACCACACCTCATTAGTGGCTTGGATAAATATGCGGACTCAGTGTCATTTGAAGGCTCCGACAACCCTTCCTTGCCGGTTAACTGGCGATTCGCAGAAAGCATAGCCGCTCTGAAAGGACTGGAGTCGATATACGTTAATGCTATCTTGGACAAAGTCTATGGTATAGCACCTCAAAAAGTGTTAATTAATACGTTGGTTACCTATTGCTTATTCTTTTTGGGGGTAATTTATAATACTAATAATAATATAGCGATCATGCATTACTTTTTATCATGTCTCTTATGCTTTGGTCTATTGATCCCGAAGGGCGTAATGTGACCTTTGCGGATACTCGCACCGATCCCTCTGCCAAGGCATTGTATCATAGCCTTTTTAAAGACTATGATGTGCATAGATCTTTGGACGGCCCTTATCGGTGCTGCACGTCAAATATGTACAAGACCAAAGACGGCAAGTTCTATCATATCCACGGATCTATGAACCCGGATAGGATTCTTGATATGTTAAATCTTCCTCGAGAGCCGCCGACAGAAGATACTTTCGAAAAGCTTGTGCCAATATTTTCTGAAATAATTGGCAAAATGGACAGCCACGAGCTAGACAAGCTATCAAACGACGTGTGGAAGCAAGCTGGATCCATTTGCCATCCCATTGAGGAATATAGAGCCACGGAGCATGGCAAAGCTAATGCCCATGTCGGTCTCTGGGAAACCTGGAAGTCAAATGAAAACCAGCCTCCGTGTTGGTGGAGTGACAATGGGAAGAAACCTAGCGATCCGTCTCGCCCCTTGTCAGGGTTAAAAGTTCTAGACGCCACTAGAATTATTGCTGCTCCCATTGTCTCTCGTGGCCTAGCCGAACTTGGAGCAAGTGTACTCCGCATTACCTCGCCATCTATCCCGGATGCGACATTATATCATCCAGAGCTTAATTGGGGCAAGTGGAATGCATCGCTTGACTTTACGAAAGCAGAGGATCGCCAGAAAATGAAGGAATTGATCCTCGAATGCGATGTTTTCATTTCGAGTTACCGCCCTGGAGCATTGGCAAAGTTTGGGTTTGATGCTGATGATGTGTTGGAAATGTGTAAGGATCGAGAGAAGGGCATCATTGTCGTCAGAATGAATTCATACGGTTGGAACGGACCATTTCAGGAACGGAGTGGATGGCAGCAGATCTCCGATGCTGTAAGTCACAACAAACCTTTTATCAAAATCCACGTTTCTAATTGCGTATAGTTTTGTGGCGTTTCTTATGAATTTGGTCGCGCCATGGGCAATGACGAGCCAGTGACTCCTATATTTCCCAATACTGACTTTTGGTACGTCGTCTCATAAAGGTTGGCTGAATTTATGAAGGAAAACTTCTCACGCATATTTATAGTGCTGGTATTAGTGGCATTTGCGCCGTCATGGATGCAGTAGTGCGACGGGGAGAGGCCGGTGGCTCCTACAAAGTAAATGTGAGTCACATTTTATCCAACTGAATCTATAGCGTCTTATATGTTGCGGTTATCTAATGAACGACCAAATTTTAGCTTGCTCTTGATTATTATACCAACTGGCTAATAAATAATGTCGGAACATACCCTGAAGACGTTTGGAAGCAGCTTTGGGGGAGATATGGATCACCAGTCTATCGACACCACGACCATATGCTCCAACTTCTGTTCAGGATCATGCCGTTGCTGAAAGAGCGATCTGCTTACTTATTCGACCCATCCTATTTCGAGACACGTCCCTGTCCCAATCTCGGTGTCTCGTTAAGGACGGTAAAGCCTGTTTTGCAATTTGTAGATGGAGTGGTGAAACCTGGTTTTACAATTGGAACTAGAGGAAATGCAGTGGATAAGGCACAGTGGCCAGCAGATTTAAAAACGCAGGTGATTGTATAACTGGTGGAAATTGCGAAAAGTTTAGACAATAGGCAATATAGAAATATATCAAGGTATTATGGCCTTTATACGGATTAGCATATCAGTTATCTGCGTTACTTGGGTAGTAGTTGGAATAAACTTAAATAGGATATTGTCATTTGTTATGAACTTAATTTTAAACGTTGAGTCATCGCATTTTATTATACATATATTCAAGAAATTTGGGTTGGGTATATTCCTATTGTTAGTAAAAACGAAAAATTAATATTCAAGGTTGTATACTTAAAGTATTATTGTAAAGCAAACATCAAGAATAACTACAAAATTATTGCATACACTGAAAATATTCAAGATAATTTAAAATCACATTAGCAAATAGTATTTACTAGTAGTTGATATAATGAGAATTTACATATTCAACAGAAATAGTTTTATATTGCAAATTGGCAATACATTGTTTTTATTCGTATATATGTATCGCATTCTTTCGGCAACAAACTTTGCCCTGGTTCGGAATAAAAAGAATGAACAAAACATGTACGTTATAATAGAACTAGTTACACTACTCGGCTATATTCTCATATACCTACTTCTTTACTGTTTCACAAAATTATTCTGCTTTGTAGTAATACCTAGTACAATCTCTTAACATTTCTAGCCTAGTTATTGATTTTTGACAGGGGTTAAATATTTTTATTTCTTCACGTAAGGGCCAAATACTTGTATTTTGCTACTGTAGGGGTCGAATACTTTTCTTTTGACGCTGCAGACAATAGATTCAGCTTCACTGAGAACTGGTGTTACTGAGTATTCTAATCTGATAATCAGGCAGATAGTGAAGTATAAAATTGACCTTCGGGTTGCCTCTACAAACGGACTCAACATTCATCTTCGGTTTACAGTCAATCGCCCTCCTGATTTGGCCCAGTTTCATTTTCGCAATCACACGATTATTGAAGCCATAATAGCAAACTTCTCTTTACGCTAAACTGAAAAAAAAAAAAAAGATCCAAGTGACTGGGCTACGAATTACAAAATGCTGGAACAAACTGTTGACTTGGCCGTTGTTGGTGGTACGTGATCTCCACATGGAGTATCTTTTTACACTCTAGTTAGAATGGCTAGAATAGTGTTATCTATTCTAGCCTCTATTTCTTTATCCAGGCTAATTTGATGTGCCACTTTTAGGTGGACCCACGGGCCTCTTGACGGCTCTGCTGGCGAAACGACTTGGAGCTTCAGTCCTTGTTCTAGGTACGTCAAGCCGCTATAATCCAAGCTACAATAGTCTCGCCTGTTTGAATCCTTGTGCGAGGCGGAGATGTTGCTCATCTTATGCAATGATCGCTGACAGCTCTCCTGCGACAGAAACCAAACCTCAACCCCTGCAGCTAGGCCGTGCAGATGCCTTGAATGCTAGAAGTCAGCAAGTTCTGGAAGTCGTTGGCATCCTTGATGAACTCTTGGCCAAAGGACTCAAATGCAACAGTACGCTATATGATGCAACCGTAGGATAACTAGCTAACATTTCATAGCGAGTTCTATTTTTGCAAATGGAGAATTCACTGCTCGTCGTAGCCATTGGTGGGAGAACTTGCAGAATGTCCACCACAAGAACTTTTTGATGATTGGGCAGCCTATAGTCGAGCAGCTACTGGCTGCCGCACTTGGCGACTCAATTATCTTTTCTGAGCCAGTAGAGTCAGTGCGTGAGACATCGACAGGTGTTGATGTCACGGCTGTGTCTGGTCGCATCGTTCACAGCACTTACTGTGTTGCCTCAGACGGAGCCCGCTCTATGGTCCGGCAGTCTCTTGGCATTCCTTTCACAGGTACTAAGCCAGAGATGACATGGGCTGTCCTCGATTGTTTTATCGACAGCGACTTCCCACGCGTACCGGAAATTATTACTTTTGAGCTAGACGGGCAATCCCGTGTGGCATGGATTCCTAGAGAGCGGGGCTTGTGCCGATTCTACATCTTACTTGATGGAGAGATTACGGAGGAAAAATCTAAAGCGTCGATCAAGAAGCACTTGGCGCCTTACAGAGTTGAATTTACTAAGACCGAATGGTTCAGCACTTTTGAAGGTGAGAAATTTTTACGATATCGCTTCATGCTATCCCCCCTCACCCCCCAGATCCCTGCCTCTCCACCCCTTCTACACCCACTCCTTAGGCTGCCCTAGCTAGAAGCGCAGCGGAAGCGATAAATATGCAAGTCAGACAGGCTAAGCTGACAACCCACGTTAGTTAAGGAGAGACTTGCCGATACATTCGTGTCACAGAGTCGTAACGGCCGAATAATCCTTGCCGGTGATGCTGCACATGCGCACTCCGTCAACGGCGGACAGGGTCTTAACACTGGCCTTTCAGATTCCTTCGGTCTTGGATGGCGCTTAGGTTATGTTTTGGCCCATGCCAACGAGCTGCAACCAGGGGCGGCACACAATATCATTGCTAGTTTCGACACAGAGCGCCGAAAAGTTGCAGGGAACGTTATTTCAGTTGCTGCACGTCTTGTGCGAGATACTCAACACGAGGGTGAGCAATATGTTGGCAATGTGGAGAAGCATGCGGCATACATCACAGGTATGGGTATTACCTACAGCGGCCTTGAGTCAGAAATTGTTCAGGAATCGGGCACTGGTGCCTGGAAGGCAGGTAACCCCTGCCCTGACTTCGACGTAATTGTTGCGGGAGACTCTGCTCCTAAGCGCCTTTACAGTCGGGTAACATATGGGAACTTTTTATTCCTTGTGAAGGGTGACATTACTGATCATGTTGGTAAATTTGGTAAGCTTGTTACCGATATCAAGCTGGTTCCCAAGCACGCCATCGAAAGTAATGCTAGTGGAGGCAAGGCCCTGGTCTACGCCACTGACTTTGTGTCCGATGACGATTCCTTCAATGCCGCGGTGGTTCGCCCCGATATGTACATCGGATATTCGGGTACAGTAGATGGGGCGGTGAAGTACTTGGAGCAATTGTTCGCTACTGCAAACTAATGCGCTCGTTTCGCGTAATATATATATAAATTTATATCTTACTACAGTCCAATATACTTCTCAAGATTCCCTTCACTGTTAATAGAAGTTGAAGCGAGTGAATTATCACTACTTAAACACCGTTGAGTCTCTTCAAATACGACACCGTTGGAAATTTATCTCGATATTCCAAGACACAATGGGTTCCACTGGCACGGCGTCCATTGAAACCAAAAATCTCTTCGATGTTTCTGGACTCGTCGCTGTGATTACTGGTGGAGGTTCTGGTGAGTAGTAAACTTTTCCCTGCACACAATGCTCATCCTTTGGAATTCACCCACCTCAACATCTCCTTTGGCATAACCTTGTCTGGATATAGAGTTAGCAATTGATGATCATATTTACGACTACCATGCAGGAATTGGTCGTATGATCACTCGTGCTCTTGCCGCAAATGGGGCACATAGAGTTTATATTATTGGTCGTCGCGTAAGCGTTCTGGAAGAGACGGCCGCACCTTTCCCCGATGTTGTCAAGACTTTGGAGTGCGATGTAACCTCGAAAGAATCGCTCCAGGCCGCTGCCGACCGTATCCGTAGTGAGGTTGGATATGTCAACCTTCTGTGGTGTAACTCAGGAACTTCTGGGCCAGAATCTAAGACCCTAAACAACAATTCTTCGCTAGACGAGTTTATTGAAGAGAATTGGAAACACTCCGTGGATGAGTACGCAGACACGTTCAAAATCAACACCGCCGGATTTTGGTACACTTCTCTTGCTTTCCTCAAGCTTCTTGATGCTGGTAATCGCCAGAAGAATGTAAACTTCAGCAGTCAAATCGTCGGCACCTGCAGTACGCTTGGCTTTGGAAGATTTGCTCCAACTGGACGCTTCGCGTATGGTCAAAGCAAGGCGTCGCAGCAGCACATGATGAAACAGCTTTCCACACACATGGTTCCATACGGGATTCGAGTGAACTCCATTGCTCCAGGACGTGAGTGCTCAGTCCCAGATAGCAATGCTAACGAATGGATATATTAACATGAAGATAGTGTTTCCGACTGATATGACTTCAGCTATGACTACTAGTGGTTATGACCCTGCAAAATTGATTCCAGAAAAGAGAGCTGGCGAAGAAACTGACATTGCTGGCGTGGCCTTATTTTTGGCTAGTAAAGCTGGCTCGTATCTCAATGGAAATGTGCTGGTATGCGATGGTGGACGATTATCAATTGTACCTTCGACGTACTGAGTTGCGTTATATAGAGTAGTTAGATGAAAACAAATGTTAAATGATCTGGAGTTGAAGATGTAGTCTCTAAAATAAATACTAATTGTTGTACCGCTAACGCTTCTTATGTGGAATTAATTATTAATACAGTTGCGAAAACATTGTGAGTATATAGCAACATGGCATTTTCTTTTCTTTTCTTGAAGGAAGAAGATTTCCCAGTAAAAACTGTAATAAAACATAGGTATTGTATATATGGATGAATGCAGTGACTGTGGGATAGTTAGTTATTGTTATTTAGCAGACTTGAAAAGGAAATATGGACAGTCATATCAAATCATATATGAGTACTTCTAGGCCGAATAGGTTGATAACTGACTAATAATTACTCGCGCAATTATTACTTAATCAAGTGGTTGGGAGGCCTAATGATACTTGTTGGTCATTGGTAAGGGGTAATAGAAGTAAATATTTATTTTGTGCGCTGTTTGATGAGATACTGTGGTGGATGAGTATCGTCGCTGAGTTTACGGTTTAGCACTAGGGACGATAAAGAGAGTCTTGTGCGAACAGCGTTCAAATCCAGGTTTCAAGTGCCATTCAATATTTATTCTCAGCAGTACATCAAGCTAGAAGCGAATATTCACCAATCGGTAACGGTAAAGACCAGAACAGGGCGGACTAGGCAGGGCCAGCCTGGCCTGACCTTTGCCGTTGCCGTTGCCGAAGAATCCACAGAGATATGATGTGCTTCGGAGAGTTTTTTGCGCTAGCTTTCCGATTACTATAGGTAAACTTCTAGCAGGATTCCCCCTAGCTAAGAACTTGCAACCATGGGAATATTGATCCACCAATTGTAACCATAACGAGGATATTGACTCTTCAATAATAAGATAATAACTCATCGGAAACTGACTTGAGTATTTTGTCCCCCGCCTTTCTCTTTTGTCATCTATCTTCTAGAATTTGTCCGGTGTTGTTTACAAATGAAACGTCATAGTATTAGGAGTGTAACGAATACAGTGCCGGTATTGGCCAAGATCCTAGTTTCAGCTCAATGCAGTATGGACGTTCAAAACTTTCATCCTTATTATCTTCGAAATATGAAATATAGCCTAGAATTGCTTAGCATTTGGCGTACAACGTCCTTAGATACTTTCGTTAAGTAGCACATCCAAATGAGTGCGTAATAATGTGTACTTATTTTATATCAACTTTCTTACACAATAACGAATCTACTAGGTACTATCTCAATGCATTTTACAAAGCAATTAGCATACTACGAAAAAGATACCTATATTTCATTGAAGTTCTTATCCTAACTCTTGTTAGTTTACTGATAGACTTAACAGTACACTTACAAACACCTAATTCTATGCTTCCATCTACTTTCTCTAATAAATTTGGTGGTGGTAATAGACTAATTACATTCACCGATGAGCATCATTCTTTATTCAATTTTTAGTGCCGTTTAGAGTATAAGCTATTTCACTGAACGCGGTTCTATACTCTTATGAAGAAATTACTTTTGGTCTCCATCGGACGCGATACGAGCATACTGCCAGTACCAGCCCGCAGTGGTGAGGCCAGCTCAAAGCGACACCCCTGAAAATCCTCCGCTGGATTGAGTAACATCACCTATAGGGTTAGTTGAGAAACCGCGAAGAATAAGAGACCTAGTGCAATTACAACACGCGTCCCGATAAGCTTAAGATGGGACACAGTTCAATCAAAACAATTGGTTGTGGCACAAAGAACAGACTAGTATTGCCTCTATAAATTCCACTAACAATAAATGAGGCGACATTGCGTGCGCCATCAAAGTCAAGTGCAAAGATGAGTGTTAAGGTGCTTGATAATGGGTATGCATATATTAAAAAACTTATACATAAACTGATAGAACTAAGTAATATACACCCTAGGGCTGAGGCTATATTTATTATTACAATAATACAAAAGCCAAAATCTGCATTCGCAATCTTTTTTCTTAAACTGCAAATACTTCCACATACATTTAGGGTTAAGAATGATATTAAACCACCGCCGAATCCAATACAAAATGATTTGGCCAAGACAAATTGCCAGTATTCTATGCAAAGGCGCTGCATTATAGTCCCAGCCAGGAGGCGCGTATAGCCGGCATCATACAGAGGTCCCGCAGCGTCACCGGAAAAGAGGAGAAGAAATGTCTGGATTCCACCGAGAATAGCTGTGCGGGAAGGGTCAAATTGAAAATGTTCTGTGTAATAATTCTGGTAGATTCGAATGTCTTGATGAGAGCTATCGATTCGTGGTTAATCCCAAAGAGTATTAACTTTGGATATCGCGGCCGTCGCACTGTATGTGCTAAGCATCCGTGAAAAACCACAAGCAACTTGGAGCCAAGCTTTCCACCGCCCATTTGGACGCGTGGCCATCACAATAGCTTGATCTAGCTAAGCTGTCCTTTCCAATTGCGCTGTGGCGCCATTTTTCTCTGGAGTGTCAGTAAATGGCACAATCTCTGCAGGCTTCGCCCCGCTTTGCTCAACTGCTGATTCTCTGTCTGCGCCATTGGTATCGACTCATTCCAGGCAGCTAGGTTTAATATTCGTCATGATTGGTGAAAATGAAGGGTTGTTGATTAGTTCTGACAAAAGGAATGTCACTGGTAATACGGGACACACGAACCCAGGCGCCTCAGTTTGTGGATAATGAAAAGCTAATTGGAGGAAAGCCGCTTATCCGCATCAGCCTCCTCCACGTAGGCACGCACATAGTATGTACTATCGAGTGCGGCCCGACACGGAACGGAGCGCTCGGATCTGCCAGACTAACGTTTATTAATGCTTACCGAAAACCTTACCTGTAGCCGTCAGTTGAACTTATTATAGGTAGTAAGCCCATTAATCACAATTCATCACAATTCATCACCATGGCCTATAAATCAAGGCGATTGGCAGGGGCCAAGCCGCAGTGATCAAGCAAAAATACGGAACCGGGAGGAAGCGGTAAGAATTAAGCAACAGTTTAAAAGAAAAAAAAAAAAAAAAAAAAACGACGCAGGGCAGGGAATAAGCGACAGCGAATAAGCGGCAGGGGTTAGCGACAAGGAATAAGCAGAGCAGGAACCCGCAATAAGCAGTAAATATTAGTACCGGCAGCATTGACATTGACGCGAGTGACTTTTGCCGGCAAAGCAAGGTGCACTCTACCCCTGCATAGCAAAGTAAGAGCCCCTAGATCCACCACCTGAATCTAGGTGCTAGTAAAGTAATTGCGGAGTATCTGAATTTTTCCTAGGATTCCCATGGGCAGATCACTACAATGCATCAGCAAAAAGCCGTACGAGGCAAATGGTAAACAACAAAAAAAAACATCTTCTTTAAACAATCAAAGGTAAATACAAAGAAAGAGAAAGATTATAATAATATTATAGGAAAATTTATAATAAATAAATAAATAGAAATATAGTTTTTTAATATTCTTGAAAAAATAGTATAATTTTTTAAAAACTGATTTAGTAATTAAATGATAAAATTTATGGTTTTTTTATTAACTTCACCCTTTGAAATATATTTTAGAATAATAATAATAATAATAATAATATATATATATATATATGTGTGTGTGTGTGTGTGTGTGTGTGTGTGTGTGTGTGTGTGTGTGTATTTATATTAAATTACATTTTAAACTATATTTTTTTTAAATTAAAAAAATATTGCTACTAATGTTAATGTACTTACTCGAGTGTGTGAGTTGCTCTGGTATATAAATGTTCAGATTGTTATTAAGAATTAGTGGGGAAAGGTTTATATTCCAGCTATATCCACTATTCTTTTTTTAAAACTATGTAAGTATACCTCTCCATTACATTTTAACTTTATTGCCAAATGTAAGAGATCTTAGCAAAATTACAGTAAATGCCCCTGGCTCTCTATTTATACTGTTGAGTCTCTAGTATTGCTATTCAAAGTAGCATATATACCCGTAAACAGACTACTCATGAAATGTGGAATTCGTATCTGAAGCCCAAGCTTTAAATTTCGTTCATACTGCAGGGAGTGCCAACCTGGGCTTGAAACAACTATAAAGTCCCCGGTGCCATAAGTATCTCACACAAATTATACATTCAGTTTCCATTCAACACTCAATCCAAAATGGCTTTTAAAGTTATCATTATTGGGGGCGGCCCCGTTGGGCTTTTCCTTGCAAACAGTCTGCAAGCCGCCGGAATAGATTATGCGCTATTCGAAAAGCGAAGTGCTGTGGCTCCAACTACTGCATTTGGCATTTTCCTTATGCCTCAAGTCACGAGGATGTTCGAACAGCTAGGTCTCTTGGAGAGCTTGAAGAAAGTGTCTCATCAAATGACGGGCATGGTGCACCGCAATGCCAACGCAGAGCAACTAAGCCAAGATCAGGATTATGCTGCATTTTGCCAGATGTAAGTGAGGAACAATAAGATATTACCTTCAATCTATCCATGCCTTTCTGTAGATATCTGTTTCCCCAGCTAACGTTCTTTCTGTTCAGCCATGGCTATCCTGTAGTTGTTACAGACCGTGCCAGCCTTTCCCAGGTTTTCCTCAGCGGCCTTAATAAGCCAGAAGAGCATATATTTACCAGGAAAGACCTCACCAACATTGTGATCGGCACAGATGGCGTGACTGCGGAATTCGCTGATGGCACAAGCCATGAAGGATCTGTCATTATTGGTGCTGATGGCATTTGGAGCTCAGTTCGTGACCAGTTGCGCAAAATTACGCCTGATGGTCTATTCCTTGAAAATCCTTTCACAGCGTCATTCACTGGTGTCTTTGGCAGAGGACCACTGTTTGATGATATTCCTTCAGGACAGGGAGCTGAGATACATGGAGACGACTGGGTAATTCAGGCATTTCCTTCCCAGAAAGAGACGCACTTATTTATCTATAAGCGCATTGAGACATGCTATGATAGAGTTCCCTTTACAACGAATGTGCCGGAAGATATAATCGCAGAATTTGCTAATGTTAAATTGACAAGCAAGGTTGCATTTAAAGACTTGTGGGATAAGCGGTTCGCTGGAGGTGCCGCAAATTTCGAGGAGGGTGTTGTGGAGCTATGGCACTGGGATAGAGTTGCTCTTGTGGGGGATGCAGCGCATAAGGTATGTCAACAAATTCTCCTCTAACGCCTTTTTGTTTATCATTTATTCCTTTATTATCTATTTTTGTTTTAATGAAAAAAAAAAAACACTAACAATATGCAGATGAATCCTAAGTGGGGCGTTGGTGCTAATATTGGAATGGAAGCTGCTGCCTGCCTCACGAACAAGCTTGCAGCCCTTCTGAAAAATAACTCAAAACCTTCTACGCAAGATCTTTCTCAATTGTTTGGGTCATATCAAGGAGAGATTGAGGGCAAAGCCGGAGTCTGGGAACGAATTTCGAAGTCTAATCTTGACTCTGCCACGCGTAGGGGTGGGCCTCAAATTGATGCTATGAGGCAAATGGGAATAATTCGTGCACCTGGTATTATTTCGAAGGCATATAAGCTCGAAAATGCCCCGTTTAAGGCGGAAAATCCATCTCAAATCCCGTGGTTACACTAGGAAAGATACACCAAAAAGAGAGCAGCATAAAGTTATATATAAGTTGCCTTAGAGTTTAACATAATATAAAATAGATTTTTATGTATAATTTAAGTATAACCAATATTATATATAGGTAGGGCCTATCTAGCATTCAAGCAGGCGGATTCCATATTTAAAATAGCAGCTATAACTGTAACGAACCGTACACTAGATAGTTAGTATAGGGTAGATTCCCAAGGGATAAACCTAGAATAAGTTCTTTAGGTTTATATTAGCAGATAGGTTAAGAAACCTATAGGCAATAATATTATAATAATCTAATAATTTATTATAATTAATAAATTAATTTTATATTAATTTAGTTTAGCCTACCCTATAGGCCTATTATTATAACTATAAAAAGCAGGTTATAATATAATACTTTTTTTTTATTAGTTTTATTTTTAAAACCTTTATAAATTTTAGTATAAATAATATATTTTTTATTTAATAAATATAGTTATTCTTTAGTTCTTTTACTAGTATTTTTTAGTTTTTTTTATTAACTTTATTATATTAAATAAAATTTTAAAATTAATTTATTCTAAAACTATATATTATAAGTCTTTATTTAAATTAATTATTATTAATATTAATAAAATAAATAAATATTATTTTTTTTATATTTTTAAAAATTATTAAAAATATTTATTATTTTTTATTAATTTTTTTTATTATTTAAAATATATTAAATTAAATTAATTATATTATAATATTTAAAGTTTAACTTTAAAATAATTAAAATATATTACTATATATTATTTTTATTTAAAAGATAAATTTAAAAAAGCTAAAGAAAAGTATTAATATATTAATATAAAAGTTAAGTATTTTTATAAGCAAAAGAAAATATAATATAAGAAAATAAAATATATAGTTTTATAAAGTATTATAAATTTAAAGAAATTAAATTATATTAAATATAAAAAAGTAAAGGCTGCTGTTTATTAAGCTATTATATTAATGCTTAATTCTACTGGCTTATTTTAATTTATTAATATTATTAATTAATTTATATTTAACTTAAATTTATTATTATTTTTATTTTTAAAAATTAATAATATTTTTATAAAATTATTTAAGTATTTTTTTTAAGTTTTTTTTAAAAATTTATAAGTTTTTAAATAAATTATACTTTTTTTATTTTATAAAATATTTTTATTTATTTATTTTTTTATTTATTTATATATAAGTTAATTTTTTAATTTATATTTTTTTTTTTATTTTAAATAATAATTTTATTTATAATTAATTTATTTATTTTTATATTTATTAATACTTTTTTAATAATAAAATATAAAAAATAGCTATTTTTAATTTTATATTATTAAATAAGTTTAATTTATAATTAATTTTTTTAATTTTTTTAAAATTTTAAATAATTTAAGTTTTTTAAAATTTAATTTATTATTTAATTAATTTATTTTAATACTTAATAACTTTTTATTATATAAGTGCTATAATAAATAAGCTATATTCTTTTTTTAAAGGGTTAGTTTTTTAATCTTTATATAGTTAGTTTATTATTTTATATTATATAAATTAAACTTAAGTTATTTTTTAAATTTTTTTTATAATTTAATTATATTTTTAGTTAAAATTTAAATATTTTTTATATTTAAATTATTATAAAGTAATTTATAAGCTTTTAATATAAATCTATAGTTAATATAAAATAAAATAACTTTTATAGATTTTAAAATAAAACTATTATATTAATTTTATATTATAAAAAGTTTTTTTATTTAATTATTTTATATAAGGTTAATATAATATTATAAATATACTTTAATAACTTAATTTATTTTTTTTATTTAGCTATTTATTTATAAATAATATATAATATTTAATTTATAATAAGTTTTAAATTTAATTATTAGTTTTTATTAAAATTTAAAAGTAAAAGTATTTTCTTTATTTAATATAATTTTTATTAATAATTTATATTTTATAAATATATATTTTATATAAAAATATATTAAATTTTTTATAAAATATAATTTTTATATAATAAAAAGTAAGCTTATTTAAAAAGCTTATTTATTATTATAAAAATACTATTATAGACTATATTAATTAATAACTTCTTTAACTTTTTATTTAAGTTTTTTAAAGCAGTAATAATATAATATATAATTATAAGTAATTTATATACTTTAATATATTACTATAATTATATTATAATAAATATTTTATATTACTTTTATTTATAATTTTTTAATATTTAAATTTATTTACTTTATTTTAAAAGTTTATTAATTATAATTATTTCTTTAAAAAATTATTTTAATTAATAATTTTTAATTTAATCTTTAATTTTATTAAAAATAAAATTATATTTTTTTATAATAAATAAAGTATTAATTTTAATTTATTTATAATTTTTTTAATTATTTTTATATAAAATTTATATTTTAAATTTAAAAATTTTTTTAAAATATTTTTTCTTTAACTTAAAGTATTAGCTTTTTTATTTTTTATTCTTTTATAATAAATAATTTTATAGTTAAAGTTTATTAAAAACTTAAAGTAATAAATTTATTATATAAAAAGTTATTATATAATTATAAAGTAAAATATATTTTAATAGTTAATATAAACTTTAATTTTATATTTATTTTTTAAGTAATAATATTATTATTTTTAAATATTTTAATAATTATTAAAAAAATTTTATTATAAATAAAATATTTTAATTTTAATTTATATAGTTTTTTTAAAAAAAAAAGCTATTAGCTTAAGTTTTTTATTATTATTTTATTATCTTAAGGTTTTTTTTAAAATAAAATTAAAAATATTTATTTTAATTTTAATAAACTTATTTAAGTTATATATAGTAAATATTAGTTTATTAATAATAATATTTTTAAGTTTTTAAAATATTAATTTTATTTTATTAATTTAAAATAATTTTTTATTTTTTTATTTTTTTTTACTTTTTTTATTTTTTTTAAATTAAATAATATTAATTAATAGTTTTATAATTTTATTATATTTTTAAATAAATCTTTAATAATAATTACTAAATTTTAAAAAGCTTTATAATTTTTTATAGGTTTTTAAAAGTTTTTAATCTTAAATAATAGTAATTTTATTTAAGTTTATTTAAACTTCCTCTAGTATAATAATATATTTAAAAAACTTAATTTACTATATATAAAATTAATATTTATTTAAATTAATAAAAAGCTTAATATTTTATAGTTTTTATAATATTTTATAAATATATTTTTTATATTTTTTTAATATTTTTAAAAAAATTAAAATATTATTAATATAAGTTATTATAAAGTTATTTAAATGTTTTTTAAAAATAAAATTAATTTTTTTTTAAAATATTACTAATATATTTATAAATTTTTATAATATAATTAAATATTTAAATAATTTATATTTTATTTTAAAGGCAGTTATTTATTTATATTTTTTTTTTATTTTTATAAATTTATAAGCTTTTATAAAATCTAAGGTTATAAATTAATTTATATTTTATAATTTTTTTTTAATTTTAATAATTAATAATAAAAGTATTTTATTTTTAATAGTTATTTTATTAAGTTATTAATAATTAATAATTAAATAAAGTTTTTTATTTTTTTTTAATATAAAAATAATAAAGTACTTTATTAAAAAATTTAATACTTTAATATATTTTTTATTTAATTATATTTATAGCTATTTCTTAAGTATTTTAAACTTTATTTTATTAAAGTTATAAATTTTATAAAGTTTTAATAAAATCTTATCTTTAAAAATAATTTTATAATTTGTTACAACCCAACACTTATGGTCGCAACAACGGGCCTATGGGGTAGGCCAGAACGGATCAACTATAATCCATCAACCAATCAAAAGCCACTCAATGAAATCTATTATTAAGTCCATTAAGCATAACTTAACAAACTCAACCATTAAGTACGTCAAAGACATCCAGCCAACTGAATATATAAGTTCACTTCTCTACACTTATTTAAATAACTTAAATAGCCAGTTGTTAATATAGTTTTATACCTATAGATTGGAAAACTCTTTTAATTATTACTGGTGACTATTATTGTAATATCATTGCCTATAGGTTTCCTAACCCATCCGCTAACATAAACCTAAAGAACTTATTCTAGGTTTATCCCTTAGGAATCTACCCTATATTAACTATCTAGTGTACAGTTCATTATACATTAATAACTCTTATTCAGACAGTTATTAAACCTATAGATAATATTAAAATAAATAACTTCTAAGACCTTATTAAACCTATAAATTAATCCAGCATAGAAAAACAGACATAACAACAGGCGCCTCCACTAAATCTACAGGATCCCATAAGCCGCTTAGCTATCCTTAAATAATTAATTTACTAATTAAAAGCGCAAAGAACTAATGACATATAAACTATTAATATTCTACAGCAATAGCTTGCTGCACTCTATAACCCACCAGCAGTGCCACTACCTATAGCACCCGCTGTAGTTACACCTATAGTGCAACCCATTAAGGTAATTAAAAAACAACCTAAAGAAATTCTTAGGCCTCCTCACCCTAATAAATTTAATAAAGACCCATTCAAGCTGCGCAAGTTCCTTAACAACCTTTAAACTCATTTTAAATACTATTTTCTAAACTCCTTTACACCTACCAAGCTATTTAAATATATTTAATATACAGGAACTTAAATAAATAAAGCAGTAGAAGACTGAATTAAAGCAATTTTAAAGGATTATTAAGAGAACACCCCTAACAAACAAAGAGCTTAAACTACAGCCATCTTCACCAATTACAGCAATTTTAAAGAAGAACTAAGAAAGTCTTTTAAAATCACTAATAAAACCCAAGAGGCTAAAAAGAAACTTAAAGACCTCAAATAAAAAGGACTATATTACCAGCACACTTTAACATTTCTTCAGTTACTTACTAAAGTAAACTAGACCAAAGACTCCAAAAAAGAAATCTATTACTATAGCCTAAAACCTAAAGTTAAGGATAAAATTTATAAGATAGATTAATAAAAAACCAGTTTTACTAACTTCACTTAAGAAGCTATTAAAATTAATAATTGATAATAGGAAAGGAAGTAAGAATAAAAAGCTAAAAGAAACGGCACTACAACCAAGCCTTACCCACAGGCTAACTAAGGAAAGAAAAAAGACAAGTACGTTGCTAAAGATAACGGAACCCAACCAGGCAAAATAGACCTCAATACCATTAAAGCCACCAAGTTTAAAGGAAAATGCAATTTCTATAGTAAGCCAGGCCATAAAGAAGCATACTGCTATTTTAAAAAAAAGCAAGAAGAAAATGGAAAAAGTCCTAAATAAAAGGAGAAGGCAACAATTAATACTATAAAGGAAAACACACAGGTAGACACCATCACTGAAATACCTTACGCTAGCCTTAGTTAAACTGCCTACTACAATAATACATGCCTTATATACAAAAGCAATAAAGATGGATTAGGGCACTACCTAAAGAAGCTAAAAAAGGCAAAACCTTAGAAAGAAGTTAAAATTAATACTCTAACCTCCTATAAACCATTTAACAACAAAGATTTAGACTTCAGCATAAAATTAATTTATAAATATTGCAAATCCACTAACATTATTTACAAATACAATAAAAAATAAGCAGCAATTTAAAAAGAAAACTATAACTGCAACAATTACTACTTATAAAATCCTAACCATAAATGCTAAGGATGCCTAGACTGTAGATCTATAGAAAGATACCAATACAACTGCAAAGGCAAATAGCGATGAAACATGGAAGCCATATGTAAACTCTTTAAAGAAGAAGACAGATTAGCTAAGGAGTACCTTAAAAAACAGGAACGGGAACTCCTAGATAAAGAAACTAGTAAAGATAAAATTGTCTATAACAAAACTGGAAGAATCCACAAGTGCAGCTTCTATAAAATTTATAAAAAACACCAACAGTAGATCAACACCCTTCCAGATACACACCCCTTTATAAAATATAAAGTTATTGCCAAAGACATATACAACAGCAACAACACTGACGATAATAAATATTATTAATGCAGTTCTTAAGAACTACAATACAATAAAACTTACCTAAAGTTTAATAAAAAAATATATAAATGCCTACAATATTATTCATAGAATATAAACCACTATTACAAAAAACTACAAAGGTTAGATAAATTAATTCTATTTTATATATATTAATATAACCTCTATTACTCTTAAGACCTCAATTATAACTGCAAAGGATATAATATCTATAATTTAATAGATAAAGAATACAACTGCATATACATCTTAGGAGCATGGGCAGAAGAAGAAGAAAAATAAGAAAAAAGATAATAGTATCTTAAGGAACATCCACTATAGAAGACAAGTTTAAAACAAGCATAAGAATAAATAAAGGCTACTAAACTAAATCTTACAAACGCCTATACCTACGTCTTAATTTATAACATTTTTAACGCTTTTAATAAAAATTGCAGAAAATATTACTGAAAGGAATATAATAATATATACTGCCAAATGCATGTGCTTGATAAATTAGTAAATTAGCAGAGTAAATAACCAAGGAAAGTTAAAGTATAAAATTACTTAACAGACTACTTTCTAAACTACAATATATAATACTGCGGAAAATACCGCAAAGAAAAACACTAATTTTATCAAATAACATAGAAACTCTTACAAAGAAACTACAACTTTAATAACCACTTAAATAAAAGATAAGAAAACAAGACCTTAATTAAGAAATATTACTAAATAATTAAAGAACGAAATAATTAAATTAAATGCTAATAGTGCAAAAAATATCAATCTAAGATATAGCAAGAAAGCCCTCTAGATATAATTACCATTAACTTAATTAAAACATTTAAGAAGAAACTGATAATTAATAAATACTTAAACCAGCAATTAGTTAAAATCTATATAGACAGCAGTTTAAATTACAACCTAATTACTAACAGCCTAATAGACCGGCTAGGAATACTATACATCATTAAGAAAATACTATTAGTTGTCTCTAGCATTATAAGCATAAATATAGGAATAACTATTACCTATAAGACTGATTATCTCCCTATAACAGTTGCTAATTAAACTAAGAATATCAAGTTTAATATATTAAACCTACAAGACTGCAATATTTTGCTAGGACATCTATAGTTAGAAAAATATAACCCTATAATTAACTAAAAGATAAAAGAAATAACTTAAGAAGAAAATATCTCCCTTAAGTTATAACTAGGCCAGGAAGGGGGCAAGAAAAGCAAAGACATACTTATAGACCCACAACTAAAACCTCCTGCGCAATCAAAGAAAAAGAAATAAAATAAGAAAGATAAGGCTAAGAAAACAAAAATACAAAAGAAAGTTAGATTTAACTTTAAAAAATCACCAGTACTACTATAATACAACAATTAACAACAGAAAGCAAAAATTATATAAATTAACAAAATTATTATTAAATATTATATAAAATTAGCTAAACTTAATATAGTACTAGCAAAAGCAAAAGAATAAGCTAAAGTTAATAAAAATAAACCTTTAGCTAAAATACTATAACAATATCGGAGGTATAAGAAATTATATCAGTAAGTACTTAAGGAAGGACTACTACCTTACTTAAAATAGGATTATAAGATTGTACTTAAGGATAAAGCCTTGCTAAAACTCTATAAAATTTACAATCTTAATAAAATAAAACTTAAAACACTTAAAGAATAGCTATAGACACAATTAAACAAAGGATACATTAGAGTATTAAACTCTTCAGCAGAGTACCCCATTATCTTTATACCCAAGAAGAATAAAAAGCTTTATCTAGTTATTAACTACTAATAGCTTAATAAAATAACTATTAAAAATAAAATGCCTTTACTATTAATCACTGAGATTAGGGAGAGATTATAAGGCATGAACTGGTTTACAGCCCTAGATCTTACAGAAGCCTATAAACTTATAAAAATAAAGGAAGGACATAAATAAATAACTGCCTTTAAAACAAGATATAGACTATTTAAATACTTAATTATGCTATAAGGACTCATAAATACACCAGCATTATTTTAAAAAAAAATTAACTTTATCCTTAAGGAATACCTAAATAACTTTATAGTTATATACATTAATAATATCTTAATCTTCTTAAGGATATTAAAAGAATATAAGGGATATGTTTATAAAGTATTATAAAAACTATAAAACGCCAAGCTTTTTATTAACCTAGATAAATATTAATTTTATATACAACAAGTTAAATTCCTTAAATACATTATTATACTAGAAGAAGTTTAAATAAACCTAGATAAAGTTGCTGCTATTTAAGATTAAAAACTCCTAAAAACCCATAAGGGATTATAAAGTTTCTTAAGACTTGCTAACTATTATTAAAGATTTATCTAAGGATATAGCAAAATTGCAAAACCATTAACCAATGCCACTTAACTTAAGGAAAATAAAAAGGGCAAGAAGAAACAAAAAGATAAAAGACTATTCTAGACTAATAAAATAAAATCAGCATTCTAAAAACTTAAAGATGCTATTACAAGCAAACCCATACTTACTATATATAACCCAAGTAAGCCTGTTAAAATAGAAACAGACGCTTCTAACTTTACTTTAGAAGGAACCTTAAGATAACAAGATAAAGATAAAAGACTTAAGCCAGTAGCTTTCTTCTCTAGAAAACTATATAGTCCAGAATTAAAATATCCTATCTACAATAAAGAATTCTTAATAATTATTAAAGCATTTAAGGAATAGCAACACTATTGCTTAGGAAACAAACATAAAATTAAGGTCTATACTAACTATTAAAATATATCCTACTTTACAACTATACAACAACTCTCTGCGCAATAAACTCATTACTTTAAATTCCTAATAGACTATAACTACAAAATTATCTACTATAAAGGGACGGAGAATAGGAGAGCCAATGCTTTAAGTCAAAAGGAAGAACATTTTAAAGAAATCCTAGAACTTAAAGCTTAAATCCTATAGAAAAATAAAAATAACAACTATAAGCAAATATACATTAACAACTTATTCACTATTAAAGAAGATCACCTAATCCTAAATAAGATTAAGGCACAATTTAAAGGACTACAACTAAATAACCTTCTACCCAACGATTTTCCTTAAGAAGTTACTATAAAAAACAATATACTAATGTAGGAAGACAATAAAATCTAGGTCCCTAAAGAATTACAAAATAAAGCAATAAAGGATGTATATAATAGCATAATTGCTGCCGTACACAGAGGCATTAAAACCACCTATAAACATTACTAATAGTATTACTATTTTCAGGGAATAATAAACAGAGTAATTAATATAGTTTTAAAATGCAATATCTACCAACAAGCCAAAAGCTCTTAACATAAGCCATATAGACAGCTACAACCCTTACCCATGCCATAACAACCATAGGAGTCCATTTTATTTAACCTCATCACTAAACTACCACCATTAAAAAAGCCAGTCACCAAAACCTTATACAATAGTATCTTTATAGGAGTATATCAACTAACAAAAATAACATACTTCCTACCCTTTAAAAAAGCAAGTAATACAGAAGACCTAGCCTATATAATAATAAGATTTATTACAAGTAACCATAGACTACCGAAAGAAATAATCTTTAATAAAGGCAGTACTTTTATATTTAAATTCTAGAAAGCACTCACTGCCAGACTTAAAATAAACCATAAGGTAAGCACTGCCTACTACCCATAAATGAATGGATAAATAGAATGCATTAACTAAATAATTAAGACATACCTACGCTATTACATCAACTTCAAGCAAGACAACTAAATAGAACTTTTACTAGTCATACAACTTGCCTATAACAGCATACCATTAAAATCTACAGAAAAATCGCCATTCTTCCTAAACTATAGATTTAAACCCAAAGCCTATAGAACGCCACAGCTAGGGGAAGATGTTAAAAAGGCTATAATTAAAGCCAAAAACATAATTAAAGTTTACAATAAACTACAAGAACAGCTTAAATTCATTTAAGAACAAATAAGCAAGTATACAAACCAGCACCGGCTTAGAGGACTAACCCTTTAGGAAGGAGATATAGTCTAGCTACTTTACCACATACATAGTAACAAGCAAGCAAACATTAAAATAAATCAGCCAAGTAACAAGCTTAACTTTAAAAAACTTAAACTATATAAAATTTTAAAAAAAATTAAAGAAGTCAACTATAAACTTAAACTCCCTAAGAAACAGGAAAAACAAAGAAAACCAGTTTACCCAATCTTTCACATTTTACTGCTAGAAAAAGCATAAATCAATAAAAACACTAAAAAAATCATCTAAAATAAAATCGTTATTAAAGGAAAAGAAGAAAAATATAAAGTAAAAGACATTAATGCTATAAAAACAGAAGAGGACAGCAAACAATGCTATAGGGTACAATAAGAAAAGGGAGACAAAAAAGAAAAAATATAAGAACCTATTAAGAATCTTAAGAATGCAATAGCGCTTGTAGAAAAACTCCACCAAAACCTAAGAATTCCACTAACTTAGAATCTATCTCCAATATCGCTAAATAATCCACCTGCCCTAAGGAAGTAAAGTCGGCCCCGGAAGAACCCTCTACCAACTGCACTATAGCGGCCTAACAAGCGGCCTCTGCCTCACGCTCTTCACGCTCAATCCACTCCAACTCTTCTAAATTATCAATCCCTCGCTCAATAGCCCTTTTCATCTTCTTAAACCACTCCTTCTTTTAAGTACAAAGCCGCTTTATACATGCACCAGCCTCTAGCCAGGCCTCCTCCGCCTTTTCTAATTTAAAATCAAAAACAGCACCCTTATTCGCCATCTTCCAAAGCTAAGTCGCAGAAAGACCAAAGGCCTCACAATTTAATTATTAATAATAAACACACCAGGAACAGCGCAGGGAATCCTCTTCAGAGGCCAGACACTTATAACCGCACTTCTTACAATAAAGACAAGACTTTATCACTAATAGCATAAGTAAGATAAAATACTTAAGCGCATTGCGCTGTAGAACCTAAGAAAACTCAGAATATTTGCGCTTACTACCAACTATTTTATTAGCTAGAGAAAGAATAAAAAAAGAGGGAAATCAACACTTACAGATAGTAAGGAAAGGGATAGATATAAAGACAAGGTCTTAGGGACAAGACTAACAGAAGGGAAGTATTATATTACAACCCAACACTTATAGTTACAACAACAGGCCTATAGGGTAGGCCAGAATAGATTAACTATAATCCATCAACCAATTAAAAGCCACTCGATAAAATCTATTATCAAATCCATTAAATACAACTCAACGAACTCGACCGTCAAATACATTAAAGACATCCAGCCAACTAGATATATAAGTTCACTTCTCTACACTCATTTAAATAACTTAAATAGCCAGTTATTAATACAGTTTTATACCTACAGATTAAAAAACTCTTTTAATCACTACTGGTGACTATTATTGTAATATCATCGCCCACAGGTTTCCTAACCCATCCGCTAACATAAACCCAAAGAACTTATTCTAGGTTTATCCCTTGGGAATCTACCCTATACTAACTATCTAGTGTACAGTTCGTTACATAATTTTATTTTAAATAAAATAATAATTTTTTTTTAAAAACTTATTAATATAATTTTTTATATTTTTAATATTATTATAATATTTTAGCTAAAGGCTTATTTTTATTATTTTTAATTTATTTTTTTATTTTTATTAATATTATATTATATTTAATTAATTTTATATAATATTTAATAATAATTTTATTAATTTATATAATTTTTATTCTTTATTATTAATTATTATATTATACTAATATTAATAATTTTTTAAAGTTAAATTTAACTTTTTTATATATTTTTATTTTTTTAGCTTTATTTTTTTTATTTTATTTTTTTTTTTTTAATTATATAAAAGGTTTTAGTTATAGGTTTATAAATATATTTTTATTTTTTTTATTTCTTTTTTAGCTTAATTATAACCTTAAGGAAATATTCTTTTTTTAAATTATTTTTTTTATCTTTTAGTTAATTATAAAGTTATATTTTTCTAACTATAGATATTCTAGTAAAATATTATAGTCTTATAGGTCTAGTATATTAAATTTAATATCTTTAGTTTAATTAATAACTATTATAAAGAAATAATTAATTTTATAAATAATAATTATTTTTATATTTATATTTATAATACTAAAGATAATTAATAATATCTTTTTAATAATATATAATATTTTAAGCTAGTTTATTAAGCTATTAATAATTAAGTTATAATTTAAACTATTATTTATATAAATTTTAATTAATTATTAATTTAAATATTTATTAAATATTAACTTTTTTTTAAATATTTTAATTAAATTAATAATAATTATATTTAAAAGGCTTTTTTATTATATTTTAAATTAATATTTTTTATATTATTAATATTTAATTTAATTATTTTATACTTTAATTATTTAATAATACTTTTTAATTAAAGTTTTATTGTTTTATTTTTTATTTAAATAATTATTAAAGTTATAGTTTCTTTATAAAAGCTTTTAAATTATTTAATAAAACTAATATTTTTCTTTATAGTATTTTCTATAATATTATATATTATAATTTAAAAAATAATTTATTAAATAATTTTTTATTTTAATTTTTTTTAATTATTTACTTTATTAATTTATTAATTTATTAAATATATATATTTAATAATATATATTATTATATTTCTTTTAATAATATTTTTTATAATTTTTATTAAAAGCATTAAAAATATTATAAATTAAAATATAGTTATAGGCATTCTTTAGGTTTTATTTAATAGCTTTTATTTATTTTTATGCTTATTTTAAGCTAATTTTTTAAAATAAATATTCTTTAAAGTATTATTATCTTTTCTTTTATTTTTTTTCTTCCTCTGCCTATACTTCTAAAATATTTATATAGTTATATTCTTTATTTATTAATTTATAAATATTATATTTTATATAGTTATAATTAAAGTCTTAAGAGTAATAAAAGTTATATTAATATATATAAAATAAAACTAATTTATTTAATTTTTAAGGTTTTTTATAATAGTAGTTTATATTTTATAAATAATATTATAGGTATTTATATATTTTTTTATTAAACTTTAAATAAGCTTTATTATATTATAGTTCCTGGAAACTATATTAATAATATTTATTATTATTAATATTATTACTATTATATATATTTTTAAAAGTAATTTTATATTTTATAAAAAGGTATATATCTAAAAGGGTATTAATTTATTATTAATATTTTCTATTAACTATATAAAAACTATATTTATAAATTCTTTTACTTTTATTATAGATAATTTTATCTTTACTAGCTTTTTTATTTAAAAGTTTTTATTTTTTTTTTAAATTATATTTTTTTTTATTTTTTAAAGTATTTTTTAATTAATTTATTTTCTTTTTTAAAGAGTTTATATATAGCTTTTATATTTTACTGCTATTTACTTTTATAACTGTATTAATATCCTTTTATAAATCTATAGTTTAAATATCTTTAATATTTATAATTAAGGTTATATAAATAATAATTATTATAATTAAAGTATTTTTTTTAAATTATTATTTATTTTTTATTATATTTATAAATAAAGTTAATAAATCTATAGTATTTATAAATTAATTTTATATTAAAGTCTAAACCTTTATTATTAAATAATTTATAATAAATTAAAGTATTAATTTTAACTTTTTTTTAATTTTTTACTTTTTTTAACTTTTTTAAATAATACTTTAATTTATTTTTATTACTTTTATATATAAAGCATATATTATTATAGCAGGCAGTTTAACTAAAGCTAGTATAAAATATTTTAATAATAATATTTATTTATATATTTTTTTTTATAATATTAATTATTATTTTATTTTTTTATTTAAAACTTTTTTTACTTTTTTTTTATTTTTTTTTAAAATAATAATAAGCTTTTTTATAGTTTATTTTATTATAAAAATTATATTTTCTTTTAAATTTAATAGCTTTAATAATATTAAAGTTTATTTTACTTAATTAAGTTTTATTATTTTTAATAATATATTTATTTATTTTTTTTTAATTAACTTATAAATAAAGCTTAATTATAGTATTATTTTTTTTAGCTTTTTATTTTTATTTTTTTTTATTATTAATTATTAATTTTAATAGCTTTTTAAGTAAAGTTAATAAAATTAATTTTTTATTAATTTATTTTATAAATTTTATCTTTAACTTTAGGTTTTAAACTATAATAATAGATTTTTTTTTTAAATCTTTAATTTAATTTACCTTAGTAAATAATTAAAGAAATATTAAAGTATATTAATAATATAGTTTTTTTTATTTAAAATCTTTAAGTTTTTTTTTAATTTTTTAAGTTTTATTAATAATTTTAAATAATTTCTTTAGTTTTTCTTTAAAGTTATTATAATTAATAAAAATAACTATAGTTTAAGTTTTTTATTTATTAAAAGCATTTTCTTAATAATCTTTTAAAATTACTTTAATTTAATTTTCTACTGCTTTATTTATTTAAGTTTTTATATATTAAATATATTTAAATAATTTAATAAATATAAAGGAATTTAAAAAATAATATTTAAAATAAATTTAAAAATTATTAAAAAACTTATATAATTTAATTAAATCTTTATTAAATTTATTAAAGTAAAAAAACCTAAGGATTTTTTTAAGTTATTTTTTAATTACTTTAATAGGTTATATAATAAATATAACTACAGCAGGTGCTATAGCTAATAGTATTATTAATAGGTTATAAAGTATAATAAGCTATTATTATAAAATATTAATATTTTATATATTATTAATTCTTTATACTTTTAATTATTAAATTAATTATTTAAAAATAGTTAAATAATTTATAAAATTCTATAGATTTAATAAAAGCATTTATTATTATATTTACTTTTTTATATTAAATTAATTTATAAATTTAATAAAGTTTTAAAAATTATTTATTTTAATATTACCTATAGATTTAATAACTATTTAAATAAAAGTTATTAATATATAATAAATTATATATTAAATAATTAATATAAAGTAAATTTTTAAAAAATAAACCTAAAATAAATTCTTTAGGTTTATATTAGTAAATAAATTAAAAAACCTATAGGCAATAATATTATAATAATAATTACTAGTAAAGATTAAAAATGCTTTTTAATTTATAAATATAAAATTATATTAATAACTAGCTATTTAAGTTATTTAAATAAATATAAAAAATAAACTTATATATTTAATTAATTAAGTTAAATTATTTATAGATTTTAATAATTTATTATAAATTATTTTATAAAATTAATAATTTATTTATAGATTATTAGATTATTATAATAATCTAATAATTTATTATAATTAGTAGGTCGGTCCTATGTTAATCCGGTTTAGCCTACCCTATAGGCCCATTGTTGCAACTATAAGAGGCGGGTTGTAACAATAACTTGCAGCATTATATTACAGCGCTTATCCGCTAAACTACAGTACTCATCCGCTAAACTATAGTACTTATCCTTTATGTTATAGCTCTTATTTACTAACCACGGCGTGGATTTTACTTAATTAGAGTATATATCCCTTAAATTACAGCTTTTATTGTTAAATAATAATATTTATGTATATTTTAAATAATAGCAGTTTTATTTTAATTTTAGTACCTATATTTATTTACTTATTTATAAATGTATATTTCTTATAATCACCTCCCCCTAAAGGAGAACAGAATGAATAAATAATCTTACTTGACAAACAATACTTATGCCTCCAAATTCTTACAATAAAGTTATGTGGCATTGCGCTATTTGTTACAAAATTGCATGTTAACGAAATAAAACCCTCTTGCGGTTCTTGCTCTTTATATTACTATAATATTACCCCAAATGCAACATGACCTCTATTTTATCTGCATATGAGCTCGGACAAGGCTTTCCCGTCCTAATTATTCACGGATGGCAGGCGGAAGGAAAAGTCGAAGAGCTAGATTTTGAGCCAATCTTTTGTAAAACACCAGGACTTCTCCGAATTTACGTGGATCTTCCAGGCATGGGCGCCACACCTGCCGATAATGTCACAGATCTCGACGATATATATCTTCGCTTAGTACATTTCATTGATTCTCGGCTCCAGAAGTTAAGATTCGTTCTTATCGGTACCTCATGTGGCGGCTATCTTGCACGTGCCATAGCTCAAAAATATCGCGATCAAGTCGATGGCTTACTACTACGTGTACCGCTTATTGAACCCAAAGATAGCATGCGAGATCTTGATCCTTACACCCCTTTGGTAGAAAACAAGGAACTCATGTCAAATGTGCCAACTGAAGACAAGAACCTTCTTGGCAATGTTCTTGTTCAAACACCTGCTTACATCAAGACCTTAAAGGCAAAATATGAGAAGGTTTACCTTCCGGCAGAGAGAGCAGCAGATAAAAAAGCGCTGGACCCGATACGAGAAGATCCGCAGCGATATGAGTTATCTAACTCTTTGAACGATAAAAACGCCAAGTTTCTCGCCCCCACCACCCTTATTATATGTGGTCGGCAGGACGAAGTCGTGGGTTACCGAGACAGTATCCGCCTCCTGGAGCTTTATCCTCGATCAACATATGCTGTTCTGGATCGTGGTACTCATGGCCTTCCTATAGATGAGACTGGTGTTTTCGAAGCGCTTGTTCACGATTGGATATTCCGTGTTAATGAATGGAGAGGTCGCACAGGTGTATAGAAGCTATCGTGTATGTGAACTTTTAGCTACGATAATGCCAGATTTAACTGCTTAACCAACCTCATATATATACCCTATAAATGATTAAATATCTTCTTTATGTTCTATGTATATGCTATAGCGCTACAGGTAATATCCGAAGTTTGACGTTTGCGGCGAAAGCGAAAGCAGCTCAATTCGAATTTGAGATAATTCGTGTTCTATAGGGTAATATATATACTACGACACTAACATCTTATGCGCGCCACGATTAATAAGACAATAGATTAATGAGATAAAGTCCAAAAGAGGAGGTGGATAGATGAAAGGATTTAATTAATGATATTGATGAATAGCGGTATAGGTTCTAAAAGTGAATATTATTCATTATATAATTATAATATAACTATAATAAAGCGGGTTTTCGTTTAAGAATGTTACAGGATATGTCTCGTCGTCTATTTCGGACATGTGTTGTATACAAAGCACCCCTTGTCATAAAATGTCAGCTGGGGTTGGCTCTTCTTAGTTGTCACCCCCAAACTCTTGACAGCTTTGTTGTATAGCTGGCACACTTTGCTGCCGCTATATGTAAAACTCGCGCAGTTGGGGTTCTTAAGACAGCTGGTAGCACAGAGGCTGACATTATTTACTGTGGTAGCCTTACCAACATTAAAGGTAGTATTTACATTTGCTTGGTTAACCGACTTCTTGCAAGTGAGTCCTGTAGGAACTTTGGGATTCACGATGGCCGTTGAAGATGGCGTGCAAGTGCTGGCTGGCTTTGTGCTGGTGCTGGTGCTTTTCGTAGTGCTGGTGCTCTTGCTTGTGCTCTTGGCAGTGCTTGTGCTCTTAGCAGTGCTTGTGCTCTTAGCAGTGCTTGTGCTCTTGGCAGTGCTTGTGCTCTTGGCAGTGCTTGTGCTCTTGGCAGTGCTGGTACTCTTGGAACTGCTGGAGCCCTTTCCGCTACCAGAGCCGGAATTGGGGCCGGAATTGGAGCCCGAACCAGAGCCGGCTAAGCCAAGACCACCGCTGTTCAAGCCGTTGCCGCCCATGCCGGTGCTAGCACCTTTACCTTGGGGATTGCCTGAATCGTTGTCATCAGTGCCATCGTTTACGTATCCGATGCACCCTTGAGCAATGGGAGCGCTCTCCTGAGGAGGAATGAGGTCAAATGTATCCGAACCAACGAAATCTCCTTCTAAAACAGCTTGAAGCGTATTCTCAAAATGAATATCCCAAGCAATACCGTAGCAGGTGCCATCAAGATCGACCTCGATTTCACCATCCTCTCCGACTGAGGCCGATATTTCAAACGCGCCCTCAGCGACAATTGAAGGAGTGTCCACTATAGCAGCGTCTACCTCAAACTCCCCATCAAGAATACTGATGCCAACGCCTAGCTTGATGGGCAGACCTAGCGATGCCTCGAGATGAAGCTCACCCGAAGCCTCGGCTGTATGTTGGAAGGTAGGCGAAAGGCCATTTGCATGGCTGTTGCCAGAATGAAGCAAATCCAGCATAATGTCAATGTTGTCCCAAGATACGGAGGCGCCGATGAGCAGGGTGCCAGTTGCATCGATAGTCACCTCAGCGTCTACTGAGACACTGATGAATGGACCAACGTCAATTAGAAGGGGAATCTCGAAACCGCCCAGATTAAGTCTGGCTAGTTCTTTGCTCCATTCTTTTTCATATTTAAAAAACGCCTCCATGCCAAGATTGAGTCCTGCTTCAAAGTTGGCGTTGATTCCCACTTGCAGCGTATCGACCGAAAGAGTCCAGAGAGATGCGTCTATTTCACCCCAGAGCGTTGCTGAGCCTCCAAAGCCACATTCAACGCAGTAGAGAGCCAAACCGTATTCGAGATCACGGGCAGAATGAGTAGAAACAGATGAAGACGTTTCGTTTGAGCGCTTATGGTGACCGCTAGGGTCTGCGACTTCGCCCTTCTCGTAAGAATCATCTTCTTCACCTCCCTCAGAACCCCATTTCTCCAATGGAGCGGCGTTTGGCCATGGCGCATCGGGATCGGTACCGAGGTGATCGTCGTCGTTAAGCCAGTAATTCCAGGATAAGGTAACTGATTCTGTATCCCGAGCTGCAAGGGGGTGCGCCTCGAACATCTAGATTTATGATGAGCGTGTTAGCGGAATTCGAAGGGAACATAATAATAATAATAATAATAATCATAATAATAAAACTGCAAAGATAAAGCTGTAGATCCATGGCGAGAGGGCTTAATACTTACGTCTCTCTTATCAACAGCGCGCTTCACTTGTGTGGATCCAACGTCGCCCCATTTGAGATTCACATGGACGGCTACAGCTTTGAGAGCAGCTGAGGATCCAGTGGCCGTGAAACTTTTGTTGCTATCGGAAAAAGAGATAGATTTAGCATGAAAAAAGTCGTTTTGATTGTCCAGGCCACAGCCATCCACAGATGTTACAAAAACAATATCATTTGCCCCAGTCCACTCTTTCTTCGCAAATCCATAGGCATTATCGCTTAGAGTGCCAGTCAGGCTACCCTTAGTGCAGCTAACATCAGATACGTATAAAGAATGGTCAAGCGGGATTGTTGGGTAGGCAAATGTCATAAGGGCTTGAGACAATATACCGCCATCGCGCTTTAGCATTCGCCGCTGAGGGCTTGAGTTGGTGAATGAGTTGGCAGTCGAGCCGGCCCATGCTAATGTGACATTAGTGGCAAGAGAAAGAATTGAGAGGTCGTTCTGGTCAATGCTCGGAGGAACAATAGGTTCTAGGCTCGTTTTCGTGCCATTTGTTGTAGCGTTGGAAGAGTCATCGCGACTGTTGAGGCGAGGCACATCGGGATATCGGGCCTCATTGGCATGCGGAGCGGCAGAGACTTGATTGCCAAAGAGAAAAGTTGTGGCAAAGCCTAGAAAGGCGATGCCTTTATGGGATAGCATTCTGAATAAGAAGTCGCCAAACCCGCTGAGATAGCAGCCGAGCTCGAGACAAAAGAAGAGCTTGAGTCTCAGCTATAAAATGTGTTGCTCAGTGAAACACAAATGGTGAACGGAAAGAAGCGGAAATACCACCAAGAAGAAGATAGAAGCCCCCCTCCGTTTCACTGAATATCCTTCTCTTGTTCACGATAGAGCCGAGACAAGATGGTAAAGTCCCCTGATGATATATTACATTACTCCGTGGACAATCTTATTCTTCAGCTACCCCGCTGCATTGACTTAAATTGTAACTATTAAAGCCTTTATTGAAAAGTTTACAGTAGTTCGCGACTTCTAACCCTTGTACTTTAACTATCGCAGTCCCAGCTGAGCATCATCTTTTTTCACTAGGCTGTGTTAAGCGTCCGCCGTTCCGGCTGAAAGCGAATTGCTAGTCAATAGCGTTATCTCCGGTTTATAGATTTTAATTCCTTACTTAATTCTTATTTTAATCTGATGGGTCTCTAGGAGCTAAAATATTGACTTAAATATAAAGTATTGCTTGGTCTAGTGCTAGCTAGCCTTTGTACTCCATTAGTCTGTTGCCTGGAACGTTCGTCACCGTAAACCTGTTACAATCTATTAATATATTCTTAAATCATAAACACGCTAAATATACCTCAGGTGAAAGTATTGGATGCTGATAGTATGAATGCGAGCTCTCCCTACATGAATCAAGTACTGACTGGGCAATGCGACAAGCTGTACTTGATATACGATTGCAGTAATTTTGCTGGATTGCTGAAGAAGAATACTACTAAAACATCGTTCTCATAGATTCATAATCATTCAATAATGATACTGCCTATAACGCAAGCGAACTTACTTATAAATGTGGCCCAGAAGTTCTCAGTTCGGCCGAAGAGCTCATTGGTCTCGAGTCGCGCGACCAGTCAGTTGGGCAATGGAACATGAGGGAATATAAGCTGGGCTTCTGAATAATTGGCCTTATACTTCCTCCATTCCATTTTTTCTTCACAGTGCGCAACATACTAGGCTGGGGTTTAGATTCCCATTGGAAACCTCTTGTCTTGCTCGACATTGTAGTTGAAATCTGCCCTGAGCTAACGGCTGGACTAGTCCGGCAAATGGCCCCGTTCCTGACGCCAAGAGATAGTTCGATCGCGCTATTGCTTGGCGCTATTGCTTCGAGCTATTGTTTCTTGGTTTAAAATCAGCATACCGAGCAGCTGGTTCTGCATGGCCGTAGTCGTGATGTAGCCAATAGTGTTTTCCATAAAGGAGCTACTGAAGAAACACGCCTGATATCCACTTAGTTTGATGCTACTCCATGACAACTCGCGTCTAGAACACGCCGACCACAACGAACGAGATGCTTGAAGGTCTACCGGACCCGCGGGCAATTTCGCCCATTACCTGTAAAGTGTTGAAGGGATGAGGAAAAGAAGGAAGCAAAACTTGATCACGACCTAAGACAGCAGTTAAAGCTGTATAAATCGACAGGCGCCTGTCTCCTCGTCTCTCCCGAATGTTTGCAGCAGTGCACCCAGTTTCTTTCTCTTCTCACTCAAGGTACTATTCGGTCCTTTTCCGTTCACTATGAAGACTGCACTTCAAATTTTGGCAGTTTTGCCATTCTTAGCGACTTCTATCGTTGCTACTAACCCAGCAACCACTTGCCGTACTGAACTTGGCACGAAATCGGTAAAACATGTGTCTACTGTCACCAAAACATCTACCAGCAGCCATCAGCCAACCACGACTGTCACTGTTCGCCCAACGGTGACGAGTTACGTTGGTCTGTGGTACACTATTACTGGATTTACCACCAAGACGAAGACTATCACAGATAGCACTGTGACAGACACTTTTTCCACCACGTCTACGGTGTTTTCCGTTGAGACGGACACAATTACGGCTACAGTGACCACAACCACAACAAATACCGACACTGCCTCGTCAACTTCGACCACCGTGGTGCCAACTACTCAAGGCTTCCGAAACATTCAGGATACTGTTAACTCGGATGTTCTCAATCGCCGTGCTGTCGGCCACCCTCACCCTCCCCGTGCTCAAGTGCAGAAACCTCATGGTCTTCAGGCCTCGATGTATCCTACTAAAGTAGACTGTAGGTTATCGTATTCCCTTTTGAACACGCAGTATGAGCATTCTAACTTGCTTACTTATCGTTAACAGGTACTAAGATCCTGCCCAATACCAAGACCCAGACTGTGCATTCCACTGCGCACCCAGTCACAGAAACCATTTTCTATTGGAGGGAGATTACCAAGACCAATACTCTTACGTCTACCAAGACTGTTGTTCCCGCTGATGTTTCATCAACAATTACTTCCACTTTCACATCTAGTGTGACAACCTTCACAACAACCTTCGAGACCAGCACTGTTACAGCTTCCACCACCACCACGGCCGTCATCCCTGGCCCTACCGTCTATGACGCGTGTACCGGACTGAATACGTTTGGCCCTAACTTCAGCAGTGGTGGTAAATCTTATTATGCTGTCAATGTCGCCAACAACGGACCAGGAGTCGGTTCCGATTTCAACACTGTGGCTGATGGCGCTAGCACTGCAACAGACTGCTGCAATGCCTGCCAGAATTTCGGAACTTGCGAGACGTTCATTTTCAGACCAAGGAACAGGAACTGCTTTTTGCTGTACCACCCAGGCGAGACATGCTCATCACAGCTTAACCATCCCAACTTCATCCTCTCCATCTCCGGCAGCGACTCTGGTGAAGGATATGTCGTTGGTAACGGCAACTGCGGTTACACTTACAGTGGTAACAGTGATGGCTCAGTCTTTAACGTTAACCAGTAATGGAAAGGGTTGATGTTATTCATAGCATGGAACAGCAACAGGAAGTCCACTACTTCAACATCGATGTTAAAAAGTATCTGAGAAATTGTAAATAAGAGAGGTTAATGTCGTTTCACTTTCATTTATTCAGAAAGCTGGTAATATTAGAATTATATTTTGTAATCTAACTTAGCTCTCGTATACCTTTCGTTGACATGTGGAGATAAAACATATCCAGCCCTTGCATTCACAACATGGAGTTGGAAAGCCCTGGGTGAGTATGCATGTGTTTACGATACTATAACCAGACATCTGTACGCCTCTATACCGGATAAACTAATCTTTTTGGGCTTTGTGCTTATCACGACCGAGATATTCCCAGGTTCCTTACTTAAGTTGTCTCCTCAATCATCTGGACCTTCGGTATCTACTTAACATTAAGATAACCATTCTTTATCTAGATTAGAGCTATCTTAGCAAGGAGGATGTGTAAAAGGCTAACATAAAGGCTGTGTCTAAAAGCCTACTGGCATTTGGAGTGTGCGGTCTTCTGAAGACTTCTCTGGCTAGTCATCGGCTTGAAAGTGCTCGTATAGTTACTGAAAGTTAATTTCTCTCTTGTAGCGAAAAGTGATCGTCTCTTTCTGTTATTTGGTCGTCTCCCCCTAACGTTGCACTGGGTATACCAAAACAACCAAGGAAACAGAGTACCATGAAAGGAATTTCCATTGCAAACACCGCTTGGAAACCTTTAAACCTGGCATAAGATATGTCTTGGTCCCAAGATGTAGTGCCGAATCGCCACGTTCCCATCTTAACTTGCGAGAGCACTGAAGCTGGGACATTGTCGGACAAGGCCGCCTGTGTAACAGCACTCTGCAAAGCAGTTGCGATTGTCATACCAATGACGGAACCGAGCATTCGGAAGAGGTTCCGCGTTGACGTCGCAACCGCACGATCTTTGGGTGGGCAATGTGCATGCAGAGCAACGAGACCTAAAAGTGGTAAGTAGTCATGATAACATCGTCGTATAGGAGCAGGCATGTATTAAATAGACTGTACCTGGCTGAAATACACATCCAATACCCCAGCCCTCAACTAATAATGCTCCCAAATAAGTCCCAACGCTCGTGGTTTGGCTGAACATCATTTTTAAGCAGACGCCAAACAACCACAGAAAGATGCCTGGATGGTATATATAGTCGTAGCTTCTACCTGTCAACGCCGTTCATGCTCTCAATATTAGGGATTTAGTGGATGATATGACTTGCCTTCCGAGAATCGCCATGGCTGGGCCAGACAAAATACCAGAAACGCTCGAAAATAAAAGTATGGGCAGCATCAACGCAGAAGCTTGCAAAGGACTGAATCCTCGAACATCTTGTAAATATGTTGGCAGAAAATACATATCTACTTGCCATACTATGTTGTACAGAGCGCTCTGAATGAGCAGAATTGCGCTGGCTTTGCTGGTGAAAAGCCTAAGAGGGATTAGAGGAATGCGAGCATACTTTTTTTCGATGATAGTGAAAACGGCCACTGCAACGCCGCCGATGATCATTAGGGAGATAACCGCGGGGCTACTCCATGCCCAGGACGTTCCGCCTAGATTGAGAGGTATCTATAGAACAAAAAGTTCTCATCAGCAGGATTATCTCATAGTCGAGGTAGTAATATAGCTCCGCGCACCAGGATGCAAATAGTTGCTACTAGAGAAGCTGCAAGGCCCATCCAGTCGATTTGCCTTGCCTTAGCCTTCCAACTTCCACTGACATCTGTTAACGGCAGAAAAAACAGAGAGGCTATAGCAGAAACGCATGCCAGGACTGGAGGGATGTAAAAGATCCATCTCCAACTCGAAATCCCCGCTATTCTCATCTTTTGTATCAGAGCTGCCGCAAGGAATGGCCCTATAGCCGATCCAGCGCCAATGGAGGCATTAAGCATTCCTTGGTACTTGCCTCTGTCTTTAAGGCTCACGAGATCACTAACAATGATTGATATGATAGAACTAATGCCGCCACCACCAATGCCACTTATGGCACGACACGCGTAGAGCCAAGCGGGAGTGTGGGAATTGGCACACAAAATGTCGCCAAAGACGAGAAAACCAACAGAGAGCATTAATACCGGTTTCCGACCGATAATATCAGATAGGCGGCCGTAAAGCGGCTGAAAGGCGGCCTGGCCCATCAAATAGGCCGTTCCAGTCCAAGTAATGCTGCTGCCAGCGCCAAGGTCGCGGGCGATAACTGGGAGAGCTAGGGCAACTGAATTGATGTCAAGGGATGAAGTAAAGTAGATGATTGAAAGGCATAGATACGCGGCGATAAGGCGCCGAAATGGTAGCCGAGATGACTGGTCGTGTATTTCATCGCTAGGTCTATCGGTCGTGTTCGCTACTCTAGACCGAACAGTATGCAGACGCTCGGGTTGAGCAATTGCTGTGGTTATTGCTTCAGGCTCATTCGGCAGGAACGAAACATCATTAGTCATTTGAATCTGAATCAAGTCACCGGCGGTGTCTGCATGATCCTTGGGCGACCGGTTGGTAGTTAACTCAAGAAGAATGGTGGCAGACATGGTAACGTTTAAACGATAAGATATTTATGCACATGAATGTGCAAGTAATAAGCAAAGGAAGATCACAGAAAGGTATATTTTAAGCAGCGAAACCCAAGCCGAACGTCGGTCATAACCACGTCACCATAGAGTGATAGACGTTGCGGTTTCGGTGATAATTGACTGCTTACCTGTTGGTTCCACTTTTAACATCCAACTATTCAATTCAATTAGTAAATGATGAAAAACTATAAGAAACTATTATATGGTGAGATAGTCAATAGGGACATTTTTTTCTTTAATATAGATATGCTTTAATGATGGCTCCTAAAGGCATGTTAATAATTGTTTTGTTGTGATGACCAATTACTATATTACATAATAAAGCAGTACACTATTGAGATACCAATTGTTCTCGAGACCTTTCAGATCCTTGCAACTCATAAAGCTTGTTGCTTCTCATCTCTATCCGTGGACTAAATTGCGGATCATCTTCCTTTGTGCTATTATCTGCATATTGATACTGTTCCGCAAAGTGTTGATTCGGAGGATTGTTTTGCGAAAATTCCGATGCAAGAGGAGCTATTGAAATCGAAGCCAGGGCTGTTGTCTTCGATGATGGAGTTGGTTGAAGAGAGTGGAGGTGTGAATAGTTAACAGAAAGATCCGAGATTGTATTGCGCTGCATTTCGGATATTTGGTGGCTGGGCGTTTCTCTTGAACCCAGAGACAGAGTGGAAGGTTTAGAGATTAGAGAATACTGAGCATGGGGGCTTGGAGCGAAGTCATCGCCAATAAGAGAGAATGAATATGATGGCAGCAATGGCTGACACATTTGGTCACTAGATAAAGTGTAAGAAGGCTGAGCCAGCGTCTTCAATGTCTGATTGAGGCTTGGATTTGAAACACCCTCGAGCAGAAGAGACAATCCTGAATGATCGCTTTGATTCAAAACCACTCGTTGGTTGCGTAGATGACTCTCCAGACTTGTCTCGGCACTTGGCATCCAAATAGAAGAAAATTGTTCAGTTGGTTGATGAATACTGAATGGTTGTTGGTGAGGAATGAGATTGGGAATAACGGGCTCGGGTAGATCACAGTACACCTGATTTGTCAACAGGTTAGGTATACTTGCCCTGGCGCTGACTTCAGTTAGCGGAGCAGTGGGCAGCAGATTTGGAGAAGCTATTCAGATTAGATTAGTACACCCATGAAACAACCTCTGAGGTAAAGGGTGAAAGTACCAGCAGCATCACCCATTAAGTCCTCTAAAAGATCTGTATTATCGAATATTTTCTGTTTCTGTGAGGAAATACCCTCTTTCGCTTTCCCTGCGTCATTTTGCGTTGCGCTGATAATTGTAAGGCTCCTGAGAAACGTAATCTCAGCTAACACAGCTGCATGATGCTGACTTATGATTGGTCCTAGCATTTGAAGCTCTTGAGAATCATGACTAGCCCATGCTATACGATGTTGCAGCGATGTTTTACCACTATGCAGTCCCGGTCGATATTTTTCGACAATGCGATACGCGGCGACCATGTCACCATGTACTTTTTCAATGACGGCATTAAGACGCTCAAGTGACAGGGTCTGATCTTCCAGAAGGTGAAGATGCTCGTGGCGAAGTTTAATAAGAAGCTGTAGGTCTCGGTGGCACATTTGCACAAGCTCAAAGCTGCGGCGCATTTCATTTGGGGTGTGCCCGCTGTCAATAGCCACACTGGCTGCACGGTAAGTTGAACGAATAGAAGAGAAAATTTTGCTCATATTTTTTGACCAGCTTTACAAAGCTGGAGCTTATAAAATGCCGTGAAAACTGTTATAAGTTCAAGAAGGTTCAAAGAGCTATATTTGACGAAGATGATGAATGGGGAAAAAAAATCTAGCATTGCCTCTTTACGGAACACGCTGCCTATATGTTAGCGTAACCCCTATAGCGATAAGCGCCTCAGCTAATTATTGCCATATTTACAGCGTTACATGCAATCTGGTGCGCGGCAACTTTCGTTTGGGCGCTGGGAATATCGGAGCAGCGAAGCCAAATGAGAACTCAGATATCTCCTCAGTTGTCCCCACAGTTAGTTTTAGCTTGTGCGTCTTCTAAATACCTTGGGGGTTTATAGCAGTGTCTGGGCAAAAAGGAAACTGTCTGTTTCGAGGTGGCGATTTTCCTCTTTTCTTCATATCCCCCTTTACACTGACCTTCACTTTCCTATTTGTATGTTATTTCCGTTCGTGCATTATGTATGTTGGTTCTGAGTCATTGACATTGCGAGGCCGTCTAATTGGGAATAAGATATCCGTGAAGTACATATATAGCTCAGCAGAATGTAGCTATACCCTGCAAGTAATTTTATTTATTACAAGGAATCTTTCTTCCCCGCGGATCAGCAAACTCTGCTCCGCATTTATAGTATACTTAGCATGCATTTATAGGCATGCACAGCTGTAATTCACCGCAGTATTTCCATTTGCTATATCCATCACCCTACTCACATCCAATGCGCTGATAATAGCAAGTTATTTCATGTGTGGCGCTCGAAGTGGATAATTTTGATCATTTTATTACTATTAATACGATATAGCTGTAGGCAGAATGATGTGTTAAAAGACCTAATCCTGCCTCATTGTCCAAATACCCATTAGACCTCCCAACCCTTGTCAAAGCTTAAACAGCTACTTCGACAGGAGCCGCAACTCTTCGTAGCTTCGTATATGGCGTTCCATTATGATCGCTGTATTTTTCTAATCCAGGGCATACCACTACAGAATGCCTATTTCCATTTACCATAGAAGTCCCTTCAAAATTGAACTTCCATTCAGCCGGCTGAGAGAAAAGTACATAGCCAAACTTTGCACATTCTGTTATAACTTCTCGTAAATGATCAGCCTGCAGGCTCTCTCTTCCCGGCCTAACAAAAACGCCGAGAAAATCGACCAAAGAAGTAGTTAGACGTTGGGCTTGTGTCGCGACTGTGGTTTGGTTCATTTGCAAAGGAGTACGCTGGCTGCGGTTTGAATGGAGAAGGAAAGCGGATAAGCGGCGCCAAGTCGATAATGCCTGAGAAAAGGCTATATATACACCCCTGTTAGCTTTTTTTCTTATTTAAGCCCCAACTATCACATACCTAGAGTATTGTTGGCCCCGTATTCAGCAGCAGGCATAGATAGAATAATTTCAGCTGCAGGTCTGGGGAGCATTGAATAATGGCTAACGGAGTGGAAGTCAATGCTGGCGAATATAACAGCTGCAATAACACAGCGGAGGGCAATATATCGAGTATTGCTCCTGGCACTTAAAGAGACCATCAATTCGGTGTCTAACCCCGAGGTTTTGGATTCCAGCTCAAGTCTCTGAAGTGATTGCAATAAAACCTGTATGTTAGCGTCTACCGGCTGAAGAGTATAGTTATCCTCGACATGCTGGCAGATAAGCTCCCCCAAGGCTTGTAATTCGCTCACAATATCTTGATCTGGAACTCCGTCAAGGAGATATTGACTCAGTTGTATGCCCGTGCCAGAACTACTGGAATCGATATCATGTATCAATGGAGACGGCTTGGGAGCAACAATTGCCACATCATGGGTAATTTCCCTGTGCTTTCGGCGGCGTAATAAAAGCAGGGAAGCGAGAAGACCGATAACGAGGCCAGCTGCAGCACAGCCAACCGCAATTCCAGCTGTAGCACCAGTAGAGATTCCCGTATGCTGGCGAATAGGTGTAATAATTTGCGAAGATGTTGGAATAGGAGTTGCACTTATTTCAGTTGTTGTATAGGCAGTGCGAGTATCCGAAAATTCAGTAGAGGCAGAGGTAGGGCCGCTTGGGCTATCGGATATCGGGAGGCTTGGTTTTGTAGTAGACGTAATAGAAGCAGTGGTCGATGAACTGCTTATGGAACTCGTCGTCTGAGTGTTTTGATTGGAAGATGTGGTCGCGGTACAAGCCCAGGATGTTGAAATATGTCCGGAAGATATACCAGTAGTAATAGTATAAGTCGAAGGGCAGGTCCAGGCCATTGAGGTTTCTGCATTCATGTTGGATTTGAATGCTGAAATAAGCGCTATTCGGAATAGCGCTTGTTTAAAGGCGGGAAATATGTGTATGACAATGGATTGATATAGTAGTAAATATATGTGGTCTCCAGGGATATATGTAGAACAACGCCAAAGTCCCACGGACTTCCAGATTGAGAAATGAGTTGGTTGCTCATGAATTCTCGACTCTAATAAAATTCACTAGCGTTAGCCCCCAAAGATTTCTATTTGGCGGATTTTAACCCTGCAAGCTATACCATGAGGCCACGCATCAAAGTGGGACAATGAATATACTAGCATTATGCAATCGCAACTGGGACAAACTTCGCTCTACGCAGCAAAGACTGGTTCCCCACACCCCTCTTTTCGAGCTCTTCTCACCTACTAAAGCTAACAATCCATACAATCGGATGACTGATCCTCTTCTATTTGTTTTATGCTTGCAAACAAAAGCAAAATAAACTGGGCTACCAATTGAATAGCAACACTATTTGGAAAAGTCGCCTTATGAAATGCAGACCGTTCAGGATCTTTTGCGAAGATACATCCCCCCGTCGCATCAAATGAGAGACTAGACAAGGATCCTTTGAAACATGCACAACCAACAGCGTAGCATTTCAGCCGTGCTTTCCGCTCCTCGCATATTACTCAGGGGATAATTGCGATTCTCCAAACATCGGCAGACTTCCGGATGGCCGAACTTTACGTTTTATAAAATTCCCAGATGCTAGCTTTGAGTCAACCTCTACGAGAGATTGCTAGACAGGTCAATTAGACGACACATGGAAATGATGTCATGATGGCTGAAAACAGCGATATTACCGTCTCAATCGATTTCGGCACAACGTATACTGGTGAATATGCAAATGAAGATGCAAACCAAAAATTGACACTGCTGATGAAATATATCAAGGCGCTGCATGGATGACCCCAAAGACACCAATTCAGGTGATCAATGACTGGCCTGGAAGTGGTGATCGAGGAGAGCGAAAAGTCCCGACGACTCTGATATACAATCCAGATGGAACAGTATCGTCTTGGGGATTTATGTGCGATGATGACGATGATAAACTGCCAGGAAAACGACGACGAGATTTTTTTAAAATCTTCATCGATGAGGAAACATTGTCTGCAGCGCAGCAGCGAGGATTTTCGAATTTACCGAAAAATACAAAAGAAGCACAGCTATTTGCGACAGATTATCTACACCAGGTATATCTGCACGTTAAAGAAACTGTTGAGATGCAGACGGGGAAACGATACCTCGGCGGCTGGGCAGACATGGCCGTAACTTTCCTATTCAGTGTGCCCACTACTTGGACCCGTATGGAGATTATCAACATTTTCAAGGGAATTGTGCGCGATGCGGGTTTTGGAGTTGAGGGTCTAAAACACATAGCACAGATCGATCTTACAGAGGCTGAAGCGGCGGCCGTTGCAACGCTCAAGACAAGCCCAATCGTTTTCAACCGAGGCAGCGTATTTCTAACGGTAGATGCTGGGGGAGGAACAACCGATTTAGCTCTAATGCGCATAACATCAGCTGATATCAATTTCCCTCAGATGGCACAAGTTTCCGCTGTGAAAGGTGTAGGGATTGGATCAACATTGATCGATCGGGCATTTGTTCGACTTATCATGGAGAGGCTTACCGGGAATCCCGATATACAGCGCCAGCTACCAAACGATTTGGCGGTTCGTTTGTCCAAGAGTCACCATTTTAAAATTTTAAAACACAAGTTTGGTGAAAAAGTGTATATGCAACCTGTGTTTAGAATGCCAATGGAAGGGGTATCAAATGATTTAAGCTATCCCACACTTGCTGTGGAAAATGGGCGCATGCTATTTTCAATGTAAAGAGCCTCGAAGAATCTATTATAAGAAGTACTGTCAAGCGAAGCTGACAGATTATAGGGCGGAGATCCAATCTCTCTTTGAAATACAGATCGAAGGCATCATGAAGAGAATAACAGAGCAGCTAAATTGGCTAAGCGAGCATTATCCTACTCAGCAAGTGGTAAGCACAGATTGCTGGATATTAATGACAGCAACCTGAGATAAGCTGATTGTTTCAAGGAATATATGGTACTCTCTGGTGGACTTGGCAGTTCAACCTATATACGTGACAGGATTCAGCAACATGTCATAGCTTACCCGCACGCCAATGCCGCTAAGATTGCAGTAGTACCATGCCACGACCCGCAACTTGTTGTTGTTCGAGGCCTCCTGCTAGACTACCAGCAAAGGAGAGAAACGGGAAATATTCCTGTTCTCGCAGCAAGAATTGCTCGTTCAAGTTACGGCATTGTAGTGAGAGAGATGTATTCTCCAGATACCCATTTTGATGAAGAGATAGTTGAAGATCATTGGAATCCTAAAAAGAAGTGGGCCATTAATCAGATTCAATGGATTATTCGAAAGGTAAGTAGTTCGGAAATAAAAATATTCCATATATCACTAAAGCTTAGAGTAGGGAGATACAATCGATCCGAACGTTCCACTTGTTAAATCGTTTGAATACCGCTTGGGACCTAACGACACAACGAGGAGTTGGAATGCAGACATAGTAACTTCTCAAAACGAGGCCACATTTCTCCCAAAGAGCCTTAAACAAGGTATGTTAGTTTCATGGCCACGTTAGTGATATTAAAGAGAATGCTAGTTAACACAAATGTCTGTCAATAGCTGGTGTCACTAAACTATGTAGAGTGAAAAGCAATTTGGATGGTGTAGAACAACATCAACTCCTACTTAAGCAGAAAAGAGGAATTTTTTTCCGGAAAGGATACAAATTCTACATCTGCAAGTTTGATCTTCGTGTTATTGTTGCTCCCGCAGATTTAAGATTTGAGCTGTGGTTTGACGGACAAAGATTTTCGGGGAATCATGAACCTATTACCGCTCAATGGAGCGAGGTGGGCATGAAGGTCAATCAAGACTAAGATGAGCCGTTAACTTACAGCAACTCTACTTATCAATAGATGAATTAATAATTCTGAGCAACTATAGAAGATAATGACAGTCAATTTTTAGAAGTATAATTCTCATCACCTACTTAATGATATTCCATTTAAAAGATATTTTAATTAATAGCAGTATACATCGTCAATTCTGGGCGGGATATAGATAAAAATATAATTACATAAACAACCTAATTTATAAATAATAGATATTATATACAATAAGTAAATTAATATAATAATTAATATATTATTTACTAGTTACTGTTATATTTTTTTTTTAATTAAATCTTTTTTTAATGCTATTAATTACCTAGAATATATAAAGGTTACTTTTCTTACTTTAAAATTTAATTATGGCCTAAATTTACTAATAAAAGTCTAGATTTTTAGCAGTTATATAATTTCCTCTTATTCTATATCGTCGTCCAGCTTTATCAATAGATGAATTAATAATTCTAAGCAACTATAGAAGATAATAATAGTTAATTTTTAAAAGTATAATTCTTATCACCTATTTAATAATATTCTATTTAAGAGATATTTTAGTTAATAGCAGTATATATTATTAATTTTAGGCAGGTTATAGATAAAAATATAATTACATAAACAACCTAATTTATAAATAATAGATATTATATATAATAAGTAAATTAATATAATAATTAATATATAATTTATTAATTACTATTATATTTTTTTTAATTGAATTTCTTTTAATGTTACCTAGAATATATAAAGGTTACTTTTCTTACTTTAAAATTTAATTATGGCCTAAATTCACTAATAAAAGTCTAGATTTTTAGCAGTTATATAATTTCCTTCTATTCTATATCGTCGTCCAGCAGCATACATCGGGGCGCATTTGATCTCGGGTATATGGCTACTTATTATACATAATTGTAAAGGACCTTGTATATGGTGGAGCATGTCTGTGACGAACCGTACACTAGATAGTTAGTATAGGGTAGATTCCTAAGGGATAAACCTAGAATAAGTTCTTTAGGTTTATATTAGTGAATAGGTTAGGAAACCTATAGGCAATAATATTATAATAATAATTACTAGTAAAGATTAAAAGTGCTTTTTAATTTATAAATATAAAATTATATTAATAACTAGTTATTTAAGTTATTTAAATAAATATAAAAAGTAAACTTATATATTTAGTTAATTAAGTTAAATTATTTATAAATTTTAATAATCTATTATAAATTATTTTATAAAATTAATAATTTATTTATAAATTATTAAATTATTATAATAATTTAATAATTTATTATAATTAATAAATTAATCTTATATTAATCTAGTTTTACTTACTTTATAGGCTTATTATTATAATTATAAAAAGCAAGTTGTAATATAATATTCCTTTTCTATAGGTTTTACCCTTAAGACCTTTATAAATTTTAATATAAATAATATATCTTTTATTTAATAAATATAGTTATTTTTTAGTTTTTTTATTAATATTTTTTTAGTTTTTTTTTTTTTAACTTTATTATATTAAATAAAATTTTAAAATTAATTTATTTTAAAATTATATATTATAAGTTTTTATTTAAATTAATTATTATTAATATTAAAAAAATAAATAAATATTATTTTTTTTATATTTTTAAAGATTATTAAAAATATTTATTATTTTTTATTAATTTTTTTTATTATTTAAAGTATATTAAATTAAATTAATTATATTATAATATTTAAAATTTAACTTTAAAGTAATTAAAGTATATTACTATATATTATTTTTATTTAAGAAATAAATTTAAAAAAGCTAAAGAGAAATATTAATATATTAATATAAAGGTTAAGTATTTTTATAAATAAAAAAAAATATAATATAAAAAAATAAAATATATAGTTTTATAAAATATTATAGACTTAAAAGAATTAAATTATATTAAATATAAAAAAGTAAAGACTGCTGTTTATTAAGCTATTATATTAATATTTAATTTTACTAGCCTTTTTTAATTTATTAATATTATTAATTAATTTATATTTAATTTAAATTTATTATTATTTTTATTTTTAAAAATTAATAATATTTTTATAAAATTATTTAAATATTTTTTTTAACTTTTTTTTTAAAGATTTATATATTTTTAAATAAATTATATTTTTTTTATTTTATAAAATACTTTTATTTATTAATTTTTTTATTTATTTATATATAAGTTAATTTTTTAATTTTATATTTTTTTTTTTATTTTAAATAATAATATTATTTATAATTAGCTTATTTATTTTTTTATTTATTAATGCTTTTTTTAATAATAAAATATAAAAAACAGCTATTTTTAATTTTATATTATTAAATAAGTTTAATTTATAATTAACTTTTTTAATTTTTTTTAAAATTTTAAATAATTTAAGTTTTTTAAAATTTAATTTATTATTTAATTAATTTATTTTAATATTTAATAACTTTTTATTATATAAATACTATAGTAAATAAGCTATATTTCTTTTTTAAAAAGTTAATTCTTTAATTTTTATATAATTAACTTATTACTTTATATAATTTTAAATAAACTTAAGTTATTTTTTAAGTTTTTTTTATAATTTAATTATATCTTTAGCTAAAATTTAAGTATTTTTTATATTTAAGCTATTATAAAGTAGTTTATAGGCTTTTAATATAAATCTATAGTTAATATAAAATAAAATAACTTTTATTAATTTTAAAATAAAACTATTATATTAACTTTATATTATAAAAAGCTTTTTTACTTAATTATTTTATATAAACTTAATATAGTATTATAAATATACTTTAATAATTTAATTTATTTTTTTTATTTACTTATTTATTTATAAATAATATATAATATTTAACTTATAATAAGTTTTAAATTTAATTATTAATTTTTATTAAAATTTAAAAATAAAAGTATTTTTTTTATTTAATATAATTTTTATTAATAATTTATATTTTATAAATATATACTTTATATAAAAATATATAAAACTTTTTATAATATAAGATTTCTTATATAATAAAAAGTAAGCTTATTTAAAAAACTTATTTATTATTATAAAAATACTATTATAAATTATATTAATTAATAATTTTTTTAACTTTAATAAATTAATAATATAGTTAAATATAATAATATATTAATTTTATTTAAAAATTAAAATAAATTATAATTTTTTATATAGCTAATATTATTTATTTTTTATTTTCTTATATATATTATATTTTTTAATAACCTCTTTAATTTTTTATTTAAGTTTTTTAAAGTAATAGTAATATAATATATAATTATAAATAATTTATATACTTTAATATACTGCTATAATTATATTATAATAAATATTTTATATTACTTTTATTTATAATTTTTTTAATACTTAAATTTATTTATTTTATTTTAAAAGTTTATTAATTATAGTTATTTCCTTAAGGAATTATTTTAATTATTAATCTTTAATTTAATTTTTAATTTTATTAAAAATAAAGTTATATTCTTCTATATTAAATAAAGTATTAATTTTAATTTACTTATAATTCCTTTAATTATTTTTATATAAGATTTATACTTTAAATTTAGGAATTTCTTTAAAATATTTTTTTTTTTTAATTTAAAGCATTAGCTTTTTTATTTTTTATTTTTTTATAATAAATAATTTTATAATTAAAGTTTATTAAAAACTTAAAATAATATAGTTATTATATAAAAAGTTATTATATAGTTATAAAGTAAAATATATTTTAATAGTTAATATAAACTTTAATTTTATATTTATTTTTTAAATAATAGTATTATTATTTTTTAAATACTTTAATAATTATTAAAAATTCTTTATTATAAATAAAATATTTTAATTTTAAGTTATATAGTTTTTTTAAAAAAAAAGCTATTAGTTTAAGTTTATTATTTTTATTTTATTATTTTAAAGTTTTTCTTAAAGTAAAGTTAAAAGTATTTATTTTAATTTTAATAGGCTTATTTAAGTTATATATAATAAATATTAATTTATTAATAATAATATTTTTAAGTTTTTAAAATATTAATTTTATTTTATTAATTTAAAATAGTTTTTTATTTTTTTATTTTTTTTATTTTTTTTATTTTTTTTAAATTAAATAATATTAATTAATAATTTTATAATTTTATTATATTTTTAAATAAATCTTTAATAATAATTAATAAATTTTAAAAAACTTTATAATTTTTTATAAGTTTTTAAAAATTTTTAATTTTAAATAGCAATAATTTTATTTAAATTTATTTAAATTTCTTTTAATATAATAATATATTTAAAAAACTTAATTTATTATATATAAAATTAATATTTATTTAAGTTAATAAAAAGTTTAATATTTTATAATTTTTATAATACTTTATAAATATATTTTTTATATTTTTTTAATATTTTTAAGAAAATTAAAATATTTTTAATATATATAACTATAAAGTTATTTAAGTATTTTTTAAAAATAAAATTAATTTTTTTTTTAAAATAATACTAGTATATTTATAAGTCTTTATAATATAATTAAATATTTAAATAATTTATATTTTATTTTAAAGGCAGTTATTTATTTATATTTTTTTTTTATTTTTATAAGTTTATAGGCTTTTATAAAATCTAAGGCTATAAACTAGTTTATGTTTTATAACCTTTTTTTAATTTTAATAATTAATAATAAAGGTATTTTATTTTTAATAATTATTTTATTAAGTTATTTATAATTAATAATTAAATAAAGTTTTTTATTTTTTTTTAATATAAAAATAATAAAGTACTTTATTAAAAAGTTTAATATTTTAATATATTTTTTATTTAATTATATTTATAGTTATTTTTTAAGTATTTTAAGCTTAATTTTATTAAAATTATAAATTTTATAAAGCTTTAATAAAGTTTTATTTTTAAAAATAATTTTATAATTTTATTTTAAATAAAATAATAGTTTTTTTTTAAATATTTATTAATATAATTTTTTATATTTTTAATATTATTATAGTATTTTAACTAAAGGCTTATTTTTATTAATTTTAATTTATTTTTTTACTTTTATTAATATTATATTAAATTTAACTAGTTTTATATAATATTTAATAATAATTTTATTAATTTATATAATTTTTATTTTTTATTATTAATTATTATATTATAATAATATTAATAATTTTTTAAAATTAAATTTAACTTTCTTTTATATTTTTATTTTCTTAACTTTATTTTTTTTATTTTTTATTTTTTTTTTTTTAATTATATAAAAAGTTTTAATTATAGGTTTATAAATATATTTTTACTTTCTTTACCTCCTTTTTAATTTAGTTATAACTTTAAAAAAATATTTTCTTTTTAAATTATTTTTTTTATTTTTTAATTAATTATAGGGTTATATTTTTTTAACTATAGATATTTTAATAAAATATTATAATTTTATAAGTTTAATATATTAAATTTAATATCTTTAATTTAATTAATAATTATTATAAAAAAATAATTAATTTTATAAATAATAGTTATTTTTATATTTATATTTATAATATTAAAAATAATTAATAAAGCTTTTTTAATAATATATAATATTTTAAGCTAGTTTATTAAGCTATTAGTAATTAAGTTATAATTTAAATTATTATTTATATAAATTTTAATTAATTATTAATTTAAATATTTATTAATTATTAGTTTTTTTTTAAATATTTTAATTAAATTAATAATAATTATATTTAAAAGGCTTTTTTACTATATTTTAAATTAATACTTCTTATATTATTAGTATTTAATTTAATTATTTTATTTTTTAATTATTTAATAATATTTTTTAATTAAAGTTTTATTTTTTTATTTTATATTTAAATAATTACTAAAGTTATAGTTTTTTTATAAAAGCTTTTAAGTAATTTAAAAAAATTAATATTTTTCTTTATTATATTTTTTATAATATAATATAATATAGTTTAAAAAGTATATTATTAAATACTTTTTTAATTTAATTTACTTTAGTTATTTACTATATTAATTTATTAATTTATTAAATATATATATTTAGCAGTATATATTATTATATTTCTTTTAATAATACTTTTTATAATTTTTATTAAAAGTATTAAAAATATTATAAATTAAAATATAGTTATAAATATCTTTAAGGTTTTATTTAATAGCTTTTATTTATTTTTATATTTATTTTAAATTTATTTTTTAAAGTAAATATTCTTTAAGATATTACTGCTTGTTTTTTTATTTTTCTTTTTCTTCTGCTTATACTTTTAAAATATATATATAATTATATTCTTTATTTATTAATTTATAAATATTATATCTTTTATAATTATAATTAAAGTCTTAAGAGTAATAGAGGTTATATTAATATATATAAAATAAAATTAATTTATTTAATTTTTATAGTTTCTTATAGTAATATTTTATATTTTATAAGTAATATTATAGGTATTTATATATTCTTTTATTAAACTTTAAGCAAGCTTTATTATACTATAGTTTTTAAGAACTATATTAGTTATATTACTGGGGTTTATAATTAAATAATTTATAAATGTAATTTATTTTTTTATATATATTATATAGTTTTTCCTTAAGGCAGTAGTACTTTTTTATATTTAGTTTACTATAGACTATATATTTTAATTTTAACTTAAAGGTTTATATTTTAAAGTATTCCTTTACTAATTTATTTTTTTTTTTTAAAAAGCTTATATATAGCTTTTATATTTTATTACTATTCCCCTTTATAACTATATTAATATCCTTCTATAAATCTATAATTTAAGTATTTTTAGTATTTATAATTAAGGTTTTATAAATAATAATTATTATAATTATACTTTTTTTTTTAAATTACTATTTATTTTTTATTATATTTATAAATAAAATTAATAAATCTATAATATTTATAAATTAATTTTATATTAAAGTTTAAATTTTTATTATTAAATAATTTATAGTAAATTAAAATATTAATTTTAACTTTTTTTTAGTTTTTTGCTTTTTTTAGTTTTTTTAAATAATGCTTTAATTTATTTTTATTACTTTTATATATAAAGTATATATTATTATAGTAAATAGTTTAATTAAGGCTAGTATAAAATATTTTAATAATAATATTTATTTATATATTTTTTTTTATAATATTTATTATTATTTTATTTTTTTATTTAAAACTTTTTTTATTTTTTTTTTTTTTTTTTTTAAAATAATAATAAACTTTTTTATAGCCTAGCTTATTATAAAAATTATATTTTCTTTTAAACTTAATAATTTTAATAATATTAAAGTTTATTTTACTTAATTAAGTTTTATTATTTTTAATAATATATTTATTTATTTTTTCTTTAATTAACCTATAAATAAAGCTTAATTATAATACTGCTTTTTTTAGCTTTTTATTTTTACTTTTTTTTTTATTATTAATTATTAATTTTAATAGCTTTTTAAATAAAGTTAATAAAATTAATTTATTATTAATTTATTTTATAAATTTTATTTTTAACTTTAGGTTTTAGGCTATAATAATAAATTTCTTTTTTTAAATTTTTAATTTAATTTACTTTAATAAATAACTAAAAGAATATTAATGTATATTAATAATATAGTTTTTTTTATTTAAAGTTTTTAAGTTTTTTTTTAACTTTTTAAGTTTTATTAATAATTTTAAAAAACTTTTTTAATTTTTTTTTAAAATTATTATAGTTAATAAATAAGCTATAGTTTAAGTTTTTTATTTATTAAAGGTATTTTTTTAATAATCTTTTAAAATTACTTTAATTTAATCTTTTGCTGCTTTATTTATTTAAATTTCTATATATTAAATATATTTAAATAATTTAATAAATATAAAAAAGTTTAAAAAATAATATTTAAAATAAATTTAAAGGTTATTAAAAAACTTATATAGCTTAATTAGGTTTTTATTAAATTTATTAAAGTAAAAAAACTTAAGAATTTTTTTAAATTATTTTTTAATTATTTTAATAAATTATACTATAGGTATAACTATAGCAAGTGCTATAGCTAATAATATTATTAATAAATTATAAAGTATAATAAGCTATTATTATAAAATATTAATAATTTATATATTATTAATTTTTTATACTTTTAATTAATAAATTAATTATTTAAAAATAATTAAATAGTTTATAAAGTTTTATAAATTTAATAAAAGTATTTAATATTATATTTATTCTTTTATATTAGATTAATTTATAGATTTAATAAAGTCTTAGAAATTATTTATTTTAATATTACTTATAGGTTTAGTAATTATTTAAATAAAAGTTATTAATATATAATAAACTATATATTAAATAATTAATATAAGGTAAATTTTTAAAAAATAAACCTAAAATAAATTCTTTAGGTTTATATTAGTAAATAAATTAAAAAACCTATAGGTAATAATATTATAATAATAATTACTAATAAAAATTAAAAATACTTTTTAATTTATAAATATAAAACTATATTAATAATTAGCTATTTAAGTTATTTAAATAAATATAAAAAGTAAATATATATTTAATTAATTAAGCTAGATTATTTATAAATTTTAATAATTTATTATAAATTATTTTATAAAATTAATAATCTATTTATAAATTATTGGATTATTATAATGATCTAATGATCTGTTGTAATTAGTAGGTCGGTCCTATGTTAATCCAGTTTTGCCTACCCTGTAGGCCCATTGTTGCGACCATAAGAGGCGGGTCGTAACAATGTCTCTCTTCCTCCAAAGCATCCACGGAATGGTGATGATCCCCACGCTTTGTCTCACGAGGCTTCCCCGCTATCGATCGTTGCCGATGCGATTCAAACTTTTAGCACCATCATTCAGCTAAGCCATAAGGATTTAATTGATAGGACAGCGGAGGCCGTCCATCGCTTTCGTAAGATCGCCAATGCAACCGGATTCTTGCATGAGGATATGCTTCGCGAGGTATTGTATGATCTTGGTAAGATGGTACGTCATCAGGTCAACGCAAACGAACGTGACATTGTGTATACAGAGCAATTTTTGCTAACCAGGCGGTAGAAGGATTCTTGTTGCTTCATGTGACAGCATATAATGCTGGTACCGTCATAACTTGCAACAAGGACACCGTTGTTCGCGCCGTTTGAACTCTCACCCCAGAACGAAAGGGTAATGGCTATTTCAGGGCGTCTCAAGGGTTCTTTTTCACCTTCTTCAATTGCTGTAAGCCTTGAGGTGTTCAGAGAGGAGCAATATCAAGAAGGTCTTGCAAAAACAATTGCGACAATGAGTCACCAAGATGTGTCTGAGATGAAGCCAAAGATTATCAAGGCTGGCGACCAGAGGAGCACAAGAGATGCTATGCTCAAGTACATCTCAATTATCTTTCTTTCCTCTGAATAGATAGTTCCAGTGGCACTAACGACCCACTTAATTTTTGAACTCTTGAAATTGAACAGTTGGATCTTAATGATTAGCTACACACCAATGCCTTGCTTTTGGAATGGTTATTACAGTCTGAGAATAGCATTGAGCTTATCTAACGGTACACAGAAGAAGCACTGTCCGACAAGACATTTTTGGCATTCTTCCGGTGTGTAGACCCTCATCTTCATGTCATTCTTGGTGTTAGAGCACATATTCTTGAATTCACCAACATCCAGGCTGCTCAGGAGTGACTATAAAGATTGTCCCTGTCGAAGAGAAAGAAGAATCTGTTGTGATTTTTCAACGATGCCGATAAACTATACATTTTAGATTGCAAGGGATACGTAAAAAACTTCAAATACCTCCTTCCCACCAGCTGGATCTTCGTCTCATATACCTTGGCGAGGCTCACGCTAGAGGAACTAATCTAAAGCGTCCGGCTAGTTATAGAACTACGGCTACTCATGGGGGCTAATCTTATCAGAGATAGATTGGTGCAAGGTAAGTAATGTTAACTGTTGCATAACGGCCATAGCTGATTGAATGCAGCATGCATGGGAATGCGAAAACTTGTCCAGGGCCAATGAGTCATACTTTGCGTGCCAGAGGAGATCCAGACAAAGATTTGCCCGACAGCTTGCTTCTCAGAAAGAAACACGATTAGCGTTTTGGATGTTTTGCATTGGGCAATTTTGGAGACGTATGCTGGCGCAAGGCGAAATATACCGCTCTAGGCCATGTACGGGGAGAGGTTTGAGCGTCAGAGAGCTATATGGGATCAAACAATAGTTACAGAGCTACGCCAGTTGTCTCTGGAGGAAGCAAAAATGCTTCGCAAACTTGCGCGATCTATGGAAGATAGGCACAGTCCTCATTTGATGGAGCACACAAAGTCCAATGTACCTTCCTCTTCGCCAAAGCTGCGCCATACTGGAAATTCAAAAGCGATGCAGTTTGATCGCCAGGGCAATCAACAATCCACTCTTGAAGAACAAGAATGAGAACTGTCACCAGAGACGGAGCAAGAATGGCAGGTACAAAACCACATCCATCTGATCCTGGAAAGAACACGCTGCACCCCAATGCTGTCAATTTTATTGAATCTGGTAGAGTGTCCTCGTCATCTTCGGCATTTATTCCCCCTTTTCAGACTCTATAGAACACTAGTGCGGCGAATGGTTTCGATGTCAAAGAGTACCCAGAGAGCATTGTTACAACGCCGGATTACAGGGATATGGTTACTTGTCATTCTTAGCGGAAACGCCTCACTGTCGGATTATATCAGCGGCCAGTGCAATGGATATTTAGTACCACGGACAAAGGTAATATGGTTTATCGTATGATAACAATCAGTCGCCATAAAGCTCAGAGGCCCATACCATCTATTGAGGCTTCAAGCAAGGTGACACTCCATCTGCACGCCCCCGGCCAAATTTGGCCGTTTCACCGCTGGATTCACTAAAACTCCACCTCACACCACTCCTTGGGGAAGATTGGTCACTGCCGTCTTCCATTAGGCTACTGTTAAATATCTTCTCTGGCCAATTGTATTTTGCATCCTATGCTGACTCTCAGAAGACATGTAGGATGTTGTGTTTAGCATAGCAAGCAACAGAAGATAATATGCTGTGAAAGCAGATGGGCTTATTCCTTCGTGGCAGAGAAAGAATACTCACAAAGAGTCCTGTTAAATTCCTAAAGGCTATGCCAATAAGGCTTCGTCGAGATTTCGAGGGAATGGACAAAACGCATTGTGGAAGAATTCTTTTATGTTGAGAGATTGCCTAAAGAGGATTGACAAAGAAAGAGGTCGCCGAAGAATTATGGAAGTAAAGTAATTTATTCTATGTACTGGAACAGTGCCAACAAGGTGTTAAATAGGTGCTGGCCAGGTGCTGTTATAGTACTCATAAATACTACAAACTGCTGCATAATCTTAAACAGAAATTCTGCTTTTATACTAAATTTTTCTTTACAATATATTTTATTACTTTATATTTTAGGGCATTTGCCGGTTTAAAATTAAACAGCAGGTAAAATAAAACTGTATTATCAATATTTTAAATTACTATTGTAAAATTCTCACTAATATAGGGGTTACAGCTGTATTTTTGTTTATAATATAGGTAGGTGCTGCGCTGCTTGATACAGTACCTCAATGCCCTCCAGCTGTTTTTATATGCCACCTGATGGCAACCTGCTTGAACGCTGTTGGCCGATTTGCCGGTAACCTAATCCCACTATTTTCTACACTCAGGTGCCAAAAGTCTGCGCCACTAGAGACTCCACTAGTACATAACAATAAACCACTAAAAATAACACCCAATCTTTAAATAGCAATTGTATAATAATAAAATATTAAAAACATATGCTTTTAATATTAAATAAGCGAGAATTACTAAAGAAATAAAGAATTTAATTTAAAGCAGAAAGGTATAATATATAAAGCAGTTTTATACAGCGACTTTTATATATATATTGCAGTTAATTTATATATTATATAGTTAATTATATAAGTAATTTAGTAGCGCTAGTAAAAAGATAATATTATATAAAAAAGCTTTTAAAAGCAGAGATTTAATATATTATACATTTATTAAAAAAATTAAAAAATAATATAAAATATACTTATTAATATAGTTAATAATTATATAATTTTATATATAATTTATTATACTTTTTAATATAAATATAAATATAAATAAAAGTTAATATAATAAATTAAAATATTAAAAAAAAATAATAAAAGCTAAGTTATAATTTATTTATAATTAAAAAAAAATTAATTAAAGTATAAGTATTTAAATTTAAATTAATAATTAAGGCTAATATATATAATAAGCCTTTTTCTTAAATAAAGCTATAGTATAAAATAAACTTAATAATAAGCGCAGTTAAGTATTTAAAGTATTTTATAAAAGGTTTAATAAAAAATTGTTAATATTATAATATATAAATAAGCCTAGATTTTTATTATAATTTAAAAAAGAATTTAAAAAAGCATCTAGATTTATTTAATTATTATAAAATATAATTTTAACGCCTTAAGGTAAAAATATAATATAAAAAATTATTAAAATATATTATTAAAGGGCCTTTTTTTTATATATAATAGTATATATTTATTTTAGTAAAATAATATAAAAATTTATAACTTTAATAGTATACTAAAATAGCTTTAGATTTATAGTATTACTTATATTAATTAAATGCCTTATAGCCTAGATTTTAATTTAATTAAGTATACTTAAAGTACCCTAAAGAAAAAGCTATTATAAATTTACCTAAAGCTTTAAAATTTAAGGTATAATTATATAAATATTATATTATTAAAGTAAAAAATAAAAAAGGCTTAGGACTTAATAAACTAAAATTTAATAAATAAGCTTATTAAGTTAATACTATGCTGCTTTACTGTAGTATATGCAGCTTAAGGTTATTATATAAAATATTAATCTATAGAAGCCAGGCTATTTAATAATATAAAGAAATTATATTTTTTATTTAAATTTATTATATTATTTGCATTTAAAGTTATTAGGTAGGTTATGTAGTGTAGGATGTAATATAGCGTGGGGTCACTAGTAGAGCAGACTTTTGTTACATAAGTGTTCTATAGATATTATAGTATAGGTATTAGCAATATAACAGGAATAGCTTGATTACACGACTTAAAGCAGCCTTTGTTTACAACCCTACTTTTATAGGTGCTATTTATGCTAGGAAGGGCTTCATAAGCCGTCCTTAATTGTATGGGGTAATACAGATTACAGTCGGCCTCCCCTGTTTGGGATTCCCCTGCAATTGCCTAATACTACTTATATTTCCTGCTGCTTACCGGGCGGTGTATAAGCGCATGTTAGTTACCGCTAGTAATATACTCTGTCGAAGCCCCCGGAAAAACTCTCGACGCCCAACGCGAACAAATGCCACCAGTAGGCTTTCCTTCACTTGCTCCAGCTATGAAGCATTCGTGCGATTTCATTAGGCATATAGAATGGTTAATTGATACATAGTAATATTAGCCTGTAATACTTAAATTTACGAATAAAGTTCCTGATTCAGCGAGATACTCACCATAACAACGCTACCGATATCAACTGCAGTAACTATGCCTGCGTCTAGGTGACAAGTATGAGATGTCGCTAACACGTTCTGACTAAAAAATGATTCCATAATTATATTGCAATGTTTTAAGTATATCACCGCTCTTTATTATGAATGGAAATATTTCCATCGTACGGAAATGGATCCTTGTACGGTACATAAACAAGGGACATGTAGTTAGGCAGGGTCGTATGGAGTCTGTCGGGAACATACTACTGGGTTTATTCCTTGTCAGCTTGACGAGAAGAAGGGAAAGTACAAATATTAAAGGAAGAGACTGGTGGTAATGGATACGACATGTACTTTGTCGGGATATTCTTAATCCTGATCTTTGCCTCTAATCTAACCCTAAGCAGAGGTTGCAGGGTTGGTACATGGCAAAACAGCAAGGATTGGATGACAGACAAAACGTTGGAAAATAATCGGTCGGTAGAGAATTGCTTCCTGCTTACTATGTGACGTAGATAGATCTTGGGTGGTGTTTATGGGGAGGTTGGTGCGTACATGTAGGCGTTTTGAGATATGACCGTGTTGTCTAGCACATGCTGAAATTCTTTCAAGCAGCAGAAGACACCTGTAATTGAGGGTTGTTCAACCACTTACGAGAATGACTGTAGAAAATATAGAAGAAAACATCGTGTATTGAGACTAGATAGAATATACGCTATGTATAAGTAGCAGATTAACTCGGGATGGGTTAGAACTGGGCTAGGCACCTGGTTGAGTTCAACAAACGGAGTAGATCCAGTGTTGTAGACTTTCTTGCCCTAACTGGTATAGCTCTGGCACAGGTGGTAAACCAAGTAATCTTGATGACTGCCTCAGTTGGGTCTTGAAAAGACCTGGATTAAGAAGAAGCATGGGTGACCTATGCAGGAGTACGAAGATAAAATGTTTGAGATCCCGCCATTTTGTACCAGGACTCAGTTCATCATTTTGCTATCAAATATATCAACCTGTGCCGTGAAAAATGGTCGGCTGGAAATTGGTCGTTCTGTCAATCCTTCCCTGCCTGCGCGCAGATACATGTAAATGTGTATGTAAACAATGAGTCCGCGGAGGACCCATACTCAAATCGGTTTGCTAACAAACATATAGGTCCCAGGCGACGCGGTCTGCTGGCCAACTGAGACAGCTTTGAATGCTTTCAACGCATCACTCCCAGGAAAGCTTATTCAGAATATTCCCGTAGCTGCTCGTGCTACCCAGGGCCTCTAAACAACCCATCTCAGTGCGCCACTATCCAGACCAATTGGAACAGCTCGCTTTTTCATGCATGGTTTCCAACTGGCTATGACTACTCTTACGCTTTAAACTGTGATATTCCTGGTGGCAACACCTCTAGTTGCTCGCTGGGAGACTCTCCTTATTACGCCGTCAATGTGACAAACGCAAATGACATTTCTCTTGCGCTCAAGTTCGCAACACAACATAACATGCGCGTTGCTATCAAGCAAACTGGTCACGATTTCCTGGGCCGCTCAACAGGTTACGCTAGTCTCGAGATCTGGACACATAACCTCCGCCAGGGCCTCACTTTCCACGACTCATATTTATCAACTAGCCAATGTTCTCCGCAGGAACCTGAGGGTATGGAGTCTACCGGGGCAGCTCTTTGGGCCGGCAGCGCGATTACCATTGGTGGAGCATACACGTGGGCAGAAGTGTATCAATTTGCGCACGAACAAAACGCGATCGTCGTTGGCGGAACGTGTACAGGAGTAGGTGCCGTTGGCGGATACTTGCAAGGTGGAGGCCACTCGGCTTCTATGCGCGATTTCGGTATTGCTACGGACCAAGTCCTTGAGTATACAGTTGTTCTCGCAAATGGAAATGTCGTCACGGTGAATGCGTGCTCGAATACCGATTTGTTCCAGGCACTTAGGGGGGAGGCGGTGGCACCTATGGAGTTGTCGTCAACGCGACCGTCAAAGCATTCTTTCTTGGATGCCGTTGCGACCTGGTATGAAACTACGCCTATGATCCTAGAGGCAAATCTTGGTGGTTATGCTGGCTGGGCGGCCTGGGACGGAGACACACTCTTGGCTCCGAAAGTCAGACGACTAGAGTCGGCCTTTGGTGGCTTCAATAGAAGCGTCGATGATATACAAGAAAGCATGGCACCCGTGGTAGCGAAATTAGCGCCATTAAATTCTAAGGGTATGAACATAATGGCAGAATACATTGCATTTCCCGATTATTTCACCTATTTCCACGATGTTCATGCAAATAGCATGAACGTTGGGCAGAGTATAATTATGACTTCTCGATTTCTGCGGAGTACGCAGCTCATTAATAGCACTGCCCTGCGACAAATGGTCAATGTCACTGCAGGCCTCCCTGGCCAGAATGCGTTTACCGTTGTGGGTGTCAACGGCGGCGGTGCTGTGGCTTTGGACGTCCCTAATACTACCATCAACCCGGTCTGGCGGCAATCTTTAGTGAACAACCTCGTGGCCCGTAACTGGCCAGATACAGCTCCTTACTTGGAAGTGAAAGCGGCACAGGATGATATAACCTACGTTAAAGGCGCCTCATTGGAATCGCTGGCACCTGACACTGGAACCTATATCAATGAAGCAAACTACAAAGATCCGAACTATCTGGTAAATTTCTACGGCACAACGAGGCCAACGCTTGAAGCGATCAAGAAGAACTACGATCCCAACGACTTATTCTACTGCGTGACGTGCATAGGGTCAAACTACTGGTATCAGCAGGCCAATGGACCCCTTTGTCGGAAAGATAGCTGAACAATTGTCGTTGCCTTTCTTTTATCGTGGACTGAAAAGATTTCGCGACACAGCTTACATAGACAACCAGCTAATATAGAAAAGCTATATAAGAAACCATAAAACATAAATCTATGCTCTTTATATAATCTCTTTACAGATAGCTTATTGATTGTAGTATATGGTATCAATGAGAAGTGAGAATAAAATGGAGTGGATAGCTGTGTAACCCAAATAGCCCTTGTTTTTAGTAATCACAATAATAAAACCATCCCATTTGATTCCACCAGATATCCTATTCAAGGGATGTCACCATTACCTACACCTGCTGGAGTTGAAGAAGCGCCTAAGGGTAAACCTGCACAAAGCCTGTTTACAATGTGTCGTATAGCCTTACGCAACATGTCGTAAAATACACTTATTTAAGCTCCACCTGCATCCCTTTCTATCAACCTTTTGCTTCTGCAACGCTCATTAGCCAGTTATCACATAGCTTTATAATCTGCTCTGCGGTCTCTAGAGGAATTCTTTTGCTCTCCATGATCTCATGGGCCGACATTTCTCACTCGTGGAGACTTACGAAAGGACGTTGCTCATTGAATAGATGCGTTTACCGGGATCCACGAGATGAGGCATGGGGCAGCGGTGATGGATCAGCAAAACCGGATTAACTAGTGTTATAGACACAACACGGTATTCCAGTTCTTTTGGAAATGTACTAAGATGACCCTGAGCAATTACTCCAGAGCTGATTCCCTGGTCGAGTCATACCATGTCATGACACCCGTACAAGTCATACACAGTAAGTCCAAAAATGGCAGACATAGCTTGTTCGTCGTCATTGCTCATTATACTATAACACTGTGCCGGTAGGTTGTCTTTGCTGAAACTTTGGCTATACCGATAGTTATAGTAGCTGAAGTAATGTTCGTCTACATTAAATATAAGGAAAATAACTTAAAAAGAAAATATTCCAGGTTTTATATAAAAGAATTATATTATAAATAGTAAACTTGAAACTCTACTAAATAAATGAAATACATACATATATATATATATATATTATAAACTTAAAGTTAAATAAATAAATCTATACTTTAGATTTAGTTTATTTAATTTAACAGCAGCGCTGCTTAGAGACCGGCCGCGCACCATGCACTCTTCCACAGATAGCCAACACTGCCCCTTGCAGGCAAGCATGTTCCTGAGCCGCTGCCATATGTAGCCCAGACTTGGTTGGCACCATCACAGTTATAGCCAGAAAAGAAAGTACAGCCACCACCATCTGCACCTCCACCGCTAGTCCACATACCAGCTATGTTAATAGACTGGGAATTGCCAGGCATATTGAGTCCGAAACAGTTGCCAGGGCCACCTCCCTCGTCTTGCAGCCGATAAGCGGTGTTTTGTTCCACCAACAGGCTGCTTCGCCGTTGTATTGCGAACACTTGGTATCATTATAAAAATTGATTATGGAGAAAGTCTGTGTAATCTCTGCGTAGCCAATTGAATCGCCTCATGCGTAATATTATGTTCTGTTAGATGGATTCAGTCACTATTTGAGAAACAAACCTCTGCTATATACAACAATTGCATGGAGTTACACCTGTCACATTCCTATCTTTCTTTACAGCTATAGTTTAGATCTTGAAGACTATAACCTTGAGGCTTCCAATTTTGCTAATTATTAATTCTTTGAATTGAAGCAGGTGCTTTTTTAATGAATCAAGTGGAATTTGTACTAGCTTTTTTTTTTTAATTCCATATTTCCCAGAAGTTAAATATTGAGGAGTCATCAATTAATGAGTCCATGAAATCTCCAAGTATGTCGGTATCTTGCCCCGACGCACTGGTAAATGAAGTGGTGTTACCAACATGTTCTGCGACTGACTGACTAGAGGCAACCTTATCCCCAGTGTGGTTCCTGTTGGCAGAATCACTTCTTGGAACTGAGCTGATTGCTTGGTCGGAAGTCATTGATTTTGTTTGGTAGGAGGGGCAGATCTGCTCCATAGCCTTGAGGAAAATCCCTCGGTAAAGGGAAGCGACACTGTAGGTTTTTTGAAGTTCTTCCATAATAAGCATGCACATCTCAAGTTTGTGAAGCTTAAGGCGTCTTGTGAGGGGGTCGGCAGACTTATAAAAAAGTAAGTGCGTTTGCATTGCTGGGGCTAAGAGTCCTGGTCTACAATGTGTCAGATATTGTAATCCTCGGCTGAGTATAGCCAGATGTTGAGAGTCAGGAATAAAATGAGCGAAGAATTGAATTAAGTCCATGTGCTTACGTCATTGGCCCGGCGAATATGAGAAGGCCATCTTCTGCGAGGGCATTAAAAATATCATTGGTCTTAGATGCAGCTTCACCAGCCTTCAGACACATCCGATGTTGCCAATCTTCAGGTTCAGTATCAAGACCAGCTGGAGTTTCGGATCCATAAGGCCGATATAAAGCAATAAGAAGTACCCTATCCCCGCTGTTATTAGCCAAAATTCCGGAACGACACAGAAACCAGACTTACTGGTAGTGCAAATGAACATGTAAAGAATGAAACCGTGCCAAACTCGTCTGATTAGACTCATATTGATTTGGTAATGCGCACTGGAGAATCCCCGATTCAAGAGATGTAAACTGCTGGATAGTAGGCCTTGGTCGTTGAGCTTGGTAGTTTAAAGCAATTACAGCACCCAGTTTCTTGCTCAATTCAACCAATGTCACCCAGTAAGAGGCCAGCCTAGACATATCATCTGGTATAAAGCTAGCGGATGTACTTTCAGGCACCCCTACTAAATCAATAAGCACATCCGTGGCCATTGGCAAAGGTGTATCGCAGTCGGTAAGGTTAATTCTTAGTGGCCTTCCGAAATTTAAGCCAAGCCAGCAGTCTCGATAGAATGAGCTCCACCAAAGCCGACGCCACAGGCACCGTTGTCGATCGGTGACTGCAGAATTAAATTTTGAGAAGTCTGGATCACGATGCAGTCCCAGCATCTGGCAGAGGTTGATTGCGGTTCCAGTCCAGTACCAAGGTTGCAAATGTTGATCTTGTTCTGAAATCCAGAATCCCAATAATAAAGAAGACTGTATAAGGACCACCTTGTCTATTTCTTTACTGACGGTAAACATACACTATTATTGCACAGAATTAGCAGGTCTGTTCAAGACAACATCACTCGCTCAGGCCGATCAAAGCTCGCTATCCACTCACCTTTGCACGTGAATACATTGCAGCCTTCATTTCCTTTCGAGAATTATAACCCTCTTGCTGACAGATTTCAGAAGGGACAAACTGCTACTTGATTAGCACAACCCAACATGAAGAGAGCCAGAGGACCTTCACATTAACTGCAGCAGAGAAAATACTCCAGAGTAGGAGAATGTTGTACTCATGAAGTCTCCCGCTATGCTGGTATTCTAGGATGTGATCGACTTCAATGACTGGCATTATGGGATGAACGTGATGGAGATACGCTCGAAGGAGGCTGTCACAGCTTTCTGCCTTGGGAAGCGTAAGTACTCCTTTCGCCTGAAGATAGCTTCGGTCCACATCTGAAAGAGGGGAACGAGCCCGAGATGGGATGAGAAAGTGCCTTGACAACGATTTCTCTGGTGAACAAATGTCCAGAGCGGATGTGGGTCCGGTCGTGCCTCCTATGTAGTAGATCAGCTGGAATCATTCGAGTGTCACAGATTTAAAATTGCTAACCGGCGTAGAAAGGCACCTCGCCGTTTCTTTGAGATTGCCCTAACGCTGCTGTCGCAATCTCAAACCCGCTTCTCTCCTCATTCTCGATATCACCGTGAACTTCGGCGCGAATAGTCGTAGTACCGACTTCTTGAGATTGTTCCAACGATGCTATTCCGACATCGCCTCCATTGCCCGGACCGCCTTCACTAGAGTCACCTCCAAAAGCCGGATGAGTCGGTATAGAGATTGGATCTACCTCACCCCCCCCATTTTGAAAGGTAGATGAGCTCATACTGGGATTCGACTCATCATCAGCGGGAAGATCATCTACAGCGTTGGAACCTTGCATAGGATTTGGATCATGCCGGCGAATGACTTTGGGATGCGATTTTCGGGTTCTGCAATTACAGTTATTAGGATTTGATACAGTATCTGAATTCAATAATGTTCCAAGCTCACTTCCTTCGCTGCTTTGGGACGACAATACACTCGGTCCGATCCTGAGTACAGCCTATGCAAGGTTTACCCGTGACAGCCAAGCTGCATCGAACTTTGCGCTGGCGACAGCCCTGACAGGCAACTGCGCAGCGGTAGCTGCGGGTTGGGGTCGTACGATCGGTAGCTGATGTGGTCGGCATATTTCCTACGGGCTTGATTCTGTTGCAAGATCGAACTTCCGAGGATTTGGAACATGGGACCGTGAAGGGTATCTTTTTTGAAGATCCGACGCCACCTCCGAAGTAAATCCGACACTAGTAATGCCAGGCTTTATAAGAAGTACATGCAAATTCCTTGGATACTGAATACAAATAGCCACATTTATTACAGTGCTGTAAAGTTAGAGCGTGGTGCTAAATGCAATTTCTATTAATTAGCGATAATAACACCTATTGGGGATAAGAAAGCAAAAGGAAGAAACCTGAAATGACACAGAGGTCGACCGCTTTCCACCTGCAATGATCCAACCTACCGGTTTCTTCATCCGCGGACCGAGGTAACGTAGGCACGGCTGTATTCGGCCGATTTAAGGTTTCACCACAAAAAATCTTGAAGAATCTTGCACCGTATATACGTCAGTAAGCTGGAGACTCCACCTTGACCTATATGAAGTGTGCATTTGGCCGAGGGAAGTCGAACATCCTCAGGGTTACTATGTGGACTTGTCGACAGACAAGCGCCTGTTAGTGGTATCAAAGTTGTAGAGATTGTTTTGAATCATTGTCGGCCCAGTACATAATTGGAACCACCTTCACAGTACTCGGATCGAACATGATACGCGTAAAATGTATCAACGGTCCGGATTTAATGTAAGAGAGAATTCTGGCGCGAGTTGTGCACAATCAGCTGACATTCATCTCAATACTACGTTTTGCATTATCGCCGAATGCCGGGGTGCGGATCATTGATCCAAACTTCATAATTAGTGAGGATCTAGCTCTGCAAGACTTTGTTCAAGATGTGGACATTTTCAATGAGGGTATAGACCAGATTCCTTGAAGAGAAAGGCTTTGGATTGAACCCTAAGCAAACAAGGCAAGGAATTGCAAATAGCACTAAGGGGTTAACCCTGCTGCAGCCTCCATATTGCTAATTTTGACCCGTGATTCAATTTCCGGCAAACAGACAAAACACTAGGTTGTCCAAAATCGTCATTTGTGTCCATAGACTGTTTTTCGAATATTATCAATGCTTCTTCTATAAGCCGTAAGTCATCTTCGATCTGATCATGGAGAGGATGCTCTCCCACGGTCAGGTTGTTTGCGATAAGGATGACAAGTGCAGATCGGTAACTGCAAATAATGCTACTAAAAAGGCTGTGTCAGTGGTGTCTTTCGCATTACGAGTATGCGCTCCTAATATTTATACCACTTACGGCAATGTCGATAATCGAATATGGCTGACGAATTGGTGAAGTCTCATACATAATCTTGCGGCCTCAACTATGCTGGACCAATTAGTCGGCAACAACTTCATACTTGACTTTATATGTGACTTCGACGAGGATGGACCGGTTACATCGTCGCTATGTATGATTTCGTCACAAAAAGCCATTAGGCGCTCTATCCAGGTTGAATTGCGAATTTGCAAGCGATTTGCAGTAAACAGGCATAGAAAATATGCAAGATATAAGGGTACAAACTGACTCAGAACATTATCCGATCCGCAAGTAGGGAGATCTTCAATACGAAAGCCTTCCGGAACAGCATTGCGCCATCCCTCGAGCAAGTGCGTCAGCCGTTCTACGGCGGTGGTCTGTTGGTCGCCAGAAAGTTTCCGCGCTCGCACCGAGTATGTGAGATCGTACATCAGCCCCTGAATACGGGCCAATTGAATCCGGAGATGGAATATGTTTGCAGTCTGGCTAGGGTTGCCTGGCAGAGACAAAACACCAACAAGATCGTCTTTCAGAATTGGTGAAATGGTATCAACCTCCATGTCGTGCTCCTGAAGCCCATAGGGTTCAACCGTTCGCATGGATATGTCTCTATCCAGTATGTACGTAATCCATAGTAATCTCTCCTTCTGAGCCGCCAGCTCAATATTTTCATCATCGAGTCCTTCCTGGAGATGAAGTTTAAGCCGATGCGCTAGTTTAACTGCCGTCCCGATCAGGACACAAGAGGGCTGCGGCCGCGAGGTGCCGAGAAACAGAATCACAAGTGCCAAGACGACCTGCAACCCTTGTAAATCCTCATCTCGAATAACAAGACGGTTCAGTACTGATTGAGCGTTCTTGATGCATTCTGAGGATACCAGGTCGTCGCTGGTTGTTGCAGCCGAGGGCGTCTGCTGTAGACTTAAAGCGAGGACGACATTTATAGATGCCCATGACGCTTCGTTTCGCTCGTGGGGAAATCGGTACCAATTTTCCAGAATTTGCATAAATAAGGGTTGATGAAACAAGGGCATGGCCTGATTGTAGTCAGAAAAATAGTTTTCTACCAATACAGACACTTGGTCCCGGGGTGGCAAGGCGAAATGGCCGCTGTTTTCGATCGACGCCGTCGTCGTCGTAAATCCTGCTAAATCACTTGTAAGGGTAGACACTGGGGATCTCGGCTCTTCCATCAATGTGTGCCGAGACACTGAGTTGCCGCGAAGGGAGCGTTCGAGAGCCGCTAAGCGACTTTCGATATCAGCGAAGCGACGATTTTGTGAGCTCATACTTAATCACGTCAGTATCATTGGTTTGGTCATTGATCTGCGAATACTTACACATCCTGTATCTTTATAACAGGTGCTTTTACATGAAGCCCTGGAGTCCACGTGCATGAGGTGCCGTGTAAGACGCAGGCGGAGCATTTGGGGACATTGGCATCACATCGAATCTTCCGGCGGCAACATGCATCGCATGCCTAAGGATACGTGTAAGGAGCCACATTGAGTCTTTAATGGTGAACTTCATTAGCTTTACCTTTCTTCTACCAAGATCCTTCCGCACTCTCGTCTCACCCATGCCGGTTTTCAGACACGGGAAAGGCTGGAGACGCCGCGGTTGGTTTTGCTGCCTTGAACAAAGTCGTTAAAATGGCGGAATATATGAATGCCCAAAGTAACTGATTTCAAAGCTGGTTCCAACAAAATACTAAATCCCTAAGGGGGAGAAAAAAATACTTAGCATTCTAAAGTGAAGGACTCCTGCAACGGAACTGGGCGGAGCTCCGTGCGGACTTGGCCATGTCATCAAGAACTCCGAGCGGAGTTCCGGTAGGCTATTGTTACGTAAGTTGCATCATGCGATAGCGCGCCGCGTATGTACATATCTGACCGACGAGTTCCCTTACATTGCAACACCGGCCAGGCCGATTGTAAGCAGTCGCGAGTCGCGAATCTCCTCGGCCCGTTGCAGCAGCTCAGGAACATCCCAATTAGCCCATACAAATTTCCCTTTCAAGAACTTTGCCTCAGATGACGCCAACCACACACAGAAATGCGCTGGTAATTCGACTACTCATGAAACTATTAGCTTGATGGCATGGAAATTGGTAAAGTTATAAAGTTGAAAACCGCATTCCGCTGCTTACCTTCGTCCTGACCTTGTACATTAGAGTCAGGGCCAGCAATTTCCGTCGCAATAACCCCTGGTTGAAGACTGACAACATGTAGCTCCGGGTTCTCTACCGCAAAATGCTCGACCATCTTAAGCTGTGCCGCCTTGCTTGCCGCATACGCTGGCATGCCAGCCATAGGCCGTACATGCGCAAGGTTAGTAGATATATTGAGTAGTATCGGATCAGCCCCGGCGAGAGGAATGAATGCTTGAATAGCATTGAGCGATGTAAGGACATTCATCTCAAAGGCTCCCATAAATGTTGTTGCATTGTATTTTGCTACCAACCCTGGGGGTGGAAGTGCGCCTGCATTGTTAACAAATATGTCCACCTTGCCTACTGCGCTTGTAATACTTGCAAGTGCATCTTGGACTTGCGCATGCTCTGTAAGATCTGCTTTTCTGTAAAGGACTTGGGTGTTAGACTGAGTGGCGGCCGAAATCGCAATGACGCTGCTTTTAAGTCTATCCAGCCGCCTTCCTAGGATGGAGACACTGTTGGCTCCGGCTTGGGCGAATGCAATGGCGACGGCTTTCCCAATGCCTGTGCCGCCTCCTGTAATAACCACGTTCTTCCCAGCAGCAGACAGACCACTACGACTGGGGGAAATATCCGGGTATGGTTTTGTATGCCACTCTTTAGTGAAGGATACCCATTTTGGGATCACCAGGTTGTCGGTATTATCCATCACCAACGCCCAGGGCCTAATATATCAGGAATATAGATATTAAGATGGTAGAGTAACAGTGTAGTGTTTATGTTATGGTTCTAGAAGTATTATTGGAATACTTGGAGGGCTATATATACCTAGCCATTCTACTAGTCGCACAACACAACAACTGCAATTGGCATTATATGCGGTGTATCCGTGCCCTGAGCTTTAACGGAGTCCGATAAGCCAAGGATTTTGCTTTCAACTGCTGTGCCAATTATTCATCAGATCCAATGTTAGTAATGGAAAGGAATGGAGCGTGAGTTGTCAGCGATCTCATACGGAGTCCGGTGGAGGACGATGTTCGTCGACCCGGAAATCCGGAGTCCAGTCTGACTAACAGAATATATAGTATTAGGAGCCATCATTAATAATCCTGGTTAACAAAACAAGCTGGCACACTGTTTGTACATTAGCTGTGATGTATATAACCCGTCCATAGACACTTTATTTTATGTTACGACTCATATGTCTATCATTTATACTATTCAATCATTATCCAACTCCAACACTCCAAACTACCATACATTATGGACGGGCAAAAGATCGCTAAAGACCAGCCATTCGACCTAAAAACTCAGGTCAAGCGAGTGGCAATTGTGGGAGTGCGTTCAAACCAACAACCAAAGCTTTAGCATTCATCTACTAACAACCAGCAGGCTGCTGGGCAACTGGGACGACATATCACTCAGGAACTTCTCAAGACTAATAGGCATACAATCACAGCACTTACCCGTAAGGGAGGCGCTTCCAAATTTCCCGATAGCGTCAAAATCGCTTTCGTGGACTATGATGACGAAGAATCAATCGTTTCCGCGTTGAAAGGCCATGAGTTTCTTATAATTACATTAGCTTACTCGGCTGGAAGTGAAATACACAATAAAATTGTGCAGGCGGCAGCAAAGGCCAAAATACCACACATCATGCCCAACATCTACACGGCGGATGTTGTATTGAACAATCAAGCCATCGGTGATGAAACTGGAATGGGCCCAGCTTTTAGGCCACTTCTCTCCGAGATTGAGCGCCTTGGCTTAAAATGGACTGTCTTGGTGACTGGCTTGTGGTACGAATTTAGTCTGGCGTGTCCACCTGACTGGTTTGGATTCGACATCAACAAGAGAGAAGTCACAATATTTGATGATGGACAAGCTCGAATCAACACTACTACATGGGCACAGTGCGGACGCGCTGTCGCCTCATTTCTGGGACTGAAAAGGGTCCCAGGCGATGACAACGACCCATCGCTAACACTACAGCAATTCCAGAACAAGGCTATATATGTGTCGAGTTTCTTAATTAGTCAACGGGAGATGCTAGATAGTGTTGAGCGTGTTACAGGCACAGCAGATGCTGATTGGGATATCCGGTATGAGCGCACGGCAAAGCGTATCCAGGACGGCAGAGCTGCATTTGCTGCGGGCGACTCCAAAGGTTTAGCCAAGGCTTATTATTCTCGCATCTTTTCTCCTGATTGTCCTGCAGTCTACCAGAAGAAACTTCATAATGGCTTGTTTGGTCTACCGGAGGAGGATTTGGATGAAGCGACATTGTTAGGAGTGAATATGGCAAAGAGTGGATATAGTCCGTTCTAAGGTGTATGAGAGGACCATTCACATCTATACCATAAAGTAGATAATGCAATTAATCATGAAGGAAAGGAATCGCATGGTATGGTGAACGTAGTTAAGCACGATTATATACCGAGGTTTTGTAATACCAGCATAACTACCTATTTGTACTGTCGATCTTCAAAGGGGCTCTACCTGGGGTAAAATTCACAAACATCCAGTGCAGGAGTAATCCACGAGCTTATGGAAGTACTTTCCCCAAGGAACCTTCAAGTTCGTATTGTATACTTGTAGTTCTGCCTGGAGTTATAACTAGCGCCGAACTGATAGCCCGATATAGAGTAGCATAGGAACCTTATTCAGCAGCCCAGTGGCTTGGGCACAGAAACTCAACTTACGTCTGATTTATACCCGTCACATTTGCCATGGCGGCACATATATAGTCAAATGTTCCCAAGATCGTCCCTTATAAAAATGGCAATCACCCCAAGAGACCCCGCCGTACTCTTGCTGAGCCTTAGTAGGCTACCTACATCAAAGTCATCACTATTCTAAGACAACCTGCCTACGTCTGTTACGTCTTAGTAGGACTATTTTTATCAGTATGGGATTAATACGCGATGCTATAGGTTCGGCTCTTGGAGCTAATCAGCTGAACAACGGAATTTATGGTGGGCCTAGACTACCCTTCACGAATAATAACAGTCGTAATAGCCCTCAACGCCCTCTATCAACTGGGAAGCGGTCATCATCTTATAACCAAGCGGATGCGGATTATACGAATCGCAAAAAAAACGTTAGAAGCTCATCAGATGGAAGCAGCTTTGGCAACCGGCCTCTTGGCCAAAGTGGTCGACACTATCGAGCTGAACAATGTCAAGATGATCATTATCGCTCATCAATCGGTAGCCATTGGATTGACGATATGCAACGCATACACAATGGTTACGACGGCCAAATTTTACAATTCCCTGCTGGCAGTGAGACTTATACAGGTGATGGGCAAGTATACCAAATGCAGTCATACAATCAACAACCATGCGCTAGTGAATACTACATCGGCGACAGAGGGTGGTCTCGAGGCCCTATATTCCGTCCACTGGCCTTGCCACAGATTGCTCATGGAGATGGACAGCCTTTTCTCCGTGGGTACAGCCAGGAACTAAGCCACTACAATATCACAATGGAACTCTTCATGCAAGTTTTGGACGCAATCAATATTGCCATCGTTCCCAGCCCAGAGAATCAGATCTTCCAGAAAGCTGCAAAAATCGCCAGTTGGTTCGTGTAAGTATTCATAGCTCCCCGACACCTAACTTGTCGTAGCTAACGTATTGCTGTACAGGCCTGGAGCTGCTGGCATCGGTCTCACAATCGGCCAAATTGGTATCGGACTCGGCGTGGCAGCCGGCCAGGCATCACAACTCTCTTCTGCATTGTTAAACGCCAACATGAATCTCTTTCTGCCAACCGGTCTTGAATTATGGTGAGTCTTCATAGTAGGTTGTCAATTACCATCACATAGTATGTTAACATAATTTAGCATTGGAAGTTCAACTGATGTCGATGCTGAAGTTGGCATCCCAAAGGGCGATGCACGACCATATTCCATAACCGCATCACCGAAGCAAAGAATAGCGTGTTATGGCGATCTTATTGCTCCGATTTCACAAGTCCTACAACCACAGCAACAGTGTGGTCGCAATGATCCAATTGCTCTACTGGGCCGAGGAATGTCCGATAGAGATAATCAAAAGAAAATCGAGAAAGCGCAAAAGGAATCGGAAAAGGGGAAAAGAAAAGAGATCGATAATCTAGAAGGGAGCCTCAAATGGGTAAGTAATAATATAGCGCCATATACCTTTTTCGCAATGCAGAAGACGGTTACTGATATTCATGATGCATACCTAGCTTATAGTAAGACAGGCTAGTGCAGATGCACTGGCGTATTGGGAGACACACCACCAGTGATAAAGGAACATTGTTTACCGTAGCAACATATAGATGGGACTGAGCTAGGCTTGAGGAAGATACAAAGGGATAAATTGTATTTAAATTATATATTATGAAGCAATTATAAATAATTTATTTGCAAAGCGCGTAAGGCAGTTCACTAAGATTATAGGGGTATGGATCAATTAAGCGTCTCTATAATATAAGAAGGGGAAGCTTATGGCGACATAACGTGATTAAAGAGCGCTTTTAGCCAACCACGGAAAATACCTACCTTGCCTTGACCAATAAGAGGAACGATAATGCAGCTTGCTCATGGTACAGATACAGTCAATTTTGAGCAAGCATTGCCAGACATCGTCGGTCTTGCAAGTCAGCCCGAAAAGCAAGCGTAATCCGCGGAGCCCGGCCTACATTTAAGGGGATTGAACTCAGGATTCGAAATTTGACAACAGAGACATATAGACTTCTATGAGGAAAGCAGATGACTCAGTTTAAGGTGCGTACGCGTACCTTATGCGAAGAGTCTTCTGTTTGGAGATTTCTCTACGAGGTACCACCAATTTTCCAACGGCGCCGCCCCAATTACGTGTGAGTTAAGCCATTGCGGGAATGCATTTCGGCGCTAAGCACAGCCCGAGGCAGGGGGCCGCGCGCATTCAATCCTCGCGAAACTTAGCGATTGCCTATTTCGGAAACCTCCATGTCTGTTGGATTCGTCGAATCAATATGATCCTTTCGTAAACCTATAGTCTATGAAGTGTGTTCTTTTCAATAAATAGTCCGAGCTTAAGCAATGTTTTCATCGGCTTCATCAGATTACATACCTTAACGGATTCACACCGCAATGGCTCACGTCACGCTGAGTGATGGCTTAGCCGTCTGGGAACTCGTCTACTACGTCGTTACACTCATCTGCAGCGTATTTGTATCTTTTCGGCACGGCCTAGCGCGGAGTTCAGGCTGGATTTTTCTCACGATACTTAGCATCATGCGTGTCATCGGTTGCTCTGCACAGATTGCAACGATAACTGCCACATCTGACACTGCCGAGACCATTGCTACCATTGCTGGCTTCTTGGGTCTGTCACCGCTCTTGCTAGCAACACTAGGAATTTTATCTCGAGTGTTAGCATCAAATCATTTATTTTCACTGTCAAGTCTCGTTAGTTAACAGGTCATAGATACTATTATCTCCTTAAACGGCCGTACAACACTATCTTCAATTTATTTATTGCGAGAATCGTTCAAGTCCCAGCTGTTGTCGCCCTCATCCTCTGTATTGTTGGAGCAACATCGGCAGACACCGCAACCGATATTATAAACCAAGACACGGTAAAGGCTGGAGTTATTGTGTACCTGGTTGTCCTGATTCTCCTCACCCTTCTGACGATAGGCGCCAACATTACGCGCTACATAACAGAACGGCAAGGTGAAAGTAGAATGCTACTTGTCGTAACATTGTCACTACCGTTCTTGTTTATTCGCATAATCCACTCTCTTCTTCTCATTTTTAACAAACGATTCCAAGATTCGGCAGCAGAGGAATCAACGTCATCTGTCCTGATAGAACTATTCATGGCAAAGGTCGAGGAGATGATCGTCGTTTTCCTGTATTTGTATGCCGGTTTTACGCATAAAGCCGTTCCAGAAAGAAATCATGGCAAGCGAACCACTGAGGAAAAGCTCGCGCATCGGGCTGCTAGAGGAGATTTTGGCGGTGGCAAGTTGGGAGTACTATCTCTGGCAGTCGCAGCAGCCAGCGCAAGCTTCAGCAGAGAGAATTATAACCAGAGTCAGCATCAACCCGCTGAAATTGGGTTGAGACAGCAGCACCGAACGAGGGAGTAGGGTATATGGTCTAAGCGAATTTTCATTGATCTCGGGACCCCGGAAATGGTTAGAAGGCAAGGAATAACAGGACATAAATATATACACTATGCGAAATTTCCATCGCATGCAGGTTTATAGGGTTAGCATAAGCTTATAAAGATATTATAACTCTTCTTATGGTTAAATAAAGGGAAGTGGCATCAAGCATACATTGAAGAGTAATTCCAATTCGTGGCCAAAAATCTGCGAACACAAGCCGCGAATACTATACAATGACACCAAAGAGTTAGCTGGCATTTCAAATTATTTATAATATGAACCAAGGGCTAAAATCTCATGAATTGTCATTGTACTTTTGTTTAGTGGGTAGGCATTGTATTTAGTGCATAAGGACACTTACAAAATGCTCATATTATTACAAAACACGCCCTAAGTTACATCATCTCTGTTTAAAAATAACGCTAGTCTGGATAGAATACTCAGGCTTGAATAACTCTTACTTTTTGTGTCGTAAGAAAGTTTAATAGAAATGTATAAAGTGTATGTAAGTAACGAAAAATAGTCAATGCAATGCTCGTTATGATTGTTTATACTGCAATGGAGAAGTACATAAATAATGGTATTATAAAAAGGTATTCTCAGTAAAAGAATATATACTGAACTATAGCAGACAATTGCTATATTTTACCATCAAAATCGTTATACCATAATGACTAAGATCTTGATTCTCTACCCATTACTACTTTATTCTATGATCCCACGCTTTTCGAATGCTAATTCTCTACGATGGATACTTGATAACATGTCTCTAAATCAATGCGGCAGATGGTGCTTCCTATCAATTATCTTGCTTATGGTAGGTCCGGCGTCTTATCTTGATCGATCCGAATATTCATTCTGGTTGACGGTTTCAGCTGGTTTCTGCCTCGAATTTCTCAAACCATTCATGCTGTCAAGGTGTAAGCAGGGATTGCCTCCGCTCTAGTCACCAATGCAGCCCGAAGATGGTGGGGAATTATAGCAATAAGGCTTAGCGCTTAGCAGTTGATAGTGACAGCCAAGTTCAGCGGAGCACGGTTATAACGGAACCATTGGAGCCCTATTCGATATAGCGCCGAGCTGGTTGCCTGAAACGGATCTGCTTAAATAACGGGGAGGCCGCGTTGACACAATCATGACCTTTGTCTTTTATTCAATTGATCTCTCAAACATTTCCGTCGCTGGTAAACGCATCTCTTTCTTCTTTGAGTAATTTATTGACAGCTGTACCCCAACACGGATCATGGTTTATCGTGGCAAGCCGAGTGCTGCGTGTGAGCGCTGCCGGCATCGCCGCCTGAAGGTGCGTTGAAACTACACACCCGGGCCGAAAACACCGTGCGTTTAAGGCGCCAGTGACACTTACATATACAAACTCTACTTTCCTGTCACTCATCAAGGCAACAGTTGAGTTGGGGCTGCAAAAAATCTACGTACTGATCAGCATGTTTCATAGTGCGATTATAGGACGCCTTCATGTACTCAGTGTATTCGAGCCGACGTCAGCTGTCCTGGATACCGAAATTTACTGGAGCTTAAGTTTAAGGATCAGAGCAAGGAGGTCGTTCGCAATTATCGACTTCCTGCGAGCAAGAAGCGCCCTGCGTCAACGAGCACTGTAGAGCCTCAGACATCAATTCCAACTGGAATACCTCGAGATTCGGACGATTTTGGAGCTCTGTGCTGCGAAAAGACGGCTTTAAGTATTCCAAGGGCTAATCTTGTGTACCCTGAGCAAGAAATTGCAAGAAGCTATCTCTATGCTAATTACATAATTGGAGGTCCCCGCTGCGGCCATATGTCATATCTTTTGCCACTCATCGAGAGATCACGAAATTCGGCAGTCAATGCCGCAGTAAGCGCCGTCGCATTAGCGGCCCTGGCAAATATTCGACTGTCTCCCAAGACCATGCTGAAGGCACAACAGGAGTATACTACGGCCTTGTCTAAAACCAATCTAGCCCTGAAGGACCCATCCATGTGCAAGACAGATGGTATACTGGCAGCGGTAGTTATGCTTGGCATGTTTGAAGTAAGTTGTTCCCAACACCCCAATGCATGGCTGACTAACGTTGAGGGGGAAGGTCATGACATGTACTGATGGCTCATTTATCGATCGTTGGGTGAATCACATGGAAGGCGCAACAAAGTTAATAGAGCTTCGCGGATCAGCGCAACTTTCTCGGCAGGAGGGGCTGGATTTATTCACTCAGTTACGTGCTCAAGTGGTGAGTTTTTATAAAGCTACTCGCATTTAGAATAAAATACCAATCGAATTCCATCTAGGGCATCATTCGAATATACCAGGAACGATACAGCTCGTCGGTTTTTACTAACCTAACCGAAGATATCCATCTAGATCGGAATCCTGATGATCAAATCATAGACCAACTTTTCATTGCGATTACTCGGTTAACAGACTTTTGCGCCAACATAAAGAATAGACATATCGTCGAGCCCAAGGAGATCATTGGCACAGCTCTAAAAATCGACGCGGAATTGGTATCACTGATGATCAGCGTGCCTCCTTTGTGGAGATACGATACGGTTAAGGTTCCAATGCTCGATGGAAAGCCCATAACCCAGGCTTTTTGGGGTAATAGTTACCACATCTATCACAGCATTTACGCAAGTAGCATGTGGAATAACTACCGCTCAGCTCGTATCATTATTCAGGAACTTATCATCAACGCCGTCAAGGATCTAGAAAGTATCACAAACGATAACATTGGCTACCCACAACGTAGCAACTTGACAAATCAAGCCAGACAGACTTGTCTTCAACTGGTAGAAGATATCTGTGCTAGCGTACCATACAACTTGGGCATGGAAATAGAAGACTCTGGACACTTGGGATCTTCTGCTCCAGGCGCTTCTGTTGGCCATGGGTTAGATATTGGGGCTACTCTATCATCCTTTCAAATTACCGGGGCAGGCGGCCTCACCATTATGTGGCCGCTCTTGGTTGCTGGGAACTCCCCAATCGCGTGCGGCGATCTTCGCAAATGGATTGCAATCTGTCTGGACAAAATTGGTCATTCTATGGGCATTAATCAAGCGCTGGCTATGTCTAAATTGATACAAGATGGGGTTCAGTCAAGGGTGTTCCTATCGCCAGAATATCAATCTCAGCCCTACAAATCATAGAATATCGTTGCATCTGTAGATAAGTAAATAATTCCATATTCTTTTGAAAATGAGCAATACCTCTACCGTGCTTCAGGAGTCATGTATTCTGGACCAAGATATGACTTATGTTTTTATTTTCCTAGCCCGATGATATCATTCTTGTTCATAGTTAGGAAGCCAATTCGCTACGGTACATAAGCGCCAGATTAAAATACTACCGAATCGTCACAATGTTCAGCATTCCACGTTCGGATTATTACTTTATTTTCAACGCGTATCTATTCTAAAGAGAGTCAGCTCTGCGGTCTCACGCAATGCAAATTTCACTTGAGCTGGATTCATAGCTAGAGCTTGAAGTATTGTCACGTTTGCTCTTTAGATCTTGGCGCAAGAAACGCCCCGTCATGAAAATTAATGAACCCAAAACCTATATACTCTGAAATTAAAGAGACTTTCTTGTTAAATTGTGTCAATCAACTCGTCATGGCTTGGTGATGAGCCAATGTGTGCAACACGAATTTGGTTCCACTTTGTCTCTTGGTAATGATCTGTTGTATACGATTCTTCCTTAGAGACACGCTTTCGCCATATCTAAATGAATAGCAGTTACGCCGATAGCTTCATTTAAATAATCAAATCACTCATTTTATAGATCTGCCTACTTTTGTGAGAAGCTGCTTCAATATGTTTCTCCCGGTTACTGAATTTCTATCTTTTCAGCTTACCCTGGCGGCAAAAGCCGACAGAAAACCCGGTTATGATTTGTCGGCCATGTGAAGTTTGTTGGCCATTATTGCAGCAATAGCGACAGTTCAATGTAAGTGTTGAGGGACAACTATACAAAAATCTCCCATTTGGGGCTGGCTCCCTTTATTATAATGAATCAAAAGGCAAGAAGGTTGAAGGATTTTATGGAAATAGTGTCTCCATAGGTGAGCATTTTGGCCAGACCTATGAGTTGATTAGGGAAAATTGTCATAATTCTGGCTGGGCGTTACTCGAGTCTAATCCTACAGAGGCAATTTATAGTCATTGTTCTCTTGGAGGACCAGCTTCGTACTATGTGGATTCCCGAAATACGTCCCACATCTCCGCCGCACTGGCATTTGTAACAACATTTGCGTTTGCATCAAAAACACGAGACGTGATTTTTACGGACGGTCCTCCGTGCCCAATTCTCTCGCTATTTGGACTCATAATCTCGACATCTTGAAATTTTGCTACAATTTTACTGTCCGCAACTGCCCTTCCGCATATGGCCATAATATTGGCGGGATCAGGGCCGGAGTCATTGCGAGGGATGCCTATCGTTACTTTAATTGCCGCGGCATGGATGCCACTGAAGGATATGAACAGTCAGTAGGACCTGCTGGTGGCTTGGTCAAGGTGGTGTTGTGGGTTCATTTCAGAGAACATATGGTTTGATGGTCGATAATGCTGTTGGATTTGAGGTAGTAACAGCTGCCGGGGAAGTTCGTACCATCAACAAATGCAATGTCCCAGATTTTTTTTGGGCCACGAGGGGTGAGGGAGGCGGTACCTTTGCTGTCCTTAGCAAATATCGCGTCCACGTTTATCCCTCCTTACAAATCCACATCTATACTTTCATCGTGAATTTTTCACTGAAGTGAAACAATATGGGACCAGGATCATGAGAAAGTCCTTCGTGAGATTCTGACCTTCCATGCTCAGAATATCATCTAGTGGTCTGAACAACTTGTAACTAGCCAGTTTGAGTATTTTCCGAGAAGATATTATAAGTCTCGTTCTGCCTTATGGTGATAACGACTCCAAGTTGGGAGCATCTACACCATCTGTTTAAGGGTTTCTTAACAACAGGACTGATCTATCCTTTTTTTTTTTTTTTTTTTTTTTTTTGCACACAGGTATGCTTCGTACCCCAACTACGCTACCTACCTTGCTGTGACTGCTGCCGATGCCAAGGTCACCGAACCGTCGGGAATTTTCTCACTTCTGGGAAGTCGACTCATTCCTCGTGAGGCTTTTGCTGGCCTCGACACAATTGATTAGCTTGTGGACAGAGTTATTCGGGGCGTCGCAGCGTCGAAGAAGCTGGTTAGCATGACAGGCACCCAGATCGTGGTAGAAACCCCAGTCACTAATGTCGATCTTAATGAGTTGACGTCCGTTCATCCAGAATGGCGAAGCGCGTTCTGGAATGTAATCCATGTTGTAGAGTGGCTGGAGCCGATGAGGTATGATCATCTGCAGCATACTACCAACGAGCTTTTGAAGCTGTTAGATCCTTTGAAGAAACTGAGCCCTGGTGGTGGCGCCTATGTGAATGAAGCCCACTATTTAGAGCCAAATTGGCAGCAGGCGTATTATGGTTCGCATCATGGAAAGCTCTTGGCTGTTAAGAATCACTATGACCCAACTTATATCTTCTATTGCTTCAAATGCGTTGGGTGGAGGGGCGAGAAAGAGTAAGTCTTTTCCGGAAAGAATTTTGAAGATATCGCATCAGAGAAAGCTAATATTCCGTAGCCCATTCTATTCCTCTTATCAGTTATGAGTTCAATAGCGAGCATACAGCATACCGCCTGCGTGAATGAATTGGGTGAAATTATTAACCCATGGCTATTGGCTATATGAGTCGGGAGCACAGGAAGGTGATGTTCGGCTATACCGCTTCTTTGGGTTAAAACTTATGATATATCCTGGATTATGTATTATCGAGGACTCGAGTTTGTCATAGATACAGCATCGTCTACTGTAAAGCCTTCCTAGGGTTTATTCTTGCGGTTATTTTTCTATTCAGTTGTTTGTCATTCTCTATCAGACGTTCTCTCACAACAAGGTCGACCGAGTTTAAATGACAATTATTTATCCAATGCCACCTGGTCTATTTTCATCAAAAAGTGAACCCAATTGTTGGTCCCAGTTACTTCCTGCAGCCGTTGGAGATGTTGGTTGACGGCACTGTCGCTTAGAGTTGAGTTAATTGACTTCGTCTCATTAGCCTAAACGGTCAAGTTAAATAACCCCCGAAATAATGACGGCTCACCTCACGATCCTTCCACAGTGTTGCACCAAAAAAAGCACTATCTTCTTTGCGCAACCCTAAGCCATTAAATGACCCAATTAAACTGCTTTTGGCACTCAACGCCAATCTACATTGCTCAATAAAATCCTTCCACCGGTCCTCAAAACTGGTTCGGCTAATTCGGCCAGTTTGAATATTGGCGACATTGGGATGAGATCTCATGATGTGAAGATGCGGCGAATCGACCGCCATGCGAACCGGCACATCTTCTAGCGATTCATACAACTGGATATCAGCTGGACCAGTAAGGTATGGCAATATGGATCTTTTGAATGCAGCGAAGTCTGTTGACTTAATGAAGGAATCAAAGCCCGAAATATCTTGCCATTCTGTTCAGGGGAGGTTAACTTCTCCTTTTTGTGATGTCGTGGACCAAACTTACTTAAAAGAAGGCATATATCATCATGACTACCTCCGTCTTCACCTAGGAGCCCAAAATTTGATGCAATATACAGAGATTCTAGTTTGGGAAGCCCAGAAAATACCCCTCTAAGGGCATCTGGTAGCTTCATATTAAGTTCCTTGCGTACCTGAGGATCGGGTTGGACTGTTATAAAGACAAGTTCCGTGATTGACATCTTAGAGGGAGTAAATATTAACGTAGTCTAGTATACCGGTAACTCATATGAGTAATTGATCCTCTTCTCAGCAGCGATTTGTTCCTACTTGTTGATACCCCCTCCAGGCGTGAAAGCCCCCCATTTATACGCATATACAGGTGGGTGGCGAAAATAAGCACTCTAAGCGCTTGTGCTTATAAACATCCTCTTTTGGCGCTGGCATGGAGGTGTGGGATTGCGGAAATTGGTGGAGCCTGGGTAGAGATGTGGCTTGGTGGCTTGCGGACATCTGTGGGTTCCTTGCAGATAATGTATTTGTGGAAATAACGCATATCGCGCGAAAAAATATCAGGTCAAAAGATTGCATAAAGGTTAATCCATGGCGAAATATTTTGTCTTAGGTATTCAATTCGACTAACATGAGGCATTGCGGTAAGAACTCGGCTCGATTTCAAATGGTGACAGCCGTTATAGTCTCTACTATATGAAAAAAAACATAGCGAAGTGTCCAGTATTCCCGTCGAAAGAGGCGAGGACAGTGCGCAGAGTGCTTCTGGATATGCAGTAGATACTCGCGCTTACGTGGACTACAGAAATGCGATCATTTATGGAAATGTGCTCTCGGGTCTATTTGTTCGCTACATTCTTGTTACACGATTACCGTGTAATAGTAGCCTCTTTTGTTAAAAATCGCGAGTTCACATATATGGCCCTCTCTAGACCTATCTCCGTGGAGCCTTTATTTGATAAGACCGTGCTCATTAATGGCACTGGCTGTGGCGTTGGCGAACTTGTCATCCATTAATAGATAGCAATGGCCGCGGCTGAGCGAATCGGCTTTATTGGCCGGGACAGGTTTGGGACTTTTCGCATGGCGGGACAAGTTTGCAAAAGCCTCCAACAAAACAAACTTGAAGGCTAATTTCGCCGTTGAAGAAGGTATTCAAAATATTTTTAAGCCATTTGGTGTACCTGATATCCTAATCTACAATGCCGGCGCCTCTCCCGATAAAGAGCGCTGTTGTTGAGCGGGACCTGAAGATTTGGTGAAGTGGGTATGGAGGAATATCCTTGGCACAGCAACTGTGAGACAGCACATTCTCCGAAACAAACAAAGGAAGTCACCGGTCTTGTTCTTAATATAAAAGGCATGAGTGCTCATATTCTCCACAGAGCAGACAGACAATGGGAGATACTATCTGCTGAATCGCAGACTCCAAATCTCAAATATATTATATGGATCACATTAATATACTAGGTCGAAAACCCGTGTTAGTTCTACTTCGTAATCAATCTTCTTAGATTGCTCTGTGTTGTAATTCCGTCGCATTCGACAACAATTAACATTGTAGGAAATGTTCACATCTAATGAACCGGTTTCTAATACGCATACGAGGTAGTAGATAGAACGAGCTCTTCCGTTATTCGTACTTACATCACGGATTTCACCGCCTCGTAATATGGATTGGTTTATCCCCGTAACATATTACCCTGTTACGCAATACAATACAAGAAAAACAATGCGATTGGAGCGAAACCATCTTCAGCCTGGGAGCGGACATTTGTGGAGCAGAAAGCCTTGGTTCTTCCGCATAGTATCTCAGTTTCCATTATAATGAGAATACATAATTGAATTATAATGAACGGAGCGGAATTGAGTGGATCGAAGGGCAAAAGAACATCAATTGGGACTAAATATTGCTATGCTGACTGCGTAAAGCGCGATGGAGACTGGTCGCAATCAACATCGCCCATCGTTTTATAATATAGGTATAGTAAACTTATCATCCTCTATATAAAGACTTATGACTCACGTCTGATAACAAAAGAAAAGTGTCTTCATTTCAACTCAACACCAAAAATCATCGTTATGACCAGGCAAATCACAGTTATTGGCGCCACAGGCATCCAAGGGGGGTCTGTCATTAGAGCCCTGTTGAAAGACACCACCTACTCGCTGACAGCCATCACACGAAATAAATCAAGCGACATGGCGAAAAAACTTGCCTCAGATGGCGTTCGTATCATTGAGGCTGATCTCGATGATGTCGCCTCCCTCCAGGTTGCGTTTGCTGGCACGTCCATCATTTTTGCCTCCACCAATTTCTTTGAGCTGTTCGTCAAGCGCGGTAACGAAGAAGCCATCGAAATTGAGACAAGACAAGGCATCAACATTGCCAAAGCTGCAGCTGCGACACCAACCCTAGAGCACTTTGTCTGGTCGACTCTTCCCGATGCTGGCCGCATCAGCGGTGGCCAGTTTGCTGTCCCTCATTTCGTGAGCAAGAACAGGGTCAACGACTTTATTAAAGCGGACTCGGCGCTCCTCCAACTGACGACATTCCTCTGGGTCTCCACTTACGCTTCAAATATGAACTACCCATTCTATCAACCGTTTCCGATTCCAACAGCCGGGAAACCCCGGTACATCCAGATCCAACCAACTCCAGCATCTGTGCAATTCCCGCTTGTTGGCGATGCAACTGTAAATATTGGACTCTTCGTGCGTGCAATCATCGAGCAACCTGGCAAGACTCTTGGCGGCAAATTTGTCTACGGCGTCACCGACATTATGACGGCTGGAGAGATGCTTGCGACGTGGGCATCGGCACATGGCGTTGAAGCAGAGTACGTGCAGGTAGACAAAGAGACATATTATAACCTGTGGCCGCAATGGGGTAGAGCGATGGTCAAGATGCATGAGTACCTTGAGTGGGCTAAGGAGAGTAGTTTCTCAGGCGAAGACGTTGTCCTCTCCAAGGAAGACCTTGGCATTATTGGGCTTAGGGACACGCGAACTGCGTTTGCTAAGATGAATTAACTCCATGTAGATATTGGAAGACAAATATAGAGAATCGGAGCTTACGGCTTAGAGTACCTACTGGATACAGCCGCCAGCAGTCACACCGTAATAGGTAGACAGAAGGTTCAACAAGTACATGTAGCCTGCATTGAAGCTGGTATGCGCGTACAATATAAACTGTACTGCGCACCCACGTAAAGACACTGCAAAGTGCGGGGAGCTCGTATTCGTACGACCACGCAGGCCGCAACAAAAGTATTTTCGCTAATTGAGTGGGTTGTAGGTAGTTGATCAGTTGAGCGGAGCCACGGGGATTTTAAATTAGTAATGCAAAGCCAGTGGAATCTGCCCTCGGTCGCCGTGGCACCTCTATTTCTTCCGGGATTTTCTGGCCTGATTGAATATTTTCACTGTCTATTCACTAGAGAATTAGACGTCACCATTCAATGTCTCTCCGAAAAAAGGCGTGTGCCGCCTGCGTCGCCTCAAAGCGACGTTGTGATCAGTCGCAGCCAGCATGCAATCGCTGCGCCAAGCAGCGTCTAACTTGTCAATACCCATTCTCGTCTGCGGGAGTTAAACTTGGGCCCCAAATAGGTATCTCAGATCGTTCAGTCTTGTCCTGTAACAAAACGCTTGTCTCCGATTTCACCTTCGACAGCTTTGAATGGGATAGCTCCTGGGACAAACAAAGTCCTGAATTGGACTTTACGACAGTGCCGCATACAACAGGACTCCCCATTTCGCATTTGGGCACAGAGGACTTGAAATACCTGGAGGAAACGTCGCAAAGCAGCACCCTGGCCAACCACTTCCATCCTGTCTTCAAAGAGAATGCTAGAACCGGGCATACTTTCATTCTTCAGGACAATCAGCCAAGAGTATGGGATCACCGCAGCACATCTGAAGCAGTCAACTTACGCCTATCCTCATGTCAACGTACCTGTATGCAACAAAATCAGTCGGTGCTGGCTGACTTCTGCTTTGTGCCTATGTTGCATGACGCAAACAGATGGACATTCTGCGCCAACAAAATGATTTCCTACATTGGCACATTTGCCAAGACTGCATCCACCGACTTCATCATGCCGTACAAACTACAAGCCCCTCTAACGGCTGCACTAGGAGTATGCGCCGCTCACAATACTTTAACTGGGTCAAGTCGCGTGGTCCTTGATAAGCTTATTGAAGCTGAGATAGACAATCTGATTTGGCATGTGCCACAAGGGATAACACTATGGGTAACTGAGCTATCAACATCCGATAATGTCAAGAATTGTTCTACTCCGACGAATGATTTACAGCTCTTCAGGGAACAACTTGCTCGGGTGCAAGCTATGACGTTGTACCATATCATGAGATCTTTTGGCAGTGATGCCACACAGAGGCGTCAAGCCGTACAACATGAGCCATTGCTAGCAGCTTGGACAACATCGTTGCAAGAGCAGTTACATAAATTGTACTGTACAATGGATGAGAATATACCGAACCGCTCAGTTTCGAGCTTGTCAGCACTATTAAGACCAGAGCAGAGCGCTTGGGTATGTACAAATGAGCCATGTATCCAGCTTGATAATTGCAGCTTTGACTCTGGTCCACTCAGAGAAGCTGAGCTTGAAAGTGCGCATCGTACTATTCTCATGTCATACTTCGTACGAGCTACCTATGCGGTAGTTACATATGGGATTTGCCCTCTAATATCAGAACTCGAGTCTTTAACGGTATCTGTTCCTGCAAGTGTGAGAGGACAGAGACATGATTTTGGAACCGGAAAGAGCTACCCTTCCCACTACTTCACACCCTTGGACTCCCAAGCAGGTTATGATTCGAGGCTCTCATACAAAGAGCTCCTTGGTCTATGGGAACAGGGTTACATGTCCACCTCGGACTTAGAAGATGAGTATACCCAGCTTCTGCTGGTTGCATGTAAAGGAATCGGCGTCCTGCGTCATGACACTGATGCATTTTTATTATAATTATATGCTGGTGAAGTTCACAGGCTGGAGGTCTTTTGTAAATGCAGCCTGTCTCTGCTGCGGGTCATTATAATCTAACGAATTCCTGCCGTCGTTTAGGAACCTGTTTTTCTCCTGAAAGCCTCTCTTTCAGGGCTGTGTTATAGAATATATTGTAAATCGGCCCGAGAGGCGACAGGCTGTAGTCTTTGAAAAGTGGTGATTATTGTAAGCGCCGGGCCTAGACTTGCTGTTATCCAGAGCCGTGTTCTTTTTTTGCTCAGTTTAATTTTTTTTTTTTTTTGGCAAGGAGCTATGGTATAGCTTTATAAAGAGTATTTTGCTCTTCAAGAGTGAAAGGTAATGATGCACACAGAGACAAGGTAAAAAGCTACCAATGTCCACAACATGCTTGGTAGAACACCGAGTGATTAGCGGGATCCACATGGCGCTTTGCTGTTCTATTGTAGACTACTCAAGAAACAGAAGTCGAACATTGTGTTATTGTAAATATAGCATTCGAACCAATTAGATATATTAGAGCACTTCCCATATGAGATATGCTTCAAGTCGGTGTACCAATATGTCAATCAAGGGTTAGCAGTTGGATTAATTACAAGGACATTCTCCGCAACGATAACAATAGCAAATAAAGGCTAGAGCAATTGCATTTTTCACCAAAACCCTTTATTAAGTATTGGTTCCAGTTAATGAAAATTTTGGAATTGTATAAGAGCTTTTAGCTCGCGTAAAGTAAGGGGGTGCTGGTATAGATGAGAGAAAAGGGGTTCAATAATTAAATTCTATAATGCATTTGATGAACTATTTGTAACTAGTTATTGATTAATAACTTAGTAAGCCTTATTCAGTCAATTCCACAAATTGTACTCATTGGTTCGTAGCTGGCCTTACCAGTCTGGATTAAATAGTCCAACAAACTCGAACAATCTATCGCCGTCAAGCCTGTTTGTAAATGCAGCCAGATTATTGTTGAGCTGTCTATCGACATCACTGGTCTCAAACTGCAAAGTAGTCTGAAACATCGAGGCAATATTACTACAAAGTTGGGATGAAAGATATCCATCTCATATGCCCTGTCGTACGGCAAATCTTTTAATTAGAACGTTGGTGCCTGCGCTACTAGGTCATCAGTGTTTGGCATTAGCTAGTCTGGGCAATCTATGACTGATCTTGCGTGCTGTACGAAAACTTTTGCGATACCCTCTAAGCTTGCTGCAAACGAATCCCGCAAGCTTATATCCTTGAGGTGGCCCGGGAGTTGCTCCATAGCAGCCAAGGCTTCTTTATTTCTTTCCGAGTTTTGTTTGCCACTCGAAAGGATGTCACAAGAAGTAATGAGCAAAGGAGTAAATAGACAACATATCAGCTGCCAGATAATGGGATGGTAGGGCCCTTTGGATTCGGGTCCATGTTTTGGAGCAGATGTAGCATTTGTTTTGAAGAGTCCAAGCATTGCTCCCGTAGTTGTACATACCAAGAAATCAATCTTTGATTGTCGCTTGTACGCTCTCATTGTTTGGCTTCGCTTCGTCGTAGAGGCAGTGCCAGATGCTATGCAGTAAATGCAAGAGTGGGTTTTTTTGATAGGTGTAGTGCGCTTCGAAGACCCCAGGAATGTCGGTCGATGTGAGGTGAGAACTAGCTAGTTGAATTTGTCACAAAGTAGGTAGCCCAATCTCTCTACCATCTCTCGGTGAAAAGTTGGAGTTCTGCCAAAGATGATAGTAAGACTTTTATCCAGCAGGTCCAGGTGCCAAATTCTGGTTAGGCGCCGCCCCGGAGTCTGTTGGTCCAGCCAGCGTTGGCTGACTCCCAGCTCTTGCAGTATCCTGCAAGCATTCGTTGCAAGCATGCAGCAAAGTGACGGGCCTGCGAATCCATATGCCCGGCTCAGCGCTAGAAGCATTGCTTGAATGTTGATTTCTCTCGGTTCTAATAAAACTCCCACGTCGCTGAGAGCAAGCCCGAAATTGCTTTGGAGCTTTCCTTTGACGGCCACGGACGTTACTGTATTAAGGATGATGCTGTAAAACTGGCCCTCCCACGCACCAGATGGGGATGAGCCGCTCTGAGATCATCCATTACACCGGGAGGTGGTGTGATCATGAATGGCAAGCTCTTACCAAGAATATTGTCGAATGTCGTAGGGAAGTTGCATTAGAATCTTGCATTAGGTTCCAATCGAGGGGTTCCTACCTCCGACCCATTCTATGGCATGTTCCTCGAACAGAGAAAAACCCTTGCAAGCCGTGTCAAGTCTTACAGCTTCATGTCGGAGGCCCATACTCGGGCAGTTTTCGGATAGAAAAGAAAGCCCGTTAATGGATCTGTGCTGCTCTGGGGCATTGATGTTGCTTAGCTGCTCGCGAGCTGCTTTAACATCGGCCGCTAGGTGACATTGCACACCACTATTACTGCTGCTTCTTGTACTAGTCGCAATAGAAGTGTGGTTGGTAGAGGCCTCCAAGTTGAGTTGGCTAGTCCTGGTTGCCTTATTCTTGTTTTTCGCATTCCTAACGAATCACCCTAGAGTGGCGCTCCTTTTTTTAGCTCTCGGGAGCAACTGGCTTGGACGGTCATTAAAATTGTGGCCTCAACACATTGAGTTGTTTGGCATTATCTTGCTCAACCTGGTGGAGTCGCACGCATATCTTTCTGTTCTCTTGTCGTCATCTGGCGCCATTCTGTTTGTTTCAGAAACCGAAGTTTTGGAGATCGGAGCACAAGGGAGGCGATTCCACGGAGGTTATACATGGCAGCTGCTAATATCAGACATGTAACACCGAGACGCTAACTTCACTTGGAAACAAGCTTTTTGAAGTAACCCGCTTCGACGTATACCTACATACATAGCCTATTCCTGGATTCTGAAACAATCATCGTAGCCACTGCCTAGGACGGTGGGGATATATAAGCAGGTTTCAACCCTCATATATTTGGAAAGCTAAATTTATTTCTTAGGAATTGCTCACAGGGCTTCTTCATCATGAATCTACCCCAAGTACCCATTGCTATCATTGGCGCCGGCCCTGCTGGTCTCACTCTTGCACGACTCCTGGAGCTTGCAGGCATCGATTACGTTGTATTTGAGCGAGATGAATCAGCTACGTCCTCTAATGAATCTTCAAGCAGTGGTACTCTTGATATTCATAAAGACGGGCAGGTTGCTTTAGAGGAAGCTGGCTTGTTGGAAGAGTTCCAATCCATCGCCCGCTATGACGTCCCGATCAAAATTGCTGATGCGCAAGGCATTGTCCAGGCACATATTCCTGGCGATAGTAATACAGATAAACCAGAGATTGATCGCAAAGATTTGCGAAACCTCCTCCTCCGTTCTATTCCGGCTAGCAGAATTCGTTGGGGCTGCCGTGTCCAGCAGGTGCATAAAGAAATCGATGGATCTATCTCGGTCCATACAAATGGCAGTGTTGAATCTGGATTTCATCTTGTTGTGGGTGCAGATGGGGCTTGGTCCAAAGTTAGGAAGCAGGTAAAACACACATCAAGTCTATTAACAATTTAGACAGCTTCTGTAACTAATCAAGCTCACAGGTTACCTTTATTGAGCCGCAGTACTCTGGGACTCACTTCTTTACTACATTCATCCGGCTTGGAAATCCAACCTTCTCTTCGGCTGCGTCTTTGGCAGGGAAAGGAAATTACCTAGCCATGAGCAAAGGACGACATATATTTTTACATTATCTAGGTGATGGATCTTATCACCTCTCTGTGGGCGTGAAACTTATTGACAGCCAGGCTGTAAAGAGGGGTGCCGTTCTCCATGACCCTTCGACGTTGTGGGAGTCATTGCTACAAAATGAATTCGTCGGATGGGCACAAGAGCTTACCAAATTCATAAAGTCAAGCGCCCTAAATTTCCGCTCCTGGCCCTTGTACTCCACACCAAAGACGTCTTTGCCCTGGAAATATACACCTGGATTGACACTGCTTGGAGATGCGGCACATTTGACGTAAGGCCAAGATGTTCAACACTTGTGACCGTGCACAGCTAATGGATTACCTTTTCTAGTGTACCTACCGGAGATGGTGTTAATAATGCTTTAAACGACAGTGCTGAATTGGCTAAACAGATTATCAAACATGGAATTGAGAACTTGGAAGCTGCTGTAGTGGACTACGAAAAAGTAATGCTGCCTCGCGCAATCAAGGCAATTGAAAAGGGCCATTGGTTCATACAGCATTTTTTTGGAGCAGACACGCCCCAAGAGTTCCTCTATGCTGCTAGTGCTAAGGACAACTGATGAAACTGAAGGTTGCTAGAGAAGAAGAAGGGGGATGGTTGATGGGTTGTTGATAGTTGAGTTGCCACGAAAACTCCTTGTTCTTCATTTTAGTATTATCTTGTTACATCTTCATATACCTTGTCTTATTCTATTAAGATTTCGTATATAAGTGTATTTTTTATAGATCTTATCACATAAATTACCCAAATGAGCCAACAGTCGACTTTATTCCGGTCCTTTCCCCACTGATAATAGGTAGGCGTCTAAGAGGGTTGTGCTGCAAAGTAGAGTCTGGTCGCCGCATTCCTCCGCGGGGTGAACAGGGGTTGGTGTGCATTGTGCATCTCAGGGTAATGATACACCATGCCGAGCCTCTTTAACTAGGCTCCTTTTTGCATTCATATAGTTTGTGATTCAGCGCTGTCAGAGTTCAGGGGCTAGCCCTACTTGTGCGTACCTCGGCGTAATAATGAACTTCATGAACATCCATCTTTCGAAGAGTGCTTTTATGGCCCACCATGTATTTATCGAAAACCGCCCAATATTGGAGCCAAGACCTTCTACTAGTAGGGTAAGGGTTAAATATTTTCGGTCGAGATGAACTACGGGAATGTAGAAAGGTCGGGATAGGGATGGTTGAGGCCAAGCATCTAGCTAAATACATCAGATACTAATCGAGTTATATACACGGTTCATTTACTCTATAAGTGCATATTTTTAACCTGTTTCGACAGAGTAGTTCTCTTTATAGAGACACACCAAGAAATCCGTTCATCGCCCATTGGTTATTGGTATTTGGTTGTTAGTGCTCGATCTAAGCTAGGCATGCCCCCTCTTCTTCCTCTCGCTGCCTACTACCTCTTTTCTTCCCATGCATTGGTGGCCGCGGCTGGGTGCTGGGGAAACTCGAATTGTGCTTATAATCCAGCTGGTCTGTCTTTCAGTGGCATCTGCAAAAAATACAATTACTCCCCGACGTCCTGTACCGCATCGCCCATAACTCCTTATTCCAGCGGCTTCAATAAGATTTCATTCTTTCCTTCCACCAACCCTGTAACTCTCACTGCGAATGGAACCACCCTCATCTGCGACTTCGGAAAGTAGGCTGCCGGGATCATCACAGTTGCATACATTGCTTAAGGGGGGGGCGTTGGGGTTAGCAGTTTCTAAAGCACGAAACTGGACGGGACAATGCTCGGATGATTCGAATTTGTTTGATACCATCGACGATGCCATCTCCGCCGAGATTACTGCCACATATACTGGTATGTATATAACGCCTGCCAAATTCCGTGGCGGCTTTCGCTACCTGACCATAATCACTGAAATCTCTTCTTCCATCTCAGTTGTCATCTCCAACATTACTCTTGACATCTCTTATGCGCCAACCTGGTCGGACCGCCGCAACCACGGCGGCTACTTCTATTCTAGTGACGAAATGCTCCATGAAATTTGGTACGCGAACACTTATACTCTGCAGACAAACACCATTGCTGCGACAACAGGCAGGGAATTTCCAGTGCAGACGGCGGAATGGAAGAACGATGCTGATTTGCATCCGGGCGTAGTGGTCCAACCATCTATGTGGATAGTTAGAGGAGAGATAGGATAGTGTGGGCCGAAAACTTAAGCGTCTCTATTTCGAGCATTCTCATTGGAACGGGGGACTGGAATCGAGTGCGACATACGATTGACGTTTCTTATGATGCCCAAGTACGTGTATGTTTTTTCCCTTTCAGCCGCTGCTGTATCGCCCCCCAACATAAAATTCAATTCTAAAAGTCCCGAAAAGACTCCAATAAGATATACTGAAAAAAGAAAAAGCAAGTAATAGCGTATAGTTAAAATAGGAGCTACTCAGCTTGGCCACAAGAGTACTCTATATGGTATTCTAGATTCATTGTAGAAATATGCATAACTAATACATATGGAAAGATAAAAATATGAAAATACAATACATATTTCCTCCTTCAGCGATATATATTAAATACCGGAAGTTCCATCATTTTGGCAGTAAATCTCTCATGCACGTACATCAGAAAAACGACAATCGTCAACACATGATGTATATTGAATCCTTCAGGAATATATGCCTAACTCTACGAGCACCAACAAACATGACTTTAAATCCCTCATGTACGTGCATCAAAAATTCCAAGTACCAACACATAATATTGAATCCTCCAGGAATATATACCCAAAGCTTTGAGCACCAACAATCACGGCAGAAAATCCCTCATGCATATATTTAAATGCGATTACCAACAGCAATCTAAATAAATCCCGTATTATGAAATTAATCATCATTCATTATGTAAACATACTTATAAATATATGATTAAAAAAAATTTAATATAAATTTCCTTAGCTCTGAGGCATTATAAATTACAAGTTAAGCTTAATAATTTTAGTTCTTTCATGCTATGCATATATGTATGCACAGAACAGCAGCATATATTTAGTTAGAACAATAATGTGGAATTGAAGTAAAAATAGAAGAAAAGGCTGCGAAAATCGACCGTCTAGCCCGAATGAGTTGGAAACACCGGGAAACCTTGTTTTATACAGCATAGAGTGGCTGTGCCAAAGCCAATAAACCAGATTGAATCCAGATCAAACTTTCTGGTACAAAACTATAAAATATATTTGATGTATTAGAGCATTCTTCTTGTAAGAGGAGATTTGTATAATAAGATTAAGGTACTAATACATAATAAATCCCGAATTGATAATATTAACGACTGATTGCTATATACTTCTAAAAGTCGGGTGCGACCGTCGGCCAAACCAGATAAACTCTAGGCCACAAAATAGGAAGCATTAATTAATATAACAGAACCTAAGGCTTCGTGAAGAATTCGCTACATTATGCAATGCAGTAATGCACTATTTTTCCAACACCAAACGGCTTGTAGAGTCGACGAGACTTAGCCATTGCTGGAGTAGGCCTAGGAATCCTTGAAAATAGTAATGAAACTGTAACACCCTACGTGTTCTACAATTAATTTACTCACAAGTATGGCATTTGCCCCTGGGCCATATTTAGGATGGTTGTGTGTGTCTTCGGCTACTTCCACATGTAGCGATATATAATAAAAGCAGCAAAGCTAATTCTTAGTTTTCTCATCTACAAACATGGTAGGCAATTGTTTTCGGAAAGTTACCGAGGCAAGGATTCACCCCGGGTCGTTGTTGGTCATAGAGGGAATGCATATCAAAGGAAGCTATCGCAGCAATACGACATAGACGGCGGCAATATGCCAGAGATAGATAGCGTTGTTTCAAGGTTGGACTGGATTATTGGATTATCAAGAAATTCAACCACCTCTCAAACCCCCCAGCTTAATTCCTTTAAGAAAGCTCATTTTTCTGCAATACCCCAATCAAAAGCACATAACAACAATCTTATAATTCGAACCCTGTTGTCGGTATTTTAATAACGTTACCTTGGATAGCTATGAAGCTTTTACATCTCCTTGTTACAGCAACTATATCGGCCGCTGCAGTACGCTGGGCCAACGATGACGAACTCGCTGTCATGAATGCCAACCGTGGTAAGGTCGGCACGGCTCTTGCAATGCCAAATGCTGTAGAGATGCAGACCATGGAGGTGGAACGAATGTTCAATATTACTCCGGGCCTTGTGCCCATTGGAAAGATGAGAGAAATTTGGAAATACCATGGCCAGAATGTTGATGAGGATCAATTGCTACACTGGCTAGCCAATTCAACCCAACAGGCTCAGGATCGTCGTGGTGCGCAGCAAATATTAGCTGCCAACCAATTTATTCGTGCTGGCGGCTGGGCAATGTTCATAGCATTCAGTTCCGATGCTGGTAGCACTATTCGAGCAGTTTGGAATGACTGCTATGGTGCTGCTACCAAGGATGGAACTGCAACCGGTAAAGAATGTGGTGATAAGGTCATCGCTGCAATCGTGAAAGCTAGTTGGTCCTTTGTGGCGGGTGGATTAGGGTATGGAGCCATACTATTACAGGGTCAAGCGGATCCAAACCAACCTGTCTACGAACTGCAGAACCAGTTACCGCCTGACTTGGAGCATGGAGTGCAGAGGAAGCGTTCGGCAGACCAGGCGTGCCCAAACCACAATGGCAACTTTAATGGTTTCTATGGAGTAAGGTTTCATCTCGGGCCACATATCGGTGCTAAACTGTCCGGGTTTGCACCTTGTGGTGCAGGAGGTCCAAAACCCAATGACGCTGCACAAGGTAGCTTCGGTTACCAAATCAACAGAGCGGCTGGTGATAACGGAGCAGCTAGAATGCAATTCTACACGATTCAGGATGGTTCTAGGGTTAATATTATGGGTGGCGCTATCGTCTACGAAACCAACCCGACTGACACCTGCCCAGAGTTCATCGGTTTTAACGGTTGTGAAGAATAGCTGGGGTAGATTAGAATATGGTTTCAGAACGATCAGAGCCGTCCGAGGGACAGGTTGTGTAGAGAGATATCAATAGTGCTATACCTCAATGTATGCAAGGTATAACTTAGTTGTCTATAATTACAGCACTCCGTAGGTACTCTGTGCTGTGCTGCACACATGCAATTGGTCACCCACGTGATTTCAAGTGGTGGGGCCTTTTAATAGCAGTATAAAGGATATGACACCCCCGCTGACGCTATAATTCCTTTCATTCTGTTTTTGCCCCAGCAGACTTCAATCCCATCAAGTCACTCTTTCAGGTCCCAAGATTATAATCATAAGCTACTAAAAGCTAATCTAATCTTGGACTGCCGACTTCCAGAATTACATCTTTCTTTTCTTGGTGCAATATATTATTGGCCTTCTACTTGCTTCGATATTTTATCTGACAAAGTCTAAGTCAAAGGTTATATATTATGGGCAATTCAATGCGAGAAGCAATACAACAAAACGTCATTTACCGCCAATACGTTTTTCTAATTTTACTTACACTCCTTCACGGATACTATAATTTTATACGCCTTGATGGGTGGCTTCGTGGGACCATAGGTTTTCTTAAGGAAACTGTAACAGTCATTGTCGTTGGCCAGTTTTACTTGGGTAATTATTACGCAAGTTGTGATAAGAAACGCCATATTGCAGAACGAAATGTACGACAGGCTACACATGCAGCAAATACTACTGGCATTGTCTTTATTGCACTTGGGCTAGTTTGGGGCTGCTACATACTAACAACAAACAACCACGACAACGAAGATGCATTTAATATCATGAATAATAGGTTATACCTTATTGTTCTTATGACAATGGCATTTTTTATTCAGCTTTGCTTTTTAAAGCCTGGTATTAACGAGCTTGAATTTTTTGTATATATTTTAAGATATCCATGGCGCTTTATCTGGCCAGCTCAATGGAATGAAATCTTTAGAGGCAATGAGAATAAGCATTAGAAAAGAAAACCTCATATTGCTCCGGTGTCGAGGTTAACTAAGGAGAGCGAGTATTGTCCGACGCCGCTCTCGTGGACTGCCGAGAATATCAACGAACCTATCGCCAAGCTGTTACCGGACAAAGGCGCCGAGGTTTGCTCTAATGGTCATGAGAATCGTATGCCGCTCTCGTGGAGCGCTCTGAATGGACTTGAGGTGATTGTTGAACTGTTGATAGACAAGGGCCTAGGTTGATTGGATGAGTAGTTCTAGAAAGACAAGCTTATGGGGGGCTAGAGAGAATGGGTATGGTAAAGTCGAACTGCTACTCCAGGCTATAGGAGGAGCCAGATTGCATGAATTTTTGGGCATTCAGCTTTATTATCTTGCTCAGAGTAGATACTTTTATACTGGAGAGCGCTTGACGGCATAACGTCTATCTGACCAGACAGTTTTTGTACCCAACGCTACAGTGAAAACACTAGCACGACGCTCTTTCTGAATATGGAGCTGGATCCTGCAACTTAGGCACAGTTTTACATAAGACCCGCAAGCAATCTACTCGGTAGGCCACTCAATCTGATATAAGATGACTGCCCCTTTTCAGGGGAGAGAGAACATTCGGAGAAAACGCAAAGAGCAGAGGATCTGACCATATTGGACTGAAATTCAGCCTCTGGTCGCCATATACCTCTTAACTTAATCGTTTATAGTAATTAATGGTCTGACTAGTCCAACTAATCCGCCCATGTTCTTGAGAAATCGCGAGACCAGACCAAACAACCCAAACCATTGCGATCACTACGTACATGTATCTAATTAATAATAATAGCTTATGAGCACATAATACTACTACAAACAAACTTCTTAATAATAGCTAGCTTCTAGCCATGATCGTTTCACAAAGTCAAGGGCCCCCATTGCATGCAACTCCCAACTCGTTTTGAAGTGATCAAAGGCGTGATCTTCCCCGCCTGCTACATCAAACCTGACCGTAGTATCAGGCAGCTTCTCAAGGATTAAATCGACAAATTCCTGCGTAGTTCGCAAGTGTACAACGCTGTCGGCATTCCCATGCAATATCCAGCTAGGAAGTTATTTAGTCAAACTCAAGCATTGACCTTCCGGCTTTTGGTCACTTACATCTTCTTTGGCAGCCTAGCGCCAGCTTGTAGTCTCTCTATGGGAATAAACTCTGGTCGATTCAGACCTCTAGGATCGAAGATTTTCGAGTGATATAATCCGTACTGTGCCGCAGCTGCCGCAAATAAGGTCCTTTCAAAACCAGCCTTAGTCGTCACTGTGTTCTTTTTCTCCTCAATCCAGTCTAGAACAGAGGTCTTTGATGGCATTTCTTCTCGTGCCATACGCAGGATAGTCGGTTCATCATCTCTGGGACCGGATAACATAATTGGATCTCTCGGATTCACAAACGGATATGCTGTGGCTACAGCTTGGATGTCATCCGGGTGCGTTAACGCCAGCTGTATTGCGGCGTAGCCACCAGCTGAGCTACCAGTAAGAAGCAGACGAGAAACGTCCAGTGAGTGTTCAGGAGAGCGATTCTGCAGCATCTTGGCGAAGTTATCGTTGCGACTCCACTGCCAGAAGTCTTCCAAGTCCTCCAAGATATCCGCGACACCGTTTTCGGACGGAAGAAGACGATAGTCTGGTGACACAATTATGGCTTTGTTCTCCAACGCTAGTTTGAGAGACCATATTGGAAAGAACGGGGCAAATAGAGAATGCGCATTTACGAGAAATCCGCCATGGAAGTTGAAGATAGCAGGATGAACGCCTGGGGCTAAGCCTTTCGGGATTAAGATAGCTGCCATTATCTTGTGAGAGCCTACGGTCTTGAATCTGTTTATTGTCAGAAACAGTTTGAAACCCTTATAGGTGAAACTCACGTCTCTTCGAAGACAGTGAAGTGGTTAAATATGGAATCGTCTTGCCACTGGACTGCCATTATGAGAGTGTATTAATGAATTGGTGCAAGAATCAATAGTAGAAAATAAAATATAGAGAGGGAGATTGTATTTTGATTATTGAGTATCGACGATTATTTTCAGTGCATTATTGTGGAAGTCGACTGTTTTATAAACATCGTTGACGGAAGATAATAATCCGTCAAGTCATCAGCGGTTACCGACCTTTTTTTTAAAAAATAAAAAAAAAGAAACGGATCTCCACTTTCCGTCTCTGCTCCTCCTCTGGCGGCGTCTCTTGTTCCGCTACAAAATAAACGAAATATAAAGGCAGGCCGTCGCATCGTATGTGTGCTCTACCTTTTCGCAATACCTTATACTATTACTTGCCTCTCAAACTCAAGATGCATCTCTCCGCCCATACTTGGATGCGCCCAGAATCCCTTCGGCGTACTCTCGAGCGTATAAGTGAACTGGGCTACACGAGCGTAGAGCTCGCGGGAGAACCTTCTCTTTACCCTATCGAGGAAACTCGCCAGCTCTTATGTGAATACAATGTTAAATGCTGGGGTACCGTCACTCTTCAACATGGAACTAGGGACCTCACCACTGCCGATCCCGCACATCGCAAAACCACTATCCAATACATGAAGGACGTTGTCTCAATGGCCGCTGAACTAGGGGGCACAATTGTCACTGTCGTCCCAGCTCGCGTTGGCAAGCTTTTCCCTTCATCATCACTGGAAAATGAATGGAAGTGGGCAGTGGAAGGGTTGCGTGAAGTAGCCGTACTGGCTAAGGAAAAGAACATCCGAGTCGGAATTGAACCTTTGAATAGGTTTGAGACGTACTTCCTCAATCGCGTGGATCAAACACTCGCCCTCGCCGATGCAGTGGGGCATGATTGTGGTATTACCTTTGACCCTTCCACCTGGCGCTTGAAGAGAAAGACCTCTACGAAGCATTACAGAAAGCCAAGCATCGCATTGTTGATTTTCATGCTGCAAATCATAACCGCCTTGCAGCGGGAGATGGTAATTTTAATTGGCAGAGGATAATAACTGAGCTGAGAAAGGTGGGATATGATGGCGCTCTTGCAGTAGAGTGTATGCCACCAATCGATCGCACACCAATAGGAAATTTTGGTGCGACGCAGCTGGAAAGTGGAGAGATTACAGTGCCTGAGGGGCAACTTCAATTCATTATTGACCATGGGTCAGGAGTGCTGTCAGATGCATACTATACTGGGTTGATGCGGCGGTCGGCCGAGACGCTACGTCCTCTCTTGGGCTGAGTGTTATTACTCGGTAACCTTTTTTTTTTCTGGCGGTTTTAATATTAATTTCGATCAAAGGTCAAGATTGTGTTATACATAGTAAACACGCTTCACAGCTTATCGAGTACATAAGGGTATTTGTAAGCTTATCATGTACATCCGCAGTGGGTCTCTTAGATCACTACAAGGTCAATATAATAATATTGTTGGTATCCATTGACCTTTTGAGTATCTCTTCTTACTCGTTGGGCTTTTTGGGACTTACGATGCTCCGACCAATTCGCCACGGGGGTTCTGGTTCTGGCCGATTACTAAAGCTGAAAACTGTCTTCCGGTTAGTCTTGTCAGGAGAGGAGACTCCCGGCTACCAAGGTATACTACCACACGCCACTTATTGCTATGTTATACAACGAATACGAAGGCGAGTTGGCCAATACTCCCGTGCACGGCAAAGTCATCAGACAGCTTACACCCCATGCCTAGTGATATCGTTATAATCAGATGTTCGCTTAGCAACCATGACTCTCCAATTCATCCGTGCGCGTCAATCTTACAACCAAGACCCACTTTGCCACGGAACATGATGTTCCCTCGCCTGCGCTTTTTCCTGCTCAACATGACTCTTCAATCGTGCACCACTTAGCTTAAATCTTGATTCATTAAACCTATAAATTCGTGGCGGTATAAATGCCAATTATGTCAAGTCCGGGCTCTATCAGACCCCAGAGGAGAAAACAGCGGGCTGACGTGGCCTGCGACTTTTGTAGATACAGAAAGGTACAAACCTCGTTCCTCGTCAATGCTCTATGGAAGTTTAACAAGTCTGGCTGGGCTGCGATAATGCAAAGCCTCATTGTAGAAACTGCACGGCGCATAGAAGATCGTGTAGGTATACAGCGCGAGCGACAAAAGAAAGGTATATAGCAACCCTTCAGCTTTACAATTAGTTCTTGACCTGCACGTGCTGATTTAACGTAGGCCTTCAAACTTACGAATCTGCAAATTGGAAGAAGAGAATGCAAGGCTTCGTCAAGAAATAAAAGCTTTAAGGTCCGCGGCTGAGCAAAGGAAGATCAGGGAAGAGCAGATTCGCGTGGATATTCCTAGTTTGGAAGGTTCCGTGCGCTCCGAGAGATTGTCGCCCAAAGAGCCAGACACTTCTACGCCGCTGTCGCGTGACAAAGCTCACAATATAGCTTTGGACGAGCTTGAAGATGCGGAATCAAGCAAGCTGGGCTTTAACGGACTAACGAGCGCCATATCTGATGGGCAATATCCGACTACAAGGGAGGCAAGCGCAGCCAGTCAGGTAGATGTGTCCATAAAAACGCAATTATTAGCGGAGGCCGCCAAGCAGCGTAGGTTGCTCCTCGTTGCACTCATATCTGTCGGAATAGTTGCATTGATTCAATCTAGGTCAACTCGAGCACATTAATTTCCGCTCCAAAAAATTATGTTTTGTCGACATCGAACCGTCTCTGGGCATGAGCCTCCTCTCGGTCTTCTGGAACCGCCAACATGCCATGGGATCCATCATCTATCGGCCGTCTTTCATGCGCGACATGGCATGCCAAGGAAGATACTTTTCCCCCCTACTTTTAAACTCGATATTCTTTCACACTTCTGAGAATATGCCCGGGGTCAGCGGCACATGTGATGGCTCTGACAACTGCAATCCTGGCCGGCAGTTTCGTCAAAACGCCGAGGATTTATTGTTTGGTCGTGAGACGAAAGTTTTGTGCAAGAGCAGCATTCCGACGATTCAGGCGCTGCTTCTCATGTCAGATGCGCTGTTTTCATGGTGTGATGAGAGGAGTCTTTCATGGCACTATTTGGGTATTGCTACGAATATGATAATCGATCTGGGCATTCATTCTGAGATCTCGACGCTTACGTTTCAAAAGGCGCTTTCACCAGAGGACGTAGAGATACGACGTAGAGTATTCTGGTCTGCCTTCGGTATGACTTCCCTATCTCATTTTTGAACGATTTGTCTAATTCATCAATCCAGTCCTGGACAAGGTTCAGTCCATTTATCAAGGTCGCCCCGCTCGTCTCCGTGACATGGACTGCAGTGTCCCCATGCTCTTTCTTGACGAGTACGAAGAGCTTGAGCCCTTCAATACCGTCGGCTACTCTGAAGTTGCTCGAACACTCGATTTACCTACGCACAGCGGGTCGACATTTGTGCATCTCTGTATGTTGAGCGGCATTGCTGATCGCATCCTTGCCAGTTTGTATACAGAGGAGAGCTTGCGTAAGGACAATGATGAGTTATATAAAACGTCTCTGGCTTTGCATGCTCAATTGATTCAATGGCGGGAATCATCACCGGAACATTTAAAGATTCATTTTGATACTAAAACTACGGCCGATACAATGGCTCTTCCTCATACACTATCTCTGATGTCAGTACCTGCTAAGTCTACTTGTGATTTTCTTTCATATCTAACATTCATTAGATTAATGTTTTACGCGTTAGTCATACTGCTGCACCGCCCTTTCGTCTCCGAAGGTCACCTCTCCTCTACAACTCGTTCATCTACCTATCACGCCTCTTCCCTATGCGAAAATGCAGCATCAAACATTGATACTATGCTTCGCCGCTACAAGAAACACTGGTGCATGAAATCTCCTCCGTATTTTGTGTCGTACGCAACCTACGTGAGCGCAACGATTCACGTACGCATAGCGGCAGAAAGGTCTCCGGCCTCAGAAGCGTACAAGCGTCTCCAGAACTGTCTCGAGATATTGTCTGAGCATCAAAGAACTTCTCGCGCACCGAGGCGCTCAATGGACATATTAGCAAGGTTGATGCGGCGCCTAAACGTGGATGTTGGAGACGCGTTTATCGGTACCCGCGACAGTGACGGTCAATCGTGCTCACCATACGGCAGTGGAGCTTTGGAAATGTATGCCGGATGCCAGCTGAATAAAGATGCTCTTAATAAAGTTTCTTTAAAGTCTCCTCTCTCTCAACACAATATCAACACCGTGAGAGTGGCGGCAGCTGCGGGGTCAACAAATACTCCGACCTTTCATTCCTATATAGGCAGTTCATCATCTACATTCAACAACGATGACTTATGTGGGCAGGTCAATCCTGCAGCTTTTACCACTGACAATCGAATTGATAGCCTGTTTACGGATGCGAATTTTGACTTCGATCCGCTTTTTGGCTTCATGGACCAGGCGGATTTCTTGCAGGCTATTCCTTTCTAGCTGGCCAGTGTAGTAAATGGTAGAAATAATATTTTAAGGAGTAAAATTAAAAGCAGATTCAATAATATTTTCAATACACTTTTTATTTAACAACTATAGTACTTCAGGTCGAAGAGGTGGTAGGGCCCTACTAAAGCGTCATGCGACTGGTAATTCTTATCAATGAGGTTTATCATTAGGAAATTGAATTTCCACTAGTTTGGATGACGGTCGATTAGTTGGGTAACTCTAGACCCTAGGTTTGCACCCGCCTCATCTCACATTCTGGCCCGGGATGCTCATTTGACACTGCCCTAGTGTCTGGGAAGCAGGATTTGATGGCAGCATTGTAGTCGTGTGCACAAATCAATTGCCAAAACCATATTAAGATTCTACGTGCGCTATTCACTCTATTGCCTTAGAGTCTCTTTGATTTACTCCCACATACCGTCCTCTACAATCCGAGTGCATCCATCTTCCAATCGGTTCAAGTCGCGATTCTTCGAGCCCTTGCCGGGCTAAGTCAGCCTCAAGACAGCCTTTGTAGGAGATCATGAGACTCGTCGGATGAATGCTGTCCGTCCGAGTATCCAGAAAATCCGCGAAGCATGGGGAACAAACGAAGGATATCGAAACATAATGCAGGACATCGCAAAATACTTTCAACTATGCACTCTTCCGCCAGACGCTAAAGAACCCTTCTGAAGGGCTACCGCTACTATGGCGACTTACGTTTCGGACGACTGCAGGAGCCTCCAATAGAACAATTCAACGCAATTGAACTGTACTATTCCAAGCCTAGATTTGTAGTGCTTTTACAGCCTGATGGGCAAAGTATTGAGGGCTCTAGAGAGTAAGTCCACATGGCTTAGTAGTAGCAACATCAACACTAGAGCTCGTAACTATCAGGCTTTCCCAAATTTGTCACCCATAATACGCAAACTTCGAAGGCATTACTTTCAAGGGGCTGCGGGTACCTGACCCAAAATTTAAAGAGTACAAGGCGATCCTGGCGCGTGATCTATCAAAACCAATTAGTGTTAGGCACTACCTTAGGGAGCTAGCATTAACGAGGGCTAGATATGTATTGCGTAGCACAGTTAGTGCTTCAATGGAATGCTCTAAAGTCACACAAGATCAAGAATTTCTTTTATAATAGTAACCATGCGGAAGTTTGTATTCTAGCGGCTAAAGATTGTTGCATATGGTCCTATTCTCTTCCGTGGTAACATCTTGCGCTTTAAGGGAGGTAGAGGACATAGGATTAGAGGCAGATGGTGAAGTAGAATGAGGACAAGGATTGGACGGGATATCCCCAGACTGGGTGCAGCGCTTTCTGGCAAGCCATTACCAAAAGCAGCCCGTGGTATAGGATTGCTTGAGTTGCCGTGCGCCATCTTCGATCTTCGGGGCAAAATATCTCTTAATCACAACACGGTCTTGAAGTATCATGTAGTAAACACTTGATCGTCAATAAAGGAGAGCGATCTTATCGGTGCGCGCGAAAAGACTAGCTCCGCACAAGCTGTTGGCGGCGCTTCTCCCACATGCAGCTGATCTCCGTAGGGGCCACCAAGCTGGAGTGAGCCAATGCGGAATTCGAGGACGGAGCTATGTCGTCTATCTCAATCAAGTAAACGTGCGCCTTGCTTACCCTTTTAACTTATTGCAGTAAGCATCGCTGCAGCTTTATCGGTACATACCTCGGTATTTGAGTCCAAATAGAGTGACGACAATGGCAGTAAGGACAGTAAAAACATCATACATAAGGCAAAATTCGCAAATTCATATACACACAGTAGCATGCAGTTTACGCTTTTGGTGGCGATAAGTCTGCAGCATAGGCTTTATACGCAGATTAGCCATGCAGAGGCACAGTGATCATAAACCTAGCTTGTCTTTTAAGTTTAATGGGGAAGCATGGTTGTCGGAACGTATCGCAGTTATCGCCTACATCGTGAACAAAAGAAACCCATATGTTGCTTAGCCAAAAGAGGTTACCAGTGCGCAGCCAATGACAAATAGAGGCCGCCGCAGCAGTTCCTGCGCTAAGGAGTATAGGGGTTATTAAACTAGTTTTGGTTCCATAACACCCATGTGTCGGGCGGTTCTTGTGGCTAATGGAAGCATATGGCGGCCTTTTTATCACCCATCCTACCCTAATTTTATAAGGATATGAACAAAACCAAGTACCACAAAACCGAAATAGAGAAACCGAGGAGTCAAGGCCTTTAATACTTGCTAGAGGACTATCTTAGATCTCCGGTAATCAAACCAAGTGTTGAATTGTTTGCGTACATAACCTAACGGCCCTATATGCCTACTGCCAACCCTCATCTGCCCTCCTAGTTCCTCGTTTATAGATGGCTTGAACAAAGAACTTCAATCTTTTCATCAATCTTTAGTCTGGTTTTGTCATTGATTGTGTCGTTGTTGAGCATTAGTCCTAAGACCTTTACTGGATCCTGAACATCCGGAGAAGCGGGCTCGAATCTGGACAATGTCCGTATCAGCCCCAGCAATGCCCCAACCAGAAGCAGGGCATATAGGCTAAGCCACCCGTACTGACCACTTCCAATCATTGTGATCCTGACAGACATGGTGACCGAGCTGGAGTGAGGCTTATAAGACTGGGTATCTGTATTAGATCTCTCAGCAGTCTGTCTCAAAAGACTTAGTTGCGCCTCTCCAGTCTGCGACAGAATGGTAGACAACAGTGCTGCAGTATCTGTATTGTTGTCACCACCATTATTCCAGGATGTCGACGTCCAAGCGCTGATAAGACTACCTCCACCAGGTTTTCGTAAAAAGTTCGTGGCGGTGCGTGCTAATAGCCACTTGACATCAAGGCCGATAAATGGCCCCTGATTCACCTCCGCCACAACTTCCAGCGGTGACAGACGGGATGACACGATAATAGAAGCCATGTATTCACGCCCAGAGTAGGTACAGTCACAGATGAATGTTTCTCCGAGTTCTACCGGCACTGCTATCGTGAGTATTGGATCTGTGGTTGATGTGCCTGAGACGGCGGCGCCGATGAGGAGTTGATCATTGGGAGACTTGGTGTCCTGAACTATCTGAAAATTAACATTACGATGGTTACTGATCTTGAAAACCGCTATATCGTCATCGAGCCGGCTGTAGTCAAGATCGTAGTTGGCGGTGGAATTGACACAGACAACATTGACATGAGTGCCATAGACGACCCCTGAGAGGTCATTAAAGGTGTATGCGGAAGGCATGTGAAAACGGCTGGGGTAGCCGGAGAAGTCAAAATAAGAAGTCATGTTGAGTCCGATTCCGCCAGTATTGAGACTTGAATAAGAAGTATCTCCGATTGCACCTGATGGCGATATCCAGGCTGTGCTAAATTGATTGAAACCGCCTGGATCGTTGGTAGTTGCAGCCCCGATATAAGCGGCTCTGTAGAGAAACGCCTCCAGCTCCGGTAAGTTAATCTCATCAAGAGGCACAGTGGGGTAGTATCCGTCGGTGCTCGTCTCAAAGAAAGTGTCGTTATACGATGCCAGTGGAAATGACGGGACGGGATTGGTCAATTTTATATCTATGTTGTGGACGCCGAAGATAGCCACAGTCGCGGCACTGGAGAGGGTAGAGACGATGGTGAGTAGGGCGAGGAGTATCCGTGTCGTTATTAACTGGCCGCGAATTACCTGGGCCACTGATCTCGATACCGTCAGCGGCCTGAGGTAGAGCGCGACAACACCCTGGTCAGACATGATCCCTTGTCGCGTTAAGAAATTGTCGTGTTGTGAGTAGCCCAGGATTGCCAGAATGCCCACAGCCGTCCCAACGATAGTACAGCCAACATTCCATGAGTTCTGGTCGATGTGAATGACTCTGAAGCCGGGCGTAGGGCTACCCCCGATGACCAATGTGTTTTTGGTAACATAAACCCCCAATCCAAGCAAGGCTCCGAGACTTAAGGAAGCAAGGAGATTGCTGGCAAGAGCGTAGTACTTGGGGACCATCTTTCACTACTTAGGTAAGAACGATGTAGGCATTAGGTCTTTGAGTATTGGATGTCTAAGTTAGGCGACTATGAAGATAATTTATTTGGAAAAATTGTTTGCCTGGGAAAGCTCGCTTGTGTGGAGTTCTTTGGCTACTGGGCCTGCCTGGGGAGAGAGCTGAAGGGAAACCATGTCAGTTTTTATGTTGGTCTCCACTCTAATGAGACATTGGTTTATTTACCGCCCACACACCATGGAGACTTTTGAGCAAAGACCAGGCACCTTAATGCATATTAGCATATTAGCAACACAACACTAGTGGCCTATATTCTTTAAACCGTCTCTTTACTGTCACTTTAACCAGGCTTTACAGCCCACCATCTGTTACAACCTGGTTCACTGTAACAGATAGATCCCTTATAAGCAGCTGGTTCCGTTACAGTAACTGCTACAATAGTGGTTATTGGCCTAATCTTTTGCCCTGTTGGCTTAACGGTATAACGGATCGTTACACCATCCCTACAGGGAAGGAAGTTAGGATCAATAGTTCAGCCGGACCTGTAGGAGATATAGTATACATAAACTACCTTATTTTATATTAACAGTTTGTAACTAATAACTATTGTGCAGCTAATAAACTTATATTACCCATGTAAGTTGTTGTAGGACATGATGTCCTAAAATATATGTGCATAAATATAAAATATAGTTGAAAAGGAAATTATAATTTAAAACCACTACTTGTATATATTTACTATTTTTTTTATAATTTATAATAAATTAAAATTTACTATATAAAATAAAGTATACTTTATGTATTTATTATAAACTACGTCGTGAAATTGCAGTACTACACCTACAGGGTAGGTACGGCTAGATTAACTATAATCCCAATAGGTAATTCAGCATAAATAAAAGGTCAAGTAACCGATCTAGTACAGGATTAATATATTATATAACAATCCTAGAGAGAATTAAATAGTATCAGTAAGGGGGTCAGCGGCTAGATAGGGGTACAGAAGTATATTAACTTCAACTTAAGGATCCTTTTCTAAAGAGCACCTGAAAGGCTATATATACCTAGGGAAAGAGGGGAAGTAGCGGTGTAGTCCTACTACCCCGTAAAGTACCGGGTACCTCGGTTACCCTGTCCTGTTACAGTATCTCTTAAGTCCTGTCTTGACTAACTACATATAAGAGTATACTCCTCTATGCCTATTTGCCTATTTGCTTATTTAAATAACTTAAATAACAACTTCTATATTTCAAGCTTTATTAATAATATAATTTATTGACAAGTCGGGAACATACCTCTGAACTGGCTCACCTATATATAAATATAACCACGGAAACCCAGCTTGTTATACCGCTATTAAGGCCACAGGGCGAGAATACGTCACGGAACCATTTGATCAAGCCAACACGGCTTCGTTCCCGTTGGAACGAGCCCATTATCACAGCTAGGGGTCATTTTATATAACGAACGTGTGTTGTTTTTCTATCTAAAACAAAAGAGCTTCTTCCTCTTATACTACAAGCTTCACTCGGTCTAACGATTCTCCGCAGCTTCCTTCTTTATGTAGAAGGCAGGCTGCGAAGCCTCGTTAAAATAAATTAATTTTAATATATAAATAGCTATATATGAAATCTAATTGTTAGTATAGAGACTTTTTAGTATAATACTATTGTTATAATATTGCTTACTACAATATAAATATTATAAAATATATTTACTTAAAGTACTAATAGCTATATTAAACTTATATATAATAAGAAAATACATTTATATATTTATTATATTTTAGGTACTTAATTATTCTTAAATCTTTTAAGTACCTATAATGTACACTAATAGTTTTATTAGTTATTAATTATTAACTCTAGCTGGGATACTATAGAATGGTTTTAGACTTTTGTCTAGACACGATACTATTATAGAGTGGGTAAGTGCTGTATTATAGGTAAAAGCGCTGTAGTATAGTACATAATCGCTATATTATAGTGGATAAGCGCTATACATTAGTGGCTAAGCGCTATATTTTAGAAGCTAAATGTATAAGAACTGCTTTCTATAAACCTAGCTTTTTTTTTTTTTTTTTTTTTGTGGGATAGCAAATACACCTGCTCGGATACTGGATAAGCTATTCTTATATTATTTATATTACCTATAGATGTTCCTTAACCTATCTGCAAACATAAACATGCAAAGCTTATTGTAGGTTTATCCCTTGGGGATTTATCTTATACTAACTATCTAGTGTCTGGTTTATTACCCTGCTGCTGTAAATGACATATAGCATTTTATATAGTAAATTCATTACCCTAAACAATTACTACTTTACAAGGCTGGGAGTCCTGGATCGACTAAATATATATCTTTTAGTTAGGTACAGTAAGAATAATACACTGCTATGTTAAGGGCAAAGTAACTCACCAATAGGGCCATCGTCACCTCCACTGCCTCACCCAGGGCACTCGTTGAAAAAGGCCTCGGTCTGCCAATCGCTCAGTCAGATTCTCTCCGTGCCTGGATGGAAATGGCGGCGCTCCTGAGTCTTGTTCGGCTTACATTATTCTTGTTAGGCCAAACATGGTGAAGGTCCGCCCGCTTGAGACCCCCGAAATTCACAAAGTGTTACAGGGCGAGTCTTTAGTTCAGAACAGCGTTGGTTATATGCACATGGTTAGATCACATACCATATTCTCCCGCGGTCTATTTGTGAGAGCACGTCGCCGCGGTTAGTCCAGTGGAATGAGCTCCCCCCATTTGCGGCAATGTCATTGGGCCGGTACCCGTGGTTCTTGAATAACGTCTCGGCACCCGCGTACTCGTCAAGGTGGATGAGGTCGGCCCGGCCTGAAGCCTCCACATCTGCGAAGCGGATGTTGGTCCGGCCCCAACCTTCACTGAACTTGACCTGGCCAACATTTTGGAGCCCCGCTGCTGTATTCAGCCATCAGGTTCCAAGCAGAGGATATCCGCGCGAGCGTCGCCACTAGAATGTTCATCAGCTATAGATCCAAGAGGGACGGTGTTGGTTGCTCATACTCGATATCGACAAGCCGCATGTCGCGGTGGAAGATGCCAACGCCCCATCCTAGGTTACAGCTGGCACTTCCCGACTTCACGCCCTGGTTGCTGAATTTGAGGTTCTTGGTGGCTGCATCGTATTTTGTTATCATTAGAGAGCACTTACTCTGCTCCTTTATATTTAAGTTAAGACCTCGTCTCGTGAGCTGGCACCGACACTCGCTTCGAACGCTAGAGAAAGTTTGAAAAAGGGAAAAGCAGTGTCTCCTCCAGATGCTACATACATCGTTATGTCACAAGGTCAGAGTTCCAGTGGCTTTGTTCAATCTTCTAACTCCATGTCCGTGTAGGTTGATACTTCATATACCAACCGCTGAGTAGTGCTACTTTCGGCCTGTAGTAGAGATGACTACTTCAATATGTTCAGCAGAGAGAGGAAGCCAGTTCATAAGACCAGATTAAATAGAGTAATATATTAATACGTAAAACAAAAAAAAAAGGAAAGATAAGAAAACGGAAAGAGGAAGAAAAAACCGAAAAACCAGACACTAATGGGCGCGTGCCCATTGGCGGCTGTAAAGCCAGCCGTAGGCATACGACAACTGTGAAACAATTAGTACATCTGTAATATACGTCTACTGACAACGGGAAGCAGGACACTGATGAATATATACTCCAACACCCCATATGGCGTGGGCCTTCGGGTACATCCAGTTCACCAGGCCACCCACCATAAGCTGGCGCTGGGCCAGAGGGCGATTCACGACAGCATTGACGCCAGTTGGAATCATGGATCCCTCACTGTTCACTTGCAAACCCTGCCACCGCTGCTGCTCTTGTATCGACTTTTTGTAGCCATTGTTGTCCGACAAATATATTCCCTGCGTGATAGAGGCATCTAGGGGCATGAACCTAAGACAGAAGTCCTTGGTAGCTCTGTGCTTGAGGTCGACGCCTGTGTTGCTCCCGTCGCTGCCAGCCGCACCACTGTTGTTGGTTGGTAAAGACTTTATGCTTTCAAATAGCGGAAAGGAGGCGTTCCAGGTCTCAGCGAGACCGAGATCTGGTCCGAAACCTGTCGCGGTATCATTCCATGGTGATATGACATCTTTTGCGCTGACGGAATTAGGTAGAACAGAGATGAATTGGAGAACCAAGAGCACCGCGATCACACGCAATCTGGGCGCCATAGATAGGATCTGTTGGAAAGGATACAAGATTCCGCATGTATAATTGAAGGTATGTCGCCCACGCCATCACGCAGAGGCGTTGGTGTTTTATATTGCCTTCGACTGATCCCTGAGTGTATGATCGGGCTTTGCGGGCATTGTTATAAACTCCGCCCGATTTAAGGGAGAACCGTCCACATCCCGGATGGTAGCGGCATTTAAAGGGTGTGGGTGAACGGACATGGCGCCCATGTTTAGGACGGATTCTCTCCTGCATGTGGTTCAGTTCATAAGCCCGATACTTTGACAGGTTTGCGTCCTCTTTGGCTTATCGGCCGTGTGTGCAGTATACGATACCCAAATAGAAAATCCAATTCTGATTTTCTTCATTTAAGAAACGGATGCTAGTTTAACTGGGGACAGGATTGTTATCCTTACCTGTTCAATGTCTTTAGTTGATATGAAATGCATACAACAAAGTGTTTGTCAAGGCTCCCTTGCATTCTCACTAAAACCAAAACTATACAAGTATATATTTAAATATTATGCCTAATTGAGTATTCGATAGTTATATTCATAAATATGTAAATCCTTTTTTTAGACAAAAATATTAACTGTTATTTTTCCTTTGTATGAATCATACATTATTGTAATATAGTAATGTTAGTAGTACAGTATTAGTGAGGATGCCAACAGCTGCATCTACAGTGGGGTGTCAAAAGCCTGGGTACAAACGGTTTTTGGGCCTACCCTGAATTACAACACAACAATAAAAATACATATATCTCAACCAATTTTAGTAGGAAAAATCAAGTATCTATACTATTTGAAAGGTATTTTAATGTAGATTAATATTTAGTATACCACCTATTTGCCTTTATTACAGCCGCGAGCCGGCGCGGCATTGAGTCAATCAGGTCCCGAATTTCCTCCTGTGTAATTGTTGCCCACGCTTTCCGCAAGCATTCTTTGAATTCTTCGATATCAGTAGCTCCAGGGCATATCCTTGTTATTCTAGAGAAAAGCTGCGTACTTGTATTTCGTAATAGTCCATACAGCAAACTTGCGGAGGTAGGCTTGACTCTCAAAACGAGCTTGTGCCTGCTTTGTGCATTGTTGTTATCGCTCATTCTGACACCTTTCTCCCAGCTTTCGTGACTATAATGTCTGTAAAGACCGGAGGTACGTACAATCTAACAACTATTGAGCAGGGTGAGCCGCTCCGACAACAAGCCTACGCTCAGCCTCCTATAAAGATTGAACAGCTTGCCGTGGATATCATTGCTATCGTTTTGACCTTTTCCATTTTGCCGACAATAATCATCGTTCTTAAGATATACATTCGAGGATGTATGGAAAGAATAACGAAGGCTTGGGGCTGGGAAGATACTTTCGCCGTCTGGGTATTTGCTTGACTCGAATGTAACATACGGATTCTCAATGCCCTTTATCAAGGCCACAATCGTATTCACCCTAAGGCTTATAATTGCCAATAAGTCATATTGATAAGCGCTGTGCTTTATGTTATTTGGTGCAGGCATTATGACCATTGTCGAAATTATTGCCCCTCTTCTCTACTACCGTCCGACTCCCGTCTACCAGAGCCCCTAATAAGTGTGGCGATTTTATGACTTAGGATGTAACACTTACAATACCCTTTCTTTGCTATCCTCTGCTGTCCTCCCAATAGCTCTGATTTTCTCGCCCCAAATCCATAAAACCACAATGATACCCATGCTTATGATGCCGTACAAGAAACTAAGAAGACTGTTTCCCCAACCATAACCCAGCCTTTCATACAGCTCTGGTGCAAAGATGGGAAACACAAAACCTAGTAGATATGTGCCAAGACGAGTAGCCGCACTAGCACTCGCAGCCCTCGTGCTAGTGAATTCGTCAACGTTGTAGGCCAATAAACCCTGTGAGAACATAAAGTTGCCTGCTGTGAAGAAGAAAACACCCACATCGACGACAGCCCAGTGGACGCGCTCTTCCGCTGACCACGCATACCAGAATGTTCCCGCAACGCATGGTATTAGCCCTACAAGAATATATGGAACTCGCCATTCGGGCGTGGGCTCGCGATCTGGTCTCGCTGACTTCATTCTGTGCCACATCAGGTCCATTAAACGACCGCCAGCTTGTGCGCAAACAAATGCACCAAGAGCGATGGCGATGTAGTGCAAACTAGCGTCGGTCTCGTTTTGATGGTATTGCTTAATCCAAAGCGAAGCGAACGTCGACAACACAAGGGTATATATGCCAAAATCCACGGCCATTGCGAGAGCGATGAGTTGGATGATGGGTCGGTGTGTTAGGAGACGAATTGGCCGCTTCATAGCTGGACCTATACGAGACGACAAATCTTGATGAAAGATGAGCAAGCGAGCAGTCAAGGACTTCTTTGGTGCACCAGTAGGAACTGTTTGCGCTGCGATGAATTCGGCCTTGCGTCGCAGCAGTACCGGTGTATAGGATTCTCGGATAATGAAGAAGCCTAGCACAAGAGCGAGAGCATCAAATGCCGAGAGGATCCAGAACAACCACGGCCACCACAGACGCTCTGCAGCCAAGCCACCGATGATCGGGCCAAGCGCAGGACCAAGATAGGGTAGCAGTCCAGCGATCGCCAAAGACTTGCCACGGTCTTCCGCAGGGAACATGTCAGCGAGGACTGGCCCGGTTAGCTATCTGCTAGTTAGCTAGTTGTTATGTCTGTGCCCGGACGACATTGTACACATACGGTAACTCCAACACAAGCTCCAGACGCGCACATAAATCTCCCAATGATCATCAAGGCCGCAGAGAATCCGATGGGACAAAGAGAATTCCAAACAATATACCAAAGGTTTCCAATTAGCCATATCGGCTTCCGCCCATAAATTTCGGCAAGGGGAGCGACTAGAAATGGTGTGAAACCCAACCCGAGGAAGAAGACGCCGAAGGCAATCTGGCCAGCAGACGGACTCATATGAAGATCTTTCAGGATTTGGTCCATGGCCGGCGCAACCATACTGGCTGACATGGTTGTCACGAGTTGACTTGTCGAGAAGACGAGGGCAACAGAGACCTTGCGAGATACGGACCAATTGTAGGGATTCTCCGGGTCGTCGGGGCCGCCCCAGGTTACCTAGGAATATTAGATGACGAGAGCAATGATGTCGTTGAGGTTAACTAACCTCTTCACCCGGCAATCGGGGCTCCGTCAAATTTTGTTGACCATCCGTGATTTGAGCACCTGTTTCGATATCTGTTGCCCTTTGTTCTCCTTGAAAAATCATGGTTGCGACCAGACACAACTGAAATTCAGGTAACAGATGCTACCAATGCCAGAAGAATGATCCATTGAGGAAGGGTTCTCTTTTTTAAACTCGATTCGTCCTCCCGCTTGTCTTGTTCTCTGAGACTAGTGCATGTTAATCCCCAGCAGCGACGATTCGGTAGACCACCAACCTCACTCTCTAACACGCAAAGTTGCATCAAATCCCCCAGGAAGTAAGTCAACGATAGAGTGACCAGGGTGGAAAGCTTACGCGAATTTCACGGCAATCCCATAGCCTATAATGTGACTCATGCGTTCACGCGCCGACGGCCCGGAGAGGCAGGTCCTGGTCACTCGGCGATGTCGCGGAGGTCCGAGTTACTACAAAAAGTCTCCGGATCTGATAAGATGTCGCGAGTTGTTTAATCTTATCAGATGTAAATTTTAACAATTTCGCTGTAACCTACCAAAGAAGTACTAGTATTTAAATAAATAGCAAAGCTATTTAAGTAGGGACGGCTTATCCAGTATCCAAGCAGGTGTATTTGGTATCCGAAAAACCACGCTTGTGGAATGAAGTTTTACCCCTCTATGACAATACAGCACTTATCCTCTATTATACAGCATTAATACATGTATAATGCTGTATTTCTACTCTTTAAATATTAAATACGCCTGTTTGGATACCGGATAAGGTTCCCCTTCATTCAAAAGGGGGTTGCAGCGACTATTACTTATATTACTCTTAGTTGTGCAGATATCTTGTGGCAGTTAACTCACCAATAATATAAATTTAATATAGGGTATCCCACAGCCGTTATACACAAGCTTGTGTTCTTACTCTAGCTCTCCTTTTTGCCCAACTGCTATCTTTGCTCACGGCTAAATCAGTGGTTACTGGCGCTTTCATTGCGGCAGCGACAGGAAGGAGAATAAGAAATCTGGGTGGAAAAGTAGAAAACCCGAATTTGGGAATGGATGAACATTTATTTATATGAGTTCGATGCTGCTCCAAGTAGCAAAACTTCTACTCTGAGTCTCAGCACTGTAAATCTACATGGGTAGTGTGTTGACTGAGCGTCTTTTGCCCTACGGGACGCCAGCCCAGCGAAGCTATTATAGTGGGGTATCAAAAGTCTCATGTGGGCTTATAGTACGCACCAAAATCCACCTAAACTTATACTTTTTAAAACATTTATAATTATTAATATACTAATAAAAAAACAGCAAAAATTCTAATTATGAAAAAGTATTTTAAATAAAAAAATAAATATTTATTAAAATATATTATAATATATATATAATAATAAAAATACAAAAATAAATAAATAATATAAAAAAAATAATTAAAATTAATAAATATAGTTAAAATTATATATTTTTATATAATAATATATATTTAAAAAATATAAATATATTAATTTTTAAAAAAATACTTTATTATAAAAATATTATTAAAATATTATATAAATAGAATTTTTTTTTAATTTTTAATTAATTTTTATTAAATATATATTAAACTATTTAAATATAATATATTTTAATATAATAGTATATAATATATATTACAACCTGAACCCCATGTCTATATATTAATAGCCTAGAGGTATATACTTAAGGATTAACTAAAGACTAATAAACTAATTAAAAAAAAATTACAGTTTATAGGCTCCTTTATTAAATTACTTCCATAAGCTATTATAAGCCTATATATTATAATCTAACTATAATTTAAATAAAATAATTTACTATATAAAACTATTTATTATGCTTATTAAATATAGCTTAAATAATTAATTATTAATATAGTATTTATATAATAATTAAATTAAACTTTTATTTAAAGTTATTAACTATATAACTAAAACTACTTATAAAATCCCTTATATTTCTTTATTAATATAAACCTAATATTAAAGATTTATCCCTTAAGAACTAGCTACTTTATACTAAATATAGGATTAAGATATTATATATTAATAACTTTTATTTAAAAAGATATTTTAAATCTTTTAGGTAATTAAACTACTATATTTTAAAATAGCATTAAAAATTAATTTATTTTAAAAAAAACTTCTTTTTTTATTTAAAATAATAATAAAAATATTATTATAAAAAAAACCCTTAATAAAAAAAATATAAATAATAATAAAGTTATTAAATTAATAAAAAATATATATAAATTAAATAAAATTTTTATAAATAAATTTAATAATAAAAAGTTTATTAAAAAGAATATAAAGGCATTTATTAAATAATAACCTTTACTTATATTTAATAATAAAACTAATAAACTTTACTTTTTTTAAACTTAACTTAAGGCTTACTTTAAAAACTTTAAAATTACTTTTAATATAAAATATAAAAAAACTTCTTTTATAGTCTTTTACTTTAAAAAAACTGCTTTTAAATAGTTTTATTTAATATAAAATACTTACTTTAATAACCTAAATAAACCTTTATTAATTTAAATTTAAGAAGTTTTTAATAGTTTTAAATAATTTAAAAAAAAACTTATTAAAGTATTTAAAAATATTAAAGAAATTTATATAGTTAAAAATAAACTTATAAATATTTATTAAAAAAAAAAATATTTTAATTATATTATAAAATTTAAAAACTTAGCTTTTAAAGTTAAATAAAAATAACTTACTTTTATTAAGTAATTTTATAATAAACTTAAAAAAAGTATTAAAAAAAAAGTTTATAATAAAAATTAAATTAAATATAATTTTATTTTTTTTATAAAAGAATATATTAAAGTTAATAATTTACTTTATAAACTTAATATAAAAAACTAAAGCTTTAGTAAAAAATAATTAAATTAAAGTAAAAAATAATAGAAATTAATTATTAAAGATAATAATAATATAGCTAGATTTATAGATTTTAATATAATATAAAAAAAGAAAAAAAAATTTAAATATTATAATTATAAAAAGCTAAATTATATAATTAAAAACTATAAATCTTTAAAAAAAAAATAATTTATTATTCTTAAGCTAAAAATAATATATATTATAAATAAAGATAATAAAGTTATTTATTTATTAAAATAATTAAAATCTTTTAAAAATAATAATAATTATAACTTTTATAAATTTATATTTAAACTTTTAAATATATTTAAAATACTAAATAAAAAAATTAATAATAAAATCTTTAATTAATAACTTATTCTTTAAGTTAATTTTATAAATATAGTAAACTTAATTAAAAGTATTACTTTAAAAAATAATAAAAATAATAAATAATATAATTATAAACATTACTTTAAAAAAACCTAAAATATTATATAATAATATAAAAATTTTACTTTTAAAATTATAATACTTAACTTATTTTAATATAATATTATAAATAAAGTATATATAAATATAAAATATTTTTTAATAATATTATATACTTACTTAAATAATTTATAAAAGCAAACCTTAAAAACTTAATATATTATTAAAGTTATTATTATTAATTAAGCACTTACCTAAGGCCTTAATTATAAAAAAGTAATTAAAAAGTATAACTATATTAACTTAATATATTTACTATATTATTAAATTAATTAAATTAATTATATTATTTATAAATATATAAAATATTTTAAATAAAAAGTTAAAAAAAATATTTTTTTAATATATATTCTTTAATATATAATCTTAAAACCCTATAATAATTTATACTGCCTTATATAAAAAGCCACTTAATAATATTAATTTTTTAAAATAGTTATTTTAAAACCTCTTAAATATTTAAATAAAATAAACCTTTTTAAGTATATTAATTAATTTTATAAAGTATATAAATTAAAGAAATTATAAAATTAATATAAATAAAAAAAAATTAAAAAAATAAAGCTAAATTATTAATAAAAAGAATTTAAAAATTATAATAAAATAAAATATTTATAATATATAAATAAAAAAATTAAAAATTGATATTATTTAAAAAACTACTAAAGTCTTTTATAAAAAAGTAATAAAAAGACTTATAATATTTAAATATTATTAACTTAAAATATAATAATAAAAAAAAAAAAAATATTTTAATAAAAGAATTATTTTAATAATATTATTAAATAAAAATCTACTTAATATTTTAATAAATAATAAATTAAAAAGTAACTATATATTTACTATAACTATAATATACCTGCAGTTATTAATATATAAAAAAAAAAAATTATATTAATTTTTCTATATTAAAAAATAAACCTTTAAATATAATAAAAAATAAATAAAGTAATAGATTAATCCCCTACTGCTATAAATTAATAACTGCACTATAAATATAATATATAATATAAGTAATATTTTAAAATATAACCTTATTTTAAAAATACTTTAATTATATAAATATAAACTTAATATAAAATAAAAAATAAGTTAAATTTATTAATATAATAATAAAAATACTTTAAATAAAACTAATGTAGAAATATTAAAAAAGGAATTAAATTATTAAAAGCTTAAGGTTTTCTTTAGCCCTTTAAATATTTTTTTTTAATATTATTAAAAAAAAAAAAAATAAAATAAATTTATATATAAAAGTATATTACTATTTTATATTAAAAATTAATAAAACTTAATAAAAAATTATATAAATTAAAAATAAAAAAACTTACCTTTAAAGAATAATTAATATTAATTTTAAAATAATATTAAAAATATTAAAAACTTTTTAATAATTAATTAAAAAAAAGGTTATTATTATATTTAAAATAAAATTATAAAATAATATTAAAAAAAAAAAAATTATTAAAGTTTTATAAAATATATAACTTAAGTAAAGGAAAATTAAAAATACTTAAAAAATAAATTAAAATATAACTATAAAAAGAATATATTTATATATTAAAATTATTTATTAAATACTTTATTATCTTTATTTTAAAAAAAAATAATAAACTTTAATTAATTATTAATTATTATAAATTAAATTAAATTATAGTTAAAAATAAAACCCTTTTATTATTAATTTTATAAATTAAAAATAAATTATATAAAAAAAAATAATTTATAACTCTTAACTTTATAAAAGCTTATAAGCTTATATAAATAAAAAAAAAAATAAATAAAAAACAGTATTTACTATAAGATATAGGTTATATAAATATATAATTATATTATAAAAGCTTATTAATATATTTATATTTTTTTAAAAAAAAATAAATTATATATTAAAACTATACTTAAATAACTTTATAATAGCTTATATTAATAATATTTTTATTTTTTTAAAGACTTTTAAAAAATATAAAAAATATATTTATTTTATATTATAAAAACTTAAAAAAGTAAAACTTTTTATTAATTTTAAAAAATATGTTTTTTATTTTTAATAAATAAAATTTTTTAAATATATTATTACTTTAAAAAAAATTTATATAAACTTTAAAAAAATTACTATAATTAAAAAATAATTAATATTTATAATATTTAAAGAAATATAAGTATTTTTTAAATTTATTAACTATTATTAAAAATTTATTAAAGACTTTATATAAAAAATTATTTTATTAATAAATATAATAAAAAAAAATATTTTTTTTAAATAAAGAAAAAAATAATAAAAAGCCCTTAAGGAACTTATAATAGCAATAATATTAAAACCTATTTTTACTATATTTAATTTAAAAAAACCTATTATAATTAAAATAAATATATTAATATTTATAATAAAAGAAATATTAAATTAACTTAAAAAAAATAATAAGCTATAATTTATTATATTTTTTTTATATAAACTTTATAAACTAATAATATAATATACTATATATAATTAAAAAATATTAACTATTATTAAAGTATTTAAAAAATAAAAATATTACTATTATAAAAGTAAATATAAAATTATTATTTTTATAAACTATAAAAATTTTATTTACTTTATTACTATATAAAAACTATTAAGCTAATAAATTAAATACTTTAAATTTCTTTTATAATTTAACTTTAAATTTATTTATTATAAAAAATTAAAAAATAAATAAATTAATATATTAAATAAAAGAGTTAATTATAAATAAAAAGTATTTAAATATATAGCATAAGTATTATAATTTAATAATAATAAAAATATTAAATAAATATAAATTTATATAATATTTAAAGTTTTAAAAAATAACTTTATATTTAAAGAAATTAAAGAATTTATTAAAAATTAAAAAAATAAATAATATTTAAAAAATATTATTATAAATTTAAAATATTTTAAATAATATAAAAAAATTTAAATATTTAAAAAACTATAAAAAAAAGTAATTAAATATATTTATAAATATTTATTATATAAATATAAAAGTATAATAAAAATATATAATTAAATTTTAATATATTATAATATTAAAAAGCTTAAAGAATATATAAAGTATATTATATTATATTATAATATATATTAATAAATAAAAAATAAAAAACATAAGCTTTATAAAAAACTATAATTATTATTTATTATAAAATAACCTTAAGAATTAATTACTTTTAATTATATTATTAACTTACTTTTATTAAAAAAACTATTTATAAATATATAATATAATAATATTTTTATAATAATTTATTAATTTATAAAGTAAGTTTATTTTTTATTATATAAAAAGTTATATTTATTAAAAAACTTTACTTATATTTATATAAAAATAATTACTATTAATTATAAATTACTTAAAAAAATTATTTTAAATTAAAAATAAATATTTACTTTTAAATTTTAATAAAAACTTATAGCTAAATTAAAAATAAACTATAAACTTAATACTATATATTATTATAATATTCTAATCCTATACCTAGTATAAGGTAATTAATTTCTAAGGGATAAACCTTTAATATTAGGTTTATATTAGTAAAGAAATATAAAGGATTTTATAAGTAGTTTTAATTATATAATTAATAACTTTAAATAAAAGTTTAATTTAGTTATTATATAAATACTATATTAATAATTAACTATTTAAGCTATATTTAATAAATATAATAAATAGTCTTATATAGTAAGTTATTTTATAAAGCTTATAATCTTAATTATAATCCTTTTATAGTAGCTTACTTTTATAATAATAATTTATTTAAAATAGCTTACTCTTAAAGCTATAATCTTTTCTTTAATTAGCCTATTAGTTTATAATATATTTAAAGTATATATCTTATAGTTTTAGATTATAATATAATGCCCCTTTTTTATTAATTTTATTCTTAAGGCTATATATATAATAATATATAATTTATAAATATATTGCTTTTTTTATATTTATAGTTTTATAAACTTACTTCTTTAAAGATATTATTATAATTAATAAAGTATTTAAGTTTATTTTTTATAAAACCTATAAATATAATATTCTTATATTATATATTTTATTTAATAAATTTAATTTAAATATACTATATATATATTATTTTTAAAAAAAGGTTTTTTATTATATAATTAAGGATTTTTTTTATTATTATAAGTATATAAAGTATAGTTATTTTTATAATAATATATTAATTATATTTTTTTATAAATAAATATTCTTTCTTTATTATATAGTAGCTAACTTTTCTTTTAGTAATAAAAGTATTAAATTAATATAAGAAATTAAAGGCTAAAGAAAAAGCAGTAGGCAAGGCCTTAAAATTTCTTTAAGCTTAACTTTTTAAGTTATAGTTAAAGCTATCTAAGGCTGTAAATTAATTATTTTATATTTATTATATTAAAAGTTAAATAAAAAAGTATAGCAAGAAGTTAATTTATTATAAAATATAAAAATTAAATAAAAAAAATAAAGTAATAAATAATTTTTAATAGTTAAAGGTTTTTAATAATATTAACTAGCCTTTTTTAAGCATTAGGCTTAAGTTTATTAATTTAAGTCCTTTAGTTCTATAATTTAAAAAAACTTCTTTATTAACTTTTAAAAGCTAAAGTATTTAGCAGGCTTTTATAAGTTTTTAAGTTTTAAATATTTTTTTTATTTAATAAAGTACTTAATATTTTAAATTTTAAGGTTTTAGTATATAATAATAATATTTTTAATTTTATATTTTTTTTTTTAAGTTTTTATAATAATTTTATTTAAAATAAGTCTTTTAGTTTTTTTATTAATTTATGCTTTTTTAAGTTATAATATATAAAAGACTAGATTTTATATTTTTATTATATTTAATAAAGCTAGCTTATAATTAACTTCTTTAATTTATTTTAAAATTTTATAAGGTTTTATTTTTTTAATATTAAGTTTATTACTTAGTTTATTTATTTTAATATTTAGTAGTTTATAGCTTTATAAGTATTATAATAAATAAACTATATCTCCTTTTTAAAGAATTAATTTTATAATTTTATTTTTTTTTATATATTTTTTTATATACTTATTAATAAATTTAAGTTATATATATATTTCTTTATATAAATTAATTATTAATTTAACTTATAATTATACTTTCTTTAAATTAAGTTTATTTTACAGTAGTTTAAATACTTTTAATATAAATCTATAGTTTATAAAAAAAGGCATTAGTTTTATAAATTTTAATAATATATTATTATAATATAATTAAGCTACTAGTAGTTTTTTAACTTAATTATTTTATATAAAATTAATATAAGCTTATAAATAAGCTTTAATAATTTAATTTATATATTTAATTTAGCTATCTATCTAAAGGTAATATATAGTATTAAGTTTATAGTTTATTTTTAATTTAATTATAAGTTTTTATTAAAATTTAAAAGTAAATATTTATTTTTAATTTAAAATAATTTCTTTAAGTAATTTATAATTAACAGTAATTATTTTTATATAAATATAAGTAAGGTTTTTTAATAAATATAACTTTTTATATAATAAAAAGTAAACTTACTTTATAAATTAATAAACTACTATAAAAATATTATTATATTATATATTTATAAATAGTTTTTTTAATAAAAGTAAATTAATAATATAGTTAAAAGTAATTAATTTTTAAAGTTATTTTATAATAAATAATAATTATAGTTTTTTATAAAGCTTATATTTTTTATTTTTTATTTATTAATATATATTATAATATAATATAATATACTTTATATATTCTTTAAGTTTTTTAATATTATAATATATTAAAACTTAATTATATATTTTTATTATACTTTTATATTTATATAGCAGATATTTATAAATATATTTAATTACTTTTTTTTATAGTTTTTTAAATATTTAAATTTTTTTATATTATTTAAGGTATTTTAAATTTATAATAATATTTTCTAAATATTATTTATTTTTTTAATTTTTAATAAATTCTTTAATTTTTTTAAATATAAAGTTGCTTTTTAAAACTTTAAATATTATATAAATTTATATTTATTTAATATTTTTATTATTATTAAATTATAATACTTATATTATATATTTAAATACTTTTTACTTATAATTAACTCTTTTATTTAATATATTAACTTATTTATTTTTTAATTTTTTATAATAAATAAATTTAAAATTAAATTATAAAAAGAATTTAAAGTATTTAATTTATTAGCTTAATAATTTTTATATAGTAGTAAAATAAATAAAATTTTTATAATTTATAAAAATAATAATCTTATATTTATTTTTATAATAATAATATTTTTATTTTTTAAATGCTTTAATAATAGTTAATATTTTTTAATTATATATAATATATTATATTATTAATCTATAAAGTTTATATAAAAAAAATATAATAGATTATAACTTATTATTTTCTTTAAGTTAACTTAATACTTCTTTTATTATAAATATTAATATATTTATTTTAATTATAATAGGTTTTTTTAGGTTAAATATTATAAAAATAGGTTCTAATATTATTGCTATTTTAAGTTCTTTAAGGGCTTTTTATTATTCTTCCCTTTATTTAAAAAAAATATTTTTTTTTATTATATTTATTAATAAAGTAATTTTTTATATAAAGTTTTTAATAAATTTTTAATAATAATTAATAAATTTAAAAAATACTTATATTTTTTTAAGTATTATAAATATTAACTATTTTTTAATTATTATAATTTTTTAAGGTTTATATAAATTTCTTTTAGAGTAATAATATATTTAAAAAATTTTATTTATTAAAAATAAAAAATATATTTTTTAAAATTAATAAAAAGTTTTACTTTTTTAAGTTTTTATAGTATAAAATAAATATATTTTTTATATTCTTTAAAGGTCTTTAAAAAAATAAAAATATTATTAATATAAATTATTATAAAGTTATTTAAATATAGTTTTAATATATAGTTTATTTTTTTTTAAAAAAATATAAATATATTAATAAGCCTTTATAGTATAACTATATATTTATATAACCTATATTTTATAGTAAATACTATTTTTTATTTATTTTTTTTTTTTATTTATATAAGCTTATAAGCTTTTATAAAGTTAAAAGTTATAAATTACTTTTTTTTATATAATTTATTTTTAATTTATAAAATTAATAGTAAAAAAGTTTTATTTTTAATAATAATTTAATTTAATTTACAGTAATTAATAATTAATTAAAGTTTATTATTTTTTTTTAAAATAAAAATAATAAAATATTTAATAAATAATTTTAATATATAAATATATTTTTTTTATAATTATATTTTAATTTATTCTTTAAGTATTTTTAATTTTCCTTTACTTAAATTATATATTTTATAAAATTTTAATAATTTTTTTTTTTTAATATTATTTTATAGTTTTATTTTAAATATAATAATAACTTTTTTTTTAATTAATTATTAAAAAGTTTTTAATATTTTTAATATTATTTTAAAATTAATATTAATTATTTTTTAAAAGTAAATTCTTTTATTTTTAACTTATATAATTTTTTATTAAGTTTTATTAATTTTTAATATAAAATAATAATATATTTTTATATATAAATTTATTTTACTTTTTTTTTTTTTTAATAATATTAAAAAAAAATATTTAAAAAGCTAAAGAAAACCTTAAGCTTTTAATAATTTAATTTCTTTTTTAATATTTTTATATTAATTTTAATTAAAGTACTTTTATTATTATATTAATAAATTTAGCCTGTTTTTTATTTTATATTAAGTTTATATTTATATAACTAAAGTATTTTTAAAATAAAGTTATATTTTAAAATATTAGCTATATTATATACTATATTTATAATATAATTATTAATTTATAGTAATAGAGGATTAATTTATTACTTTATTTATTTTTTATTATATTTAAAGATTTATTTTTTAATATAAAAAAGTTAATATAGTTTTCTTTTTTTATATATTAATAACTATAGGTATATTATAATTATAGTAAATATATAATTACTTTTTAATTTATTATTTATTAAAATATTAAGTAGATTTTTATTTAATAATATTATTAAAATAATTCTTTTATTAAAGTACTTTTTTTTTTTTTATTATTATATTTTAAATTAATAATATTTAAATATTATAAGTTTTTTTATTGCCTTTTTATAAAAAACTTTAATAGTTTTTTAAATAATATTAGTTTTTAATTTTTTTATTTATATATTATAAATATTTTATTTATTATAGTTTTTAAATTTTTTTTATTAACAATTTAACTTTACTTTTTTAATTTTTTTTTACTTATATTAATTTTATAATTTTTTTAATTTATATATTTTATAAAATTAATTAATATATTTAAAAAGGCTTATTTTATTTAAATATTTAAGGGGTTTTAAAATAATTATTTTAAAGGATTAGTATTATTAAGTAGCTTTTTATATAAGGCAGTATAAATTATTATAAGGTTTTAATATTATATATTAAAGAATATATATTAAAAAAACATTTTTTTTAGCCTTTTATTTAAAATATTTTATATATTTATAAGTAATATAATTAATCTAGCTAATTTAATAATATAGTAGATATATTAAGTTAATGTAGTTATATTTTTTAATTATTTTTCTATAATTAAAGCTTTAAATAAGTATTTAATTAATAATAATAGCTTTAATAATATATTATATTTTTAAAGTTTACTTTTATAGATTATTTAAATAAATATATAATATTATTAAAGTATTTTTTATATTTATATTTACTTTATTTATAATATTATATTAAAATAAATTAAATATTATAATTTTAAAAATAAAATTTTTATAATATTATATAATATCTTTAGTTTTTTTAAAGTAATATTTATAATTATATTATTTATTATCTTTATTATTTTTTAAAGCAATACCTTTAATTAAGTTTATTAAGTTTATAAAATTAACTTAAAAAATAAATTATTAATTAAAGATTTTATTATTAATTTTTTTATTTAATATTTTAAATATATTTAAAAGTTTAAATATAAATTTATAAAAGTTATAGTTATTATTATTTTTAAAAGATTTTAATTATTTTAATAAATAAATAATTTTATTGCTTTTATTTATAATATATATTGCTTTTAACTTAAAAATTATAAATTATTTTTTTTTAAAAATTTATAGTTTTTAGCTATATAGTTTAGCTTTTTATAATTATAATATTTAAATTTTTTTTTTTTTTTTATATTATATTAAAGTTTATAAATCTAGCTATATTATTATTATTTTTAATAATTAATTTTTATTATTTTTTACTTTAGTTTAATTATTTTTTATTAAAGCTTTAATTTCTTATATTAAGTTTATAAAGTAAATTATTAGCTTTAATATATTTTTTTATAAAAAAAATAAAATTATATTTAATTTAATTTTTATTATAAACCTTTTTTTTAATGCTTTTTTTAAGTTTATTATAAAATTATTTAATAAAAGTAAGCTATTTTTATTTAACTTTAAAGGCTAAGTTTTTAAATTTTATAATATAGTTAAAATATTTTTTTTTTAATAAATATTTATAAATTTATTTTTAATTATATAAATCTTTTTAATATTTTTAAATACTTTAATAAGTTTTTTTTTAAATTATTTAAAACTATTAAAAACTTCTTAAACTTAAGTTAATAAAGGTTTATTTAAGTTATTAAAGTAAATATTTTATATTAAATAAAATTATTTAAAAGTAATTTTTTTAAAGTAAAAAGCTATAAAAAAAGTTTTTTTATATTTTATATTAAAAGTAATTTTAAAATCTTTAAAGTAAGCCTTAAGCTAAATTTAAAAAAAATAAAGTTTATTAATTTTATTATTAAATATAAATAAAGGTTATTATTTAATAAATGCTTTTATATTTTTTTTCATAAACTTTTTATTATTAAATTTATCTATAAAAATTTTATTTAATTTATATATATTTTTTATTAATTTAATAGTTTTATTATTATTTATATTTTTTTAATTAAAGGTTTTTTTTATAGTAATATTTTTATTATTATTTTAAATAAAAAAAAAATCTTCTTTAAAGTAAATTAGCTTTTAATATTATTTTAAAATATAATAGTTTAATTACTTAAAAAATCTAAAATATCTTTTTAAATAAAAGTTATTAATATATAATATTTTAATTCTATATTTAATATAAAGTAACTAATTTTTAAAAAATAAACCTTTAATATTAGGTTTATATTAGTAGAAAAATATAAAGGATTTTATAAGTAGTTTTAATTATATAATTAATAACTTTAAATAAAAGTTTAATTTAGTTATTATATAAATACTATATTAATAATTAATTATTTAAGCTATATTTAATAAATATAATAAATAGTTTTATATAGTAAATTATTTTATAAAGCTTATAATCCCAATTATAATCCTTTTATAGTAGCTTACTTTTATAATAGTAATTTATTTAAAATAGCTTACTCTTAAAGCTATAATTCCTTCTTTAATTAGCCTATTAATCTATAGTATATCTAGAGTATATATCTTATGGTTTTAGGTTATAATAATTATCTTTAGATAAATAAATAAATTAAATATATAAATTAAGTTATTAAAGTCTATTTATAAGCTTATATTAACTTTATATAAAATAATTAAATTAAAAAACTACTAATAGTTTAACTATATTATAATAGTATATTATTAAAATTTATAAAACTAATGTCTTTTTTTATAAATTATAAATTTATATTAAAAGCATTTAAACTACTATAAAATAAACTTAATTTAAAGAAAGTATAATTATAAACAGAATTAATAATTAATTTATATAAAGAAATATATATATAACTTAAGTTTATTAATAAGTATATAAAGAAATATATAAATAAAAATAAAATTATAGAATTAATTTTATAAAAAGAAAATATAATTTATTTACTATAATATTTATAAAGCTATAAACTATTAAACATTAAGATAAATAAATTAAGTAATAAACTTAATATTAAAAAAATAAAACCCTATAAAATTTTAAAATAAATTAAAGAAGTTAATTATAAACTAGCTTTATTAAATATAATAAAAATTTAAAATCTAGTCTTTTATATATTATAACTTAAAAAAGTATAAATTAATAAAAAAACTAAAAGATTTATTTTAAATAAAATTATTATAAAAAATTAAAAAAAAGAATATAAAATTAAAAATATTATTATTATATATTAAAACCCTAAAACCTAAAATATTAAATATTTTATTAAATAAAAAAAATACTTAAAACTTAAAAATTTATAAGAATTTATTAAATATTTTAATTCTTAAGCGCTAATAAAAAAATTCCTTTAAACACTAGGCCTAAATTAGCAAGCACTGTATTTTAATTAATTATATTAATACTGCTGCTAAATTAAATATTTAAAACAGCCTTTAACTTAGCATGCTTAGCTTTATTTAATTTATTTAAACTCTTTAAACTATAATTTATTATTTTAGCACTTTATAATATTAAAGATTCTTATTAAAAATAAATATAAAATAAATAAAATAAAGCTTTAGTAGCTTTTTATTAATACTTAGTAAACTACTCCTTAGCCTTTTTTTTTTATAATTATAATCTTTTAAACTTAAAAGTAATATAATTTACTATAAATAATTAATAAAACTATATTTATTTTAAAAGAAAAAATAACTTATAAGCACTTAAAGGAATATTTATTTTATTATAAGAATAACTATAATATATATACTTTTTATAATATATTATACTATCTATTATTTTATATTAATTACCTATACTATATTTTTTATAAAAAAATAAACTATTATAAAAAATCTTAATTCTTCTATAATAATAGCTAAAAAAAAGCACTTATATATTTTTTAAAAAACTAATTTAAAAATACAGTTAAGTATTATAAAAATTATAGAAAGTTTAAAAAAAAGATTTACTTAAGTAATTAATATAAAAAAGGCCCTTTTTATAGGCCTTAAGGATAAAACTAATAGAAAGGGGGCATTATATTATAACCTAAACCTTATATTTATATATTAATAGCCTAAAGGTATATACTTAAGAATTAACTAAAGACTAATAGATTAATTAAAAAAGGATTATAGTTTATAGGCTCCTTTATTAAATTACTTCTATAAGCTATTATAAGCCTATATATTATAATCTAACTATAATCTAAATAAAATAACTTACTATATAAAACTATTTATTATATTTATTAAATATAGCTTAAATAATTAGTTATTAATATAGCATTTATATAATAATTAAATTAAACTTTTATTTAAAGTTATTAGCTATATAACTAAAACTGCTTATAAAATCCCTTATATCTCTCTGCTAATATAAACCCAACATTAGAGGTTTATCCCTTAGGAACTAGCTACCCTATACCAGATATAGGATCAGGACGTTACAATATATTTAAATACTTAAATAATTATACAATTATAATATAAAATTAAAAAAAAATTATATTAATATTTTTAAAGTTATATTTTTTAATAAAAGTAATATATATATATATTATTATTATTATTATTATTATTATTATTATTATTATTATTATTATTATTATTATTATTATTATTATTATTATTATTATTATTATTATTATTATTATTATTATTATTATTATTATTATTATTATTATTATTATTATTATTATTATTATTATTATTATTAATATTATTATTATTATTATTAACTTTTATTTAATAATTAATATTTTACGATTAATGTTATATTTCAGGGTAGGCTTAGCGCTAAACCCACAAGATACTTTTCCCATAGTGCTGTAGCTAGGCCACATGGCGTAAACTAAACTAAACTAAACTAAACCACAAACTGTCAAGCAAGATAGATACTAAATTCGTACAGACCTGTGTTTCTCGGAGAAGGCAGCGCTAAGAAGCGGGCGGAAATTGGGATGTGGGCGTGCAATGCCACCATGACAGACCCTGCCTACCCAGAATGTTAACACTAGACCCACACGATCAGCAGTTGCAAGGAAGTAGCTAATGCCCAAATTTCCAATTCCTATAATGGAAGACATACTTGCGAGAAAAAAAGATAACCAGTGCAGAGTTTCTGCTGAAAACCATTGCCATGACTCTGTCAACTATGATCGCGTTTCAACTCATCGATTCTAAGTTATAAGCAATTAGTGTTAAACATGTACTTTAGTATGTAGTATGTTATAGCGAATAAATGCTGTATTATAGCAGACAAGTGCTGTAATGTAGTTGATAAGCGCTGTACTGTAGCGGATAAGTGCTATAATATAGTGGAAAGCCCTGCATTGTAGCACTTGTAGTTAAACTTCCCTCTGCAAGCCCCACGTTTTTAGATACCTGTAAGTACCAAATACGACTGGTTAGACATCGGATTAGCTGTGCCTATATTTACTATCGCTGAACCAATGTCTACTGTGAACTTCTAGTATTTGACTTCTTGCTAGGCGCACAAACATTTAGTTAAATAATTTTAAGAGCATAGAGTATTGATGAGGAGTATTAGACGTTGTAGTTTCTGGAAAATTACGCACCATCCGCAGCGTATCCCGGGACAGGTTGTCGGTCTATTTCTTGGATCATAATCCACGGCCCTACAAAAAGTCTATAGTAGCAGGGGATGGGCCATGGCCCATTTAGTGGAATGCCTATCCAACCATAAGCAGAAAGAAAAACCACAGCATGATGAGGCCACCATTCACTCTGAGAGCCAGGGCGATCTACATGGTCATGCGATAGATGGTCTTGAAGCAGGCCAAAGAATTCGTGACACAGCTGGTGTAGTTCTAATGGAAGGTGATGAAGCCCATTATATCGGCTCTACTGACGGTAGGAGCAATCTTGCGATGAAAGAGGGACAAAGAATGACTTACGACAAAGTTGTCAGCCAAGCAAAAGACGTGTTATCAGAAACACGATATCACGCCATTAAATCAGCAAAATATGCTCTGAACTTTGTTCTCGTGCTTCCAACTAATTTGACACTAAGCCTGTCAAGGGGGTTTCACAACGCACCGAGGCTGTACCATGATGATACTGTTCACTCAATTCCAAAAGTCATGGAGATCAAGAGTGGATTAAGAGCAGCCGGCAAGGTAAGCTACCACATACAAACTCTTTTCAGAATCAAATATTCTAACTTGGATTAGGAAATGTATCATTGAACGAACGCTAAACGGATGTCGTTTAGGGCTGTTTGGATTAGCAGGTTATCCACTGGATGGGTTGCACAAACACGTACGCAGGTCTCTTTTGAAAGGCAAATCCAAAGCAATCATTCGATCACGCATTACGCAGGGCATCGAGGAGATGTGTACGGCATTCCCCGATGAGCAGAATATGGTCATTCAAAGGTGGCATGCTCTACATGGTCACACTGCTTGACGTCAAGTCGCCAAAACTAGCTTGATGGTTTCTGTCTCATTTTATCTTGCTGGGATGTCAATTCATCTATGTTGCGCTGGTATATATTAATGTTCCTTTGCTTTTTCCGTAATGGTAGGCTTATTCTGTCTCTCAGTTTCAAATCTGTACCAAATACAATACTTTATATGTGCATACTGATGGATAAACTACGAATGGTGTTGCCAACAGGCGGCATAACATGTGATTTATCCATTGGGAAAAGGCAGTGCCTGTCTTGGTTTCCCCATTTTTGGAATTAATATACGACGCATCAAGTCAAGTGAGTTTTTTGGAACAATTTATATGGTGAATTCTATGATGTTAAGTCTATGGTGAAAGCAGGAGTTCTTATTTCAGATACCAATTAGCCTACATGGATTGAAGCCACCTTGATAAAACGGTACACCGTATTCTCTCAGAGAACATCTTTCCTTTCCCAGCCAATTGGCTTCAGGTTCATCAACCCCTTAGAAGGTTGAAGCTTAGACGTATCTGAATACCTTCCAGCAAAGGGGTTTGGATCTTCTTCTGGAACTAGATTTCCAAATGTATGGTTTACTTCCCTGTGCTTGGCTTCATCAGCACGAACGTATAGAAGGAGATCTCGCATACTGCGTCGGCCTTCCGGCATTTTCCAGTATTTGATTGCAATGTCCGGTGATTGAAGCGTTTGCCATTTCGGAAGTTTACCATGTTCGAGATCTTGAATCGCACGTGTGTACGTTATAACAGCCTCTTCTTCCAGATAACCGACAAAACGATGACAAATTCGTGGAGAAATCAAGTAGGCCAAGAAAAACCCGTTGAAAAATACGCCTTGTGCCCCAATGACCATCAAACGCATGAACCATCCAGGTTTCGCGAGCTTGAGGAAGGTAAGAAGATGCATGCGCTCATTGTGGGCCTCTTCTAGCAGTGTCTCGATCCTAGATTGGGTAAAACAACGTCAGTAAATAGCTGTATGTATTGTTTGCCATCGGCAACAAACGAATAACAAATTCTGTTCACCTGGCCGCTAGAAAGGACTGTTCATCAAGGACACATACCAACCGTTATCTCGCTTCATTTTACGAAGGCTCCGTAAATGGCGAAGCATACCTCCCACCATCCCAGGGACCCCAGCAACACTCTCGAGGAAAATGAATTGTGTAAGCCATTTTTCTTCCGTCATGACAAATTTATGGGGATGCTTTCGGGCCTGCTCTTCAGTAGGGTGCTTGTAACCCGTAGCGAAATCCATACCCCAACGCAAGAGCCGAACACTGTTTAAGGCCACTTTGTCTGTCCAATCTTTTACATCCCGGTGGGAAATGGTTATCGCACATACTTGCTTATCCGAGTACCTAAGAATGTTAGACCTTTCTTATTCATCTCACGGTTTTAGCTGGCAGATATACACCGGGTGCTCCCATGCAGTCGCAGCTGGCATTAAACTGGTGAGACTTTTAGACTGGTCCGGTGAGCAAGAGACGCAGGACTTCTGCCGTGTGCTGTTTTGACCGCCGCTTGTGAGCACAGTACGGACGACATTCGCTCTATTGCCCATGAACAAGACAGGGCCTCCGCGGATTGCATGGCTTCTGAAGGTTCTTGCAAGGGGCGTGCAGCGCATAGTACTGAGGAACATTGCGTGTGGCTGGCTATTAATGTCAATCCGCTAAGGTGTGGATTCAAGGAACCTTTTTGAATCAAAGAGTCAACCCCCCTACAGATTATATAGTTATATAGAGACCTATCTCATGGTATCAATTGAAATATCTGAGCGGAAATTTCCGGGTCGAACTTTTGAGTCATATCCAAAAATGTTTTATCTAGCATTTGATATTGGTTGCTTAACGGCACTCAAGTGGACATCCGAGGTGCAGCAGCCTGAAGCGCGCAACTATGAATGCATAACTCCGCGGCCCGAGTGCAATGATCCATCACACTATGGCCTCTAGGGTTCGCTCTATGCGAACTTAGGCCCATCCCTTCATCAATAATGCTATCCAGTCCTACATTGTACCTACGTAGTCGACCCCTCTGCCAACTCCGTTAGACAATTAGTGACCTATCCGGTGTCAGCTTCATGTCGTACAGATAGCAAAATTAGAAAGACCGGATGCCCATACGCCGTTAGCATGAATGATTCCCCTTATACCGAGCAATTTCTTGGGTCTGTTTTTGCCATTCTAAATCAAGGTGCTTACCTTAGATCATGCTTTTTACACTTCAACAATAACCTGATAGACTCCCTCATCTAGCTGCCCGCAAATCGTTCTTCCTTCTGCCTATCTTTATGTATCTTTCTATATTTTTCACACTATTGTATGTTCAATGTTTAGTAAAACTGCGCCACAGAAAAATCTATTTTCATAATTCAAGAATGCATATGCGATCTCAGCGCTTAGGTTCGAATGACCCATTTAGAGAGAATTGCCAATAGAGCGATAATAGATGCGGCTCCCTGCACCGAGGCCAAATGCGAGCCCTTTGGAGGCGCTCAATCGTCTCATAAATGGGACACATTCTTAACTTGTCATAGCTCTGAGCAGAGGATAGACAAGTGAATATTCTCCATAGTATTCAAGGCTATTTTGATCTTCATAAAGTATCATATGTACTTGTTGAAGCGATAACTCGTTCTAGATATGCATTTCCACAGCGTCACGATACATTAATGGTTTTGTTCCACTTATATGGACTTAGAGGGCCAACTGGAGGGTTCGCTTAAATCTCCTCGTATAACGTGAACCGTCACAACAGACCGGTATAAATAACTATTCGCTAAAAAAAAGGGGGAAAAAAAAAGAAATTGAACAATAACACGACAAATGTGGCCATTGTTTTCTAGGTTCATTGTTACTTGCATTTCTGAGGCATGGATGAAGGTTTGCTACTGTTGACTGTTGATTGGCTGACGTTATCGCACAAGAGGTGTATTTTGATTTATCCTAGGAATTTCCAAAGAAAGAAATAAAAGTCTGAAACGCAAAACCAGTACGTCGGACGCATTGAGTGTCAGCTAATGCAAATCAAGTACACTCATGGTATTTGATACAGCATACTATAGAATTGGCTGGTTACATTTGTCTAGAAAGGGTTGAAAAGGACGGTGTAATTCACCCCTAGAGGCTGGCCCAGCTGCAGACTGGCAGGGAATAAAATTCTTGCGGCGCATTTTATTTGTCACATTGCTTGTTGAACGCTGTTACTCGCATCTCAAAAAACGTCAGCTTTGTACATCGCCTCAGCATGCATCACGGCCCTGGCAGAATGGAACAGGGGCCCCCGTCTTTCTTGGAGAGTTTTATTGTTCTCCATAGCGAACCACCGGTGCTAGGGTCTTCAGATCCTTACCGTACACACTACCGTAGAAGTGTGTATAGTATTGTTCATTTTGAATCAAGTCTGAATTTGCCTTTCACGCATGTGCGATGAGATAGCAAAGCTCAATGACGTGAAGATCGCTTGTCTTCGGCTTGAACTTGAACTTCTCCTGAATTTTCGCAACGACTTCCGGCTGATATAAGCCCGCCCATTCTTTCAGTGGTGCGGCCTGGAAGGCAGTCAATGTGGCATTTCCATGAGGCAAACCGCCATCTTTAGCGCGCTCGTGCAGAATAATCATGATGTCTAGGGCCGCAACAACACCGGTCGACATGTCAGCAGTTGGGAGACTAAGGAAGAACGGACTGGCACTCGGGAAACCCATAACCTTTACCCATGACGTAGCTGTATCCAGAGGCAGCGTTTCAGAGTTACTGCCACCCTGGACGTTATGCCATGTATCCTTCTAAGCAATAGCAGTTTCCATTGAGGTAAATGATTCCCTTCCCGCCTCAAGACGGAAGCTGCGATTCTCATGGGACCTCAGCCGATACCCCTGGATAATGACATCGGCGTCTTTCACTAGCTCCTAAAGTCGATCGAAATTACTTGGATCATCCAAGTTTAGATCATATGAGGATTTACCTGCCATTAGTGCCAGTTGGGCAGGCTGAAGCAACTTTAGCAAGAGCGACTATCCGTGTCAACAGGATCTTCGCGTACAACAAAGTCCATCTTATGTCTAGCCTGAACACGGACGACTTCGACACCCAGAAATGCCAAGATCATTCCGCTGGCCGGGTTGGCGATGATGTGGGCTCACTCGAGGACCTTTTCGTCTGCTAGGTGTCTTTTATCTGAAAGATCTCTCGAAAATGGTATAGGTGGAGTGGGTGATGCATGGGCCATTTTTTTGTAATTGATCAGAGGATACCGGGCGAGAGTCTTGCCCATATCCGTATGCCGCCATTCTCGGGGGTGTATATTGAGCCATAGAGGCCATTCTCGAGCATCATCATATCTAGACCGTAAGGAGACAATTTCAAAGTTGTCTGTATGCCTCGTTGTAGGAAGCTTCCGTAAGGACTTAATTCCCAGGGCGTTCATGACAGGATCAGCCAGGGTTGATCCGTACAGCTGGTACCACCGCCTCGGATTACTAGTGGGATAAGTCGATGTGGTATGCTGGAAACGGAGTAAGAATCTGTACAAAATATCCCACAAAGTGATATCACCTATAATCTTTAAAGCATTGCCGAGCTGTCTATCTGTAAACTTGGGTAAATGGGGACTGCGAGTAGGCGAGGCCAGTGTTTATACGCCGCCTGGTACAGATGGCGCCATCAATCCTATAAAACAAGCAATGCGTACATTTGCCCAAGGGCAGGAGACCTGACTTACTTTTTCAATACTTCAATTCCGTCGATTCCACCAACTGACGCCAAAGTTGGTGTTGCGTAGTAAATTTATGCTTGGGTTATGTTGACAGTAATTGGCGACCGGGGAATTTATCTCAACTGCAGAAATTCTTGCCCAACAATGCCAACGATAGCAAGCAAAACGGTTGTCATTGCCTGTGACTTGATAGGACTAGGAATGATGGGTAGATGCTCGCCTTTAAATGTCACCCCATCGAGGCATTCCCATCGTTTGTGAATCCAGGTGTGTTCAAGGCAGGATGCTTGAGGAGTCGGTTACAATCTCCTTCATAGTAAGTAAGGATGTTTAGGATTTCAATGAAGTAGAAAATGAGTGTAAACTATGATGTGTTAAAATTGAATAGAAACTAGTTTAAAGACCCCAATGAATTATTTTAGGGCCCCCAGGTCTTTTTTGCGGTTGATAAGGTCGATAAGAGCTTTGTCTCGCTGATGCTCGACTTCCTTAACGTCAGTGGACTCCAACATTTTATGCACGCTGTTATCCAGTTTTTGAATATTTTCCTCGCTGAACTCAAATGCATGATCTTTCATGTCTTTAACCCATCCTTCAATAGCAGGCCCCAAATGAGCCAAAAGGTGACGGAATCCATTCTCCCCCCCGCCTCCACCAAGCACGTTGGTCATGAAGGGACCCGTAAAAGCCCATCGAAGCCCAACGCCTGTGGTAACACAAATGTCTTATGGTCCACTGGTTAGCTAATTGTATTTGCATTAGTGTAAGGGGAACTTACCACAAGCTTCGGCGGACACGATTCCCCTCTTAACGAGACTATAAGCTTCGGTGGCCAGAGCTGCTTGAAGACGGTTTGCCACAAATCCAGGACATTCCTGGTTTACTAAAACGGGGCTTTTCCCCATTGTTTTATAGAACGACATGGCTACATCAACCGTCAACGCGTTTGTCCCAGTATGTGGAACAACTTCGACAAGGGGCATCTTCGTCACATATTAGCTTGACAATTAACCAATAAATGACCCAGAGTGTAAACAATCATACCAAATGTGGTGGATTAAATGGATGACCGATCAGAACGCGTTCAGGATACTTGCATTCGCTAATAAACTGCGAAGAAGGAATACCCGAAGACGAAGAGGCAATGACAACATGCTTCTTCGTTTTTGCGTCCAGCAGTCCCAGTAGCTTCCGCTTCAAGTCTGGTCGTTCCGGCGCGTTCTGTCGTAAAATGAAAAAGGGTCAGCATTTAATGAGAATAATGAGCCACCAGATCATACCTCTTGGATAAAGTCCACTTCGCCACAGTGATCTTCCAGGCTTTCGCCTACAAAGGTACAATTGGAAATCGACGCGTCCCTGTGCAGGCCCAGACCTTCAAACATTGGCCATGATTCCTGGAGATATGCAAAAAGGCGTTCTTTGGCGCCCGGAGCGGGATCAGAGACCAGGACCTTTAGTCCACGCGCAAGGAAAAGCGCTGTCCAGCTCGCACCAATAACACCGGTGCCCACCACACCAACAGTTCTGATAGACGGCTGCATTCTCGATACGTTGGGTAGATGGGATGAATTAAATTGTTGATCAGAATAGTGGAATTGGTCCTGAGCTACTGTGGTATTGTTGCCTTATTTATACCTTTGATCAGGCTTTCCGGCTGGATATTAGAACCGAGGTTGAAATTCACTTCACAGGGCCGAGAGGCAGAACGTCAACCAACCCACGACGTATAAAACGGAGAAATACTGACTTACGTAATGTTTGCCACAGTACTCCGTACAGTCCGTTGTAAAACTCTCATGATAATTGCGACTCATGTGCCGGTGCCACACCCCCGGCGCCTCTTGAATACTATTAGCTACGACTTAGGAGCGCATCACCCATCTTAACAAAAGTTTAATATTTTCCTACTCCAAAAAAAAGGTAAAAAGAGGCCTACAACGTTGAACAAGGCAGCGGACAATTACTCCATGATTTGAATGACCATCTCTAGCCAGTGCTTTTCGTCGCCTGCAATAAGCGGCAATGCTGATACAGGTATGCAGGTGTGGGGTCGCATTCTCTGTTACCTTGACCGATCCCCGGACCGCGGCACAGCATTTCTTGGATCGTCGGTCCGCGGAACTATATTAGCATCGAGTCGTGCCAGCGCAAAATCCCCGGAACAGATCTTGCAAGATGTTAGGATATGTAAAGCGAATAATAACTCTATTGGATATGTTTCAAATACCTCTGTCCTTTTTTTCTTTCCAAATATTCTGTAATTTTTGTATAAATAACCTGGGATAACGAGTGGAAGTAATGCATCGGTTAGCAGACCAAATGCTAGTTTTGTCTATAAGAAGTATGCCTTGTCCTTTCTTGAACTTTCCTAAATTAGAATACAACTAGTAGCTAGCCCATGAGACAATAGTATATTATATTATATACTCTACATAGGTGTCACGATCCAGGTCTTGCAAGAAGAGTGATAGAGGATTAAGTGGGGCTAGGTGCGTCTTTGTTGCTGGATAGCTGCTAGGTATTATTAAAAGACTATATTTATCTCTGCCCTTTCTTTATTTTTACAAAAGAAAGTCCTTTCCTTTTATACCTTCTTTCTTTATGGCAATTAGCTTTTAGCTAATTGCATTAGGCCTTTTATTTTATATCTTTAGCTAAAGACTTAAGGTTTATTAGTATAGTATAGAATATCTATTTAAGCTTAAAGGATAATAGCTAGTTTCTAGCTAGTTATATTCTAGCTTCTTTATTACCTAATATACTGCCCTTCTTTTATAGCATCGACCTAGTGCTGCTTAAATATAATTTATATAGCTTTCTGGATTTATAAATAAATAATACTTTATTAGGCAGCATTCTATAGGTAAATAGATTAAATTTAAATATAATTTAGCAGTAACTTTTTTTATAGTCTTATTTTTTTTTATTTTTAAAAATATAAAATAAAATAAATTCTCTTTGTTTTTTTTTATTATCTTTATTCCTATATCTTTTATTAAGCTCTTTATTAAACAGTATCTTTATTATAGCTAGAATATAAAGTACTACCGCTAAGGATAAAAGTAAGTAAATAACTTATGCAAGACCTTTAAATACTGGATCTATAATTAATATAATAATATATGCTTGCTTAATGCCTTTATAACTTAGTGTTAACTAGCTTCTAAGAAGAACCCTTATTATTATTATATATATTATTATTAATATTAGAAACTAGGTATAATAAAGCTAGCTTATGTCTGCACTATAAATTTATTTAAGGTTACTTTTAAAAGGGTTGCTTTTAATTAACTATAACCTAGGTAGTAGTAATAAATATATTATTTATATTTATATTAAAGATAATAGTAATGGCAAGGGTAAAAAGGGCTATAAAGCTATAGATAAAGGTTATTAAGCAGTGTATTGCTATTTAGTATAAGAGATTGTAAAAATAACTTTAAATATAGTAATATTCTTTATATTCTTTTATTTCCTTATTATTAATTTCTAGCTAGTTTATTATAGTTCCCCTGCAGATAAAAACTAGGAAATTCCTTTAAAAATATAAGGACTATATTATAAAAGTTAAGTAAAAAGCAGTAGTAGACTCCTAGACTTTTAATAACTCTTCTATAGTTAAGTTATTAGTTTTTTATATTAAGGCCTATTTAATCTTTATTAATTAAATTTATTTAAATATTATTAATTCCTTAAATGTATTAATATTTTTTATTACTTTAATAGCTATAAGTTATCTTTTAAGTTAATTAAGCTTTATTTTTAATTTACTACTAGACTTATATATAGGCTGCTAATAAAATTAACCTTTTAAGTTACTGCTGCCTAGATTCTTTAAGGGAGCTAGAATATACTAAAAGTATTTTAGTAAATGGGGAGGATGTTATAGAAGAAGACAGGGCCTTTAAAAAAGGATTTAATAGAAGTAATAATATAAATGCTAACTAACTATACTATTCCTTCTGCATGCCTTTTTTCTTTTAGTAATATTCTAGCGCCTTTAGTATTTATATTATTTTAAAATAAATTTTTTTAATTAATTTTTATTATTTTTATTTACCTAGCAGTTAGCAGTCCCTTTTTAGCATCTAGCTTATAGTTATTTAATTATAATTTACTTTTTTAGCAGTTATAACTTTACTTTTAGCTAGCAGCTGCATTTTTTTTATAGCTAGAATTTAAAGATAAAAGGGCAGCCTCCTTTTTTTTTTTTTTTTTTTTTTTTCTTTCCTTCTTTATATTATTTTAAATAAAGTTTATATACCCCCCTCTCTTAAATAGCTTTATCCTAGTAGCTAACTTGCTATAAGATTGCTATTATACCTCTTAAGTTATTATCTATTAAAAAAAATATAGTTATTAGTAATATAATTAAGTATATTTCTGTCTTTAGTATACTAGAGGCTAGCTTTTAACTTACTACTTAATTATTATACTCTTTATGCTTATTATTTTTACTATTTTTTAAATTACCCAACTGTCTATAAATAAAGAATAAAATAAAAGCTCTGCCTCTGCTATAATAATAAAAGTAAGTAGAAGTTAAGTTATTGCTAGTTTATAGTTAATTAATAGCTAGGTGTATTTAAGAAATATATTTATTGCAAGCTCTTTAATAAGCAGTATATATTTATTAGTGCATTTGCTTTTTTTATTGCTTAAAAGCTTTAAAGTTTAATTATTAAGTATAGCTATTTAATAAATATTTAAAAGTATAGTAGTTATTAGCTAGCTGTTAACTTTTAGTAATTTAAATTCTAGAAGTATTAATAATTTAAATATAAATAGGCTTAAGTAATAAAGCTTAAGTATAGTTATACTATAAAGTGCACTGCTAGCAAGAAAGCTGCTAAAAAGCAGTAACTTTAAGATACTTATATAAATACTTTTTATAAAATTAATATTAATATTGTTAATTTATTATTTATTTTAGTAAAAAATATAGCTACTTATATTAATGTAAGTAGCTCTTAAGTAATTTATAGCTAGCTTTTAATTTACTGCTTAAAACCATAAACTTAATAAATTAGCTACTATTATTATTTATAAGCATAAAGTTTAGAATAAATTTTCTAAGGTTATTATAGATAAGCATAAAAATATTAATGCTTTAAAAGAAATTTTAAGTAATAAGCAGTAGACTAGCTAGTATATAGCCTATAATTAGTATTTAATTTACAGCTAGTTAAATCTTAAGTTTAAATAAAAAAAAAATAATTTTAATTTAAATTAATATTTAGTATTTTAATAAAATACTATAGTATAAAATATATATTACTTTACTGCTACTTTACTACTACTTTACTAAAGGTTAATATTTAATTTAGCATTAGCTTTTAATTTTTTTTTTTAAAAAATCTAAATTTTTCTTTTTTAATAAATTATAAGTAAATTACTTTTAATTAATTAATAGCTAGCTATAGCCTAGCTAATATATTTTTATAAATTTAAATTAGAAATTAAAATATAGGTAAATTTTAAAATTTAATATTATATTATTAAGCATTAATAATAAATTTCTTTTAATTAATTAAAGGCTAGTTAATTATTATATTTTTATTAAATTTTATACTTAATAAAGTTTAATTTTTTAATTTAAGTATTTTTATTATTTAAATAGCCTTTTTATTTAATATAATAAAAGTATCTTTTACTGTTATACTTATAAATTATAATCTTTTTAATTTTATATATTTTTTCTACTATAAAAGGGTTATCTAGCAGCAGGCTAGGTTTTAGTTCTTTACTATTATATAGTTTTAAATTTATAATATTAAATATATTATATATTTTAACTAAAGATAGTAAAGATAATTTATATATAAAGCCGCTACTGCTAATAATTCCTTTAATTTAATAAAGTCCTATATATTTTTTTACTAACTTATAGATTAATTACTATAAGTTAAAGTGCTTAATAAAAATAAAAACTTAATTATTAACTTTAAAGCTTTTATTTTAGTATTTATTATTATATTATTTTTAATATACTTTATTAGATTTTTATAATATAGTAAAGGCTAATTTATATATATCTTCTAATAATTTTACTTTTTTAATTACTTTTTAATTTATATTAAAAAGTATAATTTCTATAATAAAGAAAGGATTTAAATAATATTCTAAAAGTAAAAATACTAAAGAATAGCCATAAGTTAAATAAATAACTATATTATATATAAATTAAGTAAATAAAAGCTTTTTAGCTTAATTTAATTAATTTTTATTATAGTATGCTTATAAATAGTATTTTAAGTTTTAATTTTGCTTTTTTATTTAGCTATTAGTTTAAGGGTAAAAAGCAGTGTTAAGTTATCTTTTATAATTAAAAAAGTAGCAAAAGCTTTACTAAAAGGCACTTATAAATACAGTTCTTTAATCTATAACTATGCCTTATAGTATTCTATAAGGAATATATATATATTAAAAGAATTTATTAGCAAGTGCACTGCTAGTTATATTCTTTATATATAGAATATATAAAAAGTATTTAATAAATTAATTTATAATTATAAAAATAGTATTATAATTATATTTTTTATATTAGATTTTTAGTAAGTCTATAATAAAATCTATAGAGATTTTTTACTATAGTTAGGTTGGCTATAGTAAAGATGCTAACTCGCTGTATGGCAGATAATGTCTAGCTTGCCAGAAGAATATATTAGCTATTCTTTTAAGTGTTCTACTAACTCCTTAATGCCCAGCAGTTAGGTTATTATAGAATAATATAAGTATTTCTGTTTGCATACTATAAAAAATAAATACTCAGTTTTAGTAATATAGTAGCTTACTGTTGTTTATATACTAGTGTTATTATAGTAACCTATCTATAAAATTAAGCCTATTAATCTTTATTTTTATAAATTTTATAGTCTAGGCGTCCCTTTTTTAAGCTTTTTATAAAGCTTGTAAAAGTATATAGCTAGCTTTTAATAATATTCTAGCATCTTTTCATTAAATTAAATCCTAGCTATTTGCCTTAACTTTTTAAATAGCTTACTAAAGAAAAATTATTTACTTAATTATAATTAAAATTCTTCTAGCTAAAGGGGTTAATACTAATTATAACCTAGTATTTAAGCAGTTTTTACCTACTAGCATTTAAATTTCTAGCACCCCCTGCAGTATATTTATAGCAGCTATATAAGCTCTTTTATTTTAAAATTACTATAAGAAAGCAGGTAAATAGCTAAAAGCTATCTTTTACTTTACTTTTTTATTTAATAAATTATATTTTTAAAATAATTTATTTATAGGGTTAGATTTACTTAAGCGCTATTTAATTTAAAAGTTAAATAATACTAGGTATTATAAAGCATAAACTTGCTTAATAATTAACTTTTTTTTATTAGTTAAGTAACTATAATTTAAGTAGTTTATAATAATATATATTTTATTTTTTATATAAAAAAGGTAATGTCTTTAAATTAAAAATATATAGGTTATAGCTAGTATTTCTATATTTAATATTATATAATTTAATTTATAATTTTATAGTTTATATAATAAATAAGCAATTAGGTATTAGGCATCTTGCTGTAACTGCATAAATACTGCATTAATAATAAATTTAAATACATTAGTCTTAATTTATATTAATGCTTCTAGGTTATAGTAAGCTAAGACTGGTTTTTTTAAGAACTTTTATTTTAGCT